>NC_062278.1:74855357-77355357 GCF_902655055.1 Lutra lutra
TTTCTTAGGACTTTTCCATTTCTGACATTCTACATAATTGATTTATTTATTATGGCTATTATTTATTGTCTCCCTAGAATGTCTGTTTTGTGTGCTGAAGGTATTCTGAACATTTAAATCAATGCCTGGTATGTGGTAATATTCAATAAATATTTGTTAAATAAAAGAAGAGTTAACATTTATACAAGATTGTGGCTTGAGTATAAAATCTTTTCTGTTTTTAAGAGGTGGCCACTTGTGGTATGTTATTATGTTGCATTATTAACTGCATTCTCTCTATTTTAACTTCTTGGTTACTATTCTTAATATTTAGATAATTTATACGCTTAAAATGCTATGAATTAGTTGATTGAATTTAAATTCTATTTCTCTTTTGGTGTAATTAATTCATTCAATATGTTGAGAGAGATCACCTGGAAGAATGTGATTGCCTGGTTATTGATAATGCCTTGAAACTTACCATTATATTTTATCAAGAAAACCTAGCATCTAATAGAAGATGTAAATAAACTGTTTTTTTTTTTTTAAGATCACAGCTTCTAATTATGTGAAATGACTTACCTGTTTTGAAAATCTCAAATTAAATTTGGCAACACATGCTGTTGGTGGGGATCTGTAGAAACAGGCACTCTTGTGCATTGCTAATAGGAATGCAAAAGGATACATCCCACGTGGAGGGAACTTTGGTAATATCTGGCAAAATTACATATACTCAGAATCTTGAATCCAGTTCTTTAAGAGCAGACTCTGAAGAAACGATTCACATACAAATGGGTAATTAGGGAAGTGCTCCTAGGAACCTGCTAAGGGAGTGATGGCAAGGAAGATGAAGATGTCTCGCAAGATTTCACTTTCACACACAGTTTTCAGAAAAAAATTTCTGTCTGATTTCACACTTTGACACCAATTCATCTTTTGCAAAAAGCCCCCCTCAAAGGAGGTAAATTCAGTGATCCCTACTCCAGTATCCTGAGGGCTACCCTCTAGTTGCAACTGAGGACCATAAGAAGCAAAGACTCTGGGCACCTGGGTGACTCAGTCGGGTAAGTGTCTGACTCTTGATTTCAGCTCAGATCATGATGTCAGGGTCTTGAAACCGAGTCTCACATTGGGCTCCACATCTGGGCATGGAGCCTGCTTAGGATTCTCCCTCTCCTTCTGCCCCTCCCACAGCTTGTACTCTCTCTCTTTCTAAAATAAATAAATAAAATCTTTTTTAAAAAAAAGAGGCAAAGACTCTCTCAAAGAGGCTGGGGAAGGATAACATAGAAGTGGGAAGAAGGGAGATTGAAAGGGAGCATAGAATACATCTGCCATATTCAGTAATCTCATCTCTAAGAATATATTCCACATATATTGGAGGTACTGGCAAAAATACAGAGTGAGGACCCCACAGGTTGCTGGGAGTGGTGCTCTCATACCAAAGAATAGAATTAACTTAGCTATCAATCTGTAGACTACTTGGTACATTCACATATTGGAGAGGCTTTATTACAAAATGAATGAGCGTGATATCTTTCTCCTGATAGTTTTATGAAAAAAGCAGGTATGCTGATTTTTACCTAAGAAAGTGATGGAAATACAATTATTAATATGTATTACTTGCTTATATTTTCAAAAACATAGTGGAAAAAACCCTCAAAATTAATAAAATTGGTTACTTTCAGGGGGAGTAAAGGAATAAAATGAATGGGACAGGAATGGAAGCAAGGTTTTGTGGTGCAGCTTGTTACTGAGCTGTGTAACTGTTTAACATGATTGAAAGCAATCATAAAACAGTATAGATAAAAACAATCAACATAACTGATTTGTATCTAGACACAAATTTAAATTGGAAAATTCCATAAAAATTGAAAAACAACTGAAGTGAGCCTAACTTTATTTTAGTTGGATGAATAACCACGCAGAGAAAAGAGAATTACTTTAATTAATTTTGAAATATAATATTTGATTGGATATCCTTAGTGTAGTATATTCAAAAGATAAAAAAATCTTAAACTTTATTCAGAATTCTTAATTTTAATGGTAAATTAATATAATTTTGAAGTTATTATAGGTATATTTTAAAATAAGTAAAATAAACAATTATATTAATATCTTTGGAAACCACAAATTTTTGAGTTAGAGAAAAAATATAAAATATAAAAGCTAAGCAAATCTGTATAAAACTATATAACCTTAAAATAAAAATATCAATATTGATTCAAATTCACTGTGTGTGTGTGTGTGTGTGTGTGTGTGTGTGTGTGTGTGTATTTATCATTTATTTCCAGTTTCGTCCACTGGAAAACAAGTCATGAGAATTCTGTAGCAAGGTGCACCCCACCTTAGGGAAATCAATGATTCTCCACCTAAATGTAAGAGCTAAAATTATAAAACCCTTAGAAGAAAATATAGGAGTGAATCTTCATGATCTTGGGCTAGGTAATAATTTCTTAGATTCAATACCAAAAACCACAAGCAATAAGAAGATCAAAATTGCAAAAGTTTGAACTGCATCAAAATTAAAAATTTTTGTGCTGAGCTGCAAATGACATCATCAAGAAAGTGAAAAGACATCCTATAGACTGGGAGAAAATATTTGAAAATCATACTTCTGACAAAGAACTTGTATCCAGAATGTATAAAGAACTCTTAAAATTCTATAATAAAAAGACAACCCAATTATAAAAGTGGGCCAAAGATTTGAATAGACATTTCTTTAATGAAGATATATGAAGTGGTAATAAGCACACACACACACACACACACACACACACACACACACACACCACTCAACATCATTCATTATTTAGGAAAGGCAAATCAAAGACATCAAATCAGAGACATCACTCACTCACAAAGAAAGTGGCTTTACTAAAAAAGGCAGAGGGGCACCTGAGTGGCTCATTTGGTTAAATGTCTGCTGTTGGCTCAGTCATGATCCCAGGGTCCTGGGAATGAGCCCCACATTGGGCTCCCTCCTCAGCGGGGAGCCTGCTTCTCCCTCTCCCTCTGCTGCTCTCCCTGCTTGTGCTCTCTCAAGGACATAAATAAAATCTTTTAAAAATAATAAAATAAAAAATAAATAAAAATGCAGAAAATAGCCAGTATTGGCAAGGATGTGGAGAAAATGGAAACCTAATTCATTGTCAGTGGGAATGTAAAATGGGCAACCATTTTGGAAAACCACTTGGCAGTTCTTCAAAATGTTGAATATAGAGTTATATGACAGGAATTCCACAACCAGTTTTGTACCCTAGATAAATATAAGTCTACATAATAACTAGTATATGGACATTCATAGCAGCATTATTCATAGTAGCCAAAAAGCATTTGAATGACTATCTACACATGAATGGCTAAATAAAATGTGACATACCCACAAAATGGAATATTATTCAGCAATATTAAAGAATGAAGTATACTTTAAAAAAGTATCTATGAGCTCATAATGGTAACTAACACACATACACAGACACACACAATCATCTACCATTGGTAGTTGTTTATCACCATCTTACCTTTCTGAAAATTTCTGATAAAATAAAATGACCAAAAATGTCTTTTTTCAAATTGTCCATTTAGCCTAAATCATGATATCTATTTATAATGCTGTTTCAATGAGATGGAACTTAAAGATATTTTATACTAATCCTAAAATATTAAAATCTGTAGGTTATAAATTTGACAATTACACTGTTAAGATTGAAAATAACATTTACATTTTTTCCTTTGTAAGTTTGTTTTGTCCTTCTCTGAACTTTCTGCTTTGATTTCTTTGCTTTGTACTCCATGGGTTCAAACACTCTAAGGAAATACTACTCCTACTGAAAAAAAAACTTTGAGTGCTAAATGGAAACACATTTTTCACACTTACATGGATAGGACTTGTGGAAGAGTTTCTTCTCTTTGTAAATAGAGTTTATTTTATTTTATTATTTTTTATTTTTATTTTTTTGCTTAAGATCATTCTATTTTTTCTTTTTTTATTTAAATTCAATTAGCCAACTTACAGTACATCACTAGTTTTCTGATGTAATGTTCAATGATTCATTAGTTGCATATAACACCCAGTGCTCTTCACATCACCTGCCCTCCTTAATGCTCATCACCCAGTTACCCCATACTCCCACCAAACCCTCAGTTTGTTTCCTGTGTTTAAGAGTCTCTCATCATTTTTCTCCCTCTCTGATGACTTCCCATTCAGTTTTCCCTCCTTTCCCCAATGGTCCTCTGCCCTGTTTCTTATATTCCATATATGAGTGAACCCATATGACAGTTGTCTTTTCTCTGATTGACTTATTTCAATAGCATTAATTTTAAACCTGAAGTTTTTAGCAAGATGTTCTCTATGGGTTCTGAAAATCAATCAGCACTAGCGAAAGATTATCATGTCATTAACAAAGATATACATTAGATGAAAATGAAGATTCCAATTTATACTAAAATTAGGGAAAAAACTGATAAAACAATCATCTTGTGATTGCTTGACATTGAATAATAGAAATGAACAGAAATTAGAATCTCTTACCCTTAAGTTTTGCTCACAGATATAACAGCTTTAATAATACATTATCTTTTTGCAAGATATGTATAGGTACATAAATATATAGATATGTATATGTACATATGTAGATATTTTTTAATATGAGACTGTATGTAAGGCTCCCATTTAACTTACAGAACCAGTCATAAAATCTACATCCCAAGGCTGTGAAAAATCCATTTCCATTTTGTTTTTACAGAGAAACAGCACAAGGGAAAGATCGGCAAGTAGTGGAGGTGGTCAGTGCATCTGCCATCCCCAGGTGCTGTCCTGGTGAGATTTGTCAGTCCTCTCTGCCTTGTGCACTGATGCTGAAGACTCCCCCCACCCGACCAGAGCCTAGTCATTTGCCAGGCTCTCCCCATCATGGGGAGTTACACAGCAACTGATCCTCATGCTCACCCTGCTGTCAAAGCATTCCAATTTTTAATCGCTACATGAGTTGTCAGATTCAATATGAACCACATGGTTACAATTAAAACCTCTCTAATAATGAGAATGCCAAAAAATGGGGGGGGGCAGACTTTAAACATGTTTCCTGTCATTGTTCACATTCTGAAACTAAGTTTAAGAAAGTTCCTCAGCTAAAATTTGTTTGCACTTTGAGAAACTTAAATTGTTATGTCCTTAATTCTTACAACAAACCACTATATCATCAAAAGGATGTGCCTGCACTTAACGGAGTATTTCTAAGGTTCTGGCTGATTCTCATCAAGTACATTTCCACTATGGAAAAGAATCCATCTCCCATGATGAAGAAAGGAAGCAGCCAAACTCTGGTTCCAGATCTGTACACCACACCTGTCACTTCCTTACCTACTGGGAGACATTTTCTTCTTGGCTATATTGAGCTTGAAATGCTAAAGCATATTTTAAGAACTCTTCTTAACCTCAAAAGAATGAACTTTATTTTCCTGAGCGTGAATCATAGCCTCAGTTATTTCTTCCCTAGAGTTCGAAATTTTGAATTTTCACAGGATTGAGAATTAAAATGAAAATGGAAAGTATATTTTATTAGACATTGTAATTAATTTACTTGTAGCCGTATGTAGGTACTGATCCTATGTTTTAGAACATGCTTAAAAGAGATGTGTCAAGTACTGTTATTAACTGGATTCTGACAAGGTTTTTCTGTGCAGATGGAAGTCACATCAGCTAAGAGACACATCAGGCTCTTGTGAAAAAGATACAATGGTGTATATGATAGATGCAGACAACCCATTCTAATTCTACAGTATGTCCCCAGTGCTTACCGAGGTTGAGTAAAGGAGAAAATAGTATTAGATCTCCTATGTGGAGTAAATACCTTAGAAATTAGACATTACTATATTAATTCATCAAAAAAATAGCTTGTATCCTGATATCTTAGGATTTTTTTCCCAGAACACTTATTTAAGTGTTTAGTTAACACTTAAATGTTTAGTTCCACACATGAGTGAAACCATTTGATAACTGTATTTCTCTAGTTGACTTACATATTTATTTTCTGAATGCCATCAAACAGCAAAAATCTATGAATCAATAAGAACTGTTTACTTCTTTTATATATATATATATATATATATATACATATATATATATATATTATTTTATTGCAGTAAGAACACAACATGAGATCTACCCTTCTAACAATTTTTAAGTTTTTATTTGAATTCCAGTGGGTTAACATACAGTGTAATATTAGTTTCAGGTGTACAATACAGTGATTTAAACGCTGCTATACAACACCAGTGCTCATCAAAACAAGTGCCCTCCTTAATCCCCATCACCTGTTTACCCACCCCCCGACTCCTGCCTCCTTTCTGGTAATCATCAGTTTGTTCTCTATGGTTAAGAGTTTGTTTTCTTGCTTTGCCTCTCTCTATCCTTTTTTGTCCCTTTGCTCATTTGTTTTATTTCTTAAATTCCACACATAAGTGAAATCATATGGTATTTGTTTTTCTCTGACTGACTTACTTCACTTAGCATAATACCCTCTAGCTCCATCCATGTTGTTGCAAATGGCAGGATTTCATTCTTTTTTATGGCTGATTAATATTACATTGTATATACATACCAACTCTTCTTTACCCATCCATCAGTTGTTGAACCCTTGGGCTGTTTCCATAATTTGGCTATTGTAGATAATGCTGCTACAAGCATTGGGTGGCATGTATCTCTTTGAATTAATATTTTTGTATTGTTTGGATAAATACTTGGTGGTGCAATTGCTGGATTCTTTTTTTTTTTTAAGATTTTATTTATTTATTTGACAGACAGAAATCACAAGTAGGCAGAGAGGCAGGCAGAGAGAGAGGAGGAAGCAGGCTCGCCGCTGAGCAGAGAGCCCGATGCGGGGCTCGATCCCAGGACCCTGAGATCATGACCTGAGGCGAAGGCAGAGGCTTTAACCCACTGAGCCACCCAGGTGCCCCACCAATTGCTGGATTCTAAGTAGTTCTATTTTTAGTTTTTTGAGGACCCTCCATACTCTTCCAGAGTAGCTGCACCAGTTTGGATTCCCACCAACACTGCAAGAGAGTTCCTCCTTCTTCCATCCTTGTTAACATCTTGCTAACATCTGTTGTTTCTTTTCTTTTCTTTTCTTTTTTTTTTTGAACTTATTTTATTTAAATCCAATTAGTTAATATATACTACATCATTAGTTTCAGATGTAGAGTTCAATAATTCATCTTTTGTATATAACACCCAGTGCGCATTACATCATGTGTCATCTTTAATGCCCATCACTCAGTTAACCCCCTCCTCTGGACCTCCCCTCCAAGGACCTTCAGTTTGTTTCCTATAGTTAAGAGTGTCTTATGGTTTGTCTCCCTTTCTGAGTTTATATTGTTTTAATTTTCCCTCCCTTCCCTTATGATCCTGTTTTTTTTCCCCTTAAATTTCACACATGAGTGAAACCATTTGATAATTGTATTTCTCTAGTTGACTTATTTTGCTCAGCCTAATACCCTCCAGTTCCATCCATGTCAATGTAAATAGTAAGATCTCAACTTTTTTTGATGGCTGAGTAATATTCCATTGTATACATACCACATCTTTATTCATTCACCTGTCAATGGACATCTGGGCTTTCCATAATTTGGCTATTGTGAACATTGCTGCTATAAACATTGGAGTACACATGCCCCTTTGGATCACATCGTTCATATCCTTTGGGTAAATATCTAGTAGTGCAATTGGTAGGTTTCAGGGTAGCTCTATTTCTAACTTCTTGAGGAACCTCTATATTGTTTTCCAGAGTGACTCTTCCAGCTTTCATTCTCACCAAGGGTGTAAGAAGGTTCCCCTTTCTCTGCATCCTTGCCAACATTTGTTTTTTCCCGACTTGTTAATTTTAACTGTTCTGACAGATGTGAGGAGGTATGTCACTGTGGTTTTGATTTGTATTTCCCTGATGCCAAGTGATGGTGAGCATTTTTTCTTATGTCTTTTGACCATTTGTATGTCTTTTTTGGAGAAATGTCTGTTCATGTTTTCTGCCCATTTCTTGACTGGATTTTTTGTTTTATGGGTGCTAAGTTTTTGACAAGTTCTTTATAGATCTTGGAGCTCTTTATCTGATCCGACATTTCCAAATAACTTCTCCTATACTGTAAGTTGTCTTTCGGTTTTGTCGACTGTTTTCTTGGCTGTGCAAAAGCCTTTTATCTTGATGAAGTCCCAATAGTTCATTTTTGCCTTGTTTCCCTTGCCTTCAGAGATGTGTCTAGCAAGAAGATGGTGTGGCTGAGGTCGAAGAGGTTTCTGCCTGTGTTCTCTAGGATTTTGATGGATTCCTGTTTCACATTTAGGCCTTTCATCCATTTTTAGTTTATCTTCCTGTATGATGTAAGAAAATGGTTCAGTTTCATTCTTCTGCATGTGGTTGTCCAATTTCCCAAAAGCATTTGCTGAAGAGACTGTCTTTTTTCCCTTGAATATTCTTTCCTGCTTTGTCGAAAATTAGTTGACCATAGAGTTGAAGGTCCATTTCTGGGTTCTCTACTCTGTTTCATTGATCTATGCATCTGTTTTTGTGCCAGTACCATACTGTCGTGATGATTACAGCTCTGTAATAGAGCTTGAAGTCCGGAACTGTGATCCCACCAGCTTTTTTTTTTTTTTTTTTTAAGATTTTATTTATTTATTTGATGAGGAGATCACAAGTAGGCAGAGAGGCAGGCAGAGAGAGAGAAGGAAGCAGGCTCCCTGCTGAGCAGAGAGCCTGATGCAGGACCCTGAGACCATGACCTGAGCTGAAGGCAGAGGCTTAACCCACTGAGCTACCCATGCGCCCCCCTTTGGTTTTCTTTTTCAACATTCTGGTTATTCAGGGTCTTTTTCTGGCTTCATACAAACTTTAGGATTATTTGTTCCTGCTCTGTGAGAAATGTTAATGGTTATTTGATAGGGGTTGCATGGAATGTGTTCTCCGGACAGCACAGACATTTTAACAATATTTGTCCTTCCAACCCATAAGCATGGTATGTTTTTCCATTTTCTTTGTGTCTTCCTCAATTTCTTTCATAAGTGTTCTATAGTTTGCAGAGTACAGATCCTTTACTTCTTCAGTTAGGTTTATTCCTAGATATCTTGTGTTGTTGATTTTAGCCATTCTGACAGGTTTGAGGTGATATCTCATTGTAGTTTTGATTTGTATTTTCCTGATGCCAACTGACGTTGATTATCTTCTCATATGTCTGTTGGCCATCTGTATGTCTTTGGAAAAATGTCTGTTCATATCTTCTGCCCATTTTTTAATTGGATTATTCATTTCTTGGGTGTTGAGTTTTGTAAGTTCTTTGCATATTTTGGATCTCTTTTTTTAAAAGATTTCATTTATTTATTTGACAGAGACACAGTGAGAGTGGGAGAAGAAGAAGCAGGCTTCCTGCTGAGCAGGGAGCCTGATGCAGGGCTCAATCCCAGGATGCTGGAATCATCAACTGAGCTGAAGGCAGATGCTTAACTACTGAGCTACCCAGCCACCCCTGGATACTAACTCTTTATCAGATCTGTCATTTGCAAATATCTTCTCCCATTCCATAGTTTGCCTTTTAGTTTGTTGGTTGTTTCCTTCACTGTGTAGAAGCTTTTTATTTTGATGAATCCCAGTAGTTTATCTTTGCTTTTGTTTCCCTTGCCTTGGAGATTGTTAAAGACTAGCTGACCATATAACTGTGGGTTCATTTCTGGGTTTTCTATTCTGTTCCATTGGTCTATGTGTCTATTTTTGTGCTGCTACTATACTGTTTTGATCACTACAGCTTTGTAATATAACTTGAAGTCCAGAATTGTGATGCCTCTAGCTTGGTTTTTCTTTTTCAAGGTTGCTTTGACTTTTCAGGGTCTTTTGTGGTTCCATACAGATTTTAAGGTTGTTTGTTCTTGTTCTGTGAAAAATGCTGGTAGTATTTTGATAGGGATTGCATTAAATGTATAGATTACTTTGGGTTTATAGACATTTTAACAGTATTTGTTTTTCTCATACCTGAGCATGGAATGTTTTTCCATTTCTTTGTGTCATCTTCAATTTCCTTCATCAGTATTTTATAGTTTTCAGAGTACAAAGTGAAAGACTTTCACTTTCTTTAAAGTTTGCAGAGTACAGGTCTTTCACTTCTTTGTTTAGATATAGTTCTAGGTGTCATCTTTTCCAGTGTAGTTGTGAATAGGATTTGTTCCTTAATTTCCCTTTCTGATGCTTCATTATTGGTGTATAAAATGCAACAGATTTCTGTACATTGATTTTGTATCCTGAGACTGTACCGAATTTATCAGTTCTAGGAGTTTTTGGGTGGAGTCTTTTGGGTTTTCTATATAGAATATCATGTCATCTGAAATTAGTGAAAATTTTACTTCTTCCTTACCAAATTGGATGTCTTTTATTTCTTTTTGTTGTCTGATTGTTGTGGCTAGGATTATGTTAAATACCCTCTTAACAAATTTTTAAGTGCACAAAACATTACAGTTGACTATGGGTGCAATGTTATATAGCAGCTCTCTAGAGCTTATTCATCTTGCTTAACTGAAACTTTACACCCACAGAATAGTAATTCCCCATCAGGAACTTTGTTATGGAAAGTGTGAGCCAAGAGTGAAATCCTAGAGAAAGCACTAAATGAGTAAGATTCCCCATTGCTAGATCTACATTGTTGCCATGTGTCACAGTCTCTTAAACTAGAAAACATTTTAATGATTTATAGAATCCAGATTTCCATTAATCTTCTTCAGAATTGTCAAGTATGTCTCCTCTACATAAAAAGGCTCAACTCTTCATTTATCATTTAATTAAAAAAAAAATCCACCCCCCAAAAAAAATCCCAGGAACAAACTACTTACCACTTTCCTTTCCACTTGCTGTTGGCTAGTCCTGTGCCAAGGAATATCTTGAAGGAGGAAATCTAAGCAAATCTTATTAAATACCAAAATTCATATACAACATCAGGGTTTATTGAGTGGGAATATTTACAAAATCTCTATCTGGTTTACCAACACAGCACATAGTTTCCATTCCACAGGCATAGGCTTCTTGGGGCCAACACCATGCCTTTTTGTCCACAATATTAATACAGTTCTTAATCATGCATGCAGTAGATGCAACTGATGATTAGCAAGGTAGACTTCTTACAAAGGTAAAAATCAATTATCTTAGTCAATAAAGAAGGCTCATCCCAACAAATTGCTATCTAATATCAACATATATATTGAGTCATATCCCTAGAGTTTTTTCTGTATTTTTTATTTTTCTTTATTCTCTGTTAAAACTGCAATTGAATATAATACTGTATTAGGTTTCTTAAACTTTCTACCCATTACTCTAGTACAAACCATCCAAACTTGCAATGTATAGTCAACTTATTAAGAGAAAATGGAAATATCCTATGCCCAGTGAACTAAAAACTCAAGAGTATTTCCCATTTAAATTGGTCACTGAAATTGACACCTTTAATATTAGAATCTATTCTTTTTAACTCAACTCAAACACATTTTACTAAAAAGTAGAGTTTGATGAGATTGCACTGAAGTTCTCAATTTCTGCTCTGTCCAGATCTTTTTGTATACGTGGGAAGCCGAAGTCTTCCCTATGAGTGGTGACTTGGAGCATTGGTGCTAACTTGAGATCATCCTGCACTCATTTCTTTGTATCCTCCACAAATCATGTTCTGCTTTGTATCATGTGGCACTCACCATTGAGAATGGGGAACATTACCACACCATGTTGATACATCATCACAGTGATGAACAGTGCTTAAATGTATTTGTATATATATAACTTTTATGTATAATTTTAAATATATATATTTAAAATAATTTAAATTAAATTATAATTCAGAGGATCCTTATGAAATGTCCAAAGTATGTCAGTCAGGAAAATGGGATCTTTTTTTTTTCTTCATTCTTTTCTGTAATAGCAGTTCATAAGTTTTCAACACAATTTTACTTTTACTTCAAGATAATATGAGAGTGCTTTACATCACTTCATATGTTATATCCTATTAAATGTTATATCCTATTAAATATTTATAATCTATTGACTGGGCTATCAGATTTAGCAATAAAAATATAGGACATCCAATTAAATTTGAATTTCAGATTAATCATGGAAAAACTGATTTGGGATATAGTTTCCTAGAAAATTACTCATTCTTTACCTGAAATTTGAATTTAATTTTCTGTCCTGTATTTATCTTACAATCTTATTTGTTGATTTGTTAAAATTTTCTAGTAAAAATAATTATAAAACTAAGAAAAAGACCACAATAGGAACCCATTCTGACATGATGAATTACCACATAATTAGTCAGATATAATTAAGGCTAGAGAAAATCTGTCAAAATAGAATATGCACAGAGTGAAACACAATTTGAGATGACTTAATCCCCATCCCGTTGTTATAAAAGTGTTCATTGATTATCTATGATTTTAGGAACTAACTATACTAATTACAAACATAACCAGTGCAGCAGAAGTTACTTGAAGTTGGGTAGGAAGCTCTGATACTCAAGAGAGAAATGCAGTGAGGATGCAATTACTCAGGTGCAAAGAAAAGAGGGCAAGAACAGAAACATAAAAATCCCTGCATGTAAGGGATGACAGAAGACTCACTCTAGAAAGAGGCCGAGAGAGGACATCAAGGGGATGAAGAGAGGAGGAAGTATTCTCCACTAAACACTCCCCACAGAAATAAACCACAGTCTCCCTTAAGAAGATGGTACTTCTGTGACAAGGGAGGGAAGGGAACATTCAAGATAAGCCTGAAATAATTGGTGGTACCAGAAATAAATACTGAAAAGATGATGGAGAAATGTCACAAAGATCCAGGAGCCAACATGAAGGGACTCCCATAGGCCTGAACAATAGTAATATACTAGAATTCATTAAACAAAATTTGATTCCATGAATCCCTACAGAAAATAATGAAAGATAGATGATAGATAGATAGATAGATAGATAGATAAAGATGAGAGGGAAATTTTTCCCTTACAGTGACATGATGGCTAATAAATAGAGAAAGAATGATGGAATCACCATTGAGTCATCATAATTGTAAAAACTGATTCAAGGAAGATTCAGGAGTGAAGGTGGAGGTTAAATGAGGTTCAGACTATTTACATAATATTAAGTATCTTTCCACAAATTACTATTATAGTGCAACTTCAAATTATCCACCAATTCCACATTTGTGAATTCAACTGCTCCTTAAAATTTACTGGTAACCCCAAGTTCAATACTCATGGCATTTTCTGTCCTATTCATGGATATACAAGAAGGGTGAAAAAAATTGGAGCTGTTCAATGTGTACATGCTCAGCTGAGGTTGAACAAGGAAACACTCTGACTTCTTATTTCAGCTGTCATTCTGTAAACCAGAGTGTTTTTCAAGGTGTATTGTCAGGTTTTTGCATTTTTGTGCTTTTTATTGGTTACTCTATCATCTATTGAGAAGAAAGAGAGCACAAAAGTAGCAAAATATTACAAATAGGTGAATCTGGGCAAAGAGAATTATGTGTACAATTCTTGCAACTTTTTAAAGTTCAGAATGATTTCAAGATACACAGTTTTTGAAAGGAGGATAAGGAATCCCAGGAGGGTGTGCTGCTGCAGGAATCCAGAGAAAAGGAAGTTGTCCGCAGTGTCAAATGCTACAGAAGCGAGGGAGGTTGGGGATTTAGATTAGATTTAGCAGCAGGGAGTTGCTAGTGAAGCCAATTTCCCCGGTTTTGTCAAGATAGAGGCCTGCTTGTCATGGGTGCAAATGAAATGGGGTGTGGGAATATGGACAACAAATTCTAGAAGTTTAGCTGTGAAAGGAAATACAGTAAAAGGTGGAATGAGTGAAGGGATTGTGCCTTTTTTGGTTTGATTTAAATTGGAGACGTGAACATTTTTAAATGGGGATGGGGACCCACGTTTCTCTGGTGAGAGGGAGGAAGAAGAGTCAAAGACAAGTGGAAAGGAGGTAATGATCGAGAAGGGAGGGCGCTAATGAAAAGTAGGAGCAAGGATGAAAAACAGAGACGACAGGAGGCAATGTTGAATTCAACTTAATTAACTGGAAAATAGATCTTTTTAATAATTCTAATGGTGTTATGATATCTTTTAGGTTTCCTTAAGAAAAGTCAGTTTATGAAATCCCTTAGATTACAACAAGGGAGGTAGCATATTCATATAGAGAACATGTTTTAAAGTTACAGTATGTTTTCAAATCTGGAAAAAGCAATAATTTATCTTTAGTATTGTGATATCTCAAAAAATCATAGGGATATGAATTGCAATAGTATGTCCAAGCATCTCTTCTTTTTCCCCTCTAAAATATCTTCCTTGTGAGCATACCCATTCTCCTGAAATTGGCTTTCAGGCCTACGTGTCTAACTGCCTTCAGAAGGGTGACATTTGGATGTTTCACCTTCGACTCTATAATCTTCTTCCCCAAATCTTCTTCTTTGCACTTAAAAAACAAATTAGCATCTAATTGATGTGAAAAATAGCGCAGCTCATCTTAAAATATTTTGATAGACATAGTTTATTTTCAATGAATGAGTAATTGCTTAATGCATTCTTCCAGGGTGCCCTGGCAGAAATCATGCATTCCAAAGAGAAGAAGAGTATCACATTTAATTTATGTTTTGGCTATAGACCTAATCGAGGAGGTAATGATTAAGCATCTGTGCAGTAGTCTAAGAAACAAACAACACCAATGGTGAGGTCGACTTTAAAGTCTCATTAAATGCTAAGGGAACTGTTCAAATTTCAACCTCATCACTAAAATATTCAATTTTGGTGCTTGTGTTTGAACCTGGGCTGACATTCCACAAATAGAACTACTAAGGCTGCTTGAGACATGAGATTTGCTAGCACCAGCTCCGTAAGAAGCCCAATTAACTTTTTAAAAAGTTTAGCTAGATCCTGGGAAGTAAATACTCACCAGTGAAACAACTCTAACTAAAAATGGTAAACTTGAGTTCAATAGTTTTGTTTGTGTGGGAGCCGGAGGAAGTGATAGAGGAAAACAAAAAAGAGAAAGGGAAGGCAGGGATAAGTTTGTCTCTAGGAAAAAATAGAAAAGTAGGATCTTTTTTTTTCTGGTACTATGTACCAGAATGTTAGTTGACTATTAACTCTCTGCTTATTCTTCTTTGAACTGTTGGAACCAAAGCCATGTGACATTTATGCCACAGCTTCTTTGTATGTTACATTTTTTATTTTCTTTGGACAAAAGACCATGGCAACTTACTTGATTGGGGCCACAAATACACAATCTTTTTGAATCTCAGAATCTATCAAATATAAAAGGACCAGATTATTTTAGCATTAAATTAGATTAAGGTGTGTTTTTAGGAAAAGCTGTGTTTTTGCTCTAGGGCCATAGTTTTTGCTGTTACTTCTACAGGATTGTAAGAACATATATAGCTAATGTTAATCTTGTTCCTCTAGAGTTGTAGTACTTTTTCTTAACATCCTTCTGTGATCTGGGACTACTAACATTTGTGAAACCTCCCCGAGAAGACATTAAGTCTAAGAGACAAAACAGCTACGGTTTAAATATGCAAGCAGATCCATCCAAAAAATCTCATTCATAAAATAACGGTGCTTTGCAACAAGTTCGTTTGACTGTGGAAATTTGAAAAATGTGTTATTGCTTGGCTCATTTTAAAAACCATGATTTGAAAAAATATGGTGCGAGTTGTAATTCTTTCTAATTAAAAACCAGGCAAGCCCTTAGGTGGGAGTCACAGTGAGCTGCCCTGAGTTTTTCCCAAGCCTAACAAAAGAAAGAAGGACTGGCCACTGCTTGTGCCTGCCAACTGTGCATTGTTCAAGGAATCAAAATAAAGAGGCAAAGGGGTCAAGGGTTAGGAGCTCATATTTCCACTCTCCATGACCCCGTCTCGGGGCTGGGGTGCTCTTGTCATCTGTTTCTGAAGGTCTCTCAACACAAGAGTCTCCTCCACCCCTTTTGGGAAACTCCTCTGTAGACTATGCTAGTGATTAATGAAAAGGGCTCACAGGAGACCTTCTTAAAATGCTTTGGACAAAAGGGTCCTCAGCACGAAGGCTTCAGAAGAATACCTGCAGACATTACTGTCTTGAGAATACAGTGGAAATATCAGTGTTTTCCACCAATTCCACCTTTTTTACAACATATCAAGTAACTTGATTAATGGTATGCCACTTTCTATTCTTCTTAAAGGCTGTCACCAGAATACTTAAACTTTCACACTTCGTGTATTGCAGAAGAGTTGGTTGATTTTATGTTATGTTCATTATTTTAAGGTCCTATTAGGTGACAACTGGGTTGAATTCTGAAATTCCACTTAGTCCACAAATAGTGGAAAATGACAATCATGTTCTAGAAAATAACTTAGATGTATAAGACAATTTTTATCAAAATCTGAAAAAGTAGAACATAAATTATTAATGTTATCCTTGTGACCTAGTAGGCATCTGAATAAAAAGCACACAAAAATATACTTCATTAAAATCCAAACCTTGTAATTATCACGTTTTTCACTGGCTGCTTTGCTAGAAATTTCTCAAGAGATTATGAAACATATTAATGAAAATCCAAAAGTGATTTTAAAAGATCCCCCCCCTCCAATACTTACAAGACAGTGAAATTAAACATGCTGTGGCTATTATTTTTTCCAGTGGTTTAGGACAGTGAAATAAGACATAGGCTCTCGTTCTAAGAGCTATCAGGGGTCCAATTTCTGGAAACCCTAACGTCTAATGCCTAACCTACAACTGTACTGATTAGGACAGTGTTTCACCAATTCCGCACTGTTCGCACTAATGAGCCTGCAGAAAACTAGGAATTATCAGTTAAAGCTGCTGTTAAGCTGCTCCCCTCACAGTATATCAGCTCCACGACTTTCTTACTATCCTACAATTCACTACAGCATCCCTCGAAACAGTCGGCTTCTAGTTAACATAGAAATTTGTTGTGAAAGAAGGAAGGCAAGGAAGAGAGGCCATATTTGTCTGTGACCATGAGTGTAAAATGCCTTCAACAGGAAATTGTTACTTCAGATAGTGAATTCTATCAAAGAGCATCCCTGTACTCCATCTGCATGGAATTTGATAGAAATCTACTTTGGAGCAAATGCATCTTCTCCTTCCATTTTCAGTGCTTACTTGCTTTTCAGAGCAAAAGGAGTTCAGATTTCCTAACCGCTGTGGTGTAACTCACAACTATGGGACTACTGAGGCAAGTTTGACCAAACTGCAGAGAAGGAAAAAAAAAAAAAAAGAGTAGAAAAAACTCTTTTTATTAAATTTCATTGCCTTTAAATCTAGATAACTAGGGGTAACACAGATTTTTCCTGTTTTATCGAAATGTTTAAGCTTCAAAATAGCCTGGCTATGGAGAACTAATGTCTGACTTTTGAGAGTATAGTCACACTTTCCAGATAAACTAAATTATGATTACAGGATAGCCTTTGAGGCTGAGAGCCTACACTGCAAATTTTCAGGTTGCTGAAAAACTGATGCAAGGGGAAGGGTTGACACAGTACGTTTGTACAAGGGGAGGGAAATAAATGAAAAACTTTTTTTTTTTTTTCAAAACTGGTACTAGGCCTCTTTGTTTATTTCCAGGAACAGTCAGGCAAATTTAAAGTTTCAGCTCATGTCCTTGTTTTTCTCTGTAAGGATTCTTTGATCACATCCAGTCAAATGCTCTTCATGCCTTCTCTACCAGCAGTCCCTCCCCCACCCCCACCTGTATGTCTCACTCTCTTGTCTTTCCACCATAGGTTAAGTAAGTGGCAGGATGGTAGGAGGGGGGAGAACCTTGACCATGGTTGTGCCTTCTGGTCTGAAATCTGGATCTCTCATTTACCAGCTCTGTGAGCCCAAATTCCTCAATCTCTCTGTGCTCCGTTTCTTCACATGTAAAATGGAGATCTGAATAGTACCTACATGATAAGCTTGAAAAACGGGTTAAATTTTGAATTTATGTCAAATATGGGACCTGGTAAGCATTGAATTATTACTAGAGCCCTTCACATGCAGGTATCTCCCACATATGCTCCTTGAAGGCAGGGGCCAAGTTTTTCTTTTTAGAGAATCCCTGAGTTGCCCCGTTTTTAATGTGCAGTAGTCATAGCTTTCAAATGAACACCGAATGAAGGAAAGAATAAAGGGGAATAGATTGCAAAGGTTAAAATTTTGTCACCTGATGACATTGGATGCTGCCTCGGTTGGACAGAATTACTGCTCTGCTCTCCCATCTCCGCGGCTTCCACCTGGAATTCACTCAACGACCTGTCTGCAGCCTGAACCGGAAAGGGAAGCACAACTTTCAAAGTCGGTGGGTTCTTCCGGAAAGTGGAGTGGGATGATGGGTGGGAATTCACATCAGGAATGTATGTCCCAGTATGTTTCTATATGAATTGCAATCTGAAAGCCTACAATGTTTTCAAGATCTCAGAATTAATACTCTGTGATATTTATGTCAGGAGAAAGAATTTTACTTCCAATATCAACTTTAAAATTGGAAACTACATCACTTTGTTTCTTAGGAACAAGGAGATAAAACTGTGGGGCTGGGGGGTGGGGGGATGCTTTTCACCTCCAGAGATTATCTCTAATTCTGCCAGAGAAGTGATTATATGGTTAAGTTCAACTTTGAAAGTAGACAGACGACCAGGCCCAGATCTTCATGCGGGGGCTTCTGTTGACAATCGCTCACCTCATCTTTATCAGTGAACCCTATCATATTTGCATGTTCTAATCACTACCTTGACAGATAAGCACCTGTAGAGATTTTAAAAAGACATTTGCTCCCTTTATCTGCAAACCGTCAGCACCTTTGCTTCTGAGCACCCTTGCCTCGCACAATATAGGTTATTAGTTGGAAGATTTGAATTAGCAGGGTGTTACAAATGCCAGTAACTAAAGTGAAGAAATGCACCATTTTCCCTGTACAAGCTCGGGCTGGCTGCCACTGGCCACAGGAGTTAATAAACGAATGTGTTCCTAGAGATGGCTCAATTTTAAAATGCTGGCCCCAGCAAAATGACCAGCCTCATATATTCAAGGCAATTGATGTGAACAATTAAGAAAGACCATGATAATTATTTGACCAGCGACTGGGCTTATTTGAGGTGTAAACAAAATGCCTTTCATGGACTCCAGATTCACTTCTCACTTTGCAAACATTAGCCCTTGTTTACTTGCTAGCCTTTATAACATAAACACTGCTGTATCATACTATTAAAAGGAGCTCTCTGCTCAGGAAACTCAAGGTAGTATCATCTAGCATTTCGGCATTCTTCCGAAGAATTAGTGCCTAGGGGAGGCAAAAGAGAACATTAGTGAGGATTAATAGAATTTTTGAGTGAGCCTTCTTTTTCCCTCCTCTCTCTGTCCCAGCTTTTATGTGTTAACCTTCAAATTATTTGTGCATGTTTCTTTGTGTGTTGAATTATTAAAAGTAGTGTATTTTTCAGTATCTAGCCAGTGGATTGTTTATGATGGCTTCACATTTTTTTTCCAACAGCCACACTATATTTAAATTTCTAGACTTTAATATGGCTTTGCTCTAAACTTGGTTTAAATTCCAAGCAGTTATAAGATGATATGTCTTCTCAAAAAAGTGTATTCTCTTCAGGTATATCGATTTAGTAGCTGACTCTCTCAGAGGGCACTTAAACTATCCTCGAACATCTCTGGGATTTGATAAGAGATAGATTTAAGAAAGTCTTATAAAAACGTTTTCCTTCACCTCACAGGTGGTATGATGCTTTGCAAGTAACTTGTCCATGTCTGCATCTAAAAAATTGTGGACTTGAGCCAGGTGATTCTGTGGGCTGCGAATCGTATTGGATGCTAGTGGATGGGAAGTCTGAGGCCCTACCTCTTGCGGTTTGGCCGGAGCTCCATAATTGATATTGGACGGAAGGATGGGCTTGAGGGCAAAGCATTTTACGTGGCATAAAGCTCTCTGCATAAAAAGCATCAGATATAAAATAAAGCCTATAAACCACGCTGTTCCGATGAGGTTTCCCTCTCCAACAGTAATAGCTATTTCTTAAACCTCAAACGGTAATCTCAGGCACACTCCAATTCCAGACCTTATGCAAAGTGGCCATCAAGTGGATTGAATAAACATGCTTCTGAAGCATTTTTAAGAATTATGTAAGGTGAAATCGTTGTCGTGGTTTCTGCTTTCATCGAAATAAAAATGCTTTTATTTTTTTGCTTACTAATATGGCCACATTCTGAAGGTCCTTTTTTTGGTTGCAAATTGCTCAGAAAACCAGCAATATTCCAAAATATTTTTAAAAATTCTTGTCTAAAGATATCAACTCTTGCCCTTAGTTAACAGTTCTATCAGGTATCTCCCTACTCTTTCTCACACTAATGAGACTGGTGGAATTGTTTTCCTAATTTAATTCAGCTCTGCCACGCCAATGCAATTGTCTGATTCCCAGGTCTTTCAGTGAGCTGCGGAACGGAAGTTCTTGGTTAAGTCGAAATTATTATACACGTAAGTTGCCATAAATAATGATTCATTGAGAAGAATGTGGGTCATAAACATAAAGAATATAATATAAAAGACAGTTTCAAACATATGTTGCTTCATTTCTGTTCAAATAGTCTGGATAGCCTGTTAAGATGCTCCAACTTCCTGTAATAGAGAGTGAAATGAACATTTTTCTACAAAATGTGTCCCTCTTGGTTATTTAATGTAGCAGAACAATAGCAAAATAAAATACCAGCAGAATATCTGATAATTTTTTATTGAGGAAACGGGGAAGTTAGGATGAAATGTAGGACTCTTCAAGTTAACAGGAAAATACACTTATAGCTTTCAGGCCCACCTCAAGATCCTCTACCATTTATCAAAAAATCTCTTCAATTTTCAAAGGCCCTCTAAAGACCTCCTGGGACTATAAACAAAGGCTATATTGTATCCTTGGCTGACGCTTGTTAAGTGGCTCATGAATAATACTAAATGCATCCTCCCCATAAATCTCCTTGATGTAGGACCACTGTTATCCAGCCACAAACTTTACTGACATCCATCATAAACTCGGAGATGGGAGATTTGCCATATGCATCCAAACAACTGCTTCCAATGTCCCATTCCTGTGATTCTCTTGAACACATGAAGTCAGAGAAAAGAGAAATACTGACACTTTTTTTAGTGCAATGTATTGAAAACATTTCTAATACTCTTTGCACTGATCTTTCGTAACAATAATTTAAGGTGATGAACCATCAGAACTTAATTTGCAACAGCACTTCATTCAAAGTAACTGGAAAGAATTGAATGTTGTGAAGACTATTTTAGATTCCAGACATTTATTTTTGTAACTTTTTAAAAAAAATACACAAATAATGTCTTTAGACATCTATGTAAGTTGGCAACAACTTGGAGATGTTCTTCTAATGGGCAACCTATTTTTGACAACGCATTTGTGACACAAAACAAAACAAACAAACAAAAAGAAGAAATGGATGGCAAGTAGAACCAGATGTATCTCAGTGGTGTTCCCTATAGAGAGGAAGAGGAAGCCTAGGAAGAAATCACTTGTTCAGAGTCCTTCTATGGTTAGAGGATTTAGTGGGAAGTTTGGTGTCCCTTGAAGGAACATTACTCACCTTGTTTCTTAAAAGTATACTTAACATGTAAAACTACATCATTTCAACAAGGAAAGGATTTATATGATATCTCACAATGGAGTCTTGACTCTCAGGATAAGCATGAGCAATTTTGGACACTTTCAATATGTCAAAGACATGAAAGACCACGTAAAATGTGTTTCATCCACTGTCCTGTGGTTTAGATATTGTAATTCCTACAGTAATTGTGATGTCATTGTTCTTTCCAGGAACTATGAATAAAGTTAAATTTGCTCTTTAGTTTGTTAATGCTTGCGTAGAGAATGTGACTTTCTGAATGCCTCAGTCTTAGTACCTCTTTGCAATGACTGTAAACAAAGTGGTGATTATTTATATAGGCAGGTGCATATCAGCCTCCAGTTACACATGCATAGAAATTTTAATTCTTCTAGAAGTCAGCGTAGCTTGTCTTCTTGTCTATGTACTATAGGCTAATTATGTATAACTTTATAACATAACTGTAATAAAGAAGCCTTCAACACTTAGTAGGTTCTTTTTGCAACAACTTAAAATGACAAGATGTTTGCTAGTGGGAAGAAAGAAAGAAAGAAAGAAGAAAGAAAGAGGCCCTAAATGGAGTCAGTTGTGCTAAGCCCCCTCTGCAAATCAAGACTTGGTACCTAACGCAATTGGAGTTTCAAACTCTCCCAGGAATAGTCTCTTAAACCAGTCAATCTGAAATTTCCTGGTCAAAAGTAGTGAGGTAACCTGCCTGACAGACCCTTTTGTCCCCCGCAAAAATGAAGCTTACCCGGTCCTTACCTACCAGGCCTCCTTCTGCTTATTAAAGTCTTCCTCATTGGATCTCATCTCAATTTGGTTGATGGGATGCTACCCAATTGATGAATTGTTGAATAAAGCCAATTTGATCTTGAAATTTACTCGGTTAAATTATTATTTTTTATACTAGTGTAGACTAAGAATATTAGATTAACGAATTGAAAGTTGTTTTATTGCTGGTAAGTGTTTCTAGGCCTGGAGTTTGAGAGATTTAGGCGGAACTATATAAGAGCACATGTGAAACATGGAAATTTTATTATTGTTGCTGTTTATTATTCACTAAGAGAATTTACAAATGTCAAAAGCCAAAACAGTATTTATTTGAATAGGTGGATGCTAGAGGAATATTCTTAGTTCAGTGGCAAATAATACCTAGATATTTCCCCTCACATTGGCTATGGGTAGTGATTAGTACTTACTTTGAATTACAGATCTGTAGTGTTTATATAAATCTATATAAGGAAAATACGTTGTAGAGAATTGAATACTTTTGTGTTTAATCAAATACTTTCTAGAATTATAAATTAAATTAAATTAATTATAAAATCATAATATAAGGACCCATAATTATACCCTTCAGCCTACTTCCTCCAGAAAATAAAACAGAACAAGAAAAATAAATAAAACTCATTCAGGGGAAGTCTTCCAAACTTATGCTCATGGGCAATGGAGGTCATATCTTGCATCATTGGCCAGGTATGTCAAACTTGACATACAATGTCAACTGTATTCCAAAAGAGAAGAATATTCTGTTAATACAGCTGTAGCAGGATATGCTTTTCTTCCTACAGAACCAATTGTCTTCTTATTGAAAATAATGAAACTTTGGGAGATAATGACCCCAACAAACTTGAGGTTTATATAGCATATATCTAAATACTAGCAAAATAAAAATGAGTGATTTGTTTACTACATTTATTCCCTTAATATTTTGTGTGAATTCACATACATACCTCAGAACATTACATTTGCCTTGTAGCCTTCAGTTAGTTATTTGCCTGCAAGTGGTGATGATGTCATTAAGAGCTCTACAACTGGACAGTGTTTATTTCCCATTATTAATAGCTAATACTGGCACTTGGAAACTTTTCACTGTCTTAGAGCAGGGGATGGTAATTTTTTCTGCAAAGTTCCGGATAGTAAATACTGTAGTCTCTGAGGACCATCTAGTCTCTATGACAACTATTATTCTGCTGTAGTAGTATAAGGGGAGTCATAGACAATACATAGAAGTGGTAGGAGTGTGACCCTACTTCAATAAACCCTTGTTTATGGACACTGAAATTTATATTTCACACAATTTTCACATGTAACAAAATAATATTCTTCCTTCAGCTTTTTTCCTCAACAATTTGAAAATGTGAAAACCAGATACAGCTGGTGGGTTGTATGAAACAGAAATAGGCAGTGGGGCTGGATTTAGCCAGTGGGTCACAGTTTGCCAATCCCTATTCTTGAGGAATGGTGGGACAGACATTTACTCTACAATTTGGCTCATTATATGCTATTTTTGGTGTAATATTTTGTTCTTCTTGAAGAATCATGTTTCTATATTTCTCCATACTGAATATCAGAGATTAATAAATATTTTTTGAAGATGGGGAATGGAGAAGACAAGCAGTGAAGAAGTGAGGAGCTAAGCTATTTGCACTAAAAAAACAAGAAAACAAAGTCACTAGAAATGTGTTTTTCCAAAGTAAAGCTCTTTTGTGATATTTGACAGTCTCTCAATAATGATGTTGCAACCTTGAGACTCTCTGGAGAAATATAGAAGTGACACCTTCTCTAATATGTTCGTTACTGTGTTACTTTTGCTGAGAAAATTAACATAATCTGAGTAAAATGAAGACTAGCAGTCAGCATATCATTTCTGAAAGTGTAAAATTGAAAGTAAAACTTTATTTTCTCAAAATATTATTAAAAGATGATAAATATGTTGATATGAAAGAGGTTTTTAATAATTATGTACAATTATCATGAGCATTGATATTTACATTAACTCTAGAAGGAATTTTTAATTCTGTGATCTTAGGCAAATTACTTAACTTCATTAAGCCTCGGTTTATTCCTACAGGAAATGGGCACAATTTTATTTATCATCTAGGGTTTTAAAAAAATATTTAATTAGGTAATACAGTTAAAATGTTTAGTATAGTTGTAACCTGGAAAGAAAAAATGTTCAATAATGTTAGTAGCTAATTATAAATACAAATGTCTATTTTATTTTTTAATCAGCTTTTAATTTTTAGCACTGTACTTGAAAATAATGCATGGGAATAATAAAACTGTTATATACAGTCTTAAAATATTTGCCTATCCTTCTTCACACCAAAAGCCTTAGTTTGTAGAAGGAGCTACTTGTAACAGTTGTAATTATTTTTCAGTGATTAATTCTTTTTCTCTAAACGATATGATGGTATTACTATTTATTGATTTATTAATTTTGTACAATATCTATAAACCTCGTATTAAAATAGTTAAGGATCTAACTCATTTAAACAACTCTCACCTACTCTCTTCCTGATTTTAAAACATCAACTACATTTCTCTTCTTTCTTTCCTCCTTCTCCTCCTACTTTTTTCATTTTTTTTTTTTAGAAACTATTTAGGTATGCACTTATTCTTCTTTATAACAAGTACACTTAGAAGAATCATTGTCAACCTAAGGATACATATCAGAATCACTTCTGAAACATTTAAAACATACTGTTGTCAATCAATCAGAATCTTCAGAGATTGAGCCTAAGTACATCTATTTTTATAAAAAAATAGATTGATTAAATCATTTGTTTTAAACTTATTAATCTTTTTAATCTAGAGAATGAAATATTCCTTTAGCTCAGGAAAGTTTTCTTCTCTTATGTCATTAATTATTTTGTCTGTTTCTATATTTTTTCCACCCCAAAATACTCATAATTTTAAGCTTGTCTCTCCAATCTCTCTCCTCCAAATCTTCTTTCTTAGTGTTCTGATTTCTGTACTTTTCTTTAGTTTTACCAATGACAGTACACTCAACTCTACTTTTTTACTCGAAGATGATGATACTGATAGGATTGTTCTCTTTTTGTGAAAAGATAAATTATAATTTACAGTATATAACTAATATTAAATTATATGTAAGGTCTGTTTTGTCACTGTACCTGCCATATAATAATCCCATCTTTGATTGAGATTCTACCAATAAAACCTGTAGTATCTGAGCAGAGGTGGTATGCTGGTATCATACCTCTCATTGTGAGTTAATATGTACAGAAGTAACTGGGGAGGCCTGAGGACAAGATTACCAGGAAGTTAAACTTTTCAGGAATTTGTGAGACCCCTTTAGAAGGAACTCATCTTGTGGAAAGGGGGAGACCAAGCATACAATGGATTTGTCATGGAAGGCTGTGGAAAATGGTGGTATTTAGTTTATACTGTCTTCCTTTACTGACTATCCCAACTGATATCCTCATGTGTTTCTTCCCCAGTATATGCACCATTTGCCACTAAGACACTTCAGCTAAAACCATAATAAATAGAGGCTGTAACTATAAACTTTCTAAGATTTTTAAAGCACAGAAGTAAAAGTGTTCAATGCACTGAAATTCAAATGGGGGAAGAATGATTGATGTCACTTTGGTATGAAACATAGCATTGTAGGTTTCAGAATACATGGGTAGGTTCCAGAGTACATAATATGACCTTGGCAAAAGAGTGGCTTATTAGAGTTTTTATGGCCTTGGTGCCCAGCATCCAAGATTCTTTCAATGATGATACTCTGTGGTCAAACCATAGCTATTTTAGCTTTTGTAGAGGCAGTCCTCTCAGCACTAGATATGAGTAACTTCAATGTAGACCTCTGCATCACTGACTTCTGGAGCAGCTTTGTCACTGATCATACCTGGCAACAGATCATGAATCAGTGTTCAAATTTAACCAAGAACAGAACATAATGTCATCTGAGGCACAGGAGACAAAAACCTTCACAAATAAGAGAACGAAGATTTGAATGGAGAATGGGAACTTCCTAAAACAGAGGTAGGATGCATAGTCAGAGCAATAGTATTTATTTTCTCATTAATATGAAATCCCATTTCTTGGTATTCAAGATTGGCCTACTTGATGCATATATAAAACATCAGATTTGGAATAAGGACATTAGAGACCAAAAAAGGCATGAACATGTGAAATTCATGAGGCTCTCTGTTTAGGAAAATAATCATCAATAATCAATAAGTCAATTTTCCAGATAGAAACACTGTGCTTATTGTAGCTTACAAAAACAACTGAAATTTTCCACAGTTCAGACTCAGAGACTAATTCTGCTCATACAAGAGGCAGACAGGGGAGTCCTGCAGGAAGCCTGGGGACTGGGAGCCCATAAAGGTTTGGCTGGTTTTGATGAAAATTAGTGTGATATGATACACAGATGAAAGAGCAAATGGGTTTTCTTTACTTGATGAAAGCAGTGAATTCTGAAATTATGCACAGCAGGTACAGATGGAAGATACTGCACCGATATCACACATAGTTTTTATGCTGAAACATTTGTTTTATCCTTTTACCTCACAGCCTTTTTGTGGGGAGAAGAAGAGCAAAAAGTGAGCATATTAATCTAAATAAGGAGACCTTCTTTTAGAGGGAAAAGTAAATGATAAAAAGACAATGATAAATCACACTGCTTATTCTTCCTTCATCCATGCATTAAAGGAATATCTATTGAGTCCCTACTATGTGCTGGCTGACCATTGTGCCACAGCAGATTTCTAACCTTGCTCCATTGACTAAAATAAAATTGCGTGATCTGGGCCATTTTGAGGTAATGCCGTGAAGCAAGTGAATTTCCTACAGACCTTCCTTTTCACTCTCCTGAGACTCTGCCTCTTCCATTCCCAGAATTATCATTCATCAATTCTACCTGATAGAACTTTACTCTTTCCTTTCAATTATAATTTCTTTTAAACATCAGCATATTAAGGCTTAAGGCTTAAGGCCTAAGGCTTAACATAAAGCAGTAAGACAATGTGTGTGTGTGTGTGTGTGTGTGTGTGTGTGTGTGTGTGTGTATGTGTGTGTCTATAGAAAGGTATTTTGGAATGAGAGTTCTACTTGAAGTCCCAGATTACACTATTTTGGCACCATTTTCTTTACCTCCAAAACCAAATTTGTACACCCTTTTTTGAAATCCTTGGGGACAGAAACCATTTGTTATTTCCTTGGTCTCTCCATAATAGATAATAAATCTTTCCTACAATGAGTTAGATACTTTAGTTTATTCATTCTTTCAATATTTGAGTGCTTTATGTTGTTCTAGGGCTTTGGGATATTGGGATGAACACATTAAACAACAAAAAATCCCTGTCCTCATAGAGCTTACATTCTAGTTGGGGGGTGGGGTGGGGAAATGACAGTAAGAGTAAACATCATAAAAAAGTAAATTATAGAGTTTGCAGTAGTGTAATAATTTTCAAGTTAAAAAATATAGAACAACAAAAGGAAATTTGGAAATGCTGAGGGGTAGGAAAATTGTAATTTTAAGTAGGATGAGGAGTAGAGTTAATTGAAAGGGCAACATTTGGGGTGCCTGGGTGGCTCAGTGGATTGGGCCTCTGCCTTAAGATTGGATGGTGATCTCGGAGTCCTGGGATCAGGGCCCGCTTCGGACTCTCTGCTCGGTGGGGATCCTACACCCCACCCCGCCCCGCTGCTCTCTGCCTGCCTCTCTGCCTACTTGTGATTTCTCTCTCTCTGTCAAATAAATAAATAAAATCTTTAAAAAAAGAAAGAAAGAAAAGGCAACATTTGAGCAAATACTTGAAGAGAGTGAGGAAATTAACCACTTGGTCATTTAGGGAGGAGTGATCTAGATGAGATAGATTATGTGCAATGGCATGAGGTAGAAAGTATGTGGCATATTCCAGGAACAACAAATAGACCAGTATATAAGGAGCAGAATAAGCAAAGGGAAGAGAAGTAGGTGTTGAGCTCAGAGGGACCATAGTATGTGGGGCCTTGCAAAATATTGTAAAACTTAGGTTTTTATTCTGATTAAAATGGAGAGCTGTTGCAGGGCTATGAGTGACATGATTTAATCATCACTTTAAAGGATCCCTCTGGCTGCTGGGGCAAGAGTAAGAGCGAGGCCCATGAGAGACAAATTCAGTAACTGAAAAGTAAGTTTCATTGTTTTGTTTGCTTTAAATGGATAGCTCTGATTCTGTCCTATAGAATCTCTCCATCTCAATTAGCCTGTATAATGAGACTATTGTTACTTCTCTGTAGAAAAAAGATTTGATGAACCTTGTGCTTGAGGGCAGTGAGGGAATCCATCCCAAGGGAAGGAAGGAGCACAGAAGGGCAAATTAGGTAGTAACCATTTACTGCACTGGACTCTGCTTCAGTGCTCTTGCTTTAGTAACACCAGGGAATCCATAACAACAATAGCACAATAATAATATTCCTGGGCCCCAAACCAAAATAATTAAATCAGAATCCTGTGTTTGAGGCTCAGCCATTAGTTTATTTAGAAGCTCCCTGTGTGATTCCCACATGCTGTCCAGACTCCTAGTCACTGAGTTACACATGTGAAACTCTAGAAATCCATCTTCTATGTATGATTTTCAAGATTACTCCAGCCATTTCTATTCATTTTCAACCAGTGGGAAGGAAAAAGGAACAGCATGTCCAGGGCTTGTGCTTTTTAAGCAGAAGTTCTGCTTACTTCTTTTTCACATTTTATCAGTGAAAAATGAATTTTTTGCTCCTACCTAATCAGAGGGGAGGTTGGGAAATATAGTTGAATCAGGCATCCATGTGGGGACGGTTGTATATTGTGGAGGGGGACCAACATACATGTTTGCCGTATTATCTCAATATCACAAGGGGGAAGATAAGTTTGGGAACTACTTGATATGGGCCATTTTTTTAATCCAGCCAATTATGGTTGAAAACTGAAGCTTGTAAAACTGAGGAACTGAAGCACTTGAATTCTAAAAGGTTTTCCTTTCTTATCCATTCTGTGTCAAAGTAGTATTTGAAGGGAATGGAGTTGACTATGAACAGAAGCATAACAATATAAGAATTTCCTCTGTGGGTTGTTTCCATAGTTTCTATAATTGACACAGATTAAAAAAAAAAACCTGGGTAAGGGAGGGAGAGTGGGGAAGTCACAGGATGGTGTCCTATTGTACTGATAATTAGGCTTGTTAAATACATAACCTGTTCGATTTCCCCTCTACTAGAGATCCACCATTGTGGGTTTTCTTAAATGTAGTGGGTTAGAAATAGAACATCATGGTCTGACTCTGCTGCTTCAATTGTCTAGTAGAAACAGTAATTGTTAGGCAAGAAGGCTGGAGATTTCATGCACAGTCATTGGGTGTCCTGACAGTAGTGGTAGCAAGACAATTAGATATTGGCATAGGGAATGCCATGCTAGGTGAATGACAGTCCTCCCTTTATTTGCCTAGCATACAACAAGCACAAAGCAACACCCTGGAAGCAAGTGAAAGGGAGGAAAGAAAGAGAAAGAGAAAAATAATTTTCCGTGTTGGAATAGCCAATTTGAAGTATGAGGATCTGAAAAAAAAGCTGGTTCATATCAGTTCAGGGTGATTATACAATTAGGAGCAAGGAACTCTCACAATCCAAAACTCACAGCTGCTTCTTTTGGACCTATGATTGTAACAATTGCTCTCTTAATGAGAGAGATTAATTAACTTTCCCAAGGTCGCATAGATTCATATCGAAGACTGGCAACTTCATCAGGCTTTGTCTTTTAATCTCGCTTGATTGCTTTTATATTACTGTCTCACTTTCCCTAGTTCTTCAAGCTCACTTTCCTACTAGACATTAAGTTGCATTGACTGCAAGGACTCGAGCATTGCTGCTCATAATACTTTTTGTATAATGAACCCAAATAATGTTTTTCAAATAAATGCATGAAAATGAAATAATATATAAAGAAGTTCCTCTCATCTTCAAACAAACCAGAATATATCCTTTTATAACACTCTATTCTTACAAAATAGCATATCGAATGGTGGGAAATTTTAGAAAACGTTTCCCCCAGGAGTAGTCAGGTTATCTTTTGGGTTCATTGCTTCAGCAAATATTTTCCCATTGATTCAGAACCCTTTAAAAGTAACTTCTCTTTTCTTCAGCTGGGTGAAAAATGGCTTGATTAGAACTAAATGGGTGCAATTCTCCCTAATGCAACTGGGTATAACATCTGCTGTCATTTATTTTTGTTACTAAATTGTAACAGGTGAGACAGGCTGGAAGCTTAGCGATAGCATTACTATGCAGAGACAGGCCAGTTCCCAGTCTAATGCCAAACTACACTGAGTGTACAAAAGCTAAGTTAAGCTTTAGGATTTCAGATGGATATTTCAGATGGATATGACACTGGTCATCTCAAGAACTACTGAAACATAGCTTTTAGAATATTTTCTGGTGTTTAAGGTATAGACTTTTATGGGGAGTTGTTCTAGTTCGAATGGATTGGAGTAGAGGTAAGGGAGAAGGGGTTTGTTGATTTGTTTTGTTTTGTTTTGTTTTTTCAGTGATACATCCCTAATACACACAATAGTATCAGGAATATAGTAGATGCTCCAGAAATATTATATGTTAATTTAATGGCTAAATCACATGTGGATCACTTCTACCTCCATGAAAGGGTCATGGAAGATGGAGGTGAAAAGGGGCAGCAAGGTTATCTGCAGCTTAGCTTAGGACCTAAAATTTAAATATGCCCAGGCTACACCTTCTATCTGAAATCAGAGGCTTCCTTTTGATACCCACTCTTCCCTAACCCACTGACAACTATCCATGCTTCTAGGTCCAGATAAAATGCTACATTTCTACTGATGCCATTCCAATTTCTTCATCAGAATGTGTGTGTATGTTTCTTTTCTTTTTCTCTTTTTTGAGTTTGTTTGGGAACTCTGCATGGAAGGTAGCATTTACCTTTTATTCTTGGCCTCATTTTTGCTATCTTTTAGCCTTATTGCCCTAGCTTGACACAGTACTTAGCCCCACCCCTTAATGTACCAACATACTAAGCAGGAAATTAATAGGACTTTACTGATAATTGATCAAACCATATTACTCACTGTCAAAAATACATTTTTAAATTGTGTTTCTTCATTTTGAGGCAGAAGAACATATGTGATAGAATAATGGAAATTTCAGTGCTCTTAAAACTTAAGACTGTTGCTCTAAGTTAAAAAGCAGAAATATACATTATTGAAAAGAAATTACTCAGAGAAAAGAGACTATAGGTTCAAGAAGAAAATGTTGGGAAATAAAAGGTTGTTTTATATCCTATGTCCTGTGTGGTGATTGAGAAAACCAGTAATAGGAAGAGGATAAGGTAGAGGGGAAGACAGAAAAAAAGGGAAGGGCAGGTTTGAGGAGGGAAGACAGAGGGAGAAAGGGAGGAAGAGAGGGAGGGAGAGAAGAGATGAAGCAGAGAATAAAGCTATTGTGGTATTTTTGAGATGAGAAGTCTGCTCTGATGATACAGGAATTTAAAAAAATATATATCATTTTAAGTATTAGAAAACAGAGGTTTGTGAATTCTGTTAGTCGATTTTTTTTAAAAGGAAAAGCAAGCAATGCCATTCCTAAAACAGCAAAGCATTTCAATAATTGTGTTTTCTACTCTCTCTGAAGATATAAAAAACCTCACCTCTTACTAACAAACTTGTCTGGATGGGATATTAATTTAAAAATATTCCTTAGCGTCCTACCCCTATCAAAATTGATTTATGAAGTTGGAGTAATGTTATATGAAATCTTGCAGGTTCAAAGATGAAATGTTAAATGCCACAAACAAGATCTCCGTGTTTCTGGAATAAGGGATCTCCCCCTTCACTGATGATTACTCTCTACTCATCATAATATATAGACATATACCAGGAGCAGAAGGTATTCAATCAGAAATTTACTAGTCCTATTTAGAAATATTTGACTTTTAAGTTATTAGCCAACAATTTTACATGTAAAACTAATTTCCTATATCAAAATTTCAATCTGATTTCATAGATCAGGCACTTTACATTAGGAAACAAAATACTCTATCAGACAAATCTAGTGTATCTGAGAAGTGTGAGTCCTGTCCATTAGGATGGTTCCTGAGTGATGCCATGCTGAATCCCTGACAAAATTACTATCTGACACCAATCATTTTTCCGTTGCCAATATTCGGTATTAATTTAAAACTACACCTGCCACTTAAAGTATAATAAATATATCTTTAAGTTTAGCTTAATGATATCTGGACTAGGGATCTGAAACATTTTTATTGTATTTCCTTCTCATTATAAATGTTTAAGTGTATATTCCCAATATATTTATTTTTAAAATTAAAATAAAGTTTTAAAAAAGACTATTTATTTATTTATTTATTTATTTGACAGAGAGAGAGAGAGAGAGATTACAAGTAGGCACAGAAGCAGGCAGAGGGGGAGGGGGAAGCAGTCTCCCTGCCAAGCAGAGAGCCCAATGCAGGGCTTGATCCCAGGACCCCGAGATCATGACACGAGCCGAAGGCAGAGGTTTAACCCACTGAGCCACCCAGGTACCCCTAAAATACAAGTATTTTTAGCCAAAATATGGAAAGAGCCCACATGTCCATCAACAGATGAATGGACAAAGAAGATGTGGAATATATATACAATGGAACATTACACAGCTGTCAAAAAGAATGAAATCTTGTCATTTGCAATGACATGGATAGAGCTAGTGGGTATTATACTAACTGGAATAAGTCAGGCAGAGAAAGACAAATACCATATGATTTCATGCATGTGGAATTTAAGAAACAAAACAGATGAGAATAAGGGAAGAGAAGGAAAAATAACATAAGATGAAAATAGAGAGGGAGGTAAACCATAAGAGACTCTTAACTCTAGGAAACAAACTGAGGGTTGCTGGAGAGTAGGTGGGTGGGGGTAAGAGGTAACTGGGTGATGGGTATTAAGGAGGGCACTTGATGGAATGAACACTATTGTATGCAACTGATGAATCACTGAATTCTACCTCTGAAACTATTAATACAGTATAGTTAATTAAATTGAATTTAAATAAAAAACAAAACACAAAAGCAAAAATAAACAAAATACAAGTATTTTATATGCAATATTCCATTGACTTTATAAAGCATAAACAAAAATAAAAATGATGAAGTATATTTGTATACACTTTTACTTAAAGAATTGACTTGTGCAGATGCTAAGTTGCACGTACCCTACTTTGGAAACCACTGATCTAAAGACTATTATATTCTAAAAGGCAAATGTACATAAAGCACAAAAGATACAGTTCAGAAACTATGGTGAGAAGGGAGCTTTTAGCAATATCAATGAAGAAAACACAAAATGCTTCAATGAGGAGTGATGACAGGAGCAGCTCTGGAAAAATGGGGACATACCAGCAGTGTAATCGTTGACAAGGCATGGTCTAAGAAGTACTATCAAGATTTCTTATTCTTCTTTATCAATGATCACCTGATTCTATGGGTTGTGGATATGCGTTTTCAAAACTGTAGAATGAGCAAAAAGCCATTATGTAATAAATGTTTAAAGGTCACCTAATGTAAAAGTTTTGTTCAGAAAGAGCCAAGTTTTTATGGTAAAAGCTGCTTCTCCTCTACTGAGACCAGGAAAAACACAGTAAGTTCCAGCTTCATTTTTCCTTTTGTGCCTTTCTGGTGCTTCATGCTGTATCAGAACACCATAATTTAAGTACAACCTTGGCTGAAATTTTCCTCATTTATTTTTCAAAAGTAATGCTGTAAAAAACACTTCCAGGAACATTATAAATCACATGTTACTATAACTGAGATACTTAACTAAATCCAGAGGCATTCTTGCTTTTCAAATAAATATGAATTCTGTCTTGTTTAAATATATACCCAGAATTAGTACCATAAATTGTTTTGCCTTTTGTCACTAAGTATGCCTGCACATAAATACACACACATATACACACATTTCAATACAAATACTATCTTAGAAATTGACTGTAAATAAATATTTAGACACTTTAGATTTTTTTTAAATAAATGGATCATGTGAATTTTTTTTAGGCCTTTAAGTCCACACTATGAACATAGCAGTGAGTGGAAAACAGTGTTTTGTACACACTTTGGAATGACAAGATAAATGTATGTTTAAAACAAAACTGAATACTTTTAGTTTTCGAAGATTAATAACAAGTGAATTCTCCATTACTGACAAATAGTCATACAAATTCCTGTTTCGACATAGAGGCCCAACAGCAGAAGTAAGTGACTATTTGGATGCCTCACGTTTAATTATCTTCAGGGGTAGCACATTATTGCTCCTGAGAAGAGAGTTCTGAAACAGGTCAGTCCCCAGCAGGCACCTGGACATTATGGGGGTACCAGAGTATCACTCCATCACTGAAAAATGTCCTAGAAATATCTGAACACCAGGGGAGAGAGATTTTTTTTTTTAATGTGACTTTAAAAAAATTCCTCTTCTTAAGCTTCCTGATCCTCCTATATCATCATCCCAATGACATGACCAGTTGTCATTTTACTTTCTGTCTACGTAACCTCATGCACAGCCAGGAAATAATGATTTAGGACTTGAAATTCAAAACATAATGGTGTTCCTTTTTTTCTCATTCCTCATTTTACTCAATACCCCTGCAGAGTTGATGCAAGTACTGAGCTCCCTTTGAAGTCAGCTTGCATCATCTTTGATGGAGTATAAAGCAATAGGAGATGCTGACTGCAGTTTTGAGCATCTCAATTCCCATCTCAGATAATGCCGATACATTTGTCATTAAATGCATGGCATGAGTAAATCCTTGGAAGAATTGCCAAGCAGTTAAAATTGGCAGGTATAGACCATACATTTCTGCTATGAAAGAATAGAAAAGGAAAATATCAACCTGGTTTTAACGCATTTTATCTCATATTCCACTTAAGTTATTCTTCTTGTGGGTGATTTTGTAATGTATTCTTGTTACTTTGTTCACTCTTTCTAATACTTTCAATGCTCTGTGAGAGGTTATGTTGACCAGATATATTTAGATGCCAAAAACATTTGCGACCTTGAAGGATGATGTTCTTCTTTGTTTAAGTAATGGTAAAATAAATCAGCATCTATGGTTGAATGCCAGCAGTGTTAGCTTTTTGATACACTTTCCTCTTGGCAATAATTGTAAGCCACAGAGTTGAAGATGAGAATAATTTGGAGATGAAAGAAGAGTGAGGCTTTTGACTGAGAAATTCTATCTGCATTTCTGGTAGGCACTGCTACAGATCACCAATCTCTGGTTCTCATCTTCTACGAGGCACATGGGAAAATTACACTTCTCTGCCCCCTTGATGTGGAGTTTAGCCATGGGACATGTTTTGGCCAATGAAATATGACTGGAGGGTCTGTGTGAAGCATTCAATTACTTGAACTCTCTTCGTGCTCTTCTTCTGCAGAGATGATCACAAAGGTATGTGAACAGGGGCAAAGCATGCCAGAATGCCAAGTAAACATGTGGAGTACAGGTGCTGTGGAAAGTGACCAAGGAGACTGCAGTGGATTCACCTGATCAAAAATTTAATTTTCATTGTGTTACACCATTAATGGTTTAGTGTTGCTCGTTACCACAGCACAACTCAGCCTCTTCTGACTGACAGGTATACGTTGGTGTGTGCATTTGTATCTAAATAAACATACAAAAATTTGAAGAAAAATAAATTTAATAATCAAAACAATTCAAAGTAGAAGCCGCCAAAAATCTGTTGGTGAAATATTCTACAACATTTTTGTGATTCCCCTTGGCCTCAGTGGGATCTGCTATATGTAGTTCTGCAGTAAATGTCTCCAAGTCTTCTCTAAGCACTGATGTTCTACTCTTGTTAGGATAATTACATTAATTTCTATTGCCTTACAGCCTTCTAAAAGTGGAGTCTTCAAAGTCATTTTATTTTTGTAAACATTTAGAATAAATTTTGATTGTTGGTGAAAAAAGAATTTCAAAGGAGAGGGACTAGCAGGTAAGGCTCTGTAAGAGTTTTAAAGAGTGCAGTTTATTTTAGAGAATGTCTGGCTGATTTGGGTGGCTAGATCATAGATTATAAGAAGGCTGGGAGTAAAGAGGAGGGTTATGGCAGAAAATATGTGTGGATAATTTTTTCCTGTGTTGCCTTAAGTCTATATATCACAAGATATTACATTCCATTAAGTTCTACAACATTTCCATTAAAAATACAATCTGAATCCTAAGAGGAAAATACCGACTACCAGAAACATAAGATTCTCAGAGGGCTTAGCAAACTGTATGCTAAATTGCAGACAGACATGTTAGTTTCCTTTGAATCAGTAATTTCAATCTTTCCCCTTATTTTTCCATCTAATTTTCAGTAGGTCACTCTCAAGTCAAAATTTAATTTTATGTGGTTGAAGTGGTAGAGCCAAAATGAAATTGCATGCTGTAGGGGGAAAAATTTAACCTACTTTTAATAGCCCCTTTGAAAGATACTTTGAAGACATGACTTAGTCTCATAGTATGTTGACTATCTGAAGAATGAATTATTATATCCTTGTCAAATTTTAAATAGCATGCTGTTAAAAATATTAGTCACACAGGGGGCTGTTTGACAGTAATGTCACAGAAAAGCTCTGGTCTATATGAACAGGCAGAGTCTGCAACTTAATATCATGGTTCCATGGAGCTCTGCCCTCCACGGGCATCCATGGAGGGGTGGGGGTGGAAACCCGCTTTAGGTTTCCTTGGGACGGTGGCAGGATTCTGCCAACTGATGCATTTTACTTGCTGTTCCAGCCAGCTGAGGGGGCCTTGTGTCTTTTCCCCTTCTGTCCATTCGTGACAGAGCTTATTCCAGAGTCTAAAAGAAATAAAAAAGCTATCATTTCAAGTGAGGAAGAGTTTTTTGTTGTTGTTGTTGTTGGTTTTTTTTTAAATACATCCAAGAAATGTTGAGTTGAGATCTAGACTAGAGGTTTTAAAGAAAATGATCCAAAGAATTTCTTTTAAAAGACAGTTTTTTTTTCTTTTTCTTTTCTTTCTTTTTCTTCTCTTCTCTTCTCTTTTCTTTTTTTCTTTCTTCTTCTTTTTTTTTTTTAGCCTAAAAAATAAGATTAGAAACTGGCTTGGATGAGCCCAACTGTGATTAAAAAAATAAACCTTTTATAGTTAAGTCAAGAATCTTTCCCCTTTTTGTTCTTTGACTTTTCCTTCAGGGAAAGGGGCAATCTTTACCTAATCAGAGCAAAGCAAGAATCACTGAGGCAGTGGAAGCATCATGCAGGTGAAGGTCAGGCCAATTTCCCCCAAGTAATGCTGTTTTATCACTTATCGAACAAAGATTGGGGCCTTTCTTGCCTTGATCCTTTGTGCTTTTCCCTATTACTTTAACAGATCTGAACTAACCAGAGATTCTTCATCCAAAAGTTCCATTTAGCTACATTTATTTCAAATCCTCCAAATTTCATGTCTCGATATTATAGCAGCTTAAGGATGATACAAAATCCACGTGTTAGGCAGGAAGGCAAAGTTATCTAGAGACAGAACTGACACAGGACACAGTGATTGTTTTCATTGGTCCTCTGCTGTTTAGTGCTGGGCTGCATGTCAGCCCCATTAATCCAGGCACCTTTTAGTTTCAGAGATTGCTGTCTTCCGTGTGTCTACAAAATCTTGTTGGTGAAACATTGAGTTACAAATTGAATGATGTTACTTTTGGCAACCTGGAGAGGGGTCAGGTTGAGAAGCCAAGACTATAAAACAAATACACACCCTAGGGATGTGTGGTGTCCTAAATAAATGTATTCTGTAGTTCTTTGCCTCTGGGTAACTGCCACAGGGCTGAAATGCTCCTGGTCACGTGCTCTGCCCGTTTACCCTGGTGAGTAGATGTGGCAGTGAGGAAAGGGGAAAAGTGCCAGTATGCTAAGATGAAATTAAAAATTAGTGTAATATTTTTGAAAAAGCCACACTTTTTTGAAAATAGAGCATTTTGATTCATAAGCAGCACTATATATAGCACTGCTTGGTCCTGAGAGCGTTGCCTCAGTTTTCCCATCTCGGAGGAATTTGAAATTACCCTGGTTTGCTTACTCACCCAATTCTCTTTTTTCCTCCTTTTCATTGATCTTCCTTTTTCTCATATCTTAACTTGCCAATTATTTCTCTCCTTTTTTCCCTCTCTTCCTTGACTAGAGCCCAGGTGAGGGGATTGTTGCTTTCAAATCGAGGGATCCCTCTGGACCGTTTTCCCCCTCTCAAAGTGGCTTAAAGTAAGTCTTTAAAGCTGGAAATGTCATAGCCTCATAGACATATTGAAAATGTTATTTTGAAGATACTCTAATGAATCTTTAAATACTAGTGATCTGAGTTCTTTACAGAGGAGTAGATTCAGGCTGAGAGGATTAAAATTCATATTGTCATAAATACCTTGTATCCATTAGGAAAGATCCAGAATTATTAGGTCACATTTCATCAGCAAGTCATATTGCTCTCTATCTTGAAAGAAAAAGAATTTAAAGTATCACCAGTTTTTCCCTTTATTTTGAGATATACTTTCCACCACCTATTTCAAATCATGAACTTTCATAATATATTTGCTTCCCACTCTCCAGAGTTCTGTTTCTCTTCAAATGGACCAATTTCAAAACCATGTTTTTTTAATTATTATTAAAAGAATTCAGTGACTTCCAGTTCTATCACAAATATGGCTACAATAAAAATGCTTACTTGATGGCTTTTTACTTGATTCACAAAGCAGTTTCCAGAAACCAATAATGTATGATTCCCTGTGCAGCACAGTGAGCAACAGAACATGTTTTATCTGCTCAGTTGATGTTTGTGTGCTCAGTTAACCAGCCCTTGCGTGCTCTGTCTATTCCACGGGTTGCAGAAATGTAAATACAGTAAATGCTCTATGACAGTGCTGATGTTGTGGAGTCAATTCATTTCCTTGAGTACAAGATCAGTTCATAATTACTATGGGGCAGTCCATACAGGGCATCGTAGCTGGCCATTAATTAAGCAATAAGACATGACAGGCAATATATTTCTGGGCCATTTAACATATCTCTTGAGAGATTTTTAAAGCAAGAGGCTAAAGGTCAAGTAACTTTAACCACTTGAGAAGTTCACTGCCAGGATTTTTTTATGACTACAAGAAAATTTAAATATGAATTATGGAAACTAAGACAAACATGGCGGTATTTTAGGTATAGTTAGGAAATCGAGTCAAAACAAAATTTAAAAAATGAATTTATGCAGTGATATACATTGTGCTGTGGTTTACAATCTATCATCTAATTTAATTTTCCCAGTGACCTTGTGAAGGGTCCATTATCTCTATCATACAGTTGAGGCTTGGGAGGCTCAGAGCAATTTTATGGCTAAAATGCTCTGCATTATGACATGGAATTCTGAAATTAAATATTACTGGATTATAAACTCTTCAAGAATTGTTCTCCCCAAACCAAACTCCACCTTCTTTTTTTTTTTTTAAGATTTTTATTTATTTATTTATTTGACAGAGAGAGATCACAAGTAGACAGAGAGGCAGGCAGAGAGAGAGAGAGAGAGAGAGGGAAGCAGGCTCCCTGCTGAGCAGAGAGCCCGATGCGGGACTCGATCCCAGGACCCTGAGATCATGACCTGAGCCGAAGGCAGCGGCTTAACCCACTGAGCCACCCAGGCTCCCTCCACCTTCTTTTGATGAAAGCAGAGATCTTTTTAGAAAACATGGCTATCCCGTGGGCTACTGGAAAACCACTTTTCCAGAACTCATGGCTCCTTTTAGTGAGTCTTACAAAAATTAACAGAGTTTATTAAATAGAGTTTATTAAATAAATTATTAAGACCATAAGTCAAAGAATAATATAATGGCAGACATGTTAGGAAAACCATCTGGAAGAATTCTTGAGCTTCACGGACAATATTTGAGGTTTATCTAGAAACTGCCCCACCATGCTGAGATTCTTTCTGGATAACATTGTCCTACTTATGCACCTTATTGCATCACCCATGGCTCAGACATTTGTCCACATCTGTCTCCTCAATGCCATGCTCAACCTCTATTCAATAGAATGTATAGGCACATGCTATTATTTTCTTATTGTGAAAGGAACATGATCAGCTCTCTTTTAGAGGCAATTGTTTAATTTTCCTTAAGTTATTCCCAATCCCTCACTCAGCCTTTGGTATTCCTTGAACTTAGCCTCTCAAGTCTAACGAACCCTCTTTGAGTTTTTCCTGTTCTATTGATGCCACCTTCCCTCTTGTTGTTGTCCATAGGGATACCCTGATAAGCAGACCACTAATTTCATTTTATATCCCAAGTGCATATTATGATGCTCAGTAATTGTTTCATTTGCTAAATTGATGCATGAATTATTTTACAGATCTAAAACTTTGGAATCATACCTAAATGTTAAAACAGGACAGAATGTTATTTAATATCCAATTTGATTCTTTCATCCAGGCTTTTTTAGCTTCCCAAACTCACTTTCACTTTTAAAAAAAAATGAGACACAGCCAATTTTATTCAAGTTCCTTAAAATTTATACTCAATATGTTGTTTCTAAAATGCATGTCACCCATTATATAATGGTTTTTTATTTCATCTTTACAGTTTTTTCATCTTGTCTTCATATAGTTCTTCAATAGAGTCCTGAGTTGACCAGTTAGGAGACTCTAACATACTGCTCTGATTGTTTCTTCTCAATACTCATGGCCAACATCTGGCTTCCAAATGAAAGGCTTTTGGTCTTTTCAATCACTTGCCGATTCAGGTGAGACTGCTTTGTTACCCATACCACATGACCTAACTTAGAATCAGTCTTGACATCCAATCTCACATTTATAATCAAATTTATAATCCACCTCACGTTCAGTTTGTCTGTCAACATGTTAATGCTGATATACTGGTGGATGAGACAAGAAGTCTCAAGTATGAAGAGAGGAGCATTTTCAATGAAATTCAAAACAACCCACCAAGAAGAAGTCATTCCCAAGTACTGACTCACAGTTACTCAGATTTTTTGGAGCTCCATCAAATCCAACGTTAACAGATAATCATTCAACAAATTCTGTAATTGGGTCTTTATGTGTCTAAGACTCCTGTTGAATAACTTTAACTAGATATTTTAGCACTTGCTGGTGTTTTCAAACATCTTTGTTTGTTATGATGGGTGTAGTCAAATAGCACAGAATCTGTGGACTGATCATCTATATTACATTAACATACTGTTGCTGGTTAAAGAAGAGATCAGTGATGTTATCACACCTTTTGGGGTGGTTGAAGAAAACAAAGTGAGACCAATGGGCAAGACATGTTTGCTGCTGAAGTGACCAAAATGGAGAGCTCACAGAATTATTTTCTGTGGTCTCTCTTAACCCTGTAAGTTTTACATGGAGGCATCCCAATTCCACATTAAGATCTGGAGGCCAGTTTTTCCCAGAGTGAATTCAAAACATTTCTATCTGTTGCTGGAACTGACACTCTAAAGAAATAAAGATATACTGCTGCTCCAGGGTAACTCCCACATCCATATTGGACTTTTGTGCGCCTGTAGAGTGTATCTAAATACTACTGCCTAAAATCATGCTTGTCCATCAGTTAGCCAAACAGCCTCTGACCATCGCTGGTTGACCGCATCTGCCTTGTAGTTTCTGGATCAAACCTATTCACCATTGGTTCCATCTCTGCCTGAAGCTGTTTCAGTTGTGCAATGGCTGTGGTTCTTTTTTCTTTCAAAGCATGTAGAATATCATCAGAAAAAAGGTTTTTGCATACATTCATAGTGAAGACCACCACATCAGTATCACTAAGATCAAATTTTCCTTATAATTTTTTTTTTCCCATGGTGTATCTCTCCTACAGAGAGAAACTTGAGCAATGGGAAACTTTGTGGATCCAACAAGGGTGCCATGCAAGTAGTCAAATCATCTTCCACCATCTTACAACCAAAGAAGCTGCTTTCACTCTTAATACACCCAGAGTATTTTCGTTAGATTTCCGTTGCTTTATTGAAGCAGTTACTTCTGTCAGCTTCCACGAAATACCACTCACTTGCCTTATTTTTCTTCCGATGATTTCCTTCATTCCTTTATGCATGTTTATTGAGGATCGGCTATGCTTCTACTTTTTTTTTTTTTTAATGTGATCAAGATTATATTTCTTTTAGCAGGACTCAGTAGCTTTTTACTCAGTTAAAATTGTTTCCAGATTCTGACCCTACATTATTGCTTAGTCTTAGTCTCCAAAATTGTATAGTATGTATGTATGTTTATATGTCTGTGTATGTGTATGCACGTGTGCATTCCTAGATATACTCTGCAATGAATTTACTGAGTCAGTTATTGTTATGCACAAGACAGTGAAAAACAAAAGAATTGTCCTTTGGTCACTCTTTTGGTCAAACTCTTAGGAATTGGGAGGGAGACAAACCATAAGTGACTCTTAATCTCACAAAACAAACAGGGTTGATGGGGGGAGGGGGGTTGGGAGGAGGGTGGGATTATGGACACTGGGGAGGGTGTGTGCTATGGTGAGTGCTGTGAAGTGTGTAAACCTGGTGATTCACAGACCTGTACCCCTGGGGATAAAAATATATTATATGTTTATAAAAAATAAAATTAATTTAAAAAAAAAGAAATATAAATGGTTTTATTTTATCTCCACTGACTAAAATCAAAGGAAATCCCTGTACATTTTATCATTTAAACCTAGGCCAGTTCAACTGAACAATAACTGAGGCTTGAGTTTTCAAGAGGAGGTTTGATTTGCAATGTCGAGGGGAACAGCTGTTTCTATAGGACACATATTTGGGAGGATGTGTGCAGTCCTGCAGGTGCTGGCAAGACTTCCTTTGGGACTGAAAAGAGTGTTTGCCTGAGAGAAAAGCCAACCTAAAGGGAAGACCACCTGAGAGGCAGAGAGAAATAGGCTGTCTTCTGATGTCATCCTTCAGACTTTAGGATCCAGCTTTGCTCCCAAACCAGTTCTTATTATTAACCATGAGAGCCAACATTCTTTGTCTGTTCTTTAAACCAGTTTGAATTTTAAAATTTTATTTCATTTTTTGTCACTTGAAACTAATATAATAAAGATAAGATGTTCATAAAACTTATGGATGAATTGTAGGTGTCAAATAAATTACTTTCTCCAAAGTCTATGATCTGAGATATTGACCTAGTACTCATATTTATTCTGTAGGAAATAAATTTTACTTTTGAAAGGATTATTTATATGTTGGGTCCCTCATATTTTGGAATCTCTGCCCAAGTTTGGAATTATGTAGACTCTAGTAGGTTCCAGAGAAGTATATACAAAAATTGGTGAAGAAGAAAGTATTCAAAATTCAATATGATTCTGTCCTCAATGATGTTCCCAGGGAGAATGATATAAATTACCACAAGTATGTGAAACCAAATCAAGCCCATCTTCATATATAAATTTATGTGTAGAAGTAGGTTTCTAATAGTTTCCTCATAGCTCTGTTTTAAGGTGGATTATATAGAATGTTTACCACATGTTTTTCATGGTTTCACTGTTAAGGAGGAATTTCAGCAGTCAAATTACAGTGTCATATAAAAATTTACTCAACAAAGTCTTCTTGTGGAAATCTCAAGCAAAATAGTGTCTTTATTGAGGCACTGTTTGAGTGCTACTTCCTGTTTAAATGAAGTTCCATGGAAACCATGCATTTTGAGGTCCAACATTGAGACCAAACTTCAAGGTGTATTTTGTTCATCTTTTCTAGGCATCTGACGTCTGCACAAATATTAAGCTTTTATCCTTCAAATGCTTTTTCAGGTCATTTCCAGGAAGCCCTGATCTGCTATATTACTGCAGATGGCTGTCTCTAATACACCAATAGTTATTAAAGGCTCAAATCATGGGTTCTTAGATTTCCCCCACATTTTTTCCTCTTTTTTTTATTTGTAAAAGGCTTCTATAGGAATTACTGTACATGCACAAAAAAGCCCATTTAGAAAATAGTTTGTGAATCCCCATTCTGTACAATAATGGTCCATATAACTGTATTAAGTCAGTTCCTTTAATAGGGAGAGTGCCTTTTTAGTTTGTGAGAAATCTGCCCCTGCTGAGATTTGAACCAGGTACCCTTGGATCTAAAAGCATGTGCTTTACTCTTTAGATAAAGTGAAATCTTCTTAAAAGTGTGTGTGTGGAGGGGAGAGATGGGAGTTCTCTTTGACTTTGGAGCCATTTCTTTGACAATTTTATTTTTCTTTCTGAGTTACTTTCTCAGTCTCTTCCCTCCGTCCTTTGTTTTACCTGTTCTAGGGTCTTTTTTCATTTGATCATTTGGCTGGTGTTGACCTTTAAAAATAATGAATATGACCCTCTGCATCTAGGACCAGCATTTAATATCTAATAATGGCGATGTTGTTAAACTAAAGAATCTATACTGCCGGGTCTATACTGCCGGGTCTAGCTCAAGTCTGCCAGGTCCCAGCCTTGAGCTAAAGAATCTCTAATATTCTCCCAATTCTAAGAATTCATGAGCATAAGTTGTGTCAGGTTAAAAATGGAAACATTTTACCCCCACGGAAGAAAAATGATCAGGTGGTCCTTCGTATTTGCTGCTTTCTGTGTATGGCCTGATGATGGCCATTTTACCAACAGGGCTTCTGGAATACTCTTCTTAAAAGCATATTTTCATAATGAAAGAAAAATTTAACTTTCTATATTTTCTGAGTCTCATTATATATGCACTAGCTACATTCTAAAGGTCCTGTCATTTGCCACCTAGCATCCTTTCCTCCCTTGCAGATCTCCTCATGTTCAACAAGGTTTAAGGAGAGAATTATAGATACTTAGGAGCTTTTATAAGATGAACTTGTTTTTTTCTCAAAACTAGATTGTGTTCCAAGTGTTTTTAAAAGGAAAATAGAGTGCAGGGATTCCTAATAAATAGATCAGATGGGATAATAGACTATAATATTGCAGTAACCAAAGTGATGCTTCCTCCTCCTTTGTCATAGCAGAGTTCCACTGAGATTACAATAGTCACCGAAAACCAAAGTTTAGATTCTTAGTTGCCATTGTTGTATCCTTAAACACTTCTTAAATGCTCACAATATGCCAGGTGCTTTATGGAACATATAAAGACTAGCTCTTGCATAGGAGAAAAAGGTTTATTCAAGGGTGACATTGGACACATTGTAATTACTCCCACTGGAGCATATGTATAACAAAAAGTGTTTGGGTACAAAAAAGAAAATTTAGCAAGGCATGTTTTCTTTTTGTTGCCATGCCAGCCCTAACTGTTCACCCATAACTAACTGGTAACAATCCAGATCTAGATTCAGTTGTAATTTTTTCAAGGTGAGAATATGGTAAAATTTTCTTATTCCACAGGATCTTTGAAAACCAGTAAAGTCGTGTGGATTCTTTCTTGGATAGTCAACATCAGTCCAGACCTAAATTCCTGCAGTCACTATGTATTTGTCCTTGAATGAAGCCACCAGCAATCACTAGGAACTTGAAGTTCAAAATTGACCTCAAATCAGGCAGAGTCCATTGGAAACTTTTTGTTAGAGAGTAATACCGACTCTCCACTAGACTGGGAGACAAAATATAAACATAAATACTGTTTAATTACCTGTAGTCTCCTTAGAGTCAGACCCAGTTAATTACACAACAAATATATGAATATCAAGCAAAGTGCTTGCAATGTAACGATAATTCAATAAAGATCTGTGGAGCAAAGGAAGTTCTGAGAACTGTGATAAGAAATTATGAATCATGATCCTTTACCACAAAATATGAAATTAACATTTGCAAACTAGTTAGATTGATAATTGTAAAGTGTGGAGTCTGAATTTCTATTTCCCTGACCTCTGCTTTTACATACTATAAAATGTCAAAAATAGTTTTTCTCTCAGGGTCAACATAGACACCATTAAGTTTTAGGGGCAATCAGAAGTTTCCATGGACCCTCCTCAAGAGATTGCTTCAACTGTTTTCTGAAAGCAATTTTTCTTTTTTTAAAGGGAGAATATACAATTTCAGTAACAGAGATAAAGAGTTTCAGTGCTTTATTGTACTAATTGGAAAAGTTAAGATAAAAAGGTTTGCTACTTTCTTTCTTAATCCTCTGGGGCCTGGATATTAGAAAGTAGGAAGGCACTGGATGCCTAAAAAAGGTAAAATAAATATCACTGAAATGTTGCAGAAGTAAAACAAAAGCGACATTAAATTTTAGACTTCTTGCTTCTGCTTGAAAAGGTAAATGTAAAAGTTGTGTATAGTTATTTCAAATAATCATGAGGCCTCTAGTTAAGAATTTTGGTTGTTTTGAGGCACCTGGGTGGCTCAGTGGGTTGAATGTCTATTCAATGTCTGACCTTTGATTTTGGCTCAGGTCTTGATATCAGGGTCATGGGATTGAGCCCAGCATGGAGCTCCATGCTCAGAAACTGCCTGTTCCTCTCCTTCCCTTCTGCTCCTCCCTCTGCTCACACACACTTGTGCATGCTCCTGCTCTCTCTCTCTCTCCCCTAAATAAATAAAATCTCAAAAAAATTTTTTTTGGTCATTTTATAAGATTGCACTTGCCCATTAGGTAGCCTAAACATTAAGGAGGACAATTTTCTCCAGGCAGGGATTACTGTTTCACCATATATAACTAATGTAATCAATACTTTTTTTCCACCTTGAACTCTTTATTAAGGAAATATAATTATCAGTAAACATGGTCTACAGAAAGAGAGAGAGAGACAAAATGGCAACTTAAAGTTGTAAAAATGGCTGCTTCCACTGTATATTTTTTTTTATTAATTGGCCTGTTGTCTCCTACAGTATAGCTAGCATCCTGAAAAAAGGGAGACTCCATAGCATGCACAGGAATACAACTCCATCTCCCTTCTCCCTGTTATCTCTGCTCCCCACCATCCTCACCTTACTCTCAAATCTCTTGTTCTCTGCTCCTTGGATGAGATCTCAAGCAAGTACTGTAACTTTTCTGGACATCCTTAGATAATAAATCCTACAGTTTGGGTAGAAACAAGTTCTCACAGGTCCCATTCATGGTAACATTAAGAATAACATGAATTTCACAAAAAATCAAAGTTTGGTATTGGTATTCTAGCTTGGTATTGCTTTAGGCATAGTACAAGGGAGAGGAAGAATGTGATTGCTTCCATCTTTGTTCCTTATCCTAGATGCCTCCACCCTGTATCTACTTCCCTTGCTAGCTGAGGTTTTTAATCCTTCTTACAGACAGATAGAGGGAAAGAAGTCAGACATAGTAAAGATCTTATTTGATGATATCGACTTAATCCAAAGATGTTTTTCTTAGGAAGGACACCCCAGATTCCTATTTCTGATTCTCCCAAGGGTGATTTTATGAATTATTTGGAGAATACCTCATTGAGATGCTCTCTTTGCAACTATCTCATACAGTGAGGCCTCCCTTTGAGCAGCTGCTTGCAACTTCAGTCCTTAGGGTGTGGGAGGTCCATACCACAGAGACTCTTGCAGATGAGGTTCTGTCATTACTCCAGAAATCCCTCTTGAGAAAGTCCTTTTCCGGCTGTCTCGAGTCTGACTCCTTCACGTGGTCCACATTTGGTCCATGGGTGAACTCATGCTTTTGCTTTTGCCAAGTGAAGCTTTTTCTCAATGTCATCAATTCTCTTTGCTCTCCTGCTAAACAGACATTTCCAGTCATAGTCGTTAGCCTTTTAATCTCCCATGTGCAGGTCAAAAGCCACCTGATATGAGAAGAGACACTGTAAGCTCTCTGCAGGTGGTCCCTTCTACCCTAACCCTTTTTTCACAGACAGGGGAAAATTCAGTAATTTTCCCCAAAGAGATTCTTTCTCCAGAAATAGTCATTTTTCTTGGTTTTTCCAGTCCGTAAATATCCTCAAGGATAGTGTTAGTGTAAGAATTAGAAGACTGGTTCTTAACCATCTTAAGATGTTTGTACATCTTACATAAATGGTCTAGGCCATCATTTTTGAATTCTCCGCATCCATAATATTTGTTTTCCACATGTAGCTAAAACTAAAAAAGAAAAATTTACTTTAACATCCTGTTCTGATGGTTGGTAATTAACTTACCTTTCTTTTCTTACTGGAGACATCTCGCACAAAACTAGAGCTTCTGCCTCTCTGTGGTTAAAAACGTCTAGGGGAGAAGATGAGGTCAATTAGATGGAAATATACTTCATCTCTATTTACTCCTATTTCCAGATTAAGACTCACCTCCGTTGAGATGATGTTAAACCACATTGTTTGTTCTTCACCCAATTTCACACAAATTCGGAGACAACGGCCATGACATTCTCCAGCCCTGGGTTCCTGTGTCTATTCTTTGCCCAGGCAGAGGTCATGCCTTGTGCCTGGCCTAAGTGCGGGTACACAACATTCAGCAAAGATTGCCATAGACTCTTAATCTCTGACTAAACCATTTTCTGCGAGACAGAGGCTGTACTTCATCTCTCCTTTTGGTCAGTTCTTGCCACTTTAGTCCACTTTGGAAGTTATTTTGTTATCCTTTATGCTTATACCAGGGGATACTGGCTGTACAATACTTAATTACTACAAATGTATGCTTTAATTAATCCATCCAGAAATTCTTTAATTTTATTTCTGAGGAATGTTAGAGACTTCAAGATAAATAAGAGAAGATAAGACAACTACAAAAAATTTAATGTAGTATATAATCTATGGAGCGTTATAAATATATTCAAGGAAAAATGCTCTGAATATTGAGAGGAAAGAGGTTCACTTTTAGTTGACAGTGGTGAGACCCTAGGGAGGACTTCTGAGAAGGGATTTTATTTCATGTGGGCCTTGAAAATAAGGTAGCAGATTTCAATAGGAGAAATGTTATGCCAGATTGAGAAAACAGCATGGATACAGTTAAGATATTGGGGCATGTTTTCAGTAAAATCTTTTCATTGAATATAATATACAAAAGGGAAAAAACTAGAAAGGAAGACTTCTGCCAGACTTGGGAGACTCATAAATGTCAGCATTAGAGAGACTTGACTTTATTCAATAAGGAAAGCATATAAAGGATGGTATTAAAATTTCTGAGGAAGAATATTAATTCTTTAAATAATAATTTGGGCAGGTTAAATTGGTGGCAGAAAAAGTTAAAACCAATAAATAGGATGTGTGGAAATGGAAAATGGAAAGTGAACATGAATTTATGACAAGGCTCTGTTCAAGAAGCAATGAGTGAGTATGGTGGCAGGAAAAGAGAGAGGGGTGAATGTGGGAGGAATGTCCATGTTAGAACGGGTAACACCTGAATATTGATTGGACATGAGATTAGAAAGGGAGAGTAGTCAGTACGACTTCAGGTATATACCCAGAGGATACGATTAAGCAAAATTTAGGAGAAAACATTCTATTAAAAGAAATAACTGATGACAGGGGCACCTGGCTGGCTCAGTCAGGAAAGCATGTAACTCTGGATCTCTGAGTTGTGAGTTTGAGCCCCATGTCGGGTATAGAGACTATCTAAATGAATAAAAGCTTAAAAAAAAAAAAAACCTGATGACATAAAATCAAGTGATTACTGAGGTTCAGAGAAGAGAGCAATCAGATGGAGTAGTTGAGGAAAGACTTCACTGGAAACTTGGAAAGTTGAGCAAGCATTCCTAGTAAAAATGTAAGAACATGAAAAAGTAGTATACGAATAAAGGACTCTGACTCTATCCAATTTGTGTTTAGGTTTTATAATAAAAATGCCTTACTACAGATTATTGTGTCCTTTAGATAGTCCTCAAGTTGACCAAGAATAGAAATCATAGGTGTAGATTCACTTAGGATGATATTTAAGGTAGCTCAGTCTTAGAAGGAAGAGACTTTTCATTTCATTTGTCCTTTTTTTTTTCAATTTATTTTTTAAATGAACAAACAGTAAAATTCACTATTTTTGGTGAACAGTTCAAAGAGCATTGAGAAATTCAGAAGCTAGCCACCACCAAAACCAAGGTATAGAACATTTTCATTCATTCCAAAAATATTCTCCTGCCCTAGCTGTAACAGCCCCCTTCCCCCACATTTAACCCTTTGCAACCACAGATCTGTTCTCTTTCCCCCAAATTTTGCCATTTCCAGGAAGTTGTTGCAGGAGGCACAATTTTAAGATGGCATTTATCCCTGGTCATAAAATCTCCCATAATTACGCTTCACAATATGAGTGGGCCTAACATAACCACACAGGCTTTTTTTTTTTTTTTCCATTTTATTTTATCTCTTTTCAGTGTTCCAGCATTCATTGTTTATGCATCACACCCAGTCCTCCATGCAATGCGTGCCTTCCATAATACCCACCACCAGGCTCCCCCAACCCCCCCATTCCCCTCCCCTCCAAAACCCTCAGTTTGTTTCTCAGAGTCCACAGCCTCTCATGGTTTGAAGCAGAGAATTTTTGACAGCCGATAACAGAAAAGAAATCAGAGATTTGAAGCAGGAAGGAGATTCAAGACCCCTTTTGGCTTTCGGATAAAGGGGGCCATATGGAAAGGACCTGAGCATGGCTCCTAGAAGCTGAGAGCAATCCCTGACTGGAGGCAGCAGGGAAACAAGCACCTGAGTCCCATAATCATTAGGAAATGAATTCTGCTGACAACCTGAATGAGCTTAGAAGTTACCCCTTCCCTGGAACCTCTAGGTAAGAGCCCAGCCTGACCAACACCTTGAGTTTGTCTTCGTGGGATTCTAAGCGGGGGAACCCACTGAGCCTGCCTTGAAATGGCTGACATACAGAAGTGTTAGCTAATAAATGGATGTTGTTTTAAGCTGCTGAGTTTGTGGTAATTTGTGACACAGCAATAGAAAATACATAGACATGAAATCATAGACTGTGTAGCCTTTGGGAACTGGCTTTTTTCATTCAATATAATGCATTTGAGATTCATTCATATTGTTACAGGGATCACTGAGTTCCATTGAATGGATTATCCCAATTTGTTTATCTACTCATCCCTTGGAGGACATGTGGGTAGCTTCTCAGTTTTCGTGATCAGAGGAAGGCTGCTCCAATTATTAGTGTACAGGTTTTGTGTGAAAATAAGTTTTCATTTCTCTTATGTAGCTGTCTAGGGGTGGCATTTCTGCATCACATAGTAAGTGTATGTTAAAATTTTTGAGAAACTCTCCAAGTTCTCTGAAGGGGCTGTTCCATCTTGTCTTTCAACCAGCAAAGTTTGATTTTAAATACATTTATCACAAACTTCAGAAGTTCTGGAAAATTATCATTTTCATAAAATCGTGATACAAACATAAGAACGTTTAGCATCTTCATTGGGAAATTACATTTTGAAAATATGTTTTTGGATGATAGTTTTCCACTGAGATACTAAGAAAGTGATTTGAGCTGAGATTTGTTCATTTATTCAACATTACTTACTTTTATCAGCTACTATGTTCCAGGCATGATGCCAGGTGCTAGAGATGAAAGATGAGTAACAGATGGCCCTACCCTCAAGAAGTCCACGCTATCCGAGAAAACAGATGCATAATGTGTAATAGTCTGGTAGTTGTCATGATGTGGATATTAGGTCAGCGCTACGAGGTCACATGTGAGGGAACAGTAAATTCTGCTTGAGGGAGCAGGCTAGGGAGGTAATAAAAACTGGACTGTAGATACACAATGCCTGAGATTGAAGACATTAGCAGTCAATATTAGCCATGAAGATTTATGCAAAATAGATCACTAGTGTCCAATTGGAGTCCCTTTGAACAATCAAAGTTTAAGATTTGAGAGATGTTTTCTCTCAAATTCTTTCAGATTTTTAGACTCCTTCTCAAACAACTGTGTTGGATATATAATGAAGGATTATATATCCCATGATTTTGTGGTTTTCCATAGGAGAGTCTCATTCTCACAGAGGTGTTTTCATGGTAGGAGCACAATATTGGGCAGAACAAAATGTCGAATTTTGTGTGTGTGTGTGTGTGTGTGTGTGTGTGTGTGTGTGTGTGTGTGACCAAAAAATGCACTAAACAGGATTTCTTGGCAGACTCTTTCTCACTTTGATGTTGCTTTTCTTTTGAAGTTAGTCATTTTTGCAGTACATGTGTGTTTGTACCAATAAAACAGAGTTCGTTAGGAATTGCTAGAAATAAGTCTTCATGAAGGCCAATGATGTGCTTGTAAATGGCTACCTCTGCTCACGATATGGTCTTTGAATTTCATTTTCAAGAAGAATTTACCTCTATTCCAACGTGACTAGAATCGTGCATGTAAAAGATAATAAAAGGGGCATCTGTACTTCTGTTTTTCTAGCACATCCGGTATTTCCCATATCCAGGGCCAAAGCATGTATGGCAGGAATGTAAGTGTGAAGATAAACTGAGAGGAAACCAGCCTGTGCCAAACAAAGGAGGGATTGCACATAATTGAGTAAACATAGGGTTAATGATCCAATCACTGCGAAATCATTGTTAAAAAAAAAAAATTCTCACACACAACGCCTGAGTTCTAAAGGAACCATTTGGACATTTTGAGTTTTATTTGATTTTAAATTTCAGAAGGGTTTTCACTGAGCTAACATTTACTTTTGAGGTGTGTAATCTAGGCTCAGCAGGCTGTAATGCTACAGCCTTTGATGTTCACCAAGTTTGTTTATGAACTGTGTGAGAGATGGCAATCCAATATCTCCCACAAAAATTTCAGAAACAAACACAGGACATCTTTTTCTATTCTATTCCTAATAGTGTCCTTACTGCCCGAATGTAACCAAAGATCTGTTAGAAATGTAGACAAGATCATCTCTGTGCACCAAAGAGAATGTGATTGGTGTGCTGATATCAAAAGCCAGTGCATTTTAGACGATTGTAAAGCTTGCTGTAACGTGTGCGATATCCCAAAGCATTTCTAAAGCTGTCTGAAGCAAACTATAGGCACCAAGTCTGAGTGATTTGTGTGCATCCACATATTCTGAAAATCTTAAGTATGTTTCCTTTTGTTTGTTTTTTTACTTTTTGCAACAGATCAGCTTGAGCCAGGTTGTGTGAGAGCTACTGAGACACCATATTGCAATTTTTGAGAGCTCTACAAGCCTTTGATGGCTTGTAATAAACCGCATAGGATATTCTCATTGTGGGGAAGGAAGTTGTAAACTGTCACGAATATTACAATTTACATGATTTGGAGCTGGGAAATCTCTTGTTTAGATTTCTAAACTCCAGCTCATCATAGATTTTTCTGTTTTGAAAATAAGGATTTGAGTGTAAACCAACTCAGAGAGGTACAACAAGGCAATTTCAACAAGCTAATTAATTTCTTTAAAAAAGAAAAATTTCACATGTTCTGAAATTTTTTTTGAGGATGTCTCAAGAACATACACTTCATTTACAGAACCCATCAAAACCAGTTTTACTAGTAAACATAAAGCAGAACTCAAGTGTCTGTGTCTGAGGATGACATCCAGCCAGGTAGCACTGTGAAAATATATTAACACTCATCCAAAAGAAGTAATTAGGAAGTGTCAGATAAAAACACTAAAAATAAAAATAAATTAAAAACCCCTGTATTACAGACAGGAAAAGGATTTTCATTTTCATAAAACTATTAACTTAGAATTTTAAACGATAGACTTATCATCTCTGTTATGTTCAAAGCACACAGAATAATAGCAGGTCTCAAGCTTGTTTTACTTGTTTTTCCCTCCAAACAAAAATATTCTTCTTGAATTTTTTACAAATGCCACCCTCTTGTCAGAATTACTTTCAAAGGGAAATGTATGCCTTAAGAGTAAATAAACGAAATGAATAATCCATTTGGCATCTTGTAAAAGTAAATGTACCCTGTCTATGAGTAAATATTCTGTAAGTTTATATTATAAATACGGAAATGTATACTTATGCACATTTAAAAAGAATATCTATCTCTCTAATTTCAAAATCTTGGTACATGTCTTTTGTTCAGTTTACAAACAGGCTACATTTCATCTTTTAAATGAACTGTTACCCATCAGTGTTGAGATGGAAAACCTTTTACTACTCATTAGTTTAACAAGTATTTTTCAAAGACCAGAGCCAATCATTCTCCCCATCCCACTGCTATTCTTCCATTGGAAGCCCCCCTCTTCTCTCACCTGAGTTATCGCAGTAGGCTCTCAATAGATCTCTCTGCTTCCGCCCTTGGATAAGTCATCTCATGGCTCTTTTCTGTGTAAAATCTCCTAGTTATTTTCCATTGCGCTAAGAGTAAGAAGCCAAAATCTTTGGATTGGCCTCAAACACCCTAAATGATCTATTCTCAACTTCTTCCCACGGTTCCTCTCTGACTGCATCTCCCACCTCTTTCCCCCTTTCTCATGCTGTTTCAGACCCTTAGCAAATTGGACCATTGCTAGAAAGCTCTAGGGGCACTGCTGCCTCAGGATATTTGCAGTTGCTGTTTCCTCTGCTTAGAAAGATCTTCCCAGCTATCTTCAACACTCACTCTCTCACTTCCTTCAGGTTTTGACTCCAATGTCACCTTCTCATTGAGGACTTCCTTGCCCATCCTGATAGTAGCATCTTCCCTCTCCCCACAAATTCACAAATCCTATCCACCTTGCTTTGCTTGATTATTTTCCTTCCTTAACCACTAATAGACTATATATTGTACTTACATATTGTGAGTCTCTTTCACTAGAATATAAAACCCATGAGGGAAGGTTACCTTTGTCATTTTGTTTATTTCTTCATTCCTAGCATTTGGAACAGTTCCAGACACAAAATATGATATTCTAGGGTGGGTGCTATTTTAAGGCCCTGGGTCCAAGAAGTGGTAAGTTCTGCTTTCCTGATGTGAATTTCTTAATGAGCAAAACAGATAACAAACAAGTATACAGGTAAATTCGATAGCATCAGATTAGGTATTAATGCTAAAAAGAGTAAATATCAAAACTACATGGTAGAGAATGGAATCATGGGATGGTAGACACTTGTGCTTGAGTCATCAGAGAAGACATTCCTGAGAAATGACATTTAAGCTGAGGCCTGAAGGACAAGAGGCAAAAGCTGACTGGCATAACATATGAGAGAACAGAATTTGATATTTAATAGCACTCATCATTAATCAGCAAGACTTTATTTCTCAAATGTGGCTAGTTGGTGTGTGGTTTCTGAAAAAACTCAAGATATTTACTTACTATACACCTGGGGATGCACGACTTACCAGTATGAAGCAACACATAATAAAAGATGGAATTTCAATAAGGAGATACAAGCTATAAATGCAAACTGCCATGATCAGTACTAGAGAACGTGCAAGAATGATAACAGGAAACCTTCTGGGCAAAGGGAGAATGAGCCCTGTATGTAACAAGAAAAAGGAAGAGCTGCAACTGGGGTTTTGTAGAACAGAGAGGGGAACTCAGCATGTAGAGAAAGGGGGAACTTGCTTTGAAAGCTAAACAAATTAGGTTAGGACCCATCTGCTGGAAACCACAGGAGCCATGCTTGATTCTTCCATTTCCTTTCTTTCATTACCTTCGTTTATCAACAAGATATGCAGGCTCTGCCTCCAGGGTATATCCTGAAGCATCCACTTTTCCAGCTACTTCCTTATCCAATTTATTGTCCTTTCTTGCCTGGACTATTAGAATCCACACCATTCTACCTGTTTCCACTCTTGGACCCCTGAGTTACCTTCTCGATGCAACATGTATTCAAAACATTCAGTAACTTCCTTTTGAGCTTAAGGTAAAATTCAAACTCCTTACCATGTCCTACAAGTCGTGTATGATCTACCCTGCCCACCGATCTCGTGCAAGAACTCCTTCATCTTACCATCTCCAGTCATGTCTTCTTTACGTTCCTCATTTTCTAGAAACTATGTGGGGTTAATAGGCTTTAGGACCTTGATTTTGATGTGCCTTAACTATTTTTTGGTCATCTTCACACAGACATCTCCTTCTTGTTGAGATTCACCTTAAATGTCAAATCCACATGGAAGACCTCCCTGCCCATCTTATCTAAAATATCACCCCCATCCTTCTCTGTAACATTACTCGGTTGCATTTTCTCCCTCGTTTTTAATGATCATGTGAAATACTTTATGTATTCATTTACCTGTTTATTAGTTGTCTTCCTCTATCAAGATGTAAGCTCTATAAGGGCACAGATTCTGTTTGTCTTATTCCTCGCCATAAAAACCACTTTTCTAGGCATTCCTGAGATGTAGTAGGTAGCAAATAAGTTTAACTGAATGACTGAATATAGTGAACCATTGAAACCTTTTAACCTATTTATATGAAACGGAAAAAGCATATTTCATAGTGGTCTGGCGGGGAGATCCTGAGTATCTCAACTGAAAATGAAGAGGAATTGACAGCTGTGAGACATTTCATGGAAGAACTCAATGGGGCTCCCTCACTGACAAGAGACAGAATTGCAATAAGATCAAAGGAGAATATATTAAAGATGTTTCCTTAATATATGAAGGACGTTTCATTCTGTAATCATCAATGAATAAGTAAAAATATTTTTTAGAAAGATTCCAATGACTAGATGATATTGTTAATATAGGATATTAGTAATTAGCAAAGGTTGCTCTATGCTTGGGGAGAATTCTATGTACAAATTTGTTCTTTTGTAGTTATACTGGCATATTTTTTGCAATATTATTGTTGCTCTCATTTTATGCATTTATTTGCAATTGTGAGCCCATAATGAGGTCTGAACTACTCCCCTAGAGTAAATTAGGCATTTTTGGAAAGTTTGTATCATGTCCATGTCTTTGAAGCCACCAGGGTACTATTGAATAAGCTGCTACTCCCCCAAACTCCACCCCATTTCCCTACTTAAGCTATTCTCATGATACTCTAGCATTAAGGAAAACTCTTAATGAATCTTTCAACTGTGTTTCTCTTTCCTATGAGAATACATGTTAGCCATCACATTTCCCTACCTCTGGTCCATCTTGAATAATTTGTCTGGAGAATTGACTTACCAGTATACCTCACAACCACTTTTTATTCTTAAAAAATTATTAAGAACTGGGGCAACTAGGTGGTTCGGTCTGTTAAACGTCTGCCTTTTGCTCAGGTCATGATCCTGGAGTTCCAAGATTGAGCCCTGACCTCAGATTCCCTGCTCAGTGGGGAGTCTGCTTGTCCCTCTCCCTCCACCCCTCCCCCTGCTAGTGCTCTCTCTCTCTCTTGCTCTCTTTCTCAAATATATAAATAAAATCTTTTAAAAAATTATCAAGACCACCCAAAATTTTGTTTATATGGGTTTTATCCATCAATACTCACCATTTCGAAACTGAAATTGTATGCATGCAAGAAAATGAGAATGAAAAATTAAATAATACAACTATTATACAGTATTACTTTGAAGTTTTGACCTCAGACTGCTTGAAAGGGTGGTTGGAATCCTGAAGTCCTCAGACTGCACTGGAGAACCACTAGTACATAATAACTAGCATTTATATAGATATAGTCAATCTGTCATCTTTTTTATATGCCATAAATTTGCATATGCATGTAAGAACAAATTTTAGAGTTATCATTAATAACTCTCAATTAAAAACTTGGATTTTGAAAATCTGACATTTTTTATTGACTTCTGAAGATTTCTGCATTCTAGCTTTGTGAACTATAGGTGATAATTTTATTTTTAAAATCACATCAAGGGCCATTTTGTTTAGCTCAGAACATGAAATAATTTGGCCTATCTACCAAAAAAACCTATGAATTTTTGTTTAGAGCATTGTACTTCATGCTTTATTTTCAGAATCAAGTCCTATATTATGGTATATCAAAAATGCCAGCTTAATGACTTCTTTGTAAATACTAATAGCATAGTTAATGCCAAATACAAAATTGAGAGTGCAATCAATTCAATGGAATATTCTTTAAAGAAGTTTGATGGCAAGAAGGACTAATACTCCTATGAGTTATAATATTTAAAAATTTTGTGGTGTTTTTAATTTACAATGCTCTCTTCACATTAATGGTATCTTTTTGTCTCTGCGATAATTCTGTGAGGCTATGTGTTATTTTCTGTATCTTTATTTTACACAAGAAAAAAAGAGGCTTAGGGAGTGATTAGCTTTCTATGCCTGCTGTAACAAATTACCACAGACATAGTGGGTTAAAACAACACAGATGTATTATTTTACAGTTCTGCATTTCAGAAATCCATTGTTACTGGAATAAAATCAAGTTGGGAGGAATGGGGTGACTGGGGGACGGACATTGGGGAGGGTATGTGCTATGGTGAGTGCTATGAATTGTGTAAGACTGATGAATCACAGACCTGTATCCCTGAAACAAATAATACATTATACATTATATATAATACATTATTATATTATAAACAAATAATACATATATATAATATTATTGTACATTATGTTAATTAAAAATAAAATAAGTAAGGAATTTGAGGAGAAATAGGAAAGGGTTAAAAACAATAAAAATTGAAAAAAAAAATCAAGGTATCAGCAGGGCTGCATTCTTTCCTGGAAGCTCTAGAGGAGAATCCATTTTCTTGCTTTTCCAGCTTCTTGAGACTGTACACATTTATTATTTCATGGCTTCTTTGCTCCATTTTTTTTTAAGTTATTTATTTATTTATTTGACAGAGATCACAAGTAGGTAGAGAGGCAGGCAGAGAGAGAGGGGGAAGCAGGCTCCCTGCTGAGCAGAGAGCTAGATGTGGGGCTTGATCCCAAGACCCTGAGATCATGATCTGAGCCGAAGGCAGAGGCTTTAAACCACTGAGCCACCCAGGTGCCCCTACTCCATCTTTAAAACCAGCAACATGAGGCTGAGTTCTTCTCACACTGCCATTTCTCTGGGTCTATCTTCTGACTCCTTCTTCTACTTTTAAAGACCCTGCGATTACATTGTGCCCATCTGGGTAATCCAAAATAGTGTTCCTACTTTCAGGTCATCTGATTAACAAACATTTCTACCCACAACTTAATTCTTAATTTTGCTGTGTATCCTAATATATTCATAAGTTCCACGGATTAGGACATAGACATCTTTGGGGATGAGGAATGTTGTTCTGCCTACCTCACAGAGGATCAGCAAGCTAAAAAGGGGGAAGATTTAGACTCAGATCTGGCCCTTTGATTTTCTTGTTCTTTCACGGCAAACTGTTTTTGCTCTTCAAAGTCTTACCATGAAGGACAGCTAACACTGTTGAAGAAGGATCGATTGTAGAGAGAACTGGAAGATGAAATCTAAACCTATCATGAGGAATTCAAGGCCTTTAGGAAGAGATTGCATGCTGAAGGAAGAGTTGTTTGCTGAAATAAACAAGAAATAGACAAGAAATTGGATGGTTTCTCTTTTTCTCTCTATGCCTAACATTTTTGTTTTTGTATTGCTCTGTACTCTTCATTTTCATTTTATTTCCTTAAATCATCTTTATAAGGAGATGACATGTAACCACAATGTTGTTATATTTTATTTTTTGATATATTTTTTATATTTTTATTTTTAAATATATTGTTATAAGACCTGTAGTCAATTTATATTTTCCTATTTTTTAATTTAAATAAGATCTAAAACAAATTCTGTTTTAATTCTGTAAACCAATGTCTGGGTTAGACAAACTTTTGTTTGAGGTATATAAAATGATTTTTACTTCTGTGAGTTGGTGAATTTGATAGGAAGAAACTCAACTATTACTAACCTCCTTCTTTTATTTGATACAAATATGTTTTCTTAGAAATAAGAAACACTGGGCTAACTGACATGGCCTGAATCTCCTTAGTCAATGAGTTCCCTGGTTAGATTCTGGGGACACAGGACACATACATTTTGATGAAGGCAAGAAGAAATGTGAAAAGAGGCCCATGGGCCATGAAATTAGTGAGGATCCTGAGAGACAACATAAGTAGTTTTGAAGTGGACAATTTGGGAAAATTACTTAATGTTTCGGTTCCTTGGTTTCCCTCCATAAAACAAATTATGATACTATCTTATTTTAAGTGCTGTGAAAATTAAATGAGTTAATTTAGATTAAGTGCTTAGAACATTGTTTCGAGTTTTACGTATGTTAAATTTATTTATTTTAATATGTGCAGCTGTTATAGATGTAGTTGCTATTTTTATTAAGGAAATAGCCCTTGAAGAGAGTAAAAGCAAGCAAAGTAAAGCATTAAAAGAAAAACCACTCTTTGTCTAATTCACAATTTTCTCTACAGTTGGACCTCTTTATATAATTTTTTCTACAGTTAAGATATTTAGACTCAAGATTTCTGTATCTCTCTTTTTAAAATTTTATTTATTTATTTATTTATTTATTATTTATTTATTTTTTTATTTGACAGAGAGAGATCACAAGTAGATGGAGAGGCAGGCAGAGAGAGAGAGAGAGAGGGAAGCAGGCTCCCTGCTGAGCAGAGAGCCCAATGCGGGACTCGATCCCAGGACTCTGAGATCATGACCTGAGCCGAAGGCAGCGGCCCAACCCACTGAGCCACCCAGGCGCCCCCTAAAATTTTATTTATTTATTTGAGAGAGAGAGACTGAGAGAGAAGGAGTGGGAAAGAGAGGGAGAAGAAAGCTCCCCTCTGAGCAGGGACTGATATGGAGCTCCATTCCATGACTCTCAAATCATGATCTGAGCCAAAGGCAGACCGTTAACAACTGAGCTATCCAGGTGCCCTTTCTGTATCTTTGTTAACAAGAGACAAATCCCTCTTAAATGCTTCCTACTTTCTGTAGTGGAACATGTTTCCAAATATACAGATCTCTATCCTAAATTTAAAAAGCTTCCTCTTGAACCTGAGGCCACCTGTAATCATTGTTTTTGTCCTTCTAACTTCTGATACCAAATAGTTCCATCCTACAGGATAGCTCTTACTGGCTTTGTGTCCTCACCACCCCCTCTCTTCTCAATCCCCTAAAATCTAACCTGAAGTGCTACCACATCAATGTCAATTCTTTTTTTTTTCCCATGTCAGTATCAGTTTGTTTATCACCACCAAGCCCTTCTCAAAAGGATGCTATATTCAGAAATAGTGAAAGAATAAAAGCAACCTCTGGAATCCATAGTTAGGTTACAACTCTCTCAAGTTACTTAACCCAGCTGGATCTCAATTTCTTTATCTCTAAAATGGGAATAATTAATGATAAACATCACTCAACGTAGTACCTATCACATAGTCTCTGTTAGTGAGTGGCTTTTATTGTATAGTTCATTTAATTGAAACACGGGAATTAAAAAAAAAGCACAAAGAAAGTATTAGTCTCATTTTGTACACCAAATCTGGAAAATGGTCAAGAATTGTGTAGTTTTAAAGGGACAGGTAAAATGGAAATGGAAAATGGTAAAATGGAAATTGTATTTGTGCTATTGTTCCTTGGCAACATCACTTTCTGACATACAGAAATAGAAAACAAGCAGTATCATTGATCATGCTGTACATGCATCAGAACTTTTCTGAGTAATTTTGGTAATGATTGTAGTATTGATTTTTGAATTATCAATATTTAAATTTCTTTTAAATCCTAAAACTATGTTGCTAGAGTTCTCCTTAAGTTGCTGTGTTAAAACTTGTCGAAAATACGAAAAACTTTGGAAAGATGTTTAGATGTGATAAAAAAACACTTTGAAGAAGATCTAGAATTCCCACAATACCCTGTGCTCTTTTTAATTTAAGAGAGAGTACTTGGAGTAGTTTTAGAGAAAGTGTTAAGAAAAATAAGGCACATTTTGATTCATATACTTCATATAACTAGGCAAAAATAATAAAAAAATAAAAGGAGAAAAAGAGAATGTGTGATATGATTTGGCTGCAAGATTTAAAAAACAAAATGAACAAACAAACAAAAAACAAGGTCAAGTATCCCTAAGCTGACTTGGGTGGAAATTCATGCATATCAAAAACACAACCTGTATATTTATTGCCATAGGAAAATCCATCTTAAATCATGTGCAAATAGAATGATGTGAGGTCTTCAGAAACACATCCCTTTCATGATATTAGACCACCCTGTTCTTTAAGTTCAAGTCTGGATTCAACCCACTGTGCTGGTGAAGTGTTTAAATAATTTGTTTAAATAAATACTCCTTGTAAAGCCTGCATTTATAAACTGATGACTTATTTTTAAAACTACCTCTGATATGTCTTTCTAAATGAACAAAGAAATGTATCCTGCAGTGAAGAATCACATTTCCCCCTCTGCAAGCTCAGAAAGGGTCTTCGGCTCTATTCTCCTTGTTGAGCTGCAGGAAATTCCCTTACCTGTCGTTCACATGTCTGGCCTGTGTTAGAGGGGCTGTTTTGGCAGAGTCCAACAGCTTGTCTGATACTTCTCAGGTATATATATGTGACAGGTCCGGGCCTTGATGTCTAACTCAGCTGTGACATTTGTGAGGCCAGGGACACTTCTTGTTTTCTAATAGAGCCTGCTGAAGGATTCTTCCTATCCCCATCAAGTCTCCATGACCATGAACCCTGAGACCTCCACCAGAGGTAGCAAATTCTATTTAGTGCTTCCAAAAGCACTAAATAGATTGGAAAATGGAGATTGGAGACTGGAAATCAGAAAATGTGTCCATGACACTACTGTCCACTTGTTTGTGGTCCTGAGCATTGTGTGACTGCTCTGGGAATCCTCTGCTTATGATCCCCAAAGTCAGCAAGGGTGGGGACTCTTGGGAGAGCGGAACAGGGCACCCACCTGAAGTCATAGAGTTTATCAGGGCTGTACACAGCTAATTCATTGTCAGTATATTTACTGATGGAGTCATTGCTCTGCCTAATAGACTCTTTGTCAACACATTTGCAAAAATGACAACAAACAAAATGACCAAAAAAAAAAAAAAAAACTCTCTGGACCACAATGTTTGAAAAATTGAAAATGACGAATATTCCATATGGAAGATATTTCTGCCAAATGCTACATAGTGTGTGAGAAAGTTTTTCTCAAATTGCTCAGTATATATGCTCAGCCTATATGTCCTTTTCTCAAGGCTGCCAATCTAGCTGTCTAAATAAATACTGGCTGGAGAGCTTATATGAATAAGAACTTTATTATCTAAGCTGCTTATTTTGTGAAGTCCATCTCTTTCTCAAGGTTTCCTTCAAATATATACTTTCTTCCCTGTTCTCCAACTCCTGCCACCAGGATTATGAATCACATTTACAGACATAAAAACGTAACAATTTTGTTACGCTTATTTCTACATCTCAGTTTATCAGATCCATTTGAACGTACCAATTAATGAAAACTATAGACATGTGCAAAAACATTTCTTTTCCTGATTTTATATGTACTCTTAGAATTATACATATCTACCTTAAAACAGCAAAGAAGCTATTGTCCCCACAAGAATGCACAGAATAGTTTTTTAAGGTGAATTGCAAAAAATAACTTACTTTTTCCTGTAAAACTTCTAAATAGGAACTGATTTATGGTAACAACAGCTTAATGTCCTTGGAATCATGAGTGGTATTTAAATATGTAATCAAGCTTAAAGGCACAGATGCTGATTGAACAGGAGTATTGGTCAGTCAGAATTGTCCCTTATAAATAATTGTACCAGCTCTGCTATAGACATGCTGGTTGCTCCTTATTGTGATTTACATGGCCTTTTTTTTTTTTTTTCTAGATGAGAAACACAGAAAAGAAAGAGGATGATAGACAGTTTTTGCTTTCCCATCTACCTCCTGTTGGACAAAATACTTAGTTATAAATTGGGACCTGCAATGCCACTTAAAAGACTTTGAAAGAATATCAATTTTAAATTAAATCAACCAAGAAATGTTTGCTGAATATATGAATTTCTTCAAATTCTTCTAGGGTATGAGATATCATTTATAAGTTATTTTGCTGGTCAGAACACAGTGACATACAACAAGAAGCTTGAAAAGTACAAAATTGCACCAAGGAAGTATATTGTCGATGGACATTCAGATTGTGACAGCCTGATACACTGGCTCAGGGTCCACTCCCTGAATGACAGTCCCGTTGTTTTTTTCCTGAAGGAGAAAATAACCCATGTTCATCATCTACAGTCTGCCAGGCACCGCTGGGCGCCTTTGACATACATTACGTTAACACTGTACCTTTTGTGCATTTAGGTTCTAAAGTTACCTTATAGAGCCAAATTCATTAATATCAAAATTATTCCTGGAAATCTCTCAAAACAACATCACCGTGGGGACTGAAACTCCATCTTGTAATAAATCCAGAACAATTTTTTCTATCAGCTTTGGGACAGACTGTTCTTTCTTGCTTTAATTCACAGATTAAGTACTTAGCTTGTACTTACAGAGAAATGGTTATCTTAAAACACTATAAAAATAGCTCAAGACGGCAAGATGTTCACACCATGAGAGATGTATAGGACCTGAGACCAATGGAAGGAAGTATGAATTCACACCTCTCAGCTACTGGTCACTCACACCAGCACATAAGTTCTTTGAATATGTACGGAGGTGGAATCGCCTACATTTTTTAGAAGTGTTATTTCTCTTTCTTTCTTTTCCATCCCACTTGTGAGACCCAAGAGTGTAAATCTGAATTTGCTTTACCGCTAATTGAATGTGCATATCATGGTAGTCTATGTACTATCCATAAGTACTATCCATAAGACTTGCAACAATCCTGCAAGGGAGGGTAATTATTCTCATTTAAAAGATGAAACACCGAGGCTAAGGGAGGTTACACGAGTTTGAAGGAGCACTGCTCTGAGAACATTATGTTCTCACCCATGCATAGAAGCTGCTATATCATTTATAGAAGCTCCACTGGGCTCCTTCCAATCGTGGAAAATCTCTTCCTCAGACATCTTGTCCTTAAAGTCTATTTGTGTACTAGACCCACTACTCATGAATCTGTCTGACCTATGGAGAGATTCTTCATCTAGATTAAAAAAAAAAAAAAAAAAGCTGGGTCTTAGAGAATTCAGGCTCAGAGTAATTATGAATTTGAAATAAAGTATTAATATAAAAATCATAGCTCTTAAAATTATGTCTGCTTTGACTTCTCAAGGTTATCAGCTATTAGGTTGAACCATATGCAATTGCCATTTTTATGGGGGGGAAATGTTGATTATAAGCAATTTCATGGGGTCCAATGTAAATTTATCATCATGACTTTTATAGCAGAAAAGGGCCTTGATGTAAAGTGTTTTCTGGTAACCTTATGAAACACAGCCTTCTGGTGACTCCTTATTCTATCAATCTGACTTGCTTTTTGTTTTCTTCTCTCTCTTCATAATAATTATCAGATGTGGAGTTGCCTTGTCTTTTTTTTTTCTTTTTTTTTTTTCTTTATTTGTTTATCTTCTGTTTCCCTTTCCCTAGTGGAGTTTACTCTCATCACCTAGAAAAGTACCTGGAACATAGGAAGCACTCAATAAATAATTGTTGAATAAAATAAACTTGATGGGTTGGAACATCCACCTAAAATGTTGAATTATTAGATATATTTTCTATTTGGAGTATTGCTATAAAACATACATTTCCAATTCCCCAATGTGCCTTTGAAAAAGATAAATTAATTCATTTCGTTAGTGATATTGTATTGCCTGTGGCATGACTTGTCAGTGTGGCTACGATAGACTAACGATTGGGTAACGAGAGTTTATTTATCATAGAACCAATTTTTGCTACTGAACCAAAGTATAAATAATGGTATATGAGTATTTACATTATAAATACTGTTTTAGGGTTTGTTAGTTGCTCATAAAAATTCTCCCTAGGCTGAAACAGCTAGTGGGTAAACACTGCATATACCACATATAATATATCAAAATAAGAGTGCAGTGCTCCTTTGTTAGGCAAAGAACAAACACTGCATACAAATTATTTTTGTACAATGAGAGTGAAGCTACTGAAGAGCCCCAATTTCTTGAAGACAATCAGGATCTTGGAAAAATGTTAGGATTAAAATAATCTTGAGAAGATGAAGCATATACTAAGCAGAAGAAATGTAGTTCAACTAGAATGTTCAGTCAGGAGAGAAAATTAAATTTTTTTAGATACTCTCAAGAGGCAAGACACTTTTAATAACTGTGGAAAAAAAAATGGGAGGACCAAAAAGAGTTGCCAAGAAATACAACTCTGGCTGCTGGTGTTCCATCATGCCAGCTCTCTTGACGTTGAAGGGCAATCTGAACTCTCACAAGCATAAGAGACTGATTTTTACGAACCTTCTGTGTAAGTCATTACCTTTTGGGAAAATGCAGTTTGGCTACAAAAAATCTCTCTTATGTCCAAAAATCTTATTTTGTAAAGCGTAGTATTTTGGTCAATTGAGAATGCTAAAAAAATCCTCCCTGTCTTGCATCCTCAGACCATGGAGGTGCCAATCAAATGACTTCTCTGCTGGGACTTCCGTGGTTCAAGATGTCACCATTACAGAATAACTTAGGGAGAAGCCCAGGGGTGGAAAGCCATCCTGGGGCCTCTGGTTTTCTGGTAGCTAGGGATAGGCCGATTTTGCAACAGCCAGCCACAGGAAATAATGGTAATCTGTTTTGGAACCAATAAGCATTGAGAATTACTGTTCTAATGACTTACCTAAAATATTTTATATTTCCTCTGACATGACAAGATTTTGCCACGTCAGAGGTTTTGTACCTGTAGTTTTATCTGCCTAAATTGTTCTCTTGATCATTGGCTACTTATTCCTTCAGGATTCTGTTTGTATCTTATTTTCTCAGGAAAATCTTCCTTACCACCCCTTCAACTCTTCTCTTGGCAGCCACAGCTACGCACACATTTGTGTGCGCACACACACACACACGCAGGCCTTCCTATTATACCTTCTCATCACCCCTTCCCCATTTCCTCCACAGCACCTTTAGCTCCAGAAGAGCAGGCCCCTCTTTTCAGCTTTTTGTGCATCTCCAGAATCTAGCAGAGTACCTGGCACATTGTGGTTACTTAATAAATATTGCTGAATGCTCGACTCTTTGAAGTTGTTTTTATTCTGTTCCGCTATGTTTTTCTTTGAACTGGAGTTTATAATAGATACAGACGGTACATTCCTTTGTAGGACTGCCTTGTTTTGTTTCCAGCCTTCACACTCCTGCCAAACCAACCATTTGTCAACTCCTGTTGATCTCTCCATGGCTGCCAACTGCAGCTGCTACTCTGGGATTGGCTCTCCTAGAAGATTCATGGCTGAGGCAAGTTTCTTTGGCATCAAAGTTTTAGTTCTAGTCAATGAACATTTATTGAGCATCTGGAATTTACCAGACACTGTGTGAGGACATTGGATATAAAAATGAAAAAGATTGTTTTGACATTTGAGGATCTTTGAGTCAGAGGTGGGGGGAGAAACACATTGATAGATCAATGCAGTGAAATGTGCTAAGTGTCCCATTTGGGGTGCTATAGGATTTAGCCTAAACTGAAGGAAAGGAGGTCTCCTCATTCTGTGACTTGCTGACACATGAGGGTCCCTGGTGCTTGTATATTCAGTGATTCTCTCATGAGAAGCAAGTGTTCTACAGGTTGAATCATGAAAGTATCAGATTGTGGCAAAAGTTCTTAAATATGTAGACATTTTGCCTAGGACAGGAACTTCATAGATCTCATTCTTAGTGTAGATTTCTTTTCATTTATTTATTTTTAAATATATATTTTTTAAGATTTACTTATTTGTTTTGGAGAGAGAGAGAGAGGGCACATGGGGAAGGGCAGAGGGAGAAGAGAGAACCTCAAGAAGACACTGCTTCCAGCACAGAGCCTGACTCGGGGCTCAATCTCATGACTCTGAGATCATAACCTGAGCTGAGACTTAGAGTTGGGATGCTTAACTGACTGTGCCACCCAGCTACCCCTGGGTTTCTCTTAAATGCAGTGTTCCAGACTCTGACCTCTCATCAGAGCTATTGCTTCAGGAGATTTGTTTCTAATGAACAATCAAGGTCTTTCTACTGCTGCAGGTCCCCAGACCTCGCCCTTCCTTCACAAATGTCAACATCAACCTTCTGGGTTGTAGAAATTGTGTTCTACCTGGCAGCAGGCCTCTCTCTCATCCTTTCCTCATTACTTTATAGCAAATTGATCTTCCTAGAAATTATTCTCATTTTGAAGACATTCACCCTTTAGATAACAGGAAATACAGTATTGGTGGGAAGCACAGCCTCCAAGCACAGATGTCCTTCACTCTATTGTTCCAGAGAAAGGATGGGCATGCAAAGCCAACTGTAGGTGCCAGTGCCTTGTATCCTGCTCCCCCACTTGCTCATGACCACCCTCTTTGAAACGCTCCCACATACTGGATTGGAGTTGCGAATGGAAATCCTAGGAAGGTGTTCACTGGTTTTTAGGTATTTATACCAGAATAAAGCATCCCATTGTGGGAATCTGTGCCATTTCCATTAGTACATGTTAGCTCTAATTGAGAAGCCTTCTGCTGTTGCCCCAGTTGGATATGATCCTTTATTCCTCGGGACTTTATTTATTTATTTTTGACACTTCCTCTTATCTATTATACTTAATTCTTTCTTGCAATACCGTCTGTCGGAAGACAGAATCTGAGCTCTGAAAGGGACCTCGTCTCTGAAAATACAGAACAAGATCAAGTTAGGAGAGCAAACTAGAAACTGTGGGTCCTGCCTGCCTGCCTCCTGCCGAATTATAACTAACTTTTGTAAAGCGCCATCCGACACTCAAAATGCATTTTTTCACACATTGTATCATTTAATTCTCACACCTTTCCCTCTGAGTGAGTTATTCATAAATATTTTACAGACAGAAAAATAGGGTTCAAGAGAAGTCAAATGACTGGCCAAGGATCACAGAGTGAGCAGAGGTAAAAAAGCCATCAAAAGCAGGCCTTCTGCCTTCAAATTTTGTGATTTTCCTGCATCATCCAAATGCAGGGTCAGTCTGTGCAGGCTGTGTCTGTTTCCTTGCAGCCAAAGATTTTATTCATCTTTACACCCATACCTCCAAAGGCTCTTCTACTTGGCGTAAATGGAGTGTAATGTGTTTATTATTTGGTTGAGTTGAATTTTTTTTGGGGGGGGCAAGAGTTTGTTTAGTAGTTATTTATTTTCCTTAAAAAATAGATATTACAAACTTATTTTCAAAGTTCAGAAGTCAGCAAAGAACAGCAGAAAAACAAAATAAACAAAACAACAAACACAAACCAGCATTTCCTTTAAAAAGAACGCAATGACATTTAAGCTTCAGTTACACTTCTTGCTGCCCTGGGAGCAGCCATGCCAGGGCCCAAGGCCTCTTGCTGATTGAGAGCACATTTTGAGCTCCCCCCATTGTTGCTGGCAACACGGCTCCTGTGTAGCAAGCAGGATATTCAACTTGACAAGGCTCTTTCTTTCTGGATCAGGGAGGGAGCAAGGTTCTTGTCAGTTTGAATCATGAGCCCACACTTGGCAGAGCCGACTGGACAGGCACAGTGGGGGAAGGTGCCATGTGCACGCCATCCGTGCGCCCGTCATGTGGGCCTCTCTCCCCGTCTCCCAAATAATTCAACTGGCTTCAAGCTATCCTGCTCCGAGAGGGCCTCTTTGCTATTTGGCCAGTTGATTTGCTTCTGACACTAAATCTCCTCGTTATCCAGTGTCTAAAATTTTACTTTCAGGCTTCATCTCTCTACCCATATTTTTTTGCAGAGCTGCAGCTGAGAGTATCCAGTTCTACAGTTCTCAAGGTTTTAATGTTTTAAAACATATTTCTAAGGAGAAAAAAAATGCCTTTTTTGGAGTCCACATCAAAAGGCTTTTAGAAGTCATCAAAAAAAAAAAAAAAATCCCCAAAATGAACACCTAGAATATGTTGCTTTAAAAATATTTTGTCTTTATTTTTATTTTTAAAAACTGAGTTTTAAAACAATGGCATAGAATTAATGAAAGATAAAATCTGGAAATTTTGATTATGTAATGAAGACAACAAAAGTGTTCTTATTTATCCCTAAAAGTTCACACTTCAGTTGTGTTGTAAGAGGAAAGCAGAAGAAAATTTTATTGGTTAAGAATCTTAACTATGTCTGAAAAGTAAGTAATCTTTTTCCCATGTTTCTTTCCATGAAACTAAAACTCAAATAATAAATGTAACATTTGCATAACAAACTTAATTTTTTGTCTAGTTACCTAATACTAAATGAATTGCTACCACACTCTACAGGTGTATCTGAAGTTGAGTTTGCATTAAAATTAGGTAACAGGTAATCACTATGAAAACATTGTTCTTTGGGACTTTAGGCCATATCTTTTTTCACTTTTTAGTTCTCTTGTTTTAGTTACATTCTGCTTGTCCCCTTTACTGGAAACTTTAAGGGGCAACATATTATTATTACTCCATTACCAACTTAGCAATTCTTTGGATATAGCTTTTTCTTGCTGGAGTTTCCTTTTTGGATTTCTCTGATGCATTATTGCCGTCATCACTGGTAATTATTTTTTGAGTGTTTGCTAAGCTAGCCAGGACTCTGTGATACCACATATTTTTCAGTTATAATTACAGTTCCATCCCTAAAAGATTTTATAGTTTAAAACCACTAATACAGAGGTTAATGATTATTCATAAAATTTGGGAAGGAACTATATATATATATATATATATATATATATATATATATGCAACTTATCCCATAAAATTGGAGCTATACAGTATTTAGGATAAAGGTCAGTTGAGAGCTGAACCAATAGGTAAGATCGAGAACAGTCAAGCAGAGATTAAAGTGCAAAGCAGAACATTGTAGAGAACAGGATTTTTTTCCCCCGTGGGGGTCTTCAGGGTAGTGAGGATGTCTCTTGTTGTAAAAAGATGTGCAGAAAAGTTATTATTTACAGTGGAGGAAGGTCTGTACCCAGTAGATGGATGAGATTTTCAAACTAATCATGAAAGCAAGTATTGGTTAAAACCTCTATTGGTCACTAACCTTGGATTATGTAATCTGAGGATTTGAATCTCACTGTCTCAGCTTTTGAGAGGAAATGGGAAAAGGGTTCTTACTGTGGTATCATTTGATAGCACTGGAAATGCATTAGGTGGCAGGAATCACCAGGATTTTTGAGAAGCCGCATGTCCCTAAATGACCACACTATAATCCAGGGATGGGTGGAGAGGCAGTGATAGGGGAATGAGGGCAAGTCACAATTAGGGAAATCTCATTCCCTAATCCAGTTAATAGTTTTCCCAAGTGCAAATTGATGCAACACAAAGGTTAACTAAAATTCGATTTGACTTTTCTTCGCAGTGTTTTTTTTTTTTTAGTTGTAATATATAGCTCTGTATTTCATAAAAAATGTTTTAAAAATGCTAAAAAAGTTCAGAGATGATCAGATGAACTATTTGCTGTGAAGGCAATAAAGAACATTTTAAAATGAAATATAGAATCGTGTACAAATCTAGATTTTGAACTAACTGGGCATATTAACATGTGTTATAAGTTAGTGGTCTTGTGATTTTCGAATTATGCCACTGTACATAATAGAGCGTTGTTTGATAGACCTCACTAAGTGGCCTGGCACTAAATCAGATCTGTCATCTAGAGGAGAAGAAGGCAATTCCAATTTCATCTAAATAAGCTCATATTAAAATAAGGAAAAACAAATGTGGCACAGCTGCAGTAGCTTGGCCAAGTTAAAATGCTTACAAATATTTTATGTCTGTAATAGAAGACTGCTTACTAATGGGAGAATCTTATGTATAAAGAGTGCCAGATTGCCTTTGATATAAGTTGGTAATAAAAATGCTATAAGGTTAGTATTTATGATCCCTGTAGGTTATAATAACATGCTTCCTGTGTTATTACTTTAACAGACACTAAGAAAAAAAAAATCTATACAATGTGGTCACTTTCCTTAAATAGCTTTATGACATGTTCACAATCAGCTAGGACATTGAATCAACAATTTATTGGAACTTGTTACACATCTTGTAAATAATAGTTTATATAAACATGTGCCCTTTCTTTCCTGAAGAGAATGTTATGTGTGCTCTGGATCATGCTATGTTCCACTGACATACAAACAGGAAAATATGTAGAATTAATAAATGTTAGGTTTTAGACAATACCTACAAAGCTTTTTAGTAGAAGGGGAAAGAGAATATAGCTGAGCTAAAACAATATATAATAAATGATGAAACACTGAGACTTAAAACAGATACCTTATTTTTTATACAAAATTAAGGAATTTCCCCTGGGGAAAAGAAAATGTAACATAACTCTACTGATGTATTTGAAACAAAAAAATAGGCTTCTAGAGGGAATGGTGCCACTCCTATCACTCCAAACTGAATTGGTAACTAGGAAATATGGGAATAGATGAAGGAAAATAACCTCATCAGTACTGCAGATTGTAAGCAAAGGGGAGATTATTGTGATATTTTGGTTTTGAAGTCAACATAGGATTTTCAGTGATTCTTTTTTGAATATTATGTTAGGAGACACATGTATGGAGAATCTAGAAGGACTGAGGTGTTCCTGTAAGAGTATCATCACCATTAAATTCGAATCACTCATCAGACCCACCTGAGCCAATTCCACCTCTTGACTTTTAACTGGGTCTATTATATTTCTGGAGCATAAATGGCACAGAGTGACTCTACTGAAGCTGAGGTCAGGTTTTCTTACAAGGCTGGGAAGAGACTTTGAGGCAGGTGTGGTTGTATGGCCCCCTTTCAACCATGTATGTGCTGACTATTCTATCTCCATGTTGGGTTGGCCCATCCCCAAGTCTCCTCTTGAGAAAATGTTCTCTAAGTACTTTTGATAGGAATGAATGGGATTTTCATCTACTCTGTAGTTTGGATGAGACTCAGCATTGAAGTAGAAAGTGATACAGTTTGGAGTCAGATATGGAAAGATTCAGATTGTGTTGTAGGCGAAATTCCAAGATGGTCTCAAAGAGTCCTGCATTTTCATGTACATGAAAATGTACAATCCTTTCCCTTTTAGTGTGGGTAGGACTGTGGATATTCTGGGATCTTACTCCAAAGATTCTATTACACTAAATGACAAAAGTGAAGTAATTTTAAGATGCAATTACTCCTTAATTAGTTGGTTTTGAATTAATAAAAAGATTGGATTATTCTGTGTGGGCCTGAAATAATCAGGTGAGCCATCCCAAAGAGAGAGCAGCAGGAGACTCTCCTGTTAGTCTTGAAGAAGCAACTGCCCTGCAGTGAAAGGGCCATGTGCCAGAGAAGGGGGCCCCCACCCACAAGGCTGTAAGAAATTAAATTGTGCCAACAACCAGTGAGGTTGGAAGAGGACTCCCATAACATGGGATTACACCTCCAGCAACACCTTGAGATAAATCTCTTGAGATCCTGATCAAAGGACCCAGCTAAACCATGCTCAGACTCCAGACCCACAGAAATAGTAAAATAATAAATAGTGAATGTGTGTTGCTTTAAGCTATTAAGTCTGGGTACAGACTTCTTTGTTACACAACCAATACAGATAGACTGGCATTCTCTTTATTAGCTGCTCTTACTCCCAGGAAGGTCTTTTACTGAATTGAAGTCCATGTCCTTCAGTTCTGTGTTCTAAGGAAACAGAGAACTGTTGGAAAACCCACTCCTTGTAATTACTCACTTTTTCCCACCCCTCTAATCTACACATCAAGAAATTTGGATTCTGTTAACTTTTATATGCAAACATTTAACTTCCACATGGGATTAACGTTCCTGTAATAGATATTTACAGTTTTTAGGCTGCTTCTTTCTGAACATACTTGAATTTTCTCATATATCCTATGTTGACTTAAGGAGAGTTAAGATTTCATAAGGAACTTGCCACAGAGAGTGGAATGGAAGTGTTAGTCCTTGACCTTACACATCATGCATCTTTGCATGTTATATATAAGAAAACACCTTATTTGTTTGTCTTCCTGTCCATTCGTTTATTTGTTACATTTTGTAATGCCAGCTGGAAATCGTTGATTCAATTTCAATTTGGATCTCCATTCCAACTCACATCTCTTCTCTTTGTCATTGAAGCCATAGCAGACATTTCCTAATTTTAACTCTGTAGTTTGTTTCAGAACGAATAGAACCAGGCAAATACTGATAGCTTGTCATTGTTTTCTGTTTTGCTTTATTTTGTTTTAATTGTGGTAAAAGACATAAAACATAAAATTTTCCATCTTAACCTCTTCTAAGTGTACAAGTCACAAGTGCCAAGTATATTCACATTATTGCACAACCAACCACTGGGATATTTGCATTTTGCACAATAGCTATACCCATTAAACAAATCCCCATTTCCCCCTTCCCCTAGACCCCAGCCTCCCCCTTTCCTCTTTGGGTTTCTATGATTTGAGTTTTCTGAATACATATAAATGGAATCATAGAGTATTTTTCTTTTTGTGACTGGCTTAGCATAATATCCTCAAGTTTCATCCATTTATTACTCAGAGTTCTATATTAGAGTTCTCCAGAGAAACAGAATAGAGGATATATAGGGCACACACACACACACAAATAGATATAGATGATATAGATATAGATATAGATATAGATATAGATATAGATATAGATATAGATATAGATATAGACATAGATATATTTTAAGGAATTGGCTCACACAATTATGGGAGCTGGTAGGTCCAAACTCCACAGAAGTGTCAGGCTAAACCACCCAGGGAAAAACCAATGCTGTGGTTCAAATCCAAAGGTTGTCTGTCTGAAGACCCTTTGGGAAGAGCTGTCCTTGTACTTCAAGTCCAAAGGCTCTCTGATAGCAGAATTTCCGCCCCTTTTTTTTAAAGCTGTATAATATTTTCTTGTGTGTATATACTACATTTTGTTTATCCATTCATCTGTGGTTAGATATTTGATTGTCTTTATCTCTTGGCTATTGTAAACAGTGGTGCTATGAACCATAGGTATGCAAATATCTCTTCAAGATCCTGTTTTTTAAAAAAAATATATTTATTTACTTGAGAAAGGTGGGGAAGAGGAAAAGGGAGTCTTTTTTTTTAAAGATTTTATTTATTTATTTGACAGAGAGAGAGACAGTGAGGGAGGGAACACAATCAGGGAAAACGGGAGAAAACTCCCCATGGAGTAAGGAGCCTGATGCAGAGCCTGAGCCGAAGGGAGACACTTAATGACTAAGCCACTAGGCTCCCCTAGGGAGAGAGAGTCTTCAGCAGACTCGGAGCTGAGTGGGAAGCCTGACTTGGGGCATGATATCACAACCCCTAGATCATGACTTGATCTGAAACCAAAAGTCAGATACTTAACCAGTTGCACCACCCACATGGCCCAAAGATCCTGCTTTCAATTCTTACGTATATAAACTCAAAAGTGGAACTATTAAATCATATGATAGTTCTATTTTTAATTTTTTGAGAAACCATCATACTGTTTTCTATAGGGAGTACAACATTTTACATTCCCACCAACAGTGTGCCAAGGGTTCCTGTTAATTCCCATCCTCATCAACACTTGTTATTGTCTTTTTTGTTTTTGTCATTTTAACAGTGGTCATTCTAACAGATGTGAGGTAATACTTCTTTCTGGTTCTGACTTGCATTTTCCTAATGATTAACGATGTTGAGTATCTTTTCCTATGCTTGTTGGCCATTTGTATCTCATTTTTGGAGAAATGTCTCTTCAAATTCTTTGTACATATTTTCATTGGGTTATTTACTTTTTATTGTTGTTGAGTTTTAGGAGTTTTTGTATATTCTGGATTTTGGCCCTTACTAGAAATATGACTTGCAAATATTTTTCCCCATTGTGTATGTTGCCTTCACACTGATTGTGATCTTTGATGTGCAGAAATTTTTATGTTTGATGTGGTTCCATTAGCCCATTTTTGTTGTTCTTGCCTGTGTTTTCCAAATCCTTGCCAAATCCAATGTAATGAAGGCTTTTCTCTGTGTGCTTCTGGAGTTTTTATAGTTTTAGGTCTTATGTTTAAGTCTGACCCATTTTGAGCTAATTTTTTATTACGGTGTAACGTCAGGATCCAACCTCATTCTTTTGCATGAGGGTATCCAGTCTTCCTAATTCCATTTGTTGAAGAGACTGTTCTTTCCTTCATTGGATGGTGTTGGCACCCTTGTGGAAAATCATTTAACTGTATATGTGAGGGTTTATTTCTAGAGTCTCTATTCTGTTCCATTGGTCTCTATGTCTGTCATTTTGCCAGTATCACACTGTTTTGATTACTACAGATTTGTGTTAAATCTTGAAATCAGGAAGTATAAAATGTACAACTTTGTTCCTCTTTTTCAAGATTATTTGGGCTATTCAGTGTCCTTTGAGAATCTACATTAATTTTACGATGGATTTTTCTGTTTCTTCAAAAACACCATTGAGATTTTGATAGGAATTATTCCATTCAATCTTAGGTCATTTTAAGTAGTATTGACATCATAGCAATATTAAGTCTTCCAAACCATAAACATGGGATGTTTTTCCATTTCTTTGTGTTTTCCTTAATTTTCTTCAGTAGCATTTCTTAATTTCCTTCAGTTTTCAGTGTACAAGTCTTTCACCTCCATGATTAAGTTTATTCCTAGATATTTCTTCTTTCTAATGTTATTGTATATAAAACTGTTTTTTAAATTTCCTTTTGAATCATTCATTGTTAATGTATAGAAACACAATTGATTTTGTGTATTGATTTTGTATCCTTTAACTTTGTCAAATTCATTTATTAGTTCTAACAATATTTCTGTGGGATCTTTATAGGGTTTTCTACACAAGGCCATTTTGTCTTTAACATACATAATATTATCTTTTTCCTTTTGATTTAAATGCTTTTTTTTTCCTTGCCTAATTGCTCTGGATAGGACTTCCAGCACTACTTTAAATAGAAGTCACAAAAGCAGACACACTCCTCTTGTTCCTGATGTAGGAGGAAAAGCTTTTAGTTATTCACCAATGAATATGGTGTTAGTTGTGGGCTTTTCATATATGGACTTTGTTATGTTTAATTATTTTTTTTTTCTGTTCTTCATTTGTTGAGTGTTTTTATCATGAAAGATATTGAGTTTTGTCAGACATTTTTTTGGATCAGTTGAGATAATCATGGTTTTGGTTCTTCATTCTGTTATTGTGATTGTATTAAATTGATTTATTTTTATGTGTTGAACAATCCTTATACTCTAGGAATAAATCCTGGAATCCTTTGTTATTGTTTATAAATGTGCTGTTGAATTCTATTTGCTGGTGTTTTGTTGAGAATTTTTGCATCAGTATCCATCAGGGATACAACACTGGTCAATAGTTTTCTTATCTTGTGTTGTCTTGACCTAGGTTTGGTATTAGGGTAATGCTGGCCTCATAGAATGAGTCTGGAATTGTTCTCTTCAATTTTTGGAAACGTTTGAGAAAGATTGCTGTGAATTCTTAACTATTTGGTAGAATTCCCCAGTGAAGCCATCTTGTCCTCAGGTTTTTTTTTGCTGTTGGTGGGGTGGTTTGATTACTGATTTAATTGCCTTACTAGTAAAAGTTCTGCTCAGATTTTCTATTTCTTCATGATTTAGTTTTTGTAGGTGGTGTGTTTCTAGGAATTTATCCATTTTCTCTAGGTTATCAAATTTGTTGGCATATAATTGTTTATAGTGTTCCGTTATAATTCTTATGTTTCTGTAAGATTGAGTATAATGTCTCCTCTTTCATTTCTGATTTAGTTGAGTTTCCTTTCTTTTTTACATAGTTAATTTAGCCAAAGTTTTATATATTTGGTTGATCTTTTTTAAAAATATAATTTTTGGTTTTATTGATTTTCTCTACTATTTTTCTTTTCTTTGTTTTTTTCTGTTCTAACTTTTATAATTTCCTTCTGTCAGCTAGTTTTGTGTTTACTTCCCCCCCCAGTTCCTTAAGGTATAAAGTTAGTCTGTTGACTTGAAATCTGTCTTTTTTATTGTAAGCAATAACAGCTATATATTTCCATACTAGCACTGTTTTCACTGCATCCCATAGTTTAGAATGTCATATTTTTATTTTCATTTATTTCAAAGTATTTTCTAATTTCTCTGGTGATTTCTTTTTTGATTCATTGGTTGTTTAAAGATGTCTTGTTTAAGTATGCTTGACTGGCTCAGTCAGAAGAGTATGCTACCCTTGGTTTCAGGGTTATGAGTATGAGCCCTAAGTTGTGTGTAACAATTACTTACAAATAAAATCTTAAAAAAAAAGTCTTGGTTAATTTTCCAATATTTGTAAATTTGCCAGTTTTCCTTCTATTGATTTTTAATTATGTTCCATTCTGGTCAGAAAAGATGCTTAGTATGATTTCAATTTTCTTAAATTTATTAAGACTCATTTTGTGGCATAACATATAGTCTGCCCTGGAGAATATTCCATGTATATTTGAGAAGAGTGAATATTCTGCTGTTGGTGGGTCGAGTATTCTGTATGTATCTCTTAGATCCAATTGGTAAAAAATACTATTCAAGTGCTCTACTTTTGATTTCTGTCTGGTTGTTTTGTTTTTTCATTGTGAAGTTTACTTCTATACAATTTATTTGATATCTTCTTTAATTCCCTTATTTGTTTCTGAGTAAATCTTCTTTCTTTTTCTTTTCTTTACTTTTTCTTTCTTTCTTTCTTTCTTTCTTCCTTTCTTTGTGGGGATTTGGGGAAGGTATGGAGAGAGAATAATAACATTACATAGACTGTTATAGAAACAAGGAAATAATTGAGCCATGGAATGGCACACTTAGCACCTTCCTTCAGAGCTTTCTGAGTGGTTGACTCAAACATTCATCATCTGGCTAAAGTTGTACACATCACTCTATAAAGTAGGAGGGCAGACACCTGAGATTCCCGGGTTTATCCTGGGGCCAGAGAAATGGGGCAAGGATTCTATATAGCATAGCGCTTCTGTGAGGGATAAGTACTTTAGCATTTTGTGGACAACCTGCATACCTTAAAGCAGATCCTTCTCTGCTACAGGTGTTCATTTCTCCATCTGTGGACCCACAACTTTTGCAATCATGGTTCCTTCATCAGACATTGTATTTACTGCCAGCAGATAGATACTGCTCATTTGGGTTAATGAAATGAATTTAGATCCTATACTTGTGGATCCATATCTCACCTACAAATATGAGTAAGGGGGAAAAAAGAAACATCAAATATAAAATGGGAAAATTAATTCAAATAGAAGAGAATTAAAATAAGAAATAGAAGAAAATATTAAAATGGTTATAATTAGTATGGGATTTTATTTATTTACTTTTAGGTATTCTTTACAACCAACATGGGGCTCTAACTCAGGACCCCAAGCTCAATAATCACATGCTCTTCAGACTGAACCAGCTTGGAGCTCCTTGTCATGGAGATTTTAAATGATAGCACATTTACAGACGAAGTCAACAATCAGCAAAATAGGCAGCACCAAAGAAATTCCTGAAAGTTAAACTTAATTTTCCATGTGTCACTTTCCATCTTTCATGTATTAAGCTGATTTTCTAAACCAGTGACTTAGATTTCAAAGTGTGGTCCCCAGACCAAAAACATTAGCCACTGAGAACTTACTAGAAATGCAAATGCTTGAGCCTGACATAGAACTACTAAATTAGAAGTCCTGGGTATGGAGTCCAGCAGTCCATTTTATTGAACCCTGTGGGTGATTCTGATGCATGCATAAGTCTGAGACCTACAGCCTGATTGCATATTGGAATCATCTATGGGATTTTACAAACTACTAGTGACTGACTGCTATGCCAAGCAATTCTGACTTAATAGACTTGGGGTGCAGCTTGGGCTTTAGGAGTCTTAAAAACTCCCCAGGTGATTCTAATGTGCAGCTAAAGATGAGAACCAATGATATATATCTACTGGGCCCAAACAATTAGATCCCGTGCCAGATCTGGTTGAAGCAGTGGTTTCCAAACATGTCTGCTCCTTGGAATCACTTGGCGAACTTCATAGATACTGACAGAGTGGAACACCGCAGAGGTGGTGAGTGAATTGGGGTGTGGCCTGAGCTGTAGAAAACAAAAAACAGGTGATTCTAATGTGCAGACAAATTTGGGAAACAGCAGGTTAAAGACTAAATTCTCTGTTCCAAAAACTAAATTCCTAGATTTAAAGTAGACACTAAATTTATGACCTTTATAAAAACTAATTATATATAATTTTATATATATAACTGAACTAAGATTGAACTGTCTCCCAACATCCCTAAACAAACTGGAGATTAAAAAAAAGAAAGAAAGAAAGAAAGAAAGAAAGAAAGAAAGAAAGAAAGAAAGAAAGAAAAGGATGATTTGTAGCCTAAGGTAAAGTAAAGGACGCAGAGCTTTTCAACCTTGGCAGCACATTAAAATCTCATGGGAACTTTTAAAACTTCTAATACCTAGGCCTCACCTCACACCAATTAAATCCAATTAAATCCAAACCTCTGGGTATAACTGGGTATCAGTGTTGTTTAAATTAAATCAGAACATTGCAGAGTAATCCAAGTTTCAGTATTATTTAAATCTCCTCAGAAGGTTCCACGGGGCATCTGAGTTTGAGAACCATGGGTTGGAGTGTGGCATCACTTCAGGAAAGAAGATTTATTCATCCCAGTTTTCTTACAGGCCAGAGAGGAGCTGGGCCTCTCTTGTGTGCTCAGGGAAGGAATGACAATGTCACCATGCTGGCATCAGTACAGGATGTTTTTTGAGTATGTGTCTATCCAGTGTATTTTTGGCTTTTATTGCGAGTGATTTGGCATTTAGTAGCTGGATACTACCTACACAAGTCACCCAATAATCATTCAATATTATTACAAAAAGTAAAACATTTGAGCCCCATTCAAACATCTGCAGTAGAACTAGGTTGTAATGACTTATGTTAGTGCAGTGGTTTTCAGCCAACGGTGATTCTGTCCCCCACAGGATATACTACAGTGTCTGGAGACATTTAAGTTTTCACAACTGTTGGAGGAGAGGGAGTCTTCCGTTGGCTAGTGAGCAAAGGCCAGGGAAGCTTCTAAACATTCTGTAATGCACAGGACAGCTCCCACACCAACAAAGAATTATTTAGTCTAAAATGTCAATTGTGCTGGGGCTGGGAACCCCCACTTCTGTGGAAAGCCCACTGGCTTCAGTGATAGAAGCAAATACTCTGGAGTCTATATCATGTTCCTAAGGAAAAAAATGCATCCACATATTGGTTTTGAAGTGACAAATAATTATCATCACAATATCTTTTTAAGGTTTGCTCCTGTGTTTCTCATAAATTCAAACTTAAAATATCAAATATATTTTAATGATAGAACCCCATCTCTGTGATATTTAGATCAACCAACAAATCACCTAAAGCATTTCTTACATCCATACTTTTGTTCCTGCACCCTGAGTGTCCCTGGCTTCCTTCTATCCAGGCTCGCCAAAATACATACTTCAGGTAAACGTTGAGGAGTCAAATCCCCCAGGAACCTTGCTTGGCCTAGGACCTTCATGTGAGAAGAGGTATTTCTTCATGTTCTCAGAATACTCTGTGTGCATTTGTATCATAGTACTCCTGTAAATATATATATATATATATTTTTTTTAATTTTATTTTTAAGTAATCTCCACACCCAACATGGGGTGAACTCATGACTCTAAGATCAAGTGTCCCATGCTCTACCAACTGAGCCAGCCAGGTGCTCCTCATAGAAATACTTTAAAATATGCATCTGACTCCTCCAATAAATTGTGTTTCTTGAAGCTAGAGTATTTGTTCTGTAGCTCCAGGATCTAGCAAAATCCCTGGCACATTGTACGTACTCAAATTTTTGTGAAATAAACACATGAATGCTGATATATTTGCATCCTTAGTTGTTCCTTATGCAATACTGGGAAAACAACTGTTTTGGATGAGCTCTTATGTAGGTAACAGATCTATCATATCAAAAACTGTTTTGAAGTTCATTCAAACCCAAAAGTCCACATTTATATTTAGACACAATTATGGGTTTTACTTCCTGCCTCTCCTAGTCACTTTCAACCCCTCGTTTTTTAGAGTTCAAGGTCACTGAGCACAAATAATAAGTTGTTTCTCTTCCCCATATAAAATACTGTAAAAATCCAACCTAAATGGATTAGCAAAAAGCCATGGAATTTCATGAGTTTTTTTTTTTTCCAGGCTCATTATTTTTTAAAAAAATCTTCACAGAAATACAATTTGATTGTCTAAAAATACTGGCACACACAAAAAAGAGGAGCTTGAAATTTTGACTTTCTGAGAATATGTTTTCCAGTTCTTTCTAGCTGTATCTTTCCAGGTCCCAGTTCTAGGTACTTGTAAGATATTTTTAATCATTTGTGCCTAGTCATTTTGATTAAAGGAATTGGGGGGGAGGTAGAAGGAAAGTTTGCCCTTCCAGAAAGGGCTACAGAAAGTATGTCATTAACATTTTTCTAATGCCAAATTTAGTCATCAACTTAATTGCTGAGATTTAATTGTTCTCATGAGGTTTTCACAGTGACTGCTTCATTGACCATCTTGTTCTACAAAGACAACATATGTACAGACTCTAAAATTCTATATGATTCCTGGGAAAATACCAGCATTTAGTTGATAAAGAAAGCAACTATATCTAGTTTAAAATACGTATTTTGAGGTTTGTGGAGCATAGTCACGCAAATCTAAGAATACTTCCCTTTCCATCTGTACCTGACAGCTAGAGGTCTCAGCACACATGTAAGAAGGGTGAGCAGCTAGTCAACAAACCTCTAATAAAACCCTCTTTCCCTTCAGTTATATTTAACAAAAATAGAAAGGCCATTGAAATGCAGACTAAAGAAAAAACAAGACTATAAACTTCAAGTCTGACTCACTAAGGACTTTTTATGTCTTCCTTGGTGCTGCATTTCAACTGTTTATGTACTTTTGCTGCATTTCTGTGGGTTCTCTTCCTGTTCTCCCAAAATAAATTTGTATTGAGGAGAAGGCTGGAATGGAGATCTTTGTTCTGAAGCTAAGAGACTAGATTCCTATATATTTACCTTCATTTTGCTACTGACTTATACTGTACAATTAACATCTGCATAGCATTCTATTCTTTGTATTTCCCATAAATCATCACCGGATACAGGTTAATTCTGAGTAAAAGACCCTTAAGTCTTATTTCATGTCATTACACCCACCAAAATTATATTTGTATGTGCATATAAATATACAGATTTATGTGTATTGTTCCAGAAGAAAATTGTAATGATTCTAGAAACCACTAATTGTGCAATGTGATGTCATAGAAAGAAAAATATAAGATACATTTTTCGAAGTTATATATACACACATACACATAGGCATGTGGGGGTGTGCTTACTGGATATGGAGAAGTGGAAAACATGAAGGTTTAGTTGAGAGTGGCATTTGCCCACATGTTTTGGATGAGTAGTAAAGACATAAGCATGAGGAAATGCATCAATATATATATTTAACCCCCTCCCACAATGGAGGTTAATCAGTTACCTATAAATTAGGTTGTTGAACTAGAGCATGTCTTATTTCTATAAATTTTCAGATTCTATGAATGAGAGGTTTTTTTTTTAAGCAATTTATATGCCCACCAAATTTTTCTTCTGATGGTGAAAGCCAGAATCACCATCTTTCTGATCCTCCAAGTGCATTCAGATTTTTTAAAACAGAAATTGGTCTCGTCCATCTATTTCATTTTTTTCTGATCACTTGACAGCTCTTTCTTCAGATTCTCTATGACTCATCCTCTCAAAATTGTGTTTAGAGGTTTAGTAAGGGAAGGAAATTACAGGGAATATTTCACAAAGAATTGGAAAATCTTGGTGATAACTACTCTCTTTCAAGGGGCAGTACCAACATTTTCTTCCAATTTTCCAATTTGCAACAAATCAGCTTACTTTAAAACATTTCTTGACTTAGAATTATTTCAGAGATGTATATGCTGCATGAGGAGAATGACTTGCCCAATTATGTTAACAGTTTCCTCTAATATGTAATGCAGTCCTGGCTACACAGTAGTGGTCAAGCAGAAATGTTACCTCATGAAAGGAGGAGTCTCCAGTATATGTGTTTTTTTTTTTTTTCTGTAAAATGAAACAATAGCTACTAGATGCGCTACTTGAAATTATGATTCTCTATTCCAGCATATACACATGGTTGGAGATAACAGAATCTATTCTAGTTAGTTTAAGTGGTAGGGGAGTATTAAGAAACACTAGAAATGTAACAGAACTTTTGGATGAACTGAGGGAATAGATTCTAGGTTCAGCTTACAGTAATAATTCCAATTATCACACTGCAGAACTGCCACTGCTCACATTAGAGCCTCAGTGCTCTTATTGAAGTAAGGCTTTTCCTTTGCAGAGCCCAGAACCACACGTGGTTCTATGACAGAAAACTGCCATGGCCAACAACAATCTCAGATACTCTCCATCTTTGCCACTCCACACCAAGCCCTCTCCTCACATTTCTTGCTTCCATATTAAACCTCATACAAGTACATCTGAGTAGTGAACAATGCACTTAGCACAAAGGAGGAAAAAGTAGGTTTAAAAAATTCTGCGTTGGAAAAGCTTACCTTGTAGGGGGCTACCAGATATGAGAATGAGTTTCAGAAGCTTGGACACAACAGGTGACAGATCCATGCACTCTTTAGTAAGCAAAACCCTCAGTTTTGTGGTGTGACTTTTACACTGGCTTACCATTATTGAGGTTCCAATTTGGAATCTACAAGTCAGGATAAGAAACACCAGGAAGTTAACTGACTGGCAGCCTTGAAATACACAACAAAAAAATTCAGGTCTTGTTGATTGCACTGTGTTTGATGGTCTAACTTAGCAAATATTTAGGCTTCCTTGATATGGCATCAAATTCCGTGTGAATACAGAAAGCCTGATATAGCATTTCAGGACCATGTTTTTAAATATTTTATTTATATATTTGAGGGGGAGGAGGGGCTGAGGTAGAAGGAGAGAACCTCAAGCAGATGCCATGATGAGTGTGGAGCCTAACATGGGGCTTGATCTCAGACCCCGAGATCATGACCTGAGCCAAAATCAAAACAAAAACTTAACCAACTGAGGCATCCAGGCATCCCTCATTTCAGGACCATTTTAACAAAAGTTATTTCTGCATTGCAAATGAATGATTAGGCCATGAGGTCTAGATCAAGCCAACAGAAATTCAAAGGTTGCAGTTCACATGGTTTTTGGACTATTGACATTTCCAGTTTACTTTTAAACAGTTGTCTAAGAGAGCACATGTTGGCATGATTAAATCAGAATGATCTCCCCATAGACATAGTCTTAATTTTCATTAGGTAATGGCTAGCTGGATATTTTCTTGAGACCTAGGCAACTCCTTCTATATGGATATGGAAGAATTCAGAGTAAGATGAATGAAAGAAAAATACAAATAGTGTATAGACATATATAAAAATAACATACATAATATCTAAATATATACAAGTAAACAAATATAAGTAATAACATAAGAAAACGGTCTAAAGTACTGGATCTAAAGTAATTTATTTTTACACTTCACAAATGAAAAATACTGTCTATATATCTGCATTTCAGAGTATGAAAGCATTATAATGGAATATTTGAGGACATAACCCAATTTTTTTTAAAAGATGTAATTATTTACGGTGGAGGAAGGGCAGAGGGAGAGAGAGAATCTCAGGCAGACTCCATGTTGAGCAGAAAACCTAACTCGGAGCTCAATCTTGCAACTCTGAGACCATGACCTGAGTCAAAATCAAGAGTTGAACGCTTAACTGACTGAGCCACCCACACACCCCAAGGACCTAACTTGATTTTAATAGCTTTCTTTCCTTTGGACCAAGCATGTGTGGTAAACATTTCGTATAAATAACAGCATGTGCTCAAGGTTCAGGCAAGCACATAATTGCTTAATGAAAACAATTAGTAGCATTAGAAAACACTTATCTTGATGTTTTCTTTCTCCATGCCCATGAATGGATCTATGTGAGAAACAGTCACATGCGTTTACAATTATTTTAATAATCCTTTCACAGTTTATGTCCCTCAAAATATTTTCTAGGGCTTAGTCGTTCTTTATCCCAAGGAAAATCTTCTCTATATTAAATGTGTTTACTTCCATGTCAATCTCTCCCCTTTTCTGTTCCCCAGAACTATAACCACTTTTTATCTTTGTTCTTTGTCATTGCTTCTGCCCAATCGCTCCCTGTACTGCTCTCTGATTCTTGGTTTCACTCTATTTGTTTATGTTCCTTTGAAATAACTTTTATAAGGGTTTTCTTGTATATGCTAACTAGCCCATATAAACACAACAGGTTGTCACCAATGGGTTGGTAAGGATCAGTGACAGCAGAGAGAGTATTATCCAGGCAATGCTGGGATGTTGGTCCCTACATGGCTACAATGGCATGTTTCCATGGGCTTGGATATTTGACTTGATGAGTTGTTAAGAAAGTAAGTTTTTAAGCCTAAATTTTAGGCTATCATCTAATAACACTGGGCAGAAAAAAAAGGAAGAAAACTATGATATTTAAAAACTTCCAGGGCAGTGAAATGATAAGACCTTTACTAAACCAAATACATACAGTCTCATACTCAGACACTTTAAAGGAAAGAGTAGAGCTGAAGGATGAAAGCATAGCCAAAATAGTATTTAGGAGGTAGTAGAATGCAATACATAGTGTGAAGCTTTTCAGCTAGGAAAAGAATGTTCATGCTCTCTAAGGACAATTTCATTTTTTTAATCATTTATATTTCCTTATTTACAAGACTAGGTGCTTAGTGAACAAAATGGTGTTTCTTGATTGGTTGATTTTTGTTGGGATTGGTCTGGCTGTTTAGCTCATCTGGCAAAGAACATGGTATTACCATTAGCTCCAGATGGTTTTCTCAAAAGTTTCATAAGCAAGAGAGAGCAAGAAAAAAAAAAGAGAGAGAGAGAGAGAGATAAGGGCAGTGTGTGTGTTGTTGAGTGTTGTTGTGTGCGGGGTGGGGGACACCTACATACGAATTTAGCTAGGTGTTTGAGTTTGCAAAGGCAAATATGGCATGGCTGTTTTTAGGGCTTTTATTTTAGCAGGGAATCAATCCCATGGAAGGGAGTGATCTACTCTGACTGAAGGATCAAGGACTTCACAGAAGCATTGTTTTATGAACATGTTTTTTTTTTTTTTTTAAGATTTTTTTTGACAGACAGAGATCATAAGTAGGCAGAGTGGCAGGCAGAGAGAGAGGAGGAAGCCGGCTCCCCGCTGAGCAGAGAGCCCGACATGGGGCTCGATCCCAAGACCCTGGGACCCTGGGACCATGACCTGAGCCTAAGGCAGAGGCTTTAACACACTGAGCCACCCAGGCGCCCCTGAACATGGTTTTAAAGCAATGTTTCAAAGTTCAGTGCTTCTCAGTGGTTTCTTGAGGAACATTAGAAGAATTCCTGTTGGCAATATATTTTTTTTAATTTTATTTTTATAAACATATAATATATATATTTTTTTAATTTTATTTTTTATAAACATATATTTAATCCCCAGGGGTACAGGTCTGTGAATCACCAGGTTTACACACTTCACAGCACTCACCATAGCACATACCCTCCCCAATATCCATAACCCCAACCCCCCTCTGCCAACCCCCTTCCCCTATCAACCCTCAGTTTGTTTTGTGAGATTAAGAGTCACTTATGGTTTGTCTCCCTCCCAATCCCACCTTGTTACATTTATTCTTCTCCTACCCCCTTAACCCCCCATGTTGCATCTCCTCTCCCTCATATCAGGGAGATCATATGATAGTTGTCTTTCTCCGATTGACTTATTTCGCTAAGCATGATACCCTCTAGTTCCATCCACGTCGTCGCAAATGGCAAGATTTCATTTCTTTTGATGGCTGCATAGTATACCATTGTGTATATATACCACATCTTCTTTATCCATTCATCTGTTGATGGACATCTAGGTTCTTTCCATAGTTTGGCTATTGTAGACATTGCTGCTATAAACATTCGGGTGCACGTGCCCCTACGGATCACTACGTTTGTATCTTTAGGGTAAATACCCAGCAGTGCAACTGCTGGGTCATAGGGTAGTTCTATTTTCAACATTTTGAGGAACCTCCATGCTGTTTTCCAGAGTGGTTGCACCAGCTTGCATTCCCACCAACAGTGTAGGAGGGTTCCCCTTTCTCCGCATCCTCGCCAGCATCTGTCATTTCCTGACTTGTTAATTTTAGCCATTCTGACTGGTGTGAGGTGATATCTCATGGTGGTTTTGATTTGTATTTCCCTGATGCCGAGTGATGTGGAGCACTTTTTCATGTGTCTGTTGGCCATCTGGATGTCTTCTTTGCAGAAATGTCTGTTCATGTCCTCTGCCCATTTCTTGATTGGATTATTTGTTCTTTGGGTGTTGAGTTTGCTAAGTTCTTTATAGATTTTGGACACTAGCCCTTATCCGATATGTCACTTGCAAATATCTTCTCCCATTCTGTCAATTGTCTTTTGGTCTTGTTAACTGTTTCCTTTGCTGTGCAAAAGCTTTTGATCTTGATAAAATCCCAATAGTTCATTTTTGCCTTTGCTTCCCTTGCATGTTCCTAGGAAGATGTTGCCGCGGCTGAGGTCAAAGAGGTTGCTGCCTGTGTTCTCCTCAAGGATTTTGATGGATTCCTTTCTCACATTGAGGTCCTTCATCCATTTTGAGTCTATTTTCGTGTGTGGTGTAAGGAAATGATCCAATTTCATTTTTCTGCATGTGGCTGTCCAATTTTCCCAGCACCATTTATTGAAGAGGCTGTCTTTTTTCCATTGGACATTCTTTCCTGCTTTGTCGAAGATTAGTTGACCATAGAGTTGAGGGTCTATTTCTGGGCTCTCTATTCTGTTCCATTGATCTATGTGTCTGTTTTTGTGCCAGTACCACGCTGTCTTGATGATGACAGCTTTGTAGTAGAGCTTGAAGTCCGGGATTGTGATGCCACCGACTTTGGCTTTCATTTTCAATATTCCTTTGGCTATTCGAGGTCTTTTCTGGTTCCATATAAATTTTAGGATTATTTGTTCCATTTCTTTGAAAAAAATGGATGGTACTTTGATAGGAATTGCATTAAATGTGTAGATTGCTTTAGGTAGTATAGACATTTTCACAATATTTATTCTTCCAATCCAGGATCATGGAACATTTTTCCATTTCTTTGTGTCTTCCTCAATTTCTTTCATGGGTACTTTATAGATTTCTGTGTATAGATTCTTAGCCTCTTTGGTTAGGTTTATTCGTAGGTATCTTATAGTTTTGGGTGCAATTGTAAATGGGATTGACTCCTTAATTTCTCTTTCTTCTGTCTTGTTGTTGGTGTAGAGAAATGCAACTGATCTGTGCATTGATTTTATATCCTGACACTTTACTGAATTCCTGGACAAGTTCTAGCAGTTTTGCAGTGGAGTCTTTAGGGTTTTCCACATATAGTATCTGTGAAGAGTGATAGCTTGACTTCTTTGCCGATTCGGATGCCTTTAATTTCCTTTTGTTGTCTGATTGCTGAGGCTAGGATTTCTAGTACTATGTTGAATAGCAGTGGTGATAACGGACATCCCTGCCGTGTTCCTGACCTTAGCGGAAAAGCTTTCAGTTTTTCTCCATTGAGAATGATATTTGCGGTGGGTTTTTCATAGATGGCTTTGATAATATTGAGGTATGTGCCCTCTATCCCTACACGTTGAAGAGTTTTGATCAGGAAGGGATGCGGTACTTTGTCAAATGCTTTTTCAGCATCTATGGAGAGTATCATATGGTTCTTGTTCTTTCTTTTATTAATGTGTTGTATCACATTGATTGCTTTGCGGATGTTGAACCAACCTTGCAGCCCTGGAATAAATCCCACTTGATCGTGGTGAATAATCCTTTTAATGTACTGTTGAATCCCATTGGCTAGTATTTTGGCGAGAATTTTTGCATCTGTGTTCATCAAGGATATTGGTCTGTAGTTCTCTTTCTTGATGGGATCCTTGTCTGGTTTTGGGATCAAGGTGATGCTGGCCTCATAAAATGAGTTTGGAAGTTTTCCTTCCATTTCTAATTTTTGGAACAGTTTCAGGAGAATAGGAATTAGTTCCTCTTTAAATGTTTGGTAGAATTCCCCCGGGAAGCCGTCTGGCCCTGGGTTTTTGTTTGTTTGGAGATTTTTGATGACTGTTTCAATCTCCTTACTGGTTATGGGTCTGTTCAGGCTTTCTATTTCTTCCTGGTTCAGTTGTGGTAGTTTATATGTCTCTAGGAATGCATCCATTTCTTCCAGATTGTCAAATTTGTTTGCGTAGAGTTGCTCATAGTATGTTCTTATAATTGTCTGTATTTCTTTGGTGTTCGTTGTGATCTCTCCTCTTTCATTCATGATTTTATTTATTTGGGTCCTTTCTCTTTTCCTTTTGATAAGTCTGGCCAGGGGTTTATCAATCTTATTAATTCTTTCCAAGAACCAGCTCCTAGTTTCGTTGATTTGTTCTATTGTATTTTTGGTTTCTATTTCATTGATTTCTGCTCTGATCTTTATGATTTCTCTTCTCCTGCTGGGTTTAGGGTTTCTTTCTTGTTCTTTCTCCAGCTCCTTTAGGTGTAGGGTTAGGTTGTGTACCTGAGACCTTTCTTGTTTCTTGAGAAAGGCTTGTACCGCTATATATTTTCCTCTCAGGACTGCCTTTGTTGTGTCCCACAGATTTTGAACCGTTGTGTTTTCATTATCATTTGTTTCCATGAATTTTTTCAATTCTTCTTTAATTTCCTGGTTGACCCATTCATTCTTTAGAAGGATGCTGTTTAGTCTCCATGTATTTGGGTTCTTTCCAAATTTCCTCTTGTGATTGAGTTCTAGCTTCAGAGCATTGTGGTCTGAAAATATGCAGGGAATGATCCCAGTCTTTTGATAATGGTTGAGACCTGATTTAGGACCGAGGATGTGATCTATTCTGGAGAATGTTCCATGTGCACTAGAGAAGAATGTGTATTCTGTTGTTTTGGGATGAAATGTTCTGAATATATCTGTGATGTCCATCTGGTCCAGTGTGTCATTTAAGGCCTTTATTTCCTTGTTGATTGTTTGCTTGGATAGTCTGTCCATTTCGGTGGGGGAAGTGTTAAAGTCCCCTACTATTATTGTATTATTGTTGATGTGTTTCTTTGATTTTGTTATTAATTAGTTTATATAGTTGGCTGCTCCCACATTAGGGGCATAGATATTTAAAATTGTTAGATCTTCTTGTTGGACAGATCCTTTGAGTATGATATAGTGTCCTTCCTTATCTCTTATTATTTGGCTTAAAATCTAATTGGTCTGATATAAAGATTGCCACTCCTGCTTTCTTCTGATGTCCATTAGCATGGTAAATTCTTTTCCACCCCCTCACTTTAAATATAGAGGTGTCTTTGGGTTTAAAATGAGTTTCTTGTAGGCATCATATAGATGGGTTTTGTTTTTTTATCCATTCTGATACCCTGTGTCTTTGATTGGGGCATTTAGCCCATTAACATTCAGGGTAAGTATTGAGAGATATGAATTTAGTGCCATTGTATTGCCTGTAAGGTGACTGTTATTGTATATTGTCTCTGTTCCTCTCTGATCTACTACTTTTAGGATCTCTTTTTGCTTAGAGGACCCCTTTCAATATTTCCTGTAGAGCTGGTTTGGTATTTGCAAATTCTTTCAGTTTTTGTTTGTCCTGGAAGCTTTTAATCTCTCCTTCTATTTTCAATGATAGCCTAGCTGGATATAGTATTCTTGGCTGCATGTTTTTCTCGTTTAGTGCTCTGCATATATCATGCCAGCTCTTTCTGGCCTGCCAGGTCTCTGTGGATAAGTCTGCTGCCAATCGAATATTTTTACCATTGTATGTTACAGACTTCTTTTCCCGGGCTGCTTTCAGGATTTTCTCTTTGTCACTAAGACTTGTAAATTTTACTATTAGGTGACGGGGTGTGGACCTATTCTTATTGATTTTGAGGGGGGTTTTCTGAACCTCCTGGATTTTGATGCTTGTTCCCTTTGCCATATTAGGGAAATTCTCTCCAATAATTCTCTCCAATATACCTTCTGTTCCCCTCTCTCTTTCTTCTTCTTCTGGAATCCCAGTTATTCTAATGTTGTTTCGTCTTATGGTGTCACTTATCTCTCAAATTCTCCCCTCGAGGTCCAGTAGCTGTTTATCCCTCTTTTGCTCAGCTTCTTTATTCTCTGTCATTTGGTCTTCTATATCGCTAATTCTTTCTTCTGCCTCATTTATCCTAGCAGTGAGAGCCTCCATTTTTGATTGCACCTCATTAATAGCTTTTTCGATTTCAACTTGGTTAGATTTTAGCTCTTTTATTTCTCCAGAAAGGGCTTTTATCTCTCCCAAGAGGGTTTCTCTAATATCTTCCATGCCTTTTTCGAGCCTGGCTAGAACCTTGAGAATCGTCATTCTGAACTCTAGATCTGACATATTACCAATATCTGTATTGATTAGGTCCCTAGCCTTTGGTACTGCCTCTTGTTCTTTTTTTTGTGGTGAATTTTCCCGCCTTGTCATTTTGTCCAGATAAGAGTATATGACGGAGCAAGTAAAATACTAAAAGGGTGGCAACAACCCCAGGAAAATATGCTTTAGCCAAATCAGAAGAGATCCCAAATCGTGAGGGGGGAGAAAGGGCATAAAAAGAGGTTAGAAAAAAAAATGAATAGAGAAAAAATATAAAAAAGAAAATATATATATATATTCATTAGATAAAGTAATTTAAAAACATTTAAAAAAAGGGTAAATTTTAAAAAAATTTGGCAGAAGAAGAGAAAAAAATTGAAAAAAAAAATTAAATTAACTGCAAGGCTAAAGAGTCATAGGTAGAAAGCCATGAGTTCCGTGCTTGGCTTTCTCCTCCTTTGGAATTCCGCTGCCCTCCTTGGTATTGAAACTGCACTCCTTGGTAGGTGAACTTGGTCCTGGCTGGGTTTCTTGTTGGTCTTCTGGGGGAGGGGCCTGTTGTCGTGATTCTCAAGTGTTTTTGCCCCAGGCGGAATTGCACTGCCCTTACCAGGGGCCGGGCTGAGTAATCCACTCGGGTTTGCATTTGGGAGCTTTTGTTCCCTGAGCGCTTTCCATAGAGTTCCGGAGGACGGGAATGAAGATGGTGGCCTCCCAGTCTCTGGCCCGGAGGAGCCGAGAGCCCGGGGCCCCACTCCTCAGTGCGCCCTCAGAGAACAGCGCCCAATTACTTCCGTCACCCTGGCCTCTGGCCGCGCTCTGAGCTCACTGAGCCTTCGACCGGTTCAAGGTAACCCCGAGCTGAGAGCTCACTCCTCAGCTCTGTCTCTGTAGCCGGCTTCCCCGTTCTAATACCTGTAAGCTCTGGGACACTCAGACACCCCCGATCCTTCTGTGACCCTGCGGGACCTGACCCCGTGTGGGCTTCACCCCGGTTAAGCCTCTGGAGCGATGTTCCTCAGCGGAACAGACTTTTAAAAGTCCTGATTTTGTGCTCCATTGCTCCGCCACTTGCCAGGAGCCGGCCCCTCCCACTGCGGTCTATCTTCCCGTAGCTTTGGATTCACTTCTCCGCCAGTCCTACCTTTCAGAAAGTAGTTGATTTTCTGTTTCTAGAATTGCTGTTTTTCTTCTCTTCGATCTCCCATTGGATTTGTAGGTGTTTGCAATCTTTAGATAATCTATCTAGCTGATCTCCTGCTACCTGAAGTAGTCTCAGCCTGCTACTTCTCCACCATCTTGACTCCTCCCCTGTTGGCAATATTTAAACCACACTATTGTCCAGACATCTCTTGAGTGCTTTCCCACTTTCTTCCAGACCCTGGGTTATTCTAATGTGCGGTCTGAGTTGAAAATCACTGGTGCAGGGCTCATTACTTGTGTCAGAAATACCTAGATTCTTGGGGTCTCTTGGAACAAGTACCCTAGGTGATACTTGTACACCTGGAAGCTTGAAGACTTTATATTTTAAAACTGACAACCTTTTATTAGAATGATTGCAGGAGATGGGAGAAAAGGTCATCCTAGGGAAGCGTGGCAAACTATGCAAACCTACACAGTTGTATAGCGGGATGGAAGATGATCAGTCTGGAGGGTAGAAGAAGGGAGTGTAATATGGCGGCTAAAGAGCTTGACTCTTGCCAGGCAGATGGGGAGAGCCACGGAAGGTCTTAAAGTCCAAGTGATATCCTCAGGGATGAACTTAGAAGGACCATTCTGGTGGGGGTGTGTGGGAAGGTCTGAAGAAAGGAAGGCCAACATGGAAGCTATTGAAAAAATCCAGGTGATGAACAGAAAGAATGAAAAAATGAAAGATCCTACATCCTTTAAAAGAACAATGTGTAGAATTTGAAGATGTCCTGGGAAGAAGAAGAGTCTACGTTGGTTTGCTTATTTTTTGCTTGAGTGGTAGCACTGCCACCTGTGTTTTATATTTGACATGGAATTAAAGGGAATGACACCCAATCCATGTTCTCTAGGAATGTTAAACAAATGTACATGAAAATGCAGAGAAAGGCACCATGGTGGCAGGTAGAAAAGTAGAAACACTATCTATCAATGAACGTACCTCCTTTAGGTGCTCATGAGAAATCTAACTCCCTTCGTGAATTTTAGAATTCATGATTGTATTCACTATCAACTAAATACAGTTTTGTAAATTCAGACAGAGTGTGGTAAGACTCAAAGGTAAAATCCGTCATTCTTCTGACCCTTTCAGGCTTTCCTAAGTTGACTTAGAACTTGTGGATACAGTTCTGATCTGGAACAGGACCTCCCATGGCTCCACCTGTTCCACCAGATTCTCTCTGGAGCTCGAACTAGAGACAACCTTATATTTGAGCATTTTCATTTAGTTGGATTATATTCCATAATTTAATAACAGTATGTGAGAAATAACTAATAAAATTATTTTGAGGAGTGCTGTGAATGTAAAATATGAGAATGCACATTATAATGTGCTTAATGAACTATAAAAATAAAAGGGTAGATTAATGTCTTGTGAAACTTCAGCAAGTTAATTACAATATAGTGAGAGGCAAAAGCAGATGTATTATACTTAGCTACTTAGCACTTTGTGGGAAGAAAATTCTACAGATCCTTGGTTCATTGGTGATCACTGGTGTGCAGTGTCATAGAAAGAAACAAGGCATGATGTTCATTAAGGACAGAGAGGGAAATTAAAAATGAAACAATTATGGCAAATGCATGTATTGTTTTAAAATTCCAATCATTTATTTAAATATTTTAGTGGCTTGCAAGTGATATGTATGGTTTGAAATAAAGTTACTTGGAAATGAATAAAGCCATTTTTTTTTTTTAGAGATTTACAAGTAAAATGATAAAGTCATAGCAAATTGGAAAACTTCCATGGCTCCAACAAAATAAATCATGCATAAGGGTAAATCAATACATGAAAGAATTAGGTCATTCATTACTTAATTAAATAAGACTCTTTTAAGGAAAATAAATCTTTTTTAATTATAAGAAAAAATTGTCTAATTATAAAATCTTTTCTTATTATAAGGAAAAAATCATAATCATGGAAAACTTTTCAGAAAATTGTGAAGAAAATAAAGATCTCCTACCCAGAGATAACTGCTACTAATGTTTCCAGTTATGCATCCTTAGAAAATAGACTTGGAGGTTATCTGCCTTGAGCTGTTTGCATAACCTGCTCTTTTTCTCTTAATAATGTGTTGTGCACACTTTTAAATGTCAGCCATTTTAAATGGTCGTAAACCCCCTATCATTGGACATTATATTCTTACCATTTTAAGAAGTATAAACAAAACTACAATAAACACCCTTGTACATATACCCTCACACACTTATCTAATTACTTTCTTAGGATAACTATCTAACTTAATAACCCCAAGTTATATTACTAAATTGATGTCTAGAAAGGTATCAGTGTGCAATTCACACTCATATTGATACTAAAAATGTTAATGTTTAAGTCCTAACCAATTTAATACCTGAAAAATATCTGCCTAAACAATTTTTCCTATGTTTTTTGGACACATATATTTCATGCATGACCCTCCTCATTACTACATTTTCCATTGGTTTATTGTTCATTTTAAATTTATATGTAATTCAAACTATTAGACTTTTCCTTAGAAAGTTGTTCCTACCTTAAAATTACAAAAATAACTTTCTAAATATTCTTTTTATTATGTGATTATTTTCATCCTCTTAAATCATTAATTCATTTCAGATTTTTGACATTCTTTTGAGGGTTTTGGTATGAGGAAAGGATACAATACGTTTTAATCAAAATTAAATTGTTCCAATGTCATTTATTCTTTATTTTATTTTTTAAAGATTTTATTTACTTGCTTGAGAGAGACAGAGTGAGTGAGAGAGAGAGAGAGCACAAGCCAGGGAGAGAAGCAGAGGGAGAAGCAGACTCCCCACAGAATAGGGGGCCCAATGACCCTGGTATCATGCCCTGAGCAGAAGGCAGTTGCTTAATGGACTGATCCATCCAGGCGCCCCTCAATGCCATTTATTTTTAATCTATCCTCCCCACTCTACCCCTGGCCCCATAAGAAAAACACCAATTTTATTATATGTTAAATCCTCATATATATGTTAATCTTTTTCTGGAATCTTTTGTGTATTCCATTTTTTTTTCCAGGAATGATTTGATTATATTTTTATAATAGGCTTCTAATGTCAAAGCAAATTTTTCTTACCTTTATTTTAAAATATTTTTCTGGTTATAGTCACACATTTATTATTTTAATGAACTTTAAAGTAATTGGAAGTTTTTCTTCCAGTTCAATTGGGGTATTAATTAGTATTCATTATATTGATAAGTTAACTTTTAGAAAATTTATATCTGTATGACACAGAGGGTTACCATCCAAGAATATTGCATGTGACTCTGTACTTTAAGGCAGTTTTTAACTCTTTAGTTGAGCTTTTAAAGTTTTCTTTACATAATTACTGCCTATTTCTTGTTAACTTTATTCCCGATAGGCTTATTCCTGTTTTATGGTTTCTCTGTCTGTTTTTTCATATTTGCTATTGTAAATGACTCTCTTTTCCTAATATATTTATGTAATAATTTTGTATATTTATTTGGAATTAATTCTTTTACTGAATTCATATTGTTTCTGAAGATTTTCCTTGTATTATGTTACTTGCAAATTACACTATTTTCACCATATCCTTCCCATATTTATAGTCTATTATGGGATAGATCTTCTGAAGCAACATTCAAAATAGTAGCGAGAAGAGAAGAAGTGGCTGGACTCAATCAGGAGCATACTACTCCTAATCTCAGGGTTGTGACTTCAAGCCCCAAACTGGCTGTAGCACTTACTTTAAAAAAAAAAAAAAAAGAGTGATTGCATATAAACCCATTTGGTTTTAACTTATATAGGACTATCTGTTGTATTTTGTTGTTAGGCATAAAACTTGCCACAGGTATATATACACACAGAGACAAATTTTAATAAATATCTTATTTGTAATCAGTTGAGATGATTATATGATTTTATTTTCTTTTATTAACCTTTGAAATGGTGAAATCCATACATATTCACTTGGCACAAATGGATAATTATGAAATTCCTGTTCATTCTGCAGAACAATTTTGTTTGTTTGTGGGTTGGTTGTTTATTGAAGTATGGTTGACACACAATGCTACATAAGTTTCAGGTGCACAACATAGTGATTCCATAACTCTCTGTTATGCTATCCTCACCACAAGTATAGCTACCATTACTGCAGAAAAATTATAATTATTTTTTATGTAACCTACTGGTCTCTAAATTGTGGTGGTACGTTCAGGTAACTGTGAGAAAAAAATGTTAAAATTTCCATTTCAATAATCCCTGTCTTTTAAAGCAACTGCATAGTATATTAGTAGAATATTATATCTATACAAATTTTAAATAAACACATAATGGTTTCACACTACTCCGAATTTTACCCTGCACTGGTCTCCTAGATAAGCTGAACTTTCATTTTTTTTTACCCCGAACAAAGGAGAAATTATCTCCTTTGTGAAGTTATGCTACTTTTTTTCTTTTTTAAGATAGGCTCAATATTCAGTGTGGAGCCCAACGTGGGGCTTGAACTCACAATCCTGAGATCAAGACCTGAGCTAACATCAAGAGTCTGATGCTCAACAAACTGAGCTTCCCAGGTGCCCCTGGTTATGCTACCTTCTGAAGTCAATCATCTCAAACTGTAATTGATTTTTAGTTAGAATTTTCTCTTTCCTTCTTTCTTTCTTTCTTTCTTCCTTTCTTTGAGAGAGAACACATGCACAAGTTGCGGGGACACAGAAAGGGAGAGGGAGAATCTTTTTTTTTTTTTTTTAAAGATTTTATTTATTCATTTGAGAGAGAATGAGTGAGAGAGAACATGAGAGAGGAGAAGGTCAGAGGGAGAAGCAGACTCCCCAAGGAGCTGGGAGCCCGATGCGGGACTCGATCCTGGAAGTCCAGGATCATGACCTGAGCCGAAGGCAGTCGCTCAACCAACTGAGCCACCCAGGCGCCCGAGAGGGAGAATCTTAAGCAGGCTCTTTGCCCAGCAAAGAGCCCGAGATAGGGTTTGATCTCCTGGCCCTGAAATCATGACCTAAGCAGAAATCAAGAGTCAGTTGCTTAACTGACAGCCACCCAGATGCCCCAGAACTTCTTTTTTTTCAATCACATCAATGCTCTAATATTTGGTTCATGAACATCTGTTCATAAAATTAAATTCCACATGGCCTATTATGAATAAAAAATGCTCTATGTTTCAATTTGATGTTTTACCATTGAATATTTTATAATATTTATACTGTACACATTGTCTTTAGTTTTCATATTTTCCTATTGCATTTTTACCCAAACATATTTGACATACTTTTATCTGTGCTCTACATGATGCTTAACAGAAGAACACTGAAGATGAATTAATATACTACCACTAATGTTTTAAATACTGTTTCAGAAGAGTAATTCAATAATAGAGCCTATATGTCTGGAGAGGATAAGGCATAAGCAGTAGTATATACAGATTTTATTATATGCAGAGTCTGTCTTTTCAAATTCCCTTAAGGTCCAGAGGTACATTTTATAAACATGTATTCTGGTTTTTTGGAGTAAGTGTTCCAAAATATCTTCTTGACTTTTCTTTCATCTATTACATGGTTTTTCTTCCCTTGAGTGATGTTTTGCATTGGCTGTCAGTGTCTTGTTTCCTGCTTCTTATGGCTGTGGAGGAGCTCAGCATTAGGCTAGGATCCCTGTGAGTGGACCTTCCTTGAACTCTTTCCCAGTTAATCCAGTTGACAGACCTTTTGCTGGAAGGCTGGACACAGTGTATTGCTTCTGTTTAGTTGTTCAACTGTCCCATGTGATGAAGGACATTGAGGCAGGGTGTGAGGCAACTTGAGTCTACAGCAGCAATAAGTTATGGGTTCTCTTATCACTTTCCCTCGGTCCTTGGGCATGGATACATCTGCCAGCATGTTCCTGATCTCAGTAATTTCTAGATCTAGTGTGATCAATAGCAATCACTCTCCGTAGAAATTAAATGTTAATAAATATTTTTAAAAATAAAGCTACTCAAGGGCCACCTGGGTGGGTCAGTTGGTTAAGAGTCTGACTCTTGATTTCAGCTCAGGTCACGATCTCCCAGTCAAGATCCTCTCCCCCTACCTTGCCCTTCCTCTCTCTCTCTCTCTCTCTCTCTCAAATAAATGAATATATATATTTTTTTTAAATAAAGCTACTGATAATCCTAGTGTTCAATTTTCATGTAGCTACCAATGCCAGGGATCTGTATTTAGCCTGTTATATCACACATTCACTTATATACATATAAGAAGAATGTAGATTGTTTAACATTGTGAAATAGCCCTCAGCCTCTGTGTGCAACTATTACCAATACTGCAACTCTTTGTAAGTACCGCAAGAGCTAGGCATTAGAACAAGAAGAGCAAGAAAATAGTTGGTACTATTGGGGAACAAATCTTTATTGTACAAAGTACATTTTATTCATACTATCTGAAATGAAAGTTAATTACTTTGTCTCTTTTCCTTCCCCATTTGTTTTGGCTACAAAAATTGCCCTTCAACTCGATACTGTACCCATCCCTATTGCTAAACCTGTAGTTCACAAAGACTTACAGATGCACTCAGCAAGAACTGTGAACAGGAGTTCTGGGGAGACTGGGTGGCTGAAGTAGTTCAGCATTGGACTCTTGATTTCGGATCAAGTCACGATCTCATTATCCTGAGACTGAGCCCCATGTAGGCTCAGCAAGGAGTCTGCTTGAGATTCTCTCTCTCCCTCTGCCCACCACCACCACGGTGTTCTTTCTCATATATATATATATATATATGCACACACATATATATATGTGTGTGTGTGTGTGTCTAAATTATATCAGTCAGTTGCATTTATGTCAGTTTGAATTATGTCAGTTTAATTGCATGGTGCCCATACTGAGCACTGAACTTGTTGTGACAGAGGGGTCTATGTGTGTAGTAATAAATTTGCTTTTGCATGTTTCTGATAGACAAAACATAGACTCTCTGAAGTGCCTGTGTAGGGCAGGGATTCCTCTTTCTGAATCTCTACTGCTCATTATTGAAGGGCAGTGCTAGGGATAGGCACCAGAGAGCCTTTCTGCTTTCCTCATGCGTCACTTCTGTCTCCTTGCCAGTCCCCATTCTTAACCTAGCACCACTAAGAATTGTCTCACTTATTAGTCTTCAGAGATTAAAAACAAAACAAAACAAAAAAACTACATCTTGAAACTCTATGTCCATATCTGGCACATATGCTTCAGAGGTTGTGTGTTGTGTGTGTGTGATTATTACCATTTTTGACTTTTATTAAGGATAGAATATATTCTATTTTTAGTTCTTTTCATTCATCCTGGTATTTTTTGAGAGAAGAAAGAGAAAAACATGCAGTCTCTGTTGCCTGTCTTAAACATTCCTGTTTACTTTATTTTATTTTATTTTTTTAAAGATTTTTTATTTATTTATTTGTCAGAGAGAGAGGGAGAGAGAGCGAGCACAGGCAGACAGAATGGCAGGCAGAGGCAGAGGGAGAAGCAGGCTCCCTGACGAGCAAGGAGCCCGATGCGGGACTCGATCCCAGGACGCTGGGATCATGACCTGAGCCGAAGGCAGCTGCTTAACCAACTGAGCCACCCAGGCGTCCCACCTGTTTACTTTTTAAATCTAGAAATATTTATGGCTGAATTCATGGAATTCATTGTATTCAGCATGAAGAGGCAGATTCAAGCATTTTAATTGGATTGTAAAGTCACATAATAAAATTTAAAACAATGTATTTAGAGCTTTCAGATAATGTAAACTATTTAGGACTCCTATGTCTGTTTGTATTTTGGATTATGGCTTAAAGCATTTAAATAATTATAATAAAATAATATTGGAATCGGCTAGAAAGATTAGCTGGAAATGAAAGTGCACACTTTTTGTCTGTCAGCTGCAAAGTCTTGCTTAGACTCTGTTCAGATGTATTAATAGCACTATTCTGACAGCACAATGATGCCATCAGATACAGTATATTTCTTCAGGCTGGAGAGCAATAGTATAACAAGTGACATTGGTTTCATTTTGATAATGTTAATTAGTGGTTTTCTATGATTATTCTCATCTGATCTGTTTTCACTTCCCCTTCTTTTGCTGATAAATCCACTCTTCCTTTGGTTAGCAAAGTGGACCTCAACATAAAGAACTGTATAGATGAGAAAGAATATGGGCTTTGAGTTTAGTATCAAAACCTGTTGATAATTAAAGAAACCAAGAAATGAGGAAAAGTAACCTTAGGAAAAACAATATATTTATATTTCTATCCAGTAGAGTCTTTTTAGACCATGAAAACAGAAGTTCAAACAAGATTCTGAAGACTATATCTGTATATTCATTCCATTCCAATACAGAAAATATTATAACTTGCTTAATTGAAAACAGTTCTGAGAAAGCAGATAATTGAGTTCATAGCATTTTTACTCCAAAATTGATCCTTGTTTCAGTATGTATTAGTTAGAAAGCTCTCTAAAATACTTATTGGCAGTAACTTCTACCTTAGTAAATGGCAAGTAAATATTTTGTGGAGATTGAAGATTATGCAATATCTTTGGATCATTCTGTACACTTAACAATTTGGTCTGAACTAGCATGTAGATAAATTAAAAATTCATCTAGAGGACTGTAGCATAAACTCTAGTAGTTAATATTTTGAAAAAATCCTGCCAGTTTTATGTCATTTTTATTTTACTTTATTTTATTTTATTTTATTTTGTTTCATTTTATTTCATTTCATTTCATTTTTGGTAAGATTGTGATGTAGACACCTTGAATATGCATTTGTCTACTGAGCGGTTTTGCTGAGAACTCTATCTTCTTTCATGTACTTAAGAAAATCCCTGACATTTCTTCTCTCTCTCCTTCATACAACCAATTTTTCTCTCTCTAGTAGGTCATTCCCAGTAATATGCAAACATGCTATTATTTCTCTCACCTAAAATATTGTCTTAAACTAAATTCTCTGCCAACCCCTTCTCCAATTCTCTGAACTTTTCCTACAAAACTCCTTACAGTAATGATACATACTTGCTCCTTTAATTCCTCTGCTACTTCTCCACTAGCCCTCTCCAGCTATGCTTTTGTGCCAATCATATCACCCAGACTTTGCATTTCAGGGTCAGCCCCATGTTGTTCAGTTTCTAGCCTTGTTGTCTGCCCTCTTCTTACTAGACCTTCCATGGACATTTACTTATTCCATTGATCATTTGCCCCTCCTTGGTATGCTTTCTTCTCTTGGCTTTTAGCTCACCACACTTTTTTTTGGTTTCCATTCTACCTCAGTGCTCTTCCTTTTCAATCTTCTTGTCTGATCCTCTTGTTCTCCTCTTGTCTGATCCTCTGATTCTGGAATTTTTTCCCTACCTACACTTATTCTCTTAATGACCTTATCTAAATTCAGGACTTTAAACATTATCTTTAAGTCAAGAACTCCCAGATGTGTATCTCCAGTCCAGACCATTCTCCTGAACTCCAGATGTGTATATCCAACCACCTTCTCAGTGTCTCCACTCAGAAGTATAACAACTCAAACTTACCATGTCCAAAGCTGGACTCCTGTTTTTTTCTACAAAATCTATTCTACTTAGAGCTTCAGGGGACTGCAATACTTTTGTTTTGTTTGCAAAACAAAGGTTTCTAGGGTGACCCCCAATCCAAGTTTGCTGGGGACTGAAGGAATTCTCAGGATGAAGGACTTTCACTGCAACAACTGGGAAAGTCCCGAGCAAACCAGAATAAGCAAATCCTGTCAGTTGCTAAAACCAAGAACCTGAGAGTCATCCTTGATTCTTTTTCTCACATTGCATCTCTAATATATTAGAAAATCCTGTTGATTCTATGTATAAACTAATGAGTTCATACCACCTCCATTGCTATTACCTGGTCAAGCCACCACCCCTCACTTGCATTACTGAAACAGTAATGCAATATTCAATATCTAATCAAATGTATTTATTTAACTTCACCTTCCCCCTAAACCCATAGTTCCATCCCAGATACCTATAGAAGGTTCCAAAGATGAATGAGACATTGTTCTTAAATTTGAGGAACTTACCATCTATTTGCAGCATTGAGATATAATGTAATTATTATGGAGGTGTTTAAGTATTACAATGCGTGGTAATAGCTACAAGCCTGTGACCATGAGAAAATCTGAGGTCTTTTTAAATCTGGAAAACTAGTTATTTACTGTACGGGTTACCTAGAGACTCTTTCAACTCTAAAATTATAATGCTTTATGTTTTTACAAATTATTAATGTGAAAGAACTACAAAATACAAATGAATGTGGTTAAACCAAGAGAAAAACCTGCACAAAACAACAGATATATTGTGGGACAAGCTGAGTGTGAAACGTGTTGTAGCACATACCACAAACCAAGGGGACAAAGAACATTCATGGCAAGTATTTCCAAGGGAAGAAAGGAGACTACCCTCTGCTGAAACCTGAGTGGATGGATCTGAGAACAACAAAAGGCATGGGGCAAAGTTCTCACAGCCTCTGAGATGAAGGTCAGTGCAAGAAAATCTGTGTGTGAGCCTGGGAAAGTCTAGGCCTTGAGAATTAGTGAAGTATTCAGTAAACCCATCCCCAACCTCCTCTGACTTCCAGGAAGACAGAACCCACTCTGGGAGAACAGGGCAAAACACATACACCTGATGTCAGAAACTGAATTGAGCAGAAATGACTGAGATAAACAGAGGTGAAAGTATCAGATGGTGGGATGGGATAGAAAGGAGGACACAGTTACCAAAAGGTACTTTAACAGCAAGATATAACATCTAAACATGAAAGCACTGTCCAGGTTGGTGAAACTTGTAGCACGTATGGGCTATATATAGCTCTAAGGGCTAAAAATCTTCCTGAGCAGACAAATGTAGAGAGAGAGACCATATTTTCAACCCTTTTGTTTACAACAGAAGAATAAACCCTTAAGCCATATGCCTCAGTCCATTCAGACTGCCATAACAAGATACTATAGACTGTGTAGTCTATAAGCAACATAAATTTATTTCCTACAGTTCTGGAAGCTGAAAGTACAATATTGGGGTGTTAGAATGGTCAGGTGAGGGTTCTGGTACTGGTAGCTGGTACTTTATTGCTGTGTCCTCATATAGTTGAAGATGCTAAGGGTCTTTCTGGGGCTACTCTTCTAAGGCACTAATCCCATTCATGAATGCAGCACCTCCCCAAAGCCTCACATCCCAATACCATCATCTTTAGCGGTTAAGGTTTCAATATATTAATTTAAGGGGGACACAAACATTTAGACCACAGCACCATAATATTGGGAAAGCTACACTACTGCCTACTTCCCTTCTAAGGAGCCTCTTTCTAATAGCCTAGGGAAATCTATCTCTCTGAAAAATGTGGGGGAAATAATAAAATCTAACTCCAATAAAAGTTATTGGAGTCGTGATATGAGAACACGTCAGGAAAAAAACATGTCCTCTAAAGAGATGGGAACTCTAACATAATATTCCAAAGTAGCATAATGAAAATGCTAGAAATTTTGGAAGACTAGTACAGTTAATAAGTTTTAAATCTCAGACATTATGTGGCTAGATGATAGGAAGATATGAAGGAAGAATTGGCAAATATAAAAAATAAATTGGAAAATAAAAAGGAAAATATTTAGAAATAAAACTAAAGTATGGCGTGTCTAGATGACTCAGTTGGTTAAGTGATTGATTCTTAATTTTGGCCCAGTTCATGATCTAGAGTTGTGAGATCAAGCCTGACACTGGGCTCCCAGCTGGGTGTGAAGCCTGCTTAAGATTCTCCTCCCTCTCCCTCGACCCCTTCCCCTGTTCGCATGCATATGTGCACTCTCTCGAAAGAAAGAAAGAAAGAAAGAGAGAAAGAAAGAAAGAAAATTAAAGTAGCAGAACACAGAAGTGAATAGACACCAAGAAGAATGCAGAATGCCATAAAGGAGGTAAGATAGATAGCTAACAAATAAAAATAAAACAGATAAAGAAAGATAATAGAAGGATTTGAAAAACTAATGGAGAAAACCTGAGAAGTTAAATAACTGTTTAATGGTTGTTTGTGAAGATGGATGCTAAAGTAATAGAATAGAAAAAAAAATATTTAAAACCATAGTTCAACAAAATTTTTTCAGAAGATAAGGAAGACTCTGTGTACATGGAACCAGGCAGTCAAACCCAAGACATAGCCTAGTAAAACCATTAGACTTTAAAAATAAGGAAAAATTACTTCTGGAAATCCAGACCCACCCACCCACTCCCTGGCCCCCACCAACACACACACACATAACAAATAAAGGAAAGAAAATGAAAGTAACATCAAATTCCTCAGCAACAACATTTCAAACTACAAAACAATAACATTGTTCAATACTCAAGAAAAAAAAGGTGACCTGAGGTTTTTATACCCAGCCAAACATCCTTTTGATATCTAGGCTAAGAATATTTATGAACATGCAATACTTGAAAGAATATTATTCTGATGAAACTTTCCTGAGTGTCTATTACAGAAAGAGTTTCAGAAAAACAGTATCTGGGTAAGTTTCTTCATAAGGTCTGGGGGCTTGTCAGTAAGCAGTTACAGACTAAAAGCTGGAAACAAAGGTAACAAAATGCAATGTGAATACTACAGGCTCTGTTGTCAGAAAAAATAATGCAACCAAGTAAAAATGCGAAGAGGAGGCAAAGAGTAAATAGAAAGTGGAATAAACTTTCTGATTGACTCACTGGTTTTAGGAGTGGAAATATATTATTTAAGAGTGTTAAGAACTTTGGGATGCCTGGGTGGCTCAGTTGGTTAAGCGGCTGCCTTTAGCTCAGGTCATGATCCTGGTGTCCCAGGATCGAGTCCCACATCAGGCTCCATGCTCAGTGGGGAGCCTGCTTCTCCCTCTGCTTCTGCCTGCCACTCTGTCTGCCTGTACTCGCTCTCTCTCTCTCTCTCTGACAAATAAATAAAAATAAATTTTAAAAATCTAAGAAAAAAAAATGAGTGTTAAGAACTTGAAGTTCAAGCATATTTTGTTCAACAAACATCAACACAAAGATTATGCTAATAAGGAAAAGAGGAAAACAAGCTGACATCAATATTGATAATAAAAACAGAAGAGTTTCAGAAAAAAGTTGTGGTTAGAACTGTTACAGAATGGTATTTGGATAAAACTAATCATTAAAAAAAAGTCCAAACCTTCTCAAAATAGCAAAGGAACTAACAAAAAAAAGAGAGCAAATCAGCTAATATAATGGCATACCTACATGTATACACAGTTATAAAACATAATACTCTATTATAGAACTGAGACCAAACACATTAGTTATATCCATGTATGTTAGTGGATTTAACTTACATAATATAAGAAAAAGATTTTCAGATTGACGAAGAGGGCAAAATTCAACTTTATGTTGTATGCAAAAGACATACCTAAAATAAAGTGCATTGAAAAGGGTAAAGATAAAAGCATGAGCAAAAATATGTCAAATAAAGCCAAGTAAGAAGAAAGCAGAGGCCATGATCTTGATCTAAAACAAGGTAGAATTCAGGCCAAGAAGAATTAATACAAAGTAGGACACTCTATAATGCTAAAGGCTACCATTCACAGTGAAGATATTAATATCTATTCACCAAATATCAGTACAGCTTTCATAGACCAGAAATGATAGGACATGAAAGGAGAAACAGACACATATTAAAAATAGGAAACTTTAGCACACTTTGCTCAGATCTAAATGCATCAAGGGGACAAAATGTTAGCAAGGACATAGAAGACCTAAAAATCATAAAACAGAGTCTACAGATATATAATAAGCACTCTTCCTCATAATATAGAATATGCCTTGTTTTCAAGTATACATAAACATCTACTAAATTTAGCTATATATTAGGTTACAAATAACTCCAAAAATACAGGAGCAAACATTACCAGACTACGATGCAATTAATCCACAATTACTAGTAATAATAATAAAGAGGCTCTTCCACTAGGAAATTTAAATAAGTTATATCAAAGGAAAAATACAACCTTAAATTTCTGCATTGCTAGAAAAGAATAATGAAGAAAGCATAATGTATTAGAATCTAATAAAAATAAGAATGTCATAAAAGAGCTAGTACAGCATTTTGTGTTTGAGAAAGCTTTTCAGCTGTAAGGGAGTAGAGAGAAACGTACTTGCAAATCACAGTGGCCACAGTGTGGAAAATGGGTAGAAGGAGAACAGAATCTCAGAGACCAGGTAGCTGATGTTAGAATGGTAGCCATGGACATGGAGAAAATTGGGCAGATGTTATTTTTATATTTTTTGAAGGCATAATCTGGAGAACTTGGGAAAATACTGAATATAAATTAATAGAGAATGAGGAGCAAGTAAGAGTCATGGGTTTTTTGGACAGGAACTGAATGGATGGAAGTGCCATTTAATGGGATAGAAGATTTTGGGTGTTGGGGGATGGAAAATAATTTACAAAACATGTTACAAAACAGATAATTCATCATAAAAGAAATTAAAATATCAATAAAATATGATCAAGCTTAACTTTAAAATATGGTTAAGTTTAACTTTAATCTTTATCAAAGAAATATATATTAAAATAAAGATGATTTTTAACCTATCAAATTGACCATTTATTTATTTATTTGTTTGTTAGAGAGAGAGCATGAACAGAGAGAGGGGAGAGAGAATCCTCAAGCAGACTCCCAGCAGAGCATGGAGACCAATGCAGGGCTCAATCCCAGGACCTTGAAACTGTGACCTAAGCTGAAATCAAGAGTTGGCCGCTTAACAGACTGAGTCACCCAGGTGCCCCTCAAATTGACAGATTATTGATGACAGTCATGAGACAAACACTTTGATACCCTGTTAATGTTTTAAAAACTTTTAACATTTCTGATTATCAATAAGGAAGTATATGACCTATGACCTGTAATTCAATTTCTAAGAATGTATTCTGAAAAACTAATTTGTTATTTGGACCAATATCTATGTAAAAGAATGTCAATCACAGCCTTATATATAATAGCAAAAATTGGAGTCAATCATAATTTTCATGAAGTAAATTAACAAATGTTAAATTATACCAACATAAAATAAGCATCTCTATAGTCATTATTAATTATGGTTTTGAAGGAATACTTCAAAAGGCATTTTGGTTCACATCGATGGAGAGTTCTTTGAAGTTAGGAAGCTCTCTATACCAAGCCTCATTCTAAAAATACAGATGAAGTAAGTTCACATAAAATAAGCAATGGAAATACATGAAGGTAAAGTACCATACAAAATTACAAAAAGAAAAATAATCAGGAGTAGGATAACATTCCTAAAGACAGTGAAAACATGCTATAATGACACACCTTAAAAAGTTAAAACTATTACATACTATTTCAAAATAAGTTAAAAGTAGTTAAGAAAATTACTTAAGACATAAAAGAACAAAAATAAGAATTAGAGAACTTAGAAATTAAATAATGTTAAGTGAGATTAGAAGAGCTTTATAGAGAGATTAGAATTGTGGGTTCTCATGTGAAGACGGAGAGCTTGAATATTACAAAATACACACATACATACACACAGGAGAAAAGACAAGGAAAACATTCCAAAATATTCCCAGTGGTTATCCCTAAGTGGTAGAATTAAAGTGATTTAAACGTTATCTTTCTTAACCATTTTTTATACCATAAACACACATTCTCTTCATAAACTCCCTTGTTGTGGGAAGGACATCAGGTGCAGAAGATGGAAATAATGATGCTCCCTGATTCATGATATTACCATCTTTTGTACACATGAGGCTTTCACATTTTTAAACTTTTTTTCTCCTTTCTTCTATCTTTATCTCTATCCCTCTTCCCTCCATAAGCAACCATCCTCTTTTATTTAACACATACCACTTTTTTATATTTATGAGCATGCATTTTAGTTTATATCAGTGGGGAACTCTTTGAAGTTAACAATCTATTTGCACTAAGGTTTATTCTAAAAAATACAGATAAAGTAAATACACATAAAAATTTGCAACAGAAATATATCAAGATAAAATACCACATAAAGTTACAATAGAAGAATGAAAGAATGAAAAGGAGTAGCATAACATTTTTAAAGGCAATGAAAGCATGCTATAATAGCATACTTTAAAAAAGTCAAAACTATTACATACTATTCAAAATAAGTTAAAAGACATTTTAAGAAGACTCAAGACATGAAAGGACAACAGAAACATGAATTTGAAAACCTCAGAAATCAGTGGCAGAAATTAAGGAAAAATCTAAATATAAGGAAAAATTTTAGAAATGAAGACCAATCTCTTAGAAACTCAAGTAAATGAAACAATATCATTCCTAAGGACAATTACAAAGGTAAAGAGGATGAAAATTTTTGAAATCAGAAGGAAATGAAGATTAAAATATTTTTTTCTTAATTTATTTTTTTATTTATTTCTTAACAGTGTGACAGAATTCATTGTTTATGCACCACACCCAGTGCCCCATGCAATACATGCCCTCCGTAATACCCACCACCAGCTCCCCCAACCTCCCACCCCCCGTCCCATCAAAACCCTCAGATTGTTTTTCAGAGTCCATAGTCTCTCATGGTTCATCTCCCCTTCCAATTTCCCTCAACTCCCTTCTCCTCTCCATCTCCCCATGTCCTCCATGTTATTTGTTATGCTCCACAAATAAGTGAAACCATATGTTAATTGACTCTCTCTGCTTGACTTATTTCACTCAGCATAGTCTCTTCCAGTCCCGTCCATATTGATACAAAAATTGGGTATTCATCCTGTCTGATGGAGGCATAATAAGCCATAGTGTATATGGACCACATCTTCCTTATCCATTCGTCCATTGAAGGACATCTTGGTTCTTTCCACAGTTTGGCGGCTGTGGCCATTGCTGCTATGAACATTGGGGTACAGATGGCTCTTCTTTTCACTACATCTGTATCTTTGGGGTAAATACCCAGTAGTGCAATTGCAGGGTCATAGGGAAGCTCTATTTTTAATTTCTTAAGAAATCTCCACACTGTTTTCCAAAGTGGCTGTACCAACTTGCATTCCCACCAACAGTGTAAGAGGGTTCCCCTTTCTCCACATCCTCTCCAACACACTTTGTTTCCTGTCTTGATAATTTTAGCCATTCTAACTGGTGTAAGGTGGTATCTCAATGTGGTATTTTTTTTTTATTTTTATTAATTTTATTTTATTTTTTAAACAAATAATTTTATCCCCAGGGGTACAGGTCTGTGAATCGCCAGGTTTACACACTTCACAGCACTCACCATAGCACATACCCTCCCCAATGTCCATAACCCCACGCCTCCTCTCCCAACCCCCCTCCCCCCATCAACCCTCAGTTTGTTTTGTGAGATTAAGAGTCACTTATGGTTTGTCTCCCTCCCAATCCCATCTTGTTTCATTTACTCTTCTCCTACCCCCTTAACCCCCCATGTTGCATCTCCTCTTCCTCATATCAGGGAGATCATATGATAGTTGTCTTTCTCCGACTGACTTATTTTGCTAAGCATGATACCCTCTAGTTCCATCCACGTCGTCGCAAATGCCAAGATTTCATTTCTTTTGATGGCTGCGTAGTATTCCATGTGTATATATACCACATCTTCTTTATCCATTCAACTGTTGATGGACATCTAGGTTCTTTCCATAGTTTGGCTATTGTAGACATTGCTGCTATAAACATTCGGGTGCACGTGCCCCTTCGGATCACTACGTTTGTATCTTTAGGGTAAATACCCAGCAGTGCAACTGCTGGGTCATAGGGTAGTTCTATTTTCAACATTTTGAGGAACCTCCATGCTGTTTTCCAGAGTGGTTGCACCAGCTTGCATTCCCACCAACAGTGTAGGAGGGTTCCCCTTTCTCCGCATCCTCGCCAGCATCTGTCATTTCCTGACTTGTTAATTTTAGCCATTCTGACTGGTGTGAGGTGATATCTCATGGTGGTTTTGATGTGTACTTCCCTGATGCCGAGTGATGTGGAGCACTTTTTCATGTGTCTGTTGGCCATCTGGATGTCTTCTTTGCAGAAATGTCTGTTCCTGTCCTCTGCCCATTTCTTGATTGGATTATTTGTTCTTTGGGTGTTGAGTTTGCTAAGTTCTTTATAGATTTTGGACACTAGCCCTTTATCTGATATGTCACTTGCAAATATCTTCTCCCATTCTGTCAGTTGTCTTTTGGTTTTGTTCACTGTTTCCTTTGCTGTGCAAAAGCTTTTGATCTTGATAAAATCCCAATAGTTCATTTTTGCCCTTGCTTCCCTTGCATTTGGCGATGTTCCTAGGAAGATGTTGCCGCGGCTGATGTCAAAGAGGTTGTTGCCTGTGTTCTCCTCAAGGATTTTGATGGATTCCTTTCTCACATTGAGATCCTTCATCCATTTTGAGTCTATTTTCGTGTGTGGTGTAAGGAAATGATCCAATTTCATTTTTCTGCATGTGGCTGTCCAATTTTCCCAACACCATTTATTGAAGAGGCTGTCTTTTTTCCATTGGACATTCTTTCCTGCTTTGTCGAAGATTAGTTGACCATAGAGTTGAGGGTCTATTTTTGGGCTCTCTATTCTGTTCCATTGATCTATGTGTCTGTTTTTGTGCCAGTACCATGCTGTCTTGATGATGACAGCTTTGTAATAGAGCTTAAAGTCCGGGATTGTGATGCCACCGACTTTGGCTTTCTTTTTCAATATTCCTTTGGCTATTCGAGGTCTTTTCTGGTTCCATATAAATTTTAGGATTACTTGTTCCATTTCTTTGAAAAAAATGGATGGTACTTTGATAGGAATTGCATTAAATGTGTAGATTGCTTTAGGTGGCATAGACATTTTCACAACATTTATTCTTCCAATCCAGGAGCATGGAACATTTTTTCATTTCTTTGTGTCTTCCTCCATTTCTTTCATGAGTACTTTATAGTTTTCTGTGTATAGATTCTCAGCCTCTTTGGTTAGGTTTATTCCTAGGTATCTTATAGTTTTGGGTGCAATTGTAAATGGGATTGACTCCTTAATTTCTCTTTCTTCTGTCTTGTTGTTGGTGTAGAGAAATGCAACTGATTTCTGTGCATTGATTTTATATCCTGACACTTTACTGAATTCCTGTACAAGTTCTAGCAGTTTTGCAGTGGAGTCTTTTGGGTTTTCCACATAGAGTATCATATCATCCTGGAAGAGTGATAGCTTGACTTCTTCTTTGCCGATTCGGATGCCTTTAATTTCCTTTTGTTGTCTGATTGCTGAGGCTAGGATTTCTAGTACTATGTTGAATAGCAGTGGTGATAACGGACATCCCTGCCGTGTTCCTGACCTTAGCAGAAAAGCTTTCAGTTTTTCTCCATTGAGAATGATATTTGCGGTGGGTTTTTCATAGATGGCTTTGATAATATTGAGGTATGTGCCCTCTATCCCTACACGTTGAAGAGTTTTGATCAGGAAGGGATGCGGTACTTTGTCAAATGCTTTTTCAGCATCTATGGAGAGTATCATATGGTTCTTGTTCTTTCTTTTATTAATGTGTTGTATCACATTGATTGCTTTGCGGATGTTGAACCAACCTTGCAGCCCTGGAATAAATCCCACTTGGTCGTGATGAATAATCCTTTTAATGCACTGTTGAATCCTATTGACTAGTATTTGGGTGAGAATTTTTGCATCTGTGTTCATCAAGGATATTGGCCTGTAGTTCTCTTTTTTGATGGGATCCTTGTCTGGTTTTGGGATCAAAGTGATGCTGGCCTCATAAAATGAGTTTGGAAGTTTTCCTTCCATTTCTATTTTTTGGAACAGTTTCGGGAGAATAGGAATTAGTTCCTCTTTAAATGTTTGGTAGAATTCCCCCGGGAAGCCGTCTGGCCCTGGGCTTTTGTTTGTTTGGAGATTTTTGATGACTGTTTCAATCTCCTTACTGGTTATGGGTCTGTTCAGGCTTTCTATTTCTTCCTGGTTCAGTTGTGGTAGTTTATATGTCTCTAGGAATGCATCCATTTCTTCCAGATTGTCAAATTTGTTGGCATAGAGTTACTCATAGTATGTTCTTATAATTGTCTGTATTTATTTGGTGTTAGTTGTGATCTCTCCTCTTTCATTCATGATTTTATTTATTTGGGTCCTTTCTCTTTTCTTTTTGATAAGTCTAGCCAGGGGTTTATCGATCTTATTAATTCTTTCAAAGAACCAGCTCCTAGTTTCATTGATTTGTTCTATTGTTTTTTTTGGTTTCTATTTCATTGATTTCTGCTCTGATCTTTGTGATTTCTCTTCTCCTGCTGGGTTTAGGGTTTCTTTCTTGTTCTTTCTCCAGCTCCTTTAGGTGTAGGTTTAGGTTGTGTACCTGAGACCTTTCTTGTTTCTTGAGAAAGGCTTGTACCACTATATATTTTCCTCTCGGGACTGCCTTTGTTGTGTCCCACAGATTTTGAGCCGTTGTGTTTTCATTATCATTTGTTTCCATGAATTTTTTCAATTCTTCTTTAATTTCCTGGTTGACCCATTCATTCTTTAGAAGGATGCTGTTTAGTCTCCATGTATTTGGGTTCTTTCCAAATTTCCTCTTGTGATTGAGTTCTAGCTTCAGAGCATTGTGGTCTGAAAATATGCAGGGAATGATCCCAATCTTTTGATAATGGTTGAGACCTGATTTAGGACCAAGAATGTGATCTATTCTGGAGAATGTTCCATGTGCACTAGAGAAGAATGTGTATTCTGTTGCTTTGAGCTGAAACGTTCTGAATATATCTGTGATGTCCATCTGGTCCAGTGTGTCATTTAAGGCCTTTATTTCCTTGTTGTTCTTTTGCTTGGATGATCTGTCCATTCAGTGAGGGGAGTGTTAAAGTCCCCTACTATTATTGTATTATTGTCGATGTGTTTCTTTGATTTTGTTATTAATTGGTTTATATAGTTGGCTGCTCCCACGTTAGGGGCATAGATATTTAAAATTGTTAGATCTTCTTGTTGGACAGTTCCTTTGAGTATGATATAGTGTCCTTCCTCATCTCTTATGATAGTCTTTGGCTTAAAATCTAATTGATCTGATATAAGGATTGCTACTCCTGCTTTCTTCTGATGTCCATTAGCATGGTAAATTCTTTTCCATCCCCTCACTTGAAATCTGGAGGTGTCTTCAGGTCTAAAATGAGTTTCTTGTAGGCAACATATAGATGGGTTTTGTTTTTTTATCCATTCTGATACCCTCTGTCTTTTGATTGGGGGCATTTAGCCCTTTAACATTCAGGGTAAGTATTGAGAGATATGAATTTAGTGCCATTGTATTGCCTGTAAGGTGACTGTTATTGTATATTGTCTCTGTTTCTTTCTGATCTACTACTTTTAGGGTCTCTCTTTGCTTAGAGGACCCCTTTCAATATTTCCTGTAGTGCTGGTTTGGTATTTGCAAATTCTTTCAGTTTTTGTTTGTCCTGGAAGCTTTTAATCTCTCCTTCTATTTTCAATGATAGCCTAGCTGGATATAGTATTCTTGGCTGCATGTTTTTCTCGTTTAGTGCTCTGCATATATCATGCCAGCTCTTTCTGGCCTGCCAGGTCTCTGTGGATAAGTCTGCTGCCAATCGAATATTTTTACCATTGTATGTTACAGACTTCTTTTCCCGGGCTGCTTTCAGGATTTTCTCTTTGTCACTAAGACTTGTAAATTTTACTATTAGGTGACGGGGTGTGGACCTATTCTTATTGATTTTGAGGGGGGTTTTCTGAACCTCCTGGATTTTGATGCTTGTTCCCTTTGCCATATTGGGGAAATTCTCTCCAATAATTCTCTCCAATATACCTTCTGCTCCCCTCTCTCTTTCTTCTTCTTCTGGAATCCCAGTTATTCTAATGTTGTTTCGTCTTATGGTGTCACTTATCTCTTGAATTCTCCCCTCGAGGTCCAGTAGCTGTTTATCCCTCTTTTGCTCAGCTTCTTTATTCTCTGTCATTTGGTCTTCTATATCGCTAATTCTTTCTTCTGCCTCATTTATCCTAGCAGTGAGAGCCTCCATTTGATTGCACCTCATTAATAGCTTTTTTGATTTCAACTTGGTTAGATTTTAGCTCTTTTATTTCTCCAGAAAGGGCTTTTATCTCTCCCAAGAGGGTTTCTCTAATATCTTCCATGCCTTTTTCGAGCCTGGCTAGAACCTTGAGAATCGTCATTCTGAACTCTAGATCTGACATATTACCAATATCTGTATTGATTAGGTCCATAGCCTTTGGTACTGTCTCTTGTTCTTTTTTTTGTGGTGAATTTTCCCGCCTTGTCATTTTGTCCAGATAAGAGTATATGACGGAGCAAGTAAAATACTAAAAGGGTGGCAACAACCCCAGGAAAATATGCTTTAGCCAAATCAGAAGAGATCCCAAATCGTGAGGGGGGAGAAAGGGGATAAAAAGAGGTTCAGAAAGAAAAAAAGAATGAAAGAAACAATTAAAAATAGAAAACCAATAAAGAAAAATATAAAAAGGAAAAAATATATATATATGTATGTATATATATTGGATAAACTAGTTAAAAAATGTTAAAAAAGAAAAGGGTAAAAGTTAAAAAAATTTAGCAGAAGAAGAAAAAAATATTGAAAAAGAAAAAAAAATTAAATTAACTGCAAGGCTAAAGAATCATGGGGAGAAAGTCATGAGCTCCGTGCTTTGCTTTCTCCTCCTCTGGAATTCCGCTGCTCTACTTGGTATTGAAACTACACTCCTTGGTAGGTGAACTTGGTCCTGGCTGGGTTTCTTGTTGATCTTCTGGGGGAGGGACCTGTTGTAGTGATTCTCAAGTGTCTTTGCCCCAGGCGGAGTTGCACCGCCCTTACCCGGCAGGTCTGAGTAATCCGATCGGGTTTGCTTTCAGGAGCTTTTGTTCCCTGAGCACTTTCCGTAGAGTTCCGGAGGGCGGGAATGAAGATGGCGGCCTCCTGGTCTCCGGCCAGGAGGGGCCGAGAGCCTGGGGCCCCACTCCTCAGTGCGCCCTCAGATAACAGCGCCCAATTACTCCCGTCACCCTTGCCTCTGGCCGCGCTCCGAGCTGACCGAGCCTGCGACCGGTTCAAGGTAACCCCGAGCTGAGAGCTCACTCCTCTGCTCTGTCTCTGTAGCCAGCTTCCCCGTTCTAATACCTGTAAGCTCTGCGACACTCGGACACCCCTGATCCTTCTGTGACCCTGCGGGACCTGAGGCCACGCTGACCCTGCGTGGGCTTCACCCCGGTTAAGCCTCTGGCGCGATGTCTCCCAGAGGAACAGACTTTTAAAAGTCCTGATTTTGTACTCCATTGCTCTGCTGCTTGCCGGGAGCCAGCCCCTCCCCCGTGGTCTATCTTCCCGTAGCTTTGGATTCACTTCTCTGCCAGTCCTACCTTTCAGAAAGTGGTTGATTTTCTGTTTCTAGAGTTGCTGTTCTTCTTCTCTTCGATCTCCCATTGGATTTGTAGGTGTTTGCAATCTTTAGATAAGCTATCTAGCTGATCTCCCGCTACCTGAAGTATTCTCAGCCTACTACTTCACCGCCATCTTGACTCCTCTCAATGTGGTTTTAATTTGAATTTCCCTGATGGCTAGTGATGATGAACATTTTTTCATGTGTCTGATAGCCATTTGTATGACTTCATTGGAGAAGTGTCTGTTCATGTCTTCTGCCCATTTTTTGACATGATTTTCTGTTTTGTGTGTGTTGAGTTTAAGAAGTTCTTTGTAGATCCTGGCTATCAACCTTTTGTCTGTTCTGTCATTTGTGAATATCTTCTCCCATTCTGTGGGTTGCCTCTTTGTTTTGTTGACTGTTTCCTTTGCTGTGTAGAAGCTTTCGATCTTGATGAAGTCCCAAAAGTTCATTTTCACTTTTGTTTCCTTTGCCTTTGGAGACATATCTTGAAAGAAGTTGCTGTGGGTGATATCGAAGAGATTGCTGCCTATGTTCTCCTCTAGGATTCTGATGGATTCCTGTCTCATGTTGAGGTCTTTTATCCATTTCAAGTTTATCTTTGTGTACAATGTAAGAGAATGGTCGAGTTTCATTCTTCTACATATAGCTGTCCAATTTTCCCAGCACCACTTATTGAAGACGACTGTCTTTTTTCCACTGTATATTTTTTCCTGCTTTGTCGAAGATTATTTGACCAAAGAGTTGAGGGTCCATATCTGGGCTCTCTACTCTGTTCCACTGGTCTATGTGTTTGTTTTTATGTCAGTACCATGCTGCCTTGGTGATCACAGCTTTGTAGTAAAAGCTTGAAATCAGGTAACGTGATGCCCCCAGTTTTGTTTTTCTTTTTCAACATTTCCTTAGCAATTAGGGATCTCTTCTGATTCCATACAAATTTTAGGATTATTTGCTCCAGCTCTTTGAAAAATACCTGTGGAATTTTGATCAGAATGGCATTAAAAGTATAGATTGCTCTAGGCAGTATAGACATTTTAACAATGTTTATTCTTCTGATCCAAGAGCATGGAATGGTCTTCCATCTTTTTGTGTCTACTTCAATTTCTTTCATGAGTGTTCTGTAGTTCCTCGGGTACAGATCCTTTACCTCTTTGGTTAGGTTTATTCCCAGGTATCTTATGGTTCTTGGTGCTATAGTAAATGGAACCAATTCTCTAATTTCCATTTCTGTATTTTCATTGTTAGTGTTTAAGAAAGCAACTGATTTCTGTACATTGACTTTGTATCCTGCCACATTACTGAATTGCTGTATGAGTTCTAGTAGTTTGGGGGTGGAGTCTTTTGGATTTTCCATATAAAGTATCATGTCATCTGTGAAGAGAGAGTTTGACTTCTTCATTACCAATTTGGATACCTTTTATTTCTTTTTGTTGTCTGGTTGGAAGATTAAAATATTTTTGAAAGAAAGACAAGTCATTAAGTTGGACAAAGTAGATGCAACATGTGAATATAGGATCCCTGAAGAACAAAAGCAAAGCAAGGGAACAGACACAATATGAAGACCTATAACTGAATACACTATTCTTGAAATAAGCACACAGATTTGAAAACACATATTGAAAGAATATACTTTGTACCTGAGAATATTAATCCAGAAAGGTCAACATTAAAATAAGTTGTAAAATTCCTGGACTTCAAGAAAAATAAAATATACCACAGGTATTTAAGCAAATGATTCTATTTATAAGTAAAATAAAATTAGATTATCATCAGAACTTTTGACAGAAACTCTCAAATACCAAAGAAAATTAGTACTATATTTCACGTATTCAAGGAAAGAAAATGTAAACCAAAGACTTTAATGTAGCAAAAATTATCTTTAAATATAGAGGACGGAGGCAAATGATTATCAAATAGGAGAACTCAGGGAATATTAGTACACTGATCTTTCCTGAAATATCTATAAAACCAACTTTAGACAATCAAAATTACTAGTGAGATATTTACATGAAGACTAGGATCAGCACTAAATACATAGTTCTTTATAAAGGTAGAATTACAAAAGGATTAAAGAAAAGAGGTTGTAGTATATAGTCAATATGATCTGACAATAAAGTTATATTACAAACCTAAAAAATGGGGGGAGAATGAGGAGAGTAGGTGCAAAATTTGTCTTAACAGTTCCATGGTCATATTTTGTGGTGGTAATCTGTATTGTTATTCTGAGACTGTTGTATGTCTCAGAATTATTAGAATGTTAGAATGCTGTATATATAAAGTGGTACAAAGTAAATGAATATAGGATATTCTTATACCCAGTATCCTTGTGAACCAGAATTCCTAGTGTGGAAGACAGGGGGTTTGATGTTAGATAAAAGAGCTGAAGTAAAAGCTCTCAGGTCCTGAATTAGCACTGGAACTCTCAAGTATCTTATTGTTCAAAAGATGTGCATGTAATGTAAACATCCTCCCTATCGCCCCCAAAAAAGCCTAGAAAAAATTCCTGATGACTTATCTAATAGCAATACGTACCTAGGCCCCAGATATTTGTCTTAAAAGAGTGAAACATTTTCTTTATCAGTGTTTGTCATTGTTGACAAGAATTGGAATAATATGAACCTCAACTTCCTTCCTTTTATTTCCCTTTTTCCTCCCTCCCCTCCCCTCTCCTCCCTATTCCCTTCCCTTTTTCCTTTCCTTCCCTCTTTCCTTTCCTTCCTAACATGAAGAAAGCTTGACAGAGTTTAAACAGCTTAGATTGTAGTGAGACAAATTACCTTTCCTTCTCTTTATGCTAGACAACTTTTGAAAAAATATGTCTTAAAAAATTAATAAATAGAAAAAAAAGTCTTCAAAAAATTAGCCATTACATTTTTAGCATAAAATATGGACTACCAAAATTAATGTGCTAGAAATAATATAAATAATATTCATTTTAAGACACAAAACAGGGTGCCTAGGTGGCTCATTAGGTTCAGTGTCTGCCTTTGGTTGAGGTCATGATCCCAGGGTCTGGGATGGAGTCCTATATGGGAGTCCCTGCTCAATTGGGAATTTGCTTCTCTCTCTGCCCTTCCATATTCCCCCATTTGTGTTCCCTCTCTGGCTCACTCTCTCTCTCTCAAATAAATAAATAAAATCTTTAAAAAATAAAATGACACAAAATAGCACTTGAAGTAAATTATTTGGTAAAAGGAAAGCTTATAGATAATCAAAATAATATTAAGACAATAAAAATGAGAAACATTGCTTTGGAAGAATTTTTTCTATAAAAAGTTATTCAAAAATGTGTTTTAGATCTATCAAATTCTGGTTTTAGTACTCCAAAAAAATATTATTGTCTTATTCTAAGAGCTTTCTATAAGAATGAAAATGTTTTTCTGGCTTTTCAAGTGACCCCTTCACAGGTGTTCAATTTTTCATTTTATTCTTTATCTCACATAGTTTCTAATTCTCTTCCCATATTCTTTTACTTACCAACTGATTCCAACTTTCAGGCTTTGCAGGTCTATTAATTATTGTCCACAGCATTTAAAGGCCACCATGGAATTGTCAGAATTACTGGAAATGTTCTTATCTCGTATCGTGCTACATTCATTCCTTGAGTCTAGAAATTGTGAAATTTCTTTTTCAATATCAGTATGCATAGCTGAAGGAATTAACTCATTTCCTAATATATATATATAATATTTATATATGATTCATATATATATAAATATGTATTTTATATATGAATAAAAATATATATATGAGGAATTTAGCTGTTTATTTTATGAAATAGGTCCTCAGGGGAGATTATCACCTCTTTTTAAAATAAATGTAAATATTTAAAACTACTACTACTACTACTAGGGTTTCAAAGCTATCCTCTGGGTCTTATGGGTGTGTATTAATAATTCCCTATCTCCACTCTTTCATCTTTAGGACTGTTATTACCTATTGCATTCCACTGAAAAAATAAGTTATCCTGTGTTCTGAAGTCCAGATATTTACTGGGGTCCCCTCAGCAATATTTTCTGAGAACACCAGACGAATGCTTGAATGTTCCAATGTCCTCCTGGTTGTCCCTTGTCCAGTCAGCCAGTCACTGCACTTTGGATCCCTCTTGTAACCACTATTAGATAACCTTTCATTTCTTTACAACTGCTTCTCTGGGTTGTAAACAGGTGAAACTTCTTAATTCTTTAAAAACATAACTAATAACAGAATATAACTATTTCCTGATACTGCACTGAAGTCTTGGTGATTTAAAAGAAAAAAAAAAAAAGGAAGATATAATATAATGTGGAGGGGGAAAAACAACCCTTCAAATTAGCTATTGGTACCACAACTCCCAGAGACTGAGACTGAATCCTTCCTGAAAAGATCCCATCTCTCTCCTTGACATCGAGTCATCTGTCAACAGTCAGACTACCTCTCACTGAGCAAACAGACTCTGCCCCTAAATAACTTCCCTGCAGTTTTCTCTGACTTAGTGAGAATGTATCAGTCATGAAATGAATTCTGCTGTAACAGTAACCCCCCGGATGACAGTGTGAGAGAACTCAGGAGGGACTTGTCTAGGACTGGGATGGGAGATCAAGACCCTATGGCTTCTTGGCCATAAAGCTTGGTCCCTTCCCAATGTTTCCAAATTGGATATTTGAACTCCAATGATCATTTTCCTATTCCATGCAGGAGGAAATCCACTCATTCGCTTGGATGAAGATTTCCTCTGATAAGACTACACAAAATGTCTGGTTACATCTCATCGGTCAGATCTTAGATGGCCCTTTTACCTGCAGGACCATGTTCCTCCCTGAGTAAACTCAAAGTTCAGTTCCTGAAGAGGGGAAAGAGGACTGTTCAGGGACAACAAGAAATCTCTGAAAAGAAAGAACAAAATCAAAATCTGTGTCCTCTTTAGCTCAAGCCTCTGGACTACCTCAGCATTATATACCCTGAAATGCAACGAGGGACTCCACTGAAGAGAGATTTCTATATTGTTTTGAAGAATTTTATAGCTTCTTATAATCTCAAGCTTTTCATGCCATAGTAAGATCTTTAGCTTTTAATAGCTAAGTTTATTGAGAGTTTTGCCAAACGAAAGATTTGTATGTCCCAAAGATAAAGTCTTCTGCCCTCTTCCAAATTGAACAAAGTAAAAATGTTGGCAGCTTTCAAAATAGCATGTGGCTGTGTATATATACATAGGTGAATATGTGTGTAGGGGGTATGCATTTTAAGGGTATCTATTTTAACTTATTTTATGAAATGTCCTCAGGAGAGACTATTGGGAGAGACTACTGGGAGACCCCAGTAAATATTTGGACTTCAGAACACAGGATAACTTATGGGGGTATCTATTTGAAGATACGAAGATATGCAAATGTTACAACTACTATTCTTTCTAGCTGGTGACATCATTTGCAGATTTTAAGACTTTTGTGTTTCTTAAATTTTCTGTGAAGGATTTTCTAAATTATAATAAGAAACATAATATTTGAAAATCTATATATTGATGCTTAATAAATAAATGCCAGTGAAATATTTCTGGCTCAGAAGAAAAAAATTAATACATTTAAAATGCAATATCATCTAATGTATAAGTAGCAACTGTAAATTGTAGGTTCCTGATAAACAAACGATCATAACTGTAAGTAACAGCAGGGTAGAATTCCTAAATTGTATTTAAAAGTAAAGATTTAGCCTCTTCGGTATGCTCATTTAATAAACTTGCAGTTTAGGAGCTTCTTAATTAAGTCTCTCTTGGGTGTACTGGGCTGTGTATGCTGACAAAATATGGAATTCTCCTTTTCTATATTACATGTTGTTAATGCTAATATATATACATTGCTGTGTCTTCGCAATTTATTTTCAATTTCTCTACATTTATATTTGTACTTACTTTTGTCTTCTGTGAAAGCAACCATTTCCTTTAGAAGATAAGGTAAAAAAATACATGTATATGTATATGCCTATGTATGCATATTTATGTGCAGTATAATATATACAACTTTGTATATAAAATATATAAAATTTTAATCTTTACAGCATATGAATGTTTATGTGTGTGTATGTGTGTGTGTGTATACTTTAATTTCCAGTGTTTTCTTTCCAGGTGTGTTTAAATCCCGATTGAACATGTTAGGCATGGAACAGCCATTGACATTTTCATGACAAACACTACTTAATTAATGGCTGAGAATATAACTTTATGGAACCCATGGTGTATATAGTTACTTGCCTTCAGTCAAGTGTGACATTGGAAGCATTTAACAATCAGCGTGTCATGACCACTGACCAATCAAAATAGACACCCATTCAATCAGAACAAATTCCCAACACTTGCACATCCTTGCTAAATTTCAAACTTTCTCCCAAAATGTTCTGTTTATGGTACAAACCTGACATAGTTTCTGAGAAGTTGGAAATAGTTTTTAACAGGAAAACACATATATTGTAGAGTTTTTTTTTCCCATTCCATTAGTGGACGAACCAAGGAAGAATGAATACCCTGCCGTTCTCTTCACATTCACTCACAGACTGCTCCTAGACATCAAAAACAGCTCTGTAAGGAACGAAGAAAGAGAAAGACCAGAAAATTCATAGTTTCCAAGGCTACACAGCTGGCACATGGCCACACAATAATTAGAAAATGTTTTTTTTTTTTTCTCTTACAGTTTTCTTCACTGACATTGAAGAACCTCAAAGAAGTAGATTATAGAATCATTCCTGGGGACAAATGGAGACCAGACTAGCAACTATGATCATGGTAAGCTCTGAGCTGTCACCTAAGGGGCCCTCGATTCTTACCATCTTTTAGTTTTCTTTTGTTCCTATTTTACGCTTTTTAGAACTGTGGCCATCCTAGGAAAGAAATCAATGCTATGGATCTCCGGATCAATATTAATAGATATGTTAACTATAGACTTTAATTTTTTCCTTCACTTAAAATTAACACATGTTCTTGAAGATACTATAAAATACATCAGCATGTAAATAATAACTTTAATATTTTTGTAGGTTTCTTCCGATTTCAAAGAATGAGAAAAGTAGGCAAACTGGTTTAAGCAAAGAAGAAAATTTATTGGAGCACCTAATTGAAAAGTCTGAGGGAATATTTGGCTTCACAAATAGCTTGATCTAAGGGCACGAAGCAATGTTTCTTTCCATCCCAAACTCTGCTCTCTGGAGTGTTTGTTCCAGTATCAGTTAGTTTTGATCCTCAAGATAGCAGCCATCTTTGGTTTAAATTCCCCTAGGATGGATCTCTTTCAATAATCTCATAAAAAATATCAATGCATTTTTTTTTTGGCACTGATAGGAGCCCTGCCTAATCAGGAAAATACAATGCTCTCTGGTTGGTCAGGCCTGAGTCACAAGAGTGGCTGAGGACAGAGAAAAATCACAGTATTGTCAAATACAAAAGTATGAGTGAATGGGGAGCAATGCCATACATTTTCTGAGCCACATAGACTAAGAGACTCTACCACCCATAGGCTCTTACTCAAAGAGCCAAATCAGCAAGAGGAAAAGTAAACTCAGGAGCCAGGAACATAGAAATGGATAAATTATTTTAGCAAGTTCAAGAAATTACTCATGGTAGAATAATGCTCCCCACCCGCCACCAAAATCTCCATGTCCTAAAACCAGAACTTGTAAATTTGTTACCTTACATTTAAAAGGAACTTTATAGATGTGATTAAATTAAAGCTCTTGAGATGGGAAGATTACATGGAATTATCTGTGGTGGGGGGGGGTGCTTAATGTTATCCCAAGAGTCCTTGTAAGATGGAGGCAGAAGTTTAGAGAAGGGAGAAGATTCAATGTGGCAGATTTTGAGGATGGAGACAGGAGCCATGAACCAAGGGAAGTGGACAATATCTAGAAGCTATAAAGACAAGAAAATAGATTGTCCTCTGAAGCCTCTGGAAGGAACACAGCCTTGCCTACACCTTGATTTTAGACTTCTGACCTCAAGAACTATAAGTGTTGCCTTAAGGCACTAAGTTTGTGGTAACTTATTACTGCAGTGATAGGAAACTGACTAAATGTAAAAGCTAAGTTTGTTATAATTTGCAAATCAAAACTTGACATCCAATTAAATAATTTTTTTGGCTATCTGAAATTCAAATTTAATTGGGCATTCTCTACTTTTCCTGGCCACAGTAATAAAACAACATTTTTGTGATGTTGGGTATTTTGTTTGCTTTATTTTTTATGTTCCTAAGAAAATAATGAAACAAGAATTTAAAAAACATTAATGAAAAAAATGAGAGGAGGCATTTGATGGGTAACTTGTTTCAAGTTTTTATTGTAATTCCAGTTAGTTAACATGCAATGCAATATTAATTTCAGGTGTACAATATAGTGATTCAACACTTCTGCACGTCACTGGTGCTCATCACAAGTGTGCTCCTTATTCCCCATCACCTGTTACCCCATCACCCTGCCCACCTCCCCTCTGATAATCAACAGTTTGTTCTCTATAGTTAAGAGTCTATTTCTCGGTTTGTCTCTCTCTCCCTCTCCCTTTTTTTACACTTTGCTTTTTTTGTTTGTTTGTTTTCTCCTTAAGTTCCACATATGAGTGAAATCATATGGTATTTGTCTTTCTCTGACTAATTTATTTCACTTAACAGAATACCCACCAGCTCCACACATGTCATTTCAAATGGCAAGATTCTGTTCTTTTTCATGGCTGTGTAATATTTCACTTTCTATATATACAACACCTCCTTTATCTATTTATCAATTGATGCACACTTTGGCTCCTTCTATAAGGTATTTGATGGTATTTTAAGTAATGACATTAATATTGATAGAACTCTGCCACTGCTTCTGGTAAACTGTTGGTAGCTTTGGCAAAAGTAAATTTTTATGGGCTCAAGTAATTTTGTGTGGAAGAGATCTTTCCAACTTACAAGAGAAAGACAGGGAAGTATTCCCGAAAATAATGCATATTCTAGAAGAACAGTGAAGTGTGAAAAGGATTTAGACTTACCAGGAAGCAAGATAGTTAGCCTTTCTTAGTCTTGGTTTCTTCATTTGTAAAATAGAGAGAAAAACAGTACTTTAATTCTTCATTCAAGTGGTCTGGGAATTAATGACAAAATGTGTGTAACTCATGTGTTTGAACTAGTATTGAGCAAATAATAATCAGTAAGCAGATGTTTAGCTATTATCATAACATCTACCAGCAGACAATGACACAATTATGTATATATACACACAGTGCCTTCTCTATTTAGGATACTGATAATTTCTTCTATATCCTAACCAATTATGTTTAATCAATTCATATGTAGACAATATAGGCAACTCTTCCTCTCCAACCTGACTTTTTGACACATTTCCCTTTGGATCTCCTTGTAAATTCATGGTATATTTTAAAGCCACTTTCTTTTTTAAAATTATTAACATATAATGTATTATTTGCATAATTATTAACTATTATTAGCTATTATTAACTAATTATTAACTATTATAATTATTAACATATAATGTATTATTAACATATAATGTATTATTTGCCCCAATGATGGTCTGTGAGTCGTCAGGCTTACACATTTCACAGCACTCACCACAGCGCATACCCTCCCCACTGTCCATAACCCAACCACCCTATACCTACTTCCCTACCCCCCAGCAACCCTCAGTTTGTTTCGTGAGATTAAGAGACTCTTAAAGCCACTCTCTGTACATCTAAAATTCACTTTTATTTCATTTTCCATTTCACCAGTGAAAATAAGTTACCTATGCCCAGGATTGACTACAGTGCAGTCAGGTAGGTACCTGAATTCTAATTTTCTTTGAGAGATATATTTTCTAGCTTATTGATTAATAAGAATAAAAAGGTCTAGCCCAACTAATGTCAATGATCAGTGGTCATGTGTGATGAGAATTAATTTTGCAAACATTTTATTCTATTTCTGACATATATATAAGTTGTGTCAATGTGATAATTACTTTAAAGGTAAAGTAATTTTATGATTTTGCCAATATAATGCCAAAGAAAAATATTAGTCCTTTTTTTTAAGGAATGATTAAGCTGATTAAGTATTGACATCATAAACTTAGTTTTTAGTGTTTGTTTCTCATAAATTTTTCAATATTGGTTTTGAAGATAAATTTATAAATTTAGTACAAGCAATATAGTATGCACTTCAAATCATATAATGTAATTTTTTAATAACCTGATAGGTTACTTCGCTTTAACATGTTTCTTGAAGATTATTTATGTTCTGTCCACCTATACAGACATCCAGCTTAGTGGAAACAAAATTACTTGTACTGAATGATCACAAAAACACAGCTTCTCATAATTTATTGTTATTTTAATAGCACTGTTAACTCTATTATCAAATTTATTTAATCCTAGGAAATTCGTTAATTGTTGTATCACTCTAAATTATCAGAAGCTTAAATATCTGGAATGCATTCTTCCATCAATAAAATGTAGGGATCTTTATCTATTTGAGATTGATGTTAAAATAAAAAGGGAATTAAGAGTTGCTCCATCTCCTTCACTTTGTAGGTAAAGAAACTGAGCCTCAGGGAGATGAGGAAGTTTTAATCATTTGAGATATGATTTTTGGTGACTAAGACTTAAAAAGACAGAATTTTGATCGACATTATTTCCCTGTAGACTTGGCTTTTCAGTTCTTTGGATGATCAATTTTATTTAACTATTTAACAAATTTTGATGCGTGAAAATAGCTAAGCATTGCTATTATTGTAGTTTCTGACCTCTCCCATGTATCATTCACCTTCCATTCCTCCAAGGCAGATGTAAAAACGAAGAAGTACTCTATAAGATACACAGTAATGTTGTTCTTAGCCTCCTTTTTCCTTGAGTGTCTATAATACTTTCTTCCTTTTAAATATAACACAAATTTTTATTTTATTTTTAATAATATTTTATTTTTATTTTTAAAATATTTTATCTTAAAAATATTTTTTATTTTTATTTTATATATAGTAAAATATATTTTAATAATATTTTATCTTTAATTTTTATTTTATATCATGTTATTTCAAAAATAACACAAAAATTAGCACATAAATTTCAAAGGAAAAAAGATACAACAATTGTATAGATTTTAATAGAGATTTTACAGTCAAAAAGAATATTTCTATAACTCTGGCTTTAACAACTTTTTTTGTATTTAAAACATGGGCAGATTATAGAATCAGAAAGCTGTGTTTAATAAGAGTGAATATGGGCCATTGACACATTAGTAGTGATAAACTAGCATCTAAGACCCACAAGAAACATGTGTACACAACCAACAAATGTAAAATGTATATGTACACAACACACATGTATATACACATACACACACACACACAATGTAATGGTCCTATAGAGCCAAGCCAAGGAAGCTAAACTTACTTAATACTAATCCATGTTTTCTATCTTCATGGGGGCTTAGATTATTTTCTATTGAGCTTTCTTGTCCACTGCATTAAAAGAGAAAACCAGGGACTAATTTGCTAAGCTACAAAGCCTAGCCCTACTCAACCCATTTTAATCTGTAGATGTGCTGAATATGAAAGAAAGACATGAATAAAAATGTGAACATGCTCTTTGGGTCATAAAATTCCTAATAAAATGTACATTATTTTCTTGAAATGAATACCCTTATGTGTATAGGTGTGTGAACATTTACATGCATTAAAATATCTATATAATAGACTTGAATAGACCTTAACGTGTGCATTTTAAAATGCATTTTTGATATGGTCTGACAGTAATTCTTTTTATCATAAACTGTTATTATATTTGAAATCATTATGTGTCTTGAGCACCTGGTTAATCTTTTGCTTAAATTCTGTATCAGCCAGGTGTCCTCTTATGGATCACATAAAGATTGGACCTCTTTAAGTATGAAATAATCCTGTTGCTTCTATCTGAGAGTGAATGAGCCCAGGATTAGATCAGATAAAACACACTCAAGCTAAAGTGCGCAAGGTGGATTATGCAAGAAAAGAGGATTTAGTGAAGAACGGATCCACAACTTTTTGTTAACACAGAGAATGGTGGCTTTTGTAAGCAACATTTGTGGAAATGCAACTGGAGCTTTAAAAGCTTTGTCTTTTGTTGTACATTTCTCTGCATACATTTGCTTTGTAGTTGGGAGTGCTAACTTTGGAAGCCATGCTGGGCCAGGACTCATGCTCATTTTGACTAATGAAAGGCTAAGGATGTACTTTTACTCATACATTCTTGTTTTGTCTACTTTGAAGTTTATTAAGCTCTCCTGAAAGATGTGAAGTTCATTAGGCTGTTATTATCATGACCACAAATTAAATATCTGTTCCCTGGAGAGTGATAAGCTTCAAATATAAGTTATACTTACGATAATATTTACTTAATTACTAACATATGCTTCTTATTCTTAATAGTAAAAAGGTAACACACCTATAAAGTTCTATTATGATACATTCTGGATTTAATGTTATATTTATTTTTTTATTAATATTCTACTGTATCATCTCGAAATTACAAGTTACACATCCAGCTGACAGGTATATGGGCAAGAGATGTTTTAAGATTTCTACTGTAAGACTTTGTACTAGAACTTCTAAATATCCTAACTCTATGTAGCTCTCTGGGCATTCTTCCTATTTTCTGGCATGTTCCTTCAGCTCTGAAGTTTCAGTATGTGAGTCTTTTAAATGGGAAGGGAAATTGACTTTCATTGCATCTATTGGTTTGAGTTTGTGATAGAACAAAGCAGTGGTACCTCTAACTTAGATATTAAATGACTATCAAGTCCATTCCACTCAATTATTTCTACTCTATTATAATTATGATTTCTCTGATCAACCAAATTATTCACTATTGGATGTTAGTAAGTATTCCTCATGCCTGCTTTTATCAATAACACAGCATCATGGGTTAAACTTTTCTTTCCTTTTTTTTTTTTAAAGATTCTATTTATTTGAGAGACACAGAGTGCACACAAGAGAGAGAAAGCATGAGTGATCACTCTATTAATTTATTTACTTATATTTACTCTTAACATTAACCTTTTTATTACAGCTTTCCTGTTTCTTTAGGATTTGAGTTTAGGGAGCTTATTTGTACCACCTGATGAAAAGAAGCTGCTTTGTGGTTGTTTGATGGACCCAGGGTTGGGTTGGGGGAAGGTGTCAAGGCTGTCACATGTGAAGTAGCTTGGACAATTGCTGCAGGAGAAAGTTCCTCAGATTTTTCCAGGAATGTTGATATTTGTGAATGTGCAGCAAAGTGCCTTAGGGCTGAGGCAGTGATCAAGCCTTTAAGAGCTTCATTGTCAGGCCTTTGGGAGTACACAACACTTTCTAGGTGTATTCACCCTCTTTAGAAACAATGTTTCTGCTCTTAGTTCACCAGAAATAATGGAGCTGTTGTCAGCTTTTGTGAGGCAACTGTGAAAAACAAATTACTGTAGTGGGCATAGCATGAGAACTTTCTCTGTTTCTTACTGATGGCTACTGCATGCTAGCATTGTGGTAGTGACAGAGAAATAAGAAATCTCATGGTCATTGATTAAACATGGATCACATACCATGTGTTCATGGGCATTTATTCTACTCCAGCCACTGGGCTACTTTCTGTGCCTTGAACATGGCCATCCCCGTCCTATCTCAGGGCCTTGTATTTGGCTGTTCCTTCTCATGGAGTTCTAATGGGGGCTCCTTTTCCTGGGTGAGATTCCTAACTGCCTTAATTAAAATAAAACTGAAAATTACATTCTGGAAGTAATTCTATTTTGCATTTAACAATGGGGGTTAAGATTGTAAGTATGTTTTAATATCAAGGATAAACAAAGATTTAATTTCATGTTGACTTTTTAGTAGCATTTCCTCAAAAAAGTGCATAACAGGACAAGACAACATCCTCTGCTTCATCTGAAATTTTTGTAGCACAATCTTAGAGGACTATTTTTGCAAGAATACTGGAAGGGTTCATTCATTTTCCCAAGAACCTTTCTTAACTTAGGCCATGCCACCATTGTCTCTAACCTGTCCTACTCTGCTGGCCTTCTAACTGAAATATATCCCAGTTTCCACCTTTACCAGCCTTAAGCAGTTTTTTCCCATTGCAGCAAGAGCATTCGTAAAAGGGAAATCAAGTCATTCAGTTGCCTCCAACCTTTTAAGCCCTACAATTCAGTGATTTCCTATTGCTCTTAAAAGAAAATCCATTTCCTTGTCATGGTATACAGATTCACCATGACCCATCCGCTTATTTGACCCTTTTTCCTATAACCCTGTCACAATCCCCACCAAAGTTATGCTCTAACAACACTTTTCTGTCCTTTCTTCTCCCACATGCCCCAAGTTCTTCCATGCCTCCAGGGCTCTGCACAGGGAACCCTCTGCCCTGACCTCTTGCATAGCCAGCTCCTTTCATTCTTTGGCTCTCAGCTTAAACGTCACTGGCTCCGAGTGCCCTTTCTGACCATTCATCACCAGGATTATTTTCTTCAGAGTACTTATTACAATGTGAAATCATTTGATTTATCTGATTTGGTTTTTGTCTCTCTGAAGGAAATGTAAGATCTCAGAGGTCAGGAACCCTACCTGACTTGTTCCCTTTTGTATCTTCAGGCTCTGCCATAGTCTTTGGCAAGTAGGTAGGTATGCAAGATATTTGTTAGTTGAGAGTAAGAGGGAGAAATATCTCTCTAAAAGCTCCCTTAAAAAACTCCCCAACCTCAAAGGAGGAAGGGAAAAAATACTCAGGGATCACCTGAGTACCAGACACTGCTAGGCTCTCTCTTCTCTCTGTTCTTCTGATTTCCTATTGAACTACTCCTAGCCTCTCTCACCTTGTTTCGTCCTACGTATAGCTGTCTGTTTAATCCAGGTTTGGCCCTTTCTTGCTCACAACCTCGGTTTCTCCCTACCACCAACAAATAACACCCAGCCTGCCTGGTCAGGCATTGAGGATTTGCCTGATATGTTTTCTTAGGTTTATCTCCTTGACTTCTAATTTCCTAATAGGTCCCTTGTTTTCCTTCCTTGTTGCTTCTACCCATGTGTTTCCTCTTGATGGGAATTTTAGCCATCTCTTAAAATCTAACCCATCCTTCAAGGAAAGGTATGTTCCTAGCAAATGAAATAACCAGTGTGAAAAGGAAAAAAAAATATATAATTAGTAGAAACATGAGGTGGGGGACAAATGTCCTCTCTTTCACTAATTTTCTTTACCATTAATCACTGCATGTTAGCCTCTAGCCATACATGCCTGTTGAGTAGCTGAAATGTGGTTAGTCTAAACTCAGATGCTGTACGCGCAAAACACACACTAGATTATAAAAATGTAGAATGAAAAGAGAATGTCAAATATCTCATTTTGTAATATTGGTTACATATTGGAATCACAATATTGTAGATATTGCATTAAAATATTTTATTGAGGTGGGGCCTGGGTGGCTCAGTCAGTTAAGCATCAACCCTTGATTTCAGCTCAGGTCCTTGATCTCAGGGTAGGAAATAAAGCCCAGCGTGGTTCCATGCAGGGTGTGCAGACCTGCTTAACATTCTCTCTCTCCCTCCTCCTCTGCCCCTCCCCCCCAAAATAAGTAAATAAAATATTTTATTGAAAGTTAATGATTATATTCCCTTATGCAATCTGTAAACACTTTCTCACTGAACTTTGAAATATATGGCAGTTTAGCAACAGAGTTGAATAAGCTTTTTTGTATAGCTTTTACATATTACTTAATATTAACCAAAAATTTATAATTTGGGATCTCAAAGAATAGTCAATTGACCAAGCAGTCTGCAGAGAGCTTGGCAGTTTGGATGTAAAAACTACAGTTTTTTTTTTTTTTTTCACATACAATTCAGTAGTTTGACAAAGAAAGCTAATTAAGATTATCCTAAAAATCCAAACACTTGCTTAATAATAATACTTACAGTATTAAAGGTTGTGAGGGTACTGAAAAGAATGTATTTATCAGTTTGTCTCAGCTGTGTTTCTTTATCAGGAGACAGCTCATCTGGTCTTCTTCCTATTGTTATATATTTCACATACACTCAATCTGTATTTTTTTATTTTAACTGATAGACTGTAAGACCCTAATTTTGAAAATTATAAATGCCTCAAGATTTGGTCATTGAGGAGCAACAGTCTTAAAAATCAAATAGGAGTATTCAGAATAATGCTATAGTTTTAAATATTGAACAATGCTCCAGTGAAATTATAAAATATAAATCTATGTGTAGGACTAAGGGAATGTATTACAATGTCTTAAAAGAATGTGAAAACTGGAAATACAAAATGTGATATGTAATCTCTGAAAAGTGGGTTTTATTCAAATAGCCAGAGACCATTCTAATCCTCAGGATGTTGTCTGTCATAAGACCTGGTCAAATAGTGACATAAAACTATAAATATTTTTATACCAGTTTTAAAAGCAAAATGGCCTCACTGGTAAAACAATCAGATTTCTCCGGAACAATCCCCAAATCATGCTTTTTAGCATGAAATTGAGTTTTTCTGCTAAAATAGAAAATGGTCAAAATTTACTCTTTCCTTCATAATAAAACCATTTGCAAGTCACACATTGCCAAGAAACATATAAAACCATCTGTAAAGTGACAAGTATTGGGCTCAGAAGAAAGCAAGGCAAGCTGAAGGCAAATCTCCTTATCCAAGACACCATTTGGCTTTGGACATCAAGAGCAGACAATCAGGAAGAGAATTACTATATTAAGTGGGTGTGAAAAGATTTTGACTTATAGTTGGATGAGACCGCCAGAGTAGGAACCCATTCTTAATACATGTATAGGGAAGATATAAACTAGATAACTTATATTATTTTCTGAACACCTAAACTACAGAAGAATACTTATTTTATGAGCTGTGATATAGATTGGAGAAGGTGCTTCAGGCTCGTTTCTGAGGGAGCACAAGCAAGACGTGCATCGAGAAAGGCATTGCTGAATGAATAAAGCAGCGCTGCCAATCCACACATTGCTTTGCCCACATACTGCTTTATTCACAGAGACCAGTTGGTGGTTAACAAAATGCCTCCTGGTTTTGATTTAGTGCTGAAGGAAATGGTGAAAATCGTGGTCCAATGATGCTAAACATTTGAGAAACCCTGTTAAATGTCAGGCTCTTATAGTGCCTCATTAAAATTATTGCTAGAGCATTTCTAATTAGTTTCTGAAATCATTCTTGACTCACTCTAATCCATGGGTCGGCAAACTTTTTCTGGGAAGTCTTCAATTGTGAATGCTTTGAGCTTTGCAGGACATATGGTCTCTGTTGTAACTACTCAACTCTATCATTGTAGCACAACATATAAACAAATAAGCATGGCTATGTTCCAACAACATTTTATTCACAAAAAGCAAGTAGTGAGCTGGGAATTGACTCATGGACTATAATTTTTGGATTCCTGCTAACCCAACTGATACTTCCTCCAGGGAGATTAATGTAATGTGAAACTTTGATCATAGCATACCTTTAGTTAGATTTCAAGAGTTTCCTTATTTGTCCATAAGTAAGAATTGGATTCTTTAAAATGACATTCAAGATCCTTCTTTATTTGGTTTTTCTCTCCCTTTTGAATCTGTTACATTTTCTTGAACAATGTTCCTTGTATAAAAGCAGCGGAATTTCTAGATCTTTGGTAATTCTGTTTAACTTTTTAAAGAACTGCAAAGCTCACTTTGGTTTTGAAAGATAATTTCACTGGGCAATGATGCTAGGTTAATAGTTTTGTTTGCTATAGTACTAAACACCTATGCTAGAAATAAGAAAAGTCTTAAATCAATAACCTCAGTTTCTACCTTAGAAAATAGAAAAAGAAGAACAAATGAAACCCAAAGAAAACACAAGAAAGAAAATAATACAGTTCCAAGAAGAAATCAATGAAATAGATAACAGAAAATCAATAGAGAAAATAAATGAAACCAGAAGCTGCTTCTCTGAGAAGATCAATTAAATTTATAAACTTCTAGTCACCTGATGAGAAAAAATAACAGGCAGAACACAAATAGACAGTATCAGGAATGAAAAAGGAGACCATCATTAAAGATTCTAAAAGGTACTAATATGACAAGGGGATATCATAAACAACTTTTGGCAAAAAAAATTGACAATTCAGATTAAATGAATATATTCCTTGAAATTGATAACCTACCAAAGATCACAAAGAAAGTAGATAACCTGGTAGCCTTATCTCTACTAAAGAAACTAAAGAAATTGTATTTAGGGTTAACTATCTTTCCACAAAGACAACTCCAGGCCCAGACGGCTTCCCGGAAAAGTCTACCAAGCACTTAATAGAAGAAATAACATCAATTTTACATAAACTCTTCTATAAAATTGAAGATCAGGGAATATTTCCTAACTCATTTTATGAAGCCAACATTACTCTCACGCTAAAACTAGAAAAAGACATTATAAGAAAACTACATACCAGTATCCTCTATGAATATAGATTTTTTAAAAAGTCTCAACACAATTTTAGCAAATGACATCCAACAATGTATAAAAATGTGTACTACATCATTAGCAAATGGGGTCCACCTATGGAATAAGGTTTAGTGTTCAAAATTCAATCAACATAGGTAACCATATTAACGGACAAAATAAGAAAAACCATGCATCATCTCAGTAGGAGCAGAGAAGTATTTGACATAATCCAACATCACTTTTTGATTAAAAAATAATGACCATCAGCAAACCAAAACCAGAAGGAAACTTCCTCAACCTGATGGTTGAGGACAGCTACAAAACCTACAGTCAGTGTCATGCTTACTGTAAAACCCTAATACTTTTTCCTTAAAATCAAGAGCAAGGCATGGATGTCCATTTTTACCCATTCTATTCACCAATTGTACTGGATGTTGGACCTAATGCAGTTAAGTCAAGAAAAGAAAAGGCATCCAAAATTGAAAGGAAGAAACACAAGTCTTTATTCAGATATTACATGACTGTATATGTAAAAAATCTGATGGAATCTATAAAAGCTACTAAAGCAATGAGTGAGTTTAGAAAGGTGTAAAGTATAAAATCAATATAAAGTTATATTGTATTTCTACATGCTAAAAAACAAAAAATAAGAATAAAATTGAAGGAATAATGCTATTTATAACAGAAATGAAAATATAACATACTCAGGAATGAACCTGACATAAGGCATGCAAGACTTATGCTCACTGAAAATTACAAAATATTGCTGTGGATAATTAAAGAAAACCTAAATAAGTAAAAAGACATACTGTGCTCATGTAGAATACTTGATAGTTATTATGTCAATTCTTTTTTTTTAAAAGATTTTATTTATTTATTTGACAGACAGAGATCACAAGTAGGCAGAGAAGCAGGCAGAGAGAGAGGAGGAAATAGGCTCCCCGCCGAGCAGAGAGCCAGATGTGGGGCTCGATCCCAGGACCCTGGAATCATGACCTGAGCCAAAGGCAGAGGCTTTAACCCACTGAGCCACCCAGGTGCCCCTATAATGTCAGTTCTTTCCAAATCAATTTTTAGATTTAATGCAGTCTCAATAAAAAATCCATGTATGGCTATTTTGTAGAACTTGACAATTCTAAAATTCACATGGAAATGAAGAGAACTTAGAATAGATAAAATGACTTTGAAAAAGAAGAGGAAAGTTGGAATACTAATTCGACCTGATTTCAAGATTTGTTTTAGAGCTACAAAAATCAATTTTCTATATTAACAACAAGATAGATACATTAATATACGAAACAAAAGAGAGAATCCAGAAACAACCCCATACATATGTAGCCAATTGATTTTTTTTGTAGCGCAATTGATTTTTCTTTACATACTTTCTTTTATCAATTATTTTTATTAACATGTAATGTATTATTTGCCCCAGAGTTACAGGTTTGTGAATCATCAGGCTTCATAGTTTTTTTTTTTTTTAAGTTCAATTAGCCAACATGTAGTACATCATTAGTTTTTGATGTAGTGTTCAATGATTCATTAGTTGTATATAACACCCAGTGCTCTTCACCACACGTGCCCTCCTTAATACCCATCCCTCCACCCCCCTACTGCAACCCTCAGTTTGTTTCCCAGAGTTCAGAGTCTCTCATGGTTTGTCTCCCTCTCTGATTTCTTCCCATTCAGTTCTCCCTCCCTTCTCCTGGGACCTCTGTGCTATTCCTTATGTTCCACATATGAGTGAAACCATAGGATAATTGCCTTTCTCTGCTTGACTTATTTCACTGAGCATAATCCCCTCCAGTTCCATTCATGTCGATGCAAATGGTGGGTATTCATCCTTTCTGATGGCTGAGTAATATTCTACTGCATATATGAACCACATCTTCTTTATCCGTTCATTCTGCCTTTTGATGCTGATGCAAATGTAATCCCAGGAAAACAGAATAGTGTTTTTAGATAATTAAGCTGAGAACTGGACTTCAAAAAAAAAAGACTTGAATTCATATTTCATAACATATGAATATTCAACTCAAAATTAATAATAGACCTTAATGTATAACTTAAAATTATAAAACTTCTAGAAGAAAATTATAAAAACAAAGGATAAAAAAAATCCTATCTAAAACAACAAAATCATCATTCAGAAAGAAAATATTAAAAGATTGGATTTATCAAAATTAAGAACATCTGTTTTTCAAAATACACTGCTAGGAGGATAAAACAAGATAAGCCATACGCTGAGAGAAAATATTTGTAAATCTTATGTTTAATAATAGACATGGATCTGGATATATAAAGAAATCCAAAACCCAAAAAGAAGAAAACAAACAACCCAACTATAAAATAGTCAAAATATTTTAACAGGCACTACACCAAGCAAGACATACAGATAGTCAATAACCACATGAATACAAGCTCAGCATCATTATTCCTTAGGAAATTCATATTAAAACCATAATGATATAACATGATACACCTAGTAGGATGGCTAAAATTTTTACAAAGTAATCACATCAAATGTTTGTATGAATATGGAGAAACTGGAAGTCTCTTTCATTGCTAATAGGAGTATAAAATGGCATAACCACTTTGGAAAACACCTTGGCAGTTTCTTAGAAGTTAAATATATACCTACCATAAAACTCAGCCATTACATTCCTGGACACTTACTCAAGGGAAATGGAAACATATTCATGAAGCAAAATCTTGTATATGAATATACATATCAGTTTCATCTGGAGTAACCCCAAACTGGAAACAACCCAAGTGTCCATTGACAGGTAAATGGGTAAACAAATTGTGGTTTATCCATGCAATGAAATAATAATACTCACCAATAGAAAGGAATGAATATTAGTACACACAACAACATGGTTGAATCTAGAGATAATTAAAAGGAACACATACTGTATGATTCCATTTAAATGAAATTCTAGAAAATGCAAGCTAATTGATAGTGACTGGCGTTCAGCATTGGCCTGTCTATGGTGGACATATGGAAGGGCAGGTAGTGACAAGGGGAAATTTGGGGGATAATAGACAAATTCACTATCTTGATTGTAGTGCCAGATTCATGGGTGTATAACATGTAAAATCTATAAAAGGGTGCTTTTAAAATGTGTACAGATGGGATGCCTGACTGGTTCAGTCAGTAGAGCACGCAACTCTTGATCTCAGATCATGAGAACAAACCCCATGTTGGGTGTAGAGCCTACTTAAAAACTAAACAAATAAAAAATAAATAAAAATGAGTGAATGCTATCTTTAAAAAATAAATAAATAACAAATAAAATATGCACGGTTTTCTATGTCTTTTATATATTTTTATAAGTTACAAGAAAAGTAAAGGGAAACACCAGTCTTTACTCTCAATGTGCTTTTAATCAATCTTGAATCTTTTGGGGACACATTATGATGCATTATGCATTTGGGGATGGTTTTGAGCAAAGATAGTCAAATTTAAATGGTTTTGCAATTTTTTTAATTTTATTTTTTATAAACATACAATATATTTTTATCCCCAGGGGTACAGGTCTGTGAATCGCCAGGTTTACACACTTCACAGCACTCACCATAGCACATACCCTCCCCAATGTCCATAACCCCACGCCTCCTCTCCCAACCCCCCTCCCCCCATCAACCCTCAGTTTGTTTTGTGAGATTAAGAGTCACTTATAGTTTGTCTCCCTCCCAATACCATCTTGTTTCATTTACTCTTCTCCTACCCCCTTAACCCCCATGTTGCATCTCCTCTCCCTCATATCAGGGAGATCATATGATAGTTGACTTTCTCCTACTGACTTATTTCGCTAAGCATGATACCCTCTAGTTCCATCCACATCGTCGCAAATGCCAAGATTTCATTTCTTTTGATGGCTGCATAGTATTCCATTGTGTATATATACCACATCTTCTTTATCCATTCAACTGTTGATGGACATCTAGGTTCTTTCCATAGTTTGGCTATTGTAGACATTGCTGCTATAAACATTCGGGTGCACGTGCCCCTTCGGATCACTACGTTTGTATCTTTAGGGTAAATACCCAGCAGTGCAACTGCTGGGTCATAGGGTAGTTCTATTTTCAACATTTTGAGGAACCTCCATGCTGTTTTCCAGAGTGGTTGCACCAGCTTGCATTCCCACCAACAGTGTAGGAGGGTTCCCCTTTCTCCGCATCCTCGCCAGCATCTGTCATTTCCTGACTTGTTAATTTTAGCCATTCTGACTGGTGTGAGGTGATATCTCATTGTGGTTTTGATGTGTACTTCCCTGATGCCGAGTGATGTGGAGCACTTTTTCATGTGTCTGTTGGCCATCTGGATGTCCTCTTTGCAGAAATGTCTGTTCCTGTCCTCTGCCCATTTCTTGATTGGATTATTTGTTCTTTGGGTGTTGAGTTTGCTAAGTTCTTTATAGATTTTGGACACTAGCCCTTTATCTGATATGTCACTTGCAAATATCTTCTCCCATTCTGTCAGTTGTCTTTTGGTTTTGTTCACTGTTTCCTTTGCTGTGCAAAAGCTTTTTTTTTTTTTTTTTTTTTTTTAAATCATTGTGCCTCCTGGGTGTTTTCTTTTTTTTTTTTTTTTAAGATTTTATTTATTTATTTGATAGAGATCACAATTAGGCAGAGAGGCAGACAGAGAGAGAGAGAGAGAGAGGAGGAAGCAGGCTCCCTGCTGAACAGAGAGCCCAATATGGGGCTCGATCCCAGGACTCTGGGATCATGACCTGAGCTGAAGGCAGAGGCTTTAACCCATTGAGCCACCCAGGCGCCCCAATGCAAAAGCTTTTGATCTTGATAAAATCCCAATAGTTCATTTTTGCCCTTGCTTCCCTTGCCTTTGGCGATGTTCCTAGGAAGATGTTGCCGCGGCTGAGGTCAAAGAGGTTGCTGCCTGTGTTCTCCTCAAGGATTTTGATCGATTCCTTTCTCACAGTGAGGTCCTTCATCCATTTTGAGTCTATTTTCGTGTGTGGTGTAAGGAAATGATCCAATTTCATTTTTCTGCATGTGGCTGTCCAATTTTCCCAACACCATTTATTGAAGAGGCTGTCTTTTTTCCATTGGACATTCTTTCCTGCTTTGTCGAAGATTAGTTGACCATAGAGTTGAGGGTCTATTTCTGGGCTCTCTATTCTGTTCCATTGATCTATGTGTCTGTTTTTGTGCCAGTACTATGCTGTCTTGATGATGACAGCTTTGTAATAGAGCTTGAAGTCCGGGATTGTGATGCCACCGACTTTGGCTTTCTTTTTCAATATTCCTTTGGCTATTCGAGGTCTTTTCTGGTTCCATATAAATTTTAGGATTATTTGTTCCATTTCTTTGAAAAAAATGGATGGTACTTTGATAGGAATTGCATTAAATGTGTAGATTGCTTTAGGTGGCATAGACATTTTCACAACATTTATTCTTCCAATCTAGGATCATGGAACATTTTTCCATTTCTTTGTGTCTTCCTCTATTTCTTTCATGAGTACTTTATAGTTTTCTGTGTATAGATTCTTAGCCTCTTTGGTTAGGTTTATTCCTAGGTATCTTATAGTTTTGGGTGCAATTGTAAATGGGATTGACTCCTTAATTTCTCTTTCTTCTGTCTTGTTGTTGGTGTAGAGAAATGCAACTGATTTCTGTGCATTGATTTTATATCCTGACACTTTACTGAATTCCTGTACAAGTTCTAGCAGTTTTGCAGTGGAGTCTTTTGGGTTTTCCACATAGAGTATCATATCATCTGTGAAGAGTGATAGCTTGACTTCTTCTTTTCCGATTCGGATGCCATTAATTTCCTTTTGTTGTCTGATTGCTGAGGCCAGGACTTCTAGTACTATGTTGAATAGCAGTGGTGATAACGGACATCCCTGCCGTGTTCCTGACCTTAGCGGAAAAGATTTCAGTTTTTCTCCATTGAGAATGATATTTGCGGTGGGTTTTTCATAGATGGCTTTATAATATTGAGGTATGTGCCCTCTATCCCTACACTTTGAAGAGTTTTGATCAGGAAGGGATGCGGTACTTTGTCAAATGCTTTTTCAGCATCTATTGAGAGTATCATATGGTTCTTGTTCTTTCTTTTATTAATGTGTTGTATCACATTGATTGCTTTGCGGATGTTGAACCAACCTTGCAGCCCTGGAATAAATCCCACTTGGTCGTGATGAATAATCCTTTTAATGTACTGTTGAATCCTATTGACTAGTATTTGGGTGAGAATTTTTGCATCTGTGTTCATCAAGGATATTGGTCTGTAGTTCTCTCTTTTTTTTTTTTTTTAAGATTTTATTTATTTGTCAGAGAGAGAGGGAGAGAGAGCGAGCACAGGCAGACAGAATGGCAGGCAGAAGCAGAGGGAGAAGCAGGCTCCCTGCTGAGCAAGGAGCCCGATGCGGGACTCGATCCCAGGACGCTGGGATCATGACCTGAGCCGAAGGCAGCTGCTTAACCAACTGAGCCACCCAGGCGTCCCTAGTTCTCTTTTTTGATGGGATCCTTGTCTGGTTTTGGGATCAAGGTGATGCTGGCCTCATAAACTGAGTTTGGAAGTTTTCCTTCCATTTCTATTTTTTGGAACAGTTTCGGGAGAATAAGAATTAGTTCTTCTTTAAATGTTTGGTAGAATTCCCCCGGGAAGCCGTCTGGCCCTGGGCTTTTGTTTGTTTGGAGATTTTTGATGACTGTTTCAATCTCCTTACTGGTTATGGGTCTGTTCAGGCTTTCTATTTCTTCCTGGTTCAGTTGTGGTAGTTTATATGTCTCTAGGAATGCATCCATTTCTTCCAGATTGTCAAATTTGTTGGCATAGAGTTACTCATAGTATGTTCTTATAATTGTCTGTATTTCTTTGGTGTTCGTTGTGATCTCTCCTCTTTCATTCATGATTTTATTTATTTGGGTCCTTTCTCTTTTCTTTTTGATAAGTCTAGCCAGGGGTTTATCGATCTTATTAATTCTTTCAAAGAACCAGCTCCTAGTTTCATTGATTTGTTCTATTGTTTTTTTGGTTTCTATTTCATTGATTTCTGCTCTGATCTTTGTGATTTCTCTTCTCCTGCTGGGTTTAGGGTTTCTTTCTTGTTCTTTCTCCAGCTCCTTTAGGTGTAGGTTTAGGTTGTGTACCTGAGACCTTTCTTGTTTCTTGAGAAAGGCTTGTACCACTATATATTTTCCTCTCGGGACTGCCTTTGTTGTGTCCCACAGATTTTGAGCCGTTGTGTTTTCATTATCATTTGTTTCCATGAATTTTTTCAATTCTTCTTTAATTTCCTGGTTGACCCATTCATTCTTTAGAAGGATGCTGTTTAGTCTCCATGTATTTGGGTTCTTTCCAAATTTCCTCTTGTGATTGAGTTCTAGCTTCAGAGCATTGTGGTCTGAAAATATGCAGGGAATGATCCCAATCTTTTGATAATGGTTGAGACCTGATTTAGGACCAAGAATGTGATCTATTCTGGAGAATGTTCCATGTGCACTAGAGAAGAATGTGTATTCTGTTGCTTTGAGCTGAAACGTTCTGAATATATCTGTGATGTCCATCTGGTCCAGTGTGTCATTTAAGGCCTTTATTTCCTTGTTGTTCTTTTGCTTGGATGATCTGTCCATTCAGTGAGGGGAGTGTTAAAGTCCCCTACTATTATTGTATTATTGTCGATGTGTTTCTTTGATTTTGTTATTAATTGGTTTATATAGTTGGCTGCTCCCACGTTAGGGGCATAGATATTTAAAATTGTTAGATCTTCTTGTTGGACAGTTCCTTTGAGTATGATATAGTGTCCTTCCTCATCTCTTATGATAGTCTTTGGCTTAAAATCTAATTGATCTGATATAAGGATTGCTACTCCTGCTTTCTTCTGATGTCCATTAGCATGGTAAATTCTTTTCCATCCCCTCACTTGAAATCTGGAGGTGTCTTCGGGTCTAAAATGAGTTTCTTGTAGGCAACATATAGATGGGTTTTGTTTTTTTATCCATTCTGATACCCTGTGTCTTTTGATTGGGGGCATTTAGCCCATTAACATTCAGGGTAACTATTGAGAGATATGAATTTAGTGCCATTGTATTGCCTGTAAGGTGACTGTTATTGTATATTGTCTCTGTTTCTTTCTGATCTACTACCATTAGGGTCTCTCTTTGCTTAGAGGACCCCGTTCAATATTTCCTGTAGAGCTGGTTCGGTATTTGCAAATTCTTTCAGGTTTGTTTGTCCTAGAAGCTTTTAATCTCTCCTTCTATTTTCAATGATAGCCTAGCTGGATATAGTATTCTTGGCTGCATGTTTTTCTCGTTTAGTGCTCTGCATATATCATGCCAGCTCTTTCTGGCCTGCCAGGTCTCTGTGGATAAGTCTGCTGCCAATCGAATATTTTTACCATTGTATGTTACAGACTTCTTTTCCCGGGCTGCTTTCAGGATCTTTTCTTTGTCACTAAGACTTGTCAATTTTACTATTAGGTGACAGGGTGTGGACCTATTCTTTTTTATTTTGAGGGGGGTTTTCTGAACCTCCTGGATTTTGATGCTTGTTCCCTTTGCCATATTGGGGAAATTCTCTCCAATAATTCTCTCCAATATACCTTCTGCTCCCCTCTCTCTTTCTTCTTCTTCTGGAATCCCAGTTATTCTAATGTTTTTTCATCTTATGGTGTCACTTATCTCTCAAATTCTCCCCTCATGGTCCAGTAGCTGTTTATCCCTCTTTTGCTCAGCTTCTTTATTCTCTGTCATTTGGTCTTCTATATTGCTAATTTTTTCTTCTGCCTCATTTATCCTAGCAGTGAGAGCCTCCATTTTTGATTGCACCTCATTAATAGCTTTTTTGATTTCAGCTTGGTTAGATTTTAGCTCTTTTATTTCTCCAGAAAGGGCTTTTATATCTCCCAAGATGGTTTCTCTAATATCTTCCATGGCTTTTTCGAGCCTGGCTAGAACCTTGAGAATCGTCATTCTGAACTCTAGATCTGACATATTACCAATATCTGTATTGATTAGGTCCCTAGCCTTTGGTACTGCCTCTTGTTCTTTTTTTTGTGGTGAATTTTCCCGCCTTGTCATTTTGTCCAGATAAGAGTATATGACGGAGCAAGTAAAATACTAAAAGTGTGGCAACAACCCCAGGAAAATATGCTTTAGCCAAATCAGAAGAGATCCCAAATCGTGAGGGGGGAGAAAGGGGATAAAAAGAGGTTCAGAAAGAAAAAAAAAAAAAAAAGAATGAAAGAAACAATTAAAAATAGAAAACCAATAAAGAAAAATATAAGAAGGAAATATATATATATATATATATATATATATATATGATAAACTAGTTAAAAAACGTTAAAAAAGAAAAGGGTAAAATTTAAAAAAATTTAGCAGAAGAAGAAAAAAAAATTGAAAAAGAAAAAAAAATTAAATTAACTGCAAGGCTAAAGAATCATGGGGAGAAAGTCATGAGTTCCGTGCTTTGCTTTCTCCTCCTCTGGAATTCCACTGCTCTCCTTGGTATTGAAACTACACTCCTTGGTAGGTGAACTTGGTCCTGGCTGGGTTTCTTGTTGATCTTCTGGGGGAGGGGCCTGTTGTAGTGATTCTCAAGTGTCTTTGCCCCAGGCGGAGTTGCACCGCCCTTACCCGGCCGGTCTGAGTAATTCGATCGGGTTTGCTTTCGGGAGCTTTTGTTCCCTGAGTGCTTTCCGTAGAGTTCCGGAGGGCGGGAATGAAGATGGCGGCCTCCCGGTCTCCAGCCAGGAGAGCCGAGAGCCCGGGCCCCACTCCTCAGTGCGCCCTCAGAGAACAGCGCCCAATTACTCCCGTCACCCTTGCTTCTGGCCGCGCTCCGAGCTGACCAAGCCTGCGACCAGTTCAAGGTAACCCCAAGCTTAGAGCTCACTCCTCGGCTCTGTCTCTGTAGCCGGCTTCCCCGTTCTAATACCTGTAAGCTCTGCGACACTCAGACACCCCCGATCCTTCTGTGACCCTGCGGGACCTGAGGTCACGCTGACCCGGCGTGGCCTTCACCCCGGTTAAGCCTCTGGAGCGATGACCCTCAGCGGGACAGACTTTTAAAAGTCCTGATTTTGTGCTCCGTTGCTCTGCCGCTTGCCGGGAGCCGGCCCCTCCCCCGCTGTCTATCTTCCCGTAGCTTTGGATTCACTTCTCTGCCAGTCCTACCTTTCAGAAAGTGGTTGATTTTCTGTTTCTAGAGTTGCTGTTCTTCTTCTCTTCGATCTCCCGTTGGATTTGTAGGTGTTTGCAATCTTTAGATAAGCTATCTAGCTGATCTCCCGCTTCCTGAAGTAGTCTCAGCCTGCTACTGCTCTGCCATCTTGACTCCTCCCCCCAGTTTTGCATTTTTTTTTTAAGGACAAGTAAAAGTATTTGTCAGTTTGACAGATAAAGATCCCTTTTCGTTTACTGATGTACACAGTCTGCCAAAGCTTCTTATGTGTTTGGTGTTCCTAATGAAAAACAGTTGGCCTTCTAAGAAGATAAATATGTACAAACATGATGTCTATGAAATTATGCCCCAAGGCAGATTCTGACCTTTCTCCGTAGCTTTACCTCATAGCTTTCTGTATTGCTCATCTCCTGTGAATTTCACAGTAGGTATAATAATTTACAAGTTGAGAATTTACTACAGAATCAAAAATAACATCATAGTGTTTTTAAATCAAGGAATAGTTTGTTTTTCAATGTTATAAGTCTTTCTAGGGAGAGGCAATTTTTATTAGAGTATTGTGACATTTATATGCTATCTAGAAAGTCCAAAGTTAACCCCCTGAAGGATTGTAAGTTACTTACTTTACTTATTATTTCCATTCACACTTTCACTCGTTTATTTCCTTAATAAACTCACTGGAAAGGTTGCTCTTCCAGTGCTCTCATTTTCCCTGGCTGACTTTGGTTTTCCTGAACCTTCTTTTCTTGCCCATTATATGCTCTTTGTTATTTCTTCTCTTTAATTTTCCTCCAATTTTCACCCAATCCCACTTCCCACCCACCCCCCACCAACCTTATAACTACACTTTGGAGATTTTTGGGAAAAACCTATGTTATATTACATATGTGGAGCAAATACAATTTGTGATATAATCAAAGTACAACTTTATCTTCCTATCTCACCATTGGTTTAAAAATTTTTCATTGAGACAAATGTTTCTCTCCCTGGATAGAAACATGGGCAGATTCCATAATCTTAGGCTCTCTTTAAGATACAGTCTTAGTTCAGTAATTAGAAAATGTCCAGTGGAAGATAATCAATACTTCAATTTTCTTCCCAAGTTAAACCTTTCTTTCCCTTTCCACAAGCTAGTTAGTGGTCGCCTGCAACATCACAAAAGGATCACAGTTCAATTTCCTCCCTTTTTTCCTACTTACCTTCTACTTCACTTGGTAGCTGTGTGTTAAGCCATTTCAAGTTCAAAAAGAGAAGGAGGAAAGGTGAGAGACAGGTCTTTTCTTATTAGGCAGAGTGGCTTTCTACTTTCTGGGTTTGACAGATGGTAAAAGTTAGTCCTCAGTGGGAATTTAAAGGTTCTTGGGTATTCCTATCAATGGGACCCTCTTGTGAAATTCTTCTGTCTCCCAGTGGACACTACTCCATACTGAGTGGTTCATTGCAATTTATTCCTCAAGTTCTAGGATCCAAATTTGCCTTTAGCTTCCTGCTGCAATCCTTAGGGTCTTCTTTTGAGCAGAATCCAGACAATGCTGTGTATTTTTCTCCTTAGCAGTCCATTGAAAGGAAGAAGAATTCTCATGCTTCTCTTGTATTCACAAAGCAATTGCTCCATTGTAAATCTTCACATCGACATTTTTTTCCCCAGGTCTACCGTAGAATTTAATAGGTCATATTGGTTTTTTGAGTTAAAACTTCAATTTTGAACCCTCTGACACTAATTATGCTTAAAGTCTTACATATATTATGATCATTTGTACCTTGAAAGCAATCACTCCTTAAGACATTCAAAGTAACATCTGGCTATAGAATTTCAGATCTTATTAAATGAGAATAAACATTTTATACATGCACGCACTATATGTTTATCTTCAGAGAGACCACCGTTCTTCCTAGAAGCCTGGAAATCATTCCCAAAGGCAGCTACAGAGAGCTTTAGCTGTAATGCTTATAGTACAAAAAAAAAAAAAAAAAAAGGGAAGTGTTCATTGCTTTACAGGATTTAAAAATCTATCTCCTTCCTTCTCTTTCTCCAGTGCACACTTCCCTGTAAGGACCATGCTTCAGCAACAAACAAAATGGTGGCAAGCTTCTTCAGTGGAAAGCTAGAGTAGAAGTGTCTCAAGTAGAAACACAGCTCCAATGCACAAGCAAAAGATGAACTCTGCCTAATGGGATTATAATAGAGTTGTATTTACCAATTTAGCTATGATTTGAACTACCTAAGTAGCCTGGGCCAAGATAGAAGCCATATTTTAGCCACCTGGTAGGTACTGATCATGACTCTGTCTGGGCAGAACCCTGGTGTCTAGTCAGAAGTCAGAAAAGTCATGGAGGACTTGCTCTAGATAGGGTGTCATGGCCTACTCACTGTTTCACTGTTCTTCAACATTGGCCACATCGGAGAGCAGAGGCAATAACCTTCACATGTAAGATGGGATGCAGCAACCGGGAAGGAATCTTTAAAAAGGGTTGGTTCCTGGTGAAGGCAGATAGCTGGGAGTGTGATGGAGAAACATGACAGGAAATGGAGGATTATAGAAGTTACTCAAAGTTGAAATTTTCTATTTAAACCAAAGAATACTGAAAAACTAGAAAATACATGTTGAAAGCAGTACTTTTAATGTGTGCTTTGTCCACATTCCTTCTAACAGAGAGAAAGCTCTCAAAGTTTCCATTGCTACTTTGGACCAGGAGATGAGTTTAATAATTTCTTAACAAAAAATTCAAGAAAGATGATTTTATCATATTCTTTGCACGAATTTATCTTTTTAAGCTTCCTTTCCATTTCTACTAATTCAAATTTACTTTTATCAAATATTGCTGAAAATGAGAAGGACTTTTGCCTTGTGCAAGGCTGACAAGATATTGGCTCAAATCTACATTTCTAAACTGTAATGGTAAGGCAGTAATTATATTCAAATTCATACAAAGACTTAACTGTTGAGCCTAAGTCCTCAATATATCACTAAAAACAAGTGGGTAGTCATTGCCAAAAAAAAAATCGTGTCTACATAGAGGTAATATGCTTATTTTTCTCTAATTAGCTAATGATTAATGCTATTTTGCAGAAATTGACTCTATCTTTTGGGAAAATGAAGATGGAGGAGAGTTAGCAAGAAATAAGATTTTATCTTGCAATACTACAGACCCCACTTACTTGAAAGCACTCATGGAATATCTTGCCAAAGGTTTACTTTGTTTGTTTTCTTCTGTTCTGGTTAAAATCTGACTGCCCTGGGCAACTGGATAAGGCATTGTCTTTCCTTTGCTCTTTTCTTCTTGTTCTTTTTTTTTTTTTTAAGATTTTATTTATTTATCAGAGAGAGAGAGAGAGCGCGTGCACAAGCAGGCAGAGGGTCAGGCAGAGGCAGAGAGAGAAGCAGGCTCCCTGCAGAGCAAGGAGCTCGATGTGGGACTTGATCCCAGGACCCTGAGATCATGACCTGAGCTGAAGGCAGCAGCCCAACCAACTGAGCCACCCAGCCGTCCCCCTTTTCTTCTTGTTCTTGAACCTAGGACCAGATGTATGTCAAAAATGCTATTGAGACAGAGTTTGCTAATTGTTTTGAGAAGCTTCAGGACAAAAGGTCTTATACTACAAATATTACTACTACTAATAAATCTCGCTGATATCAGCTTCAGGTTTGTGGTTCCCCTTTTCTTCTGTCCCCCACTTCCACCATCTATTTCCTCACAGTATTTCAAACAAAGAAGGGCCCTTCATTTTAGGGAAGTAACAGAAGGGTTTTGAGCCAAAGCTGGTTTCTAACACCCCTGTACATGCTATCCTTTTCCTCCAAAATATGTACTCAGATCCTTTGGTGTACGTAATGCATATTTGATGTGATAGGTGAAAATATGAAGCTGGGCTGATATATTTAATAATGCAGGGCAAAATTACTTTAACGATTCCAAGCTACTGATTCGTATGTTCTGTACAGCATTGGAACTTCACTGGCCATCCTCTTATATGAGCATCATATTTCTAAATGTATGGCAAACACGAATCTGTGTATTTCTTTTCAGGGTTAAAACTTTCCAAAACCTTTTTCTGTCATGCCAGTTTTCAATCAGGTCTGACAGTATGCATTGATTGTAAATATTTCCATAAAATGAATATAATATTTAAAATGCACTTTTTACAGGTTAAAATCAAGCCACTGGGTATTGAATAACATATCTGAAATGATCTTAAGAATACATATACTTAGGCACCACATTTTAATTTAAACTCCTGTTATTACAGTAACTAGTCACAAAATGGCTCCCTATTTATGTAATATGTTAGCTGTAATGTTACTTAAATTGAACAGATGAGTGCTTTCTAATAATGTATGTTTACTTCATGAACTTGTGGGCAATTACATTGTAATTATGTCTTTGTAGGTGCTTTTTACTGACATATAGAGCGCCAGTGCATTTTAAATGTAATTGCAGTTCTCTGTACCATTTAGCAAAGCTGAAAATTGTTAAAGGTTTGTAAATTACCTACATTTAGACCATAGGCAACTAGGCAAATTAAGTGACACTGTCAGTAATGTTACAACATAAATTGGTACCAAGTATAAATTCAAGGTAGACTTTCTTTTCTCAATCAGAATGTTGTTTATAGAGTGCCTTCTAAAAGAAGAGATTAGTAAAAAAGAAGAACAAGAAGAAGAAGCAGCAGAAAGAAAGAAGGAAAGAATGGCATACTCCTCATTGACAGGATAGATCAGCTTTTAATGTGCATGAAAAACAATGACTGGCCTGCAATAACGTTTTAAATTGTAAGCCTGTTTAAAATTAGGAACCTGGATTGGTTTCATAGTACTCTGAGAAAACGAGTACATGATCGATGTAGTTTCTGTGTAACTATGCGGCAAAGTGGGGGAAAACCTGGCATTCGGAGTTTAACAGAATTCTGTCACTTTTTATTTTTATGGCCTTATTTAAGTGACTTAATTCTTGAGCCTCACCTTCTTAATCTAAAAAAATGAGAAGTATAATAGCCAGCTTCAAAGGGCTATTGTGAAGATTGAGATGGAATATTGTATTTAGGTCCTCAAAAAATGGAAGTTATCTTAGTCTTATCTCCTCATTACAGGTGATTTGGCTGCTATTTAATAAAAAAAAAAATTAAAACATTTTTTTAAAGTTTTCTTTAGATTTGGTGAAGGATAGACTTCTCAGGCTGTGTTGAATCAGCCACAGAACTGCAAAACTTACACAGATTTACTTCACCCCATGGGATTAAAGAAACGTAGCGACAATTGTGTGCTGAAAAATGTTCGCTTTTCCTTCTGAAGCAATGTCCCATAGAGGAGACCAGTCTCCAAAGACCAGCAACGCCAGTTAAGGAAATTAATTGTGAAAGTATTACTCTGTCACTTCATGCCTTCAGGCCAGTCGCTTATTGATGGCAAGGGTTTAGGTTCGGATAAAACCATTTCACCCATGCAAGCCCTCTCCATTAAGCGGGAAACGAGCATCTGAGCTTGACAGCTCTGAGGGCTCTGCTGTGCAGAAAACCATTCTTACAGGGTCATTTTATTTAAGTGTAAGATTAGGGAGTGAGTTGGTGCAGGGCCATGTTCTTAAAGTACAAATAATGAATTAATTATATGATAAAATTACATGCATTTTTAAAAGCCCCATATTCCTATGATATACAAATTATTAAAATTAACGTTTTAACTGGGAAATCCTAGAGCTGCCTAGAAAGGTTCTGAATAAGCATTAGACAACAGATGTCTAATAGAGAGTTATTTCTCACTTACCAGGTAACCTCAAGGATGTCACTTGCCACTTGGAGTCACAATTTCCTCTTTAAAAAAGTAATATTAACGAAGACCTGTCCTTCCTTCTCCCTGGCAGTTTTAAGTCTATAAATGAGACAATGCATGAGTAAAGACTTTCTCAAATATTTATATAGGATAATACTTTAGGATGTACTGATGTACTGATTTGTAGGTATTTGGTCTGGAAACTTAAAATTTTGCTACTTAGTTCCCTTTCCCATATTCTCATCATTACATGTTTTTCATCTTGTCTAGAAATGTATTTGAATGTGGGTATTTGTAAGATGCAGGTCAAAGACAAAGCCACCACCACATTCATAAAAGCAAACAAGTGGCATGTGAGCCTTCCTGTCATGTACTATTGTCCCCATAATTAAAGCCAAGAGAAGTATATCCATAGGTAGAAGTTAGCCAACCTCAGCTGACCACTCACAAAGCAAGTCGGGGCAGAAGTGTGCTGTGGAGAGAAGCAAGTCTAACGCAAGGTTGGAAATGAAGGGAATTTCCCAGAAGGAGAAGCAATGTTAACAATGGATTTGAGATTTCACAGGGCTCAGAAGAAGGGGGCTATCAGGTCCAGGAGCACACAGTAACACAGTGCTGGGAAAATGCCAGCAGAATGTTGACTTTAGAGCTAGGAGGCTAAGCATGACAGGGATTAACAACTCCAGGAAACTAACTGGCCTCCAGACAAAGAGCCAGCGAGAAGACCTCAGGCGTTGTCAGAGGTCCAGTATGTTCTGATCTGAAGTCTTTGATCTAGCTCAGAATGGAAGACTGGCACAACATGTTTCAGAATCTCTGGAAATCTTCATCCAGTTACTTGAGGGAGGGATTTGATTTCTCTGAGAATCAAATAGAAAATTTTCTTGGGGGTCTGATTTTAACAGAAAGCCACTGATGCTGGAGAAGCAACACATGTGGAAGGATAGAGGCAGGCTACCAAGAAGTGGCATCAAGAGCAGATAAGACAGGGAATTCAGAAAGCAGGCTTTCCAGCACACACATCACCCATTTCCCATTGCCCCCCCGGGGCTGGTGTTAGTACACAAATTCCCAAGATGAAAGTGATTTAGTTGTCTGTTAACTCTGCTGGATGTGAAGGATAGACAACGAAGAATACAGTGTTACTGATGAAAATAAAGTCCGTTTGAACAGTAGTTCATCTTTATAAAGCACTTTTCAATATATCTTTTCCTCCAAATTTCTTGAAAAAGTGGGATAGGTTCAGCACATATTTGGGCCCACATTTTATAGAAGGGAAATCAAGATTGAGAAAAGACAGATAATTTGAAAACAGGTTGGGGGAACGTTGGGAGAAGTCCCCTCTCCACGGTTCCATGTTTCCAAGCTGAGTAACCTGAACACTGAATACCGGAGACAATGAGAACAGAAGAGAAGATACAGAGAGGATTCTGAAGGCCTGACACACAGAAACTTGAAGAAAAAAAAAATGGAACTTTTGGAGGAAACAGCTCTATTAAAGACTAGGAGGTAGGATTTCTCTCCTTTTCCTTTTCTTATTACAAATAATTATTTCTCCCCAGTAGAAGGCATGTCATAATAGCAATATTTAGTAAGTAATATCCATTGAACCAGATAGAAACTAGCTAACCTCAAAATAATAATAATAACCCTAACTTTTATGAACACTGTTTACTGGGGCATTCTAAATTCCTTCTCTGCATTAACGTAGACATTTAACACTCAGATGAACAAAGTGTTATTCCCATTTTATATATGAGGAAACCATGGTATACAGAGCTTAAGCTTCCCCAAAGTTGATAGAACTGGGATTCAGAAAAGACAGGACTCAAAAACCCAAGTGGTCCAATTCTGGAGCCCTCTCTTAACTATAGTGTGACAAAAACCAGAGCAACACAAAAATGACAGCATATTTAACAGGAAAATTATAATTTTATCTCAGTAAAATTATAAGATTTTATCAATGGGCCTAAAGAATATTTAAGTGGTATTAAGGAGGGCACATGTTACATGAAGCACTGCGTGTGGTGCATAAACAATGAATCTTGGAACACTGAAAAACAGAAAAGAAAGAAAAGAAGAGAGGAGAAGAGAGGAGAGAGGAGCGGAAAGCAAAGGAAAGGGAAGGAAAGAAAAACACGCCATCCTCTGGAAGGGTTTTCTCAGTGTCTGGAAGGCTCCCTCTATCGCTAAGGCCAGTGCAAAGTTACGACAGCCTTTTGCTCAGAGCAGTGATGTGAATGTGCGCTACAGTGTTGGTCACAACTGATTCTTGTCTTGTTTTCTTTTTTTAAGGATGATGGTAAAAGTTACCCACTAGTTGAAAGGTGGAAATATCTTTTGAATCCATGCCTTTCCATTCCTTCTCACTGGTGCAATATGATTCACCCTCTTAGCCCTTGGCTTCCAGATAACTACTGGGTAGTTATCTCCTGGCTGATCTCTTCAGGTCCATGCTTCTCTCAGACTCATTCCAGGCTGTACCCAGGCTCTTCAAAGTCCCTTGCCCTGCATTTACTTTCAGTGGCTCCCTACCTTCTTTCACATCAAATCCACCCTTCCCCATGGAACTTGCCAGGTTCTCACCATTCTCTGTTACTATATTAACCAACCTACTATATTTCTGATTCTTTTCCGTAAAGCATGCCATGTCCAATGTGATGGTTTTATGCAAAGCCCCCTGCCATCTTCTTTTCCTGTGCACATCTACCCATTCTTCATGGCTGAGTTCCTGCCTTCCCTTGAGAGTGAAGCCTTTTCTGGTGACCAAGTTCCCACTAGTTTCCCTCTCCTTTCATCTCTTATATGATGTACCTTTAGTAGTATTGAAATTAAATAGGTGCTTCATTATCATTCTACATCATATTTATTATTCTTTCAAGGTAAAAGTCTTATCTTCTAACTCAATAGTAGTTAGGGCAAATAGTAGTTAGTTGCCCTTTGAGGGCAAAGAGGGATAGAGGGAGATAAAGAGATAGAGAAATAGAGAGATAAAGAGATGATAGACCAATAGATAATTTTTAACTCTTTTTTTTTAGCTCTCTCCCACTGGCATAGGTTAATTGCAAACCTTGTCTATTGCCAAGCCTTCGGTTATCTGTAGGAACTGCATTTGGCTGCATGTATCAGAGATTCAACAATGGGGACTTAAACACACAAGGATTTTTTTTTTTTCATGTAAGGAAAAATCTAGAAAGAAGCACAAAGGGCATTAATTCAGTGGCTCAAGAGTATGCAAGCTGAGTTCTTTGGAATCCTTCCTGGTTTTTTCCTCTTGGGTAAAGATGGGTTCTGGATCTCTAGCCAATATTTCTGAGCTTCCGTCAGGAAGGGGGATGGGGAGAGGGCAAGAGAGTCACATTTTAAGAGCTTTCCTAAAACCCTACCTGACTTATATCTCACTGATCACCTCTCCCTTCATGAGAGGCCTCCATGGGTAAAGGGGTTCAGTTATTAAAGAAAAAGAAAACACAATACTGAAGAGGTTATTATCAATGTTGTCCACATCCTATTTGACTGAAGATTCTCCTTCTGCTTCATTGACAACATACATTAGCAGATTTATTCTCTTTATGAATTTTCTTTTCCTTTCAAAATCAGGTAGAAAAGCCTCCTGTGTATTACTAGATTACATGGAAAAACCCATCCTGGCTTTTAATGCCCTTTCACAACTTGGTTCAACTATCCTTGCTCTAAGTACTACAATTACCTTGCTTAGATGTAGGTTTTTCTATTCATTGTGCCATTCTTTCCTACTTCGGAGCCTGCCCTCAGGTACTGTTCTTTCTACCTGAACTGTTTAATACTTGTCCATCTCATTTTTCCTGTGATTCTCTCTGGGAATCTAGGTCTTATTCTCCTAGATACTGTGAGTGTTGCTAGCAGATAGCCCTTAGACCTGAGCTCCCTTTGGGGTTTACCATAGCTGAACAGAGAAAATTTACCCAAAGCCATGCCACTTCTCAGGGCAACCCACATCCAATTATCAAGTGAGGTTACAAAGGCCTGGCCTCTTAGCCCCAAATTGGGAGAGCTCTAAAAGGCTGTCCTACCTGCAGGGCTCCTCAGGTAGGCTGAGGCTTCCACACTGAGACTGTGTTACTTCTCAGCATCTGCCCACTTCTCTTTGTGCCCACTCTTTCCCTTCCTTTTCCTTCCCCTTCCTTCCCTTCCCTTCCCTTCTCTTCTCTTCGGCCTGATTCCAAAAACATCCTCTGGAAAGCCTTTGGCACATGAATCTCCTTCTCAGATTCTGCTTCCTAGGGAGCCTGACTTGCACCTGCAACCCTTTTCGTATCCCTCTTAAGAACTGCTATTCTCACTGTTTCCATATCTACCCACCCCCAAGAAACTCCCTGTAAGGGATGAGTGAAGTACCATCTTTTCCACAAAGACTTTTCTGCCACTTCAATTTACATAATTTCCTCCCACCCTGAAGTCTTGTTGTTTCTGCTGTGATGACGTTGAGAAGGATGAGAAGGAAAAAGAGGAGGTATTGGAAATATCAGCACTATATAACTTAGTGGTTATTTCATTCATAATTATTAACATTTGCAGCTTTATCTTCAAAAATATGTGTAAGTTGATTAATACGGTATATAGTAGGCACAGAAAAACAGAAAAGCAGGGAATATGACCTATCTTTTTTTTTGCTGTAGTAAATAATATGCTATCCACACAGTAAGAAAGGTACTTATTGACTAATAGTTAAAACTCAAAAACATTTGGTTGTTTCATTACAAATCTGAAACATTCTATATATACCAGGCTTCTCTAAAGGAGCAGCAGTGGTCCCTGAAATTTCATAGAGAAGAGATCCTCCATGCTTGGTGAACTACTCAATCCCATCGCTAGCCTCCTTTCTCCTTAACCCATCTGTCCCTTCTGCCACCTTTTCCCCCCAGTTCTTCCAAATGTCATATAAGCTCAGTTCTCTCTACTAAACCATTCCTTCAAAGAATTGTTAGAGTGGCTTCTGGTTTTTTGTTTGTTTTTTATTTTTATTTTTGTTTTTGTTTTTTGGACAGCCCCTAACCAAAAACACAGCAGGTAAACTACCAGTGTCCACTATAATCACCTTAGTGATTAGTTTGTCATCCCTTGTCTACTTCTTTTAAGTCTGTTACTCTTCCAATGTTGGCAAACAGTTCCAATCAACAACCAAAGAAAGAAAGAAAGAAAGAAAAAAGAAAGAAAGAAAGAAAAAAAGAAAGAAAGAAAGAAAAGAAAAAGAAGAAGGAAAAGAATTGGGAATCCAGAATTCAGAACACATTTTTCACAAAATATTATTTTAAAAAGTGTGTTTATGAATGCTACAAAACAGAATACGAAAGATAAAAAAGTGTAAATGTTGAGATCTACTTCATGTAGATTCAGAACAAAGAATAACCTACATTATGACTGCTCATAAAAAAAAGTGCTGTGCAGCAACATGGGTTTCCAACAAATTTGATAACCTGTTTCTGTCTCCCCCTTTCTCCATTAAATTGAACTCTCTGAATTATTCATGAGGGCTATTTTAATGGGATAATTTTTTCTTGCAAACGCTGACACTAATACTAAGGAATACCTCTCGGTATTCATCTTGGATAAATAAGGCTCCTGGTAACTAGTTTTCTTGATGCTTCACCTTATTCAAATGAACATATATGGAAGTAACTAATGTAGACCATTTTTTAAACACTTAATGTTTTCAATATGTTCCTCTCCATATATGTATAGCCAAACATATGTTTACTCAAGAATTAGCCAGGATGTTGAATTAAATGAAAGTAGAGCCTAAAGTTAAGTAATTCTCAGGTGAACTCAGGCAGGGCATTAAGAGGAAATTTAAAGTCCACATTTTCCAGCTGTGATGACAGCTCAGAATGACTTTGGGAATTGCCCATCCCTCCATAGTGCTTTGACCACATTCAGAACCAATCATTCACTTCAATGTATACATTAGAGTTCTTAACTCAAGATAGGAGGATTTTTAGGGGGTTGGTGAATTCCATGAAATTGTTACCAAATATTCTGTGTGTGATTTTTTTTTCCCCCTGAAGAGAAAGCTCATAGCACTCATCACATTCTCAGAGGGTTTCTTTTCTACTCCACGGCCAACCACCTCTAATGGTTAAGAATTTTCATTTTACAGGGACGCCTGGGTGGCTCAGTTGGTTGGACGACTGCCTTCGGCTCAGGTCATGATCCCAGAATCCCGGGATCGAGTCCCACATCAGGCTCCCAGCTCCATGGGGAGTCTGCTTCTCCCTCTGACCTTCTCCTAGCTCATGCTCTCTCTCACTGTCTCTCTCTCAAATAAATAAATAAAATCTTTAAAAAAAAAAAGAATTTTCATTTTACAAAGAAGTAAGACTTCAAAAATCAGGATTCTTTAGATTTCTGTGTGACATGAGGGGTACGGGGAGGGAGTGGATAGTTATTTATCTTTCATTAAATTTAGTATTATGAAGATTCACATGCAACATTCCCAGGAATTGGAGAAAATTATACTTTTGGGGTTAATTATATTTCATTATTTAATACAATTTAATTTTTACCACTATCTGACCATTTCTTTCCAGATGTCTCTACAAATCTGCTCATGTCTATCCATAAATATTACCCCGAATCACTTTGTGTTTTTTCCACTGATACACATGAATAAAAAACTAAGTTAAATATTAGGATGATCTTCTCTAACCTAGTCTATCAGATGGATGGTGCTAAGATACAGGGTAGTCAGATTGCTTGAAGCTTTAATACATTGGAATGATGCTGTCGTTTAATAATGTTGAAGATACTAAAGCTTCTAGGGTAATAAAGGTGTTTTTATTTTAGTCACAATGTCAAATTTACCTTCAAAGAGATAAAATTGTAAAGAAAATACTTACTCTTTTCTCCCTAATGCAGCTTTCTAACATTTCTAACAGTTCTGTGATAAATCTAACAAGATTTTTAAGACACTGAGGTGACTGTCACTGCTGGAATGTGTCCTAGAGGCTTTTTCTGTCAGAGGAGATGACAGTGAGTTCTCCCATGCAGATTAAGCTGGTGTTTACAGATTTGCCCTGGGTGTGCATTTTTATCCCGCTGTGATCAAGTAACACAGCCTGACTAGTGCCAGACAGATTACTTCACTAAGAAAGTCTTGAATGTGCCCTCACTTTGCACAGGGCGCAGCCCTAATCGGATGCCCTTGGCATCCTTTTCCTGTTCTCTTCTACAATGAACAGTTATGTACAATTTACCTTGTTCCCTTCTTCTATGTGCAAAAGATTCAACAGTAAGTTCTGCGCTGAAACTCAGATTGTTAAATGTAAGAAGAAAAAAAAAAACAATATTAGGATTCAATTTTTGAAGACGTGATAGAAGGCCTGTGTGACCATATGATACATCTAAAAATATTTGAGTCATTTACGGTAACTTAAAAAATTTTGTTAATTTTCACACTGCAGAGTTTTCACAGACAAAACCAGTGAGATAAGAAACCTTATTCTGGGCAAAAGCTAATCGGGCTCCAGAAGCTGTGAGTGTAAAACCAAGAGCTGCCTGGGAGGGCACATCACTGAACTCCCCCAGCCCTCTCACCTCCTGTCATTTCATCCTAAAGCCGGCATTTTTAATATCCATGGAAGAAAACTAGCTATTGTCATCAGATACTGAAAATCAGCTCTCCACATTTTGATTTTTTACTTCATTTCAGTCAGAATAGTCCGTAAAGAAATTTGTTAGGTTTTGAAAGGGATCACTTTTTTTTTTTTTTTTGTAAGTATAGTCTGGTACGCTGAACTAAAAACTTTACAAAGTAGCATTGCTGAAGAAGAAAATGTATTAGATTGAAGACCCACGTTCTCAGTTCTGCCTCTGTTAAGCTTTGAGATCTCGGAAAAGTCACTCCCTGTCTATGAGTCTGACTTGCCAGACCAACAAGACCTTTCTGTCCTGATATCCACCCCACCTTAGCCAAATTGTAGAGTAACCAACAAAGAACAATAGTAAATAATATAATAATAATAACAATAATAATAATGTAGTTCTCTATAACATTTAGCACACAACTCTCATTCCTAAGATGTCATCAGTCAATATTTGCTGACTTAATTATTAATTTTTAAAAGTAAGTGATTTTAGTATTGTCAGGTCCTTATCCAGACTTTGGAATAGAGGGAAGATTTCTCATTATAACCAAATACTAGTAGTTAACACTTCTCACTCCACGGTGCTGGAAAAGCAGAATATTTTTTATCACCTACCTTTTCAAATGAAGTTTTTGGTTTGCCTTTTAAAAGTAATTAATTTGGAGAATAATGAATGTTACATACATGGGAACTATAAGTATATGGAATCTTTAGAGAACATTTCATAATATTTTCTTCTAATCATTACTAGAAGTGACTAAAAGAGCCATTAAGGTTATTTTCAATTTCTGACAAATTTGAGAAATTTCTATTACTTCCCACTATTCAGAAAAAAATTCTAAAAAACTATGGTGCAATCCTAACCTTTCTGAGAATATCTTGAGTACAGTGTCATCTCTGAAGGGCTGCTAGTTTAGCCATTTAACCAGTTTTTGGTTTAGACTTATCAACTTCCCAAAAAAAACAGTCTAGTCCAGGACACAAATATAACCAATTAGGCTGAGGGAAAAGGCAATGATGATGATTGCATCCTGTCAGTGTAGCCTAGCCTAGTTGACTCTGCACTTCGGTTTCTTCACACTGTCTCCCTTTCCTAGGTGAGCAGGCTTCGGGCCACACAGCTGGTCAAGGAGGCAGGGATCAGCTGGATTCTGAAACCTGTATACCTTCTTCATTACGTTCCACTTCTGAAAGCACGAAAGGCCAAAAGATTACAATATTTCTCTTCATATGTGTTATTTTTTTTAAAGCAATGTCTATTTACATAATTTTGTCCAAAATGTGTGTGTGTGTGTGTGTGTGTGTGTGTGTGTGTGTGAGAATTAGGTTATTTGTTTTATTGACCTGAACATCTCCAAAATAAGTGATTGGTTAATGTGTTCTCTAAATTTCTCCTTCCTTTTCTTTATTTTTCTTAACGTTTATGCACTTTCTTGCATTGGGCTCCTCCAGATGTTATCTTCATTGCAAGGATTTGAGTGTAAGCAGCTTGTTTGGAAGATGATTCCAGAAAACACCTGCGAGGTGGTGGGGAGGTAAGACCGGTAAGGGAAGGGATCAATACAATAACACGCTGCTGCTGTGAGTCCCTGGCAAAGCCTGGGAGACAGAATGGAACACATCCCTGAGCTGTTCTACCAGAATGATAAGAAAGCTGGGATATTTACCTACCAACTTCCAAACTCTAGCACTGACAGCTGCTCCCCGAAGCTCTTAACCCCCAGGGATTCTTCCTGATTTGAATACAGCTGCGCATGCTCCTGCCACCAGAGACAGCCCCAGGGAGAGCTGCAAGTGCCGAGGCAGTGAAGAGGTAGGAAAGAGTGCAGGAAAGGTGAGAGTCCAGGGGATCTGGGCGTAGCACCTAAAGGTGACAGCTATGGAGAGATTCCATTCTGTGGTGAGAGGATTCTATTATCTAGTCTATGCTATTTCGACAGATTTAGTTTAACAATTAAAATGAACACCAAACACACTGCAGTCGGAGAACATCTGACCTTTTTTTGTGGAGAAAAATAAATGCCAGTAGGCAGACAGAGAATAATGGGTCTAGCCTGACCTAGATTGGGAGGAATTTAGAAGTCTGTCCCCTGGGAAGGAAGGTTTTACAGTGCTCAGAGTAGCTAGGATGAGCTGAGAAGGCTTTTCAGCCCTTTACTTTAAAGAACAGTATAAAATGGAAGGTAGACTTTAAAAAGTACCTGTGAGGCCAGAGTTAGCAAGACTGCAAAAAGAGCCGTGTTATTAGCTAATGAGAGTTTGTAACAGTTAAGTAGTGAGAATAGGATTCAACTTGTCCTTGGATTTTTATTTTGCATTCAACTCTTGCTCTGTTGGGGGTTTTAAGCTATACGGAAAGCAAAACATAAGTTTATACATGTTAAGGTAGAGAGAATTATTATATTGAGAGAACAGGGAAAAAGTCCCTTGATCTTCAAATTAGTTTCTCAAAACTCTGAATTCTATTAAAATTTCTTGGAGAAAACTATTAGAGAATTTTGAATAATGATTTTTTTTCCTCTGAGGGGAATTGTGCCTATTCTTCAAAAAAAAACCAGTGTCAGGTTTTTGAAGTAAACATACTATGTTTTACACCACCGTCAATCACATTTAGTTAAGATGTAAGCCTTAGAGATTTGAAACTTCAAAAACAAACTATGCGCTAATGAGAAAGAAGTTGAGTGCCTGATCCTCAAACAGCAAGGTAACGCAATTTTCTCTGAGTTTGAGTTTTTTTATTAGTTTTTCAGAATATAATAGTATACCAAAAAATACCTGGCATATCAATTTATTGCTCACTGAAGATATTTTAAGTTCTCTTAGGGATCTTTGGTAAAGAAAAGTCTTAGTGAAAGTTTTGGAATTACAAGGAAATGAGACCAAGAGGGAAACTTAGTTGGCTGGAATTTTCAGAGGTCTGTCCTGATTATTTTTATGAAATACTTAGGAAAGAGAGTGGTTTTAAAGAAGACATGCATAAATAAGTGTGTGTATGTGTGTGTTCTAATTAAAATATGAATCCTTTCAAATTGAAAAACAACTTGTAAAATATATAATTTGTCCCCTGCCTACTTCTTCGTTATGATTTTGTGCTTCTCCTCTCATTCACAGTGTTCCAGCCATACTTGTCTCCATTCAGTTCTAGAAGGGTCCTTATGGACGCCCTTCTGCTGGCTAGAAGGGCCATTTTTCCCATGACTAACTTCAGGATTCAGAATAAAAGTCCTTGCTTCTAGACAGCCATTCATAAATACTTTAAATAAAGTAGTTCCACTGTATACCCATCTTTGCTTCTTTTACAGCGCTTAACACCATTTGTGATTAAATATTCTTATATATTTGTTTTTCTAGAGTGGAAGCTCCACAGAGACAAAAATACTGTGTTTCATTGACCAGCCTCTGTGAGATACACTGCTTGAATGAGTCTTTCATTCTTCCCCCGGAAACAATAATTGGAGGGAAAAAAAAAAAAAAAAAGTCCCTGCAGAGGGGATTCTACTCCTTCTACTACCCTGGTCATGCAGTCACTTTCGGACTTAGCTGATTTTTATGCCTTTGGTCCCCTTTTGCTCCCCATAAAGGGAGGCGTCACATGTCACAAGTGGCGGTAAATCTGTTGGGATACTTTATATGTAATAAAACAATTCTAAAACCATCTCAAACAACATGGACACTACATGACTTAAGGTATCAAGCCATAAAGCAGTTCCAGGCTGGTGACTAGAGCGGCTTCATATGGTGACACACACGGATTTTTACCGTTTGGCTCAACCTCACCTCACAACATTTAGTTGACTAGATCCTGAACTGCCACCAAGATATTTTATTCTTTTGCCCACTCTGTTCCCTCCCGCAGGAGCAGTAGTAATTTTAGCTAATATTTGCCAAACATTTACTATGCCAGGCATTATACCAGTTGCTTTCCCTTCATTATTGCATTTAATTCTCACACAGTCTGATGAGGTGGATGTGTTTGATTTGGTTTTATTGATGAGTCAACTAGCAGAACCAAAGTCACACACAGCTGGAATGTGGAGAAGCCAGGAGGCAAAACTCGGTTCATCTGACCCAGCACCTCTGCTTCATAAACTCAGTGTGTGACCCACTCCTACGAAAATCACCTTCAACATTTCACCAAGAGCTCCCTGTTCCTGTCTCCCCCCAAATTCAAATCTTCCAAAAACGCACTTTGTACTAAACTCTATTGGCACTCAGGTCACTACAATGCAAATTCATTTTGCCTTGATCATCTCAGAGATGTTCTCTGTAAGGCAGGAATTGCAATTTTTATTTTTATTTTTTAGTCCTAAGAACCTCTTGAGGTGCTTGGTTTGCAATACATGTTCAGTAAAGGTCTGTTAAATGAAGGAAGGATTACTGTTCTGATTTAAAAGCTCATCCAAAACAAGTCAAAAGGATCCCTTTAAGATGAATTGTTGAATGTGGTGATGAATCCCGGGCAAAAATTGCTGTCTCTGTGATGAACAACCAACATCTGATCAAATAAACAATCACTATATTCCATTTGAAAACAACTTTTTTTATTTCATTAAAAAAAGTCACAGCATGTGGCATTGCTCTTAAGTAAAAGTTAAATAAAATAGTTAGTTCAGCTGGTTAGAAAATGTGCTTCAAGTTTAAAACCACATATCATTGTTTATACAGATGATTATTTGGGACAGACTTCAATAGAATCATACTTTGCTAGCAAAGAAGGCGGCTTTGGCAAGAGCCCACAATGATCGGCCAGGGTGACTCATATTTTCCAGCTGAGATCAATGGACCTTAATCCATTAACACAGACCTAAATATCACCCGATAGCAAGAGATGACAGTGGAGGTATGAGTAAGAAAGGTATGGAGTATTTAGATTTAAGAGATTTTTTTTCATGTTATAATCCCTTTTCATACTCTATAGGAAAGCAGCATAATTTTAGATTTTCAATTAGTTTACCCTGGGTATGAAATGAAAAATGTCTTTCTGAATAACGTAAATTATTTTTGTTCACCTACTTCAAGCTGCTCTTTGCAGAATTTGATTTTTAAAAGTCCTTGGCAACATCTTAGTAATAAGCCATTTTAAAATGTCAACAAATAGTCTCATTTTGGGGAGGATGATAATCATCCCAGTCAATCAGATGCCTGCTAGATATTTAAATTTTAAAATGTAAACCAGTGAACTAGCCAAAAAAACAATCCACAACCACCTATGTTACACTAAAAATAAACAGTTCAGATACCTGAGAAAAAGGTATTGTGGCAAAACATGACAGTGTAATTTAGTTTAAAAATAAGATTCACAATTTGCTCTTCCTCAGTTTCCCACAGTATTTTTAAGAATACACTTGCTAACAGAATTATTTTATCTATATATTTCAATTATTGTGTAACTTTTAATGAATTACATATTACATTGCATTGGTATAGATTGAGGAAGGAATCTAATTCTTACCTTTGGATCCATAACATGTAGTCTGTGGTTTCCTTTTCTTTTCTTTTTTTTCCATCTTATTCTCTTTCTTTCCTTCCTTGTGTATCTTTTTCTTTATTTTACTTTTTACTTTTACTTTTTATTTTACTTTTTACTTTTTGAATCTATTAATTTCTTCTTTTCCTTATTCTAGAATTATAAGCCTCTTGAAGGTAGAAACCATAGTTTATGTTTCTTTACATCCCTGGGCTCAGGGTGTGAATCATGTCCCAAACACATATTAATTAGATGATTAAATGAATGATAATGAACAGAAGACTAACTGTCATAAGGATATCTTCATAGTATACCTACCTGAAAAAAGCTGGATAAACCTATTCAGAGCATTATTAGTCAAAGCAACACAGTAAAGTAGATTGCCGTATTATACTTTTAACTATTAGCAACTTTTATATCAAATGCTCTTCTTCGAGAAACCACAGTGATGGGGCGCCTGGGTGGCTCAGTGGGTTAAAGCCTCTGCCGTGGGGCGCCTGGGTGGCTCAGTGGGTTAAGCCACTGCCTTCGGCTCAGGTCATGATCTCAGAGTCCTGGGATCGAGCCCCGCATCGGGCTCTCTGCTCAGCAGGGAGCCTGCTTCCTCCTCTCTCTCTGCCTGCCTCTCTGCCTGCTTGTGATCTATCTGTCAAAAAAAAAAAAAAAAAAAAAAAAAAAAAGCCTCTGCCTTCAGCTCAGGTCATGATCCCAGGGTCCTGGGATCAAGCCCCGCATCGGGCTCTCTGCTTGGCAGGGAGCCTGCTTCCCCTTCTCTCTCTGCCTGCTTCTCTGCCTACTTGTGATCTCTGTCAAATAAATAAATAAAATCTTTAAAAAAAAAAAAAAAAGCACAGTGATGATATGGAGACAACAACACAACTTTGTTGAGGATATTAAAGTGGACCCAAATAAATGCAGAAGTATACTCTTCCTGGATGGAAAGAGTGAATGTTGTAGAAGATGTCAGTTCTCTACAAATTAATCTCTAAATTTAAGGCATTTCTCCAAGTTTATAACAAGTTTAATTTTTAGATCTGGAAGAGCAAATTTTAGAGTTGCAAGGGAAAACCTAATTGATAAGAATATTTTGAAAGAAAAAAAAAACAGAGCAATGGGAACATTTTACCTCTTGGCTAGCTTAACACACCATACAGAACCGTTAAGCGGAATAATATAACATTGCCACAAAGTAGTCAAGAGTGGAAGCAGAAAGACCAGTTAGGGGATAATCACAATAGCCCACGTTAACAATCTTGAGTCTCCACATGCTTAGGAGTTTGCTTGACCATCAGTTTCCTCTAAGTCTTCTAAAATAATCTACCATGAGTATAGATTATTCTATTTCTCTTCATACTTGTCAGTTATTGCTTGATATATTTTGAAGCTATTTGCATATGTCTGTGATCATTATTTTTTCTTTTTATCAGTATGGAATTGTTATTTCTCTTAATGTTCTTTTCCTTAAATTCCATTTGGTTGAGATTAATATTGCTATACTACTTTGCAGTTAATGATTTACAAGGCATATCTTTTCCCATCACTTTAGACCCAGTCTTCCTGTGTGGTTTTGCTTGAGTTTTCCTTGTAAGTGCAACTTAGTTAATTTTACTTTCTTTTTTCTTTACAAAATAATAATTTCTTCAGGACAGTTTTACCAATTCAACTTTAACGTGATTACTACACATATACAGTTATCCCTGCCCTTTTATTTTGTGTCTTCTTGTTATCGTCCTTCCTTTTGTACACACTAAAATGTACATAAATATTAAATATATAAATATGTCAGATATCATATATGATATATATTTCTCTTTGCTGATTGGGAAACTATAGATTTTTATTTCTATTCTTTTAGGGGTGACTTTTAGATTATTAGAGATGCATATGTGTCTCTCTTGAATAGTTTTCTATCCATCCAACCACAATGAGACTTTCAACACGCTTTACATTGTCATTTAACCACCTCTACTTCCATCACGTTATTGCTGTCTGCAGTTGTAATTTTGCCATCTTTTTTTTTTAAAGATTTTATTTATTTATTTGACATAGAGAGAAAGAGATCACAAGCAGGAAGAGTGGCAGGCAGAGCGGCAGGCAGAGAGAGTCGGGGGTGGGGGGGAGCAGGCTCCCTGCTGAGCAGAGAGCCCGATGCGGGGCTCAATCCCAGGACCCTGAGATCATGACCTGAGCCAAAGGCAGAGGCTTTAACCGACTGAGCCACCCAGGTGCTCCTTTTGCCATCTTTTAATCAAACAAAAAGTGATTTAATGTTTGTCTCAACAGTTAATATTTAATAAGTTTCAGCCACATTTTGTCAGTGTCAGTGCACACTATCACTTCATATGTCTAACACTTTCTTCCCTGTTCACTTTTATTTTACCAGAATTCCACCCTTTAATAAACACTTGAGTTGTAACCTTTATTTATTTTTATATGTTTGCAAATATCATTTTTCCTTTACCCTTGAAGAAGAATTTGGCTAGGAATAAAATTCTATGTTGACAGATATATTCCCTCTCTGTGAGATATAATTCTACTCACTTCTGGCATGAGTTGATGCCAAATAGTGCTGGCAAAAAACTATTGTTGTTAGTCTAAATGTCATTTATTTGTAAGAAAAATATATTTTTTTCCCTGGCAGTTTTTTAGATGATCTGTTTATAATTGATGATCTGGGGTGTAATTAAGTATCTAGCTGTGGATTTACTTTTTTTTCCCCCTTTATTTTGCTAGTATTTGGAGAATAATTTCAGTTCTGGAAAGTTGTCAGTAATTACCCCTCCAAACACTGCTTCTTCTGCCATTTCCTCCAGTCTGTTCTGGAATTCTTACTAGATCAATATTGGAGCATTCTGAACTAACCCACAATGTTTTTTAACTGATCTTCATATCTTTATATCCTTAACTCTCTATGATACCACATTCCAGTTTATTAATTTCCATTATGACTATATCCAGTCTTCAGTTTATCCCATCTATTACATTATTTTTCATTTTAAAAATCATACTTTTATTTTCAAGAATTTAAACCTATTTTTTGTTTCATTTTTCCTTTTCACTGTTTTGTTTCATAAATTGTCATTCTTTTTTTTTTTTAAGATTTTATTTATTTATTTGACAGACAGAGATCACAAGTAGGCAGAGAGGCAGGCAGAGAGAGAGGAAGGGAAGCAGGCTCCCTGCTGAGCAGAGAGCCTGATGCGCGACTCGATCCCAGGACCCTGAGATCATGACCTGAGCCGAAGGCAGCGGCTTAACCCACTGAGCCACCCAGGAGCCCTTGTCATTCTTTTTGAAAGGAAGCATGTATACCTGCATTTCTTTGGAAATCCACAGCATAATTTAAAAAAAAAAAAAAAGATTTTATTTATTTATTTGAGAGAGAAAGTGAGTGAGAGAGAGCATGAGCAGGGGGAAGGCAGAAGGAGAGGGAGAGAGAGAAGCAGACTCCCCACTGAGCAGGGAGCCCCAACATAGGACTCGATCCCAGGACCCTGGGATCATGACCTGAGCCAAGGCAGTCGTTTAACCAACTGAGCTACCCAGAAGCCCCCCTACAGCATATTTATTTTAAAGTTTTTGTCAGACTGTTCTACATGGAGTGAATGAATGAATTTCCAATTGTTTATTCTTCGTTATTTTTAGCATTAGTTTTTTTCATGTTCTGAAATTTGCATTTGCAGATTAATTTTAATTTGGATGGATCCTTCTATTAATTTCTCTCTGCCAGTTCCCTTCTTTGCCTACCTCTCCCTGTCCTTGCAAGGTCTTGCCCTTGCCTCTACCCGGCACACTGGACCGCCAGCCGAGGACGGCAGGTTTTTAAAGGCAGTTCAGAGTGCACAGTGACATTAAAGGTTTGCAGATCCAGCCTCTGATTCAGCAGCAGTCTGCCTTAGCTCCAGACTGGTAGGTGTGCCTCTTCCCTTTGCAGCCTTAAGCCTGCAGTACTCCTCAGACCAGAACCCCATACAATCAGAACTTTTCAGCTTCCCAGCATTAAGTCCTTGGCAACAAGCAGTGAGCCTGAGTCCAGCCCCTCCTTAAGGTGGGCCCTTGTTTCCTCTGCCCTGTAGGGGCCATCCTCACCACCCTTTTTGCTTCTGGACTCTGAGCTCAGAAAGCCTACCTTCAGTCTTGGGTGCTAGATTACCCTATTGTATTTATCTCCCATTTCTGGTCTGAAAGAGTGTTTACCTTTATTTGGAATGAACATTTTTTTCCTCCTCTCTTTTTAAAAAGTTCACTCACCAACGCTCTATTTTTGAAAAAATAAAACTTTTGACCTAGAATTTGTCACTCTTTCTTTAAAATAACCCTGTGAGGTAGATAGGCAGGACTGGGAAAGTCTGAGATTATTAGGTGCTGTATTTTATTAATTTTACAGGTAAGATATTACAGAAATCTGAGTAGTTTCCCATTATTTCAAAGCAAGTTTGATGAAGAATGAGGGCTAGAGCTCAGGTCTTTGTGTTCCCATTTCAAACCCTGTTTTTTCTGCTGCATCCTTTCCGTTTGTTTTGTTTTTGTTTTGATCTCACTTTCTGCTATTTATAAAAATAAAATGAGGTAAGTGTTTATTTGAAAATAAATCTAATGTTTCTACTTTGAGAAAGTATTGAATTACCACAGGCTTAAGACAGCTTGTACTCACGTCTGATGGCTTAAACGGCTACAGATCCATTTTCTTCAGTTTCAAGGTCAGCCCTTAGAAAAAGCTGAAGCTCGTCCCCCCAGTACTTCAGTTCACTGGATCGCCACAGGAAACAACCCGAATGACTCCCTGACCCTTTTCCACAGCAGCCCTCAGAATGAGTATATGATAGGCTGTATTCTTGCTCATTCATTCATTCGATGAATAATTAATGAATGCCCATTATGTGACTCTCTCCAGTTTGCCAGGGAGGACCCAGTGCTCTCTGTCCAGTTTGGTGTTTTTCTCAGACAAAAGTGTCCCAGTTGGGATTGTAAAGGATACGGTTCCCCTAAATAGTGTCTGCACTGGTTCTGGTGCAGTGACTGCCTGAGGGACTCAAATAGGCAAAACCTTTTGCCTCTCTTTCCCATCTCCAGCCACTTTTGTGCCACCATGAAAACTCACCCACTATAAACGGAGAGGTCAAGGGGTTCTTAGCCAAAAGATGGTTAGTTACTGCTTTCTCTACTCAAAGACTGTAATGGGCATTCAGAGACTAATAAATTGTGTGCATGAGCAGAAACTAACCCCTACCACGAAGATCAAGAAATCAAGAGTGGGGGCGCCTGGGTGGCTCAGTGGGTTAGGCCTCTGCCTTCGGCTCAGGTCATGATCTCAGGGTCCTGGGATCGAGCCCCACATAGGGCTCTCTGCTCACCAGGGAGCCTGCTTCCTCCTCTCTCTATCTCTGCCTGCCTCTCTGCCTACTTGTGATCTATCAAATAAATGAATAATATCTTTAAAAAAGAAAAAAAAAAAGAAATTACTTCTCCTACCATGTCTCTTATTTAAAAAAAAAAAAAAAAGAAAGAAAGAAATCAAGAGTGCCCAGTGATGGGACTGCTGTCATGAGCCATGTCAAACCTAAGGATTGTCTCCAAGCCCTCTCCCTCCTTCTGCACTTGGTCTCTCACCTCTCTTTACTGGGTCCATGAAAGGGGAAAACCCTCAAAACAAACACACTGATCATTTCTCTAGTGGGTTTGGGGGCTCTGGAAGAGAGATTATTTCTGCCTCAAAGTGTAGAAAATTAGGCATTCCATATTTAAGATGCAACAAATACACCCATATGTCAAGCCTTTCAGAGTAAGGTAAGTACCAGGGCTCTTACATTTTCCAAGGCCCCCAGAAGGGTAAAAAGTAAAGAAATGCCAACATAGTTTGAAATATCGTGATCTCTAAAATACAAAAATTGCAGGGTGAGCGTCTTCCCTCCAACTTTTGAATGTTCAGTCTTGGATTCCATATGTTTATATTTCTTTGAATATTTTGTTAATATCAGGAGTCTAAATGTGAAACACTTTTGGCACTTGGGCTTTCTATGCACGTGTGCATGCACACACACACACACACACACACACACACACTACGCACGAGGCCTCAGTTTTTAATGGCACATTTTAGGATAAAAGCAAGGAAGTGTTTCTTTTTTCATTCTCTCCCTTTTTTGGAGCAAGAAATTATTTTTAGTAATTATTTACCCAAACATTAAGGCTGATTTAGAGCACAAAAGTATTCATACATGAATATCCATATGTAAAGAAAGACATGTTACTTCATAATCAAAATTGCCCATTGCCCATTGGATTTTGGTATTCAAATTTCTAACCAAAGGGGGAGGAATGTGGATATCACTTTGGCTAGGGAAGATAAGGATATCCTAGGAAAATAAGAAGCTAGGCAAGGCTAGTTGCAAAAGTGCAAAAGGTTCTTTTCAGGGATCAACACTCCCTCAAATGGGTGCAGACATAGGCAGAATGTGTGTTCTCCCCTGACCTTTAAAAGACAATGTCAGGTTCATTGCCATGGGGAGTCATTTCCAATTACCAGTGCACCCATACCATCTCTCCCACTTAATTTCTTAGGACAGTCTTTGTGAAATAGTCTGCATGTGTGCCTGCTGACTTTGTAATCTTCAACAGATTAACAGACTTTGGAGACAACTCAGAATTGCCTCTGGTAATAGTCATGACTCCTAGTATCAGTTCATTTCCTCTTATACTTGTTTGTTGATGATCCATGTCAAAAATTTGGCAGAAAATATTGACCATACAGACAACTGCAAGCTGTTGGTTTTTTTGTTTTGTTTTGTTTTGTTTTCTAGATTTTACAAACTACTTGAGCTGATTCTAATGAAATGGGTGGAGAAGAAATAATCCGAGAAATGTTGCTTCTGTATTTACCTCTTGGGGATGAACCGGTAAACAAGTGAAACAGCTTCTGAAGACATGCTGTCTTTCAGAGGCCACCAGGCCCACACCTGATTCACATCTAGGATGTCCAGGGACTTAGGCTCTTCCAAAGTTCACAACTTTAAAAGCATATAAGCAAAATCCAGTTCGGCTCTTTTTATTTTAAACGAAGCTTTGCAATGGCTGCACTAGCCAACATTACACTCAAGATCGACAGAAGGCAACTATTTTAGGGTGGTATGAAAAGTTTCATTGAAAAATGGCATGGGGTAGAAACTCACATGGGACGATCCTCGGGAACCCTGAAAGATACCTTTCATGATGATTCCACCTGAAAGAGATCTGTTCTTATGCTTAACCACAATTGCGCATTGTGTCTACCACTTGACTTGCACATATATCAATCATTATCTTCTCACACATATTACTCATACATCATATTACTAATTAGATCATGAGCCTGGAGGCTATAACACATGGTCCTGAATATGAAATTTTTCTATGTATGAGTTTAATGTTTGTTACCATTTTACCTGCAGAATAAGGGCAACTCAGACCCTAGATGACCAAAGAAGGTTAGATCCTGTTGAGAACTTAGATATTGTGCAGTCAGGTGTCCTTCAAACTCTTTAAGTACCTGAGCTTGAAGAAACATAACTCAGGTGTATAATGTACAAAAGAGATGTAAAAATGAACTGGAAGGGCAGTGCCTAGTAGACTGGATTTCAGTGCACCTTCCATTGCCTATGTCTTCCTCATTCCTACCATTTACAAAGAACCTGTAGGACCCCATGAAGTAGTGTCTAAAAAACACTGCTTTCTTTCACTGAAAGATAAATGAATTATAAGTGTGGTTGTCTTCAAAATTTTGAGATCACACATTCTTAACAGTAAAAACATTTGAGCATATGCCTCAGTGTATATTTATATACTACTATGGTATGCTTATAAAACATACACACAAAATAAAAATGTATAAATAGTTGACTTGAAAATATGAGAGTTACATTTTCCCCTTCATACCCCAGCAGATCATCTTGTTCACCTTTATTTCCCGTATGAAGAACACAGCCTACATTTGTCAGGGTTGACATTCCCAAAACTGCAATAAAACAAGTATTCACGGGTGCCTGGGTGGCTCAGTCTGTTAAGCATCCGACTCTTGATTTCTGCTCAGGTCAGGATCTTAGTGTCCTTGGATCGAGTCCTCCATGGGGCTCTGTGCTCAGCCAGAGTCTGCTTGGGATTCTCTCTCTCCTTCTCCTTCTGCCCCTGCCTCCAATTCTGTGCACGTGCTCCCTCTCTCATCTCTCTCATCTCCCTCTCTCATCTCTCTCTCTCTAAATAAAATCTTGAAAAAAAAAAATAAAACAAGGATTCAAGATCTGGTCATCAACTTAGTGGTCCAGTGTTCTATTCACTCTTCAAATATTCCTCCAGTTCAGAGTTTGTCACTCTAGAACTGTGTTACTAAGTAATGTATAACTTTCTTTAAAACAACAAAGTCTTTATCTTTCTAGTTATTGTGCAACAATAAAAAAACTAATTTACAAGCCAAATATGATCCAAACTACACAATGAATAAACACTGGAGATGCTGGCATGACTTGATTATGATGGATTTTGGTGCTTTGATACAATAGAATTATCAATTATATCAACTAGGAATGATTTTGTATGTATATAACAGCAAAAAAGATTTGTAAAGGTTTAGAGAAATAAGAGTTCATTTTTCTCACATAATCTACAGATAGGCAACTATTGCATTGATCTGGGGTTTCGACAATGTCAAGGATGCTGCATCTGGAAATCTTGTTGGTTTTTCCTTTATGGTTATAAGATACCTACTGTGGTTACTTTTATTTTTAATAACATTATTTCAACCATTGACTGATTTATGAACTTCCTTGTTTTAATAGTGCTAGCAATATACAAAACAAAAAAATTGTCTTAACAAAAAGTTATTTTCTGTGTATTTACAACTTTATCTTTTCTGCTAAATAATTGATTTGAGCTGATGCATACTAGACAGGCCCCACTGACATTTTTTACTATTTCAAATGATTGATCAAATTTATTATTAACTCAAGACCGAACAGCCTGAGAAATGGCACTGTTGAGATAGGAGTGTTAAAGACATACTCCTCCTTGTTCACAATATGCTGTTGGGAATACTCTCAGCATAGAATTTTTTTTTTTAAGTATTTTTAGGGTCTGATGCTCTCTTTTGATGTCAGTAAGAAATTAAATAAATATTCCAGAACCAGTGCATGGTTGTATATAGATTGGTTGGATAGGCATAGGAAAGAAGGGAAGGCTGGAGAACGTGGGAGTTCCTGGGAACAACACCTCTGTAGGTAGGAAGTAAGAGGGGGAAGGTCATGGAGATAATTAGGGACCAGATCATGTGAAACCAATGAGCAATTTAAAAGACTTTGAATTTTATTCTCAGTGGAGTAAGGAGGCTTTGAAGGGTTTTAAACACGTCAATAACATGACCTAAGATACATCTGGAGAAGTTAAGTAAATTGTCCAAGTTCACACGGTTTATGAGTTGGTGAAGTTGTGATTCAAACTCAGGTCCATTCTACTCCAAAGACTGAACTTTTAACAATCCATGCTCCAGAGTATTGTTTTACTTTTGATATTATTATCCAAATCAAATCCTAATCTCAAAGCTTGGGTTTGTGTCCAAGTTGATTTTTGCTTAAAGAGTCTATTACACCGGCAACAACATATTTTGACTCCCTGAAATATATTATGAAATATGAAGATACAGAAAAGAAAGATAAAATGGAAAACAATCCTCTATTGGAAAAAAGATATCAAAAACTTTACTACATTGAAAACATTTAAGCAAAATGACATTCAAGAGGAATTCAGTGATTTATGTTAGTTGAATCTATATACTATGAATTAGAATGTGAATTTCTACATCAAAATAATTCTGATTTTTCTTTCAAAATTTTGTCTGAAATAAAAATTGAGCTGAACATATTGCATACCTAATTTCTTTATGAATTTTTCATATATCTTTCTTCTAGATTGCTTCAAGACATGTGATTAGTTAAGTTGAAATCCATGTGAAAGGCTCCTGTTGTATTTTCTTACTGATTGGGAGAAAACTCATGAGATAAATTATCCCATGTTCATTCTACAGTTTGTAGTCTCGAGAAAACTGGATAGTTCAAAGCAAGCCTCATTCTGTTCTGAGATTCTTCCATTATTTCTTTATTTATTCTGAAGTCATATTATTGCATTCTTCTTTTCCTCTATCTTCTGAGGGAGCTAAGATAAAATAGTTTTATGGAGGAAAGTAACTATCTTGAAAAAAGTTGCACATTTATTTATTCAGTCAAATGATTTCTTGTATTGATGATCCCCAATTTTCAGTGCCTCTTTATTTTTTCTGTGACATAAAGGAAATAAAACTTCCTAAGTGGATAGGATAGTACATCAGGGTTATACAGGCTATTGTTTTATGTTTCCTTTAAAAAGTGACAAATTTGCTTAATAACGGCTGAATTTATTCTTTCCTCCTATCCTGACCTGCATTTGGCCAATACTTGATGTCAGTATTTGTATTTTGCCTTGAGAACCATGCCAGTCTGAGGAAAGAACAAAGATATTTTATTGTCATAAGAGTTTTCATTTAGTGTACTGGGGACAATTCTTCATGCCAGTAAAGACAATTCTACAGTATTGTAATTTTGAACAACTTCAAAATATCTCATTGTATGAATGTTTAAATTCATTTAAATAAATCCCTATTGTTATACATTTAAGCTGTTTTCTATTTTTCATTATGATTTTATTTTTTTATTATTTTTTTAAGATTTTATTTATTTATTTGAAAGACAGAGATCACAGGTAGGCAGAGAGGCAGGCAGAGAGAGAGGAAGGGAAGCAGGCTCCCCGCTGAGCAGAGAGCCCAATGCGGGACTGGATCCCAGGACCCTGAGATCATGACCTGAGCCGAAGGCAGCAGCTTAACCCACTGAGCCACCCAGGCGCCCGATTTTTCATTATGATTTTAAAATGTTGTCAAGAACACAATTGTAACTAACTTCATTAACAAATATTCAACAATTTATTTTCTCACACACAGTTGAAGCAATCTTTTCCAAAGATAAACTACTTATATTTAAAACTCCTTAAAGCTTTGGAAGGACACTTTAGCTGTTTGAGAGAAAGAGCAAAACCCTGAAAAAAGAGAGAACTTTGGTGCTTTTTGTCCCTTCCTGCTTCAGTGACCACAGTCCCCCTTCTCTTGCCATTCTAGTTACAATGATGTCCTGTCTGTTCCTTGTATTCATCATGTCTCTTCCTACCACAGGATCTTTGCACCTATTACTTCTCTGATTGAAACCTGCTTTCTTCCCTCTTCTGGTTAACATGGGTTTATCATTCAGCTTTCAGCTTAAAGGGCCCCACCCGAGAAAATCCATTGTTGATATCTTAACATTAAATACCCCTGTTAACACATTCATTCCTCCCTTACATAGCACTTGCTGCAGTTGCCACATGTTTGTATTGTTTTTGATATGTCTCCACCACTAAACTACCTTTATGAGGGCAGGGACTTACTGAATATCCAGCACCTTGCAAATTGACTGACACAAGTGTTGTGTGAGTGTGTGTGTGTGTGCATATAAAATATTTATCAAATATATATTATGTGCCAAGTCCTACATTAATTGATGTATCTATATGAATTTTCTTAAGCATGTTCTTATAATACATTTTTGGAAGTGGAAGCTATTCAGTCAAAGGCTGTGCACATTTTTATAGTTTTAATACATGTCAATTTGTTTTCAAGAAATATGCTCAGTTGAAATCCCAAGACCAGTGTGTCAGGGTGATAACACTTTTCCTTGAATGCCCAAAATACTTATAATTGTCATCTGCTGTGATTTTCATTTTTTTCTAGTAAGAAAGAGTATTTATATTTATTAATCATTTGTTCCTACTCTGTGATTTCTTAGATTTAAACCCTTAAACAACATCTTACAAATAGAAACATATATTCCTGTTCCACAATTTTCTTGGAGATCTTTCTTGGAGATCTGCAATACTTCTTCAAATTTTGTGTTTTCATCTGGATAAAACTATAAAAAGAAATGATACAGGTATATTCTAGCCACCTGTAGAACCACCATAAAATCAAGTCTTACCAAGTAATTTTAGTACAAGTGCTTGCACTATGATAAAAAAAAAAAAAGGAACCACTTAACACAACTTTACTTATAAATAGTGAGAAGAGAACAAAAGCAGACTTAATAATGAAGTGATGTTTTCATACCAAATGAAGACCAAATGATGCCATGCTGTGCTTTATGAATACTAATGCCATAGTTATTTCAAAAGAGAACATTTCTGGAAGAACTCAAAAAACTTGCATAAATACTATAGCGTATTCTAAGAAGACATTTAGTTTCTGCAAAACAACATCAACTTTTATATTTAATTATTATCGTGGGCTTGAATTTTAGGTTTTTATAAGTATTTCACTGTCATTTAATTTAAAAATTCAGCTTTGTTAACATAGTATAATAAGATTTCTATACTGAGTTTTATATTTGCTCTTATTTGTCAATATAGAATTAATTTTAATTAACATCAGGAGTCTTTAAAAATGTTTTACTTTCTTTTTTTTAAGGATTTTTGTATTTATTAGAGAGAGAGCACACACATGTGTGTGCATGTGTGCGGGTTAGGGGGAGGAGCAGAGGAGGAGGGAGAGTGAAACTTAAGCAGACTCCCTGTTGAGGGGGGAGTACCATGTGTGGCTTGATCTCAGGACTCCAATTTCAGACCTGAGCCAAAACCAAGGGTCAGACACTTAACCAACTGCGCCACCCCAGGTGCCTCTAAAAATATTTTCCTTTTAAAAAAATGGCTTTATATTATTCAACAGTGTGACACACCATCATAGACCAACATGGTTTCAGTTGAAATCTACAACTCGCACTTACCTAAAGAATTGTGAAGAAGAAATATCTGATGTGGTTAAGATGACCATAAAATTTATCTCTCAAACCACCAGCACACTACAGGTATAGTTACTTATGGAGATGTTAAATCACTATGTTGTACAGCTGGAACTACTGTAACATTGTGTGTCAACTGCACCCAAATTAAAAAATTAACAACAACAAAAGAATCACCAGCACACTTTAGAGAGTGAAAGGAAATGCTGTTAAACGTCATGCCAGGACAATACGTGTAAAACTCATCAGTCCTGTGCAGACTGTGTTGTTTGATCACTCTAAATATATATTTGGCTTTGTAGTAACTTTTTGTCATGTGATAAACAAGGCAGGGAGAAATATGAACTTAGCTAGTCTAGACCACTGGGCACAATCATTACAGAATTTTGGCCTTGAGATTTGACTCACTGAATTAGAGGAAGAGAAGCAACAGGAGCATCTTCTGGAATAGTTACATCTAGAAATAGCTAGAAAGCACAAAATGATTTTTGATTTGATTAGATTACACAAAATTATGTGTAAAACCGAGTAAGCTGAGAAAAGAACAGGCAAAACTTGATGCGAATTTTTTAAATAAATTAGACTCCAAGCACAGTTTACCAATTCCATTCCTTTCCCTATAAATAGGAATTGCTCAGATAGAACACACAGCAGACTAACTCATCTTCAGTTTGACTTTAAAATGTCAACTGTAAGTGATGGTAACTTCTAAATTCTTATCTCCGGACTCAACTCTCCCCTGAACTCTGGAATTGCATATATAACTTCCTACCTGTGTAGAAGACATCTCAAAATTAGCATATACTATTGTAGTCTGCTCGAACTTCCATAACACAGTATCATAGACTGAGTGGTTTAAACAACAGAAAGTTATCCTCTCACAGTTCTGTGGGATGGGAAGTCCAAGAGCAGGGCGTTGGCCAATTCAGTTCCTAGTGAGGTCATTCTGAGCTTGCTACCTTCTTGTTGTTGTCTCCACGTGGTGACACAAGAGTGAGAGAGACCGAGAGACAGAAAAGACAGAGAGAACAAGAATATGTGAGAATTGGGGCACCTGGGTGGCTCAGTGGGTTAAAGCCTCTGCCTTTGGCTCAGGTCATGATCTCAGGGTCCTGGGATCAAGCCCCACATCGGGCTCTCTGCTCGGCAGGGAGCCTGCTTCCTTCTCTCTCTGCCTGCCTCTCTGCCTACTTGTGATCTGTCTCTGCCGAAGAAATAAATAAAATCTTTAAAAAAAAAATTGTTAAAAAAAAAAAAAGAATATGTGAGAGTATACAGTCTGCTACCTTTTCTTTTTCTTTTTTTTTTTTACTTCTTTTTTTAATTTTATTTTTTATAAACATATAATATATTTTTATCCCCAGGGGTACAGGTCTGTGACTCGCCAGGTTTACACACTTCACAGCACTCACCATAGCACATACCCTCCCCCATGTCCATAATCCCACCCCCCCCTCTCCCAACCCCACTCCCCCCATCAACCCTCAGTTTGTTTTGTGAGATTAAGAGTCACTTATGGTTTGTCTCCCTCCCAATCCCATCTTGTTTCATTTACTCTTCTCCTACCCCCTTAACCCCCCATGTTGCATCTCCTCTCCCTCATATCAGGGAGATCATATGATAGTTGTCTTTCTCCGATTGACTTATTTCGCTAAGCATGATACCCTCTAGTTCCATCCATGTCGTCACAAATGGCAAGATTTCATTTCTTTTGATGGCTGCATAGTATTCCATTGTGTATATATACCACATCTTCTTTATCCATTCGTCTGTTGATGGACATCTAGGTTCTTTCCATAGTTTGGCTATTGTAGACATTGCTGCTATAAATATTCAGGTGCACGTGTCCCTTCGGATCACTACGTTTGTATCTTTAGGGTAAATACCCAGCAGTGCAATTGCTGGGTCATAGGGTAGTTCTATTTTCAACATTTTGAGGAACCTCCATGCTGTTTTCCAGACCTTTTCTTATAAGTGTGCTTAGTCCTATAGCACACGAGGTCCACATCCTTATAACCTCATCTAATCCTAATTCTATCCAAAAAGCCCATTTCCAAATACCATCATTTTGGGGGTTAGGGCTTCAAAATATGAATTTAGGGGGGACACAAACATTTTGTACATAGCATAAGCCAAACTTTTTAGATACCTTCCAACTTAAACTGGCTTCTCTCTGAGGCTTCCTCATTTCAATAAATGACACTTCATTTAGAAATTACTCAGATCAAACACTTGGAGTTCTTCTCAATCCCTCATTTTCTTCTACACCCACCAATCTAAAATTGCTTTTAGTGCTTACTACAAAAAATGCTTGCTCTGGGTTATAATGTCCTCTGAGATCTGGGGTCTGGCTAACTCTCTGATGTTCTCACCATTTCTAGCCATACTTTCTTAGTTGGTAGTATTACATTTTATACTATACCAAAATTTCCATAATTGTTTCACTGTATTTAAGTGGATTCAATAGTCATATCCAAATATTTTTCTGTGTTTTCTCTAGTCATCTATTGATTGGCCAAATTTCATCATCCTGATGGTATCACTCTGCTGTGAGCTCTTGCATATTTAGAAATGTAGGCTTTTGTCCTTATTCTTTTTTTTTTTTAAGGTTTTATTTATTTGACAGAGAGAGTAGGCTGAGAGGCAGGCAGAGAGAGAGGAGGAAGCAGGCTCCCCGCCGAGCAGAGAGTCTGATTCAGGGCTCGATCCCAGGACCACGGACCATGACCCGAGTTGAAGGCGAGGCTTTAACCCACTCAGCCACCCAGGCGCTCCTTTTGCCTTTATTCTTAAGCAATGACTTGGCTCTACTTCGTCTCTACCTGTGACATATATCCCTGGACTCAGAGATACTCTCTCAAGCCATCCCTCCCCAGATCTTGCTGGCCGCATACAGGGAAATGATTAGGCCCATTTACTTTAGCAGAATTCTGAAATTTGCACTAGCTTTCTAGAGGTATGTTTTCTACTTGGCATTCTCCTTTACATAGATCCAAATTTCAAATTGCAATCATTATCATTAGGTTTTGTGGCTGTCTCCAAGTTCACTGGAGATGGGTTAATAATTATTTTGTTCTTTGCAATGTTTGGCTGCTTTTAGAGAGAAGGAGGAATAGAAGTGCCTTTATTTTTTTGTCTTTAACTGGAAGTTTGATTCAAAAGTTTTATAAATCAATATATAAATCTAGTCATCAAGACACTCATAGTGTAGTAAGAAGAAACCATTCTTAAAAAAAGCAATGCCTGGGGCGCCTGGGTGGCTCAGTGGGTTAAGCTGCTGCCTTCGGCTCAGGTCATGATCTCAGAGTCCTGGGATCGAGCCCCACATCGGGCTCTCTGCTCAGCGGGGAGCCTGCTTCCTCCTCTCTCTCTGCCTGCCTCTCTGCCTGCTTGTGATCTCTCTGTCAAATAAATAAATAAAATCTTAAAAAAAAAAAAAAAAAAGCAATGCCTATTTGTATGCTATAGGGTGTAGTAGGCAATAGCTTACCTATTTAATGTCTTCATCAGCTCTTATAAAAATTGCTTTTTAAGCAAAAATACACATGTAAGCAAAAGTTATGTTATATTACATTTAAAAGCAGGTGAGTTTGTTTTTATTTGCTAGGAATTTTTAAATTGAAATCAAAATAATTAAATACTACTAAAACTCATAATAATGACAAAATTCTAAAGTTTGGCATTACCAGGCTTATGAGGATGTAGAACATAGGAAACTCTCATGTCACTGGAGGCATCAATGCTACTCCCAGTATAGACACTAAAAAGTATTATTTTTATGTGTAGAAAAAAACTAGTAAAAGGATTTTCATTATAACATTACTGGTAATCATTAAATTTTGTCAAACAACTAAATATACCTTAACCAAAAGATGGATAAATAAATTGTAGTAAATTAAACATTAGTGTATTATATGCCAATTAAAATGAATAAACTAAAACCACATGTATTAACATGGATTGATCTAAAAAATATAAATGAGTTAAATAGCAAGTTGGGGAAGGATAGGTATAGTGGGCTGCCATTTGCATAAAGTTTAAAAATTACATAAAACAATACTTCGTTTCTTCAAGATGGGATTGGGAGGGAGACAAACCATAAGTGACTCTTAATCTCACAAAACAAACTGAGGGTTGCTGGGGGGAGGGTTTTCGGAGAGGGGGGTGGGGTTATGGACACTGGGGAGGGTATGTGCTATGGTGAGTGCTGTGAAGTGTGTAAACCTGGTGATTCACAGACCTGTACCCCTGGGGATAAAAATACATTATATGTTTATAAAAAAATTTAAAAATAATAAAATTAAATTTAAAAAACCAAAAAACAAAAAAACAAAACAATACTCAGTTTCTTATCAGGTATAGTTGGATCAGGAAATTAGAAGCCACATACATTGTAAGTATCAAGAATTTTGATACAAGGGCGCCTGGGTGGCTCAGTGGGTTAAGCGGCTGCCTTCGGCTCAGGTCATGATCTCAGGGTCCTGGGATCCAGTCCCGCATCGGGCTCTCTGCTCAGCAAGAAGCCTGCTTCCCTCTCTCTCTCTGCCTGCCTCTCTGTCTACTTGTGATCTCTCTCTGTCAAATAAATAAATAAAATCTTTAAAAAAAAAAGAATTTTGATACAAAAGCTTAAAGGCATACAAAAGAATTGAAAGGGTCAGGAGAATATAATTAGGAAATTCCCTGGTGACAATCTCAGTTGTAACAACAGAGCTGAGCTGGTAGTTTTCAAGAGGTTATTTACAAAGCATCGAAAGTCTCAGGAACCAAGGGAAGGTCCTGACTATCCCAGCAGGCAACACCGATTCTCAAGAAGCCATTACTTGACGTTGCAATTGCCGACAACACTAAAGAAGGTGAGCTTGCCAGAAAGCTGTTGTAATCTTGTTTGCAATCTACCCAGCGTCTGTCTGAAAGCACCTCCAGAAAATCCTATGCCCCTTTTTTTCCCTACCTTCCAAATATCACCAGAGTGCCACTCACTGGTAAACTATAACCCAGAGCCATGGGGAAAAGGGAATTCTAAAATATCTTTCTTTGTTTCTCCTCTGCATTGCAGAGACCTCTGAAGACCTTGGAAGACCTTGGAAGGGATAGCAATGATGCCATATTGACAATGGTTCAGCCAAATATTTGTCCTGGATACGAATGATTATAATAACTTGAAAAGTAAGCTTGGGGATGATAAGCACTATATGCAGGAGATTGATTACTTTGTATCAGAAGATAGTCAAACCAAAAGCCAGGCAAGGTTAAGTGGAGAAGCTACCAGTCTTAACAAAGAATCTGATAGCATAGCAGTTTCTAATGAATAGAGTTGTTAACTGAACAACCGTTATTTCAAGCACATGTGTAAACACTGTAAATTGACTGGTTCACTTATCATCTAAGCCTAATTGGATTTGTTTTATGCTCTGAGTTGAGCCAAGTAAAAAAAGTTTTTGAATTGCCCAGATTCTCTGATAAAGAAAGGTACACAATCCTCTGTAATCTGAACGACTTTGCAATAATGACTCTATCCTTAAGGTTCAAGATGATTTAATTCTGCTTAAGAGGAGAGGGAGAGTAAACATGTAACTAAAAAGTCCAGTGTGTGCCCAGTGGGAGAACCACGTGGGGAACTTGCAGGCAGACATGCAGACTTTAGATTGTGTTTGAACAGGAAAGCCTGACACCTTCCAACTTCAAACTGATCAAAGGACTGAACTGATTTCACTTTTTCAAGTTTCTCGTGTATATACATATGCTTATCTCAACTGAGGGGAAAGTTAAAAACAAGGAAATTTAAGGATCAGTGTGGTGCTATCAGGCTGTGTGAAAATCCTATGAGGTCGATCAGTGTGGTGCTATCAGGCTGTGTGAAAATCCTATGAGGTCTTCCTTTCAATCACAAAAGAATACTTTTTACCTTTTTCTATCCCAGGTCAATTTCATCCAAATTTCTTCCTCCCATCCTGTTCTTGCCCGCCATAATTATCTCTGGCTGTCTCACAGTGTTTTTATCTTGGCCTCTGACACTGAATACTTTCTTTCAAAAAGATAATATCTAGTTTCCTACAACTATAAAAACATTAAAAATCATTTTATATTTTAAACTTTTAAAACACGGTGTCTTTAACATGCTTAAAAAGACATAGGTGCTTAAAGTGTTTATGTTATAAATATGTACTGTTATTTAAATATCTATAAGATATTTAAATATAAGTTTATAAGTATCTTCCAAAGATACTTCCAAGACTATCTTTGTATTTCTAAGAACTAACTCATTAACATCTAAGAGCTACAAGTGACTAAATTATAGCATAAAAATGTTCAGAAGTGAAAATATAGCAATGCTGTAACTGTTGCACTAATGTGAATGTCAAATAGATAGCAATGCAAAAAAAAAAAAAAAAATCTGTTCAAAAGCTAGAAGTCAGCCATGTAAGGTGGGTTGAAAACTGGAAATCTTTAATAGAAGGCAAGAGGAGTGAATCATCGAAAGGAGCAGATCACAGCTACAAATGCCAACAGAAGAGCCAGGAATGAGAAAACAAAAAGTGAGGGAGGAATTCCTATGGCTGTCCAACAGCAAACACATGCCCATTTTTCCTTGATCAGTTGAAAACAGTCACAGAAATTATGGGACTGGGCAGTTGCCATGTTTTTTTATTTTATTTTATTTTATTTTTCAAAAGAGTTTGTGGTTGTAGTTTGCAGCAAATGAGAAATAGACAGGAGAAAAGATCTAGCTGTGGATTTTTCCTCAGAGTTGACAGTCAACATCTGGGGAGATTAAGAGAAGTAAACCAGCTTATCTAATTAAAACCTTTGATAACTTACACAGCTTACTTACTAATAACTAAGCTGGAATTTACAGTTTACAAAGTGTTCTCACGTTAAAACCCTTCTAAACAAAGTACTTGAACATGGGCACTTGACTAGAATATCATAATGAACAATTAAAGTGCAGTGTGTGTGTTTATTTATTAAAAATGATGTTCTCTCTCTATTCAATTGGAAACCAAATAAAACAACAAATGAAATGATAACAGAAAATCTCACAGTAAAAACTGACTTTGGTAATTAACAGAGAAAGATGCTGTAGGCCCAGTTGAACTAAACAGACTGACATGAGACACAATATATATTAATAGTATAAGCTTAATCCACTTTAAAATTGGACGTGCTCAACCTCACAAAACTTCCCAGCTGCCTCAGTGTCCCCATATACTTCCAGTATTCCCCAGCGATAAGACATAAGGAGATGAGAAGTAAATATTATCTTAATTAACAATAGCCATGTTCTATCTAAGGCAATTCAGAATGTTTTTTTTAAAATTTTTATTTAATTCTACTTAGTTATTATATTAGTTTCAGGTGTAGAATTCAATGATTGATCACTTACGTGCTCGTCATAGCACGTGCCCTCCTTAATACCCATCCCCCCTCTAGCCCATTCCCCACCTCCACCCATCAACCAGAATAAATTTTATTTAAAAAAGAATAAATTTTATATTGCTTTTTGATATTCAAACAGGTCTATCTGTTTTGAAGATAGAACTCAAAAGGTAAGCTCAGGTCATACATTTAATGTGGCTCTTTTGAAGAGCCACATTAAATGTATTGTGGTTTTGTAATGTATTATATTTTGTAATGTATTACATTTTGTTTTGTAATGTATTGTATTTTGTAATGTATTACAAATTACATTTGTAATGTATTACAAAATTTTGTGATGTATTACAAATTACATTTGTAATGTATTACAAAAATTTTGTAATGTATTACAAAGCCTGCTTCCTTCTCTCTCTCTCTGCCTGCCTCTCTCCCCACTTGTGATCTCTGTTTGTCAAATGTAATGTTGTGGTTCAAGAGTCAGATGTTTCAGGGACACTTCTTCTCTTATCATCTGTAGTCTGCGATGTTATAATAAAGAAACAAGGGCACCCCAAAGTTAGATGGTTCCTGTGATTCATTCCCTAGTCTGCAGCCTCCTCAGTGCCCATGGTGTCAGATAAGCTGCAAGAAGGCTGATTAGTTTCAGCTCTGAAGTAGGAACACAACGGCCAGAACACGAGTGGTTATTCTGAAAACAGTCTGACCCAGAAAGCATGTCAATCTCTCAGACAATCTACCTAATTTTTCAGTCAGAGAGGGGTGTTACGGAGTTGTGGGAGCTTAAAAGTTCATCTGTGCTAACTGAACTTTCAAGTTATTTTTTTCCATTTAGCTCTTGTTTTAAAAGTTGTACTTCATGGGGTGCCTGGATGGCTCAGTTGGTTAAGTGACTGCCTTCAGCTCAGGTCATGATCCCAGGGTCCTGGGATCGAGCCCCGCATCGGGCTCCCTGCTCAATGAGAAACCTGCTTCTCCCTCTCCTGCTCCCCTCACTCATTGTGTTTCTCTCTCTGTCAGATAGATAAATAAAATCTTAAAAAAAAAAAGAAAAGAAAAGAAAAAAGAGGGGCGCCTGTGTGGCTCAGTGGGTTAAAGCCTCTGCCTTCTACTCAGGTCATGATCCCAGGGTCCTGAGATCCAGCCCCACATCAGGCTCTCTCCTTGGCAGGTAGCCTGCTTCCTTCTCTCTCTCTGCCTACCTCTCTGCCTACTTATGCTCTCTGTCTGTCAAATAAATAAATAAAATCTTAAAAAGAAAAGAAAAGAAAAGAAAGTTATACTTTATGTCCCACGATTTTTCTCACAGTAAGTTGAATAATACTCATTCTTTTGTAAATACTTAATGTGTGAATTCTGTATATGCAGCACTGTTTTAGTCATAAAGGTACAGCATTGAACACATTTAATTTTTAATCGTCTTCTCATGTAGCTTTTATTCCAGTTGGAGAAGAAAAACAGTAAACAAACAAACGATCCACATAATTTCAGATAGCAGTAAGTGATTTGGAATCAATAATGGAATAGAGGGTACTTGAGGGTTGGAGGGGAACATAGCTAAGATATTCTAAGTCTAGGCTTTTGAGAGATGATAGTGTTTGAATTAAATTCTGAGGAAGAGAAAGAGGGCAGCTATGCAAGGATTTGGGGCAAGAGTATTGCATGCAGAGAGAATGGCAGGTGCAAAGGCCTCAGGGCAGGAAGAAGATTATGGTCTGCAGGAAAAGCAAGAAGGCCAGTGTTTCTGGAGCACAGTAAGCTTGGAAAGTGTAGTGTAAGATAAAATTAAAGATGTAGGTTAATAACGTAGAACCCTAAGACTATGTTATAAGAAAATGGAAGTCATTGAAGGATTTTTAAACAGGGGAACAGCAGAATTTCCTGGGGCTGCTGGCAAAGAACAATCCGGGCAAGCAAGACTAGAATTGGGGAGACGGGCTGGGGGTTATTGCAGTAGTTGAGGTGAGAGAAGATGGTAGTCAGTCAGAAGTTGGGATAGGGATACAGGGAAGGGGACAGATTTGTGAGACATGTATTTTGAAGGTAGGATTTTATAACTAGTGTATAAGATGTGATGGTATGTTGTGGAAAAGGATTACATCAAACTCAGAACTTATAGGCTGAGAGTCAAATGAATGACTCACAGGGAACTAAAAATCAAATATGATTGGGAATACAGTGTGAGAACGGACAATTCTGTTCAGATATGTTAGGTTTGATATTTTTATTAGAACCCATAACGGGTAAATATGAGCCTGGAGTTTGAGGGTAGAACCAAGGCCTGGGGTGCTGGGGTAGTCATCAGCAGATACGTGTTCTTTAAAACTGTCAAACCAGGGGCGCCTGGGTGGCTCAGTGGGTTGGGCCGCTGCCTTCAGCTCGGGTCGTGATCTCGGGGTCCTGGGATCGAGCCCCGCATCGGGCTCTCTGCTCAGCGGGGAGCCTGCTTCCCTCTCTCTCTCTCTCTGCCTGCCTCTCTGCCTGCTTGTGATCTCTGTCAAATAAATAACTAAAATCTTTGAAAAAAAAAAAAAAAACTGTCGAACCAAATGAGATCACCTAGGATGGGGACATAGATAGAAAACAGAATAAGAACAAAGACTAAAGCTTGAACGTGTTGACATTTAGAGGCTGAAAAGAATATAGGCCAGCAAAGGAGAGTAAGAAGCAGCAGCCAGTGATGCAAAATAAAAATCAGGACATTTGAATATTAACAAATCATGTGCCTCTTTTTTTTTGAAATACATATGGACTCTCACTTCTCAGTATATCTGTTGTTTCCACCTTTGTCCAAACCTCCTCCATCTCTTGCCTGAATTGCCAGAATAGCTTCCTGCTTCTACCCTTTCTCCTCAAGAAGCCAGATGATCGTATAAATACAAGCAGAGATGTCATCCACCGCTCTGTTCAAAACCTTGCTTTGGGTCCCATCTCATCTGGAGGTTAAAGTCAACCTTTCTCCATGCTCCCAAGGCCTTTGACAGTTTGTACCATTATCGTTCTGATCCCTTCTCTTTCCCTTACCCACTTTTGCTTGTGTCACACTGGCCCCATCACCATGCCCCAGGCACACACACCTGGCCCTCCCCAGCTTCAGTGCTTTGCAATGGCTGCTCCCTCTGCCAGCAATGCTCTTGCCCCATAAATTATCATATTTTCTTTTTTTTTTTTTTTTAGCTTTTATTTACTTATTTTTCAGAGAGAGAGAACACAAGCAGGGTGAATGACAGGCAGAGTGAGAGGGAGAAATAGACTTCCCGCTGAGCAAGGAGCCTGAGGCAGGACTCAGTCCCAGGACCCTGGGAGCCTGGCTTCAGCTGAAGGCAGCACTTTACCGAATGAGCTACCCAGGCATCCCAAGTTATCTTATTTTCTTACCTCCTTCGGGTTCTTTGCTTGAATATCACCCTGAGTAGTAGTAGTGAGTGAGTGAGTAGTAGTAGTGAGTGAGTAGTAGTGAGATCTTCCCTGAACATCCTATTTAAAATGGCACCCCCTGAGGCGCATGGGTGGCTCAGTCATTTAAACATCTACCTCAAGCTCAGGTCATGATCCCAGGGTCCTGGGATCAAGCCCTGTGTCAGGATCCCTGCTCAGAGGGGAGCCTGCTTCTTCCCCTCCCTCTCCCATCGCCCCCTCCCCACTTTGTTGTGTGAGCTCTCTCTCTCTCTCTCTCTCTCTCAAATAAATAAAATCTTTAAAAAATAAAAATAAAATGGCAACCCCCTTCCCAATTCCCCTTAACTGCCTTCCTTGCTTCATTTTTCCATAGCATGTAGCAGTATCTGCTGCACCATAAATTTTATTCATTTATTTACATTCTTGTTGCCTGAGTTCCCCATGGGGGCAGGATTTTTTTTTTTTTTTTTGTACTTGCAACAATTCCTGGTCCACCAGCATTCAATAAATAATGGTTAAACAGAACCCCACAGATTAGAGTATTGTGAAAAGGAAGGATTCAACTTTACTGAATATGCTGAGAGATTGGTTGAGATGCTGTTATTTGGCAAAACAGAGGCCACTGATGATCTTGACTAAAGCCATTTCATGGAGTGGTGTAGATAGAAGGCCACCGAACTTGTTGAAGAAAACCCAGAGGTGAAGAAGACCATAGTCTGGATATATTTACAACTTCGAAATAGTTTCTCTTTAAAAGACAACAGAGAATGACGTGGTAGCTAGGAGGGATGAGACAAGGATGTGTGTTTTCTAGTAGCTTTGCTCTCTCTAGAAGAGAGAAGCAGCTGATGACGCAGAAGAGCAGCAGAGTTTAATTCTGGGAATGAAATATTTGAAAGACAAGTTTCATTAAGTTCATCAGAGCTAACATTTCAATGTTTTCCTAATATTACCATAATGTATCTTTCTACTCAATAATTAAGGAATTACTTAATTCTCAGAGTTCTCACAGCTCTGTTTTTATTTGTATCTTTAGAGAAAGCCTTGTTCTGAATATAACTTCAAAGAGACAAGTAACAGTCAAGTATCAGTGGTTAATTAAAACAAAATGTGGAAAGTGCTTTAATGTTTATAATTTGAATTATCCCATTCTATGTACTCTTATACCTGCAATCCTTACAGAAGCCTTTGATCAAAAATTGGCAAAATTCTGAAGGACTTATGATTCTTTCATTTACCTCTTTCTTTCTCAAATAAGTAACTTTTAGAATTTAGCTTTCTGTATCTACCAATTCCATTTACTAAAAGTTAATTTCAATATCTTCAACTGGATTCCTTGGGAAGAAAGACATTGATTTAATCCTTATTGTTATGGAGCTTAAAATTGTATTGAGACATCATATCTTATATAAAAATTTTACACATAAAATATTAGTAGAGATGCAAGTTGCAAGTTATTATAGCATATGCTAAAGAAAATACACTTAGGTGGTGACAAGAGTGACCTGGGGATAATCCTTGAACCTATTCAGCATTCGTATATCAACAATACCCAAATCCAGATCTATAGTCTGTAGGGCGACCAACTCAGTTTTCCCAGGACTTTCCTGACTTTATCATGGAAACTTCACTGGGGGAAAATGAAACATAATCCAGGCAAATAGGAAGACTGGCCATATTTACAGCCTGCTTTATAACCTAATTTAACTGGACATCTCCACAACACAGCCCACAGATGTCTTACTCTCAAGAGCACCAAAAACACATTTATCCTTACCTCCTACAAAACTGATCTTCTGCTTGTATTCTTTACCTTAGTTATTTCTACCACCATTTACCCTGAAGATCATGCTAGACACTAGGTCTCTATTCTTTTTCATTTTTTTTACATATTCTTTTTTTTTATTTTAAACTCAATTCATTAACATATAATGTATTATTAGTTTCAGAGGTAGAAGTCAGTGATTCATCAGTCCTATATAATATCTAGTGCTCACTACGTCACATGCGCTCCTTAATGTCCATCACCCAGTTACCACATCCCCACACCTCTCTCCCCTCCAACAGCCCTCAGTGTGTTTCCTATGATTAAGAGTCTCTTATGGTTTGCCTCCCTCTCTGATTTTGTCTTGTTTTATCTTTTCCTCTCTTCCCCTATGATCCTACGTTTTGTTACTTAAATTCCATATATGAGTGAGATCATATGATAATTTTCTTTCTCTGATTGATTTATTTTGCTTAGCATAATACCCTCTAGTTCCATCCACATCATTGCAAATGGAAAGGTTTCTTTTTTTTTGATAGCTGAGTAGTATTCCATTTTATATATATATACTGCATCTTCTTTATCTATTCATCTGTCGATGGACATCTAGGCTCTTTCCATAGTTTGGCTATTGTGGACATTGCTGCTATAAACATTCGGATGCAGGTGCCCCTTCGGATCACTACATTTGTATTTTGAGGTAAATACCCTCAAGTGCAATTGCTGGGTCATAGAGTAGCTCTATTTTCAACTTTTTGAGGAAACTCCGTACTGTTTTCCAGAGTGGCTGTACCAGCTCGCATTCCCACCAACAGCACTGGAGGAAGGTTCCCCTTTCTCCATATCCTTGCCAATGTCTGTTGTTTCCTGACTTCTTAATTTTAGCCATTCTGACTGGTGTGAGGTGGTATCTCATTGTGTGTGTGTGTGTGTGTGTGTGTGTGTGTGTCTGTGTGTTTTAAGATTTTATTTATTATTTGACAGAGAGATCACAAGTCGGCAGAGAGACAGGCAGAGAGAGAGGACGAAGCAGGCTCCCTGCTGAGCAGAGAGCCGATGCCGGGCTCGATCCCAGGACCCTGGGATTATGACCTGAGCTAAAAGCAGAGGCTTTAACCCACTGAGCCACCCAGGCACCCCTCATTGTGGTTTTGATTTATATTTCTCTGATGCCAAGTGTTGGTGAGCATTTTTTCATGTGTTTGTTGGTCATTTGTATGTCTTCTTTGGAGAAATGCCTTTTCATGTTTTCTGCCCATTTCTTGATTGGATGATTGTTCTTTAGGTATTGAGTTTGATAAGTTCTTCATAGATTTTGGATACTAGCCCTTTATCTGGTAAGACATTTGCAAATATCTTCTTCCATTATGTAGGTTGTCTTTTGGTTTTGTCAACTCTTTCCTTTGCTGTGCAAAACTTTTACCTGATAAAGTCCCAGTAGTTCATTTTTGCCTTTGGTTCCCTTACCTTTAGAGATGGGTTTTGTAAGAAGTTGCTGTGGCTGAGGTCAAAAAGGTTACTGTCTGTGTTCACCTCTAGGATTTTGATGGATTCCTGTCTCATATTTAGGTCTTTTATCCATTTTGAGTCTATGTTTGTGTATGGTGTAAGGAAATGATCCAGTTTCATTCTTCTGCATGTGGCTGTCTGATCTTCCCAGCACCATTTGTTAGAAAGACTGTTTTTGGATATTCTTTGCTGCTTTGTTGTCGATTAGTTGACCATAGAGTTGAGGGTCCATTTTTGGGTTCTCCATTCTGTTCTATTGACCAGGCCTTTATTTTTAAATTTCTTTCTCTATCTCATGCCTTATGTGATGTTAATTTAATCTCTGTTAATTTCATCTCTTCAGGACATGGATCCTTGTTCCAAATTCCTTTTCAGTCTACCTTTAACCTCTCTACACATTGTTATTGAAACATCTAACTGGATTCCTCTTTTCATTCTTGTGCAATTTAATCTATTTCCACACTAAACCTCAGAATAGTTATTTTGTAAATTACTAATTTCATCATTTTGCTTCTTCGATAAATACTTTTTGCTGCTTCCTCTCTTCATTAACAGTAGGATATCCACACTCTTCAACATGCGGCATATTATCTTTCTTTGCGGGTTTGTTCACACAGTTGTTTTGTCTCTGGAACATTGTAAGCCAGTCAAAAATCAAACAAATAAAAACTAACAAAAATAAATAAATTAGCTCTCAAACTATGAATAGATATGGAGGAATCTCAAATGCATATTACTAAACAAAAGAATCTGAAAAGATTCCAACTATCTGACATTCTGGAAAAGGAAAAACTATGCAGACAGTATAAAGATTAGTGGTTGCCAGTGGGTGGGAGAGGAGGGATGAATAGAGAGCACAGAGTATTTTTAGGACAGTGAAACTACTCTTTATGATACTATAATGTTGGATACATGTCATGATAAATTGTCCAAAACCAAAGAATGTACAATGAATCTTAATGTAAACTACAGACTTCGTGGATAATGATGTGTCAGTGGGTGTTTATCAACTGTAACAAACGTTCCACACTAATAGGTTATGTTAATAGTGGGGGAAGCCTACGCATGTGTGATCATAGGGGATATATGGGAAATCTCCGGACGTTTCGGTCAATTTTCCTGTGAACATTAAACTGCTCTAAAAATAAAGTCCACTAAAATAATTTCTATTTCTACCAATACAAAAGGAATTTGTCTGAATACAAAAGTAATATGTAAACAGAATAATATAAAATATAATATTTAGATATAATATAATATAAAATAATATAAAATTTTTCCAAAAATTAACAAAGACTGTCTTCAATACTTTTTGCTTACTACCGTAAACCTAATCTCGGTCATTGTGACCTAATTCTTATGACTGAGCTTGTTGTTTTTTCCTTCTGCAACCCAATGTAAAACATAAACACCCAATCATACCAAAATCCCCTTTGGACTGGTACCCAGATTCACTATTGCCAAGCCCACATCACAATCATGAACTAGGAAGATTCCTCATATACTCTGAGAAGGACATCTTTCAGAAAAGTCTGTGCATTTTTAGTAACTCTAGAAAAGACTAATAATCCCCCCCACCCCGTATCTTTTATCTGCTCCCGCATCAGGCTCTCTGCTCAGCAGGGAGCCTGCTTCCTCCTCTCTCTCTGCCTGCCTCTCTGCCTGCTTGTGATCTCTCTCTGTCAAATAAATAAATAAATAAATAAATAAATAAATAAATAAATGAATCTCGGGACAACAACTGCTAGAATAAAGATTACATTTCCCAGCCTCTATGCAGCTGCATTGGGCCTTTTGACTAGGTTTTGGCCAATGGGAGTTAAGAGGGTGTGTAGTGTTCAGCTTCTGAGAAGTATCTTCTTTCCCTTTTCTCCCTGCTGTATTGGACTGTTGAAAGACTATAGCAACTGACTTTACTTGAGGTTGGTGAAACAAGCCAATAAAGATTGATGCTTGACAGTTACATCAGCAACATGGCTGAATAAGACATTCTTCATCCGTGTCCACACCCCAACCCCAACAACAATTTGGCATTCAACCATGAACAAAAATGCTTTTGAGAGCTGTGGGATATAGCACCATATGCTACAAAACACAGAAGTCTCACCCACATGAGCACTGGGTGATATACATACACACCTGTCCTGGCTATAGATCCTGCAGTGGCTCATAAACCCACTTCAGCCCCTCTTGGACATGGTGTAGAAGTCTCAAGAGAACACTGTCTCAGAAAATCACCTGCAGCTGAAAAGACCTTATGGAAGCCCAGGTTTCCTGCAACTAAGTTCCAGTGCATCATTGAAGCAAAAACAATACAACTCCCAATGCATTGGAGAGGGTGAGAATAGCTTGACATTACCTGTACCACTGCTCCCCTATGGCAGCACAGCTCAAGGCCAAGAGAGATCTTCTTGGCCCATGATTTCTCCTGTGAGAGTAAGTGAGGACTGCATAGCCCCTGGCTTCTCCACCTGTGCAGGACAATGCCAAAGAGGCTCATTTCAATATTTCCCTAAACCAGAGTACTTAATAGGGTATTACATGACTGGGGGGCAGGAAGAGTTGGGGCAAGGAAAGAAGATAGGATTCTCAGAAGACATTAAAGGGATGCAGATTCTCCTAACTGCATCTTTATCAAGAAGCCCACTCACAAGCCACTGGGATGGCTTACCCACAGATCTCCTGAGCTGGACCAATGGACACCCCCAACACTCTGTACACTTTACCCACACCGCCCCCCACCCTGTTGCTGGGTCCCTATGTGCTTTCCTGACAGTGAAGTTGATGGCAAGTTTTGGCATACAGCTGGTAAGCAGGCACAAAAAGCCTGCCCAAATTTGTGGGGCAAGGAAGAATTAATATTGTTAAAATGTCCATATCACTCAAAGCCATCTATAGATCTAATATTATTCCTATCAAAATTTGAATGGCATTTTTCACAGCATTAGAAAAAAATCTTAAATTTGTATAAAACTATAAAAGACTCCAAATAACCAAAGCAATTCTGAGAAAAAAGAACAAAACTGGAAACATTGCCCTTCATGATTTCAAATTACATTACAGGGGTATAGTAATTAAAACAGTATGGTACTGGCATAAACCTAGACATATAGACCAATGGAAAAGAATTGAGATGTCAGAAGTAAACTCTCTCATGTATGGTAAATTAATATTTGAGAAGGGGACCAAGAATAGTCAACAGGGAAAGGATAGTCTCTTCAATACATGGTGTTAGTGAGACTGGATAATTGCATGCAGAAGAATGAAATTGAACCCCTATCTTATGCCACTCAAGAAAATGAAAAAGAAAAGAAAGAAAGAAAAGAGAAATGAAAGAAAATGAAAAAAGAAAAGAGATAAGTAATGATGAAGATGTGGAGAAAAGAGAACTCTGTGCACTGTTGGTTGAAATGTAAATTTCCCACTATGGGAAAACAGTCTGAAGAGTCCTCGAAAAAATAGAAATAAAAATACCATTTGAGTTAGCAATCCCATTTCTGGGTATGTCTCCAATGGAAAAAAAACCAGGATCTCAATGAGATGTCTGCATGCTCATGTCTTACGGCAGTATTCACAACAGCCAAAATATGGAAACAACGTAAGTGTTTATCTACAGATGAATAGATAAAGAAGATAGGGTATAAATACGTACATTGGAGAATTTATCAGCCAAGAGAAAGAAGAAAATCCCGCCATCTCTGACAACACAGATGAATTTTGAGGACGTTATGTTAAGTGAAATAAGTGAGACAAAGACAAATATTATGTGATCTCACTTGTATGTGGAATCTGAAAAGGCCAAACTCATTAAAACAGAGAGTAAGATGATGGTTACCAGGGGCTTGGGTGGGGGCAACAGGATGTTGGTTAAAGGGTAATAACTTGTAGTTATAAGACAAATACGTTCTGGAGATGTAATGTGCAGCATGATGATTATAGTTAATAATATTGTGTTATATACTGGAAAATTGCTTAGAGTGTATATTTTACATGTTCTCACCACAAAATATAAAGGGTATTTATGTGAGGGGTTGGAGGTGTTAAATAATCATATTCTAGTCACAAGATATAAGTGTATCAAATCATCATATTGTATCTCTTAAACTGACACAAAGTTACATGTCAATTCCATCTCAACAAAACTGGCAAAAATAGACTGATGATCGGTTAACAAAATGTGGTGTGTACATGCTATGCAGTATTTTTCAGTCTTGAAAAGGAAAGAGATTTTGGCACGTGGTACAACACGGATGAACCTTGATAACATAATACTGAATGAAATAAGCCCGTCACAAAGGGACAAAGCTGTATGATCCCACTTACATGAGATACTAGGGTAGTCAAAATCATAGCAACAGTAGCTAGAATAGTGGTTGCTAGGGGTTTAGGAATGGGGTAATGGAGAACTATTATTTAAGCACTACAGAATCTCAGTTTTATAAGATGAAAAGAATTACGTGGGTGGACGGTAGCAAAACAATACAGAGTATGAATGTACTCTGATCGGTACACTTAAAATTAAGATGATCAATTTTATGTTATGTGTATTTTACCACAGTTTATAAAAAAAAATTTAGAAGGAAGAAAACAAACAAAAGCCCCCAATGATTATGTAATTACCATAACAATTATGACCTGCCTATGTTTATGTGACACTGAGATAAATTTCTCTCATGTTTGATGCACTATTTCCCCCCACACACAGGGTCACTATACTTTTTTTACCATTCCCAACTGATTGAGAAATTCTGGCCATTCATCTTCCTGCTCAAAATTTATAAATAACCATTAACTCCAGCACATTATTGTTTATGACAAGACAAAATGTCTCTAAAGTTCAATTTCTCAGGAGTAGCTTCTCTCCAGAAGAAATTCTCATTCTCTAGAAATTCTCTCAGAGAATTCTCATTCTCTAGAAATGAGAATGCATAATATAATAAAAATTTTAAAAATTCTGATTACAAAATAAAAGTAGAATTATGACTTTGTAGCTCCCAATTTCTGCTTTCAATCTTATTAGCATTGTGGGGGACTTGGAAGAAACCCCTACTCATCAGAAGCTTCATTTTTTCGTATCCATAGCCCATTGAAATGAATTTTGTCTTCAAGAATACTATGGACATATTGCTTATAAAGACAAACTGTTGTTGTTCAGATCATGAAGTTGGAAGTTATCTCTATAAAAAATACATTGACTATGTTTTTTTCTGTAGACCATCTAAGATGTGGGAAAGGATATATTAGAAGAGAGTGTAGAGATGAATTTGGGGGATTGAGAACATATGTTTCAAATTTATCTTCCACAGTAGGAACAAAAGATCTTTCAAGCCAGGGACTAAGATGGGTAGAGTCCTATTCACAGAGAAGACTCCTCTCTGGTGTAAGTCTGAGAACTGTGACTTTTCCTGTCACACGGAGGCATCCCAAGACAGATAGCTTTTACTTTCTAGTTCTATGAGAAGTGACACCTTTATTTCTGGCTGATGATGCTCAACATTTCAGAATATCCTGAACCTGCTCTGCTTCTGTGTCTTCCGTACACCTACACATCCTACATACACTTTCCACCACAAAAACTTAGAACTTATACAGAATCATCCAGCCAACTACATCCCCTTCCTTTCTCTGCTTCCTGTCTCCCACCTGCTTTCTAAGTGGAAAGGGACAGGAAGAATAGATAACAAAAAGTGGCTTAGAGATGCCTTGATTTTTCCTACCTCCCCTCGAATTAAAGCAGTTTGAAGGTAAGGAACCTAAATTATGGCTTTGAAATTCACACGGCATACCTGTATAAAATAGGTACATTTTCAGTGAGATGTGATGTCAGGATCTGACTCTTGCTCAAGAATAACCAAGTCCATGTGAATCAAGCTAAGACCAAATGAAAAATTTTATTAATACTCTGGGTTAAAATGTTAAAATACTCATAAAAAAGTTTCACAAAGAACGAAACAATTGAAGTAGGACACATATCCCCATGAGTTTTATAAAGGATATTCAGTGTCTCCTAATAGCTTGAAACACTGTGCCAGTTCACGAAACTCTGAAAAACCAGAGAAATAATATTTTACTTTTGGAGATCCCATGACAAGGGCTTTACCAAGTCCTTCTGGGGTAATCAGGGAAATTTGCACAACTGAAATAACAAATGTGCTGGGCCTAAATAGACATTTTAGGCAAAGAGATAAAGAAAAGATACTTTAGAATGAAGGTATTCATTTAATAAAATCACAGAAATGTGAATGCCCATGTGATGAATAGTGAAGTTATATTTCCCATAATTTCCAACCCTTCCCCAGGTTAATTTCTTTCCTATCTGTATAAGTTAAAAATGGATTAGGCTGCAAATAAGACAACTCTTACTTACAGTGACTTAAACAAATAAATATGTCTTTTACAGCATAATGTCTGGAGATCAATGGTTTTTAGATTTTGTTCTGTCCTGCTTTACCATTTTTTTGTATATTGATTTTCTTTTAAAAGATGGCTGTTATATGTTCACACATTGTCTATATCCAAGTCAGAAGGAAGATAGATAACGCTTTGCAATCAGTGTAGGGGAAGACTAAGTTGTCCTCAACCCCCTTAGAGTCCCTGGCTGGGTCTGAAAATTAAACCAACAAAGACAGGTTGATGAAAGAAAAGGATACAAATTAATTTATATGAGTTTTATGTGACATGGGAGCCTTCATAAGGAAATGAAAACAGGAAAAAGCAATGAAACTTGAGTGTTTTTTTATCCTAGCTTTGATAGAGTATGGACAGTCCTGTATAAATATGATAAATCAGAGAGTTTGAATTAGGTGTGGTAACCTGGGAAAAACTTAGCAAGGCCCATTTTTTCAGATTCTCCTGGGATCCCTTTGTCTTCAGAGATGAGGATGTTTCTTTTCTATGGGTTTAGGGTGGGCACCTCTCTTCTAAGGGTTTTATGACCTAATTTAGGGGAGACAGGTGAGTGGAAAATCAGAGTGACCCTCCTGCTTCTGCCATTCTTTCAATCCCCTTCAGCAGCCAAATCTGTAGCCATATATCAGAACACAATATATTTTCCCAAATTCCCCCAACAGATTTTACTTACTTATCTCATTGGTTAGAGCTAGGACCCACAGAATCCCCACTGCATAGAAGGCTGGGAAATTAGAGAATGAAATATTTATATTTGGCTTGAGACGATGACTCTTCATCTTCTAAGCTTGGCAAGTAGCTGTCCTTAACCACATGACAAAAAAAAAATTCTGTTAGTAAAGAGGAGGAAGTAATATCTGCCATATTAGCCCATATCTGTTTATTCCTGTCTCTCTATCTATATATGTGTTATTTCTCCAGGATTAGATATCTTTTTTTTTTAATCTCCCTTACTCTTCAAAGGCAGATGACAATACCACCTCCTCTGCAAGACTTTCCTATAAAGTCTATTCCTGATGGACTAGTACTCTTTTCCAAGCACATCACATAAAGCTGGCATTAATTACATCCTGTCTTCAATAGCTTGCCAAATGCTATGTATATAAAATTTCTCTCCTCAATACAAATGCAAATATTGTTAAGGGAGATAGTAACTGCAACTTACACTTTTCCCTTCCCTTCAATGCCCAGAACAGTACTGGGCACATACAACATATAATAATTCATAAAAATAGTTGGTCCATTTCAATTTTGTTTCATGAATGTTTAGATTCTTAGAATGGGTTAACTTATCCTTCCTTCATAACAAAATTCACTGAAAAAAGGAGATTTAATCAATATAATGGGTATTTATTATCCACTCCATGTTCTTAAGCACAGGAAAGCTCTTTTTTCTCCCACTTGGGTTTGGATGATACTTTCTCCCCCTATCTGATTCCTAGAAGGAACACAGATCCAAGGCGTGAACAGTCATCTATTGGACTCATTTACTGATCCAGCAATGGGCATCTGATCCAAGCCAGGCCAATATGGTTCAGTTAAAATATTTTAAAACAAACTATTAAGAAAGAGAAGCATTCTCTTACTTTGGAATTGAAACTGGAGGGATAGAGGCCAAAAAAATGATTCCTCCATGGAAGAATTTCTGTTTTCAGAAGAAGGGTTTGTTGTATTTTGTTTTGTTTTGTTTTTCCCCCAATCTTTCTGCCTTAGCATTCTCAGCAGATAAGAATAAGTTCAACCAGAGGAGTGCAGAGCCAGGGGAGGGAAAGAAAAAGAATTGCATCCTAACAATACCATTTGTATTCTGGGACCTAGTCAAACCTGAAGTCTGACTATTTCTTTTTGACAACAAATTCTCATTTGACAGTAAATCCCCTTTTTTGACTTAACCACCACTTCTGGCTGGATTTCTATCACTTGCAAATGATCATGACATTTAGCTTGATGCTTTTCCTATTTCATTAGGAAGTCTCTCATTGGTTCTGACAACTCTACACAGTCTGCCAGGATGGAAACAGCATTGTTCTCAGAGTCAAAAAAACTTACTATAATTTGGGCTCTGCCACTTTCAAGTCATGTGACCTTAGACAAATGTGTTGGACTGGGGGTCGTCAAGTTGGCACTTCCACTCTCATATAAGGATGGGAATTACATTTTCCAGAACTCCCTCTCCTGCTTGGTTTTGGGTTAAGAGTTAACCCAAGGAATTTGCATGATATTGGAAGGTGAAAGTGGAGAAGAACACATTACCTTTAGAAGGCTGTGGGGGGCCAGACATGATGGGGGACAGATACAAAGGTCCTCAGTGGGCCCCACCTTGGCCTGGCTGTCCCCCTGGTCTGTGTTCAGCTTGTCTCTGTGCTTGCTGGCCCTATCAACCCACCACTACATACTTGGCTGTGAGATTACAGAACATGTAAGCAACATGTTCCTTAGAGGGACCAATTTCCACATACACGTCCAGAGGAACACATCTCAAATTTTCCTGTAAGCTCTCCTTTGTCCTCCCGGGCCAATCCTTCATTTGGACCTGGTAATTAACTGTACCTCTGAACTCTGCCCCCCTCCCTCCTTTATAGACCTGTGCTCAAAGACTGCCCCCCACATTTGGAAAAGATCTGATTTTTATACTCAATCTCTGATTCCAAAAGTATTTTTAGTGGTTCTGTTTTCTTTACCGTATCTAATAGGGCCATTTACTCTTTTAAGCCTTGGTTGCTTTGCCCGTAAGAAATGGGTTGTCCTGCCTGACTCGCACAGCTGTAGTGAGAATCTAGTGGTAATGAGGCTGGTGTGCAAACTGTAACTAGGTGGCATTATTGCAGTCTGATTGTTGGCCCCCGGGAGCAAGTGCCTTGGCTCCTGCCTGCAGGACTTCACTACCCTTCTTTCTGGGACAAACAAACCCTCAAAAGACAAGAGAAAGAAAGTAGTTTCTAATGTCAAGCAAGTGTTTGCCTTCGAAAAATAAATAAATAAATAGGCAGTTGCCGTTAAATTCTCTTTCAAGAGTGTGGCTATTTCTTGATCCTTTCAATTTTTTTCTCCTTCTTTTTATTCCTAGAAAGAATATTTAGGTTTCCTTATTAGTCACTGATTAACATTAAAATATACGTTTCCCCCTATTATTCCAACTAGATCCTACAACTCCACCTCCTTCCATTTCAAACCTTTTTAATTCTATGCCTATTTCTTTGCATGGAAGATACAGAAAGAATGAATTGTTGAAAACTTCAGTGAAACAAACAGCTATTTAAAATATTTTTTGAGATTGATCTGCAGACTCAATCTTGCCCTTTTTGTCTATACAAAGCCCTTCTATATAGCTAATTGAAGATTATACATTATATATATTTGTCCATGCCACATGTATATTTAAGCCATTTCCCTTTTTTGTTTAAAAATATATTTATTCAAATGTAAATAACATATTGTATATATTTAAAATAGATATATTTTTAGATTTAAGATATACATAAAAGCTACTCCCCAGTTTTATTTCTTAACGAGGCTCTTTGATTAGTTGAGGAAACTTAGACTGAACAGCAATGTTACAGAGAAAGATATATTTTAACTTGAGCTTTTGCTCAGGATTGAGAATTGCTCTTCTGAGGCAAGCACCCCTTTTCCCTTGTAAGAAAGTATAAAATGGGCATTCTACAGTGAATGCGCCCTTCCTACGCAGTGATTTCCATCAATGTATAATTAAAAGTGGATTTCCTTTTCCTTTTTGGTTGGTGGGAGGGAGGGGCTGGTAAACCTGGTTAAAAAGGGGAGAACAAAGAGAACTTTCATGAGTTCCCCTGCAAACAGTCTATCAGTTACAATTCCTAGTGTTCCAATAGCTGCACCATTCTAAAGAAGTTCTGGAATAAAAAAAGTCAAGCAGGGGGTCCAAGGAAAATTCCACCCGCATGCCAACTAAGGGAAAGAAAGAAAAAGGCAGGGGGAAAAACCCTATCTTTTGTTGTAAAAAGAACTAATGAAGCCGCTGTTAGAACTGTCCACAGCGACACAACAAGGCTATCCACCCACACGCACTGTGAAGGTGTCAGTCAACCGCCGTAATGGGAAAAGGAAACGCTGTGAAGCAGAGGAGGTGGTGGCACACATGGCTTTTAGGGCTGGACTTGGGAACTCGCAGTGAGGGCACACTTTGGCCTGCGTTAGCTCCCAGAAGTTAGTGCACAAACGCGTAAGGTTGTCTACCTCGGTCTTAAGGAAGAGATGGACCGGTGGGGGGTAAAATCCCATTGTCATTATAAATTGCTAATTAAATAATTATCAATTAGTTGGCAGACAGAACTCATTCCAGTGTATTCCTCAGAGAGCCGTCAATAAAGGAAAACAGTAATTTGGGGTTTTTTCCCTCTACGATATTCTTGCCCAGAGGTGCTGAAGGGAGATAACGTAGGATATATTCTACGTTAGATGTTTCACGTAAGCTATTATGCATTATTGATCAAAGATAAGCACTAATTATAGCAGGCAAACATGCATTTCCATTATTCTAGTTACATGGTATTAATTTCACCACATTAATCGACTGGGTCGTTTTTTCAGTGAACAAGACATTATACTATTTATTTTCCAGTAAAGAAAAAAATCCCATCACTGAATTTTCTAAGCTATCACACAGAAAGTATTTTGGAAAACAAAATGTCGACCGATATTATTTCTTACATTACAGACTGTATCTCTGCATTTTTAACTGTGAAACTATTTTATTTTAAAACTTCCTATCTAATCTATCTATCTGATCTAGATGGATCTATCTAATCTATCCATATCCTTTATTATGAATTTAGGACTTCAGGATAAGTATTGGCACCATCCTCAAGTTTTGCAAATGAAAAATCACGTTTGGTTTTCAGGGAATGAGATTTTTTTTCCCTCTACTTTTGTAGAGAAATATGAAGCTCCGAGCCTCTCCACTTGTCTTCTCCGTTAACTATGAAGTTGAGAAGATTTTGAAGTGTTTAAAAAACCTTAGTAAAGTCAGTAACATGTTATGGAAAACAACTAATAAGTAAAATAAATTCATTTTAGTGGCCACTGAGAGACATTTTTCTTTGTACCAAGATATCTTCTACTGCAACTCTGCATAGAGGTCTCTTTTGTTATAAAAATATTTGACTTTAAAACCACTTTATTTACTCATGACAGAGATCTTGATCACACAAACCCAGCTCTCATCATATTCAGTTAATTACCTCACAACAGATAAAAAGTGTCTCTTATCACCGCCTGATGCCCCTTCCGGACAATAGTTTACTTTTGGAGACTTGGAATCAATTGACATCTCAAAATCTTAAAAGAGCTTCATTATGGCAAGGTCCTTAATTTTATTTACTGTAAGGAATACTTAATGGTTAAAGGTCCTTACTGTGTTGTTTTATTGAATTCTTGTTCATGGTTCAGGATTGATCCACTTCAGCCTTTCAGCAGGGAGCAGCTTTCCAGGGAGGCCCAGCAGGACTCCAGATCAATAAGGTTAATAGATGTGGGCCACGCAGTCAGTGGTGAGATGGCCGGCATTGCTGATGCCCATGAAGACAAGTTCTGATGTCACTTCTGCACTGGCAGCAATGTCATTCCGATTACCTGGTGCATACAGTGCTCACATGTTAACAGGACAGTGAGTGGCCCATTAATATGAATTATCTTAGGGGGATAGATTAAAAAAAAATTTTTTTTTAAGATTTTATTTATTTATTTGACAGACAGAGATCACAGGTAGGCAGAGAAGCAGGCAGAGAGAGAGAGAAGGAAGCAGGCTCCCTGCTGAGCAGAGAGCCCGATGCGGGGCTCGATCCCAGAACCCTGGGATCATGACCTGAGCCGAAGGCAGAGGCTTTAACCCACTGAGCCACCCAGGCGCCCCCCAAAAAAAATTTTTTTAACTGTCTTTTAAATCACTGGTCTCCATGACTTCTGAAACATCAACTACTTTCTTGATGTAGAAAACTGTAGTGTTTAGATCTTCCTTGTGCTTTAGTACCTCCAGCAACCAGATTACAACTCTATCCAACAAGAGGGCATTTTGTGTAGGGGGGAAAAAAATGTTTCTCTTATGAAAGGAAACTCATCTGAAGAAGGGGTGTTTAGAGAACAAAATCTGAAAGAGGCAACTCGATCTAGAAAACTCCATGTTTGGTAGTCTATATAAAATATAAACTAGTTAATCAAAGAATTGAGAATCGAGTTTTGTTTCTGCTGTTTTCTAGTAAGTGCTCTTTTTAAGAAGTCAATAGAAAGTAGCAACCCCTTCCAACATCTATCAAAAGGTACCATTTGTAGACATGCCACAGGGACTAAAGCAGCTGACTCTTGGAGGAAATAGATTCTTCTCTTCCAGTGCTTCCCATAAATAAGTATGCTAATAAATAAGCAAATGTAACAGAGGAGTATTAGTGAGTAGTAATGTGGAAAATTTGTCTACCTGCCCTTTAGGAAAAAGTTTGACAGTGCATATTATTTCAAATAATGGATGCTGATTTTACCGTACAAATTAAGGAATCATCCTTGCCATCGTATCGTTCACAGAAGGGTCTGTTTCATTGTTTTCTACTTTTTCAAATCTTTCTTTCCTTCTCTCCCTTCCTCCCTTACTCCCTTCCACCCCCTTCCTCCCTCCCTTCCTTCTTTCCTTTCTTTCTTCCTTTTAAAAACAACAAGCCAAACCCAATGGACAATCTAAAGTCTGTAATGCTCCAAGAATTTCCTTGACAAACTCTATGGTGTTCATATATCCATCCTGGATAGATCCAAATTTTGTTTCTTTGTTGGCTGGTCTGCCATATTCTTAAAATAAAGATTTATTATTGGTAAATTTGGAAACATCAGATAATAGATATCACTCTGCTCAGACAAATTTTGCCAGAATGTACATTAGCCCAGTAATGCAGCAGATTGAATTACAGTGTTCTTTTGATTGTCTCCCATACTCATTAAACCTGTTAAATAGTAAAACATATTAGGTTAACTTGAAAATGCTTCAAGTCTGAAGGAAACTAGATTTTCTTTAAATTGCACTGGGAGATTCTCTGTTAATTGAGTTGTAATCAGTTAGTATTGATCGTTAGCCCTTTCTTTTATGATGAGGATGTTAATGATGATGATGGTGATGATGATGCTGTAATGTGCTCTGTTAATCTGAAGAGCATTGGTTTTATGCCAAATGTATATAGGTTTATATTGTCATAACCAAGCAGAAGGCAGGAACGAACATTCTGGGTTTTTTAACTAATCTAAAAGGAGGAATTTTCTTACTCTTACATTACCTTTTCCATTTTCATGTTTGAAATGCTAGCCAAGCCTGTCCTGAAATTGAAATTGTTTGCTGAGGATAAATACCATTTTTTTTTTTTATGTTTATTATACTTATCTTCTAGGAGGAAAGCAATTCTTTTGCCAATTGCACATTTTTAAAAATCATGTCTAATTTGAATAAATTAACATATTTTGTCGTCAAAAATTAATTCTAAAAAAGAAACGATAACTAGAAAAGGGATTTAACTGTGTATTTTATAAGAAGAGAGAGAGAGGGGAAAAAAAACTTTGTTATTCACAGGGCAGCTCAGTTAATTTGATGTGCTTTGATGTAAATTTGGGGGTTGCTTTAATTTCAAAACATATTTTTTCACTTAATAAGGGAGACAAAAGAAACTTTCAACCAGCATCTCCAGTTTGTTATCTCAGAATGTTTTGGCTTCTCAAATGTGAGAACATGATTGTTTTTATTTCCAGGAGGAGATAATAACACTGAAGCAATAAAAAAGAGTCAAGGCAGCTTGCACAGCACAGGAAGTTCACAGCCAGAGACTTAATTTCTCACACAATGTGCTGTGCAATGGGCCCATTAACATAGATGAATAGGCTCTTTAAGGGTTTTTTTTTTCCTTCTTCTTCTTCTTCCAGATATGCAGCTGCCGCTGAATGGTGATATGTTAATAAGGTACTCACTTGCCTATTCTTCAGGTACTCTGGCATTCTCTACCTAGGTAATCTCTATATAGGAAAAGCTATTAGGGGGTTGTATCTGCTACCACACCTTCAATTATATTAACACCTGCACTGATAATCCACGTAAGGTAAGCTAGTAGGGGGTCTATGGCCTTAGTCCAGCCCTTTTCTCCCTACAAAGTTACATCTGAGGAGGAGGGGGAAAGGAAGAAGTAGAAGGAAAAAAAAAAAAAAGGAAAGTCACTTTTATTACACATCAGTGGGAACCTTCTGAAAAAGCTTTCATGCCTAGGAAATTGTTATTTCTTCAAACAGCTGACAGCCTGCAGAGGAAACTCTTAATGGAAACCCAGCTCCTGCATTGTTATGCATGGCCCTCATGTAGATTCAGGGGGGTGGATTAAGTTAGCTTCCAAAGGGTCTATTGTGTGTAGCATTAATTTGCAGAGCTCTTGATATTTGAGTTTGAAGGTTTATAACCTCAGTGTTTACTTAGATGAACTACATCCTAGGTTTGTTTATTTCCATCTGCAGTCTCTTATTTCCTAGTAAATGTTACATTTATATTTGTTAACAGCAAGAATGTTGTTATAAATCTGAAGGAAATAATTACACATGCTTACATTCATTCATTTTAAAGCCTTGATCCTGGTCCTCCAGGGTCACCCTTCACTGTTACGTCTATAAAAGATTAAACAGATAAATTCATTTTTCAAGAACATTTATGCCACCCAGTTAAACAGCAGTGGGAAGACGATATAGTTTGGAGTGAATGCTTAATTATAACCTACCCCGAAGTGGTAACTTCCTAGGAAATTAACTTAACTGTCTCATATTTCTTTCATAGAGCAATATTCTGAATACATGGCCCCCCAAATCTGTGCCTTGTACTTCCAGATGAACAAATCTGCTATAGAATTCATTGTCATTTTCTTGTGGCTGTTTGAATAATTATTTGTAAAGAGTTAGTTGCAATTTTGGAATTATAAAATTTTAAAAAAATATTTCCAAGTTGTGACTTGCGAATAACTCTGTGTGATGTTCTTGATATAAGAACTCTTCAAAAGTCTGATCTTCTGAGATTAAATTGCAAACTTACATTCAGAAACTTGTTCAACACCACCCCCTAACCCTACTCCGTCCTTTTCCCCCCTGGTTTGTACAGGCAGTTGCTAACATGAATTTAAAATACAATATGAATGGCTGGGAGGAAAAAAAGGCATGCCCGTTGGAACCTACTCTGGTCTTAATCTGGATTTAGGGGATCAATTGAATAGAAGTACATTATGCTTAAACAACCGATGTTTCTATTATTTTTAAACCTTTTTAATAGAAAACAACACCAACTGCATGTTGACTATTTTATTGCACATTTTCTGCTTTTGGTTAGATTTTTGATGTTTTATAGATAATTTAAAATGTGTCTATTCATGGAAATACCCATGTTAGCATTTATATTTGAAAGGTCCTGTGATACAGTGGTGAGATATTCATTTTCTTAAACATCAGCGACCAGGAACTAGTTCTGGCTCCAAGTACCTTGGGTTTGTCTTTGAACCTCTTTTGGATCTTACTTTTCCATCTGTAAAAGTTAAAGTGTTGCTCTGATTTCTAAGGCCTCTAAGCAATTAAGTCCTATGATTCCCATCAAAATATATTACTTCATTCTTACAGAGGGATCTCCCAATAAAGCTACCACACCTAGACCTCCCCTTCTGCCAATAATTAGATTTTCCAATCTTTATATAATCCCAGGGTTGTATATTTATTACTGTTCCTTGTAGCTGTCACTATTTTTTCAACTTCTATTCATTCTTCCTTTTTATTTCAAGGGAAAACTGCTGATCGGGCAACTGTTGTTAGAAAATCTCTGACAGACCCAGTTGAAAACATACTGGCTCACAGTAGTGAAAGCTGCAAGCAAACTTTTAAGATTTGATGACACTTAGCCTGGCAAGCAATATGAAAGACGGGTCTTATTACCACTACATTGTTTGTTGTGTTTGTTTTCATCATGCCGTTCTCCAGGCTGTTTCTGTGTACCCTGAAAGGAATCCATCCAAAAATGGAATTTAATTGATCCGGCAAATATTTCTTGAGCCCCTCTCAGATGCTAGGCATGGTGCTACCTATTGAGGACACAGTTATATACAAGAAAGAAATAGCTCCCGCCCTTGTGTGGATTAGTTTGGAAGCAGCACCATTAGACATGTAGACATGTAACAAGGACTTTACTGAATGAATGAAGGCAAACATTATGTGCGAATGAATGACTAAAGCATACCCTTAATGAATTCGTGTTTTGCCTAAGGCAGATAAGATAGATAGGTTCAGTTCAATTCCTTTTAACAGTAACTTACGGAATCTCTTCTACTTGCCAGGCATGGTGGTTAGCCTTGGAAATTTTTATATAGGGAAGTTGATATTTATTTATTTATTTGATATTTATTTATTTATTTATTTGCTATTTATTCATTTATTTGGTATTTATTTAGGGAAGTTGATATTGCAAGGTAGGAACCATTGTATGGATTAGACTCTTAAATACTTGGCAGTAGGCTTTCATTTCAAGTGCTGTAATATTGTATGTGGAAGAGCTGGCCTGGAATGTCACTCATTAGTTTAATAAAGCACTCTATGGCTCAGGACATAGTGCCAGAAGGAAGAAGGAAAGAGAAGTCAATTTTTAGTGACTGCATTGTGATGATAAAAGTGAAAATGACCATGATGCTGTCAGCGGTCTGTTATATTGGTATTATGAAATACCAAATTCTGTCCTGAATATTCTGTGTGTTATGTAATTCAGTTTTTTGTTTTTGTTTTTTTCTGTATCTTTTTTTTTAATTAAATTTAATTTTTTTTCAGTGTTCCAAGATTCATTGTTTATGCACGACACCCAGTGCTCCAAGCAATACATGCCCTCCATAATACCCACCACCAGACTCACCTGCACCTCCACACCCCTCCCCTCCAAAACCCTCACTTTGTCTCTCAGAGTCCATTTTGTCTTCAGTCTCTCATGGTGGGTTTGTCTCCCACTTCGATTTCCACCAATTCACTTCTCCTCTCCATCTCCCAATGCCCTCCGTGTTTTTGTTTTTATAAGTAGGCTCCATGCCCAGTATGGAGCCCACTGCAGGGCTTGAACTCATGATCCTAAGACCAAGACCTGAGCTGAGATCAAGAGTCAGATGTTTAACTGATGGAGCCATCCAGGTACCCCAGTTTTTCTGTGCTTTTGGAGGTGGGCATTATTATCCCCATTTTACAGATAAAGAAACTGAGGTTCAGAAAGTGACTTGCCTAAACTGCAAAGGTAGCAAAGATAGAACTGAAATTCAAAGTCAGATTTCCCTTACTACTCAGTCTTTCTTCTTACTCACTGCATTACCATTATCCTATCCTTGTGGTCAAAGCCCTCTTATTTGGGGTCTGCTAGTTGCTAACTTTGTTCTTTCTGCAATTCCTTAGGAGACACTGGGTACAAACATTAATTGCAGCTTAGTACAAGAACAGCTTTCACAACTGCAGTCCATCAAAGAGAATTTTGTTAAGCTCTTGCCCAAAGTCTAGAAATGTAACTTCTGGATCAATTATAGAGGCTTCTAATGGAATATCAAATATAAGTGTCTGCTTATTAAAAGTAAATATGTGTGTGTGTGTGTGTGTGTGTGTGTGTGTGTGTGTGTGTGTGTATGTCTGTGTGTGCATGGATTATTGCAAGAATAAGATGAAGGAGGTGGTAATGATTAAACAATGGGTTTATGGAACTTGCAAACTGACCTGTTTAGAGAATGACACCTGCATGTCATCATCATAGTAGAAAGTATGAGAGTTTCTAAATCTGAATGAGGAACATAAAGGAACACATAATATTTTTATTCTCCAAAGGCAAATGTAATACAGGGAGGGAAGGATGAAGAAAAGCAGCTGCAAGCAGGCCAGGATTAAATGTCTGATCCACTACTTTGACAACTGTAAAAACATATTTGATCACTGATGTCATTACTGGAAGGCCTAATATCACTCTGTGGGTTTGCCAACAACATGATCTCTTCATGCTTCCAGAATCACCATTCCCTGGTTATTTTACTAACAGGAACTTGCCATCACAATTTGTTTACATTTACAACCATGTTTTAGTAAATTGGTGTATGTACAAAGAAAATTTGGACCTAGTTTTAGTTAAAAATTTTGTTAAAGACAATAACTTGAGTTTAGAACTTCTTCTTTCTTTAAATCAATGAAAGCAATTAAATGTTGCTAAATTTAGTTTTGTAAAACTAATGTTAATGCTATTAAAAAGAAGACATAAAGGGTGGGAGGTTGGGGGCACCAGGTGGTGGGTATTGTAGAGGGCACGGATTGCATGGAGCACTGGGTGTGGTGCAAAAATAATGAATACTGTTATGCTGAAAAAAATAAAAAAATTAAAAAAAAAAAAGAAGACATAAGGAGTAATTTCTATATATTCATTTCAGGTAGAAGTACATACAAATAATGAAGTGAGTATATACTTATGAAGTTTCACAAGTGAGCGTATTTTCCCCTATCCGTAACAGAATTTCAAAACATACTTTTGATGTTTTTCCTCAGTATGATTTAGTTGAAAGAGAAGGTGATTTGGTGCGTAATAGTTCTGGGAACAAATACTTGCTATCACAGTTACTGTGTTGCCGGAAGGCGATACCTTTCATCAGACCCAGTACCGGATGGGGATGAGAATGCCTACATTTCAGGGTTCTAGCAAGAGTTCAAAGGAATATGTATGAAGCATGCACACAGGGCTTGTACTAAGTGTTGACTAAATGGGGGTCACATTTTAGTAATAACGAGGTGCCTGGGAAATGAAGACGCCAAGAGAAGAATGAAAAAGGAGGATATTAGTCATAGCAAAGGCAATGCAACAGATGAAAAGATGACTCAAAATGGCCAGTAATGGTTGAAAGAATAAAGATGTCAAAAGCCAAAATATTAAAAGCTAAAGACTCTCAATAGAAAAGTTCGTTCATATAGCACTAGTCTGACTTTTGGAATTGTGTTTTCACAAATAAGCACCATGTCCCAGGAGAGGAAGAAGAAAAAGGGGTGGGGGGGAATGTAAAGCTGTGGGGAAATTAAACAAAAACAAGAAAATTAGATTAAATGTGGAACTTTTGTCAAAGAGCAGCTGAACAATACAAAGAGAACAATATGATAAAACAAAAACCCTGGGAAGTCTTGAAAAGAAAACAAAAGAAAAACAAAGAAACATGGGAAAGGCAGGAAAACAGCACACACTGAGAATGCACGGTTGACGTGTACATATGTTCCAGCCAGTGAAACATGCGCAGCTCTGCTTTTAATTTTGACAGCAAAAGATATCTGCATTGAGCAGGTTTAGTCTGAGAAAAGGGCATCCACGATGTTAGAAAGCAATGCTTTTCCAATTCTCAAAACAGAAGTCTATGTTTAAGCGTGATATACGGGACTATGTTTTAAGTCCCTATGGAATTCTAGGTTTGGGGCATAAAGAAATCACTTGGTTTCATTATAAATTTATCCATTTGGATGCCAGAAATGAAAACTCTGTTTTTTTTTTTCATCCACCCAATCAGAGAAGATACATTTCTTTTTCCCAAATTGTAGTTCTATCAATAAAGTAGAGATCTGATCTAGTTTAAAAATCTGTGTCATCTTGCTGAGTGGATGCAATGACAACAGCCACGAGAAGTTTCCAGCCAGACAAAAGGACACCTAAAAATTCTTTGGGGATCAATTCCTTTCCTTCCACAGCCAAGTAGCACACGTCTGTCTACCACAAATCTACAGGCAAATAGACTTGTTCCTGTTCACTTGTCCTTGCAATGAAGCATCTGCTGGCTGATTTCTGTGTTTGTCTGTTTGATGGGTTGGGTTTTTTGCTGTTGTTAGATTTTTGCCCAAATGCTCCAATTCAAAACATCATCCTATCTCCTTTTTTTAGTCGCTAATTCCTCTTGTCCCTGTGGCTACATCTCTAGGATCTCATTAACAAACTAGTTCTGTGCGCCCTTAACACTGAGGGCCCTCGTCTGCAGCGGGAGGCAGCTCTCTGCTCAGCCTGCAGTGCCGAGTGACACAGCCAGGCGACATAGTCACTGAGCACTAACTTCTATTAAATGAAAGCAGACTGTGAGAACCCTATTGGAACCGCGTCAGGACATGAGAGAAGCAAAGGTAATTCTTCCGTTTCTACATCCAATATTTTTTTGCAAGAATCAAGTATTTCCATCCGGAAGAGACAAGTGTGCAAAAGGGGAGGGGGTCTGTTCAGTGTCAAAACTGATAAGCAAGGAAGTAAATTGATCCATCAGCTAGGAAATCAGTTGGAAATACAGAAAGAGAAGAGCCTCTGATAGTTGGGGTTTGTTTAAATGAAGGTCTCATGCCAGATGAATGCTGTGGTTTAGGATCTAGGGAGAAGGGAAGTGTGCTAGTGAGGGTTTTCTTCCTGAGAAGTAAACTGCAGGCTAATATCTGGTCATGAGAGTTTTTGTCTTTCTAAATTCTCTAAGCTGGAGAGGACTTTAGAGATCAGCCAGTTTGTCATCAATGATCACATCTAATACTTTTCTTTTTTCAAAGGGGTAGCTGCAAAGTTTTGGACAAGGCCTCTGCAGGCAACTGGAAGCAGAGTGTACCCAGGTGGTGGGTCTCGTCTGTGGCAATATATTTTTCTGTCTGTCCAATTGAATATGGTTGTAAAGGGAATAAAACCCATGTAATCTCCAGCAGTGACAATTTAATCAGTTGTAGAAGGGGAAGAAGCAGAGTCCCCTCATTTTCATATTTGCATATTTGATTTTTGCGTTGGGGAATAGAGGTTAATGTTTCTCTATTACTTCCCATGCAATTTTAATATTTAACTCTTCTATGTGGAAATTTTTGCTGTGATAGAAAATAGTGAGTCAGATGGGTCTAAGAGGAAAGTTCCATGTCAGCAATAAAGGGCTCGGTGCAGCATGCTTTTGTCACATTTTTTCCCCTACACAGAATCTATATGCCAAACGTGGCTTGCATGCTCCCAGTCTCGGCACGTGATGCATACGCTATTACCATTCAGACATCCACCCTGAAAATGAAGGCAACTGTTTGGAGAACAATACAAAATGATGAGGACTCTATCATAATATGCTCCCCCTTTGGGTTAATATTTCCTAAACTCTTAATACTTGCATCTATTTCTGAGGAAGTAGGGTTTCTAAAATACCTGATATACAGAGGGGTCATTTTATGAGGTTAGAGAAGAGCAATAAAATATAGTTAAATTAATAAAATTTCATTGTTTTATATAATTAACAGAATATTATCACCCATGATAACAGATTATGGGACAGATTTTAAGAGAAATAAGATGCAAGTAATTTGAAATCATCATCAATTACCCTTGTGTGACTCCCATGAGTATATTAAAAATCTATTCAAAATGGCGTTGGATTTGAATTACTAGAACATGGAAAGCTGTTCTTTTATGCATCGATGCATGTTAGCGTCCATTTTTGTGTAAGCCCCAAAAACATGTTGGGTAATTTAAAAGAAGGGGGGTTAGTATTCTACTTGCTTAACGATTTAGAATTTCTTTATAAAAAGTGGACTCTGAAGCCAACATTTCACTGGAGAGGGAAGGAATAATGATATGGGTTCTATATAATTTTACAAAAAGAGAAAAAAGCACGAAGCAAAAGTTTTGAAATGTTATATGCATTAAAGTTAATCTAGAGATTTATTCACATATATGTGCACATGTATGTGTGTATATATCCATACATGTACATGTATTTGATTATCAACAATTGGGCCACATTTACAGGTGTGTTGATAATTATTGGTAATTGAATCGTTGATAATCAAATTCTATGAGAGGGAACTAAATTTGGAATTCTGAAAAGATAAGCCTTACTTACCATTTTATTAAAAAGTAGAAGTAGATTCTCTAATTTACATATATGAAAAGTGCACCGTGGAGAATACAGATATGTATAATCATGAGATGACAGGTATGAGATGCTCTGGGGGTGTGCACAGCTTCACATTAAATTCAAACACAGAATATGTCAGGTTTTAAATATGTTCTTTTTTTAATCTAAATCTGCATTCTGATGATCACCCTTTCAAAGACGTTGCAAATATATAAATATGTGATCCAATGATTACATATTCAAATTAACCTGGTTTTTTTGAATAGTCTAATGATTGAATGATCCCCCAAACACTGCAACTCCTTTGGGAAATATGCTCTTGCCTCAGCACATATTCTCGAGGCCTGGAGAGTACTAGGTCTGCCAAGGAGTGCCTTGAAGCATGGAAACCCTGCTCTACCTAAACCCGAGTCCTAGGCTTTAATCACAATGGCTAGGTTCACACTAAAGCAATTAACCATATGATTGCTTTCACAGGAGCCCAACCTCATCAGTATCTTTCCTTCGGGCAAAGTGACAAGGCTGGATATAGTCAATGACTCAAGTGGATTTGATTGAGGTACAAGTCTCTGAATACACTGTTCCCAAATGCAGAGTAGAAATATTCATCTCATTCTATTTTTTGAAGTTGCCATTTCGCAATCAACACTTTAAATGATTACGGTAAAATAATTGTTCCATTAAAGGATTAAGAGTTGACGAGTATAATCAGAAAGGTTAAGACCAAGTAATAATAATCTCTTTTATAGTTTGTTGTTCCGTGTGTGTGTGTGTGTGTGTGTGTGTGTGTGTGTGTGTGTGTGTGTGTTTGGTTTTGGTTTTGGTTTTGGTTTGGTTTATTTGTTTTGTTCTTTTTTTGACTGGGGGTTGAGAGTGAGTCATGATAACTCGCAAAACCTTAAATAATAAACTTGACTTTGAAAGTCTGAAAGAGATAAAGATGCCTAAGGAATGTAGTTTGTAATTGAACAGGTAGCTTTAGATAAGGTTAGAAATGTGTGTGTGCGTATGTATGTGTACATGTACATACAGAAACATATATGTGTATGTACTTGTGTATTTTTTAGGCTTATTTAATCTTGTGACTTCACTAGTCATTTCTGAATTTGGTGATACATCAAATATGAATTTGAAACTTTCTACTACCCTTTTCTTGGTATCCTAGTGGGAAATTTCTGCTGGCATAATAGGATTTTTGTTTCCTATCTCTTAAAATGATTTCTCCAAAAGTGAGTTACTAGAGGATTTTCAAGTTTTCCTAGCTTAAAAGCCAAGTATGAATACAAGATCTGAACAACAGAGGGTTTGTCATTCATTTCTCAGCATGTTTGTAGATCATCTTAAATATTCCTCAAATGCAATTAAAATGCATTACACAACTAGGATTCCCTGTATTCTATTCTGGAATGCCAAGGTACTTATTTCTGTGAAAAATGTGTTGAAATCATGAGATCAATTCCCCCAAAGATTTTCTCAATTTGGAATCCAACAGATGATTTTATCACCTTCAGTGAAAGAGAGTCTGCCTATGGAATTTTAGGCCTGATGATGTTGGGAGCCTCTTAAGTTAAAGCAATTATACAAGTAAAATGGAGTTTTTTTGTTTTTTTTCTAAGCATAAGGATGATTCGTCTTGAATCAGAGAAGACTTTATAAAAGTTGCTAAATCTTACTTTTAAACACCATAATGCATTGTTTTCTCATGTCCACCTATTTAGATGAATGATCAGTTTATCCAGTGACTCACCAAAGTGTGTCCCAACCAAAGTCCACAATTATTTTGGCTCCTCACATTCAAAGTAGAATGTTCTGAGAATCTGGATGATCTCTCGCTGAGTGTCTGGGCCACAACGTAAAACACCTGAGGATCTGAGGGGAAAATGCTGAGGGGACCCAATTCTCTCACTGTCCCTGGGAGAACAAACCCCATGGAGATCAGAATATAATTGTCCTTGTAATCCACAGAGCCCATCCATCTATTTCTTTTCCCCTTTTTCTATTCTCAAAAAAAAAAAAAAAAAAGTAAACATATGTAAATAAATCTAAGGAAAATAGTCATGAAAAACTTTTGGCAATATGGAGTGTACTTGCAGCCTGTGGGAAGACTGATTAAAAGATAAATGTGCCCGCACCCTCCTCCCACTTGCTGACAGTTGCATGCTTCCAAAAAGGCTGAGTCTCCCCAGCCCAGTGCATACGCCTCACTCTCCTCCTTCAGCTGTTCTTGGCTGTGGATTCCCCTGTGCTCTTTGTGCACTTTAAGTTTAATTTTGCATTTAAAAACTCAATTGGCTCATCTGTTAAGCATTAAGCAGCTCCCTTTTGAGCCACAGGGGGAGCCCTGGGAAAACCCACAGCTGCTGGAACATGGAAAATGGGTTTAAAAAAACAAAACCATTTTGAAACTTTAAAGCATTTTAGCAGCCGTGGATTTCCCAATCCTTACCCCCAAAATGGTTCATCTGTTTAACTTTTATCTGGTATTGGAAAACACAAACCAGAGCATTAAATAGCCCTCAGATGACTTTTTGTTTAATACAGAATGAAAGTAAAAGCTAAGCAAGCCATGTGCGAGGATCTTCTGGAGCGCTATGGCCTCCAATACCTGCAAGGATATTCTCCCCCTGGTTACAGGAGCGATTTTTAAATCCAGCCCTGCCCGCTAGAACCACAACCTTTCTTCCCCTCCCTTTATAGCCCTGCCCTCCTTCAAAGAAAGTGCGGGAGGGGAGAGCCAGCTAATCCAAATCCCAACTGGAAAAGTTAATAGGCTGGGGATATTAATGAAAAGCTCAAGCAAGATTTTAAGTTTCATAATGATTTGTCATTGACTAAAAATTCATGTTTAATTACAGTTGTATGAGCTCTGGATAAACCTAGATTCTTCTTTTTTTCAATCTCTCCCATATTCCCCTAATTTACCTGAAGTCTCCCAGTGGTAGGGCCCTAAGTCCCACGGTTAGATACCAGTTCCTTCGAATGATGGACCCTCCTAGCAAAATGAAAATATTCTTTGGAAGAGTGACAACTGCAAGCCTGTTATTTATTAATAATACCTAACAGAAGAACACTCACAAGGAAGTTGGAAAGACGAAAGAAATTATTCACCTAACTTCTTTGCATATTTTTTGCCCTGATGAAAATCACTGACTTCTCATAAAGAATCTGCTTGTTTTGTTTTTTAACCTACAGAAACTATGATATTCCAAATCAGATGAATAAATGAGGTTCAGAATATAATGCATCCCAAATCATTCCTTTGAATGGTTGACATCAGATTCAGGAGTAAAATTATATAATTACTGATTCCTAGTCCAATTTTGGTCTTAGGATTTCTTCTTTGAGATGTCGTTGTTGTTTGGGGTGGGGATGGAGTCGTTAGCTTGTGAGGAACATGCTCATGGAACATTTTTTCATTGTGTACTTTTAAATAAATATTGTATTTTTCAAAGTCCTCAATTTCAAATTTATTTCATACTATTTTCTTCTCCCCCCTTCTCTCTCTCTGTCCAGTATGTCGATGAATATTTTTATGTATTAATAGGGCACTGTAGTAAGGAGTTGAATATATTCTATAAATGATCCAAACTTTATGATGCTCTGTGACAGGATGCTAAGTAAATTTGAAAGATTATGTATTTAAAAAAAATAGTAAAATAAACTTGTGGTGGAAAAGTAGTTACATAAAATATTAAGCCAGGCACATATACTGACAAATTCTGAAATTAAGAAGAAAGAATTTATAGCCTCTTCAATTTAAGAAGACCAGAAAAGATGTCCATTTTTCCTGTCATCAAACTCAAATATTAAAGTTTCAAACTGAGGAGACTAATGACATTTGTACATGTTTTAGAGATGGGAACTACTTCTTTTTGGTATTAAATTTAAGTTTTTACCAGGGGAAATAAGTCTTTATTGAACACCTATCACGTGCCAGGCACAATGCTAAGTGATTAATGTGATTTTGTGTTCAGGGATAATGCCAGTGACCTATTTTCATATTATTTAATTAAAACTGTCCAACTTCTCCCTTTTGGTCCATATTCCTTGAGCTTCAGCTGATGTTCCAAATTCAGAGAAGGGGCATTCAAAATTCATACACATATGAAAGAATTAGATTACTGTGTCTATTGGAGCTAAAAACTATAGTTTACAACCAGTTTGTACCATGAAATATAGAGCGAACAAGGACTATTCTCTGTAAGCAAATGAAATCCTTCTTAATGTAGCTTAATCTTGGCTTCTAGCTGAAACCAAAAAGAGTATGAATTGTGGCTCATCTTAATGGGAAGGTAGAGCTAAACTCTTAACAGTGTTATCTAGATTTCCTTGTTCTCTTCAGCTCTCATTTTAGCATTTCTCTAAATTCTGGCCACATTCCCTCTTCAGTTCCAAAAGCTTCCTTTGTATCATAAAGGTAGGGAGTGGAGTGAGGTTTTGGCATGTTTAAAGATTTTATTTATTTATTTGACAGACAGAGATCACAAGTAGGCAGAGAGGCAGGCAGAGAGAGGAGGAAGCAGGCTCTCTGCTGAGCAGAGAGCCCTATGAGGGGCTCAATCCCAGGACCCTGGGATCATGACCTGGGCCAAAGGCAAAGGCTTTAACCCACTGAGCCACCCAGGCACCCCTAAGTTTTGGCATGTTTAGTAGCTCCAGAGGGAAGATGATCTTCGTCCTGGCTTTCCTGTAAATAATCCTGGTGAAGGTTCTAATTGGCCTGGCTCAGGTAAGTGTGCCTGACTTCTGGCCCAGAGGCTGTGGTGTTCTTCTTCTCGGGCCAGGGTCACCTGTATACTGCTATGTGTTGTGACTGACCTTTGTAAGAATCAGTTGGTCAGAGTGAAAAGGCAATGGAAGCATGGAGAGGTTAAGTAATTTGTTCAAGGTGACACACCTAACATCTAGAATTCAAACTCAAGGGATTTTATTCCAGAATCTGTGCCAATGCACTTGATATTGATATTGTTATATAACATTTCTTTTGGTATAGCATGATCCTGGTATCTCTTTTTTCCATTTCTTTATTTTTTATGTGATTTTGGTCGGTTGTCATTGTGATCACACAACATGTTTGAAGCTGCACCAACCACCTTGGGCTTTTTAAGGGAAGCTTTTTGGAAGTGTGGAAATCATTACTGTGCTGGTCTCGTTGAATTAGCTATCCTGGAAACTACTACTTTTTATTTCTTGTCATAAGAAATACTACATCCCTCATTGTTCAACTACTTTGGTTAGATATCCTGTTATTTGTAGCTACAAACATTCTAACTGGCTCAAGACTCTCTTTCTCTGTAATACTTTCTTGAACCCCTCTATTGTTTTCCTTCTCTTTCTACAGCCTATATATCTTCAAATCCCAAAGAATGGTATAGTAGAAGAGCCTACGATTTCTCAGATTTAGGAGAGGTCAATGGGAGAAGAAAGGAAGGACTTGTGAGAGGGTGAGAAGGATAGATCTGCAGGGATGATATGAGATTAGTAATTTCCTGTAGGATTTTGATGTCCCCTATGAGAATATTTCAAGAAGAAGGTGGGCCCTTCTCAGTTGACTGATGTTAAAAAGAACACTGAAGGGTGCCTGCATGGCTCAGTGGGTTAAGCCTCTGCCTTTGGCTCAGGTCATGATCCCAGGGTCCTGGGATCAAGTCCCACATTGACAACCTGAATAGATTTTTGAAGTTTTGCATTATATTTTTAATCTAGTTGGGTAGGTTCTTCCTCATTAGCCATGTACTTTTAAAAATGTTGGGCGGGGTGCCTGGGTGGCTCAGTGGGTTAAGCCTCTGCCTTCAGCTCAGGTCATGATCTCAGGGTCCTGGGATCAAGTCCCACATCAGGCTCTCTGCTCAGCGGGGAGCCTGCTTCCTCCTCTCTCTCTCTGCCTGCCTCTCTGCCTACTTGTGATCTCTGTTTGTCAAATAAATAAATAAAATCTTAAAAAAAAAAAAGAACCCTGAAAAGTGACCATTGGATTTGATGACTTTAGTGAGAGCTATTTGGTAGTATGATGCTGGTAGAAGGAGACTGGAATGGGTTATAGAGGGAGAGGAAGGCGAGGAAATGGAGTGAGAATAGACCATCCACTGGAGAAGTTTGGCTGTGGAGGAGAGAAGAGGGGTAGGTGGATGCTGTGGGTTCTATGGAGATGGGGCAAGACTGGGTGTTGTTTTGAAATGGATGAGACTGGGCCATGTTTAAAGGTTGATTACGTAGGAGAGAAAAAATGTATGTTCCCACATGAAGAAACAGAGAACAGAATCAGAACCACAGGTGGAAGGATTGGCCTTAGACTATTTGAAGACTATTCTGGATCAAAACAGGAAAGGATAAGAGCAGGGAGTTAAATGGTATACTTGTTGCTTCCTAGATTTAGGAACATTAAGACCGTCACAATTCATTTTGGTTACTTTGTGTTACTGTCATATTTTTTCCTTATACCTGTTCTTACATATTTGAGATTCCTTTGAAAATCCTCATCTAGGATTAAAAAGAAAGAACTGTCATTCTAATGTTTTTATATGACATGGAAAACAATAGTTCAACTAACTATTTGTTGTAATAATAAAGACCAGAAGCAAAACCAAAGGCCAGGATCCTGGAGTCTTTCATGTTGACCCCTGTTCTATTATGAACTTTAAAATCTGTTTTACATCAGACACTGCAGGAAATAAAATAGGAGAACATAGGGAAGGAATATATCCTGCTAAGGTTGCTTAGGTCCAGGGTGATTGGTGATGTTCCCAAAGAGAAACAAACAGCAGTTGATGAGGATTTTCAGTAAAAATGCTTTGATGTCAGGGGCGCCTGGGTGGCTCAGTGGGTTAAGCCTCCGCCTTCGGCTCGGGTCATGATCTCGGGGTCCTGGGATCGAGCCCCGCATCGGGCTCTCTGCTCAGCGGGGAGCCTGCTTCCTCCTCTCTCTCTGTCTGTCTCTCTGCCTACTTGTGATCTCTCTCTGTCAAATAAATAAATAAAATCTTTAAAAAAATAAAATAAAAAAAATAATAAAAAAAATGCTTTGATGTCAGATAATTTTTAAAAAGAGAGAGAGAGAGATGCAGATTTTAACAAGTACTATTAAAACAAAATCCAGGTTAACCAAAGTTACATCTAAAAAGGAATGTTTCAGAGAAGTGAGTATAGGTAAAGCCATAGAGCATAAAAAAAGTATTCATAAAGTCTTTTGTTAGAATTCATTAAAAGTAATTTCTTTAGTCATATGAATTTTTTAATTAAGCATCCTTTTAAAAAAAAGTGTGGTAACTTGGGAGGAATAAGTTTTAATATGACAAATTATTCAGAGCCTACTTGGAGGTGGATATTCTGTATTTTACTAAATTTTCAAATAAATATTGTCCTTTTGTCCTGTAAAATTTTAGCTTTCCTGGTTTTTGTCTCCTCTTCCACTCCTATTATTTCTTTTAAAACCATTCATGGTGTGACGTTATCTACCTTTTTCTGACAAGGTTAGAAGTGCTGTTAATTGACGACTAGTTCCAGTGAATGTGGTATGGTAACAATTAGAGTAATGAGTAAATAACTGTACAACTGCAACACGATGCTTGCACAACCTGTCTTCATGAATCAACATTGGACACACACTAGACAGAACTATTCCCTCATGAGATGCTACACTGGACGTAAGGGTCATAGTTGGGAGGTCAAGAGATGTGCCCAAAGTGACTCACTCCAAATAATACATAGTCATTCAGTTTCCACAACCCTAATCTTTCCTTTTTAACTTGAGGAGATGGAGCTCGTGAAAAGGTGCACACATGCACACAGACTGTTACCCACCTGGTAAACACTGCTGCGTCGCTCAAGATTCATTTCAAGACTTATGCATTCTGTGGGGTCTTTCTGACTCTCCTTTCCTCCAGGAGAATTTATTTCTCCTTTCTTTACACTCCCAATCTGGGGAGAGGGGAAAAAGAGAATGAATCTAAACTACTCCATTGGTTATTAATTAGTTAAATTATTTATTATACTTGGGTATAATTCTAAAATATGTTTATAATCTGATTCTTGGGCAGGATAAGCCTGATTTCTTTGCTTTGCATTGTTATCAAAATCAATGTTGTATTTGGAAAGAATTAATAAAAACAACAATCAAAACCTGACTAGAGTCTGACTGGATATTTTAAACTTGTGAATAAGACACAATTAAAGTCAATGTAAAATAGACCCAGGCATTTTTTTTAAAACTCAAAAATCATGTTGACCTTCTTAAAGTATGCATCAGTTTTGTTTTCCTGAATTACTTGAAATTTTTTAATAAGGGTAAAATAGGGAGAGAAAAGCAACAATATCTTAATAGTATTTTATTTTATTTCTTTAAATGGATTCAAATCTTTAAAATTCTGATGCTGACCTGATTTTGAAAAATAATCATCTTTCACGTTAGAAAAATTTAAATTGCCAGTTTAAGCTTGTTAAAAATATTTTTATTGCATTCTTAGTAATTTCCCATGGAACATTTCTAAAGGCTCAGCAAAACATTTACAATTTTATAAAACCCTTTAAATTAATTTACAACTTAGCTATGAGCTTCTTTTTGGGAGACTCAAAACAGTAGGCGACCTTATATCCATAATGCGTATGCTTAAATGTTTTATTACGACGAAATGAATTAGGATGGAATTACTTAACTGCAGACTCCAGCATTTCATTTAACTGCAATCTGTTTGGCCCTTTACTTAAGCCAGTTTAATTCCATTTTATACAATCACAAGTTCAGTTTTGTGTGTTCTGTTTTGTTTTGTTTTCAACTGTGCCATAGCTTCAAGAACTGAATAGGAGAAAATGCTGACCAAATTTAGTAATTCTCATGGCATTTTATCCCATTGGATGTCTAAGAAGATCAATGTTGCCTCATAGTCTTGCCCAGTCTCCACTCCATGTGCACCCAATCTCATGTCTTCTTAATCCACCCTTTGTAAAAAATCTCAACTGTTGTTATGACAACCAACTGCGTGCAGGTGTAAACTGACAGCACATGGCAACAGCCATACATGTCTTCTACTTTCTGTCCCAGAGCATTTTACCCTTATTTTAGTTCTATTTGTTTTCTAATAAATGCTTTCAATCATGTTCACATGATGAGCCACGTAGTATTCTCGTTGCTTGTTTCTAGAGTTTAATTTTAGCTTTCATTTCCCAAGTTAACCTGGGGTTACTTAGAGAAGTCTTCTGATGTCTAAATAAATATTTGCCTTTATTTTTGCAGTTGTTGCCTGAAATGTACCCTGAGTGATTTCTGATTTGGGGTCCTCACTGAGATTTCCCTTGTGTGAAAGATTACACGGTCTTTTCAAATGACATTTCCATGGATACTGAACAATTTCTGTGTAACACAATGTTATATTGGAACTCTTTCTACCTCAGGTCTGGCTGACATCACAAACACTAAGAAGCAAGTATTCTCATATTCTACTATGAGGGGCTTATTTCAGTTATGTAACTCCTACAAAGAAGGGCCTGAAATCAGCTTTGCAATCCTTGCCTACCAAGAGTCCAGCTCACGTCAACTGCAGACCCAGACTTCAGCCAGAGATAGGTTAATAAAGAGAGGTGGGTGAGCGGCTTTTTCTGGAGAAAATTGTTGGTGGATGTTGAGTATCACCCACCCCTGGAAGTGGAAGATGAGAAATGCTTAAAATTTGCATAAAGTCTAGTGTGGAAGAGACTTTCCTGAGACCACCCAGACAGCTCGGTATGTGTTTATCAGACACATTCCTGAGAAATTTCAAGAATGCAAATTGTGTGAAGCTCCTTATGTCATCAGAGTAGAAAGCCAAAATGGATGGTAAGAAAACTCCTACTGACAGAGGGCCAAAAATGTGCATGTCTCCTGGTTAAGGCTGCATGTGCGGGAGTGCGCTGAAGCGGACATTGAGCTGTAACATTCACTACACTGAATGTTATAAATGTGAAAACTGATCAAAGGCAAGCTTTCCAAACTATTTACATTTTCTATGGGATTATAAGCCTAAAAAGATATTAATATAAAATTATTCAGTCAATTCAAATTAAGTCTTCCTATTAATGCCTACAGCACATGCATATTACTTTCAATAGTACTTTGGTAAAAGTCCCTCTATCACCTGGGTGGTGGTCTTCTCTCCCCAACAACAGTCTAAGCCATCACTGTGGATTGAGTCCCACACAATGACCCTTGTTAGTCAGAATGAGATCTGCATCTGTCTGGCCAGATTACTCTAGTGCCAGGAGAACTGAGGAACAAGTGGGGCCTTGTGGTGAGAGAAAAGTGCCTTTGAACTACAAAATGCCACATTTCCACCTATAGCAAGGAACTCCTTTTCTCTAATTGGTTCCCTAGGAGTATGGTTCCTGTTCAGACCCTTGGCTCTGATTGGCTATATGTAAACTCATCCTACTGTGTTACTCCTTGATGTTATTAGCACAGGTATATTCTTTCTGCTACCCACACCCATACTTTTTATAGCTATACCAATTAAACAATCTTCACTCAGTGCTACAGACAAGATACTGTGGTTGCGATTAGAATTTAGCCTCACAATTCATACACTCACATTCTTTAAACCCAACCAGGTGTGGATTCTAGGAAAAAATCAGCTGAGGTAATTTTAGCAATAGTTCCAGGTAACTGATCTGGGGTTGGGTTGAAGTGATCTCTGTGGAAAGAGGCCAGAAGCGTAACAGGACCAAAGATTGGATCATCAGGCACACTCAAGAGGGTTTGCTCTTAATTGTATCAAGGGGCCCACTGATTGGTATCCCCAGAAGAACCTGCACAACATCCTTGAAAGAAATACTGAGATTCGATGTCTTCCATAGCCAGAGTCAACACCAGTCAAGAAAGACTTTTTCTGTTCCTTAATTTTATTCCCTTCCCTGTTTCGACGTTGGAGGAGCCCAGTGAGTAAGAGGGAGAAGGAATAGAAGAATCTCAAGCTACGACAATACTACAGAAGTCAACCATACTTCCTGCTTTCCCACTGCAGGCTTCGCATCAAGACTGGAGACAGTTGGAGAAGAGGAAGAAGCGCTAACATTCAATAACGCCCTGAGTTTCATCTACTGCATAGGACTGGACATCTAGTTATTGAATTAAGTGTGAATTATGATTCAAAGGGTCTGAAGGACTTTTTAGTTTCTGAGAGTGATCAGAAAAATGATAGATTTCACTCCAGGAAAAAGGAAGACTAGCCCAACAGAGTGGTGGTTTGGGATGGAATTAGTTTCTTCCTAATTGTATCCTGAGTCTCACTTCCTCAGTGGTTGCCTTATATGTTTATAGGTCAATTTCTTTGTCATGCTATTCAAATAATTCCAACAGAGATTGGCAAACTACAGTCATAGGCCAAATCTCTATCATCTGTAATTGTGAAGTGTGGAAGAATGTGCCATCCCAGAATAAGGCTGTAGGAGTTCAGGACATGCCATCCCAAAATACGCACTTTGGTATTTTGATTATTTTGAACTGTGTGCATTTAAAATATAGTACAGGCAGATAGAGCTTTTCACTGTACTCCCCTTATTTGCTTAAAGATAAATCTTCCAAAAGGAACCTGATTGTTGTGGATCCCCTCCCCAGGACTTTCACTGACTAGATAAGGTTGACTCTTATTCCAGGAGAGGAGATTAGAAGTTGACACCTAGCTCAGACAGTCTTTGTCACAGATTATCATACTTCCCATCTATTCTCCGTTAAAAATCATTTACTCTTCCCTAAGAGGACCACATCCTGTTTCCTATTAAGATGACATTTAATCCTGAATTTTAAGCCACCCCTGTGAAAATTACTCACTTTTCCTGGGTATCTCTGATGTACACATGAGAAGTTAATAAACTTCTGTTAGTTTTCCTCTTGTTAATCAAACTTTTATTATAGGGGTCTTGGCCAAGAACTCACAGGGGTAGAGGGAAAATTAGTTTTCCTCCTCTACAGTTGAAAATAAAGTTTTATTAGAACACAGCCTTGCCCATTCAATTTTTGTATTATTTTTGTCCGCTATCACATTACAACAGCAAAGTCGAGTTGTGTGACAAAGACCGCCTAACCTCAGGTCCAAAGTGTTTCCTACGTGGCCCTTTTCTGAAAATGTTTGCCACTACTGATTTATATCTTTCTCAGTTTTAGTCACCGAATCACTTAATTTCTCCCACTATGTGAAATTGTCAATTTCCTTTGGTTTTTGCAACAGTTTATACTTTAAAAATTTCCAAAGCCTTGTGGCAGTTTCATGACCAATGTATTTTTTACGGGCCTCTGGCTTTATCATGTTCAATATACCTCCTTTTCCTTTTTAATGAACGTCACCTGAGATTCTCTTTTGTCCAATCTCAATAATTGGGTAACTGCTATCTTTGAGTTAATATTTGCCTAGTACTTCATTATCATCAATTGATTTTTAGTCTACTGCATTACTTCATAGATAGCTTTCTTTTTTTTTTGAAAAAAAATCTTGTAATTATCTTTTTAAAATACTTTGACTTGGATGGGACGCCTGGGTGGCTCAGTTGGTTAAGCAGCTGCCTTCGGCTCAGGTCATGATCCCAGTGTCCTGGGATCGAGTCCCGCATCGGGCTCCTTGCTTGGCGGGGAGCCTGCTTCTCCCTCTGCCTCTGCCTGCCATTCTGTCTGCCTGTGCTCGCTCGCTCTCCTCTCTCTCTGACAAATAAATAAAATCTTTAAAAAAAAAAAAAATACTTTGACTTGGAGAATTTAAAGCATGTGTGTGTGTGTGTGTGTGTGTGTGTGTGAATTCTAATGCCTGAATTTTTCCTTACCATATTGTTGTGTATCACCCATACTCTTCTGCTTTGTTGCAGTGTTTTTCTTAACTTCTTTTAACTTGATCCATGACACATATTTGTTCCTTTTTCTTTCTTTCATTTGTGGGTTGATGTTGTAAATCCTACTTCTCTGTGATTAGTGTATATTCTTAAAATCTTAATGTATATATGTAAACTCATTTTTCTGCTGTTATTTAGATTTAGCCATATTAATTTATTCCCTCCCACAGAATGGGAGCCTTGCCTACCTTTCTTCATCCTCCTCACTTGTCATTAGTAAATGTTGTGATAATTTGGAATAGTATGAGTAATATTATGAGAATATTATTTTTAAATGGTATCCTCAGTTATTTAGATTCATTAATTCATTTTATGAAATTATTTTTCTCTATCCATCTTTTCATCTTTTCCTAACATTTTCCCTTTTGCGAATCATTACTTTTTTTTTTTTTAAGATTTTATTTGTTTATTTGAGAGAAAGCACAAGTTGTGGGGAGGCACAGAGGGACAGAAGAAAGAGAATCTCAAGCAGACTCTGTGCTGAGCACAAAGCCCAACATGGGACTCCATCCCAGGATCCCAAGATCATGACCTTATCATAGTCAGACACTTAACTGACTGAGCCACCGAGGTGCCTTGAGTGTTCATGATAATAAGCTCTGTGAAGCTTACTGTATGTATGAAGAATGTGTATTTCATTATGAAGAATATATATTTTGCATGTATGAAGAATATGTGTTTTGATCTTTCACTTGAATATTTCCCTATCTTAACCATGTTCCTTTAAACCTGCTAAGTCCTCTCTGTACATATAGCCCATTAAACTTTCATCAGTGAAAAATTTAGTGCGCTGACTGGTTTCTCCCAAGATATTGAATGTGACAGGTTTTATATCTTGAAAAATCAAAGAGATTATATAATACAAATCATCTCTTATTATCATCTTAGGAAATTGTCTGAACACAAAAAATGTTGCCAAACTATAGATATATATTACAAATATATGTCATGCCCACACATATGCTTTACACACGGGAGAAAAAAATGCTTGTACAGAAGTCCACCCCTTATCTGTGGTTTCACTTTCCAAGGTTTCTGTTACCTGTGGTCAGTGGTGGTCCAGAAACGGCTTATATTTTTCTGGAATATCATCAGAATATCAATAGTAGCCTAACACTATTTCCCAATGCCTATGCCATTCACCTCACTTCATCTCATCAGGTAGGCATTTTATCATCTAACATCATCATAAGAAATGTGAGTATAGGAACAATAAGATATTTTGAGAGAGAGCAAAACACCACATTTATAATTTTTATTATAGTATATTGTTATAAATATTCTCTTTTATTATTAGTCATTGTTGTTAGTCTCTTACTGTGCCTAATTCATAAACTATCATTGGTATGTGTAGGGAAAAAAATCTATATGGGGTTCAGTATTATCTAAGACCCAGTGGGGGTCTTAGAACATATCCCTCACCATTTAGCGGGGACTAATGTAGTCCTTATGCTAGTTGACAAAACCTTTTACCCAGGTAATAAATTAACCATGAAAAGAAAGGTACCTAGATGAAGAAAAGTATAAAATTTCATAAATAAATAAACAAAAAAATTTTACTGATGAGCAAGGAACCTGACCATAACAAAACGTAAACCACTCCTAGATGGCGTTACAGTTGGGATGTGTTTGGTTGCAAATTATTATTAGAATCACCTGTGATCTTGTTAGAAATGCATATTCTCAGGGTGTACCCCAGAACTACTGAATTAGAATCTTAAGAGGTGGGGCCCAGGAATCTATATTATAGGCCTTCCAGGTGATTCTTAATCCACACGGAAGTTTAAGAAGCACAAGCGAAGGTGATTTATTGGTTTGCAAACTGGAAGTGTATTAAGTTCTGTGGCTCAGTGTATCTTTTTGCATTTTTGTTCTGCCTCTGGTCAGTTTCATTTTCATTCTGCTTCCCTTTGGGGATTGCCAGGCACTGCCAACAATGTTAGGGTTTTAGATTTCCTTACCCACTTGAAGAAGAAAGAAAGACTAGGTTACATATGGGGGCTCCTTTATAGAAATAAGGAAATTTCTTTCTCAAAAGCCCATTAAGTACTTTCTCCCTGTGCTTAATTGCCCAGTTTGGGTTGGGGGACTGGCCATAAATATGGGCCAGGAGATAGGATTATGCTGATCACTGGGTGGAACATGTCCTTCTCTGAGAGACACAGAGGGATTCAGTATCTCTCCAACCTGATGGGATGTATGGGGCATGTGTGAATGCTTGAATTCAAATTAGAGCTCATGCCATGAGAAGGAATAATAAATAATGGGAAAACAACCACAGCATCAACTCAATATCATTAAAATGTCAATCTTTCAAATGATTATATAAAATTAATTTTAAGTCTATCAGAATCCTTACTAAAAAAGATTAAATCTAGTCTAAAACTTAATAGAAAATTGCTTAACATTTTTATTTTTTTTAAGATTTAATTTATTTATTTGACACACAGAGAGAGAGATCACAAGTAGGCAGAGGAGCAGGCAGAGAGAGAGGGGGAAGCAGGCTACCCACTGAGCAGAGAGCCCGACTCAGGGCTCCATCCCAATGATCCTGAGATCATGACCTGAGCTGAAGACAGAGGCTTAACCCACTGAGCCATCCAGGCACCCTGTCCAGCATTTTTAAAAGTACATGGCTAATGAGGAAGGACCTACCCAACCAGATTTAAAATATAATGCAAAACTTCAAAAATCTATTCAGGTTGTCAATTTCTTCCTGATTCGGTTTTGGAAGTTTTTGGTTTCCACAAATGCATCCATTTTGTCTAGGTTGCTTAACTTATTGGCATATAACTGTTGATAATACTTTCTGATGATTGTTTCTATTTCCTTGGTCTTAGTTGAGATCTCTCCCTTTTCATTCGTAATTTCATTAATTTGGGTCCTCTCTCTTTTCTTTTGGATTAGTTTGGCCAATGGTTTATCAATCTTATTGATTCTTTCAAAAAACCAGTTTTGTTGATGTGTTCTACTGTATCTCTAGTTTCTATCTCATTTATCTCTGCTCTAATCTTGATTATTTCCCTTCTTGTGTGTGGGGTTGGCTTAATTTGTTGTTGATTCTCCAGTTCTTTAAGGTGTAAAGTGAGCTGGTGTATTCTAGATTTTTCAATTTTCTTGAGGGAGGCTTAGATGGCTATGTATTTCCCCCTTAGGACCGCCTTTGCCGTATCCCATAGGTTTTGGACCAAAGAGTCTTCATTATCATTGGTTTCCATGAATAGTTCAAGTTCTTCTTTGATTTTCTGGTTGATCCAAACATTCTTTTTTTTTTTTAAGATTTTATTTTTATTTATTTGACAGACAGAGATCTCAAGTAGGCAGAGAGGCAGGCAGAGAGAGAGAGGAGGAAGCAGGGTCCCCACTGAGCAGAGAGCCCGATGCGGGGCTCGATCCCAGGACCCTGGGATCATGACCTGAACCGAAGGTAGAGGCTTTAACCCACTGAGCCACCCAGGTGCCCCATGATCCAGACATTCTTAAGCAAGGTGGTCTTTAGCTTCCAAGTATTTGAATTCCTTCCAAACTTTTTCTTGTGGTTGAGTTCCAGTTTCAAAATATTGTTGTCTGAGAATATGCAGGGAATAATCTCAATCTTTTGGTATCAGTTGGGCCCTGATTTGTGACCCAGTATGTGGTCTATTCTGGAAAAAGTTCAATGTGCACTTGAGAAGAATGAGTATTCTGTTGTTTTAGGGTGGAATGTTCTGTATATATCTATGAGGTCCATCTGGTCCAATGTGTCATTTAATGCTCTTGTTTCTTTACTGATTTTTCTGCTTGGATGATCTGTCTATTACTGAGAGTGGTGTGTTAAGATCCCCTACTATTAATATTCATATCAATATGACTCTTTATCTTGATTAACAGTTGTCTTATGTAGTTGGCTGCTCCCATATTAGGGGCATAAATATTTACAACTGTTAGAACTTCTTGGTAGATAGAGCCTATAAGAATGATATAGTGTCCTTCTTTATCTCTAACTACAGTCTTTAGTTTAAAATCCTAATTTATCTGATATGAGAATTGCTAACCCAGCTTTCTTTTGAGGCCGATTGGCATGAAAGATGCTTCTCCATCCCTTCACTTTCAGTCTGGATGTATCCTTAAGTTCAAAATGGGTCTCTTATAGACAACATATGGATGGTACTGTTGTTTTATCCAATTTGCAGCCCTGTGCCATTTTATGGGAGCATTTAGGCCACTTACATTGAAAGTGATTATTGAAAGGATCAGAAGAATAAACATTGTTATAATGCCTATACTGCCTAGAGCAATTTATACTTTCAATGCCATCCCAATCAAAATTCTACCAGAATTTTTCAAAGAGCTGGAACAAACAATCCTAAAATTTGTATGGAACCAGAAGAGACCCCATATTGTTAAGGAAATGTTGAAAAAGAAAAACAAAACTGGGTGCATCATGTTGCCTGATTTCAAGCTTTATTACAAAGCTGTGATCACCAAGACAGCATGGTACTGGCACAAAAACAGACACATAGACCAGGGGAACAGAGTAGAGAGCCCAGATATGGACCCTCAACTCTATGGTCAAATCTTCAAAGAAGCAGGAAAAAATATCCAGTGGAAAAAAGACAGTCTCTTCGATAAATGGTGCTGGGAAAATTGAACAGCTACATGTAGAAGAATGAAACTTGACCATTCTCTTACACCCTACACAAAGATAAACTCAAAATGGATAAAAGACCTCAATGTGAGGCAGGAATTTATCAAAATCCTAGAGGAGAACATAGGCAGTAATCTCTTCAACATGGGACACAGCAACTTCTTTCAAGATATGTCTCCAAAGGCAAAGGAAACAAAAGCAAAAATGAACTTTTGGGACTTCATCAAGATCAAAAGCTTCTGCACAGCAAAGGAAATAGTCAGCAAAACAAAGAGGTAACCCTCAGAATGGGAGAAGATACTTGCAAATGATACTACAAAGTGCTGATATCCAAGATCTATAAAGAACTCCTCAAGCTTAACACACACAAAACAAAGAATCATGTCAAAAAATGGGCAGAAGACATGAACAGACACTTCTCCAAAGAAGACATGCAAATGGCTAACAGACACATGAAAAAATGTTCATCATCATTAGCCATCAGGGAGATTAAAATCAAAACCACATCGAGACACTACACCAGTTAGAATGGCCAAAATCAACAAGACAGTAAACAACACATATTGGAAAGGATTTGGAGACAGGGGAACCCTCTTACACTGTTGGGAATGCAAGTTGGTGCAGCCACTTTGGAAAACAGTTTGGAGATTCCTTAAGAAATTCAAAATAGAGCTTCCCTATGACTACTGGGTATTTACCCCAAAGATACTGATGTAGTGAAAAGAAAGGCCATCTGTATCCTAATGTTCATAGCAGCAATGGATACAGTCTCCAAACTGTGGAAAGAACCAAGATGCCCTTCAACCGACAAATGGATAAAAAAGATATGGTCCATATATACAATGGAGTATTATGCCTCCATCAGAAAGGATAAATACCCAACTTTTGTGTCAACATGGATGGGCTAGAAGAGATTATGCTGAGTGACATAAGTCAAGCAGAGAGAGTCAAGCATCATATGGTTTCACTTAAGCAATAACACAGAGGACACTGGGAGATGGCATGGAAATTGAGTTGTGGGAAATTGGAGGGGAAGACAAACCATGAAAGACTGTGGACTCTGAGAAAAAAACTGAGGGTTTTGGAGGGGAGGTGGGTGAGGGGTTGGGTGAGTCTGGTGGTGGGTATTATGGAGGGCATGTATTGCATGGAGAACTGGGTATGGTGCATAAACAATGAATGCTGGAACACTGAAAAAAAATCAAACCAAATGAAAAAAAAAATGACTGAAATCAGAGAAAGACAATTATTATATGATCTCTCTGATACGAGGAATTTGAGAGGAAAGGCAGGAGTTGTGGGGGGGTAGGGAAGGAAAAAATGAAACAAGATGGGATCGGGAGGGAGACAAACCATAAGAGACTCTTAATCTCATGAAACAAACAGGGTTGGTGGGTGATGGGAGGGTAGGTATAGGATGGCTGGGTTATGGACGTTGGGGAGGCTATGTGCTATGGTGAGTTCTGTGAAATGTATAAGCCTGATAATTTACAGACCTGTACCCCTGGGGCAAATAATTCATTGTATGTTAATTAAAAAAAAATAATAAAAATATGACTAAAAAAACCTTCAAAAATAAAAATTGTATACCTAGAAAACTTATTGAAATGAAAATAGACAATAGATTAATGGAACTGAGTAAAGATCCAAAATGCATAAATGGGAAGAACTTAATATATAATAAAGATGGTATTTCATTCTTATCATTTGATAAATACGTTCAACATAATTAGCCACCCATCTGTATAAAAATATATTATTTTTGTTACACCATTTACAAAAATAAATTCTAGGTGGGTTAAAAATATAAATGTAAAAGATACTCCATATTCACAAAACAATTAGGAAACTATTTGTATAACCATGTGGTGATAAGAACCTCAGAAGTAATAAAGGAAACTTTATAGGAGAAGATTAAGAGATTTGATTACAAAGAAATGTGAACTTTCTACATGGAAAAATATACCACAAAAAAGTCCAACAACAGATGAGAGACTGAGAATAAATATTTGTAATGCATACAGAAGTAACAAATAAATTGATAAGTACATAAAAACCCATAATATTTGTCAGTAATATAAACCATCAAGTCACAGAGGAGGGAAAGTCAATGGAAGAGAGATAGTAATATATGAAAAGATGATTAATTTCACCAACAGTCAGGAAAATGGGAAGAAATAGCAGTGACTGGGTACTTTGTTCAGTTCATGCATTTGGCAAAAAGTATGTGTATGTTTAATATATAGTGCCCAGCACTGATGAGAAGGTGGGGAAATGGGAATTCTTATACATGCTGGCAGAAGGATGAAATACTATGAGCCCTTTGCAACAGAATTGATAGTAACTATTAAAATTAAATATATATTTACATATACTTATTATATTACATGCATATTTATATATACACATATACCCCCCCAAACACATACATATATATCCTTTAACCAAGTAATCTCAGTTTAGGGAATCTATCAGATAGAAATAAAACCACAAATATATAAAGAAATATGTACAAGAATGTTTATTGTAGCATTTTATAAGTGGCAAAAATAAATCAGCAAACTATATTGTCAATTAATAGAAGACAGGTTGAATAAATTAAGGTACACTCATGCTGGGAAATGCTACACAACCATAAAAAAGGAATGAGCTTATTCATTATTCAGTCCACAAACACTTAACATATACCTACAGTGTTCATGTCCTGTTATAAGTACTGACATTAAAGCAAGTTCTACAGGAAAGTCTACCTTTCATGACTCACGTACTAGGGAGGAAGAGAAATAAATAAGAAAATAAAAAGATAAGGTAATTTTAGAGACTGATTGTATACTAAGATTAAAGTAAAACAGGGTGCTATGATAGGAAATGATAGATAGGGAGATCAGCTAAGACCTGAACAAACTGCGAAAACCCCATGAAGATAATGGAAAAGAATATTTTAGGCAAAATGAACATCTTCCTTGTAACACTATCAATGGATCCAGAGGGATGGTCAGATAATACTAAAAGAGAAAAATAACAGGAAAATATGGCATAATGTGATCCAATTTTTTTGTTTAAGAAATTGGAAAATTACTCTCTAGGTTGGTATGTATATGTTTTTTTAAGTGAGCATAGAGAAAACAAAAGAATAAATCATGTTAATATTAGCTAACACAGGAGATAACATTGGAGTGGGGAGGTGTGGATATAGTTTACTTTTTCTTAGTAGATGTCTGCTTTGGGTTCATAGCAGCAACTAGATTTTGATTTTATAGTTTTGAGGAAAAACTATAATCTAGGTATTCAAATTATTTTGTAAAAATTTGGCATGTAGGTCATTTCTACTTGGAGATTCATTTCTTTAGTAATGAAAAATCTTGTATCTTTTACTATTTCCTTCCCATTGCTCTCTCTAACAGTTCCTTATGGAACAGCTGTAAATTGGTCATGCAGCCTGGCTACTCTGAATTGCTATTAATTATTTCCAATTAATACTCAAGACTCCACTAGGGCTGATGCCTGCTTACTGTCGTGTTGAATATAGGTTTTCAAAGCTTGAGCCACTTCCACCCCCATAGCTGTCTTGTGTAGATATTTTTGGCTATTGTTTCTTTGGCTTTCTCTCTTTTCAGAATTTTCCCTCGAAGTTTCTTCTAAGTACTCCCTCCTTCTCCTGATGTTACGTTTATCCCAATCAAGTTCTATGCCTCATTAGTCACATCCCATAATGTCAGAAGTGCTTTCAAGCAATGTTTTTCAGTGCCTTACCCCCGAAGCCACCACTATCTTGTAACTGCTTTCAAAGAACCAAAATGTCTTGGTCAATTCAGACAGCTATAACAGAATATCTGAGACCCGTGGCCTACAAACAACAAATATTTCTTTCTCACAGTTCTGGAGAGTAGGAAGTCCAAGATCGAGGTACTGGCAAAGTCGGCATCTGGTGGGACCCCGCTCTCTGGTTCATAGATGGCTGTCTTCATGCTACATCCTCACATGACAGGGGGGGCCAGGGAGCTCACTGGGGTCTCTTTTATAGGGTACTAATCCCATTCCTGAGCACTCTACCCTCATGACCTAATTACATCCCAAAGGTCCCACCTCTTAATACCAACACTGGGGGTTAGGATTTCAGCATATGAGTTTGGAGGGAACGTTAACGTTCAATCCATAACACTGAATAAATTTTGTGCTGGGGAAAGGTAGATGTTCAGTTTATCATCTTTATCCAACCTCCTGTTCCTTCTGCCACCTTAGAATTTACATGTCAGCCTTGCACAATAATTAAGGCTAAGTGGGAGTACTGGCAAAATGACGTGGTTTTAGAACACAAATAACTCCTTACATTTCATGCATTCCAAGTATTTATACTAGTTCTCAGAGTTTCCTTCTATTGCAGTTTTTATTATCCTGCCTACATTTTTCCTCTTAAAGCCATTGGTTTTGAACATGGGCAACCATGATTACTGAGGGCACAGCTACTATAGCTAGAATGTTGGGTCTTTCATTCCTACTTCAACCAGAAGTACTTAGTTGTTACCCATTCAATATTGTGTGTATCTGTTTAAGGTCCGGTCAAAAAAAAGAGAGATGATTTTAAGAAGAGTTAGAAAAGCACCTTAAGAAGGAAAACAAAAGCATTCATAATTCCTGGGTTATCTTTGCTCACTCCCAATGTTCTTGATCTTTTCTTATTTCTATTTCTCCTATGACCTGCCTTCCAGATGCTTACAACTCCATGTGGTCCTCAGATTCTAAAATCCATTCAGACTCAGCTTTGCAATAGGTATGTCCCTAGCAATCCAAGATTACCTTTGTCTGCTCCCCCACTAAAAATGGAAATTCCACTAGAGCATCAGATTTTATCAAAACGTTACTGAATTATCTGATTAAAAATTCACATGCAGATATTAAAAGTGTATAGGAAATCCCCGGGAAGCATGTTGCCTTCTAAAATTGGATATTATCTTATCTCTTGTTGGCAGGCATGTCTGTGTCTATGCAATCCATTCTTCTCCTCCCCTTGTCTGTTCAGTGACCTGACATATTCTTCCTATTGAAAAAGTAGGATGTATAACACTGCAAACTCTTTTTATGGGTCAAACTTAGTGATACTCAAATTAGTGAAGTTCTTGATGAAGTTTCTAGAGGTCTGTAACAAAATGAGAAAAATAAGGCCACTAGAGCACATTTTCATAAAGTCGAATTGATTCAGTTTGTAGAACTGCAATTTATTCTGTGAGGTGTGTCCTGTCTTAACGAAATAATTATTGTAGTAAAAAGTACAGTTGATCCTTGATCAACATGGGTTTGAACTGCATAGATCCATTTATATGCAGATTTTTTCAAGAAACAGTATGGTACTCTAAAGTATTTTTCTTATAATTTCTTACTAACATTTTCTTTTTTCCAGCTTACTTTATTTTAAGAACACAATGTACAATACATATAACATATGAAGATGTGTTATCGACTGTATGACTGGTAAGGCTTTTTTTGGTCAACAGCAATTAGCAGTTAAGTTTTGGGGGAGTCAAAAGTTACAGCAGATTTTTGGCTGTGGTGGGTCAGTGCCTCTAACTCCTACATCAATATAGGGTAGGCTATATTCTTATTCTGACTGACAAAGCAGAATTTCCTGTTGTACAAATCCCAATTAAAAAAATAAATCCATAAAATACCAAAGCCTTTCAACCCAATATATGCTAAGCTTTTAGGGGGAAAGACTTTGTCTTATTTTGTATCATATCCCTCCTGCAGAGCTTAGAGTCATACTATTGAGCCTACTATTTGAAGAATTGAGTTATGAGGTAAATAGGGTAAGCCAAACCTTTTCATGCCATCCTTAGAGTTTATGCTGATCTGTATTTGCAGAAACCCTATTAAAATTACATGTGATAAATTCTACTTCATATAAACCTCATGCTATGGTGTAGGTCTATGAGTACTCTATTTTTTCCCCATTTAGAATTAGAATCTCCCCAATTAGAATCTCAAGGGAGTTTATTCATATGGTCCCAGAGAATCGGCAAGATGATCTAAGTTTTCTGCCTCCCCATTTCCCCAGATTTTCATTTCTAAAAAAAATCCCTCATAGCATATTTAAAACTTTCTACCATCTTTCTAAAACAGGTTCCCAGCCATCAAAATTGGGTGTCCTTTTACTCTAGCTGACTAGTTTCTTATCTATCTTTATATGTAAATTGTGCTAAATTTAACTAAGAAGACAAGGGGGTCTAATTTAAAATTCCTATGGCTCATTAGTCACATCCCATAGTGTTGGAAGTGTTTTAGGCATTGTTTTTTCAGTCCTGGAAAAGTTGTAAATGTACAACATAACATGTCTTGTTAGCAATGATTCTTTTCCCCCTGAGAAACTTAGCAAATGACCTGAAGAAATATTTGTAATGTATATCTCACTCACTATCTTACTAGACTTTTGTGTTTTCTCAAGTTTAATAAAAATATCCACATAATTTAACTTTTGCCAATTGAGATTTCTTGGCTTTTCCTTCTAAAGGAAAATTTTGTTCCCTTGGTTAGAACTCTGACCCCATAGAATGCACATTTTTCCCTTTTGAGGTCATTTAAGTACTTGTTTTCTCTCCATTTCAGTTAGTTCTATCTTGCAACAATGGAACAAAAATTCTCACGTACAGAATCCCTTTAATCTTGTTCTTCCTCTTTTCACCCTGTGCTCAGTCTGGTTGTCTGCTCCTCCTAGTGAATACAAGACTTCTCCCAGTTCCCCATGTTCCACCCCATGGAAGTACATGACAGTGATTATCCTTAATGTAGACTGTCATTTTAGAGGACGTGAACAGAACAAGACTGTGGATATTAAAATAGTGGCACGTATGTCTCACTTACTTATATCAATGCATTAATGAATGGCTAAAATATTTAGCAAAGGTCAATATCAGTGAATAAATTGTTGGATGTTCAAACATGTCTTTTTTGTCAGTTGCAGTTAAATAAAAATGCATGTATGCAAATTTTTGTGTAGTTGGCCTTTGATCATTAATGACAAAAGGGGCAAGACTACAGCATAGATGGCCATGGGAAAGCATGATGCCTCGGTGCCCTTAGAACACAGGCAAAAGACCTTGAGAGTTGAGACCATGAGCTCAGTTGTCCTTCAGTGTCAAAGGACCTCCCACTATCTGGACCCAAGCTCCACATCAGGCTCCCTATTGCTCTCATGCCGTTGCACATGCTATCCTTGAAATTACCGATAAATCTCTAAGGCCCTGTTATACTTTAACATTTCTTTCCCTACATCAAAAGGTTATGGTTTAGATTTACTCCCAAATAGAAATATCTATGCTGTCATTAACATTTGTATCTGGCAGTGTAGCTTCATGGCTTCATGCATCTTTCATTCTAGCTAATATTTATTTATTTATTTATTTATTTAAAGATTTTATTTATTTATTTGACAGACAGAGATCACAAGTAGGCAGAGAGGCAGGCAAAGAGAGAGGGGGAAGCAGTTTCTCTGCTAAGCAGGGAGCCTGATGTGGGGCTCGATCCCAGGATTCTGGGATCATGACCTGAACTGAAGGCAGAGGCTTTAACCCACTGAGCCAACCAGGTGCCCCTCATTCTATCTAATATTTATTAGCTGCCCATCGAACATGTTTATCACTACTTTTTATGTATACTTGACAAAAATTTTCTATCTTCAAATTCTGAGGTCTTACTGATGGCTTTTTAGAAATACCTGTGCTCATACCATCAAAAAGGTTTACTCCTCTATACATGTTATGATGATAAGGATGATAATCCTTCAAAGTTATGAAAACTTCATACATTACATAAATAGTAAAGACAGCAAGTAATTTCATTCATGAGAATATCATGGAGCTAGTTTTCTTAACTAAATAATTTTTTTCAGTTATATTGCTTTAGCAGTAGATGGTTGACTGTTTCCAATTTACAAAAATTATTTTTTTTCTTGAGTGAAAATGTTAGAAGATAATTTTCTAACAAAAAGATGAAATCATGATTATAATATGATATAAAAGGAACATGTGTCAAAGATTTTAACTTATTGATTGATGAGGGAGCAAAACTGATTTAAGGAAAACTCAAGTACCACAGGCTCATTTCAAGATAACAAATACTAAAATGAATTTACAAATGGATGTAAAGTTGGGAGAATTAGGGATGCCTGGGTGGCTTAGTCAGTTAAGCATTTGGCTTTGGCTCAGGTCATAATTCTTGAGGTCCTGGGATCGAGTCCCACATCGGGTTCTTTGCTCAGTGCAGAGCCTGCTTCTCCCTCTGCCCCTCTCCCTGCTTGTGCTTGCTCTCTCTCTCTTTCTGACAAATAAATAAATAAAATCTTTTAAAAAATTAAGAAAATTTGTCAGTATGCACAGGTCAGTATGCATGGGTCAAATGGATTCCATCAGACACATTTGTATCTTTACAGACAGAAATTATTTGCAATATTATTACTTTTTAAGAAACTAATGTTTATCTCTACAAAGTTGTGAAATATTCTGGTCAAAGAAAAAATAAATTGTACCTTCCTATTGGATCAGTTAAGCTCTGGAAGCTATGATGTTCCACTGAAAAGATACCCAGTGATTTCTTTCATCTATTTCAGTGGAAAAAATATCTAGTGATCTCTTTTATCCATAATTTTCCCTTCCTTTGTGATCATAATAAACTCAAATAAAGATTATTCTTGATCACAAAATAAAGACGGCTTGGCATGATTACTCGCATATATGCAGTAAAAGTCTTAATTTACTATGTATGCCTTCTCAAGATTATGTTGCAAAATCCAGACCCACGCAGTATTGAACAATCACAGAATTAACTTCTTTCTGCAAATTGTCATAAGGACTCTCAGACTGGATTTTAATTTTAAAGACTTCTATTATGAGAGTATGGCTATTACATGAGAGTATGAAACCAAGCCAAAAAACCTTCTTTATTCCAGACTTCACCTGCAGTATCTATATATTTCGATGAATTTTTCTTCTCTGCAAGTCCCCAAAACATCCTTAGGTGTTTTGGCATGCCAAGAAGTGAACTTTCTTACCATCTCTAACACTGGAACTTTATAAGCAGTCTCTCCGAGGGGACTTTCTAGGTATCAGCTTTATAGGTAAAGTCAATCATGGTTTCTTAAAAGTGGCTTGTCACACCTGATTAAATTATTTTCAACTCTAGCACCCTATACGAGGACATACGTGCATAATTAATTTTCTTGGTAGAAATAAGGACAGATTCTTACTGAGCCTAGGTAAGTAATTGAATTAACATGAACAGTCAGAAGACTTAGGACCTTCTGGAGAGGGTCAGTGGAAAATATTTTTAAAAGTTTCATTTCAGTTTACAAAAGCCATCTATCAAGTTGTCATCCTTCACTGGATTTGGGGTTACGAGTCTCATGAAGTTGTTTAATTCGTGATTTAGCCCAGTCTGAAAATTATCTAAGCGATGCCATCAGAAGCTCTTATGCAAAGGTCTATTCTTTGAATCATCAATAGTGTGAAGTCCCTGGTATAGTGCTTTTCTGGTGATCTGACACCGTCTTTGTTGAGGACAAAAACGTTGGTAGCTTATAGCAGAGACAATCATCAGAGTAAAACAAAGACTGTAGAAGACAGAGACTTAATTGCTATTGTTAATCTATTACTGAAATTTTCAAGTGTGAAAGAATTAATGAGAGTTCCTAATAAGAATCTGTAAGTAACAAAAATGTGGGTTGTTTCTGTGGCATGCAAAAACATGATAATAAACTAATCACAAAAATGGTTGTAGATAAACTGTCTCTAGAGGTAACTGATTGAGCCCATTTTCAAAAAGTCAATGAATGTTACACTTAATTTATAAAACAAAATGAAAATAATATTTATAGAGGATAACTCTGGGACATTGTATACATAATACACAAAGAATATACTGGGAATCTGAGGTAAAGAGATTCAGTAAGTAAGGAGGAAGTCTTAGACATCTGTATTTTTATAAAACTATGAATAAGTCTGATATATATCTTTACTTAAGAACCACTGACCTTGCAGATACTAGACCCAAACTAAAGAAGTATTTTGTGACCAAGTTAACAAATTAAAATTTGTTTTTAATTAAAAAATAAATAATATTCATAATTAAATATTAAAATTAATTAATTAAGTTAAATTTAAAAATGATGGCCAATGACACTATATTGCATCTAATATCTTCAGGCAAATCACCAGAACTATGACAAATACAGGGAAAATCAACTGAACTATTTCATGAGAACTTTGATTAGTATTTCCCTGATCATAAAAAGTCATCGGTGACAGTAAGGGTTTTGAGCCTCACTATTCACGGATTCTGTATTTATGAATTTTCCTGCTTGCCAAAATTTATTTGTAATCTCAGAATTAACTCTTAAAGATGGGCAAGTCCTAGTTGAGGTCAAACAAGGAGATACTCTGCCTTATTTTTTAGCTTTCATTTGTAAATGCACAATTTAATGCTAACTTTTTCATATTTTTTCATATTTTTCTGCTCTTTTATTGGTGATTTCACAGTCTAAAATGAACCTCTTATGGCAAAAAGGGAACAATAATAGTAACATGTTATAACTCATTAAATAAAATTAGATTTCATGAGTCCCTGAGAATAATGGTTACAGAAACAAATAAATAGAAAGAGAAGAGAATATTGTTCCTTACAGTCAAGGCCTGGCTAATAAATATAAAAGGAACAATGGAATTAGGAATTATTTCACCACTGTCACTGTAAGCACCTATTAAGAAAAGAAAACTGTACAGTAAATCAAGGGTGGGGCAGGGAGGTTAGGATGAAGGTCCCAATATTTACATAATCTTGACAATCTCCCCGTGAGTTCTTTATTACAGTTGATCCTCATTATTCATGGATTCTGAATTTGTTGATTCATCTACATGCCCTTTAAGGCCTCAAGCAACTGGGAAGTGATTCACTTGGGGAAATTATTTTGGGTCATCCTCTAACTCTAACATCTGTCCTTCCCCCCCCCCCCAGTTTTAGAGACACCTTAATCTCTAAAGTTTGGGTTTCCATTTCTACACAGAAATAGATTTTAGTGCCTTGATGTGACCTTCTGACCCTGATATATCACAGCCTTCATTCTACCCCACCCTGTGATTCTCTCTAACAGACTTTCTGGGATTATGGGTGTGACCAAACACATAGGCAGACCCATGAGCTGGAACAGGCATGGTGGCCCAGTCCACTTCAGCCTGTTAGTGGCAGGCCACATGGTATAGATGTTTGGTCTGTCTGTGTTCACTGTTGAAAGAATTCCGCCTTCCCTTTAGTAGATGACATATATACCCTTATTTCAAGTTTTTAATTTTTGTCAACTGTTCCTGAGCCACCTTGTTTCATTTAGTACTGATCTTCTCAGCCTCATCAGTAGTGACATTTTCAACAACTCCTCATTGTTGGGAGGGGCCCTGTGCATTGTAGGATGGTTAGCAGCAGGCCTGACGTCTACTCAGGAGGTGTCAGTAGTACCCTCCAAGTAGTGACAATGAAAAATGTTTCCACACATTGCTAAAGGTGTCCCCAGTTGAGAACCACCAGTTAAATTCTTTGTTTTGAATCTTAATGGCCACTTTCTTTGTTTTGAATCTTAATGGCCACTTACTAGCTAAGTAATCTTGACCACAATACCAAACTCGAATATCCTCAGCTGTAAAATGAGCAGACTATCTGATACAAATAATTGTTTTTTAAAGTACTGTATTTTAATTTTATTTATTTGAGAGAGAGAATGTATGTGTGGGTATAGAGGGGGTAGAGGGCGAGAGAGAGATTCTCAAGCAGACTCTGTGCTGAGCACAAAGCCTGATGAGTGGCTTGATCTCATGACCCGGAAATCATCATGATCTGAGCTAAAATCAAGAGTCTGAGACTTAACCGACTGATCCACCCAGGGGTCCCTTGATACATGTATATATACATGTAGGAGATATATGTGGAGATTCATATATATAAGGAGATATGAGTTAATGTATTTCAAGCCTTTGGTATAGCAACTTGCGCATGATAGGCACTCAAATAAATGAAAGCTCTTATTATTTATTATTGATTATAGATAGTTAAAGGAATAAGTAATGGTCAAAATGAACATTTGTATGCTACCTTGAAACACAATGTTATCCCATAGACCAATATTTAGAATAACAAATTTTAAAAAGTGCTTATTTTTGTAAAAGGCCTATTTAAACCATTTTGTTTATTTAATTACCCTGAAGCCCATGAGGTTATAAAAAGAATTTTCCCAACACTTTTTGAGGTCTTTAGTCTGATATCTAGGATGCTTTAAATTCATGTGCAGATTTGTCATTAAAATACTCTCATGAGGCTTTTGATGAATTAGAAGACTTTGCCTATTTCATCATAGTTAAACTTCCCTAATAGAAGATGGAAGTTCTCTAAGGCTGATGCAGTGTCCTATTTATTTTCTATACAGCACACAAAACACCATTCCTTTCAATGAACTCAATTTTCTCAGTATACCTCTTTCTGGGAGAATCTTGTTGAATTGACACTGAATATTGGAGAGCATTAGTTTATTATGTGGGCTATCTTAGGTAGTTAAAGAAAATATATCAATATATCTCAACAAAGGTAAAAGCAAAAAAATTTCAAATAAAGGGTGCTGAAAGATCTTCTCATTCTAAAACAACACAGTTTCCAGAAGGTCTCTGTTTAAATTAAAATTTATTTTCCATTAATATATATTAATATATTATCCTAGTGAGGAGTACACAGGGCAGTTTGGTGATAATGGGGCATAAGGGGGATATAAATGCATTTAGAGCATGATATATAGTCTAAGAAGGGCTTATTTTAGTAATTCAAGCTGATAGATCCAACTGGAAACTCTCATTTCCAGTTCTATGTGTCTTATATGTCTCCTGATGGTGGTGGAAAGTTGGAGTCATACTCATCCCTGGAGCACCAGGGTCCAGGCTGGGCAGTGGGCATAGTCTCTGGAACTTCAAGCTATAGACAGATGCTGGGGAAGGAGCAACACTTATAGAAGTAGCCTCTTGTGAGAGTTTTTAATTCATAGAAAGATAAATACAATAAAGAGAGATTTCTAAAGTTGAAGAAACCAAAGAAAGACCAGCCACATAGAGATATCAAAAGCTTCAGAATCCAAGAAAGCTGGTGTAGAGGAGGATGGGAGCTATGAGCTGAAGCAATTCTCTTGAGTTGAGCTATTTGCCAAGTTGGATTTTTGTTGTTGTTCGGTTCGCTGTTTTTCTTACGTTTACTTATTTGTTTAAGGCAGAACTACACTTCCTATTGGAGATAAGGGTTGAGAGCCTACTTCTTTAACATTCAATACATGTTCACTGAAAAGATCACTACCTGCCAGGCAATTTTTTAGGTGGCAGAGACACAATGGCAGCTCTATTCAGAACTGGTTCTTGCTCTCATAAAGTTCTCCAGTGAGTAAAAGGTATAAGTCATCATATGAATATGTAGTTGCATACAAATTAGCTGCTAATCATGAAAAGAAATGTGTTCTATTTCAGTAGAGAATAGGGTAACTGGATCCACTGTGGTGGTGAAGATGGTATGGAGGTAAAAATCAGGGGAAGCTTTCCCAAGGAAGTGGTTTTTTGTTTGTCTGTTTGTTTGTTTTTGTTTTTGCGGAGATTCCATAAATGTGTGAGCAAGCAGCAGCATTCCAAACAACGGGAATTCATGAGCACAAAGACTGGATAGAGCAGTGCAGCAGGACTCAGTAAGTGGAAGATGGTCAGGAAGGCTAGATCATGGAGACTAAGGGGAGGGGAGTACCTGGAGACCATGCAGGAGGGTACTGGCCATCAAAGGGATCTGGATCCATATCCTAAGCTTATTAGATAATCATTGGAATTATTTAAGAAAGAGTGAACGATCAGTTGTGTAATTTACAAGCATCTGTTTGGCAACTCTGTGGTGACTCAAGGAAGATTCTTGGTAGGCTATCATCGTTCTTTGGCTATAAAATGATAGTGACTTGGATTAAAGTGAAAGCATTTGCAGCAGGATCCATGGTTGAATTGGGGAGATACTTAAGAGGTTTAACTGTCATGCTTCTATACTGGATAGAGTTGGGTGTGAGAGGAAGGGAGGTGTTAGAGTTGACTTGTGCATGGGATGCTGCCCTGGGAATTGAACAGATAATGATGCCCTTGTAAGTCTGATGGAGAAGATCACAGCACCATTTGATGTGTTGAAATACCAAGAGGAGGTGTCTAGGAGGCAGGTGTGGCTTTGAGATACTAATCTGTGAGTCTTCTCTCCATGGATGTCAACTGAAACCATAGGCTTGAATGAGATTTCTTAGAAAATATAGTTAGGAGAAAAGAGGCCTAAGCATAAGCTTGAAGAATCCCCATATTTAATAACTTAGCAGAAGGAGATACACTGGGAAGATACGCAGAAAAGAGAAAGACAAGCAGAGTGTGGCTCGACCAAAGACAAGAGAAAGGTATTTCTGATAAAGAGAATATTAACAGAATAAAACCATGCTAAAAAGTTAGGTGAAGACAAGGATTTATTTGGGTATTATGGCCATGATTAACCTTAGGGAACTCTTAGTGAGAGATGTTTTGGTGAAGGTAAAGGCCAGCTTTCTAACAGTGTTGGAGTCAGAGGGGGTCAGAAACAATGTCAGACACAAGTCTGGTTGCAGAATGTTAAGGTACTACTAGTAGTGGGATATAGGTCACAGGGAAATTGTTAAAAATTAAGCTGGCAGATGTTGAGCACATTCAAACCTGATCAGAGAAGATATGTGTGAGAGAAATCACTAGAATAAAAAGACGTTATAATTGAGAATGGAGAGTTGCTTACTATTATCTTGGAAAATCATTTAGAAGCAGAAGTAGATTACTGAGACACTAGTGAAGAGTTGCTTGGGCCTCTTTATTTGTGGTATATGCAGCTTTTTGAAAATTTTAAATTTATTTCTTTTCTCATTTTAAATTAATAGGCGTTAATTCCTAACTTTCTATTTAGAATTTTGTATGATTTTTCTTAAAGAGGACCTCTCCTAATTTTGTATCAGTCAGCAAGTAGCCTCCTTCCACCCCATTTTGCAACTCAATTTTGGTCAACTTTATTATGTTTTCTAACAAAATGCACTAAAGTAGAACTTTACAGTCTAAAGGGGTTTCCTCTGCTGTGGTTTCTAGAATTCATTTTCCTCATTATAATGCTCTGTTATTCTTGCTTGGGTTACCTTCCCTTTAAGTAGAACTAAGTACAGTATTTTACAAGAATCCTCCGGAGAACAATTTTCCTGGAGGTTTTCTTTAACATACAAGGACAATTCTGTGAGCTCAGCTAGAGCTTTGAAAGTTAAAGAGTTGAGGCCCCAGTTCACTAGTTTCGGAAGCAAGGCATCCATTCACTGTCATGATTTGCTAGCACCTAAGCAGCAGGAGGGATGGAAAGAGAAAGCAGACTGGATGGGTTCATCAGGCAGGGAGGAGAAACCTGTAAGCTCTATCCAAAATGTTGGCTGATATTGTCAAAGTGAAAATGGAAGGAGAGAGATCTGCTGTGTCATGTACCCTCACAATTTGACTTATAAATTTAGATTTATAGTCTTAGACTGAGGAATGAGCTCAGTGGTCTGGGAAGTCATGTCCTTTAGTCCTTTATCCTAGAGAAAACATATGCTTCTGAACATGTCAGGCACAGCAGAGGAATATTGCTACAGTAACCAGGTGACTTTCAGGATTGCGACAGTTTTTTTGTGCAAGGCAGCAGCCAGGAATGGCCCAGGAAAGCTACATCTACCGACCTCTCTAAAACTACCCTTTATCCATGCTTTGTCCATCTGGGGCCTTACCTAATCTTTACCATGTCCAGTGAAGAAGAAAGAAGAAATGAGTAGAATATTTTCATGGGAACTTCACTTTGGAATGTTACAGTACTTGAAAACGATCTAAGGCTCCACGTAAAAATGTATTTGAATTTTAAGTGATTTTTGAAATCATTTAAAGACAAAATGTATATTTTATGACAAAAATATATTTTATGATGTGTGTTTCAAATGGACAAGGCTCTATAGTTATCTAGTAATCGATCGATAAATCACTCTATCGATCATCTGTCACCTCTATCATGATGAAGATGGCTGTCAGTGTAAGCACTTGGGTGAGTTGCTTCTTGACCTTCACTTTTCTGTTTCTACCCGTCTAGGTTACATTCCCTTTCTGTGCTGCCAGAGGACTCTGTCTTCTCTTTGTGCTTCCAGTGTCTACAGTATCTGTCCCACAGGAACTGCTCACTAACATCCACCAAATAAATGGGTACATTTTGAACTCTTATTTTTATATGTAAGGAACAATACCATATGAAAAGGTCCCATTCTATTTTTCCCAGCTTTATTGAAGTACAATTGACAAAATTGTACTTATCTAAAGTATACACCATGATGATTTGATACATCATGAAATGATTGCCACAGTCAGGTTAATTAACACATCCATTGCCTCACATAGTTACTTGTTTATGTGTGTGTGGTGAGAATGGTTTAGATCAACTCTCTTGGCACATTTCAAGTATACAATACATATTATTAACTACAGCTGTGATATCCATTGGGTCCCCAGAACTATACGTATTATGGCAAAAGGCTTATACTCTTTAACCTTCATCTCCCCATTCTGCCCCACTTCCTGACCTCTGGCAACTACCATCCTATTCTCAGTTTCTGTTAGTTAAAATTTTTTGTTTGTTTTTAGATTCTGCACATAAGTAAGATCATATAGTATTTGTCTTGTCTGTTTGGCTCATTGCCTTTACCTTAATTTTCTTCACATTCAACCATGTTTTCACAAATGGTAGGATTTCCTCCTTTCTCATGACTGAATGATATTATATATATTTGTATATACAGGACATCATTTTTATCCTTTCATCTGCTGATGAACACTTTGCTTGTTTCCATGTCTTGAGTATTGTGAATAATGCTGCAGTGATGATGGGGGTGCAGAGATCTTTTTGAAATAGTGGTTTCATTTCCTTTGGTTATATACCCAGAAATAGTATAGCTGGATCACATGGTTGTTCTATTTTTAATTTTTTGAGTGACCTCCATACTGTTTACCAACAAGACTATACCAATTTACATTCCCACCAACAGTGTAGAGGGGTTCCTTTTTTCTCCACATCCTTACCAACTCTCGTTATCTTTTGTCTTGTTAATGGTAGTCTTTCTATCAAGTGTGAGTTGATATCTTATTGTGGTTTTGATTTCCATTTCCCTGATGATTAGAGCTGTTGAGCATCTTTTCATTACTTGTTGACCATTTGGATGTCTTCTTTGGAAAGATGTCTTTTTAGTTCCTTTATCCATTTTTAAATCAGATACTTACTGTTATTGTATTATATGAGTTCATCATATATTTTGGATGTTAACCCTTTTATTAAATATATGGTTTGCAAATCTTTTCTCATGTTCCACAGGTTACCTTTTCTATGACATATTTTTTATTTATCATTAAACAATGCTTTTAAATGATTTAATTCTAAAATTACTGACTATATATTTTTTTCTTTTGAAATGAAATGAGCTCTTTTTTCTCCCTGTAAGATATATCTATACCATGGAATCTTAAAACCCTCTGCAAGCATGAACATAGATGCTCTCAATTTTAAAGTTTAGTATAATTTATTTCTTTAGTTAAATACCTGTTGTGACAAATAGCAGATATATTAATAAGGAATCTTTTGAGTCTTTAACACAAATCAACTTAAAGGAAAAAAAAAGAGGGCTTTTTAATTTTTTGTAATTAAAATTCTAGGAGTAAATCAGTCTCCGGACACACTTGGATCCAGGGTCCCCTGACCTCCTTTCTCTTCCCTTTCTCCCTCTTGCTCCTCTCACCCCATCCATTGATTCTGCTGCCCTTTGTACGTTAGCTTTACTTCTCATAAAGATTGTTTCCATCAGGGATATAATAACATGCAGTATTATTTGGAATTATAATATTGCGATCATGTATTATGATATATTTAATATAATTACAATTAACATATGATATTAATTATATAATAATATATACTTTGATATGTTAATATTGATATTAATAACTAACATGCTAATTTGTATATTAATAGCATAACATAATTATAACATAATGTTATATATATTATATAATTAATGTGTAGAAATGTAATTAAGATCATTATATATTTATTCTATGAGATTTCCTACATAAGTCAACATTGTATTATGAGCATAATTTAATTAATGTAACCTTATGAGAATTTCTTCATGCCATTAAATTTCTGTGAAAAATTTTTAATTAGATCTATTTAATAAACTAGCTTACAAATGCAATGCTTTTGCAAAAATCTTCCTTTATTATTGGAGAAACATAATTTTTAAATTTAAATATGCTAACTCCTTTTTGGTTTATGCTTGATATAGGCAGGTTTTGTGGGGTTTTTGTCTTTTTTTTTTATGAGTAAATTTAAGAAGAATGTAGAGGCTGAAGAATAATAATATCCTATTCTTTGTATATGAAAATGGCAGTCCTGACCTGCCATTAGTTGGGGCACTTATGCCCATGATAGATTTTTCCGGATCCATCTGCTTTTCCTTCCAGGCACCCCAGGCTTCTCAGGACGAAAGGCATAATCGGCGGTCTCAGAACAGAGCAACGCTAATGAGGATGACCCTGACCTCATGAGAATAGTGTTCTGACCCCCTGACCCAAACAGAAATAGAAAATCTTGAGTAGTACATTTAAGAGTAACTTTGGGATTAGTTCTATGAGTATAAAGATAAATGAGAAAATAAATTCTACTCACAAGGAGAGACACTTGGATAATTGTATGGTATTTGAAACATAAAACTTAAACTGAAAACTATTACCCTAGTAAATTGAATTACATTATCATTCCTTTTAACTAACATCAGAATTACCTCTCCTTTAATATTTCCTTAGTTAATAAGAACCAAATCTTATTATAATAATTAAGGCTACTAAAAAGTCTTTAAGCCTTTTTCTTTTTAAGAGAGACATTTATTATTCATTTATTAGGTCTATTTGAAACATTTGGTGAAAGTGTGTTAGTTTTAGAAATTTCAATTGAAATATATTGATTATTGAGATATATATAGGTTGTAATTAAATATTGCCAAATATTTCTTTCCCACTAAATATTATGAAGACTCTTTAATCGATAATTAAACACCTACTATGCATCTTATCTCTATTAATAATGTCATTCTGAATTATTCTCTTGAATCTGTTTTACTAAAATCCTTGCATATGAATTCATTAATATTTTAATTACCTGATGGTAAATTTATATCAGAAACTTAAAATGTACTATCTCTAGATACAAATTATATGAAAATATACAGAATGAAATTATTGTTTATCTTTTTTTGCTTTGGTAAGAGATAGGGTTAATTTTCATATAAATTATAGTCATTTAGAGGCAATATGTTTATTAGTGATTGAAGTAAGAAACACAACTGTGAAATGGTCTGAGAAAAGCAAAATTCTTATTTTCCTCTTTTAAAAGAGTAAAACAATTGCCCCCATGAGGACTGGTTGTACCATTTCACTATTTGTCCAATTACTTTTTTTTTTTTAATGGCAGCTTCAACTCTGAATTACCCAACAATGTATGAAAGCAAGGCACTTCTTGACCGTAGGCGTCAATTTTCACATAGGACATAAAACCAGAGTCCTGTTATTTTCTGGAAGAGTGGAGTCACTAGCTCCACTGTCCTAGCCAAATTTCAATTTGGGTAATTGCATTCTGCTTCCTTCAAAGTTCCCGGGTTGGTTCCGTTAGATAAGGAACTCCACACCATGCCTGAACAGTTACAGAATGTGGCAGTGCTCTGGGAAATGGTTACCGGGTTTGCTCCTTAGATAGGTGAATGACACTGCAACACACACACACACACACACACACACACATATGCAGATGCGTTTACACACTCACAAGTACTAATACATGAGTGGTGAAGTGAAAACTCATGTGAAAGGCATGCTTTTGCACACATCCACATTTTCATAGGCCAGATTCCATTCTATCACCAAAAACATGGAACTAGGTAAGGTCTCCATCAGTACACACACAAAAATTCCAGTTATTGAAGAAGGCAATGATGGTTTAATTTTTAGGAGTCCATTATGTTATAACTAAAGCATACCACATAAAAAATAAAACAGTAACTTACTAGAGAAGAAGAAATTATATGTTGGAGGCCCCATCTTATGGCTCTAAGGATAGCCCAACTGATAAAAACATTACTGTGCCTTCCTTTAAGAAAGCTTCAACGCGTGTGTAGCAATTTTTTAAGGAGATTTCCAGTAACCTATAACTATCCCAAGTTACTATTCACAATAAGAAGAGCAGAATTTTAGAAGTCTCCCTAAAGAGAGTAATAGCAGGATTTAGTTCCTAGTGGATTACAGCCCACATTATGAAACTACTGCACATTTGGCACAATTATGCACCACTGGCAGCCTTTTCTCAAAGGAAGCCTCATGTTAAATGAACACTTAGAATCATTTTGGAACTCATGCATCTTGCAGCTAACACTGTGCTAAGTTAAGCATCTAACACCATGCCCATCTGGTAGAGAGAGAATATCAGGGCTGCAATATCATCAGTCCTTTCCCCTTAAAAGCTTTGATTTCATTAAAGGTGGCCTCTCGAAGTGCTTTAGAAAATGAGCTACTCTGTGAAATGTGCTGAATAGGACAGAGGGGCATTGAGTACATAAATTACTGTCTTACCCATTGTCGTTTTTAAGGTTTCACAGGATCATGCAGGTTGGCTGTTTTTCTGCTTTGTTTTCCTATGAAGCCTGTCTAGCAGATATTCCGTGGGAGCCGAAGGGTTGAGGAATATGCATTTGCAGCGAGATGTTCTGGCCATTACTCTCTGGTGTGTGATTGGGATCGGAGATTTCAGAAGAGAATTTGGAGACCTCAGAAACAAAATACAGGCTTCCATTCCCTTCCAGAACTAAGCATTTGGAAAACTGAGTTTCAAAGAATGAATATAAGTTTATTTCCTACTGTCTCTACTCTCACTACAAAATCGTGTTTTAAGAACTCTGACACAAATGTTTTACAAAAATACGTAATCACCCAGCCACAAACCACATATTCTAGCCCCATCCACCTTGCAATCATACCTATTTGGAACACGGTACAAAACATAAACCAAGCATTAACACGTCTTCGAAGACAACCAATCAGGCGAAATTGAAATTGACTTGTACTTACCACAAAGCCTCCAGAGCTACTGCTCAGAGATGATTTATTTAATTTATTTTATTGAAATGATTTATTTTTGCTTAATTCACAATTCCCTGAACTTAATGATCCAGCTTCAAAGTCAAAATTAAGAATAGCAACTGCAGGTGGGCTGCCATAACCTAGTCTATGAATATTAGTGGAAAATGATAGCATTCAAAATTTCAAAAGCTACAGCAGCCTTTCATTTGCATGGTTTATTTTGTCTAGAGTAGATTCCAGGGGGATAAAGTAAAATAAGCTTGGCCATCATCCTTTTTTTCTTATGTCCATGTGCTAATTTCCAAAATACAAAGTTGGAATGGTCAAACATGTCTATGTAAGTTTTACTCCACGTTTCTCTTCGTATCTCTATTTGGCTTTGGCTTGTTAGTTCATCTCTCAGTTTATTTAACCATTCAATAAAAATGGTAATCATTGTTCATAGAAACAGATCATGGAAAAAGTTGATGTTTCAACAGATTTTAAACTTATAATTATATAAGAATTTTTTATTTCTATTGAATAAAATAAAGTTAATGATCTTAACTGAGCAAGGCTGTATTTAAAATATTAGGAGACTGTATTTTAGAAATATTTCATTTGAATTAAAGTAGATTTTTAAATGTTGATAATTTCATGTTGAATTTTCATTCTTTCTGGGGATGAGCTTACCCAGATTGCACAATCCTCAAGAGTTCTAAATAGCTTATATTATACTCCACAAAATATGTCAGTTTCATTTATTTCCTATTCTTTTAGTAGAACCTGGAAGAATACAAATTAAAACAAAACAAAACTAAACAAAAAAATGGACACTACACTTGTTTGTTTTTATCTTATATTCACGTATTAATTTTCAAAATACACACTTATAAACAGATTTTAATATATATTGTATCTATACTTTATGTTGTACTTGTCATTTTTATTTCAAATCTTTTTTGTGTTTGGATTACTGATTCTATTTTTTGGGCCTCATGAATTCTTCATTTCACCTTTTTCCAAATGAAAACACATATTTATATTATTATAATTTCAAAATATAAGTGAATGCTCACTGTATACATTTTAAATATTAAGAAGCTGATTAATAAATAAATAAAAGTTCCTTTTAACCCTCTTTACCCTCATTAAATAGTCATCACTCAAGAGACCGTCAACACACAACTCCTGGACTTCAGAATTCTGTGAACCAGGGACTGGTCTGGGTCTCTTCTTTCTTCTTTCACACCTTTTGAATAAGAGTGCTTCCACTCGCTACCTTATGCTTGTCCCGCCATTGTATGTTGGGTGTTTTGGGAGCTGATAACCTATCTCCTTAGTTCACAGTTTTTTGTGGGTTTTTTTTGTTTTGTTTTTTTAAGATTTTATTTATTTATTTAACAGAGAGAGACAGCGAGAGAGGGAACACAAGCAGGGGGAGTGGGAGAGGGAGAAGCAAGCTTCTCACGGAGCAAGGAGCCCAATGCAGGACTCCATCCCAGGACCCTGGGATCATGACCTGAGGCAAAGGCAGATGCCTAATGACTGAGCCACCCATTCTCTTCAGGTTGTATAAATCTTTTGTGTTTTACAGTTTGTTTTTTTAATTAAGACCTATTCTCAAGGAGCTTATACTTAAGAATCACACACTGAGGAGCCTCCTGTGCAAGTGCGCATAACTTACATTTGAACCTGTACCTGAAACCATGATGGGATGAGATCCGGGGGACCTTAGAGAGGAGGTAAATTATTTTACATGTGGGATGAGTGTGGGTTTTGTATCCAAAGGGAAAACTGTTTCAGGATGTATTTTATAAAATCAGACACTGCAATATTTCTGGCCCTACAAATTTTTCCAGACCTTGTCATCCCTCAGTGAAGAATTACAGTCGATTTCCCATATCTTTGAAACTAGATGGAACTTTGTGGCTATTCTGATTTAATAAAATGTGGTGGAAATGATGCTACATGACTTTCGATTCTATCTCATAAAGTAATATGGCTTCCACCTGGCTCTCTGCCTTTTGGGACACTCACCCTTTGAACCCAAACACAATATCCCAGACCACATCAAAACATCATGTATAGGTGTTCTGCCTGGTAGCCTCAGCCCAAATCCCAATTGACAGACAGCAACAGTTGCCAGACATGTAAGTGAATACGCCTTAAGATGATTCCAGTTCCCAGCAACCAGGCCATTTCTGCAGATGCAAAACAGAGGAGAGAAGTATGCCACACTAAGTACTGCATAAGTTATAGACAAACTTTTTAGCAAAATAAATTTGTTTAAGTCATTGATTTGGGGTGGGGGGCTGTTGGTTTTTCCATACAGATGAAGATAGCCAGAATAGATCACAAACTATTTTAGATAGCTGATTAGAAATGTATGAAAATAAATCTGAGCTAATCTGGCATGCCTTCATCTAGAAGACTCAGAATTATTTATGTATTACCTAAGCCTTACTAAACCTAGTTTTGGGGGTATCAGACTACTGTCTTAAGACCTTTTATCAGTGCCGTAGGACCAGAGAAGACCAGACCTGGGCTTATGTGTGAATGTACTTAGGGGTAAAGTTTCCCACTCTGTATGTATATGTACAGAAGGACGTGTATATTCTCACTTTAATTACAATATAAAGAGACCAGTGCTGGGGCAGGAAATCAAAACTCAAGGAGTGACTGAATGAGTGAGTGAGTTTGTAAAGGGAAAACTTTCTTCTTCCCTTTAGTGTAAGGGCTACTCTTGCCTAAATCGAAACACAAAGATGCCTGGAGCCCTACTGTGGTGATAGTTTTGGGAGGGAACTGCCCCCACTCATGGTAAAGCTGAGTTTTGTCTTCTAGCAGTGGGGGTGAGATGCCTCTGGCTTATTGAAGTCAGAACCATTCCAGGGAGAGCACATGGACTGGTGTAGTATTGCTTTCTGTTTTGAATTTCCCTTCCGGTGTTTCTAAACATTCAACAAAGTTTCATGAGAAATTGTTTCCTGATCTTTGCTCTCCTGAGCCTATACAAACAAGGAAAAAGACCTGTTCTATACTTGCAGGAAGTAGATAAACCGATATTAGTGTTTGATACCAGAGGAAAGACAGCAATACTAGTCTCTAGGGAAAAGTGGTACATAGTAGAGCAGCCATCTGGTGAAGTTCATCAGAAGCAAAAGAAGCATTTTGGTTGCATGATGCAGAGATTGGAACTAACTAATTGCAAAGTTCCATAATCAAGTCTGATTAGGCAGCACTCCAGGAAATTCTTGTAGAAAGCTAATTTATGTCAATAAAGCTGCTGAGAAGACTTTTGATACTATTGTGGATTTTAACAGTTAAATACACCACATACTAGATGTTTGACCATCTGTAAAAACATCTCTCTCTCTGCCTCTGTTTTCTGCTAAGAATAGTGATGTCTAGCTCATGGAATTAATGAGGTAGTTAAATGAACTACTGTAGATGCACTACAGTTGAGGACTTCTCTAACCAATCATTAAAATAAATCCCACAATTAACTTAAAGTAAATGTAACAAAATCATGAAGCACTCAGAAGAAAATAAGGATCTTTTTTTCTAATCTTAGGTTTGGGGAGGATTGTCTAAACATAATACTAGCAAGAGAAAAAATTAATTCGATTTACACCAAATTAAAAAAAAAGCCTCTTGACATTAAAAATTAAAAGGGAGGGACACCTGGGTGGCTCAGCGGGTTAAAGCCTCTGCCTTCAGCTCAGGTCATGATCCCAGGGTCCTGGGATAGAGCCCCACATCGGGCTCTCTGCTCAGCAGGGAGCCTGCTTCCCCCCCCCTCTGCCTGTCTCTCTGCCTACTTGTGATCTCTGTCTGTCAAATAAATAAAAAAAAAATTAAAAGGGAAAATGAAAATAGGAAATACATCAACAAAGAGGATAAGAGCTGAAGATTGATAATTTACTTAAAATTAACATAAATATTCCAGAAAGTATAATAGTATGTTCAAACTCACTGGTAAAGAAATGAATTTCAAAATGCTCCCATGGAGATTATTCTATTATCAAATCTCAGCTGAATAGAGTAGGATCATAGTGGAGCTTTCTTATGTTGATGGAAGGTGGGATAAATTGGTGAAAACATTCCAGACTCCAGAATTGTTCTAGAATCTAGAGAATAATTTGACAACATGTAAGAAAAACTGCAAAATGGTACTGTGGTTGATCCCACATTCCACTTATAAGAAGATATTCTGAGGAAATAGAAACACATAAAAAGATCTACATATGATTCTCTTACAATGCTTAAATAAATAATACATAATACATATAACTATAGTATAATAGTTCAAATACTCTGAGTATAATAATGACGTTACTAATACTGTATGACACTGGCATTACAAACTCTCAGAGCGATAAGACAGACTGATAGTAACATGTTCTTCAGAGAAAGAATAAGTGACAAAAAGAGGAAAATATAAAACGATTCCAAAAGATGCGTGAGGAAAATATTGGAATAAAATGTAGCAAGATAAATATGATGAATTTTTAGATAATTTTTGTTTTTTCCTTTAATTTTTTTTATGTTACAATTTCTTTTCAAAGAATTTACATTACTTCAAATTAGGAAAAGTATTTGAATATTAGAGTTCATAAAAATGTTGTAATAAAACACAGAAGATAACATTTTAGAATTTTCTAAACACTTTGTTTTACAGATTAAATTGCTATTAAAGTATATTAAAACTTGTTCTGCTGGAATGACTGTAGGTCTTGTATGTTCTAAGTATCCCTAGTAAAATTACAATTGAAAAGTTTCAACTCTTGAATAAGGAGGGGAATGAGAAACCTGGGCTTCCAGTTATGGAGTAAATTACAGGGATGAAAGGTACAGTTTAGGAAACAGAGTTGATTTAGTAACAGCATTGTTTGGGCTACACTTGTTGTAAGCATGGCATAATATATAGAGTTCTCCATCACTATGTTGCACACCCAAAACTAATGTAACATTGTGTATCAACTTTTCTTCAGTTAAAAAAATATATATATATTCAGTTGATAAATTCCCATTGGTAATAAGAGAGCTGACTTTTAGTATCAAAGTGTATCTGAAAACTGCTGAACTAAAATGTTACCTGATAGAAGAGTCAGAATTAAGGACATTAATTTTGTTTCAGTTGCTTAGACAGCCATTTCCTTTCACTATATGCTCAGATGGTAACTCATTTAGAATCTGTGTCTTGGGATATCTGGACTCCCCAACCTCCCCCACCTTCCATAGCAGGGGATCAGACAGAGTAAAAGTGACTAAAATGGCAATATATATGATAGGCAAATTTAACTCTAGCTTAAAAAATTATAACCTGGCAGAATATTGACATTTACCTACAATTCAATATTAAATACCAGTAATTTGAAGGGTGACATCAGCAAGATGGCAGACTAAGAGAACCCAATGTTCATTGTTCCAACAAAAACAACAATGAGTACACAACGACATGCCAAAGAAAATAACTCTGGGAGAGCTCTGGAGTACAGCAGGAGAGCTGGAGGAACACTATGGAGCACTTCTGGGTATAAATCCTAAGGAAACAAAATTTTAGGATCTTGAAAAGATTTCTGTACTTCCATGTTCATTTCAGCATTATTCACAATAGCCAAGATATGAAACAACCTAAATGTCTGACAATGAATGAAGAAAGAAAGAAAATGTGGTGTACACATACACACACAGGAATATTACTCATTCTGAAAAAAGAAGGAAATCCTGTCATTTATAACAATGTGAATGAATGTGGAGAGCAATAATATAATGTTAATATATTATACTAGATATTAATGTATATAATATAATAATAAGTATGATAAGCCCAATTTAGAAAGGTAAATACTGCATGATCTGAGTTATATGTAGAATCTAAAATAGGTGACTCCTGTAAGGAGAGAGAAGAATGGTAGTGTCCAAGAGCTGGGAGGGAGGGGTAAATGCAGAAATGTTGGTCAAGAGGTACAAAGTTGCAGTTATGCAAAATGAGTAAGTACTGGAGATCTAATGTACAATAAGATGACTGAAGGTAACAATACTCTATCTTATACTTAGAATTTGCTAATAAAGTAAATTTTAAGTGCTCCTAGCAAACCAAAAACGTGGTAAGTATCTGAAGTGATGGATATGTTAATCAGCTTGAGTGTGGTGATTATTTCACAATATATACATATATCAAATCATCAAATTATATGCCTTAAATATATATTAATTGTCAAGGAAAAATATCAAATAGCAATATATTGAATTTTACATATATAAAATAGAATGTTTAACATTTACATATATGTACACATTTATGCATGTGGAAAATCAACTTCCAAAAATACATTTTAAATGAAATTATTTAAAATATGTATATTTTAAATGTCCAAAATGTTCTTTAAGTATGCATTTGGTTTAAAATGTTCCAAATTTTTTTACATCTCATGGTTGTCAAATAAAAACTTGAATGAAAAATTTGAAGGTTGGGGCACCTGGGTGGCTCAGGGGGTTAAAGCCTCTGCCTTCGGCTCAGGTCATGATCCCAGTGTCCTGGGATCGAGCCCCACGTCGGGTTCTCTGCTCGATGGGGAGCCTGTTTCCTCCTCTCTCTCTGCCTGCCTCTCTGCCTACTTGAGATCTCTGTCTGTCAAATAAATAAAAATAAAATCTTAAAAAAAAATTTGAAGGTTGAGAGTAAATTTAATCCTCAGATCAATTTCCTAGTTGTTCAAAATGTTTTGATGCCGATCCAGCTGTGTTTGAGGGACAAAGCAAGCCACTACTCCTCCATCTTAATTTCCTCAATGGATTTCACCTCTTGGTTGGGGATGAACTAAAAAAAAATTAAAGGGGAACATGTTAGAACCATAATGTGGACTTGAGCACCTCAAAGTACACTTTTTTTTTCTTTTCTTTTCTTTTCTTTTTTTTTTTTTTAGACTTCTTTATTTTAGAGAGGGAGAGTTGGGGGAAGGAGCAGAGGGAGTGGAAAAGGAGAGAATCTCAAGCAGACAATGTGAGGCTCCATCCCATGACCCTGAGATCATGACCTGAACTGAAACCAAGAGTCAGATGCTTAACTGACTGAGCCACATAAGTGCCCCTAAAGTACATTTTCTAATTGCAGATATATTCTTACTTATGCATCCAAGATACACATGTCTACACACAAGAATATAACTTTTAACTCCTCACTTATGAGAATTTTTGTGAGCTAGCCAAGGTATTATAGAAAATATACATAAACACATTTGTAAGTGAATATTGCAACTTTTATGTTTTAGATGTAATGAAATATTGTTATTGTAGATTACATTAACTAGAATTTTTATCCAGATAAGGTCTTAACATCACTGGCATCTTTAGAAGCCTAAAAGCCAATAACTTGTCCCTTACCCAAGTTTATCAGAAAAGGAAAGCTAAGGCCAGTTATAGACCTTTATTACTTATATAGCTAATATTGGAGAATGTGGTTTATATTGGCAGGCAAGTGAGATATTGACTATCATTTTCAGTAATAAGCATATTTACCCATCTAAAGATAGGATTAGTCTCAGGGTGACCTTGCCTGTGTAAAATTCCTGCCTTGGAAGACCAGAGCTAAATTTATGCTCACCGTGGGCAACTTCCTCAACGTGCTTGACACTGGTATATTTAAGGGCTTTAATCTATTTTACTATACCTACTGCTACTAATGAGTAATTAAAAATTCTAGATAGGCAAATTAGTGTGCTTGCAGATATTTTGTCTACTTGATGAAAGATTTTAGTAGTATGTGCTTCAAATTAACAGAATATCAATAAATGATCCATATGCATTGGTTATGGCTAATCAGAAACAAATCTGATCTCTAAGTGCACTTCATTTTGACAGTTTATATATGGAGAATAAGAGTATTTCAACAGAGGCTGGAAAATACATGCGGGGTGTTTACAAAGGAGAGTCCGTGATTGTGAGGTGTTACATTTCTGATATGGGCAATCCACTTTCTCTGTGTGTTGATTTTACTACCATAGTGATCGAAAACACTACTACAGAGAGGGAAGGAGAAAAACTGAAACGTGTGTTTAAAAAGGCAATTTTTGTGGTTAAAGAAAATAGTAGGTGAAAAGGTGATGAAAATAGAAGTATGATTGAAACTAGAGAAAATGTCGAGAGAGATTTACAAGGTTTTTTAGACAATTTTGAGGGATTCTAGATCTTGTATCTATTGCATAGTATATATTGACCTCCTAGATCCCATGACCTCTGCTTGCTAAGGGAATTTCTTTTTCATCCTCCCCATTTACTGGACCTTGAGTTCATCCACATTGATTTAACACACCATCATCTAAAGAATGTGATAAGTTGGTGTTTCTATCTGTCAAGGGACCAAGGAGATGAAAACGAAGCTTCACCAAAAGGTGTAATTTTAGGTTGTTTGATACCCCTGCATTTTTCTTAATTATTTCTGACATTTTATCTATTTCACCATGAGCTTCCTTGGAGGTTACAGATTAAAAAAAATGTTCTTCATGACCCAGAAGAAAAAATACATCTTCTCTTAATAAATCCCACCTGAAATCATATAGGGGAAGGAAAGAAGGAGTAACAGTTCACATTTATCACTTGTGCTCTTTCATTTGCTAAACTCTTTTTGGAACCTGAAAGACAGTTTCTTTTCAGCATGAAGGGGATTCCAGATAAAATGTGAGTCTCAGAGAAAAAAGCAAATATTTTTGGACAAACTATATAAGGAGCTGTCCAGGGAAATTGCAATGTGAAAACTGCAGGCTCTGTCTGTCCTTATCCTAAGTTCTCTGAGGATAAAACAGCATTTTAAATCATTGTTTCTCTAGCATTTGGCATTTATCATATAGTAGGTATTCAGTGAGTAGACTTGAAATATTTTGAGTTTTATATGGCATTTTATTTTTAGTTAAGATAGCATGAATCTTTCAGAAAAGTAATATGCTAAACCAGAACAACAAGCATAAATCAATGACAACCAGAGAGGTGTCTCTATTGCACACCACAATTAGGACCTAGAAAGTTAGTGTTTGTGGTATATGATAGAGGATGTTTTTGAATCCATGGTTTAAAACTTCGAAGCACACCAAAAATATTGAGTCAAAGGCAAAAATGCACTCTTTGTAAATGGTCTATTTTTCTTGGCTTAAGAAGTTAGGGGAGATGGCAGAACTTCAAAGATGCACCAGTGAGCTTTGCTTCCTGGTTATTTGTACCTTTGCGTTGTCCCCTTTATGTTGAATCTAGGCAAGCTCTGTATAATAGAATGCAGTGGAAATGACTGCAACTTTTTAAAATCTTAAAAAAGTTTTAAATTTTTATTTAAATTTCAAATGACTGTAACTTTTAAGGTCAAGTCCTAAGTAGCATAGTAACTTCCTTCTTCACTTTCTCAGAAGAAGCACCCTTGGGGTAGCCAGGCACCATGCAAGTAACCTGCCAATCCTGAGCCCACCATACTGTGAATGAGTCCAAGCTAGCCACATGGAAAAGTCTCTGGAGAGATAGAGATGCCAGTCTGCTTCACATCATTTTAGCCTTCTCAGCTAAGGCACCAGCCTTGTAGATGAAGTAAACCAAATAGGTAGTTACGCTTAAACTTTGAATCGATTGTGAAATCTGTTGGGAATTGGAGTGGGGGGAAGGAATATTAAAGGAATAGCTTAAAGGAAGTTCAATTGCTATGAATCAGAATACACTCATAGTATATTCTTCAGATAGAAAAATCTAAAGAGGTACACTAGATCAGAAAGTTTCCAAAGGCAGAGATATTCATAAATTTAGGTATAAATCAAGAAGCTTCTATAATTCTATTATTTTCTATTTCCACAAGGCATTTTCAGATTTCAATTTATTGTATTTTCAATAAGCTCTCCTTGTACAGGTTTCTGTTAAGAGTAGATATATGTTATTGAAGACATATATATTTTTTCTGATATATGTTCAGAAATGCAGATCAACTGACATATAAAGCTTCTCCTGCTCTGACAGATTACAGGAAGCCAGGAGACCAAAATAATATCATATGTATGAGCAAATATTTTACTAATTACTTCTTTATTTATAGGTCAAGACTAAACATGATGACAAGTAGTCTCAGCAACAGATATGATATTAAACAAGAACCAAAAGAAAGAAAATAATTTATTGGAGAATACATTTTTCCGACTGATTGTTTTTATTAATTGGTTCATTCAAACATGTATTTATTCAACTTTAATCAAGTACCCATTATCTGTTAAGGATGGTACAAAGTGTAGAAGATATAACTGGAAAGAGGACAGGGAAAAGTCCTCTGTCCCCAAGGAGACTACAACTAAGCTCTAAAGCTGGTGAATAAGGGCAAGTAAACAGACAAATGGGAAGCCAACATAAATCTTCAAGATGTCAAATACTGAGGCACATTAGAAATTCTAGGTAATCCTCACATACCTGTTGATAATAGAATCCTGGAAAAAAAATATTCCATATCATTTGAGTTGTGAAGGCAATTCATTATTAAAAATAGACACTGACGTGCATGTATGAATGGTTAGATTTTTCTCTTTCTCTTTGTGTGTGTCTGTATTTAGGCCAGTAGTCGTATTATATTTGTTCCATTTTCTTGTTCTTTGACCATGCCAGCAATTTGGTAAGGGGCAGTAATATTGGTAATCAAAGTATTAAGACTTCATTCTGCACATTTTCTTTTGATTTATTTTCTGATTTTAACTTTCTCTTCAGATATGTTTAAGCTATTAATTAACCTTCCATTGAGTTCCTAATATCATTCACTGTGTTTTTTAGTTCCAAAATGTCTGTTTGGTTATTATTTATAGTTTTCATTTCCGGACAACATTATAAATTTTCTTGTGTATCTTCTCAAACATATAAATATAGATATGCTGCTGTATGCATCGCATTACTCTGCTATCTTAACACACTCTGATTGTATTTCAACTGACTCTTGTTTCTACTGGTTCTCTTTCATTTGTTTCCTTTTAATGTACAGTTAATTTTGATTGAGGGTCAATTATTCATATGAAACGTCATTGTAATATCTGAGGTTTCTAGATAGAATTCACACCTGCTCCTGGTGAGCAGCCAGGACTTTTGCAATCCAAGCTAATCTAATTGTACTCTGGGTTTTCGATATTTTAAAGCTAGGCTTTGGTGCTTGCTAGGGATAGTCTACTTCCAGTTTCCCCTTCATCCCGAGATAATAGCCTTTCAGGGCCTGTCTTCAGAGAGTGCTCATGAAGATATTTACCAAAACATACTCTTTAGGCAGACACTGGCATCCAGAAGTGATCCTCCTGGTTTAGAGGCTGATGGAAGTTTTGTTCTGTTTTGCTCAATGGAAGCTTCTAGTACAAAAGTGATAACCTTCCCAATGCAGTGCCATCAGTCTGGGGATCCTTCTTCCACTGACTTGCGGCCTTGTGAGCCCTTGTTGCCTTTTTAGTTTTCTGATGTACTGAAGCATGTTTGAAAAAATGTTTTAATCTGGTTTTTCTGGTTGTTTTCCGTGGGAGGGTTGGCTCAAGTTGCTTATTTTGACAAGATTTAGAAGATTTCTTATTTCTTTGCATTCTTCTAAAAATTCGAAGGAAAAATAGAAAATAAGTTAATTCTTATTCAGAAAGTTCGTATGTTCTTTTTCAGGAGGAGATTAAGGTATTCCTTTGCACAAAGAAATTTTTAGTTGTTTTTACTTAATTGTTCACAGGCTTTATGCCCAGATCCTCCGGACACAGATCAAGATTGGCAGAACTTTCATGTTCAATACTCCGCTCTTTCTTACATGTGAATTATTAGTTAAGAACAGAGTAAGATCATTTGCAAAACTCTTCATTAACAGATTTTATTTTAAAATGAAAGTTCAGGGTTTTTTGGGGGGGCTTGTTTTTTTTTTGTTGTTGTTGTTGTTTGTTTATTAATACACAATAGAAACTAACTTTGGTTGGCAAAGTCTTGGGTGGTTCTGAGGATCTCAAAAAGGGTACCTCATGGATAGATTCCTCAGAGGAACAATGATCCAAACATTTTTATACATTGGGTCTCTCTCATCAAAACCCTTGTTTTGCCTTGGAGTCCTATCAACAAGGAAAAGTACTGCAATGTTTTTTATGTAACCATTTACTGTGACTTCGTTCTTTTCCTAGTGCTGTTACTGTTGCCTCACTTATGGCCTGGCTGTAACAACATTGCAGGGTCAATCACATACTTTTCATATTACACAGAATTTAAATAAGTTGTTTCCCTGGAGTCAGAAGAATATGAGTAATATTGAACTTTTTTTGGAGGGAAAAAATGGGTTTAAAAAGAGTTTGAATCATGTTCCTAAGGTCATGGGATCAGTACATGGCAGACCGGTATTTCCACTTGGACTTAAATCCTTCCCACCACATTATCTCTTTACATTTGGGGACAGCTTGTTTTCATGAAATTCAAAAGGAAAAGTTATGATAAAAAATAGGATCTCTCTGTTCACCTTAAAAGATTAAAAGAATGATATAAAATTGAAAGCAATCTTGCTGCTGTGTTCATTTTGTCACCTCATCTTCAGAACTGTGATCTGTATTGGGTTGTATCTACCTTACAGGAATGACAATAGGTTTTTAAAAATGGACACAAAAGAAAATAGTATAAAAATATGTGTATACCAGAGTACAACTATTAAATCATATTACGGGACATCAAGAGAATGAGATTTACTACTGGTGGGGCATAATGTTAACCATTCATTAGTTAAAGCAAGTCATTAAAGCTCATTAATAAAGACATACTTTTTTCAAATGTGTACAGATCTCTTTAGGGAAGCTTCTAGATTAAAAATAAATTTTACTATTTTAGCTGAGAGCAGGCCTTTCTAAAGTCATAGAAATTATATCGCTAATTAGTAGTGTTAGTTACCAGTAATGCTAGCAATCCCTTAAGGACAAGCTAATGTTTTTTAGCCAAGCTTCTAAGAATTTGAATATCCTTGACTGGTTACTTTCTTTGTGCTTAGCTCCTGAACATTCTTCAAAGTCACCAAATCTCATAGGTAAGTATTCTTTTTACTTCATACGGCTTTTTTCCTCTATAATGATATAAATTTGGTAACCAATAATTGAGCCAATAATTTCACAATTTATGCGTCACCTTATTTGGCAGCTCATTTATGAACTGATGCTTGAAATTCTCTACCTAATCTAGATCACAAGCATAGTAACTGGTCTTTTTAAAACGTTCTCCATGAAATGCTGCATACAGTAATTTTCTAAACAGTTCCAAAGTCAGATGTTCTTATTTGTCATATAGTATCATAAATGATAATTAATCTTACCATTTTTATTCATATTTTAAAGTGTCTCATCCTAATAAACTATTATAGTATATAAAAATTATTCTTTTAACATTATAGCATAACAAGAATCTATTGGATAGTTTTGCACATTAAATCTGTTTTCAAAAATCTGCAAGTACAAATTATACAATGTCAGCATACAATTAGATGTAAGTGCTTTTTCCACTAATAAAAATTTTAAAAATACTTAGACTGTTAAGAATGTAAAGCTAAACTATTAACTGTAGAGTTATTTGATAATAATATGTTGATTTGCAAATTACTAATAAGGCTTTTGTGAAATAAAATAACTACTGGGACTGGGGGCTAAGTGTTCTGAAAAGATGACATGGTTCTAGAATGTTCTCCTGGCAGCCTTGGTGCATTTTGTGAGTCAGGTAAGGGATGGAAGGCAGTACAGGCTGTGGATCACAGAGAAGGAGGGAAGCAAAAGTATACCACAATCTTTGACACCAGTCAGGAAGGAATACAACCTGCAGGTATGAGGGTAAAGGTCAGGGACTTCACATGCTGAAGTAGCCCTAGAAGTCTCAGTTTCTAAATGTTATCTAAACACTTATATTTGATTATTATGTTGTAAAGTACGTTACTTCCAATAAATTCTTTATTATATCTTTAGCATGTCTTGCTAGGAGTGCTCTTTTTCTGTATTTAGAAGATAGTGATTTTGCTGTCTGGCAATATTACATGAGACTAATTACGTGGAAATTACATTTTAGTGTTTCATTTTCCTGAGATAGTTATTATATTGTGTTATTACACTTGTGTTATTTCTTAATCCTCACAGCTACTCCTCAAGGAATGGATTATTATTCTCCTTATAAAGGCTCATATATGGGGAGGGGCAGCTCCCTGGGACAATGTGTTAGTAGAGACATTTTATAGACCCAGATTTGTTTTGACTAAAATCTTTTTTGCAGTTCATCATGATGCAAAAAATACTTTATTTCCCCAAAGCTGAGAATACTTTCAAGCAATGGGCTTTTTTCTACACCTAAAGATTGTATAACCAGTCATCACTATAAAGTGAATATACCCTCAGTTTTGTTTGTTTTCCTCCAGAGGTGATTATTTGCTTCCTCTATTTTATTTTTAATCTCTTATTTATGATGCATTTGCAAAATGTCTGAGGGGGTGAGCAGTTGCACGTGAGTGGAGTTGAATATCTTATAGGAGATCAAATCTTTAAGTTTAATCTCAATAACATTCTGTTCTGATCTTAGTGCTGCTATTTTGCACCCAAAATTATTACACATATTTTTGACTATCATCATGGGATGGTTGAGTTTGGACAGCCCTAGGAAGAAAAAACGGGCTGCCACATTTCTTTTTTTCAGTATTTTTTATGGTGCTTCATGCTTCTCTTTCTCCTCCCAGTCTAATTCATCCATGGCACATTTTTCCCCCCAGCTTCGTTATCATTTTTTAAAATGTGTTATCATTTTTTTAATGTGTTAACTATGAAGTAGTCATACTTCAAAAATATGTTTTGTTTAAGATTCTCAAGTCTGAAACTATAACACCAAAATATCAAGGGATAGATTTTAGATGACTTTCTTGGTGATCCCCTTAAACACATCATATAAATGGTTGTCTAATCTACTAAACTACAAATATTTCAAGCAAAAGAGTTTAAGTGTATTTGTTTTTGTATAAATCAGTGTGTGTGTGTATGTGTTTGCTCATATGCACATGTACACACAGAAAACTACTTTCATGCATTACTATGTTTACACATATGCTTGCAGGTGCTTATAAATGTCTCAAATAAAAATATTAACTGTCTTGTCTATTACAAGACAAGTGCTAATTTGAAACAAATTAGGAAGACTTTGAGAAAACATTTAGGTATTTTACCCTTTCATGACACAAAGCAAATAATAGATTAAGGCAGATACATATCAAATTTATAGGAAAATATCAGAAGTTGAATAACCATAGATCTTTCAGCAAGTTGCACACTAATTTAAGATTAAGAATTCAAAAAGCAAACCCAGGTTTTACTCAGGCATCATTGTCACCCTATTATACCCAGTGTTAGTCTCACCAACTAAATTAAAGATAATTAAATTTTTTAGTGTAGCAATCTGTTAATAGCACTCATGAGTAAAAAATTACACAAACTGACAAAAGTCAATGCTTTCTTTTGTTATTTCAAAGTTATTCACCAACAGGAGGTTAAAAAAAAAAAACATGCAAATGGGAAAGCTATACCAACTAACTAATATATTTAAGCGAAATCTATTTACCTTTTATCCAGTTTGAATAGATGCTTTTTAATTATTGCTAATTGTTCAAGATGCCTTTGCATGCCCCAGAAGATTTAGTCTGAATAAATTTAATTCCTTTAAAATCCCCTTCACTTACAGGCAAATACAGTAAGAAGCCCCATAGGTATGGCAGTAACATAGTCATAAAGGCAGAAGCATTTAAATGAGCAGAGTAAGGAAGTCTTCCCCAAAAGAGGCAGAAAAGCTATATGGCCGGAGATTCAAGAACCAAACATGAAACACACAGCTGAAACATTTAAGATGACTGTGAAACAGGTCTATGTTTGCTCGTGAAAGAATGCGCTAGGGCAGACTAAAGCATATGAATGGTTCTTTCACAGGTCACAGCGTCCATTCAGCCCATGGACATTGTTAGGACCCGACAGAAATAGATGGGCCTAATTAATATTCTGAACATACCTGGGAGAACATTCTTAAGGAAATCATCCTCTGGTGGTTTGGAAATTTTTAAAAAAGAAAGAAAGAAAACTTAACAGTAAGCATTAAAAATTGGATCTAGATAACAGTCAATTGCTCTCAAAGTTTAATGCCGCCTACAAATAGGAGCCTTGTTTGTGTACATTTCTCAGTGGAAATGGCTGTGCCTTGTGAAATAAAGTTGAAGAGCCGGTTTGAATTTGTTAGTTATTATATTCTTGCCATTTTAATCAAACAATGTAAAAATCAGCTGTGGAAAACTTGTCATAGTGGACTTGCAAATTCACATCACAAAGGAATAGTCTAGCAATTCATAAAGTTGGTATTTTTTCATGTAAAATGCATAGAGTGAAAATGAAATATCAGGAAAAAAAAACTATTTTAATGAAAAAGTGTGTACTTATTCACTGGGGAAACAACCACCTGCAAAGAATGTTTAAAGTATTTCAAAATGTTTTCTACATAAATTATTAATTTAAATATTATTTTTCATATATGATTAAATCTAAATTTATCATATACACCTATGATATAATAAGCTATAAGCTTTTCATTATGTAAATTGTGAGCATTTTACATTTTGAATATCATTTATGCAAAATTAACTGTAATTGTACTTTTAAAATTTGCTGCTGCAAATAGGACTCTAAAACCATAATTAGTTTAGAAATATCATAACAATATGGTAGAGGACAAATTTTATGAGCTACTCCTGCATTTTCTGAGTATATATAAAACATATATCATATGTATATTTATATATAAGTGCATAGATGCATACATAACACACACATACATATATCTATATACACATTTTAAAGAAAGAACAGAGAATCACGTTATAAAATATTTGATAAAACAAGTTTGGAGAATTGAGTAAAGTACCTATCCTGTTCAAATACATGCATTTAACAAAGTAATTCACTCTAAAATGAGAGTCAAGTGTTTAGTGCCCAAACCCAATACAGTACATATAAAACAAAATCCCTATTGAAATGAATGGAGCCATTCATTTCCGAGACACAAAAAGCTGTACTTTCTTTGTCTTGCTACTTTAAAGCCCCTTGATAGCATTTTTCCTTTTTATGGTGCTTTAGGTATAGATGTTTGTCTGCTTAAAAAATCATGAAAAAACCACAAGTAGCAAACACCTAAATATGTAGCAGATGTATAAGTGCTCCTTGGGATAAATGGATTATGGACAATTAACTGTCATCACATCCCTGTCTCCGTTTCCACTCGCTCCTATAGTATACACCTGTGGCTTATTAGGAATATAACCAAAGTGGTAGCACAAATTCCAGGTTCAAAGGTAACCTAGGAAATCAGCTTCCTTACCTTCTTGAGTGTTTCTTATGAATAGAACAATAAGCAATGTAGAAACAAAAAAACTCAAACAAATTAAACCAACTATAAAAAAAACGGATTATGAAGAAAATCAAAGAAATCTGAACACTGATGTGATTTGATGACATTAAAAATTATGTTTTTCAGTTGTGAAAATCACATTGTGGTTTTGGGGAGGTTTTTTGAAGTATTTGTAGGTAAGATGATGTGTTGTCTAAAACTCCTTCAAAATCATTGGAATGATGAACAGAAACTGGCTGATATGTGATTTTAAACTATGTTCAAGAATTCTTTGATACTCCTCCTTTCAAGCTGTGGAGCTTGATTCCTCTCTCCTCCAGTGTTGGTTGTATACAGTGACCTACTTCTAACAAGTAGAATAATGCAGAGTAGCAGTGTGTGATTTCCAAAACTAAATCGTACAAGTCATTATGGCTTCCTCTTTGTAGTTCCTCATGTATCTCTTGGGGCGTGGGGAAATCAGTGGCCATGTCACAAGAACAATCCAGCAGTCCTACATGGTGAGGAAATGAGTCTTCTTACCAAAAACCACTGAGGCCCCCTGCCAATAGCCATGTGAGATGTTCACCCTGGAAGTGGACCCTCTGGTCCTTGTCATACTTTAGGTGACCACAGCCTAAGACAACATCTTGACTGCAACTTCTAGAGTGACTCTCAGAATGACCCAGCTAAATTGTTCCTAAATTTCTGATTCAGATAATAAGATAAGACATGTTTATTGTTCTAAGCTACTAGGATGCTCTTGTTTTGTGGGTTTTTTTTTTTTTTTCTTTTCTGGCAGCAGTAGATAATTAAAACAGTGTCTACAAAACTAAATTATCAGCTGAGGTTTTGATGCTGGATAATGAAAACGTGAGATGTTATCATAATATTTTATCACATCATGTATATTTCAATAAGTATATAACTTTTAAAATTGATTTTCATTTTTCTTTATGTTGCAAGGATGTAATTTAAATGAAAACTATTGATATTTTAGTTAATATTAGAAATTTGTGGTTTTCTTTAAAAAGAATTCTTTAAGTCCCTCTGCTGATTTTTTCTCTAATAATATTTAAATGTATTTGGATTATCCTCACCCATTTTCAGCAACTTTCCAAAAAATAAATCTTAATGGAAAAGCTATAACAACAAAAAGATGTAGGACTATAAAGTAGAGACAGCCTCAAGAAGAAACTTGGAGAAGTAATTTAGGTATCCCCCCACAACATAGTATTTATCACTCTTCCACAAATAAGCATACTCTGTGAGTAAAACAGTATGCTTTCTTGACAAGCACAGCTTCCAGGTGAGACCCCTTGAGCCCAGGGGGGGCTATAGCAAAATAAGACTATAAATATGAAAAGATATTATCTTTAAAGATTGCTGTGATATGATTACCCAAAATCTATCTAAAATGAATATAATCAGCAAATAACATATTTAATAGCCTGAACTAAGTACAAAATGAAATTGAAATACAGTTAAACTTAGGGAAAATAAAGTTGTTATCTTTTGTATACAGTGACTTCTAAAGGGGTCAATTTCTGAAGTTTTGAGTTTTGGCTTTTAAATATGTAAGTTCCACTTACCATATTAAGTAGAAAGCATATGTATGTAATCAAGCATTTATGAAGGAAAATAAAGCATATCAGACACATAGCATATCTGATACATTTTTTATGTGCCAGGTTTTTTTATTAATTATTTTTATTAACATATAATGTATTATTTGCTCCCGGAGTCTAGGTCTGATAATCGGCAGGCTTACACACTTCACAGCACTCACCATATCACTTACCCTCCCCAGTGTCCATAACCCAACCACCCTCTCCACAAACCCCATCCCCTCCAGCAACCCTCAGTTTGTTTTGTGAGATTTAGAGTCTCTTATGGTTTGTCTCCTTCCTGATCCCATCTTGTTTCATTTTTTCCGTCCCTATACCCCAAACCACCCACTCTGCCTCTTAAATTTTATTATATTGATTCCTCATATTTTTCCCATGAGCGATATTTTTTTCACATTGATAGAAGAGGAAACAAACATGAAAGGCCAATTTTCTTGCTTGGACTATGCAAGTAAAATTAGTGGTTTGTAATTTCAGATTTGAACTTCTCTGAATCAAAATCCCAAATCACATGGAACACCATTATGTGCTCAGCAAGGTGTTGGTTCTGTGTGAACAGAAAAGAGGACAACATAGCCTCAGCCCTCAGTGCACACTTACATTTTTAGAAAACAAAACATTAAATGGAAACTGGTAGGGCATGGAAATATTAGTGGTATACTGCATGGGACTGCGATAAATGAAATGGAAAGCCTCAAGAATTAGGGATATGTGGTCAGCAGCAGCTGAACAAATTTTTATGGAGGAATTGAGATTTTAGGTAGGCTTTGGGGGGAAAAAGTATAATTTGGATTGAAGGAAGCATATGGATATTATTGGTAAATTTAATCCCCAGTGGTAGACACATTTCAGTTGGAGGAAGTTCATATGAGAGTCCTGAATGATGACCCTTACAAGGAAGCCAGCTGCACAATCCTGGGTAGCCCGCTGTTTTCCTCAGACCCCTTTTCTTGCTTCTTGCTGGAATGCAGATGTACCAATGGAGCCGCCAAAATTTAAAAAAAAAAAAAAAAATAGTGTCCTCATCACTTCATTAAGCTGCTCAACCAGCACCAGCTGCTGCTCATCTGAGGCTTGTTACATAACAAAAACAAAAATGCCCTTGTTTAAGCCTCTATAGTTGGGTTTTCTATTTCCTTACTAACATTCCTAATAGATACGGCATAATCTACAATATTCCAGGCAAGAGACATACCACTGAAAATGCACTCATCTTGGGCATAAAAAGTTTAAATTTCCGTAACTGACAGTGTTTGATTATAACTTAGCCTGATTCCAGGCATAATCTTTGACTAATAAATTTTGGTGAGCTACTGAATTGGGGTCACTGTTTCTTTTAAGGTGCCATCTTCAAATCTTCTCCAGGAAGTAGTATCTGAGATTGTCCACCAAAAAATAGGGTAAAATGAAGATTTGAGATTGTGTGGAGAGAAGGCATGAGTATCTTTATTGGAACATTAATGGAGCTCTCATGAAATGAAATAAAATTCTGGGTAAGCAACTGTAGAGGTTAAAGGGAAGTTAGTAAACTAGTGTTTATTATTTTCGAGACTTAAGTTCTGTGATCAATTGTGGAGATTTGGTTTAAATTGGTTTGTGTGATTTTATTTCTGATACATTTGGAAGGAATTAATGACAATATTAAAATAGTTTTATATAAGATACGAAGGGAAAGTATTATCTAGGCTTTCCAGTTTAAGAGATTGTTAATGTTGATACCTCTGATGGAAATGAAACTTTTTGAAAAGAGTGCTGGTGTTGGAGGAAGAAATAACCTCCCTGTTGGTTGTATTGCATTTGAGCACCCCTGATACAGACTTGGGTAAGCTGCGAACCATCTCAGAGACAAAGGCAGTGAGTTATGAATGGAGTTCCACAGTTAGAAGTAATCAGGATAAATATATATATATATACATATATATATATGTATATATATATGTGTGTATATATATGTATATATATGTATATATATGTATATATATATGTAGATATATATATATATAAAAGCTAAGTAATGAAGGTAATTAATTTAATAAAACTGCTATGTTCAAATTGTATGTTATCAAAAACAGAAATTTGAGTTCCCTTATGAGGAAAACAACAGTGCAGAAATAGCAACAGAGAGGAGCAGTGAGAAAGGAGAAGGGTCCAGGGAGCCAAGGAGACTGGTTTGGGACACAGGAAAGCAACACAGTCAAGTGTAGTGTTGGGATCCATGGAAGATCCTTGTGTAAGAAGGCAATGGGAGCCTGTAGGGGAACAGTTCTGATAGAGCCAGGAGTGAGGAAGTGCCTACATTCCAGGCATGGGCTAAGAAATGAGACAGAGAATAGAGAATATTTAGCAAAAGAGTGAAAACTTCTAGTTCCAGCCAATAAAGAGTCAATTCCAAAAAGCACATGTGAGGGACTGACGTGAAGTTTTGGCGCGGGGAGAGGTTTATTCTAATTATGGTAGTTGTTGGAGGACGCAGATTTTGGAAGCATAATCTCCTTTTGACTTAACAATTTGAAATAATATCTCTAAATATATAAATGATATCTTTAAATATCTTTTTGTTTTGTTGTATTATAGTAATTGCTTTTGAACTTTAAAAAAATTGTGCAAACACTTTTGAGTCGTACAAAGATTATAAAAAATTATCTTCTCCACTTTATACTAATTGACCTGAATATGTAGACACAGAAAATTGCAAGTGTTCAACTCAATGAAAAAGTTTCTTTCTACTTTTAAAGATCAAACAAAAGTTTGTACCACCTGTTTAGACAGAAAAACACCTTTTGTTCCATAGAATAACTTTAAGTGTACATAAAATACATAAGTATTTTACACAAAATACATAAAATACATAAAAATACATAAGTATTTTTACACTTATGCTTTTATGTCTAAGTTTGTAAAATATAATAATTATTCTTTCCTATCTACATTCTAATCATTATTGTATGGGATCAGAGAGCTGCAAACTCACCTGTTACTAGCATGGCTTTGCACAAAATTACCTCTATAGGATTATACAATAATTATTCGATTTTAAATTATGTCACACCTTTAATCTAGGAGCTAAGTAGGAAAGTCATGAACAAACATATGCATTAGATATTAAAATAAAAACAAACAATAAAATGACTAAGGAAAAAAGTCCTATGTCTTATGCTATTCATTATCTTTTACTTAAAATTCACATGATTAATTCTTCTTAGGAGGCTCATGATAAGAAAACAGACAAAAGAAAGAAGTAGAATCACTAAAATAGTGATACATCATGTGCACTTTAGATCTGAGTTTCCTGAGATAAAATGAAAGGGAAGACGATCTTTTTTTGTCATATGAGAGTTCTATAAACTATTGTGTTCCTCCTTTCTCCTTGATTCTCAGGAAACTCAAATTGAAATTTTGTTGGGAAAGCCTAGAATACATTAGTTTTTCTGGCATAATCACATCTCTCTTCTGTCTTTACTACTTGGTTCTCCATTCTTTCTTATGCTTTATTGATTCACCATTCTATGATACCTGCTTTGATGTCATCTGTTTCTTGTATCCTTTTTGGAATTTGTTAGAACATAAGTATTAATATACAAATATTAAATAATAAATTTGATCACTGTGAAATCCTACTAAAGAGCAATACATAAGTGCATTTTATGGAAAGTAGTAATATAAATTTAAAAAGAATTAACTAACCTTAAGTTAAAAGTGTAGATTTAAAACACCATGAATGTTGATATCAGCTTCATTAATGGAACTCACTCACATTACCAGTAAAATAATCTATAGGAAAAAAGGGAACGATAGAATAAAATACTAACTAGAAATACTCTAAATTGTATAAGCCATGAAATAAAAATCAGTAATATCAATTAAGGGTAGTAGATATTGCCTTGATTTGGGTGACCGGAAATTCATGACTTACCCTGAGACTGTAGTGTTCTTACCTATAAAATGAATAAATTTGACTTAGTAAGGTTCCTTCCTACTTTAAAACTTCTTTCCTGGAATGTTTTTTAAAGTTTCTCTCTCAATTTTTTAAAAAAGATTTATTTATTTGTTTTAGAGAGAGAGAGAATAGAGTGAGTGGCAGAAAGAGAGAGGGAAATAGAGAATCCCAGGCAGACTCCCTGTTGAGCACAGAGCCAGACAAGGGAGTCGATCCCAACACCCAGTGATCATGACCTGAGCCAAATTCAAGAGTTGGACACTTAACTAACTGAACCACCCACACACTCATCAATGTCTCTATATTTTAAGTGTACTATTTATTTTGTTGTTTTATCTTGTTTTACTAGGTATAATGATGGGTTCCGGGAGGCCAAAATTGCATAGAAATGACACAGGAAGAAAAGAACATAGATATCTCTGGTGTTCTGGCATTTATTTTGAAATAACATGCTTATTACAATTTAGTAATAAATTGTATTTATTTTAGAAATACAGTATTTAAATTAGAAGTATTTAAATTAGAAATATTTAACTTCAAAAAGTTTGTGAAATTGTAAACAATGAACAGTACTTAAAACCAGTTGCACTTTGCCATAAAAGACAGAGTCTGGGAGTAATTTAACAGAACTTACGATTTTGGCATCTTACAAAGTTGTATTTGGTTTGCTGAGTTTTGTGGATAACGTGTCACATGACTGCGTTCTTTCAGGATTTCAACACTTCTATTCCAGTGGGACTCAGGAAAACAGAGTTTGATGGAAATGAAAAATATATATTTTAACATCATTCTTCCCTTTTTCTCTGAGATTCCAAAAAGTTTTGATTCTAATTTGATTTGTGTTTATGGTGATTTGGGAGGGAGTTTCCTGGATTGCAAATCTCCATTTCAGAGTGATGACTGGAGGGCATTCAACAACCACAGACCGAAAACAGCAAAATAGAACTAGAATTTAAAAGAAAATTAAGGAATCTGCATTAGTAAAATTTCCATTTTACTTTACCAGCTGGCTTGGTGTCTTGTTTATGTCCTTTTTCAAGTATTTTAGTGTGTTCTTTTTCCTTGTGTTTCGTAAGTTTTGTTTTTATTTAGAATCATTTTATCTATTTCTGGCAAAGTTGTAGAATCCAAAAGAACAATATCATTTTGGCTGACTCACTAAAGAGAGGTGGTAAAATCCACAGTTTTTATATTTCCCTGACACTATAAGACCATAAGGCCTTTACAATGTATGTTACAATATCTGTTTCGTTAACATTTTTTACTATCTTCTAAACTATTGATATTTTTGTAGAGAAGTTGATGAGTACTTCAATAGAATAAGAAAGTCGCTACTTCAAACACTAACATAGATGTTAGACCATTTGCAAAATTGATAGTCTCCAAATGTTAAATTAATTTATATAGCAACTGTCCAAAACTACTCCTGAGTTTATTTATTTATTTATTTATTTTGAAAAATATAGAATGTTACTACCAACATCCCAAAGGTGGTGATTAATATAGAGAATCAACAAAACCAAAAGTTAGTTCTTTGAAAACGTCAAAAAAAATTACAATCCTTTACCTAGACTTTAAAAAAAATAGAAAAGAGATGCAATTAATTAAAATCAGAAATGCAACTGAAGCTTTTAGTACTAATCTTATAGAAATTAAAAGGGTATTAGGAGAATAATGAACAATTATACACCAACAAATTTAATAATCTAGATGAGTGGACAAATTCCTGGAAACATGCAAATTACCAAACTGACTCAAGATGAAATAGAAAAATCTCAACAGACATAAAGTAGGTACAGAGATTGATGCAGTAATCAAAAACCTCCCAACAAAGAAAAGTTCAAGACCAGATCAAGTGACTTCACTGGTGAATTCTACCAAACATTTAAAGAATTAACATCAGTTCTCCTCAAATTCTTCTAAAGAAGAAGAAGAAAAAAAGAGGAAGATGAAGGAGAGAATACTTCCTAATACATTCAATGTGGACAGCATTACCCTGATACAAAAGACAAAGTCACCACCAGAGAAGAAAACCACAGAGCAACATCTCTTATGAATATTGATGCAAAAATCCTCAACAGAATACTTGCAAACCAAATCCAACAGCAAATTAAAAGGATTATACACTGTGACCAAGTGGGATTTATCCTTTGAATGGCTCAACATAAGAAAACAAATTAATTTAGTAGACCATATACTTAGAACAAAAGAAAACAAAACCCACATAAATATCCCAATTGCAGCAGAAAATATTTGAAAAATTTTAATACTCTTTCATAATAAAAAAAATCATGTACAAGGAATTTCCTAATGTAAAACATTAATGAAAACCTTATAGTTTATATATATATATATATATATATATATATATATTCAATGGTGAAAGACTGAAAACTTACTCCTCAGATCAGAGACAAGACAAGGATGCCCACTTTTGCCACTGATATTCAACATTGTTGAATAGGAAGACCTAGCCAGAGCACATAGGCAAGAAAAAGAAATAAGGCATCCAAATTGGAAAGGAGAAACTAAAGCTATCTCTATTTGTAGATGACATGATTCTATACATAGAATATCCCAAGAATCACAGAAATACTATTAGAGCTAATCAAAGTTGCAGGGCTCAAGGTCAATATGTAAAATCAGGCATGTTTTTATATACTGTCAATTAATAATCTAAAATCAAGAAAACAACTCCACCTACAAAATAATAAAAAATAATCAAATATCTAGGGGATGCCTGGGTATCTCAGTTAGTTAAGCAGCTGCTTTTAGCTCAGGTCGTGATCTCAGGGTCCTGGGATCGAGCCAAGTGTCACTGCATTCTCTGCTCAGTGGGGATCATGCTTTTCCCTCTCCCTCGGTCTGTTGCTCCTCCTGCTTGTGCTCTTTCTGTCAAATAAATAAATAAAATCTTTTAAAAAATAAAAGTGAAATAAAAGTATCTAGGAAATCTTTCACCAAGAAGTGAAAGATTTGTACACTGAAAATTATAAAAAAGGAAAATGCTGAAATTAAGGAGGACCTAATTAAGTAGGAAGACATCACAGGTTGATAGATTAAAATTGTTAAAACGGCAATACTTGTCAAAATATTCTACTGGATTCAATGCAATCTCAATAAAAACTGTAATTGCCTTTTCTGCAGAAGTGGAAAAACCTATCCTTAAAACCATACCAAATCTGAAGGGGCTGTAAATCACTAAAAACAATATTGAGAAAGAAAAACAAAGTTGAAGAACATAAATTTTTATTTTAAAACTTATTACAAGGCTACAATAATTGAAGGGGGTAATACTGGAATAAGGACAAACATATAAATAAATGGAATAGAATTGAGGGTCCAGAAATAAACCCAATACCTATGGTCAATAAATTTCGACAAAATGTCAAGAACATTCTACTTGGAAAGTGAGATCCCTTCAAAAAAAATAGTGCTAGAACAACTGGATAAGCACCTGGCAAAGAATGATTTTGGACTTCTTCCTCAATCTGTATATAAAAATTAACCCAAAATAGATCAATTACCTACATGTGAATTAAAATTATAAAGCTATTAGAGTAAAACATTGAGGTTATACTATCATGACCTCAGGTTTGACAATAGATTCTTAGGTTGGACACCAAAAATACAAACAAAAGAAAAAAAATAGAGAAATTGACTTCATGAAAATTAGAAACTTTTGAGCATCAAATGACATTATCAAGAAAATTAAAAGATAACTCAAAGAATGGGAGAGAATATTTGCAAATCCCATATCTGATAAAGATTTAATTTCTAGAATACATTAAAAAATACAACACAAAAACAAAGACAGCTCAATCAAAAATGGGCAATGGATTTAACTAGACATTTCTCCAAAGATGTGGCCAAAAGCACATGAAAATATATTCAACTTCATTAGTCATTAATAAAATGCAAATCAAAGCCACATTGAGAAACCACTTCACACTTAATAGGATGGCTATAATCAGAAACAGAAAAAATAAGTCTCTTCATCACCTAGCCACCTTAGAACTTTTCAGGGTGTTTGCTTTTATTGTTGACTTTATTTTATGATTCTCTAAGTTGAACAGAGTCTATAGGATATCTCACCCTATTTCATTTATTAGTTATTTCCTAGTATTGTAAGGATTAGTGTTTATTTTTTTCATTCACGTTTATAAAGGCTCTGTAATCACTTGGAGAAAAGCATTCCAGAAAGCAGTATCTTGTATCATCTTTCTACAGGTCATATGAGCTACACTATCAAAAGAGACATGGTAAAATGCTACAAAGTCTAAAAGCTCTATCACAAAGCTCAGAGGACCGAGATCTTTCTCCTGAGCATCAAATACCTGCCATGTGCAAAGTTGGCAATAATATGGACGTGGGCAGAGCACCCAGTGGAACACAGTTATCAGAGCCTGTGGGTAAAAGGGTATTGAGTTCTGTGGGGAGGGTGTGTCTAGAGACAGGGTGTCATTTTCTTCCTGAGAAGCAGTTATACCAGCCGTCTGCAATCTAGACTCATTGCTGGAGAATCATTAAGGAATTTGTGTTACAAAGTCTCCCTTCCTATTTTCACGATCACATTTTCTTTAAATTCTTTTATACTGTTTTAATAGAACAGGTTTGAAATTCCTACTTTCTTCCATTCTTTCCCATACAGGACTTTCATTCTCTACTCTGAACAAGTCATGACTGGTCTTTATCTCTTACTTGCTGGGTAGAGTCTTTATGACTAACAATCTTCACATCCTGGCATGTGCTATGATGACTAGGACTTAGTAATACATATTAATGGATTGTTATTAATATTAGATTGTTAATTTGAGTACATCTTCTTTTTCTTTTCAAAATCTATTTCCCAAAGATAGCCAGTCAACAAATCACTGACTGCAAATATTTAATAAGGTGTTCAGCTGATGCTTTAAGGATTTCAAAGATGGACTTCCACTTTAGGGGATTCCATTTAGGGGATCGTTTAAAAAGCTAAATTATTAGATAAATTATTATTAGATAAATTTTAATTTTGTCAAAAAGAAAAATAATGGCCATAGAATGCTTTAAACCACAAACTGTGTCAATAACAAAAAAACATTAGAAGAGGCTATTATAGCATATAAACAAGTAAAATTCAAAGTGAAGGGGTTCTATTATAACTGTTATGTAATGTGACTTAAAAGCTAATAGTTACTATTGGAAATGTTAGAGAAAGACTAGAGTTCACTTCAAAAAGAACACCTGAGCCTTAAAGGATTGGTGGGTATAAGATAAAAATACAGAATGGGAAACATTCTAGGCGAGGGAATGAGCAAAAATTCTAAACAGGTAAGCTATATATAGTCAGAATATATATATATATACACATATTTGTATATATATATATACACACATACATATTTTATATATATATATATATATATATAAAATGTATGGTTGGAAAATAAGATATAATAGAGCAAATAAAGGATTCCTCAAAAGTCTGTATCTTAGAAAAACCCCTTTTCTAATTATTATGGCCAAAATTAGTATCTTAAGAGGATTTGCTGATGAAGAATCTCTTCCAGGGAACCATCCTTGCTGGCAAATGAGCTGAGGGACCAAAACGATTAGCTAATTTGGGCCAATGGGAAAATGACAGAATTGGCAAATTCCTTAATTCCCTTCCTTGCAGGACAAAAACTCAAGTGGTTAGATGAAAAATACAGAGTGTCTTCCTGATGAAAATCCTTAACCAGTGAATTTGTCAGAAAGTTGGGGATGAATGATGGCTCCAATGATGGTCACTCCTTCCCCAGTGACCCAAAGAATCACCAGTCCTAAGCTCCTTCCCTGGATTGGGGTGCAGTAAGGAGAAAAGGTGTCCTGAGGGGAAGGCATAAAATATCTAAACAACCAGGCTAAGAAGGGAAGCAGGTGTTACGGGCTGAATTGTGTCCCCTGAACCCCACAAATTAATACCTTGAAGTCTTAACTTCCAGTACCTCAGTCACCAAAATGTGATTATATTAGGAGAGTTGGTCTTTAAAGAGGTAAATTAAGTTAAAATGAGGTCATTAGGGTGAGCTTTAATCCAATTTGACTGATGCCTTTATAAGAAAAGGAGATTAAAAAAAAAAAAAAGACACACACAAGAAAGACCATGTGAAAACACAAGGAGAAGGCAGCTATCTACAAACTGAAAAGAGAGACCTGGAAGACATCAACGCCATTGACACTCTGATCTTGGACTTCTAGCTTCCAGAACTGTAAGAAAATAAATTTCTGTAGTGTGAGCCACCCAGCCTGTGGTACCTTGCTATGGTACCCCACCCAGACTAATACAGCAGGACCCCCAAAAAGGGCCTTAATATACAATCTGATCACACCCACTAGAAGAACTAGAAGTAGATTGATTCAAGACACCAATAAAGTCAAGAGCCTCCAAAAAATTTCATTTGCATCTCTACATTTATTTACTCAAGTCTTTTATAGCAGAGTGTCAAACCTTTTCTGAGAGCAAAGCAGGGCAAATACCAACCTCTAAAAAGTATCTGTTACACTGAGCACATGGTAAATGGAAGATACATACAGTTGAAGGTAGAAAATTGGAAATGAGCTAAATTGCTCTACATAAGAAAGGAATGAGCTGTGAGAAGCCTGAAGACAAGTTTCCAGGTAAAGAGTCAGAAATCTGGGAGGCCTAGGCCAAAAAGAGGAGGGTGAGAAAGAGGAGACCAAGAGGTGAGACGAGGAGAGAGCTGGAGAGGCAATCTGTGGCAATCCTGCAGCTGAACCTACCTACCTACACCAGATTTCCTAAGAAATTTCTCTACAGGCTTTGATAAGTGGATTTGTCTTTGAGACCAAGGAGAAGTGTTGCACCAGTTGGCAAATTTGATGCTGGCAAAAACACAGACTGGGGGATGATTCAAAACGTGACCTCCCCAGTGAAGATTACCAGGGAAAGAAAAAGGGATTATAAGGCACTGGTGTTGAACAGGTGGAATTGTGCAACATTGTGGATCTGGACGAATATGTGGATTTTTTCTGTAGTGCGGATCCAGATTCAAGTCAGACATGGACATTGGGTGTTGGCATGGAAACCTGAGCTGCTTTCTCAGAGAATTCCATTTGTTTTGTGATCGTGATCCTCAGGAGAGCCTTAGCTGTCACACCTTAGCTAACAGCACAGGAAGGCCCCATGGGTGCCACTTCCAGAGCAAATGTCACAGAACTCATTGGGCAATATCTTGAGAAACAGCACTTTCATTGATAGAATTCAGAACTTTTTTCCTCTCTTACCCCCCTTGCCTATATTAAATAACTAAATAAACTGAAAAAGAAAGAAAACTTTGCACAGCACTGGAGAGGAGGCAATATTGTTAATAGCCCATCCAGGACTGTAGCAGGTGCCACCCTTCACCATAGACCCCAGCACAGCCTCCGGCTGCCGGCAGCTACAGGGCTTTGGAGGTGGTGCCCAGAAAAGGCCAATGCCCAACAGAATAATGGTGGCATGCAGACATCAACGGTGCCTGCTTGCATTGCAGAAATGCCCATGCCCTTCGGAGCAACAGTGACCCCAGCAGGAGAAAAAAGAGATAGGGAAGAGATGATGGAGCAGAGCTACTTTGAGAATGGCAATGTGGTTGCAGTCACAGCATCTGGCTTCTGGTGGTGCCCAAAGGAACCGGAAGCTTACCCTGCCTGCAGGCTTGAGGAATAAGAGCAGCGGAAAGGAAGAACTATACATGCAAGCAGGGTGCCAACCGTTCCCAGTGGGAGTGACTTGTTTAGGGCAAGACTGAAACACCCTCTGGGGACTCCCAGAAATACTTGGGTGGGGTAAGTGCTTTGTAAGGGGCTGGGGTCCTGTGTAATTCATGTGAGGGCAGGAGGCAGTGAGATTCTAGTTATTAATGTTAATGTGATCTCATTTGCTTCCATAGGCTGGTGTGGCCTGGGGAAATTTCAGTTCTGTTGTGTGTAATGGGGAGTTTCTGACTTTTAAAAGAAAAAGAGTGGTATAATAAAAGTAATGTTTTAGAAAGATTAAATTCCAATTTATGAGGAAAGAGAAATGACTTTACCAGTAGGAAAACATTAGTTACATTGCTTTAAAAATTGAGGGAAAAAAAATCACTGTAGGTTTTAAACAAAGCTATCCCATTTAACATGCTAATTTACATACATACCTCAAAAAAAAGAAAAATACCCAAAACTCTGGAATAACACAACAGAGTCTACAAAGCTACTGCTAATTAAGGTTCTTAGAAGCCCTTTAGCCTGAAACAAAGGTAGCATGGCTTGACTTCTAGTTTGTGCTAACACTTTTGAATAATTGCTGACATCTTGCCCTCAAGTATATCGCCAGGTTCATGCTCCTTGATCTGGTTTCTGAATCTTGTAGTTTGTACACAACATACAAAGCTTCTCTACAAGCTGTATACGTGGAGGGAAATGACTCTCATTTGGATAGAATGGGCCAAACAAGACAATTGATGACTAAATCATTTAGCCAGGCTCAAACACTTCTGTTTCACCATCTTAGATCAGTTACTGATGCTCTTTCTGTCTCATCTTTTTTATGTGTGAAATAAAAAGGTCTAGATGATCATTAGTCTTTCCCTCCTTAAAATTATATAATTCTAGAAAAAATTGCCATATAATTTTTTTGAGAATCACTTCTTTTTCCCATATTGACTAAATGCTCATGTACTTTTCTCTCAGGCCAGATTGAAAAGATTCAGAATTTCTCTTTAATCTAAGCAAAATTGCTCTATCTTTCAAAAAAGGCAGACGACAGCTTTTGCTTTTAGAAAAGGGAGCAGAATGGAAGCAAGGAGTAACTCCAGCCTAAATGAAAGCTTCATTAGGAAAAATGAACTAATCAGCGTCCTCTGAGGAAAATTCATCTGTTCAGAAGGGCATAGCCTCTGCTGCTACAGATCCTTAACATAATTTATATTATTATTAAGATTGCTACATAAATATATATACATAGATATTTATATTTATATATTTGGAACACAGCTAATGGACCATATTTTACTACTTAGTATCATTTCTATCAGGAATTACTAGCTATTGTGATATTACATTTGAATATGGATGAGATAACATATTCAAGCAAATATTATGTGCACTGTGGTGCCAGGAATATGAAATAAACTCATGAAACAGAACCTTCTGCAGAGTTCCACATTCTGTGGTGAGTCAATCAGTAGGACACAATAGCAGCATTGAAAGATCAGTTCAAGTTTCATCCAATAGCAGTTTTTTTGCGTTAAAAAAATCAGAAAGACTTCCATTAATCCAACTTAAGACATAACTGAAGAAAAATTCAGTATACAGAAGAAGGAAATAAAAATATTTATGAATTATTATTTGGCTTGTCAAATCCTTGAAATCAAACCTTAAACAGCACAGGATTTCACAGAATCTCAGAGAGTATGCTTAAGAAAGAGGAAGGAAGGAAGGAAGGAAGGAAGGAAGGAAGGAAGGAAGGAAGGAAGGAAAAGAGGCAGGAACAATTATGAAAAATGTGGCCATCAAGAGACATTATACAGGGGTGCCTGGGTAGCTCAGTTCATTAAGTATCAGACTTTTGATTTCTGCTCAGCCCTGCACCAGGCTCTGTGCTGAGTGCGAAGTCTGCCTGAGATTCTCTCTCCCGGTCGTCTACCCAGCCCCTTCCCCACATGTGCTCTCTCTCTCTCTCTCAAATAAATACATAAATCTTTTTAAAAAATTAACATCATACAGTAGTAGTATAAAAGTAAATTTTTTCTGTTTCATGCATAATTTATTTTGATTAACAGTTTTATATAGATACATATTGATATAAAATAAATTACAAGAGTTTAAAATATACAATGTGATATTTTGACATGTGTATATACTCACAAATCAATCACTGTAACAAGACAGTGAATATTCCCATTACACTCAAAAGCTTCCTTGTGGCCCTTTATAATCCCTCCACCTGCCCTCTTTTCCATCTCCACAGGCAGGCAACCAGCAATGAGCTTCCTATCACTATAGATTAGTTTGCATTTTCTAGGCCTTATTGTTGTGTAAATAGTATTCCTTTGTGTGGCCACACTATAATTTGTTTATGCATTCACCTGTTTATGGACTTTGGGTTATATCCAATTTGGGGCTATTAGAAATAAAGATGTTACCAACATTTGTGTACAAATCCCTTTTTTAATGTATACAAACTTTATCTTGGATAAATATCTAAGAGTTGAGTATGGCTTATAGAGTAGGTGGCTGTTAACATTTTAAGAAACTAATTTTTCCAAAATGGTTGTAACATTTAAAATTTCTACCAGCTGAAAATGAGAGCTCCCAATGCTACATGTACTTGTCAATATTTGGTACATTAGTCTTTTTAATTTTACACATTCTAATCAGTGTGCAATGGTATTTTTTTATTATTATGTTCAGTTAGCCATTGTATAGTACATAATTAGTCCTTGATGCAGTGTTCAAATAATTTAATCATGGTTTAAATAGATGATAAACTTTATTGAATGCAGGAAATAATTTTCTAAGTAATTTCCTAGAATTTTACAGGAGAAATGGAAGCAAAAAAAGAAACAATATTTATTGAAGTCCACTATAGCTTTGACTATTTATCAACCTTTGCAACTACCCAGTGATCTCAATATTACAAATCCTTTTAAAATGAAACATTTTAACAGAGAACAGTATGAGAAAAATTATAGGAAACCACACCTTAGGACCAAAGGGTCACATGAGTGAATGCAGATATAGGTAAAGACAACAAATTTCTGATAGATGGAAAGAAAAAAATCAAAATCTTAGGTAACTTTTTTTTTCATTAAAATTAAGAAGTATTATAGACAATTAAAAGCAAGCAGAAGAGGCCAGTGTTAAAAAAAAATCTTTTGAAACAACATTAAGCTGTTACTAAAGAAAAAAATAATAAAGTAGTTGGCACAGATCAGACAAATATTCAATGAAAAGAGGAGGGATTAATTTCCTCCGCCTTCATTACTTTCTCTTTCTTTATTGAAGATGATCTTTTGTCCTCTGGGTAATTAAAGAAAGATCAATGGCAACATGGAAGGCAATAGACCAGATGCAGAGAGTGTAACAAATTAAAAAAAAAAAACAAAAAACAAAATAGCAGTCAAAAGAATCACTTTTAAAAAGTCTTCACAAAGTATTCATGAAGCAAACATTTAGAGTTAATTATATCAGCAATAGTGGAATCAAAAACATGTAGTCAGACCAAAAGTTTGTATGGAAAGTAGAACTTATGATACACACACACACACACACAAAGGAGGAAAGAAGCAAAGCACATAGAGGAGAAAATAAGGATGATTTAATATAACTAAAAAGTGTTCTCTTAATCATGTCATTTATTTTATTATACTATTTTAGAGTAATAATCTAGTTTATTCCTAATACCTCTTTAATGATAACAAAATTATTATTTCCTTTTTTATATTGCAAAACATATTTTTGTTGAACAAACAGCTTATCTGTAAAACAGATAAGCCAAAACAGCTATATATTTATCAGGCTTGGCTAGGTTGTGCCATGGTAAAAAAAAAAAAAAGAAAAATTCCCAAATTCCAGGGGTTTAAAATAAATAAACAGAAAGGTCTTATTTTTCCTCACTTATGCAATATTGCCTGTTGTGAGTTGTTATATAAGGCTTCTTAAGCTGCCATAACAAAATCTCATGGTCTGGGTCATGTAAACAACAGAAATTTGTTTTCTCACAAGTCTGGAGATTCTTCTGAGGCCCTCTTACTAGCTTGTAGATGGCTACCATCTCACTGTGCCTTCACCACCATATATGGCAACACCATATATGAACCATAGTTCATATATTCCATATATATATATGGAATTGATATTTAATCAGCATTTGTGTGAGCAAGGGAAGAGAGAGAAAGTCTGGTTCTCTTCCTCTTCTTATAAGGACACCATTTCTATCAAATAAGAGCCCCACCCTTATGATCTCACTTAATTTTAACTACCTCCCTGGAGGCACTGTCTCTAAATATAGTCACATTGTGGGTTAGAGCTTCAACATAAGAATTTGGGGGTGGGGGACACAATTCAGCCCATAACAGTTGCCTGGAAAGTCACATGACAATGCCTAACTTCAATAGGGAGGGAGAGAGGCAGTCCCATCATGTTCCTAGAAAGGAGAAAACTGGAATGCTGAAAAAATATCACAAATGACTATTAAACTGTGCATAATTTTCTATTGTATCATTATTTTTATAATTAATCTAATTGATAATACTAAGATAAAGATCATTATATGAAATTTTCCAAAATATATTCTTCTAGTATGAGTTCTTCAAGAAAAATTCTTAGAAGTGGTGTAGATGTGTTAAACAGGTTCGAACATTGGGACACCTGGGTGGCTCAGTCAGTTAAGCCACTGCCTTCGGCTCAGGTCATGATCCCAGGGTCCTGGGATTGAGTCCCACATGGGGCTCCTTGCTCTGCGGGGAGTCTGCTTCTCTCACTATCTCTGCCTGCCACTCTGCCTGCTTGTGCTTTCTCTTTCTCTCTCTCTCCCTGACAATTAATTAATTAATTAATTAGTTAATTATTTAAAAAAAAACAGGTTGGAACATTTTGAGCATTTTATTGTGTCCTGGCAAATTTTCTTCCTGAAAAATATTATACAATCATTCCAATTCCTTAAATCCTTGCAAATAATAGATTATTATTAAAGAATAAAAAATGGAGGATAAGGAGAAAAAAGAATTAAAACTTTTGCCAGGCATACTGTCCCAAAACACCATTACATTGGTTTAATTTGACTTAATTTTTTTAACAACAAGGCATATTATTCTTTTTTTGTATTATTATCTTTTTCTTGCATATATTTTTGATGACATGGGAAATGGAGTCACTATTTTGGTTATTTTCTTTTTTCTCAGAGATGCTTTTGCCATTCAGTTACAGACATCTTAAGTTATTCATTACTTTGAGGAAGAGCTCTAACTTCTAATATGTACAAAAGACTGTACATGCATGTTGGTCGAAGAGTTCATATATGAAATTGATATTTAATCAGCACTTTATCCTGACAAAGTTCTAAAGATCAAAGTTTAAAAGTAGATGCAAAATTGTCTTTCTCTGAGCCTGTTTTTAACATAAATCAAAAACTCATGTAACACCATCTGAAAGAGCATATCTGTCATATGAGAAAGAACACAAACTTTTTCCAAAAATAATATTAGAATCTGACAGATGAATAAACTTCTCTGATCTTCACCATTGCTTCTTTATCTCTTTATCTCACCAGAGATCTGAGGTAGAGGCAGAAAGCCCCCAAGAAGGTACAAGTCCATGAACCAAGCAAGTGCTGAACTTCCTCCTGGCTCTCCTGTGCTCCCAACGTCTTCAGCTGGATGTGAGCTCTTGCCTCAAGCTATTTACACCATGATCAGGCTAGTAATTAGCAAAATGTTTAATATAATATAGAAGCAATTAGGAGGTGATAACATGCAATTAAGATGTGTTTTCAGATTAAAGATTTTATAGTGCTCTTTTTCTTGAAAAGATAAAGTGCCTATCTCAAAATGTCAAACTGCAGTGATTTAATCTGAATTATTTTCAATTAATATGCATGTATTCTTGCGATGTGTTCACCGTTGTTATTGACATTGATAAATTAAGCTCATCCCAGCTGAATTTATCCTTGAGTCGCTCTATATTTCCTGAATGTCAGCTCTTCATTCGTATTTTTTTCTTTGCCTACAAGCTGTGCGTGATCTAACTCTAAGTCCCTTGATTCATCCCTGGGATTACAGTGATGTGTCAGTCTGGAGGAACAATAATCTGAAAGGGCATTGTTATAAATAGAGTGTTAGAATATAATTGTTTGTCATGTCATTTCTCCTCTTTAAATTCCCTTGAGTCCTGTTGAAGTAATTTAGACAGCTAAGATGACAAGAGTCTTGAGACTGTACTTATAGAGTTGTCCAACACATCTTTAGCCTATTCTGCCTTTTGAGACCATCTTGCCTGCAAAGTAGGAAATGCAAACATCAAATGAGTTTTGACTACAGTGTGGATTTAATTTGGGAGTTTACATAGGCCACTCTCTATACAATACAAGCATTATGTCTCCTAATTCTTCTGTACTTGTTGGGACAATGGCTATTAAATGCCATTTAAAATTAATTAGAAATTGTCATGAGTGAGCGCAGCAGCTATTGAAGATAACTTAGAGGAATTAAATATTTAATGTGTAGGAGGGTTTTTTGTTTTTTGTTTTTTGTTCTGTAAAGACAATGTACAGATAAATGACTTGGGAGTAAGAGATTTAATTTTTTAGCTAAAAGAACTGACCACAGCTATTATTTTCTATCAACTTTTCCATTTGTAAATTAAGAATTATATTAATGATTATGGCAGTAATCTATATTCCTTATAATATAAAATTGATTATTCAGAAACAAATTTAATATTTCTTTCTAAACAAAATGTAGAGAAATCCCTCAAATTTGAGAATTATTATTTTATTAAGAAACACTTCAATCTACAGTTGGGTTAGCACTTAAAATTAAAGTTTTATAAATTATGAAAAGTGTGATTTAAGAGGCAATAGTTCATAGAGTAATGAGTATGCCTTATACCAGGGTAGATTTACAAATGTATTTATTGGCCCTAGTAAACAAACACTTGTTTTAGATTTGACTAATTTGTTTTTACATATTCAAGTTCACTAAAATGAAGAAAAACAATATTTGATTAATTTTATTAAAAGTAACAAAACTTGTTTATATTTATAAAGAAAGAATTTAACATTTATTTACTTGGTAGGCTCTGTGAGTTTGACATTATCAATGATTGTGGTCCATGCTCTTTAAAGAAGGATGCATCCACCTGGAGAAGCTAGACCATCTCTTTAGGTGTGAAAACAAAATATTTAAACTTTAAGTTATATTTACATTTCATCTATAAATAAGACATATATTGAACTTTACTAATATCTAATATGCCAATGACATCCTGTCCTCACACCATCCCATGTCAAGAGCCCACACAGAGACCATATGCAAGTACAATGTGTCCTAGAGCAAGAGAGGGATTCATAGCATGGAAGTATTAACAGAGGAATCAAGGCTTTTGTTTGTTTTTGTTGTATTTCCACACAGTGCATAGTTAAGTGGATTTGTGGACTTCATTATTTAGCTTTAATTAGCTAGCCCTCAAAACTGACAGTGACTTTATAAGATTCCTGCAAAGAAAATGCAGCTGAACATACTCACCCTGCAAGTGTGAGTGAATTTCAGCAAAAACCTTTGTATAATTGGAGATAGGATTGAAAAATTAACAGTCTAATTTAGGAAGAGAGACCAATAATGCACTTCTTGCATTTGGGACTACTTGTCTTTGAGAAGTATCTCTTTCAGTGGTGACAATCATTAAACAGGTATCAAAATAAATTGAACTTAAAACTTGTGCTTTAATGAGTAATAATAATTGGGATTGCTTCTATCAAATACTATTTCAGTGATAGAGATAGGAGGTGTAACATTAATAAATAAAGTAAATATTTTCAATTTTTGTTTATCTAGATGAATTTCATTTTAACTTTGAGCTTACTGTATGTATTCACAGAATAAATATCATATACAACCATAAAATAGATTAGCTCAAAGATAAGGATTCATATTAAAACTAAATAATCATTTGGCAAGCATTTGGCCAGTCAAGCAAAGTAATGTTTGATAAAAAGTTTAGAGACCATTGCTATAGACAGTGAGTCCTTTGCCCATTCAATATACTCAAGGTTATAAAGTGCGTTTAAGCATATATATAAGCTAAACACACACATGTGTGTAACTATATACTTCTGAACCTATATATGAGACTGTGTAAAACTGTGCTTTCATTAAGTACACTTTTATTAAATATCAAGATACTGTTCTAAGTGCAGGAAAGAAAATATGTGAAGAGTTTTGCCTTCAAAGGAGCCACAGTATGAAATGCTTATATGTTTGTTGCAAAATTACTTGAAGGAAGTGTGTGATGGAGAGGTCAATAGGTAATGAAAATCACATAGAGAAAAATACCTAATAATTATCCTATGGTAGGAAGTAAACATTTTTCTGTATAAATTATAATAATAAATCATTTTGTATACCTAGAAAATACCTTTATTATTATAAAAATATATGTATGAACAAAAACAATAGTTTAACTCTATGCAATTGATATCTTTGCAGATCCAAAATTATTGTTGGTGATTTATGGACATTAAATATCACAGAATAAAATTTCTTTATTTTAGATAGACTCCATTTCTTTCTAAAACTATGAATGCCTAGAACAATGCCTTGTTTGTGGTGGGTGCACAATAAATATTTGTTGAATAAACAGTATTAACACATCTCTTCTCACACATCATTATCACCCAGCCACGCCAATCACCTTCTCCCCTCTCTCAACCTCTTCCTTAGAGTACCTATTCCTTGCTGGCCACAGCTGGTGAACAGCTGATAAGCTTCGCAGTTTAATTCCTCCCTGAAATGAGAAACTGGCAATCCAGAGCAGACAGGCACAAAGCATCAACTCAAGCTTGCTGACATTTTTGGGGACCCAGACCCAGGTTGAGGTTGTGAAGCTCTTGGTAAATTCAGAGCATTAGGATGACTACACACACTTTTGTAACTGTGCTTTGTGAATTCTGATAAATAATATCTTGGGTAAGCCAACTTACCTAGATATTAGGTCCATGCTTTGCTTCGGACTAAATGAGACTGGAAGTCCAAAGACAGAGAATAGCCATTCAGGCTCTAGTTATTTGATTTTTAACCTTCAAAGAATGATGTCCTAGTGTAAGCACATTTCTCCATGGCTGATCAAATTAGACATTACTGCAAAATTTGATTGAGCTGGTTTTCTATTTTCAGAAAATTTCTCATATGGTTTTTACTGCCCAAGGGGAATGTGAATAAATACTGTATCTGATGTATATGTCAACTTTTTCCATTTTTTCTCATTCTGCAATGTACCTAGAGGTAGCCTTTAGAAAGATATACCAATCAATAAATTGTGTTGGCAAAATGGTAAAGAATATTGATCCATTTAAATGAAAACACTTAAATAGATTTACTTATATAAAAAGTTTCAGTATTTAAAAAATTTTAATATTAAAATTTTGTGGATTTGGTAAAATAATCTCTTGAATTCAATCAGATCAATAAAGCATTGCTAAAAATTCCAATATTAATTTATTAATTTTTTTCAGAATTGGCAAAATATATTCTTTTAAGTTTCTTTATATCAATAAATAAGAATGTTTTATCTACATGAATGCTTTATCTACAAATGATTTCATGTATTTAAAAGGTTTATATTTCATATAAATGCCTCAAGAGAATAAAATTTCCCCCATTAATTATTATAAAATAAGAAAGCATGTTTAGAGCCTAATATTTAAGAAACACCCTACAAAGCTCATTTTATTTTTTGTATTTCATTTTAAGCAATCTAACCATGTGATGGCATAGGAAAATTGCCATTACTTTTATCAGAGAAACAGCACCCATCAAATGCTAAAACCACAGTTTCTACTATTTGTATAATTTGAAGATAATTTCTCAGCTACTGCCATATATGAACCTGATCATAAAATAGTACCCATCCCTTAGTTAGTATTCTGAATGTTATCCAAATTGTAAGTAAGCCACTGGCATTCAGGATAGACTAACAGTTTTAATTTTATGTTTGTTTATTTTTAGCCAGTCAGTAAAGAGTTAAGTTGCTTTCTACACTAGTCAGTGTTTGTAGCTCTCTGTGGTTAAACAAAACAGCTAGACAATAATACTGATCTTTCCAAAATAAACTTATTCATATATATTATATATATATATATATATATATATATATATATATATATATATATTCATAATGTTTGGGAACACGCAGTTCTTTAAAACCATGAAATGTTTCAATTCATCAGTAACTAAGCTAAGAATCTGCAATGAAGCCTTTTAAAATCCTCCTGATCAAATTTAATTCTAATGGGTGATATAAAGGACCCATTTACATTTCCAAACCTTTAAGGAAAATTGAAAGAAGAGTTTTAACAACTGTGCAGTTTGGTTACAATTGTTTGCTAATAAAAGACTGATTTTATTTCAGAGCAAGTAAAAATTACTGATACCAGCAATGCCCCAACTAACACACAGACTTCATTATGTTCTACCTAGACGTATGCATGTGTTTATAAAATGTGGGCTCTCTGCTTTACAATACATAGAATAACTAACTAATTTTGAAAATCCAATCTTAAAACCTAATTCAAGGGGAAAACCTCTCAACCTGACAAAAGGAATTATTGCCGGAGATTAAACTGCTTGATGTTCTTCATTGTTCTAGTTGAGTCAGGAGGGAATATTAATTGAGATGTGCCATGGATTCCGGTGTGTGTTCCATAGTGTTTCACAGGTTTCCTGGTGGTCCTTCCAACAGGAATAGCATAAATGAGTGGAATAAGACGGATCATTCTGAACCACAGTAGTTAAGCCATTGTTCTGTTTGGCACAAAAGGTAATGGTTGGTTGATTTGCTTTATTTCTGTGCTGTTCTGATTTTTCCCCCATACACCCTAATCTCTACCACTTCCTCTGTGAGTCATCAGCAGCTGGACCCAGTGAGACCACGGGAATTGGCTCCTGGAAAAGAGCTCTAATGGAGCTATTACTCAAGTTCAATTCTCTTTAAGTCGGGTAAGAACTGTGAGTTACAAGGAGATAGAAAAAAAGAATTATTTTGCATTTTTTTTTTTTTTTGCTTTGAAGAGCCTCCAAATCATACTGACCTAGTTATATTTCTGTGAAGATACATGATAGATATATTTATCCCAGTAGTTCTTAAGAACAAATACAAAAAAAAAAAAAAAGTAAGAATATTTTACATTATTACCCACAGAAATTTAATGATTTTTGCTGGAGATTTTTGTTTATTGGTTTTGTTTTGTAGTAGTTTGTTTTCTTTTGCAAATTCCAAAAGCAGAATTTAGTACTTTTCTTCCCACATAGAATCCATCCAAAAGTTTTTGCCTGTCTACATCTGATACAGTTACTATTATAACCTCCGTTAAACATAAACATCCTTGTTTTCTCACCACACAAGGGGATCATGAATCAGATTCACAAAGAACAGCTTGATTTGTAGTTGTTTTTTCTCCATTCTATTTGAAAAAATGTAGCATGGCGTCAGGGCTTTGATATGAGAGAGTTCCCACAGACTGCAGGCAAAATCTCTCTGGCTGTGTACCTAAATCAGAAATTAGGCCAGAGGTTTTACTAAAGAGGAAGTAGTTGGGTGCACCTGTAACTGTGGCCATGGTGTTGAGCTATTAATATTTAGCAAGACACTGAATACGAAAGCCCAGATCTTAGGCTTTATTGTTCTTTAACTCCTCGTGTGGAATCTCAGATTCCTTCAAGTAAAACAAGATATTTTTGAAATGCTAAGAATTATTAAAGAAAGCTTATTATTTAATACATTTTTTTCTAGAGGTGATATAAAGGAAATTTGCAGGAAATACAACAACCACAGATGATAGTGTACCTTCACTGACTGGAAGCATGAGGAAATAAGATGAGATCTTTGAAGGCAATTATACAAGTAGAGAGAGTATGCATTGCTGGAGAACCTCTCCCCACCATGAACTCTCGAGCCATACAGACTTACCTTCTTTCATTAATTCTCACTTAAGGCACCCAGTATCTTTTTGCTGCCAGTCTTCATATTACTATGTGTTGACCAGAAGGCTCCATCTATTGAACCCAACCCACCATTCATCTCTCAAAGGTCATGTTTCCTGAAACTCTTTTAGTCATTCTTCCCCTACCTTACATACTTCAATGCTAAAATTGTTGAAAAATATTTAATAATTTGCCCTACTTAGAATTTTTTTCAGCCAACAAAAGACTCCAGGAGTTTTTAAAAGGGCAGTATAAATTCTCTCATACATCTGCATTTAAAATCTATTTCCCCTGAAGAGGATTAAGCCTAAATTACTTTGTCGGTAAGAAAATTACTTTTTTAGCCTTAGTTATATCAGGAATTGGGAAGTTTTAAATATCATATATGTTAGTATTAATCCATTCAAAAAGTGTATTTTTAGTACCACAGAAATGCCTGCCAAAACGTAATGTTACTTTTCCAGAGAATTTTAATTATCTCTATTTAAATTTAAAGAAATCTTTGGGGAGTTGAGAAATATTAAGGGATTTAAAGACTCAATGTTTATAAATCCCACATCAGTCTTCAGCAATAGGTAGCTTTAAAAGTAACCATCCAAAGTCTTGAAAATAACTGGTTTTTTAATATGTGTGTTTTAAATTTTATGACATTGTCAGATAATTTTAAGAGTCATGATTACATACTGGAAAACATCACCATATCTATTCAACTGGTTAACCTTTCTCAAAATGAGTAATGTGGTACACAAGCAAAGTTTCAAAAGATCAAAGGTAAATTAATTTTTGGTTAGAAAAAAAGTAATTAAGATTTACTCATGTGTTTTGGAGAAATTCACTAAGTTTTATAGCATTACACTGCAAATTAATCCCTGATTAATGCTTATTTGTTTTCATGCATGATCTCTGATACTAGGAACACAATACTTTTCCCCATATGTTTTAGCTTTTATTCATACAGAATGTATTAGTTTTACATAATAAGGCATCTGACAATTTTCCAATCATTAGATGCATAAGAAGTTGGAATTACCCTGAAAGCCTGCCAGATATACCCAGTTTAATCACACTTATTTGCTCTAATTGGAAATGGCTTTCTTCTTTAAATCTTTGAACTATTTAAAATTCTTAGTTTTCTTTTGCTGTCATTAAAATTTACATTAACATTGGAAATACTCTAGAAATGTATAGTGGCTTTAATGATGTTTATTGTATGTGAAACATTAAACAGATCTCAATAAGAAATTCCAAAAAACATGTGTATTTTGTGACCAGATGAATACCCATATTGATTATTAATTTCTCCTTTTTCATTACTTCCTCATTTCTCCACAAAGGTTTATTAAGCATCTTTTATATATAAGGCATTGATCGAGGTAGTTTTTACTTAAATCCTAAGTGGCTTACCCTTCAGATTTATAAAAATGTATTAATGATAGTAATCACGTTGATATTTGCTGTATAATTCTTTTTTCAATGCCCGTTTACCTCCTGAACAAGTTTGCAAATATTTCATTTCATGGAACTTCTGTACTCCAAGAAAACAGAAAAGTTTCTGGTATCTTCTCCAAGCTTTCCTGCCTCAAAACTTTTAACCACACAGTTTTCTTAAATGAAAATGTCTTATCTCTTTACCCATTTCTTTATATCCTTGCAACAGAGAGTGTAGGAGTAGGAGGTCTCACCATCTCTCATCATTCATAAACAAAACCATAATAAACTAAAAGTAGAAAATAGAAGGGGCCCTAAAAGTCATCTCTTCCTCCAATGCTGTTTTGAATCTATCTCAACAAAGTGAGAGTGAAGACCGGTGAGTGATTCTTTGGAATTCATGCTCTTCAGCATCCATTCCACAGAGAACCAGGTATTGGCTCAAGGCAAGTGGTTTGATAATGGGTTCAGTGATGATTCTGGGGGAAGTGTAGAAAATTGGAGCTACAAATTTGGAAGATGGAAGGAAAAGTGCTAGTGTTTCATTGTGTACATTTTTTTTTACCATCCTATTCTTTTAAGATTTCTGTTTTCACTATTTAAGGGTGTTTATTGTAAGGAGTATGTAAATGAGTTTTGTTTTTATTGTATCTCACTTTATAATTTTTTAAAATGGAGTATTACCTATTTAATGTAATAATATTTTAACATTACTTCTACCCTTTTAGTAATTGTTTTGTATTTGTCCCATCTAATTTTATTGAAGTTTATGATTTTTTAAAATTAAACTCTTTATTTTGAGGTAATTGTAAATTCACATGCATTCTAAAAAGTAATACAGAGAGATCACATGTATCTTACCCAGTTTGCTTCAATGGCAATATCTTGCAAAACTCTAGTACAATATCACAACAAGGATATTGACATTGATACAGTCAAGACAGAAAACATTTCTTCACTGCAAGGATCCCTCATATTGCCCTTTTATAGTCACATCAGCTTCCCTCATACTCCCACACCTTCCTTACACCTGACAACCATGATATGTTCTCCATTTCCATAATTTTGTCATATCAAAATGTTACGTAAAAGGGATCATACAATCTAATCATGTAATCATTAAAGATTGATTTTGCTCTGGCTATTCACCCAAACTGTTGTGTATGTGTATCAGCAGTTTATTCCTTCTATTACTGAGTAATATTCCATGATACAAATATACTGCAATTTGTTTAACCATTCACCCATTGAAGGATATCTGTGCTACTTCCACATTGAAGCTATGAACAATATATTCAAGTGTTTATGTAAATATGTTTTTTGTTTTTTTTTATGTCTCTGGGATAAATGTCCAGAAGTGTAATTTCTGGGTCATATTGTAGTATATATTAAGTTTTTTGTTTTTTTTTAAGAAAATGCTAAGCTGTTTACCAAAATAATTGTACCACTTTACATTCTCTCCAGCAACCCGGTGATCAAGTTTTTCTGCATCCTTACCAGCATTTGGTGTCATATAAATATATATATATATATATATATATATATATATATATATAATTTATTATATATAATATAATTTTATATATTATATATTTATATAGTATTTTATGTTTTATATATATAAAATATATTATTTTATATATATATTTTTTCTATATATATAGAGAGAGAAAGAGAAAGAGAGAAAATTTTAGCCATTTTTGGTAGGTGTATAGTGATATATTCTGTATATCACTTGGAGTATAGTGATATAGTGATATCTCATTGTGGTTTTAATTTGTATTTGTCTTATGCCTAATATTGATCATCTTTTCATGTGCTTTTTGCCATCAGTATATTTTCTTTAGGGAAATGTGCCTTCATGTATTTTCCTCATTTTTAATTGGATTGCTTCTTTTTTTTACAGTTGAACTTTGAAGGTTCTTTATGTATTGGTGATATAGTCTTTTTCCGGCTATAAGGTTTGGAAACATTTTCACCCATTCTGGTACATGACTTTTTTTATTCTCTTCAGAGACTGCTACAGAGCAAAGTTTTTAATTTTGATAATGTCCAATTTATAATTTGTTTTTCTTTTATGGATCATGCTCATGGTGTTGTCTAAGAATTCTCTGCTTAACTTTAGATCCCAAATATTTTTTCCTATATTTTTCTAGAAGTTTCATACTTTACCTTTTATATTTAAATCTTTAACTCATTCTGAGTTAATTTTTGTATGAGGTATGATGCTTGGTTAGATTGTTTTGACTCTGGGTGTCTAGTTGCTTCAGAATGAATTGTTGAAATGTTCTACTTCTTCCACTGAATTGTTTTACACTTCTGTTTAAAAATCATTTGGGCATATTTGTGTGAGTCTATTTCTGGATTCTCTATTCTGTTCCACTGATCAATGTGTCTATCCCTCCACCAATATCACACTTTCAATATCTTGAAATTGGGTAGAATAGTTCCTCCCATTATATATCTTTTCAGAATTATTTTAGCTATTCTACTTCTTTGCCTTTCTATGAATGTTTTACAATAATCTTGTGTATACCTACAAAATACCTTGCTAGAATTTTAATAGAACTTGTGTTAAACCTTTGTATCTGGGGAAAACTAATATCTTAGTACATTGAGTATCCCATTGCAATTCAATATGTGTAAACACATTATGTCTCTTCATTTATTTAGATGTATTTAGATTTTTTAAAATTCACTTATCAGCATTGTGTAATTTTCAGTATAAAGGTTCTGTACATGTTCTTGATAGATTAATACCTAACTAGTTAACTTATTTTTGAGTTACTATAGATAGTATTACATTTCTAATTGACCTCTATGTATTGATTGCTATGGTATAGCAATGTATGTAATTTTTGCATGTTTATTTTGTTACCTAAGAACTTGCTGAATTCACATATAGGTTTAAGAATTTTTTGGTAGACTCCTTAGGATTTTCTGCATAATCATATCATCTACAGATAGGGGTCATTTTATTTCTTCCTTTTTCATCTGTATATGTTATTTCTTCTTCTTGCTTTTTCACACTAGCTGGAACTCTACAATTGTCTTGAATAAGAGTGGTGAGAGTGGACATCTTTGCCTGATCCCTGAACACTGTGGGGAAGTTTTCAGTCTTTCACCATTAGATATAATTTTAGCTGTAGGGGGTTTTGTTTTGTTTTATTTTGTTTTCTTTTAGTAGATGTTCTTTATCAAGTTGAAGTTTCCCTTTATTTTTGTTTTTCTGAGAGTTTAATCATGAATGGGTTTTGAATTTTATCAAGTTCTTTTTCTGTATCAACTGGCATGATCATGTGAAATTTCTTCTTTATTCCTTTTAAAATGATAGATTACACTAATTTTTTAAATATGTTGAGTCAGCCTGCATCCCTGGAATAATCCCCACTTGGTCATGGTGCATAATTTTTATATATACTGTTGAATCCTATTTGCTAATATCCTGTTAAAAATTTTATTGTGTCTCCATTTATGAGATATATTGGTCTTTAGTTTTACAAATCTTTGTACTGATTTGATATTAGAGCAGTATTTGTTTCATAAAATTAATTGGGAAGTGCTCCCTCCTCTTCTGTCTTCTGGAAGAGATTCTGTAGAATCAGTTCTTCAACATTTGATAGATCTCCTGTGGAACAATCTGGCCTTGGAGATTTCTTTTTTTGGAAAATTTTTAAATTTATGAGTTCAATTTTCTTAAAAGTCATAATGATATTCACATTATCTATTTCATTCTGAGTGTATTGTAATAGTCTGTATTTTCTTAGGAAGTGGCCCATTTAGCCTAGAGTATCCAATTTATGTGTTTTGCATTCTTTATTATTCTTTTGGTGTCTGCCTAGTCTATACAGTTTTCCCTTATTCCATACCTGATATTAGTAACTTATGCCTTTCCTTTTTTCTTTTTCAGTCTTGCTGGAAGTTTGTCATGTTATTGAGCTTTTCATAAAACAGTTTTTTGCTCATTGATATTCTTTGTTGTCTTTCTGGGGTTTTTTTATTTCATTGATTATTTCTGTTTGCTTCCTTTGAGTATATTTTGTTCTGTTTGAAGGTTCTTGAGGTGGAAACTTAGATTATTAAAATGAATGCTTTCCTCTTTTACAAATGTATACATTCAGTGCTATAATTTTTCTCTTAGCAATGCTTTAGCTGTGTTCCACAAACTTTGATTTGTTTTATTTTCATTTTCATTCAGTTCAATGTATTTTTTACATTTTTCTTGAGATTTTTTTTCTTTAATCCATGGATTATTTAGAATTGTGTTTAGTTTCCAAATGTTTAGGATTTTTTTCTATCTTTGTATTAATTGTTTTTTGTTTAATCCCATTATGGTCAGAGATTGCACCCTGTATGATTTCAATTCCTTTAAACTTTTTGAAGGTTGTTTTATTGCCCAATGTAAGGCCTATCTTGGGACACTTTTTGTGAGAACTTGGAAAGAATCTGTGATCATCTGTTCTTGGACAAAGTGTTATAAATGTAAGCTGTTGAATCCTTTATCTTTACTAATTTTCTACCAAGTTATTCTATCAATTGTTGAGAAAGATGGGTATTTCTGTTTGCTTGTTAAAGATTTATTTATTTATTTATTTATTTATTTATTTATTTATTTAAAAGAGAGAGAGTGGGGGAGAGGGGGAGAGGAAGAGGGAGAGAGAAACCCAAGCAGACTCTGTGCTTAGCTCAGAGCTCCATGCAGGACTTGATCTTATGACCCTAAGATCATGACCTGAGCTGAAAGTCGGATGCTTAACCAACTGCACCACTCAGGAGACACCTATATTTGTCTATTTCTCCTTTTGGTTCTATGGTTTTGCTTCAAATATTTTGCTGCTGTGTTTTTTAGTGCAAATACATTTATGTTCACTATTTATTGTTGATAAATTAACACTTTTATCATTATATAATGTCACTTTCTGTCTCTGATCATTTTCTTTGCTCTAAAGTCTATCCTATATGATATGCATATAGGTATTATTGCTTTCCTTTGAGTAATATTTGCATGATATATCTTTTCCTACCTTTTAATTTTCAACCTTTTACCTTTAACCCACTGTCTGTAGTGAGTTTCTTGTAGACAACACATAGTTGGGTCATGTATGTAATCCAGTTGCCAATCTTCTTATTTTAATTGTATATTTTGTCCATTTACATTTAATGTAAGTATTTAAAATTTACAGTTTGAATCAGTCATTTTATTTTGTTTGTTTTGCTATTTATTATGCTTTTGTTCTCTGAGTTTTTTTGATTTGTGGTCTGCTCTCCATCATCAATTTTGAAAAATACTCAGCTATCATTACTTCAAATATTTTTCTGTTCTTTCCTTCCTTCCTTCCTCTCTCTCTCTCTTTTTTTCTTCTTGTGGTATTCCTATAAAATGTATGTTACATCTTCTGTAATTGCAGTACAATTTTGCATAGTCTGTTTTGTTTTTCTTTTTTCTCTTTTTAGTTTAGCTTTAGAAATCTCTATCAACATTTCTTTAGGTTCACTGATTCTTATCTTCCTTATGTCCAATTGTTGGTGAGCCCAACAAAACATTCTTCATTTCTCGTCTAGTGTTTTTGAATTTATGCAGTTCCTTCTTATTCTTTCTTGGAGTTTTCATCTCTCTGTTTACATATTCCATCTGTTCTTGCATATAATGGACCATTGCATATAATTGGTTATTATATGGAATAGTTGATATCCTTCTTTTCTGCTAGAGCCTTAGCATGGTAACCATAGTTGCTTTAAATTCCCAGACTGATAATTACAACATCTCTGTCATATCTGAGTCTAGTTCTGATACTTTTTCTGTCTCTTCAAACTGTGATTGCTCTTTTAGAGTATGCATTATCAATTTTTGCTGGAAGCTAAACATGACGTACTACATAAAATGAACTGTATTGAATAAGTCATTAGCATAAAGTTTCATGTCTACCTGGATAGGAATTAGGCTGTGTTTAGGGTTTACTATAGCCATAGGTGTTAGGGACAAAAATTCGGCGGGTCATTTTGTTTTTCTCTCCCATGTTATCTTTGGTTTTCTTAGACATATTTCTAAACATGTTTCCAATGACTTACACTACCCTGTGGCGAGCCATTTCATTACCTTAGAGTTATATGACCAATAAGAGTTGTGTTTTTTTTTCTCAAATGTAGTTCACTTACCAATGTTTTTCCTTATAGTTAATGCTTTTTGTGTCTTGTTTAAATATTCCTACTCTCAGTTCATGATGGGATACTACTATATTCTCTTTTGAGTGCTTTACTATTTTTTTCACTTATATTTAGCTCCATGATCTGCCCAGAATTATTTTCTATATATGGTGTGAGATAATAATCAAATTTTATATTAATTTTATGTGGATAAACTATCTCTGTAGTTTATGTTCCAAAACAGGACATTCTGAGAATGAAAAGGGACACAATAAATAATTACATCAGTTCCAAATCATCCCCATACCAATATTGAATGTATCTTCTTTCCTATTGCTTAGCAGCACCACATTTGTCATAAATCAAGTGTTCATGTATGCATGATTCACCATATTTGTCATAAGTCAAGTGTTCATGTATGTGTAAGGATATATTTGTCTATCCTCATATTAATACAATCCTGTATACTATATTACATATTTATAATAAGACTTGTTATACTGTAAAGGAAGCTCTTTAATCTTCTTCAAGGGTGTCCTGGCGATTCTTGACTCTTTGCAAATTTTACAGTTAGTTTATTAACTTCCACACACAAAAAAATCCTTTTATAACACTATGAGATGCATTGATTTTATATATACATTTACAAAAAATTGATACCTGTACAATGGTGAGCCTTCTGATTCATGAGTGTGGTATATCTCTTCATTTGTTTAGAGTTTCTTTAATGTCACTTAATAATGTTTCATAATCCTTTACAATTTTTTTGTATCTTTGTTAAATTTATTTTTAAGCACTTATATGACTAAAAATATTTTTGAAACTATTTTCTACTTGTTTTTATTATATGGAAATTGATTTATATATATTTGTTTGTTTCTAGAAATATTGCAAGTCTCTTATTAATTTAAATTATGTGAAAATTATTTTGGATTTTTTAAATGTAAGCAATATTTAATCTGAAAATTATTTCTAGTCCTTTAATTTTTTCTTCTTGATATTCTGCAGTAGATAGGTATTCTGTAATTTCTAAGCAAAGGTAGTTATTTCCACTGCCATACAAATAAATAAATAAAATTTGAGAGTTTTTGCCCAAGATTACTAAGTCATGAATGTATTTTTCCAGTGTTTTCTATTATACTACATTAGTCTCATCAGCTATGAATGCATTATCAACAAGATTAGAAAGACATGAAAATGAGCATTTAACATACTAAATTGTACCTAAATTGTACCCTGCTACTTTCACCACCATAACACCAACCTTATAGGAGAAATTGGGGATAAATTAATGTCATCTTCAATAATTATGTTTTGCTTTATTTTTCCCATCCTGAACTTTCTGAACATAACTAGATTCAGCAAAATTGGAAGCTCAAAAGAACCAACACTAAAAGACATTCCATTTGAATTATTTTGGCATTAGAATTTATCTCAGTACAAATATTCTGGGTTTTTTAAAACTAGTTTTAGCAGTTCAAAATTATCACTTCTATTGAATCAAATTTTACTTGTATTTTTTTCTGAGAGAATGTCATGATGTGGAGAAAAGATAGATATTAATCTATGAAATTAGAAATCATGTAGTTCACAGGTTCACTGTTGGTTGGTCTGTTACTAGGGGCTCAGGCATATGTGAATATTGTCTGGTTTTTGGGTGTTTGAAACTTTGTTCATAAGTGCTGGTTTAGGGACAAGAGTATGTTTTAGGGTCTGCAGTTGGGTCCACAAACAGTGGGCCAGTTACTAGATGTGTGAATGGTGTGGCTCTGTCAAGTCCCTAGAAGGACTCCTACGGGGTCACTGTGTGGGTCCCTGGATAGGCAGAACTGTCCTTGAAGTGGCTGAGAGGGGCTGGAATTGAGTCCCAGGGCTGCTTCAGGATTAACAGTCAAGACAAAAGTCTACAGACCTGGCTTTAGAGGCACAAAGGGGCATGTCTCTTGCCAGATTCCTAGCTAAGCAAGACTGCCCCTGATCACAGCAAGGAGGTCCTGAAGCTAAGTTATAACACTGTTCCAGGATCTACAGTCAGACCAATTTGTGAGCTTAACTCTGAGTGCACAGCTGGGGTTTTTTCCTGCTGGGTCTCTTGGGGAGCAAAACTACACAACTGAGAGGGGCTGGAGTTGAGTCACTGGCCATCAGCTGTCAGATGGTTATCTATCAGTTGGTTACCTATTACCCAGGGGCACTGTCGTAAGTCTCCTAGTGGGTGTCCAGCCTGGCAGGACTGCGTATGGACTATGGCTGGGAGGACTGGAGTCCAGTTACAAGGGCCATTTCAGAACCAAAAGTCGGACAGAGTTTGGTGGCCTTGCTTTCAGATCATAGCTGAGTGGGCCCAGAGCTGGGTCACAGAGTCACTTCATGATCCATACCATAGGCCAAAAGCTGCGGGTCTACTGCTTAAGGCATGAACACACTTGACTCCTCTTGGGTCCCTCCAGCATATAGCAGGATCAAAGTCAAATCAGGTTGTAGCCAGTCCACAAAGGGATGGAACTATTTTTCCAGTTTATAACTGGGACAACAGTCATCAAGTCAGCGACTTGGGCACTGGCCTGCTTTCTCAAAAAAGTCCTCCTTGGTCTTGGACTCCACTAGGTTTCACAATCTCCTACCCAGATCCCAATGCTCCCACAAAGGCTTTTGAAAGACTTTTCTTTTTTCTTGTGTGTGGCTAACAAATTATCATTGTATAGGGGGATATGAATGAGGGACATCCTATTCCATTATCTTGCTGACATCACTCCCTCTGGAGAAATTTTAATGCATTTTAGCAAACAAAAGAGGCCAACCTGAAAAGCTATATACTATGTGATTCCAACTATATAACATTCCAAAAATAGAAAAACTATGGAAAGAGTAAAAAATATCAAAGGTTAAAAATTGCCAGGGGTTAGGGGGGAGGGAGAGATGAATAGGAGAAACTACCCTGCGTGATACTATAGTACTGGATGCATTTCATTCCAAATTTCTCCAAACCTATAGAATATATGACATAAGGAGTTAACCTTGATGCAAACTACAGACTCTAGATGATAATGATGTGTCGGTGTAGGTTCATCAAGTGTAATCAATGTAGGCTCATCATCTGATAGGGGATTATAGTTGGAAAAGCTATGCGTTTGTGCAAGCAGGGGGTAATAAGGAAAGTCTGTGCCTTCATTTTTGTTGCAAACCTAAAACTTCCTTAAAAAATAAAGTTTATTAAAAATAACCTGGTCAGAGCCCCTGGGTGGCTCAGTGGGTTAAAGCCTCCCACTTCAGCTCAGGTCAGGATCTCAGGGTCCTGGGATTGAGCCCTGCAATGGGCTCCCTGCTCACTGGGAAGCCTGCTTCCCTTCCTCTCTCTCTGCCTACTTGTGATCTATGTCAAATAAATAAATAAAATCTTTTAAAAAAACCTAGTCCAAAAGTTCATATAAAATGTTTCTTGTACATTTATCAAGATGCTAATATATTGAAAAAATTATGAAATTATAGATTTCTTAATATTGAATCATCCTTGCATTTCTTTTTTAGAAAGCCCAACTAGATGAAGTTGAAATAATGATATTATAATACATTCATTAATGAATTCAAATTATTTCTGTAGCTCTTGGACATTTTACTGAACAAAGATTAACTTTGTTTTCTGGGCAGAGAATCAAACTATTGATCAATAAAACGTTTTATTTTTTTATGTTTATTTGAATGTAAATTGTCCACTATAGTGTTTTTGAACTATGCTCTTTATAATTTATTACTTTGGCTTTGAAAACAAATGGTGAGGACTTAACTTGTGAAAGCACCTCTCAGAGAGTTTAAATATATAAAAACTTGTGGTCTTGAATGTTTGAAAGAATTTAGCAGTGAAATTCGGTGTCTGGTGCCTTATGGGAGGTTTTTTAAATTTGTTTTTGTTTTGTTTTGTTTTTGTCAATTCCGTCTATTAAGGTTTTTTTTTAAAATCTCATTAAAGATTTAGGATATCTATATTTTTGCTACAAATATGGTTCATCTGCTTAACTACAGTGCTCACATTTACTTAAGATGTACATGGTATTTCACCAGAGAGATGCTGACTGTACTGGAATAAATAGGTGCCCTGGATCTCAGAGAGGAAGTCCAGTCCCATATGCTACTTTTCCTGGAGTAGTGGGCGGGGGAGGGGATGGGGAGGTGGTTTCAGTACTGTGTCAAAAGCTGAAATCAACAAAAAAGACAGTAACATAGCACCAAATACAAAGGTTCAGTAGGATACCAACCTGGCCTTATATCCAAAATGAGGAACAGTGATAAAAGGAAGCATTGCAGGCCTTTTTAGATTTTTTTTTTTTTTTAAGAAACTGATTGATTGCAAGAAAACTTGCATTGTAACTGACATATTTCTTACTTTGAGCTATGTTTGCCTTTCATTTACTCTCACACTCCATAATCCTATTTGGGGCACTGAAAAAGTGTTTGCCTTCACTAGCCTTGCTGCAGGCAATCATATTTCAGAAGCTATAATGTGACAAGCAGTACTTTTGAGTAAGCTTCATTATGACTCTTATTTTATTGTGTAATAAAGTGGTGACTTAATCGTGTTTGCAATTCTTATAAGGCCAATAATAACAATAAAAATACCTTTTGTTTCTATTTCCCTCTTCTCTTTGTTGAAGCATATTTTTTGATAACTGATGAAAGAAACCTACAAACTTGGGTCAGAAAGCTCTTCAAACCTGCCACGTGGAAATATTGAGTCCTTGAGTGGTCATCAGTGGCTCCTATAACAGGGTCTTCCCCAGCTCTGGAAAATTTGAACATGACTGGGTGTTGAATGGAAAGAAACTCTGTGAATCAAGTCCAAAGAGCTAAGGACATTGTGGCTGAGGATTCCTCCCACCCTTAGGGAATCACCTCAGCTTCCGTGACTACTGTGGATTACCTCAACACCCAAAACTCATCTTCAACAATTGAATGCAGCTAATGAACCAGAGGAACCCATATCTGGGTGCCACCCATACCCAGCTGAAGAGCAGTAAGGATGATTATCATCTCAAGTTAGTTGACATTTGCCTGAACACACACCAGAGTTTATTAACTCCTATGCTACTCTATTTACTTCCTTCAACTTTAACCCATTCTGTAATAAAATGAACTGCTAGTATGATTTCTGACAGATGGCAAACATAGCCTAGGAAGTAGAAGGCCAGAATGCGATTTTGAATAATGGAAACTTATCCCGTGGTCAAAAGTTCCAGGAAGTAACGGGGACAAGTGAGGGTTCTTATTTTCCTAACTAGGAAATGACTAATTATAAGGATAAACATGTCCTTATAATAAACAAAGATTCTTACCAAACTGATAAATCAAGGAACTAAAACTGTATCCTTCTCATGCCATTAGGACATATCTGTTTTATTTTATTTTAGTTAACATGTTGATATGATAATTGTAGCTAGATGATAACAGGCCAGGCGGGAAAATCATTTTAGGGAAGTGGTTATTTTCTTAAGTAGCAAAATATTTCTGGAATCTTTGCTGGTTATATCCAGAGCAAATTTAACAAAGATCATGTTTATTAAAAGTCCCTTTGGTTTATCCCAGATTACTTTTCAAGATCTAGTACTTTCTTCCTCTTATTATTTCCTCTTCACCATGTTTTCCCTCATTTTAAATTCTCCGTTGAGACTGCTTACCAAGTCGATTATCCCCAAACTCTCACTTTATAAGTTAAAAAAAATAGTATATTCAATAACCCTAGAACAAATATAATTTATAAAAATAATAATTTGCAGTGCCAGCACTTTGGAAGGATTTTTTTTCCCTCCTCTGTGAATGTGTCTAATGAGAGAATGTGTATCAGGAGGGGAATATACCATTTGGGTTCCCAGATTGCTTGCCCTATTTAGCTTTATTATTTTTTTTAAGTTGCAATTAGTATTAGCCTTAAGAAATGAATGAAAATTGGTGATGAATGAAAAAGTTAATAGATGTTGGTATTGTAATTAGCAAGGGTCTGATCTTGCAAGAGCGGTTTTACAACTGCAGTCTTTGGAGGACATGCAAGTCTCCAGCCTGTCTGCCTGGAGCTTTGCACCACATGTGAGGGAAGGGTTTCAGTGGAGAGAGAATGAATTGCCCTCCTCTGTCACCCATGATGATGAGGATGTAAGCAAATGATATGGAGTCTGAGCCTCACTCAGTTTCATAGACATAGTCCATCTTTTCCCCAGACAAGTGAGAACAGAATACAATAGAAGTTTAAATGGGCTGTGGAAGGAAACATAATGCAATTGAGAAGATGTTTTTATTTCAATACAAAACATGGGGCTGTTAGACTGAAGGAAAGAAGCATCTAAATATGTTCTAGAAAAGAGTGATCCTCTTACTTGGAAAAGCAGCAACCTGAATTTTTCTTTGTGCAATTTCTCTCTCATTTGCCCAGGGGGCATCTTTATCCTTGGAGTCAATCTTTTGTCTGAGTGGCAAAGAAAACAAACTAAGTTTAGAATAAAAAGTACTAGAACAGAAGTCTAAAGAAAAAGACAAAGGACTGGGGATGAATAATGCAATTTTTTGTTCTGAGATAAGTTTGACCGTAAAACTTACAATTGGAAAATGTATTTAAAACTAATAATACTCAGCTTTGGTAATGGTATCAAAAAATGACATTTCACATATATTGCTGTGGGCATGTAAATCGTTATAATGTTCATGGAGGGCCATTTGGCAGGCTACAAATGTAAAATATTAAACGTAAGAATGCTATTTGACAGTAATTATAGTATAATTATAATTATGATCTATAATTAGGAAAGTCATAACTATAATAATATATATAAAACATATGGATATTCTTCTCAATATTGCCCAGAATTCCAAAAAAAAAAAAAAAAAAGAAACAAAATAACCAAATAACCAGTAACAAGGGATAGGCTAAAAAATTATGATTCATCAATACCATGGGATACTATGCAGTATTTTTAATAAAGAAGTTTAAATGCAGAGGAAATTATGAAAAGTAAAAATTGAATTATAGAGGAAGAAAGCCTTTATAATTAAGTCACAAAGTACTTTTCACTAATTACAGTTAAAAAGTTTTACCTATAGGGGCGCCTGGGTAGCTCAGTGGGTTAAAGCCTCCGCCTTTGGCACAGGTCATGATCCCAGGGTCCTGGGATCCGGCTCCACATCGGGCCTGCTTCCCCCTCTCTCTGCCTGCCTCTCTGACTACTTGTGATCTCTGTCTGTCAAATAAATAAATAAAAAAGTTTTACCTATAGAAGTAGAAATGAACAGCATCTGTAAAGAAACTGCAATCTGACAAAGACTAATTGTAACATATATGACATGCAGAAATATTGATTTATTTAATATGTAAAGAGCTCTTGTAAATCAATATGAAAATAATAATCACCCAATAGTAAAAGGAGAAATGTTCATCAACAGTCAATTTTCATATAAAAAAATGCAAGTTGACAGTAAGCATGCTCAACCTTATGATTTTAAAATTTTAGTTAAATAGCAAGGAAGTACTACTGCTTCACTTATCATATTGGTGGAGATTTTTTAAAAATGGTATGTACAGTGTGGTGAGGGTGAAAGAACATAAATGGCTTCACTTTATTTTTCCGAATATGGAAAATGGCAACAAACTTGGGGATTCATATGATAATAGTTGTAAAAAAAATTTATTTTGAAGATTTTATTTATTTACTTGACAGAGGTCACAAGGAGGCAGAGAGGCAGGCAGAGAGAGGAGGAAACAGGCTCCCTGCTGAGCAGAGAGCCTGATGTGGGGCTCGATCCCAGGACCCTGGGATCATGACCTGAGCCAAAGGCAGAGGCTTTAACCCACTGAGCCACCCAGGCACCCATTAGTTGTAAAAAATTTAAATGTGCCTATATTTTTACCTGACAATTGCATTTCTGGGTATTTATCTTACAGAAATACATATCTTATATTTATATGCAAGATATCCATGGCAACATTGTTGGAAAAGCTTAAGATCAAAAATAAGTTAATGGTATACTTAAGCAAATTATAGTACCTTCTTTTAATGTGATATCATATGGCCATCAAAAAGAGTAGAGTAGACTTACATTGTTGATGTTTGACCCTTTGAGAGTATGTAAATAAACGCATTATTAATGGAAAAAATGTCCAGATTTTGCTTATAGTATGTTTCCATTTGTGTAAATACCTGGAAAGATAAGAGAATAAAAGCCTAAGATGGGAAAATGATTAGCTTTTCACTTAATGCAATTTTGTTCTGTGTAATTTTTTTTACCATAAGCACGAGACTGTTTTTCAACATAATTTTAGATTAGAATTAAAAATGGGTTTAAATATACCTAACATATTTATTTAATGTAAAAAATATGTTTAAGTATAATTTTATGTATTATATTACATATATTATTGTATACTATATTTTTTCATATATAATATTAAATTATATGTTATATATTATATTGTATGCAGAGTTAAGTGCAGGAAAATTGAAACAGATATAAAAAAATTAATGATTAGCATCTCTGGTGGAGTTATGAGTAAATTATTTTTTGTGGGCTTTTCCTTATAGTCTAATTATTTTCATAATCAAATAAACACTTGTAGAAAGATTATTGGTAGATGTTCACATGACTATTTTGACATTTTAAGTATGCTAATTCAAATCTTTAATTCACATAAGTTTTCTTAAATTATATATACCTAAATATTTATTCTGTTCTACTGTTTTGGATTATTTTCAATATTTATTTATGTGTATGTTAATCCCTTCAGCCTCTCTTCTATAACAATTGCTTTTTCTAAGACTTTTTAGCTCCTCTAAAATTTCTATTTAATTTTAGTTACTTTTAAAATTCTTCTCTTCGTTTTGAGGCATTTTACTTTGTTCTCATTTTCCTTTGTTTTTCTCTATTTAAAAAAATTATTTTATATTCTTTTACATCATTTTCCTCTTCATCTTTTCGGACTTTAGGCAGATCATGTTTCATTTTATTTTATTATCTTTCCATTTCCTTCCTGAATTTTTGTATTTCCACTTTGAGGTCTTCCTCCAAAGAAACAAGTGTTTCATTATTATTTTAAAATGGGTAATTATTGTTTATATTTTAAAATAAGCTGATCAGCAACATTTTTCTGGTGAGTAGATTCATCTATTGGAAAGTTACACTACTTCTTTCTTTTCTTTTGTAATAATGGTGACTTCTTTAATCCAAGCTCTGCTTGTCTTTTTTTAAGTTCACTGTTAAATTAGTAGGGTTTTTCTGGATCAGCTATTTACAAGAGTTTCCTTTGGGAGAGACATATCTCATTAGTAACCCAGATAGTTGATTTTCCATAATGCAAATCTAAGTTCTCTGTTGCACCACATTCTGTGTCTCTGAGATGCTTCACAGAACTCCACTTTCTCTGTTTTTTATAAACCAAACCCAGTCTAGATAGAGCTCAGCAGTTCACCTCTGCTCCTGCTCTTGCTGTTTTAAAAAAGATACAGATATTTCAACTTTAGGTTATGCCCCTCATCTTCAGAAAGTATGCATTTGCTACTACTTCTGAAATCTGTAGTGACAGCCTTCTCACAGTCTTCTCTGCTACTTTTTCTCTCTGCCTCCTTCCATGAGGCTCTTTCATCACATTTTCAGACATCTCAAAACTGACTTGAGCTCATGATAGGGATTGAAATAAATAAATAGATCAATGCATTGACCTAAAAATTATTGAGTAAGCTTCAATGCCCACCACTCATCCTTGTATTGCATAGGTTTGCAATTTATCTAAGGCAGTTGGATCACAGTCCAATTAATAAAAATAACTTCAGGAAGAATATATGGATATTTGTTTAAATCCTGCCTATTTAGGAATGTGTATAATGAATGGGTTTTATTTCCCCTCAAAATGTAAAGGCAATCTTTGTTGAATTCTTGCATTTAAAATGCAAGAGAATGGGGCGCCTGGGTGGCTCAGTGGGTTAAAACCTCTGCCTTCAGCTCAGGTCATGATCTCAGGGTCCTGGGATTGAGCCCCGCATCAGGCTCTCTGCTCCGTGGGGAGTCTGCTTCCTCTCTGCCTGCCTCTCTGCCTACTTGTGATTTCTATCTGTCAAATAAATAAATAAATTTTAAAAAATAAATTAAAAAAATAAAATAAAATGCGAGAGAAAGATGTCTAAAAAAAGGAAGAAAGAGAGAAAGAAAGAAAGGTCTTAAACTCAAGTTTTCTTTATTTATAAGCAGCCTAATGTATTTTCTGGTCATATTGTTTTTAAAGATGGACAGATTAAAGTAATTGTATTTAATATGGTTCTATTTCTGCTATATCTACAGAATTTATCAAAATTTCTTTCCCAGACTCTGGGACTTTTGCTGATTTTTACTGAGTTTATTGATTGTATTGGTGGTGATGTGGTCAGGGATCAGTAAATGTCTATACACCTAACATATAAAAATTTATTCAGATGAGGATGCTAAACCTCAAAATATATATGTAACTTCTATTTTAGGGTATTCTTTTACATGGCAAATAGTTGACACCTGTAAATGATTTATTTCTTTTTCCAAACCACAGTACATTTTCCAACTTTAGTAAGAAAACAAAAAAGTTGGTGAAGAACCCAGGAAATCAAATTTTATTCCAAAGAAATTTATGACAAAAATGTTCAGGGAATTTCATGTTTGACCAATAATCTTACTTTGAAATTAATTCCAAAAGATGATTCTCAAATTTTCTTAATTGCTGGAATCATTATTGAAGTAAACATGCACTATCTCAAGATTAGTCTCTTTATAAATAGCAGTTATGAGGGTTTTTATGTTCAAATATGCACCTAAAAATCAATCCCATACTTGACAGTCACATCTCAGGTAAAATTATACAGAAACAAATTATTTAATACTTATTAAATCATATTCTTCTTCTAGTTCATACACTATTCACTGTTTCAGTGAAATAAATAGACCTTTAGTTGCCTGACTTAATTCAGCTTCCAAAGTGCTTGGCTTCATCCCAGAAAGTAGTTTACACAGTGACACTTTACAAGTGTTAAAGAGATATGAAGAGGTACTTGTATACTCACAAGAGCATACATCTGCTAATAACTAGAATTGCCCTCAGAGCCTGCAGCTCTTTATTGACCATTTTCAATAGTGCAAATTTTCACCTTTTTAGGATAGGACTGGTGTTTTATGTAGTCAACCAAGAATTGATAGCATTGCATGATTTCCAAAATTCACAAAAAATCTTCTAGTAAACTAAAAATAAATAATCTTATACTAAATTGCAACTTTATGCTTCATTGAAAATTAAATTAAGAAACCATAGACATTTAAGAATATAGAGCAAATAATTCTTTGTGTTTAAATGCATTTCTAGAACATGATACAATATTTTAAATTGAAGCCCAGTAATAAATATTTACTCACATCTTATCTTGTAATGAATTTTAATGTCTATGCCCAAATAAACTATAATCAGTCATAGTTAATATATAATTTAATTGAAAACAATTATGAAAGTACATATTCATATTTAAATTTAACATTTGCCCTTTTTTATTCACTAGTAAGTTTACATGGTAAACTATCTCTATTTACTCCTACTACTAAGATCTTGATTCTTCTATTACTACCTTTCCACCTTGAGTCTACCTATTACTACCTTTTAGATTTTAATCTATTTCTCTCTATCCTCTCTCTTCTATTACTACATTACTACCTTGCTTCTACCTATTACTACTTTTTAGATTTTAATACATTTCTCTCTAATGGGTATTGTCTTCCCAAGTTCAAGAATGTAGACTTATCCTTTATCCTGAAATAACCTTTTACTTGACTCAACTTTGAACAGTTATTGCTTTTATCTCCTTTGGGCTTATAGACAGATAGGAAAAAGACAAATCATTCTGAGTTTTGTATGTTCTAATACATATTTCAGTCGTTATTCTAAAATTAGTTAAATCACTTAAAACAGGAGTGATAAGGTCCTGAAAATGGAAGACATTATCTAATGTGTTTTGAATATTGAACAAATCACCCTTTCCATGTACAGAGAATGAATTTGGTGGTAAGGAGAATAGATGGTTGGAGACACTTAGAAACAGAAACTGATGGGACTTAGTGATGGACTGGATATAGGATGATTCAAGTTTCTAGCTTAGGAAACTGGATAGATGGTGGATCTATTTTCTGCAATTGAGAATTTAAGTTTTTGAAGGTAGGATTCTATAAAATGCCATGAGTTAGAAGTATTTTGGAAACACTTCGGTGGAATACTTGAGTAAGTAGCTGGGTATAGGCCTGAAGCTCAAAAGTAAAGTCTTGGATAGAGATAAATCATTTGGGTATAATTGATCAATTAAACTATAGACAAAAATAAGGTTGCATGGGAAGAGATTATAAAGTAATATGAGAATAGGGCCTAAGACCAAAAGAATAATTACACAGTGGATGGTCAGTATAGGAGGATGACTGCAACAGAGCATTACAAGCAGCCAGGGTTAGAACAATAGAAATGTTAGTGTAAATCAAACCAAGGGAAGATTATTTTCTAAGAAGAAAAGTTGTCAACAGTGCCATATCTGGCTTAGAGTTCAAGAAAAATTAAAACTTTCCATTGAATTTTGGAACATGGATGTCCATGTGGACTCAGTCACAGCTATTTGGCAAAGCAAACATCCGATCTTCCTTTAACCCTTGTAGATGGGCTTAGACTACTACACGAAAATTATACTCATGTTGATAAACAATGACCTACTGATCAAAATCAATTTCCGATCTTTAGTCTTATTGCTCCTGAACGCTGCTAATGATGTTAACAACCCTTCTTCACTAGGTGGTTATTTCTTTTTTAGGCTTTATTTCCTACTCTTCCTCCCTTGGTTCCTTTTCTGGGTCCAACCGTGTGCTCTTCTGTTTGTTCTTCTAGTCTCTTTTCCAGTTTTGTTTTGTATTTGCAAAGTTACACTGAAAACCATACATATTGCTTAGACCAATACTGTCACTACAGGAAGGACAAATAGTAGTGGCAGGGCAACCAGTCTGACACTGATAATGTTCTTCTGAAAGTTTTCATTTTAACCACAGGAAATATAGTTTTCATTTTTTTTATTAGTTAATAATTTGAGGATAAAAGTGTAAGTTGTTCCAACAAAAGTCTTAACAACACAAGAGTTCAACTTCAAGAAGGTCCAAAATATTCTGATCAACCAAGATAATCTATAATTAGAACCTGTGATTTAGGCAAAGTATTTCTTCAGATTTGGAGTTATGACAACCACAAAGTTTGAAAACAGATGTAATTTCATATATGGAGGGAATGTGAACAGAAAGAGTGATATTGAACTCTTAGTCTATGACAGACATTGTGCTAGCTTTTCTATGTGTTTTTCATTTAGTCCTCAAAAACCTCTCTTTTAGGTAAATTTTATTATCCTTTTTTGTTTCAATTCAGGAAATTGAGAATGGTTAATCTCTTTTACTCGGGATAGAAAGCTAATAGATGATTGAGACAGGATTCAAACTTAGATCACTAAAATTTCTAATTACATGCTATTCTCCCCAGAATACCCAGTAGTGTTTTTTGAAGTTTTGCAATATCCCCAAAGACAAGAAAGTACAGATGGTCACATCTAGATCCTAATACTTTATTCAAGAATTGAATTAAAAATAGTTGTCATGGATCACAATTTTAAATAATTTAATTTTGTTATATTTGGTAACCTTCTGGTATCTGCGTATACTCAGAAATGGAAATGCGTGGTTTCCTTTTGTGGGCACAGCTAACCATGGTGTTCACTGAGTTTCAAATACAATAAAAGTCATGCATCAAACTTTGGCTCTGAAATCACAATGCAAATTATTCCATAAATAATCTTCTCCAACTATCAAATTCTAAACATTAGTTTTAAACTTTTCAGTGTCATTAATGATAGACTCTTGAAAGACCAACCCTCCATTTGCCTGATTATAGTAGCTTGTTCATATGAAGTGACTAATAAAATGGCTTTTTAATACACAGCACATAAAAGAAAATCTTGTGATGTCAAGTTTCCTTAGTTCAGGATGCTTTTGTTAGATCATGATTCTGTACAGAGTGAAATCATTATTATTATTATGCAAATCACTATTCCTGAAAATCAGGCATTATCAATAACATGACAAATTCAGTTTATCCCTTAGGGGGGTAAAAAAGGGAAAAAAAATATCCTAAACAGGTGTGATTATGTTTGGATTTATTAGATCACGATATTTGGTAGATATTATTTGAATATCTACCCTAAGTTTTTAAAATTGTGGTTATAAATGCTAATTTTACTTTAAAAAAAAATGAACAGACTGGTACAATTGCACTTCTTTAGAAAAGACAATAGGTGAAATTCAGGACTTTTTGCTTTTTCTAAGAGGAGTATTGTTATTGTTTCAAAAGTTTGGTGATTCTTGCACCAATGTTTACTTAGGTTTTCCATAATTCCCATACTTAATAGAAAATAAATGTTTCCTAAAACTTACTAAATACTGAATTTAAAAGTTTATCTATTTGTTTTAAAATTTGAAATAATGACTAAATAATGAATTCATAAATGATGCTTCCATGGATGAAATCTATATTACATTCTTGACACTAATGACTTTTTTTTAATAGCAATAAGTTGTTTCATTGTGTCTGTCTACAGGATTTTGGATAATTCATCGTTTTTTGGTCATAGGCATAAAAGGTCACTTAACATATCTAATACATACAGTTTCCTCAATGACAAACAATAATTATGTCTTTAAAGCAGATTATAAATTAGCACAAGTGTTTAAAATATACTTAGTTTCCATTTTTGCCTTTTTAAAGTGAAACTAAATCTTTCAGGTTAAGAATGATCTTACATTTAGGGTCAATTACAATTTATGACTTCATTCCACTTCTTTGTTTTTCTTTTCTGTTCCCCAATTACTTAAGGAATGTGAATCTCAGTAAGTTACATTTATTTTGAAATAAAAATATAGTTCAAAACAAGTTTCACTGCCAGTGGAAATTTTCTAACAGTGTCTGTATTTTTTTAGGAAGCTGTGATTTATTTACACATTCCCTCTCTGTAAACCACTCTGTTCTATGATAATAAAATCTACAAATAAAGGATCAGCTCTATGGGGCAATGTTGATATAATATTAAGAGTACAAACACAGTACTTGTTTGTCAAAAGAGTGTCCAAAGATTATTTCATCGAAGTAAAAATACAACACTTAAAAGCAATTTCCATTATACACTTGAAACTTTGAAAATGTTCATGAAGATTAAAATAATATACATTCTCTGGCATATCTAGTTAAACATCACTATAGATGAGAAAAACTAATTTATTATAAGTGACAATGACCTTGAAAAATAACTTAGCTTTTTACCATTATTACTATTTTCTTTTTGAGTTCACTTCTTAAACCATTCAGGTTATTTTGCCATTTATCTAGGTATTTAAATTTTATTTTCTGAATTTGGAGAGAAAAATCAGAGACTCAATTTCATTCTCTAATTTAAACCAGATACACATAATAATATATGTGTGTGTATATGTATTTAAAACTTGAGTAATATAATAGGCTAACTGTTTTTATTCTGAATAAGAAAATTAGCTAACTCCTATTTTTTTTAATCTGAGGAATATCAAAAGTATTTTTATAGAGCTGCTAGCTTGTAATCAGCTCAACTAACAAATATTCTCCTTTTTATGTTGCATAAAACAACTAAACGTAACTCTTGCTGATTAAATTTGTATCATATTTAATGTGGTATTTGCATAAAATCTTTAGAAAATCAAAGAGTGATGAGTAAAGAAGGCAGAGAAAAATATAAAAATCTTTACAAATAAAATCATAGCAGAATGTGAAAAGGTGAGAGCTCTTTATAACGCTTGAGATGTGCAAAGTTTTAAATACTCTGGTTAAGATATTAACAAAGAGAAGTTGAGAATCAAAGTAACATGGAAAATCACCTGGCACAGGATCTGAAATATGGTAGTTCCTCAGTAAGTATTTGTTGAATGACTTTGAAAAAAAAATCACATTAGTAATGAAGGAGAAATATCTGTATGTATTTTGAATATAGAGTAACTTCGTATAGTTTTAATATGTTTGTATTTTGAGAGTTTCCATGAAGGAACTTCCTTTCATTTAATTTATTTAAATTTGCTTTAATTGATTTTTCAGAGAATTCCTTATGGAATTCTTACTTTCCCTACTTGACTTGGACAAAAGCAATAATTCATTGCTTTGTGGCAAAGAAATGTGTGTAAATAAGTCATAACAAATAAATATAAAATGCCTTATAGCTCTATAAGTATATAGATATGGATATATGTAACTTGCAAAGTGCTTTGTTCAAAAGGAAATCTGTGTAGGCATTTTTGCCAGTCTTACCTAATTTAATCTTCATATACTGTCGTACTACTGGAGCCAGCTCCTCTTGGCTCACAAGAGATGATAATTACATTTTCAGAACTATTGAGAGACATAACTCTTACTATAAAAAAAATTACAAAACTAATCATAAATTAAATTATTCTAAAATGATAATATTACAAAAAAACTGAAAAGATAAAAAGAGTAATATTCAAAACTCATTATTCTTAATTATTATATAATAATTCACTAATAACTCTGCTTTTGATGTTGCTAACAATTATTGAATCTATATGGGGAAATAATATCATATGATGTGCAACTGTACATCTCTTTCCAACCCTGTGTTGGAAGCTTGAAATTGGCCATGATGGAAGGATTTACATCATAAGAAATCAACAAATGCAAATTAGACATTTATAAGCATTTACTGGTCTAGAACAGATTTGATGCTTCTATCAAATATATAGATTGTCATAAAAGTGGAAATTTAAACTCAGAGAATTAGAATGAGTTGATCTCAACTCATTAGAATTAGTTGATCAAATGCCACTCCTCTTGTAAGTGTTAGAATCAACATATCCTACCTGACTCTAAACCTACATGTGTATATATCTACTTATATTTTGCTGATGCTATGTTGTCTGGCAAATACTAATAACATTACAAAGACCCAACTTCATTGAACTCTTCCAGGGTGCCAGTTTCTCTGGTAAGTATTTGAAATGCCTTACCTTAATTGTCACAAAATTGTTATGACTTATTTGATAGATGAATGAAGGGTGACTTTGGGAATATATTTGCCTTTTCTAGAGTCAAGATTTGAACTCTGACCTTTCTAATTCTGAAGCTACATCTCTACTCATACTGCTTATCCAAAAAGCCTTTAAAGGTTGAGTGGAGAAAGAATATACACATGAACTTTCCTAATATTATTGACACCAGACTTGAGTGTACTTTTATCTTTACTTTACTTCTTACTTATTTTTAAATATTATAAAGTTGCTGCAAAATTCATCTACTAATTTCATTTCTTTGTGATGTTGATTAAAAAAAGGAAAAGAAAAATTGCTTTCCCTCACCTTCCATTCCTTAAGGGCAAAGACTTCTCTTTAGGATTTTTCATCTTAAATGTGCCTATGAAGAAGCAGCCAAATTATAATACAATTTTAGGCATTAAAGAGAGACGAGTAAGATTTTAGGAAGCATTTTCAAGGGGGACAATATTATTTAAATATAAAATATTAGTGTTTTTTACTCACTTTTCTAAGCTATTTAAAGTGGTTTCATTAAATATCAAGCTTAAATAATAAAGACTAAAATGTGAAATGATCAATAAAGTTATTAAAGATTGTTATTAAAGAAACAGAGGCCATAAGAAAATACCAAGGTTTAGGTAAAAGAGAGACACAGAGAAATAAGAGTGATAAAATGCAATGATGAAAGAACAAAATAACTTCAAGTAAATTATTCTTTGCAGGAGAAAAAAAATGAGAGAGTATTAAAAGAAATGGAAGCTCAGTCTGATAATAGCAAAGTAGTGAAGTTGGTGTCTTTATAGTTTCCAAAAAGGCTATACCATCCAATGAAGATGTTGCTATTTTGGATTAACGTATTCTTTTTAAATTACATATACAGTCATTTACAAAAGAGTCCTATTCAAATATTTTCTGAAAATACATATTTACTGTTTTGTTGTGATCACATTCCTCAGCTATTTTATTCTCTTCTTATATGGAGTTATGGCAGTAGAAAAATTTTCACTTAAAGGTAATTTTTTTTTAAAGGTAATTTAAATAATACCTGAATTAACCATTTTTAACCTAGAGGAGGTAGCCTGTTGAAAGCAACAGGATTATTATCTGATGGGAGATCTATTTTTCTTATTAAATATCACTTTATATCACTAATTCCACATAATTTTTAGAGTTGAAATTCAAATAATGGAATTTTGATTTTTCCACACTTCAAGGCATTATTTTCTTAATGTGTCAGGAAATATTATTAAAAATCTATGTTATTTTTTCCCCCTCTGAACTGATAAGAAAAATGTTATAAATGAACTGTGAAATCTCTATGAATATTTCACCTTAACCAACGCCTTACTAAAAAGTGATATGTCGAATAATATAAAAAGCCCTCAAACATTCAGAAACTTAGGTAGTGATACCAAAAGAGAAACAAGTCATTCTTTTAAAGCATGTATAAAATTTTGCAACAAAATGAACAATACTGATACTTGAAGGTCAAGAAAAGATAGGCCAATAAAATCCATTTTTTTTATAGATTGAAAAATCTGTTATTCAGATGCTACAATGAGAATGGACAACTTATCCAAATTTTATATACTAAGATCTTTATTTGTTTGTTTGCTTGAGTTTTAGATTGTACAAATGTAAGCATGGTGATAAAGGGACTCCATCATTTCAACTTAAAGTATCTTAAAAGAATGGCTTTCATATGGAACTGAAATTCTAATTTTTTTAACCATTCAAATTTCTTGGTTTAATGTACATATCAGCGTAGAACATCATTAAGTTTAAAAATACTACAAAAAATACGTTCATAAGTAGGAATATTTCTTTGATTAGAAAATTGATTTTAGCGATCTGAGAATTTTGAAGGGGTGGGGGGTGGGAGGTTGGGGGCACCAGGTGGTGGGTATTGTAGAGGGCACGGATTGCATGGAGCACTGGGTGTGGTGCAAAAATAATGAATACTGTTATGCTGAAAAAATAAAAAATTAAAAAAAAAAGAAAATTGATTTTAGTAACATTTCAGAGTTATAGTTTTATTTTGAATTGTCCCCTAAAAACATTTTAAATTTGTCACCATTATGATTAAATCACAATTAAGGTTATCATCTTCTTAATAGATTTATTATTTATCTTTTAATGTACAAGTCCAAAATTTTTTTGTAGAGTTAGAAGACCTAAGTACTATTGAAAATAATAAGCTGTGATGCAGATTCAAAGAATGCTTTATTTGAATTTTATAATTATGCTATTATTTTTTCTTACTTTGTTGCTTTAAAATATTTGATGGTGGTAAATTATTAGTATAATTTAAAATGTGAAAAAGAAAAGGTTTTAATTTCAAAAATTAGAAGATGATCTCATCAGAAATTTTGATTACTTTGCCACACATTACTCAATCTTTAATGTATGAAAGAATACTACCAATAACTAATAAGAAAATATGACAAGAGTCATCTTTCTATAACATACATTATTAGGCCAACTCTCCTTATACTTTCTTAAACATTATAGGATTTTTTTCCCATATGGTGCAGTTATTACTATTAATGAAATGCAATTTATTCTTAACTTTTAAAAATGGTTGTATGGGAGTATGCATTTCAATTTTAATTAGTAGCTGAATGAAATTAAAAATGGATAAATATTGTATAATTTTATAATTACAAGTGGGAATGAAAACATGTTGAAACTCTAGTCAGTAGAGGAAATGAGCAGAAGAGATAGAATTGTATATAATTGCAACAATCCAACATCTTTGTTAAGCTATTTCTGGACATAAAGTGCTTTATTTGGCTTAAATATTCCTGAGAAGATAATGCTAGACTTACTTACTCATATTATTTACAGATCTCCTTGAAGACGACTACTACTGATAAAGAAATAGTAGATTCTGTAAGGTGGAAAGTGAATTTTACAATGCAGAAATTACCTACCGGAGTCACTTACTTTATGATAAATTTAGATATTGTATGATTGCTCCAAACAAGAATAAAAAGCATGATTTGAGAATTTGGATGCAGGATGGGAGAGGAGAGGGGAAAGAATATTCTCAACTGTCATTTGGTTCAAGTGACAACATATCAAGTGAGTGTATTATTCATCAAAGATACTGTCTTTTACTTATGGACTGCTCCATAATGGATTTGCACTTGTTGTTTAACTATTTCCTGAATGCAAAAGAGTAGTTAAAAACCCAGGATGATACAAAGCCTTGATGAATTAACTTAGTCCCAATCTGATGAATTCTTTTGCTACTCATTTGTCAAAAGTGAAAAGATTATAGTACTTAGAAAATACAACTGCCTGCATTCTTAACTGGGCACAGTAAATCTTAAGTAAAATTGCATATTTTATTGAACATGAATTATACTGTGAAAATCTTGTCAATTCTGTTATTTTTTTCTTAGTAAAAATAGTTGCTTTCAAAGTATTAGACATATTAAAAAATTGAAAACCTTATATGAATTTTCTTTAGGACTGCAAGAGCCCTCAGAGATTACCTAGACCTATCCCTATATTTTCCTGGTCAGGGAATTGAGGCCATACAAATTAAACAATCCATCTAAATTGCATAGCTACTTAAAGGCATTTAGAGGATTTTCAGCCCAAGAAATTTAGGGAACAAAATGATACGGTGTAGCACCCATTTCCTTTTACTTTCTCATTAGAATTACTCTGAATCTGTAAAGCTACAAAACATCTAGAGTAACAGAGATGTCCTTCTGGGGACAAAGTAGTAAAGCTTAATGCATGCAACTCTGTATGTGTGTGCCTGCGTGCGTGTTTATCTTTGTGAATTACTGGACTTCTCCAATCTATTTTCTCAGTCCCCTTGTTTATAGCCTCAAGTATAAGTGACAAATATTCCTTTTCATCGGTCTGTTTTGAAGCTCAGAGTACTTTTTCTTAGGGATTTGTTTTTGATTCTTCCAGATAACTCTTTATCTGAGATAATATAAGAAATAAGAGGTTAAAAAATAGAGAGAAGACATACATCCAGCACGTTCTGTAACAGAGCACCAGAAAACTACACTTCAGCTGTTCCAAAGATTGTGTTTCAAGGAACAGAAAATTATCTCTGAACAACGAGGCAAAACTTCATTGTATATTGCGATTCCCCTCTTGTAACCATCACTGATGCCAACACATGTTCTGCATAACTAGAGAAACACACATTGAACTCAAAATGCCCCGAGAGTATTGTCCTTCATAACACCCTGGTGTCTCGTGTGTAGCTGAATGAATAAGAAATGACCGAGCTATTAAGATACTAAACAAAAGTCATCTAGGCCCATAATATTGATGTAACAGCATCTCAGCACTGTATTTGCTTTCATTAGTTTGTCTAGAATAAATCTTTCTATCTTAAAAAAAAAAAAAAATCACACTGAGCTTGATGGTAATGTGCTCCAGGAATTTTTTAAAAAGGGAATCCTGCTGTATCTCTTTTTAGGAGTTGCACGTGGTTAATATTACAGGCATATCTACGGATGTGTGATTGTGCAGCTCCCAGGGTTTTTGCTTTTTAACAAGGTCTAATTCTCGAAGTCGCCCTTTATAAGTTTATCTTCCTCATCACACACTGCCAAATATACAACGAAAATGGAATCTGCCCAGTAGTTAAAGTACATAGCATTTATGGCTCTAGGTCTCTTTCTAGCATGACTAAAATCAGATTTTCACATTGATTTGAGAGAGCATGAATTAAGGAAACTCAAAGTTTGCCATATATATATATGTAATATATATGTATATACCCTTCCTCCACAGAGCCAAGAGGCAGTTTATCATGGTCCCATTGTCCTTTCAGATGTGAGCTCCAGTTTACATGTAGTGCTTGTGCATACACGCATGTCATATGTGGGGTTGTGCTCATGGGGATATTAGAAAACGGGTCGTGGTACTCTGTTTTCAATCATATTTTATAAATATCCCAATTGTCAAGACCTAGTAAATTGCAAATAAAGAAGCTCCCATTGTCCAATATTTCTAACAGCTCAGCTAAGTTTTAACATAGTGGCCCTCTCTGCCGTGCGCATTTCCTATAAAATAGTATTTGAGATGAATTAACGTGACCAGACTCTGAAAGCCCCCAGATAGCTGCACCAATTTCCAGAGTGCAGGCAGATGTGATGTGAGCACCCCATTACGTGCGTGTAATTTTATATACTTGTCCATCACCTTTTATACTGAAAGAAGCATCCTATTTTTAAAATTACTTAATTATTACTTAGGTTTCACATTCACTTCTAAAAATCTTTCTATAAAGGGGAAATATTTTTTCCTTCAAATTAAGACAGATATAAAACAGAAAGACGAAGGCGCATAAAGGCCATGGACGCATTTTGCGGGGGATAGGTTCTGGTTGAATGAGATCTGGGATGTGTGCCAAATTAATAGAAAAAAATCCTGTTCTTCCTCTCCAATAGCCACAATGTTCATTATTAAGAAAAGCATATGAACCACAGGATTTGATTTTAATAACACCAATGTCTTCATTAATCTGTACATTCCATTTAGCCTCATTATTGGACAAATGCTGAATTAATGCATAACATATTATTGTCGGACATCCCTTACAAAACATTTCTCCCTTCTTTTATCATTCATTCCAGGACCCTCAGGTGTGCATGTCATGTGTTTAAATAGGCCTGTGGCCCTCAACAGCTGTTTTCTTACCTCAGTCTAAGAGGAGACTTTCTGCTTGGGGTGTCTACAAAGGGGTGTGGGAAATAGAGCTGTGGATTCTTGTTCAAAACCGTCATTATTTTTTTTTCTGTCATTTTAATGCTGTCACGTCAAGAATGCCTCTCCGTCACCTGCAACTGAGATGATGTTTCCTTGATGGTCTCCGGGCCTCCTTCTAAATCAAGAGTGGTGATAGCCAACACCGCTTTGTATCTGCGGAACAAATAGTGGCCTTTGTCCAGCACAAGTCCCTAAACAAACTTAATCTCTCTAACACGGTGACAGATGACATTTAGATGTCCTTGTTACCCTTAAAATGAGTTTTATTGACAATCAGAGAACAAAAAGAAGGCCCAGAGAAAGCCCAATGTTTTATAGGCTTGCTAACAACATCTTAGTGCGGAGGGTGAGGAGAAAGCCTGAAGTTGCCCCCATTTTCCCCTGCTTTGCTATATCACCATGACAACAGATATAGAAATCACTTAGTGACTCCTAGAAAGAAAACACAGTGACACAGTACCCCTTGTATGGCGAATCAAACTAAAGCCTTCATTCAAATAGCTATTCAGCTTGGGCATTCATGTAGAGGATAGGGTGGGTTTTACACAGGTAACTACAAGGGAAAGGCCAGCGGACCTTCCAGCCGCAGCATATGGCAGCGTCTCTGTCTAATTAACGCATCCTCAATAGAATTGATCCATTTTAAATTTGTTTTCTTTTACTTGAAACATCACTAATGTAAAGGGCAACATTAATCAACATCGTGGAACTTAAAAGGGCATTAAAGAGTGATCTTTTTCCCTATGCAACAAGAATCTTTTCAAGTAGTTGTGTCAACCGCCGCGGATTCGGGGCTCCTTCCGAGTTCTCAATCCGAAGGCAAATCTAGAGAGGCCTCTACTGGCGAGTCTCTGTCAGTGCACCCGTCCGTGTGGCGCTGTCTCAGAAAAAAGCACGCGAGAGAATGACTCCCAGCTCTTACCGGCGAGTTGCACCCAAGATGGATCACTGATGAACATACCGTACAAAACATTGAATAATGGCATTCACACTTTTGAAGTGGTCATGTCTAACTGCCTTTTTTCAGGTAATAAAAGGATCACAAAGCTCTGATGAATGAGCGGCTCGGACACTTTGAGATATTTTAAGATTGTTCAGCAAGGATATAACAGGTAATCTCTCTTTCATTCCCTCTCTCTCTCTCTCTTTACTTTGTACAACAGACTCTCATGCAAGTGTGAAAGTTAAAGCCAAACTAACAGGAAATTCTATTTCTTGACATTGTCTGTGTGGAAGGGGTGGTGGATGGGACACATTGTTGACACCCATACTCATTATTATATTTCTCTCAGCAAAAAAACAAACAAACAAAAAAAACCAAAAACCAAAAAACACACACACAAAAAAAAACAAAAAACAAAACAAAACAAAAAAACTGAGCTAAATCTTTAGATAAAACTAAAGTATCCAAAAATTGTTTTTGGCTTAATTACAAAGCAGAAGTTCCCTGCCAAGGTTTCCTACTTACAGTGAAGAGATATGGGCCAAACATAATCTCCCCAAGTGAGACTAAACATGAAAGTATCATTGCAGCATATTTTTATCAAATTAAGCCCAAATAGGCTCACAGCTCTTTATAGCGGTGGAAAAAAAACTTTTAGGGAAAAAAGAGAAGATTTAATTTTTCCACCAGAAGTTTAAAATTATTTCATATTCCCTAGGGTAAGGATAGGTATGATCTGTTTCTGCAGGGGGAAACTCGGGGTTTTTTTTTCCTCTTTGAAAAAATGACCTGACTCCACAAGTGTTATTTAACTTTGAAAGTTTTCAAAAGACAAATCTCTCTTTTCTTGTTTTCCAACATTTATATTTTTATAGTCAGTGTTATTTTAAATAGGAGCATACCAAGATTCTATTCAAATTGCCTTTCAGAAACCCCATGAGTTATTTCTTATTGCAATGACTGATCTCTAGAACCTTGGGATTTCTCCCAGCATAATTTTCCATAGCATCATTTCATATTTCAAATCATCTCATGTTTATTTGAGATAAAATTTTAGTCAAGCAATTTTGCGTAGGGTAGTTTGGTTAGCATGTCAGTAAATTACCTTCTGGATTATACAGGTAATGCGTGGTCTTCTTTCAAGTAAATTTTGTTAGATGCCTTGGGATCACTACCTTGTAGTCCCAATAGTGACACCTTCTGGTAGAAAGAGAACCAAAAATAGTTTTAGTTTCTTTTTGCTTATTGTTTTAGAGAATGTTACCAGGGACTCTGTTGGTATAAATATAGATAATTTACAATTATCTTTTCAGGTCTTTTAAATATAGAACAATACATTCCCAAAACCTTATAAGTGAGAGAAAAAGCCCGACTTCTATTTAGTTGTGAAACTGAAAAAAGTTACTAGCAGAAGAATGTTGTCTAAATTACTACCAAATAGTGTATAGATATAGAATTACAATCTTTTGGGTTCTTATGTGACATAGTAAATGAGAAAACAAAATTTAGTAATCGTCTTTCTGGGAAGTGCCCTATTTCACAGAACAGGAAACTGATGGTCGAAATGCTTAACAGAAATATTTAACATTTCTCTAAGGTTTCCTTAAATATTTATTAAATGTTTTACATGTAAGAGAGAGCAAAATTGATCCATGAACAAAAAGAAGAGCAGATCATATACTTCATAGCAGCCTAATCATCAATAATCTTTGCTAATCTAACTAGAATTGCTCTTCCGGGATATGGATTTATCACAAATCAGAAGAAAACATTGGAATCATGTTGGAATGTGATCATTTCTCAACTGAGCGAGAAGCACATGGTTTGCAGAACATTGTATACAATAATGCTTAATCTGCATTGGAGAGGATTCAGTATTAAAAACAAACTTTGCCAAAATAGATCCATAGCTACCGAGGAGTGGTCTTCATTCTCTGTGAGGCTTTGGTGACGCTCCTCTCTAAATTGTATCTGTTCTTAATCTATAATATTATCACAGCAATCAGAGAATTTTCAGTTCCCCATACAGCATGTGAAGACTTTTGTAAGAAATTGCTTTCGATAATTACCGGGAAACCCATGTAACACCTGTGTAAGTCTTTTTTTGACTGGATAGCCATTCACTTGCTAAGCTGTAAAACTATAGTATCAATAATTCTAGAGTTTCACAGTCACATGAGATAAAAATGGCAGAATGTAAAGAAATCAGTTTCAACCTAGGATTAACTTAAGTGAGCATTTCCATGCAAAATGTGCCTGATATTTGGTTCAGGGAACTTGGGATCTTTATTGATACTTCAGATTACAAAGAAAATATGGCTATCAGTCCCCCCAGATATTGTTTTTCCTTGGGGATTGTGGTCAGCCATATGGTAAACCAGCGAATCGTTTAATCCATGATACACATTTATGACTACTTTTGTGATATCACTGCGAGGAAACATGAAAATGTCTCACAAATTATGCGGCAGACAGTTATATTGGTGTCTTTGAAACCATCTTTGGCTCTGCTGTGTGCCTTTGTTTGCACAACTTGAGCACATGCTTCAAAATGTCATCCAGATTACAAGCATGCAGGGAATGAAGTATTACTTCTGTATCAATATCAGGAGCATGCTACTTTATTTCATTAAATAGCTCATCCTCCGATTGCACTTGGTAAATTTGCGAAATTCCTGCTTTGTATTTCTTGCAAGACTTATTTTATAATGTTATTTGTGATCTGAGAAAAAAAAGTCTTCAAAAATTATTTATAATGATGGATATGGGGAAACAAAGGACTTTTAGACTCACATAAATTACAACATAAAAATTGCCAAGCGCAACATTTACACAAAATCCTTTGGCCAACCCCCTGGCAATTAAGTTGGGATACGATGTGCTCGGAGTGAAAACAAGGACAGAAATTAAAACCAAACACCCACAAAGATTAGAAAAGTTTGGTTGGGGTTTGGGTTTTCCTGAGTACCTGAAATCGCATTTTAGCTGATCATTAGACACAACTGTAAAGAAAGGCCCTGTTTTGCCTTGGGAGAGTTCATCCAGAGATTGCACAAGGGATTTGTACAGAATAGAGCTTCACAAAACCCAAGGGCTGTCAGGGGGAAATGGTATCCAGGAGGACAGGGCAGGCCAAGCATCCCTTCAACAGCAAAGCCACACAAGAGAGCCAGAGGCAGCACAGAGGCTGCCAACGCAACTGCCTACCACGTCTGCCAAGGAGCCAGAAGCCGCTTGTGGGAAAATATCACTTACCCTTAGCATCTGGGTCCTGTGATTGTTATCCAAAGAGACAGAGTGGTAAGATATAGTGGGATAAACAGCATCCCATTAAACACACACACACACACATACACACACATACACGACATTCCTCTCTGTGTACAGAGGGAGATAAGCCACGCATGGCCTTGAATTAGAAAGACTTCCTGTAGTTGGAATTCTTTTAAACAAGATCGAATCTTAGTTCTATATTCATACTTCATAATGAGGTGAGCTTTAGTAATTGCTATTCACCAATAGCCTTGGTTTGTAAAAACCAAGAATGAGTTGCATTTGTGGCTCTTTGCAGATGAGTCTAGTCCACTACGAAATGGTTATTCCCTTGGAGTTGCTGGTTGTAGCTGCCAGATAGGATTATTTAAAAATTAAATCTCGACAACAGAGAAACTAAAATGAAGTTTGATGTTAAACTTTTTCCCCCTCTTTTTTGGGTATTCTATCAATATTTTTAAGAGGCCAGGTTCCAAACATAAGCTCCTAAAGTAATTGGTGAATTCTTATTTAATATATACTATATTATAAGCATATAATACATAACTATAATTTGTATGTCATATAATATATATTTTTACATATATGTTTAAGCTTGATAAAATGTCTTCCTAAGTACACACTTTCAATTTACATCTGAATGAGTGTTTTTAAGGTTTCCAAATGTGACAATGTGATCATATAGATTCACTTGGTATTGAAATATGGAACAGGGAAGGGAGGGGGTCTAGAGAATTTAAAGATTGGAGACACCTTGTGGTTAGCACAAAGGCCTTTGCTTTTTAGCAATATAAGCACTGTTTGAAGATTATTATAATGGTAGAAAGTAAGTAATGGCTTTTTTTTTTTTGGAGTAGTCAGTAAAAGCATAAGAGTATTTTTCATTTGAAAGATTTTCCTCTGATATCAAGAACAGAAAAGAGTGCTGTTTTAAGTGCCAGTGACAATACAATATGCCCAAAGACAAATTTTTTATATTTAAATTCATTACAAGTCAGTTTTATTACCCAGGCTAATGCAGAGCATTCGCAATTACAATCTCACTTATTTACACAGCAGATTTATTCTTAAAACTTTTTGATTTTCCATGAATGAAATTAAAATTTCAATTTTGTTTGGCTGACTAAAATATATATATATATATATATATATACATATATATATATATATATGCATCTCAAGACCTTAAAATCCAGTTGCTTTTTTATGCATGTTACACGAGATAATGCGTATAGGTCAGTTTATGCTATAATATACATAATGACATAAAATAACTACTTATAAACATATTCCACATGTGCACAAACTTTATTACATGGACACTTAATTGTTTATTTGTATAAATAGCAAAGTAATTTAAGAATATCTACCATCTAATGATAAGATGAGGACAATGTTCAAGAGAGGTGAAATTTTGTAGAAGTACAAATCCATGCACAAAAGTAAACAATTGATGTGTTTTTACTTTTGTTGTTTTTCATTATCACATACACACAAAAGAAAATTGATTCTGACTGGTAGTTTTTTGGTTAATAGTTTATTTCTTTTCTGGTACCAGAAATTCTCAAGATTGTTCAAATTTAGTTTCATATTTATAACATTTCTATACAAATTAGAAAGGTATGGTGAAAACAATTTCTTTTATGTTGCATATCTGTGTAGTTGTGGAAGAGCCTGTGAATTCAAAATCATGTTCAGTTATGGAAAGAGGAAGGTGAAGGAATAAATTCCAATCATTTTACTTCACTTAAAAATTTAAAATTTTCAAAGGAAACATGAAATACTCCATCTTTGTCAGTACATAAAATAGCTTATGAACAGATACAAAAGACTGGTAAGAATTTATAAAAACTTTTTTTGTTGACCATGTGTTGTTACATTTTCCATAAAGGAAATAAATATCCCCAGAAAGATGTACATGAAATCAGACCTACTTTTTCGAGGATATTTAAATCGTTACACCTCACAGCTATAATATTAAAAGCAAGTATTTAATTTTGATTTCACTGTTAAATATTTGTCACTTTTGTTATATCTTTTCCTCACAATTTTTGTTTCTTTCCATTTGCCTTTTTTTTCCATTTCATTTCTCATTGCTAAGGTCTGCCCTGAGTGGTTTCAATTTTCATTCTTTTAATTATGTTTATATTATGCCTTTAATATTTAATAGTTTTTTTTCTTTTAAGTTTAGGTGGTTTTTCAACCCACTATTTTAATTAGGTCTTCTTTAATATCACATAATATTTCCTAGGAAGTAGTAGTATATACAAAAGCATCCCCCCGAATCCTAGTAGTGTATTAACAGTAGTAAATTGCAACTTGTTATAATTGCATGTGGCAGAATCATTTAACCCTTGATGATCTTAACGTTTTAAATTGTGAAAAGGAAGATCACACTCATTTACTAAAGCCAGCACAGTTTGCACACTTAACTAAATACATAGCCATGCTTCCCAGGGAATTTTTTTTCCCCTGGAATATACTGTCTGAAGCTGCAGAGGACAAGTTAGCCTCACATTCCCTGTATTCATCCTATATTCTTTACAACTGTCGAAATTGTATTAGAATTTGCTTATAATGATGTTATATGATGTCCTTGTTGTGATACCTGCATTTGTAGAGAACTTAATATTGATTTACTGTGTCTTTTGCCCATCTTTGAGCAGCCTGGATAGCAATTACAGCTGTTGGTGGTATCTATTTTGTCTTTTCATAATTGTCATTTCTTGTTCTACTTAAGATTAAAATATGAAAATTGTACCACGTGCACATCAACAGTGCATTAACCAAGTTATCAGCAATATCTGTGAAGAACCATCATTTTAACTGTGGTTCTTTACATTGCCACTTCATTTTATTTATGAAAATTGCATGCTACAATATCAACTTGAACAAGAAATGCATTCGAAGGTGAGCCTCCCTGACATCAAGTCCTCATCTGGACCATTACTATCTTCCTGAGAAATCACTAGGGCTTTCCCAATACCTGCCTGCCTCTGCCAAACACTTTCTCCCCCTCAGACTGGGATTTCTGACAAGCAGGGGCTGCTTTGTTATTTTTCAACTCTAACTGTAAAGAGCCCTCACAGTTTTTGAGCTCTCTCTACTAGTCTCATTTCAATTCACATTTCATAAAGAATATGGTATTTTCTATAAGGAAAGACATTTTTTTTTAATAACAGAGCAGACTTGAGATGAGTTCTTCATAATCACAAATAGGCCTACCAGGTATAGATTTCCTCAAAAAAAAAACAAAATAAAGCAAAAACCTGTCTAAGAGCTGTTCCAAAATTCAAAAATGTCTCATTTGAAGACCAAATATACTTATGTGGGGAAGGGTTGGGGATATCATTGCCTGGGATCCTCTCAGGAAATTTATCAAACAGAGGCTGTAAAAAATAATTTTTAAATGGTGGAGAGAGGAAACCTTTTTACAACAAATTTGGGATTTTTTTTTTTCCTGGTCAATTGATATAAAAACCCACAGTTGAAATAACTGAAGCACTTTGATTCCGTCTTGACTCAACAAACCTTGAACTACTTAAGAAGGATTCTTTGTGCTGTACAATGAAAATATAAATATCACAGTTCAAGATGAAACTGAATAAATATTTGGATACTACCCCTACACACACACACCACACACATATACACACACACTCTCCCTCATTCACACACACACACACACACACACACACTCACACACTTTCCTATCAGCAGACTAAATTCAGCTAGTTCCTGAAAGGCATTCATTTTAAGAGTCACTATTGTTTTATTTTACTACATCTGTTTGGAGACGTTTTAGAAATGACTATGTGCAAGGAAATAATAAATGCATCTGCAATCTCTAGCAGAGGCCCCTCCTCATGAGACGGTGGCGGGTGTTTGTGGGTGTTGTTATTGCCGTTGTTGCAATCTAGCTAATAAAGGCTTTCTCTTACACAAGAGAATTTTGACAGGGTTGACTCCAGACAGCTTTCCAGCTGAGGTCTGGGGCCTTGCTGAACCTTCAAAATTTTCCCATTTGAGCTGCATCAAAGTAAAGGAAATTCAAGGATCACTAACGTCTCAGATGGTAGCACTTGCCCTAACAACGAAGGTTCAGGAATTCTTTGGAGCAGGCTGAGGTCATTTTTCTCCCCTTTTCTCCTAATGCTTTTCTCTATTAATCAGAGCTCAGAGCTCAGATTGGTCTTCAACTTCCTCCCAATCCTTGCTAAGCCTGTCATTTCTAGCTATTATTTACTTTAATGGACTTTGGCTGATCCCTTATGAAGCTTTGGATCTGAGAATAATAAGGCTGGAGAGTAACGGCCATAGACATGGGTGTGGGTTTGCCTGCAGATTAACCGTGGCAGATGGGCTTTATTGCGGTTTCCTGTGTACTGAGTGTTGATTGAGAGGGTATAATGAGAGAGGTGGTGTCTACACAATGGTCACAGCCACTTCATTGCACTTTGCGTCTAAACAACCCCATTTTTCTAAATCTTTGGGTTGTGAAATTTTAGGAAGTCAGAGCACAAGAACAAGTACAAAAACAACTGTAAATAACCATGAATGTTAATCCAACACTAATTGGTCCCTTCTTTCAATATGAGTCCATTTTGCTCAGTTTTTAAAATTCTGGGTAAATTAAATGGTTAAACAAAATGTTCCTGCATTAGGTGGTTTAGGGTGAAATAGTGAGCAACGTGTATATTCTGTGTGTTTTTCACTTGCTTGGGGTCTTTTGTTTGTATTTTGTCAAATATGCTCTGTTCGATTATTACCACGGACACTAAAAGCTTAAGTTGTAATTATTTTCAGATGCTTTGGGAGTTATCATGTTAGCGACATTTTTCTGAATTAAATCAGAGTATATTAAAAAAAAAATAACATCAGGGTAATTGTTTCATCCCTGGCATAAGAAAGCAAAGATTTTTTTTTTAACCTTTCTCTATTTACTGCATTTGATTTGAATGTCTGCTCAGTTGCCACTCATGCAATTAAAACATGTTTTTTATAGGTGCTAGCTCAAGGTCTTTTACACATTCCTCATTTTTAAGATTTTATTTAATTCCTCCCTTTCACCAATGGATTAAATCACAACTATTGATTCCTTTCTTCCTTTGGGGCTTTCCCCATCTGTCTTAACGCTTTCATCCTACACCCCTCGGTCTCAGAGGGGTGTTCTGAAAATGAACCGCCAAAACCTGGAGAAGACTCTAGGTCAAGTTTGTGTACAAGAGTTTAAATTTTTAGTGACAGTCCTCTCTCACGGCCGCCTGAAAGTTTCCACACAGTGCTGCACAAGCGGGCACCACCAATTATCCTTCTCCTTTGAAAACCATTATCAAGTTTTTCAAAACTTCTTTCATTTCACTGTTGTCATTCAGTGAAAAGGAAACTAACCACCATGTCAAGACAACTCCGCTGCCTAGCAACGCAGGGCCACATTTTAATTCTGACTTGCTTCTGGTCTTGACTAATAGAAAGTGACTATGTTAAGCCAGTCACAAGAGTTGTTTGTCACTTCTGAAATGCAAACAAAACTATATTGTTTTCCAAAGTATTGGGTGTGATTGATGTAAAGATTTACAGTAACATCATTCATTTTCCCTTGTGTTTTAGCAGGATTGATGTCATATCTTTTCATGCTTTATTAAATGCTTTAAAAGAGCTTAAAAAAAATGACGCTTTTTGTCCTTTAAAGAGTCTAAAGAGTGTTTTTTTTTCCAGTGAAATAGACTCCAACAACTTGTGAAATTTAATGAATCTATTCAACTAGTGTCAGCCACATCCATAAATAATTTAATAAGAAACCACCATCCATGAAGAGGAATGCAAGTCGAACAATCAGAGAGGAACAGACCAGACCAAGGTCAACATTCTGGGGTGGGGAAAAGAAAAGTGAGGCTTTTAAATTGTGAGTCATAGAATTTGATTTATCACATTTTCCCACAGCCCTGTGTTCTGGGTTTTTTGGTATGAAAAGCTGCAGGTTGCTGCTGGTGTGATTTTAATTGTAACTCTTTCCAGGCTTATGTGTTGAGAGGTCTATAATAAAAGCACGGCATATTTAAAGTCACCAAATTCCTATAAAATGGTTATTCAAATTGAGAGCTTGTAGTTGTACTGGCTGAAACTGCCCAGAAATCGATTAATAAAATAGAAAGGTATTGCTATCATATTTCAAACACTGCCTCTAATCATTGGTATTTCTACTATTTTATGTAAATAAATAGTGGAACGTCATCTATTAGACACTTTAAAATATTCCAGTTTCTGTGATTCAAATATATATAATCTAGAAAAAGGTAACATTCTTCCTCAAAATAAGATCTGAGTAGAAAAGAAAAATAGAATTTTCTTGTCATTTCTTAATACTCTAAGCAGTAATATAATAATATTAATCATTAAACAAAATGTTTATTGGAAAACTATAGGAAGATCAGAATCACACATGATAAAATGAGGGGTCAGCATCATGGAAAGGCTAGAAAGTTCTCATCCTTTTCAGTTCTCAAATCTCTACCTTTTCCATAAAACCTGACTCATATTTGGAAGTGGAATCTAGTTGTTAAGTGGGTCAAAAACATGCAGTTTAAAAATTTAAAAATCATTACAGAAGTATGTTTTGAGATGAATGAAACGTTGCACATAAAGAATAAAATCTGAGATTAAAGAAAAAAATTTTCTTGAAATTAAGTGAAAATCTTGAAGAGTTTTTTAATGAACTTTTAAAGGTTTAATTCATTAGCAATATTTTGTCCAATAGACCTTTATTGACATTGAATATGAACTCAAAGAACATGAGCGTCCATTGAAACAGAAGTGGTTTAGGTTCCATCTAAGAAGAATATATGAAATTATTACATTATGGTAGCACTGTGATGTGCTCAGATATGCCTTGCCGTGGGCATCTGATATGAGATTGTGTCCCATTTTTGCACTCTTCAGTTGAGAGCATTACCTACCCTTCAGGAGCCTTAGTTTCTTCATCTATAAATAAGGATGATAGCGTATTTTTTGCAGGGCCATCAGTGTGATGAGAGAGCATCTGGTTCATTGAGGGGCTCAAGATAAGTAGTAATAAGAGCAGTAATAGAATGTGTCACTTAAAAGTCCAAATTAGTCTGCAGTGGCTTAAATTCCTCTTATTAGCTGTACGACCTTGGGCAAATGGCTTACATTTTCTGATTCTCAATAACCTCATCTATAAAATGCAGTTAGTAATAGTACCTATATCTTAAGGTAATATGGGCATTAAATAAAATATTGTGTTTTGAATGCTTTGAACTTGGCCATAATAGTGCTTGATAAACAAATGTTAGCTGTTCTATCTAAATGTTATCTGTACATATTACATAACTAAGTCTGTGTTAATGGTCTCTTTCCTCAGTATTAAAATAATACTAATAATTTGGCTCCTCACATGTTTTTGTGATAAATTAAAGTGAAACGCTTTGTTTATAGATTCATAAAGAGACACTCAAGCTAACAAAGTCCATTCTGTAACAGAAAGACAAAATAAGTTTTTTAGATATTGATTGTTCTGTCTGCATTTTTAATCAAATACTTTCATGAAACATAATTGAGCATTCCTTAGTATGTCTTGGCAAACTTCAGAGGATTCTCGTTTCAAATCAAGGGTGCCTTGCCAACTAAGTTTAATCATTTCATACAGCCCGTCACTATGTGGTACCAGTAATAGCAGGAAACAAATGTCGGCACAAGTCTGGTATTTTGAAGCCCAGTCTTGGTTCTCTCAGCCCTTCCAGCAGGGGGACAGATTTATGATCCAACTGCAACACGTGGGCACATTTTATTTGTCCTACAAAGAATCTGCTTATTATCCGATTGCTTCACCACATCCTAAGCTTAGATTTTGCATTAAAATCCAGATTTCTAGGTTCTCTCACAAAAGCAAGACTGTGAGGATGGACTGATTTTACTGGAGTAGATGCTGGCTGAGTGCTTGTGGCTCCTTTGGATGAGATATCAACTGTCCACTTCACCCTGCCCACCCTTGCTCCCTCTTAAAGTGTATTCATCCAGATTCACCTATTTTAAGCTAGGTGCCTGGTTCCCGAGGCATTTTAGATTTTTTAGCAGAAGAACTCAAATTAGAAATCATGCAAAATTCACTAGCTGAATCCAACATTACCTATAGCACCCAGGGCCCACTGCAATTTGTAATTTCATTACTTTTCCTCCAGTATCTTCGTAACACATTTGGCTTAATTACTCTTGAGAAGTGTTAGAGACGACTTCTTTACAGACTTGAAAATAAAATATCTTTTCTCTTCCACTGCATGCAGTTTTTCTCCTGGTCGGATGGAGAAGAAACTAAGTCCCCAGTTAGGAATTGTGTACAGGCTGTGAGGAGCACAGAGCCCTGAGGAGCACAGAGCCCTGAGGTCTGTCTTGCGGAATTCTGACAGCCTGCCTAGGACAGCACCCGTGGCCACAACATAGGTGACGGTTCTTCTGTTTTTCCTATCCCAGCACACCAGATACTTTATGCCAAATATTCGAGGTGACACCCATGTGAATTTGACTCTTAGAAAATCGAACTGATAGCTTCTCTGATGGTGATGAGGCTGGGCACATGAAATCTTGCCAAGAGTACTTACTTATTTCCACAATCACATGTATTTCCTTTATAGTTTAAAAAATATATTTTAGGCTGAGTTATAATTATAGTGAAAAAAATAAGTAATATAACATTTAAATAATACTTTTGACTTTCCACATTCATTTCTAAATATCTATTTGGTGATATTATTGATTCTAACTTTCAAAAGGAAGAAATATACACTATGAGAAAGTAAGTACTTTCAGTTCCAGTTATTTCTTCATGTCACATCATCAAATCTCGTTTGCAGCATGGTGGGTTTAACTAATCTTTAGCTAACTAACTAACCAACTAACTACATAAATAAAGGAACAGTAGGAAGGTAGAAATTTCTGAGTTTCTTACTATGTTTAAACCTGAATCCTTTACTGCCATCAGTAAAGAATACACTTTTGGTTTGTTTGTCTGAATGTAGGAATGAGTTGCTGAATGTATGTGAGTGTGTTTGGTATAGTGAAGTAAAATTTGGGATACTGCTAATGGCTTTGGATGGAATAGACTATTTCCTTGTCTTGTACTTGGGATTGTGGCCTTTTCCTTGTTTGTGAAGGGCTCTAATCATCAAAGCAAATTCTCTTGCCCATAGTACAAAATATGTTAACTAGCTCATTACCTCTTTAAATGTAGACATTTGGTCATTGCAAACTTTGAATTACCAAAATTTTAAAACACCTACAAGCAGTTAAGAAAAACAATCTCAGTTAAAAATAGTGTTTCAACCATCATTTGTTTGCTATGCCTTATTTATAGGTATTCTTATTTAACGCTATACAACACTTTTTATTAACCAAGAAGTTTAAAATAAGTATCTGCATGAGGAAATTTCTTTGTGGGAAAATACACTAAATTTTCATATGATGTCTAGCTGCATATTTTTTTAATGCTCTGTTCATTTCCTGTCACAAGATGTTAACCTCAAAGAAACATTTGGTATCACTGAAATAAAAGATTTTTTAATATTATTTTCAAACCACAGAAATTGTTTTTTGATACATGTGCCAGTTGAATTCCACTGCTAGAATATAACATGACACATAGCAACCCCGAAAAATAATCTTGATATGAGAAAAAAATTTAAGAAAAAGTTTTAATATCCAGTCATGAGTTTGGATCTTTAAACTTATATGTAGTTCTAGGTATATAATTTCTATTTCCAAATTTAATAAAGACAGTTCTTTCAATGAAACATTATGGGTCTGGCTAATTTCTCAATTAGAAAGAAAAACCATGAAACACATGAAAAGTATTTGTAAATGGGATTATTCTTCCAGGTGGGGGCTTTTGTGCACAAATAAAGATTTATATGGGTTCCCAGACTCTCGATTAGAAGGGGTTTAGAAATCATATAGTATAATTTCACAATGGGGAGATAGCTCTCTGCAGCATCCCCCCACCTCAGTGTGTTGCTTTCTGGAACATTCCAGTAATGAGAAGCTCCTTTCTTTTTGAGGAATCTTGTTTCATTTGGACTGTTCCAGTTCTATTTTAGGGTAAGCCAAAGTTCCCTTTCTCTGACTTCCTAGGTCTCTCTTCAAAACTATCTCACAAGGCAGATGGAGCAAAAAGGTTTTCAAAGCCATTGATCATAGTCATGATTATAAGTAGCTAATGTGGTGTTTCACACACAATGCATGTTCAATAGTTACAAGTAAGCATTGATACATGAATTAGATTCTTCTATATCTGGGACTTATTTCTCTTAAGGTAATGATAATTATGTCATCTGCCCACCCCACTCCCACTCAAGAAAGGGAAGGCAGAAATCACAGAGTATATCAATTCCACATTCAATCACTTCCCTTTGTTTCAAAATCTAGCCCCACTCCCTCATTACCCCACATGGTCAGGCCCAGCCTAGTTTTCTTTTGGGTGAGCCCAGACCTAGATTTGTTCCACTCACAGTGATGAAAGGAGAAATAAAGCATATTCCAATCTCTCTTCTCACCCCTTAAAGTGACATTGAGATCACAGGAGTTGTCGGAGCCCTGGGCAGCCCTCTTCAGGACTTACTAAAGTGGCCATGCTCCTGTTTTCTGTTGCTTTTCCCTTTGTCTCATCAGGGTGTCCTCAGGTCATTATTTATTTTAATGAATATTTCTAGAACATCTATTAGATGTTAGCCATCTCAGTACATACAGGAAATGCAAGGATGAATATGACATAAACCCTGCCCTGAAGTTGCCCATTGTCTATTGAAAAAGACAGACATGAGGACAAATCTTTCCAATTAAAAGAGCCCCAAAGAGACACCAGCATATTGGGCTGTATATAGCAGCAAATAACTATGGAAGGTGGGGTTAAATGAGGGAATGGTTCACAGGCTGGTTGAAGCTTTAGTAGAGCAACGTGAGTACAGTTCCAGGGCTATAAGAAGGAGCTGCATTTTCAAAAGTCTGCTGGTATTTAAGGATAGAATGCTGGAGGAATAGCAAGCCATCTTCATGGCTAAAACACAGAGCCTGATTGAAAAACAAGGCAGGGATGAAGGAAATCAGATTAGATTCGAAAGATAGTTTAGGGTTATTAGCACAATATGATTGCTTCCATTAGCAACAAGATATTTTATCCAGACTGTAAATGCACTTTAGGAAAAATAAAATGAATTAATCACAAAGGCCTGTTGAATTTGCTTCTTTCCATGAATATACTTTGCCCAAGCAAGTTTTTATTTACATGTGAAGAAGGGACAATGCCAGAAGACTAACTCATTCGTAAAACACATGTTTTATACAGATTTTAGTTGAGTAAATAAACTTTGAGGTGTTTTTTAATATTAACAAAATTTTTAAAACTCTTTTTATTATCAGTAGGAAGTTGGTAAAATGAATTCTGGATTATCCATACAATAGCATACTATGGATTCAGTAAAATGAGGTTGTAGAATATTGGATTATATATAATTGATAGTTATTATATAGATTGTTGGGAGAATAAAAGCAGACTTCAAAATACACAGTAGATTCCTAATTCTTTTAAAATACACATCTCTCTTTTTATATAGAAACATATACTGGGGAGCCTGGATGGCTCAGTGGATTAAAACCTCTGCCTTCAGCTCAGGTCATGATCCCAGAATCCTGGGATCGAGCCCCTATCGGGTTCTCTGCTTGGCAGGGAACCTGCTTCCATGCCCTCTCTCTCTGCCTGTCTCTCTGCCTACTTGTGATCTCTGTCAAATAAATAAATAAAATCTTAAAAAAATATACACTGAAATATGTATAAAAATATTAGCAATGGTCATTTCAAGATGGTAGGATTAGGAGTGATCTGAACTTTCTTCTCTTTGGCAAATCTGTTTAATTTTTTCTACAATAAATATGTACTGTTTATGTAAGAAAGAATAGTGGTTAACACTCAATGGGGGGGGGAGCCCAAACTCTTTTTAGTTGTAACAAGCACCCCTTTCAAACACTCATTCTCAGATCAGACTTCATATACAGATGAAACAGTAGAATAATGCCAAGATTTTTCAAGTAGTCTGTAGATCCAGTAGTCACTATGGTTGTCTCCGTGATGTTACAACTGAGTGTGACTCAGTCCACAGACTATCTGAGCCATTCTGTTCTGAAAGCATTTCTCTAGTTGGATGAATCTCTCCTACAAAACAAAAGTTGACTGAAATTCATTATAATGGTTCTGCCACTTACAACATATAGTCTTAGGTGTTAACACTCTTCCTCTAAATTTGCTTTGAAAAGTATGTAAATGAGTAAATATATACTTTTGCATTTATCATCATGACAATTGCCTCAGTTGCACAGAACATGCCTCTATCATCTATGCTTTTACCTGGAAGAACGGGGCAAATTTTTTTGCCTTACTTTACCTGACTTGTTTACCTTACCTTTGTCTAAGCTAAAAAATTTTACAATTTCCACTTAGCAAATAACCCAAATAAATGGCCAGAAATGTAACTACTTCATTATATAAATGCAAAATTGTGCTTTATATTGGCTTTGAAATGCTACTAATCAAAAGAGTTCCCATTTTCAATAGGATTAAAAACAAAAATTACTTCATATCAACTTTGATCTACTTCATCTATATGATTATCTTTTACTCGTGTCTTGAAAACAGCATCAACACTCAGTGATAGCCAGGAGGATTACAATGTTATTTCACTTTTGAGTAAGGAATTCATTTTTGGACATTTATCAAAAAGACAGCCACAAATCATCATTGTATTCCTTTGTAAGCAAAAAATAGAAGCAATACACAGTTTGTACACCAGCAGTTTCATCTTCGTTCATCTTGTGGCAGATTAATAACAGCTTAGCCCAAACATCCAAAGTTATGCTGTTGGCAATGTAGCCATCTGTTTTTAATGAATATCTGGGGTCCATTTTTCAGTTAAACTTCTCTTATTGTGTGTGTATGTTGCTTTTTCACAGCTATCTGCATAATTGCTTAAAGATTTTACTACAAAATTAATATCCTTGCTGTGAACAAGGGAACAGGGCAAAAACCAGGATGACAGAGCCTGAGATGAGGTGAAAAGCAAATCCAATTTTTCCTTGCACCATAGAAACCTCGTCAGGACTAGCTTTATCTGGTAATCCACATTTAAACTTTAACCTGTAGGGGGGCTCTTTGTGTTAGATAATGTAGGCATAAAAGGAGGCTGAATCACTAATCAGATTAATCATATTTTGTAAGACTCAAAAGCTTCATTAAAAGGACCTGGTATCCAAGTTACACATTTTTGTTGTTGTTGTTGGCAGAGGGGGCATTTGTCATTAAAAAAAAAAAAAAAAAAAAGAATGACACGGAAATGCTCAAATATCTATAACTTTTGATGAACCTATAGCAGACAAGACCAAAGAACAATGGGATACCCTAATTTGTAAAATTGCAACTTCACAAAATCAGCACATGTATTATCTCATTTTCTTCCCTCTTAAATATGAGAAGGCAGTATTGGATAAAGGTTGTGGTTGCTACTATAGCTTTTCAATTATTTTGAGCAGTAGTCTTCTTTTAATATATTTGTACTCTCTGCATCTAGGAACGACTTACTACATATACATGATATTGTAAGTTTATATAATATCTACAAAGACTACCATTGATTTTTTTCCAAGTCATTTTACAAAGCATTCTAAAGTTGATTATTCAATTAAAGAGAAGAATATTTGGTGGAAATGAGACCTTTTACAAGAGTAAAGTGAACCAGGGAAGATCTTTTTAAGTCCAGCCTTTTATAAAATGTGATATAAGGAAATATAGTCACAAACTTCTTTTGTTTGTTGGGGAAAAAGAAAGGAAGAAAAACAGTCACTGAACTAAATCTTTGCAAGCAAAGCAAACCTTTCAAAAAGAGAAGCAAATGAATTCTGTAGTTGACAGTCTGTAGCATGACTAGGTAATTGTGCAAAAATGCAATTGCATGTGTAACTTTATGCACACCAAAATCTCCTCTTTGAAAACTCAGCCCTTATACTTTAAATCAACAAATAGTTTTCAGCATATGGTCGGTTACACGAACGCTTCCTAACAAAACTGTTCCAGTAATAATCTTGGTGAAAGAGCATGCCAAGTAATAGCTATCGAAAATTGTTTCGTGCTACCTTGTGAAGGATACCATCTAATTTTGACGTCTAATTGGGAGTACAAAAACATTACATCGGTTTATTTTTCTCAGCACAACATATATCATTCTTAGGAAAGATCAATTTATCGGATTATATATTCACATCTGTGGAACTCTACATCTTAAAATCAACTCTACAAAATTGCTAATCAAAATGCACAAGTCTTTATAACCAAGTCATTTCAGATGAGGAAACTCAACCGAATGAAATGACAGTATGTTAGCAGCAATGTCAAACAAGAAACAAAAGCAACATAAACATTTTTCAGTGTGTGATGAGACAACAGCACTATTTACATTATTGAATACTTTAAATTATGTTACACAAGATCGAAGTCTTCCAACAAATTTGTAGTTTGAATGTCAGAAATAATAGCTCCTGAACAAACCATGGGTAAATCAGATGCATGATCTCTTGGCAGTAAACTTGGGATAACTGACACCACTGGAATGTCCAAATCGAGAATTTCCGCACTTATAAATATATGCATCTATTATTTATTATGATGATAATAAATAAAAATATATCTGTAACCTATCCCCGGTTTTTCAACAGTGCCTCTCGGCATGTAATATAAATACCACTTTTAGACATTGAGACATAAGTTCTTTGTGGAAGTGGAATTTGCATGGTTTGTTTTACTTTCATCCAAACAGAGTGAAATGTTTAAAATAGCCACCCTTAATAACACCGGTTTATAAGTTTCACTGCAGATTTTTTTAAATGCCTTTTACCCATGATTTTGAATTATAGAGACCTTCACTACCACATTAATTCCCACAAAGAATTAGACTATTTCATTATATAAACACTTGTTCTACACAAGTGTTTTGACCATCTCCCAAAACAAACAAAAGCCATACGCACACACCAAAAAACAGTAAAGAAGGTAACAATAAATCCTCATTCTTTTAAAGAGCTAACTTCACAGATCTTTAGCAGTTTTAACCTCTGATGTTCTGAAGCCAGTGTGGGGCAATGGATGTGGTGCTGGTGACCTATTTGTCACGATTCTGGACTCTAGTTCTTCTGGAGCATCAGACCAGATCCATAGTTTGTGTAAGTCATGTTAGGGTCCTGATCGTCACTGTGCAATCTATAAAATGAGGAAAATGCCCTTAGCTCTCTGTAAGGCCACTCATGGTTTGAATATTCAGTGATGCTAAATATGTAGGTGACATTTGAAATAAAGGCCTTCTCCTTTATACAAATATAATTATTTAGAGGTTTCTAGAGTAATGCAGACAAAAGCATAATTGGCATAGCCTCAGTTTCACTCTATTGAATTGTGTGGTCATCCCCACCACACAAAGTAAATCATAGATCTGGTGGATGCAGATATTATAGACAGTAGTCAGAATCATTTGCTTCCCATAAGTCTCAGGCCATTCTCAAGTTGGCAATTTCGCCTAAACCAGATATTTATTTAATTGATTTTTTTTTCTCTCTGCTCTGAATGAATAGTGACAATCGTTATCTTGTCTCACCATATCAACTCCATCATAGAAATAGGAGGCAAGAGATTCAACTCTTGGATGATTATAGCTCTTGGGCCTCTCCAATATGAAAAACATTTAGCAGGATTCAAAGAATGAACAGAAATACAGATCATGCTTTATTTTCAGATCTTTCTTGATGCAATTCTTTTTTTTTTAAGATTTTATTTATTTATTTGACAGACAGAGATCACAAGTAGGCAGAGAGGGAGGCAGAGAGAGAGAGGAGGAAGCAGGCTCCCTGCTGAGCCGAGAGCCCGATGTGGGGCTCAATCCCAGGACCCTGGGATCATGACCTGAGCCAAAGGCAGAGGCTTAACGCACTGAGCCACCCAGGTGCCCCTAATGATGCAATTCTTAGGGCCATCTTTCAGGTAAGATAATTTTTTTTCCTCCTAAAGAAGGTAAAATGTTTACAATGCTTTAAATACAATTTTTTAAAAAAACACAAAGTAAAACAACAAAAAACATTACATAGCTGCTTCTAAGGGAAAAAATTCCCTTTTGGAATCGAGAGCAGCTGTGGAGACATCTGTGGGCTGAACAGAGTCTTAAAACAACAATTGTGCATACATCTGTAGAGATAAAATAAGTGATGGATAAAATGTGAATTAAGAGCTCACATTCTGTAGATACTATTATAAATGTATAAGCATAAATGAGACTCATAAAGCATCTTTTTAACTTCACTGTCAACTATGGCGAATTAAGATGCAACCATAAAAGAGCAAAATAGGGGCTGGATTAAGAAAGGTCAGCTGGAGGGGCACAAAACTGCTCAGTGGTTTTTGTTTGTTTGTTTGTTTGTTTGTTTTGGTTTTTTTGCAGGGTAGACTTAAGGGCACATTCACCTTCTTGCAGTGAATATCTTCATTTGACCATCTGTACTGAGAGACATTTCAGTAGGGTCCAGCATAATATAGGTGGCCACTATGCATTCAAGCCTCAATATCGCAGAATATTTTTTCAAGCTTTATTTATAGTTTTGTTAAACTGGAAGGGGACTTCAAATAATAACGTACAGTAAGACACTGAAATTTTTTTTTAAACTACTTTAGATGTCATCAATTTCTATCTTAAATTTCAAATAACGTTTTCAGTCCAGACCAGCAAGAAACTTAGCCCAATTCACATAGATAGTGACAGAACTTGGACAAAGACCTAAGCTTTCAATTTAAAGTTCTTTACATTACACTGCTAGTTAGTTATCTTGGAAATATTTTGCGAGTTTTGTAAAATAACATTATGTCTTTAAACATAATATGAATGGCAACTAAATTAGAAATATCTTGAGATCAGTATGTATATATGAGTAGTCATTCAAACCTTAATATTCTGATAATTTTTTTTTGCAGATTTATTTATTTTTTTTTAATTTTATTTTTTATAAACATATATTTTTATCCCCAGGGGTACAGGTCTGTGAATCACCAGGTTTACACACTTCACAGCACTCACCATAACACATACCCTCCCCAATATCCATAACCCCTCAGTTTGTTTTGTGAGATTAAGAGTCACTTATGGTTTGTCTCCCTCCCAATCCCATCTTGTTTCATTTACTCTTCTCCTACCCCCTTAACCCCCCATGTTGCATCTCCTCTCCCTCATATCAGGGAGATCATATGATAGTTGTCTTTCTCCAATTGACTTATTTCGCTAAGCATGATACCCTCTAGTTCCATCCACGTCATTGCAAATGGCAAGATTTCATTTCTTTTGATGGCTGCATAGTATTCCATTGTGTATATATACCACATATCCATTCGTCTGTTTTTAAGGCTATTTAAATTGTTCCAGATCACAGGAAAAGGTGGAAATATTCCTGAAACTTAGAAGTAACTTTAGGTTCCTTTTGCTAAAAACTAAGCAAGATATCACACAAACACAAAGAACATAAGCCAGTCACACTTATGCTTGAGGTTACAAAATCCTTATATAAACTGTTAGCAAATCAAATTGATCAATAAATGCATAACATAACCAAGAAAGTTTTATTCCAGACATTGGAACAAGAATTCCAAGAATTGAAAGAAAAAAGTGATGTGGTCTTTGTAGATGAAGGTGATAAAGTTTAATCTTTATATCTTTTCAGAATTAGTGGAAAACCAAAACCCAAAAATATTTCTTTCACGGTATAAAAGCTATCGTAAGACAACAGACAACATAATTTTTAATTGTGAAATTCTGGAGTCACTTTTATTATTCAACAGTTACAAACATTTACTTAATTGCTATAAAATATGACCACAATATAGGTATAATTATTTCAAGGGAAGATAATAAAAACAGAACTACTTGTACCTCATATGGTTTATACTTGGAAAGTCCAAGATAATCACCTGAATCAACTGAAATATTATGGGCAATAATATAAGTAAAAGAGTCACAGAAGTAATCAAGAATCAATAGCTCAATGGCAATTGGATTTAGAACCTATCAGGGAGAGGAAAAAATATAACAAAGAAAATTATGATACGTAGAGAGAAAAATAATTAACTACAGTACTAACCTAAATATAGAAAATTGAAAGCTTTACTAAAATAGTAAATGAAGACTTAAAAAAAAAAAGTAAGTGAAGACTCAAACATATGTAAGGTCTTATTATATTCCTGTTTTAAAGGGTTTAATAACATAAAGAAATTCATTTTCCCAGAGTTAATCTACAAGTATGTATAAGTTATTCAATAAGCCAAAGGGTTTTTTCTTCAGAATTTTGAAGAATGGTTCTCAGTTAACTTGGAGCACAATAGCAGAAAATATGAGAATTGCAAAAACTTTATTGAAAGAATAATGAGAGAGCTGGCTGTAAAGTATATTAACTTACATTCTAAAGATATACTACTTAAAACAGTATCACATTGACATAAGCTGGATGTAACAAGATGTAAAAGTCAGAAACATGCCCAAGGACATGTATTAAATACCTGATAAAGGAAGTATCTCAAGTCAGTTAGAAAAGTAATAAAATTTTTAATAAACAGTATTGATATAGCTTATTACATTTTATATATGTCAATTCTTGATAAATTGAAAATATAAAGTTAAAAATGAGCTCATAAAAGCACTATGATAAAATATAAGTCAAGAAGTAAACTTGGGTTGGGCATCAATCCAAATACTCAAATTTTCTTAGTATGCCACCAAAAAGAGAACTATAAAAGCAAAATTTAATAGATTTGACTCCCTTTAACCACTATACCGCTATCTCCCCAACTAAAGTCTTTCCTATGGGTGTTCTTTTTTTTTCTGTTTTTTTTTTCTCTTTTTTTCTTTTCTTATTAACATATAATGTATTATTTATTTCAGGGTGCAGGTCTGTGAATCATCAGTCTTACACAATTCACAGCACTCATCATTGCACATACCTTCCCCAATGTTCATCACCCAGCCATCCCATCTCTTTTAACCCCCTCCCCTCTAGCAAGCCTCAGTTTGTTTCCTGAGATTAAGAATCTCTTACAGTTTGTCTCCCTCCCTGGTCCCATCTTGTTTCAATTTCCTGTTCTTAAACCCAGGAAGCAGACATATTTGGAAAAGGGCACTCACTACTTGAGAATTTGAGAGAAACACAATAAGAAGGTGGGAGAAATGTTCAGAAAAGGGAGTAGTAGTGTTCCAGTGAAAATATTCTTAATTTGTTGTGCCTGTACAATGTAAAGGCAATGTAAAATGATAATTAACTAGTATAATAATTATAATGATTATTATTTTAAATAATCATCAATATCATTATATTATTTCCCTTTACACATGTGTTCCACTCATATCAGTAATTAGAATTTGGACTCAGTACTTTCATTCAGCTGCATTATAAGTAGAATTGAGTTTTTAAAGTGATCTGCAAACCTAACCACTGTGCTAAATATATGGAACTGTAGGAAAATACATTTTATTTTCCAAGTGAGTGACTTTTAAATAGACCTTTGAAATACAAACTATTAATAAAGCATGGGATACTAACATTTTTCCTGTTTATATAGATATTATATATACATACACATACAGGTTACTATGTTAATTTTTGAAGGTTCTTTTTATTTTGGCATTGTCATTTCATATAAAACAATAGAAAATAAATCTTAGCAATAGGTTTACAACTGAATAATTGAACAGAAAATCTGTATACATTATCATTTACAATAATTTTCCATGGTAAATTAACTGATCATAAAAAAATTCTCTCTAAATCTCTCTGCTCCCTTAATTCATGGGCTATTATAGCTAAAAGACCTACCTATCACTGTCTTTAAGTACCGAATTAGGACTGTATAATTTACATAAAATCCATTCACTTAACAGCTTAGTATCTTTGACTCCTCAGTGCTTTGTTTGAAGGGAAAAAAAAAACCCTAATCTTGACATATTGACAAGGCCAAAAATTAAGTTTTCACAAAGATATTAAAGAGAATACTTAATCAGATAGCAATCAAGAAAGGTGATATTAGTTTGGTCCCATGAACATACAGTTAAACCCAAACCAACTATCTGAAAAATGCAATTTAATGTCTACAATACTTGTGAAAAACCAGTTAAAGTACTTGTCTAGTTAATATGGTGGCTGGTAGGGATTACCCAATTAAATTTACTGCAAGATTACTTCAAGTTCAATTTTGTGTGTGTGTGTATAGTTATACACATATTTTACACATAAATGCATATATATGTGTGTATATATATATTCAGTCATTTATATACACACAGAGAATATACTATCATCACATCATTATATAATGTAACAATATATATAATAATAAATAATTTTACATAATATAAATGAAGTTTGATGAGCTGAATTTTGAAATTGTTTGGAACTGGTGAGTTTTTTTCCTTCCAATTTTTCCTCCCTTCAGCCAGAATGTTGATAACTGGGATCCTATGCCTACCCCATCATTGTATTTTGGGAGCAAAGAACTTGTTCCTTGAGTTTCACAGGTTCACACAGATGGAAAAGAATTGTTTCTCAAATGGGCTATACATACGCAAAGCCTCATCCACACTAATCCTTGAGGTTAGATAGAAGGTAGAATGCCAGAGGCATAATAATATCCCCCCCAAAATCTGGGGGTTAATTCATGTCTTAACCCCCAGAATCTGTGAGTATATTAGATTATATGGCAAAGGGAACTGATGTTGCAAATGAAATTAAGTTTCTATAATCAGCTGACCTTGAAAGATGGCTCAATATAATTATATATATATAATTATAAGCTCCCTATGCATGGAATAGGGAAACAAGAGAGAGAGAACCGGTGATACAAAACTATGAATAGAATTGGCCCAATATTGTTGGCTTTGATGATGGAGAAAGAAGTCCAGAAACCAAAAATTATAGATGGTCTTGAGAACTGAAGAAGCAAAGAAGAAATTCTCCCCTACAGCTCTTAGGAAAAAGCACAGGCCTGCAAATTATGATTTGATTTGACTTCAGTGAGAAGTGGGGCTTCTGCAGTCAGAAGGTGGGGTTTCTGACCTCCAGAACCATAAAACAATGCATTTCTGTTGTTTTAATCCATGAAGTTTGTGATAATTTGTTAAAAACACAATAGGAAACCAGTAGAGATTTAAGAATATTTTAAAAATTTAATGTCTTTTAGACACAGTGCTGACCTTAGGAGATGACCTTTAGAGAAAGGACCACACTGTTTCATTATCCAATAGAAGTTCTTCTTCTATTTTTTTTTCAAGATTTTATTTATTCATTTGTCAGAGAGAGAGAGAGAAAGAGAGCACAGGCAGACAGAGTAGCAGGCAGAGGCAGAGGGAGAAGCAGGCTCCCTGCCAAGCAAGGAGCCCGTTGTGGGACTCGATCCCAGGACACTGGGATCAGGACCTGAGTGGAAGGCTGCCACTTAACCAACTGAGGCACCCAGGCATCCCTATCCAATAGAAATTCTTATCTACTCTTTTCTAACTCTAAATGGAAGTCTTTGGGCATAATTATTTTTAATATCTGGATGTGGTGGATTTTCAGAGTTTGCACATTTAAAACAAAGTATAAGTTTATTGTATGATATATCTATACAAAAGTCAACATTTCCATTTACTTAGTTTTGGCTTTCCCAAGTGCAAAGATTTTGATTTACATCCTTCATTAATTCAACAAATATTTATTGAGCACTCAGTCTATGCCAGGCACTATTCTGGGATTTGAGAAGAAAGTATTGAGTAAGAAAAATGAGTTCCTTGATTTCATGGACCTCATATCCAAATGGGGGGAGAAAGGTAGTAATCCAATAAATGAGTAAGCAAGAAAATTACTGAATGATGATGAGTGTTAAAATATGACGTGATTGCAGTGTGGAATGGGTGGCTAAGAAAGACTTCTGAGGGGCACCTGGATGGCTCAGTGGGTTAAAGCCTCTGCCTTCAGCTCATGATCCCAGGGTCCTTGGATCGAGCCCCACATTGGGCTCTCTGCTCAGCAGGGATCCTGCTTCCCCCCCGCCCCCCGCTCTGCTTGCCTCTTTGCCTACTTGTGATCTCTCTCTCTGTCAAATAAATAGATACAATCTTTTAAAAGAAGAAAAAAAGAAAGACCTCTGAAAAGTGACGTTCAAGCTGATATCTAAATGACAAGGAACCAAGGATGAGAAAATCTGGGTGAAATCATTACAGAAACAAAAAATGGCTAGTGAAAAGGCCTTAAGCTAGTGTTCCAAAAGCCAAGAGAAAAAAAGGGAGCAACACAGTATCAACTGTGTTGTATATTCCCGGGAATTCCAGAAAGATAAGAGAAAAGGAGCTACTGAAATTGACAATGGGAAGCTGTTAGAAGGTCTTATCAGAGTGGGCTGAGGGGAGACGTTAAAGTAAGAGGTGGAGATATCAACTATGGACAGTTTTTTTCAATACATTTTGCTATAAAATGGACAGAGAAATCAGATAGTAATTGCAGGGTGATAATGAAGTCAGACAGGGTTTTTGGTTTTTGTTTTAAAAGAAGATGCTAGAACATCTTGTATACTGATGGAATGATCTATGAAGGGAGACAATGACATGGAAAGAAGTGGGGATAGTCAGATCAAATTCCCTGAGTGGGCAAGAGAGTATGGTCTAGAAGCTACATAGAGAACTTGGATTTTGATCCAAGTGAACAAAGACTGACCATCCAGAGTAATAAGAGGGAAGGTCAAGGGAAGGCTCAGATGCTAATATGTCAGCTGGAATTCTTTTAGTAGGAAGACGAGCAAGTTCATCTCTCATTGCTTCTATTTTCTCAAGCCTATGAGATATATTTGTTGCATGACAGCAGAGATGGTGTAGAAAATTAGAGACAAGGAGAAGATAACTTGAAAAATTTGATGAGTTTTGGTAGACTCAGCAGGTCTAAGCATACACATCTAATACACTTGAATGGTTATCTTTACTCAAACCTCATGAGGACAAAAGGATTTGTCAAGAAAAAAACAAGTCCTTCCTGCAAAAAGAATGAACTGTAATATACCATTCTTAGCTTCTCTCTCTCTTTCTCTCTCTCTCTTTGTGTATATACACATTTACTGTATGAACACATACAAAATATATTCAGTGAATATTAATGCACTTTGACGATGTGAGGGAGGTTATCAGCCACATTAACAAGAAGAGTCTTTCTTAATTGGGGCCCAAACTTAAAATAGAACTTGAGCCTGGGTAGCAGCATAACCTTTCCTGTGCAAATCATTAACACCCGGCAATTATCGATTCAGATACTGAGTTTGAATCACTTCACACGATACAATGGAAAGCAGAATAAGTAAATTACCCCACACTGTGGCCAATAATCAACACCAAAATTTTGCGTCCTCCATTAGAAAATGGGCTGCCTTTTTATCCTCATGTTTCCCAAGGGACATCTTCAGAGAAACCAAAAAACGTATGAAGAAGAAAAGCTTTTTGAATAATCCCTATGTCCTCTCCTTACCAGTAGGAGGACAATGACTAAAGTGTCAGTGTTCAGGCTCAATGAGAAACCATAGACATATTCTGTGCTCTAACAGCATCTCTCCTGTCCTCAGTCACACTCCAAGCATGGATACCTCAGTCTTTCTGCTTCTCCAGATCCATAGCTCAAAACTTGTATCTCTCTTGGCCTGAAAGAAACTACAACGCACCCAAAACACTCCATTTGCTAATGGAGCTATAGTAATGATCTTCTCAGAATTGTGCAAGCTGTCCCGCCTCAAAGTTAATAGCTGAAAATATAAGGAGAAACTAATCAGATATTGAGTCCAGAGTGGTATTCTGAGTAGGGATAAAACTGTTGTTCAATAAGGACTGGCATAATCCAAAGCCCAGCTGAGGTCGGTGCAAAAAGACATACATTTCATGTCCTGTACTGAATTTCTAGCACAAGATTAAGAGTAAGAGATGGCGAGTCAGGATTAGAGCCTGCAATCTAATGTATTGCATCAAAGTAGGCATCAAAGACAGAATGGCAGAACTTTGGTCTATCACTTAATCAATGGACTTCAGATTTCTTTCTCAGTCTATGTTTCTAATGGCCCCTCTTGGGAAGAGCTTGGAGAGATGTCCTGTGCCAGACCAGGCATGAGGAGACAGGGCCAGAAATGAATTAGATTAACGCTTTGAGTGATAACCCATCAGCCACTTCAACCTGCCTCAAAACAGTGTCCGTGTGAAAAGAGGGTGGAAAGTTTGATTCCACTAAAAAAAAGATGATGACAAACTAAAGCAATGTGTCACTCTGAACAAGCTCAGGGAAAGAATAAGGATTGCAAATGTCAGGAATATTGGCTTATACTTAACTGAAACGTTATAACTGCAAAAAAAAAGGAGTCACTGTAGGGATGACATTTTTCTATAAAATAGTTGTTAATAGTTGATGCTGTAGCACAAAACTGTAAAATCTACTGGATGAGCCTTTGGCTATTTAAGCTTATAGAAGCAGTATGGCTGCAATGCCTCACTGAAGAAAATGCAAACCTTGTGGAGAAAGAGAGAAAGGGATGCTTACTTTGAAGTGAAGATTATTAATGACATTATTGGTAGCTTAATTAAGAAGCTTGTTGCTGACTGTGTTAATAAATTGGCACAATTTCAATTCAGAATGACAGTGCTCAAGGGAAGGTCTCTCTCTCTCTCTCTCTCCCCCCACTCCTTTCTCTTCTTTCTTCTTTGTCTATAAGATATGACATAGCATACATGGGGAAATGCTTGATGTCACTCATGTGGGGAGCAAACACAGAAATTCAAAATCTCAAAACCAATCTTAGAGACTTTGTTCAGAAACGGAACAGATTGAAATGACCTCTAGCAACAGATTGTGTCAGAGGAAAAGGAAAAGAGGCCATTCCTATAAGACAGCAAAATAATACGAAGTGACAGAACCTAATGCCGTAACAGTTTACGTATGTCACCGACAAATTGCAATAGTGGAGGCATTTGTATAGATCAAATAAACCAGCTGTAAATCAAATTAATCAAGCCAATCAAATTAATTTCAACCACCAAAGGCGCTAGGTAAAGAAAAATGTTTTAAAATGAAGACTCAATCAGACCACAAATTTAAAATAACCTATTACAATCATCCATTATTCTGCCACAATATATGGCTTTTCTGTAAAACTTTTGTGCAGGTTCTATGAAAGCATTTCCTGCGTTCCCAGCAAATAAAATTGTGTCTTCTTGAGACAGCATTGTCTTTCATTGTCCCCTTTTGAAGTCTGTACGTGCGGTCACACGTTATGATCATATCATTAAAGTATTGTATCGTCCATGGCACAATCCTTGAGATTCTATTTACTTGCATTTTTAGTTGACATAAAATGTCATTTTCACTTGCATAAGAGTAGTGCTAAAATTGTATTCATCACTACTGAAAGCTAACTAATCTGGCTTGAAATTGACTACAGAATCAAAAATCTCAGAACTGAATAGAAACTCAAAATCTATTTCATCCAAAGACATTACAGAAAAGAAAATTGTGGCTCAGAGAGGCAAAGGGTTGCCCCATAGCCACAGGTGTTTAACATACAGCGGAAGAGCTCACACTCAGTTCTGTGTTTTCTAGTGATGCAAGTCAAAGACTTTTCATGAGAACAGAATATTCGTCTCAAGTAGCCACTTTAATCATTTTATTATAGTTGAAATAGTCCCTTAAAGTGTTGGTAATAAAAATGGTTTAAACACACATACACTTTCCTCAATGAATCCATTTTGAAGACTTGAACTTACAATGGTGAATGAATGAAATATGGTAGTCTTAAATTCTAGACAGAAAAATCACAGGTTCTCTTTTTTCCTTTCTCCTTTCTTCCTTTCTCACTTTGTTCCTTTCTTTTTTGCCTTTGCCTCCTCTTCCTCCTCTCCACCTTCTTGTTCTTATTCTTGTTCTTCTTTTGATATTACGGTGGAAGTGTTGATCAGTTCTTTGACACTCTTCCCTTTTAGATTGAGGTCTAATTTCTCAGTGGGCTAGACTTGATTACTCTCTTCCAGTGATTAAATGTGGGAGAGGTAACCATATATAACTTCTGACACCATGTCATGAGAGGCATTGCAATGTCCCCCTTGCTCTAATTTTTTGGGTCATTTGTTCTGGAGAGGCCAGAGGCCACAGGGGGAGGATGCTCAAGTAGCCCACAGGGAGCCCTTAAGGGGAGGTGTGGAGGCCGTCTGCCTATAGCCATGCGAGTGAGCTATCTGGAAATGGGGTATGGTGACTGTGAGCGCAACCCCAGATGCCCTCCTGACTATGACTTCATGACAAATTCTGAGCCAGAGCCACCCAGCTAAGCTACTCATGATAGCCGGACCTGCAGAAACGACGAGATAATAATAGTTCTCCCTTAAAGCCTCTACATTAGAGATAATTTTTTATTTAACAGTAGATAAGTAACGAAGCCAGGAACACTACCTTTATCATGTCAAATTTTGGGTCAGCCTTCTTAAAATTAACTAGCAGGCTTTCTTTTAAAAAAAATGTTATGAATTTTCCCTACAAAAATAGATAATTCAAATTAACCAGATATGAATAATGAACACTTAAAATTGAAGAATGCCCGATAATAATTACTCACATTTTAGTGTAGATCTTTGAAGATGTTTGTTAAGCATTGGGTTTTAAAAAGGCAGCAGGTATGTTCATAGTGAAAGCGTAAGAACATAAAATGTGAAAGTGGACTGCCTGGGTTCCAACCTAGGCCCTTCCACTAACCAGCTGTGTCACCTTGAATAAGCTACTTCTTTTTGCCTTAGTTTTTGCATCTTTAAAATAGGGATAATAAGAGCTTGTCTGTCACTTAGGCTTGTGTGGAAGTTTAGATGAATGGAATTAAGAGACATAAAAGCATTAGAAGTGCAGTTGAACCATGGAAATCATTCTACACATTTGTGCTGTCATTATTATGATGGCATCCTATGCAAGGAAACCTTTCCTGTTCTGTTGGTGTTGTCCCAGCCGTCTTGGGCATAGTTGGTGACTCCCTCCTGAATCATCTCCTCCATTGCTCTTTGTTCCCATACAGTCTTGGATTTCTTCCTCTGTAACCAGTGTTTCTTATCAGTTATTTTTGCCTGTTTGTTCTCCTCTGACTCTAGGATCTGGAACACCCCAATATCTGTCTTTGGATCTTTATTTTTTTCTCCAGACTCTGCCCAAAAGGGACCTCTTTTGGTCTGATGGTCTTATACACCCAGGCCATCCCCAGTTTTCTCTCACCTCATCATGGGATAGTCTTCCCCCCTTCACTGCCTCCCAGTCACAGCACCCTCGGCTCTTCTCTTCAAGCAGGACAAGCCCCTTGTGCCTCCAAGTGCCTACAGGCACCATTCCCAATGCCTTCCTCCAAACCTCTGTGTGGTTTGTCTCATTCTTTATCATAGAAAAGGACTTCCTGACCACCTCTATTGTTCTTTTTTTCCTTTGCGAAAACCTTCTGGTCACCTGAGGCCAGTGAAAAATTATTTATTTTTCTTTGTCTGTCTTTCCCCAAGTGCCTTTTCCTTGCAAAATGCTTAATGTAACACCAAGGGGAACGTGGAAGTGAGGTTACCTGAGTGGCGGCCAGGGACTTCAATACAAGCTGGAGGGCAGGGTGTGGGTGGGACAGGTGATAGTAAGGGACAGGCTGCTCAGGCAGAGGTCAAAGGTTTTGTTTTTCTGCAGGACCGAGTTAAGCTAAGGAGCATGGGCTAGAATCCTGGGTGGGAAAAGTGTGAGTGGGGACTAGCGGGCAACCCTGGGTTTTACCCACATTCCTGGAGGAGAAATAGCAATCAGGTGTGAGGATCTGCTCTTGTAGGCTCCAAGGGACAGAACAGGCCAGATGTGCTGCATCAGGGAAATTTCTCTCCTAGTTGGTCCTTTTATACAGTATGATTATTGTATGTTGTGTTATATTGGTTATGTTATATGTTGTGGTACTCATTCATTTGTGCCACACACAAATACTTCTGAGTACCTACTGTGTGGCTGACAATGTTCTAAGTACTGATATCAGTGAAGAAAACAGCCATGATTGAGCCCTTGTAGAGTCTACATTCTAGTTTTGATAAACAGTAAACAAAAGACACAATGTATACATTATACATTACATTAAAAGTGGTAAGTGCCATGGCTTAAAAAAAGTGGGGGAGGAGAGGAATAACAAGGTATGGAATTGGTTCGAGGTCAGGGACAGGACAGAGTTGCAGTATGCAATATGTTATCAGGGTAGGCCCCTTGGGTATGGTGAGATTTACGCTAATTCTTGAAGGCAGTGAGAAATTTATCATATGTTATTTGGGAGAAGACTATTCCAGACAGAGGGACTGTGATGTCAGGCCTGATATTCATGCCTGATTGTCCACAAACTGAAGGATAGTTGAGGAAAACAGAAAAGGAAGAGGCAAAGCCAGAGGGAAGAAGGGTAGGGAGAAACACCCAAGGGGGAACAGTAGGTCATTTTATTTTTTATTTTTATTTATTATTATTTTTTAAGATTTTTATTTCTTTATTTGACAGAGAGAGATCACAAGCAGGCAGAGAGGCCCGCAGAGAGAGAGAGGAGGAAGCAGGCTCTCTGCTGAGCAGAGAGCCCGATGCAGGGCTCGATCCCAGGACCCTGAGATCATGACCTGAGCTGAAGGCAGCGGCTTAACCCACTAAGCCACCCAGGCGCCCCCAGTAGGTCATTTTAAAGAAAAGATACATTTTCGTTCTCTTCTTTTTTCCCTTTTTTGTTATGCAAGTCTATTTACTGATAAAATTTCACCATTTGACCAGCCTGTTTCTAGGCTCCGTTCATTAATTCTGTCTGATAGTCAGTAAGACTATTAATCTATACATCCAGTATTGTTTGTTTTAATCTCATAAAAGTTTCCTTAGTTTAGAACTGAATTTCTGTTTCTGTTATATTTGTCCAGATTTATTTATTAGGAATTCCAACTATCTGTATCTTGCTATCCAAACTCTATTTCAAATCATTGTGTTCCCTGTCAGTGTTTTTGTCTTTTTTCCTTTTTCTTTTGCGTTCTAGAAAAGTTCTTAAATTTACCTTCCAAATCAAGATTTAGTTCTGTGAAATACCAGTTCTGCTTTTTCCTGCTTTGAATACAGATCTCATATTGTGATAATACAGTATTACTTACTTTTCATTCTTTCTTTGCCACAGCCGGAAGTCTTTTCGTATCAATTGGCTATATTAAAAACTCCTTTCATCTCTTGTCCTCCCCCTGCAAAGACATATTTTGATTAAGAAAGCAGCATACCTTTCTAAAACTACTTCTGTTTCCTATAATATTTTCTTAATAAACATTTCCATTTTGGCTTCTAAAGTGATGGTCTATTTTAATTTAATGTTACATAATCATTTCCGCGCATACATTTGTTTCTCTTTGTATGTCCTTGAAAAAGGAACATTCTACCCAAGCTTGATATTTAAGAAAACTCCCCTTGAATGGATTTACCTTGTAATGCTTTAATGAAAAATATAAACGTTACTAGCTCTCCTATCTTAACTGCCAGGGTTGGCAAACTTAAGTGTCCCTCACCAGGTCTGGGATCTGCAATTGAATGGGGGAGGAGGCTCAGCTAGCCCAACAGGGAGACATCACATCTGCCCTTCCTGCTCTGGATTTGACAATGTCCTGCTCTGGATTGGTTGTGGTACCACCAATCATTATCTCCCGTGGTTTTCTTTTTGGTCCAGCCTGTGCTCCAGGGACATGGCATTGTACTTTATCTCCTGATACGTTCTACTGACCCTATCTGGAGAAAGCCCCCCTTGGGATTTGTTGAATGCTCCCTGAATTTCTCACCCGTGTGATTGGTAGCACGTGGCTCCCCTTCCCCAGCAGTGGACCTGCAAAGGTCGAAAGCCCCACCAGAAGGGCATGTATGGGCTCTCTGTTGACATCAGCCCTCCAAATTTTGGCTGTTTTCTCAGAGTGCACCTTGCTGCTTTCTCAGAAGGGGACATTGCTATTAATCTTTGAAGTTCTCTGTTCCTTTGGTCTCACACCGTGGACCCCCTCACCCTGTAATGATTAAGTGAAGTTAGAAAAGAGGCTTTGCTTCCAAATGTGTGCATACAAAGCAGATGAGGGGACAGTTCTCCACCTGCTTTTCTCATCCACAGGGCTCAAAATCTCCTGTCAGAAACAGTGCAGAAGGCTTCTTTGAATTTTTGCCTTTTCCCAAACAATTGAGTCATGAGCAGAAAAATCATTTATCCCTTTCATTTATTATGTCCCAGGCATCTAGAAAATTACCAAACACAGACTAGCGATATGGATGAAAAACTGCTATCCTTTCATTGGGAAATGAGTAACAACTCAACATTTACATTCAATCCAGTCTGCCTCTGATCATTAAATCTGATTCAAGTTCAAATGAAATGGTGTCAATCACATATTCTGTGGCTATTTTAGCTCCCACATGTTGCCTTGAGGTAAAAGACAAGTGAGGAGAATTCAAGCAGAAGCAATGCTGAGATTTCAGGTAGCCCCTTGGTAATTTTGTCTCCAAATTTTCAGTGTTTACTCTTTAAGAGAAACAAAAGGAAGTGAGAAATTCATCCTGAAAAGGTAATTGCCATTAATAGTAAGAGGAAATTCATACCATATGTTAAATTTAACTTAAATCAACTTAGGGGAATTGGAAATCTAATGAAGCTAATACATTGAGGACCTAGATTAATACAAAACTCCAATGACTCTGTAATTGCAAAGTCTATTTTCAAACAATAATATATTAATTACATTTTGCATTTGTCTGGGCCCCAACTATTTGATAATTGGTAGAGCTGCAAGAAGAAGCAAACCATTTTGTGCACCCTGATTGCATTATATTTTTGTTCTTAATGATAGTTGCTGTCAGCAGTTACAGCTTTGTGACTTGTTTTATTTTAACTCTGTAGATTCATGTAGTTGGTACAGAATGATTGTATAATCGATGTCGATTACAGCACTGATGCTTGTGCGTCATTAATGTCATACCCTTTCCTTTGTCACTGCATTTAACTGTAACACTGTAAGACAAACACGCCTCTTCTCCTCTTCTTATTATACTGCATGCCATTAAAAGTGAAAAGAAATGCTATATTTATCTTGATATATATTAAAAAATAATGAAGAGGATAATTATCAAGGCTGCCTTGCAGTTTCACGGCATGGCTGTCAGTTATAAACTGCTTGATCCGCACTCTTTTAGTTCATAATGTCAGAAAAAAAATCTTGTGATTGAAATACAGTCATTTAATTAATTTCTCTCTAGTATTTCTTTCAGTGCTACACTTGTGATTTGAGCTTAGGGATGGGAAGTTCAAGTTTGGAAAAATAGAAGACTGGCAAAGCTGGGCGGTCAATTTTTGTTTTATTTGGATATTTAATCTCTTAGCACTGAATGGCAGAAGCAAAGAAATGCCACAGATTTTAAAATGTCCAACTTAGAGTTATGTGTCAACCAACGGCAAGATGGACAGACTGGTTTTGTATATGCTGGTTCTTGGTTATGAAAGGTCTTCCATGTAATGACATTGACTCAATACCACATGATCAATAAGCAATAAGCAATCAAGGAGCCACGAGAATCCTACTTTACCATTTTTCAGATGGAATTTTTCACTACCAGGGCTCTTATTACACATGAAACACAGGAAACCACATATGGGAGAGTTGGTTTTCAGAAATATGAATCACAAAAGAACATGCTACTAGATTTATGAAACACCCAGATAATGGTTTAAAATAATCACCAAATCTAAAGTCTTCTGACCTTTATCATCATGAAGAGTCCTTACAATTAGAGTTTCCTAACTTTTGATGCAACAGAAATTTTGTATTATGGTCATGAAATCTTGATCAGATTTGGTCTGATCCAACTGGTAAGAATACACATGTAAATCATTTGGCAAAAACTCACATAAAAAAATCTAGAAAATAATTTAAGGTAGTTCAAATTTGAAGGCATAATGCTGATATCTGGTAAGTTGTAGAGTATCATTTTCCCCTTTCCTCTATATTGTTTGGCTATAACCAGCTAAGCTAGTTAAGTCCAGTTTGCCTTCTACTTGTGGATCCTGTTTCTACAGATTATCATTAACAGGATCTTCAAGCACTCTCCTAACAAAGTTCCTCACTGAGATTTGTATCTTATCTCTTGATTAACTTAAGCTTTAGAGGGGAAGGGTCTTGAGGGCAGAATCCATGTTCCAATCATCTTTTTATCTCCATTGACGAATACAACACGTTTTGTAAGTAGTTACCAAATAACAATTTCTTATACAAAATAAAGGAAGAATAATGAGATTAGCTTTTCATTAATAATTTCTCTTTGTTTTTTAGCAAAGAGTGCTATATTATAGCATGTTTAGCTATCTATTCAGATATCTCTGTTGCTATAATTTCCCAAATAACTTGGCATCACAGCCATTTTAGAATAATCACAAGAACTTTAAAGTGTACCTCCTTTCTAGGTGTGTCATGTCCTCATTATCATCTGTTTTAAATCTTAACTAATTCAGCTTGTAAAAAAAAAAATCACTTCAAATCTTTCCAAATCTCAGCTAAACTGGAAAACTGGCCAAACAATCCTTCAGCAATGCTTTAGAGGCAGGTTAGTTTAAATGTGATATTTTTGTCCATCGTTGTTGGGTTGTATCATTCTTTTGGAGCTTCATTTGCTATTGAATGCCTTCTGAAAGGAAAGGAAATATTTGGGATATATATGATCTTAGTAGTACAGCTGGCCAGTGTGGCCAAGGAGCATGCTCTATTTTTTAACAGTCAATGGAAAAGAAGTTGAGCCTACAGAGAAAGTTGATACCCAGAGGTTTCAAGTATTTTACTGTTTGTTTTCCTGCTTTAAATATAATGGCACATTAGGTTATTGATGGGCAAATTCAGGATAATAAGAAGAGCCCACAAATAGGAGGGGGACAAGAGGAAGAAAGAAACAGAGAACAGGTTCTATGTTGCAAAGAACTTTAACAGGAAAAAGAAGGAAACAGCTGTATGGTTTGACATTCCTAGTGAGCCGATTAATGGAAACTATGGGAAACTAAATGTGGAATCAAAGATTCTCCATGAAAAAGTTGCTGCTACAGAGTGCATCTGGCATTGAATGTGATATTGGCTCTGTTTTTTCAAAATTTCTTAGTTTGAGAAAGAGGGAATTTCACCTCAAACTCTATATCCTATCTTTAAATATGAGCAACTGACCATTAACATTTTCTTGCTGTTAAGATTAGATATCACATCTGTGCTATTTGAAGATGAGGAATTCAAGAATTAATCAACCATTTTCACTGAGTGGTCTTTTTCAGTGTTTCAAAATGTAAAACAATTTATTTCCCTGTGAACGTGGAATATTTATTATGTTACTGAAACAATTGGCTGAACTTTTGGAAGAAAGCAAAGAAAATGCTTTACTCAGTTCCTTTCACCAAAATATATAGTGGTTGTATCAAATCTTTATAGTAAAAGAGATAATTGCATAAGTAGAAAAAGAAAGCATGGTTGAGTATTCTGATACCCTTGGAATATAAATTCTATTTCTTTTTTTTTTTTAATTTATTTGACAGACAGATCACAAGTAGGCAGAGAGGCAGAGAGAGACAGGAGGAGGAGGAAGGCTCCCCGCTGAGCAGAGAGCCTGATGTGGGACTCGATCCCAGGACCCTGAGATCATGACCTGAGCTGAAGGCAGAGGCTTTAACCACTGAGCCACCCAGGCGCCCCTAAATTCTATTTCTAATGATGTTCCTCAAATCAGGAAATATAAAGAGCTGTCAAGTTTGACCACATAAAATTCAAAACATCTGAATAAAAACAAAGATTTAGTATCTAAAGGTAGCTGACAAACAGAAAAGTAGGAAAATTACTTTTAAATAATACAGGCAAAAGTTCATAAATATAACAATAAAGCATGAAGTCCTTTCTAAAAACAAATATGAAAGAGTTCATAGCAATAGAACAATCATCAAAGTTTAAATATAATCAGTGTACATAAAGAAAAAGAAAAAGAAAACCATATGAAAAGATCTTCAAGCTTACTAATAACAAAATACATGATAATTCAAACAACATTGAAATGTCATTTACTTTCTCTTATATAGAAAAAGAGCAAAGTGTTTCTTAATATCTAAATGAGAGTAATAGGCATTCTCACACCCGTTGATGGATTTGTTAATTTGTATAATCCCTACAAGGCAGTGTGTCAATGTGTATCATGGGGTAAATCATGCATCTGCTTTGACTGAGAAATCTTACTTCTAGAAATGCACCCAAGAGTTAATCAAACAAGCATCAACCTTTATGTTCACAAGGATATTCAGCAGAGCATCATCTATAATCTAGAAACTGGAAATAGCATACATATACCATATATCATAAGTATGCATTTATTTTTATGAATTTGTTTATAAATATCCAGATTACCCAGTATAAAATGTTTTGAGGAAGTCTGTCAAAATATTGTCATTAGTATAAGTGTCATGATTCAAGGTGATTGTTTCCTTTCTTATTTATAATTTTGTATTTTAAAATTTGGTTTAGCTTTGTTTTTGTTTTATATGATTCTGCACTTGAAAAGTGCTAGTTATCATATTAGCTTAAATACACTAAAATATTTTCTGTCTATATTTAGGTGTCCAAGAAATGTTTTTTTAAAGCACTTTTTAATTGGCACACTTTTGTGAAACCTTTTAATTGGTAGCACTATGGAAATAAAATCTTAGTCCAATACTTTATCCAAAAGTTCATTACTAGCTTTAATTTAGAATATGACACATAATTTTGTCCAGTAACTGCTGTCACTCATTAAAATCGTTATAAACAGATACTACAGCAGTTTTTATCTCCTAGGTATCTTAGTGGAATAATAAAAGAAAGATATTTTAGTTAACATTAAAAATAAAATGTAGTCATTTGAATCCCATATCCAGAGCTAGTGACGGTATAACTTAAAACCTGTCATCTAAATCTATTGAAAATCGATAATTTCAACAATGTTTTTAAGGAGATATACAGAGTAAAACAATATAGGATGTAAGAATACAGGATGCATTATTCCTCACACCCAAATTCCATGAGACCTTACTAGAAACTCAGTTGTACATGTTTTTATTCAAATCTCATTTTTGTGCACCAGATTCAAGAACAGAAATTGTTCTAAACTTTCAAGAAGATGTTCTTTTAAATTATGAGCAGTTTGGGGCGCCTGGGTGGCTCAGTGGGTTAAGCCACTGCCTTCGGCTCAGGTCATGATCTCAGGGTCCTGGGATCGAGCCCCACATCGGGCTCTCTGCTCAGCCAGGAGCCTGCTTTCCCCTCTCTCTCTGCCTGCCTCTCTGCCTACTTGTGATCTCTCTCTCTCTCTGTCACATAAAAAAATAAAATTAAAAAAATAAATAAATAAAAAATTATGAGCAGTTTATAGAAAGTTTTAAAACATTCAGAAAAGGTTTTGATACTTATCTGAAAATTCGTTTTCTTCATTCTGAAATCTTACTTTTAAAGCTACTTTTCTGTGAAAGTGGAGGAGAGCCTATACATACCTACTCCAAGCATGTAGAAAAATGTGTATTTTCATGATACAAATTATAAGGCATGCCTAATTTTCCTCTAAAGTGAGATCAGACTAGGGGGTGTGATGATCACATACCTAACATTTAACTTTCCAGAGGACACAACCATCTTGGTAATTATATTGACACAGGAATGTGCAATGTATACAGAGGATGTATTGACCAGACTAGTTGCCTTGGTTTGTCTTACTTCAAACCATCTGCTCTTTCCTTTTCATTGTAGCCCATGGATTTGGGACGGAATATTTTCAAAGGTTAATTATCTCAGGTTTCAACTCCAGGAGTTTCTTGACCTCTCTCTCTCTTTTCCGTATCTAGTGAAAAACCTCTTGCTACTCCTCAGGTTCTCTACCTTTATAACTGGGGAAATACCACCAGCATGGCTCACTGGGGTGTGGTGACAGTTTTTTTTTCTTAATTACTCAAAATGTGCAATGTGCTAATTACTTGATTCACAAGGAAAAAAATCATTAAATAAAAAGCACATTTGACTGGTTTTAGCATATTAGGGCATATATTTTTATTTAAATGCAGAGAGCATCTGAATGTTAAATAAGCCACAAAATATGTTCATGGTGAAACTAATTAACACTACAACCATGAACACAATTCCCTTATGGGTTAATTTCTCAATGAAACTCAAAGATACTTTTTGACCTACTATAATGCTCCTTCTGCCAAGGTTAAGAGAAAGATATCACCATAATTGGAGCATATGAGTCTGTATTAACCTGATTTAGGTTGGGGAATCAAAGATTTGCACAAGGAAGGAATTCATAATAATTAGGGTGTAAAACATGCAAGCATAGGGGCTTAAACACAGCATGAATTAATTATTCAGTGTTGTTCAGTCCATTTGGACTTATAAATTACAAAAGGTCATAGAGAGAGGATTGTAACCCTTATTCCCTTTCCAGTCTAACAGCCCAAGACTTCTTAAACCTCTTCCTTGCAGGGTATGGACAAGCATATTTAAAATTATGAAATAGTAATATACAAAAATTAAAGATAGGTAGGTACATTAAACAAATGTGAGGTATGTGAGGACAAATAAAATCGTGGACACTTTTTTAAGTAATCCCAGGAATCAAAAACATTTAAATTTCACATATCACTCAAATAGTTGTCACTTCCATTTTTTGTAATCTGTATTATAATAAATTAATGCTGATTTGCATAACTATTTCACTGATAAAGTTGATATTATCCTTATTTGGCAGCACAGGTTTTAGTAAATGTAGTAAATTTTTTTATAATTTTCACATATAAGTCTTAGTAGGAAGACCCATGATCTAACAAAGACAAAAACAAAACAAACCTGAAGACTGTGGCAGGATAAACAATGGCCCTGGAAAATGTCCATGTCCTAAACCTGGAAACTGTGAACACATTACCTTGTATGGAAAAGGAACTTTTCTGATATGATTAAGTTAAGGATCTCAAAATGGGGAGATTATCCTGGATTATTTAGGTCGCCCAGTGTAGCCACAAGAGTTGTTACAAGAAAGAGTCAGGAGGGTCAGAATCAGAGACAAGGCCATGCAATGAAAACAGAGGTAGAAAAGGCGATGTGATATGGGACAACGATCCAAGGAATGTGGACAGCCTCTAGAAACTGGAAATGGCAAGGAACTGATTATTCCTGAGTCTGCAGAAGGAATGCATCCCTGCCAACACCCTAAGTTTTAGCCCAGTGAGACTGATTTTGGCTTCTGACCTACAGAAGTTTATGATAAGAAATTTGTGTTGATTTCAACCACCGTATTTACTGGTAATTTCATGCTGCAGCAATAGAAAACTAATACAAAGACTATAAAAAGCCAACAAAACACAGTGAACCCCCAAATACACGACTGTATTAATGTGTAATGAATATCATTTCCCAAAATAATGTAAATATCAGAGCTAGAAGATTCCGTATAATTTTAAAGAGTCCGTGTCTTTGTTTTTAGGGAAACAGCTAAACTAAACACATCCTTTTTTGTCTTGAAAATTCAAAGAGGTGGTTTGCCCCGCGTACGGACCAAAAGCAGGTAGCTCCAAGATGGTCCACTTTGGTATACTGATTATTTTAAACAAAAGTTACTTGAGAGATAGCCTATGCAAGGATACTCAGACTCTCTTCTGTCCTCCTGAAAGCAGGAAATGAATCTCCCATGAAAATGGTACCCTCCCTGTGTGGGCAAATAAAGAGACATCCTTATCACCAGAGATTGCCAATTTGGAGCCTAGAAGCCTATATAAACAACCTGTGTTACTTTTTACTAATTTACTACCCCAACTCAAATTCTGTTTAGAATTCTGTACTAATTGAAGCTCCCAAGGTTACTTTTTTTTTTGTCCCATCAATTCCTCTGAGATTTATTGTTTGTCTTTTTTGTCTAAAACATGAAAAATCTGCCTGCCTTGATCACGTCTTTGGGTCTCAATTTCAACATTGGACCTCTGTGCAATGTAAGCAAACTTTCTTTTTTTCCTCTCTTGTTAATCTGTTATGTAAATTTAATTTTAGTGCAGCTAGAAGACCTCAAGGGCAGAAATAATTTTTCCTTCCCTTCACCTGCAACCTTGGTTCTATGATAGGTCCCAGTTCTATCCAATTTGTTCAGCTTTTTCTTAGAATAAGAACAGAAAGGAACACTTCCAAGCTCTTTACATGTTGAAGTTGAGACAAGAAGTCCTTTCCCTGACTTTTTAAACTTTAAGACATCGATTTACAATTTTAAATGGGGGTAGTAAAAACTGTTCCTACCAAGACAGTTATGTCTCTGAGTAAAGACTATTAAATAGTGTGGCAGGGAAAGTCAAATGCAGATGTGGGAATGAATGTTAAGGAACAAAGCAATGGCATATGCAAAGACTGTGAGGCAAAGAGGCTAGTATGGCCAGAGCAGAGTGAATGGGCGTGATAGAAGATTGACCCAGAGAGGTAGTGAGAAGAATAGGGTCCTTTAGGTAACTGTAAAGATTTGGCTTATATTCTATGAGAAATGGAATCTTTGGAAGGTTTTTAGCCAAGTGATGGCGTGATCTGATGAGTTTTAAAAGTATCGTTCTGTCCTGTGGAGATTAGACTAGAAGAGAACAAGTGAGAAGGGGAGAGACAAGTTGGGGTATAACTGCCATGATTATTCGGTGGGTTATGATTTAGACCACGTGGAAGTGGTTGTCATAGTGAGAACTGCTCACATTCTGGACGTAAGATTAAGGCCAATAAGATTTGCTGGACTGGACTCCGAGTGTGACAGAAAGCTTCGAGTAAGGCAGGACTCCATTTATATTTTCCTTGGGCAACTGAAAGACTTGATTTACTCTGATGACAAGATAGCTTTCTAAATGATATATCTGAAGACGTCTCACCTAAGATTACAAGTCTTTGACCACCTCTCCATTTTGTTCAGTCCAGCCTTTTCAGCATGGCCTTCAGGCACTCTCCTGCCCACCAAGCCATGGCATTTGTTGTTTGTGTAATGCTCTAGGCCCAAGCCTATTCCTCCTTGACTCTATTGTATCATTCATGCTGAAATGTTTGAGATTCTACTGAAATGTCATGCTGTCTCAGGTCTCAGCATACTTATGCTCTCATTTCCTTTATTTAGAATCCCTTTTTTCCCATTCCTTTCAGATGGCTTATTCCTGCTGATACTTAAAAATTCAGCTCAAATATTATGTCCTCTACAAACCATAAAACAGACCCTTAACTATAGAGAAAAAACTGAGGGTTGCTAGAGGAGAGGGGGGGTTGGGCTAAATGGGTGACAGATATTAAGGAGGGCACTTGTGACAGGCACTGTGATGTATGGAAGTGATGAATCATTAAATTCTACATCTGAAACTAATATTACACTATATGTTAACTAACTGGAATTTTTTTTTTAAAACCTGAAACAAAGAAAGAAAATTAAACCCCCTAGAAAATTTCCTCAAACCATTCCTCTGTGTTTACTGGTTCCAAGTCTGGGGAAGCTGCCTGTGTCACTGATGCTCCTGTGGTTCTGTGCTGATTTTGTTGTACTTCAAGTGTCTGGCTACAAGGTGGCCCCCAATATGACTGTCTTTGAGGGTTGGGGTGAGCCGAGTCCCTATAATATCTATCTCTCTGTGATCACAGTCTTTGAGCTCAATATGCATTAATGGTCTGAGAACTGATACTCTTTCTTTTTTTGGATTTCTTAATTTTGTTTTGTTTTACATTTTGGAGTCTAGAGAGCTCAACAAGTTTTGGAAAGTGCCTGCAGCATGTAAAGAAAAATCCTTTAATTATTCCATGGGAAAAAATAAAGGTCAATAACTAACCATTCGCACTAGCAGCACATGTGTCTAATGATACAGAATCACTGTCAATTTGAAGAGAAAGAAAAACTCACATGTGTGCAGTTTTTATAAAAACGAAAATCTTAGAAACATCATTAGTGGATAAAAATCTAGAGGCACATGTTCTACCACATTTTTAGTTGTTTTTTTTTTCCTTAAATGTTAATGGGGCATTTTATTTTGGACAATTTAATTCACTGGTATTTCTCTTGTGCTCAAAGTTGAAGATAAATAGTCATAACCAATCCAGGTTTTCCCTTAGAATTTTACATTCTAATGTTTTTCTTGGAAGGAAATAATCTTGTGAGACAGTGGAGGATTGTATAGAAAGACCAAGTCCACTATGTATTCACTGAAAAGTAATGTGGGTCAAGGACTTGGAGAGAGAACTGCTATTGACTTCTTTGACAATATTCATTAATGAGAAAACAATAAGATAAATTTGTCTATAGTTGGTTGAGTGACTGCCTTCAGCTTAGGTCATGATCCCGGAGTCCCGGGATTGAGTCCCACATCCGTCTCCCTGCTCAGGAGGGGGGTCTGCTTCTCCCTCTGAGCATCCCCCTCTTATGCACACTCTCTCTTATTCTCTCTCTCTCTCAAATAAATAAATAAAATCTTAAAACACACACACACACACAATCCAGGACAGACCAGATGCAAATTATGTTTAATTTTCAAAATTAGAAAGTCCAGAAAACAGTTAGCTTGACTAACAGTATAGGTCAAGACTCAGGTTTTGGAAAAAAATTAAAATCCAAAGGAAAATCCCACTGATGTGAAAAATAGAGCAATTTTTTTTAAAGATTTTATTTATTTCATAGAGAGAGAGATCACAAGTAGGCAGAGAGGCCAGCAGAGAGAGAGAGAGAGGAAGAAGCAGTCTCCCTGCTGAGCAGAGAGCCCGATGTGGGCCTCGATCCCAGGACCCTGGGATCATGACCTGAGCTGAAGGCAGAGGCTTTAACTCACTGAGCCACCCAGGCACCCCCCAAAATAGAGCAATTTTTAAAGAAACTATACATTAATGAAAAAACATATACATATTGTATAACAAATGTTAAGGCCAAACATGTTGCATCAATTTATATCAATAGCTACTCTGTTCTTTCATGAACAAGGTAATTTTTTTTCTTTATAGTTGTAAGACTGCAGAAGAGAATTAATATATTGGAATGCAATGTACTATGTTCAAAATTAACTTGAACCTCAGGGGTTCCAATTTTGTAGGGTCAGGGATGGAGTTTCCTTTGAGAGGAGAAAATTTATCTTTCTTATAATAAAAACTAAGAAAAGGGGAGGGGGACTTTTTGACATGGTATGTCTTTGAAACCTGAACATTTTGATGTTACACATACAATTCAGGATATAATTTTTTATTTTCCAATATTTCCTTTTGAGGAAATGGAGATGGATTTGGAAGATAATCTACAATGATGTACTCAAGAAGTCCATCTTTTCAAGCCTTTCTTTTCTTTTAGTGTCTTGGTACCAGTAGACCCTCAGACAACTCTAGAGCTAGGGAAGGCGTTTGGGTGATTGGCTAGCTAGAAAGACATACGTGAGACTTTACTTGTTCAGCACATTCCTTGACTATTCCGCTGATTATGTATACCAAGGCAGACACCTTGCATCCAGTGTAACTCTGGTTCTGTGATTTGGGTAATTTGGGTAATCCCAAAGCATAAAGATATATCCCTTTTGCACTTCCAAGAAATTAATAACAGAGCACGTCAGATTTTTTTGACAAATGGAGAACTTGCACAAAGTTAAATACACACAATATCTAAGAGACAAGTTAGGTATTAAGTGCTCTATAGTATACTAGTTAGAATCTAGTATATTAGCTTGTTTATAGATGATCTATAAAATGCATACATATTTATTTTATTTTATTTTGAATTACACAAAGGGAACAATAGTTCATCTTTCATGTAATGTTTAATCAATATAAATTAAGGGCTCCTTTTGATTAACACCCTAAATGCAGCCCTAGAGCAGAAAGAGGCATTGTTATCACTTCTACACACGTAAGAATACTGTAAAATATATACTCTGTGCATTTTTTATGGTTGACATCACTCAGTATACATTAGTCTTCAACTTGCTTTTTTTCTCCTTCTACAGGGTTGAAAAAAACTTTCCATTTCAGGCAATACAGACACAGGTTATGCTTTTTCAGTCAACTGTTTAGTAGTATTGTGTGCAATGGATTACCTGTAAGTAACTTAAACATTCCTTTGTTGATAGTTATTTAGATATTTCGGTAAAATTTCTCCTTTCTTTTTTTCCTCTCTTCTCCCCTTCTATTACCACCATGTATCTCCATGATAGAGCTGGAAAAAAAAAATTCTAGACTGAAGGATATACACGTTTACACTTCCATAGATATACCTAATTACCCTCTCATAATCTACGTTGAATTATAGCTCCATCAGCAACATGTAAGAATGCTAATTTCTCCCCACCCCTAACAACCTTCAGTGTTATTAAGTGCCAATGGATAAAATATGTACTTCATGTTCTCTACATTTATTCCATCCTCATGAATAGTAAAGCTGAGTATCTTTTTGTATGTTTATTGGCCATTTGTACTTCCTTGACACTGTATAAATATTAAATAAATGAATGATTAAATTACTGAATGAAGCAATACGTTTAGGGTGCTAGAGAAATGAAAGTTAATCACTGCCATCCGGGAAAATGAAAATGTTTCTCTGGCATTATGATTACAATCTTATTATGCCAAACATGGAAATTAAATAGCTCCACTTTATTTTTTATTACGCACAGAGAGGTCATATATGATTCCTGGTTAACAACTGGACTACGCTTAATATGAGTTTACGAGTCCACTAGGCATCAAAACTCACCCTGGTTACATTTATTTTCCTTTTCTGTATGTGGTGTTCTAGATTTAGCACCTGTCCTTTAGTGTGTTGTACCTCTGCTTATTATATCTAGCTAGAAATTTGGTTCATAGATGGAGTGTGTGTGTGTGTGTGTGTGTGTGTGTGTGTGTGTGTCTGCATGTTAAGTTTATTTTTAATCAGAAAGAATTGTGCAAAAGTTCACATTTGGAGGCTTCCTTCACCCCCTTCAACCCCCAACTTCTCCATTTCTTTTTCTTCTCTTGAGCACAGTTTCCTCTTTTTCTCGTTTCTTTGCATCACGATGACATGTGTTAGGTATCTTCATTTACACCGAGGACTTAAAGTAGTACCTCTCCCAGTAGTACTTTATTCTAACTGTTATCGAAGTCTAAGCCAAATGACAGAAATTCTGAGTGACAGAATTGCTGAAATCAGCTAATTAGAGGGGAAGGTAGTGTACTTCTCATCAGCAGGGACAGTCCCAAAGTGAATGTCTGAAACATTACATAGGCTCTTATCCAGTATTAGATTAATTGAATTTGGCCATTTAATTGCCATCGGCATAGCTAACAGACTATGTGTGAGGCACTCTTTATGTGTGAAGTTTTAGTTTAATCCTCATGGTATCCCTATGCTCTTTTTTTTAAGATACTAGGGAACTGAGGCTTAAGCGCATACGCATAAAGGAAAATATGAATGAAATGCGCACTTCGTAGGTAACACAGAGCTAATTTTCAAAGCTAACCTTTTGTGGGTGGTTCTGTATAGTATTAGGACACTGCAGATGGTCAGGAGATCAAGGAAACTCTGTAAACACCCCCAAACATTAAAAGTGCCCCAACTTTGAGAAGACTTCTATAAACAACTGACATATAAAGGCCTTTTCTAAATTATGCAAGCTCTTTCATTTTAGCACATTTATTGAGTTCCTTCAGCATTGCATTAAAAAGGAACAAATGCATAATATAAAAACCAACAACACACTAAATTGGGAGGATCTTGATCTTGAAGGATCCAGCAGAGAAAAGGAAAGTGCCACAAAGCATGTGGCATATTTGATGTCAAATTTCTTCATATAAGGACACTGCTATAAAATGTAAATATCTTCAAAGGATTAACCCTTCCCCATCATGAAAATATGCACATTTTCAAAGGGGGTGAAGCATTTTCTAATCTGAACATCTTTAAAGGGGGGAAATCAATAAATGGCATGAAAAACTTCAAAGCAGGACCTCCTGTCAATGACAGAAGTTCCTCAGCAATGCGGAGGCTTTGAAGGAGGACTCCCAGTGCTGGGAAAGCTTTGAAGTGACTGAAAACAGACATTTATAATTACGGAAAGGTGCAGTGTCCAGCAGGGATAGTACAAAGACACGTCTGAGGTAGGTGCAGACGGAGATCGGGAGGTGGCAAGGACACTGACCTTGCACCTCCCAGCCTAAAAGCCTTTCGGGTCAACTCAATAATCATATGTAAAACGGCAAGTGTAGAGTGAGAACAGTGGCGAGAGGCGAAAAACCAAATTATTTTAGATCTCACATTTCAAAAAAGAGAAAACCCTTCAGCACCCTCAAAGCAGATCTTAATACATACCGCCTGTGCTAGGTTCTTGGGTAGCTGTCTGATCTATTAAGCTGTTATCAACACTCAGCTTTCTGCAAACAAGTGTTCCAGAAGTGTGAAAAAGTCTCAGAATTGTCTTCTTTAGGTCCCTTGGTCCCTAAATTTATGATAGTGAGATCTTTTTTAATGTAGTTGTTATATAGGTCAGAAGATGTTCTACAGGAAGAAAAATGATTAAAATCTATAACTCAGCTATTGTTTAATTTGAGCCCAAACTCTTCTGAGCCAGTGATTAGGTATCTAATTTCTAAAATTATCTGAATTTTCAAAATTCAGCTGAAGACCTGTTTGAATGCAGTGATAGGTAGGACTGATACTAAACTGAGAATCAAAGGCAGTCCATGAAAACTCACAGGAGGTCAATTTTGATGCTCTATACTCTAAACTAGATTTCTTTTTTGCCTTATTTTGTCTGACATCTGTGAGGCCAAGTGAGCTAATGACAATCTCTTGATTTTTGGTGCCATTTGTTATAAAGTCAGTTTTCCCCAAATGGTTCTTTCATCATCAAATATATATGGAGCATAAAATTTCCTAGGCTCCATCCTAAGTACTTGGAATCAGTGCTGAGCACAGATGCTCCCTGTCTTTGTGGAGACTGCGATTGAGGGGCACAGACAATGACCAATATAATCAAACAGGAAAAATGTACATTATACTGTGCTCCAGGCCTTAAGGAAAAGGTATGTAAAATATCTGGCATGTTATAGGCTTCCCAGAGGAACTGAGAGTTGGGCTAAGATCCAAAGATGAGTAGTCATTAACCAGGAGAAAATGGAGGTGAATGGTGCCAGAGAGAAGGATGTCAGGTGGAAGGGGAAGAAAGTACAAAAGCCATGTGGTGGGAAGATGAGATGAATGACAATTTTATGCACAAGGAATGGGCCAGTAGGAGGAGCCAGATAATGCCGACCTTATAAAGGACTTTGGTCTTAATCCTAAAATCAATCAGAAGCCTTTGAAGAATTTCAAGCATGTGTTTGATAGAATCAGATTTACATATTGACTACATTATTTTTGCTTGAGTGTAAAGAATAAATTGAGGTGGGGGAAGGGGCAAGAGTGTCTGAGAGGAAACTAGTTAGGAACCCAGTGGAGTGACTGAAGCAAAGTGTGTTGATAGCTTTGAACTATAGAGTGGTGACAGCAATGGTAATGGAGGCAAGTATGACGGTTTGAGAAACATTTTAGGTGGCAATTTGATAACATTTGTGTTGGAAAAAATAGGTAAGAAAGAGGGAAGGTCAAGGATGATGTTCGTATTTCTGCAGGCTTGGTGGAGCCATTCACTAAAAAAGGAACTCTTGAAAGGGGATTAGATTTGGAGATAGAATAATTAGTCCAATTTTCCAATTTGGTTATGTTTAATTTGACACACAGATACTTTTGAGTCGTACAAGTGGATATGTCAAGTAGCCATTTCTGTATATGAATCTGGAAGTGAGATCTTGCCTAGAGGCAAAAATGTTTGCATCACTTATTTCTGATAGCAATTAAAGATAAATACAACTGCGTAGGAAGAAGAGATGGAAATGTGAAGACAATTATAAAAGATCCTTAAGGAAGAACTCCAACATTAAAGACTCAGCAGTTGTCTTTCTTTTTATTTTTTTAAGACTTATTTATTTTTTTTAAGATTTTATTTATTTGTTTATTTAACAGAGAGATAGAGAGAGATCCAAGAGCCTGATGTGGGGCTCGATCTCAGAACCCTGAGATCATGACCTGAGCTGAAGGCAGAGGCTTAGCCCACTGAGCCACCCAAGCGCCCTAAGACTTATTTATTTTAGAAAGAGAGAGTGCAATTGAGCAGATACAGGTGCAGAAGGAGGGGAGACAAGCAGACTTCCTGCTGAGCAGGAAGTCAGACTCAGGTGCTCTATCCCTGGATGCTGAGGTCACAACCTGAATGGAACTCAAGAATCAGACTCTTAATAAGCTGAGCCACCCAGGCATCCCAACTCAGTACTTTTCTTGAATAAATTGTGATTGTTTTCCTTTCCAGACTCCCATTGGCTTCATACTTTAAAAAGTAATCTGATATTTTATCAATGATAAAACATGGTGTTTCAATCTATGTTTTATTCCTTTAAGATGAAAAATACATCAGCATTTTTATTTCATCAACTTTTATAAATATATTTTCATATCTTCTAGAATTTTACCTACCCAATTAAATTTTCCACTGAAGTTAAAGTGGAAAAAGTCAAATATTGCTATCAGCTGTTAATTATCACAAAGAATTATCACAGCTCTCCTCTTGTCAGTTGCCTTCTTGTATCTAGACTTTTCCAGTTAATTCTTCTCTTTCATCAGAGATATTTTTCTAACATTTGAATCTGATCATGTCACTTCCTTGCACAAAATTCTCCAATGTTTCCTCATTTTATCCAAGGATAAAATCTAGAATTTTTGCCCCTCTCCATGTTCCCTGCCTTACATATTTATCATGTTTTCTCCCCGACTCCTTTCCTGATCTCATCTCCTTCCATTACTCTTTTTTCGGTATGACTCTCCAGCAATATTCAACTATTTGCATGGCCAGAACATAGCATATGCTAGAATACTTTTATGACTTTTCATGTGCTGCCCCATACTTAATGGTTTAATACTCATTAATTCAATAAATACTGAACAAGTAACTGTAATGTGGCAGACACTTTTTTGGGAATTTGAGATTCATGAGGAAAGATCTTAAAGTTTATACTCTAGTGGGAACAGGAGAAAGTAGAAACATTTAAGAAGTAGACATAAAAAATCAATTTTATATTTGTATTGAGTATGTACTATGAGTCAGACAATTCTAATACTTGGGACATATCAATGAAATAAATAGACAAAATGGCTGCAAATTCTTGCCTTGTGAAACTACCTTTCAGAGAGTGAGACAGACATTAAGCAAAACATAAGTAATATATTGATTATTAATATTAATATATTAGATAATATATTAGATCAATTGATATATATTAATTAATATATTAATATATTAGAGGACGATGTGTACTACAGGAGAAAAGGAGCATGGTAAGTGGTAGAAGTTGTTGGATGTGAACTATAGTTTTATATATGATTATTGAGGTGACATCTGAACCAAGACTTGAAGAAGTTGAGGAACCTGGCCAGGGAGGCATCTGGAGGAAGAGTGTTTTATACAGAAGTTCATGCTGTGTCTGACGTTCTCTGAAGAAAACTCCTGATGTGTTTGAGAAACATCAAGTTGTCCAGTGTGACCAGAATGAAGTGAACAAAGGATAGAGTAGTAGGAAATATGATGAAAATGGTAAGAAGCAAGTTGTGTCTCTGTAAGCCATTGGAAGAGCTTTAGGCTTTACTCAGAATAGATAAAGAATCATAAGATTTTGATCAGAGAAATTATCTGACACATATTTTAAAAGGATTATTCTAGTTGTCATGTTGAAAAGAGAGTATGGGGAGAGGGACATGGGTAGAAACAGTGAGAAAACCAGTTAGGAGTCTCCTGTAATAACATTGGTGAGAGATTAAGATAGTCCAAATGGGGATGTAGACGTCAAGGTGATAAGAAGCAGTGGGATTTCGAGGTATATTTTTAAAGGCTAAAGAGCTGAAAAATGGGATATGATAGAAGGAGGACATAACAATGACCCCAAGGTTTTTGCCTTTACTACTGAATGGGGAAAGCTGTAGGAAGAGGTTTTGGGAAGAAAGGCCAGGTGTTCAGTTATAGACATACTGAATTTAAGATGCCCATTAGATGCCCAAGTATAGACATCAAGTACATGATGTAATCTACAATTGGAGACAGAATTCTGGACTGGGGATATAAATTCTGGCCATTGTTGACAAAGATAATATTTAAAGTCATAAGCCTGGGAACTTAGAACAGAGGTCTGGGCATTCCAGAGGGGACACTGGCAAGTAAGACTGAGAAAGACTAACCAAGGAGGTAGAAAGAAAACCTGGCGAACGTTATACTGGAAGTAGTCAGTCAAAAAGGAGGACACCATCAACGTGCCACATCCTTCATCTGAAAAGCACTTACCTGTCTCAACTCAAGTTCAGCATATGAAACACCTCCTACTCCTCTCCCATCGAGTTATGGAAATTCCTCTCCTGACTGCTTGGTGCTTCCATCTCTCTAACAGGAGCTTCTCAGAAGGTTATCTGCCCACTATCTGCACTTTGCTTTCTTCATATCTACCACTGGATTCTGGTTTACTTCAGCATTTTCCTTGTGACTGATTCTGGTTTTCTCTCTCTCCCCCTCCTGCTTCTACTTTAGACAAAGGCTATTGTATCCATCCTAACCTAAAGAAATAGTCTTATAACCTCTTTCTTTCATGGCTTTTATAAAGCAGCTCCATCTCTTCCCTACACTACCTCCTAACAGGTGTATGTATGTATGTATGTATGTATGTATGTATGTATGTATATATTTATCTATTAATTTGCTATCTATTTTTTTCTGACTAGTGTTTTTTTTTAAGATTCTATTTATTAATTTGACAGAGAAAGAGAGAGATCGCAAGTAGGCAGAGAGGCAGGCAGAGAGAGGAGGGGAAGCAGGCTCTCCGTTGAGCAGAGAGTCCGATGCTGGGCTTAATCGCAGGACACTGAGATCATGACCTGAGCTGAAGGCAGAGGCTTTAACCCACTGAGCCACCCAGGTGCCCCTGACTTGTGTTTTTAAAATATAGCTTTCACTGTGTTTTGTTGCCGTTGTTTGGAAACTTTAAAAAATTAAAGTATCACCTGCAAACAGAAAAGTGCACCTATCATTATTGTATACCTCATTAAATCTTACAAATTCAACATCCTTATATAACCAGTATCCAAGTCAAAAATAGAATCTTAGTAGATTCCCTTAGAAGACCTCTTTCTGTACCCTCCCACTATCCCACACCTCCACTACCAACTTCAATTCCCATGGATTAGTTTTTTCCTGTCTTTAACTTAAATTTAGCACTGTATTTGTGAAATTCAGTGTTTTATATGAAATTGTAGGTTTTTACCCTTCTTTTTATAAGATTTATTTATTTGAGGGAAAGAGGGAGAGTGTGTGCACATGAGGAAGTGAGGAGGAGAGAGAGCATGAGCTGGGGGAGAACCAGAGGAAGAGGGAGAAGGAGCTCCACCCTCCACCCCCCCGCAAGCAGGGAGATCAACTCAAGAGTTCAGTCCCAGGATCCCAGTATCACGATAGATGACACTTGGCATTTTCTGTCTCTATTTTCAGCCATTTTCTAATGGGTGTTTTGTGGTGTCATACTATAGTTTTATTTGTACTTCACTGATGTCTAAGAAAGTCGAGTACCTTTTCTTTCATATATTTATTATACAACTGGACATGAACTTTTGTGAAGTGCCTGTAAAAGTCTCTTTTCCAGTTTTCTAAAAAGTTGTCTATTTTTTTTTCATATCCATTTGAAGGAGTTCTTTTTTGAGATTTTATTTATTTGAGAGAGTGAGAATGTGAATGGGAGGGAGAGAGAGAGACAATCCAAAACAGATTCTGATCTCTGTGCTGAGTGCAGAGCCCAGCACAGAGCTGGATCCCACAACTGGGAGATCATGACTGGATCCGAGACCAAGAGTCAGATACTCAACCAGCTGAGCCACTCCGGTGCTTGTATTTGAGGAAGTTCTTAAATGCTCTGGATAAAAGTCTTTTGCTAGCTTTAGGTGTTGCAAATCTCTTCTACTATGTAGCTTGCTTTTCTATTCTCTTGGTAGTGTTTTGATGAAAGAAGTTCTGAATTTTAATGCAGTAATTTTTTTCTCTTACAGTCAGACTTGTTTTTTCTTCGAGATCTTTGCCCATATTAAGTCCATAGAAATATTTTCCTGTTTTTATGTCAAAGCTTGTTGTTCCATCTTTTGTTTATATTTGTGACCCATCTAAAATGATTTTTGTACCTAGAATGAAGTAAGAGTAAAGATTAATTCTTTTTCCTACATGTGCATTCAGTTAACTCAGAACAATTTACTGGAAAGGACACAGTTTTTGCTGCTGTACTTGTGTCAACTTTGTCATAAATTAGATGACCACATGCTGTAGGTCCATTTCTGGATTCTCTCTCCTGTTGGAATTGACTCTTCTCGCCTCTTGACCACACTGGCTTCATTATTGTAGTAATGAAGTCTTCATTTCCTATAGTGTAAAATGACCAGATTTGTTTGTGGGTTGTTGTTGTTGTTGTTGTTTTTTCTTTTCCAGTTTGCCATAGTTGTTATTGACCCTCTGAATTTCCACATAAATTTTAAAATCAACGGATCAATTTACAAAGAAAATTCTTTTGGGATCTTGACTGGGATTACATTGCCTTTAAATTTTAAAAAGCTCTTCAGATAATTTTTAGGAATACCAAAATTGAAGAACCACTGAGCCATGGTCTTAAACTTTAGCACCATCAGAATCACCTAAAGAAATTGCTGAGACACAGATACACAGACAGCTGGGTCTGAGCCTTAGTACTACTAATTCGGTAGGTCTGGATAGGCCCAAGAATCTGCATTTCTAATAAGTGCCCAGGAGATGGTAATGCTGCTGGCATACTGTAACACTGTCCCAAGCATATTGTAACAATCCTTGAACTTCCTGCTATTGATCAAATCAAATTGTGGTTCGCTTATTTTCCAAAGGCCTGTGAGTGTTGTGAAAGACTGTATTGTAATACTTGTAAACAATAGGGTGAATGGGCTACAGAACTCAGAAGCAGTAATCATGTTGTGACTAATCACCACAACACAATGCCCTGGGCTTGATTTGATTTATTCTGAGGGAAATTCAGACTGTGGGTGGGGAATATGTTTATATATCATAACAAAATATAAACTATTATTGATTCAAAGACCATCATCTACTGTCTACCTTTGAATTAACTCAGCCTTTCTATGAACACTGATTTTGTTAAAGATTGGTACAGTTGACCCTTCAACAACATAGGTTTAGACTGGATGGGTCCACCTACACATGGATTTTTTTCAACCAGACAGGACAGTATTGTAAATGTCTTTTCTCTTACGATTTTTTTAAATAACATTTTCTCTCCTCAGCTTACTTTATTGTTAGAATACAGTGTATAATACATATAACATATAAAATATGTGTTAATTGTCAGTTTCTGTTATCACTAAGGCATCTGGTCAAGAGTAGGTTATCAGTAGTTGAGCCTGTAGGGATTCAAAATTCATACATGGATTTTCAAGTGAACAAAGGGGTTGGCATCCCTAACTCCTGTGTTGTTCAAGGGGCAATTGTGATCAGACCAATGATTACCTCAATCCTGATACTGTCTTTATTTCTCTGTGTTGATACTACTTCAGTGTAGCTCACACAGCAGACTTAACACCTACTCCTGTTAGTCTGCTTCATTCTTCATTAAAAAACTAACAGTATCTTTTGTAGCTCTTGCTATTTACTTGCTCACTTGCTCATTTATATTTATATATTTAACAGGAAAAAGTAAAAATGAAAAAAAGATGACAACTTAACCCTCTGCACTTTTTCAGACTTACAGTGTGTCCCAAACACCCAGTATTTTCTGCCAAGTTAGTGTCCTTGAGCTGGCTTCTCCTAATACAGCTACCCTATTAATAATACACTCTGCATATGGGAGACAAGCTGCACTGCCAAACTTGTTGCAACAAGTCAGAACTCAGTGCTTGTTCCCAAGATGAGCATCATGGATGCATAGTCAGTAACACTCTTGAAGACGTCCCCAGTCAGAATGGTGACACAATCTCACCGTGCGTGCCAGCTCAGCTAGCACTTAGGTGTTCTCAGCAAAATGAGGGTAGAGATAAGTCTCATTCTAGTTGAGAAAACAAAAAGTACCTTCTCTGCCACATGTTTCAAAAATTTCCATTAAATCCCAGACTTGGTGCAAGTCTGTAACCTGGAATATCATCCAATTTTACTAATGTTAAATGCACCGCATTCATTGGACAAAGCTAGACAATGAATTCTAGAGTTTAAGTGACCTTTGTCAAGTCATGCAGCCACATGGTCATAGACAGGAGCTGGGGACCCACTCCTGACTCCTGCTCTGGTGCTCTTACACTCCACAGAACTAACACTAACTCTGTTGGCAACACTAGCATCCTTTTCCCTTATATATTTCACTCCTCTACAGTAAGTAGATTTATATTAGAGGCTGTGAAGACAAAACTATGGCAAGTTGAACTCAGAAACCATTTTTCAAAGAATTTTTCTCCAAATTTTCCCTCTGTCTTCCAGCTTTCATTGGATTATACTTTTCTTTCTGTAACTTCCCCATTCAGTTATTTGAGGTAGGTCATGTTAGCATACCTTCCCATCTCCTTCCATCAACAACCAAACTTGGTTGTTTTCAAATGGGCCCATTATGATGTACACAAGAAACATTTTCTCAAAGACACAGTTATTGTTGCTAATTCCAAGTCATTTCCCTTGAAGTTCCTGCAAAGTCTTTCTTTGTCCTCTAGCTTGCTTCCTCTGAAGTTTACCTCAGTAGTCAACCTCCCAACAAATCTAAAAGTTCTGAAATTCTAAAAGTAACTTCACACCCACCCTAACCTATAGTAACTATCATAGCATTGGGCTAGAAAATCAAAGATCAATATAAAATATAATAATAAATGTAATAATGGAATAAAAATGACATCAATAAAACAGTAAAAATAATTCATGTTCATCACATGTGTAGATGGTTAGGGCTAAAAATGTTTTAGCTTAAGAGAGATAGCATCTATTTATTGAAGACATCAATAGACTTTTATTATCATACATCAGATTCCTGATATAAAATGCAAAATACCTCAAGTTCAGATATACTTGTGGAAAGTCATTCTTTCAGAGAACGTAAAAACTATAGTTAATTCCAACTAATAATGACTATAATTAATTATAAACCTTTTAATTAATAAATAACCCAATTTTATATTATCTGTGTAAACAGAAAACCAGTTATCTTCTTTGTTGATTCTTTTTTTCTTTATTTAAATATCAACCAGTTCTCTGGCCATAGCGATGGCATAAATAGTTTATGTTCACATATATTTATTGTTAATATTCTAACATGTTATAAAACAGTATGATAAAAATAAAAATAGGGAATAAGAGACAGGAAATCAGAATCTATGTTACCCAATATTTTGATCTTATTTATACATCATAATATTTTCTCTACCTGGTCCATATTTTGCCCATTCTACTAAAATCCCCAAACATTAGAGATCAGAGCTTTACATAAAGCTAGTGTTTGATATGGAAAACATGAATATCAAAGCCTTTTTAAAATTGTTAAATAGCTGTGACATAGCAAAACTTTCTAGGTTTCATTTGCTATCCAAGAAAGAGCTGGATGGTTTATTACAATTAAGTAAGCATTCATCACTACATCTTGCCCTAAAGCAGGTAGCTCACGGGAGTAACAAAGAATGTAGCTTCCTCATTGTGTACAAACACACCACATCTGGGGTCTTGGCACAATCTGATTTTCTTAACTCCTCAAAACAAGATCGTGATTTGGGTCTCTGCTTCAGTATTTGTGCTAGGAAAATCTATAGTTTTCTGTGGTCATTTCTACCTCAGCATTTCAACTGTGAGCAAAATAGACACATGAAAGGAAATAAGCATTTTTCAAACATGCATCAGATTCTATGAATCAAATTTAACTCAAAGTATTCTCTTTTTTTCAGATTGTTTTATGTTTTCTATATCACAAGTACAACTGATTGAAAAACAGATTTGGCACATTCCCTGTGGGATAAAGTATACTTTAAAAAAATACGTTAATGATTACTGACACTGAAATGCTAAACAGCTCTGGATTAGGGAGAAAAAACACATTTCCTGCAAATTTTTCTCAATATTATTGTTATTTTGTAACTTTGGTATTGATCTCTGCCTCCAAATAGAGGAGGGCTCATTCATAAGTTGTTGGAGCAAATAATGATATAGGTGATACTCTAAGGAAGCCTGATAGAGCACGAGATTCTAGATTGACAGCCAGATACATTAAGGGTGATTCATTAATGACAAAAGATTCACCACAGGATTTTTTTAAGAAGCATATATGTATAGTATATTTATTTTACAGAAACATGATTACACATAATTTCCAGGGGGATAGGAGAAATGTAAGAATGTATCTTTTCTGAAATGGGAAAAAAAAGGATTTCAGGAGACTCCTTTCTCCTTCTTGTCCAACTTCTTCATTGGCTGGAATTGTTTCAGGTGCACTTATTTTTGTTATGATTGAAAACCCTAGTACACAGCAGAGAAAATGCTCAATATGCAAATACTAAGTTGAAAGCAGAATGAAGAGATTTGAACTAAATGTTTATGTGTGCCAGAAACATTTATAAATTAAATGTTAGTTGTGCTGTTACTTGAAAACCATTTCCTCATTTGGAAGCAGTTTTGTGGTATATTTAATGAGATGCTCCTTTGCTTATGTGTAATTGTAAAATGACTGCTTTTACCTTTAGAGGTATTCCAAAGCAGTTATTTATGTTGATATTACATATACATATCCTTCTGCTTTGAAGAGAATCAATTTTTCATGTATAAACAACTTTACTGCCAACACTCTTATTTGTTTTACTCCCAAGACCTTTCTTAGCATATTCCCGAACCCCTGCAACAGCTTCCTGCTTTGTACCGTCCACCTCAGTCTCTCCTCACTCCACTCATTCTTCCACTTTCTGCCAGGTTAATCTCCCTAAGATCCTTCATATAATATTTTTCAATATATATTTTTAAAAGATTTTGTTTATTTATTTGAGAGACAGAGTGATCGAGAGAGAGAGAGAGAACAAGAACAGGGGCAGAGGCAGAGGGAGAGAGAGAAGCAGGTTCCTGCAGAGCAGGCGGAGCCTGAGGCAGGACTTGATCCCAGGACCCTGAGATCATGACCTGATTGGAAAGCAGTAGCTTAACGGACTGAGCCACCCAGATGCTTCCTTGTCAATATATTTTAAAACAAAAAAATTCTATAATATGTAATCCTGGAGTTCCAACCACTCTAGGCTGTAAACTACTTTTATAACCCCCTCAAGCTCTAGGATGGAGGAATGTGCACCAAAAAGGTGTTCGATAAACATTGAGTAACATTCGGTGTACATGTGCTTGCTATTTGGTTCCAGTCTTGATTCTGTCTCTTATTAGTTGGGTGACCTGACTTGCTAAGTCAGAGAAATGCCAGTGTCCTCTTTCTGTAAATGGGGCAATAACAATATTTACTTCATAGGGTGATCCTAAAAATTAAATCAGTAATTTATGTGAAGAACTGAGACAGTGGCTGGCACATAATAAGCCCTTCTGAATGTTGTTGCAGATCAGGTGCTACTCGTGCTAACAGTAAGCTTCCTCTAACCCTTCCCACCCGAAACACGTGCATCCTCCCTACTACTCATTATCTAAAGGAGCTTCTCTATAACTCATGAACAAGAGAGGGCAGAGGGAATGACTGCACACAGAGCAGGTGGAATTTACCAGGGGGTGAGGTGGGGTGGGCGAGTAGGAGCACTCGACTCAAAATCAGGTTCAAATCCTGGGTCTTCCCTTACGGGTTACTTTCTTTGGACCACAGAGTTTTCATTTGTAAAATGGGAATAATAGCTACCTTGTGAGGTAGTTCTGAAGATTAGCCGTTATAAAATAACAATTGGCTGTTGGCTAACAATTTGTTGAGCTGGCTATTTGCTCTTAACTTCAGTTTTCCCATCTAGGAAATGACTATATCTTACATAGAATTTGGGGAAATTAGAAATGACAATAATGGCTAATATTTCTTCAACGCTGATTTTGTGCTACATGCTGTGCTAAACACTTTAGGTTGACTAGACTTGGTAATATACGCCCAGTTCTGGACACGGTAGGTACTCAATACATACTAGCTATTGTTATTGTTAATCATTATTTCATTTTGTCCTTAGACCAACCATAAGTAGGTGCTATTCCTCCTCAGCTGGGACCATTATGCTAAACATATATGCTTTTTAGTGTGAAATTTTCCGATCTGTAATTTTTCAAGTACTGTTTAACTAATATTTTAAATCAGGTGGAAGCCAAACAAAATATGTGTCCCTCTTCATGGTCATTTTTAGTTTCATGAAAAAGAGTTGATGACAGTTTTCAGGCCATGGAATTGGATAAGTAGGAACCATAAGAGGATGAAAAAACATGTGATAACCATAGTGGACAGACTTGTAGAAGTTCATGGAGATGTTTCTTCGAAATTCCTAGAAGTAACTTCCTTAGATACATGGGAGGGGAACTGGAAGATTGAGAATTCTTCTCCTTCTCCTCCTCCCCTTCCTTCTCCTCCATCTTCCTGTTATTATTATCTTATTGCTATTATTTTATTTCCTACATCCAATACGTATAGAAATGTGATGAAGCAACCTAAAAGAAAGGCATTAGATTTGAAGAATTTCTTTTTTCCCTGATTTACATACAAAATAATTAAGTTTTAATATTTATAGCTCATTTATGCCCAATAAATAATTTGAGTGAACTTTGCATCCTAAACACGTTTTTTTCCTGCTCATTTGAAACAATATAGGGAGAAAATTAGGCGGGAAAAAAAGCCCTTTTATGTATATATTCATATGTTCTCATCCTCAAGTATTTTTAAGTTAATCACCTCAAAGAATTCCTTGAACTGAAGTTCTCCTGAAAAACTTACTTTTCTACAGCCCTAAATATTCACATTTCACCTCATACACATATAATAAAGCATGTTATACAACTTCATTAATACCTATGTGAAATACTGATGATCAAGTGAATGAAACATTTTGCCAGCCACACTTACTTTTCTTTAAAAATGTGATTAAAAATAGTAGTTAAAATGTAATATAAACAAAAATGTACCAATATTTACTAAGTGTATTTGTGAAGAGTTATCCACAGAGATCCTAAGAATACAGTATTTTTCTCTAAGAACAAGGAAATATAAATTGGAATGCAAGCAAAATGTGAATTGATAACATATGACCTATAAGTTCCATTTCAAGAGATTTAAAAAAAATGCAACACATTTCATCTTCCTCTTTAAAAGATCATTTATTTAGATGGTTGTAAATCTTTACCTGGAAACAGAAAGGGCAGTTGATAACAAAATCATTTTTTCCAGGAAGATACAAAAAAAATAAATAATAAATCAAGTGCAACTTGCAAATATCTAACAAATGTGAATCATCTACATTAGCATGGCAATTAAATATTTTCAAAATATTTTTAAGCATTAATTTCATGTTCAGACTTTGAAAACAGATGGTTTTGTGCTCTGTACTTGTAGGAGAATCTTGGTTTTATGCTACAGGTGTGCTCTTTCCTGATGCAACATCCCCATCTGGTGAAAACCAGTCCTTGCAGTCAATGGCTGATTAGGGCAGGACTCACTAGTTGAATTTGCAGACATAAATAAAGCTACTCTAGAATAAAAAGCCATAACAATAACAATAATTTTGAAGACCATTTTGAAATTTCTTGCTTCAGATTAAAAAAAAATTACAACAAATTTGTTGCTAGTATTTTGTTGGGGGAAAGGGTTAGGGAAATTTCAGGAGACAGTAAATGGTGAAGGGCTATTCCAGGGTAATGAGAACAGGTTAAATTTGGGGTTTGTTTTAATCCTCCATCACTTCGCAAAATCAAATTCTGGGTCATTCTAGAATGGGTAGAATGATTTGCATATATATAAACAATGATCAGAAATCATCATGACAAACACAAGTACATAAAAACTTTGGACATTTCATTGACTCTTAATATTTCTCAGTTTAAAAAAAAAAAAAGCAGAAGTGATATGACAACCACCGACTCAAAAAGTAGAAGGTGAACTAACCAGACAACAGAAATAAGAGATCTTCTAAGATACTTCAGCTATAATTGCCCATGTTCAAGTTGCTTTTATTTCTAGAACTAATAAACAATTTGTTCTGCTATTGTACATAATAAAAAACACGTATTTAAGTGTTCCTTAGGTCTAGCTTATATTTGAAGATGCATTTTGTGGAAAATATTCCAGAAGTATTATGATATGAGTAAAATATTTAATTTATTTTGTTATGCTTTTTGAATTATTAAATATATTAAAATGTGCTTAATAAACCTAATTTTTCTGTCCTAGAAAAATATATGGGATTAGGGTAAATGAATATTAGTAAAGCGTGTAAGTGGGTAATTCCATCACAGAAAGAACAAATAAAATATCTCTGGGTTATCTGTTACCAGCCAAGAATAATTCCTTGTATCCTAAAACCTCTTACATATTATATATTATATTTTCCACTATATAATAAAATTATATATATATTACATATATAATATGACATATATATATGACAGAGATAAATGTGTTATATGTATACACACACACTTATTCTGTTCCTCCTACCTCCAAAGGTGATTTGTGGTTAACTAAAATTGAACATAGTTATATTACAGCTATAAAATAATTGCCTGCATATATGTATCACACATGCACAGAAATATTATAATGACTTGTAAATTGAGTCATAAACTTGACTAAAACCTGTGAAGATCTTTTAAAAAGAATTTTGCGATCCTTGTAAGCTATAAGATGATTGGTTATTAGTTTAATTCAGTATCCATAGCTAGCAGTTTGTCAGTTAATATCAGCAACCTCAATCTCTCTCTCTGTGTCTCTATTCATAGCTCAGAGTCTGAGTCATACCACAGGAAAGAGGACAGTTTTTGTTCTTGGAAAAACTGTTTTCTGATCTTCTTTGCATGATAGTGACCTAATTCGTTAAAGCCCTTTGTCTGGCTAGTAACTTAATTTTATTTTTATTCCATTAAGGTCCTATAAGACTTTGATGTTATTGTTCAGAAAATAATAGAAAAACACAATTTTTTAAATTTAAATTCAATTAGCCAACACATAGTACATCATTAGTTTCAGATGTAGTGTTCAACAATTCATCAGTTGTGTATAACACCCAGTGCTCATCACATCATGTGCCCTCCTTCATGCCCATCACCCAGTTACTCAATCCCTCCACCCACTTCCCCTCCAACAATCCTCCATTTGTTTCCTAGAGTTAAGAGTCTGTCATGGTTTTTCTCCCTCTCTGATCACTTCCATTCAGTTTTCCCTCCCTCCTCCTATGATCCTCTGCACTGTTTCTTATAACCCACATATGAGTGAAACCATGTAATTGTCTTTCTCTGATTGACTTATTTCGCTCAGCATAATCCCTTCCAGTTCCATCCATGTCTATGTAAATGGTAAGTATTTATCATTTTGATGGCTGAGTAATATTCCATTGTATATATGAACCACATCTTCTTTATCCATTCATCTATCAATGGACCTCTCAGCTCTTTCCACAGTTTGCCTATTGTGGACATTGCTGCTATAAACATTGGGGTGCAAGTACTCCTTCAGATCAATACATTTGTAGCTAACATAAACTTTTTATAAAATGTTCTTTTTTTAAAGATTTATTTATTTATTTTTAGAAAGAAAGCATGTGAATGGGGGCAAGGGCAGAGCGAGAGAATCTTCAAGCAGGCTCCATGCTCAGGGCAGAGCCCAATGCAGGGCTTGATTTCACAACCCTGAGATCATGACCTGAGCTGAAATCAAGAGTCTGATACTTAACTGACTGAGCCACCCAGGTGCCCCAATATGTATCATTAATTCTTAGTGTTCAGGGATTATCTTTCTAACTAATTTTGTCTAGTTTCAGTAAGTATCTTTCATAAGCAAAGACTTGGTAAATCATTTTAATGATGCTTTTGAAGAAAATTATCATCATTTAAATCTAGTAATCCAAGAAGTTCATTCAAGCCATATTATAATATATAGTAAAACAATATTTCTTAATATTTGAGAAAGTATATGTTCTCACAAACTTTTTTTTTCCTTCCTGATTAAAGTTTACATTTAGAAAATTGTTTCAGATATTTCTTTCAAAGTGGTGGTGATTGTCAGAAAAACTATGGTCATTATCTCCATTTCAATAGACAATTCTACATATCACAGATCAGTGTTGATATATTGAGATTTTAAAAGATAATCTTTTAGTCACCTCTTAAGAAATGCAATATTAAAACTGAAGTGACTAAGGCTACAAAAAGAAAAAAAAAAATATTCAAGTTCTCAAACTGAGATAAGACCATCCATGATTTAAGGGAAAACATGAGACCACAAAGGTCCTTTGAGCCATCATTCAGAACCATACAACTTGTTTTATTGAATAAATCACCATTTCTTTGAAGTTTAAATTGTGTCATGTTAGAAACAGTTTGAAACATTGAATACTCTTAAAGTATTTCAGATCATTTTGCGTTTTCATTCCAAAATGAAACGCCAAAAAAATCTTGTTTTAGAGATTTTAGCAAACAGTTGAGATTAACTTTTTTAAAATTTAATGTGCAGAGAAAGTAAGAGAAAAAGACCTTTTAGTGTACCAAACTGTACTCTTCTTCAAGATTATTAAAGGTTTCACTATGGAGTCTCCAGCTCGATGATATCTAAATTAGCAGAAAAATATATGTAAAGTCACTGCAGGACTTTGAAAGCAAAGATATGAGACACAAACCCATTTTGAGCCTGCTGGTGGCCTAAGGGTTTTTAAAACATTATCCAGGAATGTTTAATAGTTTGTCATATCAGAGTTGTCTTATCAAAAAAATATTTCTACTGTGTAAATGACATGCCCAGGATAGGGCTGCAGTTGTACACAAACAAGGTCGAGTTAACTTTTTAATAACTTTAAAATTCCCAAACTCTAGTCGATATATGATTTTAAGATACAGATGTCCACTTCCGGAAGTCTGAAAGTTAGTGAGGGTTAGGTGTTGAAAACCACCGTATTAGTGTTTGGGAGACACCTGGCAGAATTGAGATCCAGAATATCTGATATCCTTTAATGCTGCTTCTTAGTTTGAGGAAATTTGCCCAAGTGAGCCACCGTCTTACCTCTAGGAAGACACTTGTTTCCCTGAGGATTAATCACTGCCTCTCACAAAACAATCTAATTATAGTGGGCAGGATGATAATGATTGCTACAAGATCAAGGAAAGGGATAGGGGTTGGGCTTGGGGAAGGCTGTGAAGCAGTTAACACTGGAGGAGCAGCATTGCTAAACTGGACAAGATCATGTAAAAGAATATTTTGAAACAAAATATGGCTTAGGAGTGGGAGGATAGAGTTTTGGAAAAACATCACTGGGGGGATATTACCATGATAAGGGTTTAACTGAAATACCAAAGAGCAATTCAAATCACTATTTTCTTTTTCTCAAATTACTTATCTGTGTGGGAGGTGATTTGGGAGTAGAATGGGGTTCAGAATTGTATTAATAAGCTTGTGCCCTCTGTTTAATCTGTTCTTGTTGATATTTTGAAAGGTAGAGAACTTACATAAATAAGCCCGTCAAAAGATTTGGTAGATTCACCCAATCAGGTTTCAAGGGATGGTATTTTATGACTGCTTATCTTTTATCAGTTACATAAGTTGATAGTGTTGGCCTTGTGGATTCTGAAGTTTAAAAGGACCTCAAACCATTCCTTGGACATTTCCATCTTTAGTGAGACAGTGAGGAACAGCAGTTTGGAGGATGCAAAGAACTGCAAATGTTGGGAGAAGCAGAGAGTACGCTTCCACAGGCTAAAAAGAAGAGTTTCTAAATGGAAACTATAACAGAACTGAACTAAAATAATGGCTACGTGGTTGGAGAAGAGACCAAATTCAACATTTTCGTGTAAGGTTGATAGGACCTAATGACTACTGAAATGTGGGAAATAATGCATATATACTAAGGAGGTATTTCAGGATTCTATTTTGGAAGAACAGATAATTGATTGGACCACTAATTATATTAGGATAATAAAAGAAGTGAAAGAGAGAAAATATAATAAGTTCATATTGGGACATGCCATTTGGGAGATGTTCTAAATGAACATGACTAGTGGACAACAGTGTATATGGGTTTGGCATAGTTTTAAAAGAAAATCTATTTTGGGGCACCTGGGTATCTCTGTCAGTTAAGGGTCTACCTTTGGTTCAGGTCATGATTCCGGGGTCTGGGAAAGGAGCCCTGCATCTGGGTCTCTGCTCAGCAGGGAGTCTGGTTCTCTCTCTGCCCCTCCCCTCGTTCATACTCTTTCTCTTGTGCTAGCCCTCTCTCAATCAAATAAATAAATAAAATCTTTAAAATAAATAAACAAATAAAGAAAAATCTATTTTGGAATAAGAGGTGAGGAAGTAGAGAAAGCAGTAAATCTAAGTATTAGCTCACATTTCATTGTAAAAGGAAATAAGAGTGGGAGCTAGAAAGAAAGACTTTTTTTATTTATTTGGATTTGACTTGGGTGTTATGGAAGGTAAAACTCCAAGATGACTCCCAGTGAGCCTCACCTTCTGTATAATCCTCTCTTATTTAAATATGAAGAGAATCTGTCAGTACAATATGTCACTCTTGTGATTATGATATCTTAAACGGCAAAAGAGAGACTATTTTGGATGAGTCTGACCTAATCAGTTAAGTCTTTTGAAAGCACACTTTCTGTAGCTGATCTCAGAGGGGGAAGTCAGAGAGGTATGCTCCAAATAGCCTGGAAGAAAGCCAATACCCATTTTGTTAACTATGTATGGGAAATGACATGGCAAGGAACTAGAGGCAGACTCTAGGAACAGCCCCTAGTCATCAGCCAGCAAGAAAACAGGTACCTGAGTCCTACAACCCTAAAGAACTAGATGTTGCCAACCAACTGAATATACTTGGAAAAGAACCCTGAACGTCAGAGGAGATAGCAGTCCTGGCCAATAGCTTGATTTTAGTCTTTTGTGTTCGTTTTAAGCTGCTGAATTTGTAGTAATTTGTTATATAGCAATATAAAGCGAATACAACTGTTTTGATGTTTGTTTTATTTTTAATCTATGGTGGAGGGTGAGGAAAAGGCTCACAAGAAGGAAAGATATTAGAGATGTTGAAAAAACATAATGGGCATTGTAATGCAATTAACCTGGACATGCATCAGGCTCAGAGGAACTAGAGCTAGAGAATTTGTTTGGATATTTTCATGTGCGCTACTGGGAATTGAAGGGTGCGACATCACAAAAAATTAGTGATGGTGGCATCTATGTTCTCTATCAAATATGGGAAGGGAGCTTATGGTTAAGATTAGGAATTCATGGCAGAGAAATGACCTTTGATATCGGGTTTCTAATTCTACAGAGTGATGCACCCTTTTTTTAGAGAGAATCCTGTGGAAAGGGCAAGTTTCTTCATTCTGAAAGGTGGAGTTCATGAAATTGAAGGATTGGGTCCTTAGATCTGAACCACGTAGCGGGAGTTTATACTAGAGACTTCATTCCAGAATCCATGGTGCATGTGGTGAGTCACTTTATTAACATATTCTGGTTGCCACTTTTTTCCTACAGCTTTGAATGCTGAACATCAGAGAAAAAAAGAGCAAAGAAAATTATCTCTAGAGCACTGAACAAATGACTTCCCTGTATTTTGTTCACCTTTATTTATACTTTCTAATAGACAGATTGAGAGAGAGATTATCTCTTTTCTGAAAATCTGGCAAAACACGATCTTAAAACTTTGATCATGATACCTAATTGGTTGTTTGATAGTTATTAATACACTCTGGTTTCTATTCCTTCTTGATTCAGTCTTAGAAATTTAACACTTACGAAACGGTCTATCTAAGTTTCCAATTTATAGTTATTTACCATAATCTCTTGCAGCTTTTTAAAAATCTCTATGCAATTTGTAGTTATTGCCCCGTTTTTGTTCCTAATATTATTTACATGTACCTTTGTTGTTATTTTCTTGATTGATCTTGCCTATACTTTAATACTGCATTATTCTTTTCAAGGAGCTTATTTTTTTTTTGAGCACTTGTTGTTGTGCTTTTTATTAACTATTGCTTTTTTTTCCCGCTTATATTTTCTTAGATTTTCTCCTATTTTGTCTTTTTTGTTTTCCTTTTTCTTTTCTGGCTTCTAGATGTGAACACATTTATTTTAAAGTAGTTTAACAGTCTTGGGTTTTTAAGCATAAAGGAAGGAGAGAACGATCTATAATTGCACTTTTGATTTCTTTTTTTATTGCATTGTAGTCAATCACTGTAGCTTACATATAGTTATTTTTAGTATATTTTTGAGATTCCTGGGGTACCTGAGTGGCTCAGTGAGTTAAGCCTCTGCCTTCAGCTCAGGTCGTGATTTCAGGGTCCTGGGAGAGTCCCGCATCAGGCTTTCAGCTTGGCAGGGAGCCTGCTTCCTCCTCCTCTCTCTCTGCCTGCCTCTCTGCCTACTTGTGATCTCTCTCTGTCAAATAAATAAATAAAATCTTAAAAAAAAAGATATTTTTGAGATTCCTTATATGGCCTAACATGTGTTCAGTTTTCTGAAATGTTTCATGTGCATTTGACAAGAATGTTTTATCTATTTGTGAAATAAAGGGTCATAAGAGATATATATTATATCAAACTCACATATGTTGTCCAAATCTTGTTAAACTTCTAACTTGTTTCTCATGATTCTCAATTTCTGCAAAGAGTATGTTAAAATTTGCCTGGAAGTCTGTATTTGATACAGTCTCATCTTAAATCTGTAGATTTTGTTTTACATATTTAAATCTAAGTTATCAGATACTTAATATTTATATTTATATAAATTATTTATACTTTCTTATGAATATTTTTCTTTAGCAGTATGGAATACTTTTTTGCCACTACTAATAGTTTTCCCCTCAAATTTTATCTTGTTTTACAAATATTACTATATTACTTTAATTTTTATTTGAGTGGCTTATTATACATATTCCCACCAATTCTTCTTGTACTACTCTATATGACATTTCCCCCTTAGGTATTTCTTGGAAACACACTTAATTTTTTAACAAATTTATGAGTGCTCTTTAAAATAAGTGAATCCGAGGCACCTGGGTGGCTCAGTTGGTTAAGAATTTGCCTTTGGCTCAGGTCATGATCCCAGGGTCCTGGGGTTAAGGCCCGCATCAGGCTCCCTGCTCAGCAGAGAGTCTGCTTCTCCCTCTGCCTCTCCTCCTGGCTTGTGTTCTCTCTCTTGCTCACTCTCTCTCTCTCAAATAAATAAATGCAATCTTTAAAAAGTAAAAATAAAATAAAAAATAAATAAAAATAAATGAATCCAAATCCCATTTTCTCTGCATATTTTCTGTGTATTTATTTTTATTTATTTATTTATTTTTAAGATTTTATTTATTTATTTGACAGATAGAGATCACAGGTAGGCAGCGAGGCAGGCAGAGAGAGAGAGGAGGAAGCAGGTTCCCTGCTGAGCAGAGAGCCCGATGTGGGGCTCGATCTCAGGACGCTGGGATCATGACCTGAGCCGAAGGCAGAGGCTTTAACCCACTGAGTCACCCAGGTGCCCTTTTCTGTGTATTTAAATGGATTGTATTTCTTCTGTCTCTACTGATATTATTTAATGTTAATTACTTACTTAATTAATAGCCATATTTTACCATAAAATTGTAACTTATCAACACAAAATTATTCTTTAAATTGGGAGATTCATTTATTTATTCCAAAATATTTTTGAACTTCCGGTTTATGTATTCACTCTCCTAGTTGTTTGGAATACATCAGTGAACAAATAAGACATAAGACAAAAAAATCCCTGCCTTAATAGAGTTTTTATTGTAATTCATAACAACAGCTATGTGTTAGACCCTGTTCTTTGTGCTTTATAAATGCCATTTCTTTTATTCCTCATAATAAACCTAAGAGGTATTTATAAACAAGGAAACACTATGTTTGTATCTTTAGGGTAAATACCCAGCAGTGCAATTGCAGGGTCATAGGGTAGTTCTATTTTTAACATTTTGAGGAACCTCCATGCTGTTTTCCAGAGTGGTTGCACCAGCTTGCATTCCCACCAACAGTGTAGGAGGGTTCCCCTTTCTCCGCATCCTCGCCAGCATCTGTCATTTCCTGACTTGTTCATTTTAGCCATTCTGACTGGTGTGAGGTGATATCTCATGGTGGTTTTGATTTGTATTTCCCTGATGCCGAGTGATATGGAGCACTTTTTCATGCATCTATTGGCCATCTGGATGTCTTCTTTGCAGAAATGTCTGTTCATGTCCTCTGCCCATTTCTTGATGGGATTATTTGTTCTTTGGGTGTTGAGTTTGCTAAGTTCTTTATAGATTTTGGACACTAGCCCTTTATCTGATATGTCATTTGCAAATATCTTCTCCCATTCTGTCAGTTGTCTTTTGGTTTTGTTCACTGTTTCCTTTGCTGTGCAAAAGCTTTTGATCTTGATAAAATCCCAAAAGTTCATTTTTGCCCTTGCTTCCCTTGCCTTTGGTGATGTTCCTAGGAAGATGTTGCTGCGGCTGACGTCGAAGAGGTTGCTGCCTGTGTTCTCCTCGAGGATTTTGATGGATTCCTTTCTCACGTTGAGATCCTTCATCCATTTTGAGTCTATTTTCATGTGTGGTGTAAGGAAATGATCCAATTTCATTTTTCTGCATGTGGCTGTCCAAATTTCCCAACACCATTTATTGAAGAGGCTGTCTTTTTTCCATTGGACATTCTTTCCTGCTTTGTCGAAGATGAGTTGACCATAGAGTTGAGGGTCCATTTCTGGGCTCTCTATTCTGTTCCATTGATCTATGTGTCTGTTTTTGTGCCAGTACCATGCTGTCTTGATGATGACAGCTTTGTAATAGAGCTTGAAGTCCGGAATTGTGATGCCACCAACTTTGGCTTTCTTTTTCAATATTCCTTTGGCTATTCGAGGTCTTTTCTGGTTCCATATAAATTTTAGGATTATTTGTTCCATTTCTTTGAAAAAAATGGATGGTACTTTGATAGGAATTGCATTAAATGTGTAGATTGCTTTAGGTAGCAGAGACATTTTCACAATATTTATTCTTCCAATCCAGGAGCATGGAACATTTTTCCATTTCTTTGTGTCTTCCTCAATTTCTTTCATGAGTACTTTATAGTTTTCTGAGTATAGATTCTTAGTCTCTTTGGTTAGGTTTATTCCTAGGTATCTTATAGTTTTGGGTGCAATTGTAAATGGGATGGACTCCTTAATTTCTCTTTCTTCTGTCTTGTTGTTGGTGTAGAGAAATGCAACTGATTTCTGGGCATTGATTTTATATCCTTACACTTTACTGAATTCCTGTACAAGTTCTAGCAGTTTTGGAGTGGAGTCTTTTGGGTTTTCCACATAGAGTATCATATCATCTGCGAAGAGTGATAGTTTGACTTCTTCTTTGCCAATTTGGATGCCTTTAATTTCCTTTTGTTGTCTGATTGCTGAGGCTAGGACTTCTAGTACTATGTTGAATAGCAGTGGTGATAACGGACATCCCTGCCGTGTTCCTGACCTTAGCGGAAAAGCTTTCAGTTTTTCTCCATTGAGAATGATATTTGCCATGGGTTTTTCATAGATGGCTTTGATAATATTGAGGTATGTGCCGTCTATCCCTACACTTTGAAGAGTTTTGATCAGGAAGGGATGCGGTACTTTGTCAAATGCTTTTTCAGCATCTATGGAGAGTATCATATGGTTCTTGTTCTTTCTTTTATTAATGTGTTGTATCACATTGATTGATTTGCGGATGTTGAACCAGCCTTGCAGCCCTGGAATAAATCCCACTTGGTCGTGATGAATAATCCTTTTAATGTACTGTTGAATCCTATTGGCTAGTATTTTGGCGAGAATTTTTGCATCTGTGTTCATCAAGGATATTGGTCTGTAGTTCTCTTTTTTGTTGGGATCCTTGTCTGATCCGAAGGGGCACATGCACCCGAATGTTTATAGCAGCAATGTCTACAATAGCCAAACTATGGAAAGAACCTAGATGTCCATCTACAGACGAATGGATAAAGAAGATGTGGTATATATACACAATGGAATACTATGCAGCCATCAAAAGAAATGAAATCTTGCCATTTGCGACGACGTGGATGGAACTAGAGGGTATCATGCTTAGCAAAATAAGTCAATCGGAGAAAGACAACTATCATATGATCTCCCTGATATGAGGGAGAGGAGATGCAACATGGGGGGTTGAGGGGGTAGGAGAAGAGTAAATGAAACAAGATGGGATTGGGAGGGAGACAAACCATAAGTGACTCTTAATCTCACAAAACAAACTGAGGGTTGATGGGGGGAGGGGGTTGGGAGAGGGGGTGGGGTTATGGATATTGGGGAGGGTATGTGCTATGGTGAGTGTTGTGAAGTGTGTAAACCTGGCGATTTGCAGACCTGTACCCCTGGGGATAAAAATATATGTTTATAAAGCTGTAAAAAAAAAAAAAAAAAAGAAAGAAAGGATGAATACCCAAGTTTTGTAGCAACATGGACGGGACTGGAAGAGATTATGCTGAGTGAAATAAGTCAAGCAGAGAGAGTCAATTATCATATGGTTTCACTTATTTGTGGAGCATAACAAATAGCATGGAGGACAAGGGGAGATGGAGAGGAGAGGGGAGTTGAGGGAAATTGGAAGGGGAGGTGAACCATGAGAGACTATGGACTCTGAAAAACGATCTGGGAATTTTGAAGGGGTGGGGGGTGGGAGGTTGGGGGCACCAGGTGGTGGGTATTGTGGAGGGCACAGATTGCATGGAGCACTGGGTGTGGTGCAAAAATAATGAATACTGTTATGCTGAAAAAATAAAAATTAAAGCTAAAAAAAAAAATCTATTTCAGAATCTTTTATAATCACGAATGTAAAAAAAAATAATAATAAACAAGGAAACAGTAATAAGACAAGTAATATTACTCGCCAAATTGGGACAGTCAGGATTTAAAGGGCCATGCAATCTCACTCCTTAAGTTACACTCTTCAACGTTGCATTCATTCACAGTACTTAGAATTGAATGGTTTTATAACCAGTAGATTTCTTTTTATATAATTGGCTTGAGTTTGATGTATTATCCAAAGCATTCAAACTTAGGTCTAAACCTTTTTTTAAAAGTGAAGCCTAAATTAAATTCATAAATTCATATAGAACTAATAATTATTAATAAAATCTGAGAAGGGTGCCTGGATGGCTCAGTAGTTAAGTGTCTGCCTTAGCATCAGGTCATGATCCCAGGGCCCTAGAATCGAGCCCCAAATGCATCCGGGTCCCTGCTCCTCAGGAAACCTGCTCTTCCTTCTCCCACTCCCCCTGCTTGTGTTCACTCTCTCATTGTCTTTCTCTGTCAAATAAATAAATAAAATCTTTTAAAGAAAAAAAATTTGAGAGCACGTTCTATTATTTCTATTATTCTATTATTTCTATTGTTCTAATATATTAATAATTATTCTATTATTAAAATATCATGTATTTTGTGAGAAATGCAATTTTAAAAATTCATTTTTCTCAAATAATGTTTTATGAGTTTGACAAACTCTGTTTTTAAAAATTGTATCTATTTGTTTATTTGATAGAGAGAGATCACAAGCAGGTGAAGCAGCAGGCAGAGGGAGAAGGAGAAGCAGGCTCCCTGCTGAGCAGAGAGCCCAAAGTGGAACTCGGTCCCAGGACCCTGGAATCACGACCTGAGCCACCAAGTTGCCCTATGGGTTCAACAAACCCTAAGAGAGCAAAAGACAGTCATCGTTAGTTAAATACAAGTTTTGAAAGATAGGAGCAGAAACAAACAGGAAACTCTCCTTTTGTATATGGACATGGCATCTGCATCACAGTTGAAATGAAAAGTTTGAGGTTTTGGGAACTCAAGTGCATAGCTGTGCTCACAGCTATAATACATTGTTTCCTATGTTACATTCTCCCAGGTAATAAGAGATCATGGATTAATTTTGGCACTTGCATCTTTTTTCCCTCGTAATTTTTCTCTTTCCTCACTTCCAACTCTTCCTTTCTTCCTTCAGTGTTTTTTGTGGCTTCCTCACCATGGGGAATTGGTTAGACAGAGAGCTTTACAGACTGCTTCATGAGATGTCCCATAGCTTTAAAAATCTACATTAAAGGCCCAAAGCAGGGACGCCTGGGTGGCTCAGTTGGTTAAGCAGCTGCCTTTGGCTCAGGTCGTGATCCCAGCGTCCTGGGATCGAGTCCCACATCGGGCTCCTTGCTCATCAGGGAGCCTGCTTCTCCCTCTGCCTCTGCCTGCCATTCTGTCTGCCTGTGCTTGCTCTCTCTCCCTCTCTCTCTCTGACAAATAAATAAATAAAAATCTAAAAAAAATAAAAAATAAAGGCCCAAAGCACTAGAATAAACTATAGAAATGAGAGGGCACATATAATTCAACTTAACAGAAAGGAAGAGACTAATTTTTTGTTCCTGCTCTGTGCTGAGCCCTTCTCTAATAAGTGCTCATTTAATGTTTGTTGAGTTATTAATTATAATATCATAAACTGTTTAGCATATTTCTTGAAGAATTAAGAACAAAAGTCATGGATGTTACTCTAGGTTTATTTTTGATAATATGGTATTTTGAATTGACATTTGAATTCAAGCCTTTGAAAGGATTCCTTTAACATATTTTCTGGTAAAATTTCAACTAACAGAATATTTTCTGAATAAATGTGATCAGCAGAAAATAAGTAAATAAATTAAATTAAATTAAAAAATTTAAAAAATTCTTAAAACATAAAGTAATTGTTAACGGTCAATGATTCAGCCAAAGCAAAAAATTAAAAACTCAAGTTTCAATGTCTCTGTATTTTATTATCTCACCCTTCCTCATCTTATATTAGTAGTTTGTTAACAAAGTGAGAGAACATCAAATGTTACCAAGCAGAAACAGCATGGCAAAATCAGGAAGAAGAGAATTACTAACTTCTCCAAATTTATGCACTTATGACAAGCATTTTAAGGGTTCATAATGCAGTCAATTACTGAAGAAATAAATACAAGAGATCTAGACTGCTTACGAGGTAGATTTAGAATGGCATAATTTAGTGTGAATATGGACCTCTTACCAAGAGAGACAAGAGAAAAAATAAAACTACAAAAGGACACCCTCTGGGAAAGCTCTCACACATTTGGGCATGCTGTCTGGTTAGAGTAGGCCAGAACTTGATACTTTTATTTCCAACCTTTGACCCTGGACATCTGGAAACCCAATTTGAGTCAAACAAAAGGAAGTTTTCTTTTCTATTTCAAAAACTTTGGGGGGAAAAATAAGTTAAGCACTTAACATTCATTTTGGTAGCAAAAGCTTTTAATATTTATGCACTTGTGGGGAACTTTAAAGCATAGAATACTTGGTTAAAAAAAATAGATGCCCTAGAATTTTAGCAATATTGGCACATTGTTATTTCTGGTGATGGATTTAGACAAGGGCTGAGATAAGCAAAATAGTGCAGGACTTTGATGCTCTTTGATGCCCTAATTTAATAGACATCCTCCAATTCCAGAATTTAAAGTATACTGAAGCATTCTGTATGAACAGACGTGTAACCTGCATCTATCTGGTATCATGAATTTTAAAGGAGTTTTTATTTGCAATAAAATTTTTCATCCTTGTATTATGTTTTAAAATATAACAAAGCAAAGATGTGATTTGTCACAGTGGCTTTAATTTAGTTGGACAATATTAAAATTAAGAAGTTATGCCAATATATATAAGAAATATTATTTTTCCTTTTACATAAAAAATGTGTCATGACATATGAAATTTTTGTTTGACCACCTCTCATATAGAGTAACTTAATTCTTGATTTCAAGATAAGCACTCACCCACAATATGGCAGAGGGAGAAAAAAAAATTAACTATAGGGTCATAGACACTTGGGCTTAGTCATTCAAGCACTTTCTAGCTGTGTAATCTTGAGAAAGATACTTAGCTTTCTGAGTCCAGTTTCCTCATCTGTAATAGGCATTTTTACTAGGAGTGTTTAGCAGGATTACTGTGAGAAAGAACAGTGATTTATGTAGAGTATAGGGTAGACTCCTTATAAATGCCATCATCATAGTTATTCTTATAAACTCTATTACTAAAATGTTGGAAAATTCATCCAGTGGGACTAGATAAGTTCCAGAATTATTAATTGCCCAGGCAAATCTAAGTTGTGGCTGTGATTTTAATAATTCTTACAGCCCCAGGGATCATGGCAGCAATGTGAAAGAGAAACTATCTTCCCTTTGTACCCAGAAACCACACACAGGGATAATTGGATGTTGGTCAGTTAAAATAAAAAAATTAAAAAAAATAAAACCTAGAAAATTTTTATGGCATTTGATTAAATTATATTGCAGAAACCGTATCTCCTCTATTATGAATATTAACTATCATGTAGTAAATGTTAATCATTACTAAAGGGTCTATTCACAAGTCACACTGAAAACTGTTCTTTCAGCACCATACAAAAGACATTATATTACCATGCAGTTTGCCAAAATGAATTGACTTGGAAATAAAGCAATTGCTATTTGCAGCCTATTTATTGCCTTTTATGGGACTGACTCAATATTTTCTGGTTTTGTTTTTTTTTATTGTTTTGCCAAGATTAATTTTGGAGGATTTTGATCCTTGCTAGGAATTTGTGCTTAGCTATTGGCAAGAATTCAAAATATTTACACATTCCCCAAATTTTATGTACATCAAAGAAGCACCATCTCTGCTTGAGTTTTTTATGTTACCTGTTTTAATAATAACTAATTTATATTCTTACCAACTATTGCCTAAAATTATATTCTTGAAAATATTCTGATCCCTATGACTATTGTTTTTGTTTGTAGGACAGTTGAGTATGTACATGCTTACCAAAGCCTGTGTGTCTGGTCTCTACATATAAAAAAGTTTATATTTATACAGTTATATTAATTCCAGAATTTATAATTATAATATTTTAAAATCATTGAAAATAAATAACTAAGAAGAGAAAAATAAAGGCAACACCCCCATGCCATATACCTACTGTTTTATGGAAGCAAATGAATAGCTAAAGTACCAGTTGTCAAATATGCTCTTGAATCTGAGCTTACACATAGGTGGGAGGGTATGTAACCACATTTAGTTTCTTTAGAAAGTGCATGCTTTCATTTTCAGCATCAGTAAGTTTTATTATCACCATAGGAGTATAGAGGCAAAATGTTTTTAGTTTCTTTTCTTCCTTTTTTTCCTTTTCTTTTTTCTTTCTTTTAAAATCTCAGGCCTGTGTTTTCTTTTCCTTTCCAATTCACACAGTGTAGCACTTTCTGCAAATACATATGCAATTCCCATTATCTGTAATGGAGCTTGCATGCATCAGGGAGAGAACAGACCCCACTGCGATGTATCTTTCTTGTGTGGTATTGTGAGCACCTGGTCTACCTTAAGACAAGCCCCTTGACAAGTTCTTTGGGCACTTTGTTTTTCATCAGGGAAGGCCATTCCCATCTATGACATACAGAAGTAGACCCCTTCCAGGAGGCCACCTGTCTTCCCACATGGCGAAAACATGGGACTTCCCTTTCCCATGTAGACAAATATTTTTACAAGCATTCTTGATCGTGCTTTGTGGAAGCATTCAAACATGGATAAAAAGCGATCGGTGTACTTACAAATGTAAAAGAAAATGTAACATGTACATAGTTTACGTTTCTTTCAGCACTCTTCATTGATTGGAAGCAAGGAGCAATCATTTTCTCAAATTTAGAACCCAATTAGATCTTATACTCTAAATTTAGAGACAGCTTCTAGCCTCTTGGGTTCCATTTCTGATATTCAATATAAGATTCTTTGCATTTATCACAGAAATAAGCAGACAATAGGAATGATTGTATTCTACAATGTGTATTCTACTTACTGTATTGGTGTGAATTTATAGTTATTTTTGACAGTGAGGCAACTGATGCACTGCTTTAGGACAACTTACACCTAAAGCCATACAGGTTGATAGCATGGCCCATTCTAAATTTAATAGTGAAAACTATTGGATCCTGTTTGCTACTGATTCCTAGATTCCCCTTGCTCTAGTGGAAGAGATCCCAAACACAACAGCTCACACAACAGCTTTGTCTTTCTATACTGTTTATGTCTGTTATGTATGGGGAAAGAGATGTATTACCTGAACTGTGATAGTTAATTTTATGTGTCAGATTAGCCAGACCACAGCAAGCAGGTATTTGTTCAAACATCATTCTCAATATTTCTCTGAAGACATTTTTAAGATGAGTTTAACCTTAAATCAGTAGACTTTGAGTCAAGCAGATTACTCTACATAATCAGTTAAAGTCTACATAGAAAAAGATTGATGTTCCTTCAAGAAGAGGGAACTCGGCCCGCAGACTGTCTTCAAATTTAAATTGCAGCATCTACTCTTTGCTGGGTGTTCAATCTACCAGTCTATTCTGCAATTACATGAGCCAATTCCTTAAAATCTTTGTCTTTATCTCTATATCTATCCACCCATCCATCCATCTATGCATCCATGCATGCTATTGGTTCTGTTTCTCTGGAGAACCCTAACACATGGACTTACAAGTCTCTTCTACTTTTCCCATGGTAGACTACACTATTTTTTAACCTCCTCATAGATCCATCACCTGCAGTGTAGGACTGTAAATTTTACTCAAAGAGAAGCATCTAAAATATTCAAAGGTGCATCTGAAAAAAATGAAAACATTAAAATTGTATTTCATAATAGTGCTATAGCATAGGTCTATTTAAAGTTAATGATAAGAACATCAAGCACATAGAAGCCAAACTCAGCAGTGCTGACCATGATTTAACTGTTTGACAGCCAAAATTGTTTCCTAAACAAGAACTCAACAACAACAAAGATGAAGAGAGAAAGGGGAAAAAAAGAGTGAAGGAAAAATTGACACAGAAACAAAACACATGTATATATAGCTGAAATCTAATTGAGCCAACATTATTCAGTGTTGAATTATTTTGGAATTTTCAGCCAATGTAGATAGTGAAGACATGAGAAGATTATTGTGTTTTTCAATACTATCAACACCAGGATTATGAAAACATGAGACATTATTCTCATATAATTGTTAATTCTTGGTCTGTATTCCCCTTGGCATCTAGCTAGAAAGTAGAGGGGAGAGAACAGTTATTAATTTAACAAGTATTTACAGAGTACTTACTATGTACTGGAGACAATGTTTGGCACCAAGAAGACAATAGTGAACCACAGAAATAATCTCTACACATAAAGATTTTACAAATCCACCAAGAAATACACAAAACCAAACAGGAAATCACATTACAGTGGGAGAAAGTGTTGTGATTGGAATGTGTTAGGGAGCAGAGTGAAGACGTAGCTAAGATGATCTTGGGTATCAAGAAAGGAAGTCTAAAAAAAGAAGAAATAAGCTGGTGTCTGGCAGGTAGAAAGGAAGATGAGAGTGTTAAAGCACAGTTTATTGATAAAGATGAGTTCAAGTATCTGAATCTAAATTTTCTCCTTTTCTGTTTAGGGGCTCTGCATTACCAAGAAATTGCTTATTATGTTCACTATGCATGTAAGAATCTAGGTTTTGTTTTTGTTTTTATGTGTGTAACTATGACACATTTTTTAAAAAATAAATTTAGTATATAAGTGCCTAAAAGTTAGCATGATATTATCGTTCTGCCATTTGTAACTCCATCCACAGAATACCGCCGATGATATAGGCCAGTGGAAAGGAACAAAGGAAATGATTATGCAGACATAATTTATGTTTCACTTTGGAGTGCTGCCAGAGATAAATACAGCCATATATGGACTCTACATTCCCAAAACCCCCTGTCTCAGAGTCGTGCCTAGAAGCAGCAGAGCAAGAGAAAGAGACCAGGTTTTCCCAAACTATGCTTTGGGTGGTATTAATATGTGTTTTGGAAAAACAAACAAGCAGAACCTCAAGGGAACCTGAGGTTTTGCTAAAAAGTATTTAATAATGGGTCTAAAAATTACATAGACTTAGATAGTTATTTTTATACAAAAATTGCCTAAAGGTGTGCCACTTCAGAGGAGGCTAGACAATTGCCTAGAGACCAATGAAGGCACCGCACTGGAACTGCCCAGCTACACACAGGCAAACCCTCCCAATAACCATCTCACCGTATGTTATGTTGTAAGTGACCGCTGATCCCATTTGTGCATTTATGATATATTCAGTGTTTACTGCCTATTAAACATATAAATTAAATCAGTATCAGCCCATGAAGCTATTAGTTCTTCTGTGAGGCAACTTTTTGCTTGCTCCTTTATGCAAGTAGACATTAGCATTCGCAAGTCTTTGGTGTTTAGAAAATAAATGATAACTTTTAAAACTTTTATGGTCAAGTAAGTTGAGGAGACACTGTTCTGAATAATTTGAATGAGAATAATTCACTGGTAGGTAGGTACAGTGAATCAGTCTAAGAATGGGAATCAGAAGCCTGCCTGATCATTTACACTGTATCAAAAAATAAGCTAATCAAATATTGCTATTTTCATTTGAAGTGAGACCATACATCTTTTTTTTCTTCCAAGCGAAGCAACACTTAGGTCATGTGATAAAAGTGAAAAAGCTAATTAACTTTGTATACATAAGCAGGTGTATGAAGAGGTTCTCCTCCTTTTTTTATGTTTAAAATTGTCACACTTCTGAACATAGAGTTACATTTGGAACCTCACAAAATGTTGGCCTTTCCCTATTATAATGAGAAAATAGGAAAATAGAATATGCCATATGACATTTTTGTTGCTATGTATTAAGAGCTTATCATCTACATTATACTTCAAAATAAATACATAATATGCTTTTATGGTCAGTGGTAGCATTGTGCTTAGCATAGCAGAAGCATTATGTAATCATTTGATGAATAACTAAATGAACGATTTATTTAGAATGGATATATAAGGCAAAGAAATGCAATGGAAAAGATGTTAAGAATTTGAGTCAAAAGTCTTGCCTGGATTCTGGTTCTACCTCTGTTTGCCACAGTAACTTAAGAAAAACATTTCCCAGGCACCTGGGTGGCTCAGTGGGTCATGATTTCAGGGTCCTGGGGTTGATACCCACATTGGGTTCTCTGCTTAGTGGGGAGCCTGCTTCCCCCTCTCTTTCTGCCTGCCTCTCTGCCTACTTGTGATCTCTCTCTCTGTCCAATAAATAAGTAAAATCTTAAAAAAAAAAAAAAGAAAAGAAAAACGTTTCCCTTCTCTAGACTCCTTCAGATTATTTTTGTAAGTATCAAAAGATATGATATGTAACTTTATAAAAGTGATTTACTGCTGTTATTCATAGAAATAGTCATAATACTAGTGTTCTAAGTTCCTTTATTAAAGAAAAGTTTGAACTCTGTATCACAATGTAAAGAAAGGTCTTTTGAGGTAGAGGCACTTGATGGGAGGAATTGTTAGGAAGGGTTCCAGCCACAGGTTTGGGAGCCCCAGATATCAAAAATACACACAAAAATGAACTTAAGAACACACGGCTTATTCATAATAGCTGAAAATGGTTCACCTGTCCACCTGCAGGAGAAATTGTAGTATGTTCATAAATGAAATACTATTCAGCTATATCTGCTTATGTATTAAACAGCGTTCATGAATCTCAGAAATATTAGGCTGAGCAAGGGAAGTCACACCAAAAAAAAAAAAAAATACATGCAGTATTATTATGCATATATTAGGTGTATTATTTTATCGCTGATGTAACAATTACCACACACTTAGTGGCTTAAAACAATACAAACAAACAAACAAACAAAAAAAAAAAAACAAAAAAAGTCTCTTAGAGTTACGTGGGTTAGAAGTCTAACGTGGGTCTCACTGAGCTAAAAATCAAGATACTGACAGAGTTCTGGTCCTTTCTGGAGGTTTTAGGGAAGAATCTGTTTCTTTACCTTTCCAGCTTCTAGAGTTCACCCACATTCCTTGGCTCATGGCCTACATCCTCCATCTTCAAAACCAGAAATATTCATCTTTCTGGCCATACTTCTGTCATCATATCTCCCTCTGATGCTCTCTTCCTCCTCCTTCTTCCACTTTTAAGGACATAGGTTGCACTCTGGTAATCCCAGACAATCTCTCTATTTTAAATCCAGTCCCTTTGCATGTGACCAACATAATTATAGATTGTAGGGACTAGGATGTGGGCATCCATGGGGTAGGGTACTCTGTCCACCACAAAAAGTTAAAGAAGTAAACTCCTCCATGATAATGGGAATCAAAGCAATGATTATTCCTGGGGGTGGGCAGGAATTAACTGGAAAGGGGCATGTAGTACTTTTTCGGTTGGTAAATAAACATAATTGATAAATAAACATATTTATGTTCGGGTGCCTGGGTGGCTCAGTTAGTTAAGCATCTGCCTTCAGCTCAGATCATGATGCCAGAGTCCTGGGATGGAGTCCCACATCAAACTTCCTGCTCAGCAGAGTGTCTGTTTCTCTCTCTCTCCCTCTGTCCTCTGTTCCTCCCGACCACTCTTTCTCTCTCTCTGAAATAAATATGCAAAAAATCCTTTAAAAAATTTTTTAAAAACCATACTTATGTTCTATATTTTGATTGGTGTATAAATTACATAGTTGTAGATATTTGTCAAAATTTAGTGAACTGTACATTTCACCACATGTATTTTATTTGTTTCACTGAATGTATATTATATTTTGTTTTATAAAATTAAAATAATGAAAGAATGCATACGCACCTCCATAAGATAAGATCCAGAGTTGATTTGTTTTCCAGGTTTCAGTTTTCTCTGTCAACATCCTAACCTGAACACAGGAGACTTTGCAAGCTGTGAATTCAGTTTGCATTGTAACTCAACTGTCTGCAGAGACAGTCTTTGTTTCAGAAAACTCAGTTCTACAATTATAAGAAGTAAAGTTTTATTTTTCATTCAGTCTTAGAAACTTTCTGGCTCTTTATTCATGCCTTGAGCTGAGAAATTAAAACCCTGAATTTGTCATTTTCTTTTTAAAATTATCTAGTGCAGTCAGAAATAGCCAAACTACCAGAGGTTCTGGTGTTCTGATATCTACCACTATTTTCTATTGCAAAAGCTACTTGACATTCCAAAGTCTTTCCTTCTATAGGTACTTTACTCCAGGAAAAAACAAGTGATCAAGTAATATAAGGAAGACTTTGGGTCCCACATACCATGGACTTATTACTGTTCCTTTTGCTATTGGCAAAGAGGTTATTATTGTTGTCAAAGCTGATCACATGGGGTGCCTGGGTGGCTCAGTGGGTTAAAGCCTCTGCCTTTGGCTCAGATCATGGTCTCAGGATCCTGGGATCGAGCCCCATATTCCAGCATCCAGCTCTCTGCTCAGCAGGGAGCCTGCTTCCCTCTCCACCTCTGCCTGCCTCTCTGACTACTTGTGATCTCTCTCTGACAAATAAGTAAATAAACCTTAAAAAAAAAAAGCTGATCACATGAGACCAATTATAAATTTCCTTTTTTTTTTTTTAATATGGAAATACGGGGCGCCTGGGTGGCTCAGTGGGTTAAGGCCTCTGCCTCCGCCTCAGGTCGTGATCCCAGGGTAGGATCACCCCGCATTGGGCTCTCTGCTCAGCAGGGAGCCTGCTTCCCTCCCTCTCTCTCTGCCTGCCTCTCTGCCTACCTGTGACCTCTGTCTGTCAAATAAATAAATTAAATCTTTAAAAAATAATAAATAAAATATGGAAATAATTTCAAACTTACAGAAAAGTTGCCAAATTTAAAATAGTAAAAAAAAAAAAAGCTACTCACTTTATACACATGTATCTGTTGTTTACATTTTACTACATTTGCCTTATTCCAATAAACTCAATATTGGTACAATGGTTTTACCCAATTGACAATTTGTATTTAAATTAATCAGTTGAATTAATAATATCCTCTATAGCACTTTACTTCCCTCCTATACAGGATCCAGTTTAGAACTAGATGTGACATTTAGTTGTCATATTAGCCTCCTTTGGCTTGAAACATTTCCATTGCCGTTCATTGTCTTTTTTTTTTTTTTTTTAGATTTTACTTATTTATTTGACAGAGAGAGACAGCGAGAGAGGAAACACAAGCAGAGAGAAAGAGGGAGAAGCAGGCTTCCTGTGGAGCAGAGAGCCTGATGTGGGCTTGATTCCAGGACCTGGGGATCATGACCTAAGCTGAAAGCAGACACTTTACCACCAAGCCACCCAGGAGCCCTGCTCATTGTCTTCTAAGACATGGCATTAAAATGGCCACCAAATCCCTCAGCTTTTAAGAGTGAACATCTGGCTGCTATTGCCTCTGGAGAATAGCATTTTATTCAGAAAAAGCTTAAGAAGGGACGCCTGGGTGGCTCAGTTGGTTAAGCAGCTGCCTTCGGCTCAGGTCATGATCCCAGCGTCCTGGGATCGAGTCCCACATCGGGCTCCTTGCTCATCAGGGAGCCTGCTTCTCCCTCTGCCTCTGCCTGCCATTCTGTCTGCCTGTGCTCGCTCTCTCTCCCTCTCTCTCTCTGACAAATAAATAAATAAAATCTTTAAAAAAAAAAAAGAAAAGAAAAAGCTTAAGAAAATATTAGAGTTTAAATGTTTATCAAAATTGATCTCTTTGCGGGTAAACTACTGAAGTTATAGGTACTTCCCAACTCATGGCTTGTTGAACATGATTAGGCCTATCTTCCTGAGTAGAAATAACCCACTGGGCATGACTAGTATTCGTCCTATGGAGACGGGGTATTTGCTTGACACTATTACTTGACATGACAACTTCTTCACTCTGTGACTCTAGCTCCTTACTCTTAAAGTCCTTTGATTTGGGCCTTTATTCAGAGCTTCCATAAGGAAAGCACAACTCCTAGCGAAGTCCTCCTCAAGCTGGGCAGGTGGGCTTCCCCCATTAGCCTACTGAGAAGAGGCCCCTGAAACAGGCAGGCAGACTGGCTGCGTCATTCAGGTAGTCACTGCGGTGTCCTAGGCAGGTACCACAATCCAGGTGAGTTTCCCAACCACCTCCATGTAGAAAAACATAGAATGACTATCTAAAACACACACACACACACACACTCACACGCACACGCACACGAAGTTAAGACATCTAACTATCAAATCCATGTAACCATAGACTCTGGTCTAGAATATACAGTGATTCTTAATTTCTAATTATTATTCTTAAGTATCTTATGATCACCATATCTCAGAACACCAAGAAAATAAACTTCTATTTGTCTCTCTTCAAATACAGAATGGTTTAATGTTATGATAAATCAGACAGCACTAAAATTAATAACTATCAGGTGCAGTGTATTATTATAGTGATTTATAATGCTCAGTACAACTCTACTAGTGTGATGAATTGTCTCCCTAACGATGGTTCTCACAAAATATATCAACTAGTAGATACTTTCAAGTTCATAGAGTAATACGCCTCAGCATTATATGATTTTCGTTAAAGAGAATTATATATGAAGTATTTTGCTTTCTTTTTCACATTTTTTTTCTTCTTAATGCCTATGGCATTTTTACGTACTATTGTTCTTATCTAATCCTGGTCCTGGGTCCAGGGTCCTCCATAAAAACAATGAAAGTCTGAAGTTCAGAACTCTTGGGCACCCCAACATTACTGTGGAGGACAGACTTTATTGTGGCTCCAATGGTCTCTACATCTTGTATATACCTTTTGTATAGTATCTTCCCCTTCGGCGTGGGTGGGTGTTGCTTCTAACCAACAGAATATGGTAAAGATGATGGAATGTCACTGACATTATTATGTTATATTACATGGCCAAGGTTTGGGATATCATTCCTTTGATTACTTAATATTATGTAAGACTCCACCTTGCTAACAACCTTACTGTAGAGAGGCATGGTCCTCTTTGCTGGTTTAGAAGAAGCAAGTGTCCATAAGTCTTAAAGCTGCATGATGAATTCTGTCAACAACCAGAGGGTGCTCAGAAGCAAATCCTTTCCCATTTGTTGCAATCCCACCCTACACCTCAATTCCAACCTCACAGGTCCCTGAAGAACCCTAATTGTTAAGTAACAAATGCATGTTATTTTAAATCACTAAATTTGTGATAATTAGTTAGCTTGAAATAGAAAACTAATACAATTATACTAAATGGACCTCATCTTAATGTTCTGATCTGAAGTTATCTATATGAAATTTCTCTTGGAGTGTGTTAACACAATTTCATAGCCTGTCAGATTTTATTTATTTATTTACTTACTTACTTACTTACTTACTTACTTATTGGATGGGGAGCAGGAAAGTATGTACCTGAAATCTTAACAGTCCAAGAAACAGTCACTGATTAACCTTTTATTATATGCTTAAGACAATATGTATGAATAAGATATGTTCCTAGTTTTCAAAGAAATTACAGTGTAGTGGAGAAGAAAAACATAGAAACAAGATTATTGCAACATACATGGACTGTTATCAGAGAGTATAGAAGGGGCAGGGAGAGGTAATACAGGTACAAATGGTTTTCTTGGCATAGTTCTGAGAAGGGAATTGCCATTCAGGAGAGGAAAAGATACAAGACTTGTTGAACTTCCATTCAATAGGAAATTAATTAGTAATGGTTATAACAACAACTAAATGGTTAATATTTATATGTTCTTTCTAGGTACCAGGTAGTGTTCTAAATGCTTTATTTAACTAACTCACACAACTATCTAATGATCTAGATATTAGCCTTGTTTTACAGAAAAGAATTATAGAGAATTTAAGGAACATCTGATTAGTGACAAAGATAGTGACATCTGATTAGTGACAAGATTTATTACTCTGATTTCCTCCCAGACTTCTGGACTTTTGCTCTTCCTGCTGTAGTATAACTCTTTGGGTAAGGAGTCTTCTGACCTGCCTCTCTCATGCCCTACAAAATTGCATTCTCCACAAATAATCTTTGGTTCCATTGGCTTCCTGATCATACATGTTTAAAACACTGAATATGCTATAGGACAATTATTGTATAACTCACTTGTCACCTTGAATAGAACATAAATGGTTTGATAGCCAGAATTGTCTAAATCATCTTTTACGCTCCTGTTTCTATCACAAATCCTGAAATAATAGTGATTAATAATGACAAATGGATGATGGATGTTTAGGGTCTTTATAGGCAAAAGAATGTTCATTTTACTTATTATGGCCCACGAAGGTGATTTCTAAGGAAGAAAGTCTCATGTTTCTGGGTTTGACTCATTCTTACTTATAATCATTTTTAGTTACACATATAGTAACACAAATAAGGAGATGAGCAAATAAGTGAAAGACGGGTGGATAGATGATTAGATAGATATAGAAATAGATAAATAATAATGCCTAAAACACAAAAAAAGGTGCTTAGGGGAGCGTACAATGATGGTTCCCATTACATAGCACTTGGTCCATAAGTTTGCTTATACGAAACTCTTGACATGTTTTGTTTTGTTCTGTTTGTTTAGTTTTTTAATTTAGCCTCAATAGCAACCATATGAGGGAGATATAATCCTATTAGACAGATGAGGAAAATGAAGATTTCCAAGGTTCACAACTTATCTTCAAGGAGCATGTGAGTAAGATTCATTGTAATGGAGGCAGTAAGCCTAATGTTTGTATCTGTGCCCTTAAGATCTCCACATACTGCCTCCTACTTAGTTCTGTAGTTTGCCTGCCTGTTTTTTGTTTCTATCATTTGTTGTGAGTTAATTCCATTCTTACTAGGAGTATTTTGAGCCCTTTTCTGGACCAATTGTATGGAACTCTGAGGTTCAAAAAGAAAATAAGCCTCTCTGACTGTAGTTGGATGGTAGTCTTCCAACAGTACACTCACATCTCAACCCCAGGAAACTGTGACTGTGACCGTATGGGAAAAAGCATCTTTGTAGATGTAATTGAGTAAAAGATTCTGAGCTGAGATGATCCTAGATTACCTGGAGGGGCCCTAAATCAATGACCAGTGTGCTTCTGAAAGATAGGAGAGAAGACAGTCATATAGAGGAAAAGTCCATATAAAGACTTAGACTGGATGATTCTGGATGATTTAATTCTAGCACCTACTGCCCATATAGCCATAAAGAATTTTACTTGTCTCTTTGAACCTTTCCCCCAACCTCATTTTCAAAATAGGAACATGTATCCTGCAAGCTTTTGTGAGCTTTAGAAATAAAGTATCCAAAACTGAAACTCAAAAAAGGCCCTTCTTAGCCAAATAAGAACAATAATAGTAGAAAATATGAGTATTATGCTTGTGTCTAACAACATTCTAATTAGCCAGCTCAGAAATCCAATAACATAGGCTTATATAAATACTTATTAGTGACTCTTAAGAATTCCAATGAGCTTCTTTCTAAATCAGCCACTATTATAGGGAAAGGAACCTTTTGTCTCAAACTTAGCTTCTAAATCATAAAGCATCATTGGATTTTGCTTCCAGAATTTTGATACTAATTGTTGGTACAACACATCACATTTCAGCTACTGTGGAGATAGTGTCAACATTAAGTTGATGATTTTGCTCAAATCCTCTTGATGATAGCCCTCATTTTAAGGTTGTGATGAAGAAATCAATGATGTCTGATTTAGGAAGTCCTTTTCAAAGTCTACTTCCTATCTTGTAAAACCCAATTTACAAAACTGAATTGGTCCTTTTGATCATTTTCGCTAATCCAGTTTAAGAGCTTAAAGTCCCCCAAGTGGCCCTTAATTAATGGCTAATATGAATGCACAAGCACACACTTGGACTGTATCTGGAAGTTAACAAATGCATCCGTATCTTGGGATTTAACAATGACCATCCTTTCTGTGGACAGCTGATTGAGACAATGCATATGGTAGTTGTTTATAAACTTCAAAAAGTCTCATAGGTATATTGATTGATCTCACTGACTCCTACCCTTTCATTTTTACTTTACTGATTCCTCTTCTTCAGAATATTCTGTGTGGGGGTGAGAATTACAAAAATGTAATAAAGACAAGGGTGTCAATCAACACTACTTCAATTCCTAAAGGAAGTCATTTTATATTTTTAGAGAAACCAATTAGCTTATTGAAGACCAGATATTTTTGGGAATGTTCCCCCAATAAAGTTTCTTCCCAAGGTCTTTTAAATTGATAATATATTTTTGCCTATTGTTAAGTCATATAGGTACAAATAAGAGCTTTCTCTTATCTGATTTGTCTACTGCTTCTTCTTCTTCTTGATTCATTCCAATGTTTGTATTATGCCCCACTCATCAGAGTATGTCTCACCAAAAGCAGCAGTTGGAACACTACTTCACTCCAATTTTCCGAAATGATTTGGCAAAAGAAGGATGGATTAATCACAAAAACCTGGATAATCTGTAATAAGAAAGTCAGTGTTTGGGGCGCCTGGGTGGCTCAGAGGGTTAGGCCTCTGCCTTCAGCTCAGGTCATGATCCCAGGGTCCATGGGATTGAGCCCCGCATCGGGCTCTCTGCTCGGCGGGGAGCCTGCTTCCTTCTCTCTCTCTGCCTGCCACTCTGCCTACTTGTGATCTCTGTCTGCCAAATAAATAAATAAATAATCTAAAAAAAAAAAAAAAAAAGAAAGTGAGTGTTTGAATAGAAATGGTAAATTTAAAAGAAGGATTAAAATACCCTAATAATAATATCTACCAATAATCCAACAGCCATTCTCCTTGAAGACTTAAGGGCCACAGTGTCCAACAGGGAATCAGTAGCCACGTCTGGTTATTTATGTTTAAATTAAAGTAATAAGATTTCAAATACAGTTCCTTGGGTACACCCGGATGGGGCAGTCAGTTTTATATATGACTCTTGGTTTCAATTCAGGTTTTGATCTCAGGGTTTTGGGATTGAGTATCAGGCTCCGTGCTCAGTACAATCTGCTTGACATTCTCTCTCTTCTCTCTCTCTCCCCGTCTGCCCCTCCTTCTTGGGTGCTTGCTCTTTCTCTGTCTTTCTCTCTTTTTCAAATAATCAATCTTTAAAAAAATACAGTTCCTTAGCTGTACTAGCTGCATTTCAAGTGCTCAATAGCCACACGTAGCTAATGGCTTTCATCCTGAGCAGTGTAAATACCGAACATACCTTCATCACAGAAAGTTCTATAGGACAGAGCTACTGTAGAGCGGAAATGATGCCCTCCTCCATTGCCTGTTACTCTCTAGGTTAGAAAATAAGAAGTAGCAAGCAGCATTATCTGTCTAAGATTAAATTATTTCAACTTCTCTTTACAGGTTGAAGAATCTCTCTCTTTCAAATGTACTTTTCAAATTGCACACTGCAGAAATGACCCCTGAAATTATAGCTTTAGTGGTCTTATAGAAATTGTAATTGCTTCCTGTGTAAAACAATATGAAACTATCCACAGTGATTAAAACACTCTCAACAAATTTATATAGAAATAATCCAAAGCTCAGTCAGTTAAGTGTCTGATTTTGGCTCAGGTCATGATCTTGGGTCCTGGGATCAAACCCCGTGTTGGGCTTCCTACTCAGTGGGTGTCCACTTGTCCCTCCCTCTCCCTGCTCACGCCCTGTCTCTATCTCTCTTTCAAATAAATAAAATCTTAGAAACAAAGAAAGACAATATAGAGGTAATAACTGTATATCCCCCTTGTAGTATGATGCTTTTTCATATTTACATATGTATATATCTGTCCTTTTGGCACTGTCTTTGATCAGTTTTATTTCAAGAAGCTCTCTTTCTAGGAAACATACACACACACACACACCACCCCAAAACATCTTTTGTCTTTTACCCATTGTCACCAAAAATAAAAAATTATACAAATAGTTCTTTTACTCGTTTTAAAAGTAGAGCCAGAAATTATGTGAAGTTGGGACTCTTGAATTATTCATATGTTCTGATTGAATGGGATCATTATCTCTGGCCTTACAAGCTAATAAATACTGTCTAATGCCTGGATACTGTTTTGATGTAATAGTGTCAGGAAAGAGAAATAACAACTGACTTCTTTCCAAGCTTGGGCTTAAATTAGGGAGGAGCTCCCTGATGAGTTCAGAGCAAGAATTGTATGTGTCTATGTATGTGTGTGTGAGCGTGTGTGCACACATGTGTGTGTGTCTGTGTGTGACTATCCACAGATATGAAATACCTTAGATGATTGTGTTAGTCGGGCTTCCTTCAATCTTTCCAAAGGTATTTTATTTTATTTTATTTTATTTTTAAGATTTAGTTATTTATTTAAGAGGGAGAGAGTGAGCACATGCACTAGGGCAGAGGGGTGGGTGTGAGGTGCAGAGGGAGAGAGATCCCTCATGCAGACTCCCTGCTGACTGTGGAGACTGATGCTGGGGCTCGACCCCACAACCTTGAGATCATGACCTGAGCCAAAACCAAAAGTTGGACACAGACAACTGTACAACCCAGGCTCCCTTCCAAAGGCATTTTAACTTCAACTTGCACCTACAGAGCTGCAGAATGGCTTGGCTCTCTGGTGTTTGCTGCTATTATTTTCTCCTTTTTCCATTCTCATCTCTCATGTAGGTACAAGTATTTCAGAAAATGCAGATTGAGGCTCAGTAAGTGATTATGCTATCTAATCATTTGCCAGTGAACAGTCAAATAATCTTAAATTATAGACCAGTGGGTTTTTTTCCCCCAGATTGATTTCAATGAGTGAATTTGCTTGAGTTTAATATCACCATAAACCAGAGGAGTGTAGGAAGCCTGAATTAAGGTTGTGGTCTTAAAAGCAATCACAGAAAGATGTGCATTTCTAGAAGGTTTGAAAGCATGGAGATAAATACAGTTGACAGTTGGTTACAGAGAAAGTAAAATTAGAGGTGGACTATGTTACAAAATAGCCTTATAGGCTAATAGTTATCAAGATATAGCAGAATCTGTTAGACATCAAAGAATATCATTATTGACTATGCTGATTTGTTTAACAAAATACACACTGCCTTTTCTTTCTTCAGAACATGACTTTTTTTTTTCCCAAGTGATGTGGAGTCTATTAGGAGTATAAGAACATCCAACAAAGAGCCTGTTAACAATTCAGTAGTTTGCAAAATTTACACAAAACCAAAAGTCTTTGCTCTGAGACAGCTGACTGGGTCTTACACAGAATGCATAGGTTTTCCAGACTGCTTTTCTCAACATTTAACACAAGCTAATAAATCATGCAATTTAATTAAGTTTTTAACAGGAATTAAAGTGTGTGAACCATCTACTGGAATGGGTGTGAACACTATTTCAATAATGCTGCACTAGCAGAGCTCTCTGCCTCTTTCTAATGCAGGAAGCAATGGAAGACAAGTGAGGTTTTTTAATTTTGTTTTGTTTTTTGTTTTTTGTTTTAAAGTAAACACTCTTTATTAGTCAGTATAGCTAATCCTTACTTGTGATCTTATTGTACTTTTCCTATAAAATGGCCAGAAAATTTTATTCTTAGATTGAAGAAATATTTGAACTTGGAGCACAAAGAAAAATGTCAGAGGTGGGTAAACTATAGTGTTCTGTGACTATTAATATTTCGACCTTTGTCATTTCAAAATAGGGAGAGAAGGGAGATAATAAGGCATTTCATGCCTTTGCCTCCTGGAAAATACAAACTGCTAATTTTTATCCAGTGCTTTCCACCTGTCAGTGTGCTAGGTGCAGACCTGACAGTCCACTGGTGCTGTAATTCCACAAGGCCGGCATGGTTGGCAGGACATTCACAAAGCACCTGTCCCCAAACAGGGCCTTTGGCACTCAGCTTCCCCTGTTCACTTGCACTGTGACAGGCTGCACACAAGACAGATAATGTGGATCAAAGGCAGCGCCTGTGGATACACCCAGCAGGATCCAAGGAGCATTACTAGTGTTCTCAATAATTTGCTATTAGTATTGCAGAAGAAGTGAGGAGTGCACTATTGAGTGATAAAAACACATTTATTTCATAAGGAAAATATACCCTATATATGTCAGATGTTGGATCCAAATGGGTCTCAAAGAACTGCGGAAGGGCCTGCTAGAAAGAAAGCAATAGTGTGAGCTGGGAAACTTTCAGATCCTTTCATACACATAGTTTTGTTCACCTGTGAAGCTGTGATATGGGCCTGCCCCATGTCACTGGGGAGATATGGCATCTTACTCTTTGGTATTTTACCCTCCATCTTTGGACTTTGTAAAACACTCCATTTGTTGCCATTTACATAACACATACTTCCAAGTTTATTCCCTCGACCAAACACTCCACTTTCTCTCTCAGCAGGACCCAAGTCAGTACATCCTCATCAAGGTATGCCTTCCTTCAATTGTCTGATACCGTTTGAGGGCACATAAAGGTCTAAGTCTAAAGAAAGAGAAGAAACGGGATTTTCAATAGCACTACCAATTTTTTTCTCGCTCTCTTTGGTCTCCTGCTTTCCAACAGCCTAATTCTCCTTGTTGGTCATTAATTTGATTTCAAAGAGGAATTAATTAAAACAATTTTGGTATGAGCATATAATAGATACAATGCAACCAAGAAAATGATGCCATAGATGAATATCAATGTGGAAATGTGTTCCTAACCTAAATAAACAACCCAAATTACAAAACCGTATGCACAGTTTAAATTTACCTTTTAGTTGAAATATATGTACATCTGTTCATAGAACAACATAAAAGGGAGTAAGTGAACATAACAAATATGTATATATGTATGCCTGAGAAATGGTCCATGGCTGGCTTTTTAGTCTAACCTTTTTGTTTACCTATATTGCTAACTTTCCAACAGTGAGTAAGAAGTGTTTCTGTAGTACTATCAAAATTATTAATATTTTTTAATGTGTAGAAATGTGCAAAACTTATTTTTTGCACCTGTATAGTACAAACCCGTAGCTAGGCATCTCACATTTCACTATGTGAGAGAAAATCCATTTGTCAGTATTGGTTTGATGATATAAGTAAGCCACTTGCAGTACTGGCAAATACATGGAACTTTATGGGAAAACCCAGATTCTAGTCTCATCCTTAACTATATGTGAAACCTTGCTAAATTGCACATCTCACACAACGTGTCCTGATATGTAAATGAGAGTGCTGGACAAGAGATGGGGAATGTGTCTTCAACTTTGAATCTCTGTGATCACTGAATATCACATATAACATTTGAGTTCTCCAAGTAGGTAGACCTTAGTATTTGGGAGGAATAATACTCTTTCCAGGTAATAAGTTCACTAATATGCATGTATTTAAAACCATCTAATGTTTATTATCATGAACCCCCCTCAAATAATAATATCAAATGCCATTTGAGTACTTATTATGTTTCAGGCACTGTAAAAAACTATTTACATGACCTAACTTCTTAAATCTTCAAAGCAAGTTTATGATTTATAATTATTTTCATCATTTTACAGGTTAAGTTATCCTCTGTGAAGGTTAGTAAATGAATATCTATTTTTTTTCCAAGAAGTAAAAATGATACACCATAGTCTCAGTAAACAAGTAGGGATTCATCTTTCCAAAAAGTTGATCTTAAAACATTCGTTAAAGTCAGAAATTGTAGAGTTTTGCTTTTCTTTATATCCTCATACAATGGTTAGAATGTAATTAAATGAAAGTTGGGTGAGAGTCCCCTAGCTCCAAAATTAAATAATTATTTGGGATCGTATTTGGGAAATGAGGTGTAAAGAAGAATATATGTGGTATGTCCCCGACTGTGAGAAGCTCATGGGGAGGCACTTTCGTTTCGGCTACCTCAAATCTGTACTGCCTTCTTCACCCACACTCAATCTTTGCGGGTATCCTGTGCTGTAATTCCTGGAATGGCCACTAGATGTCAGGCAAAAAGTCTACGTGCGGCAATAAAGGAGACCCTTCCCTTTATGGCCTGTTTTCAAAAGGAATAATGCCTTGCTGTCCTCCTCATTCTGCCTTATGCCATGGCACCACACGGTAGAATGTCACTTATGATCCACAAACTATCAAATTTTTAAGTTGGTGAATCTCTTGACAGTGAAGAACAGGTTTTTATGCCCCACACACAGTAAAATGTCTGGCTGAAAATGCTCAAGAAAAACTTGTATTTGGTGATTGGAGGACTTCTTCATGGATTTTTAGATCAGTTATGGAGACTCCTTTCTATTCTCAATTTGCATAATTCCGATGGTTTCATTGAGCTAACCCGTGGTAAGCACAGAGGTACTCTAATTGTCTATTAATGGACACTCATGTTGACCATGTTCATTGTGTTTCTACATGCGTAAGAGATCTGAAATAGCCATAGTTATCTTTTCCTTAGTTTCATCTCTTTGAGAGGGAAAAAGCAGCCACATCTTTCCCTACCACATGGTTTTTGAGAAGAGAAGAGCAGTTAGCTGCTTTTACCTTTTCCAAAGAAAAACATAATTCAATATCCTAATGAACAAACTTCTAAAATGGGAGTCTTTCAATTCATGTCAAAATTACAGCTCAAATCAGATCATTTATTTCAAATCAAGACTCAGAGATGAAGAGAAATTCACCAGAATAGGACATGCCCTCCAGGAAGAGCCAATAGTAGGTCTTTAGACAGGGCTCGTAATTAAGAAAATGTGAAGTAGGAAATGTATGGCGGTCTAGGTAAGGCAGGATATTAGCATGCCAAAGGTCTGCCACAGGTATCTGAAAACGAATCATGAGGCTTGAACCTGGAAGACTAGCAGGAGCGAGAGAGAAACAGAAGCAACTAGGTAGTGAGGCTGAGGTCAACAAGAAAGGGATATGTATGCAATCAATAAAGCAACAAACAGTCCAGTTTCTAGAACCAAGTACACAGTCATACCAAGATACCAGGTAGAAAAGGTATGAATGGCTATTGAAACATCAGATCATTAATCTAAACCATGCAAATTCTATTTGGCAAGGAATTAGTTCGATCCCATAGCTGGAACAGGTGTAAATTCATAGCAAGCAGCCTACAAGTATGCATATTGGAAAAAAGGGAGTCGGATATATCTAAAATTTACCAGGAACCCTCTCACTTGTTAGAAGTGATGGTGAGTTCAATAATAGCAAAAACATTTGTCCTGAATTTAAGTAAAGGCAACTGGGTAGATAAAATGTTTAAAAATATCTTACCCTAAAAAAAATCTTACCCTAGTCTAAAATTATAACAGCTCCTTTTAAATGAAAAAGCTTGTGCTTCTAATTTCTGAGGACTAACACAATGATATGGTCTGAAGGAAATCTACTGAGGGTTAAGCTTTTGTACATGATGTCATTGTAGCTCTAATACTTTCAAGTATCCTCACAAGGGGTATGGTACTCATTTGAGCATAATGGAGAGGGAGACACGATCTTCTGTAAACTAGAATGGGCTCTAACATGCAAAACTGGAGCCACACAATCTTTTTCCCATTATTTCCTACTGAGAGGCTAAGTAATCTATTAAAATGAGACAGAAAGTTTATCACTTACTAGATATGTGATTACTGAGAATTTATCTTTTAGAGACCCGTTTTATCAACTGTACAATGAGACTAATTGTATCTAACATGAAGGATGATTGTGAGGGTTAGAAGATACTCTGGCACATAGGGAGTACTCAAATAATTACTATTGCTATTCCAAGGGGGTCACTGCTATTACCCCACTGAGTTCATATACACCTAACCAGCAGCGTCCAAGTGGTATACCAATCCTTACTGCTAAATAAGGGGATTCTATTACAGAGTTTTAAAAGATCCCAAGTTCCTTCTAATAAACTTTGCTTAGGATGGGTTTGTTGGAGATATCACAGAAAGTTGAGGGGCATTTTTAAAACCAGCTGGCACTCCATCTTCCCATAAGACAGTATCAACTCCCTAAAATGAACCACTCAAACCCACTGAGGGAAAACGTAGATCCAGCAGGTTGTTGAGCACAGTGCCAGTCACAAGTCCAGAATGGCTCCTGACACTGCAGGCTGAAATTGAAGAAAATCATCTTATGCCCATGGGATGCCTCTTTGCCTTAAGACTGCTCATATCAAACTCAACAAATCTACCAGTTGCTGAGCAATTATGCATGTAAAGTAGATGGAAAACACCTCAAAATGAACAGTGCTGACTCTGCAGGATACTGAAAGCCATCTTAGATTATGAATCAGGCTAAAACCAAACAGTTACTCCATGTGCTAATAACCAGAGTGACATGGAATTGATCCCTGATTTCCGTTTCAGGCTTTAGTCAGTGTACATAGGGAAAGCCAGGATATTTCACTCTTCCCTGTTCTGTTTCTTTGTTACGTGGAAAGGATTGTTCAGAAGGATAAAATTTGTGAGACCAGGTTTATCAAGGTAGTCAATAGATTTTTATAGAAGTCAATTAATTAATTTGTAACTTGGTTGATGATTTATTTAGCATAATCTTTAAGAAACTTTTCGATGTTACCTAAGGAAACTCAAAATAACTCAAAGTTAATTAAACACTGAGAATGGTGTTATTTTATACCTTCACACCATTAACCCCAATACGACAACACACACACACACACACACACACACACACACCTTTCAGCTCCCACACAGGCACATCACATGCCTTTCAGCCAGCCCCAAATCATTTTTAATACTTGGCCAAGTGGCATTGCAAGCTTTCATCTGAGAAAAAGTTAAGGGTTTCATGGCTGACATAGAATATATAAATTTTAAAACTTATCACCCATGTGGAAAATGAAATCTAAAAAGACATTTTCCTAAAAGAGTCCATACCCAGGTGACTTTACATTTCTTTTATTCATCGCTAGGTAACTATTTCAACCTCTTCAGGTACCATTTCTAAATTTTCTCACTCTCTTCAGGTTGCCAGCTACTGTTCCAGATCTGTTGTGCTTCAAAAGGACCTAAACTTCTCTCATTACTAAAATCACTCAAAGTAATCTCTTCAACTTTCCTTTTCTTGACCTTGAAACATCTCCATAGCTATATTCTCAAAGAGACTGAAGCAATCCTTCCCCATTCAAAGGCTAACACTACTACCACACCCTATGATGAATCTAGATGACTCTACCCTCTTCTCTCTGGCCTTTTGCCATCAGCTTTCTCTCACAGACTAGATAACTGACAGAGTTATCTACACCATGGTGTGGGTAAGGGTGAAATTTGGACAACTTGACTCCTAAAACTCATCCTCATCTCTACCCCCAAATATATTCTTCCTCCCATATCCCTTTTCTCAGTTTGTGGCACCACCATATCCATCAGTTTCTCAGAGAAGAAGTTCGAAGTCTCCAAATATTTCTGGGCCATGTGCTACTTACTGCATTCCAGATACCTTTCCAAATATTTTATATGTATTTGCTCATTATTCCTTTCCATAATGCTATTTGAGTAGGTACTATTAAAATGTCAATTATATAGATGAGAAAGAATAAGGCACAGAAATTACAAAACTGTTTGAAGGTCAGGCATAGGCCAAACATCTCTCTGTCTCCAGAAGCATGGCTTGTAATGGCTGCAAACACCTTGCGCATGACCCTGGCCCTGCTTCCCACTCAGACCAACTATGAATTCCAGTCGGTTCTAGCTCCATACATTTGTCTTTCCATCTCCCTCCCCACTGGCTTAGACCAGTACTTTACTTTTAACCACCTTCTAACTCATTTCTCTGCCTCTAGTTTTTCTGTTTCTTTTCCTTCTGGTCCATGTCCAAAAGACACAGCTCTGATTATTTCCTTATGCGTCTTGATAATATCCAAGAATGTCCCCTTTGCTTCTGAATTACATATACCTCCTCAGCCTGATATGCAGTGTTCCTAGATTATTACCTCTGTATGTCTTTTTGGGCTTATCTCCCAAACTTAAGAGTATTCACTTTTTTTTTTTTTTTAATATTCACTTTTTCCATGAGTTTTCAATCATATGCTCTATTTTCTCCTTGGCGCTGGCCCCATATCAACTGTGCAGAATATACTGTACTTCCAAACTGGGCAGAATACGTTGTATTCTTCTACTGCAATATATACTGTGCCTCTCCTAATCTAAAACCTAGTAGTAGGTGGAGATTTAAATTGGCTTCAGACAGAATTCCAGGCAGCTGTGCAAATGACTAATTTCCCTTTCCTTTGCCTCTAGCACCTCGAATTCAGAACACTGCTGACCAAGGCAGAGTCCAGGCAGACCAGTAAGTATGTGTCTTGCCCTTGATACTATCAGCCTCTGAGAGCCATTCTGATTTCCCCTGCCTTCTCTGATTTAGCACTTACAACATCGAGGTTAACCCTCAATTTTCCTATTATCTTTTCTTAATCTCCCCAACACCTACGCCCTTCTCATGTCCTCTGATACGAATCTCTTTGGACTTCTAAGGTGTTGCTCAGATGGAGAGCAAACTTTCCCCTTGTCTTGCACTGTGCAAAGAGCTAGCAGGGAATTCGGCTTGACTCTGTTTTCTCTTAGTTTCCACAAGTTCCCTCCTCCTCAACCCTCTTTCCTTTGCTCGCAGTGCACCACCCAGGAAGGTAGTCCAGGCCAACAGTATGCTAGGGATTGATGATGCCAACTCTGCACGTAAGCTTGAGTATGAATGTCCCTTTACCCACCTCAGCTAGGTAAACCTGGTGATACTCTGTTTCTATTTCAAGGCCCATCTCATTCACCATCTTTCTGGAAAAACCCTCAATTCAGACCATTTAATAAATCCCAATTTTTAAAAGCATTTAACTGCGTCCCGGGCAGTACACTACATACTTCACGTGCATTGTACCTTTAATCTTTACAGGGACATTATTGAGCCTACCGTTTTAGATATGGAAATTTAGGTCTAAGAAGTTAAGTGGTATGATCAGGATCATCCTGAGTTAGGATCAAACTCAGGTCCATCTGACTTTAACCTCTGTAATTTACAGACTATTCTGTTTTATGTGGCTATTTGTATGCTATAGTTTTCTCACTCCTTTCTTTATTACGAGACTCCATCAAAACAGTATCTTACCTTTGTCCGTCTTGTATCTCCCTGTAGCTGCCAGCAGAATGTCTCAAATATAGTAGGACCTCAGCAAATATTTACTGAACCGACTAATCGACACTAAGTCATTTGAGACTTATCAGGAACAGGTCAGTTTCTACACTTATGGGTTTTCAGACTTCATTCTCTCCAAGTACATAAACAAAACAATGTGCATGCTCTCTATCTCTCTCTTTCGTCTTTCAAAGACACTGGATTTGGAAGTTGGATGTATCTGACAGTTGAAATGAGATGCATCAAGACCGAACTGAAGCTCCTGCATTTTTATGTCACTGATACCCTTTGGCCAACTCAACTGGAACTCCATTTTTCTTTATTTTTGTAAATCTTTTTACTAGAGGGAATAGAGGATGAGGATAAAATACAGAATAAATAGTCCGAATTCCCTTAGCCTAATTTAGAATTTGTGAAAATCCAGGTGAAGAGATAAAAACAGGATTATAGTTTCTCTTTTTCCCTCTCAGTAGAAGGGAAAAAATAAGGCAAAGAAAACCAGTTTAACTGAGCAAATAAACAATACAAACCACATTGAGCAGGAACGTTTTTCTAGCTACTTAAGAGAACACGCTGAATTCAAGTACTTCGGGAAGATCTTTCCAAGTGCAAGTGGCGAGTTAAAATTTAAGGAGAGCCTTGGGTTCTGTGGCTGATACTCTGCTTTTCCAATTAGAAACAATTTTCACCTGCTCATTAAAGTAGGGCTTCTACACAGTTCTTGGATTCAGTTCCAGTCAATTAAATAAGTATTTATTGAGTGTCTATGTTGCGCCAGACGGGGGACGCTGTGTTCAGTGTGTGGTTCAATTACCTATGTGCCCTGGACAAAAATAAAACTGTTTCTTCCGAAGATCCTGTAATTCAGAAGTTCACGGTAATCTAGACTGGATTTCATTTCAATAACCCTAAATGGATGCCTTTTTTACGTTGGAGGTTTAAGGAGATGAGGTTAAGGAGCTTGAGCAAACCGGTGACAGAAACAAGAGAACTGTTGAGGTTTCTGACAGGGGAGAACAGCGCCCCCTCCTTCATTTGCCTTCTGGGCCTCTGCGGAAGTCTTAGCTTGTTAGCACATTGTTTGATTTTACACAAAGACACATTGCACCCCAGTGCAGCAGTAAACTAGACCTGAGAATCAATAAAAAACAATCCAAGTGTTAATGTGGCATCATGCCAAAATCCACTTATTTCATAATATATTAAATATTGAGCTTAAATTTACCGAGATCCCTATGAGATGCTACCTCTTAAAACAAAAGAATTTAATAGGTACAGCTGTCAGAGAAACCTTGAGAAAAAGAACCACAAATGTTCAGTTGCATGTGTATTTCATTGATTTAAAAGGAATACATTTTAGATAGGTCTTCACTATGTGTATCCACATAAACTGAGTCTGTGAGATTAAAATACAAATAAATGTCGCACTGGTTAACCATTTTCCAGGATAATAGCTAATATCAGATAATTCACTGATTCAAAGCTCAGAATGCTGAAAGTCTGCACAAACAGAAAAACTGTAGAATCACTATTGTTGTCATGTCTCTTCTGAACCATTGTGTGTAATTGCTATGGAAATGTGAAAACGCCTGTTTTTTTTTTCTTTTTCTTTTCTTTTCTTTCTTCTCCTTCTTTCTTTCTTTCTTTCTTTCTTTTTTTTTTTTTTTACCTCTCAGCTAGCACATGATAACCCATTCAATCTTTTGCAAGTTTGGTGCAAATGATGCCAGTCAAAGCATCCAATGGGACCCTCAGACATTAGTGTATTAGCCATTATCTGTTACACTTCTGGACCCAAATAACAAATAATATGCCTGGAGGTGCCGCCGTTTGCGACTGCTAGCTTCCCTGCGTGGCATATGCCTAGAGAGTCTCAGATGGGAGGTGATGGCACACAACTGTGGTGGCGAGATGACTTAGCAGAACCCGTGATGATGTCCTAATGGCCTCCCGCTGGGGGGACAGGAGTAATTGTTTGTCAGGGGAGGGAACACATCTGTAAGAAGGCATCGTCTGCACACCAAGCAGCCATGTGGAAAGGGGAAGTGAGAAACGGAGGGCTGGGGAGACAACCGTGGAGAAAATGCACAGGTTGAGAAGGGTACAGGGGCTGCCACTGGGCAGGCATGCGGCCAGGGAGGAGCCGGTTGAGGGAGACTGAAGTTGTGTGCTTCGGAAAACAATGCAAACAATTACTTAAAAATGAAATGCCTGCTTGCTAAAGTTACCGGCTTCTTCCAGCAACCTTGAATCATAATGAAGATGTGAGACAGTGAAATGCTGGGGAAGAAATTCAGAGGAGCGAACAGGGAGAAAGCTTGCATAATTGCACATTCTCTCGGAGTGTTTTCAGTGCCTGGGCATTCTTTTAACAGGAGTCCTTTCAATGTTATATTTTACATCCAATCGTTTCCTTTGTTCATTGCTTACCCTAGTGATCTAAAACGAACCACTGTTTTTAAAGCCAGACTTTTAAAATCAAGGCAAAGCTATTGAATTTACATGCATTAGAAACATCAATGTCATATCATACAATTGAAGGATTCTCGTAGCCCTGTTTGTGGCTGCACTAAGCATCCTCCATTTGATCAGAAATAAGTGAGGGCAAGTAAGCTAATTAATGCTGCAAAATGCTAATTCCCTCCACCTTTTATCTTGGGTCTAAATTATGATTTTATCTAATTTCTGAGGAACTGAAATGCTCATGCCAGTGGAGTCTGTCATTATTAAAATATAAATCAATGCATAAAAGCATATTGGCCTATGGGAAAGACTGTAAAAAAATTTAATGCCCTCCACAAACAGCTGGGCTCCTGACCTAGCAGGTTTTTTTGTCTGTTTTCCTGACAACCTACCAGATTGTATCTATTTTAGTACTTCTAGTGCATCTGAAAGAGGTTTTGACAACATAGGTTTTCAAATATGTAATTATATACCAAAGTTGTTATCTTTAAAATAAAATAAAAATTAGGCAAATAAATTTTTCTCTTACCTCACCTCTACAAATACAGTCTATTGTTAAATATCTGATTAAGCAGAACTGGCTGATGAGGTTTTCAGTATAATGGTTTTGAATAGTGATAAGGGATTTTTATATGAACATGTGGGAGGAGACCCATGAAACTTGGAAGGTACCATGCATGTGAAAGTCTGTGCAAAAATTGCCTCTTGTTTCTGTTACTTAGACGGCTTTTGACCATCAACAGCCATTTTCAGCGAGAGGTCTCAGTAGTGACCGTGATGGTGCTGACGTACCAGTGAATTCCACTAAGGGAAGGAAACGTTATAAGGTGAAGTGAAGGAGGAAATGCACATGTTATTCAAGAAGGCATTCCTAGGGGTATCTAGGTGGCTCAGTTGGTGGGTGGCTGCCTTTGGCTTGGATCATGACCCCAGGGTCCTGGGATGGAGGCCAACCTCAGGCTCCCTGCTGGGCAGGGAGTCTGCTTCTCCTTCTCCCTCTGCCTCTGCTTGTGCACACCCACTCTCTCTCTCTCTCAAATAAATTTTTAAAATCTTAAAAAAAAAAAAAAAGCATTCTAAGATTTAGGGTGACCAATGGGGGTTTTCTCAGGCTGTGGAGACTTTAATCCTAAACTGAGGGAGTTCCAGGCAAGTTGGTACAAGCAGGTCACCCTACTAACTGTAATTGTTGCTGGCTAGTCTAATACTCACAGGTTTCTTCACAGTATCACTAGTCTATGTATTTGTATCTATTGATCCCATTAGAACTCATTCCATATCCATGCCCTAAGTCTCAAGATAACTTCTACTGTTTTTTGTGGTTTTTTTTTTCCTATGTTAAAACCATCAGGAAGAATTAATTCTTTTGTAATCCTTCATGGCTGTGTTGTTTTGAATGCAGTTGTGGTCTGGACACCCAAGGACAAAAGAGAGTTGTTCGTACCAGAGCAGATCATCCCAAGCAAACTATGACCTTCAAAAACAGGTATGTCTGTGCTCACTCGTGGTACATATATTATACTACACATAACTAAGTTATATTGGCTTTATCAGGAATAAGAATCTCAGGACAGGTTATAATATATGATGGAATTTGTAATAACATCAACAATAAAAACAATGCTCTCTTTCGTCTATCACCATTTATCAACTTTTCCTTGATTACCATGGATTATAAAATAAAAATGACTCTACAAAAGCAAGAGTGTGATCTGAGTCTCCTGATAAGGGTTTTGCAACATCCCCACTACGTTGCAGCATTACTTCTCTATGGTTAATTTTGGTACAGGTATTCACATTGAATAACTGACATGTTCAGTCACCATGGATGGCTAGGTTTAAATACAAGTCAACGTCTAAACCTGAAGGGTGAACCCCATCTGTTCAGAGGCAGCATCCACACAGTGTTAGAGGGTCAAATGACTTCAGAATACACAATGGAGACGGCGATGTAAGTAAGGACCATGTAAGCACTTGAAGACTCCATGAGAATAGAAATAAAACCTAAAGTTCATTCTTGGCAGAAGCATATCCACGTGCACACTTTAAAAAAATAGCTTTCAACCCACTTTGAAATATCATAAATAGGAAAACATGTAGCCCACTTTTTTACAAGTTCAAAGCATTCCACTAATTCTCTCAGAACTGGCAACAGATGCTTCCTTATAAGCTATGTAGTCATCTCTACTTTTGGCTGCTCTTAATCTAGCTCAAGATCTTATCTTAGCCTTATATTAGTGGCCTGGATGGATCACTTGTGACAGATCCCCTGGCTCCAGCTCACATTAGCTGAGAACTTCATTGCCAGATTAATCTCACTAAAACACTGTTCTCATCACGTCCCTCCACAGACCAGTATTTTCAGTGAGTCTACATCACACATGGAATAGAGTCCAGACTCCTCGTGCTCACAGTCAACCTGGTCCCCGACTACTTTCTTACTTTTGTCCTTTTAAAGAATTTCCTTCCTTGTTAAAGTGTATTACCACATCGAAGAAATTCCGGAAAATAAACATTTCTTCAATGAATTCTCATGGAGTTGATATCTCACTTCTCTTAACAGTACATACATGGCCCTAAACTGGACCTTAGTTTCCAGGGGTGTATGCTTTTGTCTCTGCCTATTTTCAGTCATGATAGATAACTAAGTACATAGTAAGTACTCACGAACAAATGCTCATATCTCTATCTCCCACTGACCCTATAATTCTTTTACAATTTGGCTGTACTTAGTGGATGTCAATTGTTTCAAAGTTTTATTTTTGTCGAATATGTTGAAGGAATGTAAATTCGGTATCTGTCGGGTTATTTTCTGCAAGTGTACGGAGAGGTTCTCTGAGTAAATCAGCCACCTCCCTGTTTAGCATAAAAAGTTTACCTCTTCTTGTAACCCAGGACTTGATACATCAGATGAAGTAAAAAGTTTTGAAAAACTGTGAGAATTTCAATGCCTCTGAAGATTGGTTTATGTATATTCTCAGTTTATGAGTGATAATATGATCTAGTTACAAATGGGAGCTATTTTGTGGTTTTGGGCTGTGGGAAATGGTTGAAAAGGAATATTTTTATCTTAGCTAACCACTAACCTTACCAAATCAGGAAAATAAAGTACAAATTAGAGACTTGAAATGAAGTGTAAATAAAGGCTCCCTATATAGCTCAAATAAAATGCACACGTTCTTTTCAATATCATGATCTAGTTTGTCCTCCCAGAAACTTGTTAGTAGAACAAGGATTGTTAGCTCCATTTAAATAAGGAAACTGAGGCTAGGAGGTATTACTCCCTTGCCAAGGATCATAAAGTTTATACATCACAGAACCAGAAGAATAAAACTAAGTGTATATTAACAAATAAATGTACTAAATAAATGAGTATTTTACTTTTTAAAGAGTGTCACATGCAAGGGAGAATCTGGAGAGTAGTGCAGAGGATATATCATGTGATCTCCATTCATCCATTAATCAGTTCAACAAATATTTATGGACTGTCATGTGCCAGGCACTGTGGTTGATACAGGAGATCTATCAATGAACATATTACACTCTTTGCCTTCAAGATGTCTACATTCTAGTGAAATAGACAGATAGAGACATTACTCGACCCATGAACCAATATTTTCCAAATGACCAATGCAGGTTGTTACAAAATCATGCATAGATAAAAGAGCCATTCAAAGGGCAAGATAAACCAATGAATAGATAGATGTGTGTGTGTGTGTGTGTGTGTGCATAAAAAACAGTACAAGAAACTCCTTGACATGATCTCAGATTCCCCATTGCAACTAAACTTTAAGAAATTGCCACTTGTCCAGTTTTCTGAATATCAGAGGATGTCCACAATTATCTGAAAAGACTATTAAATTCTCCTTCTAACATCTCTTATTTTATTTAAATATTTCAACCATGGAAAACCTAGATATTATCTTTTAAGCCAGATATTAGAGAAATATGCAAAAATGTAAAAAAATTTTGAAAGGCCATGAAATTGGAATGTGGTCACTGTTCTAAAGCTGCAACACATGCCTTTGGGGCCACCTTGTCTTAGGAAGTCCAGAAGACTTTTTCATTCTATTCCACAAATATTTACTGAGTTCTTACTATGGCCTTGGCACTTTGCTGACAGTAGGTATAAAATGGTGATAAATGAGCATAATCACTTTGTAACCCCTAGTGAACAGCTAACAAATAATGCAAATTCCAGAGTAGGTTTTCCGTCTCTCATGGTTGTTGATGTCTAAAGATGAGTTTTATCCTACACTCATCCTCCATCAGGCAGTTCTTCTAGGGTGAATTTCAACCTTTACTGCCAATTTCAACCTACGCTTGACATGAAAACCAGAAAATAAGAGGTGATAACAGCTCTGATACAGCCTTACCTTCCAGGAGCCACCATCTCCAATGTTCCTCACCAACAGTTTGGCATGCTTTGTGAGATTCTAGCTGCTCACTTATTCTTCTGACCATTCTGTGCCATAACTGGATCAATGTCACGTTTTCAATGACTAATCCCAAGCAGAAGCTTTCAAGCCCTGGCTTTAAAGGTTTCTAAAGGCAGCAAAAATGGAAGAGCAGACAGCCTGTCATTCAACTTAATAGGCAGCCCTACGCTTGGAACATTGGACCTCCCTCCCTCTTGGGAGCTTGCTCTCCTGCATTTGGTCTGAAGGCCACATGGCTTGGTAGCCAGAAACCTTGCCCAGTACTTCTAACCCCTGCTGAAGCATTTGCTGCACACTTGCAGGCCTGAGTGTTTATTTATACTTGCGAAGGAAATTGCCTGTTGCAGGCTAACCACAGGTACCGTCCATAAGCACTTGCCAGTTTCCCAGGGAAGACCAGGACCTGCAGGGGCACCAGAGATGCTCTAGTTCCAATCTGTATCACAGGTTTATGCTTCCTTGGCAGGTTCCACAACTCAGAGCTCATCCTCTGGGTGGGCTTTTAGCCAGGAATTTTCCCTTGTCTCCTGTAACCATGGGAAACTCATGTCCTAATCTGTCATCACCCTGGAGGTATCTACATTCTGATTGACCCACTGCATATTTTGGCTTCTGAGGGATCCAGGTGAGGCATTCAGTTAGTACGGCTAAGGTCAGCTCTCTGGGGTGACCCCCTGTGGTTCTTTGCATGTGAATATAGTATAGTCAAATCTCAATCTTGCATAAGGGAAACATTACCATCTATTAATCATGTGTGCCCAAAACCCCAAAGTAATTGCAGGCCTGAGTTAGGCTTTGCAAGTGAGAGTAACTTTTAATTTAAAAAATTGGCTAATAATACCTGTAACAACTTGCACAAATCTCAAAGGCATTAGGCTGAGTAAAGAAAGTCATTTTCAAAAGGTTGCATACTGTTTGATTCCATTTTTATGCCATTCTCAAAAAGACAAAACTACAGAGATGGTGGGGGAAAAAAATCACTCTGAATTATTAGGGGATGGAGTGAAGAAAGGAATGATTCTAATTTGACAGGAGAGACTTGGGGGTGATGAAACTCTTCTGTATCCAGACTATGGTAGTGGTCACACAAATCTACACATGTGTTAAAATTTCATAGGACCATACACTAAAAGAACTATAACAGCTTTCAACAAATGATTGCATATAAAAATTGGTGAAATTTGAATAAGGTCTATAGTTTGGTTAATAATGTAGTAATATTCTCCTCATTTTGATAATTCTATTATTATCTAAGATGACATCATTGGGGGAAGCTGGATGAAGCATACACAGAAAATTCTTTGTACTATTTTTGCAACTTCTATGAAAGCCTAAAATTCTTTTTCAAAATATTTTCTAAAAAGTAGAAATAATAAGTACCTTAGCAAGAGCCTTGATTTCGGTGGATATATATCTGTGGTCTTTTTTTTTTTTTTTAATGAAGATCTGATCAATACGACTTAATAAAAAGAAGTGACTTCTAAGGATATAGTCAACCTATGGAATTGCAAAAGATAGTCTTCTATTTTAGCTTGCACTATTTTGGGTGTGGTCGTGGAGACAAAGCCATTATGACCTAGCTGATAGCAATATGTACCATTATCATTTCTGCCCAGCATTTGGGTTTTTCCATTATCTAGCTGCTTTCCTATGGCCGAGTGTCAGACATAAAGATTCCATTGTCTACCAGACACCCACCCTTTAAATTCAACCATGTGAAAACATCACCAATTATTTTTACTCTGCCACACCATCTTTTGTCCCTGCTTCCTACCACCACAATTCAACTTTTCTATTGCTTTTCCCTACCTCAGTTGGTAGGGAACAGACATGAGACAGAATCCTGTGAGGCATCCTCAAAGACTCTTTATTACCAACCTCCAATCTGAACTAAATGCCTCTGATTATATCTCTTAGATACATACTGAATCTCCCCCTTCATCCCCATTGCCACTTCCTCAACATACTTGCTCAACTGTCCTGTTTTAATAGTCCGTGACTAGGATCTTTAATTCCAATGATGTAACACTCAAATGTGTCAAGGTGGTCTTTGAATATGAAGATTCAATTCCAGTGTTCAGAGCCCTACTGCCTACTAAAAGCCAGCGTGTGTAGAAGACTTGTATAGAAAACAGCCCCTTACCTATCTTTGTAGCCTAATATTTCATCACCTCCCTTTTGACATGTATGCTTCAAAAACACTCAACACTCAACTACTTAGCATAACCTAAAGGAAACTTGTAGTTCTCTTTCACAGGCTATTTCCTCGATCAAAGATCTCTTCTTACCCTCATCTTCCGGGAGAACCTCTATTTATTTCCCAAACCCTAGCATGGTCACAATTTTCTCTGAAATACTGCTTTAAGAATTAATTATCCCTTCATTACCTTGTATATATTTCTATTACTAAATGTATGCATATTTGTTTTATATATTTATATATTACATATAATTTATATATACTTATACATAATATATAAGCAATAATTTATAGATATCAATCTATATATGTATTTTTTCACATACCTACATCTTCTCTCTGTGAACTCTGAATCTAACCATGACCTTGCAGCTTTGTCCTCCTGGTGCCTAGCATACGATGTAATGTAGTAGGTCTCAGTAAGTGGATGACTGAATAAATGATTAATGAATAAATCAATGTTAACTTGTCTCTTTAAAGCTTTATATTTAACAGTGATACAAATGAAAACTGTATATAATAAAGTGCTTAATATCTAATGCACTCTAACTTAGAGAACTTGCTTATCTACTGCTTTTATAACAAAACACATAAATAATAAAAAAAAAAGCCAGATTGTTTTATAGTTGTTAAACTGGAGATGTTAAACTCTACAGTTCTTCCCCAGAGAAAAGGAATATTTTCGGCATTTTATGTCGAGGAAGGACTTTACCCACAAAAAGCAGCCAGCTACCCAACTTGGATGTTCATGGGGCTGCATCTGTTTTGAAGTCACGTTTGCCTTCAGCCCATCCCTGTTGAGGAGAAATGAAACACGATGTGCTGATAATGAATCAATAATATGTTGATACTGTGCATGGGGATTAATCAAGAGCACTCATTCTCTTTCAGGACAATTTCAAGCTGCCAGTAATCAGCAGAGACATGCAAGCTGGAGAGCAAGCCAAGCACACACTTGACAGGGGCAATCAGGCTGCACATACCGATCTCCGCAGTGAAACGCAGAGAGGGCCTTCCAGGCCCCAAGGCTGGAAATGCACCCAACCTTAGGTTAAATACCAATCCCCTCATTCTCTCTTGGGGTCGACTAGTACACATTCAAATTACTTAACCTTGAGTTGCTTCTTTTGTAATAGAGACACTAACTTACCTTTCCCTTTATACTTGAGAGGAGTATCTAATTAAAATAAAGCTTTTCCCCTTCATTTGGACATAAAGGCTTAATTCTTACAGCTGACCATTTTATCACTTCTTGCTTCCTCATTATATATAGAGTAAATATCAACTTCATAGAGTAGAGTAAACCATTACAGTTCTGATTAAAGTGACCCTAACAATCTGGTGTTGATTGCCTCCTTCGGGGAGAATTCATTGATAAATAATAATATGAGGACACAAAAGATGCTGTTTTAGCTGGTCTTTTGAAAAACAATACTTATAAGTAAGACAATATAAAAACTGATAAAGTTTGCTCCCATTTTTATTTTCCCACTTTAAATTATATGCAGATACAGCATTCATTCCACTACACATGAAAAATGTAAAACTAGGCAAGTTAAAGGGACTGTCTCACTGTCACCACATTGGTTGTTTCCAGAATGTTAATTCAGCTCAACTACCTAAGTTCAGAGAATTTATCTGCATCTCCCTGGACCTTACTGACTACTACCCTCCAGACCTAATTCCCCACCGGGACAGACGGTGCTCTCACTCAATCCTACATGTTCCTTTGGCATGAAACTAGATTGCACAAACCTCTAATCCCAGCCAGAAAAGTCTTCCAGTCTTGGTCTCTCCTGTTCTATATTCTAGCACTAACATCCCTGTTGAATATTGATCAGATGTGCAGGACATCTTTCATATTATCTTTTAGATCCATGTTATTACCCATCACCACCCTACCCTGTGCCATGAGGAGGCTAAGGAATATGGATTGCATCAAAGCACAACTTTATCTTTTGGATTCTGGTTAGAGTTTGCCAACTGGGAGTATCCACAGGGGATGGAGAAGGAGAGTAAAGTCATGATATTCACCCCTGCAGTTCTCTCCCTGACGGTCAACTGCCTCAGGTTGAGGGCACAGCACCTCCTGGGTACCCTCTCTGTAGGTAACACCCACTGTTACAAGCTACACTCTCAAGAGTGGTTCCTTGACATCATTCTCACATCTTTGTAAGAGGTCCTTTTATAACTAATTCTCCAACTACCCACTTTCTCATTTGGGCCCAAACTGATACTTGAAAGGAAGAAAAAGAAGGAGTAATATATAAAACATTGGGCATATAAAATAATGTTTGGTCTTCTCACCTTTATCTCATCTCTATTCCTACCTAATTTTCCCAAATCACATCTAATGGCAATGCAAACTCTAAGCATACAAACTTTACTGTCAAGACACTATGCTGTTCTTATTAAAATGTTGTTTAAAAAACATATCACTTAAGCAATAAATGATTGCCCCTGTATTATTCCATATCTTACATTTACAGAGCACATAAAATGGTTTTACTTAGCTCTTTTGTGATAATCCTAATATCCTAAAATATTAAAATGTGGAAATGCTCTTGAGAGAAATATTTGATACATTACTGCCTAGTTGAACATATTCTAATTGGAGATGCTGATATTCTTACTATATGTGTGCAATAACTTGCTAATTAGTTAAAAAACTGATTAATAGCATAGAATTAGATCAAACTACTGTCAAGAGACATTATTTCCTCCACAACTTTGAAAGTTACATTTCAAAAACTTTTACATAAAAATGAGCTTATGATTGAGGGGTTAAAGTACAATTTTCAAAAAAATTCAAAACATGACTCTCATATAAATATAAAATGAACACATATCAAAGATCTAATTAATTTATCAATTAACGAAGGAACCAGTAAGATGGAAAGACCAGTTCAAAGGAGATTTTGAGAAACAGAAACACTTAATGACAAAGACAGGCTCTCCTTGATCTAATTCTCATCAAGCTCCTCAAAACCTCGAAGCCTTGACCTTGGGCTTTAGTGCTCTTCCTTGTCACACCTGTATCACCAATAGCAGCAAGAATTTTGCCAAGTCAGTTTACCACCGTCAATATTTGATCACCCACAAAATCTGATCAAATCCCTTATCTCCCTACCCCTATAATACCTGATCGCCCTAGCCTGTCTGTAGCAGAAACCCTCCCATCCAGTAGTCTGGATACCTCCACAGTAATTTTCTATCCACCAATGCCCCCACCCTGCTCTTTGGCTATAAATCCTCTCTTTTGCATGTATTTAGAACTGAGCCCAATCTCTGTCTCCCCTACAGCAAAATGCCATTACACTAGTCCCTTGAATAAAATCGCCCTTACTATTCTTTAACAAGAGTCAGGATGATTTTTTAAAATAATAGTCAGTCAAAGGAATGCTGAAATGGATTTGCTAGGTACAAAACTATGTAATATCCTATAGAGAAATCAAATTATAACATTTGGCATCATCTTTTCTCCTAGCTAGAAACACACAAGGTAACATGTAAATGGAAAATAGTAAAAAAAATGATGAAGCAGGGGCACCTGGGTGGCTCAGTGGGTTAAGCCTCAGGTCATGATCTCAGGGTCCTGGGATGGAGTCCCACATCTGGCTCTCTACTCAGCAGGGAGCCTGTTCCTCCTTTCTCTCTCTCTCTCTCTCTCTCTCTGTCTGCCTCTCTGCCTACTTGTGATCTCTCTGTCAAATAAATAAATAAAATCTTTTAAAAAATGATGAAGCAATAAATAGTTAAATCAATACAGGTGTATTCTCCTTTAAAATTAAATTAAATTCTCAGACGGATCTGTTAAACAATGACATTGACAAGTTATTCAGTCATCTTCTGCTTTATTTACAAGTTTTGGATGCTTTTTCTTAACAAAAGATGTTAACTTTATGGAACATAAAGTTGAGCTAGATGAAGTTATTAGCAAACCTATATGCTACCCTCCAAAGCTTTCACTTATTGAAATCAAAATGAAGGTAAAACCCTACAGAAGCAGATCATAGTAAAATATCCATTGATATTTTATTAAAAATAAAGATATGACTTTCTATGGCTTAGGATTCCTTGTGCTTTTCTATTTCTCTGTCCCAAGTCAGAATGGGCAGTGTAAATGAAGGTCATGAGATTTTTCATCTTCTAAATAATTTTAATGAGTTCCTTTTATATATACTTTCATAGACAACTTAATTATCAGGGCATACAGACTTTTTTCCACCTATGCTGATGCTGCAACTTTCCTCACACATGGAAAACTAAATTTTTAAACAATTTATTTCAGTAAATGCAGACTTTAAAACTACCATTTGCTTCTAGGAAGAGTTTTAAGGTTCCTTCTAAAAACTGAGACTGTTCTTGAAAGTTTCCAAATATTTTCCCCTTCGGAGCCTTTTTGAACACTTTTTAACATTATAGGATAAATTAGTTTATAAATAACAGGATTGTTCCTCAAAAGGAAAGGTAATAAAATTCAGGAAAATGTAAATAACAGAACGTACAAAGGTGAAAAACAAGAAAACATATAGCTACAAGAATTACTTAACCATATGTCAAGAACAGAGATGGGTCCATTACATACCATAACAACTTGTCTTCATACCAATTCTACATCCTGTGGCTCCATGAAGCAAAAAAGAGTAAACCCAAGCTCACTGCTAAAATGTATGAGGATGTGAATTTCTATCCATCACTTTTCACTGCACCAGGCTGCCTTCCTAAGAAATGATATATTCTACATTTTTTCATGGTCACATATCTGCCTTTATCATGAGAAACGGGTAGAACACTTCCAACAATAGTAAATGAATTAATTTATGGAAGCAGGGATTCAGTGAAGCCCCCTGGATGGACCCCTTGAGAGTTCATTCCTAGATGCCAACCCAGAGCAGCAGGAAGAAGACTCCAAAGCCCAGAAAGAGGAGGCCACCAAGGAGATGAGGAGCTCTTTATAGACATCCCAAGTGCACTTGGTGGAGGTAACCTCATAAATGAAGAACCAAGAGGTAAAGAACATGCCAACGGCCAACAGCACCATGGTCACATGGGGGAAGACAGCCAGGTTCATTGGGCTGGTGGTATATCTCTTCATGGCCTCTAGCTCCATTTTGTCAGGCACAAGGTTATCCTCCACTCCACAACTGGAATAACACATCGGCAGGATATAGTCTACATTTTTATAGCTATAAATTATACTGTCACTAAAACAAAACATCCAGTCAGTTTATGAATATCATCCATTGATTCTCAAGGGTAATACCTTCTCTTCCTTGTTGATTCTGCACATAATTTCTTCATGAAAATAAAATGAAAATATGATACTCTATTCCATCAACATTAAAAAAGAAAACACCACAATTTTCCATATCTTTTTTAAAAAGATAGAATGCTTCACAAATTTGCATGTCATCCTTGTACAGGGGCTAAATTAATAATCTTCTCTCTAGTATTCAAATTTTAGTATATGTGCTATCGAAGCAAGCACCATGTCTTCTTTGATTTTTTTTACAAATACTTCATTAAAAATGTGAATGTAACAAAAATAACAAACTTAAAATACTCCCTTGCAAAAAAGGAAGCTCTTTGTTTCTTCCAAAATTTTGATGTCAAATCTAAAATGTTTTGCTTTCCCGCAAAAGCATGCTTTTTCTCAGTTTTCACCTGCTGTGAGAATTATTCCTACATTATAATTAGTTCAGATAAATGAATGGCAAGATTGCTCTTCAGATTTTACTTTTTAAAGCTCATTTACATGATGGTCTATGATGACATGGTTATTAACAGTTTTTGGGCAATTAATTAAGGTAGTTGGTAGAGTTGTTAGCACAAAATGAAACTAAGAGGTTGTTTTAGTAAATCCTTCTGCTCAGGAGACATGATAGTAGCCATTAATCCACACTAACTAAATGAATAGTGCTGTTCCTCCTCTCATTCTACTTTCTTTGGTAGGCACTATATTATTTAACAGATTTTTTTTTTTTTAATTCTAAAGTGTGACATTTTGGTATCCTTCAACTACTGTCACATCCTTCTTCCCTTTTCTCTCCAAGCTATGAAGCATTGCGTACGCACAGGCTATTTTCTCTTTCTCAAGGAGCTCTTTCTTTCATATCATTAGAGGCTCTATCAGAAAGAAGCGTATCACAATTAAAAACTCCAGTGATAGTTTATGAGAATAAAGACATGCCTTTCTGGGGCTTGGGATTTCTCCACTTCCTTATACATTCTCCTCCTCTTTTCCAGATATTCATCTAGGAATATCAGTTCTTACTTCCTGGGACTCAGCCTACAGCTGTTAGGTGGGACCTAGGCTAACGTTCTGCGTAATGTGTGTAAATGAAAGTGACATATGGACTTTCTGGCTGAGCCAGTAAAAGCCTGTGCTCTGTTTTCCACTCTGTCCCTTCCCCTTTCTGCCACAACAGTCCTGGAAAAGCCCTAAGCCTGCTGAGGTACCACAATGTGGACAGTTGTTCCAAAGTATTACCTAGACTCACAGAGGGCTTTGCTTTAGTGAGAAATAAATTTTGCTGCATTAAGCCACTAAAATTGTTTAACATGATAGCACAATTTAGTTTATGCACCTTGAAAATAACTTGAAACAAGAAATCCTGAAATTGACTGGTGCCTTCTTGGCTTATTTATTCAGGAGCTCCTTACTCGTTTATGTTTCTAATTCGCAACACTGTGCAGTGTGCCCTCAAAGACTTACCGCAAAATCAGATAAATGGCTACACATTTTTTTCAGCTCTATTGGGGACTAATTGACAACACTGTAAGATACTTGAAGCATGCACTTCAAATTTTAACCAAAATTTAGAGATAGCAAATTTAGAGTACGGGTAGACATATTATTTTAAAACCAGGCTACAGTTTTCCCCCGCTGTATCAATAGAACAGAGGGAAATTCTTTTAAAGAAAGAAGAGCTTTTATTTGAAAATCAACAACTTCATGGGCCTTTTTTTGTTTTGTTTTGTTTTGTTTTGTTTTGTTTTTGTTTTAATGAAAGGCAGGTTCCCACCCCCCAGACCCTCTCTGATACACACAAACACACACACACACAACATTTGGATAGAAGATGTCTAAATTACTTTACTTAAAAAGTAATTAGTCCTTCAATAGGACCCTGGATTTGGGGGAGCAGGGGTTGGAGGCGGGGAGTTTAGTATGTGAGGCAGACATAAGTTGAATTAGAAGACTGCACGAGAAAGTCTGCGTGGGGAAGGGACGAGGGACATTAGAATGGTTGGTTCTTCAGCACACACTCTGTTGACCTTGTTGCCCTATTCCGTACCAGACTGTGATCCCCCTGGTGGTCCACAAATTTCAGGATACCATATGTATTAAAACATTGGATATAGCTTTTAAAAACCTAGTACCCGTTGAATGTTTTCCATGACTTACATGCTTCTGTTGGTAGTGGACCGCTAACTGCTTGCGCCTTGCAGGCTCTGTCTTCTGGGAGCTGTGCAAGCTGGAGAACCCTCGCTGAGGTTCTCCACAGCATGTGAATGCTAAGCAGAGAGGAACTGAAGACTACAGCCACTCTGAACCTCTTAACCTTCCCATTCCACCTCTCCAGAGGGTTAAGAATGAATAATGTTTAATTAATTAATTACTCAATCAGTGAGCCTTCGAACAATCAGTTCTGACTAATTTTTTCCGCTAAAAAAGAAAAAAGAAAGAAAGAATGAAGGACAAGGGAAAGAAAAAGAAAGAAAGAAAGAAACCCGTCACCACTGCAGGTTAATCAATGCGGTGCCGGGAAATTCTAAGAACCAAGAAAGGGGAAAATGGGCTTAAACCAGATTTTCTTTCCTCTGGGAAAATGATTATGAATGAATTCCCCCTTGCCCTCTCTAAGTCCATGCATCATATGATTACAGGATCTCAGGCAGGTCAGAATTATACCGCTAATACTGAATTGCACGCCCTCTGTCACATATAGGAGAGTAACCTGCCATGTATCTTTACTTCTCTTTTAAAATCTTCAATGAGGGGCGCCTGGGTGGCTCAGTGGGTTAAAGCCTCTGCCTTCGGCTCGGGTCGTGATCCCAGGGTTCTGGGATCGAGCCCCACGTCGGGCTCTCTGCTTGGCAGGGAGCCTGCTTCCCTTTCTCTCTCTGCCTGCCTCTCTGCCTACTTGTAATCTGTCTGTCAAATAAATAAATAAATAAATAAATAAATAATCTTTAAAAAAAAAATAAAATCTTCAATGGACTTTTGTCAGAGGCCACACAGGAAAAAAAGGGACAGAAAGAAAGAAAGAAAGAAAGAAAGAAAGAAAGAAAGAAAGAAAGAAAGAAAGAAAGAAAAAGAAAACCTTAGAAAGAACATAGTGTGGTTAGAAATTTTTGTCTTGGGTAGGACATAACAAGTAGCATCCAGTATAAGTCAGCCAAACCTTTTTGACCTAATACTGCATTTCAAGGTTTCTTCCAAGAGAGTTGAGGTTTGGACAGTTCAGCTGCATCCCGGCAATCCCCTGTACTGTCGTTGGCTGAGCAACATAAACAGCCACTTATTTTAATATTTAAGAGACTCTGCAAATATCTTCAATTCACAGCTGACCTGTGACATTTCATAAAATCAACTACACTTTGAAAATATTTCATACTAGCATTCATTTTCAGCTTCATAATCTTCAAGTATTAATAGTAAATAAAAACAATAATGCTTTGTGACAGAATAATCTGTACAATAAGAATCCTTTCTTTTACAATAAAATTCTTATTTAGATAGATAGAAAAAAATATGCCTTACATAATATGACATTGCCCCCTCTCAAACCAGATCAGTTTCTAAAATCCCTCTCTTTTTATACTTATTTCTATTCAAGTATACGTGCAAACATTTCCCTGCATTTAGTTTACATGAAAATTATTTTAAATCATGAATTATTGACACAATATACTTGTACTTTATGTGAGATGTTTTCACTAGAGAAAAAATATTTATGGTTATAGTATGCAAAAATTGAATTTTTTTTCAATTCCCAGTCACGTTTTACTCTTCTGAATTTCATCACTTTAATATTTGGCATTTCTGTGGCCTAAAAAGACTAGAATCATTTAAGATTTAATGAAGAGCTATTTACCTCTTAAATCTTCTTCCCCTGAGTAATGAAATAATTACCCTCCCATAATCATGGAAACGTGAAACTTGAATCTCAAATTGAGCTGTTGTGAGAAGGGTTAGTGATGCTGCATAGGTGATCACCATGGTAACATTTGGAAATGGCACTGATGTCAAGCCAAGAGCGTGGTGTTTCTATTCCCACAAGAGCCCGGCCAGGGACTGGAGATGAACTCTTGCATGGTCTCAGGAAAATGACTGAAAGCTAACATTTGCTGGGTCTCCCACCGGAGTATACACATCACCATTTCATATCATTCTCAGAGGAAGATGATTTTAAAATACAACAACAACGTATTCTCAATAGTTTTAATTAAAATTGCTTTATAACATTATATCATTATGGGATGTGTGTGTGTGTGTGTGTGTGTGTGTGTGTGTGTGAACTTGCTGTACATTCAAATGAAGCTTAGCCCTAAGGAAAAACATGATGATGCTAGGAAGGGAATCCACTAAAGCTTTATTCACATAATGGAGATAATTAAATAATTAGACATTCTTTAAAATATCAGAACAAGTTAACTCATTTTTAGCAGCATGGATTAAGAAGGTGATTTTATAAATCTTAAGGAGAATGTGATTGACTTGGTATTGAAGAGGAATAATTAGTGTCATGTCGACCCTGATGTGTGTGTGTGTGTGTATGTGTTTGTGGGTCTAAACACATACTATTTTAATTTCAGGGAATACAGGAAATACCAAATTGTACCGAATATAGAAAAGATAAGCCAACATAAATTAAACACTAGTATAAAATATGTATATAAAATTTAACATCAGGGGAGACTGGGTGGCTCAGTCAGTTAAGCATCCAACTCTTGATTTCAGCTCAGTTCATGACCTCAGGGTCCTGGGATCAAGCCTAGCGTGGGGTTTGGCCCTCACTGGGGAGTCTGCTTAAGGATTCTCTCTCTCTCCCTCTGCCCCTCCCCCTGCTTACATGCTCCCTCTCTCTCAAGTAAATAAATAAATCTAAAAATATTTTAGCACCATAATTTTCAAGTATATATAGTAACTTAAATCAGGATTACTTAAAGTTCTTCCAAGAGAAAGAGCTCATACAGTAAGTACATAATTACTATTTGTAATTAGCATACTAAATATTTGTATGCAACTCTGTGCTGGTAAAGCGCTTCAAAACAGTTTGTTCACCTAAGTAAATAAACATTGCCCTTATAAGCTTGCCTATGCTTTATTTAACAGTATTAAATAAATATTTTAAAAATGTGTAATAACATATTTATAATATAATAACATGTAAATATATAACAATTTACAACAAATACAATAACAGATATTTACTAGAGCCAGTGAAAAGGCAAACTTCAGCCCATTTCACTAATTCACTTATTCATTCAATCAACAAATCATCAAGTACCTGCTATCAAGCACTATGCTAAGTGTTGCAGAGTTTTTAAAAAAATGAAAATTAGCACAGTTTTCTTGGAGTATAAGGTCCACCGGTGAAATATTTACTCAAATAAATGTAAAAATCACAATTGTAGCAAGTTTTTATCAAAGAAAGTTACATGGTGGTCCATAAACAACTTCAGGAGAGATATGACTCATGAGAAGAGATCAGAACAAACTTCCCTAAGGCAGTGAAGCTGAAATACAAGGGAAACCTAGGATCTGCCATTATTCTCCATACTCTAAAGAAAAAATCTCTGACCCCTATGATCATGATAGTAGCTTACATATCTTTTTACTAATGAATTTGAACATTTTCCTATAGGCTTTTTGAATGAGTTAAATGTCATAAATTATTTTGTTATTTTTCTAATCATGTACTTTCCTCTTCATCTATCCGGGCCAAAACTTCTTTTGCAGACTCGGTAGAAACGTGTAAAGAACGCTACCTAGCAAAATTCGATGCTTGTTGATTATTCCACAAATATTTGTTCTTTATCTACGGTTATGGGTTGGATTGTGTACCTCGGAATGTGACCTTATTAGGAAACTGGGCCGTTGCAAGTACACTTTGCGAAGAAATCATACTTGTGTTCAATACGACCTGTGTCCTTGTAAGAAGACAGCCGTGTAAAGACCAAACAACACATAAAGAGAACGTAGTGTGATGAGGCGGCAGAGTTTGGAGTTAGGCAGCTGCAAACCAGGGAATGCCAAAGCAGCTGGAAGGTGGGAAGAGGCGAGGAAGGGTTTCCCAGCAGTGCTCCGAGGGAGTTCAGTGCTGCCAATACCTTGATTTGGGACTTCTCTTCTCCGGAACTATGAAGCAATACATCTCTGTTGTTTTAAGACACATCAGTTTGTGTACTTCATTACAGCAACCCTAAAGAACTAGAAGCACCAGGCACTGCTCTTGGCACTCGTTATACTGACTGACATGACAGAATTGCGAGGACATAAAACGTATGATCTTGCCTTACAAGAGCTTCCAATAGAAATAGACTTATTTACTCGAGGATAATAAGGAACATATTAATTTTTGATGAATATGTGTTAGAAATTGCAAATAGTTCTATAATATAACAGATTAAGAAAACACATTGGAGATACTTGAATTTAAAGGGAGTATAGGGCCTCTGTGGGGCACACATCTTCAAGTCTGTTCATGTAAACGAGGACTCCAATGATGTCCCATGTAGAAATTGGGCTCCCTCATGAGAAATGAATAGAACTAAAGCAGAATTTCTGACCACATCAACTCCATGAAAATATCATGCACAATTAAAGGAGCCCATACACACATAGATAGAGATTTAGTCAATCACAAATCCCCCAGCTTCTGGAGATTGAGGTCAAACACTTTAGGTTGTATGAATAATGGTGTAGTAATTAAATTGCCAATTCCATTTTAACATACATTAAAATAATACACTATAATGGAGATGGTATGGGAGTAGACATAATAAAATGCAATAATTTATAATGTAAATAAAGACAGTGAGTGGCATACGCAGTGGGTCAAATTCTGCTATTGGAGGAACACACAAGGGTCCTATTAACTTTAGAATTAGCTGTATTCACTCATGAATAAGATGATTCTCAAAAGCAGTCTTTTTTTCTGAATGAACCCTCTGATGGAGATTTATATTTTTTTCATATAAAGCATATGAAATTTATATTTCATACACACACACACACACACAGAGTCTTCTCCTAGTAATGCCTGAAACCAGTGAGTTAGTTTATATCCATTAGCTTCACTTTTTCATTGGCTTTTGTAACGGATTGCAAAAAATAACCACAAATCCCTTCTCTCTCTCCCTATGCATGCCCTTTGCAATATGGCTTTACAGATTTTCCCATCAAGAAGTGAAGCCTTTTTCTCCACCTCTTGCATCTGAGCTTGGCTTTATAACTTGCTCTGGTCAATGAACTGTTACAGACACATGAATAGTGTTTGCTTTTGAAGGTTGCCTTTTTTTGCTGTTAGGAAACCTTATGCCTCCATGTGAGCAAGCCTAGGCTAGGCCAGCCTCCTGAAGGATGGAAGACCATGTGGAGAGAAAATTCCCAGCATCGTAGTTATTCCAGTTGAGGTCCTAGATCATCCAGTCCCAATCCACTCAGCTGGGATCCAAAAAATGCCCAGACAACCCACAATAACATGAGAAGTATTTACTGTTTTAGCAGCTTAGTATTGGGATAGTTGGTGATACAGTAAAAGGTAACCTATACAGATCTAAAAATCGCTAGTTGCGATACTATCAGAACACCTACTTGTGTCTATTCTAAGCACTTTGTAGGTATTAACCCATTTAATACAACAACTCTATGAGGTAGCAGTTGTATTATTATTATCATCACCCCATTTTGCAGATGAGGAGCGTGAGACTGAACAGGTAGTATGTGGAGGAGCCAAGAGGCAAATCCAAACAGTTTTGTCTCAGAGTGTATCTTGTTACCTACCTTTAATAGACAGGTTATCTAGCAATTAACAAAACAGGAAGTACAAATTTCTAATGAAATTCTGGAACAGTTGCCTTCACGAGCAACCAAATAAATGTACAATGAAATAAGATACTCTTTCATTTTAATACTTGGCATAGTTATTCCATAATAATAATGTCTAGAGTTTGAAAGTCTTCCTTGAAAAATGAATTACCACACACTATCCTTGGGAAACTATTTCATGTAATAATTCACTTCTGGTGATATTCATATCTTGGAAATAACTGAGATATAAGAAGGCTCATTAAAATATCATTCAGCATAGAAAAATTGGAAATAAACTAAATTTCCAACAATGGATGACTTAATAAGTAATTCTTCATACATAAATATAATGCAATTATTAAAATGTTGGAAGTGCCATGCTTTTAGTAATGGGGGGAAATACTTATGGGATAATGATAAGTCCAAAAAGCAGACTGCAACATTGTGTATTTATTAGGTTTAAACCATGAAAAATATACAGAGAAGAAAGGCAGAAAGGATGTTAAAATATTAACAGGATTTACCTCTAGATGTAAGATTAGAGATGACTTTTTAAAAACCTGATAAAACACTTTAAACACTTCCTGATATGAGGAAGTGGAGATGCAACGTGGGGGGTTTAGGGGGTAGGAAAAGAATAAATGATACAAGATGGGATCAGGAGGGAGACAAACCATAAGAGACTCTCTTTTTTTTAAGTTTTTTATTTATTTATTTGACAGAGATCACAAGTAGGCAGAGAGAAGAGGAAGCAGGCTCCCCACTGAGCAGAGAGCCAGATGTGGGGCTCGATCCCAGGACCCCGAGACCACGACCTGAGCCGAAGGTAGGGGCTTTAACCCACTGAGCCACCCAGGCGCCCCACCATAAGAGACTCTTAATGTCACAAAACAAACTGAGGGTGGCTGGGGGGAGAGGGGTAGGGAGAGGGTGGTGGGGTTACGGACATTGGGGAGGGTATGTGCTATGGTGAGTGCTGTGAAGTGTGTAAACCTAGAGATTCACAGACCTGTACCCCTGGGGCTAATAATACATTATATGTTTATTTAAAAATTTAAAAATTTAAAAAAAACCTTGATTCTATTTTATTGTTATTTCTCCATAAATATGGAGATCCTTTTGCTTCTTTTCTAGTATAAAGCTCTGGCAATCCAGAAGGCATTAGAACTTTTCTCTCTAATGGAGTAAGATGGAGACCAAGGAAGAGGCTATGGTATCTCCTTCCTGACCCAGGAGAGTTCTGCTGTGACCTTGGCCAGCAGAACTTTGAATAAGCCCTATTCAACTAATTTGAATAAGCCCTGACATGATTGGAACAGTAAAATGCAAACCCAGAACACACCCGTTTCTCTCCAACTTGCTACTTTGCCTACAGATGCAAAACAGATGCCTCAGCCTCCTGGTCCTGGGTCTCAGAGAGCCTAGGGCTCCAAGCTCTGTCACAGGGAGAAGCAGTCCCTAATCCTCTGAATTGCATTCCTTATGCCAGATGTTCCCAGCAATATGGTAATGAATAAATGAATTAATGCTTCAAAAAGGAGGGAGCCCATTTTGAGATGTAAAGCATGTTATGAAGTCATCTATTGCCTATGACCGCTCTAGCTGGAGGCTGTAAAACTGAGAACTGAGCATCTTGAACTCCCTTAGCCCAGGAATGAAGTGCTCCGAATGCTCTGCAAGCTGTAATTGGGGTCAAGCTGCTGAGATTTTTTGCCACCTTAACCTTATAACCATCTGACTAATTTCACTAATTATCAACTCATTCTCTAGAACTCAGGAGTGCTTTGAAACGTCTTTCCTGTTTAAAGAAGCACTTCTTCCTCTGGGCAACAGCTGTGGTGACTTTCCAGCCCTGGGGCTACTCACAATTAGAGCCCACAACTCTACACCCTTGAGGAACATTTAAGCAGTCTCATGACTTATCTTCCACAGAACCACAGCAAGGCCCGCCAGAGCCTGTCATCAAAGGCCCAGCTAGCAATTAGGTCTGGTACGCACCTTGCACCCCAGATGTGGAAGGTATCCCAAGACCAGCTCATTACTGGCCTCTCGTCATTCCTGCTTTCCCTGGATATTACAAGCCAGGCAGGCTTGAGGCCTCTGGTCAGCCAGCAGCTTCCCTATACTGGGATTTGAGGACAAAGTTCCTGCTGGGCACGAAGGAACTGGAGCCAGGGAACTTACCGGAGTGGAACAAGGGAAGAACTGGTACGTCAACTCTAAGTCAGTTCAGCCAACTTCGTTCGGATTCTAGAAAGAAGGGATATGTTGGGTAAGGCTCTAGCTATAAACTCGGGAGGTTATCAGGGGCATGCTCACTAACTAGAGTCATCCCCAGGAGGAGATGCTCAAGGTCACATTACTAAGGGCTGCACAGGTCTCTAACTTCCAGGGACTCTGGTGCCTTTGGAGGGCTTAAACTCCTTGAAGGAGAAGCTCCAGAGCAGAGGTGGTCTCCACAGGTACAGCTGCTCTGCCTTTCCTTCAGCCCTGAGAGTGACAGACAAACAGCGCCTACTGCCAACATCATTCTGGTTCCTGAAGTCATTGCCTTGAAGAGCCAGGCCACCCTTTGTGCAGAGAGGAGCCCTTGTCACCCTCCTCTGGTACATCTCCTTGTCTTGGTACTCTTCTAGAATACACAGTTAATTTTATAATAGATCATCTTAAATGCATTTTCTCAATAGAATATAAGCTCTCCCAGGAGAATGTGATCTCTCTTGCTTTAATATGAACTATAGGAGAACAAAGATTTTATCTGTTTTATTTATTATCATATCCTCAATGCCTAGAACAGTAGGTGGTATACAAGAGTACCCACTAAATATTTACGAAATGAATTAAAAGAAACTATTTTCAAAAAGAAGTTACTGTAGTGATAGCAACAGATAGGCCACATATTTACTTTAAAAATGTAGATATAGGAATTTAATAAAATTATAGAAATGTATTCTGAGTGACAATTACAGTGGCCCTGTGCAGTAAGTCAAACATTCATTATACAATTAGGAGGTTAGCACATAAATAAAATAAGCAACATGTTTAAGCAAAAATTTAGGATGATATTCAATAATGGCTAATGGAATGCACAGCTTAATTATTTAAACATTGCAGAATGGTATGATATTCGAGGATTTTATTAAGTCTGGGAACACCTGTGGTTGTGGAGAGAAGATGTGCTTCTTCTCCCTAGGTATCAAAGTAGCAAGGATGGATGGGTGGTACCCTTTGGGCGAGTGTCTCTTTGGTCACCAAGCTGTTCTCCTCTTGGCTCTCACTGTCAGGCGGCAGGACAAAGTTAACACTGGGTCTGCATCTCCACTAGGATTGTCAGAAATACCTTGTGGCATCATAAACCATCATCTGGTAGAACATCTGGTACTGTTTGCAGCCTAAGAAATATACAGATGTGGTGGCCAGCAACTCACATGGCAATTGCTTCAATTATTTAACCACATATGGATAGAGTGCCTCGTGCTGGTTTTTGGAATGCATTACTGGAACACCTATGTGCATATAAAGAGAGTCGATTCGTGCACGCTGCGGTAACCACTGGAGCATATCACTCTTAGTCACAGAGGAGAAGATACTATCATGTGTTATACTCATCTGATTAGTAGTACATGTCAATTACATTGGTGTTTTGCCTGAAAGTCAGGAGGAAGTGTTGTGCTTGCTGTGGAGTGGCAGATATATTTTCCCTTGGGTGACCACAGGAAAAGTGCCAAGAAGTGCATTTTGATTAGTATGCTATATTCATGGACTTGCTATCAAAGGCTTTCATTTTTTTTTAAGTGGATTGGTATGAAGGAACCTTGCAAAAACCTAGACTTTTTAGGAAGTTCATTTGCTGATTCCATGAGGGGTGATGACAGGTGTTGGAATAGGTAAAATCACACTTGATTTTTTTGTATTAAAAAAAATCGCAGGTGAGTACTAATATGACTATCCTTGGCAGTGTTCATCTTTAAAGATTTTATTTCTACTTTAACCTTTAATTTAGGACAAAGATGAGGACATTCAATCTGAGGAGACTGACAGTGGAGAAAAAGAGAATTGAGGGCAATTAATAATATGTAAACGAATGACTGTCAACTTATTCCCCACTGAGTAAAAATGCTAAGTTAGTTTGCCAAAAGCAAACTTTCTTTCACTCTTTCTAAAATGATAGGTTGAAATCAGTAGTCCATTCATCAACAAACATTTGTTAAATAAGCATTACAAGCAAAATACTGGATTCCAAGATGAAGAAAACACAAAGAGCATAAAATTGTGTGGGAGGTAAGGAGAAAATATGTTTGCTTTGAGAGCTCAGTAAAAGCCCACATATCCCACAAAATTTAGCCCTGTGGTCACTTGGTTATTTGAAACTTCATTAAATATATCTTAAATATTTTACTTCAATTAAAATGTCATAGACAGGGGCACCTGGGTGGCTCAGTCAGTTGTCTGCCTTCAGCTCAGGTCATTTTCCCAGGATCCTGGAATTGAACCCCAAATCAGGTTCTCAACTCAGTGGGGAGTCTGCTTCTCTTTCTGCCTCTCTCCCTGCTCAAGCTTGTGTGTATACTCTCTCCCTCCTTCCAATAAATAAATAAAATCTTTTTTTTTTAAAGTCATAGATATACCTTTATTCACATTGGGCCAGACTGCAAATTTGGTAGAATAGTCTTAAAGAAAATCAAGAATCAGACAGAGTAGAACAGTGTTTCTTGTGGAATCTTTGTCCATAACATGGGATAATTCAAAAATATCTCCAGTCTTTCTATAAAAGCTCTAGAATATAATCAATACTGAAACAGACATGTATCAAGCTTTGTCAAACAGCTACGAGATACAGTGTTGTATCTTCCAAACACTGGAAATATTGGCATTTTCAGAGATACTGCCCATTCAAAAGCAAGTAACAAATTACAAGGTAATTTTACACTGGTAGAGCACTGTTTCTTTTTAGAGAACAAAATATAACATATCTGTTTGGGCAGGTAAGTCGCATAATTGGAGAATATTCTCAAATCACAGAAAGAAATTTGGCTACCAACTGAACAATTCAATGTATATTTACTGGACTGTGAGTCTTCCTCACCATACTGGGATCTTAACAGTCAAGATTTTGTTTTCTTCATATGTGTGTGTGTGTGTGTGTGTGTGTGTGTGTGTATAATTTCTAGCACATAGGATAATGCCACGCAGTCAGGATAAAATGATAAAATGATATGCCTTTATTCTGGTGATCAGAATAAAGACCCTCAGATAAAATGTTGGGATGAATGTACTAAAGAACTTTACCAGGATGTCGGAGCATAGTTGTCCCTCGTGCATTTAATATATGCCATTACCTAATCCTGATTTTAATGAAGGTCACCAGAGATATTTGTCACAGGACCATAAATAGTTTATTGACTTGAATAAGTTTCCAAGAAGAAATTAAACAGGTATAAATCAATAACAAAGTTCTCTTTATGACATCTGTGGAGTTTGGTGGTTCTCTGACCAATATATTTTTACATTTAAAGAGTCTCATTGATAAGATGTTCTACCAAACTTTTAAAACAAATAAGGCATAGCTATTTGGTTTACCGATAAATCATTACCATCTTCCCTTCAGTATTTTGGTGACATGTTTCTCAATTGTTTTTTAAGTTTTCTTCACTCCTGATTTGCTTTCTTTAATTCATATAAATGAGATTATCAATACTGGTGGCTTATGTTACAGAAGTGGCCTGTCTCTATTCAGTTTAAGAGCTCTGAGGTTTGGGGAAGTGGTTTGATAGTGGTGAGATTTTTAGATACCTTTCCTGGTGTGGTATCAGAGTACGATTTCATCTTAATGGAGACCACTGCCTAAATCTTCTGGTTACTCAATTAAGCAATTTGGTCATCTGAACAGGGACTATTTTGTTTCATACATGCATCTGAAAAATACTCAACATTTTCACCTTCAACTCAGCTGGTCATTTTCTCTTCATGAACTTAACCATGTTAGATAAACAGAGCTGCTAGATATAGAATAATCCTTAATTAACATACCCTGTTTTATCACTCAAGGGCTAGTCAGAAAAACAGAAATGACTCCAAATCTTATAAAGAAGTACTTTAACATGAAGAATTGTTAATGTAGGCCAAAAAGCAACCTAGAGATTATCAGTAGCAAAAAGTCACTACAAGTCCTAAGGCTGGAGGACGAGAGGAAGAAATGGTGTTATCAGAATCCAGAAGCAGACCAATGAATGACTGCTAGGGCTGGGCTTGGGAGGATCTCCCTGCTACATAGACAAAACCAGGGAGATAGAAGCTTTTCAATAGGATCTACAGACCCAGATAGTAATTAGTCATCAAAGGAACTTCCAAACGAAGGAGAAAGAGGGGAAGAAATATCTTGACTTCTCTCACCCTCCCACGGTCAAGACTATTTTGTAAGTCATGGAGCTTCAGAAGGAGTAAGGAGCCTCGGAAATGAATTTCAGTGTGGTAAAGAAACGAAAGAAAGGGCAGGTAAGGAGTTGAAGTTAAATAAACTGGCATAATGTTAGTGGTTTCCAAATAAGATGCAGTCCAAAGTGTGTACAAGATAATTCATTGGCTTGCAGGAAGAAAATCTGAGACGTTCTCTTATTATTCATTTTTGTCTAAGATAAGAAAGAAATGAACTTTGTTATTATTTAATATTTGTATTGACCCTGACATTGTCCCTTAGTTTCTATGTCAGAAGGACATGTGTCCTTTATATAATGTGATAAATGAGTGTGAGGCAAAGAGAATAGCGAGGGTAGGTTGGCATGGGCCTGGAGGCCTTGCTTCTTCATCTGCTTTTAGTATAGTGCAGCATTCTGTGATGGGTTTTGCCTGAACATGTGGATTTATGAGTTGCTGTAAATAATTCTGACAATATTTACTACACATAGTGGATACCGAATTAAAGAGATTGACAATAATAGTCATAATGTGAGTATAGGAAAACAGCAGAACAACTGAAGGCCTACAACAATTTTGTGAGGTCAACCATAATGATTTAATCAGAATGGACAAAAACATTGGCCCCAAACTTCAAAATTATATGAGACTATTTGAAAGATGGGTTCACTTCAATTACTCATAAAAATAAATTTTCCCTAGGTTTATATATTAACTTTCAAATTAACAAATTTTGGTATTATAGAGACAGAAGATACATATTTTATTTTCCAAAAATTTTAATTCCTATTTTGTTAAAATCTTATTTTTAATACATATGTAGATGTGTGTATATATATATGTTTTAGTATTGGCAAATAAGTCCTGGTTGGAATGAGAGATTGTGAACCTATGGTTAATAGTATTTGTGCAAAGGCTTTTTTTTTCCCCCTCTTACAATAAAGTTTATTTACCAAGAAGTTTTTTTTTTTAAACAGTGCTTAAACTTAATAGCTTATGATGAAATTGAAGGCTAAGATTTGCTTCAAGGTAATTAATTTAAAAGAAAACTCATATTTTAGAAGAAGTTAGAGCAAAAATCTGTTACTAATAAAAAAATAATCCAGACCCACCTTTCATAAGGACTTAATTTTCAGAATTACACTCGTATTGTGTCTTCTATCCCACCAATTTTTCTTCTATGTTCATTTAAATGCTCTTACTGTTTTTTTTATAAGGATTGATGTTAAAGATGGCACTTTATAAGTATTTGTGAACACACTCGGCTCCAAAGTTTAAAATTACTTCCTGTGGACTGTAACTATCAATCTTCAAGCCAAATTAATTAGCAATGAAGAACATCATTTGTTCTTGGGGCAATGTCAAAAACTGAGAAGAGTCTAAGGTGCTTACTGTGTTTGTTCCCTAAAAAGTTACAGATGTTGACAGAAGACATGAGACTCCTGGCCTAGAGATAAAGGACTTTATTACTTAAGGTGCAGCACGCAAGCATAAGCTTCATTTTGCATCACTAACCCCTTCCTCCCCAAGTCCTACGAGGAAAATGCTGAGTAGTCCAGGGAGAGGCTGTATATTCCCTGTGTCTGCAAGGCTTCTTGGGAAACCCAGGCTTTTACAATAGACTATGAGCAAAACTGCCTGTGCTTTGGCCTAGAGGCAGATACAACCTTTATTATACTGAAGAGCAACAAACTTGCCTTTTGCTCCAGAAAGAAACACTATCTCTATCTTCCAAGGTGATTCACTATACAAACATCCTTGAAAAGGTGGTCCTGGAGAAAAGACATTCACCACTTCTGGTCATACAATGTGAAGAAACATGGGAGACCCATGGAGAATTACCTGTCTCCTAGCACCCAGTTGCCCAGATAGATAAATTCTTAATTTGAGGTGGAAGGTGGAAAGAGGGAGAGCAAAAGTGTTATTAGATTGATTCTTTGAATCTCCTTTTATTCAAAAGATTCTTAAAATGCAAATTCTTAAAATTAAGTATGTATTATTAATTGTATTTAGTGATAGAAGTACATGCACCTAACTTAAGGATAAATACATATATATAAGTACATTTATACACACATGTACACACATATGTATGTGTGTATGTGTATAATATATATATATATATATATTTATTTATTTATTTATTTATATTATTTCCAGATGTGTTATCTGGAAAAAAAGGTCTTTACTTTTTTCTTTTAAAAGATTTTATTGGGGCACCTGGGTGGCTAAGTGGGTTAACCTCTGCCTTTGGCTCAGGTCATGATCTCAGAGTCCTGGGTTCAAGTCCTGCATTGGGCTCTCTGCTCAGCAGGGAGCCTACTTCCCCCTCTCTCTCTACCTGCTGCTCTACCTACTTGTGATTTCTCTCTCTCTCTGTCAAATAAATAAATAAAATATTTTTTAATTATTTATTTATTTATTTATATATTTGAGAGAGAGAGAGAGACAGAACAAGTAGGGGGAGGGAAAGAGGGAGAAGCAGGCTCCCTGCTGAGGAGGGAGCCCAACTCGGCGCTTGATCCCAGGACCCCGGGATCATGACCTGAGCTGAAAAGCACCGCTTAATCAACTGAGTCACCCAAGTGCCCCCCAAAAGAGCTGTACTAACAGAAGTGTAAGGTTAATAAAAGTTTGGAAATAATGATCATTTTAACCAACTATTGGGTGACAAAACAATTCGGAGGAAAATGGCTAATGGCTTCATCAATGAGGACAGTAAAAGAAGGAACCTAGGCTTTGGAATTAAGTAGATCTGGGTCCCATTCCCAGTTCTCCACAACAAAGGCAGGCAAACGAATTTCTGTGTGTCTCAGTACTGTAACTTCTGGAAAAAAATGTAATTTTTTAATAAAGTAAAAGGTATCTGCTACTGCTGTTAAAACAAAGTAAACAATTAGTATTTTTAAAACTACAGTGAAATTGCAATTGTAGACTGAAAATTAAATTATTAGAAAATGATTAGTTGTCATCTTAATTTTACATAACTATTCACTTAATTAAAGTAAAAGAGAATACAGGTCGTATACTCTGTGGTTTCTAAAAGTAGAAAAAGGGAAATTCTGAAAGTGGCAAAGGAAAAATATAAACTTCCTAAAATAGAATAGTAGAAGGAGGATATTTTAGTTAAAAGCATGTTTCATGGCTAAATGTGAATATAATCCCAAAATTTTAATAATTATTTAATGAACTTGCAAGTTATCAAAATTGTAATTTATAAAAGACAGAGCAAAAGTCATAGTTTCCAACTTCACTGCTGGGAAATTTCTTTGAGAAAGAGTCTCCTTCCAAAACATTTTAATTCACATGGCACTTTTTTCCATCCTTAATTTCTAGTTCCTGATTGTCAGTCTCTTATGCCTGATGCTTGTGACATCACAAATCTCTTCCCATGGAGATAGTGGCTTGTGATGTCTTAATTAAATGCACTGAGGTTTGAACATTCCAAGAATAAATGATCATGCTAGAAGCCCATCTAAACACAAGTGAAAATAGAACATATTGTGCATAAATGAATAAATTATAGACAAAAATGAGAGAGAACATGTAAAGAACAGATAGTATCATCACTTTTCTGAAGACTAGTGTTATTGCAACCACATTTATTTAACATTCCATATGACAAGAATAAATGCATTATATGTTACTGTTTCCTGTGGCTCCCACAAATTCCACTTATATATTCTTAATTTGCTAATGTTTTCAGGACTTGGTTCTGGAAATATCAATTATTTAGATTTCTTCTGAAAAATCAGTACAGGAGTACTTTTCTTTTGCAATAGGAGATATAAAAAGTATTACATGAAAATTTTGTCAATTAATTTCATGAAATTCATCTCTTATCTGTCAGATCATTTTTAAGCTTTGCATTTTTAAGGCAAGTATACCAGTTATAACCAGAAAGATAAACAGTGGTTCCCTCCAGCTAAGTCACCATTATTACATCAACCAACCTGCCTGATAGACCATTTAGAAAAAACACTGAAACTTTGCAAAACATTCATTTTTACAATAGTCCCTTTTGATAATTATAAATAAAATGAGCCTTCTTTAAAATGAGTTATTTGCTAAGGTGTCTTTTTTTTCAAACTTGGGATTCCAAGGAACTTTGGTCATTCATTTTGCTGCTCTTTTTTTAAGCTTCAGTTCTGTGTATCTGTATACAGTATGAAAGGCTCCAGATCTAAAGATAATCAAGATCACATGACTGAAGAATGGGCCAATTGTGTGCAGATCCAGGATCCATCAGCGGAAAGCTAATACCCTCCTTGCTGAAAGCATATAATCATTTTGAAGTATTTTCTTTGGTTTTTTTTTTTTTTGTTTTTTTTTTTAGAGAATGTCAGAAAAGCAGAGTCTAATTTTATGTGCCTGGGAGTAGCTATCTAAGCTTCAGGCAATACAAACACTGCCATTACTAGGGAGTAAAAGCTCTGCATAATTAACAAACATCATCAGCCTTACAGTTCCTGCAGAATACGGTAAGTTCCCTGCCTGAAGGCTGCTCTCATCCTAGTAAGTCTGTTTACCCTGTCCAAGATTAGATTAGTTTAATTATTATGAAAAAGACTGCTAAGATCTTACAGCCTAATTATGCAAATGTTTCTAAATGTTCACAAAAGTAATTTATTTATTTGGAGATAAATGAATCTGTTTTGTCATAAAACAGATTGCAGTCCTGGCAATGTACAAGCAGGGTTACGTAGCCTTGGGCAAATCTTTCACCACAAATATCAGTGGGATCCCTAGATTACAACATTTAAAAATACATAAATGTTTTTAGCAGGTTTTTATTGTTTTTGTAAATTATAGTAATCCCAGAAAGAACTATCACAGGTTTAATACTCACCAACCTTGTTATGAAAACATGGTTTCTCAGCAGAAACATTTAAAAGATGCTAACAGCTAAAACATTCCTGGTAGACCTATTAAGGTACACCTGTTTTATTATGCTTAGAGCAGATATCTTCACAAGCCTGGCTCCCCTCCCCCTTTCCTGTAGTATAATAGTTTAAGTAACTCTTAAAAGAAAATACTGGAAACAGACAGTGGGATATATGTATAGATCATATTACCTGTATTCATCTTACCCATAAAAATAGTATTAAATTTTAAATAACTCAAACCAATGCCTCTGTCTGAAATGACTTCTAAGTCAGCTTTTAAATAGCAAGCAATACTTGGATATGTAATTTAGCTGGAGCTTGAGAACTTGGAAACGTATACTTTAATCCTACTAAGTTTCTGAATCTTATAATTTACAGCATTACCCATATAGTTAATATCCTTAAGTAGTCATGTCTTAAAATAACCCAACTGAGGTCAGTTATCCACAGCTTCAAATTTTGACATCAGAAAAGATTTATAAATTTGCACAAGTTTAAGGATCTTTAGGAAAAAATTATTCAAGGTGTGGGCCAGATGGTTGATAAGGGAATTTAGTGGATATATGTTGTTCTTGGTTACCTGGCATTATTCCTTCTTCTGGAAATACAGTCCATTAAGTCTGGGGTAACTCACTCTTCAGGTTTGAGAGGGAGTGTGACTCCATCTCCCTTCCCCCTACCACAAGGATGATCACATGACCTAAATCAAGTCAATCCCAAGACTTACTTATTAGTAAGCTATCAGGGGATGATGACAATGATCGTGACAGAATAATAGTGAGAGGTGCAAATATAAAAGACCATCACTTATTGAGTTCTTTCTATGCTGGACACTGTGATTAGCTCCTCATGTGCATAATATCATTTAATCCTCAACTCCTTTTCCACTGAGTCTGAGAAGCTATTAAAGTGTAATATTTGGAGAAATGAACAGCCTGCCTATAAGGGAGAATCTGTCAAAAAGGTGGAGCTCTGATGACATTCTTTAAGGATAAAGACAGCATACTCTTGGACTGGAATTGTCACCTACAGTTAGATATGCTGATGTCATGAATGTTGTGTTCCAAGTAACAGACTCTAAAATGAGGACTTCATCATTAGCCATGATTGACCATACCATGAAGAGCCTTTTTCTTACCAGGGGACAAATGCAGATAAACTAGAGAAATCTCAAACTTGGTAACAGATGTAGAATTTAAATACCAGAGAAGGGGTATGTATATTTCAGAATCTATATGGTAGTCACCATGTATTATGTTTTTTTTTCAAGTATGTACACACACACACACACACACACACACACACAGTGGGGGGTGCTGGACAATCCACAGTGAAATATAAGGGAATCTGATGTTATGAGCTGCCCAGCAACACTTTCCCTTATTTTCTTAACAAAATCCTGCTTTTATGTGGGGTACTAATCCTATATTCTGCCCTCTTGCATTAGAGACAGGCTCACAACCAGATTTAGGCCAATCATATTCTCCACCAGGAGACATTTGCCAGTTCAAAAAAGGAAGAAACCATTTTTCAACTGAGGTCATTAAGCTGGCTTGATGTGGGTCTTTGGCATTATGGGTTGGATGCACTTTAGTTACCTTGCCCCATTTATGAGAAAGCCTGGGTGGAAGAGAAACAATCTGATTTTTCAGATATTTGAGTCAATGAACTTCCATTTCTGCTTAAGCTAGTTGGAGTTTGATTCCTCTTATAGGTAAGGTCCTAATGAGAAGAGAAAGTTTGAAGCTCAAATGAAACAACATCATTTTTTCCCCTGTATTTAATGTTTGCAAGCACTAGTTCTAGATTTAGTTTATTTTTAGAAGTGTGAGTCATGGGGCGCCTGGGTGGCTCAGTTGGTTAAGTATCTGCCTTCGGCTCAGGTCATGAACCCAAAGTCCTGGGAAAGAGCCCTACATCGGACTCCCTGCTTAGTGGAAAGCCTGCTTCTCCCTTTCCCTCTGCTTGCCACTCTTCCTGCTTGTGAGCTCTCTCTATCTTTCTGTCAGATAAATAAATAAATTTTTTTTTTAAAGTGTGAGTCATGTTTATCTCAACTAAGCATCCTAAACACAGTAAATCAAAATTTTGCCAACTTTGCTTTTATCTGCTAGCTTCTTTTCCTTTTGAACCGGGGAACATGGTGACAGTGACCTCTTTAGGGCCTTGGTCACAAACTTGTTATTTCCAAGCGTCCACATTTCCTGTGCCTTTAACCATTAATGATATTGTACATTTGGGGGATAAATCTCAACAACAGAAGACAATGCCCATATAAATATATCGAAGTGTCTCTTTCTTCCAGAATTTTGTGACAGGAGAATATAGTTTACTAAAAAAAACTTGTGTTAGAAATAATGGAGTTTGATTTTTGCATGTGTTTAAATTAACTGCTATTTAAAAAGCAGGACAATGGGTCTACCGGGAGATTCCAGCTGAAGTTCTCTTGCGTATTAAATGGATGGTATGAACAATAAGCTTAACAGACTTCTCTGATACCACCATTATCTTGGTTATTGAATCCATTAGAAGCTGTTTGCTGTCAGTTAAATGATCATATCTCAAGTGCACCTGCTTTATAATTATTCATTTGGAGCAAGATCATTAACATATTCCTTAAGTCATTTACAGACAATTTGACTTACATTTTTACATTTACAATTTTTTGCTCTTTATAACAAATTAATAAGATATATAAATGGGTGCACAGAAATTCTACACGATCAAAAAATTAGGCTACAAAAGATCTATAGTTTCAGTGACTTGTTTATATAAGTAATGGTTGAGACTCATTAGTAGTTATGATATTTACAAAGTTTCCAAAATAATGCAAAAAATAATTGCAGTGGACAAATTAATCCAGATTTTTTCAGTTAAGTAATCAGCAGAATACATCAAGCAACCAGTTAAATGTATTTATTATAAAATGGTAATGACATCTAATTAATAGCATTCCAAGAATTAAATGAAATTATAGCTCTTATTTAGCACATTGCCTGACACATAGTAAGAACTCAGGTTGTAACTGTAATATTAATAATGAAATGTGGGGTGACTGGGTGGCTCAGTCAGCATCTGACTCTTGATTTGATTTCAACTCAGGTCTTGATCTCAGGGTCATGGGATAAGGCCCATGTAAGGCTCTGGGCCCATCAGGGAGTCTGCTTGGGGTTCTCTTTCTCCCTCTGCACCTCCCCCAACTCATGTGCCCACACATGTGCACTCTCTCTGTCACTCTTTCTCTCAAATAAATAAATTACTCTTAAAAAAATGTTCAGTTCTATGGGGCTACAGAAGTAGAATTTTTTCCCTCAAAGAGTTCAAAAGCTAATAGAGAAAACACAACCAAAGCAGTCAGTAATATAGATAATTTATGTATGTAGTGTCATACACTTACTTACATTGTAGTTGATTCTTATAATGTGTTATGCATTGTCCTATTTCACTTGGTGTATTAATTTAATCCTCACAATATAACTGCAAGGATAGTACTATCAATATCTCTGGTTCATGCATAAGGAAAATGAAACACAGAGAAATTAAGTAATTTAGTTTAAGTCACATAGCCAGGAATCAGTAAAACCAATATTTGATTTGAAGCAGTTGACTCAAGCCTGTTAACTTGACCACTGTTTAATAAGTTATAAAGACCAACTACCTGAAGTAGTGATTCTAATTGTAAATGAGCAACAGAATCATCTGGAAGGTTGTTAAAAAACAGATGGAAGAGCTGAATCTCCTGAATTTCTTAGTAAGTCTGGGTTGAGTCTTAACATTTGCATTTCTACCAGGGTTTCAGGAGATGGAGATGCTGCAGGCTCTGGAAATATGCTTTGTGAACCGCTGGTCTAAGTAACGTAGCTGGAGAAAAGGAGATAGAAGTTCATCAGGAAGGAGATTGGAACTCCCTTAAATGCAGATTAACAATACTTGGACTAGTGAAATCTTGGCTGGTACTGGGGGAGGCTTTGGAAAAGTTAATCTACTCTGCTTCTTAGCATGGGGACCAAGAGTAGGCCACCCCCAAAATGTGCCACTATATTAATTATTTTGAACTAAAGTTACTTAAGAAACACCCAGTGTAAGAAGAGCACTCTAATCCCTCTTTGTCTCAAAAAAGCAGAAAATAAATCTCCTATGTGAAAAATACTCTCCTTTATACCAGGAGGTAAAGAAACATCCTTATCACTAGAGATAGGAGATTCAGAGCTGAGAAGTCTGTATAAACAAACCTTGTTACTTTTATTAATTCACTACCCCACCCAAATTTTGTTTGGAATTCCTTACTAACTGAAGCTCCCAAACATAAGTTTTCCTTGTCCTGTCAATTTCTCATAGATTTATTGTTTCTTTGTCTAAAACATATAAAAAACTGCCTACCTTGGTCATTTCTTCATGTCTCAACTTTATCTTTGGGCCTCCATCCACCCATAAATAAACTTTGTGGGGTTTTTTTTTTCTCCTGTTAATCTGTCTTATGTCAATTTAATTCTTATACCAACCAGAAGACTATTGAAAGGTAGAGAAAAATTTTCCCTCCTCAACACTAAGTGCTATTATTTTTACTTCATTCCAGACTTAAATGCATATTTAAGAGTTATAGTGAGACAAAAGCTATGGATCTTTGAGACTCATTTGGGAAGGGGTGGCTTTTATAATTATGATCCAGGGGTACACAGTTGTAAAAATGGGATTATTTGTGTTCAGAGAAGGGATAAAATAGTTAATCCGTAGGTTTGATGGTTGAAAATATGAAAGTCTCTCGATGAGATTATTTCCCAGGAAGAATTAATATATTTACTCATTTATTGATTCAATAGATATTTAGTAAGATCTACTGTTGTATAGGTTTTATGACAGCTATTAAACCATAGTCACCGCTCCCATGAAATTTACATTCTATAAAGAAGGAACTAACAACAAACAAACGTAACTTTAGAATATGTTGTAGTGATAAATGCTATGAAGAATGATAAATCAGGCAGGAGTGGAAGTGCATTAAAGAACAAATCAGAGAAAGCTTATTTTATAAGGTAACATTTGGGAGAAATCCAAATGAAGTGAAAAAGGGAGTCATACACAGAGAGTTAGGAATAAGAGTTGTCAAGTAAGAACATCCCTAAAGCAGGATAATTTTCTCCTAGAGAATAAGCAAAGATGCTAAGGTAAAATGGAAGACACAGGACCAGGGAAATAGCATGAAAAAAGCATTCTGTCTTGTAGACCAAGATAAACACTGAATTTTGTTATGAGCGAAATGGGAAACTTTGGAATGATTTGAACAGATCAGGATCATGCTGCCTTTGGAATGAAGAGAAAGAGTGAGAGAGAGAGATACAATACAAAACTGTAGAAGAGGAAGTACAGAAACAGAAAGGGAGCAATTGCAAAAATCCAGGCAAGAGATGATGATGACCTGGACCAGTACAGTAGCTAAAGAAAATGATAAGAAGTGTTTGAATCCTGAAAATATGTTAGAGCCAACAGAATTTATGGCTGGATTATCTGTTGGGCACTAAGATAAATTTCAAAACTTGGAAGTAAGGCAAAAAGTGGATGGCATAAAATTTATGAGGACAAGCCCCATCTAACTGTTATCTAGGCATATATACTTTGTTTGGATTAAAGGTCCTAGGTTTAGTGAAGTTATATGTTAAATTTATAGACTTCTGATCAGCAAAGATGCAAATAATTTCTTTCTAGTGGAAAAGGTAACCCCAAAAGGTATGGTTTATTGTTCTGGAGCATATTAATTAGTTTTATAGCTAAACTGACAATCTTTTTCTAGTATTTCTTATTTAGTGTGCTTATAATTCTTATATAGTGTGCTTATAAGTATATCCATCATCAGAATGTCTTTTACACATGTTCTTTATATACTTGCATGAGAGCCATGCCTTTTACATTGAAAAATTGTGCTTTAACATGAGTAAGAGAAAGACAAAAGTCAAGGATGACACCATGGTTATTATCTGAGCATTCAGAAGAATGTAGTTATCATTTTCCATATTAAGAAAGTGTGGCAATAGAGCAGGGTAGGACAGAGGGTAAATATGGAGAGTCTGATTTTAGAAATTTAAATTAATGGAGTCATTCAATTGGCAGAGTCAGATATTCAGGTAAGAGATTTGGGCTAAGAAATAAATTTGGAACTGATCATATAATTGATATTCAAAGCCATAGACTACATGAGATTAAGCATGAGGAAAAAAAGAAAGGAAAACGTGTCCAAGTACTGATTCCTGGGGCATTCCAACACTTAAAGATGTAGAATATAAGGAGGAGCCAGCAAAGGGTGCTGATAGAGGGTAGCCACAATGGTAGAAGAAAAATTGATAGAGTGCTCTTCCAGAAGCCAAGAGAAAAACTATTTCAAGAAGAAGTTTACCAAATTATGTCAAGTCATGCCAAAAAAAAAAAAAATCCAGGAAAATAAAGTTAGTACTGGGTCATTGACTTTGGAAACCTGAAACCTTGAACAGAACCAGTTTGGAGCCATAATGAAGACAAAAGCCAGTTGAATGCAGTGGCATAAAGAGAAATAGGAAACAACAGAAATATAAATTGCGGATTGAATAAACTGGGATATAGCCATATAGTAAGATATCACACAAGAATACAAATGAACAAACTAGAGGTACAAACAAGAACACAGATCAATCTTATAATATTGGGAAATAAAGCAAGACATGAGAGTATTACTTGATTTCATGGAGTAAATGTTCAGAGCTATGCAGAACAAATAATGGTATTTATGAATACCTATATTGGTAGTTCAAGCTATAAATAAAAGCAAGAAAATGATTACCATAAAAGTCACTATAGGGATTCCTTCTTGGGAGGAGGAAAAGGCAAGTGACTAGGAAGAATACGTGGGAGCTGTTGGGATGCTGACAGTGTTCTATTTGTTATCTTAGGTGATGATTACAGGAGTAGTTTTCTTGTAATTGTGCATATACATGATTCATCTGCATTATTTTTTCTACAATGTTTTACATGTGTGCTATCTTTCACAATAAAATAATTTTTTTAGAGGGGAAGAGGAAAGAGGGGAAGAAGGTAGTGGGGAGAAAGAGAGAGAATCATAAGCAGGCTCCATGGTAAGATGGAGCCTAACACAGCTCTCCATCTCACAAACCTGAGATCATGACCTGAGTGGAAATCAAGGGTCAGACACTTAACTGACTGAGCCACCCAGGCGCCCCACAATAAAATAATTTTTAAGAGTGAATAAAGGTATAAGACATAGGGGTTAGACAATCTTCTCAAGAAGTTTTTCCATAAGGGTAGAGGAAGAGAAATAGGACAATGACTGGAAAGAGATATTTCTCTTTTTTTAAAAGATTTTATTTATTTATTTGACAGACGGTGATCACAAGTAGGCAGAGAGGCAGGCAGAGAGAGAGGAAGGGAAGCAGGCTCCCCACTGAGCAGAGAGCCTGATGTGGGGCTCGATCCCAGGACCCTGGGATCATGACCGGAGCTGAAGGCAGAGGCCTTAAACCACTGAGCCACCCAGGCACCCCTGGAAAGAGATATTTCAATGGGAGATAATGGCACATGTTAGCAAGATGATGAAAATTATCCTGTAGTGAGGGAAAATCAATGATTTAGGTGGGAGAAGGAACAGTGAAGTAATGAAGTCTTTGAATAAGTAAGAGGAAAAGACAGTGGAGTTGGCTTTCGATAAGAGGCCTAGTAGTTCACACATATAACAAGTGTGAAGGTATTTACAGGTATAGATGCTGGCCATTTGCCAAAAAAAATTATAGCAGCAGGTAGTAGGGGATTTTCCTGATTACTTCTATTTTTTGAGTAAAGTAAGAAGTAAGTCATTGTCCAATATCATCAAGAAGTAGGAAGGAAGAGATTTGTAATGATTGTTATTGGGTCAGTAGAAAATGAGATGTCTGGAAACGTTTAATGGAATTGTCTTTCAAGCAGCAAGCACTAAGGTCCCACTTAAGGTTAAGAATTTAATATAAGATGGTCATTGATATTATGTTCCTCTCTAACAACATTCAGCTATGTATCTACATGGTTTAAACTACAAGACTAAGTAGTTTAAGAATCAGATTTAGCCAGATTTAGGATGTTGCTGGACAGATATCATTTGGGAAGAAACTAGCAAGGGAATCCCTTCAAAGAAATGTTTATAATAGTAAACTATGGGATCCAAGATTGATAAAGGGATAAGTGATAACGAAATGTGGCAGAGATGATGAACTGGAGGTCCTGGTTGTATTAAAAAATGAAACCTATATGGACCAAAAAAAAAACAAACAAACAAACACATAGGTAGCTACAATATTGAAATAGTATTTGTGATCAAATCCTGATTTAGGAATATAAAAGTTAAGAGTATAGCTTTGTCCACTTTCTTATAATCGCCTTCATCTTCTTCAAACCTCCGTCCTCTTTTTCTATCCATCCCTTCCTGAAGCAGAGTGAAATGAGTAAGAAAAAAAAATGTGAGGGAGTTGGGGATGGGGGTGATGTGCATAAAAGAAACATAAAAGGAAAAAGTCACCCATTGAAAGGAATTCTTGCATGCCCACAGACTCAGACTGAAACAGTTCCTCCTCTGAGGACGTAAGAAGAGCTGTTTGTCTCAGGCAGCATTTAAACCATGACCATTGTGCCTTCTAGGTGGGCAATAAGGCTTTCTTTCTTGTGATTTCCCACAGCACCTAGTACCATGCTCATCATCATTAATAGCTTATTAAAACAAAGGGTAAAATGCAGAGCAGAAAAGTTCTGCCAAAATCATTTTCTTTTTTTAAAAAAAAAAAGTGTTCCTGCTACAATTTTGTTTTGTTTTTAAAGATTTTATTTATTTATTTGACAGACAGAGATCACAAGTAGGCAGAGAGGCAGAGAGAGGGGGAAGCAGGCTCCCTGCTAAGCAGAGAGCCAAGCGTGGAGCTTGATTCCAGGACCCTGGGATCATGACCCAAGCCGAAGGTAGGGGCTTTAACCCACTGAGCCACCCAGGAGCCCCTGTTTTTGTTTTTTTAAAAGATTTTTACTTACTCATGTGAGACAGAGAGAGAGAGAGAGAGAGAGAGAGAGAGTGTGTGTCAAGGGAGAAGCAGGGTCCCCACAAAACAGGGAGCCCAGCATGGGGCTTAATCCCATGATGCTGGGATTAGGACCTGAGCCAAAGGCAGAAACTTAACCAACTGAGCCACACAGGGACCCTCTTGCCACAATCTGTTAAAACAAAGGCCAGAAGTAGGGTCTGGGACTACCAATTACAGCAACAATTCTAAGACTCTAGATTCTGTTTTCTTGCACAGTATCTTTAGAAAGTGATATTTCAGAGATAAGAAAAGGAGGTTCATATACTTGTCCTATTAAATTAAATAATGTAAGCACCACATAGAGAAGTTCTATGGAATTCTTTCCAACATGGCTATTCCAAAAAATTACCTGCTGGCTAACATTTTAAACCTGATACTTTAAGGACTATAGAATATCACAATTTAGGAAACTATGAAAGTTTATTAGTATCAAGCAATAAAAATATTCACAAAATCAGAGGAAGAATTAGCCTACAAATGGTTATATGTAAAGATGATTCTTCAATAGCCAAGTGTGTCTTTATGGTAAAAACTCTGAAGGGAAAAAAGTCACCTCATATTTGATGTCTTAAATTTTAGCTTGCTTTTCTTGTTTCTATAGAGCAATGTTGTCTAAATGGCAATAGCATATTAATAATAGAACAAACTAGGACAGTGGCCCCAGTCTTTCCCAAGTGGATTTCTGTCTCTTCGAATGATGTCACAAGGTGTATTCGGTCCTGAATTTCCATGCCCTTGACTATTCCTTCCACACCGAGTTATATGGTAGCTTCCAGGTAGTTTCTAGACTCCCTGGGGTCAGACTTTGCCTCACAGGTGTGGGTGGGGGAAGGTGAATACATTGCACTTTTTTCAAGGGCTCGCTCTCACCACCAAACAATAAGATCACCCACACTGCAGAGTGCATCTTGAGCAGGAGTTCTGAGAGCTAACAGCCAAGTCCCTGAAAAAGCAAAAACAGTAAAGGCCAAATGCAGAAGACCATGCCACAAACCCAGGTTTCTGGACAGCAGACAAGCAAGCATCTGAGGTTGATCAGGATTTTGGTGAAACCTAGAACTCACCGAAGCATTTTGTTGTAGTAGTCAGTATATGGGAAAAGAAACACATCATAAAATTAGGAAAATAATGAAGGGTTTTATTATAATAACATACTTCTAAAAATTCAGAGAATTGATTTTTATTCTTTCTAGAAAAATACAAGATTAATGAAGAAAAATTAGAAAATAACAAAAACAAGAAGGAAAAAATAATTTCATAACCACTCTAAGAGATATATGTGTATTTTTAATAAAATAGTATTAATGGAAATATTTCATCGGTTTTTGTCACTTAGTGTGTTTAGAATGGCATTTTAAAGTATCATTCTTGCAGTTGTCTAAAAGGTAATCTACAGAATGAACAAAAGTATTCGCAAACCATCTATCTGGTAAGTGGTTAACGTCCAAAATATATAAGCAACTCATACAAATCCATAACAACAACAAAAAACCTGATTGTAAAATGGACAAAGGACTTGAATAGACATTTTTAAAAGACATACAAATAGCCAATAGGTACATAAAAAGATGCTCAACATCATTACTCATCAGACAAATGCAAATCAAAACCATAGTAAGATATCACCCCATACTTGTTTAAAATAGCTATTATCAAAAAGACAAGAAACAACAAGTCTTGGAGAGGATGTGGAGAAAAGGGAAACCTGTGTTGGTGGGAATGTAAATTGTTGCAACCACTATTGAAAAAGATAGTTTCCTGAGAAAAATTAAAAACAAAACTACCATGATCCAGCAATCATACTTCTGGGATATATCCAAATGGAATGAAATTACTATCTCAAAGAAATATCTGTATCCACATGTTCACTGCAGTATTTTTTTTTAAAGATTTTATTTATTTATTTGACAGAGAGAGAGAGAGATCACAAGTAGGCAGAGAGGCAGGCAGAGAGAGAGGGGGAAGCAGGCTCCCTGCTGAGCAGAGAGCCCGATGTGGGGCTCGATCCCAGGACCCTGAGATCATGACCTGAGCCGAAGGCAGCAGCTTAACCCACTGAGCCACCCAGGCGCCCCTGTTCACTGCAGTATTATTCACAATAGCCAAAACAGGGAAACAATCTAAGTGTCCATCAGTGGATGAATAAAGAAAAAAAAAAAAAAAATATATATATATATATATATATCATAGGTGAAAAAGAAAATGTGATTTTATATATATTTATATATGTATATATATATATCACACTTTCCTTATATACACATGCACATATACACACAGGTATAATGGAATATCATTCAGATACATAAAAAAAGAAAAAGGAAATTCTGCCTTATGCCACAATATGAATGGACCTTAAGGGCATTACACTAAAGGAAATAAGTCAAAGAAAAATATTGTATGATATCGCTTATGTCTGGAATCTAAAAAAGCCAACCTCAAAGAAATAGAGAGTAGAATGTTAGTTTGTTGAAGATTACAAACTTCTAGCTATGAGTATGTTCTAGGAATCTAATGTAAAACATGGCAACTATAATTAACAATTTTGCGCTACATATCTAAAAGTTGTTAAGAGAGTAGATCTTAAACATTGTTACCACAAAAGATAAATGATAATTGTGTGAGGAGATAGAGATGTCAGCTAACCCTACTATCATAATAATTTTGCAATATATATGTCCATGAAATCATCATGTTGTATGCTTAAACTTACATATCTAACATCATATTATCTCAATGAATGTGGAAAAAAAAAAGTATCATTCTTCTATAATATTACATATCATCATAATGTTGAATAAATGAAGGTATTCTATTATGTCAACACCCTATTGTTAAATATTTGGGTGATTTTATTGTTCTATACATCTGTGATGATTTCTCTTTTTTTAAAGACATTTATTTTTAGAGAGCAGGGGAGACCACATGAGAGCGAGAGGAGGGGCAGAGCGAGAGGGAGAGAATGTCAAGCAGACTCCCTGCTGAGTCTGGAACCTGAGGCAGGGCTCTGTCTCATGACCCTGAGATCAGACCTGACCCAAAGCCAGAAGTCAGATGCTCAAGTGACTGAGCCACCCAAGCACCCATGATTTCTGACAACAACCGAAGTTAGTCCAAACTTCATAGGCAAATGTCTCAGTCCTTCACAGGTCAGTCCCTAGCTGCAGGTTTGGGGGTCTCCAAGCCACTCTCACAGCTGACCAGTTCCATAATCCCCAAGAGTGACTTGCAGAGCTCTAGAAAGCACTATACTCATATATTACAGGTTGCTTTTTTTTTTTAAAGATTTATTTATTTATTTGATTGAGAGTGAGCACCTTCATGCAAGAGGGGAGAGGAGCAAATAAAGAAAAACCCAAGTAGACTCCGTGCTGAGCCCAGAGCCTGACACGGGGCTCAATCTCACCACCCTAAGAGCATGACCTGAGCACAAATCAAGAGTCGGATGCTTAACCAACTAAGCCACCCAGCTGCCCCAGTATTACAGTTTTATTATAACAAAAGTATTAAATCAGAACCAACCAAAGGGAAAGACAGAGAAAAATCTGGGAGTGTTCTAAACACAAAATTCTGTCAGCCTCAGGGACATGTGACCTTCCCAGAACATCAGTATGGACAATCCGCAAAGTACCAGGGAAACTCACCTGAGTTTTATCCACATTTCATTAAATAGGCATGATTGATTGAAAGCCCCTCAAGTAGAAAACTGAATTTATCACACTCTTCTCTTCATAATTCATTCCATCCAATGCCTGAAAACTGCTCTTTTGCTAAAAATTTTTTATTTTATGCCTTGAATTCCATTTTTATCCCAACTTTCCCAATGCGTTCACTCTAATATGTTTACTAGACATCTTAAGATATATCTTCGTCACTATAAAACATATAGTAATTAATTTACGCTATAATGTTAAAGAGTCTGTTCTAGAAACTTACTCAGACATCATTGTTTTACAGCTGGGTATATGGCTCCAAGTATTTCTAGCTAATGACTTCTAATTTTACTGTGTAGTATTCCATAGTATCCATCCATCTGTCTATTCCTTGAGTCATAGATAATCTAGATTGCCTCTAATTCCCTGTTTCCACAAACAGTACAGGCAAATCATATCCTTATGTATCATTTTAAGGATTTATGCAAAAGTCTCTGGAGTATACATCCTTGAATGGAATTGTAGATCACAAACTGTTGCAATAACACAAAATCTAACCAGCCTGTGCTCCAGAACAAGTGTCAGTGGTGTAGGGAGATTGCTATTTCATAATATACTTAATAATTCTTAATTTTAGCCAATTTTTGAAGTTTTATAATTTCATAGGTGCAAAGTTGTATTTTATCATTATTATAATTTGTGTGTTTTGATTACTGGTGCATCTAAACAGCTCTTCATATTCTTGCCAGCCATTTAGTTTCCTCCTTTTGTGAATTTGCCCATTTTTTTACTGAGTTTACTATCTTCTTGATTTGCAGATGATTCTTTTTATATTTTATATATTTATCTTTTGTTGTTCTTAGATGTTACTAATCACTCTTCCTATAATCATCAATTGGTTTTGTTTCAGGTGTCCTTCACTGAACAGAGATCTTTAATTCGATATGGTTAAATCAATTATTTTTTCCCTTAAGATTTGTTCCTTTGTGCTCTTCTGAAGAAGTCGTTTTTTCACTTCAAGTTTGCTAGCTTATTCTCCTACATTTTCTTCCTTTAATTTTATAGTTTTCTTGAACACCTAAGTCTTCAAAACATGTGGAGTACACATTTGTAAATGATATAAGAAAGGGATTCAAACTTTCCTCCCATGTAGGATACCAGTTTTTCCAATACTAACTTCTAAATAACTTCATTTCTCATCTGTCTGTCCTGCCACCTTTACATAACACTTCCCATGTTATGGATGTATTTCTGAGTCCTCTGTTCTGTTTCTTGGTCAATTCTGCCCAGTATTATTATAGTACTATAACTGTAGAGCCTCTTATTATACCAGGGTGAGTCACAATATATTTGTATTTCTTCATATCATTCTCCCATAAACATTTGACTCATCATTTTATTGCAGGTTATTTTGCTGTTTTAAGTGTCATACCATTGTCTACCATGTTATCTAGCTTAAGCAAGCTTGGTCAATTTTTTCATTGGATCTAAAACGTGTCTGTTGACCTCTGGAGTTATCTATGTAGCTGATCATATTACTGGCAAATAGTGACAGTTTTATCTCTTTCCTTACAATCCTTATGCTTCTTGTCTTAACTTTCTAATTTTATATTATTGAAATTGCTATACCAACCATTCTGAAAGCTAAATGCTTCAACACAATCTGTTTTTTCATTGGGACACATTCATAGAAGTGAATTTTCTGGGTCAAACAGAGTTTATCTTTAAGGCTTTTCAAGTATATTATTATAAATTTACACAAGAAACTTACACAATCAATAAAAAAATAAAGTCATCATGTTTTGGAATCATCACCAATATCTGGGCTTATCTATTTTTAATTTTTCTAATTTGAAAGCAGTAAAAACAGTAGTTTGCTTTTTTTTTTAGCTTTAATTTTTATTTTTTCAGCATAACAGTATGCATTATTTTTGCACCACACCCAGTGCTCCATGCAATCTGTGCCCTCCACAATACCCACCACCTGGTGCCCCCAACCTCCCACCCCCCACCCCTTCAAAATTCCCAGATTGTTTTTCAGAGTCCATAGTCTCTCATGGTTCACCTAGTAGTTTGCTTTTTTATTATAAAAAGGTAGAACTATTTTCAGGTGTTAGGTATGGAATGAATAGAATAAGCTGGACAAGAAAATGCATTGGCTTTCCATTTTCAAAATTTTATTCAGATACTAAATAAGACAATGAACATACTTGAATGTTCTCTAGCCTATGACCAACTTTTCACTCTCTAGATGCATAAAATATTCTCCATACATATCTCCAATTTATTGAATATCTGCTTTGAATAAGGCCTGGTGCTAGGTATAGTCAGGGATCAAAAAATTTAAAAATCCTGACCCTTAAGGAACTTGTTTTCTAGTTGGAAAAATAAGAGATAGATACAGATAGTTAAAACAGATAATAAAAAGAGCTTTTCATCATAGGGGTCTCATAAATAACTGAAATGTTAAAAGAGATGGGGGAATGTCAGAAGTAAATAACATGAAATTAAGGATTTTCTGGAATTCAATAGGTATGGAGGACAGTTGAAAAATTTTGAGTAGGAAAATGAAATGATCCCAGTCACACTTAAAAGATCTTGATCTACTACTGGTATTTAGGATGGACTGGCAAAGGTCAAGAAACTGGCCTGAAGACTGATTAGGTAAGTAAGTGGTTGACAGAATATCCGGGTCATGTAAGGGCTAATGAGGGACTTAACTAGGAAATTATAACAGAGGGAAATGAACGAGAAGAGAAAGGAAAAGTTGACAGGATTTAGTCTTGGGTGGACTTGGGGCCTACATAATAGGGAATGGTTCCAATTTTTTTTTAAATGTGGGCTATTGAAGTAACAGAGGAGCCACTAACACAAATGGGTTAGGAACCTAGAGAAAGAGTTAGATGATCTGGAAAGCTGGAAAAATAATACATCTGATATGTAGCCAAAAGTTGGAAGTGTGTGTGTATGTGTGTGTGTGTATGTCTGTGTCTGTACACACACACCTGCATGCATATATATGTATGTCTAGTTCAGAATGAAACCCAAGACATTGATTTGGGAGCCATTCGCATAAGGCTAAAGGTGAAAAATCTTTTGGCCAAGGTCTCCCATAGAGATGAGAGAGTCAGAAGATTAAAGAGAGTTAAAGTGATGATTTCCTACAGGTTTACAAGCACAGGATTGGCAGAGAAATCAGTAAACGAGAAGAGAACCAACCAGGGAGATAGGAGGAGAGCTCAAAAGTGTGAGTTCATGAAAAGTCAAGGGAGAGGAAAGGCAGGGTTTAGTTGAAAGGGTCAAATACCACAAACAGTTCACGGAAGGTGAGGTCCAAGAACAATCTTAAATTGGTGCTCAACAGGCATCAGTTGACCTTCAGAGGAGCAAATCCAGCGCCATGCCAGGTCTCAAAACCAGCAAGAATTCATCAGTCACAAGGAAGACCAAGCAACTACTGTGAAGCATTCAGTCTAGAAGCATGGTGATGAAAACACAATGAGACAAAACAGTGTCTCAAGAGACTTATGGAAGAAGGCTTGTTACAGAAAGGAAAACCTGACATATTTACAGGAAGAATAAATGGGACCTATGAAGACTAAAAGGTTAAAGATACAAAAGGAGTGCATAATTAATGGAATAAAGCATGTAAGGATGTAGACAGTATTGGAATAAATGTTCAGGTGAAGGATTAATTTCAAAAAGAATGGGCACATTCTATTCAGAGAGCAGAGACATTTTTTTTGACTAAGTCATCATTCACACATGGAGCTAACAGTATTTTTTTTTTTAAAGATTGTATTTATTTATTTGACAGAGATCACAAGTAGGCAAAGAGGCAGACAGAGAGAGAGAAAGGGAAGCAGGCTCCCTGCTGAGCAGAGAGCCCAATGAGGGGCTCGATCCCGGGACCCTGGGATCATGACCTGAGCTGAAGGCAGAGGCTTTAATCCACTGAGCCACCCAGGCGCCCCAAGTATTTTTAATGTGTAAAAGGGATCAACTAAGTTGTAACCTGTAGAATTTAAGACTGAAAACAGTCTTAGATATATCAGCATACAGTAGTTTTGAAAAGTGTCAATGGTGAAAAGTGCCTTCCTGATAATAGAATGGTGATCTTCCCTTCTACTAGTACCATTTGCATTTACATTATTCCTTTTGCTACATACTTGAGTCAGGGGATTAACGGTAAATCATTCAGGGTATGTCCTTCCATAATTACAGTTACAAACCAAGTCCAAAAGGCTCTATGGTAGGCTCTGAAAAACACCTTCACCAATGACTGATAAGAGTCTATGACTTCCTACATTTTAAATGACCTCGGATTACAAAACTAGTCACCACATCCTGCTACTCCCTGAGGCTCTTTCCTTTGTGGTAATCCATTCATCCTTTGTAATCCTAAAGGATCAGTATTTGACCTCATACTCTGTATCAGTTAATGATCTGCCTAGTTGTAACACCAAAGATGAGAAAAGCCATGTGAGCCCAAGGTGCTATTATTCTTTTCTAACATACACAAAATACTATACTTTGTAGAAAGTGAAGGGGACTGCTAATTAACTATTTCAACTCAAATAGTGAATGCACCCTCAGTTAGTGGAAAGAGTTAGTTCACTTGCTAATATGACTAAAGGAGGAGTAGGTGAAGGTGGCCAGAGCATCACTGAGGAAGCAGATTCCTCTCTGGGGCACTCTGGGGAATCAGGCTTAGCGAATGAGACAATGCCAGATATAGTTCCCAGAACATGATAAAAAACAGTTACACATTAAGAAAGAACTACAGAGAAAACGAAATCTCCAAGGATAAGGCCATTGAGCTAAACACTTGCTTAGGAGTTTATCATAAGGCTGGAGATGACTGTCCATCTTTCTGAAAGTTGTACTTCCGCCTACATAAATTGATACACTCTAAGCTGAGGTATTTTGTTGGAAAATACAATTAGGCAACAGTTTACTAAGACTGTGGTTTGTAAATTTTTAAAGTGCTCAGGAGGGCCTGGATGGTTCAGTGGGTTAAAGCCTCTGCCTTCGGCTCAGGTCATGATCCCAGGGTCCTGGGATTGAGCCCTGCATGGGGCTCTCTGCTCAACGGGAAGCCTGCTCCCCACCCCCACCCCCAACCCTTTCTGCCTACTTGTGATCTCTGCCTGTCAAATAAATAAACAAAAAAATCTTTAAAAAATAAAACAATAAAATGCTCTGTAGTAGAATAGTACATCCCCCTTTTTAAAATGTTGTGTGGTTTTGTGCGTCTCTCTGACTTAAGCTTTTTGTGCTTTCACACATTTCATATTCACAAGATAAAGCTTCCTATATCTTACCTGGGTACATCTGGAATAAGAGCAGATGGTACCATACCTTCAACTGCTTTTAAACCCTTGCTTGATTTATCACTTAAAACTTGTCTTGGCTTTAAATGCTGCTACTTCTTCTGGCCTCCCTTCTGCTTCTTTCATTTCTATTTCTTATTGCCCTCTACTGCTTTATGAATATTAAAGTCTGTGATTCAGTGAGACAATTGCAAATGAAGAAGCCACAAAAATTTTAGAAGAATTAGAACAAAATGTTACCAGAAGTTACTCCTAATTTGTGGGATATTGGTCATTTACTTTCTTCTTTAAATTTCTATATACTTACCTTGCTTATACTTATTTAATATTCCCTGAAACATTCACAAAATAATGTGTCTTTTTTTTGTGAAAAGAAAAAATAATACTATTTATGTTTTGATAAATGTGATTAATTATAAACTGGTTTTGTTATTTTCTTTCTTCCTCATGCTGTAGAATCAACTTGAAAAAGGTAGAATGAATTGAAACTTTTTAATTCCCACTTTTAAGATTCATAAACTATTGCCTCTCTCTTGTAATTAATTTAAATACATGTAGGTATGTGACTATACAAATATTTATTTCTACATTTCCTGATTCCAAATGGAATTGGAGGTAAAGAAAACCAAATTTAGCCAACTCCTGAGATTTAAGATAAGCAATTTTGCTTACCTAAATCAAACTGAATTCCAAACCATTCATTTCCACCCACACTAATCTCTGTGAAACTCAACCGGTTAACTTTCTTTTGATTTTATTTTTCTAGAGTGGGAAGTATTGTGGTCAGCATTCTAAGTTCATGAAAAAAAAAAAAAGTTATAGTCGTACCACACTGTAGCTTTAGTCTAAACTATTGCTGATTTTCTTCACACAAATCTCATTTTCATTTAAAAAGCACATTCAAATAACAGAATAAAAACATTTTGTAATGGATTGAGAATACTGAGTTCTTCTCCCCTTACCATTCCTAAATTCAGTAGAACCATATCTGATAACTAGAAGGTGTTAATTTAGAACATTTCTTGCATAGAAATAGATCCTACTTCCTATCCAGTCCATACCTTTGAGGTATTTCTCGTGCTTGTGCTATTCAACTTTTCCCCAGAGACCGAGCTTACAGGCGTATTTTTCTTACATTGTATTTTAAGAGAAACGTATATATCAATGTTACTGCACACTGAGAAGTAACCTAAGGGGAAATTGTCCCAATGGATGAATGTTCATTTCCAGGAAAGTATCTTTTAGGAAAAAGAATGGCTCAAAGGACTCAAGTGGGCAGAGAAAGAGAGTATAGGATGATAAATCAATTATATATTATCCTCTGGAAACCAATGGCTCTGAACGCCTCATTGACTACCTCCCAAGATTATTGTCAAGATCAAGTGAGAATTTAGGTGAGAGCATTTTATAAACTCTAAAATGCCATGCAAATATTATTGTTCTTTCTGAATAACTTACATTGGTACAGTATCTCAAGCAGAGTAAAAATAGATCAGTTGCTTTACAACCCAAGTTCAATGTTTTCTTTTTTTTTTTTTTTTAAAGATTTTATTTATCTGACAGAGAGAGATCACAAGTGGGCAGACAGGCAAGCAGAGAGAGAGAGAGGAGGAAGCAGGCTCCCCGCAGAGCAGAAAGCCCGATGTGGGACTCGATCCCAGGACCCTGAGATCATGACCTGAGCTGAAGGCAGAGGCTTAACCACTGAGCCACCCAGGTGCCCCAAGTTCAATGTTTTCTTAAGCTGAGTAACTGAATCACGATTAGAAATACACCAGTTGTAAAATTCTTTCATTATTTCAAAACTGGAATTTAAATAATGTGTTACAAATGAGATGATAGGCCATTAATCTGAATTTTCTGTCAGAAAATTGTGCAGTTCAGAGGGGAAAAAATCCTGTGATAATGTGACTAATTCTTAGCACTCTTCTATCTTACTGCTCTAGGCTGTTCCAGTTCTCCACTGAACTCAATGGTGTTTTGGTTTGTTTCTCTTCCATCATTTGTTTGATATTTGTTGTTCGGACTACATTTTAATCATATTGCATTCACAGCTGGCAGACTTCGTAAGATGATATGTATCCGTTATTTTATTTCAATATTAGCACTAAAATAATTGTGCTTAAATTGAAAGCAACACACACAGTTTTCCAGGTACAAGTTTTTAACAGTGTAGAACTGTTCACAACTTCCACAGACAACAGCATTGCTGATTACAGATCATTCAAACAAATGTTCTTTGATTTGACTATTATAACCATGTCTGTCTCTGCTAAGGGGGAAAAATAAAGCAAGTGATATAATTCCCTATGTGTTGAAACCTTTTAGCTGGCAACAGCTTTTTAATGGCTTTTTTTGCAGTCAGCAAGAAATGTACATTTATTCAACTGAAAGCAACAATGACGATAAGGAGGAAAAAAATCTTTCCAACTCTTGTTTCACTACATGATTTTCAAGATGGTTTTGTGAAGTTTCATTTACAGTCTCTAACAAAGCAAATCATCAGATACATACATTATCCGTGTATAGAACACAATAAAAGTATAAAGAGAAATAAAATGACTACATTAGGTAATACAGCAGTGTATCTGGTCAGACAGGGCCTATTTTATTCCTAATTATAATGAATTGGCTTGCAAATGGTAGGTATTTATTCACCTTTGGGAAAAAATCTTCCCAGTTCAATTCAATATAAGTCATCTAGTGCTCACAGTCTTTGCAACAAAAGAACTAGAAGGATCTTACAAATATGTTAGCACAGAACAGAGAAAAACATTATCACACACATCTGCAAGATGGCTTCTCTCTAATTAGATGGATGCAAGAATTGAAACAGGTCACATCTCTGTCACCGACCCTGGGGGCAGGAGGATGTTGCACTTCAGGGTGCGGATTGTCAAATGTAGGCGTATCCAGAGACTACTGATATTAACTATAGTAGTATTTAATATCTTTTTGCAAGTGGGCACTCTATGAAACATTTGATATTGAACTTCTGGAACACATTTGCAGTGAAGTTACATTTAAACAGGGAATGGGTTCTAAAGTCAGCAAGTAAGACAAAAAATCTTGCAGAGTCAAAATTACGCGTGAACATCTATTATGCTGTCCTCAAACTTCTAGGACGCAGATCCTTATAAAGTGAAAGGCCAAAACTGTTTCTTTCTGTTTCCCTTTGTATTTCAGTTTTAGCATCCTGGGGGATTAGGTTAATTTGAACTGGGAAAAATTCCCTTTCTGTTTTTGTAGAGTCAATATAGTTGAATTCATGAAATTCAAATGAGGAGAATACTAGAACACTATTACACTCTCCTGATCCTGACTATGCTCCCCTGAATATTTAAGTATATTACTTCCCCTTTAATTTTCAAGATGACGTATGTGAAATGATTAATGACACCATTTTTAGGTGAGGAAACTGAGGCTAACAGAAGTTATGTAACTTGCAGGTACGTGGCCTAGTTAGATAGTTAGAATTCCAACCATGTTGATTCCATAGCTTGTGCCCTTTATGTTATGCTTCATCAACTCCTAGAAATATAGGAAAGTATATAAAGTATGGCTACAGCTGTAATATTAATAATGGAGCTGCACCTGGCTGAGTCATTTGGATAATTTTTAGAATGCTATATTAAAGGTCTCCATTAAATAAAAAACAGACACTCAGTGTTAGGAAAAAGAAATCATGGTTTGGGGTAATCCAGGCTAGGTAATCTAGCCCCCCCCCTAATTACCTCAGCCAGCCCTCTTGGCTCCTACCTAGAATATAGCTAACATATCTTTGCTCATTGATTATTTACTTCACCTAGCTTTCCTTTAAATCAGTATGAAAAATATTTTTGTAAAATCTTCCTAAGACATCTTTTATTACATCATTGTCTCCCTCAAAAACTTTCAATAGCTCCCTATTTTCAATATCATCAAGCTAAGCTTCTTTAGTTTTGCAATTCTGTCTATGCTGTTTTAACATTTTGTTTCCCTTGCACTTTTATTCGGTGTTGTCTTCACTTTATGCTTTTTACTCAAAAACCCTATCCACCACTGAAGATTTATTCATCATTGTAATCTCATTCCAAGTCCATATTCCTCCATGAAGGCTCCTAGAACCAGACCAGCCTCTTTATATGTCTCTTTTATGAACTTCTACATGTCTCTTGTCATATCAGCAACTTCAGTATGCCCTATATTTCTTTATCCCTAACATCATATAGAAAAATTCTGAGCATTTGAAAATTACCAAATGATTTAATACCCAGGAAGAAAAATTTCTTACAAAAACAATAAATGAAAGATTTAGACTGAAATATTTAATTGATCTTATAAAAATAAAAATTATTAGAACATAATAAAAACATTTAGGCCAGAGCTTTCAAACAGAAATATGCAAGCCATATATAATTTAAAATTTATAGTAATCAAATTTTAAAAAGTAACAAGAAGTCGTATTAGTTTCCTATTGCTGCTGTAACATATTAGCACAAACCTAGTGACTTAAAAAAACACGAATGTGTTCTCTTATAGCTCCAGAGGTGAGAAATATGAAAGAAGTCTTATAGGGCTGAAATTAAGATGTTGTCAGGGCTGGATCCTCCTGGAAGCTCTGAGAACAGAATCTGTTTCCTTACTTTTTCAGCTTCTACACACCCCTGGGATTTCTTGGCTCTAGGCCCCTTCTTCCTAACAGTCCAACTTTCTCCATGATCACAACTGCGATCTCCTATTGCCTTCTTATATAGGATGCTTGTGATCACATCAGGCCCATTAGGATAATTCAGGATGATCTTCTTATCTGAAGATCCTTAATTTAATCATATTGGTTAAGTCCCTTTTGCCATATAAGGTAACATTCACAGGGATTAGCATGTGGACGTCTTTGGAGGCCATTATTCAGTCTACCACAGAAACAACTTAAACTTATTTTAATAATATATTTTATTTAACCCAATGTATACAAAATATATTATTTCAGCCTGTAATTAATGTAAAAACTTCACACTGCTTTTGTTTTTTAAGTTAATTAAAATAAATAAAACTGGAAACTCACTTCCCTAATGGCACTAACTATATTTCAAGTGCTCAATAGCCATGTGTGACTAATGGCTTACCCTATTTGGATGATCACTACTTTCTATCTGTGAAGGTTAGAGAACTACAAGTTAAAGGGAGCACAGTCCACATAAGACTGCTTTCATTTCTGATGCCAACAGAAATTTTGGGAATTTTTTTTTAAGATTTTATTTATTTATTTATTTGACAGACAGAGATCAGAAGTTGGCAGAGAGGGTGGCAGAGAGAGAGGAGGAAGCAGGCTCCCTGCCGAGCAGAGAGCCTGATGTGGGACTCGATTCCAGGACCCTGAGGTCATGACCCGAGCTGAAGGCAGAGGCTTAACCCACTGAGCCACTCAGGTGCCCCAGAAAGTTTGGGAGTCCTTAAGACCACCATTGGTTTCAATAATTCACCAAAAACATTCACAGAATTCACTGAACTTTGTTAAAGTCATGGTTATGGTTTATTATAGAGAAAGGATAGAGATTTATATCAGGCAAGGGAAGAATTGCATAGAGCAGAGTCTGGGGAAGAACTATATATGGAGTTTCCATTGTCCTTTCCCTGTGAAATCCTGAAAAGCACTTATTTCCTGAAATCCACGTGTGACAATACACATGGAGCATTTGCCACCCAGGGAAGCTCAAACAAGCCTCAGGGTCCATATGTTTTACTGGAGCTCTATCACATGGATAGACATAATTAATTGCCCACATGGTTGATTTCAGTCTCTAGCTCCTCCAGAGGTCATCTGATACCACACGACCCACCCACCCTCCATCACATTATAAGTATGGCTCAGAGCCCCGCCCTACATGATATGGTTACTAGCCGGCTGGCCCAAGGTCCCCAGCAAATGAAGATAGTCCTAGGAGTTGCAGCATTCCAAGGCTTTAGAGATTACTTCCCAGAAGCCTAGGGCAGAGACCAAGCCCCTGTTTGGCTAAGTTAAATTCTTTGCCACACACTCACTAACAACTAATTTGATGAAATTTTGTTTACCAAATTTACTATTTTGGTATCATATAGAAACAGCCAATGAACTTCTATCATTTGTTATTTCAACAGATAGCACAAGTATCAAATAAATAATTACCTTTCACACTTGCCAGATTTGTTTTTTGTTTTTTGTTCTGTTTTTTTTCAAAGAGAGCATGCACACAAGTCGTGGGGGAGGGGGGGATGAAAGGCAGGGCCAGAGGGAGAAGGAGAGAATCTCAAGCAGGCTTCACACCCAGCCCCAGAGCCCAATGCAGGTCTCCAACTCAGCACCCTGAGATGATGATCTGCGTTGAAAACAACAGTTGGGGGCGCCTGGGTGGCTCAGTGGGTTAAAGCCTCTGCCTTCGGCTCAGGTTGTGATCCCAGAGTCCTGGGCTCTCTGCTCAGCGGGGAGCCTGCTTCCTCCTCTCTCTCTGCCTGCTTCTCTGTGATCTCCATCTGTCAAATAAATAAATAAAATCTTTAAAAAAAAAAAATAGAAAACAACAGTTGGACGTCCAACTCACTGAGCCACCCAGCTGCCCCTAGATGATATTTTAATACAAATACCAAAGAACCTTTCCTTTAAGTAACTTGGGGATGTCTAAGTAAATCTACCTGTTAAACTGAGTCATTTCTTTGCTTCTGTTCATCAAGAAGGCTGATTTGTACTCCTTAGACATAAAATATATACTGTTTTGATCTAATTAAAAACCAGTGTCACATTTTTGATTTATGACCCTCTATATTCAATTCATATCATAACATATATTGTTGGGTCCCGCAATCATGCGTCCATGGTCAAAGGAGCGAGACTGATACAAAGTGAAGGTCAAGAAAAGCTTTATTTCGCGCCAAGCATCAAGAATCAAACCGACCGTCAAACAGACCAGAGAGGGCGACCCCTCCCTGCCCCACAGACTAACTTTTATAGAGCTAAGACCATGTGGTTGAGTCTGGACACACACAGGTGGCCAACGAGATTGCAACACACAGAGAAAGCTGCACAGTCATGCTAGGTCACACATGGGTGGTCAAGTGAACTACAATTCACCCCATAGTAGCTATTTGAACTAGCCTATCACCTTGGTCAGAATTGGTGCCCAAAAGGTGCCCAAAAGGTGGGGCCCACACCCCTTGGTAGCTAGGAAGACAATATGCATACTCCACTGATTGTCTCCAGTCTGCACCTGACTGGACTCATCACTGCATTCAGGCTGTTATCTCCACCTGACCTGACCCACCCTTGTATTTGGGCTTTTGTTACCTGGGACTGGTTTCCTGGACTTGCCTTTAAGTAAGTTCCCGGGGCGGGGATGGGGGGGGGGAGGGTCAGTTTAAGTTTTACTGCATTAACAACAAAATGGCTGTTCAACTGAGGTGGGGCTGCTCTGGCTAATAGGTCCTTACAATATAACAATATAACTATTCAAATTCAAAACATATAGCATTGCTTCTACATAACTATAATTACCCAAATAATCCCTGTATGGTTAAAGGTATTTCATAAATCCTGATTTTCAGCAACATTATCTCTAGTGTTCATAGATCAAGAGGGCTCTATTGAAATTGTTCACTTGGAAATTTCAAATTTCATAAAATTTCAAAGCCGTAAGAAATTTAAGTTCCACGTATAATCAAAATGAGACACAAAGTAGTGAGATGATTTGTCCAAGATGACATGCAGAGTAAGTGTCAGGAGTACAACTTCATCTTTAGTCTTCTAACTCCAAGTCCTGTGTGTGTGTGTGTGTGTGTGTGTGTGTGTGTGTGTGTGTGTGTGTTACATCAAGACTCCTTCTAAACAGTGTGGTTATTAATAAATGTATAGGCATCAACTTGCCTGTCAGTTTGTAGTGGGTGCCTGAAACACTGTGGAAAAGGTTTTTCTGGCTCCCTCTTGAATCTACAGCAGAGTATTGTAATTCACGAGCAGTGTGATAGAACTGGGGAGGTGAAGGAGCGGCCAAGTATTTGCTACATTTCCCATCCCCAAAGTAAGCATATAACTCAAAGGTAATATGAAAGCATGAATTATTATTACAATTTGTCTCTGATTCGGAAAACTTTCTAGGCCTCAATTCTCACATGAGGAAGAAAACTACAATAATCAATGGTTCTTCTGGTTTTAAGATATGAAAGTAATTACCTTATGCGTGGTATGGATTTGTTCTCTAGAACAATTCCTGGCACACAGGATTGCTCTTTAATATTTGTTAAATGGCTACACATATTACAGAAGGAGCTAGAGGAGATAAGGTAGCAAGGCAAATTAACATACCTGAGAAAAATCTGCAAGGAATCTTTATGTATAGCGTCTCCCTTATTTGGACAAGAAAGGAGGTACTCTGATGTAATTCAGACTTAATCTAAAGAATTTACATGGTAGTAAGGAAGGTCTTATCCTGACATTTATTTAAAATAGGAAATCAGTCCCTTACCTGGGAATTTTATCCAATACTCCGCATCATTTACAAAACAATCAAGTACCAATCAAGCCATTTTGAATAAAATAAGCTAAATCAAATAAAAATTAAATGCAAACATCAATACATTGTTAAATTTAAAATACTGTTAAACTTCAAAGAATGGGAATAGCTTAAAATTAGCATGAAAATTAAGCAAAAACAGTTAAACTGAATTGTTAAACAGGGCCATTAAGGAGACAAAGTACTGCTCAGGCTATTTTCTAACCAAGTAACAATTTGTTAATATAAGCACATTGGCTACAAATTAATTCCTTATGATGTAGAATGGGTATCATTTTCATTTTCTTTACTGATGCAAATATCTACCCTTTAAAAGCTAGCTTAAAGGAAAACAGGGTAAAGAGAAATGCATTTTTGTTGTGGGAATCCTCAACTGTGATTTAATATTACAAATTATAATGCTTTTGTTTTTGTTGTTTTGTAAAATCAAGTAGATCTTACCATGGAGGTGAAAAACATCTCCAGGGTCATAGAGTTTGTTCCTCTGTATTACTGTGGGTTTGACTACATCACTATGGTCACAAATAGCAATCTGTATTTTATCTAATCTACTCTTGAGTATTCCTACTGATGGAACCTTAGTGGCCTTTCCTCAGCAAATTATTCCTAAATCTAATCAGCCCTACATTTAGAAATACTTCCCTAATGTGTAACCTAATGGTCTAATATCAGGTTGTTATACCTTGTTACACTACTCTTAACAACTTTAAAGAATTTCTTTTCCTGTTGGATGTTATCACCTCCCAAGTATCTATGCTCTATCATGATCATTTATACAGTTTATTCTCTAAACAGAATTGGGCAAATAATGTTCCCTTAACCTCACTGCAAAGACCATGCCCTGCAAATCCCTTATCACTAATACCGTGGTCTAGATTCAAGTTATCTGAAGAACCACTGCATTTTTATATATTGAAGTAATGATATGGTATCTCCTTTCTGGTATTATGCAAAACTATCCCTTAAATTTAATCATCTTCAGAATGGAAATGAATGTGACAATATTAGTAATGGTAGATGATCAAGATGACCTAATGTTCCTCTCAGCTGGACTAAATTTTAAATGGGTTTCTTCCTAATTACAGAGAATTTACTTCAGAAAACTTGTAAGTCTAGACTCTTTCTCTGGTCCTTTGAGATATAATTCTTTTACAACCCAGGGATGTCTTTTGAAATGTAGTTTAAAAAAAAAATAGTATCTTTCTTTCAGTCTCTATAGAGGGGAAGATAGGAGCTTAACTTCAATAAATGCCAATTAGCAAAGAGGTGGCCTAGTTACATTGACCAGCCTCCTTCCAGTATCCTTGAGTAGGTTTCCACTAGCTCACCTCAGTGCTTAAAAACTCTCCAGACCTTTGGCCCTTTGTTTCAATGCAACTGAGTTCAATTTCTTTGCCCTATTGCAATAGTCTTGAATAAACTCTTCCTTGCCTGTTTAACTTGTCCAGTGCATTTTTTCTTTTATAGAAGTAAAGAGAGAGGAAGCCTCAGCCACTATCTAATGCCAAAGATTTGAGTCATGATAAGAGTTAAACAAAAGGAACTTTTCAGCATAAGGAATATTATGGATAAGCAGGTATGCCAAAATTGTGAGAATTCATTGCACCATACATTTATACTTGCCTACTTTTCTTTATGTATGTTAAAACTTTAATCATTAAAATTACTTTAAAATATAGTTTAGGGACACCTGGGTGGCTCAGTTGGTTAAGCATCTGACTTCGGCTCAGTTGGTTAAGCATCTGACTTTAGCTCAGGTCATGATCTCAGGATCCTGGGATGGAGTCCTGCTGGGGTCGTTGGGGGAGGTGGTGTCCCTGCTCAGCAGGGAGTCTGCTTCTTCCTCTCCCTCTGCCTGCCTCTCTTTCTCTCTCTGTCAAATGAATAAATAAAATCTTTAAAATATATATATATATAGTTTGAATTCTAGCTCTGTCATTTACAATATTAAGACATTGGGGATGATTTCTAAGTTCTTAAACCTCAGCTTCTTTATAGGTTAAATTGGAAAAATAATGCATACCTCACTATATAGTTGTGAGATTTAAATTAACCAAAGTTTACAAAGTTCCTGGTAGAGTACCCAGTCTCTAGTGGTAAGTAAATAATAGCTACTACTACTACTACTATTCACTGCTATTCACTGTTAGTTTTTTAACAGTCTTTTGTAATAATTGATGAAAAGTCACTGAAATAAAAAAAAACAAGTCCCTTATTTCAGCAGCCTTCCATGGGTCAAAGTATTCATTCTACTTTTTTCTGTTTTAAAGACTGGCAGGTAATTATGACTTTAATCCATTTGCCTATGAATAGCAATGAATCCTACATAGTTCAGAAGACAGAATTGCTTAAATACAATCCAATTTTTTAGTCCTATAAAAATCTAGTTTTTAATTAGTGTTGCAAAATTTTCTGATTAATTTCCTACATTAAATTCCAATTCAGCCAAACCACTTGTCCTTAATCACTGGCCCCAGCCTCACCCAATATCTTAGATATTTTAGTTTTATTGATCATTCACTGTCTCAATCAATATTTATAATTACATGCCAGACACTGTTCTAGGAGGTAGGAAAATTGTTAAAAAGACAAAGTCCTTACCTTTGGGAAATGAATTTATACTGGTAGAGTCAATAGCCAGGTTTAAACAAATAGATCATTGTTAATTTCACAGTTAAGAAGAAATTTTTAAAAAATATAGAGAAGGGTTATTGGATGGTCATAAGAGACAGTGATCAGGAAAGAATAGAGACTTGAAAAGTTATTTTTTTTTTTTTAGTAAGAGAGCCTTATAAATAGTTAAGGCAAAGTGGTTCTCGGTAGAAACAAAAAGTAGAAAGACCCCCCAGCAAGGAAAATCCTGACCTACAACTGAAGAGTAAGCAAGGGAGAGAGTCATGTGATGAGGTCTGAGAAATGTAAGCACTGATCAGGGAGTGCTATGATCAGAAGTTGTAGGATTTTAACCAGGAGTGGATGTAATTAAATTCACATTTTAAAAATGCTTATCATAACTGTTATGTGGAGATTACCCTGCAGTTAATTGTGGATCAAGAGAAGACATAAGGAGACCAGTTAGAAGACTGTAGCCCAGGCAAGAGATGGTGGTGGCTTTGTCTAGGGTGGTAATGGATAAGATAATGAAAAATAGAGTCCAGATGTACTTTGTAGGTGAGGTCAGTAGGATTTGATGATAGATCCAATGATAGTGAAGCTTTAGAGAAAGAAGAAATAAGCATGACCTGTAGGTCTGGGCCTAAGGAATGGACTAAAGGTAGTACAATTAGATGAGAAGGCATAAGATTGGGGTGTGTAAAATAAGAAATATATATATTTGTCTCTGTCCTCAGTTCTTTCTAATATTTGATTTTGGTCCCATTCCTAATACAGAGTTCCCCAAACCCTTGTAATTTCTTGGGTGATAGGCGTGGTTTTTGTTCTAATTGAATAACTTTTGGTGGACTGCTGGATAAGTGCTGGTCAGTAGAAAGACCAAGTCATGATTAGAAGCTTAGAACTTTAAGCCCTACCTCCTATCCTCCGGGGTGTGTAGTGGGTAGGAGCTAAACACTGAGTTAATAATCTGTCACATCTCTCACGTCCCTGTGATAAAGCCTTCACAAAACCCCCTAATGTACATGTATAGAGTGCTTGTAGGTTATTGAACACATCCGTGTGATGGGAGGGTGGCCCATTCCAACTCCATGGGGATAGAAGCTTCTGAACTCAGAACCCTTGTGGACCTTGCCCTATGTATTTCTTCATCTAGCTGTTCATCTATATCTTTTATTATATCCTTTATAAGAAGCTATTAACTGTGTTTCCCTGAGTTCTGTGAGCCATTCTAGCAAATCGCTGAACCCAAGAAGGAGGTCCAGGGAACACTGATTTATAGGCAGTCAAGTATAGGAGACAACCTGGGATTTGAGATTGACATATGAGTAGGGACAGTTTTATGGGACTGAGCCCTTAACCTGTGGGATCTCACTCTAACTCCAGGTAGATAGTGTCAAAGCTGAATTGGATTTTAAGATATCCCGCTGGAGCCAGAGAATTGATCAGTAGTTGGTATCAAAAGTATTCAGTGTAAGAGTAAAGGAAAATAAAGGCTCTTTGGTTAAACGAGGGAATATAATCTAGAATATAGCCTGAGATGTCAAATAATTTCCTCTTCCTTTATCCTTTGGCCTATTTTAGTCTTGTCCTTTCTTCTACAGCTAGGTCACAAATATTCTCTTTTCCTAATGAGCTGCACCTGAGGTTAGGATTTAAATTTGTGTAACTCTAGAGCTTTGCATTGTTCAACTGATAATCTTAATCTCTGTGGCAATTTTATGTACTCAGACATGTTGTAACTAGATTTTGAAGCCCTTAAAGCCAAGAAATAGACCTATTTAAATTTTTAAATTTTTTTTGCATATATCATGGAAATTTTAAAAATTATATGCAAGTAGAAAAACTATGTTAAATAACCATATTCTCATAACCTAGTTTCAACAATTAGCAGTTTGTTAACAGTTTTGTCTCATCTATTTAATAATTTGTTTCTCCACTGCCCCCACTGGTATTTGGAATTCAATACCAGATATCATATAATTTCCTGTCTAATAACTTCAGCATATTTTTAAAAAGGTAACGGGTTTTTTTTTTAAGTCATTAAAATAGGCCCCCAAATTGACATTTTTTAATATTAAATATATTATTGTGTCACAAATACTTTTTACAAATGTATGTGTTCAAATCAGGATCCAAATAATATCTACACTTTGGTGTTCATTGATATGTCTCTCAAGATTTGAATTTATAGCTCTACCTTCATCTCTCTCTCTCTCTTTCTCATGTATTTGTGCACCTGTGAATGAAATTTATTCATTATTTATTCATTTAAAGAACCAGGTCATTTATTTTATAAAATTTCTTATAGTCTACAGTTTTGCTGATTCCATCCCTGTGGTGTCATTTAATATGTTTCCTGTACTTTCTGTTGGAAAAATTGGATAGGAATATGAAAATACTTGGGGTCTGAGCTATGCCAAAATAACTTCCTTATCCCAAGAGAGACTCTATTTTAAAATGCACTATTGTACATTTGTATTCTGTGTTCATCAATAAAAACACCATACCCTCTCAAGCATATGATGGAATGTTTTTAGACTATACATTGCATTTATGTATAAATAGTCAAAACTTCAGTTTTATCTCCTTCTTTGCTCCAAAAATTCCTTTATTTAAACACAACAGAGCACCTACTAGGTTACCAACTAGGTACTGTACAGTGTTTTAAAATAAAACCGATTTACCTCTCACATTATTATTTTAATTCCCAAATAAATATATTCAATACTTATTTTGCTAAAATCAAGGTACAAATAGGTGTTTTTAAGGTTGTATCAATAAGTCTGAAGTGGAAATGAAATGAAATGAATTTGAATTTATGTGTCACTTCTCTTTGAGTCTTTTTTGCATTAGATTTTATTCAGAGATCCTTTTGTGAAATACTTAGTAGACACAGTGTAATTGACTTTTTATACCAGCTGAGAAAGAACAACAGGGGACACATATCTAAATTAAAATACATCTCACCCAGGTCTTTAAAGAACCAACAGTGCATTCAAGTGTAAGGAACTCAGTTTGGGAAAGAAAAGTTGAGAAACTCACTCAGATTCCTGAAAGCAAGGATGCCTCAGCCAGGTGAAACAGATCCTGGCCCCTAAGAAAGAAAACTGTTTTATCACCTATAGTTTCCTAGGGCTGCTGTAACAAACATCACAAATCAGGTGGTTTAAAACAACACAAAGTTATTCTCACACTCTGGAGGCTAGAAGGCTGAAATCAAGATGTTGGCAGGGCTATGCTCCCTCTGAAGGCTCTAGGAGAGGCTCCTTCCTTACTTCTTTTGGCTTCTGGTAGTCACAGCATTTCTTAATATGTGACAGAGTAATTCCAATCTCTGCCTCTGTCTTCACATGGCCAGAGCTCTACTGTCTTTTCTCTTCCTCTTACAAAGACACCAAGTCATACTGAGTTAGGGCTCCCCTAGTCCACCATGAAGTCATCTTACTTTGATTGTATTTACAAAGACCCTATTGCCAAATAAAGTCACATTCACAGGCACCAATGCTTATGATTTCAATATATCTTTTTGGAGGATGCAGTTCAACACATAATATTGCTTTTCCTTAAGATATATAAAAATCAGGACAGCCCAGGCTCTTGAATTTTCATAATTGCATAAATTAGTATGTACCTGGGAGCATCACTATTTACAAAGTTGGTTTGTAGCATTTATCAATATACTAATTAGCTTCTGCAAAAAGCCATCTGTTTTAACACTGCGAACAATAAACAATGAAATGGCACAAATTATTAGGTAGGTCTGAACTGTACTTCTTTGATCAATGAAGGCAGATTTATCTGTTTCACCCAGATGAAGTTCTCCTATGGGTATGCAAGACAGAAACAGAGGAAATGACACAAATAAGGGTAATCTAGGACTCACACTTTTTAAAAAAGATTCCATTTATTTATTTGAGAGAGAGAGGGAAAATTCAATTAAATGGCATTTTAATAGGGAAAGGGGAGGGGGAGATGTGAGTCTCTTAAAGGAGAGTAAATTATTTTAGGAAAGATGAATGAGTCCTTAGAAGAAAAGATAAGGGATATCATAGTTAATGACAAAGTTTGTCTGGGTCCCCTCTCCTGTGATAAGAGTCAATCTTTGTTGATGAACCTCTTTGGAAGGGGTCTATGACCCCTTTTAGTTTCTTTTGGAGCACCTGTCTTTAGGCAGATAAGGAGAGTTCAAAGGAAGCCTCTCCTTGAATTTGGTGTTTTTGAAGTGACTATAGTTCAAAATGACCAATACACCAAACTGGCATATTTGGGGTGTCATATTCTGCTGCCCTCTAGCATCTGAAGACTCCTTATAGTCACCTGCTTAAGTCAAAAGGATCCTTAGTCAGGACATTCTCCAGTCTCCTCCTGCCTTAAACTCTTTGTCTTTGGTAGTGTGGGGAATCCCCTCAGACCCTCAGAGTTGGAATGAAGATGATTTTAGATTGAAGACATTTGAGATGAAACAGATGTTTAAAAAAAAAGGAAGGAAGGAAGGAAGGGAGGAAGGAAGGAAGGAAGGAAGGAAGGAAGGAAGAAAGAAAGAAAGAAAGAAAGAAAGAAAGAAAGAAAAGAAAAGCCAAGCCTTTTTGGATTTTCCCTTATCTGACTAAAGAGAAAGTCTTTAGAGAGCAAGGCTGTAGTTAAGTCCCCTTTCTGGAACAGTTTCACAGACAGAAAAGAGCTGGAGAAATTGCAAACAAATATTATTATTACTTTCCATTTGTTTCCTTAAAAACACATTCATCAATCTCCTATTAAGTCCATTTATTCTTCCAATAGAAAGCTTGTCTCTCTCTCCCTTTCCCCTGTGAAGTAGGTATATAAATCTCTATCTCTAGTTATTCAGGGAGCCATTTCTTTTGTGCACTCATATGTGTATGAATACATTTTGTCTTTTCTCTTGTTAATTTGTTGCCAGCTAACTGCATGCCCCCACCCATTTGAACCTACAGTAGAGTTTTCCTCCAACAGTAGTGAAAACAGATCACATTCCACTATAGGAGTTTCAAAGGAAATACAGAAGCCAGTTGGGCAGAAGAAACAAGGAAAATGAGATGGGCTGGCAAGGGATCCCTGCTTAATAAAATATGTGAAAGGGATTCAGAGAGAGAAAATCATAGGAAGAGGAAAAAGAGTAAAAGAACTTCACTTTGTAAGTTCTGGCTTCTGTATTTTGAACCACAAAGATACAGGGTGAACTCTGTCCTGTTCCTCTAAAAGTTGGAACAGATTCTAACTTACTGACATTTTAAAGAGCTGTTGATTGACCTTATTCTCCATCACCTTTCTTCCCCTTGGAAGATTTTTTAGGGAGTTAACACCCACACTTACCACTTAGCCACCGTGCAGCTCATAACCTTCCCTTCAGCTTATTCACCATACTTCCTACATCTCGCTGACTGGCAGCCCTTTTCCTGTGGTACACCTATTATTAATACAACAGAAAGAATTGCTTTCACAAATGTCCAAGTATAATTGATTACACTTGGCTTGTTTCCGTTTAAAAAAAGGCAATTGACTTTCACTTTGCTTCCAACTATATTCTTGCATAAATAGAGCTTTTCTTGGTAGCCTTAATATAATGCAGAGCATGATGCATATTTTCTATGGTTAGTGAACACTTTGTTTCAATTGCTTCCAAGGCAAATACATTTGGCTCCAACCTCTGGAAAGTTAAGCAATTAATAAAAGTGTCAGATAAATGGTATCAAAATCAAACTTCAGTTGAATACAAATGGACAAACACACAGAGTGCCTTTGATATTTAACAGCACCAATTTCAAAGGCCACAAAGTGATGACCACTGTTATTAGCAATAATTAACTCTGACACTGCTATTAGCTTGTTTTACAAGTGTCATAAAAATCTTCATATATGATAAGTATTTTTACAATTATGCTAGTCATTAATGTGGAGGTTTCTTTTCTTCCTCCCTCCATTCTTCTCCCTCCTTTTCCCTCAGTTCCTCCCTCCCTCTCTGGCTCTTTGATTTTTATCAAGAAGTTCTCATAATTTTCAGAGATCTGTACAAAATGAAAATGTGGGCCCCTTGTTCAAAGAGCAGGAAAAACATGCCTTTAAAATATTAAAATATAAAATTTTAAAATGTAAATAAAGTATATAAAATAAAATATAAAATATAAAAATATAAAGTTTTCCTTTAAGAATTTTTTTTTACCTATATAATGGGATAATAGTGATAGATGAATAACAACATAAACTTATAAATTGCAAAAAAATCACATTTTGCTTAACAATAGATCATTATATTAATAGAAATACAATTTTATTATATAATATGGACTTCCAGGAAGAAAGACAATGCAAAAATGACCCCCATAGGCAGACATAGACATAGATCACTCTGGCAGAAGTACAACAGGGACTCTGTGCACCTTTCCCTCCATCTCTTTCTCCTACTATGAGAACCAGGTCTTGGGGGTCATCCAACAGGACTGGCTCTCTTAAGGGAAGAGAAAAGGGTTGAGTACCTGTAACTCACTTGGAGATGGGCCAGGCCTCCCAATCTTGGTCTTTCTCCCTAGCTAGGTCTACACATTCTCTTGCATGCAAACTTGGGCCTTTGATCTGCATTCTCCTTAAGAAGAAGATAGGGAGAATGCCAGGAGGGTAAGAAGAAGGGAATCTACTTTGGTATACTTCAGTCAGAGATGTCTCATGCTTAGGCAGCTAGGTGCCATTCTGGGAGCAGAGAGAAATGGTAGGAAGATGTGTGACCATAAGGAGGGCTCATGGTTCTTGCTGTTGCCCCCACAGCACCTGAAAGAATTCTGTTTACTAGGCTCTACTAGAAAGCATGGGGTCTGCATCAATAGCACATTTTCAGAATGACAGTGGCAGAGTTAATGAGGTTAGGTCACAGAATGGCCCAAGCAGCAGCACTGTACTTGTTATGGGGGCATGGTGTCAGACCGAAGCAGGTCTGTGGAGCATAAGTTCCATGAACAGGTGACCTATACCTCTTGCCACCTACCTCCATAGCTCTGATTCCTCTCCTTCAGATCACCCCTATGGCCTCATGGTAAGGAGAATTCGCTATAACAAACCGACAAAAGACAAAGAGGTAAGCCCTGACCTGGTTCACAGATGAGTAAGCTCAGTATATTCACAGAAGCTAAAAATGGATATTGGCAGATATACAGACCCATACGTGGGTGGCCCTACTGTATCGCGGTGAGGGAAAATCCTCTAACAATATACTTAACAGTTAACTCTTTTGGTGAGGAGAAGTGGCCTGACATCAGGATATATAGAGATTCCTGGGAAATAGAAAATGGTTTGATTTGTTGGTCAGGGACCCAGACAGGTGGAGGTGGGATTATTTGATACCAAGGAATCAGAGAAAGAGGCATGTGGTAGAACCTATTGGAGTGGGCACAAAGTTTGCAGATTTTTGTGTCTCAGAAAGCATCCACAACAAAGGAAGCTCTTAAAACAGTAGGACAGAATGAGTTGGGTAGTAGGTATGAGTCAGACTTGGTCCTTGGTCACTCCTGAGCTTGTTCAATGGGCTCAAGAAGAAAGGAGCCATGGTGATAAGAGAGGAGGCTATCCATCAGTCCCACATCCTAAGCTTCCTTTTACCGAGGCTAATGTAGCTACTGTGACTGGATGAATATTTGACCTGCAAGCAATAATGATCAACACCGAGTAATAACTGCCTATCCATACATAGGCTTCTCTGAAGAGACCAAGTAGCCTCTTGATAACAAGTCGATTACAGTGGACTCCTTCCCCTTAAGAGGTAACAGTGTTTCATCCTTTCTAAGACAGGTATGTATTTTAGCTATGGGTTTGCCTTCCCTTCTTCTCTAGGATCATATTTGAGATCTCACAGAATGCCTGACCTACTAACTTGAGACCCTTAATGAAACAGCCTTGGATCTAAAGTGAGGTAATAGGTAAAGGACCACAGGACCCATTGACTCAGTCGTATACTACATCATGATAGGTTCTTAAAGTCTCAGCTGAGGCATCTGCAAATTTGGGATGCTATTTTTCAAAGTGTGAGAGATGCTTCCAACTAATGGCTATTATACAGTGTTGGGTCTCAGAGAGTTAAAATACAATGATCTGAGGACCAAAAGGTGGAAATAGCAGTGGTTCTTCTTGCCGTCACTCTCAGCGACTGTTTGGCTAAAGTGTACTTCCTGTCCCTAAAATTTTAGGTACTGAAGGATTAGAATTCCTGGTTCTGAGTGGGAACAGTAGGTTCCACTAAAAATAAACCTATGTCCTTCATCTGGTCATTTTAGAGTCCTCATCGTGGTAGATAAGCAGGCAAAAAATATTAGTATACTATGAAGATAACTGACCCTGATGATCATGAGGAAATAGGTTGGTGTTATATAAAAGAGGCAAGAGGCTTATGTTTAGAATTTAGAGGATTTGTTGACATAGCTTTTAATGTTCCAGTGCCTGGTAATAACTGTGAATTAATAATTATAGTAATCATGGTTTAACATGGGAATGTAAGTATACCCCTAAGAAATGAAGGGTTGGTTTATCTACTGGGCAAATAACCTAGACTAGCAGAAGTGCTGGCTAAGAGTGAGGGGTTATAAAGATTGATAGATTGTAAAAGAGTGAGATAAAAGGTATGGTTTACAAATTATGACCTAGTGATCAACTGTAGTGGTAGGGAAAACTGCAACCCCATTTTTTTCTTCATTTTCTATCATTTTAAAGGATATTTTATTTTTGAAACAACCGGATACCATCTTAAAGAATCTGTGACCGAACATAGTGAAATTAAAGTGGAGCATGAGTGAATCTGAATGGTACCAGGGGTGGCCCACAGTACACCCTGTCATTGTACTGCCATTCCCCATCAGCTCTTACTGTTCTCGTACAGCTTCTTAACACAAGAGCCCAAACCCTTAGTAAGTGCGGAGGAGCATACTCAGCCACAACACGGAAAAGACCAGAAATGCTGGAAAATTAATCTCCTCCTGGAGTGGTCTTTAACCAGTGATGGACAAGAGTTGAAGCATAAATATTCCAGCTTCTAGTACCTCTGACAGAACAACTCCCAGGGATAAATTGCAGTCCCTTAGAGGCCTCCATCAAGACTGAACTTTATTTGACAACAGCAGCAGTCTGCTCACTAATGTACGTTTGTTGGCTTTCTTCCTCTCATGGACTCATTTCCCTACTTTCCTACCAATGTTTTCTTGGATTATTTGCCAAAACGATTACTTTCACATGAATCCTTATCTCAGGGTTTGTTTCTGGAGAAGCCAGTCTTGCAGAAGCATGGGAAGACTATCAACCTACATAAAACTCAAGTGAGTATATGTACCAGAAAAAAATTACTTTTCTTAAAGAAATAAAAAGAAATTAAATTTATTATTAAATATAGAAGGAATATAAAATTCTATAATTAATCTTGTAAGACCTAATTTCCAATATTTAGATCAATCAAAAGAGGGGCACCTGGATGGCTCAGTGGGTTAAAGCCTCTGCCTTCGGCTCAGATCGTGATCCCAGGGTCCTGGGATTGAGCCCCGCATTGGGCTCTCTGCTCAGCAGGAAGCCTGCTTCCCTTCCTTTCTCTCTGCCTGCCTCTCTGTCTACTTGTAATCTCTGTCAAATAAATAAATAAAAATCTTAAAAAAAAAAAAAAAGAAGACACCAGAATAGGAAGAGATTGATGTAATCTTTATTGAAAGGATCTAAGCAAAGGGAAATATTAGATGTGTTTACAGTTAGGAGAGTTCTGTTTTGGGGGGAAAAAAAGGCATACTTTAGTTAAATATCTGATTTACATCTTATTCTTTTGTCAAACCAGGGAAATTAATGATTTGGATAATTGTTGATGAGGCAGGAGGTTTGGGCATTAATCATTGACATAATATGTTTCTAAGATTTGTTATAAAGCACTTTTCTGTGTTGGACCAGCATGTTGGGCATAAAAATAATGGTGAAAATTGGGCCCCATTAGATAGTGTCTGGTTAGACACCTCCTGTTAATCACTCTTCATTCATGCATTTCTTGAGGCAGCTGCACACATAAGCATCTTCTTTCTAGAATTTTATACTTTTCTAGATGATGAAATTGGCTGGCACTACTTATAGCATCTGTCTTAGACTCAAGGTCCAAGAAAAGTTCCTCCCCTACTAAACCGGGGTGCAGACCCTAACATCACCATGATGCTGAGTCAGAAAGGATGAGCATGCTGAAGCACACACATGAAACAAAACAAAGATATATAAAAAGGAAAGGGACAAAATTGAAAAGTACTAGAGACAAAATAACTATGCAAGAGTAAAAGGAGATTCAGTGCATATATAATTTCTGCACTGAAAAAAGAACAACTTAAATAGATAAAAATGTTTGAGGATAACATAGAAGAAAAGTTTTCTGAAAATAAAAATAATTATATCCATAAACTAAAACCTCTTTGCAAAACAGTGGTTCAGAGGACCTCTTGCAGACTGAAAAATCCAAAAGACCACTGGAGAATTCAAGAGGGAAATTTCAGCTAAAGGGATTAACTTCCTAATGCCCTTGTGACTTAAGAGTTAAGTGTTCTGTTCACTCCCAGATTCAGATACTAAGACCTATTCTGCATTTTGAAATCTTTGCAATCCATTTGCTTCTCCATATGCCTAGTATCTCTACTTGGCCCAGGGTAATGGCATTTGAAATACTGTGCACTTTTTTTCTCTTTCGTCTCATGCCCCTTCAAATTCTTCTCCATGGTGTAGTCAGAGAGGTCTTTCTAAAATCTGACCATATTAAACTTCACCTAAGTTCTGTGATCCTGGAAAACAGCAGTGTTTAAGAAGTTCCCCCTCCCTTGGGGTGCCTGGCTGTCTCAGTCAGTATAGCATGGAACTCTGACCCGTGAGTTTGAGCCCCATGATGGGTGTGGAGGATGCTTAAATAAATAAGAAAAAAATAAAAAGAAGAGGTTCCCTACTCTTTCATTTCCTAGGATATGGCTTACGGCAATGAAACACTCTTCCCCATATGACCTAGATAAATCTCACAGATGCCTTTCTTCTTTACTTATGATAAAACTAGACACAGAACTTCCAAATTTTCATTCTTTGCTTCATAAATAATTAACTGAACTTCTTATACCCAGTAATCAATCTGGATGAAATACCTGCTAATTTCACTTGACCAAATTTTGGTTAAGCTTCCCTTCCTCCCCCAGGTCCCTGAATTTTGACCCTTCTTCAATATAAATCAGCCTACATTTCCTTCTGAATGACACCTTTTAGGAATAGGCTGACCTCAGGGAAAACATTATCTGATCTATTAACTAAGCATGCCACTTTCATCCATTCATCTTACTTCCCCATGCCTGATTTTTTTCTGACCTTGTTCACTTCTCACTATAAAAGAAAAGCCCTTTTCTACCTGACTTTTGAAATACTTGTAGATTTCATGGTTGGGGCATTCTTCCTATTACAATAATTCTCTTCCCTCTATTTCAATAGTCTGCCTCTTTTATTGCAATAGGACTTTTGAATAAAAAAGTCTCTCCTTATCTAGGTCTGGATTTGATTTTATTTGACAAACCAAAATCTTACCATTCCACTCCCCCACTTAAAACCTGATTGGCTTTTCACTGTTTTAAAGATAACTGACAAATTCTCCTTGTTGGTAAATCCCTTCCTGGTCTAGTTTATCCCATACCTATACTTTTCAAATTTTGCCTCTTCCTTTTCCTAAACCACCTCCCTTGCTGTGCCTCTTTCTCTAAGCTTGAGCCATTTTGTAAATCTTTGTGATTCCTGAAGTCATCATGCTTTCTCTGAAATTTGGACTTTCCAATTCTCCTCCTCCTTGTCTTGCCCCCAACCTTTCTGGATTTATCCTGCCTATCTCTCAAACCTCAGGTTTGATGTCCCTCACTCAGGAGACCTTGCTAGACTTCCCACGTGAGGGCTTGGTTTTCTTTTAAGTCCTTATAAAAACTTAGTGTACTTTTCATCTCATACTGTTCTCATAAATGCTTCTTTAATGATGTTCTCTATCATTAGACTTTCTACCTCAAGAAGACAGAGACTATGTGCTTTTTATCATTGCACCAATAGTGTCTAACCCATGGAAGACACTCAAATATCAATTTTATCAGTACAATTATATAATTGAATGAAAAAATAAGTTGATAGCTTTGACACAAGAGAAGTAAAAATCAAAATAGTAGAATCTGCTTCCAGCAAAGAAGAGTTTATTCATACTATTTTGGTTACAAGTGACAAACAACAAACCTGAATGACCTTAGGCAAAAAATAAAAGGGTGATGATTAGTGATTTCATAAGAAAATTAAGGAATAAAACACATGGATTACGTAGGGCTCTCTCAATAGCAAACTTCAGGAAACTCAGCTTGAAGTACTTTAGTTAAAATCTTCTGGAGTAAGCTTATTTTGGTGAAGAAGCTTATTTGGAAGGTTCAAATATGATCCAAAATCTGGTCTTTCATTGCCTCTGGTTTCTGTTCTTTTTCCATGTGGAAACTTTAGTTCCTGATACCACTAGGTGATAAGATGGGAGGAACAGAGCTCCCCACCCTCACAACTCTAAGGTCATTTTCCAAACGAGCTTTATTTTTTTGTTATTGTTTTTGTTTTATTTTGTTTTCCCAGTTGTCTTATAAAAGATCTTAAACCCCCTGGTGTAGGATTTTCATAATTGTTATGTGGTTATGTGTCCTGTCGGAACCAATCTCTGAGATGAGAGGAATGTGATTCCTTGTTGGTTTAGCTTCTGGTATTACCCACTCCTCCACATGTGAAGGTGGAACCATGCCTACACTTCAGAAGTGAAAGTGGGAGAGAGAGAAATCTCTATCCTAACATTAGTACTGCTGCCAGACCAGCACCAAAAGAAAAGGCAAAGGACAAATGAGCCCTAAAGGTGGTCATAGAGATGACCTATGGGAAAATAAACCTAAATGTCCTCAGGATATGCTTTCTCCACCTGTGTTACTACTCTATACTCCTGTTCTCCCTGAGGACAAATTCATGGTTCATGCTCACTTTCCTTCCTTCTAGTTCAACGAATGTGACTCATTAATGTTTTAACATTTAAAAACATATTAAGCAATTCATTTCCTTTTCAACAATAAATAGGAAACATTTCATTGGATTTCTAAACAGACATTTAAACAATAAGTTTGCTATAGTACTTACAGGACAATCATAGGAACAAATACCCAAATCCAATTAGTATGCCAATACACATTTGTCACACAAGGTAACAATAATAATTATAATTTATTATCCTAGAGGAAATATAAAAACTAAGAGGTAATCAAAATATCCCAAAACATTGCAGAGAAAATCTACCATATTCAATTCTTTATATGACGCTGAAGAAGTCAGAAAAAGTAGTAAGAGTCCTTCAAGCAATGCATAGTAGTATTGGAACCATTTTCCAGTGCTGATGAGTCTTTTCTCCAAACTATTTCTAATCCTGAATTTTCTCTCCACCCTTTCCTTATTTTTCCAAGTGCTTGAAAAAGTTCCCTGTAAATAGATTGTGATTGCACTTCACAGCAAATTAATTCTTTCCTTTGGATATTCCATACTGCCTCATGAAATCAGAAAATGATTCAAACATAGACCACCTCTAACTGGAATCCACATGGTAAGACCTGATTCTGAAGATCTAGAAGGCCTCCAATAGGTGAGAGTAACCAAGGTAATTTAAATATGGGTGAATACAGGAACAAATTCCCAGGCTCTGTTACTCTCTTTGTTGAAACCCATTCTTTTGGAAAATCATTTTCTTTAGCCATTGGACAACAAAATGCATTGTCAAGAAATTTTATAGCAATAATTATAAAAGATGTCCATTTGAACCCATTGAGGTCTCACTGATTTTATAACACCCAGCAGACCTCCCTGCAGGAGAACACTATATTTATGTGAGCAATATATGCGAGAATTGAGATCGTAAAATTAAATGACCACATAGAACTGTCATTTATATGATGAGCGTCTACATATGTGAAGGCTGGTTTATTTTGCAGCAGCGGGTTGCGTTAAATCGTCCACTCTCAGTGAATGTTTTTAATCACGCATTTCTTCACTCTTTCTGCAATATTACACTTGAAGGACTGGTAAGCACTTTGCTATGAAATGCTAAATGGTTACTGGCACTGCTATTCTGACAGAAGAGCTCACTAAAATAGAAGTACAGTACATATTGTATGCAATTGTTTTATGAGAGACATTATGGTTACTAGAATAACATTTCACCATTACCAACTGCTGAGAGAAAAGTCATTAAGATATTTGGCGAGCCAGCGCAATTTTTCAACAGAGCTATAGTACAAGACCTTAGAACAGCTTCCATGGAGGGAGGCTGGCTGTCTCACAAGAAGAAAAAGAAATCAAGTCTCAAGTATATGTTGTTTGATTTATAGTACTTTATTTTCAGTGTCCAATGAGGAAGTTATTGGATATGTCAGGAGTGTCAGAACAATAGGGGATGCTTGTGTAAAATATATGTGTATTTCACATACAGGTGTTTCTGTTACGTGTGTGTTTGTGATTTTGTGGTGTGTGTGTAAAAAATTAATCTCTGGTGTTAATTCTTAAGACAATGTCAATGTATTAAAACTCATGTTTCCCAAGGAACTACCTTTGTCCAGAGATTAACTTATATACTTTGAACAGCAGAGGTCTTTCTTTTTTTAAATGAAAAGACATTAACTTAGGGGAGAAGTGAGAATAGAAAACTGTCTAAAAACATTTTGCTCAAATAAAGAATAAAACAAGTAGTTTACTGTAAGCATTTAACATTTTCTGCCATTGCTATTGGTGGTAAAACAGGGATGATAACAGTTTTATAAATGTTTTTCTGAATATATATGTGTGTGTATATATACACACACATATGCATACATATGTCAGTATATCTTTATGTATATGTTTATATATAGTATATGTATAATATATGCAAGATAGATAACTTTTTGAATATTAAGCTGACAGAGTTTACCACCTACTCCTGTGAATGTTACTTCTGTTACTTCCATCTCATTACATCAGGAAAAAAAACATAAACATTCATCAAAAACAAATATACTTTGGGCTGTATTTCTACCATAACAAAACGGACAGAATTGGAATTATGTAGTCAAATATGTGAATGTTATCCTCAGCACTGTTGTGGTCACCTTAGTAAGTGGTATACTCCCATACGCAGAACTTCCAGTCAGCAACTACTGGTTAATATCTATATCTATGTCTATATCTATATATCTATCTATATCTACCTACATACACATTTAAAGATTTATTTACTTGAGAGAGAGAGAGAGCATGAATGGGGGGAAGGGCAGAGGGAGGGAATCTCCAGCAGACTCCCCCACTGAGCATGGAGCCAGAGGCAGGGCTCTATCTCAGGAAGCCAAGATCATGACCTGAGCCAAAATCAAAAGTCGGACACTCTGCTGAATAAATATTAAAAAAAAAAAAAAAAAGAACACTGAGGATCTTTTAACAAATAATAGTATCAAATAGATATTTTTAATTACCCAGAAAACTGGATTCTATTCCTGTATATTCAATACTTTTGACTCCATGTAAAAAGGTCTTGAGTTTTCCACAAAATTATAAAGGGGGGAGAAAAGATAATTAATTCAGTGAAAAAGCGTTAGCATAATTTTTAATTCTTTGATATTTTGATGCATATAGAAATACCCAAAGTACATGTAACTGGTGGAATCACCATGTTTGGATTGCTCATCATAGCCAACTCTTATGAGTATTAAGCCCTCTATGACTTATTTTTTATAAGCCAGTTTTTATTTCCCTAGTTGCTGATAATAAAACTCACCAATAACATTACAATAAATATGGAAGTAACCTTATTTTTTAAAAACACTTTTGGGCAGCACCAAGGTGACAGGGAAGATACCGTTCTTGATGGAGGTGATGTTTCCTAACAAGAAAATTAAGTAAACACATAAATGCTGATCTCCAATAATTTCCTTTTGACCTATGCATTTTGTCCCAAGTAACCTCTTCTAGTACATTATATAGGTGGTATAAATATGACCTATTTTATTTTAAAAATAACAAGTTTCCTCTTTTTACCTGCTGTCCTGTATCCCACTATGGCTATATTTCTTTCCAGTGATAATCAGGGGAGCCTTACCTAGTCACTGAATTTCTAGGCCTTTTTGGGTTCTGGGGGGAATGGAAGAGCTGGAGAGTGTTGTCCTTTCCTTCTACTTCTCCATGTCTGTCCAAAATCCAATCTAGATCCATTAAAAAATCAGGTAACTGGTTTTTAAATTATATTATGTAGAAGCAGAAAGGATTCACTCTAAAGAGAAAGATGTAAGAAACATTGAACTCCCTTCCTTCCTTCCCTTCTCTCTTTTTCTTTCTTTCTTTCTTTCTTGCTTTCTTTCTTTCTTTCTTCTTCTTCTTCTTTCTTTTCTTTTCTTTTCTTTTCTTTCTCCTTCCTTCTTTCTTTCCTCTGTTGTTGTTTCCTTTACTAATATCTCCTAATATCATAAGTAGCACATGGCAGGTTGTTACGTGAATGAATGAATGAATGAATGAATGAACAAAGGGATGGATGAATATATGGACAAATGAATTAACCAATAATTGGAATAAATAAAAGAAGGAAAGAATTATTTGAATATACATATATTTGGATTACATATCTGAACCACAGTTCCATAATACTTTCCTATATTAAGCACATACATTTAGTTACCTTGCAGTGGAAAACATTTACAGGAATATTATGTTTCCTAAATATAGGTATTGAAGATGTTATTCATATTAGATTAAAAAAATATCAACATTGTGAAAAAACTTTAGAGAAACATTTTCACCCAGAAGGCACTGTCTTTGCCAAACTAAAAAATAAGTCAGCATGTTAAAATGTTGAACATCAGAGGAGTCAAGATGGCGGAGAAGTAGCAGGCTGAGACTACTTCGGGTAGCGGGAGATCAGCTAAATAGCTTATCTAAAGATTGCAAACACCTACAAATCCAACAGGAGATTGAAGAGAAGAAGAACAGCAATTCTAGAAACAGAAAATCAACCACTATCTGAAAGGTAGGACTGGCGGAGAAGTGAATCCAAAGCGACGGGAAGATAGACCGCGGGGGGAGGGGCCGGCTCCCGGCGAGCGGCGGAGCAACGGAGCAAAATCAGGACTTTTAAAAGTCTGTTCCGCTGAGGGACATCGCTCCAGAGGCTTAACTGGGGTGAAGCCCAGGTGAGGTCAGCGCGGCCTCAGGTCCCGCAGGGTCGCAGAAGGATCGGGAGTGTCTGAGTGTTGCAGAGCTTACCGGTATTGGAGCGGGGAAGCCGGCTACAGAGACAGAGCCAAGGAGTGACTCTCAGCTCAGGGTTGCCTTGAACCGGTCGCAGGCTCGGTCAGCTCGGAGCGCGGCCAGAGGCAAGGGTGACGGGAGTCATTGGGCGCTGTTCTCTGAGGGCGCAATGAGGAGTGGGGCCCCGGGCTCTCGGCTCCTCCGGGCCAGAGACCGGGAGGCCGCCATCTTCATTCCCGTCCTCCGGAACTCTACGGAAAGTGCTCAGGGAACAAAAGCTCCCGAAAGCAAACCCGAGCGGATTACTCAGCGCGGCCCCGGGTAAGGACGGTGCAACTCCGCCTGGGGCAAAGACGCTTGAGAATCACTACAACAGGCCCCTCCCCAAGAAGATCAACGGGAAACCCAGCCAGGACCAAGTTCACCTACCGAGGAGTGCAGTTTCAATACCAAGGAGAGCGGCGGAATTCCAGAGAAGAAGAAAGCAAAGCACAGAACTCATGGCTATCTCCCCATGATTTTTTAGCCTTGCAGTTAATTTAATTTTTTTTCTTTTTCAATTTTTTTTTCTTTTTCTCTTCTTCTGCTAAATTTTTTTAACTTTTACTGTTTTCTTTTTTAACGTTTTTTAAATAGTTTATCTAATATATATATATATTTTTCCTCTTTTTATATTTTTTCTTTATCGGCTTTCTTTTTTTAAATAGTTTCTTTTTTTTTTTTTTTTTGAACCCCTTTTTATCCCCTTTCTCCCCCCTCACAATTTGGGATCTCTTCTGATCTGGCTAAAGCATATTTTCCTGAGGTTGTTGCCACCCTTTTAGTATTTTACTTGCTCCTTCATAAACTCTTATCTGGACAAAATGACAAGGCGGAAAAATTCACAACAAAAAAAAGAACAAGAGGCAGTACCAAAGGCTAGGGACCTAATCAATACAGACATTGGTAATATGTCAGATATAGAGTTCAGAATGACGATTCTCAAGGTTCTAGCCAGGCTTGAAAAAGGCATGGAAGATATTAAAGCAACCCTCTCGGGAGATAGAAAAGCCCTTTCTGGAGAAATAAAAGAACTAAAATCTAACTAAGTTGAAATCAAAAAAGCTATTAATGAAGTGCAATAAAAAATGGAGGCTCTCACTGCTAGGATAAATGAGGCAGAAGAAAGAATTAGCAATATAGAAGACCAAATGACAGAGAATAAAGAAGCTGAGCAGAAGAGGGACAAACAGCTACTGGACCACGAGGGGAGAATTCGAGAGATAAGTGACACCATAAGACGAAACAACATTAGAATAATTGGGATTCCAGAAGAAGAGGAAACAGAGAGGGGAGCAGAAGGTATATTGGAGAGAATTATTGGAGAGAATTTCCCCAATATGGCAAAGGGAACAAGCATCAAAATTCAAGAGGTTCAGAGAACCCCCCTCAAAATCAATAAGAATAGGTCCACACCCCGTCACCTAATAGTAAAATTTACAAGTCTTAGTGACAAAGAAAAGATCCTGAAAGCAGCCCGGGAAAAGAAGTCTGTAACATACAATGGTAAAAATATTAGATTGGCAGCAGACGTATCCACAGAGACCTGGCAGGCCAGAAAGAGCCGGCATGATATATGCAGAGCACTAAACGAGAAAAACATGGAGCCAAGAATACTATATCCAGCTAGGCTATCATTGAAAATAGAAGGAGAGATTAAAAGCTTCCAGGACAAACAAAAACTGAAAGAATTTGCAAATACCAAACCAGCTCAACAGGAAATATTAAAAGGGGTCCTCTAAGCAAAGAGAGACCCTAAAAGTAGTAGATCAGAAAGAAACAGAGACAATATACAGTAACAGTCACCTTACAGGCAATACAATGGCACTAAATTCATATCTCTCAATACTTACCCTGAATGTTAATGGGCTAAATGCCCCAATCAAAAGACACAGGGTATCAGAATGGATAAAAAAACAAAACCCATCTTTTTGTTGCCTACAAGAAACTCATCTTAAACCCGAAGACACCTCCAGGTTTAAAGTGAGGGGGTGGAAAAGAATTTACCATGCTAATGGACATCAGAAGAAAGCAGGAGTGGCAATCCTTATATCAGATCAATTAGATTTTAAGCCAAAGACTATAATAAGAGATGAGGAAGGAAACTAGATCATACTCAAAGGAACTATCCAACAAGAAAATCTAACAATTTTAAATATCTATGCCCCTAACGTGGGAGCAGCCAACTATAAAAACCAATTAATAACAAAATCAAAGAAACACATTGACAAGAATACAGTAATAGTAGGGGATTTTAACACTCCCCTCACTGAAATGGACAGATCATCCAAGCAAAAGATCAACAAGGAAATCAAGGCCGAAATGACACACTGGACCAGATGCACATCACAGATATATTCAGAACATTTCATCCCAAAGCAACAGAATACACATTCTTCTCTAGTGCACATGGAACATTCTCCAGAATAGATCACATTCTTGGTCCTAAATCAAATCTCAAACGGTATCAAAAGATTGGGATCATTCCCTGCATATTTTCAGACCACAATGCTCTAAAGCTAGAACTCAATAACAAGAGGAAATTGGGAAAGAACCCAAATACATGGAGACTAAACAGCATCCTTCTAAAGAATGAATGCGTCAACCAGGAAATTAAAGAAGAATTGAAAAAATTTATGGAAACAAATGATAATGAAAACACAACGGTTCAGAATCTGTGGGACACAACAAAGGCAGTCCTGAGAGGAAAATATATAGTGGTACAAGCCTTTCTCAAGAAACAAGAAAGGTCTCAGGTACACAACCTAACCCTACACCTAAAGGAGCTGGAGAAAGAACAAGAAAGAAACCCTAAACCCAGCAGGAGAAGAGAAATCATAAAGATTAGAGCAGAAATCAATGAAATAGAAACCAAAAAAAACAATAGAACAAATCAACGAAACTAGGAGCTGGTTCTTGGAAAGAATTAATAAGATTGATAAACCCCTGGCCAGACTTATCAAAAAGAAAAGAGAAAGGACCCAAATAAATAAAATCATGAATGAAAGAGGAGAGATCACAACGAACACCAAAGAAATACAGACAATTATAAGAACATACTATGAGCAACTCTACGCCAACAAATTTGACAATCTAGAAGAAATGGATGCATTCCTAGAGACATATAAACTACCACAACTGAACCAGGAAGAAATAGAAAGCCTGAACAGACCCATAACCAGTAAGGAGATTGAAACAGTCATCAAAAATCTCCAAACAAACAAAAGCCCAGGGCCTGACGGCTTCCCGGGGGAATTCTATCAAACATTTAAAGAAGAACTAATTCCTATTCTCCTGAAACTGTTCCAAAAAATAGAAATAGAAGGAAAACTTCCAAATTCATTTTATGAGGTCAGCATCACCTTGATCCCAAAACCAGACAAGGATCCCAACAAAAAAGAGAACTACAGACCAATATCCTTGATGAACACAGATGCAAAAATTCTCGCCAAAATACTAGCCAATAGGATTCAATAGCACATTAAAAGGATTATTCACCACGACCAAGTGGGATTTATTCCAGGGCTGCAAGGTTGGTTCAACATCCGCAAAGCAATCAATGTGATACAACACATTAATAAAAGAAAGAACAAGAACCATATGATACTCTCCATAGATGCTGAAAAAGCATTTGACAAAGTACAGCATCCCTTCCTGATCAAAACTCTTCAAAGTGTAGGGATAGAGGGCACATACCTCAATATTATCAAAGCCATCTATGAAAAACCCACCGCAAATATCATTCTCAATGGAGAAAAACTGAAAGCTTTTCCGCTAAGGTCAGGAACACGGCAGGGATGTCCGTTATCACCACTGCTATTCAACATAGTACTAGAAGTCCTAGCCTCAGCAATCAGACAACAAAAGGAAATTAAAGGCATCCAAATCGGCAAAGAAGAAGTCAAACTATCACTCTTTGCAGATGATATGATACTATATGTGGAAAACCCAAAAGACTCCACTCCAAAACTGCTAGAACTTGTCCAGGAATTCAGTAAAGTGTCAGGATATAAAATCAATGCACAGAAATCAGTTGCATTTCTCTACACCAACAACAAGACAGAAGAAAGAGAAATTAAGGAGTCCATCCCATTTACAATTGCACCCAAAACTATAAGATACCTAGGAATAAACCTAACCGAAGAGACTAAGAATCTATACTCAGAAAACTATAAAGTACTCATGAAAGAAATTGAGGAAGACACAAAGAAATGGAAAACTGTTCCATGCTCCTGGATTGGAAGAATAAATATTGTGAAAATGTCTATGCTACCTAAAGCAATCTACACACTTAATGCAATTCCTATCAAAGTACCATCCATTTTTTTCAAAGAAATGGAACAAATAATCCTAAAATTTATATGGAACCAGAAAAGACCTCGAATAGCCAAAGGAATATTGAAAAAGAAAGCCAAAGTTGGTGGCATCACAATTCCGGACTTCAAGCTCTATTACAAAGCTGTCATCATCAAGACAGCATGGTACTGGCACAAAAACAGACACATAGATCAATGGAACAGAATAGAGAGCCCAGAAATGGACCCTCAACTCTATGGTCAACTCATCTTCGACAAAGCAGGAAAGAATGTCCACTGGAAAAAAGACAGCCTCTTCAATAAATGGTGTTGGGAAAATTGGACAGCCACATGCAGAAAAATGAAATTGGATCATTTCCTTGCACCACACACGAAAATAGACTCAAAATGGATGAAGGATCTCAATGTGAGAAAGGAATCCATCAAAATCCTCGAGGAGAACACAGGCAGCAACCTCTTCGACGTCAGCCGCAGCAACATCTTCCTAGGAACATCACCAAAGGCAAGGGAAGCAAGGGCAAAAATGAACTTTTGGGATTTTATCAAGATCAAAAGCTTTTGCACAGCAAAGGAGACAGTGAACAAAACCAAAAGACAACTGACAGAATGGGAGAAGATATTTGCAAATGCCATATCAGATAAAGGGCTAGTGTCCAAAATCTATAAAGAACTTAGCAAACTCAACACCCAAAGAACAAATAATCCAATCAAGAAATGGGCAGAAGACATGAACAGACATTTCTGCAAAGAAGACATCCAGATGGCCAACAGACACATGAAAAAGTGCTCCATATCACTCGGCATCAGGGAAATACAAATCAAAACCACCATGAGATATCACCTCACACCAGTCAGAATGGCTAAAATTAACAAGTCAGGAAATGGCAGATGCTGGCGAGGATGCGGAGAAAGGGGAACCCTCCTACACTGTTGGTGGGAATGCAAGCTGGTGCAACCACTCTGGAAAACAGCATGGAGGTTCCTCAAAATGTTGAAAATAGAACTACCCTATGACCCAGCAATTGCACTGCTGGGTATTTACCCTAAAGATACAAACGTAGTGATCCGAAGGGGCACGTGCACCCGAATGCTTATAGCAGCAATGTCTACAATAGCCAAACTATGGAAAGAACCTAGATGTCCATCAACAGACGAATGGATAAAGAAGATGTGGTATATATACACAATGGAATACTATGCAGCCATCAAAAGAAATGAAATCTTGCCATTTGCGACGACGTGGATGGAAGTAGAGGGTATCATGCTTAGCGAAATAAGTCAATCGGAGAAAGACAACTATCATATGATCTCCCTGATATGAGGGAGAGGAGATGCAACATGGGGGGTTGAGGGGGTAGGAGAAGAGTAAATGGAACAAGATGGGATTGGGAAGGAGACAAACCATAAGTGACTCTTAATCTCACAAAACAAACTGAGGGTTGATGGGGGGAGGGGGTTGGGAGAGGGGGGTGGGGTTATGGATATTGGGGAGTGTATGTGCTATGGTGAGTGCTGTGAAGTGTGTAAACCTGGCGATTCGCAGACCTGTACCCCTGGGGATAAAAATATATGTTTATAAAGCTGTAAAAAAAAAAAAAAAAGAAAAAAGAAAGGATGAATACCCAAGTTTTGTAGCAACATGGACGGGACTGGAAGAGATTATGCTGAGTGAAATAAGTCAAGCAGAGAGAGTCAATTATCATATGGTTTCACTTATTTGTGGAGCATAACAAATAGCATGGAGGACAAGGGGAGATGGAGAGGAGAAGGGAGTTGAGGGAAATTGGAAGGGGAGGTGAACCATGAGAGACTATGGACTCTGAAAAACGATCTGAGAATTTTGAAGGGGTGGGGGGTGGGAGGTTGGGGCACCAGGTGGTGGGTATTGTAGAGGGCACGGATTGCATGGAGCACTGGGTGTGGTGCAAAAATAATGAATACTGTTATGCTGAAAAAATAAAAAATTTAAAAAAAATTAAAAAAAAATATTGAACATCAGCCCTTGGAAAAGATTTTAACAAAATACATACTTCAGTTAAATGAGGGCTGTGGAAACCTGCCTGGTAAACAAAATGCTTTGTTTTTTTCAAAGTTTTCAAGGCTTGTGACCCTGGGGAAAGCTTAATTAAACTCAATGAAGAAAAAAAAATTATATCATAAAAGTTGAATAAGTCAAAATATAAAATATTCAATTATTATTGCCTATGGGGTTTGTTTTGTAAATATTTTATCCACAATCAACACTCGGCTTTCTCTCCTCCCCATCTTTTAAGGGCCATCCGGGGAATAACCCATGCTTCCTCACTCAGTTGCTTGACTTCTTTTTAGTCTTCTTATAATTTATTAAATGATGTTTTTAGAAACATAAGTTCTTCAAGTTTCCCTTCTTATCACTTTGTGTGTTGTTCCCTTCACCCACAGAATTGCAGCAATTAGAAATATAAAATAGATACATTAGGGCACCAGTTCATCCTTTGGGGTTTTAGCCACAGTTGTTTTCTTTTAGGGAACTGCCTCCAGTCCTGCCACAATACACTGTATGAAGTGCCCTGATAGGACATCACTCTCCCAAGCCGGGGCGGGGATGGGGGGGATTTTGCTTCATTCAATACATGAAACATTCTATAGCAGTTCTCATTTATGTTACAATTTCTAAAATACTATGTAGACATCAGAATTTTCTCATTACTTTGCTACTGTGTACTTGTTTGTAAACTGTGAGCTCAAGGTGAACATGGAATAAATTTTAAAATACATTAAATATTATAAGCTTCCAAAAACCAAGTCTATCTTGAAATGAATGGGCTAACATTTGGATGAATACTAATATTATATCACTATTTTTTAATCAACATCTTAGTAACATTCACTTTAGTATCATATTATCTCTATTCCAACAATATACTATAAAGTTTTCCCTATAAACCCAAATTATCAGAAAGTGTTAGTATCAGATTAATCCTTTATGATAAACAAAGATATTTCTTTACTGTACAGAGGTTGACTCAAAAATACAAGCATTTTTTAATTAATCAAGTCACACTTTATAGGTCAGTGGGAGTATGTTATTTAAGTGACAACTTGCTGCACATTTATATTGAATAACATGATTAGTATGTATTTAGTTTGTTTAAATAGGAAGATAATAAATAAAACAATACTGTATTTATATATGGTCACATATAATAAAAAAAACTGCTTTAAAATTTCAAGTTGCATTTATTCAGGGGTACATTGGAAAACTTGTTCACTCTCACTATCTGAAGTATAATAACTGAGATTCCCTTGCCTAAGGATGTATGAGTAAACTTGAGCTTGGAAAAAAAGAAGAAACAATCTTAAAATATCAACAAGGAGGAAGTCTTGAAAAGGCAAATAAGACATAAAAATGACTTCAAGGAGCATGCTATAGTTTCCTCTTTGAAAAATCAATATTCAATAATCATTTAAAGGAATAAAAGTGGTAAGCAAAAGTGGCATGGAGAAGTGTTCTGAAGAGTGACTCTGAATTATGAAATACCATTTCATATGCCAGAGTAGTAAAAGTGGAATACTAATTTGGTGCAACCAATTCATCCATTTCTAATTTACACTCCACACTGTGTCATTCATTTACTAATGCTTGAAATATATAGATGACTAACAAGATGACTCTCGCTCATCAGGACAACTCTTGACACCAAAACAGTAATGCAATTATCCCAAAAGCAATAGACTATTACCAAATTGATTTATGTGCTATCTCTAGGATACTTTAAAATTCATAGCCTATCACAGGAGTATAATATAAAATTCAACTGAGAGTTTAAAATTTAGCTCTGAAAGAATATCTAGCTTCACACATAATTGCAAGTTAATGTTTCAAAAATTGGAAAATATTTAACAGAAAGAACCAGAGTTAATTGAATATTTATCCCCCCAATATCCCCCCAATACAAAAATCAATATTCTTAAATGGCTGTTGGGATATCACGTAAAAGAGAAGGGGGAAAGCTGTACTCTGAAGCTGAGTGCTCACAAGAGCTAATATACTATTCAAATGAGATCAATCAAGATGTGACTATTTTTCTAAAATCTATTAGTTGATTTTGACATTAAATTAGAGAACTTGTTGTTCAAATACTCCAAGATGGAAAACTCACATGTCGTTTAAATACAAAGTTCTTAAAAATTATAATATGAAAAAGATTTATTCACCTGCTTGATAAACTAATGGAAGCATCACATCTAGTATGAGAGATTATTCTCCGTATGGTCTATTTTGCTTAATGTCGATATTCATTTGTGGAAAGATACTATGTTGAGGCATTAGCTGGTGTGCTTTCTACCATTCTGTCCTCAGAGACTCCTTCATTTTCACCCTGAAAGCATCTTTGAACCACCTCCTCACCACTCACAACAGCTAGACTGGAAGGTCTTGCCAGGGTTTCCCGTTAAGCTGTCCTATTGAAAGGAGCATGGCTAAGTGCTTGAGTGCGGACTCTTGAGCCAGACTTTAAGTTCAAATGCCAGCTTTGTAAGTTGATAATCAATTACTTTCAAGCGAGTTATCTAACCTCTATGTGCCTCAGTTTCCTCATATACAAAATAGGGTTGTTGTATGAGTGAGATTATATGCATAGATTGCTTAGAATAGCACTTGTCACGTAGTAAACATCATATGTTCACTATTATTAGTTGTTACCATGCTTAAAATTCACTAGTCCCAGTATCTAAACAGATTGAAATTCTTGCACAGTTTTTCCTCTTCTCCTAAAGACTAGACCAAGAGATGCCATGGTCAGGAGAAAAATAGAGTTAAGAGTTATGCAGAGTGTGTGGGGGTAGAGGGGACGAAGTGCGAGAGCAAGGATTCTTTACCCCACCTCCTGAGGCGGGGGGGAGGGGCAAGAAACTGGGACAGCCTGAAACCAAGGTCAGCCTATTTCCAAAAACCACACACCTGGTCTGATGCTTATCTCTTCCCTGAAACTCTATCCAGGTCCCCTCTTCACATTCCACCCCCACCCCAATATCAACAAATTTGCATTGAGCAGCCTGAGACTCTTTTGTATAATCCTTAAGAGAGGAGACTTTGATACTCCATGGGGAGGGAGGGACATATAGGGGAATCCTAGACCTGAACCAAGATGAATCTAAAAGAAATAGCTTGAAAGACCCCACTGAACTGGTGAGGCAATGGATTGTGCCCCTGCCACACATTTATTGCATTTTTACTATGTTCTAGAACTTTCTACAGGCATTATCTCCTTAATTTCCTCTCAAATTCTGTGGTATGATAATACTTATTCCAGTTCTTCTTTCCGGAATATAGTGGTAAGATAATCAAAGACATTTAAAAAAATTAATATGTAATGCCAAGATTTCTGTTTACGTTTCCTATCAAAGCATCCAAACATATAAAAGAAGCCCTGCATTTAGAATCAGAAGACCTAAATTTGAATGGACTCTGCTACCCACTAGTTAGATGATCTTATCAGGTCATATAGCCTTTTGAGACCTCAATATCCTCATTTATAAAATGGACACACAGCATTTGTAACCTTACAGAATTACTTTAAGACCACAGTGACATAATAAATTGTGAAAGCATTTTTAGAACTATAAAGTGCTATATAATTATCACACATAAATCTATAATCATATGTGAGCTGCTTCCTTGTAAATACTCAAAACCACCTCAATATAAATTCAATCTCTCCTATAAAATGCACACTCTGTGTAGAAATACAGTTTGGGGCTTTATCAACAATAATAGGTTTTTTTTTAGTAGTATTCTTTATTATTTTCTATAGAAAATTCTGCTTTAAATGTTCAATGATTAATATACTTCATTCCAAAGTTTCTTAATAAAATAATTGGAGAGGATAATAAAAAACATTAACTTATTTTGCTACATTTTGTGGGGGGCACTAAGAAACAGATTTTTTTTTTTTTAATAAGTGATCTCCTAGGATTCTAAAAAAAAAAAAAATGCCAAACACATATACAACTCCTGTATTGTGTGAAAAACAGTAATTATAGTGTCCTAAAACAGGTAGCCACATTGAAATCATAAAAATGGATAAAATATGTACTTATTGTATTGAAAAGTTGGAAGATAGGCAAATAACAGCTAAGTTCCTGTCCCAGGTTCTGATAATGACAGTGGTGGGGATGTCTGCCACTCAAAGAGGCCAAACTGATTACAAAGAACAGCCCCAGAGCAGTTTTCCATATTTGATTTAATTTTATTGTGTGAACTGGCATTTATTAAAGTCAAATTCTGATTAGTTGAGAGTTGATTATCTAGATTGTAAATTACATAGGGATTTTTTTGGTCTTTCATTCCCTCTGGCTCCTGAGTTTTGGTCATTTTACTGTTAATTAGCTCCTTTTGAATGGTGGGTAGACAAAGTAAAAAGAAACTCAAAAGATGCTGTGCTGTGTCTTAGCAATTCTAACAAACTCATTAGAGAGAATTTGGAAAAACTGGTTTGAGTTATTTGTAGATTTCTATCTTTCATTGTATTTGTGTTCTTCCTTATTTTGTCTCATTTAATTAATAAAATTTTATCTCCCTTCTGATAAATGGTAACTGTAAATGATTTCCTAAAAGTAAATTAATGATGCTTTTAAAAATTCTAATTTTGGTTCTCTGTATCTTATATTGTAGTACCAAAACATTATTTTTTATTTTATAACACACTGGAGGATTATTAAATTTATATAAATGTTATATTATTCTTCACATTCTATAATTTTAACTTAATTTTTTTAAAATGTATTCATGTTGGCATACACACCCACATACACTCACATACTTATACACCTTGCTTATTTTAAAATCCATACATTATTCTGTTAGATGGGTGTGTGATATTTATCTATTTTCCCAATTAGTGTAGTTTACTTTCTTCTGGTTTTTGCCATTATGAATTATGCTACAATGATAATTCTTTTTTTTTTAAGATTTTATTTATTTACTTGACACACAAAGAGAGGTCACAAGTAGGTAGAGGCAGGCAGAGAGAGAGGAGGAAGCAGGCTCCCTGCCGAGCAGAGAGCCCAATGTGGGGCTCGATCCCAGGATCCTGAGATCGTGACCTGAGCCGAAGGCAGAGGCTTTAACCCACTGAGCCACCCAGGAGCCCCTACAATGATAATTCTTGTACATTCTTCTTTATTAATTCATACAAGAGTTTCTCCATGGTATACATTGAGAGTTATAATTTCTGTGTCATGAGATACATCAGCTTTACTGTGTATTACCTAACTGATCTCCAAAGATTTGTACTATTTGATATTCCTACTAGGAGTATCTGAGACTTTGTCTCTCTAGTACTTGTCATTGTCAGGCATTTTGCTTTTTCTGTTTCATTTTTTGCCAGTGACAGGTGCAGGAAGTTCTTATATATATATTATTCACAGTTAAATTGGTGAAATTGAAAGGAAGGTATAGAGAGATTTCCTATACATGCACAGCTTCACCCATTATCAACATAACCCCCAAGTGGTATATTTATTTTATTCTGTGAACATATATTGACACCAATTGACAACACTGACAATCAAAGTCTATAATTTACATTAGGGTTCACTCTTGATGTTTCAGTACATTCTGTGGGTTTAAACAAATGTATAGTGACATATATTCATCATTATTTGCACTGGCCTAAAAGTCCTCTGTGTTCTGCTTATTTATCCCTCTCCTCCTCAGCCATGTACCAATCCCGGGCAATTACTGATCTTGTTACCATCTCCGTAATTCTGCCTTTTCCAGAATGTCATACAGCTGGAATCACACAGTATGTAGACTTTCAGACTGGTTTCTTTCACTTAGTAATATGTATTCAAATTTCCTCCATGTTTTTTCATGTCCTGCTAGCTTATTTCTTTTTAGCACTGAATAATATTCTTTTGTATTGATATACCACAAATTATTTATTCATTTACCTACTGAAGGACATCTTGCTCATGTAGAAAAACTTTAATCTTCTTCCTGTGTGTCTCTCCCTTATTCTTACATTATGGACACTCTATTGATACTTCTGATCACCAAATGTGTATGGGTTTTCTCACACCAAGCAAATCTCTGTGACACCAGCTGGGTGTGCTACAATTTAACTCAGTTCTGACACTTAACAGCTCAGTCCCTTGAGGCTGCCCCTACTTCAGATGCTAATCAGAACTAGTAGTTCTCAAGTTAATACAACTTCTATCCAACTTGGCTATACATCAAAAGTTCCTACAGTTTCCTTCTGCTTGGATTCAATTATTTGTTGGAGCAGCTCACAGAACTTCAGGAAACACTTGTATTTGCCATTTCATTAAAGGAGACACATGAACAGCCATATGAAGAGATATATAGGTGAGGTCTGGGGGGGTCTTCTGCCATTGGAGAGTTGGAGTGCATCATCCTCTGGTATGTGGATGTATTCACCCACTTGGAAGCTCTCTGAACTGTATGTGTTTGGGATTTTTATGGAGGCTTCATCATGTAGGTGTGACCAATCTTTAACTCCATTTCTAGCTCCTCTCCCCGCTCTGGAGAATGGGGGTGCTTTGGCTGAAAATTCCAGGCTTCTGACTAAGACTTGGTCTTTCTGATGACCAGTACCTATTTCAGAGCCATCTGAATCTGAATAACCCACCCAGAGTCCTCTCATTAGAACAAAAGAGACTCTGAGTATTTATAGGGATTTCAGGAGCTCTGTGCCAGGAATGGGGACAAAAACCAAATTGATATTTCTTACACGAAATCACAACATCAAGTTTCTTCCAAGTTTTGGCATTTTTAAATAAAGCTGCTATAAACATTCATGTTCAAGATTTTGTGTGGGCTTGAGTTTTCAACTCCTTTGGGTAAATACCAGGGAGTGTGATTTCTGGATCATATGGTAAGTGTATATTTAGTTTTGTCAGTCACAGCCGAACTGTCCTCCAAAGTGGCTGAATAATTTTGCATCTCACTAGGAGTACATGAGATTTCCTGCTATACCACAATCTTTCCAGCATTTGGTATTGTTTGTGTTCTGAATTTTGTCCATTCTAAAGGTGTGTAGTGGTATCTCATTGTTGTTTTAATTTGCATTTTCCTGATGATGAGTGATGTTGAGCATCTTTTCATATACTTATCTGCCATCTGTATATTTTCTTTGGTGAGATTCTCTTATGGTTTTAATTTGCATTTCCCTGATTGCTAGTGAAATTGAGCATCTTCATTCATTTATTGGCCACTTTAATTTTTTTCTCCTGTGAATGACCTATTCATATGCTTTGCATATTTTCATTGGGAAGTTGTACTTCTGGTTGTCACTCATGCTCTGCAAATATCTTCTTTCAGTTTGTGACTAGTTTTTCCACTTTGTTTATAGTTTCTTTTTATGCAAAAAGTTTTAGTTATAACATAGCAAATATATCAGAATTTTCTTTTATGATTTATGCTTATCTTGTCTCCTTCCTTACCCAAAGGTCAAAAATATATTATATTTGCCTTGAAACATTTTAAAGAATCGAATTTAATTTTGCACATGGATAAACAATTATCCATCACCACCACGATATTGTTTATCTAATATCCCATTGCAGAGGAGGAAAAAAATCTTTTTCCTTTACTCATCTTAGGTTTTCCAATTGAGGCACTTTAAATTAGATTGGTAAAAGGCAGATTAACAAGAGGAAAACAAAAAGAAGTTTATTAACATGCATCACACATACACACGGGAATACTCAGAGATGAGTAACTGAAAGGGATGATAGCCTCTTAGTAAAGAACAATCATTTTGCAGAGAAGTGACAAGACACAGGAAAAGGACTTTGAGCTTTAGAAGTGGCAAATTGTGGGAAGGTGAAAATATGGAGAAATAATTGTAGGTAAGGGCTAGTTAGTAAAATGTGTTGTTTCCTCTGGTGCCATCTCTGGGCTGGGGAGGATCTAGAACTGTCTCTAGTGATTAACTTCTATCCTTCCTGGTAGACAGAAGAAGAGAGACATTTTTACAAATTTATGCCCTGCTTTTAAGCAAACGTGGGGAGGGTGGGGAACTTTTCTTATATCTGCTTCTTAATAATCCTGATGCCAAAGTGGTGTATTTGGGGGTGGCCTATTCTACTACCCTTTACCATCTTTTCCTCCATTCACTTATAGTATCTTATCTCTCATCCATTATTGTCATATATGAGTGTGTGAATTTCTAGGATCTTTATATTCCTTGGCCTATTTATTTGTCCTGTGCCAATATCATTTTTGTTCACTTATTAAAATTCCTGATATCTGGTATGTTAAATATACTATCCCAGTTCTTCAAATTGTCTTAGCTATTCTTGGCCATGTGCTTTGGCAATTGTACTTTTAAAATTCCATGAAAAAGCCAAAGAAGAATATTAATGCAATTACATTAGGCTTAAGATTATTTAGGGGTGCATCATCTTCCTTCCCCAAAATAAACATATAAGCATAACTTTTCATTTATTCAGGTCTTTTTTCATGAGCTCTGCTAATTTTACTCTGTCTTACACCATACAACTTTTTCTTCTTTAAATAAGATCTTTTCTATTGATTGGTTTTAGTTAATATTAATATATTCATTTTTAGGAATGATATTGACTACTGTATGCTGTGTATTCTACTAATTTGTCTATAGATTCTTTTTAGTTCTCCACTTAGGTGATCATGTAGTTGACAAATGATGAGAGTTTTATCTCTTTTTTAATAATAATTATTTCTCTTATTCCTTTCCTTTTCTTCTCCCCATGATTATTTTCAATCACTGCATTTACTGTTAGCTAGGTTTTACTGTTGAATACAAGCCATCAGCGTAAGTATCCTTTTTTTGTCCCTGACTTAATGGAAATCTTCACCATTTTCTTGTAGGTTTTTGACAGATGACTTCGGTCAGACTGGTGAAATTCTTTTCCATTTATAGTTTTCTTGTGAGTTTTTATCAACAATGAGTTTGGGAATTTGTTAAAGGAGTTTTCAACTTAGTGGTTTTTTTGGGTGGCTTTGCTTATCTTCTGATCATGAGACTGTGACTATATCTGTCTTGTTTCTCAGCAGGAGACATAAGCAGCTCTAGACTTCAAGTAGCAAACCTCACTGTGGTTCCCTTTCTTGAGGGTGTACTTTAGGTCCTAGAAACTTTTGCCTATCTGTACCTCAAGTCAGGAAAACCCTACTAATCTGCTCTCTTAACAATTTTGCATTTTTTTCCCATTTCTGGCCAAAAATATGTTGACTTTGTATCTGAGAAGGCCATGTTTTTCTGATATTGTTATTTTATATTTTACCAATTTTTGGTATGCATTTGGAACAAAAAGTGTTATCAAACTGAACTTTCACACTTTTAAGTAAACAACAACATGAACTTGGTTTTCTTTTTCAGATATTTGATAGCTAAGTGTAATAATGTTCCAGGGCTACTCTAATAAAGTATCACATTTAAAGAGAATATCCTCCTCTGTCTCTCTTTTCTCCTCTTATAAGAGTATCCATCAAAACAGATTATGGGCCTACCCCAGTGACTTCATTTTCACTTGATTAGTCTGCAAGTAAGTACTTGCAAGTAAGTCTTCCAAGTAAGTACTTCACAAGTACTAGGGGTTAGGACTTCAACATATTTTTTTGGGACACACAATTCAATCCACAACACTAGGTGCATGCAGCCATCAATTATATATTGAATTTAACATTTGTTGTTATACAAATATCATCTATATTTCAATTTATGTATTTGTATATCCAAACATATAAATAGATGATAGATAGATAGATAGATAGATAGAAACACGTTTACACATATTTCTCTGATTTTCTCTTTGCATCATCTCAAATTCTGATCTCCATTTTTTCAGCCCTGGTTTGCTTCCCTTAATTCTATAAAACAATTTATCTCTTTGAATTTCAGTTGTAATCCTGATTGTATAACCTAGTAAAAAGCAATGTCTTAGTTTGGGCTGCTATAGCAAATTACCATAGACTAGTTGGCTTATAAACAACAGAAATTTATTTCTCACAGTTCTGGAGGTGGAAAGTCCATGATTGCCAGCATGGTCAGGTAGTTCTCATGATAGCCTTCTTCTGAGTTGCAAATTGCCAGCTTCTCCACACATGCCATAAAGAGGACTAGCAAACTCTCTGAGGTCTCTTTTGCTAATCCTATTTATGAGGGATCCACCCTCATGACCTAATTATCTCCAAAGACCCCACCTCAAATGTATGAAAATATTGAATATAATTGTCACTTTGGGGATTAGATTTCAATATATGAATTTGGGGAGATAGAAATATTCAATATATAACATGCAGAAAGGGTCCAAGCTTCTCATCCTAATAGCAACAAAGTACCTTAACAAGAATAATTTTTCAATCACAGCTTTCAAATAATAACAAACAAAAGGTGTATGTATGGAGCTCTTTTTCACTAGTATCAATACCTTCTTGTAATTGTGGAAATCGCTACTTTAAAAAAATCAGGCATTTAATACTGACTGGATAAGGAATAAGGCATAAAAACTCACCTGCAGTAAAATGTCAGAATTTTGTAGTAAACTAATGAATCAGAATACTGCTGCTCTAGGACACCCAAAAGAAAAGTGGAACAACCAAGGAACAGGACTTTTAAATTCATGGTTAAAATGACCTAAAAATGTACTGTGGAATGTAGTGTACATGTGTGTACTATGACAATGCAAAATATAACAAACTAGCTATTTATAAATTAAAGATTCCTCATCACTAATAAGTATGTGTGGAGTACATGCTATCTGTGAGATCAATGTGTCAAATTGTTATGTGAAACATTATACTTATTTAAGTATAAAATCTGTGTTAAGAGCTTGTGCATTGGTAGGTTGGGACAGGGAAGATATAAAGTAAATGTGCAAATTTCTTTAATGATCAGGAAATGAGTATATTTCTTCAATGTTGTCATTTATGTATGCCTCAAGCATTTTATGTATTTGACCAATAAATTCTAATTTCATTAGTGATGAGTAGAGAACATCAAAATCAACAAGTGTTAAACTATATAGGGCTTCTATGTTCCTAATGTTATTTTGTGGATTTTTTCAAAATCTCTTTATGTGGTAAAAATATAAGTCCTCCCAGAGGACAAGACCCCCAACCACTATCTTATGAATATATAAGTCAACAAAGAACTGGCCTATTTCAAGTACCATTGATAGACATTAGTCAATTTGCCTTCATTTCTACCATGACAAAAATACTATTTCTCTGCCTCACCTGCTGGACCATGCCAGCTGGTTAGATACCAAATCTCAAAAAGTACCAATTAAAATAAAAATAGCTAAATCTGGAATAAGTAACAAAATGCAGCTTTGGAACAGTGTGAAAATTTCTAAGTGATCATTATCGACACCTGTAGTCTGCTGTGCTTATGTTGACTTGCTGACAATTGTCTAGTGGTAGCACAAAAGGCTGAAAAGTAAAAGCAGAAAGATTCAACTTTCTTAGTGGTAATTAAACTCAATTTCTCACCGGTTTTTTTTTTTTAAGATTTTATTTAATTATTTGACAGAGAGAGAGATCACAAGTAGGCAGAGAGGCAGAGAGAGGGGGAAGCAGGCTCCCTGCTGAGCAGAGAGCCCAATGTGGGGCTCGATCCCAGGACCCTGGGATCATGACCTGAGCTGAAGGCAGAGGCTTAACCCACTGAGCCACCCAGGGGCCCCTCTCACCAGTTATTTTTTAAACTAACTAAGTTAATATTTATTGATATCAAACTGCAGCAACATTTATACCCCTAAATTTTTCATTATTCAAGTATAATTCAACAATAACATTCTGTGATATGTATAGTGGAAAAAAACATTTAAAAAAATCAACAAGGTACTTATTAGATCAGTTTCCTTGCCTGTAAAATGAGGAAATATGCCTAGTTCAGGAATGCATGGAAAGTGCCACTCTCAACTGCCACATCCAAGGTGGACATGGATCATGAGGATTTTTGTGATCTGGGTTATGAACAGTCTGCTCTATCAGGCTTTGATGTAGATTGTTGTGTTCCTAAAATCTGTGGGCTGAAAGAATAGTTGCTTGTCTTTCCTCCATATACTCAATATACTATGAGGTAACACGGACAACATAATTGTATAAGGGACTATCATTTAGACAAGGAAACAATAAAGAAACACTAATCAGTGGTCTACAACAATGCAGGAATCCTACAGGATCTGACATTAGGAAAATCTTTCACCCTGGGTTGGAACATTCATGATTAGACCTGAGTCTGCTCTTTGGGTGGGAAACCCTTGCCCACCCTCCATTATGGTCCTTGTCTTTCCCTCTGCAAGGTTCTTCACTTCCATTCGTCTTACCTGACAGATTTGAAATGAATATTAGAAAATATTTCTTCTTTTCAAGCTGTCCATTTTCAACTTATGCAAGGGGTACTGAGCAAATGTAGTTTTGAGTTCCAAAATGTCAAAAGCCTTTGGCTTAGACCAAAGCCCTGGCTATGATTTTTTCAGTAACACAATTTTTTTCAAAAACTTAGTTCTCAGAGTGCCCAGGTGGCTCAGTAGGGTAAGCATCTGCCTTCAGCTCAGGTCATGATCTCAGGGCCCTGGGCTTGAGGTCCACATCTAGCTCTCTGCTCAGCAAGGGAGGTCGCTTCTCCTTCTCACCCTCCCTATGTGCTCAGCTTCTCTCTCTCTTTCTCTCTCAAATAAATAAATAAAATATTTTAAAAAACAAAACAAAATAAAACTTAGTTCTCTTTGCTTCCAGTTGGTTTTAAAAGCCAGTAAACACCTAAATTTGTTTTGACCCTGATTTCTTTTGTTTCTTATAACTTCTGACTTCCATTGTCAATGTAATTATGGTGACCTTATATAAGGCCATCTGAAACATAAAGTTGGAAAACCATACCTTCATCTAATCTGTGCTCTCAATTACTTTATCAAACTAAGAAGTTTGACTAGGCTTTTATTTTTCTTGTGGCTTTTTTAAAATCCCAACTCTTAACACTGATATCTGGAAACAGCTTTTTCAACCTATTGATCCTGAATTTCTGGGCTTTTTAGGATACCTCTTATTTATGGTAGCAAAACTTGCCAATTCTTTCTTAAGCTTATTTTTTCTTATAATGTTTCATCAAATCTACCAATAATAATCGATACACACTAAGGGTTTTTTTTTTTAACCTAATAATATTTCCAAGAGCTGCTTTCTTAGTAGATAAACTTTGCCTTTTAGTTTACTCCAGGTAACAGTGTGCCAAATGGACTGTCAGTGTACAAAAATGAATTTACAGCTTTCCAGCCTTTTCTTTAGTTGTCAATGCCTGTATTAATTGGGAAATTAATACTTTCTTCTTTAACAAACATTTCCCAAAATTTCAGAAGCATAACTCTTACAAATGTACTTTTTGCTCATGTTGCAGTCTTTTGTGGGTTTGGCAGAAATTCTAAAAAGTTTCTTAGAAATGTGTCTAAGTTGGGGCACCTGGGTGGCTCAGCATGTTAAAGCCTCTGCCTTTGGCTAGGGTCATGATCCCAGGGTCCTGGGATCGAGCCCCACATCGGGCTCTCTGCTCCACGGGTAGACTGCTTCCTCCTCTGCCTGCCTCTCTGCCTACTTGTGATCTCTGTCTGTCAAATAAATAAATAAAATCTTTAAAAAGAAAAGAAAAAAGAAATGTGACTAAGTAAATCAGACTTCTAAGGAAGGTAAATTTAGGACTAAGGATTAGTTCTTTACTCGCAGCCCCATAAGAAAAAGGGGAGCTTAAAAGATCTTATAAAATATTTTAAGTCTAGGCCTAGAATTAGTGCATTATTTGTGTCCTTTTCTTATTGGCCTTAACTCAGTCACCTGGTCCCACTGAGACATCAGAGAAACTGGAAACAATTGTCTTTTATTTGACGAAAGAAAACCATAATAACATTGTGAGCTTAGAGCTTTGTAGATGCTATAAACACTCTTAATTTCTATTGTTATCACTCATTTAAATGTGATCATTATTTCACATTTAATCTTAATGAATATTTTCACTGACTACAGAATTCTAGCATGGCAGTTATTTCCTCTTAGCAAATTGAAACCATCATCCATTGATACCTGTTTTCCCATTGTGACTGTTGAGCATTCAGATGTTACTATAACTATTCTCTTTTGAAATATTCTATCAACCTCCATTCCTTACTTTCAAGATTTTCTCCCCTTCTTATGTATGTTTGCAAGTTTGTATTTGCAGTTTTCATAGGTTGTAGTTAAGCATTCATGCTGGGTTTCTTATATAAATTGTAGATTACTGTAATCAAATAGTCAACCAGGATAATTTCTTCTTTGTACAAATATTGCAATTAATAATTGAAGAAAGAAGGATCGAACTATATCCATTTCCTAAGTCCTAATCTATGAATGGATTTAAGCAATGCCTTCTATCTGTTTAACAAATCACCCCAATTTTTTGTGGATTAAATAATCTTTTATTTTGCTCATATTTTGTAAATCAGGAATCAGAATGGGCTTGGCTGGGCATCTCTCACTTGGGAGTCTCTCACGAAGTTGAAGGCAATGGGTGGCTGAGGCTACTGTGATCTGAAAACTCAGCTGGACTGAATATCCAAGATAATCCACTCATGTAAAAGATGATGCTGGCTGTCAATGAGAGCTCTAAAGTATCAGGTGGATTTTTCAGCATGATAGTCTCAAAGTTATCAGACTTGGCATATGACAGGTGACACCCCTTAGTGCAGGATTTCTTAATTTTAGCACTACTGATATTTTTGGACTAGATGATTCTTTGTTATAGAGAGCTGTCTTGTGCACTGTAGGATGTTCAGCAGCATTGCTGTCTTCTACTCAATAGACAGCAGTAGTAAAACCCTCTCAGCTGTGACAACCAAAAATATCTCAGACCAAATGTCCCCTGAGGAGAAAGAAGGAGATCATAGATCACTTTTGGTAGGGAACCATTGTCCAAGAGTAAGCACCCAAAACAAGCTAAGTGGAAACTTGCATGATTTTTCTCTCACCTAGTTTTGAAAGGCTCATAACATTATTTTCACTGCATTCTATTGGTTATAAGAAAATCACTAAAGTACACTGAGATTCATGTGGAAAGCTTATATATCCCACACTTTGATGGTGGGAGTATCAAAAAAATTTTAACATTTTTTTTTAAGATTTTATTTATTTATTTGACAGGGACAGATCATAAGTAGGCAGAGAGGCAGGCAGAGAGAGAGAGAGAGGGAAGCAGGCTCCCCGCTGAGCAGAGAGCCCGACGCAGGACTCGATCCCAGGACCCGAGCCGAAGTCAGAGGCTTAACCCACTGAGCCACCCAGGTGCCCAAAAAATTTAACATTTTAAAATAGCTACAAATGATCATCAACATCAGAAAGAAAAAAAGAAAGAGGAAAAAAATGAAAACACGTGAAACTGATAAAGCTTCTAGCTCTAACCAGAAATTTATAGAAACACAGGGAATATGCTAAATGACACATAAGAATTTAATGAGCAAAATCCAGTCAATCCAGATCATGGAAGGGTCTAAAAATAAAAGACCCGGTTTGTGTAACAAATGAAATTCAAGCTCCAACAAGTCATTGAGAAGCCTACAGATGAACAGAGAGTGAAGAGTAATATCAAACATTGAAATGTATATACTTTATTTGAATTCTGATTCAAAAAATGATGAAAAATTATGAGATATTTAGTGAATTTGAATACTATGTATTTAATACTAAGAAATTATTCTTAAGCTTCCAGCTCTGATAGTGGTGTTGTGTTTTTATTTCAAAAATGAAACATCTCCTGAAATATTTGAAGTTGAAATAATATGATGTCTGGCATTTGCTTCAAAATAATATGGGATGAAGGAGCAGTCATTTCTAATTCTTAAAATCATATGGATATATGAATCTTTACTCATAGTATTGAGAAGATGGTCACAACCTTATTCACTAATTTTAGTTATTTTTTTCTAAATTGTTAAATATATTTCAGTAAATCTTAAGAGATAATGTTTAATGATTTAAAATTTTTATTCAAATTATAAAATATATACCTATGATAAAGAATTTTGAAAGCATAGAAAACCTTGAGGGAAAAATAACAAGACATTAAAACTCAGAGAAAACCAATGTTAAATTCTAATGTTTCCTTTTTATCATATTTTTAATGCATGGGCATAATGTAAAGGTAATTAGGATAACACTATATATGCCAGTTTCCCAACCAACATTATATAATGTTCATTTTCTCATTTTCCCAAATTCTTCAATAACTCTCTCCCAAGAAAATTTTACAGTTGTAGTCACATAAGTCTTATACAAACAAGGTAGTTCCAAGGTCTTTTGTTGAGTATTTTTTTTTTAATTTTTATTTATTTGTCAGAGAGAGAGGAGAGCGAGCAAGCACAGGCAGACAGAATGGCAGGCAGAAGCAGAGGGAGAAGCAGGCTCCCTGATGAGCAAGGAGCCCGATGTGGGACTCGATCCCAGGACGCTGGGATCATGACCTGAGCCGAAGGCAGCTGCTTAACCAACTGAGCCACCCAGGCGTCCCTTTTGTTGAGTATTTTAAAAACATATTACTGTAAATGAAAATTCATTTTTGCTTATGTATACCGATTGGCTATGAATAGCATATTTTAAAAATTTTTTTAAAAGAAAAGTTTTAAAACTCAACTTATTTATTTTAGGATTTTCTCTTGGATTTTCCCAATAAAATTTGCAAAATTTTTTCATCTTCCCAATGATTATATTATTTTTGCTTCCTTTCTTTCTTTACTCTGGCAAAACCAGCAATAAACTGGTTAAATAATAATGGTATTAACCATTACATTTTTAAAATATGTATTCTCCAAAATTTATCAGTATCAGGTGACATAATTTGAATGTTTCCAAACCTAAGATGTCATTTTGGTTTTTGTCGATCCTCAAGGGATACAGTTTCACAGAAGTCTCTGGTCTAGGATACATTAGAATTCTCACAAAACGGTCATTGTAATCCATAGGATCAGATCTAATTTAATCATTATAATTGGGTCAGCTCCAGGAAAACTTGAGAATGATTCCAAAAGCCTTAAGTTCATAAACTCTTTGGGGGTGCATTCTAATTATTGCTCTAAATGATGTAGGGATAGAGAGCTGAAATGAAATCAGGGACTCAGCTCAAAGCCTTCAGGATATTTGGAGCTATAACAGCCCACAACACAACACCAACCAAGATTTTAAAATGATGGACATTTGAAAACAGTTTCTTATCCCGAGGTCAGATGGCAAAGAGAAAGACAGCTTCATACTGAATAAATGACGATTTCCATAGAGGCACAGCTATGGCTCCCAGATTTTATATTCTGGACATCAAAGTCAGTAGCCAGCCACGGGGACATAAAATAGTGGCAGATGGCACTTTTGCACTTCATTTAAAGCAAAAGAATGATAATCATATAAGTCCTAATATGCTGTCTGGTCAAAGAGATAATTCTAAAACAGTGAAAAATATCAATCAGTTCTGACCAGTCATGTTTGTCAGCCAGTTATGTAATAAATTGAATACTATACAAAGTACCATTTTCAAATTTTCTTTGTTTCAGAAGATAAAGGCAGAAATTGTAAAAGCTGTTATATCTACTCTGTCTCTATTAAAGATTAGAAAAAATTGAACCAGATAAATGATTGTATACACTATCTCTTTTATAAAAACTGGGTCTGGTCTGTACCAGTAGGTGAGTTTCAGTCTCTCTACTTTCTTCTTTTCTTTTCTTTTTCTTTTTCTTTTTCTTTTTCTTTTTTTGAATATATCATATCCAACTAGCTAAACCCAGCAAGAAGAATAACTCTAGGTTGATTATGGAAAGCTTTGATAATCAGTAAACTCCCAGTCATTGGAGATACCTAAATAGGATCTGGATAATAATGATTGGCAATTTTGTTTAAAATGGATTCAAACATCAGAAGATTGGTTGGATTTTATGACCTATAGTGTCACATCCACTGATGAATTTATTTTATTCTTTAAAATCATAAAGTAAAGTTTTTTGACATTCTTCCATGTGCCAGTTTTCTATTACAGAGTAACAAACCACTCAATAACTTACTAGTGTAAAACAACAGTTTTATTATCCTCATGAATTCTGATCTGGAATTCAGATAAGGCATAGTAAGCATGGTTTGCAATCTCTGCTTCATGGTTTCTGAGGTCTCCATAAAATAGAAACAATACAAAAAGAGTTTCTCCTTACAATGCAACAAAAGAGAAATCAAAACCAACCAAACAAATAAAATACCTCAAATCCCTCCAAAATTATTTTTTCATTTGGAATTAAAAAACAGCAACCAACTCTCCATGAAACAACTCTTGGATTAAAAAGAAAAATAAACATCCTGAAATTACAGTATTTCTAGAACATACTTATAATGGAAATACTACATATCAAAATCTATGATATAATAAAAGTAGTGATTTGAAGAAAATCCACAGCCTTACATAAGTATATCAATAAAAATGATATATTATTTTCTAACTCAAAAGTTTGAAAAGGGATACAAAAGTATACAAAAGGGGAAACTGTAGGATAAAAACAGGGATCCATGAGATTAGAAAAAGGATAGACATAATAATGGTTTTTTAAAATATCTAATAATATAAACAAGCCATTAGCTAATCTAATTTTGAAAATATGAGAGAAAGCACAAATATACAAAATAAGGAGTAACAAGGGGAAAATAACCATCAAAATATATATATATATGCACATATATGTGTGTATGACTAATTTCTGTAATTTGATCCAAATAACAAAACTCAAAATGAAATAATGGATAATTTTCTATAAAATGAACTCAATAAAACTGACCACAGTAGAAATAGAAAGCTTATATAGACCAATTTCCATAGGCACTACTGCAAAAAGTTATTAAAGCACAATTTACATAGTCACCAAGCCCAGATAGTTTACCAGGGAATTCTACAAAATCTTCAGAAACTATGTAATATTAATATTGTTAATGTCAAAACAAATACTAATCTTGAATTGTTTCGGAACACAAAGGAAAATTTTTGAATTTTTATGAACAAAATAGAACATGGACATCTAAACCTGATAAAGATTCCTCTCTCTCTCTCTCTCTCTCTCTCTCTCTCTCTCACACACACACACACACACACACAGACACAAATAGCTATAGATCAATCTCATGGAATGTTAATGTAAAACGATCCTATAGGCAACTGGTTTTTATGCCTGACTGGTTGAATTCAATAAAATACTTGAAACATATTTATATTTACATCCATTCTATTTTTTTAAAAATTATCACCTAACAGTGTGATGGTCATCCACAGAGATGTCCAATGAATTTACCTAACAGAGAAAAGTGAACTTATCAGAACTTACCAGAAAAGCGAACTTCGTAGGCTGCCTAAGCAATAGAACACATTTCTTGACTTTCAGAGTGAATCCCAAGCGGCAGTAGAAGTTTTAACTGTTTATTTTGTTTCTGTCTTCTGTTCCTGCATTGAATTTATCTTGATTTTGTTTCTGATTTACATAAACTGGTAAGTTATTATCCTCTGGTGAGGTAGCAATGATTGAAAGTTTATTCTATAGTCTTATACAGGTGTTGGCAAATTAATTTTGCAAAAGGCTGGATAGTAAATATTTTGGGTTTTGAGAGTCATATAGTCTTTGTTGCAACTACTCAACCCTGTCATTGTACTATAAAAACAAACAGACATTATGTAAATGAATAAACATGATTGGGTTAAATAAAATTTTATGTATGGGAACTAAAGTTTTAATTTTTTAAATTTTAATGTGTCAGAAAATATTATTATTTTACACTTAAAAGTGTAAAATCTATTCTTTGTGAAACATCAAAAATGGGCAGTAAGCCAATTTGGCCACAGGCTGACTTGCCAACCTCTGATCTAACCATTTGGTGATTACTGTTCAATGATAATAAACTTCTATTTTCTGAAAAGAAAATCTCATTTTTTAGTCTTTTTGATTAAGTTCCATTTTGAATTCAAATTGATTTAAAAATTCTGTACTCATTGGGAAGAATAGCATTTGATGTATGGAACAATATATCTTTGTGTTTGTGCTTAGTTTTGATCTATAGCTGAGGTTGTACAACTGATGAATTACAGTATTCTATGTGTTTCTTTGTCTGTATTTAAATGCTTTTACATGTCATTGTTTTTCTACTTCTGGAAGCTTCAATGAATTATTCTATTTGTTTCTTAAATTAAAATAACTCTGTTGGGATTGGCTTATAGAGATAAATAAGCACTTTTATAAATAAAATATTTCTAAAATTCCCAGAAAATAAGAGAATTAAACTTCTAATAGTTTAAATGAGCTGGACTTTAAAAAATCCTTCTTACAGAAATTGTTAGCACAGAAACATTTTGGAAGTGAGCTAGTTTAAAATATTTATTTTAAATAAATAAAGGTTTTTCCCCTGATTTATCAGTGTTAAGTATTATACAAACTCATATTTTATTCTACTTGGGTTTTTATCACCTAGATAATGTTATTCTGGAAATCCTAAATTCATACAGTTTGATAGATCAATATACTGACAACTCTTACATGATATTCAAGTTATGAATAATATATATATTTATATTTAATTAAATTAAAGCATCATGTTAGTAAACTTTTTAAATTGATAGTAATTTATAGTGTGTTAAGTTAAATATAATTTCTAAAACTTTCAATTAATGTTAAATTGAGCAATTAATAGGTAATTCTTAGAATATGTAGATATTTTTTAAGATTTTATTTATTTATTTGCGAGAGAGAGAGAGATCACAAGTAGGCAGAGAGGCAGGCAGAGAGAGAGGGGGAAGCAGGCTCCCTGCTGAGCAGAGAGCCTGATGTGGTGCTCACTCCCAGGACCCTGAGATCATGACCTGAGCTGAAGGCAGAGGCTCAGCCCACTGAGCCACCCAGGTGCCCCATGTAGGTATTTTATAAATGAGATGGAATACTGAAACATTGATCAAAGACTAATTTATTTTTAAATACTCTTGCTTCTCGTTTTTATATGCTACAGAAAGTTTCTATCTTTGGGGCATGAGTTTATCTGCCTAGATTTATAACACTTGGTTCTGAAAAGAAGCTATGGAATGTGCTATAATTCACATTTTGTTTTGATGAATTTGCTTCCTTGGTTTTCTGATTAATGCCTTCACCTAAAACAAGTGTTAGCAAATGATGTCCCATAGGCTATATTTGGCCAGTCACCTGTTTTTATAAATAAAATTTTACTGGAACACAGCTAAACTCATTCATTTACATTTGTCTATAGCTGCTTTTTGCTATAACAAGAGTTGAGTAGTTGCAACAGAGACTATGGGGCCTGTAAATCGTAAAATATCAGTTTCTTGCCATTTATAGATAGTGTTTGATGACCCTTACCTTAAATATGAAAGAAATGCACATTAAAAACAGATTCTGTATCTTACGAGAAGCCATGTCTGTATTTTATATTATCTTTATCATGTCCTAGACTATTAATAATAAACAGTTTCCTTCTCAATGAAAGAGCTAGGATTTCTTACAATAGTTTCTTTCCTTCTATATTTATTTTTAAGTGCTTTGTCACTTTGATTAATTTGATAATCAATTGTTGTTTTTCTGGCACTCATGATCCTATCCATTTTAATCAAATGCTTATGTGCCTTTAATAACTTTCACTTGGTTTCCTAAGATTGGACCTTAATTTAGACAACATTTCTTAATTAGACACACAATGTAAAAGCTGTATGGGAAGAATTATTAAATCAAAAGTGACACTCTTGGGTTAAGTTTGCATACTTTATAAGAAAGCCTAAGAGCTTTCTCAATACTTTTTCTAAACATTGTGTTTTTATCTTTAGGGGAAAGACTGATCAAAATCTTTATGAAATACATATTTATTATACCCAGTTAGAGAATATTACTCTCCACCATTCTATTACTAGTTGCAGTAATAGAATCACAGTGATTTAAGTGTTTATAGTCTACAGATACCTTTTGATATTCTTCAATGCATGTTTTAAGGTTCTGCTGTAAATTACAGATCAGAGTTTATGTCTTCAAGAAGGGCAATCTGACAGTTTCTTCAACAAATGGTGCTGGGAAAACTGCATAGCAACATGTAAAGGGATGAAATGGATCACTTTCTTATATCACTTTCTTATACCACCTTGCACAAAAATAAACCCAAAATGGATGAAAGACCTAAATATGAGATAGGAAACTATCAAAATGGTAGAGAGGAACATGGGCAGTAACTTCTTTGACATCAGCTTCAGGAACTTCTTACCAAATATGTCTCTGGAAGCAAGGGAAATAAAACCAAAAATAAACTATTGAGACTTCATCAAAATAAAAATCAAAATAAAAATCTTCTGAGCCTGGGAGGTGCCTGGGTGGCTCAGTTGTTAAGCGGCTGCTTTTGGCTTGGGTCATGATCTTGGGGTCCAGGGATTGAGACCTGCATCAGGCTCTCTGCTGAGGGAGGGGCTGCCTCTCCCTCTCACACTCCCCTGCTTCTGTTCCCTCTCTCGTTGTGTCTTTCTCTGTCAAATAAATAAATAAAATCTAAAAAAAAGAAAAAATCTTTTGAGCCTGGGTGGGTCAGTCGTTAGGTGTCTCTCTTTGGCTCAGGTCATGATTCCAAAGTCCCAGGAAGCCCTACATTGTTTTCCCTTCTCAGCAGGGAGACTGCTTCTCCCTCTGCCCCCACCCTGCTCTTGCTCTCTCTCTCTCTCACTCCCTCTTTCTCTCAAATAAATAAATAAAATCTTAAAAATAAATAAAAATCTTCTGCATAGCAAAGAAAACAATCAACAAAACTAAAAGGCAACCTACAGAATGGAAGAAGATTTTGCAAATGACATAGCTGATAAAGGGTTAGTATCCAAAATATATGAAGAACTTATCAAACACAACACCCAAGAAACAAATAATCCTGTTAATAAATGGGCAGAAGACATGAATAGACATTTTTCCAAAGAAGACATCCATATGGCTAACACATGAAAAGATGCTCAACATCACTCATCATCTGGGAAATACAAATAAAAACTACAATGAGATATCACCTCTTACCTGTTAGAATGACTAAAATTAACAACACAGGAAACAACAGGTGTTGGTGAGGATTCAGAGAAAGGGGAATTCTGTTACACTGTTGGTGGAAATGCAAACTCGAGCAGTCACTCAGAACAGCATGGAGCTTCCTCAAAAAGTTAAAAATAGAGCTACACTACAATCCTGCAATTGCACTAGTAGGTATTTACCCAAAGGATACAAAAGTACTGATTTAAAAGGACATATGCCACATCTTCTTTATCCATTGGAGTATTATGCCTCCACCAGAAAGGATGAATACCCAATTTTTGTATCAACATGGACTGGACTGGAGATTATGCTGAGTGAAATAAGTCAAGCAGAGAGAGTCAATTATCATATGGTTTCACTTATGGAACATAAGGAATAACATGGATAACACTGGGGGGAGAAGAGGAGAAGTGAGTTGGGGGAAATTGGAGGGGGAGACAAACCATGAGAGACTGTGAACACTGAGGAACAAATAGGGTTTTGGAGGTGAGGGGAGTGGGGGTTTGGGTGAGCCTGGTGGTGGGCATTAAGGAGGACACATATTGCATGGAGCACTGGGTATGGTACATAAACAATGAATCTTGGAACACTGAAAATAAATAAATAAATAAATAAATAAGGACATATCCCTTCCAATGTTTATAGCACATCATCAACAATTGCCAAATTATGGGGGGAAAAATAGCCAAATTATGGAAAGAGCCCAAGTGTCCATCCACTGATGAATGGACAAAGATGTGCTACACACACACACACACACACACATACACACAGTGGAATATTAGCCATAAAAAAGAATGAAAGTCTTATCATTTGCAATGACGTGGATGGAGCTAGAGTTTATTATACTAAGCAAAATAAGTTAGTCAGAGAAAGACAAATACCATGTGATTTCACTCATATGGAATTTAAAAAACCAAACAGGTGAACATAGGGGAAAATAGAGGCAAACCATAAAACAGACTCTTGACTATAGAGAACAAACTGAGGGTTACTGGAGGGGAGGGGTGTTGGGAGATCAGTTAAATGGGTAATGGGTACTAAGGATGGCACATGTGATGAGCACTGGGTGTTGTATGTTAAGTGATGATTCACTAGATTCAACACTCGAAAGTAATATAACTAACATAACATACAGTTCTTGTATGTCAACTAACTGGAGTTTAAAACTTGAAAAAAGAAAAAAAAAGGCAATCTGAAAGCCTTTTGGAAAGGACTGTACAAGATACTCTAAACAACTGACACCTCAAAGAATAGTCTTTAGGTACAAACTCTTCAGCTGACATTACGTAGGTAACCTTCAAACCATACCATTAGACTGAGTCAGGATTTCTAGGACTCTTTTTAGTCCAGAGGTAAAAGGCTTCAGGAAACCAGACAGCTGACCCAAATTCATCAGATAAGAATTAAGTAGCACTCACCGAACTGCTTAGAAAAATTTTATCATCACTATTTGCTTAGATTATTGTCAATGCTATTTTAGTGCTCTTTTTTATGACTGTATGAAAAAATCCTTTCTCAAACTAGTTCTAACACTTATTTAAATAGACTTCTTTCATAAACTAAAATGAAACATTTTGAAGTGATATCTGCTTCTCAGTGAAACCCCAGATTCAGAAACTCTTACTGATGTCCTTTCTTTAATTGCAATTGTCACTTGCATAGGTTTAAGTAGAATCTGTCTTTCTTTTTTAAGGCAATAATTGCACAAATTGATTATCCAACCAAAACCTTACCTTCAGTGGCATATTTGAGACTGATTCTCATTCAGTCAGTTACTACAAGCTGCCCAGGCTCCCCTATGACAAAAAACTCTTAGTAAGCTATATATGAAAGTGCTTACCAACTTAATGTAACAAAGTACCTACAAACCCTATAGCAAACATCATACCTAATGGTGAAATATTTTAAAAGTTTCTTTTCAAAAATCAGAAACAAGTCAAGAATGCCTATTACTTCTATTTCTATTCATCATTATACTTAGTATATGTACAATAAAACAATAAAAGAAAATCAAATTACAAACATTAGAAACAAAGTGGCCATTATTCAAAGATAAAATGAAAGTCAAGATTCTATAGATAAACTTAGATTAAGTTAAAGAGTTTAGAAAAGTTGCTGGATATACCATAGCCACTTATATTCCATGCAGCAACAAGTGGTTAGAAGGTAAAATTTAGGATTACACCTGATTTAGGGGAAAATGTGCCTTTTCTGAAGAAAAAACTTAAATGCAGTTTTCTATATTCATGGATAGGAATTCTTACTATCATAAAGATTTCAATCCTCCCCCAAACTGATCTATAAAGTCAATGGCATTTCAATAAAAATTACCAAAAAAAGCTTTGTTTCTATAAATTGAAAATTGTTAAATTTTATATGATTAACCAAAGAGATAGGTTTAGCCAAAACACTCTTGAATAACTAGGTAGGCGAGTTGCTCCAACAAATATCAAGACCTACTATGAAATTATTATATTAATTAAAATTTTCTGATGTTGAGGTGCCTGGGTGGCTCAGCCATTAAGTGTCTGCCTTTGGCTCAGGTCATGGTCCCAGGGTTCTGGGTTCAAGCCCCACATCGGGCTCCCTGCTAAGTGGGAAGCCTGCTTCTCCCTCTCCCACTCTCCCTTCTTCTGTTCCCCTCTCTCTGTCTCTCTCTCTGCCAAATAAATAATAAAATTAAAATCTTTAATAAATAAATAAATAAACAAACAAAATAAAAATAAAGCTCTGTGGTGTTCACACAGAGATAGGAAAATAAAGTAATGAACAGAATAGAAGACCCAACACAAGCCTGTGCATGTATAAAAAAGGATAGATTTGTAATTGCAAAAGGAGTTATTAATAAATGAGGGGATGGCAGTTTTCCAAATGGAAGAACAACTAAAATGGTTCCTACCTCACGTAGTACATGAAAATCAATTTTAAGTGAATTAAAGAACTTGAATATTAAAGGAAAATCTACATAGTTTTAAAAAGAGAATATTGGGGCACTTGGGTGGCACAGTCAGTTGAGTGTCAGACTCTTGGTTTTGGTTCAGGTCATGATCTCAGGATCCTGGGATCAAGCCCAGAGTCAGGATCCCTGCTCAGTACAGAATCTGCTTAAGATTCTCCCTCTCCCTTTGCCCCAGCCACCCACATGTGTGTGCTCTTTCTCTCTCAAATAAATAAATAAATCTTTAAAAAATAAAATAAAAAGAGAATATAGAAGAGGATCTTCAGAACTTCAAGTTAGGAAAGGATTTCTTATTATCCTAAAAGTACCAAGGATAAAAAGGATTTTTGAATACATATAGATACAAGAGAGACTTACATCAGAAGTCTTTCTTCAAAAGACATAACAGAAAATGTGTTTACAATTAGAAACAATGCAACATAGAGAACTGACAATGATTATATTCAGGGTATGTAAAGAATTCCTATGAAGCCATAAGAAAATGGCAGTCTCAAAGTCACCATGTTGGCTTCACTGAATAACAATATTACCCTAAAACTCAGCAGTTATAAAACAAAGAACATTTATTATTTCACTGTCTCTGTTGGTCAGGAACCAGGTGAGGGGTGGCTCAGTGCATCTTACCCAGGTCTCTCAAAAGGCTGCAACCAAGGTGCCAGGGGGTACCACAGTTCATATGAAGATTCCGTCAAGGCAGAAGCTCCTTCTGTGCTCACTGACATGGTTTTTGGTTGTTGGCAAGATTCAGTTCTTGGCAGTGTGTTGGATTAAGGGCCCCAGTTCCTTGCAGCTTTTAGCCAGCAGCCTCCCTCAGTTCCTTAACATGTGGACCCGTCCTTGGGAGCTCACAACACAACTTCTGACTTCACTCAGAGTAATAGAGAGTGAACAAAGAAGAGAGAGCAAACAAGACTAAAGCCACGGACTACTTGGAACCTAATCTCAGAATTGACATCCCATCATTTTTTCCCACATTTTATTTGTTACAAGCAAATCACGAGGTCTAGCTCTCACTCAGGAAGAGATTACAAAAGGGCATGAAAACCAGGAGAAAAGGATCACTAGAGATAATGACCTATTATTGTCATGATAGAAATGTACAGAATAAAAACAGTCAATAAACTTATTAAGAGATATTTACTTAGAAAAACTAAAAGTCTGACAATACTAAATGTTGGCAAGGATTTGCAGAAATAAAAGTGATAAAAATGTAAACTGATATGACTTTAGAAAATAAAGTTCTTCTCACTTAAATAAAATTCAACTGGCACATCATCATTATCATCATCACATTGGCATCAACATCAACATCACACTGGCAATTCCATACTCCAAAACCTAGTAATCTAAAACTCTCAAGTATATATCCTAGAGCTTGCACATTAGAAGACATTCTTAGCCACATTGTTCATAAGAGCAAAAAAGTTAGAAACTAGAATGGATAAACAAATGGTAGTAGATTGATACAACAGAATACTCAATAGCTATATATATCAATAAATACCAGGTGAGGAAAGCAAATCACAGACAAGCAATATGGTATGATCCAATATAAGTGTTCAAAAAAGGAAAAGCTAAATATGGGGCACCTAGGTGGCTCAGCTGGTTAAGTGTCTGACTCTTGGTTTCAGTTCAGGTTGTGATCTCGGGCCCCCATCTCACGGTCATAAGATCAAGCCCCATGTCAGGCTCTGTACTCCACCAGGCATCTGCTTGGAGATTCTCTCCCTCTGCTCCTTCCCCAGGCCCTCTTTCTTTCTCTCAATCAAGTAATAAATCATTTTTTTAAAGGAAAAGCTAAACAGTAGCAATTTTAGGAATACATTTATATAGCGTTACATCAATTAAAAAAAAAGCAAAGCAAATGAATGATGTGTACAAAATTAAAACTAGTTCCATGTAAGTGGGAGAAAGGGAGAAATAATGAAAAGGAGCTTGTAGGAAGCTTCCATAAGGACTGTGGTTCAAGAACCCATGAACAATTGAATAAATAACTCCTCATATTTCAATGAATATATACCCTGAATAAAATGAGGGTATTCTTATATCAACGTCATCCTTACTGCTTTCTGTTTTTCTCCACCGAACACTTTTAAATATTGAGAGTGTATGTGACTTTATGTTTCCTTGAAATACATTCTGGAAACAAGGGAATAAAATAACTAACAAAGTAATATAATTATCTGAATTATAACTACAGCAATGAACTAAAATTTGGTTCTCACAGTAGTGTCCAGTATTTTCATATGATGAATTTACAAAATAATTTTTAAGAAAACAGAGAAACACAGGAGCCGTATACATAAAAAATTAAAATATACAAAGGAACTCTCCAGTATGTGTCATATTGATACCCTTAGTTCAAATAAGTTGGTTTGTATTAGAGCAAAATCTGAAAAATACTAATATGGAGTCAGAGTGAATATTCTAAATGAGTAAAATGATACAGCATAGTGGTTAACTTAGCAAAATATTAGGTCTAAATTATTTGTCTCCAGTGACTCCTGAGAAGGGCTTATTTTTGTGGTTTGAATACAAAAAGCTCAGAAATGCTAATCATTCCATCTGGAAATTAAAATCCTAAAGTGCTAGATTAATGAATGTTTCCAGTTAGCTCTTATATGCAGAATAGTAAAGATGTTGTGAATTTGTTTTGACAAAAGTGATTAGACTTTTTTTGACATTTTCAATACTGAGATTGAAGAAAGCAAACATGACGCAGTATAATTTAGTAACACACCAATCTTTATGAAAACACAGAATGCCACTAAGTTAATTATATGATGTTACTAATTTTAGGAATACAAATTTTTCAAAAAGTTTGGAATCTTAAAAATAAAGCAACACTTCAGTGCATTGACCTTGTTTTCCTTGAAAAACAGATTTTTAAATTGCATCCTTTTCTCCCTGCTCAGGATTTGTAAACAATGTATCACGGGGACATTGTATAGAGACATTTTACTTTTATTGTAAAATATGAGATAATCTACATTCTTATATTAGTCAACCTAATGACTGTTGAGGCTTCATGTAGAATTATTATCAACTTGCTAGATGAGCACAATATAAAGTATTTGTCTTTTAAAACAATTTTAAATTTTGATTACTTAGAGCCCCAAATGGAACAGTTATTTCTTCCCTTCAACTACAATAATATATGTATTGGGAAATAAAGAAGAAATCTAATTCTACTTTTTTTAACAAGTTTTACACATGTAATAAGTTTGGGACCTGAGGAGTAACAAGACTTAACTAACCCCTCCCCCTTAAAGATCTCACAGTCAGTAGGGGGAAATATTATTAGATAATTCATTATAATCATAACAAGTGCAACTGAGAAGGAGTAAGGGTGCCCACACTATATAATACTATAATTGGCAATGACACACCTAGTCTTGGGAATCTAGAAGGCAGCTCTAGAGGAAGTGAAGAGGAAAAATGAAAGAAAGGGAATAGCATGCAATGAGGCATTGTCCAAGGCAAGAAGCTGTAGGACCTGCCAAAAACTTGAAAGACAGCTCTAATTGGGACACAGAGATCTGAGGGAGGAAAACTGGAGTGGAATCTATTTCCCTTCTCCATTCTAGTCATTATCCTGGTAAGACTCCAACCACTTTTCCCTTGAGTACTGTACGTACCTCCTCCAAAATATTTTTGCTTAAATTCTAACTACACAGAGCAACCAGAATAATTTTTCTTAAGCTCATTATTATTGTAATGATATACAACCATGCATTACATGTTGTAATATATATATATATTCATATACGCATATATATGAATTCATATACATATTGAATATATATATATATATAATATCATGTACATTGTGTGACTATACAGTCAGTCTTTAGCCATCTACTTTATCTTGCCATCGTGTCCTGCCTCTCCCCATCTCAACTCTCTGTGAACTCTCTTCCTTCGTGTCTCCCTGTACCCGCTCTACTCCAGCCACACTGACTCCTCCTTGCACACCTTCACACCTGCAGCTTGCTCTTAGCTAAATGTTCTCCTAAATCTTCATGACACTCATTCTCTCCTTTCATTCGACTCTGCTCACATGTCACCCAAACAGTCTTATCAGACTCTCTTCCATCCCTCCATCCCTCCTTTTTCTTGATAGCCCTTAATAGAACTCAACACGTTATATCTTGATTTGTTTACTGTCAGTCAATTTTTAGAATGTAATCTACGAAAGCAGAGATTGATTTGTTTAATGCCGTCTCTCCAGCTCCTAGAACAATGTCTGACCCATATCGGGCTCAGTAATATTGCTTCAAAGAGTGAATAAATGGAAGCGTTGCCTAGCATACCCTTAGTCTAGCATTCATTAACCGTGAAGCCGGATAGCATAGAGATTATGCATTCAGCCTCTGAAGTTTGGACCGCCTTGGTTTAAATTCTACCCTGCCATTTATTAAAAAAGATTTTGGGCAAATCATCTAAACATTTTACCTTCAGTTTCTTCACTTGCAAATTAGGAATTGGAATAATAGTACTACCAGGAGGACAATTCTTTGGTTTTTTGAGGGCTAAATGAGTTAAAATAGGTACAGTGTTTGGCACAGAAGCAACGGGGTTAGAGTATTTCTTTTCTCTATTTCCAATACTTCTCTAATCACCCTTCCACATATGCTTAAGACTCCAGCTTATTTGCAAAATACTATAACATGATTGCAGCAAAATCTGTCAATTTGATATTCTTCACATAGGAAGTGATCACTAGCACATAAAGTAACTTAGTATGAGTTAGAAAAGGTAGCTGTTCTGGGTGGATGAATAGTAAAATGTGCCTCTTCTAGGCTGATGAAACTTTCCCATAGGCTCCCAGAAGGATTTCAACTGCCATTCCTTCAAGCAGATGACCTATGCAGCATAAAATATACAATTTTACACTGCTCTGCCAATCTCTGCCCTCTCATTTCTTCCAAAAGTTAAGTAACAGCTAATTTAACACAAGTTTTAGTGACTGCATTAGTCAGTATAAACAGTGACAAACAATACTCAAATCTCCTGGTTGAAAAAATATATATATTGTATCTTCCTTCTCCTGCACGTTCATCTCATATTATCAGTGAGACTTTGCTTAGGTTTGTTTTTCAGGGGCCCACAGAGTAACCAGTATTGCGAAATTTTCCATATCAGAAGGAACAGATAGCTCTGGAGGGTCTCACAGCAGCATTAAAGACATTAACTGGTCTGGCACATATCACATCTTCTCACAATTCATGGGCCAGAACTAGTACCAGGATTCTATCCCATCACAAAGAAGGAGGAAATTACATTCCTACCATAAGCCCAGATTGTGGAGAATCAAAAAATATTTACCAAACAGCACTAATTACTGCCATAGAGAATAAATCTATGTGTAAGCTTGCTCTTCTCCAAGACTGCCCCATCTCTATCCCAGGATATAAAAGCAATAAGTCGGGGTGCCTGGGTGGCTCAGTGGGTTAAAGCCTCTGCCTTTGGCTCAGGTAATGATCCCAGGGTCCTGGGATTGAGCCCCGCATGGGGCTCTCTGCTCAGCAGGGAGCCTGCTTCCTTTTCTCTCTCTCTGCCTGCCTCCCTGCCTACTTGTGATCTCTGTCTGTCAAATAAATAAATAAAATCTTTAAAAAAAAAGTGCTATAAATTAAAAAAAAAAAAAGCAATAAGTAATTTCTTGGGCATTATCTCCCATCTGTTTTCATGTCCCAAACTAAACTTATTCATTGAAAACAGTAACCATTCTTTCAAAAACAATCTTACAGATGGTACATTATCTTATGCATAGAAAATACTTAATAATACCAATAAACTATAATTTGGTTTTATATATATATATATGAGGTAGTAAATTCACATGGCAGTCTTAACTTTGATAGTAAGTGTATTATTCAGGGTTTTCCAGAGAGATAGAATGAATAGGATAGGTAGATAGATATAGATAGATAGATAGATAGATAGATAGATATAAGAAGAGATTTATTATAGGAATTTGTTCCTGTGACTATGGAAGCCAAGCAATTGCAGCCAGAGACCCAAGAGAGCAAGTGGTAGGATTCAGTCCCAGTCTAAAACCCAAGAATCAGAGGATCAATGGGTAAGGCCTGGTGCAAATCTGAAAGTCCTGAGAACAGTAATGCTGACATCTAGGGGCAAGAGAAAATGGATGTCCCAGGTCAAGCAAAATGAGCAAATTTTCCTCGGTGGAAGCAAACCAAGTGTCCATCGATTGATGAATGGATAAACAAACACAGTATATGCAGAAAATGGAATATTATTCAGCCTTAAATAGCTAGGATAGTCTGATATATGCTATGATATAGGTGACCATTGAAGACATACGCTAAGTGAAATAGGCCAGTCATAAAGGACAATTATCGTATGATTTCACTTACATTAGGTACCTAGAATGGTCAAATTCACAGAAACAAAAAGTACCAGAGCAGTTGCCCAGGGTTGAGGAGGGAGAGGGAATGAGGAGTTAGTGTTTAGTGTTTCCATGTTTCAGCTGAGGAGGATGAAAACATTTTGGAGATGGATGGTGGTGATGGTTTCACACAACATGAATGCACTTAATGCCATAGAAAATGCACTTAAAAATGGCTAAATGGTTAATTTTATGTTATGTATTTTTACCATAATCATAAAAAAGAACAAGTTGCATTTTGAATATATTTTGAAGGTAGCCCCCCAAATCTGAAGGATTTTATGTGGGTATGAAAGAAAAAGAGGTTTGGGTTTGGTCCAGTAAAATAAATGGGAAGACTCCAAGAGCTGGAAATCTGGGGAGAAAAATCAGAAGTTTGGTTATAAGATTGTGAGACTGAAGTGAAACAGGCAAATGGATTATTGTAATTGACTGACAGACTGGTTTTCCTGCTTTTGCCCTTGCCTTAAGGTCTAATCTCAACATGGCAAAGAGTAAATCTTATAAACTTAAGTCAGAGCATTCACACTTCCGTTGAAAATTCCCACTAGGTCCCCACCTCATTCAGAGCAAAATTTTGGTTTTTACTTTTGGCCTGCAGGGCTCCACATCACCTCGCCTTGTGATCTCTGACTCTTCACATCATTTGCTGCACTCCAGCAGCCCTTGACCTCTTGACTCTTTCCAGATCACCCCCAGCTAGACTCATCCCACATCCTTCACATTTGCAGACTCCCCTGCCAAGAAGGCTCCACTCTCACTGCACTGACCAGCTATTGGCATGTTTATACTTCCTTCAGATCTTTCAGTTTAAATAGTGTCTTTTTAGTGAGGCCTTCCCTGACAGTATAAAATAGTAACCCACCCTTCTGCCATCCCCTGCCTGCTTAATTTTTCTGTCTACTAATTATTATCAATGATATATTCAGTAGCATGTTTATTTGTTTACTGCCCATTTTTAACCTCATAGGGCATAAACTCTGTGAGGGTGGAAATATTCTTTTATTTAGTTCACTAACATCTCCAGTGTATTAGAGTATCTTATCTGATATATGAAATCTTCTCTACATATTTGTTAAATGAATGAAGACATGAACGAGTCTTTTCTGACCACTCCGGAGATGTGTTCTAAGCTGATTGTTGTTCCCTAATCTTAATTTGTAGTAAAATAAGAACTGGGACTGCCCTGCTTACTTCTGTACTGTTTTCTTTAATTACTTACTGTATAGTCTTAAATAGATTGTATTACCAGTACCACACCTAAAATAATATTAATATTCAGTCGCTATGTGCATTTCCAATTGTCCCATAAATGTAACTTCGCAGTGTGTTCTAATCAGGATCCAAATGAGGCCAATACACTGACATCCCCTAGTATTACAAATTTGGTTTGCAATTTTTGTTTTTGTTGTTGTTCTTGAAGAAACAGAGTTAGTTATCCATAGATAACTATGGATATCTATATATCCACTATGTGCCCATAGTGTGAATTTCACTGATTACACCCCCATTCTGAGGTCTGAAATGTTCCTCTGTTCTATTTCTTATAAATTTGTTGTTGAGGGGGCGCCTGGGTGGCTTAGTGGGTTAAAGCGTCTGCCTTCGGCTCAGTTCATGGTCCCAACGTCCTGGGATCGAGCCCTGCATCCGGCTCTCTGCTCAGCGGGGAGTCTGCTTCCTCCTCTCTCTCTGCCTCCCTCTCTGCCTACTTGTGATCTCTCTCTGTCAAATAAATAAATAAAATCTTAAAAAAAAATTTGTTGTCAAATCTCAGGAGTTCATCAGATCCAGGTCTGAATTTGGTTTTGTTTGGCAACACCACTTCAAATGTGGTAACGTGTTCTTCCCTCAGCCAGCACTTCATCTGTTCTTTCTGCCTTTGCTTAATTCCTTGCCCATTTTTCCTTTATTGGAATACTCAGGCTTTTATCCTTTTGCCATAGAGACATGTATCCATAAACAGCTTATTTTATATTACCATAACAGCATATTTATGATATCATAAGTGGTACCATATTTTATGTCTGATACAGAAACTTACTCTTCCTACTCAACTTTTTTCTCATTATCTATTAGAACTTTTATTTATTTCATTCACTTTAATAGGCATTTAGTACCCCAAAATACGAAAATGCCATGATATATTTGTTTCCACTTTAGTTAATGCTGTAATATTTGGTGTGCATATGTGTTCACCCGGATATAGAATTGCTCAGTCCTAAAGGAGGCACGATTCAGACTTCACCATCCCTTGCCAAATTGTTTTCCAAAGCCCTGATAAAAGTTTAAGCTCCCGCCAGCACTGAGCACTGTTCTCCCAAACCTATACCAATACTTGGAATTGTCAGATTTTAAATTTTTGCTGATCAGTTATCTACAAAGTACTTTATTGTTTTTCTTCTCTTTTGCATTCTCTCACTGATAAATTTGATCACCTTGATACGATATGTTCGTTGCCAGGTCAGGCTTCCTGTGAATGACCTCTTCATGTTATTTAGCTACTTTAGCCTGTTGAGACTTTTTAAAAAATATTTTTCTTGATTAATTTATTGCAGTGCTTTCTTTATCCTTCAAAACAATCTTTGATCAGCTATTGAACTGAAAATATATCTTCTCCTAGACTTTAACTGTGCTTGTATTATTTTTTTTGATCAAACTGTGCTATTTCTCCCTCAAAATTTATATTTTCATAGCTTGCTTAAACAACCATTACCTCCCTTAAAATTATAAAAATAGTCTTCTGGGCACCTGGGTGGCTCAGTTGGTTGGGCGACTGCCCTCGGCTCAGGTCATGATCCCGGACTCCCAGGATCGAGTCCCGCACTGGGCTCCCAGCTCCATGGGGAGTCTCCTTCTCCCTCTGACCTTCTCGCCTCTCATGCTCTCTCTCACTGTCTCTCTCTCAAATAAATAAGTAAAATCTTAAAAAAAAAAATAAAAAATAGTCTCCTATGTTTTTCTTTTTTTTTTTTTAAAGATTTTATTTATTTATTTGTCAGAGAGAGAGAGGGAGAGAGAGTGAGCACAGGCAGACAGAGTGGCAGGCAGAGGCAGAGGGAGAAGCAGGCTCCCTGCTGAGCAAGGAGCCCGATGTGGGACTCGATCCCAGGACGCTGGGATCATGACCTGAGCCGAAGGCAGCTGCTTAACCAACTGAGCCACCCAGGCGTCCCTCCTATGTTTTTCTTAAAGATTTTAGATTCTCTTACTCAAATTTCCATTTTTAGTCACTTCTATTTCTTTCCTATAATCTGATAGATGAATCTTCTTTTCATTTTTTTCCCATAGAGATAACAATATGGTTATGGGGACAATATGGTCCCCAGACTGATCACTGGACAGTCTTTCCTTTCCACCATTGATTTGTAATGTCATCTTTGTGGTTTACCAATTTCCCAGATAATGGAGAGTCGATGCCTGAGATCTTTATTTTCTTCAATTTATGAAATTATTTATCATTATATTCAGGCACTATTTTCAGTTTGGGATGAAAAGTTCACAAAAAAGAAATTTTTTTAACCAAGAAAAGATTCAGCCAAACATTAATGGTCCACTCACAGCTCATTTCCAACCATCTACCAATAAACTACTGCCATTTTAAGAGATCACTTCATCCATTTGTGTGTCCTAGTGCACTTGCCAGAATCCTGGAATTGCGGCAAGCAAACACATTGTATATTCCCTCTCTTGGACAAATTCCCCACCTAACAGTCTCTCCCCGCCCCCCTTCTCCGCCCCCGCCCCGGCCTACACAGTGCCCTTTCCATATTCATGGCTCACATGAGCCCTGCACATGTCACAGTTCACCAACTTCCCTGGATTATTCACTTGCTTTTCTTCCCCCATGAACATTTTTTTTTCCTGTTGCCTGTGAACTCTGAAATACGTGTCACGACTGAAGAAACGATCAACATAATATTACAAATCTGGAAGTGTTTATTGAAAGACATGTCTGATAAACATTGAACGCTTGTGGTTCAAAAATAATACCTTAAGCAGAGGATAAATGCAAATTTACCTGTATAATTTAATGTAAAAAAATCTAGCAGCAATGAAGGTTACTATAAATATTTCCTTTCTACTCCTTTTTGGATTTATCTATTTGACCTCCTTTCTAGTCTCTGACATTTTTTTGGCCAACTTAGTACTAATATGTCATCAGTCAAGCTACCAACAACAAGGAAATCCTATTGTAGGGAAAAAAAAATTAAAGGCTTTAAAATATTGTTGATTGAGGAACGTAGAAAACATCATTTAAAAGCCTTTTAAATTACCATTCCCTCCATTGCTGCTAAATTTCCCTTTGTCTCATTTCATGCAGCTGGTCTGAATGATGACAGAGTGGTTTGTGATTATGTGGGTGACATTAAGCGCCAGCTGAAATGGACACTAAAGGAAGAATCCAGCATCCTGCATTTATAATTCCTGCTACATTTGGCACTGCACCAACTTTACAAATATGCAATCCCCCTCCCCCCTCCTTTTTTTTTTTTTTTTCCTGTAAATCCCATGGCCAATGAATGCTGCTATGGCAACGAAAGCCAGGAAAGCCAGGGGGGCCTTGGCTATAAAAAGAGTTTTTAGAGCATCATGGTAACTGGAAGCCTAGTGGCAGACTCTCAGGCAAACATACATTGTTAAACATCCTGTCTAGAAGCAAATGCTTCTACCAAATTTATTTACCTGTGTTGTCGAATCACTTGCTACAGAATTCTAAGGGCTCTTATTGCTATGATGGTTTTCATTTTCAATTATTGTATGGTTCATTCAAATCACACAGGTACATTTCCAACAGTTATAAGAAGCTTCCTAAAATAGACTTTTAGAAACTGAGCACAGCTGTCAAAATAATGTTATCGTCTTCAAGAATCTGTTTCGAAGATAGTTATTCCAAAGAAATTTAAAAGTTATATTCCTATATTAGCACACTAAGTAGTTCATACCAGTTTAGTAAATCAAATATTCCATACTGCTAGCTTAATAAGATGGGGAGTCATGCATGAAATGACTGCCAGGTTAATGACATAGGGAGCCATGCATGGCATGTATTTGCATATAATAGCACAGAATGTTCTCCTAAATCCTTTAAATTACTCATCAATTCTTAAACAGGCATTTAACTAAATCCTCATTCAGGATCAGGAAGAAAGTTTGTGTTTTTTCTTTGTTTGTTTGTTTTTTAACACCTACATATTTGAAGTAATTAGATTGGAGCTAAAAAAAAAAAAACCTAAAGGGTTATTTTTGGTTGGAAATTCTAGCCTTGGGGAAAGGGTAGAGATCTGCATAAAGAAACAAACACATCTCCTGGACCAGGGTAGGGCACACACCAGCAGCCACTCTGTTTCCCATCACTGCCTCTATGATATGCACAGAGAGCACAGATCAGAAGTTTCACCACTAGCCTCAGAAATAAAGATGTATATCTAAAGCAGTGCTAACAATGTAAATTGAGTCTAGAATTGTGTATTGTGCACAGTGTTTTGATGGGTCTAATTCTGAATAAAGGAGCAGGATTTCTTTCACTTGACAACCTGTATACTCTAGGTATTAAAGAAACGTCTTTACTCTCAGATAACTTTGTTTTTACTGGTTTTGTAATCTTTTGCACAAAATGAGTGACTGCTTACAATCAGAACAATTATAAACCTCAGCTGTTAGAGGAAATCAGAAAACACTGATTTCACACAAAGGCTATTTTTGGTATTTGAGAGTGATGGTCTAACCAAGAGCTTCATGAATACTCACAAGTACTCACTGTAAAATGAGTTGTATATAATCAAGCTCCAAAACCAAAACTCACCCAATGAAGAGAGGAAAAGAGAAAAATGCAAAGATTTAGGTAATTGGTTTTCTCTTCCTATTGTGTCTAATGGCAACTAATCTTTGAGAATTAATTCTATGCCCAGTGCTTGATCAAGTGCATCATTTTGTAGACTTCGCAATAATCTTCAGTGTACCATTTTCTCCATTTCACAGATAGGAAAACTGAGGTTCATAAAAGTTAAGTAATTTGATCAAATGAGAAGCTGAAGCTAGGTTTTAAACTCTCCTCATTTAATTTAAACCCCATTTTCCTTCCACAAACCAAACAACTTTTTACAGTATATTTATTAACAAAGAATACTGTTTTGAGAAAATAGGAGAAATGGGTTCAAGAATTTTTTTTAAAGAATAATTTATTTATTTTAAAGACAGAATGTGTGTGAGCACATGCAGCAGGGGAGGGGCAGAGAAAGAGAGAGAGAGAGAGAAAGAAAGAATCTCAAGTGGACTCCCTGCTGAGCACAGAGGCTGACTCCCCTCCACTGTGGGCAGGGGTTGATCCCAGGACCCTGAGATCAAGACCTGAGCTGAAATCAAGAGTTGGACACTTAACCAACTGAGTCACCTAGGTGTCCCAGCTCGAGAATTTTTTAAACAGTGTCCTTGATTTGCTGGATTTCTTACACTATCGTCATTAACCTTTAGTTCTAATACCGAAGAGAGATGAATGCCATCACCAATCACTTCTTATGGTACACCTACTCTTTCTGGGAGTTTTGATAATTTTAAACTGATTATATGGTAAATTAACAACAGGGTGTGTTTTGTCACTAACTAATATCTTAAAGCAATTCTAAAGTGTAACTGGAAATATTAAACAAAAGCCCATTCATTGACAACAGGGGCAGAAAGTGTCTATGTGAATATTTACATATGGTCAGTGCGTTGACATAAACTCCATGAAGCAATGTTTTCTTTCAAGTGTAGCACTTCCTTAAGTGTTCATTATGTCTGATTGGAAAATGAGCTCCTTTCCAGTAAGATGGGTAGTCTTGCTGTCAGATAAAATAGTAGCCATAGCTATAGCATGTGTGACTCTGACTAAGGTGGGTTTAGCAGTCAGCTGCTGAAACATAAGTGATTTACAGCACTTACTTAACATCCAACCAATAAATATAACTGAATATTTTTTAAGTTGTATAATGTAGTTGCAGAAAACTATAAAGAAGCAAGGTGTTCTTTCTTTCCACCTGACTCATAAGTTGCACATCAAGAAATGCATTTATAAATAAAGAAAACATAGATATCTGATATGGAGTCAAATTACAGAGACAAAAAAGTGAACAAAGCATAGTTTTTTGCGCTTCTAGAGCTTATAGTCAAGTGGAGGAAGCTCCCTCAAACATTTACTCCTGTAGATTCTACAACATAGAGATGTTGGAACACAGAGAGATAAATTTAGCCCAAGCAGAGAGGGTGGTAGGGAGGTCAGGAAAGGTTGCCCAGGTGACATCTAAGTTGAAAATGACAGGATACAAAGGACTTAGTTGGGCAAATGTGAGAGAGAAGAAACATAGAGTGCCAGTCAGACTTTGGGGTGAAATCCAGCCATAAAAACACAGGAATTATATGCAGCTCAGGAGGCCTGGTGGGGCAATAGCCGTGTCAGGACCCAGGCAGTGTTCAACTTTAGAAAACTCTATAATGGCATAAATGTTGAAACTCAGTGCTAAACTAAGCTATTGTTAAATGTAGTTACAATGGGGGTATTTTCTGATCCTAAAAGAGGGGGATAAATTATTTGACAAGGTTGACTATGTACAATGAGGTGAACTGCTGAGGTCTGATTTTCTCAAAAAAAAAATTGAATTACCTAATCACTGACAAAAGAAAGTAAATTTAATCTGAATTAGGTAATAAATTACTCATAATCTCTGTTTTTCATATAGTCTGGAGATACTAGTTTCTTATTGGTTTAACTTTAACTTTCTTCTTAAACTGCAAGTAAAAAAAATTGGATTACTCATGATCCTTGATTTATATCAACCTATAACATGTCTTATTTTTGTCTATTTATTCATTTTTGGTAATGTAATAACTACCTGGAAACCCACTACTCCAAAACAAAAGCTATGACCTACATAAGCTGCATCTAACTTTATAGTTCCCTTTATCACCAACCTATCACCTCAAACCAGGTAATAACCATCCTGAATCGTATTCACTATTTTTTTTAAATTGATTTAATAAACTGAGGCACTACCACTAATTAATGTGGGTTGACAGTCATAAACAGAAACACATGGCAACTCTTCCTTTTTTAAAGATTTATTTATTTATTTTAGAGAGCGAGAGCTTATGCACTAGAAAGGAGAAGGAGAAAATCCCAAGAAGACTCCCACTGAACAACACTATGATCATGACCTGAGCTGAAATCAACAGTGGATTGTCAACTGACTGAGCCACTGAGGAGCCCCAGCAACTCTTACAGATAATTCATTAGAATGGATTTTATTTTATTAATTTTGATCTTTGTCAACCATTACTTCAAGTTTATAGGCAATTAGAAGTAAACTACTTCAACAGTTTACTCCACTGTACACAACTGGTCAGCTAAATTAATTAGATACACAATACTTTTTTATCAATGCATTTTCTCCTCAGACCAATTAGAATTTGTTTCTGCCATTTGCATATAAGAACCATAGCTAGTATAATTTCCAAAGCTGTAAAAAAATATGGAAAAATAAAACTTGAAAAATACAAAAGAAGGTAGAAAACAACAACAAAAAGGTGGGGAACAATAATTAGAAAACACAAAATTGTATGTCAGAAATAAATGCAAATAGATTAGTAAGCACAATGTGACTGGGTTAAATTTAACAATTAAAGGACTAAGACTCAAAAGAAAAGTCAAAGACTCACAGATAGGATTTTCAAAAATTCAACTTTATGCCATTTCTATTTATAAGATTCCAACCAAAAACAAAATAACATATAAAGTTTAAAGGTAAAAAAAATGGGAAAGATTATTTCAGGAGAATATTTTGCACCATTTTTACTTGCTTTCTAAAAGCAATTATTAAACTTGTATTCCATTCCTTCTTACCTCTGCCCACACACTGAATTTAATTATCATAGGCATTACTTATACTAAAGAATAAGGCTCCTTGTTTTGTTATCTGGAATAGGAACATTTTCATTCCTAAGTTTTCCCAACACTTCAATTAAGTTAAATTGCTAATCCCTATCTTTAGAAAACAGTGAGAAGTGGAAATCCTTTAAAAGTGGTACAAAACTGAGCTCAGAATCCTCTTATCTTTGATCTTCCATTCTGATGTATGGGCAAAATAGAAGGAAATTATATAATTAAGAACTCAAGAAGAAGAACATAGACTCTGTAACCAAACAGATCTGGGTTTGAATCCAAAATCTCCACTGACTGGGTATGTGCAATGAAAAAAATCTTTGATTTTGCCAAGCCTAAGTTTCTTCTATTAAAAAAAAGAAGAAGAAGAAAATAGAAATGAAAACCTCTACTTTTAGGGTTTTCATAAAGATTTAATGAGATAATTAATCAAAGTAGTTGTTCTCAACCTAAATGGAATCACCTAGAGAGCTTTAGATAGCACTGGTGCCTGAGTCCCTCCCCCAGAGATTCTGATGTAATTGGTCTGGAATAGAACCTGCACATTTTTTTAGAGCTACCCATGTGATTCTAATGTGCAGTTAAGGTTGAGAAACACTAAATATACAACCTAGCCCATTGCATGGTATTGAGAAGGCATGCCAAAATTTTAACTAGGATGATGATGGTAATGATGATGATAAAGGTGATAAATTTCAGCTACAAAATACAGGCAGTGAAACTGACCTAGTGTAATTATTCCTTTACAGAACTCAAGAGAGAAAGAAGCCACTTAGCATGGAGATTACAGAAACTTATTACATTATTTCATAACTCTTAACTTCTAATCTTCTATATAGCCTATGAGATAAATATCACATTGATTTCAGAAGTGAAAATTACTCAGGAAGTTCAATTGCTTTGTAAAGGTGACAGATTCGGGAGTATCTAAAAACCAGAATGCAAATTTAAATCTCTTTATTCCAAGTTCAATATATAATGCCATAGTTGTCTATAGGGGGCAAAGGTAGAGTTGTCCTTCATAGAACTACAGGAAATCTTCTAAGCTTGGAAAGTACTCCTGAAATCATGTGATGATTGGAGTAAAGGGTATAGTTATTGCAGTCACTAATGATCTCATTAGCTTGTGAGTAGTTTGAAGCCAAAGACTGTTTTGTTCATCATTACATATCTAATGATTTGCACAGTAACTGGCACTTAATTAGTGTTCAGTAAATGTTTGTTGAATGAATATTAGAAAAATCACTTTCAACAATTTAAGGAAAATTAAAAACAAAACAATGTCAGTATCTGAGAATAAAAACTCTATGTGCATTATTTTCAATTAAAATTAATGGTCATAAGAATTTATTACAAGTGTATCAAACAAGAATGATTGAAGCAGAACACAGAACTTATTGCTTCCTCCTTCTCTCTCTCTTTCATACATACACACACACACACACACACACACAAAACTAATTCAAAGAGTATTATTTAATATAGAAAGGCATTCCTTATGTATAATGATTTTAAAATTATTTAATAAAATTTATATTTTATTAGAACATATCCATGATGCCCTCCCCATTTAAAATAAAGTTGATTGAAATCAGATATGTAAGTTTTTTTTTAATTCAAAATATTACCTAAGGTTTGCCCACATACAGAAAATAAAAATCAATACAACTGCCTACATAGATGGGATAAAAATATTATTAGATGGCAGAGATTAGAAAAACTTTTGATGGAAATGAAAAGTAAGTAAGAAGCAAACTCATTATTCCAAAGAAATAATTTGCTACCTACAGTAAATGCTAAAAATGTACCACATATATCACAGTAATTACACATCGCTTCACTGGTTTTATTGATGTGATACATTTACATGGTGGTCACTTACTGCCTCTCATGAGATACCCTGAGATAGATCATTTTCTAGTGAATGGTGATAAAATGATTCAGATATTTCAGAAACTATATTTCAGAATATAATAGTACTGTTTTTTGAGGGCAAGGGGAGGGTGAATCATAATGTTCTATCTTCCACTTAGAGATAGGTATTTAGTAACGTGAATAGTTCACACAATGTCATATGACTTTTAAAGGCCACATCACCTTGAGGTGGTTGGGGGTGGTTGAGGATGGTTGGGGACAGGAGGAGAGCTGAGGGGCACTTCATGGAGAAGGAGGACTAAGTTTGGCTTGGAGGCAGCAAATAATTTGACCAGGAGAAGAAAATGGGTTGGGAATTCCAAAATGTAGAAAAATGATCAAAACTCTGGAATAAGTTATAAAGAGAAAAAAAAAAACAAGGAGATCAGATTAGCCAGAACTGAAGGTTTGTTGAAGAAAAGAGTAGGAGTCAGTCTTAAGAAGTTAAGTTAGGACCAGGTAGAGGAGCCTTTCAAAGGAGAGGCTCAAGAAATTTGATTTTATGCTGACTGCCAATTAGAAACTTGAATAGGCTAAATTATGCTGAGATTGAAAACAAAAATCTTAATTGCTTTAAAAAAAGTTGAACTCTGGTTCCTGCTACATATTCACCTCAAGTTGGTGAGGGGTTTTCTTTGTGTTTCCCCCCGCACCTAGGGAATAAGTGTTAACCATCTGAAAGGTCTCTGCCATCTAAAATGCCACATGGAAAGGGATCAAGAAAAAAGTTATGCACACACATAGGCTCTACAGTTACCCCTTAGAAGTGACATCTATTCTACCATCATTTTATTGGCCATATAGTCATGTCTAATTCCATAAAAGTCAAGAAGGATAATCCTACTGTCTGGAGTAGCAGAAATACTGATGAAGAGCCCTAATAACCAGCCTGATGGCTTTGCTCAAGTATATTATGTTAGTCATTAAAAATTGGTTTAGGAACAGCACTTGGTTGTGGAGTGCAAACAGATGGAAAGGACAGAGCTGGAGTTAGGGAAGCTGGTTATCACAATTGTGTAGGTGTAGCAATGAAAATCTAAACTGAGGAAAAGAAAGGAAGCACAACCATGAAAGACCCTGTGAAAGAACATACAAGAATGACCTGTTAACTGAGTGTGGAGGAAGGGCCAATCTTGAAGATGATTAAAATATTTCAAGTTTAAAATAAAATGATGCTTCTCTTAAAAGATCAAGGAAGAGGCAGTTTGGGGAACAAGAGGAATTCAGTTTTATATATAAGTATTTTTCAGGTGGAAGTTCAGGGAGGAAGCAAGACTGGGCAGCTGGAGAGTTTGAGGTGCAAGATAGTCTCAACTGGAAGCTCCAGCTGACCCATGGGAAGTTCTGAAGAATGGATGCTGCCCTCAGAAGAACTGTCCTGAGTCAAGGTTAGAAAGCTGGGCCTTTAAATCTATAAGAGGTGTGACCACAAGGCAAGGTGGCTGTCTTGGTTGAGATAATTCCTGGAGAGGACTGACTGCTGGCAGTACTCCTGGCAGCTGGGATGACAAGCCCCTCTTTTCTGAAGGGGCTTTGGAGCAGCACATCACAGTATTGTCACAATTACAGATGCCTAGATTTAGCATATGTGAAGATAAGAGACAAAACCTGAGAAAAAACGTTTAGAATACCCTAAGAGAATATAAATATTTTGTGAGGTAAACCATTTTCTTAGGGTTGGTATTCCCATAGGTTAACCTTTCACTGATCTGAGCTGACCCTATGTATAATTCACAAGCTTGACATTCCTTGGGGAAAAATCATAGACCATGGCCTCCCCGTCAAGCAGCCTGAGAAGTATATGGGGATTCAAGCTATCAAAACTTCTTGTTATCTTAATAGTTCACTCAGGTTTTACCTCTGAGATTTTCATCTAGCACCTACATAATCTGAAGAATAACAGGCTGGTCATATTAAAATCTGACGGACATGGTTTCATTTCTTGGGTGATTTAATTACTGTCTGGTGTTTAATTGAGAATTCAGGCAGTGAAGAATTGTTAAAATTGGTAAGGAATCTTTGTTATGACTGCTCAAATGTGAGGTGTGTCCATCAATCCCAGGAGGGGATCCAAAAATCTAGAGGCAGAATTTGCTTAAAGAACAAGGGAGAAGGATCTTTTAGGTTAATTGACAAGGTAAGGGACATACAACTAAACACAAAAAGAAACAAATGTTTCTATAAAATATATCAAGCCAGCTTGTATTATTTATTTTCATTTCTGTACAAATTTGTTTGTGTGTATCAAGACAGAAAAAAACTATAGATGGATATCTACTCATGTATATCAACTGAATATATATATTCACTTAATGATATATCAAGTGAACAAAAGCAAAAACAAGTTAAAAGGAAATGCATGATTATGCTACTACTCTGATAATAAAATAATCAACCAACCAAAACTACATTTTTTGCATTTATGTACTTGTATTCCTTTGTGTGAACCAATAGAAAAGCAAAATTAGCGAGTTATGCGAATAGGAATGAAAGGAATGTGTGATAATTGGCATTTTTATCACATCTTTGTTGTATATTGTTTCACCATTTACAATAAGGAAGTATTTGTGTTGTAAGTTGAAGAATATATGAAGCGATTCACACAAACGAATAAAGATATAGCAACACTTGAATCCTATTCTTAAAGTCAGGATTTTAGTGTTGCTTTTTTAAAAGCAAATATGGGAGCCAATTAGCAGAACCAAAACACCTGTCAGGAGCTTGATGTGCAAAAAGAAGCATATATGTTACAGGAGTAAATACCGGCTCTTTGCCTATAGCAAGCAATATAATCTTCATCTAAGTAGCAATCTGAGCTAATTAGCCTGTGTTTTGTTTTTTTTTTTTTAAACCAGAAATGGTACAATGACCAGAGAAAAATAATTAAAGAATGAGTTCATGAACTGCCAGGGTCAGTTTGGATGAAAGATATTTGTTTTAGATCTTTCCTCATAAAGTACTAGTTCAGTAAATGTTGCTCTATAGGAGACATGTAAAGATTTTTAAAAGAATGTAGTGTTATTAGAAAAATATGAAAAAGGAGCTTTTCCAGATGGGAAATTCTAATGGAGAAAGAAAACTATATTTGCTAGTGGAAAAATCAAAGATACTGGATTAACTGATGATTTACAATGGATTAATTTAAAAGACGCTAGAGGATCACTGTTAAAATTCCTTTAAAAGATTCACAAGAGGGTTGTATTTTGTAAATGGGAAAACCGAACACCAGAAAGATTTCTAGATTATGAATTATAGCAAGATCTTTAAATATATTAAAATAGATTAAAATCAAATAAACCACATACAGAGAACTCCACCAAATTTCTTCCAGTGCTCAGAAAACTTCACAATATTTTTAAATTTCCCCCAAATGTCAGTTTTCATAGTTTGCAGCTTAATTCAATGTGAAAGTTTTCTTTCAAAAGTGAATTGCGCATAATCACATTCCATAGAGCTTGCTATATCAAAAATATCTACAAAATTCAGTTCTATCTTATTTACCTGGTTCTTACCTAGCCAGACCTCCAGTTTGGATGGATTTAGTGTACAAGTAAACCTATTTTCTTAAAAATGAGGCCAATACATAAGAAGAAAATTCTATTAGGGAAAAGTACCTATAATCTTAGCTGAATGATCTAAAAAAAAATTACATCCACTTTTCATGAAATGAAAACCACAGGACTTCATAAATTCTTCCTTTGTAGAGGACAACTTGGTGTATCTGAAAGCATGATCCATCTGTACAATATATAAAAACAGCTCGGAACAGGCCGTGCAAGCCAGCCAAGGCAAGCAGAGATCCCACTGTGCAAACCCGAATCCCGTGCAGACAATTCCAAGATTATTTATTGCACCTTGGTGTTACAGGGAATGAAGGCGACTAATTGTGCATAATCATTTTTCAAATGGCTTCCACATCAAAAATATCCATTAAAGTCAGCACTACATGATTTTTCTGGCTCCCAGTCTCTCCAAGCCTTTAGTTTATGTTGATTTGTTTTTCATGCAACCAACTGAGTCTGCAATGTGCCAAGCACTTTGCTAGGCGCACTCACATGCATTATATAATTCAGTCTCTAACACAGACCATCCACACAGGTTATGCCTTCTCCCATGTTATGGCTGAATAAACTGAGGGCAGGGAACGTTCAGCAACTGGTCCAAGGTCACACAACTAATTAATGATGAAGTGGGGGTTAGTTAGAGGCTCAGGAAGTCTGACTTCAAAGGCTAATGTATTTCCACCATCATGCTGTCTCCAGGGAGTTTCTGTTCAAGACATCTTTCCTTTTATGTATTAAAAAAAATCAGAATTATCAGGCTGAAGTCCTAGCTTCTCTTTATTCTTATTCGGGAGATGGATGGACTAATTATCCTAATATGAACAGTTAATTAAACCACTGTTGATTCAATGAAGACACCGAGATGCTTTACAGAATGAAAAAACTCACTCTATTTAGTCACTTTAAAAAAGAATTCTACAAATATGCATGTATGTGTAATTTTACATATGAAATCTTCCTCTCACTGAGGCACTACAAGTCACCTCTCTTCACCAGCAAACTCCATGTTCACCCTCCAGCACTTGGGAATAAGTGGTTGGCTTTCTGAAGTACACTATTTCTTTTGATATCCCTCTCTCCCTCTTTTCCTTCTCCTCTTCTCCTCAGGGAACTATGTCCCATGTTAACAATCTGGTAAATATCCTTCTGCACTTTCATCCATGTTCATTTACTTATGAAATTCACACATGCATGAATATTCATACCTACCATTATATAATACCTATAAATAGAGGAAGGTATGTCTTTCTTTTACAAAAGAAGGATCATATCAAGCCTACGTTTCTCCATCTTGCTTTTCTCACTCAACAATCCCTCAGGCAAACTCCTCCAAGTTAACTAGCTTACTCTTTGATTCATTATTTTTGTTGGTTTCATGATATTTACCAATGGAGTAACAACCATCTATACATGCGCATTTTTATTTGTTGGTATTTTTATTTCTATGAAAGCGATTACAGGAATTGAATTGCTAAGATACAGTCTGTGTAGTAGTAATTTTAATAGACATTGTCAGATGGTTTTCAAAGAAGGCCTTAGCCTTCACAAAACCAGCTACAATGTATGAAAGTACCCTTTCCTCTGCATTCCTGGCAGGAACAGTTCTTGAGTTTTGCCAGGTTCATGGGAATAAAGTGATATCTCACTATTACCTTAATTTGCATGTCCCTTGCTATCAGTGTATCTGGACATATTTTCACAAATTTTTGGCCACGTGGATTTAGCATTTGCTCATTTTTTTTTTGTTAAGATTTTATTTATTTATTTGACAGAGAGAGACACAGCAAGAGAGGGAACATAAGCAGGGGGAGTGGGAGAGGGAGAAGCAGGCTTCCCGAAGGCAGATGCTTAACTGACCGAGTCATCCAGGCACCCAGTCTTTGCTCATTTTCTATGAAATTTTTCTTCATCTTGTTCTATAAGGACCTTCATATATTCTGGAGATCAACACTTTGTTCAATAAAGATATGTGTCCTTGTTTTGTTTTGTTTTGTTTATTGCAAAATATCAATTTTCTTTCAGGCTTTGTCATTTATCAAACATAAATTAAGTGGAACATGAAATAAGAAAGAACTATGAAAACACAAAAGAGTATGGTAACGTCTGTCCCATAGAGACTCATCTATTAGAGGCTAATAGGATAATATTGTATGCATACATGGTGTTACTCAACATTGCCAAGTGTGATCTATGATGACAAGTCAAAAATGTGGGAGAAGCAGTTGGTGATACATGGTCTCATACTAGAAGGATTGAACACAGTGCAGAGCATAATGTGAAGAGTAAACTCTGGAGCAAGGGGGACTGGCATAGCCCTTGAAATGAGATTAGATGATTAACATCAGAATTTAGGAGCTTTGGGTATTTTAGCATCCAAACAGATTTCTCTCATTTTGTTGATATAGGAAAAATAAAATACTTTTCATAATAAGATCATAGTTAATAACTGATACCAACTATCAATAAATGCATAATTTTAAAATAATATTCAACAACAATGGCATAATTATTTATATTTTGGTCCTAAATCTGTTTGTTCATGTTTTTCCTGGATTATGAGAATATTGCCTTAAAAATCTATTTTATAACATTAAAAAAATCAACCTAAGCCCGGCATCTCTCTGAATGGTTAGATACAACTAGTTTCCACTCACTCCTTTTAAAATTCTATAATATATGGGACTAGGAGAGAACAAGACTCAAGTTTGGTTTTTGTTTTCATTCCTTTTCACTTGTGATGTGTGACAACTGATGCCAATTGGTAGTAGAGGTATTCCATCATCACGCCATTAATAGATCTCACCAGAACAAGGTTTCATTACTGTGGATATTGGATAAGGCCCTGCCAGAAGGCCTTCAATACCCTAAGGAAAAGATGTGCTAAGTCCCCACATTAGGTACAGAAGTCTTGGGGCAAAAATTTGAGGGTTTATACTGGGTTCGAGGAGCCTTGATCAAGATATTTCCCTAGGGTGACAAACCCATAATTGCACTTATCAGCTTTAGGCTGCCTTGATTAATGCAACCTTCTGTGATTTATCACCCAGACTATTTTAAAACAGGTGCTCTCCTCTTTGTAATAGACTGGAGGTTTTCAGGAATGACAATGCAGGCTTGTTTCATTTGCTTGTTCTGGGAAATTTCCTGAGAACACATTACAGGCAAACATATCCAGTCATTTTGTAGAGACCTGGGATTAGATGATGTCTGACTGGAATGTTTTCTACCCAATCTTCTTCATGCTTTAAAAGAAAGTTTCTGCCCTGGTCTCATGATGCCCTCCTACCACCACACAACTATGCATACTACTTTGGATCCCAGATTTTTCAATCCTTGGGCAATTTCTCGGATCCAGGAAACTTATCTAGTGAGTAAGAATCAAAATGGTAGCCTGCTAAAAGCTTGACCAAAAAATCACACATACACACATACACATACAATTTTGGTGCTCCTTTATGAAACATTATAAGCTAGGGAAGAATATACTATGCATCTCAGCTAAATGTTATTATACATGGTATACACCCATGCACACCAATTTTACCTTTTACATTGTCTGGACTCAACTCAGATATCAAATTCTAATGCACTACTTTATAGTTTTGTCAAGCATATTTCTATAGGTCAGCAGCACATCGCAGTGGGTGACTGAGGTCCCAGGTTGTAAACCTGGCCCCTACGCTCCTGGCTAGATGACCTTGAGAAAACTACTTAAGCTCACCGTGCCTAATTTATCTCATCTGTGAAATGGAATTAACAACCATCTATTTCACAAGATTAGTCAGAAGATTAAGTGTTAAAAAGATATGCAGAGAGCTTTCCCTATTTTATTTATTTATTTATTTATTTTTAAACTGGATACTACATAACCTCTGGAGGGGCATCTGTCTTAAATATGAAGCACTTTATATTCACTAAGTGCCAATTAAAAAGCAACTAAATTGGGGGGCGCCTGGTGGTTCAGGCAGTAGAGCATGCAACTCTTGATTTCAGGGGTGTAAGTTCGAGGCCCACGTTGAGTGTAGAAATTACTTAAAAATAAACCTTTTTTAAAAAAAAACAAACAGAGCAGCTAACGTTGGTTCTTATCTATTCATTAGAGCAGTCAGATGGATAATACTTACCAGTGCTATAGTATTGACTAATCCATAATCTCGGAAGTAAAAACATTTATTTTTTTCTTTAATTTGTAAAGAGCTGCTTTGCTCAACCTAGGCTGCTGTTAGATGTACTCATTTCTCATTAGGGAAGAGAGAAGCTTAGAATTAATTAGACTCACTACATCACCAGGTATCTTTACATTGTAACCTGTCTCCTTGGACAAAGAGAGGAAAGAAGAGAAACGGGGAGCATGGGGTGTGAGTTGGGGGAGAGACTTAAAGAGCCAACAAACCTGAAGCAAATCTGAGGGTCCTGGAAAGCGAGATGAGCTAAGCAAAGATGAAATTCTTTTCTCATTGTGAGGGAAGAATGTAAACATTTAATGGCCCAAGTTGGCCCAGTTCTGGGTTTTGTATGCAAGCTACAGTTTGGTTCTGTAGGCCAGTCATTCTCAAACTTGCAGCATACCAGAATCTGCAAGAGCTTAAAAATACAGCTTCTTTTTTGTTTGTTTTTTTGTTTAAAGATTTTCTTTACTTCAGAGGGAGAGAGAGCACGTGTGAACAGGAATGGGAGGGGCAGAGAGAGAAATAGGCTCCCTGCTGAACAGGGAGACCAACTAGGGGCCCAGGACACTGGGATCTTGACCTGAGCCAAAGGCAGACGTTTAACCAACTGAGCCGTCCAGATGCCCCCAAAAATACAGCTTCTTGAACCCCACCCAGACCTACAGAATCAGTATCTCCGAGGATAGGGCCCTGAAATACATATTTAGAAAAAGTAGTAGTTCTTATGTACAACTGTATTTGAGAATTGAGAACCAATGAACTTATTTTTTGATACGCTTTTAAAATTCTGGAATAACTTGGGATTGACCAAAAAGTCACAAAAATAGTAAAAAGTTCCTACACACCCTTCATTGTTTCCAGTAATGTTAAAATCTTACATTATAACCATGGTACATGTCTCAAAACCAAGAAATTAACATTGGTAAAGTACTATTCTATTAACTAATCTGCAGACTTTGTTCAGCTTTCACCACTTTTCCCACTAATGTCCTTAAAAAAAATTCTAGAATCCCATTCAGATACCATAATGCTTTAATCATCATGTCTCCGCAGTTCTCAGTTTTTCCTTTTTATTCATGACTTTGAGAACTATGAAGAGTGCTGGTCAGCTACTTTGTTAACTGTCCTTCTGTGATGTCTTTCTTTGATTTAAACTGGGGCTATGGGTTTTGAAGAAGGAACCCACAGAAGTGAAGTGCTCTTTTTATCCCATCATACAGAGGCACATAGTAACAACATGACTTATCCCTGGTGATGTGTAACTTCGATCACCTGGTTAAGGCAGTGTCTGCCAGATCACTTTACCGTAAATTTAGTATTTTTTTCATTTCTATACCCTGTTCTTTAGAAGTGAGTCAGGAATTGGGTGGTTGTGTGTGCATGTGTGATGGGAGGATGGATTAAGCTCTACCTTGTGCTGGAAGAAAATCAGTAAAGGTTTTTGAACAAAGCACTCCTTCCAGAAAATTGAAACGTCAAGATGTACTAAAGGGGGATGAGACTGGCTGAAAGATGAGTTAGAAAATGTAAAGCCTGAAGAGATTAGAACCTGAGCAAAAGCAGAGACCCTGGTGGAATACACAAGCTATAACACACTGTGGAAGAGAAAAAACCCTGATTAGAAATGGGGGAAAAGTGAGAAAGGAAACCTGAGATATATTGACATTTTGAACTGAGTACCTAGGAAAAGGGGGATACAAGAAAAAACAGAAAAGGTAGACACGTTAGCTTTGGGACATACAGACTTTGAAGTCCCTGTGGGCATCTACATGGACATGTTGGACAAGCAGTTAGAAATGAAATCACAAAACAATTTATCTCCTCCAGGCATTTGATGCCTTCTAGGACCCATTCTATGGCATGTGGTTGCTCTTTCCTGCTCTCTAATCATACTTCTAAGAAAACTGTTCACTACTAAAGGCAAGGCTCAGGTGACATGTTAGGAGCATTGGTGAAGGTCAGAGGAAAAATCCTCAGAGAATAGATTTGGATCATTCCTTCTATCCCATAAATGAGGCTTGGCATTTGCTCAGTAATCACCACCTCACTGTAAAAATAATGAATCTATCTTCATTGTGAAAATTTGGGGCCTGTAATTAATGAGTACAATTACCTTATGGATTGAACATTCAGTGTTTTTCATTACCTATTCCAAGAGATAATCCGAAGATATTTGAGATCTAGCATTTCTCAGCTTGGGGAATGGTGATAGACAAGGAAACTCTCATTAGCATTTCCATTTTGCATTTCAAATGGAAGGGGTGTGTGTTAAAAAACTGAGCCTGCTCAAGCTTTAAAGCATTCCTTAATTATATGTTTGGTAATGTCTGAAAGGCAGAGGAGTCCCTGAAAAAAAAAAAAAGAAGAAGAAGAAGAAGAGTGTTGAGTAAATATCTATCCCTTTTGAGGGTGGATGGGAACAAGGAATCTTTAAATCTCAAGGTGAAAGAAGGCTACAAAGGTGATTTATTCGTTCCCATCTTTTTGGATTGGTGAGGATGGGAGAGACGTGAGGGCAGGAAAGAGGTGGAAAGCTATGAAAAGTGTCCCAGAGTGGGCTCTGGGCTCTGTCCTCTTTCAAATATCCATCTTGGTAGAAGACCCACACCCTTCCTGGCAGGCTGTCCCAGTATCTACTGGCTGGCCTTCGGAATTTATTTCTCCCGTATCACCTAAATAGCTCAGAGCTATCCTTTTGTGCTATTAATGATAAGTCACTTGTAAAGACCAGTTTAATTTCTAAAGATATAGTGCAAAATATGAGTGGAAGTTATCAGATACACAGACTTTGAGAAACGTTTACTTATTTTCATTCTTTTTGTTTTACACTAACTTCATTTTTGCTTCTTTCTCCCTTTTCATTGATCACCTTGTTTCTCATTTACAGTATTACTTTCCGTTTGTGTCAATAGCTAAGATGATATCCATTTCAGAGTCTTTAGCATATGTTTTGGTGATTTTAGAAATTAAAGTAGGTGTCTGGTTGGCTTCTTACTAGAAATGTCTAATATTAGAGTTCTACTTGCCATTACAAAACTTTGGCTAGATGAAAAGCAAACTGACTTTATCCGGTTATCCTATATGGATCTTACTCCCACATTCTCTTGTTCTTATGGACTTAACCTACCACGCACTCCATGCTCTCTAGCCAACATAGGGAATTTCATATTTTGTGTTTTTCTCGTGCTTTTCATTTTCATTTTCACTTGTTATTACCTTTTATTCCCTTTCCTTGACCCTTTCTGGGGTGATTATTAAGCCATGATTCTGTCCTTACTCAGCGGCAGAAAGTACGTAACCTGCTATCTTCTCACAAATTCCGCAGTGATTAAAAAGGAAAAGGACAATTGAAAAAGAGAGTGTCTGAAGGATTGTTCTTTCATTCTCCACCCTTGATTATTAATCCTTTTGCAGCCATGGACCCCTTTGAGAATCTGCTGAAAACTAGAAAGATTTCTTCAGAAAAATGCACACAATTGCCCACATTATCCAAATCCGAGTATGTGGATTCCCTGACACAAGGTTAGACCCTTCTTTTCCAGGTGAGCTACAGTACATCTTGAATTAAGACAGCCAGTTTAGAAATCATTGTCCCTGAACAACTCTAGAACTGATCTTACTGAGGCACCTCCTAACATGAAGCCTATTAAGCACAATGGGAACATCTTTTTTTTTTTTTTAATTAACATGTAACATATTATTTGTTTCAGGGGTGCAGGTCTGTGATTCAACAATGAGAACATCTTAAGAATGACGTTGGAGAAGAGATATGGTTGAGGGGTGTGTCCACTGAGCCACACCTCCCTCAGCTTCGGAAATTCCTTTTTGTTTTACTACAAGGACACCTATGCCAGGCTTATTCCCACTTAGAAACTCTGCTGCTTGCCTTTGTGTTCCTTCAGAGATCTGCCGGGTTAAAACCCTCAACTCCTTGAGGGCTCACTTCAACTGCCACTTTCTCAGTGAGGCCGTCCTATTTTAAAATTGCCAACCTCAGCACAACCCCCAGTCTCTCTTCCTTGCTTTACTTTCCCTCAAAACACTTGCCAAATCTAGAATACTATGTAGTTTACTTATATTGTCCATTGCCTGTCTCCTCCCATTGAATGTGAGCTTATGCTGTTTTGTTCATTGATCTCCCCCCAGCTACTAGAATAGGCGCTTGGCACACAGGAGGTGCTCCAATATTTGCTGAATGAGTAAATGGACAAGAGATGAGCGTATCCTTCTTTGCACTGCCTCCCAGAAAGCTCAGGATAAAATTTTCAGTTGACTGATACGACAGGTACAGAACTTTGTGGTATGCATTTTCTATATTCTCTTTACTTCTGACTTCATCTGACTTTTTCCTACCCTGTTATGCCCTTCCATGACCATGACCCCCTCTCTAATTCTCACAGTGGGAGGTAATTTCACCTTCTTCTGAAAAGCAAATGAATTAATATTCACTGAAATCATAAAATGTAAAGTAACTGATTGAGGAAATGAAGTAAGGGAACTAGCAGTTGTTAAATTCCTGTAACACACCAGAATGTTTATAAATTACCTTATTGCTTGCACCAATTCTATGAGATTTTTGTTGTTACTCTCAACTGAGAAGACATAAACAAATGTTGAATAACTGGCCCTGACTCACACACTAGAAAGTGGCAAAGAGAGTTAGAAATTTGAGTTTGTTTAGTTTCAAAATCCATATTTTTTATTACACCTAGCTTGGCACTTTGGCCTTAATAGCATTTGCCTCTCATAAAGGGAAAAAAAACAAATAGGCCTTTTACCTTTAAAAATAGAAATGCTTATCAGTGTTGGTATTAATTTTGGATTTTAGCATGTTTTATCACTGAAGGAATCACTTTGCAAGCCAATTGTTACTTCTTTGCAACATTTTTTCTCTACACTGTTTGCCATCTTTCAAGAAGTAGTGTAACTCTAAAGAATGAAAAAGGGTTGGGGCGCCTGGATGGCTCCGTTGGTTAAGCGTCTACCTTCCGCTGGGGTCATGGTCCTGGGATCCTGGGATCGAGCCCTGCACTGGGCTCCCTGCTCAGCAGAGAGTCTGTTCTCTCTCTGTCCCTCATTCTTCCCCCACCTCCCAAATAAATAGAATCTTTAAAATAAAAAGGAAAAGTGTAATGGAAGAAACTATTGCTTCATCATTTGGAGCTACAGATACAGATACACTGGGCAGACTGTATTGTTCCCAGATTCCTTAAATTTGTATGTGCATCGAAAATTATCAGCAAGTTGAGTAGCATGTCTCATGGAAACATAATTCAAATGGATGAAGTTACTATACCCAGTAATAAATACAAATTCAATTAAACGTTTTACTGAATTCAGAGTAGTTTTGGGACCTTGAGTATTGTTCCTTGTTCAATGGATATTTAAAGTATACTAATAACACAGACACAACCAAGAATTTTCTTTTCTTTTCTTTTACTTTACTTTACTTTATTTTATGCTATGTTATTTTAGAAGTGGTTTTAGTGTTGATAAAGGTTGGGGACTCCTCAAATAAAAATAAATAAGTAAAAGGAATTTTGCTCCATGCGGTTTTCTGAAATAAACTGAATTTCCTTTCGCACTGCATTGCATTTTATCTCTGGAAACATTTTGAAGTACATGGTGGATTTAATCCCATTAATCTTTGGAAATATGATGAGTGGTTCACTTTCTGATTTTCATAATCAGCTGTTGTAGCTGTAAGATACTATTGCCTTATAGGGACATCTGCTGGTGGATACATAAAGGTCTGGAACAATAAAACACTGTCTTCTCCGGGTTTGCCAGTGCATCACTCTCAGCCTGCAGCCTCCCTCCTATGCATCTGCTTCAGATAGTGCATGGTTGTTAAAATTCTAAATATTCTATCATTTCACGGTCCAATCATTCTCAGGACACATAAAACTTGCCTTTGTTACACATGTGTCTTGTTCCCACAACAGAGTCACACATGTATTTAATTTTTTTTCCAGACTGACCATATATTATCCTGAAAACTTCAGGCTTTCTGGAGGCTCGGGCGCTTCAGGCAGATGGCCTGGAAGTCGCAGCACTTGGAGTGAGCGCTCCCCCCAACAGGTCGCCACCTGCTCTGTTACCTGCCTGCTTCCAGAGCAGCCTGCGCATGTGAAGCCTGCAAGGGGCAGGGGGAGGGGAAGCCACTCTATTTCAGCTCCCAAGTTGCAAAAAAAAAAAAGTAAAATAAATTTGATGTTGTTATAAACATCTTAAATTCAGGCCTCTATTTTTTTTTTTTTCACAAGAGGGGAGAAAGCATCTTAATCTGTTCGTTAAGCTGAAACGCTTCTCTTCCACTCAGCTACCAGGTTTCTCTGTAATAATTAGCTGCAGCTAATTAATTATCCCCTTTCACTTTAAAAATGATTACCTGATGAAAGCAAAGCAACCAGTAGTGCTATTTCTACTAACCTTAACCATGACCAGAGAAGGATGAAATAGTTTATTTTCTTTTGGTGTTGCACTGAACAAGGATTGCCTTCATACTCCGTCTATGGAAAGGCAGAACTGCTTTAAATCATATACCGTAGACTTAAAATTAAATTGCCCATAAAAGTCAATATTACCAACAGTACAGTGTAGCAGCTTATTCATGCTACTTCTTTAAACTCACCGCACATTAATGTGCTAATGTGATGGAAAATAAAGAATCGTCACGTGACTTCCCAGGACTTCTTTTGCTCTATTGTTTATATATGTATATTTTTAAAGTGAGTAGAAGATTGTTTCATCAGTTAAGGCATTCTCTGCCAAAAGAAACGACATAATCATTAACTAATTACAACTAAATAATAGCATTGCACATTTTGACAGGTTAACGCACATTCTGTTAAGAGTTGAAAGCTCAAGAAAGAGGATAATAAAACTACTCCTCTCACAAAATCCTTAAATGCCAGTATGGGAAATAAACTCTTCCAGGGCTTTCACCAACCATGTGTCTTTCTTTCTCCCTCTTGCTTCTCATTGTATAAAAAGCATTTGAATTTTTATTAACATTCCAGACTAATTCACTAAGCAATCAACTCATTTTTATCAATTTTATCCAATCATAAATCATAGAATCTACTGACACTCACAGTTTCAACATGCTGAAATCATCATTTTGGCTGTTCCCCCTGCTACCAATGAAGCAGCAAGATATACATGGTGACTCTCAAATGTGAAAAGAATAAGGAAAACCAAGTCAAGAGAGGAAAACCATTGTTTGCCAATGTAATCTAGTCCTTTCAAAAAGCCAAAACAAATGCAAAGACATGTCTGAAATGGCACGTTACCAATATTTTTTCTGAAGAGCTTCATAGCTAAATGGAAAAATAATTTTGGAAGGATTAATGCAAAATTAAATTGTCTAGTTTATGATTTCTTACACCATGATTCAAATATTTTGACTACAGCAGAGTGTTTCATTGTTCTCAATCCCCTCACACATATCCCACCAAAATTCTGCAAAGAATAGGAAAAGAAAACAACAACAGCAAAGAGAATGTCTTTCTAAACCTTGTCCTTTAGCAAGCACATAAGAGGGCACTTAAAGACTATGTTCCCCGGTATCATGGGTACTATAGACTGTTAAAGCCCATAGTGTGACTACAGAAGGAATTGGTACATGTTGAAGAGCATGAATGTAAATATAGACTGTCTAGTGGGTTTTTAAAAAATCACTTCTTGTAGCTTGAGAAATTTCCCCCTTAATTCTATAATCATTGAAACTTAATAGTAGATTTATGAAGTTGACCAGTTTGCTGCTAGAGAAATGATGGAAGAAAGGGTACCTATCAAAGACTAGTAAGAGGTTTTGCACTACATTTCAGAAGCCAATCATAATGTAATAGAAGTAGCAAGTCATTTACTATATTTCCTTTTCATAACTTGGGTATGGAACAATAAAATCTGCTCAAAAAATGACAGTACATTTTTCTTGTAAGAGACAAATGAATCACTACTTAGCCTACATCAAAAGGGAGCTCAAAAGTAAAACATGTTAACATCAGAAGGTGGAATGAGATCCATGCATAAAAGGTTTGTATTAGTATTGCAAACGACAAAAAATGAAAAAAAAATTAAAATTATTTACCTTTCTAGTTCAGCACAAATGTCCTACAGCTAATTATCATGAGATATTGCCTGGAAATTAACCAGTCATGTTGTGTTTCTATCTCCAGATTTACAATTAGTAATGCTATTAATGTGGTTCCTGTACTTAGCGTTACTAATTATATTGCTATGAACTAATGGTGTTAAAAATAGCAATAGCCATCAACTACCAATTAATGCTTAATGAGAGCATATAAACCCTGGCATTGTAATGAATTTCAAAATTATTGTTGCTTGTGTTCCTCTTGTAATCGTGCAAAAATGGGTGTAACCAGTAACCACTGAAGTAGGGCATTGATTGAAAACAGTTACCACATCATTGCAGAAAAAAAATCAAGAAATAAAAGACTCCTTGAAGGAATATATATTCCACCTTAACATGAGAATACAACACACAGATTTTAGAGAGGAACATTTTCTAGTTACACAATATAAAAAACAGCTAAAACATAATTTGCAATGATGTTTCAAATCCAAGAATAAAAAAAGAAATGGTAAAAGTAAATTGGGAGAGGAGTTTTTATAGAAGAATCATTCAACAAATAATCTCTCCTAGAATTTACTTAAGGCAGAATATCCCAGAAGTTCAGCATGTACCAAAAGGCAGATGTAAGAGAGGAATACCTCTCCTCTTTGTGCTGGTAAGGTCATGATGTAGTAACAAACACTCGTCAGCAGCTTAACACATGAAAGTTTATTTCCTGCTTACATTTCATGCCCAGCACAATCACTTAAGGACTACTGTTTACTACAATGACTCAGGAGCTCAGGCCTAAAGATTCCATCTAGTCATATGTTTGTATTATCTCCAGAGGGAACTTGGAAAATTATGTCCTGCCTATTATTTATGCATAAGTGACATAGCATTTAAGACAATATTTCATGGGAGGAAACAAATCACCTAAGTTCAAAGTGATGAGGAATGGTACTCGGAGAGAAAATAACCAAAATATCTGTGTTAGTACTTTGGCACTGGTTTAATGACCAGAGCCATCAGGCTTTGTTTATGGAGAACTTCATGGAGAACTGCCTGGTAAGGACTGGGGGGGTGGGGGGATGCTGGTAGAACACCAAATATTTTCTTTGACCTTGTCACTACAAAAGCCATTTCTCAAAATGGGCTAGTGGTGTCACCCTATTAGTACACAGCATTGCAGCATATGAAATGCAAATTTATCTTTATTTGGAATTTATCTTCCCAACTTCCCAACTTCAGAAATCTTGGTAGCAGCCTTCTTAGCCCTTAGCCCTAGTCAAAATTATAGTGTATTTCAAGACAATGAAAGACCAGAAGCCACCATACGATGGAGCAAGAAAAGAAGTAATCTAACTAAAAGAGAGGCTAATGCTGTGCACGTGTATGTGAAGTGCATTCGCAGACCAGCGCAAAGATCTGTTCAAGGTATCCACAGTAACAGTGGCAAGCAGACACCAAACAAAACTAAAGAAGACACGAAGAAGACTCACAGGACTCAACCACAATGTTTACACATCTCCACTTTGATGCAAGAGAAACATAAAAATGTAGTATCACTATTTATGCATCAGAGACAAGGGGTGCCTCATAGCAAGCTGTCCAGAGAGGTCCAGGGTGGACTCCATTGGTCTTCCCTCAGCAGGGCCATCCTGGATGTGCTTGCTCTCTTGGATCAAGAACCCCCAATGGTGCAGGGAACACCTTGAGATCAGGAGCGCAAAATGGAATCTTAGCTGGGTCTTATACCCACTCCACTGGTCAGGTAGGCACCTTATTGATGTGGCCAGCCCAAAGGAGAGCCCACAGGCATTGCACCCAAACCAGGTGCAAACCACCAATATTGTTTTATCAATAAATTAACTCACAAGCTGGTACAAACTGCCCTGAAACTTGTCTCAGAAGCAGTCCTGTTTCATGCATTGGCCAAGATCAGTGGCATGAAAGGATATCTCTTATAAAACAGCTAGGACAATATCAGGCCTGCTGGAAGTAACCCATACAGCACCATATGCAAACAGATTTCACAAAAACCTAAACATAATGAACTCAGAAGAACAACTATATTATTAACAGATTAATTTGCAATGTTGGGACCTAAGTACAAATACACTTCTGGGTCAGATGGCATATCTAAATTCCTGAAGTTATTTTCAAACTGTATGCCACTCTAGTGCAGCCCCTATGGAAACTTAATGACTTTCATTAAGTCCTTAAGAGACATAGATACTAAAGAGGCTATGCTTTGGGCACACTTGTTCCAATTACTATCCCTGTGTGCTAATATGGCACCACAACTTATAAGCTTAAAACAACCACTCATAGACTTACTGAAGTTGTACTTCAGGAATCTGGAAGTGCACCATGGTGGAGTAGATACACAGATACTCCATTATGTCTGGGGCCTCAGTTGGAAGGACTTGAAGGAACTGGAATCACCTCAAATTCTCCTTTGTTCATGGGACTGGTGGTTGATGCTGGGGGTTGGCTGAGACACCCACACTTCTCTTTGTGGTCACTTTTTCCCATCAGGCAGCTTTGGTTTCCATACAGTGTGCTTCAGGGTTCCAAAGCTGAAGGCCCAAAGAGACAGGCAGGAGAATTATCAGTCTCCTGGAAACTGGCCCAGCATGACTTCTGCTAAGCTCCATCGCTAAACAGTCTCAGGACCCAGATACAAAGGGATGGACTGGACCCAGACCTCATTTTTATGAAAGGTTACTCAGTATCTTGAATGGATTAAGAATTTTCTGAGGGTAACATTTGTCTTCTTGTTGGCTTCTAGTATTTATTCCAATAAACTGATTGGCTAGATGTTGCTCCTTCTTCTCTTCCTTATCTTTTGTGTGTCATCTACAACACTTAGCAGTTGGTTGATGGGCCACTCCATTCAGAAAAAAGAGCACTACTTTTTAGGCCAGGGTATGTGTGTGTGTACACACACACACACACACATATATATAATACATACATACTTGATCAAGAGAGTTTCTTTGTTTCTATTCTTTCTCAAATTTAAGCTTGAATCATTCAACACTTTTCAAGACAGAAGAAAGTGATATACTCATATAAAATATTAATAATTCTATGATGATTAGTAATGAGATTAAGTACCTCCAACTTAAAATAAAAATATCAAATCTTGGAAATGGGAAAAAATCTATACAAGCAAACAAAAATATAAAAAACTTCAAGGAAATTTCTTTAAAACAAGGTAGAAGACCTATGAGAAAAGAGCTGTAAAATTTATTTTAAAAATGTTAAGCATGTGAAGAATGTAAGACATATATGTTACTACATATATAACAATTGGTATATTATGATTACAATAAAATTATATTGAAGTTGACAGAATTACACTAAAATCCAGACAGAAAAATAAAAATATAGACAATTTTTTCTCTTTTTTTAAGAATCTGGGGGCTCCTGGCTGGGTCAGTTGTTGGACAGTGTGACTTTTGATTTCAGGGTCACGAGTTTGAGCTACATACTAGTATATAAATCACTTAAAAATAAATAAATAGGGGCACCTGAGTGGCTCAGTGGGTTAAAGCCTTTGCCTTTGGCTCAGGTCATGATCCCAGAGTCCCGGGATTGAGCCCCACATCCCCACATCAGGCTCTCTGCTCAGCAGGGAGCCTGCTTCCCCCCCCCCTCCCCGCCTCTGCCTGCCTTTCTGCCTATTTGTGATCTCTGTCTGTCAAATAAATAAATAAAATCTTTAAATAAATAAATAAATATAAATATCTTTTAAAAAATTGAATCTGGGAGGGGATTGGAAGCATCTTAACAGATACCAAAGCATACTATAAAGCTATCATAATAAAATTCTAGTTGTGAGCTAGAATAGCTAAATAAGTTAATATAGCTAAATAAGTTCCTACAGCCAAATAAAGAATCCCCAAACACAAAATGACACCTTGGAAAACAGTAAATACTATAGATGGCATTTTATTTCAGAAGTGTTATACTTGTTTATCCATATAGGATAAAAAAAAATTCAGAGTCCCTACCTCAAACCATTTAAAAAAATCCTCCAAATAGGGGCGCCTGGGTGGCTCAGTGGGTTAAGCCGCTGCCTTCGGCTCAGGTCATGATCCCAGGTCCTGGGTTCGAGCCCCACATCGGGCTTTCTGCTCAGCGGGGAGCCTGCTTCCTCTTCTCTCTCTGCCTGCCTCTCTGCCTACTTGTGATTTCTCTCTGTCAAATAAATAAATAAAATCTTAAAAAAAAAAAAAAATCCTCCAAATAGAATGAAGTTCAAACTACAGTTAAAACATTAGAAAAATATTAAGAAAAATTTTTTTCTTAGAATAAAGAAAAGCTTAAAGCAAATAATGAGACTAAAAAATAATAATAAGGAAGAATATGTACGACTACATAAGAATTAAAAAGTACAGATCACAAAGCCATAGATAAAAATATTTGATATGCATATAATAAAAGTTTAATAGCTATAAAGTCAAACAAGTGTTTATAGATTGATAAGATTCACAGAAGAACAAATGCACATGGGTAATAAGTATAAAATAAGATTCTCAATCTTACTAGTAATCAGAAAAATGCAGATTTAAATAATACAAAGTACCATTTTTCTCTGACTGATTAATGAAAATTAAAGAACTATAATATCTAGAATGAGTGAGTATTACTGGAAAGAGTGGAAGTTCATAAAACGTCTTTATAAAATAATATAGCATTATAAACAAAAACAAGACATATACACACATTAATTGACCCAGCAGCTGCATTTATGGGATTCTATGCTAGAAACAGCAGTGCTGCCGTGCCCAAGGATATGCAGAGGCAGGTGTTTACTGCAGTTTTGCTTGAGTGTCATAAATACTGGAAAATAACAACAAAAGCCATTATGTCCACTTAAAGGAGAAGGTTGAATTGCTTCCAGAACATCCACACCATGGAATATTATATAGTTATTTGAAACAAAGTCAAAGCTCTGTATAATGACTTGTAAGGGTATCCACATTATATTAAATAAAAAGGTAGTTTCACAGTAATTTTTCTAGTAGGACTTCATATGGGCTTAACAAAAGAAGAGGAGAAAGAACATATGTAGATATATATAAGTAAGGTTTGTTATTAACTTAGACAATGAAGTGGAAGGATCACATTAAGGTTAGTCACATTTGAGGGGTGGGATGTGGGGGCTAACTGGACAGACTGGGAGGATTAGTGTTGTTTTCCCTTTATCTCTTATTTCTCTAAGCATGCATTGCTTTGTAATTAAACACAAAAAATCAAAACCAAAAAGAGATACAGTACTTTGATCTCCATTTTATTTATTTATTTATTTATTTATTTTTATTTTTATTTTTTTTAATTTGACAGAGAGATCACAAGCAGGCAGAGAGGCAGGCAGAGAGAGAGGAGGAAGCAGGCTCCCCGAGAGAGCAGAGAGCCCGATGCGGGGCTCGATCCCAGGACTCCGAGATCATGACCTGAGCCGAAGGCAGCGGCTTAACCCACTGAGCCACCCAGGCGCCCCTTGATCTCCATTTTAAAGGCAAGTTTACTTAACATGCTGTATTTATTCTAGTTTTTGCACAGATTCTTCTCATCCCAGGTTAATATTTGGGGGGGGGGGGAACAAGTATTTCTCTCTTGCAACTATAAATCTTTTCCTCCATGTGCCCGGTAAAAATGAATTCAGCTGAAAACAACCAGTCTGACTTCTAACTGTATGTACAAACAAGATTTGTGCTCTTAAGAGTGAAGGGAAAGCAGATATTTTGGTATATTGGGTTAATAATGTATGTTCTTTAATTGGATTACTGAATACCCTATGTATAATGTACCCATTTTATATATAGCCTGGGCTTATTTTGCCTTTGTTTTGTGTTAGTACTCTGAGAAAAGTTGCCGATGCTTTCCTATCTCTTCTGAACTTCATGATAAGCAAAAGGCAGACAGAAGTTAATGGCCATCTATGGGGTATTCTGTTCTAAAGAAAATAAACGATCAGTAAAGGAGAAGCCCTCACAACTAGAAGGTAATTTCTAGGAAGCTATTATACTTAGAGATATGTGAGTGAGTGAGCAAGTGAGCAAGTGAGTGAGTGAGTTTCTCCTGGTGTGTTTCTCTAGGTTGGGTAACGTGGTTAAGTCTTCCATCCTGTAAGGCTCCAGAATAGACAATGTGATCTACACAGCTTTTGAGGCAATGAGAATCTGTCTTCACCACAGTTCATATCACAAATAAAAATAGTTCATCTCATCCTCAATGAATAGCTATACAAAACTGAACTAAAGAGTGTGTTATACACAAATAAAGTTGTCTTCTCTATGTAGTGAGTGGAGCTATTGGCCCAGGGAGAGTAAATATCTGTCATTGCCTTGGGTGCAGAGCAAGGAATCAAGGAGGATTTGGTAGCTCCCCATTGTGAGAAGCTGAGAAAAGCAGATAACTGAGTAGTAGGTGAATTACTTATTCCGCTACTGATATCATCAAAATATAAAATTCAGGCTGACTAGTGAAAATGATACTTAATCCAGGAGGAGTCACACAGGCCTGGAGTTTGGGCCAGCCGAGGGCTGCTCCTGGAGAAATGACCTCATTTTACATTTGGTCCTAGGAATGACTGAGGTAGGTGCTAAAGTTGTTTTGCTCTTCCATTGTGTGACAGGCAGGCATTTTGCCAGAGTCCCTTGCAGTCTGGAGGAGTTCTCGGGAGGACGTAAAATCTCTGAAACAGTGAGGCAGGGAGAGCTTCCAGCACCTGCCCACTGCCTCACCCCACACAGGTAGTTTCCGGAAGAGCTGACTCCCTGTGGGGTCTCTGAGGGTCTGCAAAGCAGCTCTTCTCCCTGGAAGCATGCTGTGTTAATGCCTGCTCTACTTAATCTCTGCAAGAGTACCTTCATCTTGCATTAGTAAAGAATTGTATGTCTTTGGAATGTATCTGTTGGTGTCCTTCTGTCAATCACAATGCTCCTTGTGACAATAATGCATTTATGGTGGAAGCTTCAAAGAAAATATAAACAACATGGCTTATTTTCTAAGTAACCTGCACATATAGTGATTAATTTTTTTAAAGAATAGTTTGTTTTCTTCTTCTTCATTTTAAAGATTTGCTTATTTATTTTAGAGAGAGAGGGCACATGCGCAGAGCATAAGCAGCGGGGAGGGACAGAGGGGCAGGGAGAGGGACAAACAGACTCTGTGCTGAGTGGAGCCAAAGTGGGGATGATCCCACAACTCTGAGATCATGACCTGAGCCAAAAATCAAGAGTTGGACGTTCGATTGACTGAGCCACCCAGCTGCCCCAAAATTGTTTGTTTTCTAAGGTTAGTGATTAGCTAACAAAATTCCTGTATTCGTTCATACAAGCCAATAAAGTCATAGTGACAACTAGGATGATATTCAAAATACCTAACAATTAGTATGACTTTGGCATGGACCCTTCAGAACAGATGCCATCCATAAACAACTAGTACTGATCGGCAGAATTCAAATACAGTCCTATTTACAACTATCTGTGAATAATAAGTACAAAAATAAAAATAAGCGTGCGTCAATCAGTGACTAATATATGCACGTTTCTCTGGTAGGTTATTAAATAGCCAAAAGACATAGCAAAAAATAAATAAATAATGTATTGTGCTGAATTACTTGTTTCTTCCCCTCAGAATTTCTAATACAAATAAAACTTATGATGATAATGCACTGGCAGCACCTGAAAGAAATACAGCAGTACTGATGCACTTAAAATTTGGAATTAGAGTATTGTTAAACTTATTTATTTGTATATATATTTATTTATATCTCACCTTGTTTTATATAAACTTTGGCGACTACAAAATCTGATTAATAAGATCTTCACGGACAGCACTTAATAATTCTTGAAAATATTATGAGTAAAACATAGTAATGCTTGATACAAGTATATCTGCATTATACTGGGAAATATATTCTATTAATTAATACATTGACAAATGATCTAATTTAACTTATTAGTGTCCATTTAAAATTAATTCAAATTAAGTTTCTGGCAAAGTCAATAAAACATTTTTACAAATAGTCCATAATTTTCTTCAATCACGCTATACCCTTTATTTTCATCCACATTATTTTACTTTACATCTAGCAAATATCTAACAAAATTTTAAGACTAAACCCATTTTGAATTTGATTTTGAATTTTGTAAATTTTGAATTTTTGAATTTATAATTTTGAAAATTTATAAATTTTGAATTTACTTCCATCTGTGTTTCCCCCATAGATAAAAGTGAAAGATTACGGTTTAATCTCTCACTATATATTCCTTAACCTCTATTCACCACACAAACACAAACACCTATGCCAATTAAAATAATGGATTTTTTTATGTGACAAATTCCCACTAACTCCAGAATCACAGAACAATAATTTTTACTGTATGAAGAAGAGATTTCATCAAAAAATTTGGTAGATCTATATAGTTGAATATTTTTATTGCATTTCTTTAGAAAATGCAACTATTAGGTGTATTTTAAGTCCATGAGTCCTGCAACAAATTATCTATGTTACTAATATTATTGTCCTTCATTGTCCTTCATTTCAATTTTATCTTAATGAATTTGAATTTATGGTTATAATTTATTTTTATGTTGTTTCCTCATGTCTAATACTATAATATCTAATTCTCCTACTGATATTTCTAATTCCACATTATTTTGTAATTCATTATAATTCATCACAGAACCTGGTGTTTTCATCACCGGGGTATATGGTATATGGATTTGTGGTCAAAGTAAGTCATTAAAATATATGCAGCTCTTAAAATATGTGTGGCTCTTCTTAATTAAAACAAAAAAGTTTACGAAGTTACATAAGTTGTTTAAATCCTTGAACATGAAGAAACATAAAAGATATACACTAGCACACTGAATAACTTTGGCATGCAACTGTCTTGAATTTAACCTTAGGAATTAGAGATCCATTTCCATTTATAATCCATATGTATGGATGTGGCAACAAATGTTCATGATCAGAGAGGCCATTATGTACATTATACTCATATTACACATTTACCTTTCAAATAAGTCAGTTATAAAGTAGGAATAATAACATGAGTAAATAAAACCTATACAAAATAATATAAAATATTTATTCATGTTTGCCAATAGTTCTAATCTCTATCTCACCATATTCTTCCTAAAATTGTTAATAAGTAGCAAAATGGACAGACTCAAAGGTCACACCCTCGCCTTGCCCAAGCTCTAGAGGAAGTGCTAATGAGCACAAAATTAGCCAAAAGTTGGCAGCAGTTAGAAGGAAGAGAAGCAGGGGGCCTGTGGATGATTCGCAAACTAATCAGCTTCTGAGTAATTGGAATTAGGCCACCATCATTTTAAACTTAGTTACACTCCAATATGCGATTCTCCCATGAGCAACTTTGCTAAAGACTGCATAATATATATTTCCAGTCCTCCCATGCAAATATGTCCACCCGTTAAGTCTGAAAGATATTATAATGATTTAAACAAAAGCCAGTGATGTAAAAATTCAAAAGCATACTTCTAGAGCACCTATTATGTGTCCCGATATAACCAAAGTTCTAGGAATACTGAAGATGAACAAGATAAATTTTCTTTGTTCATGGCCCTTGTATACTGATGGAGAAGACTTAAAATAAACAAGTAAACAGGTGTTCCCTTGCCAATTATTCTACTGCTGAGCAAAATAACTGGAAATGGTGGTTATGGAAGCCGCATTGAGTTGACTGAGAAGAAAACAGGGATACATAAATAAAGATGAGGAATATATCCTCCTCGTTTTAGGAACTCAAAGTTTAGAAGCTTAAAAAGGAGTTTCTTGTTCTAATCATGTATCCAGTGCAATATTTTCTTTACAACTTCTAGACAAGTTGCCCATCTGATTGAAACTATTTTTCCCCACTCTCATCCATCCTCACTTACTAAAGAAATCTTCCTAAAATGTCCTTTGAATGTGCAATTGCCCTGCTCCGCAATCTATCACAAAAGAATCAGCTCCTTAGTGTGCACGGCTTCCAAGACCTTCTGTTTCTGGCTCAAAGTCGTACTCATTTTACTATACAACACAAACCTCTGGCTCATCAGGCAAACCTTCACATCTGCCATGTTCATTCCCATCCCAGGCTTCTATTGCTGACCTCCTGCCCTCTGTTTATTTCAGCTTAGCACATTTTTGGAGACTCAGCTTGAGTGGCATCTCTGGCTTTCCCTAACGTGGTGACACAGCAGAAAGAACAGAAGCTCTGGAGTCAAATTCCCAAAAGCCACTTTGCTTCCCTGATACATTCTTCATGTGTAAAATGGAGTGAAATAATTCCTACCTCACAAGGATATTAAGAAAAGAATACTGAGCCCACACTAATCTTTCATTTCTTCTAATTCCTCTAGCATTTATTGACAATGCTATTTTTATCTTTATTTTTGTCTGACAATATTGATGTTATTTGTTAAGTCTGGCACCCAACAAGCTTGGAAATCCTGAGACATAAGCAATGTTTCCCACCTCCTTTGTGTTTCTTGCTGCAGCACTGGACAGACTGTAAGTGCTCAAAATGTATAAACTTGTAAATTGATTAAGCACAGAGATGACTACAAATAAATAAAGATAGCTGAAGAACTAATTTAGATGTTTTAAATATAGTATAGAATTGATTCTTCATAAGCATAACTGACTAGCCATGAAATGCAGAAATGACAGAACATAAACGCTAAGAGAAATAAAGTAATTTAAACAAAATAGAATATTTTACCAGAAATTTAAACAAAAACAAAGTCGCAGCAACAGAAAATGGATTGGTGATTGCCAGAGACAAGGGATGGGAGAGGAAGGACACAAAATGAATAGTCAAAAGTAGTCAAAAGGTACAAATTTACAGTTAAAAAAAAAAAAAAGAAACTGGCGATGTAATGTACAGTATGATGACTATAGTTAATAACAAAATAGTATATATTTGAAAGTTCCTAAGAGAGTGGTTCTTCAAAATTCTCATCATAAGAAAAAAAATCATACCTGCATGCCTGATGGATATGAAGCAAACTTACTGTGGTAATCATTCCATAATATATACATATATCAAATCATTATGTTTTATACCCTAAACTAATACAATGTTATATGTCAAATATATTTCAAAACAAACAACAAAAAGATGACTGCTTAAATCACTAGGAGGCCAGTCTGATTTTGCTTTATAACATTCAAAGTACAGGACATTATATCACTTTTTAATTTGGAGAAGTAGATAGAATATGACTCAGTTATAAGCTGCTATGGAAGGATGGAAATCAGTTTCAGTCATTTGCTGAGGTGTGGGAGGGAGGAGTCTTCTTGAGATGTAAAAAAAGACTCTCAGGGAGTTAGTAATGTCCCCCAAAGAAACCTGTTAAAGGTTGCAGCTTGGATGTTTTTCCTAGAACATTCATTCTCTTCACACTAACTTGATCATGGGATGGTCATTGAGATACTCAGGTTGAGTCCACATAATGACCTCCCTCCAAAAATGAAATGTTAATATTCCCTAATATTTAATACCCAGACATTCAGGAAGAAGGAAAGTATTCATAGAAAAAGGATAAGAAGAAATAGGTTCAATGAACATTAACTTAATAAACATTAACCATTTTGACAGGAAGCTACACTAATCCAATACTGAGTTCTCACACTTAACCACAGATATACAGATTACAGTTGGCTTGAAAATAATACAGTTTTCCTACAAAGGGCGGTTATCACTTCTACAGACACAAATCAAAAACTAGATAGCAAATCTCTTTATTTACACATTTAGAAAATAAACTAAACAAAGAAAAAAGTGTATTTAAAAAAATGTTTCTAGAAGAGAAGGAATATATGTTTCGTGTTAAAGTATAACAACATCCACTTTCCTTCCTGCATAAAAGTCCATGTGAGATGACCCACTCCCCATTCTCCTGGAATAAACCATATGTGTCTCGCATTTCATGTTTAGCAATGAACACTAAAGACTAATGGCGTTTTGAGATATTTTATTCAAATAGTGATCCAGAGAAGCCTGTATATAAATTGAAAAAGGCATGATCTGGGATTCCTGCACAGCATCAAATACTAGTTTATATAATCAGGGGATCTGTTTTGTCTCTAGCTCAAATTAGATATTGCTTGACAATTATCTGATTATGAGGTAAAATTCTACTTCATTTATGCTCGAATCCACCTCTCTATATATCAAAGAAATATATATTCAATAGACTTGAATTCATGAGAAATGTCCACTTTTAGTGCCTCACCTGAACTCTCATAGCATTTCCCCAAAACTTTTAGGGCACTTATAATGTTATATTTAAAATAACTATGGGTGCCTGGGTGGCTCAGTGGGTTAAGCCGCTGCCTTTGGCTCAGGTCATGATCTCAGGGTCCTGGGATCGAGTCCCGCATCGGGCTCTTTGCTCAGCAGGGAGCCTGCTTCCCTTCCTCTCTCTCTGCCTGCCTCTCTGCCTACTTGTGATCTCTGCCTGTCAAATAAATAAATAAAAATCTTAAAAAAAATTTGATTTAAAATAACTATTTATGAAAAATTCAATATAACATAGCTTCTATCAGTTTCTGGCTTGCAAGTAGGAGGATATGAGTTCAAATCCCGACTTTTTCATTTGCCAATTAAATTGCTTTAAAGAAGTTACTTAACATCTCTAAACCTTATCTCTATCCTTTGTTAATATTCATAGAACTGTTGAAAGAATTACTCAGTATATATTATTAACTGTTAAATTTAGCTACTTTCTGGCCCTAAAACTATAAACCTTAAGGCTATTAATAGAGTTGATTTTTATATCTGTCCAAGTATCTGGTAGAGTGCCTGACATATAATATAGATTCAATAAATACTATTTTTTAATAAATGCAAGTAAAATGGGAATTGAATGATGGAATACAAAATGTTAAGGTATGCCTATACACTTGTAGGCTTTAACCCAAAAAAGCTTTTCAGGATGCCCTATTATTTTACATAGTTGGTGAGGAGGGAGGGAGAAAAAGAACTAATGAGATATCGGTTCTACTATAAATTTATTTTGGAAATCTAGAAAAGATTGTACTGAATTTGAAGTCTACTCACATAATTTCAAATCTACTTATGTAGGTGTGTAAAAAACCCTCCTATGTTGTTCTAGTGAAACAAATAATTAAATTTACTGCTTTCAGAATTCATCCAGGATGAAGGGAATAAAATGCTTTTTTTTAACCATATGAGAGCGAAGGGCATAAAGTCAGTATCTGAAGGAAATAAAACTATCCCAATAGTTTAGATCATAAAAAATTCTCACAGGGATTGAGTTGAGCTCTCAAGAAAAGACATAAAATGTTAAGATGAGAATTTTAATTAGTTCCTACACTAAAAAAGTAGAAATCACTTAACACATCATGTTCGAATAACTTTATTCACTCAACAGCTATTTTTTCTTAAGGCATTTCTGTAGACCCACCCTGTTCATAGAGTAGCTGCTAGCCACATGGGACTATTTAAATTTAAGTTTATACTGAATACAATTAAATACAATTTAAAATTTTAGTTTCTTAGTTACACTAGCCACATTTCAATTGCTTAAGAGCCACATGTGGCTGGTGGATATTTTACTGAATAGTGCAGAAAACATTTCTATCACTGCAGAAAGTCCTAGAGAAAAGAACATCCTTCTAGACAGTTGGGATTGAAAGGAGTAGAGACCAGAAGGCTTTAGCCAAAGAACAGAAAACATGCTGAACGAGATGAGACATGAGCAAAATCCCTTTAATACTAAATAGGTTTAATTTTACAAAACCAAGTACCCTAGCAATACTGAGTATGGGACGACCACACAGGAATTTTTAAGATTTGAGTTTAACTTTGAGGAATGAGCAAAATTACATTTGCATCAGTTGCAGATCTTAAAATTTCTCACTTTACATAAAAAATTAAATCTTTAGGGGCGTCTGGGTGGCTCAGAGGATTAAGCCTCTGCCTTCAGCTCAGGTCATGGTCCCAGGGTCCTGGGATCGAGTCCCACATTGGGCTCTCTGTTCAGCGGGAGCCTGCTTCCTTCTCTCCCTCTGCCTGTCATTTCCTCTGTTTGTGCTTTCTCTCTCTGGCAAATAAATAAATAAAATATTTTTAAAAAATTAAATCCTTAGAGCAATGATTCTAGGAAAGTGAAGGTGTGTAATGTTATTTGACTAATGCTTTTTTCTTACTTGATAAATGTTCCTATGGTTTTACTAGAAATCGGGTGAATTATTTTCAACTTAAAGCAGTTAATATTTGATGATCTCTAACGAACTCTTATATGTTGAATACTTGGGAAATAATGCACTTCTGAGTCATTTCAAACTCAAAAAATTGTTTTAATGAGATTTGATATCAAACCTAGCTCGTTTAAAAAATAAGTATAATGTGTCAAATGCAAAATCAACTTAGGATCAGTATCAGGGCTGTGAATTTAGCTTACAGAATTCTTTCCTGAAATAAAACATTTATATTAAAAGGTACAAAAATACCTTTTGTTTTTGTACTAGCCATTTCTTTATTTTGTTTTCTTTATCTTTCTTAGAACATAAACACAGCTAAATACATGAGGTTAAGAGTTTAAAATGACTGAGAAGCTGTTATATATGCCTATTTCACTCAACAGCCTTCATAACTGACCGGCTCTCATTTACTGTGATGGCAGGGGCCTCCCATAGGTGTCCCAGGAAGGTGTAATAACTTACCAACACAAGGTGGTGCTCTGTTCTTATGAAACAGCCTGTCTTTGATTTGGTTCTAAGGAAGCAGAGGTCAAACATCCTTATTGCTTGACCAGTGTTTTGGAAGATTTAAAAAACTGTCAATGTATAATTCTTACTTGAAAACTTCATTGTAGTCATTCAAAAGATCATTCTTAGAAAGTTTTCCTAATCATAACTTCAACCACTCCAGGAGGATCCAATTTATCTCATTGTACTCAAGAGTATTCATTTTGATGGCAGGCAACTGATTGCTTCTTTTCATTTTTTTCTCTGCTTGTGATTCCTTTTGATCAGATAGTTCTTACACTTTTCTTTGGGTTGTCTCAAGCCTACTGTTTCTGTAAGTTGATCAGACTTTTTCTAGATGAAGTCTTCCAGGTTGACCTCCAAATGGTTAGAATGACTCTGACTCTCCTTCAAGCAATCAATAAATTAACTAATCATTTCTTTGTTTTATTCTGCTTCCATATGTAAGTCACATGATCCTATATTTTTATATTTATGGAATGACAAATCTCTAATCTCCACCTTCCCCTGGGGAAAAGCTGACAGCATTATTTGAAAATGTGACTTAGGCAGAGTTCCACATTTAAATAGTCCTCCTTACTGCTGGAGTGAAAGTAAGCCATATTCCATTTAACAATGCCATACTCCATTTAACATTTTTTTTCTACTGGAGAATAATTAGATATTGCTTCAAATCTTGGTATTTTACTTTCCTACTTTCATAGCCCCTGGACTATTATTAGGATGTCTGTAATATAGATACATAGCCTTAGAAAGAATTAAAGTAATGATTATCACACTAAATAATTTCATGTGTGCCAAACCTGTTCATGGAATGGAAACTGTTATGCTACCCCACCAGGTGGCCATGTATTTTAAACAATATTTCTCAAGGAAACCTTCCATAGATGCTTTAAATTTCTGGGATTTGATCTCAAAATAATCTCAACCCATATTCTTCCATTCTGAATCTTACAAAAACATGTATCTTATTTAGAAATTGGTTAAAATTTTTCTCAAGAAATCAGATGGGGAGAAGTTGCATATTTCTTAACTGTTTTAAAATTGCAAAACAAATAAATTCAAGAAAAAAGATGAGGAAAAAGTTTCACCTGTTTGGAATGGTGTTCTAATTAACATTTGTTGATGCCATGGCAATATCATGGGTTTAGCTCTTCGAAGAACATACTGTCTGGTTACTATAGCATTTCTATATTTGGATTAAATAGAAACAGAAATGTGGATAGCATTAGCTTTGAAATTAAATGAGCCCCCTAATGGAGAAGCTAATTACTGAATTCATTTTGACGTTGTTTTACCAGTGAAAATTTAGGTTATTGAATTGAACAATATGTACTCAGGGCTAGAAATGAAAATCAGGGCATCCATGGACACAGCAGAGTGGAACCAGTGGCTCTTACCGAGTCAGACCTCATATTAGTCTTTTGTTAGAGAGGATTATTATTGTTAATATTGTCACCTGTATGACAAAAGTTCTAATATGAAGAGTACTTGGAATTCTTAAAAAGCTTCCATTAGTCTATTCAGTGCCATACTTCTGGCTTCCATTAATGTATCTTTCCCACTGTGTGATTAGGTGGCTCCACCGGAAGCCATACTCTGGATGTGCTGGGAAGATTTAGGGAGGAAACGTTTACAAGCTTGAAAGACAAAATGGTAATTTATCTGGGTTTCAGTATAAAAATGTTTCTTCTTGAGATTTCAATTTCTGAACAGAAATTTGTAGTGAACAAAACTACATTCATGGTATTTTGCTTTTTATCCAACACACACACACACACACACCCCACATATAACCACCACAATAATAAAGATAACAAGGAGCAGGTGATGGTTTCAGGAAATTCAACTGTCTTTGTTATGCTATTTAAATAATGGCACATATAGCACTAATATCCATGGCCATTTTTAAATAATTTTTTTTATTTTTTTACTAACATATAATGTATTATTAGCCCCACGGTGCAGGCCTGTGACTCATCCATGGCCATTTTAAATCAAGTAATAGTAACTGTGCTATTTCATTACAGCACTTGGGTTCAGAGATAAGTTTTTCAGCATTACATCAGATATGAGGCTAATATTTAATTAAGGCTTATTTGATTATGCAGATCTTTTGATCACTTTTGGGAAGAATATCCAAGTCGTGTTCCTAAATCTTGATTCAAATAAAAAAGTGTGTGCAAAATGCTGGCCTAAAAGGGCCTTCATGCTAGAAAGCTAATATTTGATGTTCTTAACACAGCCTTGTGCTAAAAACATGGGACTTTCATATCTACTCCAGGAAGATCCCAATTACCTTCTCTCCATCCACGTCCCATGGCCCAAATTGGGATAATCTCTAGAATTCTCCCTAAAGGAGATAAAACATCTGCTTAGTGTATTTCCTATCAATTTTTATTTTCTGTTTCTCTTTCTGGGTTCCCCAATATTTAAAGAGCTTCCAGCCATACTGTTGCTGTGCGGGCAGAGGATGGCATGCATTACTTCTAAGATACTCAAGGCATAATGAACTAATAAGGTCTTCAATATGACATATGTCTCCCAGTTTAGGAGAATTAAATTATTTGTAAACTATGTGTCAGACACACTAAAAGAAACTTCACATTTTTCTGTTTTACTCCAAAAATACTAGCATTCTATAATTGGGAAATTAAAAGTCAGCTATGTGCTGGGCCATTTGGGTGGCTAAGGCGGTTAAGTATCTGACTCTTGATTGCAGCTCAGGTTATGATCTCAGCGTCCTGAGATTGAGCCCCACGTTGCTCTCCTTGGTCAGCGTGAAGCATGCCTGAGAGTCTCTCTCTCCCTCTCCTTCTGCCCCTCCCTGCACCCCACATGTGCACGTTCTCATTCTCTCTCTTCAAAAAAAAAAAAAAAGTTGGTTATGTGCTGATGTACTATTTATCACAAACTTGTGAAGTATTAATATATAAAAATATGGCTCCTTTATTTTATCTATAAGAAATAGGTCTGAAGAGAGTGATTTTTTTTTTTTTTTTAAATCCCGCAACTGAGAATTCCAGAGGTTTCAGACCCGGGAAACAGGAAAAGAGGAACCTTATAAAATATGGATTCTGGCATGGGCTAGGCAAAATAAAAGGAACAGAGAAGAGGTGCAGTCATGGGAATGAGGTAAGAACTGTTCCACAGAGTTGTGAGAGAAAACCAATGCGGAGTTGCAGAACCATTCACCTGTGCTTCCTTATCTGCTTTCTATGTGAACAGTCAGAACGTTCTGACCAGTATGTAGTAAATGACACTGCATCTGTGTATATGTAATAGTATATTATGCAGCGATTTAAAATATGTTGGAAATGTCATGCCACTGGAAACTGCTAATGCTGAAGGGGAAATATCAAAAAGGCTTAATGCGAAAAATTAAAATACGTGGCATAATCTCAACTATGTATGATAATTTGCAGAGAAAACACAACTAGAAGAAAATATGCCAAAAAGTTAAAGGTGGCTAAGATTTTAGGTGGTAAATTAGGCCCCACATATCTGGTTACTTGTACCTCACTGAGGTCATCTTTTGTTGTCACCCTTCCATAACTCTGACAGAGCTACCCTGCCGTCCTCCATGTCCCTTGAACATGTTCGGCACACAACTCCCTCCATATAAAATTAGAACCACACCCCATTCCTCTTTTATCTTTTATGTTAACCTTACCTCACATAATATAATTTATTTATTTTCTTTGTTTTTTGCTAGTCTTCTCAACAAGAGGATGAGTTCCAAGAGAGGATGACTGGAACAAAGTGAAGATATGTCTGATATGTAGATATGTAATTAAATGGAGTTTAGGCTGATATGGAAGGAAGTCAGAATATTTGGAGGAGGTGGAAGTGTCAGGAAGTAACAAGGAGAACAATAATTGTACTATACATCAAAAAGAATTTTTAAGATCAGGGAACTAGCATGAATGACCCTGGAAAAGTAAGAAATATAAGTTTGTTGGAAACTCAGATTATGGAGGCTACAACTACTGAAAATGACAAAGTCTGTGGCAGCCCCTCCCCTTCATGAAGATCCAGCCCAATGGCTTTGGGACTAAATTATTCAGAAAGAGAAGAGAAGGGAAGGGATAAAGGATGAAGCACTGTTACCATTTTTGATACATATAATTAGCAGGCTTTTGTCCATGCAGGTATCACCTGTAGAGATGTCCCTTCCTTTTTGAAAAATAAAACTAAACATTAAATCAAATAAGATATCATTTTGCAAACTGCTTTTCTTGCATTCATTAATGGGTCATGAACATTCTTTTTTTCTTTCAAAGATTTATTTATTTGAGAGAAAGAGAGAAAGCAGGGCGGTGGGAAGGGGAGCATAGGGAAGGGGCAGAGGGAGAGAAAAGGAGAAAGAGTCTAAGCAGATTCCACACTGAGCACTGAGTAGGGCACCAGGATCATCTCACAACCCTAAGATTACTTCCTGAGCCCAAACCAAGACTTTGATGTTTAAGTGACTATGCCACTCAGGTGCCCCAGTCATGAACCTTATTTCTTGTTAATACATACACATCTGTATTTTTTAAAACTATGTAATATTCCATTGATGTAAAGACCATAGAATATTTAACCAAAAACTGATTGTTGAACATGCAGATCTTTACATCCTTAGGGTAAATATTTAGAGGTGAAATTATATAGCAAAAAAAAAAACCAAACAAACAAAAAAAAAACAAAACAAAAAAAGAAAACCAATAATGTAAGAGTTAAATGTTGCCATTAATCTATTGAGCAGCTTTTATAGAACTAATTTATAGGAATGACAATGTACCAAGTACTGTTCTAAGATTTGTGAACATAGCAATAAGCAAAACAGAAGAGAATGGCATCACTCATGGTGGAAATTTCTGGTGGAAATATAGTTGAGAATTTTCTATGGAAAGTTACATTAAGGGGCACCTGGGTGGCTCAGCTGGTTAAGCGTCTGCCTTCGGCTCAAGTCATAATCCCAGGATTCTGGAATACAGTCCTGCATCAGGCTCCCTGCTCAATGAGGAGTCTGCTTCTCCCTCTCTCCCCCAATCATGCGTGCGCTCTCTCGTTCTCTCTCTCTCTCTTTAACAAAAACCAATAAAATCTTTTTTTAAAAGTTACATTAATTTATATTCCCAGTGACACTGCATCAAAGTGTCCATTATCTTACATTCTCACCAGCACTGGATATATCCAAAGTTTTATAATTTTGGTTGATAATTTCTTTGCATATTTTGTTTTAATAACTTGCATTATTTGAGAAGTAGAACTGCATTTTAATGTCATGTGTTCATTTATGCTACTGTTGAAGTATCTGTTGGAGTATTTGGTCTTTAAATGTAAAGGGTTGCATGTTTTAGTAGAAAATAATTGGGCTGCCCAGCAAATTCCCTTTCTAATTTGGGGGAATTCCTTCCTGCTTTAAACTCTGGAAGCTAAATGGGAAATAACATTTTCTCTCTCCATCTTCTGGCAAGTAGAACAGAGTCCCATGAACTAACGGCCAATCAGATACTTCTGCTGGGAATGTTGAATCTAAAAGTTTTGTGAAGACAGAGTCTATTAGAGATAATATAGTGGAAGAATACAAGGTCTAGAAGTTTCACAATGACTACTTGGTGGTTAAGATGCTATTCCTGTATAGACCTTGGATATATCTGCTCTGTCTTGTTCACTGATTTAAACCTACCTCTCAAGCCTTCCTTTAGTTTTATGAGTAACTCCCAAAATTACTTTTCTGCTTATCTTAATCAGTCATTTACTATTGTTGTAACTAAGACATTAAAGTATTGTTGTTTTACAAATATATATCTCCAACCATGTTCTTCTCATTTTTCATAGTGTATTTGTAAAATACTATGTTTTAATTTTTATTAAATTGACTATATGACTATATACTCTACATAGTTGACCGTCGATGTCTGCTTAGAGGCTTTGTAATGTCAAATTTGTTAAAATATTTATCTAAGATTTCTTCTATTACTTATATTACATCTTCAATATATTCAAAATTCATATTGATCTGAGGAATGACTTAGAGCTCTATTTATTTTATTTTGGTTCTCAATAGATATTGGAAATTGCTTTTTGTTTCTTTTTCTTCTTTTTTTTTCTAATAACCAAAACCTTGCTCACTGATTCAAAAAGCTACTTTTGTCAGATATTAATTTTGCTGTCAATTTATGGAGACTTTGTTCTGTTTCATTGATTAGTCCATTCTTGGAGTCTCCCCACACTTTCAACCAATGTAGCTTAAATTAAAATTTCATATTTGACAGAGTTAGTGCCTTCATTATCTTTTTCAGAATTTTACTGGATATTTTTATCCACTTCTTTTCTAAATATATTTTACAAATTTTTCAAGAAAAATCTTTGTAATTTTGATTTCTTTTGCATGAAATACACAACTTAATTTGGAGAAAATGTTCCAAGACCATGTAATACTTTGCTATTTATTTGTTTTCTTTTTATATCCCTCAGTAGAATTTTCTTTTCATGTATGTTCTGCACATTTCTTGGTAAATGAATGTGTTTTGAACTAAACTTTATTTAATTGTATTCTAAAACATTATTGTTAGTTTTCAAGGGCATTATTGGAGGGTTTAGTACATTTATTTTGTATCAGTTTATTTACTGAGCTCACATTTTAATTCTAGTAGTTTGGTTTTCTTGGTATGTAACCATATATATAAATAAATATAATTTAATATTTTTTCAAGTCATGTCTTATTTTGTAATTACATAGCTCTTGTCATTTTAAAATTATAATAGAAAAATATCTTCTGTCTTACTCTACCTACCTTAATAGATTATGTCTAAGGTCTTTTGTTCATTTGTTTGCTTGCTTTTCTTTTGTTTCTTTTTAGCATTAAATTTTATGCTTTTTGGGGGGGCTACCAATTTTCAGCATGATACAGATTCATATTACTAATAACACTAATTAAGAAATTTGTAGGTCATTGTGATTGTGGGAGTTGAGGAGTTTTTGTCTCTGTTTGCCTTTTCTCTATATTTATTGAAACTTTTACAGTAGGAGCCCACGCAGCCTAAATAGAGAAAGGAGAATTTCATGACTCTTGGAAAGTACATTCCAATTTTTAGATTGCTCTCCTGTATTGCCATTTTGGCAATACATTTGATAGACTATAATATTTCCAGTCTAAGACTTTCCATAGTGATTCTCCACCCATCTGTTATTAGTCCACTCCTATAAAAAGCGGCTTCAAACAGATTGTTTTCATATCTTCAACATTATTCCCCAATCATAGCAAATTTTGTGGGATCTTGGAATATCTCCTTTCTGAAAACTATACTCAACATCCACATAAAGCCACATATATACTGACCATCATCTTTTGCAAGGTTTGCATGATACAAACAAGACAAAATATGGAATTTTTCCTCAAATCCTGTCTTGAAAATTTGAGCCAGACTATAAACAATTTTAGCAAAGGTGAAACAACAAGACTGATAACTGCTGATTTCTGAACAGTATCTTGCTGAACATCATTTTACAATTACAGACAGAGGTTGTTATATCTTTGAACTGCTCACCAAAATATGTAGGTTCCTAGAAGAATCCCTAAAAGAGCTTTAATTTGTCATTCACTTTTGGGAATAGGAAAAGGTATATGGTTTACAGAAAAAAATATTATGTATATATATCATATATAGTGTGTGTGTATATGTGTGTGCATGTGAGTGTGGGTCAAGTGGGCACATATGTTCCCTCTACTAAGTAAACTTGTTTAAACACTTAGTACCTCTGTAAGAATTACCCAAATCCAATCTTTTCTGCTATTAAATATGACTGACTACAAGTACAAAAAGATAACTCAAGAGATTATAGCTAGAAGCCTAACAGAGAATAAAGGAGTTCAACTGTTGGTCCCCGTTCACTCTCTCCACTCTTCCAAAGTGATTCACCCACTCTAGGAGCAACTCTGGTGGGAAGATAGTGAACCAAATGGCCAATGATTGTTGTGCACCATTTTCTACAGAGCTAATTAAATTTGAGAGCTCTACGGATATTGTGGAAGTCAAAGATACACAGATGTGACTTTATTTTCCCTTTTTATTTTTTAATCTATGTTTAAAAAAACACAATAAATTTAAGGAACTTGATACATAGCAATCTGAACAAAGGCAGTGTCTGGCAAAAAGCATTATTTTATTTGTTTGCCTTCCACAAGGTCAGGGGAACAAAAAGTAACAATAACTTCCAGGAAACAATGAGACATGGTGAAATCTATGGCAAAGTCCATCCTACTAGATAAGGAATGTTATTGATCTGCAGGGGAAGAGTTTCCATTTTTCCTACAAGATCTGATCAGAGCATATAGTAATATTCAATGGAATTTTATCTACTTATTTCTCATAATAATGTGCAGATATCTTGAAAAGAAGTTATCCGTTTCCAAAGTCATCTTTATATTTGATATAAATATCTGAAAAAAAATACTTTGAAGTTTAGTAGGAAATAGTAGCAACCAGCAGAATTGTTGCTACTATTCTTTATTTCATTGCTGATATTTTACTTCCCCGATTCCTTCTTTTCTAATAATTTGGGCAGATTCTAAAAGTTGGTAAAGGAAGTTTTAAGGCAATATCTTTGGCTCCATCTTTTCTAAAAGTTTTGTTTAATTTTTCATATCTGTTTTGGTCACCATATCTAAGAGTCAGTTTCTAGGAATTACACTGTCAGGAAAGCAAGTGTGAGATGAGCTTTCTTTTCTCTTGGAGAAGAGGAAACATATCAGGTATTTCATGGTAAATAATTGCAACTAAGAATAATGAGGTAATTAGAACCTATATTATCATAAGCTAAAGATTTTTTAGAGATAATGGACATTGTACAAGGATGTAATCTCCTTCTTTTATTGAAAATCAATCCTGCCTCTCTACTTCTAAAGATTGTGTGGTAGGAGCTCTGGTAAATTGAGAATTGTATTCGATGAGGAAACTTGGTGAGGAAATTGTTCTGCTGTGAATGGTAACAAATTAAAACTACAAATTAACATGAATCCACAGGAAATATTGAATATCACTTTAACTTCGTCAGTTAGCTAGAGGTACTCCAAATTACACTGGTTTTGGAACAGTAGAAATAGAACTATAACCACTGCCACATTTCTTGTTGTGTTTTTAATAGCAAAAATAAAAAATAGAGAATTTGGCTTTTGTAATATTTCCTCATAAGATGAGTTAATTTGGCCTTTACCTGTTTATTTTTTAAAAGGTATTTTCATCTATTTTAACAAAACCTCCCCTTTTAAAGACATGGTCCTTCAAGGAACATCAAATTTACTAGAATATTACCCGGTGTTATTTTAAATATTAACCTTTTTTTTTTCAGTTTCCGTATTCTATTCATCTTATACACACACAATTATTTTACTACTTGAATGACTCTCCATTTTTCAATGACACACATTGAAGTTTGTGGCACACATTGAATTTTTCCTGATATATCTACAATTATAAACAAAAAAATACTTTGGCAAAAAATTGTAATGGATTTGATAGCCATATGTGCCACATTATAACATACATTTTTCTGAAATTAAGGTTTTTGCTTTGCTTTCCAACCTAAGAGCAAATGAGCACCAACATATTTAATATAAACCTTCATTCATAGCTATATGTCTTTTAAAATAGCAGGACTCAAGAATACATAACAAGTAATTTATTTCTCCAAAGTTGAACTTGCTGTATTTCCATGCTTTTAAATGTATCTATATTCATATTGCTTTCCTACTTGGTAAATATTCTTGTCTCTCTCTTTTTTTAAGTTTTTATTTCAATACCATTAGCTAACACACAGTATTTTATTAGTTTCAGATGTACAATATAGTGAGTGATTCAATAATTCCATACATCTTCCCATCCCAAATGCCCTCCTTAATCCCATCACCTATTTAACCCTTTTCCCCACTTGCCTCCCTACTCTTCTCTTTTCTTAATGTTTTCCGTTTTTTAAGCTTTTATTTATTTATTTGAGAGAGCACGCACAGGCACAGGAACAGGGGAGGTGTGGAGATAGACAGAGAAGCAAGTTCCTGCTGAGTGCAAAGCCCCATGTGGGAGGAGGGGGGTGGGCCTCAATCCCAGTACTAGAAATCATGACCTGAGCCAAAGTGAGGCACTTAATTGACTGAGCCACCCAAGAACCCCTTGATTAATGTTTTCTGAACAGTCCATCAGTTAGTTGAAATCTTACCAGTCTGGAAGTTCTTAACTTTAGTCACTAATTATTCTAGTGTTTCTGTGTACTCAGCCATTGCTCTGCCTATCTGCCATTTTACTTAATATACGTACATACATACAAAGGTCCCTCTATAATTATATCTAATAAATTGTTTTAGATTGTATTTGTCTTGACTATGCAAGTGATTAAAGACTGTTATCATTACTAATGTCCACCGTATTTGTTTTTTTACACTTACATTATCAAAGTTAATTGTTTAAGTAAGAAGTCCACCGCTAATTGCAGGACTTGGGTCCTTGCAAGTGGTTAGTACTTCACAAGTCTTGCATTTCACACCAGGAAGCCATGTTATCACCTTTGATCTAGGTAGAAGGCCTTAATTAAAATAAATGTATTACAATAGAGGTGTTCACAAAGCACAATTAATGATTCTGTTAATTGTTTTTTTTTTTCTTTGTTGTGGATATAAGCAGCATTAGTTCTTTATCTGTAAAACAGAGTTCTTAAAGTCTGGAACCCCTTCTTACTCTTTAAAAAAATCCATAATTTCTAGCACAGTTCCTAACATATAGTAGGCACTCCTCAAAAGTTATTAAATGAAATTTTAATGGGTTTATAATATAAATATAAAGATTCATCTTGTTTTCCTTATTAGAATATGAGCTTCTTAAGAACAATGGCCATGTTTTCCACTGTATCTGTATTACATGCTCATCTCCAATAAATAAATTATTTCAAAGAAAATAAATTCTAATTATATTTAGATAGATTTTAAATTGGCATCTTTAAAAGAAAAAAATGTCAAATAGAAAAACAAAGGTATACATAATCAAAAACTAATATTTTGATATAATAAAATTTAAATGGTTCAGAAAGTTCTGTAGACATTTCCAGAGTTTTGCACTAATTTGTTCATTAAGAAAAATTACTTGTTAAATGGGCAGAAGACATGAACAGACATTTCTTCAAAAAAGACATCCAGATGGCCAACAGATGCATGAAAAAGTACTCCACATCACTGAGCATCAGGGAAATACAAATCAAAACCACAATGAGATATCACCTCACACCAGTCAGAATGGCTAAAATTAACAAGTCAGGAAATGACAGATGCTGGCGAGGATGCAGAGAAAGGGGAACCCTCCTACACTGTTGGTGGGAATACAAGCTGGTGCAACCACTCTGGAAAAAAGCATGGAGTTTCCTCAAAAAGTTGAAAATTGAGCTACCCTATGACCCAGCAATTGCACTACTGGGTGTTTACCCTAAAGATACAAATGTAGTCATCCGAAGGGGCACGTGCACCCAAACATTTATAGCAGCAATGTCCACAATAGCCAAACTATGGAAAGATCCTAGATGTCCATCAACAGATGAATGGATAAAGAAGAGGTGGTATATAAATACAATGTAATACTATGCAGCCATCACAAGAAATGAAATCCTGCCATTTGTGACGACGTGGATGGAACTAGAGGGTATTATGATTAGCAAAATAAGTCAATCAGAGAAAGACAACTATCATATGATCTCCCTGATATGAGGAAATGGAGATGCAACATGGGGGCTTGGGGGGTAGGAAAAGAATAAATGAAACAAGATGGGAGCAGGAGGGAGACAAACCATAAGAGACTCTTAATCTCACAAAACAAACTGAGGGTTTCCAGGGGGAGGTGGGTAGGGAGAGGGTGGTGGGGTTATGGACATTGGGGAGGGTATGTGCTATGGTGAGTGCTGTGAAGTGTGTAAACCTGGCAATTCACAGACCTGTACCCCTGGGGCTAATAATACATTAATGTTTATTAAAAAATAAAAAAAATATATTAAAAAAAAAGAAAAGAAAAATTATTTGTTGAGTCTCCTATAAATCAGGAATTGAGCGATGAAAGACAGAGTCCCTGAACCTAAGTGGCCCACAATCTAATGCAGATATATTATGCAATTATAATAGAATAATATAATTTCTACAAAGATGCCGAGGGCGTATACATTGAGAGCATGATGACAATAGCCTAAGTGTGCCCTGTTAGGGAGGCAGAGGACCGAAAAACTTTCAGAGAATAAATGAGTAATGCATAAGTTAAGATTTACCTGCAAGATGGAGCTTTTGAGACCAGGAATCCTACCTATTCATTTACCTCTATTAATAATATCTAGCATGTTGTCAGACACATAGTAGTCACCAAATAAGCATTTATTAAGTAAAATGCTAATGAATATATAAGACGAATTTAGACAGAATACATAATAAGCAGATAGATTAGAGAGATTGATTGACAGATCAATAGATAGACCTAAGCTAAGAGCAACTTGAAAAAGAAGTTAAGTGGCTCCATTTCAGGAGTTAGCTAGGTAGGTCATAGAGAGTAGGCACTGGAAATAGAACAGGAAGGGAAAAAAAAGAGCTTGAGTCAATGCAAAGGTGGTTGAGAGAGCATGACCCCTTTGGAACAGTACATGAAATTTAATATTTTGAGAGTTCAAAGTAGAAATAGGAAGGAGTTGATGTCAAACAGAGGTGAGACCGGATGAAGAAGATCTTTAAAGAAAGCCAAGGGAAAAGGGGAGAGACTAGAGTGAGAAAGAAAGAGAAGGTATTGTAATGGTCTAGACAATCGGGGATGCATTTCTAAATAAAGATGGTGACAGAGGGCTGACAGGGGAGCAGTTATCTGCAAGAAAATATGGGTAGGTTCAATAGGACCTGGTGAATGATTGGATATAATCAGTGGGGAAGAATGAGTCTAGTATGATTTCCATTTTCTCATTTAAGAAACTGGGTGGGATTATTAACTGATACAGCAAGTAAGGGAAGACTGTTAGGTTTCGGAAAGAATGGTGCTAAATTTATTTTAGATTCATTGAACTTGAAACACATTCCGGTAAGTGAATTCCAATTAACAATTTGGTAAATACATGTAGAGTTAAATATAGAAATGTAAGATAGAGATAAAAACTAGGAGTCATAGGGGCACTGGGTAACTCAGTTGATTAAGCTTCCATCCGACTCTTGATTTCAGTTCAGGACATGGATTTCAGGGTCATGAGATTGAGCCCCTAGTCCGGCTCTGTAGTCAGTGTGGAGCCTGTCTAAGATTCTCTCTCCCTCTCTCTCTGCTCCTCCCCCACTTTCTTCCTCCCCCTCTTAAAAAAGATTGGGAGTGCGGTAATGTATGTGGTTCACTGACACCCTAGAAGAAGTTGAGCTTAACTAAGGTGAAAAAAGACATCCCCCAAAATATCAGGCTGAAGAAAATTTCTATGTAAAATGAGTGTTCAGTGGACTGCAAAGGAAGACACTTCAATGGATCAAATTGGGAAGCAACAGGATAGGATGAAAAACAGGAGGATGTGGTGTCACAGACTCCAAAATAAGAGTTTCAGACAAGAAAGAGGAATCAGTAACAGCAATTACTGGCAGGACATAGGGAAGGGTGAAGACTACGAACTGTGGCAAAAGGACATCACAGGTGATCACAGTAAGAGCAGATGTGGTGGAAAAGGGAAGTGGCCACATTTCAAGAGGTTAAGGACTAAACAGAAGCTAAAGAAGGAAAGAAAAATCTAAATACTCAACAATTTATTCAATACAACATTGGTGCAATGCTGATAACTGCCTGAGTACACAGGCAAAATAACTATTTTCCTGATAAAAGCATGGCAAAAATTTTAGTAAGTATGTTGTAGACCAGTGTTTGTGATGAATTCATAAAAATTACATGAACTATAGGAGAGAGCGCCTAGTGGCTCAGTTGGTTAAGTGGCTGCCTTTGGCTCAGGTCATGATCTCAGGGTCCTGGGGCAGAGTATGGCATCGGGCTCCCTGCTCAGCAGAGAATCTGCTTCTTCTTCTCCCTCTGCCTGCTGCTCCCCATTCCTGTACTCTCTCTCTCTCTCTCTGTCAAATAAATAAATAAACTCTTTTTTAAAAATTAAAAAAAAAAGAAACACAGGTAGATCAAACCAATGAAAGTTTATATTTTAAAGCTATAAAATACAGTACATAAAATGCGAAGTTTGAGAATAGTATAAAACTGTACCTCATAGTCTAAAGCTTTCACACAACATATTTATTTCTAATTCATTTCATGTCTTAGAGTGACAGAGTAAAAACTAGTTGCTGAAACTATTAAGGAAAAATAGAAATAAAGATATATCACCAGAGAATTTAGTAAAGTCTATATAAGCAATATGGAGAATTTAAGACAAACCTGGGTTTTTCCTTTTTTTTCTTAGTGTAAACTTTCCAAACAGATCACTGAAATGACTCCATGCTTAGCATTTTTATAGTGGGGTTAATGTTGTACAATTAAAACTAGGTCTTTAAATTGTGTGGTACAATATCACTAATTTGGATACTGATAGGCTAAGCGATTTAGAAAGAAAGAAAGAGAAAAGAAAAGAAAAAGAAAGAAAGAGAGAAAGAAAAAAGAAAGGAAGGAAGGAAGGAAGAGAGGAAAAGGCAATCCTTTAATTTGTTAAACTGCATCTGGAAAATGTGATTTTGCCAATATTAGAACCCATTTGACCTTCCTGAACCGGCTTTAAGTCTTTGGGGAATTGTACTTGTTTATCTTTATAAAAATATGACTTCCTGTTTAAGAGGAAAACTAAAAAGCCAAAGGACATCTTGAACATCAGTTAGTACCATAGTAACTTTTCCAGAAGTCGTGCATTAATTAATTATAAACATATATATTTTATTTCCTCTAAAAGGATAAATTGTCTCTTTTTTTTAAAGATTTTATTTATTTATTTGACAGACACAGATCACAAATAGGCAGAGAGGCAGGCAGAGAGAGAGAGGAAGGGAAGCAGGCTCCCTGCTGAGCAGAGAGCCCGATGTGGGGCTCAATCCCAGGACCCTGAGATCATGACCTGAGCCGAAGGCAGAGGCTTTAACCCACTGAGCCACCCAGGTGCCCTAAATTGTCTTTTTTAATAAGGGAAAATATTGGCAAAATGCCTTTCAAATTCTGTTACACATAACACTCTGAAAGCAAGTTTTAGAAATAGATCATATTTATCATCTACACTTAAAAATAGAATGTTAATTTACCTTGAATAATAGTGTTGTGCTAAAACTACAATCATATAGTAGGATTACCCATTACTTTTATAGCACTAAACTTAGAGGGAATTCTCTATATTCATGGCATTTGAAGATTTAATACTCTCGAATGTCTATTTTTTTCCACTAATCCGAAAAATCATGTCTTGCTGTATTAGCTTGTTAAGGCATAAATGTCAGGAAACAAATCCCTGGTATCCCCGTCATAATGTAATTTTGTGGTTAACTACTTGTCTTGTGACATTAGCACTCATGGAGTAAAATATTTTGTCCTTTGAGAAAAGTGTCCATGACGAAAGATAGATGTGTCAGTTAACAGAAATGAAAAAGTAATTAAATTGTTATATGAGAAGATGCACAAGAAACACATGACTTTTGACAAAAGGATTTGAAAAAGCTGGAACCTCTACAAGCATTTTCACATTTGCAAATTTGGAAACAGATGTTTTCAGGAAGAACTGTTCTTGAAAGTCCATGGACTTTTTCCATTCCACAGCTTCACTGCAAGCAGCTAAATGACCTTGGAATTTCAAAATAGAGTAGATGAATTAAAAAGACTGCCATTTAAAAAATGGATCCATTTAGTATTAGGTAATAGCACTAAAAACAACAGGTACTTGCTATTTACTGGGCATTTCTTCTGTGCCCACTGTTAGTATTTTGTGTAATTCACAAAAAGACCCAACAAGATAGGACTATGACTTCTCTCATTACACACTCAAGAAAAGAGGTTCAAAGGTTATAGAGCCTACTCAGAAAGGTTAAGGTCATCCCAGCTCAACAGCCAAGTCTATTGAACTTTAGCCTGATGTTTGTGAGGTTTTGAATAAAATAACATATCTCAGACATGAAATATATTGATTGCCTCTGGCTGAGCTCATCTACTAGGTTCTATGTAAAATATATTTAAGGTAAATGGGAGGCTTGAAATTATTACTGAGTAGACAGCAGGTTAAGTGAGTGGGCTCTGGAAACCCAAATGACAGTTCAAAGTCTAGGGGAGCCTCATACTGGCTAGGTCACTTTGAACATGTTACTTACAATCTATGGCCTCTGTTTTCTCACCTGTAGGATGGGGGGTAATGATGGTGCATACCTCAGAGTACAGGTATGTGTAAAGCATTTAAAATAGTGCATAGCACATAGTGGTCCATTATGATAGCTACTATTATGGACAACATGTCTCCATGACTTAAGTAAGCTTCTGTTATCTAATTCTTTGTTATTGTTCTCCTCACTTTCCCTAGAATTTAGTCATTATGGTCAGATATAATAAATAAATTAATAGTTATTTTGGGGGGTAAGGACTTTTATAGAAAAAGATATACTTTTAAAGTTTTTAAATGTAATTCTGATTTTATGTGCTACAAATATTTTCACTATTTATGGTACACATATTTTGTAAATTCCTCATGAGATTATACATGAAAATAAGCTTCAAGTAAACCTCCTTAAGAAGAAGTTGGTATAACATAGCAACATTACATTACATTACACTACATTACATTTCAGTCACAACTGGAAACAAATTTTCAAGTGCCACAAAGAGTCACCCGATTTGATATAACCTGAATTAACTGATTTGAATTCTTTTTAAAATGGCATTTAACTAGCAGACACAAAGACAAGAAAGCTGAGTTAACTTAGAAACTTCCTGTATTTTGCAGCAATGGTGTTGTGATCCTTCAAGTAGAGGGAGATCAGTTTGATGCCATTTTGAGCTCACTGTGCATTGGAGCATAAAAGGAAGAGGTGGGTGGAAGCAAAGCTGAGCTAGGAGCCGACTGGCATGAGACACGGCAGGAGGCGAATAGAACAGTTAGACAGATGGGTGGATGAAAAGACTGGGGCACACAGAAAGATGTTCAGTGATGACGCAGCTAAGAAGGGGGAAAAGGTTATGATATGACCCAATTACCACAAATAACCAAAGAAATAATAACTGTGAGAAGAAAATGCAAAAGGAGAGATTACAGGCTCATTGATATCTTTGCTGTAATTCCTTTTGCAGTTCTCCTCAGACTAAGTCACCCAACTATAATTATCTCAATTGATCTGACAATTCCTCACTTGTGTTCATGTATTTAAGTACAAATATATATGAATATATTTTTGTTTCTTTTTCATTGGATTACAGTTTATAAAGGGCTAAAATTGTATCTTCTACTTCAGTATATCTCCATGCTAATGTGAATTTAAAATATTGTTGCTTGTCATTAAGAGACAATACTTCAAATGTTGATCAGAATTTTTTCATCAATGTGTGTTATCTAAATTGGATTCAAAGATAAAGAGAAGTTATTTGGAATTTGGATATTGATAAAAAAATCTCTGCATATTTGAGAGACAGCCTTACATAGTTCATAACAATAATTATATACACAATATCAACCTAAGATTTCAGAAAATTTCAGTCACTTTATAAAATTGTTAGACTCTTAATCAAACATTTCCTACCTAAATATTTAAAATTTTATATTTATTTATTTGCAAAGTAATTAGCTGAAAGGCAATTCTTGAGTATCCTGCATATATGAGCTCTGCCAACATATTTACGACTCCATGTTTAAGATTCAACTTTTGGGGGCACCTGGGTGGCTCAGTGGGTTAAGCCGCTGCCTTCGGCTCAGGTCATCTCAGGGTCCTGGGATCGAGTCCCGCATCGGGCTCTCTGCTCAGCAGGGAGCCTGCTTCCCTCTCTCTCTCTCTCTCTCTCTCTCTCTCTCTCTCTGCCTGCCTCTCTGTCTACTTGTGATCTCTCTCTGTCAAATAAATAAATAAAATCTTTAAAAAAAGTTTTAAAAAAAGATTCAACTTTTGTTTTCTGGTTTTAAAGATTTTGCACTACAAAGAGAATAACAATGGATGAAGATGTAATTTCCAAAGACCCAATTCAATAAGTGTATAAGTAAACCTCCCTATCCAGTTCATATATTTACTGTTGAGTTTATAATATCATACAATTTATTTCTTGTGTGTGTGTATCTAAATGTGATTCCTTGAGGGAAAACTTGACTTTGTTATTTGCAATATTTATTACAGGCCCTGGCACATAATAGCATTAAAATATAATTGTATAAAGGAAAAATAGAAGGAAGGAGGAGAAGGAAAGGAGGGAAGGGCAGGGGGATGGAGGGGAGTGAGGAGAAAAGAAGGAAGTCACATATGAGTGAACAAGAGAAAAGAAATGGTGTCATACAACCTGCTTTCATATTGTATTGAAGCATATGTAGGACAGGATTCCACTGGACTTAGTGTCCCATGAAGGGCCAAAGGGAAAAAAAAAATAGCGTCTTGCATGTATACAGCATTTTGTAACTTACACAATTCTTTCATAGTCATTATTTGTTTGATCGTCACAGTAACCCTAGGAATCAAGAATCATTCCTGCCCTCTTTTGTAAAAGAAGAAACTGAGGCTCATAGAGTTTAAATGATTATTCCAAGTGTACTCAGATAAAAGAGCAGAGTTAGAAGCAAACCGCAATCTTCTAAGTCCCTAAACTTCTCAGGAATATGTTCAATTTTATTAAATTAATTCTATACAACAGTATGAATTCCTTGAGAAGAATCCTAAAATTTGTATATACCAAGAAATAAAAATAATAATAGCAGTAACAACAACAACATAGCTAGCATACATTGACTGCCTGCGAGACACTGTTCTAAAGATTTACATGTATTTGCTTGCCTGTCTAGTCTTCACAACAATGCTATGAAAAAAGTACCACCGCTATGCTTATTTTAAATGTGAGAAAAATGAGGTGCTGAAAAGTGAAATAATTTGTCAAAGGTCACATAGCAACAGTAAAGCTGAGATCAAGCCATTATTATCGTCTATTAAAACATCTCTGTCCTTGAAACATGCACTAAAAATAAGAGAAATCACAGCTAACTCAGAATGTCAATCTGGAAACTTTAGACCAGTCTCTGAAGCCAGTTAGCTGTATTTTTTGGCAAAGCACTTAAGCCTGTTCCATATCTGCTTCTTTCCCATGAAATGAGGCTAAATGGGATGATGCCCGAGCTACCAGATTTCTAAAAATCTAGGATAAAAGTCTGCACACAATCTTCATGGCACTGCAGTAGCAGACCATGAAAGAAGAAATCAGATTGGAAAAGTCAGCATATCAAGCAAGAAAATGATGAATCAAGAGGAGGAGTAAGCACTAAAGATAAAATGTCTATATAGTCTACATGTATTTTAATGTTTAATATTTATCCTAGTATAACTGTCTACAGCCATTCAGGGTAAATCACTTTTAAGGACATATTTGTAATCTTTTATTTCAACCCTGAATAAGTCCAGAACTTTGAAGGCAGTGTTCAGACCAGAGAGCAGGTTACATTTATTGTCACAGGGAAGTGGGAGAGAAAGACATTGTGGAGGTCCGGCTGACACTCAGATATCCTGGATGAACTGTCTCCATTGCAACCTACCCATCACCAGGATTTCAGGCCTTTCCATGATTGATTTTCAGGATAAATTACCTTGATTTCCATCTTCCCTTTCAATTCTTCTGCTTCTTGTTTGACTTCTTTTTTTTTTTTTTTTCTGATTTCTCAGTTTTTAAATCTCATTTTAAAACATGAGAATCCACTGTCTAGTTCTTGACCCTTTGTCCTTCTTTTGCTTAACTGTCCCTTGGGAAACTTGCACAATCTAAATGACTCACATGAATTTATGAAATGAGCCAGAATGCTCCATTGCTCATTAGTCCATTTCAATTAGATGTCTCAGCATCACAGCAAGTTAAATAGGTATAAAATCTGAAACATTAAAATTTCCCCCAAACAGTTTTGTATCTGGAACATCCTATATGGTTCTGCAATTCATCTGTAGCTTCTTCCTCTTCCTTCCACAAATTAGTCCCTTTGTTTTCTCAAAATGAACACCAGTGCGTGAAAAAGGAATACATTATTTTTTGTGTTGTGCTTTATTCTAAATAGTTATTTCCAAATCTTTTGAATGAAGAATGTTGAGGACAGAACTGATCTAATCTTGGCCAAAAATCCTTAAAATATAAGGGTTTTAAAAATATTAAATTGGTTTGTATTTTCTTTTCTATATCTACATTAAAAATCAACTATAAGGGAAAATACATATTAGTCAAAAAATATCATTATCTTTCTCTCTTTCTGACTAGATTATCTCACCTATTGCCTTGTGTGTTTTCAAAGTGGCCATGACTACTGAACAACATTGAAGCTTAAGTGATAGACATAAATTTATAAAATAAAATTGGAGTAGTGTCCCCTGTCTCAATTCTTGTCCAAGTGCTAACATCAGTTTGAGTTCTAAACACCAAAACTCCTGGGAGCATTTCAGACTTAAAAGCACACTACTCAATGGGAATCAGGTATTAGTTCTTGGTAGGTCACAGCTAATTTGATGACTTTTTTGAACAAGTACTAAATTCCATCAGTTTTATTGTTGCTATCTGCTCATTAGAGTACTAAGCAAAATACCACCTCACGTACTTAGATATTCTAGGATGATATGATTCTCAATCTTGTTCTTGTTTCAGCCTCATTCAAATAGAGCACTGAATGAATATGAATAAAATTAAAATTGGTTTGAAAAGCAAATATTTAGTTTAAAACATGAATTATAAATATAGAGGTATTTGGTGCCCCTCCGGAAGAGACCTCAGAATGATCAGGTAAAATACATTGTTATCTGTAGATTTGTGAGGTTGGTCTCAGCTACTTTTAGAACTGTTCTTGAGTACTCAGTAGGGGGAAAGTACTTTTGTATATTTTAAAATTTGTCATCAACTTGAGGATATATTCAATTAAGGTGTCATGTCTCATCTCAAGTGGAAAAACAAAGGTAAAAAGCCTAGTGGTACAATAGCATTTAACAGCTGATAATAGTGTTTCTGCCTGATTTGGTGTAATTACCCAGATTGAACATGCTCAGCTTCAGAATTATAGGCAACCATTAATTATCTGTTCCCTATCCCAAAGTGTATATATTTTTCATGAGCTTTTAGGGTTAGGAATCAAAAGGAAGTGCAGCAGTTTGTTTTATTTAAACTTTAGTTTGTGGTATATTTTATAAGACTTTTGGGAGACAAGTAATTTGTAACACACCACCATTAACTTTAGCTGGTAGTGAATTTAAAAAAAAAAAAAAGCTATTCTGGCTTAGCTAGCCAACTCTATGGAATTTAATGATGTTTGCAAATGATTTTTTTTTCTTAAACATCACACTTACTACAACATTTCTCATCTTTATTCTACCTGTAAATAAGACCAATTCCTATAAAAATCTGATGACTTTTAAATCAGTGGGACAGGAAGAAACGTATTTCCTCCACTCCCACCCACCCATGGGTATGAGATATTAGAAGAGAAAGACAAAGAGAAAAAAAAAAGTAAGTTCTGTTTTGTGAATGCAATCCCTTTTGGCATTTTCTCTAAGCACCATAGTAAAAATTTAAATTGCTGTTCAATTATTGTAAATGCCAGATTCATATTTCATCTAATGCAACAATGAACTAAGACACAGTAACTTGGCTTTTTATATATAATGCAAAAATTCTGAGGCTCCCTAGTGTCACTGGATCTTTTGTGATAGCATATCCAAAAGTGAATATAATCTTCACTTCAGGGTATCCAAGTACAGTTGTGCAGGCTGTGCTCTGCGCGAAGATTCCCTGCTAAGAAACATGATTGGGGGCTGAAATCAGCTCGAGTTTAGCTCTCCAAGTCGTGGGTCTGTGGCAAGAAGCTTGCACTCCCCTGCATCCCCCCTATAAGGAACAGCTTTTTCTTACTTTTCCACCCAGAGAAGACACATTTTCCTAATGTGTGCTTATGTATGTGAAAGCAAAGGTCCTTGCTACCTTTTTTTCTCTAGTGTAATTCTCCATCTAAAATTTTTATTAAGTTTGATACTCTATTAAAAAGGAACAGTGCCCTATTTGTTTTTGTCATCTAGCACACTGCCAGCCTCCCACTAGACACTGGTTATATGTTTGTTGAGTTAGTGGAATCCAGAGACCATGGAGTACTTAAGTTCAAAGTAAAGATTCTATACAACTGCAAGGCATGCCACTTACATGCAGTTCTCTGGAAATGGCACCCCCTGAAACTGTGTAACACTTTCACACAATCTTAAATGGACTCCTAGTTTAATAATGGTGTAAGATGGCATTTTTTAAAGAGTAACTACATCAATTAACTGGTGATAATGTACTTTTCATACATAGTATCTTACATTGTCTCATTCATTCTTCATGGTTAGCAAGACTGTTATCACTATTTTTTAAATGAATTAACTAAGCATCTGAAAATTAAAATTACTTCTTTTCTAAGATCATATAGCCAGTATTTTTCAGAGCCCAAACACAGTTCGGTTTGAGATTTTAAATTATGTAATTATAAATCATCTACTTTTATGTAAATATTTGAAAGACTTGTAGAACTATAGATTCTATATATATGATTGAGTCCTAAGGGAGTAGATTTGTCATGACAATTACAAATAGTACCAGTAAGGCATTAAGTAATCTTCAGCTAGTAAAATACTGTGTTATGCTAAATTGTAACAGTTAAAAGCACACACCAACATATTTTGACTCTGACTTTTGGTAAAATAATAAAGTTCTGGAGTAGTTATTAAAGCTAGCTTCTAACACAGAGACAAAACCCAAACAAAACAAATGACCACCTAAGATCCATCTGATTATAGCTTGGTAGATATTCTTCTAGGTGAGCATATGAGAGGTGAAAAACACAAGAGATTGTGTTATTACACTAATTTCTAGAGTTAAAAAACTTCATTCACTTATTCCATTTGATCTCATTTTATGGAAGGTAAAAAGATACAGAGAAGACTAGTTACTTTTAAAAGGTGATGGTGTTAAAAGGTGATGGTGTTAGTAAGAGGAAACTGATTCCAAGACATGAACATTGGTCTTCTAATTCTAAATTAAGAATAATATCTATCTTATCAAGAATATTTTTGGCTGGAAAAGATTTGGGATCATTCCCTGCATATTTTTGGACCATAATGCTTTGAAACTAGAACTCAGTCACAAGGGGAAATTTGGAAAGAACTCAAAGACTTGGAGGCTAAGGAGCATCCTATTAAAGAATGAATGGGTCAACCAGGTAATTAAAGAAGAATTTTAAAAATTCATGGAAACAAATGAAAATGAAAGCACAACTGTTCAAAACCTTTGGAATGCAGCAAAGTGGTCCTAAGAGGGAAGTATATATAGCAATTCAAGCCTTTTTCAAGAAACAAGAAAGGTCTCAAATACGCAAACTAATCCTACACCTAAAAGAGTTGGAGAAAGAACAGCAAATAAAGCCTAAACTCAGTAGAAGAAGAGAAATAACAAAGTTTAGAGCAGAAATCAATGAAATAGGGGTGCCTGGGTGGCTCAGAGGGTTAAGCCTCTGCCCTCAGCTCAGGTCATGATCTCAGGGTCTTGGGATCAAGCCCTGCATTGGGCTCTCTGTTCAGCAGGGAGCCTGTTTTCTCTCCTCTCTCTCTCTCTCTCTGCCTGACTCTCTGCCTACTTGTGATCTCTGTCTGTCAAATAAATAAATAAAATCTTTAAAAAAAAAAGATCATTTCTTTAAAAAAAAAAGAAATCAATGAAATATAAACCATAAGATCAGTAGAATAGATTAATGAAACTAGGAGCTGGTTCTTTGAAAGAATTAATAAGATTGATAAAACCCTGGTCAGCCTTATCAAAAAGAAAAGAGAAAGGACCCAAATTAATAACATCATGAATGAAAGAGTAGAGATCACAACCAGTACCAAAGAAATAGAAACAATTTATAAGAACATATTATGAGCCATTATATGCCAACAAATTAGGCAATTCAGAAGAAATGGATGCATTCCTAAGGAGGTATAAATTACCAAACCTGAAACAGGAAGAAATAGAAAACCTAAACAGACCCAATTTCTGAACAGAAATTGAAGTAGAAATCAAAAATCTTCCAACAAACAAGAGTTCAGGGCTGGATGGCTTACCAGGGGAATTCTACTACACATTTAAAGAAGAATTAATACCTATTCTTCTGAAGCTGTTTCAAAATAAATAAATAAATGGAAATGGAAATGGAAGGAAAACTTCCAAACTCTTTCTATGAAGCCAGCATTACCCTGACCCCACCAAAAGGAAAAATTACAGACCAATGTCCCTGATGAATAAGGATGCAAAAATTCTCACCAAAATACTAGCCAGTAGAATCCAACAGTGTATTAAAAGGATTATTCACCATGACCAAGTGGGATTTATTCCTGGACTGCAAGGATGGTTTAACATCTGCAAATGAATCAATGTGACACGCTACATAAATAAAAGACAGGACAAGAACCATATGATCTTCTCAGTAGATGCAGAAAAAACATTTTACAAAGTACAGCATTGTTTCTTGATTAAAATTCTTCACAGTGTAGGGTAGAGGAACATACCTCAATATCACAAAAGCCACCTATTAAAGCCCACAGCAAATATCATTCTCAATGGGAAAAAATTGAGAGCTTTCCCCTAAGGTCAGGAACATGGAAGGAATATCCACTATCATCACGACTGTTCAACATAGTACTAGAAGTCCGAGTCTCAGCAATCAGACAACAAAAAGAAATAAAAGCCATCTGAATTGTCAAAGAAGAAGTTAAACTCTCATTCTTGCAGATGACATGATACTCTATGTGGAAAACCCAAAAACCACACCCCAAAATTGCTAGAACTAATACATGTATTCAGCAAAGTGGCAGGATATAAAATCAATGCACAGAAATCAGTTGCATTTCTATACACTAGTAATGAAACAGAATAAAGAGGAATTGAGGAGTCAATTCCATTTACAAATACATCCAAAATTATAAGATACCTAGAAATAAATCTAACCAAAGAGGCAAAGGATTTATGCTCTGAAAACTATAGAATACTCATGAAAGAAATTGAGGAAGATACAAAGAAATAGAAAAATGTTCCATGTTCATGGACTGGAAGAGCAAATATTGTTAAAGTGTCCATGCTACTCAAAGCAATTTATACACTCATTGCAATCTCTATCAAAATACCATCAAATTTTTTCACAGAGCTGGAACAAATAATCCTAAAATTTGTATTGAACCAGAAAAGACCCTGAATAACCAAAGGAATGTTGAAAAAGAAAACCAAAGCTGGTGGCATCACAATCCTGGGCTTCAAGCTTTCTTACAAAGCTATAATCATCAAGACAGTATGGTACTGGCACAAAAACAGACAAAAGTCTGATCAATGGAACAAAATAGAGAAGTCAGAAATGGACTCTCAACTCTACGGTCAGCAATCATCAACAAAGCAGGAAAGAACATCTAATGGAAAAAAAGACGGTCTCTTCAACAAATAGTGTTGGGAAAACTGGGCAGCCACATGCAGAAAAATGAAACTGGACCACTTTCTTACACCATACACAGAAATAGATTAAAAATGGATTAAAGACCTAAATGTGAGACATCATGCAGAAAGCATGAACAGACATTTCTGTAAAGAAGACATACAAATGACTGACACATGAAAAAATGCTCAACATCACTTTATTATCAGGGAAATATAAACCAAAGCCACAATGAGATACTATATCACAGCAGTCAGAATGGCTAAAATTAACAACTCAGGAATCAACAGATGTTGGAGAAGATGCAAAGAAAGGGGGAACCCTCATATACTGTTGATGAGAATGTAAACTGGTGCAGGCATTCTGGAAAATTGTATGGTGGTTCCTCAAAAAGTTAAAAATAGAAATACCTTATGGGGTGCCCGGGTGGCTTAGTTGGTTGGGTGACTGCCTTTGGCTCAGGTCATGATCCTGAAGTCCTGGGATTGAGCCCCACATCGGGCTCCCTGCTCAGTAGAGAGCTTGCTTTCCCCTCTCTCTCTGCCTGCTGCTCTGCCTACTTGAGCTCTCTATCTATGTCTCTGTCAATAAAAATAAATTCTAAAAAAAAGGAAAAGAAAGAAATACCCTATGTCCTAGCAATTACACTACTTAAGGTAGTGTATCCAAAGGATACAAAAATAGTGACTCAAAGGGGCACATGCACTGCAATGTTTATAGCAACAATGTCCATAATAGCTACACTATGGAAAGAGCCCAGATGTCCATTGACAGGTGAGTGGATAAGGAAGGTGTAATATATATATATATATATTCAGCCAACAAAAAATGAAATCTTGCCATTTGTAATGACTTGGATGGAACTAAAAGGTGTTAGGCTAAGTGAAATAAGTCAATCAGATAAAGACAATTATATGATCTCACTGATATCTGGAATTTAAGAAACAAAACAGGGGCACCTGGGTGGCTCAGTCTGTTAAGTGGCTACCTTCAGTTCAGGTCATAATCCCTGGGTCCTGGAATCGAGCCCTACATCTGGCTCTCTGCTTGATGAAGAGCCCGCTTCTCCTTCTCCCTCTGCCTGCCGCTTCCCCTTCTGTGCTCTCTCTCTCTCTCTGTCAGATAAATAAATAAAATCTTAAAAAAAAAAGAAAAGAAACAAAACAGAGGATCATAGGGTAAGAGGAAAAAATAAAACAAGATGAAATTAGAGAGGGAAACAAAGCATAAGAGACTCTTAAGCATAGGAAACTGAGGGTTGTTGAGGAGAGAGGGGTCAGGGGATGGGTAACTGGGTGATGGACATTAAGGAGGTCACGTGAAGTAATGAGCACTGGGTATCATAAAAGACTGATGAATCACTGACCTCTACCTTTGAAACTAATAATACATTATATGCTAATTGAATTTAAATAAAAATAAATTAATTTTAAAAAGAACTTCTGAGAAAAACAAGGATTTGAACTGTATGTCTAAAAAACAAATATCAAAATCCTTCCTGTTATCACTTTTGTTAATAACTTCATTATGGGATGTGGGTTTCTATGTGAAAAAAAGATGAAATAAGATTTAAAAAAAAAAAGAATATTTTTGTCTGCTACTGACCACTGACCAGACTGAGCAAATTAAATATGTCTTCTAATACAGGTTTTTTTTCTTAGCAAATATGCCTACCAAGAGTTGGGCAATTTCACCTATTTAGATTTGACTAGAACTCACATTGATCAAAGCAAAGCAATTTCTATTAAGTTATCTTGCTGATTTTTCATGTCCGAAGATGAGTGGAAGTAATAAAGATTACTGCTGCTCTAGACTTAACTATTACCAAGAAGAGCTAATTGATGAAATGAAAATGGCAGCTTCGAAGTTTAGAATAAAAAGATCATGTCATAATAGTTAAGGAAGGGAACCCTAGGCCTGGACTCACATGCATCCCATCTTATAGGAGGGGATGTTGATGTGGGGGGAGGGGTTCAAGCAGCCCCATGACTTGTAGGGCTAAACTCAAGCTGATTATAGCTCCCAATCACATTTCCTTAGCAGGGCACCTTTCTGCAGAGCATAACCTGCATCACTGTGCTTGTAAATACTGAATTGTTATAAAAGAGGATGCACTTTGCTTTTGGAGACACTATCACAGAAAAAGATTTAATAAAATTTGATTTATAAAAATATGGGGGATGGAAAGGATTACTGCTATTATCAAATATACTCAGAGGCAAGATATTTCAATTAAAGAGAAAATGTAATAGCTGTGTATGATCCTAAGAAGAATAAACCATGGGGGAAGATGGCCCTTGTTTTTAAATTAATTTTTAAATAAAAATTGTATATATTTGAGGTGTGCAAATGATGTTTTGATATACATACACATAGTAAAATGATTACCATAGTCAAGCTATTTAACATATCATCTCCTCACATAGTTACCTTTCTTTTGTGTGTGATAAGAATACCTGAAATCTACTTACTTAGCAAATTTCAGTATTCAATACAGGACTATTAACTATAGCACTTATGTTGCATGTTAGATATCTAGACTTATTCATCCTATATAACTACATCTTTGTACCCTTTGGCCAACATTTCTCCATTTCCTCCACTTCCCTATCCCTGGTAACCACCACTCTATTCTCTGTCTCTATTGACTTTTTTACATTTCACAAGTTAGTGAGATCATGAAGTTTTCTTTTTTTCTATTTTTTTCCTTCCTGTGTCTGGCTTATATCAATAGTATAATGTCATTTAAAATACAGCTCCAGGGATGCCTTTGATGATTCCAGGTAAAGGACATATGGATAAGTGAAAGAAGGAACACATAAAAAAAGAAAGAGAAAAAACCCATGATAGAGATGTTGAAATGTATAGAAAGGACAGGTGTCGACAAGTTTTAGGACAAACAATGCAAAGGGTATTAACAAGTATGGTCAAGGCTAGACAAAGGAGGAAGAAAAGGTCAATCTCCTGTATTGTAGTATTAGGTTTGCACAGTCATCTATGCCCACTAATGGAATTAGGAAACATCTGTGGGATAGAGAAAATAAGCATTACCCTGAATCCTATTGTGTTTCAGCCCTCTCCATTAATAAGAACAGCTTTAAGGCCAAACCTACTACAGCCAAATGGATTAATGAGAGACAGAATTTTAAGTTGAGTAGTGCCAGAGTTGTAACTTGATATGTATTTAAACTTTAGGTTTAAATACTGATACTTCTACTTATGAATTGTGAGTTCTTCAATAACTCATTGGAACTCTTTGTTCAGCAGCTTCCTCTTCTATAAAATGAATGGCATCAGTCCCATGATACTGTGAAGAAAAAAATGAGCATTATAAAGCAAATATCTGATATGTAGTCGTTTTACATGGGCAGCACTCAATCCCTTTAACTCTAATTAGGATGATACTTTAAATCTTAGAAAGCAAAATCTGTTTCTAGTTAGTATAGCTCATCCCCAATTCCTAATCCAAACATGTTGGTGAACAAACAAACAAAAATCAAAATAATACAAGACCATGGAGCTATCTTAATGACTTCCAAATCCTGGGTTCTGACTAATTATATCCCAGGAAACAAAATCTACAGATATGATCACGGAACCAATTGTTAGTGATTATTGAAGAATTGTGACAAATACAACACATCCCAGAAATATGGAATAAAGAAATATTCTAATTTTTAACATCAGAAAAAAAGGATAGATTCCCGAAATTACTGAGTAGCAATTTGGAGGTTGATACACAGCATAATCCTAGAGTGAAACATGGAATACAAGGCTGTGAACTCTTCAGGAAACTGTGTTCTCTAAAGGAAGCTAAACACTTGACGCAAACAGGAGAAATATATAACTGAATTTTAGTTAAAAAAAAAAAAAAAGTACCTCAAGATATCTTTATAAACATAAGAAATACCAAGCAGAGTAATATACGTAATAGTGATTCTTGGGTGCCTGAATGACAAAAAACAGACAAGATTCATCATTGTTCTTACCAGGAGGGAGTTTTCACGTGTTTGCACGCTACTGATGCTGCTTCTGATTCTCTGCCTCTTTAAAAAGACTTATCAATGATTAAAGACACAGCAAGATAGAAACCATGTATATGAGAGACATCAATTACCTTCTTATCAGGCCCAGCCCTGTTGGGATGGAATCCTTCATGTCATATGAATAATTTCACTGTCTCTGGCCACGATGTTATGAAACTCATAGATGAAGAGGCACCTATGAGACATTTAGGGTATTCCCCAGTTCCTGGCTTTCTTATTTTCAAAGTTTTGTTTCCTTTCAGTTTTTCAACTACAAGGCATAGTTGAGCTGCCAATAAGAAAAAAAAATGTCTGGAGGGGAGGGGGTTTATTCTTAAGCTATGTCAGTCAGTCTTACATAGTGGTCACATTCTGCAGAACCTAAGGCCAGATATAATATCCAGATATGCTGTGGTTTAGCTATTATTGTTAATTTTCTTTGCTTTTAATTGAAACCCATTTCTCCAGTTAAGGGTAAGTGAACCTATGGGCAGGGTAAAAGAGTAACTTCCTGGATTATACAGTTTGGAGCTAAATAAAAATTGCCTTCTTTAGAGATGATATGTGCCATTCAGTTTACCAGACAAGTTCTTTTACTAGCACCGTATTCTTCATCTCCAAACTCAGGTAAGAGCCAAAAGACCGACATTATGAGACAACAAATCTCAGTTTGTTACAAAGAAGTATTAACAACAGAGATTCAAAATTTAAAGGAATTTAAGATTCACTGGGATTTCATCCCACATGTTTATCTTGATCCTTTCAAAGTGCCACTGAAATAACCATATCCATGTAAAACCAAATATCAGTGAATTCTGTTATGAGGTATTAAGTTCCCTATTAAGCAGTTTTTTAAATAAAGAATAGCAAATCCTTGTCAGGATGAAACAAAATTGCCCCAGAATTAGATAAAAGATGGAAATAGATGAACTCTGTTTCTTCAAAAATAAAAATTACATCATATTTTCAATGAAAAAATGATTTTATATTTCAATCAGTCTATAAATACTTATTGTTTATGTTGCATCCTTAGCAAGAGGCATTAGTGTGGAATGCTATATCATTTTTCAGAAAAATTGTCTACCTTTTACCATATGGATACTACCTATGGCCAAGTGAATTAAGTTAGCCAGTAAACTTTGAGCATAATTAATGTGTGGCACTTTTGAGCAGAAGCTTTAAGAGCCAGCACATGGCTTACTATGCCTTTTTACCTCTCCCATAAGATGGCAATGTCTCAATTAGAAGCCAGCATGTATAGTAGAGTGAAGATGACACAGGATAGACTTGTAACATGAGCAAGAAATAAACCTTTGTTACTGTAAACTATTGAGATTTGGGAGTTGTTTTATACTGTCACATAACATTCTATCCCAACTGATACAAATGGGAAAAGTCAAAGAAATTGAGAAAGAAAAACCTAAGATGCCAGTGTGATGACAGTGTTTTCTACACAGGGATAGTGAAGTCACTCTGCCAGAACATGGGGGTGGAAACTATCCTTGAGAGTAGCTGCTGGGGTCTTCGATGGATGAGGGAGTAAGTAAGGTCAAGAGAGGGCAGTGGTAGAAGACGGTTTAGGCAAATGGCATGAATCTCAAAGGATAACTGGCTTTAACAATAGAGTAGAATCAACACTGAACAGGAGTATCCTCTGTTATGATTATGTTTGGTGGTAAGTGGGGGGAAAAAGATTGATTATTTATTATTTCTCTCATAAATAGGAATAAGCAGTCCAATGTAGTTAGAATACTTAAATTATCAGAAACCAAGTCTTCTTCCTGTGGCTCTACCATTTGTGGCCAACATCCCACAAGCCACAGCTGTTCCAGCTCCACCATCACAAACACCTCCAGCTAATAGGAGGGAGGAACCAGAAGAAAGGTTCATCCCTCACCCTTTAAAGACATTTGAGGAAGTTTATATGCTACTCTGGCTGATATTCCATTAACCAAAACTTAGTCACATACCACCCAATTGTAAGGGATTCTGGGAAATATCTGTATTCGAGTCAACTACAGCTTAGCTAAAAACTGGAACTTCCATTACAATAAAAGAAAGGAGAATGAATAACCAGGGACAACCAGCAGCCTCTGGCCAAGGATTCAAACCCAGACCAAAATACAAACAGGGTTTTGGAGAATGACAGCCTTCCTTCCACTGCAAGCTGAGGAGAGCTTCAAGGAAGATAATTTCCTCAAGGAAGAGCGAGTGCTCACTTAAGGACAGGCATTATGAGGAAGGGTCAGTGAGATGATTAAGGATGAATGAGAGTCTGATAATCTAAGAACAGAAGTTTCTCAGCACATTTGATATTTTGGGAGTTGCCCAGAGAAAACAGTAGTGGGCTGAGAAAATGAAAGAGAAAATGGATGATCTAAGGGGCTTAACATCTTTAATGATGGAGAAAGTAGGGCCATGGTTGGATCAGCTTGCTGCAAGTGTGTGAAGATAAGAACTGACGTATACCCTTAGCTCATCAGGACTCGGCTGTATCTTGGAAAGACCTTAGAATGTGAGATGTGAGAGTGTGTGCATATTTGACTGCAGCTCTGCATGGAAAATTTACTAGCAGTACAGGAATGAGGAATTTTTGCAGCTGAGACAGCCCAGTTTATGGCACAAAGCTAGAAAGTAATGTTTCAAGAAAAGTTGACATGATTGAGAACCTCCAACAGAATCTGCAAAATCTCATCCCTAACACTCAAATTGACTTTTCCTCCTTCTTGTTAGCAGAAATATCCTCTAATAGGAAAGCAAACAAGTAACATTCGACATGAATTCAACAGCACCTCTGATGGTGAGAAGTATAAGCAGACCCACATGCACTTATGTGGTTGCCCCAAGACTAACAACTTGCTGTCTCTTTTCACAATTGTTGTGTAAATAATTCAAAATATTTATTTAAAAGGACACTGAGTATCCCATGTCAGAAAGACCAAAGGACAACTATTGGGAGCAGAGCTCAAACTCCTCTCTCATCTTGCTTCATGCTCTTCTGTCACACTGCTCTTTGACGAGCTTGTACTTTCCACTGGAGAACTCTAAAGCTCTACAATTTAAAAACAAAACAACAACAACAACAACAACAACAAAATATGCTCCTTAGAAGGCAATTTACAATTCATCCATTATTGCTTGAACGTACTCATTAAGGTCTAACTTGCCAAATGCAAGGACATATCAAAGAATCCCTCCTAACAGAATGCAATGGTCTTCCTAAGAGGAAGCCAGGAAAATACTCCCCCACCCCCTCCATTTCCAGTGATATCTGAGCATCCCTATAGATTGCTATGTAGACAGATTTTTGGTTGATATCTGTATTTAGAGTTCAACTCAGGTCATGGAAACACAAAGAATAATACCCAGCCCTCGTTCTTAGAAAATTTTCTGGGATTCCAAAATAGACTTTGTAACTATTTTCCTTATAGAAACAAAAAGCAATACACAAATTTACTTCTTTTGTTTGTTTCGTAAATAATCTACATTTGCCTGCTTTTGAAAAATGTTAATCTTAATGTTTTAAAATGTTTACTTACAGACATCATGCTAAATTCTGGACAGTTTTACTCTTCAAGCCTACTATTTCTATTGGCTCATCTGTCTTCAGGTTGGGCATATCTTCCTTCTCTAAATTTCAATCCAACAGTGTTAAGCTGCTTTTGTCCTCCAGGAGAAAGGATTCTATTTATCTCTTCAGAATATCATTTTCAGATATTTTGCATCAGCTATTGAAATGTTTTACCTTCCCCTTAGGTCCTGATGGCATTTTGTCATCTGGAAGGTCACTTATGAACCTCTGTAGACACCAGAGAGAAATTTTCCTATTTGGAAGATAGAGTTTTTCAATGAGTAAAAATGATAACTCGCAACAATCTTCCAGAAAATACGGTATCTCTGAAAGGTAGCACTTGCAGAATTCAGATCCAGCAAAATCTTGTTAAATACTTAAAGGCAACTTTCCTAGAATGAATTAATTTATTTCTAAAAGTGTGTGTGAAACGAAAATAATGCCATCTTTAGTCTACTTGGTGAGAGAGAGAATAAGAGTCTTGTTTACAGTTATAATGAGTTGGAACTAATTCTGTTTCTTTGTTTCCAGTTTGCCTTACCCAGTCTAATTGTTAGGGTATGTGTACCCTTCTAAATACACTGCTTTGAATAAGATCTGAGTGGGAAAGAGTCTCAGTTCACAGCCTATGGAATCTATTTGCATCTCCAAGGAAATAGTTGTTTACTACTCTGTTGTCATTTGTTCAGAGCACAACACAGAAGTGAATTGCCATCAATATTCATAGTCCTTGTAGCCTCCAGAGGCTCCCTGTGTGATTGTGCTCCATTTAGCTCTAAATCTGTATTCCCATATAGATTTAAATAAGAGAGCTAGGGAAATTTTGAAGTCTTTTGTTCTCAGTCACAGTAATATTTAAATAGTCCACTGGGTATGCAAGTATTGCCGATTCCTTTATTGCTTTGTTATAGTCTACCACAAAAAGATCCACCTTAGGGAAACATAACTGTTTTTGTTTTTGTTTTTTTCATTACAGATTCTGAAAAGTCTTTACCTCCACCCTTACTAGCTTAGTTATAAATCAGTTTTGTTTCTTAAATTCACAAGTTCAGGCACATAGAAATTGTTTCAATGCTAAGGTCATGTCTTGCACTTCCTTTCCCACTCCAGTGCTCTTCTTACTCAACAGCTTAAACATGGACTTACTTAGATTCTTCTTATGAAATATCACCAAATATTTAGTGTGGAGGCCGAGAAAAATTAAGGCCATCCCACCTCAGGTTTAGCCTTAGCATAAGTACAGCCATCTTAGCTTCAGCAGCCATCTCAGACCCCTGTGCCCAAGGGCTGAACTTTCCCCCACCCTGCTTTAGTAAGCCCCACCCTGCTTTGGTTCCAGAGACCCCCACCCTGCTTTGGTTCCAGAAACCCCCACCCTGCTTTGGTTCCAGAAACCCCCACCCTGCTTTAGTTCCAGGAAGCCCCACCCTATTTTGGTTCCAGAGACCCCCCCCCCCACCCTGCTTTGGTTCCAGGAATCCACACCCTGCTTTAGTAACAGGAACCCATAAATACCGCTGCTTTAACTAAGCTCGGGGTCCAAGTCCCTACTCCCCTGTGTCAGGTATACTTAGGCCAAGCTTAAGCTTGTCAAATAAACCCTCGTGTGATTGCATCGGTGCTTGGCTCCTTGGTGGTCTGTCGGACGCAAAAACTTGGGTACAACATTTAGTATATGTGTAATTATTCAGTAAAAAATATACAGTGAGCTCTGATGACCATAAGATCAGAGAGAAAATCTTCTAGGTTATATGCCAATTCAACAAGAAGAATTTGCCTAAAAATAGCACTCTACTTCTGTATCTTATTTTGAAGCATATATTCAGCAAGCTCTCTGAACTGTGTATGTATATCTGAGAGGTGAGACTTACTCTGTTCCAGCAATGGGAGAAATACTTACTGAAATTTCTCTTTCTTTCCTTTCTCTGTTCTTAAATATGCATACATACCTTTAAGAACTTTAATTTAAATAGATAAACTTAATTAAAATTCCAAATTCCTTTAAGTATTTATCTAACAACTTCTTACATAGAAAATGATATGATATGATGTGCCACAGGTACAACTACAGAAAATGAACTTAAAATTAGTGGAATAATATAAAGAAGTAATTCTTGGTAATAAGGTAATAAGGTAATAAAAACACAACTCTAAATACCAGTGGAAGGTCTGGAATATTGTTCTGTATTTTCCCCCCAAAAGAATTTGTGCCATTTGCTTAGAGTGGTTTAGAAAATACAAACCTAAAGGGAAAACAAATAAACGAGATAGACAGAAATAAGGAATAATCTATTTTAATATAATCTTTTCAATATGCATTTAAGGTTCTGGTGCCAGTTCAGATAAAAGCAAACATACTTCATCCTGTCTCTCCTACTGAATACAACTAAAAACCTAGACATATGCATTGAGCAGCTGCCTAAAGACTCTGAAAAGTTAACTGGTAGCAGACAGAATGATAAAGCAAACCAGAACTCAAAATCAGACTAATATAAGGGTGAATTTCTTATATTTTTCCCTCCAGTATCTCCCAGACTCGATGGAAAAGCAGTTGTAAAGGCCAAAATTACACTCTGGTTGTAGGCTAAAAGAGTTCCAAGAGAAGACCTTTATTTTTGGTCTGTACAGCAAAGAAGAGATCCCCAGGGTCAGAGAGTAGGAAAAAAACACTTTTTCCTCCCATTTTCTCCATTCTAGTCCCAGGCAAACCCACGGCAGTGGTGGCAGGGCTGGGCAGTCGCAGCTGGGTAGGCACTCGAACTCTGAGGAAAAAGAGCCCTTTTCTCTAACATGATAAACTGTGGTCCTGAGAATGTGAAATAGGATCCCAATTCTTTTTTTCTTTCTCAATTGTCCTGCTGTCTGAACACAAAGCAGACACATTTGTGGGAAGCACACATCCAGATGGGGAAACGAAAGTCCTATCTTTCTAGAAAGAAGAATGGAAGCCTCTGGGAGCCAGAGCATCAAGAAGATGGCAAAGATGAAGAAATTCAAGAAAGTGTTGTCACAAAATTATGTATAACCTGAGCTACATATGCATGAATGTGACCCTAAACAGCACACCAAAGTCTCTGAGATCTGAACTGTCATCGGTAGACCACCTGAAGGCCTCACACTGGCCTCTGGATGGCATATAGATGGACAGAGCCAGTTAATACCACAAATTCCTTTAAAAATGAACCAACTTAGAACCATAACTCACAAAAGGTAGTTTGGAACTTTCAGCCTAAACCTACCCATGTCTATTAACTGATAGAACAGGTTTATTAACTGATAAAACACACCACACCCACACACACATGAGCACATGCACACGTGCAAAATTGACCTTCTCTAAGAATTAAATAGGACTCAGAATTTCATGACACAATATACCAAATGTCCAGGATACAATCCAAAATTAGTCAGCATATGAAAAAAAAACAGGAAAAAAAAATCAATATCCTAAAAAGAAGAGAAAAGTAACAGAGGTCAATGCTGAGATGATGCAGATAATGAATAACATGACAAAAACTTTAAAGCAGCTATTATAATCAAGCTTCAAAAAGTACAAGTGAACATTTTTGAAAAGAATGGAAATAGACCAAAAAATGATAGAAAGGGGACAAAATAAAATTTTAAAATGAAAATGTACAGTAACTAAAACAAACAAACAAAAATTCCCTGGAAGGATTCAACAGCGAAATAGAGAAGACAGAGCAGAGTCAGTAAATTGAAGAGAGTTCAATAGTACTTATCCAATCAGAACAACAAGAAGAAAAGACTGACAAAATTAAACACAACTTATAGATCTGTTAGACAGCATCAACAGGTCTAATATTTGTGTAGTCAGGGCTCCAAAGCAAAGGATAAAACAGAGTACCAGAAAAAAATTTTGAAGAGATAATGGCTCGAAATTTAACAAATTGGTTAAATACACAAGCATCCAGATTAAGAAAGCTCAGTTCATCCCAATTAGAATAAACACAAAGAAATCCATACTTTGAATTATCATAGTTGAATTTCTGAAAATTTACAGATGAAAAAAACTTAAAAGCAAACAGAGAGAAATGAATGATATATTATCTACAGAAGATCATGGTCTAAATGATAATGGATTTCTCATCAGAAACTATTGGTATTGGAACAACATTTTTAAAGTGCTAAGAGGGAAAAACTGTCAAACCAGAACTCAATACATAGAAAAAATATCATTCAGGAATGAAAGTTAGATAAGCTCATTATCAGGTGAAGGAAACCTAAGAGAATTTATTACCAGCAAATCTGTTCCAAAGGAAATGCTATAGGAAATTCTTCAGACACAAGAGACATGATAATAGAGAGAAAGTGGTAATTTAGAAATGAAGGAAGAATAAGAGAAATAGTAAATATCTTTGTAATAAAATAAACCATTTTTCTTCCCTTAAGTTGTTTAAAATATGTGATTGTTGAAAGCAAATATTATAACATTACTAGAAATAGAAGGGAAGTTACTCAACATGATACAGAGCTTGTATGAAAAACCCACAGCTAACAATGGGGAAAAGATTGAAAACTTCCACATTAAGATCAAAAACAAGATAAGGAGTCCTGGGATGGAACCCCACATCAAGAGTCTGCTTATCCCTCTGCCTCTCCCCCACTCATATGCATGCTCTTTCTATGTCTCTCTCTCAAATAAATAAAATCCTTAATTTTTTTAATAATGCCTACTTTTACCACAGTTATCCAACATCATACTGGAAGTTCTAGCCAGAGCAATTAGACAATAAGTAAAATTATTCCTATTCACAGATGAAATGATCCTTTGTGTGGAAAATCCCAAAGGCTCCATAAGAAAACTACAAGAAGTAATAAATGAATTCTTCAAGGTCTCAGGACATAGAGTCAACACATAAAAATCTGTTGTATTCCTATAAACAAACACTAAACAATTAGAAAAGTAAATTAAGAAAGCAATTCTATTTACAAAAATTTCTAAAAGAATAAAATACTTAGGAGGAGGTAAAAATCTTACGCACCAAAAGCCACAAAATATTGCTGAAAGAAATTAAGTAAATGGAAATACATCCAAGTTCATAGAGAAGAACATTTAATATTGGTAAGATTTCAATATGACACCAAACAATCTACAGACTCAATGCAATTCCTATTAAAATTCCAATAGAATTTTTTGCAAACATAGAAAAAATGATCTTAAAATTCACATGAAATGCAAGTGGTCCAAACTATAAAAGATACAGTATTCAAAAGAAGTAAGTACTGGCATACAGATAAACATATAGATCAATGGAATAAAATTAAGAGTCTAGAAATAAACCTAAACATCTATTGCTAACTGATTTTTGACAAGAGCACTAATCCATTCAATAGGAAAAGAATGATCTCTTCTACAGGTAGTCCTGAAACAACTGGATTTCTCCATGTAAAAGAATGATGTTGGGCGCCTGGGTGGCTCAGTGGGTTAAGCCGCTGCCTTCGGCTCAGGTCATGATCTCGGGGTCCTGGGATCGAGTCCCGCGTCAGGCTCTCTGCTCAGCGGGGAGCCTGCTTCCCTTCCTCTCTCTCTGCCTGCCTCTCTGCCTACTTGTGATCTCTCTCTGTCAAATAAATAAATAAAATCTTTAAAAAAAAAAAAAAGAATGATGTTAAACCCCCTCCCCATACCACATAAAAAAATTAACTCAAAATGGACCAATGACCCAAATACAAAAACTAAAACATAAAACTGTCAGGATAAATCATATGGATAAATCTTCATAAACTTGGATTTGACGGGGATTCGTAGCCAAATAACACTAAAAGCACAAGCAACAAAAGACAAAATAGATAAGTTGATTTAATTAAAATTAAAACCCCTTTTTAAAATTATTTCTGGGGGCGCCTGGGTGGCTCAGCAGGTTAAAGCCTATGCCTTCAGCTCAGGTCATGATCCCAGGGTCCTGGGATCGAGCCCCACATCAGGCTCTCTGCTCAGCAGGGAGCCTGCTTCCCTTCCTCTCTCTGCCTGCCTCTCTGCCTACCTGTGATCTCTGTCAAATAAATAAATAAAATCTTTAAAAAAAAATTATTTCTGCTTAGCTTTATTCCAATGATTTGAAGGAGGCTTAAAAAAACTTATAAAAATTACATAAATATATTTATAATACTAGAAATTTATTTGCTTTTTATTAACATATAACATATTATCTGTTTCAGGAGTACAGGTCTAAGATTCTTCAGTCTTACACAATTCACACCATTCACCATAGCACATACTCTCTCCAATGTCCATCACCCAGCCACCCCATCCCTCCCAAACCCTCCCCTCCAGTAACCCTAAGTTTGTTTCCTGAGATTAAGAGTCTCATATGGAACCTTCTCCAGAATAGACCACACACTGGGTCACAAATCAGGACTCAACCGATACCAAGAGACTGAGATTATTCCCGCATATTCTCAGACCACAATGCTTTGAAACTGGAGCTCAACCATAGGAAAAAGTTCGGAAGGAATTCAAACACCTGGAAGCTAAAGACCACCTTGCTTAAGAATGCTTGGATCAACCAGGAAATCAAAAAAAAGCTTAAACAATTCATGGAAACCAATGAGAATGAAGACACTTCGGTCCAAAACGTATGGGATATAGCAAAGGTGGTACTAAGGGGGAAATACATAGCGATCCAAGCCTCCCTCAAAATAATTGAAAAATCCAGAATACACCAGCTGTCTTTACACCTTAAAGAACTGGAGAATCAACAACAAATTAAGCCAACTCCACACACAAGAAGAGAAATAATCAAGATTAGAACAGAGATCAATGAGATAAAAACTAAACTAGAGAGATAGTAGAATGCATCAAACTAAAAACTCTTTTTCATCAAAGAGCATTATTTAGTGAAAAATATAGTGACAAACTTAAACTTTTGTAAATCATATATCTTATAGTGATTTAATAGGTAGACTATATAAAAGACTCCTAAAACTCAACAATAAAAAAATAAACAACCAATCCAAAAATTGGCAAAAGACTTGAATAGACATTTCTCTTAAAGAAGGTATACTAACAGCCAATGAGCATATGAAAAGATGCTCAATATCATCAGTCACTAGGGAAATGCTAATTAAAGCCACAAAGAGTTATCACATCATACCCACTGAATGTCTACAATGAAAAATATAATAACAAATGTTGGTGAGCTTGTGGAGAAAATCAAATCTTCATGCACTGTTGGAAATATAAAATTGTGCAGCATTTCTGAAAAACACGTTGACTCTTCCTCAAAACGTTTGAGTTAACATATAATATAGTGATTATACTATATAATAATAAATAAAAATAAAAACACATGTCCCTACAAAAGCTGCAAACAAATGTTCCTAGCAGCATTTCCTAACAGTTAAAAAAAAAAAATAGCAACCAAAATGTTATTCAACTGATGAACGTGTAAATAAAAGGCGATATATCCAAATAACGTATATTTGGAAATAAAAAGAAATGAAGTACTGGTACATGCTACACATTGGAGACTCTTGAAAGTATTTTGCTAAGAAAAAGAATCAAATAACAAAATACACATATTATGTGATCCAATTTTCTTGAAATATTCAAAATAATTAAATTCATAGAGGTGGAAAGTAAATTAATGGTTGCTTAGAAGTGGAGGTAGGAAGTGTGAGGGGAGATGAGGATTGACTGCTTAGGATTGATGATATGGGGTTTCTTTTAGGAGGGATAAAAATGTTCTAAAATCAGATTGTAGTGACTGCTGCACAACCATGTGAATATATTTAAAAATACTGAATTTTCATTTTAAATGGGTGAATTTTCTATATTGATTTTATTTCAATGAAACTGTTTAAGTACATGTCAGTTTTTAATATATAAATAGACTAAAATATATAAACAGAAGTAGACTAAATAATATATGATAAAATATAGATACAGATATATGACATTATACACACACACACACACACACACACACACTAAGGAATTTCTGTATTACCTGCAAACTTTTAAAAACTATAAGCCTGTAAGTTATGTCTTTTACTTGGAACTTCTAATTCTAACAGAGCCTGTTTACTGTCAGAATCACCTCAAATTCTAAATTATAGAAGCCAAATTTGATGTGTTAGTAGAAGGTATCCTTGTTAATATAAAAATTAACATAAATTATTTAATATTCAAGTCACAAAGAGAGAATGGGAACTGTATTTAACACAAAAATATTCTAAGTGATATGTTCATAGAGTCACTTTATGAAACTCAGGCAACAAATATTTTGCACTAAAACTGCTCATGTGAGAATTACTTATGATGCAAACTTTCAAGAAGATGAAAAATATAAAGGAAATCAAGAGTAGAGAATGAAAGCCTAACATCATGATTCTTCAGTCTTGTACAATACCATAGTGTAGACACCCAATACATGTTAATGACTTTGGCTTTAGGGATGAATTTAATCTAAAAAATGACATAGGCTTTCTTTGATTCTGCAAACACTAGTATCATTCTCACAAAATGTTAGTGAATGAAAGAAATATTGGCCATCCAGAGACATTATTCATCATAAGAAAATGGCTACTAACCCACTAAAGATTAAGAAATCTACCAAATTCATAAGAGCTAGATCTTGAAAAAGTTAGAGGAGAATCAAGGATTCCTGATTACTTGTCTGATTTTCTTTCAACCAGTCTCATGCTGCCTAATTTGTAAAGTCCACTGGGTGAAAAAGGAATGTAACTAAACCTTAGTATAACTTCAGAATTGACCCTGTCAGCTATTTTTTCATTGTGTGCAGCTGCTTAAATGTATCATCTTCAGCAAAAAGCAATGTAAGTAATTGCATAGCATAAAAGTAAATGTTAAATTATAATTAAATTATTCTGCAAGCCTATCACACTAAGTTTATGGCCATTTCATCATATCGCAGCAGCACACAGAACAACAATTAGAGAGAAAGAAATGTTCTAAATTGAGATCTCAACTTTCTGAGAACTTGTCTCCTTGAAGGCATCTCCTAACATTGTTTATGTCGTTACTTTTCATTTTAGTTTCTCAACTGTCAGCTCTTCTTTTATATATACATTTCTTGTGATCCTTTTTTCCTTCAGCAGATAGCCAAACGCTGGAAGAGTCCAAATTAAATGCCTCCTAGTTTGACTTCATACAAAAAGGTCCTGATTTATTATTCAAGATTTACCCAGTGCTTTTCCTTCTCTCAGATTTTTGCAATCATTTATTAGCTTTTACAGAGGATTATCCTGTGAAGGTCATTTTTAGCACATTTCTTTGACAGATGAGAACACAGACTTTAATTGAAAAAATTATTTTGACTGAGGTGGCAGAATAAGGTTAGCTCAGAGTCCAGAACAATGTCCAAGGTCATGTTAGCACACTTAGCTCCACTTTCTTTTTTCATCATTCCTACTTTTAACAGAGAAGCACAACCTATTCATTTTGAAAACCCCTTTTCTCCTGAGAAAAAGATAGCAGATAGCAGGTTCTGGGGCTTTTAAGGAAAGTTAAGAACTAGTTCCTACCTTTAAGAAGTTAAAACCTCACTGCAACAACAGAAGAATATGACAATAAGAAGGCAATTACATAAAACACACACACCACCACCACCACCACCACCACAAACACCACCAACAATGTGAAGTCTCAGTGACATTAAATATGTGGGATGCTTATTGGAGTTAGAAGAAGAGGATGGCCAAGAAATTAGTGACATATTTGAGAAGAAGGAACATATCTGTAGAGCTTTAGAGAGGCATACTTTGCAGGCAGAAACTGCAGGAGAGGAGCAACTCAGAGTCAACTTCTCATGTACCCCCTCTCTTCCTACTGGGCGCTACTGTTATGAAAAGGTGAGAGAATACAAAAGTAGCATTAGGCATGCACTGTGTCCATCTGAAATACCAAGATAACTGAGGAGATTCTATCTTGTCTTTCACTGTCACCACAGACTACAGGAAGAGCAAGTGAATTCCTCCTCCATAACACTGAATGTCATGAATAAAATGATAAAAATGAGGGCTAGGGGTATGGTACATATAAACTAGGTAGCACAATGTCAGACACAGAGTAATTGCTTAACAAATGTTATTTTCAGCTGCCATTGATATCTCAACTACTGTATAAAGAGTTCCTGCTGCCATCTTGATAGAATGAGTAGAAGGGAAAGAAAAGGAGGGAAACAATTAGAAAATGCTGGCATTGGTGTTTTAAGTAGAAAAAATAGCATGAGATAGAATCTATCCTTGTTACTCTATTTTTGTCCTATTCATTGTGCTAATTAAACATTGTTTTACTTACTTCTTACAACAAAGAGGTAGGTAGGTAGACTTAACTCCATTTTACAATTAAGAAAAATAATGATCAGGGGCGCCTGGGTGGCTCAGTGGGTTAAAGCCTCTGCCTTCAGCTTGGGTCATGATTTCAGGGTCCTGAGATCGAGTCCTGCATCGGGCTCTCTGCTCAGCGGGGAGCCTGCTTTCTCCTCTTTCTCTCCTGCCTCTCTGCCTACTTGTGATCTCTGTCTGTAAATAAATAAATAAATAAATAAATGTATAAATGATAAATAAATAAATAAATAAATAAAATCTTAAAAAAAAAAAGAAAAAGAATGATCAAATAAGTTTAAAGAATTTTACAAGGTCATTTATCTAGTCAAAGGTGGCACAAGCAGCTGAATCATATCTCCAAACTCCAATCTTGCTAGTTTTATACGTTCTCTTCTAAAAATCATAAAATAGCAAAACCATAGTTTAATTTAACAAATATTTTCTGAGTTCCTCCTATGCGTCAGCAACTATATACAAAGTAGTATAAAAAGGGAAGTGTCCCTTCACATAGGGTATCTGACCTTATTGGGCTAAAAATACAGAGGTAGATGAACAGATAACAAGGCAATTGTATAGCAGCACAGAGGACGGAAGAGTCCAAATTAAATGGTGGGAGTATTTAACCTATGGAAGATTAGGGAAGATTCTCAGAAGGAGTATATCTACACTGAGACATGAAACCTGAATATAAATTAGCATGATGAAGTATAAGGAGGTGCGTGATGCAGATACAGAGAACAGCCTGTGTGAAGGCTCAGAAACAAAACAAGAATGTCGATTTTGAGAATAAGACTCTCCACTATAGGATAGGGCTGTGGAGTGGACAAGTGATGACGCTGACGGGTCCATGTCATGGAGTCACACTTGAGAGCCACAGTAGAAAATAACAGTCTTACCCTAACTTAGGATATGGGGCCTTATGACACATTTTAAGCAAAGGAATGAAGTAATTAGGCTCATGTTTTAGAATGAAACTTTTTAGTAAAACAATAAATTAGAAAAAAAAGAAGAAGAAGAAGAAAAGGAAATGACAGTCACATCTTTTCCTGAACTTAGCTTTTATAAAAACTATGAAGCTTGTGTAAATAATTAGTAGGTGAACAGCCCTGCAGTGAAATATAGTCAGGCCAGTGAAAACTTATGCCATCTTCAAAGCTAAACAGGCTTGGCCTGACAAGATGTTCTGGTGAAGTTAACTGTGGAAGGCCATCTGTTTAGTGATCGTTGAGGAGGTTTTAAAGAAAAACATGCATTTAGCACTCAGTTGGAACTCTGTGACAGGTTGCTTGCCATGGCTTTCTACTTGTAAGAAAAGATTTACAACAGAGAAGGCAGTTCAGGTAGTTGAGATGCGGCCATTTACTAAGCATCCTGGAGCTGGTTCCAGTCTAATAAAGAGGAAATGCCAATTTTTTTTTTCAATTTCAGACTTTTATTTCTGTCAGCTCCTCATCTGATACCTTACCTTCAGTAGATAATTCTGCCTTTGGATTCACAGAGAAATAAAGGCAATTCTACTCTATGAATTCTCTCAATTTCCATCCCTACCACACACAAATATTCCATTCCTCTCCCTCTCCCAATTTATCCTCTTTATTACACTTGAAGTTGATGATAATCAACTGTTCTTGGCAGGTCTAATCTTTTATCTTAATTCTCCCACCATTCCCTCACTAGAGCCTCACTAAACCAGTTTCCTCCTTCTTTCTCCTGTCTTCTGCCTCTTCTTTTTTGCTGGATCTCTCCTTAAAACATACTAATACAGTCAAGTCTCTCATATGAAAAACTTTTTTTAGAAGTTTTCTTACATAAAGATGGAAATGTTGGCCGGATTTCAACTTTACAGAATTCACGATTATACCGGAATTAGGGTAAGAAAGAGAAAATGATGAAGAGGAAGGGAGAAATTTGGTTTCTTGATATCATACTTCCCTATTGCTACTCTCTCTTTTGCCTTCTCTCTTAAACATCTTGGCTGTGGTCTTAATTTGCTATTGATATTTCCCCATCTTCCACCATTTAATTCATCCTACTGAAATCCAAACTCCACCTCTGTCATAGTTGCTTCTTTTGCAAAGATTGTGGCAGATTGCCCATCCAATGGGCCTTTTTGAATCTTAGATGGAAGAGAATGTCTAAGTAGGCTAGAATTGGGTATTTCTCTTTCCCTAAGTCAGTTAGGCTCTAATAATACTCCAACAGGTTAGGCCCTAGTTAACTACTTTCCCTTGAAGCTTTATGCTCTGGTGTATTTCAATATAGTTCTTTTTCTCTTCCTCCTTCTAGTAGCTCAAGGGTGTTTTTCCCCAGTATTTAATGTGAGTCTACTTGAGCTCCTGGAGGTAAATCTCACAAAATTGGGCAGGCTCCTCTATGACTGGGTCCCCCTGGATTTTTTTTTTTTTTTTTAATTCTCTAAGGTGTCCTAACTGAACCTTCACCAATTCATCCATTAATTAGTTCATGTTTTCCTACTCTGGTGTGAGTTTCCCTGGTTTCTGCTTGTCAGTCTCTGCTCTGGTAAGCCATGACTCTTTATTCAGCTAGTTGTCTGTTTCTCCAATCACGAAGGAGTGGTTTGCCCTTTTCCTTACTTCTTTTATCAACCCAAGAAGACTTGTTAACTTTTCAGTCTGTTCAGCTTTTTACTTGTTAAAACAGAGTGACAATTTCCAAAGTCCTCATATGCAAGCTGAAAACCAGAAATCTTTAAGTTGATTTTTTAATCCACTACTTTCCTAGATTCTTATTAGTCCTAGCAGTTTTTCACAATGGATTTTTTATTTAGAGGATTATCGCCCATGAATAATGATACTTCCATTTCATTTATTTAATCCTTAACAGTAGTTATGCTTTTTTTTCACCCTTATAACACTGTCCAGGAATTCTAGTAATAGTAAATAAGTAGGATTAAAAATTGGCTTCCTGTCTTAGTCTTTGTCTTGATGGGAATATGAATAGTTTTCTCCATTAAAGGTTGTGCTTTTAATAATTTTTTTCACAAATATCTTCAGGTTAATGAGTTAACTTCAAAACCATTTTCTGCTTATTTTTTAAAATATTTTATTTATTTGTCAGAAGAGAGAGAGACTGAAAACAAGCAGGCAGAGCAGCAGGCAGAGGGTGAAGCAGGCTCCTTATTGAGCAAGGAGCGCATGTGAACTCCATTCCAGGACCCTAGGATCATGACCTGAACCAAAGGCCAACACTTAACTGACTGAGCCACCCAGGCATAAGAATTATTTAACATTATTATGTAATGCTAATAATGATTTTTTAAATTTAATCCATTAATGTGATAAGTTACATTGCCAGAATTTTCCAATTTTGAACCATTCTTGACTCCATATCAAACCCTATTTGATTGTCATGTATACATGATATATACTTTTTTAAACTTTTTTAAAAATTAACTTTTGTTTTGGAGGGATAGAGTTGGGTACTTGTTGGGTAGCTCTCCCACATTTTTTACTTTCTGGGACAACTTAAAAGCTGGAATATCTATTCCTTTAAAGTTTGATAAAATGTACATATGAAGCCCAAATGTGTCAGGACTTTTTGAAGGGGAAAGTTCTTTGAATATTGTTTCAATTTTATTGTTTAGGTTTTCAGTTATTTTTCTTACCCTGAATTTGGCCTTTTACATTTTTGTCTATTTACATAGATAAATAAATCATCTTCAAATTATTAAGTTAATGAATATATAGTTTTGATGATAATTATTATCTCACTGTGTCAATATGCCTTCTGCATTTTGCTTAGTTGCAAATTCTCTTTTAATTGATCATCTTAGCTAGAAGGTTTTCTAGCCTATTAATATTTTCAAAGAAAAGTTTGGTTTTGCTAATTATTCTGTTATATCTTTTTTTTATTTTACTGATATCTACATAGCTTTAGCTTTTTTTAAGAGTTAAGTATGTTTCATTACTAATTTACTATCGGATATAGAGTAAAATATAAGCATACAGATAGAAAATAAGCTACTATGTGGTATTTTAAAAATTAAAAAATGAAATAAAAAGCAATCTAAATATTCACCAACATAAATGAGTGAATAACTTGAGATATAATCTAGATAGTAGTGAAATGAGTTAATTTAAACTATACACATAAATAGGAATTAATCTCATAGAGCTGAACAGAAACCTCAATTTAAAAAAAAATTACGAAGTATGATCTCATTTTCATAAGTTTAAAAGCATGCAAAAATCACTGAATGAGAGCTTCCAGGCTGCAGGTAATCACTTCCCCACCACCACATCAGGTTCATACATTTGCAATAAAAAGTGAATGAACAGCTCTGGTTCTGGAATGAGATACAGACTCATTTTTCCCTTTTCACCTTCTCATTTCTAAGTATAGCTAAAATGTCCTGAAAAATACCTATCGGACAATGATGAAAGGACTCTGAAAGCTGGAAAGAAGAAAGACTCACCATACATCCTCCAGGAAAGTCTAAGCTCTCTGACCAAAAGATCAGTGGAGAGTCCAGGACAGATGTGCAGTGAAGCCAGACCCCTGCTTTACAATGCAGGTCCCATCTACAACCTTCTCCACCAGCAGCAGTGGCAGCGGTGAAGTCTCAGGCACTCCTGGTCTTGGATTCACCACTGAGCCACCCACAAGGCCCATGTAAACAGCTCCTGAATCTCCCAGTGATATAAAGAGAGCCAGGCCTAGGTCTGTCCCCTGCACAACAAAAGGTGGCCAAGTGACACCCAGCACCATTCACTCCAGAGATGCCACCGACAGGGACTGAAGGGGATCTACAGAAGTACCTGAAGAATGAAGCACACTGAAATAGCATTTGCAAGGGCCCTGGAAACAAAACTGTCATGGAAACTAAAGCCACCAAAGGAGACTAGAACCTAGATATTAAACCTAAACTAAGCAGCCACCCACTAAATAGAAGGATTAGATAAGATCAAGGACCCCCAAAAATCATAACAATAATGTCTATAGTACAGTTGAAAACCACTTGCCATGCCAAAACAAAACAAAACCAGAAAAATCACAACTAGAATGAGAAAAAGACAACCAACTGAGCCAATGCTGAGATGAGTTATATGTTAGAAATATTTGACAAGGATTTTAGCTATCATAAAAATGCCTCAACAATCAATTGCCATTTTAAGAACAAACACTAAAACAGCTCAGCAAATAAATAAAAGTAATTAAAAATTAAAATTAAATAACTGAAAAATACAGTAAACAAAATGAAAAATCTAAAGGTTTCAGTAGTAAGGTGGGAGATAACAGAGGATAAAATCACTCAACTTGAAGAAAAGATCAACAGATCAATAGAATTTACTCAATCTGAAAAACAGAAAAAATAGAACAAAAAAAATGGGAAGAAATTCAGGAATCAGTGGAACACAACAGCAGAAGATTTAATATTCATATCATCAGAGTCCCAGAAACAGAGGAGAAGGAAAGACTGCAAGAATATTTTTAAAAATATAAAAGTGGTTGAAAACTTACTAAATTTGGTGAAAAAATGCTGGTGGGAGTGTAAATAATACAACCATTCTGAAAAATAATTTGGCAGTTCTTTTGAAAACTAAAATGGACATACTATACTACCTAGTTATTGTACTCTTTGGCAATAAGTTACCTGAGGGAAATGAAAATTATGTCTACACAAAAGCCTGTCCACAAATGTGCAGAACAACTTTATCTGTAATAGCTTTGACAACAACTAGAAACAACTCATGTTCGTCAACGGGTAAATGGTAAAACCAACTATGGTACATTCATAGCATGGACTACTACTCAGCAATAAAAAGGGAAAAATAATGATACACACAACAACTTGGATGAACTTCAAGAAAATTATGCTGAGTGAAAAGAGAAAATTTTCAAAGCATACATACTGCATGATTCCATTTATGTAATATTCATAAAAATAACACAAAAATGGAGAACAGACCAGTGGTTGCCAGCAGGTGGGGCTGGGGAAAGAACATGGGTATGGCTATAAAAAGCAAGCCTGAGGGGCACCTGTGTGGCTCAGTGGGTTAAGCCTCTGCCTTCGGCTCAGGTCATGATCTCAGGGTCCTGGGATCGAGCCCTGCATCGGGCTCTCTGCTTAGCAGGGAGCCTGCTCCTCCCCCCACCCCCCACCGCCTGCCTCTCTGCCTACTTGTGATCTCTCTTTCTCTGTCAAATAAATAAATAAGATCTTAAAAAAAAAAAAAAAAGCAAGCCTGAGTGAATTTTGTGCTGATAGTACAGTTGAGTGAGTATCTTGACTATCCTGTTGGTTATGCAAAATGTACACATGTGATAAAACTGCACAGAGCTACACACACACACACACACACACACACACACACACGATTACATGTAAACATTATGAGGTTTAAATAAACTCTCTGAGTTGTACCAATGTCAATTTCTTAGTTTGGATATTGTAGCATAGGGTAAGCCTGGGGGAAGGGTGCGTGGGACTTTCTGCACATTTGTTTACGATCGCCTGCTAATCTCTAAATATTTCAAAAATTTTTAAAAATATTTAAAATGAAAAGCATAGAAAAATTGCAGCCAAACATTGAGAATCAATCTTGGACAGCTTTGTAGGATGACATTTACTCTGGGCTTCTAGAAGTAGGGACAAAATTGATAATTTCATGCTTTGGCAAGTGAGAAAGCTTCTGGTGAACTCTTTTCTATCCTGAAAAGTAGCAAAAGTTAACCTCTTGTTGAACATATAGGACCTGTCAGCACATTATGTTATGAACCAATTAGTTAAGCAAGATGACTGCATAAAGGAAATATATCAAAACCATATAAGGAATGAAAATGGAATCCCCAACTATATCATTATAAAACAACTGAGTCTCAGCACTAAATGTCTTAGGCTAGTGATGAAGAGAAGGTATGAAATAGAAAATTTTAGCAATATCCAATGCCTAATAGATACTATTTTTGCTAATATGTTGTTAGAAGAAAAATTCCATGAACTTATCGAATAAATATAATTCATACTTTTTTCACAACCCACTGGTGATTTTCAAACTAGATTCTAGCTAAAAATGTGCGGAGTTTCTCATAGTATCTGATAAAAAGTAGTTCTAAGAAATATGTTTTAAGGCCATTATTCTCTGTAAAAAGACCCTGAATGATGTAACTAGTCTACATATCTATCACTGAGTTCCTGTCAGTATATTAAGGAAGTGCCTCTGGAAATAACTAAAATGAAAATAAAATTTGTTTAGCTGCATGCATCAGAAGATATTCAATATTATTTTAATTTTTCTGTATATCTCTTTGGCTCATTGCTGCACCAAGATAAATGACTGTTTTATAATGATAGTAAAACATTTGGCTTCCTTATTAAAATAAAAAGTACAAAACAAAGTAACATACTGTCTACAAATGTGTCCACAAGTACTAAAAACATGAAGACATGCATGTAATGATGCCCACCAAATTCAACATAGCAGGGAGGAATTTGATTTGGTGTGGCCAAGCAAAATACTTACATGAGAAATGTATGAATTCATTACTCCTTAACCTGGATAATAGATATATGGTGTCTATTTTATTATTTCTTCTTTAATGTGTCACAAATATTTAATAAATAAAATAAAATAAAATTCCATATTTAAATTCTTTTCCTTCGATATTGTGACCTCATTCTTGCTCCAAGTGTCCCTACAGAGAAGTCTGAGGTTCATCTCAGTATTTTTTCCCTTGTGAAAACTTTTGAAATTTTCTTGCTATTGTTCTTAAAAGTCACCATAATGTATCCATGTGCGAATTTTTCTTTATTTATCCCATTTGACCACGTAAGAATCTTTCAACATGATTTATTTAAACTTGCTTTAGTTTAATTTCTGAAAAATTATGCATTATTATTCTTCAATAATTTCCTCTCCATCCAATTTTTTCCTTTCTTTAGTCTCTTAATATTTTGATTTTTATGTCTACTAAATTTCACATATCTTAACTTTTCTTTTGTATTTTCTCCCTCTTTATCTTCCTAATTCTTTCCATGAGAATGTCTTGACCTGATCTTCTAGTTTATTCATTTCCTGTAGTAATCATTCCAGTTTTTATCCCATCTATTATTTAATTCTAATTATTACTTTTTTATGGTCAATTTTTCCACTATGTGTGCTTTTTTTAAAATAATGGCTTACTTTTTATTTTACTATGTATTAGAGGATACTATTTTATTTTAAATTTTTGATCTGCCTATTTCACCTAATCTTATTTGCTCATTTTATTTACTCTCCTTATCATTTTATTTATTCTCCTTTATCTGTCCTTCAAATGTCTGGCTCCTTTTGGCAGTGAGTACATCTTCCCCTGTGGGTATCTGGTACCTTAGCTGGTAATGTGGATATGGTAGAACAGCATGTGCTGTTCCTTGTTTGGTTACGGTGGGAGGATTGCATCACAGCTTAGGATCCACATTTTGGACTTGATCCTTTCTCTTCTATCCCACTTGCTGATCCCCAACTGGTAGTACTGCCGCTCAGGGAACCTCTGCTCCAGCACTGCTCTTTCCCTAGAGCCTAGAGCCTTTCTCCATTGGTTTATCTAGAGCTCAGAAAAGTGAGCAGAGGAGGAGAGGGGAGCAGGGATTTCTTTGAAGCCTGCAGGCAGCTCAGGCTGCACGGTTTTGAGCCCCTCTAATGTCATTCCGCTGGTCCCAGTGGTCTGGGGCAAGGCTCAGTGACTTTACTGTGAGTAATGAGGGGGCAGGTAAGCAGGTAGACACCACCACAAAGTCTGATCAGGATTCCAACGCTGACAAGCAAGATGACCCAGACTTGACTTTATTTGCATTTGGTTTGTTTTGAGGAAGCTCATAAGCCAACAATGCAAAGAATTAATGCAAATGGGAAAAGGAACATAGCTACCTGGGATATCTCTAGTCCTTCATGGAGGATGTCCAAAGTCTGATCAGCTACACAGTGGAGGAGAGTGCCAATCCAGCCACAGCATTCCAAGGCCAAGATTCATTGTCTTTGCCATTAGGCCACATCCCCTACAAAGGCCTACCTATATATGAGGCAATAGTTTGCTACACCTGGGCTGTCTTCCCACTTCATAGGGCCTACGGCAGTCATCTGCACCGTATGATCTCTTCCTACAGTGGCAGGAACCTTAATTCTTTTCTTTTTCCCATATTTGTTTCCCTTACTAGTCATTCAAGTGCAGATACTCTATTTATTTCTGTATCTCTACTAGTTTGCACATTGCAATAAATACTTGTTTTGTTATTATTACTTTTTTGTTTATGAGGAAATGGAGGGAAGTAATGGTTAACATGATAAATGTTAAATGGTTGAAATCACAATTCACAAATGAGACATTTATTTGTGAATCAGTTCCCATCTGGGGGTGTCAATCTTGGCATGAATTCTACTCTAAGGTAAGGAAAGGAAGGTGCTCCCCAAAACTAAGGGGAGTATCCAAAGGTCACAAGCAACTTAGTAGCATGGGGGCCATCAGTTAGAAAAAAAATTAGGCCAGTTGTCAGGAGTCTATAAAAAAGTGAAAGAGAAAGACAAAGTTAAGCTTGTTCAGGTCAGTTACTATAATTGTGGGGCCTCAGTAGATTGACTGAATATGGGGGGGGAAAAAACCTAACATAGCAAAACAAAACCAGTCCCAGAGACATCTGAGGTGACCCCAGACCTCTCAGTGTGGGTCTGGGCTACCAATGAGTGGGCAGATTCCACACCTGAGAGAGGTGAGAGCAGTATCTAAAATATCAAAGGAACAGTGGAGAAGAAAGCTTCCCTTTGCACTATCTTCCTAATATTTCCACTCCAAGACTCCAGGGGTCTGGGATGGTGAGGCAATCCCTCTAGAACCGTCTGTGGGAGAGGTTACAGCCATCTCTCCCTGAATTCCTAGGTAGATAAGAAACTATTTTCCATGTAATGTTTGAAAGTTTTCCAATCTCTGAAATCCTTCTCTGTGTCCAGATTTAATGAGGCCATTAACTAAAGATGCTTCATGTTTGAGAGTTGTTTTTAAGGAACACATAAAAAATAAATTGAATGATGGGTATATACAATCAAGTAAAGGGTCATTACCCTCCTCTGAACAACCAATATACAGAAATTAATAGGGATTTCTCAGTTTAAAAATATTTTCAAGGAGCTAGACTAAATTACTATGGGAAAAATGAAAAGTTAATTAGTTATTTTTGACTTGTGCAGGGCTTGATTGTTATGCAATCTTTTGAGGTCATCTTTAGAAATAGGGTACTCATGTGTCCAAGGTGCAAAGCCCATCTGCTTGTTCTTGGGGTTCTAATTAACTTCCATGCTGGTTTGATTAACACTGGCATTTGTTTTTCCTAGTGGAAAGCAGCCACTGCATGAAAGAGCTTAAGTGAGTCACCTTTTGTTAGCAGGTTTGACAATCACAGGTTTTTTACCTACATGGCATCAAATTTTTTTATCTGGACTTTGAAATGCTTGACTTTCCTTAGGTGTAAAGAGTTAGATAAAATGTATGCCCTTTTTATTTCTTATCAAAAAGTCAAGGGACACTATTACTATGTTTCTATGAAGATATGCATGAGAAACAATATAAAATGGGTCATTTCTTTTATAGTTAGTTCATTATATTAATATTACAATATTAAAATAACCAGTATACTTTATACTTTCAATGTCCACCTAGATAGCATAAACAACATAGTGATCTCTGACTTTCTGAACCTGTCTCTAGGGTTCTTCTCTCTTCATCTCAGCCCCCTGTTCCAATAGCCCTGCCCTGGGCATTAGTGTCATCTAACTGCTCTACAGAAAAACTACCAAACACTCTACTTTCTAACCACAGTGACTCTCTTCCCTTCCAACTAGACAAGCATGATCAGTGTCTATAGTGGTTCTTAGGATGAGATACAGATGACAGAAGAGCATTTAAAATAATATGTTGGTAAAAAAGAGAATAAATGAGATTCTGAACCAAAGTGGTAGCTATGAGAAGGTGAAAGACCAGAATAAGAAATACTGTATAGGCAGAAGAGTAAATTCTGCCTTATTCAAAGAGCTCATTTGAAGAGCAAATGTGGAAATTGAGGGAAAAGAAGTGTATTAGTCTTCTTCTACTGCTACATAACAAATTACTCCAAACCTAGTGGCTTAAACAACATACATTTATTCTCTCTAGTTTCTTCAGATCAGAAGTTTGGATATGGCTTTGCTGAGTACTCTGCTCAAGGTTCAGAAAGCTGAAATCAGAATGGTAGTGGGGCTGCATTTCATCTGGAGGCTTGACTAAGGAAGGATCAACTTCCAGATTTCTTCAGGCTTTTGGGAGGATTCATTTCCTTGCTGCTATAGAATTCATGGCAGCTTATTTCTTCAAAGTCAGCATGGAATAGAGTGTCTTCTATTTCCCCTTACAAAGGACTTACATGATTAAGACAGGTCCACTCAGGATAATCTCCCATTTGATTAACTCAGAGTTAAGGGATTAGGGACCTTAGTTGCCATATTCTACTAGTTAGAAGTGAATCACAAAAGTGAATCGCCTGCACTAAAGACGAGAGGATTACAAAAAGGTATGTGTTTCAGGGAGTACAAATCACAGGAGCCATTTTAGAATCCTGCCTATCATAGAAAAAAATAAGCACAAGTCTAAAGATTTGATCGTAAGGAATGGGAAAATGGTGGCACTCATAAAATGGTACCCCCAAAAAATCAGCATATAAAAGAGTTTGTGAAAGCAGACAAATTTGATTTTGTTCATACTTTTATTGAAATACCAAAGATATAAGAAGTGTTGCCCAGAGGAATTGAAAATGTAAGATGGAACAAAGGATGGAAGTCTAAATTAGAAATATTGATTTATCCACAGACATTATGTGTTAAAGTCATGAGTTTGGGTTACCTCATTAAAGGACAGAATAAAGAAAAGAAAACCTTTGGGTTATGGACATTGCAGAGGGTATGTGCTATGGTGAGTGCTGTGAAGTGTGTAAACTTGGCAATTCACAGACCTGTACCCCTGGAGCTAATAATACATTATATGTTAATAAAAAATTAAAAATTTAAAAAAAAAAAGAAAAGAAAACCTTGGTGTAAGGGAAACAGAAGCCAGTAAAGAGGAAAGCAATTAGAAATCTAAAAATAGAATAAATGTCATGTTGTATTTGAATAAAAATGACTAGAAATATAGGAGGAAATGGAAGAAAGCAGATGATACATTGCATGCAGGCCAGTGGGTTTTAGACTTAAATGTACAGAAGGGGCCTGGGAAATCTTCTTAAAGACAGGGCACCTGGATGGTTCAGTCTAGCTCGGGTCATGATCTTAGGGCCCTGGGATTGAGCCCCATGTTGGGCTTCCTGTTCAACAGGGAGTCTGCTTTTCCCTCTCCTGCTGCCCCTCCCTCCCATTCACGCATTCTCTCTTTCTCAAATAAATAAATAAAATCTTAAAATTTAAAAATGCAGGTTCAGATTCCCAGGCCCAACTGTCAGAGATTATGCAGTGAAAACTATGATTTTATTTATTGACAAGCACTCCAGGTGATTCCTAATCAGTATTTTCAGAAACTTTGTTCCAAGGATTAGTAAACAGGATGAAAGGAAAGGATACAGCTTTCTTAGAGAGACCATCACAAAACTGTAGTCTAAATACTTCCTGCGAGAAACATTAAGGGGGTTTTGAGAAATTCAGATTCTTGGACATTACTTTAGACCTATTGACTCTGAAGCTGCATTTTAATAAATTTCACAAGATATTTTTATGCCCTATAATTTTGAGGCCAAAGTGTGGTAACTGAACTGGCACAGATCCTTGTTAATTGTCTGGAATGGGAGAGATAAGTACAGAAATTCAAAATAAATGTTTAGAAGTGTTTATAACAATTCAATATTGCTGTGACATCCAAGTGAAGAATCGTGATCTCATCTCATTAGCAGTGTATACACCAAATTGGGTGTTATACAACTCACATTTGGCACAGTGTTATAATGTGTGACATTTTAAGATTATTTCATTAACCATAACCCAAAAACATATAAAAATGAGAAATAAATCATTTATATTTTTACATCTTATTATTTTAAAATAATCTTAATTTTTAATCAAGCTTGTTTTAAAATTTATAGTCTAACATTATTAATTAGGAAGATAAAATTTGGATTTATTTTTAACCCTAATTTACAAAAGATGAAATGAGCTTTACTAGACCTTTTTGCCAAGAAAGACATAGCTCTTCTAGATGCAGCCATAATAACAAGCCAAATGATGATGGTGGAAACCTCTCCAAGAAAATGAAGATCAGTAGAATATATAATGGTTTTACCACAAATTATATACAATTCCTTGTACACTGGATTTGATTTTTTAGTCAGAATTGATAGGGAAATGCTAAAACCAAGGTATATCATTTTTTAGTCAGAATTGATGGGAAAGTGCTAAAACCATGATATATTATTTTGTACGAAAACCATAGAGAAACATAACAGAAAGAACATAAGTAACTTAAAATCAAAACAATTTTTTAAAGGTTTTATTTATTAAAAAAAATATTTTATTTATTTATTTGACAAAGAGAGTGAGAGAGCACACGCAGGAGGAGCAGTAGAGGGAGAGGTTGAGAAACAGGCTCCTCACCCAGGAACCGGATGCAGGTCTCAATCCCAGTGCCCCAGGATCATGATCTGAGCTGAAGGCAGATGCTTAACCATCTGAGCCACCCAGGTGCCCCAAAAACAATTTTTTAAAGAGTTTTGAATTCAAAAGCTGGTTGACATTCAATAATTCTCACTTAAACATTATACTTTGAAGACTTCTTGTAGAGTAGCAGTTTGATTTACTATGAATAAAAATCTAAATATTAATTATTAAGATATAAGTAAAAAATTGTGTCAAAAATATTTGTTTGAAGATGTTGGGTGTATCTGTGGCAAGATGGGTAGCTCAAGTACCACTTTACAGTTATATCAAAGCTCAAAAATTAGGAATTGTCTAATGGTAAGGGAAGAGACACAGATTCAGTAAAGCTAATGACTCAATTTCACTTGCAATTTGTAGAATGCACCGATATTGCTACTGTGGCATTTTTTTTTTAGTACAACTGCAATTCAGACATGAAGCTGATATGAAAGGGGTTTCCTTCCTTCCTTCCTTCCTTCCTCTTTCCTTCTTTCTTCCCTCCTTCATTTGTTCATTCCTTCCTTCCTTCCTTCCATCTTTCCTTTCCTTTTTTTTTTTTTTTGGCCTCATTGCCAACAAACAATGTAGCCCTGAAATGTACAAAAGTAGTCAGCGAATGTGGTTTGGAGTGTAAGTTTTGTGTAGAAGCATTTTCTGATGGGACATTTCACAGGTGCAAGAACAGGGAAACATTCTGGGTTGTTGCCCAGATTTCAGAGCTTGAACAAAAAGTATAATCAAAATGGAATTTCCTTCATCAATAAAGTCTCTTCCTATAAAAAAGTTTTCAGCAAAAATAAACAGAAAGTGTGGCGTCATAAATGAGAACTGTGATGATGAAAAGGCTAATGTATTAAATTTGAAATTATTCTCTATTTTATGAATATGGAATTTATAATTTATAAACTTATAAAAATATAAAATTTTTATAATTTATAAAATTCCATGTTTATATTTAAAAAACATTGTTGCATGAATGAGGCATTATATTTAAGGCAAAAGTTCTACTGAAAATTTTTAAACGAGGGGCACCTAGGTGGCTCAGTCAGTTAAGCATCTGCTTTCTGCTCAGTCATGATTCCAGGGTTCTGGGATCAAGCCCTATATGGGGCTCCCTGATCAGCAGGTAGCTTGCTTCATCCTCTCCCTGGCCTTGCCTCGCACTTTCTCTCATTCTCTCTCTCTCTCTCTCTCTCAAATAAATAAATAAAACCTTTAAAAACAAAAACAAAATGTTTAAACTAGGTAATAAAGTCAATCCATTTCCAGTTTGGTCGGAATTTTCTAAATATGTGATTTTACAGCCAGGCTTGCTTATTTGCCTGAGACATTTCATATTATTAATTATCTTAATATTTCCATGCAAGGAAGGAATGGGACATATTTTTTGATAACAAGTAAAGTAAAGGACAAAAATGAAATCTAAAAGCATGAAAGAACAGAATTTCTACAACTTGTTATAATAAGTTCTATGGTTTAACAATAAGCATCACCAAAAGTGTGATTGTCTTGTTATTCCTTACCTTTAGAAATTTACCACCAAATATCTCATGCACTTGATAGAATATTGTGAATTTACTTTTTCATCGAAAGAAAAATACATAGAAATTTCCATACATGGGAATTTCATGGCTTTTGAATCCATTTCTTTTTATCTAAATATAATTTAAATTTAACTGGAGCTTTATAGGATGAATTATTAAAATCAGCTACTGATGAAAGTTTGAACATAAATTTTGAAAACAGACCATCACTTATTTCATTTTGGATTAAAGCTTACTGAAACTACATCTTTCTCACATTCCTGTCAATATTCCTTTGTGAGCCAATGGTACTTACAGGTACTATGAAAGGATAATATAGAAACAATTTAGGTATGAATTATCTTCTACAAGTACATAGTTATCATGCACTCTAGATTAGATGAATTAGGCAATAAGAAAACTTATTTTCACATCAAAGGCAAATTTGTATTTATGTGTTATTCAGAATGAATATATAGAGGATATGGGGAGTTGTTATTTCACTTAAAACTTTCTGTTCCTGGGGCTCCTGGGTGGCTCAGTGGGTTGAAGCCTCTGCCTTCAGCTCAGGTCATGATCTCAGGGTTCTGGGATCGAGCCCTGCATCAGGCTCTCTGCTCAGCAGGGAGCCTGCTTCCTCCTCTCTCTCTGCCTGCCTCTCTGCCTACTTGTGATCTCTGTCTGTCAAATAAATAAATAAAATCTTAAAAAAGAAAACTTTCTGTTCCTGTTTAGTTATGATTGCAGAATACTACACTGCTATTAGTAATATGGCTGTACTCTATATTAATCATTTACAAGCACATTTTCAATGCATTGTTTTATAATTCCTGTTACTTCATTTTCTTTTGATTATGTTTATTAGGAATATAATTTTATGTTGAATTTTATATTAAAACTTTGCTTTGCGGGTGCCTGGGTGGCTCAGTGGGTTAAAGCCTCTGCCTTCAGCTCAGGTCATGGTCTTGGGGTCCTGGGATCAAGTTCCATGTCGGGTTCTCTGCTTGGCAGAGAGCCTGCTTTCTCCTCTCTCTCTCTCTCTCTGCCTGCCTCTCTGCCTACTTGTGATTTCTGTCAAATAAACAAATAAAATCTTTAAAAAAAATTTGCTTTGCATTTAGTCATGTCTTGGCTTTTTATTTTTATTTTTAACTCATATTTCATTTTTATTTTTAATCCATATTTATTATATTTTACAAATGCATTAGTTGGCCATAGGTTAGGAAATAAAAACTGGTCTTTTACTTCACAGGCAGTTTGAAAAGCACTGCTCTAGATAGAATATTAATAAAATACACAGGAGAGGCTGAAATACGAAGAAAAGAGAGAGTGAGAGACAGAGAGTCAGATGAAAATGAAGAACAGGTTCAGGAAAGAAAAAAGGAACAGGAAAAGTTGGAAGGGATGAAGGGTTAAAGTCACAAAGTAGAAGCCTAGAGTTCATCATCTTCCATTTAGTAAGTTCCAAGGAATTTCAAGGTTCAAGGTGTTGTCACACTTAAGGGAGGCTATGGGGTCATGATGATGGAGGTCACTGGTGATGAAGGTGAAAATAGTTTGTGTCACATCAGCAACATGGACAATAAAGCCTCTGAGAGAAATGATACTTGCAAGTCATGATAACAAAATGATAAAGAAAATGAAGAATACAAAGGTGTGGTTCTTGAAGCAAACAGATCATGTCAAGAATGGGGAGAGAAAAGTAACCACTTGATGTCATCCACTTCAATGAAGGAGGGATTGTGAAATGGTGGTGATGGGATAATGGCCTGGAGAAGCCTTCCAGAAATAAGAAGATGCTCCTCCTTGTACCTCGAGTGTAAGAAGTAGAAAAATAATTTACTTCCAGGGTAAGATCTGATATAAATGGCACCTCCAAAAGAAATTCATGCTTCAGTTTCAGGGAACTAAAGCAGCACTTAGAGAAGAAATGCAGATTGAGGAACTCTGTACTATAAGTAACGTTTCCACCTCACATGAGGGAGAGGTAAGGAAAAGCCCAGAGTTTATGAAGTAGGTGTGGGGGGTGGGGGGTGGGGAGGACACTTGGCAAGATGCATCAGCATTAATTTCATGTAGACTTAAGGATGGCTTCCTGAGATAACAGGTGAACAACATGGATGATAAAAATGCTGGAGTTCAGGAGAGGTTAAGAAATCATAGGAAATGTTGCCAAAGGGAGAGGTAAGTGCTGAGAATTTTATTAGTAGAGAATTTTGTGCCACTAAAAGGCCTTTAATAGACAGAATGATGCCTCCCACCAAAGATGTCTGCATCCTCATACCCAGAACCTATAAATATACTACCTTATATGGCAAAAGTTGACTGCTGCCCTGATTAAATTAAGGATTCTGAGATGGAGAAGAACTTATCCTAGATCATCTAGGTGGGACCAATATAATCCCAAAGGTCTACATAAGAGGGAGGCAGGAGAATCAAAGTCAAAAAAGGAGAGGGACTGATGGAAACAGACCAGAGTGATGCCATTGTTGGCTTTGAAAATGGAGGAAGGAGCCATGAACCAAGGAATGCAAGTGACCTCTAGAAAAAAGAAAAGGAAAGAAAAGAAGATTTTTCCTTAGAGCCTTCAGAAGAGGTAAAAATGTTGACACAGATTTTAACCCAGTGAAAACCATTTCAGACTGCTCACCTCCAGAACTGAAAGACAATTAAGTGTGTATTGTCTTAAGCCGCTAGGTAGTAATTTGTTCCAGAGCAATAGCAAATGAATACACCTCTGTTACATTTTAATTAATATGTTTTATTATAACGATAAAACCATGATTTCCTCTTATCATACACACACACATGCACAAATACGTATACAACATGCACATACAATCATAGATTCGCAAAATCCTGCATTGGAACCAACATGTAAGACAGTACAAAATTAAACTATTTTGCTTACTCCTTTATTTTGAATTTTCAAGTTTTTTTAAAGATTTTATTTTCTTTCTTTCTTTATTTTAGAGAGAACGAGCGAGCAAGCAGGGTAGGGGCAGGGGGGAGCACAGAGAGAGAGGGGTCAGCAGATTCCCCGCTTAGCACAGAGCCCAAAGTGGGGCTCGATCTCATGACACTGAGATCATGACCTGAGCAGAAACCAAGAGTTGGATGCTTAATGGACTGAGCTACCCAGGTGCCCCAAATTTTCAAGTTTTATATAAAGTTGATACATTAAAACGTTGCCTTCTATTTAACTAGTTAATCTAATTGTAATGAAAACCAATATTGACAATATGGATGCAAAACAAATATAGTTACTCCCTGATCTTAAAGGAACTGCTAAAGGGAAAGTACAAGATACTCAAAATCATTTAAAAGAGAACCTTCCAATGTGGGGGAGGTAATCACAATATAATAACAAAAAATTTCATAAGGTCATGACTCTTTTTAAAAGCCTAAGTGGATAAAAGTCATCATTGAACAACTTTTAAATCTCTTAGGAACATACTGATTTCAAAAAATGAGCAGGGATGTCGCTACAAAGAGAGAAACCTAAGAAAGAAGCTTCGCACAAACATCTGTTTTTACTAGCCTTCTTGTACAGCAGTAAAAACCCTTGGCTGTCCCAAGGCAAGACCTTAGGAAGTGCCCACCAACAGTTTAAACAGTCATTACGTATGTACTGTGTTCTCATCTCTGCCCTAAGGAAGTTCAACAGCAACCCAGTACTTTTTTATTTACATGCTTATTAAAGTCACACAGGTAAAACGTTTCCAAATGTGTTTTCAGAACACGTTTTATTTTAGTGCTTTCAAATGTTTTGAGGATAATTGTTAGAGGGATGAAAAAAATATATAGGAGCTCAGTCTGAGAATAAAAATCTGTTTTGGCATTTTAAAGTCTAAAGACTCGAGAACTGCCAAATGTTTGCTAATCAAGAAGCAGTAGAAATTCACAATCAGTCCCCAAAATATAAAACAATTCTATTCACTGTAAAAATATGTTTACTGCACTTACTTACCGGCTGTTTAGCACAAATGTTTTTTGTCCCAAAGTGGAAAAGCTGGCAATTCTTTAATTTCCAAAGTGCTCATAGAGTGCAGCTGTAGATATACAAGGCTTTTGTTAATAGCATATCCAGGTACCATTTGCTTCCCTTTTGTCAGACATCGCCTTTATTTGAAGTCAACAGAAGCCCTTTCCCTTTTCCCTCTGGCACCATTTGTAGTTATTGTGTTCTCAGAAAAAGCACAAGGCATCAGGGCATGGACTGATTTTGCTCTGAACCCATTCAGATGCAATGTTGACATTTTTGGGGTAACTTTATATTTTTTGCTTTCTAATGCACTATAGCCTTCAAAAATAGCCGAGAGTATTGCACTTGGGACTCCATCAACATTAAAATATCTGCTACCCGGAGTAAAATTCCAACAATAACTACAGTTTTCAACAGCTCAAAGCACACACCTTAGACTTGAAGGAATTTCATTGTCCTTTTTAAAAAGCAATTTCTTTAGTTGAACCATAGTCTCATCTCTCTTATTGGATTCCAAATTTCCTTTCCAAGTATGAATCTTAGGAGATCAGCAGATTAGTGCTTGCTGATACAGTCTTGGTCTCTTGGTCTCACAATAAAAGAACAGTCATCAGGAAAAGATTGCCTTTAATGTATGGGAATAATGACTCCAGGAATCAGTAAAATAATTCTGTTGCCCAAAAAAGTAAATAAAGATTTTGACTGTCTTAACTCCTCCTTTGGAACAAAAATGATTGGTGTTCAAAAAGGAGGAAAAAAATAGTAAAAAGAGTGAATTTTTTGGAAGTCCTAATACTCAACGAATACCATAGGGTACACAATGATTTTAAAAGGAGAAAAATTGTAAGAAGAAGGCTTTAATGGGTTAAATGTGCTCTCGGGCAGTATAAGTGCCAACATATAAATCACAGGAGCATCACCATGTTACCTTGGTTCAGCCTTTCAGCAAAGTAGGCACTAGCTAAAGAGATGCTCAGGGTTCCCTCAAATGAGAGGACCTTTCTCAGATACCCAACTTTTTCAGCTTGGTACCCCTTTCAGGAACTCACATTCATAAACACCTCTTAAAATACTTCAAAAACTAAACCAAAACAAAACAAAAACAAAAACCCCACCAAAATAATCACTATAGAAGTCTTATAGACTATTACCTAGACTGAGTATCAGATTCATCCAAGAGTGTTCCTATATCTGATTAGCAATATTCCTCTGAGTAAAATAGGAAGTTGAAAAAGATATTTGATGGAACAGGTATTTTGGGTACTTATTTCTGAGGCCACTTTAAACTTCACAATAACCCTCTAAGGGAAATAAAACTCCTATTAAAGCCTTAATTAAGTTAAAAAGAACTCTAACAGGAAAACATAAGAGCCACATAGCCACTGCTGACTCCAGGCATCAAGACCTATAAAAGAATATCTATGAAGCAGAGATGGGGCTGGAAAATTCAGAGATATATGAATCTAAATTTCTGCTTCCACCCTGCATTTTCCAGCCCCTGCACTGGTGCAAGACTAAAGACTCTAGAACATTATGAAGCACTGATCATTCACCAACATGCTGTGAATATAATTTCCCATCACTTTTTTTCTTCTAGGCTTGGAAGGTTTTATATGAGAGGTATATCAGGTCAGTGACCACAGGTCAGGAAGGAAAAGTTTTGAAACTAAACACACTTCCAGTTATAAGATGATTAAATTCTGGGGATCTAAAGGCACCTGGGTGCCTCAGTCAGTTGAGCATCTGACTCTTGATTTTGGCTCAGGTCATGATCTCAGGGTCATGAGATCAAGCCCAGATGGGCTCTGATCTAACCACAGAGTTTGCTTGGGATTCTCTCCCTCCTAGTGCATGCTCTCTTTCATTCTCTCTCTCTCTCTCTCTCAAAACAATAAAAATAAAAATAAATTTTCTAGGGATCTCATGTACAGTATGGTGATTATAGTTAGCAATGCTGTATTATATACTTAAAAGTTGCCAAGAGAGTAGATCTTAAATGTTCCCAACACACAAACACACACACACACACACACACACACACACACAAGTGGTAAATATGTGAGGTGGTGAAGGTATTAGTTAAAACAATGGTGGTAATCATTTTGTAATATATAAGTGTATCAAATTAGCATCTTGTACACCTTAAACTTATACAATTTTACATGTAAATTATATCTCAAGAAAGCAGGGAAAAAATTAATGGAGTGTATGTTATCCTGGTCCAAGAAATATGTACATGCAGAAAACAGATATATTCAACAATTACTTAATATTCTGACCTCATTTTCCTCCAATTTTCCTTAAAGATAATTAACAAAAAACATTTCCAAAAAGCAATGGGATATTGAAAAAACAAATCTGAGCAGAACCTGCACTCAGCCTCCAGAGTGTGTTTGTGTACACAAAAGTGAAAGAAGGGGAGGTGGGGGAAAAAAGAGGGGCGGGATGTGAACTCTGGTTGTGACTGAGGGTTAGACACCTGACGTGTTCCCCATTTAGCCTTCCAACTAATGGATCAAATGAGAAACTGTTTTGGTCTGTTTGACAAAACTGATTGACATTTTAATTATTCTACAGCTGGAAGTGTTAATCACACTAGAGAATGAGGGAATAATTCCCAGTTGGTAAAATTTCACACAATACCTTGGCAGGCACCAATATGCAGATAGTTTAAATCATTTGTTGAAGAATAAAAAAAAAATCAATATTTAAAATCCCTTCACAATTTAAACTAGTAACAGTAGATCTATACTTAAAAATCTCAAGTCTGGTCCGCACTTCTTATTTTTGACTGTCAAAGGGTTAAACATTTTATGAATCTAAGGAAATCACAAATTTAAATATAACTAATTTGAATAGTGAGATGATTAAAAGGAATTAAGATAATGAATTAGCTTTGTTTATAAAATATAAACTTTATTACTCTCCAAACCTTCATTATTTTTATTAATAGAAGTCTCTCTCTGAGAAAGTCCATGTTGCCTTTTACTTAAATGTCTCATAAGACATGTTTAATTCTGAGAAATATTTGTTTAAGTTAGTTCTTTACATACTTATCTGATCAGAAGAATCACCTAGAGTGTTAATACAAACTCCTTTACAGCTTCTGATTTGACAACTCTGGAATGAACCCTGGGAATCTGAATTATCAAAATGGACCCTGGGAGATGCTTAAAAACAGACAACTTTGGAAAATACTGGAATGCATATTTGTATTTTTCAATGAAACTTTATTTACTTCTATCTGCATATAGAGAAAAATCTGTTTTTTTTCCCAAATAGTAAAAGATAGAGACAACAACCAAAATTTATTAAAATGCAAAATTTCTGTCTAAGTGATAAAAAATAAACTAGAAATCTTTTCCATCAAATTCTAATAAAAACTCTAGTTTTGACATATAATAAAACTTTTGACAGTCAAATGTTTTTCAGTTTTTAACTCAGCTGTAAACCCTGAGAATGTGAGTGTGCTTCCCTTTTAACAAAAGGAAAAGTTTCAACAGAAAACACATTCTAAGAGGAATATTATTAACTTAGATATTAACATTTTGCCTTCAAAGCAAGTTTTCCCTAGATTTTCCTTAATCTGTATGAAAGTGTCAAGCTTCCAAAATAATTACAAAGATGTTTTGAATCCATATGAAATACACAGCAGCAAGTATGCCAGTGTCTCTGATTAATTAGGGAAATTCTACAAGGAAAGGATGGAGCTGTCCAGCATTTAACTCTATATAGTGTTACTGTGCACCAGGTTTTGTTCTAAGTAAAAACGCAACCTCAAGGTAGCTATTAATATTATTATCATTACTACAATTCTCATTTTACAGATTTGGAGATGGAAATACAGAGAAAATAGGGAATTTACCCAAAATTACAACTTTATTAAGTCACTAATTAGCAGATCTAGAAACTGAACCTATGAAGTCTGGCTAATAAAAAAAAAAAAGTAGATCTTTACCTCTATGCTATACTGCTCCTTCATTTTTTATCTTTCTCCTAAATATATTAATAAAATACAATCATCTTTAAGTTAGTATCATTCATTATCCAATAGACTTTTTTTCTCCAATTTGGGAATAGAAATCTAGAAAAATTGCCACCCCTCTACAAGGCTGTGGAGGGAGGCATGCTGTATCAGACACTGTCCATGATATTCAGCAAGCTGCTGCTGCTGCTATAGCTGCTGTTTTGAGATGTAGCAAGGTAAGGAAAGAAAGTAAATAGAACTGACTTCCAGAACTAAAGGTTTAGAAAGATATGAAAGTCTTTGAGTTGTAAAACAAATGAATCTGGCTGGGTTATTTTTCAGAGATCTCTTTAATAAACTGACGAAGCAGAGACTAGACTGGTGGTGATCTCAGGCCTTGGAAAAGATCACCTTCCCATTCCACACTCATTTTGTCTTTCCCATTCCTTTTATTCAGCTTTTGTTATAATAAAGATGAAATGGCTTCTTGATCTGTAATCTAACTTTTATAGGAAAAAATGATTTAACAAAATTAACTTCATTCTTTCTCTAAGACTGATGTTGATTTATTTCAACAAAGAAGTAAATCCAGCCTTACTTTTCGAGTAAGACTTACTTTGGAATAAGAAAATAGTTCTCTATGGACATTGTACATTCTGCTTTTTGTTGTTGTTGAGAAAATTGAAGCAAATTGCCTCTGCTCTAGGTTGTGAAGCTCTTAAGCCCTTGGGTTGCTGATTTACAAGCTTGATGTCAACATGCTGTATCTTTTTATGTCCCAGTTTATAATCCAGTTACGCAGGCCTCTTAAGCTATTAAGACATCATCATTGACGTTGCAATTTGTGTATATGTTTTATACCTCATTAAATTCTCATCTTTCTAGCTCACAGCAATAAGCTTCTGGCCTAGGCTAAAGCATAATCTCATAACATAATAAAAAATGTAAAATCATCACAGAGAAAGTTGATGGTTAAAATTTTTACCCCCAATCAACTGATTTATTGGTGATAATGGCTTTATAGTCAAATAGAAATTCGTCCATGGTATAATTCAGGTAATTTCTAAAAGAAAAAGTTTAGCATCCTTGTCAGTAAGTCTTTCTGTTATTTTTTTAAGCTATAAAAATGGCACATAGATTAACAGTATGGACTGTTTCTCCACAAAATTATAAAGTTTTAGATTTCCTAGGAAATGAATAAATTTATAATCGATACTACCATCTCACTTCTGCTGTTTATAACTCAAAAAGACAATTCTTCCTTTTCAATCTTATGATGTTATGATGAAGAAAAATGTACCAAGCAATTCCAGACACTAATGATTGTTTGGAATTTTCCCCTGACCCAGTGATTAATCCCAATCCCTGACTCAGTGCCTCAGACACAGTGGGAGGCCAAGAAGGATCTGTTGGCTGAAAATAACCCATTCATTTAACTCAATTACCTGTTACCTAAAATAAAAAAGCACTACCCAAAGTCCACAGGAGGGAAGAACAATTAAGAAACTAAGAGATTCATTAACTGTCCTTGTATACTTCTATTTAGAAAGCTATTCATCTGTTTGATTAAGCATATATATACACACACACCGTGTATGTTTAAAAGTAATCTTGCAGAACATCTAGGGAGACTGGATTCTTTATATGAAGTGAAAAAAGTTGCATTCTCGTAATAACTTGAAATAACAAATCTCTTTTCACACATAAAAATACTAGTATTAATAATAGGCACATAAAAAGAAAACTTCATTTTAGTCTCCTATAAGAGAATGTTTTTCTAATTTGGCTATAAAGTGACAAATGTTTGTCTTAAGACTGACCTTATAGTTCCTTCTTCCAACTATAATAATCATTTTAGTATGTTCTAACTATGAAATATTTATAAGATATTAGCTATAGCTTATATATAAAATATGGTATGTATCAATCATAAAGATCTAAGAGGTCTGCAGCGATGGGTTCACCTAAACCTCATCTGCCTTATGATACTGACTCAATCTTTAGAGTAGTGGGCAGAGGAAAGAAGAGAAGGAAATTTTTCTTAGGAGGTGTAAAACCATACTCTGAGAGTCTCAACTCCAATCTGTCTTGCTTCAGCGCATACTTAGATTAGAGCAAATAAAATATGGGTTAAATAAATGATAGAGAAAGTCAACAAAATAGCAACATTTGGCAAAGAATAAATCAATAGCAAAAAAATAAATATCTGGCTAAGAATAAATGCCAACCTCAGACAAACAGATTAGATTTGGAACAAAAAAGAGTAAAGAAAAAATAATGTACTTTTTGCTGAATGGTTCTTCATGAAAAATGTTTTTCTTTTTTTTCTTTTCTATTGCTCCAAACCCAGATTTAGTCTTAGACAAGGACCAGAGTTAAGGAAAAACATCAGTTGGCTGCAGATAAAACACTTGTGATTCCTTCGTAGCCAGGCTCAATTAATTCCTGAGTACCTAGTACCTACTACAATGTCAGATATAACAGCCAATTAATACATTTGCAAAATTAAAATGCAATCTGTATCATGGCAAGGAAAAGTCTATTGCCAAAAAATTCAACCTTTTAGCAAGTTGATCAGAGAGGCAACAATGCTAGTACTGGAGTATCACTTACCCATAAATCCTAAGGAATTTATTTTAACACAAAAACACCAGTGTTTATGTGTAGGGGGAAACTTGATTCACACATCTGATTTGTTTCTGTCTTGATAATCAGGGTTATTTTATGAAGGCCACAAAGACAAAGAGGATTTATAAAATAGCTGCTTATAAACTATTTAAAGCCCTGTTTTCATTATAAATTGGTAGAATCTTTTTCTTAGCATAAACAATTTTACTATATACATTACATTTTTTTCTGAAAGGGATCTGAACTCTTAACATTTGTTTGGCTTTTCTTCTGTTAGCTGGTATACAAAGAGTAAATATGACACAGAGTGCAGGCACCTACAGGCATGAGCCTGACAATACATGGCATATGGATCTCAGTCATGAATGAAAGATAATACCATTCATTTTTGAAATCAATTATCCAAGCTGCTGTTATTTGCATAACAATGGCATACTTCATCTCATAAGGCACGAGTTAATATACTCTTAAAATATTGTGTTACATGGTAATAATGACATACACAGCAATCACTGCAAAGTGAATCCACTCCTAACTTTAGGGAAAATATCAGGAGTCATATGACTGAAATGTACAAGTCTACTGCTTATAGTTTTCATCTTGGACCACTTGCAGTGAAGTGTAAGTTACAAGCAAAGTAGATATGAGTACTTCATGTTCTGGATAGAAGGTAACACACCTTTCGGAATTCACGTTGATAATAAAAGAACTGAAGAATTCCATGATTGGCATCTGGTGAAAGTGAGGAGGGAGATAGTGCAACCAGGGGTATGTTTTATTTCTGAGGGAGAGGTTCAAGAAGGAGAGGGAGTAGCATGTGCTCACATTTCTCAAGGGCTAGCTCTGTTTTTGATTGTTTGAACATGAATAGGAATGACTGGTTAGCGTCTAACTAGTAAGTCCCCGTGGATTGGGAGAAACTGCTGAGCTGCTGCTCTGCACCCGGTTCCCACAAGCATAGTATAAGTGGAGGAAGTGATCTCCTAACAGGACAGGCACTGAATTTTCTAGAAATGAAACAAAGGTCAGAGGAAAACAGAGTCACTAGTGAGTCTGAGAGCTTATTTACAAATATTTAAACTCTAGTGTATTAAAGTTAGAACTGGGACGCCTGGGTGGCTCAGTTGGTTAAGCAGCTGCCTTCGGCTCAGGTCATGATTCCAGCGTCCTGGGATCGAGTCCCACATCGGGCTCCTTGCTTGGCAGGGAGCCTGCTTGTCCCTCTGCCTCTGCCTGCCACTCTGTCTGCCTGTGCTCGCTCTCGCTTCTCTCTCTATGACAAATAAATAAATAAAATCTAAAAAAAAAAAAAATAATAAAGTTATAACTGATCCCAGATGTTAGAGCAGAACTGTAACTTCCACAGTTGGGATAGGTGTAAGGAAAGAGGGCTTGAGATACAGGAGAGTCCAGACTACTATTAGCTTCAGGCTCAACTCCTTGCTTCCCTTCCTGTTTGAATTTTGGACCAGCTCTTAGCACTTCACTGAGATCATGTCTTAATTCTAAAGCAGTAACGCTTTTAAAATGCATAGGGCAACTTGTTATAATGAGTGTGCCAACCCCTTTAAAAGGAAAAAGACTTCATCTGCATGCCCTAATTTTAGGGGGGAGAAAAAACTTGATAGATGACTAAGGCAATTCTAACATTTGGATGCTTCTATTTCTGAGTGATTTATCAGAATTTTAGCACCCTCAGAAAATGAAAAATAAAAGAATAGATCTTTTGGTAAATATTTCTTGAGGACATAGCAACGTGCTGGCACTGAAATAGAGTAGTGAGCTGAAGAGGCATGCTTCCTGACCTCAGGAAGCTCACAACTCAGCAAGGAAGGTAAAGAAATAAAGAGGCACAAGGATAGGGGAGGAGACAGCGAAGAGTATTTTAGGTAGAAAGGACATGATGTATAGAGGTCTAGAAGCAAGAGACTGACTGATACCCTCCCTAGAAGAACTGAAAATTCAGCCTACCTGAAATTCAGAGCATGGAACACTTTGGGTGAGCATTAGAGGCTCCAGAATCCGTGGGATCAAGTCACATTCTAATTAATATAGAAGTTGGAATGGGGTCTAGGCATCTTCATTTTCTAAAGCTGATTCTAACAGTTAAGAGTTGAGAGTCTATTCTTTTTTTTAAGATTTTATTTTATTTATTTGACAAACAGAGATCATAAGTAGGCAGAGAGGCAAGCAGAGAGAGGGGGGCGGGAAGCAGGCTCCCTGCTGAGCAGAGAGCCAGACATGGGTCTCAATCCCAGGACCCTGAGATCATGACCTGAGCTGAAGGTGGACGCTTAACCCACTGAGCCACCCAGGCACCCGAGAGTCTATTCTTAACAAGCTCCTTTTGAGCCACGAAATTCAGTTCTTTAAGTTAGCTGCCTTTACCCTCACTATGTGGCTGTCTGGACCTGGGTGAGTAGATCCAAGAAAAGGTGCGAATGAGATCCTAAATGGTCCTTCAGCCACTGTGGTACCCTAAAGTTTCCACAACAAGACATCTTGGGCCATATATGCCCCAGTTCCAACCACATCATTTTAATAGGCATCCTCAAGCTGGTCATGATGTATTCTAGGACTACTTCTGAGAAGCACTGGTTTACACATTTGAAATATGACACAAATATTTTATGCCTTTAAAAGGAATGTTTATTTTTTAGAAATTTTAACTGTTTTTCATATATTTCATTGGAAATTTTAAAATGCTGATTGAAAGGAGCAACTACAGGATATTGAAATGTAAAGATTTTCTTTCTTTATCCTAAAAACACTTTCTCTTTCTGAAAGAAAATTATTTTTTGGCCTTTCAATTTAAGGGATTGCTTTAGGAACAACATTAAAATATTTAGCAAAGATATTCAATAATACATTTTAAGAATATTTGTTATTACTCTTTTCCAAATTTCTTTCCATGATAGTGAAAACACTTAATCCATGCAGGGGATTAATTTCATGTAACGTTTTATGTCTTCAAGCCGAATTCATTTTTTCACTGGCATTGAGCACAATAACATCTGCAAGCCATTAAAAGAAAATTCCTTTGGAAAGCACTACAGTTTGACTCTACTGAATGATCTTCACTTGGAATAAAGTCATTCTTATGTTTCATGATGTTCAAAAGCAGTTATGACCTAAATTAATAAGAATGAATTTTATTTTAGCCAATATATTCTAAACCAGATTTCACAAACTATTTTTCTAATATTTGCTATGTTCTTAAAAATCTTCAGATATTAATTTTATATTAAAATTATCATTATTGTAAAGACATTCTAAAATAGTAAGGGAATTCTTTGAAAAAAAAATTACCCCTCATCTCACCAGCTAGAAAGTAATTCTGTATAATAATAACATCCAATCATTTTCCACAATAAAATATATTGTACATAGCTAATCAGAGCTTGAAGAAGGAGCATAGGCAAGAAAGCCTGTTTTCCCATACATTTCAAAATTAATTTCAGAGCTGTGTAGATTATAAAAATATATGTATATATCTACATACATATAAACACTCCCACAGGATATGTTAAAAGTTATATATACAGAAGTCTAATAGTCATGTGGTCCATATAAAATTAACACTCTAAAAATAAAACACTAAATTTTAAAAACATGGTCAACTTTTTTGAATCTTTTTTCCTTAAGAAAAAATAGTACTAAAGCAAATTAATTGAGTGAATCCTTCTTGTTTTTTAATCTCAGATTAAAATCCTTATATCCCTGGAATCTTGCTTATACACGAATTTTTGTCCCTCTGTCCATTTGTATACCAATTGGAAATAAGCACAAAAAGAATAAAAATATTTGAGGAGAAAATGTAGGGCCACTGGGTGGCTCAGCCAGTCAAGTGTCCAACTTTTGATTTTGGCTCAGGTCATGATCTTAGGGTCCTGAGATGAAGCCCCTCATCAGGCTCTGTGCTCAGTGGGGCATCTGCTTCTCCCCTTTTCCTTCTCCCTCTGCCCCTCTGTGCATGTCTCTCTTTCAAATAAATAAATAATCTTTTTAAAAAGAAGAAGAAAAGGAATTATCTCCCTTTCCTACACAGCAGAAATATATATATATATATGATTTCAACAAACCATTTCATCATTTTATAGGACACTGCTCAACTTCAGGAGCATTAATAAATGATCCAAGCCAAAAACTTGCTTACTTGCACAATACTCAGACCTTCTGAAGTCTTTCTTAAAATGCACTGCAGTCTTTGACTAGTACCCATTTCACTGACCACTCAGGAAATATAAAAATTTTAATTTAGGACTAGGAAATATAAGGTCAAACTAAGGGAAGGAGGAAATGTCCAAATTCTGTTAGCATTTGATATTCCAGGCAAACATGGACACTCAACCCCCAGAAACATATATTAATTTATTTAAAATAATGGAGTCCTTTTAAACTATATTAGGGAGTCTTTTTTTTTTTTTAATTAGGGAGTCTTGACAGGTACTCCACCAATCCTGAATCACAAACAGAGAAAAAAATATATATACATATATATATATACAAATAAATAATCACCCATTACGAAGAAGTAAAAATCCTTATAACCCTTCCACCATGGATCAACATCAACTAATTTTTTTTTTTAAAGAAAGTAATTTTTCCTTAGACCTTTCAGAGAGAAGAGTTATGGGCATCTTCTTTCGAAGGAGAAAGGAACAAAACTGTTTTTGTGATATGTGAGAAGTATTTTATTTTACCTAAGATTGTAGTTTTTCGTAACAATACCACCATCCGCTGGAATTTAAGAATATTATTGCTGAAAGCTTTGGAAGCCCTAGGTTGCATTTTTACAACTATTGGCTTAAAATGATTTTTACTGTATATTTTTAAACAGCACTAAGTGACTATTTTCAAAGTGGAGGAGTTTACTTATAGACCCAATCTCTCTACCCAAGTCACACAAACTGAGGGGGGAAAAAAAGAATAACTTTAACTTTCTCCTCTCTGTATTCATTTTAGGACCCCCCCAATTTATTAATATACAGAATAACCCATTTACTCAATAAATAGCCATCGATTGTTGACTACATGTTAAGAAACAGGCTATACATTAAGGACACACAGTTAAATAAGATATTGGTCTCCAGGTCTTAGTCTACTGGGAGACCCAGACCTACCAATAAACAAGGGCATGACAACGTGGGATGTGCTATCATAGAGCTAAGGTCTGGGCCCCGAGGCTGGAGCCAGGAGCCAGGAGCCAGGAGCCAGGAGCCTTTTCCCTCTGCCAGACTAGGATAGCACGTGGATGTAGAAACCAGGGGCAGGGAGTTCTCCTGATGAAAGCTGCATATTTTGAGTCTCGAAATCTGAGCTGGGATTTTTCAGACAGAACAAGACAAGGACAAATACATTTTGGAGAGCTTGACAAGTACAATTTAGGAACAAATCTTTCACACTGCAGTCACTTGCATGTACTCAAAACTTCCCTCACTTACTCTTCCTTTCATTCCTCTGATGATTTTCAACATCTTTAGAGGCAAGGCTAGGAAAGAGACCAAGAGACATCTTGATGATACATATCACCCAGGCCTTCGAGGAACAGGAGAAACACATTTCTAAGTCGTCACATAAAATAAGTGTGATAATTTCATCTAACTCTATTCAAAGGGGAAAAAGCTGAAATGTTTATGATGGCAGGGAATGCTCCAAATAATTAGCAGTTGTTAAATTAATTGAACAAAGAGGCCATTAGGCTAAGATGGATCTAATCCTGTGGAGCTTACGTAAGCAAACCAAAATTGAGGCCTATAAATGCTCCAAGTTAGACACCTGAAACTTAAGAGGGACAACTAATCACAAATAGCCATCGAGGCTCTAAGCTGTAGCCGATCAATTATTTATTCTCTTTGCTTCTGTACTTTCTGTGTATAAGTCTTTCCTCTGGCTCCCATGGGTAGAGTGCTCCTAACACTTCAGTTTGGCACTGCCAGATTCAAATCAATTTTTTGTTCAAATAAACTCTTATAATGTTTTCAATATGCCTCAGGTTATGTTTTAGCACCATAAATGTTTTGAAAAATAAGTTTGTATTCACTCTTTAAATAAGACAGGATGGTAAAGGTGATGAGCTTGACATCTTCAGTCAAATGGACAGGGACTGGATCAATTTCTACACTAGTTCTATGACCATGGAAGGTTCATTAATCTCTCGAGGGTCTCAGTTTCCTATGTTGTCAAAGGGAAATAATAATAGTACCTGTCTCACAGGGTAATTGTGAGGTTAAATAAATTAATAAATGTAAAGTGCTTAGAACAGTGCCCGGCTCAGCTAGCCCTTAGAAAAGCTGGCTATTTCTTTTTCCTTTCCTCCTCTTCATCTTCTAACTTTATTTAGCTAGACAGAGCACTGATTATTCAGAGGGATGCATCAGCAAAAACACAGAGGGGTGAGTTAACCATCATGCTAGCCTGATAAGGGAACTGCAAGGGATCAAGTAACCAATCCAGACCATCCACCCCCGCCCCCATCAGTCAGTCAGCAAATACTAAATGTTCATTTTTTATCAAGTACAACCTCCTGTGTTATAACATGTTCTTGGTGCTGGGATTGAAAAATGAACAGAATTCAGACAGAACCACACAAATGAGTGGCTAATTTTGTCTGGTTAGAAGTTTGCAGAGAAAGGCTTCATGGGAAAGCTCATATTGAACCCTTTTAATAGAGGAGCCAAGAAGCTCAACCAGTTGTCTTTGCTGGGAACTGAAAGGGATCCCAGGCATCGTGGTTCAAAGGTGTGAAATGTATCTTTGGTGCATGGATTTTAAAGAACCTTTGCATTAATGTAAAGAAAAAAAAAAAACCTATCCCTTGGCTTGGCACATGTACAATGTCAATATCAGACTGTCTAAAGAGACCACCTCTGGGAGCCTAGAAGCCACTTAATAGGGTAATGAAATGGAATGTTCTGCCTCTAGATAACTTTCTCCTGTTTTGAGAAGTAAAGGCCGGCAGTAGATGGATTTTTATACTCCAAATGTTGAATTCTATCTTCTGAAATGAAACAGCTACATATAGAAATTTTAGAAAAAGGCATAATACTGCTAGTATATCAAGTGAGCCTCACCAATCTTAGGTCCTTTCCAATGCAGGTTACATAAAGTATTCAGGAATGCTGAGTCACACTATAAATTTTATTTCTAAATATATCTTCTAATGTGTCCTCACAATAAATGTATTTAATCCTATCTAAAAAATATGCCTAAAGGCCTAAATTTGCCATCACGTGTATCTCTGTGGAAACTGTCCTTTTATGAGAATCTTATTCCAGCCAGCAGTCATGTTCCTGAAAACCAGTAGAAAAGTTAAATGTGGATTCTCATTTGTATCACACATCTAAAACAGTAACTCTTCATGATAAATTTACATAATCCAGGGGCCAAAAGGTAAGAAAGATCACATTCTGAGAAAGATTACTCAAGCCATGCTTTGAAAAAAGAGTTCAAAGCCATTGAGACAAAAACTAAAAAGGCATTTAAAATGGAAGCATGGTGTGGTTTTTCTCCCAAGTTTTCATTTAAGCATGTGGCTGCCCTTCAAGCCTTGAAGGAGCTTACATATCTCCTTCCATCACACTGGTAATTGTTGGCCCTTTTTTTCTTTTCTGACCCTCTGCTGAGTTGGAATTTTCTGTCAGTTTGCAACTTAAGTGTGGAGTTGCCATTGTCAGGGTTAGAAACGAGGAAGTGGGAAGGTGGCGGCCTCATTGTAGTTCTGGCTGACTTAACCTCTGGGAAAGTGGAAGGCTTGAATCATCCATGGCTTTGAAATCACCCCACTCAACTTTATCATTCCAACAACAGCAGTTAAAGGAAGTTTGTCATTATCCACCCCCTTTTCTCCTCTGTAGAGCAGCAAATATTAGAAGCATCAGAGACAAAATTCAGACCAGTAATAAATTAGCTAGGCTCTCGCTACAAAGAAATATAAGACAATAAATAGGAAATAAATGGCTGAAAGGGTTTTCTCAAGCATTAGAAATCCAAGAAGGCAGAATGCACAAAAGAAGAACATAAAGAAGAGAGATACAAAGAATAAATGCAAGGCACCATGGAGGGGGCTTGTGAAATAGAGTCTTAAAAAAATACAAAGGCAACCAAAGAAAGAATTAGCGTCATGAAGGACTCTGGGAAAAAAAAAAAAAAAAAGAGAGAGAACCAAATCAAAAAGGAAAGGAAAAGTATAAAATTCAAAGAGAGAAAGGGAACATTAAAAGATGCTGAGCTTTCACGTGAGGCCACTGCACCAGAAAGCCCTGTCTTTCTGCCAAGACTTTGAAAACATTAAAAAAAAAACCTCAAAATGTGTTGTCATTAGGCATCAGACTAAAGATCCAGAAGCCTTTCAGTTATACTTGCTTTTAAATATCATGATAAATTATGCATCTATGACACAGTTTGGGATGGTTTGGCCTTCAAGTAATCAATAATTTAAAAACTATGAACATGAACCTAATCCAAATGGGAGTTTCAAGGTTGGATGCTAAAAGGATTCATATCATTAGCAAGAAAGGTGTGACCAGAAAATGATTTCCCTTCCCTCAAAGAGAAGAAGGAGCAGCTTTAGCATATGCTTGTATATAGAACACTGAGATATTTCACCTGAACATTTTGTGTTAAATGGTCAGATGAATTATTCATGATTTCCAAAACTTTTCTTTTTTTAATTGTAAGTTTTCTATCAAGGGTCTAGAACCATCAGCTACCTGATAACTCATAGATGATACCCATTTCTTAGAACAATGACAGTGTGCATGTTGGGCCAGCTCCACTAAGAAAGGAGTAAGAGTTTTTAATCCTAGTAACATCCAAGATAGGACCAGACATTTTTTTTTTCTAATATGCGGTTGTGTCATGTAAAGGAAACATAGTGACATTAGTAGTTATTTTGCAGTTTCTGTTCAAAATATTTTCCTACAGACTTAAACAGAGTTAAGCTGTTGCCAAGTGATATACAAAGCAATTGTTACATTTATGTGAGAGGTTGTATAGACTTTAAATCTGACATTCGAAATTGCTTCTAATTGAAGGGCTGCAAGTTGTAGTTTAAATAATAAAGCTTTTCCACGCACAAACTCTTTTCTTGGGAGGCTAGCAAAGTGAAGACACTTATTTCCCTCTGCTATCTTCTGGGATAACAGCTTTCAAAACCTAATTTTAGGCTCAGTTTTTTAGCCAATGGAGTGGGAATATTGACTCTGAAATCGAGTCACAGCCAGTAGCATTATTTCAAAGCCATAGGGATAGACTAATAGGGACATTGTAAACTGGCCTAACAACATATTTGTATGGATTAAACCAGTCTTTCTTCCTTTACTTTCCCAAACATAAATCTCTCAGCTTATCTGCTTGAGTGCAGGTATGGTGATTTTCTCTGGGTCTCAATTTGCAGCAGTTAAAATTCCATTTAACTAGGGCATTTTAGCTGCTCGATATTATACTGCTGCAATTGCATTACAGAAATTATGTACTAAGGATACAGTGATTAAAATTGATATTTGACTTAATTACAGGGTACAGTAGTACATGGATATTTGAATGTAACTTAATGGAAAACAAGATGCTTTATTTGTAGTGATTTTCAAAGCTTTTATCCTTGCAGAAATTCCTTTGTTAGTAGCTGTGGGGTCAAGTCTCAAGCTGCTGACTTTCTTCAGAAGGAATACAGAAGAATGTACAAGAATATAAAGCTAATGATGTAGTTATCCAGCTATACATATTAAATGTTTAATATATTCCCTTCTAAAAAGCATCTTTCTCAATGAATCATCTTAATTCTATTGCACTTAATGAAGTAAACAGTCAGCTGACACATTTTCATGGCACTATACATCAAACAGCAAATATAGTATGTAAAATATGAAACTAATATAGAAAAAAGTGGAAAAGCCATGGCAACAAGAAGGTAAAGTATATTCTCATAACTTATATGAAATTCAATTGACAAGTATATCTGCAAGTCATCCTTACTTCAGTGAGAACGGGTTTGGTTCTAGGGGTACAATTATTTTCTTCTTAATCATGTTTCTTTTTCGCAAAACCACATTTCAAAGTAGTGTTTTACATTTAAAATATAGTATTTAAAGTTCTGGTTAATTGCTTCAAATGTAGGCTTCTAAAATATTTACTGTTTTAAACACGTAGGTCACTATTAACAATAATTTGGTTTGGGGAGCCTGGGTGGCTCAGTGGTTAAGCGTCTGCCTTCCACTCAGGTCATGATCCCAGGGTCCTGGGATGGAGCCTTGCATTGGGCTCCTTGCTGGGCAGGACTCCTGCTTCTCCCTTTCCCACTCCCCCTGCTTGTGTTCCTGCTCTCGCGCCCTCTGTCAAATAAATAAAATCTTTAAAAACAAAACAAAATAATAATTTGGTTTACAGTTTCAAATTCTGCCAGTTATCCTAACTTCTGGAGCACAGAGACTAATAAATACATTTTAAATTAATTCAAATACAGATTTATCTACATATACCTAAAGCACTTTATTTAAATTGATACTATACCTGTCACAAATTTGAAAGAATTGAACAGGCTTTAATGTGGGGGGAAAAAAAACAAACAAAAAAATAGAAATAGGAAGAAGCAACTTCATGCAATAGGGGTTCTGGTTCAAATGAGACTTCACTCTGGAAACATGTTCAACTTCACTTTTCTATGAATCAACTTAGTCAGCAGCCTCAACTATAAAATACATCTGATAAAGCATCTGAAGAACCTAAACAGATGTTACAAAGTTGAGTGACCATCTGCTGATCACATATTTACTTTTATACAGAGTTCTAATAAGCGTTATTACCTGGTCCCTCAGACTCAGTGTATTATAAAGGGTAAAAAGAGTAGAAAAAGAGAAGATAACAGGTATGGTCATGGATACAGCATCAAGAAATGGACTTGACATTGAGACAGGCAAACAGAGATTGAAACGAATAATTAAAAACGTTTTCCTACTTCCGAATTCTGTGACTTTGGTCAATGTACTTAATCTCTCTGGGCCTCAGTATTGTCATTTTACCCCATACATAATTTATATTACCTTTTAGGACTGCTGAAGATTAAACGGAACAATATACACAAAGCACTTTGAATAGTGCCCAGCGTATATTGAGTACTCACTATGATATTAGTTATAAAATGCCTGAGTCAGAATTAGAGGCAAGTATCTCTGCTTGTACCAGTAACCCAAAGGGCCTCCGTTAACCTCAGGAAACGAGTGCTGATCTTCCCATTGCTTCGTGTGATCACTCTAGGCCATAGTGGCTTTTGGAAACTACAAAACTCTTGTGAAAGAAAGACTGTGTGATATTGTGATTTATGATAAGAAATATATGCTGATCTGTGTCCCCAATTTCTGGCACAGAGTTCCTGAAACCCTTGGAAATTCCGAAGTGTTGAGAGCAATAAAGATGTTTTTTATTATGTTAATGAAGTTATTTTGGACCTAACTTAAGGATGGGAGGTTGCCAGAAGAGCCCACCTTATGATTACAGTCCTACCCCCTACCTGACCTCCAGGGAGGGGAAGGAGTTAGAGGTGGAGTCAGTTGTCAAAGATCAGTGATTTATAATCATGACTATGTGAAGGAGACTCCACAAAACTCCAAAAGCACAGGGTTTGGAGAGCTTTCTGGTTGGTGAGCATGTGGAGATTTGGGGAAAGTGGCATGCCCAGAGAGGACATGAAAGCTCCATGACCTCTCCATATACCTAGCGCTGTAATCTCTTCCACCTGGCTATTCCTGAGTTATATACCCTTTCATAATAAACTGGTAATCTAGTGAGTAAAATGTTTCTCTAAGTTCTGTGGGCTGCTCTAGCAAATTAACCGAACCTGGGGAGGAGGCTGTGGGAACCTCTGATTTATAGCCCACTGGTCAGAAGCACAGATGACAACCAGGAGTGTATGTGCGTGTGAAGGGGAAAAGTCTTATGGGACTGAGCCCTTAATTTGTGAACTCTGATGCTAGCTCTATGCACATTGTGTCAGTATTGAGTTACACTGTAGGATATCTGGCTAGTGTCTGAGAATTCCCTGATGGTGTGAGAAAAAAAACCATATTGGAAATTGGTCCCAGAACCTTGAGACTACCGATCTGACTGCTGATTGTGTTTGCACTGATGAGGTAAAGCTCAAAGCTAAGGGGGGCAATACATGCTATTTTAATTGGTGTTTCCCAGAAGCAAGCTCTGGGTTGAGGATTCCAATGGAAGTTTATTTATTAGGGAAATGAGCTAAGGAGAAGCCAGTAGGGTTATGGGAAGTTGAAATAAGGGAAGGGTGAACAGCTAATGAAAGTGGTGTTACTAAGCCGTTTTACAGTTTTAACTAACTGGAGCTTGATCATTACCAGGGACTGAGAGTAAACAACTGCCTCAGAATCAACCCACCTGAGGGGAGAAGGAACTGAAGTGTTTGTGCAGCCACCCCATCACCTGTAGTTGAAAGATCCCCTCAGGGGACTTCAATTCACTAGGACTTTAGCCTGCCCGGCAGAGCAGGTTCTGGTGTAAAAGAAAGTCCGCAGCAGTTAGAAGTCACAGGGCTCCTCTTTCTCTGCATCCTCGCCAGCATCTGTCATTTCCTGACTTGTTAATTTTAGCCATTCTGACTGGTGTGAGGTGATATCTCATGGTGGTTTTGATTTGTATTTCCCTGATGCCGAGTGATATGGAGCACTTTTTCATGTGTCTGTTGGCCATCTGGATGTCTTCTTTGCAGAAATGTCTGTTCATGTCCTCTGCCCATTTCTTGATTGGATTATTTGTTCTTTGGGTGTTGAGTTTGCTAAGTTCTTTATAGATTTTGGACACTAGCCCTTTATCTGATATGTCATTTGCAAATATCTTCTCCCATTCTGTCAGTTGTCTTTTGGTTTTGTTAACTGTTTCCTTTGCTGTGCAAAAGCTTTTGATCTTGATAAAATCCCAAAAGTTCATTTTTGCCCTTGCTTCCCTTGCCTTTGGTGATGTTCCTAGGAAGATGTTGCTGCGGCTGAGGTCGAAGAGGTTGCTGCCTGTGTTCTCCTCAAGGATTTTGATGGATTCCCTTCTCACATTGAGATCCTTCATCCATTTTGAGTCTACACTGTTGGTGGGAATGCAAGCTGGTGCAACCACTCTGGAAAACAGCATGGAGGTTCCTCCAAATGTTGAAAATAGAACTACCCTATGACCCAGCAATTGCACTGCTGGGTATTTACCCTAAAGATACAAACATAGTGATCCGAAGGGGCACGTGCACCCGAGTGTTTATAGCAGCAATGTCTACAATAGCCTAACTATGGAAAGAACCTAGATGTCCATCTACAGACGAATAGATAAAGAAGATGTGGTATATATACACAATGGAATACTATGCAGCCATCAAAAGAAGTGAAATCTTGCCATTTGTGACGACGTGGATGGAACTAGAGGGTATCATGCTTAGCGAAATAAGTCAATCGGAGAAAGACAACTATCATATGATCTCCCCAATATGAGGGAGAGGAGATGCAACATGGGGGGTTGAGGGGGTAGGAGAAGAGTAAATGAAACAAGATGGGATTGGGAGGGAGACAAACCATAAGTGACTCTTAATCTCACAAAACAAACTGAGGGTTGATGGGGGGAGGGGGTTGGGAGAGGGGGGTGGGGTTATGGATATTGGGGAGGGTATGTGCTATGGTGAGTGCTGTGAAGTGTGTAAACCTGGCGATTCGAAGACCTGTACCCCTGGGGATAAAAATATATGTTTATAAAGCTGTAAAAAAAAAAAAAAAGAAAAAGAAAAAAGAAAGGATGAATACCCAAGTTTTGTAGCAACATGGACGGGACTGGAAGAGATTATGCTGAGTGAAATAAGTCAAGCAGAGAGAGTCAATTATCATATGGTTTCACTTATTTGTGGAGCATAACAACTAGCATGGAGGACAAGGGGAGATGGAGAGGAGAAGGGAGTTGAGGGAAATTGGAAGGGGAGGTGAACCATGAGAGACTATGGACTCTGAAAAACGATCTGAGAATTTTGAAGGGGTGGGGGGTGGGAGGTTGGGGGCACCAGGTGGTGGGTATTGTAGAGGGCACGGATCGCATGGAGCACTGGGTGTGGTACAAAAATAACGAATACTGTTATGCTGAAAAAAAATTAAAAAAACTAAAAATAAAAAAAAATAATAAAAAAAAAAAAAGAAGAAGTCACAGGGCTAATTTACACTGCAACAGCAAGGCCTTGAGGGGATATGAGAGGAGCAGTCAACTCCTCGTTCAGATCTACCTATACCCCCTGCCAAGTTCACTCCATCCTGAGAAAGAGTTTTCAAAATGGTAACCAGGTACAGTTTTGAAGGGGGAAAAAAAAGAAAAAAAGACTTTTGATTGGGATAAGTTCTAGTGCCAGCTGCTGTAGTTAGCCTCGTGACTACAACTGATATTCATCATATTCCTCCTTTATTACCCATTCTTGTTTCTTTTCACTTTCAACCAATACTTCTGCCAGTCTAAGTTGCTGTCTGCTGGGATAGTTCAGACAGAGGGGTCTGAGTTGCAGATATCCTATTACAGCTTCTGGTGGCTCTAATTGCTCATTTATAGTTATCAGTGAACATGCAGGCACTAAAATGGGACCAAGTGCATCTCTAGACATACTCCTCCATGTTCATACTATGCAATATGTAGCCACAGTACTTCCTATGATATTCATGGTATGCATACACCAGTTATTATATAATTATAATAGTATAGTAACTTACTCTTCGCCTACTTGCCTACTGGCAATGATAACTCTAAAATGACTGAGCAGGTGGGGCATGTGGGTGGCTCAGTCGGTTGAAAGTCTGCCTTTGGCTCAGGTCATGATACCAGGGTCCTAGGATCAAACCCTGTATCAGGGTCTCTGCTAAGTGGGGAGTCTGCTTCTCTGTCTCCCTCTGCTTGTCTTCCCCAACTTGCATGCTCTTTCTAATAAATAAATAAAATCTTAAAAAAATAAAATGAGTGAGCAGTAGTTATAGCTTTAGGTAACCCTAAAGCTTTACTCAAAGGGGCAATTCCCTGAATCTTTATTGGGTTTTTCTCCCTTGTTCTGACACAGGTCCGGATTATTTATAATTTCCTAGTCAGCAGGTCTGGTTAATATTCTGTCATCAATATATTATACCAGTATAATATTATATAGGATGTCCAAATGATCAAGATCCCTTCAGAATATACTGTGATAGAGGATGGGACAATTAACACAGACCTAAGGCAAGATCAGGAATATGCAATGCTGTTCTTTAAATGTGAATGTGAACTGCTTCTGAAACAGGAGTTTTTTATGGGAACTGAAAGCACATATTTACAGGATGCATAGGTACACACCCAGTGGCAGAGCCTGTGTTTGATTTGTCTAGTAAAAACCCATACTATACACAACAGCTATAATTGGAGCTACCATTAGGTTAAGTTTACAATAGTCTACTATTATCTACCATAAGATCTGTTGTTTTTTTTTCCAGGCACTATACAGGTTCATTAAGCAGAGATATGATTAGGATCACCATCTCTGCATCCTTGAAGTCATTAAGGCTGGCACTAATCTCCGCCATTCCACTCAACATGCACTTAGGGTTGCTTATAATATACCACTGTGGTTTGGGGTGGGACAGGAAAACAGCTTAAGAGTTTTCTTCTAGCTGCTAAGTATATCCATCTCAATTAGGCATTTAAGTAATAAGGAAATGACCATACATAAGGCCATAGAATCATATTGGGTGCATTTTGAAATAGACTTGGGTCTTTATCACTGGGCCTTCATACTTCCTCACTCTAATAAGGTTACTATAGCATCTTGGATCCACTGATGTCAGTTCAACAGTTCTTTAAAAATCTGGATATTTCTCTTTCTACAGTGAACAACTGCTCTAGTAAATGCCCATAAATATCTTATAGAATAACTGAGGATCCTTGGTATATCTTTACATAGGGTACTGACCTTCCCTTTCCTTGGCCCTAGGCTCAAATCTGAAATTGTGCAATGGATTATAATTTTTCTGTTATAGCATTTACTCACCAACTATGTAACAAATTACCCACAAATGCTGGCTTAAAAGAACAAACATTTGTTTTCTCACAGTTACTGTGGGTCAAGAATGTACGAGTAGCTTGGTTCTGAATCTCTGGCTCATGTCTTATCTGCAACATTATGATGGGTAGTTCTGGCTTAGGCTGTTTCATAATGTTGCAGACAAGACATGGGCCAGAAATTCAGAGATCTGGGGACTCAAATGCGTCCAAAGGATTCATTTCCAAGTTCACTCACATGGCTGTTGGCAGCCCTCAGTTTCTTGTTGGCTGTTTACAGCATCACTTTGCAGTGTATCTACCTTGAGTATGGCCTTTTGGCATGGTTTTGAAGCAAGAGAAAGCTGTTATCCTCTAAAAAGGTGTTTCTGTGGCTGCTAGACCCCTTATTGCCAAGCTACAGAGCCTACCACAAGCTCATCTCCTAATGACCCCATCTCAGGTTATGGGGTCCCAGTTCTACTTAATTGTTCTCTGATTTTACATAGGCAACTAGTGGGACTGAGAACTCAACCTTTCTTTGTCATTCTTTCACCGTGACAATCACTGATATTCAGCATAGTCTACTCTTCAGCTGCAGGAGATGCCAGACTATGAGTTAATTGACTGATCTGAGCTTGTCATTTACTTCCTCCAAGACACTGATGGCATTTAACAATTAATTCACTCCACAGTCCTTAATCACATTGTCCCATGTCACTCAACTGCTCAAGGCACTACACAAGCCAATGTATCTCCCTTCTCCTGTTCTCCAACCTAACTCACTACAAATGAGTGATTTAGTAATTGTCACAATTCCTTAGTAGTTGTGATGTTTCAATATGCCAGAGTTTAACACCATTCTTTATCGCAATGGGTTCCTTTTTGCCATGTGACTGGCAATTATTTAATTCAAATTCCATTCTAAGAATCCAATTCCTTTTCCCCATTCTGTAACAAAGCATCTTAGTCTAGGTTTTGCCATAGCAAGATTCTGTAACAAGTACCTAACGTAAGGAGTTTATTCTGGAACTGACTCTAGGAGACACTAGCAAGTACAGCAGGACTAAGATAGGGAAGGAAACACAACAAATGAAGTGTCAGGTCCCAAGTCACTTACTTTACCTCCACAGGAGTTACTAGTATGCGGAAAGACTCTGAGGTCCAATGGGAGCACACAGCTCCAAGTTATCTCAGGGCAAAAAAAAACAAAAACCAAAAAACAAAAACAAAAACAAAAACTGGGATATTTATAGAATTCCCACCAGCCATTAGTTAAAAGGTTTTCCTGGGGGTCATTCATTCCCAGAAATTCTGCACGATTTGCATGTGAATAGAGGAGTCTCCAGAAGTCAGTGGAAACCATCAAGCAGTTAGAAATCATAATGAGATACACTGTAACAGGAAGATGCTAAGGAGAGGCGGGCAGGATTTCAACAGCATGTGCTACTCATTTTGTATTTAGTAAGAAAACACTTGGCTCACTCCAGAAGTATGCATTCCAGATAGGCTAAAAAATGTTTCAAAATGCAGATGTGGATATAAGAGATATTAATCTATTTACCCCCGGTCAGGTTGCTTGCTTTATTTTTCAAATATAAGTATTTTAAGTCTCTGCACTATTGAATGAAGAAGGTTTATAAATCAACCATGTTAAAGGAAACACTAAATTACTTTTATATTACCACAGTGGAAAAGGATGTTACAAAGCCACTGTCACAAAGAAGGAACAGAAAATCAATAGGAATATATGTTTTAACATGATTAACAAAACTGAAAAATAGATAGTCTTTTTTAAAACACATGAAACATTCACTAAAAAGAAACAATTCTCTGGACCATGAAGTTTCAACAAATTTCAAAAGGTTGAAATCATATGCAGTATATTCTCTGGCTACAGTAGAATTAGGATAGAAATAAGAAAAAGAGAACTAAAATATTCTCAAAATGCTGAAAATTAAACAACACACGTATAATCTTGGGTCAAGAAAGAAATTATAATGAGGATTAGAAAATACTTTAAAATAAATAATAAGAACACAATAAATCAAAATACATGGAAAGCAACCAAAGCGGTACTTAAAGGGAAATAGATAGCCCTAAAAAAAAAAAAAAAAAAAACGGATGCACTCATTTTGAAAAAGTTCATCAAGCTATACATTTAAGATCCTTGAACTTTAATATATATTTATTAAACCCTTAACTTTTAAAGTTTAGAAAACTGGAAATCATCTGATTTAACAAATTTACACTAAACTACAAGTTATTGATAACATTCAACTATATCTACCTGTTAAGAAAGTTTTATCTAACTGAAATTATTTTGACATACTTTCAAGCAAAGTGCCACTACAAACTGGAAAATTTCAGGTGGCCAATATAGGAGAGTTTAGAAGCCTTCCAAATGGAATTTAGATTAATCCTTCCAGCAGGGGTTATATAAAAATTGCACTTTAGAGACATATTTGGATGAAATAGAGGTTAGAAAGTAAGGTGTTGCTAAATGATAAAAGAAAGAGAAGACTAAGAAAAATAACATCCCAATACGTTTTCATAGGTTCAGACCTAAATATGGTAAGTAGAAACCTAGAGAACTCTTTATTGGTACCAACTGTACTATGTCTAGGATCACCTTGGAAAAGATCCCCTCCAACGATCAGTTGCCTTCAAATGTATAGTCACAAATGGATTTCTCAGTAATTCTATAATTCCCTTTTTTTTTTTTAAGATTTTACTTATTTATTTGACAAAGAGAGAGAGGCAATGAGAGTAGGAACATGAGCAGGGAGAGTGGGAGAGGGAGAAGCAGGCTTCCTGCCCAGTAGGGAGCCCAATGTGGGGCTCCATCCCAGAATCCTGGGATTAAGACCTGAGGTGAAGGCAGAATCTTAACCACTGAGCCACCCAGGCACCCCTATAATTCTTAACTTGCCTCATTCCACCACTGGTTATTTGATAAGTTCTCATGATTCTGAAGCACATCTTAATATTAACTTTAGTTAAATACTGTTAATATTTGTAATTGCAGTGCCACACCTATGGTTAATTCACAAAACTATTTGCTAACCAAAAACAGTATATATTTCCTTAGTCCCAAATTTAATTTGGTTCAAATGAATCTTATTGTTCCTTCTTCAAATACATCACCACTTGATATGATAGTGTTATTTAATCTAAAATTGAGTTAACCTGCCCTTGCTTCCATGAGGCTAAGGAGAAATGTCTCATTTACATATAATTTGAAAGTGATCCTATATTTTACTACAATGTACTTACTAAGATACTTCCTTCTGCTTCCTCCATAAACAACTATTTCTTGTTTTTCCGTTTCTGCATTAAAGAGTTTAAAGACAATTTATCAAATAAGATAGCATTTGCCATCTTACACAGGACATATTGGAATAAGAAAAAAAGATGTGTAGCTTTCAAGAAGTACAGATACAAGGAGATCACCATGTTCACTCAGAGTGATATTTAGTGTCATTTGGAACATATAAAAGAGCACTTTCTTAACTTTGAACTTGAATTGCCACTTACACTGTAAGGAAAATCTAATATCTGAAACGTATGACAGAACATTTTGTGAACACAAAAGCAAAAATCTACTTTATAAAATACAACCAGAATGTAAAAGACCAATCAATAGTAAGTTTACATATTCTCATATAGTGCTGCTCTTAAGTTTCTAGTATACTCTGAATTAACTGAATGGTTTGTACATAGGACCATTAAAAATTTTTACATTTCTGGCAAATGCATACTACCTGGAAACAGAAAAAAAAATAGTTTGATGTCCAATAGTTTGATGTCCGTAAGGGAAAAAGAGCATCAAAATATAGAAACATCAAAATATAGATAATATTGTCTCTTAAATATATTCAGTGGTTCATCATTTTAAAACCATATCATACCCAATACAATATCAAAAATTTGGAAAATTTCTATGTAATTTTAACATAGTGTTGATTTGGATTTTTCTTTCTAAAATAAAGTTTAATAGATTTGTTGTTATATAAATAGTACAGTCCCATTATAGATAATTTAGAAAATACAGAAAAGTTAAAAACTAATCACATATACTTCATCTAGAGTCAATTATTATTATATTAATTTTTATTGATATCCTTCCTATTTATTATTTTTGGGGGAACTAGGGAGTTTATTGCATAGTTATGGTTGCAATAAGTCTTTTTATGTTATATTTATCACTTAAATTTTCCCATTTTAGTATAGTTTTTGATAAAGTTCATTTATATGTCTTCATATTTCATCACAAATTAGCTATGCAACAGTTTGCTTAACCATTTCCCTATAGTTAAATTCTTAATTTATTTCTTCTGTCCTCTTTATGACTTAAAGCTTTATTTAATATTTATGGTTTTTCCTTTGGATAGATTTTTAGAAGTAAAAAAAATAAATGAAGGGATACAAATAGACTCTTTAAAAATTTTTTTCTTATTGCAGTATGATTAAGCACATTATTATTAGTTTCACATATATAATTTAATGATTAAAAAATTCTATATATATTACTCAGTGCTCATCAAGATAAATGTACTTTTAATACCCTTCACTATTTCATCCATCCCCCCCCACATGCTTCTGACAAGCTTCCATTTGTTCTAGTTTAGTCTGCTTTTTTTGTTGTTGTTGTTGAACTCTTTTTTCTTTGATTATTCATTTGTTTTGTTTCTTAAGTTCCACATATTAGTGATTTTGTATGCTTTTTATCTTTCTCTCGCTGACTTATTTCACTTAACATTATATCCTTTAGGTGCACCCACATTATAGCAAATGGCAAGATCTCTCTAACAGCTGGGTAATAATATACCACATCTTCATTATTCTTTCATCTATTCATAAACATTTGGGCTGCTTTCTTGTCTATTGTAAACAATGCTCCAACAAACTTGGGGTGCATATATCTTTTCAAATTAGCAGTTTTGTTTTGTTTGGGTAAATAGCCATAAATTATTGGATCATATGGTATTTCTATTTTTAATTTTTTGAAGAAGCTCTATAGTATTTTCCACAGTGGCTGCACCAATTTTCATTCCCACCAACAGTGCACAAAGTTTCCTTTTTCTCCACGTCCTTGCCGACACTTGTTATTCTTTTGTTTTTCATTTTAGCCATTCTGACAGGTATAAGATAATATTTCATTGTGATTTTGATTTGCATTTCCCTGAAGATGAGTGATGTTGAGCATATTTTTATGTGTCTGTAACTCATCTGTATGTCTTTTAAAAATGCCTATCAGGTCCTCTGCCCATTTTTAAATTGAAAATTTTTTTGAGTTATATAAGTTCTTTATATATTTTGGATATTAACCCCTTATTGAATGTATTAATTATAAATATCTTCTCCCATTAGATAGATTGACTTTTTGTTTTGTTAATAATTTCCTTTGCTGGGGCGCCTGGGTGGCTCAGTGGGTTAAGCCGCTGCCTTCGGCTCAGGTCATGATCCCAGGTCCTGGGTTCGAGCCCCACGTCGGGCTTTCTGCTCAGCGGGGAGCCTGCTTCCTCCTCTCTCTCTGCCTGCCTCTCTGCCTACTTGTGATTTCTCTCTGTCAAATAAATAAATAAAATCTTTAAAAAATAATAATAATAATAATTTCCTTTGCTGTGCAAAAGCTTTTTACTTTTGTGTAGTCTCAATAGTTTAATTTTACTTTTGTTTCCCTTATCTGTGGAGACATAGCTAGAAAAATGTTTCTGTGGTCCAAGTCAAAGAAATAACTGCCTATGTTTTTTTTCTAGGAGTTTTATGGTGTCAGGACTCACATTTAGGTTTTTAATACATTTTGAGTTTGTTTTTGTGTATGGCATAAGAAAGTGGTCTAGTCTCATTGTTTTGCATGTCCAGTCTTCCTAGCACCATGTGTTGAAAAGAATGTCTTTTCCACATTGAATGTAATAGACTAATTAATCATATAAGTATGGATTTATTTCTGGGCTCTCTCTTCTGTTCTATTGATCTATATGCCTATTTTTGTGCCAGTACCATACTGTTTTAATTACTGCAGCTCGGTAGCATATCTTAAAATCTGGGATTCTGATACCTTCAGCTTTGTTCTTTTTCAAGATTTCTTTTCCTATTTGGGATCTTTTTTGGCTCCATACAAGTTTTAGAATTATTTGTTCTAGTTCTGTAAAAATGCTGTTGGTATTTTGATAGGGATTGCTATAAATCTGTAGATTGCTTTGGGTAGTATGGACTTTTACAAGAACAATATTTGGGGGCGCCTGGGTGGCTCAGTGGGTTAAGCTGCTGCCTTCGGCTCAGGTCATGATCCCAGGTCCTGGGTTCAAGCCCCACATCGGGCTTTCTGCTCAGCAGGGAGCCTGCTTCCTCCTCTCTCTCTGCCTGCCTCTCTGCCTACTTGTGATTTCTCTCTGTCAAATAAATAAATAAAATCTTAAAAAAAAAAAAAGAACAATATTTGTTCTTCCAACCATAAGCATGGAATATCTTTCCATTTCCTTGTATCATCTGTAATTTCCTTCATCAATTTTTTACAATTTTTGGAGCACAGGTCTTTCACCTTTTCAATTAAGTTTATTCCTGGGTATCTTACTATTTTTGGTGTTAATTGTAAATGAGATTTTTTTCTTAATCTCTTTTTCTGCTACTTATTAGAGTACAGAAATGCAACATATTTCTGTATATTCATTTTGTATTCTGTGACTTCAATGAATTCATTTATCAGTTCTAGTAGTTTTTTGGTGGAGTTTTTAGGTTTTTCTATATATAGTATCATATCATCTTCCAATAGTTAAGATTTTACTTCTTCCTTACCAATTTGCCTGCCTTTTATTTTATTTCTTTTTGTTGTCTGATTGCTGTGGCTAGGAGTTCCAGTACTATGTTGAATACAAATGGCAAGAGTGAACATCCTTGTCTTGCTACCGATCGTAGAATAAAAGTTCTGTTTTTCACCATTGAGGATGATGTCAGCTGCAGGATTTTCATATATGGACTATATTATATTGAGGTATGGTCCCTCTAAACCTAATTTGTTGAGAATTTTTTATCATGAATGGATGTTGTGCCTTGTCAAATACATTTTCTTCATCAACTGAAATGATCATATGGTTTTTATCCTTTCTCTTGTTAATGTAATGTATCACACTGATTGATTTGCAAACATCCCAGAAATAAATCCCACTTAATCATGGTGAATGATTTTTTAATGTATTTTTTTATTCATTTTGTTAATATTTTGTTGGGGATTTTTGCATCTATGCTCATAAGAGATATTGGCCTATAGTTCTTTTTTGTAGTGTCTTTATCTGGTCTTGATATCAGGTTAATGCTGGCCTCACGGTATGAATTTGGGAACTTTAATTCCTCTCCTATTTTTTGGAGTTTGAAAATACGTATTAATTCCCCTTTAAATGTTGAAATCCACCTGTGAAGCCATCTGATCCTGGACTTTTTGTTGGCAATTTATTATTATTACTGATTCAATTTCATTGCTAGTAATTGGTCTGTTCAAATTTTCTGTTTCTTCCTGACTCAGTTTTGGAAAGTTATATGTTTCTAGGAATTTATCCATTTCTCTGGTGTCAGTTGTCATTTCTTCTCTTTAATTTCTGATTTTACTTATTTGTGTCCTTTCTCTTTTTTTTCTTGATGAGTCTGGCTAAAGGTTCATCAAAGAATCAGCTCCTGGTGCACCTGGGTGGCTCAGTGGGTTAAAGCCTCTGCCTTGGGCTCAGGTCATGATATCAGGGTCCTGGGATTGAGCCCCATATCAGGCTTTCTGCTTGGCGGGGTGCCTGCTTCCTCCTCTCTCTCTGCCTGCCTCTCTGCCTACTTGTGATCTTTGTCAAATAAATAAATAAAATCTAAAAAAAAAAAAGAATCAGCTCCTGGTTTCACGGATCTCTTCTATTGTTTGTTTTAGTGTCTATGTCATTTATTTCTGTTGTAATATTTATTATTTTCTTCCTTCTACTGGCTTTAGGCTTTCCTTGGTCTTATTTTTCTAGCTCCTTTAGATATAAGGTTGGGTTGTTCATTTAAGATTTTTCTTGTTTCTTGAGGTAGGCCCGTATTGCTATAAATTGTCCTCTTGGGAAAGCTTTTGCTGTATGCCAAAGATTTTTGGACTGTTGTGGTTTCTTTTTCATTTGTATCCATTTATTTTTTAATTTCCTCTTTGATGTCTTTGTCTCCATGTATTTGTGTTCTTTCCATATTTTTTCGTGTGCTTCATTTGTAATTTCGTACTATTGTGTCCAGAAAAGATGCAAGATATGATAGCAATCTTTTTAAATTTATTGAGACTCATTTTGTGACCTAATATGGTGTATTCTAGAAAATGTTCTATGTGCACTTGGAAAGAATATATATTCCGCTGTTTTTAAATAGAATGTTCTGGTGTATTTGTTAGGTACATCTGACCCAATGTGTCATTCAAACCAACTATTACCTTGTTGATTTTCTGTCTGGATGATCTATCCATAGATATAGGTGGGGTGTTGAAGTCTTCTACTATTACTGTATTACTGTCAGTTTATTCCTTTAGGTCTGTTAATAGTTTTGTGTATTTAGGCGTTCCTATGTTGGGTGTATAAATATTTACTATTATTATATTCTCGTGTTGGATTGTTTCCTTTATCATTATGTAGTGTCCTTCTTTTCCTCTTATTATAGTCTTTGTTTTAAAGTCTAATTTATCAAATATGAGCATTGCTTCCATCTGCATAGTAAATGTTTCACTTCCAGGCTGCATCTTTAGATCCGCAGTAAGTCTCTATAGGCAATATATAGATGGGTCTTGCTTTTTTATTCATTCTGTCACCCTATGTCTTTTGCTTGGAATAGTTAGTCAATTTACATTTAAAGTAATTATTGAAAGGTATGTAGTTCTTGCCATTTTACTTGTTTTATAGTTGTTTTGTAGTTCTTTCTGTTCCTTTCCTCTTCTCTTGCTCTCTTCCACTGTAATATGATGGCTTTCTTTAATAATATGTTTAGATTCCATTCTCCTACTTTCTTATGTATCTATTACCTAAAAAGCTTTTTGCTTTGTGGTTATCATTAGATTCATCTATAACCTCTTATGCATAGAGTATTCTATATCAAGTTGAGGATCTTTTCATCTGAACCCATTCCAAAGGCTTATCTCCTTTTAATTTAGCTCTTTTGCTGTGGTTTTGTCCTAGTCTTTCATTTCAGATGTATTCCTTTGTTTCCTCATTTTGTCTAACTCTCCATGCTTGTTTATATGTATTAGAAAAACCAGCTATGTCTCTTGACCTTGGAAGTAGTGGTCTTATGAAAAGAGGTCCTATGTTGTCCTATAGCACAATGTCCCCTGTTCACCAGAAACTAGCACTTCAGAGATATCTCCTATGGGGGCTGTATGTGCCCTACTGTTGTGGCTGAGCCATATTTGCCTTCAGTTCAGTCAGCTGCAATGGCCCACTTTGCCTTTTGTGGGCACATTAGGCAGGGTCTGGTCCCTGTGCTCCAAAGGGGCCAGTCTGGGACCACTGTGGGCTTGTAGTAGGCCAGTGTCAGCCATAAGAACAGATGCATGCCCTTAGCCCATCTGCCAAGGCTGCAGTTGCACCAAATTGCAGAACTTTTAACATACTGCTGAGAGGTTTCTGTTTGTGAATGGGGCCAGCAGTCAGACCCAATACCTGACCCCAGTCTGTCTGCTGGGGCTTTAGGAGCACCGATTGATAGGGTAATCCTTCTGTATGGCCAGTTACAAGTTTTGGCTCATGGAACTATATGTACACTAGTGTGTGTGGTTATATTCCCCTTTCCCAGGGTAGGAGTCATTTTGGAGCATGCCAGTTTGCAGGATGTTTGCAGGGCTGTTTGCAGGATGTATCAGGGAAGAAACCACTTTGGAAAGACACCTGCCTAGTGGGGCAAGTTGGATGGATCCACAGGTGAATGTGGGGGCTGGGCACACAGTGTTAGCAAGATAGAAGGAGAATGTTCACACTAGTTCTTGCCAAGTGTCCAGCTATTTAGGTTGGGAGGAATTAGGGGAGATATTCCCTGTCAGCAATTTGGTCTTGGAGAATTCTTCTAAAGATCCGTCCCCCCAGCATATGTTCTGATATTAGTTAATAAATATTAGATTGGTAAATAAATCTCCTTCATGTATACCTCAGATGTTTTTCAAACTGGTGCTTCCATGCTGTATCTCAGCTAGATTAATTGCTATGCTGGGGCTCTTTAAAGATCGGGTTTAAGTTTCCTATTGCCTTCTGGCTCTCCCAGAGCTAAACCCACTGATTTTTAAAGTACCCAGAGTTCAGCCCCACTTAAATGGTGAAGTTAAGCCCCACTGGTTTTCAAAGAAATGTTATGGGGACTTGTCTTCCCAATGCAGGTCCCCTGTGCCTGGGGTCTGATTCTCTGGCTTTCCATGCTTGTGATGTTCTTCCTAGCTATGGTTAGTCTCATCGGAGAGGGGGGGTGGTTCCCAAATGCATCTTCATGGGCCATTATAGTCACCTTAGCTGTGGAAAATCTGTTCAGGTCATCTTCTGAGTTAGTTGCATGGATATGGCTGTTATCTTGGTGTGTCCATGGGACAAGGTGAGTTTAGAATGTTCCTACTAGCCATTTTCCCAGTAGTGCCCCTGTAGCACTTTAATGTATAACTTTTACTCAGGGTGGCCGTCAACAAAGTGGCAGAGCCTCATCCCTTTCTCCTCCTTGGCTGCTGCATCACTAAAAAAGTCATGTGCTTGGTCTCCCCAATGCATGCCAGACAACTCAGGGTACAAATACTCTAAGTCTCTTATTTTCCGTTATTAAATTGATTTTGATAAATTTTATATTTTTTAATGTAACTACCAGCAACAAATGAAAATACCAGGGGCGCCTGGGTGGCTCAGTGGGTTAAGCCGCTGCCTTCGGCTCAGGTCATGATCTCAGGGTCCTGGGATCGAGTCCCGCATCGGGCTCTCTGCTCGGCAGGGAGCCTGCTTCCCTCTCTCTCTCTCTCTCTGCCTGCCTCTCTGTCTACTTGTGATCTCTCTCTGTCAAATCAATAAATAAAATCTTTAAAAAAAAAAATGAGAATACCAGTTTTGATCATCCCCTCCCCCAGATTATTTTTATTAATTGTTAACTGGATATTGCAATACAGTTAGATGTCAGTGTCTTGTTTTTGTGTTTCACTAATAGATGCTGGCTTCATTCGAAAATTGTCTTAAAACATTTGGGTTTATATTTAATATTTGCTAATTTGGTAATAAAATACAGTTAGATATCAGAGCTATTCCTCATTGGCCTGAGAAACTACTTCATATTAAGGCAAAGCTTTGATAAAAAGTCCAGTCATTTGATAACAGACTTCTGTAAGACACAGTTTCAATGCCCTTTGAATTTGCTCAAAAGTTCATTGACTGCCCTTAGTGAGACATCCCAAAGAGTCCAGATTCTTAAACGCCTGTTGCATTTCAGTTGTTCAGTTAAACTCATGAAAAAATTTAAACAGTATAAATGAAATCTTTTATGGTCTATCCTTCCAACTGCAAAGACCAACAGAAATTATATCAGAAACAACTATTCTACTCCAGCGGTGTTGAAATTGAAACACCATTATTTATACGCTTATTTATAATATTTTTTATTCTTTTGGGTTATACCTACTTATTATTTTAAAAAACAACAACCATTTTTCAACACATAATTCAAAGCAATGTAAAGTTACTATTGTCCCTAACTGGCATCCTGTAGGGAAGATAACTATCTTATTCTGTGGCAAAACAGTGCATTATGCAGTTAGCACAATAGCTTCCATCTCAAAAGTATTCTTTGAAATTTTACACATAAAATCTGTCTCCATGCACATGCACCTGTCTTCATTTGTTTAGTCACAAAAATAAAATACTCCTCAAACGAGAGCATGCTTCCAAGCGGGACAGAAACGGTTAACTCTTCCTTTTATATTTGAAACCTGTCCTTTAGTGCCTAAATGTAATTATAGAAGAAAAGGAATTTCCTCTGCTTATATACAGAATAATATTTTATTTTAATAGTTAGTCATCTTGATTGAAGTGAATTTACATGTGCAGTGTGGATGGCCGGCATGCATTTTAATCCTACTTCCTGTATAAATAACAATTGAGTGTCGATGACAAGAAGGCAGTATTTCTTTAGTATTACCAAGTAGAGAACATGTTGTTCACATAATATCCTCTGTCACTTGCCCTTCCTGCAAGGATTACAGCTCTTTCTTGCCTCATTAAAACTTAGGGAACATGCTGATGTAATTTTCAGTTACTCACTGGAGCTTACCATTTTTAATTGAATCAGAATATTTGGACCTAAAATTTTTAAGATTTATTTTCTGCATTTTCAGGCTTATTTTTCTTAGTTATTTGTGCATTTTCCTATCTAATCCACTTTAAAAAAACAGTTTGGCTTTGAACTTAAAATAAGTATTAATTTTTATGACTGAACTTATGAATGGAGGAAAAGGAAAGATGAGGAGAAAAGGAGGAGGGATGTGAATACAAATATTGCTTTATTCTTGAACTTTTAAATATGTTTCCTAACAGGGTAGATACCTTGGAGAAAGTGGTCCACCTTTTTTCCTCCATGGTCTCTTTTTGTTCATTTGCTATATTTCCATTAATAGTATTCCATTTATTATTACTATTGTTACCAAATATTGAGTAAATAAAAACAAGTATGTATAAAATATTTTAAGGTATAAAGCACCAGGGGCGCCTGGGTGGCTCAGTGGGTTAAAGCCTTTGCCTTTGGCTCAGGTCATGATCCCAGGGTTCTGGGATTGAGCACCCCCCCCAATCTGGCTCTCTGCTGAGCAGGGAGCCTGCTTCCCTTCCTCTCTCTGCCTGCCTCTCTGTCTACTTGTAATCTCTGTCTGTCAAATAAATACATAAAATCTTTAAAAAATAAAAAATAAAAAATAAAGCACCATATACAAAGAATACCCATATCTTACCCAGTTTAGGAAATGAAATTTTACCATCATTTCAGAACTCCTAAGGACTCCTCTGTGATCTTCTGCTCTGTCAAAAATAACCGCTTCCCTGAAATTTTAGTTCTTACTTCCTTCTTTCTTCCACATCATTTTACCACTTTTGCCATATATTTATTTTTTTCAATAAGCTACTCTAGTTTTTCATAATATGTGTAATATGTTTTCACTTGCAATTTCTGCCTTATTTTTTAACTATTATATTTCTGGAATTTATGTATATTGCATTTAGCTATAGTTTATTCATTTCACTCTAATATAGTATTCATTTATAATTTCTGTTATTAATAGACACGGATTATTTTCAGTATTTTGATTATAAACAGATGCTTTAAGCTATTTATACATATTTCTGGTACACATGTGCAAATCTTTCTTTAGTGCAGTAGCTCTCACGTTTTAGCTCTATAATCACCTAGAAAGCTTATTAAAACATGATTGCTGGTATAACAAATAGCATGGAGGACAAGGGGAGATGGAGAGGAGAAGGGAGTTGAGGGAAATTGGAAGGGGAGGTGAACCATGAGAGACTATGGACTCTGAAAAACGATCTGAGAATTTTGAAGGGGTGGGGGGTGGGAGGTTGGGGGCACCAGGTGGTGGGTATTGTAGAGGGCACGGATTGCATGGAGCACTGGGTGTGGTGCAAAAATAATGAATACTGTTATGCTGAAAAAATTTAAAAAAAAACTAAAAAAAAAAACAAAACATGATTGCTGGGCATCAACCTCAGTGTTTCAAATTCAGTAGGTTAAGGATGGGGCCTGTATTAAGGTTGTCCAGAGAAATAGCACCAACAAAAATTATATAGACATAGATACATGTCAGAAAAGATATAGGAATTGGCTCACGCAGTTATGAAGGAGAAGAAGTCCTGTGATCTGCTGTCTGTAAACTGGAGAACCAGGATAATCCAGTCCAAGGTAGAAGGCCTGAGAAGAGAAAGGGGCAAACTAGGGTAAATCCCAGACTCTGAAGACCCCTTAATAAGAGGTTCCAATATCTGATATCTGACAGCAGGAAAAGATAGATATCCCAGTTCAAGAAGAGAGAGGAAATTTGCCTTCCTCCACCTTTTTGTTCTATTCAGGCCCTCAAGAGATTGAATGACACATATGCATATTGGTAAGGGAGATCTTTTTAGTCTACTGATTCAAATGCTAATGTCCTCCAGAAACACCCTCATAAATAATGTTTTACCAGCCATCTGGGCATCCCTTAGCCCAGTTAAGTTGATATACAAAATTAACCATTACAGGGCCCAAGATTGTGCATTTCTAACAAGTTCTCAGGTGACATGGATGTTACACATCCAAAAAGACTTTGAGAACATCTGCTCTAGAACATATAGCTAGAAGGAGAAATGCTGAGTCATAGAGAAACATCAATTTCAAATTTATTATATACTGCACTGTTGTTTTCTAACATGTTTATAGCAATCTAACCTTCTACCAGCAGTTTGTATAAATGTTTTGACTTCTCCATATCTTTGTCAATACCTATTGGTGTATAATTTCTGCCAAAAAGGGGAGTGCGATATTATCTCCTTGTATTTTAATTTGAATTTTCCTGATTACACAATAGAGTTGAGCATATTTTCATATGTTTTTTAGTTAGACATTCTTCCTTTTAGTTCCTATTCTATATTTTCCATTGGCTTTTTTTCTTTTTCTTACCAATTTATACAAGTTCTTTTATAGTCTCATCATGATGACTCTTACATAACTATTTTTAATACCATCTAATTTTATCCTACAAGATTTAGGAGAAAAGTTGTCCTTGCTCTTTATTCTTCTTGACTCATGACTGAACATATGGCTTCTTTTTGCTGCTTACTATATATTTGATTATAACAATAGAATTATTTGTTAAAAAACCTGCCCCCACCAAATACCATATTATCTGATTATGTTTCATTCACTCATCATTACCTCCAAGCCACAGGTTTGTCTCTGCACCTAAGTGTTAGCTTCTCCCTCACCCCCACCCCACCTCTCCCTTCTCTCACTTCTATTCTAGCCTCTCTAAAAGCTATCCCCAGTAAACAGCAAGACTTGTCTTTCCAAAGCACAAATCAAATAATCTCCTTACCCATGTAAATTCCTCAATAATTTCCCATTAAAACACTTAGAATAAATTATGTATTCCCTACCAAGCAACAAGGCCTACGAAATCTTAATCCATTCTCAGCACTGCCACTTTCCTCCAAAATCACCAAAATGTGGCCACTCTTGCCTTGTTCCTATTTCTCAAACACTCCAAATCTGTTCCTCCTTCTCTAAGACACTTCCCCAGAAAAACCAACCAGACTATCCTACTTAAAGTAGCTCCCTCTCCTACTCTTCAAACTCATACATTCTCTATTCCCAATCTTGATTTATTTGTCTTCACAGAACTTATCTATATGTGACATTACTTTTGATATTATAATTTTTAATCATCTATCTTTGTCCTCTACTAAAATGTCATCACTATTGGCTAATAAGATTGTTTTATTAATCTCAATACTTATCTTAGTATCTCAGTGCCTAAAGGAATTCCTAGTAAGAGTTATGCTCTCTACAAATATTTACTAAATAAATGAAGACATTAGTTTCCCATAATCCTCACAGTCTTTTTAACTACATAATCCTTGAAGGTAGACACTGGATATCATTCATCTTAACAAAGTCAGAATCTTAGTACATCATCTGCAGCACATTGTAATCACTCAATAAAAGTGTCTTAAATACCTTAATAACGTACATAAGTAGGATTATCATCATTGCAGATACGAGGAAATTGAGAATCTGAGTGTTTGGTTAAAGAGTCTAGAATCTGTCAGTCTCCAAAGCTATTCCACTGTGTCAAGTTCTCTTAACCTGACATCACAGCACACCAATGGGACACTGCAATTACAATGAGTAGATGGATTAGGAGGGTTCACATCAACAAGACAGCCTGCAAAACCTGTGATATCAAAGAGCACTGGAGGTGAATTAGAATTCTCAGTTCCCTCGACTTTTGAAAAATCTCTTCCCCCTCTTCCACAACTTGGAAATTCATTGAGGTAAAAGGATAGTTTCTCATTCACTCAAATAGCCATGTGCTCTGGTAGTATTTGGAGAGAATGGTATATTGATTAATGCTTAAATTTTTTTAAGACATACCTCTTGTTTGTAATGGTGATTTGAGTGCAGATGTTTAACTCCTCCTTTTCCAAGTATCCACTGAAGTGCCAAACACAAAATTATCTAGAAGTCGTTATAAATCCTAGAAATAAGCAAAATGGAGTGTAATGCATGCCAACAATTTCAGGGATTCTCTGTTAAAAATATTACAGGCAAGTCCTGATTAAAGTAGTTGTTAATCCATCTGTGATTAAGAATATGTAAAAAAATAGAATATTTAATATAGTCATAAAAGGAATCAAGGTAAAAAAGAAAAGGTAGAGAAGAAAAAGGTAATCAAGGTAAAAAAGAAAAAATTCCCTAAACCAAAGACAAAATTGAAGCCGCAAATCAAAAAAGTTCTTCAAGGGACAAGCTATAGTTTTCATTTATTTGTTTTTAATTTTATATCATATTTAAAAACAAAATCTTGGGACATATGGGTGGCTCAGTTGGTTAAGCAGCTGCCTTCAGCTCAGGTCGTGATCCCAGGCTCCTGAGACTGAGTCCTGCATTGTGCTCCCTGCTCAGCAAGGATCCTACTTCTCCCTCCTCCTCTGCCTGCTGCTCCCTCTACTTGTGCTCTCTCTCTCTCTGTCAAATAAGTGAATAATTTTTTCAAAGAAATTAAAAATAAAAATAAAATCTACACACTTCCAAGCAGAAAAAGTGGGCCTTAAAAGCAAAGACTCTATTTGTCATCAGAACTCTCTTCTTTATATTAAAGACAAAATGCTAGGAAAAGATGGAGCAATGTCTTAAGAATGTGCCCTATTATCTAAGGGATGAGTTGTAAGTGAGGGGAAAAAAAAAAAAAGAACTCTAATAACAGTGCTTGAGAATGGCAAAGAAGTGGTATGAAAAAATTGTGATGAGTAATAAAATTAATGAAACTTCACATTGGTTTAAGATAGCTCTTAGAAGAGTGACAAAACAAAATTTTCCCCAAAAAATTCTATAAAAAAAGGGAAGTTTTATAAAATACAAATATAAATCTGGAGATCATCTGAAAAGATATTGAAGATGATGAGAGAAGAGATGAGAAAAACTGTCAAATATATCGTCTTATCCAAAAATAAGTTGTGTCAATGCTGGGCCAATTTTCCCTTAGATCCATTGCTTGCTCTTATTCTGGTCTGCTTCATATTGAAGGGAGGGATTCCTATAGATTGTGTTTCCAACTGAGGTTAGAGGGTATCAAAAGGAGACTGGAGGGAGTAATGAAAGAAAATCCAGGAAGCTTCACCCCCATCTCTCTCTGTCTTGTGTGGCATCTTCCACAGCAGTTGTTTCTCCTTCAGGGTCAAGACTGCCGGGATAGGTCCATCATAGTTCTGGCTTCAGCCAGGCAACCTGGATAAAGATAAAAAAAAAACACTATCTTTAGAGATTAAGAGTCACTTATGGTTTGTCTCCCTCCCAATCCCATCTTGTTTCATTTACTCTTCTCCTACCCCCTCAACCCCCCATGTTGCATCTCCTCTCCCTCATATCAGGGAGATCATATGATAATTGTCTTTCTCCGATTGACTTATTTCGCTAAGCATGATACCCTCTAGTTCCATCCAGGTCGTCGCAAATGGCAAGATTTCATTTCTTTTGATGGCTGCATAGTATTCCATTGTGTATATATACCACATCTTCTTTATCCATTCGTCTGTAGATGGACATCTAGGTTCTTTCCATAGTTTGGCTATTGTAGACATTGCTGCTATAAACATTCGGGTGCACGTGCCCCTTAGGATCACTACGTTTGTATCTTTAGGGTAAATACCCAGCAGTGCAATTGCTGGGTCATAGGGTAGTTCTATTTTCAACATTTTGAGGAACCTCCATGCTGTTTTCCAGAGTGGTTGCACCAGCTTGCATTCCCACCAACAGTGTAGGAGGGTTCCCCTTTCTCCGCATCCTCGCCAGCATCTGTCATTTCCTGACTTGTTAATTTTAGCCATTCTGACTGGTGTGAGGTGATATCTCATGGTGGTTTTGATTTGTATTTCCCTGATGCCGAGTGATATGGAGCACTTTTTCATGTGTCTGTTGGCCATCTGGATGTCTTCTTTGCAGAAATGTCTGTTCATGTCCTCTGCCCATTTCTTGATTGGATTATTTGTTCTTTGGGTGTTGAGTTTGCTAAGTTCTTTATAGATTTTGGACACTAGCCCTTTATCTGATATGTCATTTGCAAATATCTTCTCCCATTCTGTCAGTTGTCTTTTGGTTTTGTTAACTGTCTCCTTTGCTGTGCAAAAGCTTTTGATCTTGATAAAATCCCAAAAGTTCATTTTTGCCCTTGCTTCCCTTGCCTTTGGTGATGTTCCTAGGAAGATGTTGCTGCGGCTGACGTCGAAGAGGTTGCTGCCTGTGTTCTCCTCAAGGATTTTGATGGATTCCTTTCTCACATTGAGATCCTTCATCCATTTTGAGTCTATTTTCGTGTGTGGTGTAAGGAAATGATCCAGTTTCATTTTTCTGCATGTGGCTGTCCAATTTTCCCAACACCATTTATTGAAGAGGCTGTCTTTTTTCCAGTGGACATTCTTTCCTGCTTTGTCGAAGATGAGTTGACCATAGAGTTGAGGGTCCATTTCTGGGCTCTCTATTCTGTTCCATTGATCTATGTGTCTGTTTTTGTGCCAGTACCATGCTGTCTTGATGATGACAGCTTTGTAATAGAGCTTGAAGTCCGGAATTGTGATGCCACCAACTTTGGCTTTCTTTTTCAATATTCCTTTGGATATTCGAGGTCTTTTCTGGTTCCATATAAATTTTAGGATTATTTGTTCCATTTCTTTGAAAAAAATGGATGGTACTTTGATAGGAATTGCATTAAATGTGTAGGTTGCTTTAGGTAGCGTAGACATTTTCACAATATTTATTCTTCCAATCCAGGAGCATGGAACATTTTTCCATTTCTTTGTGTCTTCCTCAATTTCTTTCATGAGTACTTTATAGTTTTCTGAGTATAGATTCTTAGTCTCTTTGGTTAGGTTTATTCCTAGGTATCTTATAGTTTTGGGTGCAATTGTAAATGGGATGGACTCCTTAATTTCTCTTTCTTCTGTCTTGTTGTTGGTGTAGAGAAATGCAACTGATTTCTGTGCATTGATTTTATATCCTGATACTTTACTGAATTCCTGTACAAGTTCTAACAGTTTTGGAGTGGAGTCTTTTGGGTTTTCCACATATAGTATCATATCATCTGCAAAGAGTGATAGTTTGACTTCTTCTTTGCCGATTTGGATGCCTTTAATTTCCTTTTGTTGTCTGATTGCTGAGGCTAGGACTTCTAGTACTATGTTGAATAGCAGTGGTGATAACGGACATCCCTGCCGTGTTCCTGACCTTAGCGGAAAAGCTTTCAGTTTTTCTCCATTGAGAATGATATTTGCGGTGGGTTTTTCATAGATGGCTTTGATAATATTGAGGTATGTGCCCTCTATCCCTACACTTTGAAGAGTTTTGATCAGGAAGGGATGCTGTATTTGTCAAATGCTTTTTCAGCATCTATGGAGAGTATCATATGGTTCTTGTTCTTTCTTTTATTAATGTGTTGTATCACATTGATTGATTTGTGGATGTTGAACCAACCTTGCAGCCCTGGAATAAATCCCACTTGGTCGTGGTGAATAATCCTTTTAATGTGCTGTTGAATCCTATTGGCTAGTATTTTGGCGAGAATTTTTGCATCTGTGTTCATCAAGGATATTGGTCTGTAGTTCTCTTTTTTGTTGGGATCCTTGCCTGGTTTTGGGATCAAGGTGATGCTGGCCTCATAAAATGAGTTTGGAAGTTTTCCTTCTATTTCTATTTTTTGGAACAGTTTCAGGAGAATAGGAATTAGTTCTTCTTTAAATGTTTGGTAGAATTCCCCCGGGAAGCCGTCTGGCCCTGGGCTTTTGTTTGTTTGGAGATTTTTGATGACTGTTTCAATCTCCTTACTGGTTATGGGTCTGTTCAGGCTTTCTATTTCTTCCTGGTTCAGTTGTGGTAGTTTATATGTCTCTAGGAATGCATCCATTTCTTCCAGATTGTCAAATTTGTTGGCGTAGAGTTGCTCATAGTATGTTCTTATAATTGTCTGTATTTCTTTGGTGTTCGTTGTGATCTCTCCTCTTTCATTCATGATTTTATTTATTTGGGTCCTTTCTCTTTTCTTTTTGATAAGTCTGGCCAGGGGTTTATCAATCTTATTAATTCTTTCAAAGAACCAGCTCCTAGTTTCGTTGATTTGTTCTATTGTTTTTTTTGGTTTCTATTTCATTGATTTCTGCTCTAATCTTTATGATTTCTCTTCTCCTGCTGGGTTTAGGGTTTCTTTCTTGTTCTTTCTCCAGCTCCTTTAGGTGTAGGGTTAGGTCGTGTACCTGAGACCTTTCTTGTTTCTTGAGAAAGGCTTGTACCGCTATATATTTTCCTCTCAGGACTGCCTTTGTTGTGTCCCACAGATTCTGAACCATTGTGTTTTCATTATCATTTGTTTCCATGAATTTTTTCAATTCTTCTTTAATTTCCTGGTTGACCCATTCATTCTTTAGAAGGATGCTGTTTAGTCTCCATGTATTTGGGTTCTTTCCCAATTTCCTCTTGTTATTGAGTTCTAGCTTTAGAGCATTGTGGTCTGAAAATATGCAGGGAATGATCCCAATCTTTTGATACCGGTTGAGACTTGATTTAGGACCAAGAATGTGATCTATTCTGGAGAATGTTCCATGTGCACCAGAGAAGAATGTGTATTCTGTTGCTTTGGGATGAAATGTTCTGAATATATCTGTGATGTCCATCTGGTCCAGTGTGTCATTTAAGGCCTTGATTTCCTTGTTGATCTTTTGCTTGGATGATCTGTCCATTTCAGTGAGGGGAGTGTTCAAATCCCCTACTATTATTGTATTCTTGTCGATGTGTTTCTTTGATTTTGTTATTAATTGGTTTATATAGTTGGCTGCTCCCACGTTAGGGGCATAGATATTTAAAATTGTTAGATCTTCTTGTTGGACAGTTCCTTTGAGTATGATATAGTGTCCTTCCTCATCTCTTATGATAGTCTTTGGCTTAAAATCTAATTGATCTGATCTAAGGATTGCCACTCCTGCTTTCTTCTGATGTCCATTAGCATGGTAAATTCTTTTCCACCCCCTCACTTTAAACCTGGAGGTGTCTTCGGGTTTAAGATGAGTTTCTTGTAGGCAACATATAGATGGGTTTTGTTTTTTTATCCATTCTGATACCCTGTGTCTTTTGATTGGGGCATTTAGCCCATTAACATTCAGGGTAAGTATTGAGAGATATGAATTTAGTGCCATTGTATTGCCTGTAAGGTGATTGTTATTGTATATTGTCTCTGTTTCTTTCTGATCTACTACTTTTAGGGTCTCTCTTTGCTTAGAGGACCCCTTTCAATATTTCCTGTAGAGCTGGTTTGGTGTTTGCAAATTCTTTCAGTTTTTGTTTGTCCTGGAAGCTTTTAATCTCTTCTTCTATTTTCAATGATAGCCTAGCTGGATATAGTATTCTTGGCTGCATGTTTTTCTCATTTAGTACTCTGAATATATCATGCCAGCTCTTTCTGGCCTGCCAGGTCTCTGTGGATAAGTCTGCTGCCAATCTAATATTTTTACCATTGTACGTTACAGACTTCTTTTCCCGGGCTGCTTTCAGGATCTTTTCTTTGTCACTAAGACTTGTAAATTTTACTATTAGGTGACGGGGTGTGGACCTATTCTTATTAATTTTGAGGGGGGCTCTCTGAACCTCTTGAATTTTGATGCTTGTTCCCTTTGCCATATTGGGGAAATTCTCTCCAATAATTCTCTCCAATATACCTTCTGCTCCCCTCTCTGTTTCCTCTTCTTCTGGAATCCCAATTATTCTAATGTTGTTTCGTCTTATGGTGTCACTTATCTCTCGAATTCTCCCCTCGTGGTCCAGTAGCTGTTTGTCCCTCTTCTGCTCAGCTTCTTTATTCTCTGTCATTTGGTCTTCTATATCGGTAATTCTTTCTTCTGCCTCATTTATCCTAGCAGTGAGAGCCTCCATTTTTGATTGCACCTCATTAATAGCTTTTTTGATTTCAACTTGGTTAGATTTTAGTTCTTTTATTTCTCCAGAAAGGGCTTTTATATCTCCCGAGAGGGTTGCTTTAATATCTTCCATGCCTTTTTCAAGCCCGGCTAGAACCTTGAGAATCATCATTCTGAACTCTATATCTGACATATTACCAATGTCTGTATTGATTAGGTCCCTAGCCTTTGGTACTGCCTCTTGTTCTTTTTTTTGTTGTGAATTTTTCCGCCTTGTCATTTTGTCCAGGTAAGAGTTTATGAAGGATCAAGTAAAATACTAAAACGGTGGCAACAACCCCAGGAAAATATGCTTTAGCCAAATCAGAAGAGATCCCAAATTGTGAGGGGGGAGAAAGGGGATAAAAAGGGGTTCAAAAAGAAAAAAAAAAAAACTATTTAAAAAAAGAAAGCCAATAAAGAAAAAATATAAAAAGAGAAAAAAAAATATATATATATATTAGATAAACTATTTAAAAAACGTTAAAAAAGAAAACGGTAAAAGTTAAAAAAATTTAGCAGAAGAGAAAAAGAAAAAGAAAAAAAAATTGAAAAAAAAAATTAAGTTAACTGCAAGGCTAAAAAATCATGGGGAGAAAGCCATGAGTTCCGTGCTTTGCTTTCTTCTCCTCTGGAATTCCGCCGCGCTCCTTGGTGTTGAAACTACACTCCTCGGTAGGTGAACTTGGTCCTGGCTGGGTTTCCCATTGATCTTCTGGGGGAGGGGCCTGTTGTAGTGATTCTCAAGTGTCTTTGCCCCCGGCGGAGTTGGCACCACCCTTACCTGGGGCCGCGCTGAGTAATCTGCTCGGGTTTGCTTTCGGGAGCTTTTGTTCCCTGAGCGCTTTCTGTAGAGTTCCGGAGGACGGGAGTGAAGATGGCGGCCTCCCGGTCTCCGGCCCGGAGGAGCCGAGAGCCCGGGGCCCCACTCCTCAGTGCGCCCTCAGAGAACGGCGCCCAATGACTCCCATCACCCTGGCCTCCGGCCGCGCTCCGAGCTGACCGAGCCTGCGACCGGTTCAAGGCAACCCCGAGCTGAGAGTCACTCCTCGGCTCTGTCTCTGTAGCCGGCTTCCCCACTCCAATACCGGTAAGCTCTGCGACACTCAGACACCCCCGATCCTTCTGCGACCCTGCGGGACCTGAGGCCGCGCTGACCCTGCCTGGGCTTCACCCCAGTTAAGCCTCTGGAGCGATGTCCCTCAGCGGAACAGACTTTTAAAAGTCCTGATTTTGCTCTGTTGCTCCGCCGCTCACCGGGAGCCGGCCCCTCCCCCTGTGGTCTATCTTCCCGTCGCTTTGGATTCACTTCTCCGCCAGTCCTACCTTTCAGATAGTGGTTGATTTTCTTTTTCTAGAATTGCTGTTCTTCTTCTCTTCAATCTCCCATTGGATTTGTAGGTGTTTGCAATCTTTAGATAAGCTATTTACCTGATCTCTCGCTACCCGAAGTAGTCTCAGCTGCTACTTCTCCGCCATCTTGACCTAGGGTAACTCTCTTTTAAACTTTTTGAGAATGATATTTGCGGTGGGTTTTTCATAAGATGGGATTGGGAGGGAGACAAACCATAAGTGACTCTTAATCTCTCAAAACAAACTGAGGGTTGATGGGGGGAGGGGGTTGGGAGAGGGGGGTGGGGTTATGGATATTGGGGAGCGTATGTGCTATGGTGAGTGCTGTGAAGTGTGTAAACCTGGCGATTCGCAGACCTGTACCCCTGGGGATAAAAATATATGTTTATAAAGCTGTAAAAAAAAAAAGAAAAAGAAAAAAGAAAGGATGAATACCCAAGTTTTGTAGCAACATGGACGGGACTGGAAGAGATTATGCTGAGTGAAATAAGTCAAGCAGAGAGAGTCAATTATCATATGGTTTCACTTATTTGTGGAGCATAACAACTAGCATGGAGGACAAGGGGAGATGGAGAGGAGAAGGGAGTTGAGGGAAATTGGAAGGGGAGGTGAACCATGAGAGACTATGGACTCTGAAAAATGATCTGAGAATTTTGAAGGGGTGGGGGGTGGGAGGTTGGGGGCACCAGGTGGTGGGTATTGTAGAGGGCACGGATTGCATGGAGCACTGGGTGTGGTGCAAAAATAATGAATACTGTTATGCTGAAAAAATAAAAAATTAATAAAAAAAAAGAACTATTAGATAAAAAGAAGACAGATTATGCCATCTCACAAAATGTAATTATCTAGGTGAATATGTATGACATAAATTAAATATTGCATCTGAATGTTATCCCTATAAATACCAAAAATATCAATATTATTAGACAGAAGAAAATCAGTATTATTGTAATTTATTGCTAGCATTTTATAAAAGCTCTGATTTCTCATTCTAGAAGTGTCTTTTCTTAGCTATTTATCTCTTACACAATGGTTTTTTATATTTCAGGTTATTGTTACACTGAATATAACATTTCTCTATTAATATTTGTTTATTCGTTTATATTGGTTCATATTTTTTACTACTATGAAAAATAACACATAATAATGCAATAAACATCCTTGAATGTATATGTGTGTGGGTGTACAAATCAATGCAGGTGATTCTATTTTATGGAATGTATTTCCAACAGTAGAATTACTATGTCAAAAATATGTATATTTTAGGGGTGCTTGGGTGGCTCAGTAGGTCAATTGTCTGACTCTTGATTTCAGCTCAGGTCATAATCTCACAGTGTTGTGAGATCAAGCCCTATGTCCCAGCATGGAACCTGCTTAAGATTCTCTCCCTCCCTCTCCTCATCTGCCTCTCCACTCCCTCTCTCTCTCTTTGTATATATATACATATGCATATATGTGCATATATATATATATATATATATATATATATACTTTAATACATAAATATATATGTATACTTAACAGACATTGCCAGATCATTTTTCCAAAAGGGCTAAAATTTTTTACCTGACCATAAGCAAGTGAATGAGAATATCCTTTTCTTTGCATCCCTATCATCAGTAAATTTCATTGTACTTCTCAATTTTTGCTATCCTTATAGATATAAGAGATATCTAGCTTTTACTTCAATTTGTATCTTCATGGTTACTAAGAAATACAGAGTCTGTTTACATTGGAAATTTGGATTTGCAATTCTGTGAATTGTCTTTCATATCTATTTTCCTATTGGACTATTTGGCCTTTCATGATAGTTCACAAGAGTTCTTTGTATATTAAAAATTAGGAATTTCCAATGCTTTTCACTTTGTGAAACTCATTTTATGTTATCATGAGGTAAACAGACTTAGCAGTAAATGCATGTTTTTACATCATGGGATAAATAGGCCATGAGGATGCCAGGAACTGTGCTGGACCAGCCTGGGAATTCTAGTTCCCTCCCTGCTGAAAGGAAGCCCAATAAGAGAATCAGCTTGCCAGAGATGCAACCCATATCAGGTCCTGATAGGACCAGATATATATCAATAGCTGATATTATAACAAATTTCCAAATTTATTATTTAAATATTGACTTTAATCCTTATTCATAGTATTATTTACATTCTCTAAATTTTTAAGTTTTGAGCTGTGACTTCTAGAGTTCGTGTCTTTTAAGAAATTCTCCTCCACCTTTGAAATTTACTCTAGCTTTTAAAGATTTTCATCTGAGATTTTTGCAACTCATGTATCATAAAACTTTATTTTTTTAACATATGAACATTTTAGAAGATGCTAAAGTAAAAAGAACATAAGATGCTTCCAACTTCTGAACAATTATACATATTTGCGCTGGCTAAAACAAAATGAAGAAGAAAAAAATTCTCTGGAATACTTTCAGTTAAATAATAATGGTATTTTTCAAAGAAAGGAACATGGTGTCACCTAAAAATCCTTTCCATGGGAGTTAAGTCCTTGTTCTAGGTGCAGCTCAGTCCCTACTTTAACAACCTGTCAGCGTCTGTTGATCTCAGTATTGGCATTGTTAAAGAAGGGTACTGAATTAAACAATGTCAGGGACCTTTCTATCACTCCACGATTCTACTACTTTGCTCAGAATTACAGGTTAATCAGTCAGAAGAAACCAAAGGAAATGTATTTTTCTGGATATCGGTGGCATTTCCTTTGGGGAAGTCCACTGAAGATAATTCCCAGTGCTAGAAACTTACATTTATCTTCTCCTCTTTCTTGATGAGAAAATAATATCTTGATGAATGGCTTTCAAGGACTACTTAGAGTTCATTGTTGAGGTGACCAAGATTATGGTCTTACCCATGGGATTTCACAATTTACAAAAATTATTACCTTGAGAATATCTGTTTAAGAAGGAAGAAAAAATTATGGAAAACCAGGCAGCTTTTAGGGGCACTTTGTCAATTCTTTCAATGTTATGCAACAGAATTTCAGGAGTCAGGATCAGGGTTCAAAATAAAATTAGGCATCGAAGTTACACAGTGTAGTTCAAAATTGTATAGTTTTTCAAGTGTTATTGGAACTTGGGTTGATGATTTTATTCTTTTTAAAGATTTATTTATTTATTTTGGCAGGGGAGAGGCAGAGGGATAAGGAGTGGGGAAGGAGACTTCTCACTGAGCATGAGCCAGATATGGGGCTCAATCCCACAACCCCGAGATCAGGACCTGAGCCGAAACCAAGAAGTCATATGCTCAACTGACTCAGTCACCCAGGTGCCTCCGGGCTGATTATTTTAAAGACTGAGATGCTTCTGCAACACTGACCAGAACCCAACCTCATTTGATTCTGATGATATTTCATTAATCTTCCATCAGTCTAAAAGTTTCAGTGATTCTGCTAAAAGCCAGAATTTATCATTTTTGTAACATTACTCAAGAAAAAAGATAAATAGGGCGTTGTTCCTATAATAAAATTCTGCCCACCAATATTAGTATCTGAACAAAGTCTTTCGATAATCATAGATGAGTTGCCTCTCCTTTCTTTTCTGTTCAAGACATGTCTTACCTAATTCTGAAGGATCTTTCTTAGATATCTGTCCAAGTGAAATTCATTTAAGCAAGGTGACACAAAGAGTAGCTCTAACTTCTATATACCTGAAATAGGAGAGGCTTTTGTTTTGTTTTATGGACTCTGAGGGATAAACATGACTCTTTTTATACATCAAATTTTACTTAAACTTGATCATATCAAATAGATTGAGAAACTTTAAATATATTGTTTTGGCTTTTGCTTCCTCCTTTTCACTTCCCCCTTTCCTCAAACATGACCTATCCCATCCAAGATAATACATGTTGATATTGTGTATATGTTCCTTTTTGTTTTACTTTTGCTCATATAAATATGTATACACATATGCATGTACAAATTAGCATACATATGAATATACACAAATATCATCACATAGAGAGAGATATAAATGTCCTAATTTTTGTACAGAATTTTGTTTCTTGCTTTGTTCTAAGAATTGACTTCATTTTCTAGATTTTTTTTTAATGATTTTATTTATTTATTTGACAGACAGAGATCACAGGTAGGCAGAGGCAGGCAGAGAGAGAGAGGGGGAAGCAGGCTCCCCACCGAGCAGAGAGCCCGATGTGGGGCTTGATCCCAGGACCCTGGGATCATGACCTGAGCAGAAGACAGAGGCTTTAACCCACTGAGCCACCCAGGCGCCCCTCATTTTCTAGATTTTGTTATTATTAACAATGCTAAAGCACCCATCTTTGAACATATATATTCTTAGTTTGCTTCTTCTGTCTCTATAGGATAGATTCCCAGGATTAAGACTGCTTGATCAAAGAGTTATCTTTGTGTATTTTGATATACAAAATAATAAATATGTATTTATTTTGTATAATATACATATAACAAAATACATCAAAGTATATTTTTCATTTTTTATATATATTGCCAAATTGCTTTTTCCCCCAAACCTGGAAACTCACAATTTGACCTTTTTCACCATTATTGTGAACACCAGGTATTACAGCTTTAAATTTTTTTTCCAGTCTAAGAATGCAAGATCTCATTATCAATTTAATTTGTACTTCCTGAACTACTAGGGAAGCAAACCATACATTTATGTTTGGTGTCCACTTAGAAATGCCCTTCGCTGAATTGCCTCTTTCTATTCTTTGACAAATTTCTTTTCTTTTTAATTCTTAAAACCATGTTGTATGAATTTTAATCTTTTGACTGTCATCTGTTTGCAAACATTTTTTCCCCGAACTACCATTTACCCATTGACTTTGATGACATTTCATCTTTCAAGTTTTTTTAATATTGTCAATCTTTTCTATACCTTTTTAAATGATTTCTGAATTTCTTGTTTTGATAAAGAATATCTCTCTAACATCAAGATTGTATATATAGCTTCCTAGATTTTTTCTAAGATGTTTATTGTCTAATTTGTATATTTAAGTGTGAATCCATTTGGAGTGTGTTTCTGACAATAATGTGAGATGAACAAAATTTTACTTATTTTTTTCATATTGAAGCCACCTTTGCCACATCATTTGTGCTTGTGCTATCGCTTTCAGTGAAACGTCTACCTCTGTCAGATTTGAATTTTCATTATGTCTGGATCTATTTCCAGATTCTTTATTTCATTCCACTTGTCTGTTTGCTTATTCCCATGGGCTACCTACCACTCATTTGATTATAATGGCTGAATATTATGTTCTGGATCTATAAAAAATGGCTCCCCTTGTTCTTCATGTATTTTTTTTTATTTAAATATAGTTGACACACAGTGTTACATTAGTTTTGGGTGTACAACAAAGTAATTCAACATCTCTATATTATGCTGTGCTCACCATACATGTAGCTACCATCTGTCGCCATACAACACTATTACGGTATTATTGACTATATTCTCTATGCTGTATCTTGTATACCATGACTTATTCATTCCTCAAAAAAGTAAAAATAGAAATATATGATTTAATAATTCCACTACAGGTATTTACCACCCCAAAAATGAAAATACTAATTTGAAAAGATATATGCACCCCTATGTATATTATAGCATTATTCACAATAGCAGAGATATGGAAGCAACCCAAGGCTCCATCAATAGATGAATGGATAAAAATGTGGTATATATTCTTCATTGTCTTTCACAAGTTTCTTGGCTATTGATGACTTTATTACTCTATATGAAATTGAAGATCATTTTATTTATTTATGAAAAACCTCAGTATTTCTTAGAATTTATAGAGAAAGAGCATTTTGAGCATATACATTTCTCAAGAAGTTAATTTTGACTTTAGTTTTAGTTGTCTTTTTCTTATGCTCACTGGAAAAACTCATACAAACTGGCCCAGAGCGAGATGACTTTATTTGAAGTATGATGTACATTATAAATCTTTGGAATAATTCTGGCAATGTGACACTTATTACTCTGTGTACACACAGGAACAAGAAGGTTAAGTTTCCATAGAAAACAAAAAGAAAAAGACTTAGTTTTATTACTCTCTTTGTATCTCAAAAGAAAAATCTTTCACAATGTTTTGGGATACAGTGGAGAGAAATGTATTTTTCCTTATTTTCATAACTGACATAATCTTATAACCTTTCTTGCTGTAGTTTGGCATAGTTTACTGTAACGTGTAGCAATATACATTTTTAAGATATATTTCAGCCTGAGATACTTGGCCAAATACCTGTACAAAGGAAATCCTATCATTTGACTCATCTGAGGGTAAGAATATCTTTATTTCTAATTTTCATTAAGATTATATACATTTATTTTAAAAAAAAGATTTTATTTATTTATTTGTCAGAGAGAGAGGGAGAGAGAGAGCACAAGCAGGGGGAGCAGCAGGCAGAGAGAGAGGGAGAAGCAGGCTACATGCCGAACAAGGAATCTGATGCGGGACTCCATGCAAGGACCCTGGGATCACGACCTGAGCGGAAGGCAGCTGCTTAACCAACTGAGCCACCCAGAGGTCCTAGATTATATATATTTCTTCTTAAAAACTTTTTAAAGATTTTATTTATTTATTTATTTATTTATTTATTTATTTAATTTATTTTATTTATTTAAGAGAAAGCTAGAATGAGAGAGCACAAGCAGAGGGGAGCTGCAGGGGGAGAGAGAGAAGCAGGCTTCTCACTGAACAGGAAGCTGGATGTGGGGCTCTACCCCAGGACCCTGGGATGGTGACCTGAGCCAAAGACAGAAGCTTAACCAACTGAGACACCCAGGTGTCCCTATTTATATTTGTTCTTAAAAAGCTTTTGAATTTTGTGATACTTTAGATCTGGAAAAAAACGAAATTTGAGTATCTTTTTTGGTTTAATGGAAAGAGCAAAGGTTTGGCATTTTACAGATTTGAATTCAAATCCTGATTCAATTGTGTGACTTTGGGCAAGTTATGTAAGCATTCTGAGCCTCAGGTTCTTCACCTATAAAATAATGTTAACTTTAGAAACTATTTGCATAATTACAAGAATTAAATGGAACTAAAAGATCTAGTATACTGCCTGACAACCATGGTATTCTGAATACTGGTATTATTGCTATAGGTAGGAAATAGATAAAGTTTTATTTATTACAATTTTACAATGTATCTATCTATTATCCTTACAAATAAGGCTTCCTTATTTCTTCCTAACAAGATAATATAATTTGATTTTTAATATCCATTAACTCTTTAATTTAAGATACTGAGCACTTAATTAAATATACTGAGCACTAATTATGAGCCACATACTATCCTGCAACTGAGGACACAGAGGTAAATTAGATAGGTGGACTCCTTTTTCTGGTGTAGCTTACCTTTGAATGATGAAATACATATAAACACAGAAATAAAATAATTAGGTTATAAAAAGCATTTTGATGTGACACAGTAATGTACACCAGTTCCATGCTTGAAAGTCCCATCTGAACAGTTTTTAAATGTTCAAAATGTATATGTTATTTTATTTCAATTGTGAGCTAAATATTTTACAAGTAATATTTTTTAAATTGAGAAACAAAAATATCTCCTTTAAAGAAGCTGATTAAATAATTTATAATTAATACAGCAATCATTTAATGGGTACTTCGATTCACAAAATATTTTGGAAACCCAATTATGTTTTAATTACATAGTAGGTGTATGGCTATATAATTAGGTCCTAGAAATACAAAGATTTAGAAACTTAGGCCATGTCCTCAATATCCATAATTATAACAATGTGATTAAGACTATACTATGGATTTATAAAGTAACACAGGATTCCAGAGAAAACATTTTAACTTACACTTCTGGACTTTTAATGAAAACTCTTCTCTTACGAGACATCTGTATCACCCGTAATTGCCGGACCTGGATCCTTGGAGTAGGACTGAATAAACTGAACATCTCTTTTCTCTTTTATGTCTTTGTACGTCTTTTTAAGTATCGCTTTTATTTCTTGCCTCATGCTAAAATGAAGAAATCTGCTTGAAAACAAGTTCTTGGAAGAGGCCCTGATTTCAGAGCCCATCCTCATTTACTTGGAGTGATGAGAAGTTGCCTTTATCAGATCCAAAAACAAACAAACAAACAAAAACACCAAAACAAGCAGACAAAAACCTAAAAACCTTACTGTTTGATCCAAATCTGCTCCTGCTCACATAGTCTCTATTTTAATCAGGAAATCACTATTCATTTACTAAACCAAACATCATACTTGAGTGTCCTTTTGTTCTGCTACCACCCATATACCATTATTCATTCACCAGTTTCTCCTGAGTCCCATCTCCTTTGGTATTCTCATGACAGCTGCTTCAGATTACAACCTTATCATCATCTTTATATAGGATTACATCCATACTTTACATGGAGCTAATTTTTTAATGGCAAATGGGATGGTATTACCCTAACCATTACCTCCATGAAAAAAATAACCCAAACTCCTATCATGCCTTATTTCTGGCTTTATCACCCCTCCTGCTCTATGATTCCTGGATTGTAACCTCCCATTATTGCAGGATACCCAAGACTCACTTTTGCAAGGAATGTTTTTCACTCCCTTAACCTCTGAAAAACTCAGACTTTAAGATAGAGTTTAAGTATCACCTCCTTTGGGATGTCTTCCGCATAGTCCCTAATTGAGGCTGCTTCTTCTGTGTTCATATTATAGCACATTGATTTATCAGTACTTTCCACTGGTTCAACCTCTGGACTGTGAGCTCTTTGGGAACTATGCCTTAGGCATTTGGATATCTAGTACAGAGCTTGCTAGAGAAAAAAAAAAAAAAAATCCTGGCTCCTCACCCAACTTGAAAGTCCATTCCAATATGAAGACTCACACATAGACAACTCATACTTGACCTTTGGAATCAGTTACCAGTTACCAAGAAGAAGAAAATGGCCCTCAGGTGGTCTTGCTCTGGACCACGAAGACAGTAATTTTTGCCATTACTAGAAGCAATGGAATCAGTGAACTAAGCCTTCTGTATTTGAGATAATACCTACAATATGAAGAAGCAACTACTAGATAGTACTGTACAGTAAGATGACAGGCAATGGATTTTTCTAATAAACTACGATTTCCAGATGGGGTTTCAGTTAAAAATTATGTTTAAAGGGATCAACCTCAGGGTACTTGGGTGGCTCAGTCATTAAGCATCTGCCTTCAGCTCAGGTCATATCCCCAGGTCCTGGAATGGAGCCCCACACTGGGGTCCCTGCTTGGTAGAAAAGCCTGCTTCTCTCTATCCCACTCCCCTTGCTTGTGTTCCTACTCTTGTTATCTCTCTCTGTCAAATAAATAAATAAAATCTAAAAAAAAAAAAAAGAGGTCAACCTCCTTAACAATATAACAAATCATTTTTTAATATTTAGTAAAAAAAGTATCATGCTGACTTTATATATATGATCACAGTCCCTATCTTTTCTTACCTTTTGAGATAAAAGGAAGCCAAGAACATAGATGCACACATTTTTGCAAGGTCTTAGATGGAAAAATCAATCTCGGTGAAGTATGTATTGAGTTATTACCAAGAAGCTGACTTACTGGTCCATATTCACAGGAGAGGAAATCTATGTTTTATTCTCTTTTCATCACATTAAGCTCAGGGGAAAATGGAAAAACGGAAGTTCTCATAAGTCTACATCTCAGATCCATCATAAATATTACAATATGAGAATTTTCTCAGGGGTAAAGTTAGGAAATATTGCAGAAGGCAAATACAATTAATAAACATACTTTAATGTGCCTATTATTTCCCAGAACTTCAGTGGTCATATCCAAAAACAACCCAATAATGTGAGCAATATACTTTCAAATAGAGAAAGAACAAAATGTTAAGTGCTGAGTAATTTCCTCTATTTTACTTTTATAAAATCTTGTTCTTTCATTATATATTTCATCTTAAATACTAATTTCTTCCTGTGTCTAAAATGTTCATTATATTACAACTTTTTCTCTTTGTCTCTTTTATGTATCAGGATGAGACAGTACCTTATTTAGAATATCTTCTAGTGCTTTCTTATTTTTAGTCAAAAACCTTTCTCTCCCCATAAAAAAGGGAAAACAAATCATAAACTTTCTAACACCTCTAACAAATCCACTTTCAGTCCACTGGCTACCACAGTCTGGGAAACTTATATATCAATATGTTCCCTTTTGAATCAAAGGGAGGGATGGGAGACAAAAACAATTAATAAATCAAAATACCAGAACATACACTGGTCCAAGCACCACCTGATTCCCAAACTCCCCCTAAAATTGTAAATAAGGACCTTGTTATTTCGCCTTTATTTATTCTATGTGGGTGAACTGCCCCTACCTGCGTCAGGCGTCATGATCAGAACTAACATGGTTACAGTAGACACATCTGACTCAGGTTAAACGTTTCACTTCATTTTCCTTCATATGTTTATTGTAATAAAAATTGTACCATATCAGTGTACATTATCAACAAAATGTTTATAAGAATAAAAGTCAATTTAATTGGACAAGGATGGGACTGTGGAACTGGTATTTTTAAGTCCTTCAGGTGATTTTAATGAGGAATCAGATGGAGAATCTCTTCTCTATAGAACAGAGATTAGTAGATGGCAAAGTTGTGTGTTGAAGTACTTAATGTGGTTAGGTTTTTAAGTTTTTTTGTTTTAATCTCAAAAACATGTCATATGTCGTGTCATGTCATATCAAAGACTCTTAGTAAACACTTTCTCACATTTATATCTTTGAATGATCAAACTCAACAAACATTTGATTACCACCTGTACAAGACAGTTTCTTTTTTTTTTTTTAATTACTGGAAATGCAATATTTTGTTAAAGGATGTGAGTTAACAAAAAGTCAATCAGTCCAGCTCACAGTGAATTTCTTCTAGTTTACTATTTTAATCAGCCTTAACTTAGTGAAAATTCCCGTGTAGGTCTGAAGCTTTAAAAATGAGTTAATAAAGGAAACAGAATTCTGAAGTTTGAGATATTTTTATATCTCAGACCTGAGATTTGATTCACATTAGATGCAACGTTCTATGCATTATTATACTCAAACTACAACACAAGTTATTTAGAATGATTTGTTTATAAACAATTTACCACTTTAAATTAAGATAGAAAACAAACAAAAAGATCACCTTCTTCCTTCCTTCCTTCTTTCCTCCCTCCCTCCCTTCCTTCTTTCCTTCCTTCCCTCCTTCTTTCCTACCTTATGAGAGTTTATATATTTATATTAGGTGGGTATTTATTTATGCATTACTTCAGCAAAATTTAACACCGATTCTTCAGCAAAATTTAACACCAATTCCTCACCCAAAACTGCTAGGCATGGGAAATTAAAGAGAAAGTAGGACTGAAAAAACAGGCAAAATAAGTTTTGAAATACATTATCTTTGCACACTTTAAAGCATAAAGCTTTAGTGGATTCATTTTTTTTTTAATTTTATTTATTTATCAGAGAGATACAGAGCACAAGCAGAGGGAGCAGCAGGCAGAGGGAGAAGCAGACTCCCCCTGGGCAGGGAGCCTGATGCAGGATGCAGGGCTTGATGCAGGGGTCAATGAAGGGCTCAATCCCAGGACCCTGAGATCATGACTTGAGCTGAAGGCAGAGGCTTAACCAACTGAGCCACCCAGGTGCTCCAAAGCTTTAGTGGATTCAGTGAACTAGTACATATGCCTTTTCAGTCAAGGATAATTTCAAAATAATAATCAAGTTACTTGTCTCAATTAATTTTCTTTAACTGAACAGCAAATCAAAAGTATAAGATTACGCATATTTGTTAAATACTTTTGCATCTTCAAATCATTTCTTACCTATTTAGAGGACTAGTTTGTAGTTATGAAGAAGAAAAAGGAGGAAGGGGAAGAGGAAAAGAAAAGCAAAGATTACAATTTCTGTTTATGGCAATAGGGTAGACAACAGAAACTGAAAACTTTCAAACAAACAGAGTTTCAGGAAATATGGAAAAGTATAAAATAATTCCTGTTAAAGGAATGGTCGATCTATAAGAAAATAAAGGAAATCCCCAAGGGCTGATATCAAAGAGGAATATAAACTCCAGAGACATGAGAACAAACCGATTCTGGGAATATCCTGGGTATACAGGCTAATCTCAGCAAAAAGAGGCTTAGAGCAGGAATGAGGCTTTAAGTCCATGCAATACAGAGATCTGGAGTAAAACTCACTCAAAAGCTAGGACCCTCCATGAACCATAGACTCAATGAAACTATAAAGGGAAGAAAGAGAAAGAAAAGAAAGGGGGAAAAAAAGAAAGGAAAAGAAAAGAATGGAAGGGAAGGGAAGAAAAGAAGAAAGGAGGAAAGAAAGAAAGAAAGAAAGAAAGAAAGAAAGAAAGAAAGAAAGAGGAAGGAAGGAAGGAAGGAAAGGGGGGAGGGTGGGAGAGAAAGGAGAGGAGAGGGGAGGAGAGGAAAGGGGAGGGGAGGGGAGGAGAGGAGACAAGAAGAAAAAGATGAGAGAAAGAGAGATGAAAAAGGAGCTTATTTCTCTCAACCTAGGCTCTAGGATCTTAACAAAGTCTCCCTTAAGAATTCATAAGCATAGGCCAATCAAATTCAGGTTTAGGTAAAGGAATATATAAATTTGTGGAGAAAGTTACACAAGCATTGACTGATAACAATAATCAGCTCTAATAAGCTCATCACAAGAAAAAAATTGTAACAATGGGTGGTGATGGATGCTAATTAAATGTGTGGTGATCATTTTGTACTACATACATATATTAAATCATTTGTTGTACATCTGAAACAAATATAATGTTATATGTCAATTATATCTCAATAAAAACTTAGATGAATGCACAATTTTCTAGAAAGATACAATTATACTTATATATACACTTATACTTCATATGGCATTTAAAAACTAAATCAGTAATTAAAAGAAAACTTTTAAGTTTTCCCTAAAAGAAACTTTATGCCTAGATTTGCAGGTGAGTTCTTCCAGACACTGAAGGAACAGATAATCCCAATTCTGTCAACTAATTCCAGTTAAGTGAAGTATAGAGAAATATTCTTCAATCCTTTTATGAAACTGCTATAATTCTGATACCAAATTACATAAGTATAGGATGAAAAAGGAATAGACCAATCTCACTAATTAACAAAGATGTAAGTATCCTAGATCCAATATTAGCAAATGAAATCCAGCTAAGAATATAGAAAATAATACATGATAACCCAATTAGATTCACCCCAGGAACAGAAAGATGGGATTATCATTTAAAAAGCAATTAACAGAATTCATCACATTAATAGGTAAAGGAAAAAATGATAATTTCAATGGATTTAGAAAAAACATTTAATAAAATTCAGCATCTATACATCAGATTTAATAATTAGCAAGCAAGAATTAAAAAGGCAACTATCAAAAAATCTATAGCAAAATGTATGCTTGATGATGAAATAATGAAGCATTCTCTTTAAAGTAAGGAAAAGGATAAGACACTCCTTTTATTTCTCATTGTACAGTAGATCCAAGTCAGCATGACAGCATGAGTTTTAAATGTAGGTCTTAAGAAAGGACATGCCAGACATATGGGAAGCATTGTAAAAGGCATGTGTAGAAGTTATGAAGCTATTCCAATATGGTTGGAACATAAATTGTGAGAGAGGAGGAAAAGGCAATGAAAGGAGACAAGACTAGAAATATAGACAGGAACCTGGTCTTATGGAGCTTTGGGTTGAGACTGGGTTTTATCTTATAGATAGTGAGGAGCCAATTTCAAGCCAGAGAATACCCTATCCATATTTTAGAGTGATCTCAATGGTAATAATGAGGAGGACTCTTTGAAAGGGGGAAAGATTAAAATTTTTTTTACTCAGGTAGAGCAAATCCAGACTTTGTCTTCACCTTGTATCCCCTTCACCTTGTATCCCCAGTGCTTCCAATATGTCTGACATTTAGAAGGTATTCAAAACATACTTGTCAATAGTTGAACACTGTTAATAGGAAAATAAGGACATGCAGAGGAATGGGCAGTTTTTAGAGACAGGAAAAGTTAGCAAGTTCAGGATTTGGTCATCCACTGAATGAGGAGATTGATATGTGCATGAATCAAAGATGCTAAATATTCTGACCTGTGTGAGTGGTAGAACCTTGATTAAGAGAGAAAATAAAGCAAGAGAATCTGATTTGAGGCATGAAAGAGAGGTTCCATTTTTATCAGACTGAGTTTGAAATGCTTATGAGATACCCAAGGTAAGAAGTTCCAGGGAAAAGTGGAAATAAACTTCTGGAGTAAAAGAAAAGAATCACATATAATCACATATAATGATATATATGTGTAAATGTTCAGTAATTGCTTCAAGGTCCCAGATCAGTAATTCTGTGTGTTAGAAAGATGAGATTCTCTGGTATAAAATAAAAATGTCTACCTTTCTTCTTCAGGAAAAATGTTCCACATTGCTCACAAGGAAATGTCAATACTTTGGGATTTTATTGCTTTGGGTGGAGTTGGGGGAGAGTTGGGGGGTAGGGAGATTGTTTCTTTGTTTGATTTGGGTTTTAGCAGACTTGACCATTGCCCACCCACCTACCCATCCATCTCCAAACACACTGAAACGGAATATTTTAATGAAGAATGCTTGCCCAAAGCCACTCAATAATCTTAATGAAATTTGACTGCTTCTTTATCTAAAGTGAAGAGAACCAGAAATAGCACTAGAGTATAACTGAGTCATTGGACTATTATACCTGTGCTGTGAAAACAAATACAACCAATATTAACACAAGTGGTTTCAGAAGTCCCAGCTCTTTGCCTAATATTTTGATAACCTCTCCTCAAATATCTTGAAATCAGCAAAATCATTTGTAATTGAAGCACCTTTGTCAAATCCCTCACTTTAGAACAGTTTTTTTTTTTAATTTGAAAATTAAAAATGAAAGTAATCTTCCCTCAGTTGGAAGAAGGATAGATTGTATATGAAATAAGATTTTCTCAAGGAACTACAGTATAAAAACAAATAAACAAGTATTCATCTATTTGGAAATGCAGATGACCTCAGTACCTCTTGACCCTGAGTGAGTGGTTCTATGTTAGCCTGCTCATTCTTCTATTTTCATCTTTCATCTCCCTCACCAAACATCATGTACATAACTGGGTTCTTACAGCAATCTCAGTGTAATCAAGGAAACCATTCTATGATGGTCCTTTGCTTTATTTCAGTTGTAATTGCTCATCAAAATTGTAGGCATCTGAAACCAGCCCCATTCTATACAGCTACTTAAGATGCTGCTGTTTGTGGCAACAGGAAATGAAGTCAGGAGAATGCTCTGGGTATCCCCCTTGCATTCTGCTTAGACATTTAACCCAATCCCAGGAGTGTTTTGTAAATATCTGTCCTCAAAATTAGCCATCTGTGACCTCTCAGTCTCAGTTCATAAAATTGGATTAACACATGTGAATATGCTTTTTTTTTTTTTAAGATTACATTTACTTATTTGACAGAGAGATAGAGAGCACAAGTAAGCAGAGTGGCAGGCAGAGGGAGAGAGAGAAGCAGGCTCTCTGCTGAGCAGGGAGCCCGATGAAGGACTCAATCCCAGGACCCTGGAATCATGACCTGAGCCCAAGGCAGGTGCTTAACCAACTGAGCCACCCAGACGCCCCTGGATACACCTTTTTTAAAAAAATCTTTAACACCATGTTACATTTCCAGGTATATATAACAATTGTACATCTCTTTTCCCATTTTTTTTCCCCTCTAACCAGCAAGTCAGGTTGTTTTTTAAAAAACAGTAGTGAAGTATTTTAGCAAAACAATCTACACATGGTGGGAAAATAAACATTTCTCATGATTAAACTAGAACTTGCAGTCAAAATAAATATGATGTACAAAGGTCATTAAGATTATTTGTTACCAATCATTTGGAAGGTCAACAGTTCAGCAGCATGGCTGTCACTTATATTCGTGGTTTTTGAACAATATGCACCAAGGAGGACATAAAAACCTACTTGTGGATATTTATGTAAGGCCTAGCAAGAAATTATCTTGGCATTTGACATCTAAGCTACATTGAGGAAATACAAAAATTAAGAATATATATAGAGAATGAGAACATAGTAATGTGGAAGCTTACCAAAAAACATCAAAGAACAATTGAAATAGTAATCAATAGTTATGTTTAGGAGGAGGGAGAAAAAAAAGAGAGAAAAAAGACAGTGAAACAGGTAGCAAGAGTGTGAATGAGAGAGAAAGGTGAATAAAAGATACTAAGAGGCAGCACCTTTATTGTAGAAGTAGGTAAGAGTTACCTTAGCAAAGGAGATACAAACCGGAAACAGTATAAGGACTATAAATGTTAAAAAATATATATTCCTATTTCAACCTAAATTTACAGCAAAACTTAAAGTTACCCTAAGACATTCAGAACATTCCTAGTATCTGATGACTAAATGCAGAGGTAAGCACACAGGGTGGGGTGATTACACTAAAAGACAACTGTTAGGGGCGCCTGGGTGGCTCAGTGGGTTAAGCCGCTGCCTTCGGCTCAGGTCATGATCTCAGGGTTCTGGGATCAAGCCCCGCATCGGGCTCTCTGCTCAGCAGGGAGCCTGCTTCCCTCTCTCTCTCTCTCTCTGCCTGCCTCTCCATCTGCTTGTGATCTCTCTGTCAAATAAATAAATAAAATCTTAAAAAAAAAAAAGACAACTGTTAACAGCATGTGGTTTCTTGTTTACACTTTTTTTTTCCTGTCTTTACATTTCATGTAGAGTATTACTGTAAAATCTGAGAAAATGTGAAAGACCACTGAATAAGTCCTAACCCCTAAGAATAGAAACAAGATTAAAAAAAAAAAGAATAGAAACAAGATCAATGAGGATTTTAATAACTAAATTAAATTCTGATATATTGTCTCAAGTGACAAAATAGTGAAAAAATGTTAACACTAACAAATGCACATACAATGTGTGCTCATGAGACATTCTTGTTTTAAATCAATAGAAAATAATTATTAGCATCAGAGTCTGGATTGTTACAATAGCCTCCAATCTAGTCTTCCAGTGTCAATAACCACCTGTACTTATCTTAGTCGGCTGTGAACCTTTTAAATTTAAGAGATCACATACTCCTCTATTCAAAATTCACCAGCATAAAAGGCAAGGTCAACCATGCCCTTCAGGATTCAGCCTCTGGCCTTCTGTTACCTACTCCCCTATTACTCCCATCCTGGCTCAATCGTACCCAGCCACACTGGCCAAACCATTCTTCAGATACTCCACCCATGTTCCTGCCTGGGGCCTGTGCATTTGCTATTCCCCTACCTAGAACAATCTTTCTTCAGCTGCACTTATTATTTTCCATAGAGGCTCTCCTCAACCACCCTGTTGAAAATACCTATCCCTCCCTTTCTCTCCCCCTTCTCTGCTCTAATCATCTCCATAAGACATAAGTCATATTTTATTTTATTGGTTTGTTTCACATAGAATAGTGCCTACTCTCAATAAATATTTTTGTTAATGAATACACCATGTATCAATGAATTGCCAACTGCCTAACTGGCTTTATATAATACTTGGTATTTGACAGGACTATTTTAAGGTTTTGTTTTGTTTTGTTTTGTTTGCATATTAACCCATTTAAATCCTCATAAGAACTCTATGAGATACAGTTGTACTTAAAACATTAAATTTTGTTGTCCTTTTTTTCCTACATCCTCACTAGCAACTAGCAACAAAACTAATCCCATTTCATAATCAAGAAAACTGAGGTATAGAAATTTTAACTGTCCTGCCCAAGGGTACAGAGCTAGTAAGTGGTACAGCCAGGATTCCAACCCAGGCAGTCAGCAGAGAGTTCCATACTCTTAATCACCAAGCTCCACTGCCTCTACATGAATGAATGGATAAAGACAACCAGAACACCTGACATCTGATCAGTGCCTTGTGATTTTCAAAATCTGTTCATACACATGATCCCATATGGAATACAGAGGAAGTATAGTGCCTTTGTTATTTTAATAGCAAAGAGATAGTATATTTTCTCTTTTTGACGAATTCAGTATAAATTTTAAAACATCTCCATTTAATATTTGGGAATTATTTAGCACATAAGTGGTGCCAAGCCAGTCCCTAAAAGAAAAGAGATAAGAATTTATGAAACAAACCAATAGATATTATAATAATTACTCTAATAGAAGCTTATACAATGGTCTACTGCATGCTTATAACTAATCTTGCTTAGCATAGGGGAAGAAGAATTCAGGAGTGGTAATAGAAGGCAGCTCTAGAACAGAGAGGATCGACAGACATTTGTTCTGCAGAAAAGAGATGAAAAAAAGCATTCCTGGTAGAGAACTTACCTGAGCCAACCATGAAGGAATGAAATCAAGAGTAAGGCAGAAATAAGTGAAACAGTTAACTCAGTGTGGAGAAACTATTGAGTGGGTATAAGAAAGCGACAAGAGAGAACACTTAAAAGTTATAGTTGGGACAGGTTATAAACGAGATTGAACTTTCTCCTATATGCATTGGGAGGTTATCTAAATAAGAACATCAAATTCACTCTTCAGGACTGTAGAGGATTTGCATGAGGCAAGATCTAAAGAAGAATCTGAAAACTCCCTGTAATTTTTGGAATATCCTGGGTAAAATCGTGAGGTGAGTATCAGTAACAAAGCCCATGGCTACGTTGGAAATTTATTAGTTTTTGCACAGAGTTGGCTTCTAAGCAACTTAGAAAAACAAAACAGCCCCCAGAGTGGGGTATGTCCCCTCTTGGGGAGCACAGAGGGAAGAAAGGCAAGTATAGAGGGAGTTACAAGCCAATTATGATGACAGAGGCCAAAGTAAACTATTTAACTCCAGTGGGCTGAGGGCCCAGGAGGAAACTTAGTCCCTCTACTTCTGCAAATGCTCCTAAAAAAGTGATCTTTCTTTAAGCATTAAGTTTGATCTTTGCTTTTTTTTCCCTTCCCACATACATACTAGCAACCAGTATGGAAACTAAACTCTAGCACTTCTTTGAGAAAAGGAATATTAAATTAGATGTTTAGGAATCTTGTTAGATAATCAATTACTCTACATTTTATTCTGAATTAATGTCCCTTTTAAGTCAACTGCTCCTAAAGATTTTTTTAAAAGGCTTCCTGCTGAGCAGCGAGTCTGATGCGCTCAATCCCAGGACCCTGGAATCATGACCCGAGCCGAAGGCAGAGGCTTTAACCCACTGAGCCACCCAGGCACCCCGTGAATTATTTTTTTATCATCATGAATTCAGATATGCTGTTATCCTCACAGAACTCTCCAAAACAGAAAAAGAGAGCAGCATTGCTGATGATCAATAAATCTCTATTGGTTTGATACTATTTCCAGGGTAGAGCCCTTATTTCCAGAATGTTTGTTTGTTCTAAAGGCCCCTGGAAAACAAATTTAGAGGGTCATTACAATATCCTGTAATTTGTGTACCAATTTTTTTCTTAAAAATTTTTTATTCACTTTTTCTCATTTAATCCTCATAAAAACTCCATGAGGTAGGTATTACTAGATCTGTTAAGCAGATGAGAAAACTTTATTTTAGTGGTCTTCCAATTTGTACTTGAAAATCATTTCCTGATGGCTTAAGCTATTGTTTAAAAAAAGTCTTTCCCTATTTTCATGTGTGATCAAGATTCATTATTAACTCAAGTTGATTTACAGAGGTTTAAATGGCTTCCTCAAACACAAAACTGGTAGAGAGTAGAATTAGGATAAAAAGTCCTATCTTCTGAGTCTGAACCTGTTATTTCTGTCCAGTATCATGTCACAGAGAATGCCACCAAATTCAATAATAATTCAAGTTAATTCCATAGTCAGTAACCCATGATACTTAACACTGATACTTTAGCCATTCATGTTGTATTGTGTGTGTGTGTGCGTGTGTGTGTGTGTGATTATTCTAAAAGTTAAAAGTCTTCAAATTTCATTAATTCAGGTAGTTTCAATGAAATCATCTAATACCTAGATGCCAATCTGGACCCAGATTTACCTGGGAAGAAAGAAATACCTAAAAAGAAAGTGTTTCTTAACCAAAATATTATAATATAGAAAGTAAATTAAATAAGATTTGAATGTCTTATTGTACAAATAAAAGTCCATGTCCTCAAATTTAAATAATTTTCTAATCTACTATAGTCAAGGCAATGTTGCCCAAGAAACCTTTAACAATCCCTTGGATCTGAATTCTCTAAGAATGCCTATATTACAAAGAAGAATTATAGATCATTTTGTATTTTTGGCTCATTTTTTCAATCAAAATCAAACTTCCCAATCAAAATTTAAGCTCGTGGAGAGCAAGGACAATATCTTGCTGTTTACTAGAACTCTCCACATTCTGTAGACCAGTACCAGGGATAAGGACTGAGATTTGCTGAATGTTTGTTGAGTTCTTAGAAAACACAAATTCTCAGCAAATGCAGAGCTGAGGAGGGAGGGTCAGTTGATCAATGATGCAGGTTATAAATTATCCATTTAGTAAAAAAAAAAACAGTCATGCAGAACTTGTACTGAGAAAGAGCTTTCTAACCGCAGAAGTTATTTTATTTCATTGTAAAGTAATAAAATCACATTTCCTTATCCTAATGTGTGATTCAGACTTATTACTAATTCAGAGAGTCTTTGGATCTAATTAGTAGACTTTATTGTTTTTATTTTTTTAAACATATGTACAGCCAAATTCCAAAGATGTGTCTTTTCTTTTTTAACATTCATTTAAACTATTCTTTGCACATCACTGAACTCAGCATCTTGTAATTCTTACAACTATTATGGAGCATGCAATTGACTTCTTTTATGAAGAACTGAAAATAGAGAGTTATTCTGTTGAAATAAAGACTTGAAACTCTGAAGTGTTCTGTCATTGCTTTCCATTTCACTTGATATCTTTACATTCTGGTGATTAGGTTGTTTGAAAACTTCCAAATCAGCATAAAGAAACCAGAGCACTCTGTGTTCTGTCAGAGATACTTATAACGTCTCTCTGATTTAAATTGTATACCCAGAGGGCAGAAATAGAGATTTCTCTATTCTGGATAAAATATAACTCAGGCACCAAATAATATATAATAAAAGTAATGACAGTACTTCCTCATCTCCTGTTAGTGTTTGAAACAGCATCAAGGAAGACAGTATCTTGGGAATTTTTTTAGTATTCATTTGTCTTGAAACATATTATACTTCTTCCTTTAGAACATTTTATGTATATTTTTGTTTATTTTGAGAAAGCGCTGTTATAGTATTTCTAAAGCTAGAAATCACTTAGGAGGGGCAAGTGGGTGGCTCAGTCTGTTAGGCCTTCGACTCTTGATTTTGGATCAGGTCATGATCTCAAGGTCATGAGATGGAATCTTGTTTTGGACTCTGGGCTCAGCACTGAATGTGCTTGGATTCTCTCTCTCCCTTTCTCTCTGCCCCTCCCCCCAGCCCTGCTCATGCTCTGTAAATAAATAAATAAATAAATAAGTCTTTAAAAAAGAAACAAAGAAATCACTCAGGAAGTAGATTGGTTTACTTTTCTTCCAATGTCTTTTTGTTTCCCCCTTATAAAAAGTGCTAGACAAAGCTAGAGGGGGAAAAATACACATATACAGACCCTGAGAGTATTCCCCTGCCTTGCACAACTGCAAACTTATCTTGAGAGAATGATGTTTCTGTTACTATTGCTGCATAACAAATTAATGCCAAATTTCATGGTCTAAAGTAACAACCAGTTTATCTGCTCATGGATCTTGTCGGAATGGAGCAGGGCACATCAGGAATGACTTGTCTCTCCTCCATATCCAGGACTCTGAGAATTCAAGGCTAGGGACTCAGGATGGCTGAACACTGAAATCATGTAGAGGTTTCTTGTCTCAAGATGGCTGGTGCCTGAGCTGGGATGACTTACAGACTATAACTGTCAACAAGGGTGCTTATATGCAGTCTCTCTACGTGGCTTCACTTCTTCATCACATGGCCACCTTATTGTCCCTGGATTTCTTATCTGGTGCTCATAGTTCCAAGAGATAGTGTTCCAGTAAACCAAGGGAAGACTGTAGAAGCCTTAGAAATCACACAGCATTATTTCTGCTGTATTCCATCAGTCTGAGCAGATTCAAAGTCCACCCAGACTCAAAGGAAGGGAAATAAGACTCTGCCTTTGATGCAGGAGTAGCAAGCTTACATTGTAAAAGAGCATGTGTAAGAGACAATATGGTGTAGCCATCTTTGGGAAATGAAATCTGCCACAAATGGATTCAGTCTTTCATGTCTGTCTCCACTGGCTGCATAAGTGGAACTTGCTTGGAGGAGTTTTGCTTAGCTGTGTTGCCTTTTTGTCTCTCATATCAATTAGCACTTGCTACATTTAGCATTCAACAAATGTTTATTGAACCTGAATTGGAATTAATCCCATTAGCCTTTCCAGTGAGGTCTCAGGAAAACTTTCACTTACTGTCACAAGAGATAATGATATTTGTGCCATTATGAAAATGATAGTGAATATTAATGTTTCAGCTATCTCAGTTGCATGCATAAAATTGCATTACATTCATGTATCACCTTTCTTAAAGGAGTCTTGCTTAGCCCAGACTGATGTAAGGCATGCTTGTTGTCCAGTCCCTGGTACGCAAACTACAAAGGTGCGTCCTTGAGTAAGTTACTCACTGAGCTTCAGTTTTCCCATCAGTAAAATGAGGAAAACACTGCTGACTCAAAGGAACAGAAGTGAGCAAGCACATCTGTAGAGCCGGCTTGAAAATGTTGTATCAAAGATCAGAGAGGAGCAGAGTATAATTAGGCTGTCCATTTATAATATGTCAACCCTGAAGGGATGTCTTTTCTAATTTGCACTAATCACTATATGTACTAGTGGAGGCCATTGTGGCCACTGTAAAAGCAAAACAAACAAAGCAAGCAGCAATAGAAGTATTGTCACTAACTACATGAGTATTTAATTATTTTTATTTTATTTTATTTTATTTTAATGATTTTATTTAATGTATTTAATTTTTGCCCCCTTCCATTTTGCCTCCATTTTACCAGTCCAAATAGCTAATGAGGCCTGCATACAGTAAAAAAAAAAAAAAAAAAAAAAAAAAAACCATACATATTTAGTACCAAATTTGGGTTTATTACACTGAGGCTCCCGAGCTATATTAACAAGAGTCACTATTCAATTTATAATATATGCCTTCTACTATGCTAGAATATGCTTATATTTAGAAATGATCAAAGTGTTCTCTTAGGTGTAAAAAGATGACATCTATCTTGGGATTTGTTTTCTCAAAATCTTGAAATAAATGTAAGCAAAGGTCCAACTAGACTCTCAACAAATGAGTTGGGGTCTGATTCTTCATAGTAGATTTACACACCTAGGCCAGGATAACATTTTTCATAGGTGTTTAAACTCCATAGATGAGAATTTGAGACATTCCCCATAACTGGTAGAACATGTGGCCCTATTTCCCACCCCAGTCTGTGGAAGCAGCTGGCTTTGATGATTCCATTTGCACCAATATTAAAAATCAAACTCGATCAGAACTCAAAATGGGTCCTTTTGGTGCCCATTAGGAAGCACCAGTGCAGCTTGAAATCATCACCTAATGGAACAAAAAGCATTTTGAATCTTAGGCTTATTACTGAACCGTCTCGGGTGTATCTTAAAAGAGCTAAGAGTTTGCTTAAAAGGAATTACAAGTGGCTATTTTCCAAAGAAGAGTTCACACAGACACACACACAAACTGCAATCTGCTTTTGCTCCAAATAAGGAACTTGTTGGTACCCTTCGCTACACAGTATCTCCTCCCCATGCAACTACAAACATCTCTGCCTGATATTTACTTTGCTAAAATCTCTAATCTGACAATTAACAGTAAATTAGCAAATTAGGTTGAGCCAGCAAGAACACAACATTTTATTTTCTATGCTTGAAATAAAAATATTTCCAATAAGATCAACATATACTCTGTCTTCTGTAAGAGTTGCAATTAAGAAGGCAAACCTCCACTGACCACATTAAGCTCTCTACCAAACTCTCTACTGCCTTTTAAGTGTACTTACATTTCAGTATTTGGCCTTTGTCCCTGAAGTTCTGGAAGCCTTGTCTATGTCACAAGCATAACACATTTATAAAGATAGGATTTTTTTGATTGTTAAATATACTTGAGTTCCCTCTTCTCTATCTCTTAAAATTAACTTTTTTAGCATCTGATCATCTGTTCAACAATTAATACTTGTCAGAGGGTGGGAGAAATAGGGAGAGGGTACAAATTTTCAATTACAAGATTATGAATAAGGTCTGGGTATCTAATACATAGTATGGTGGCTATAGTTGATAATACGGTATTGTATAATCAAAATTTGCTAAGAGAATAGGTCTTAGGTGTTCTCACCAACCCCCTCCCACCAAAAAAGGTAAATATGTGAGATGATGGATTAAATTGATTGTGAGAATATTTTTACAATGTATACATATATTAAATAATCATGTTGTATACTACAATTTTGTCAATTACACCTCAGTAAAGTTAAAAAATAGTAATAGTTGTCAATTAATCTTGCTGTCTTTTACAGGTCATCAGGGAAATAAAAGAAGAGATATTTTTCTGATGCCACAATGCCTAGCCCAGGTTTACAACTGGCCTCTGTTCCTTTCTTCTGTGATCTAGGGGATAGTAACCTGCCCCCTTCCTTTCCCTATCTATCTTAATGGAAGGGCAAATCAGGACAAAAATACCCTTTCTCTGCCCCAAAGTCTGCCTTACTGCTCCTTATCTAGATCATAACACCCTGGACTCCAAGGGAGATTTAAGCAATTTTTAACTAAAATATTCCAGCAAGAATCATAGAACTTGATGGAAGGAAGAACACACCACTAGTTTAGCCAACAAACTCCTTTGAGCTCCATAAGGATCAAGGCCTGGTTGCTCAGCCCATGTGTTCTCCCTGGTCCCATAATTTATTTCCCCCCACCTCCAAATTTCTACACCTGAAGCCCTTCTTGGCTCTTTCCATCTCCTGATAAACCACCGTTTCTCATAGGACCGTGAACATCTATCCCCTAGTGCTGACCTGGGTCTTACAAATATGTTTTCTACCTGAGGTATTTTCCAGATCTCTGTAGTTCTCCACTTCTCTTTAGGAGAAGACTGAGCTGAGGGATAGGGGAGGAGAATTACGGTGGGGTGTTTTCACTCCACACTGTGGCTGATTTTCTTATAAAAGTGTCTGAAATCAAATACAGCTTGGCATCAGGAGATTAATTTCTTCCAAAGGGCATCTTTAGTTTTAAACTTATATTTTTTTTATTACTGATGATCTTGATCTTATGCCACATGAAATAAATCCCTGGCCTTGTTATATTCCTTTCCTACTCTGAGTTTTACTGCACAGTGCTACTAGATTTAATGAAGATGTTTCTTTCTAAAGAATGCAGGAAAATGGTATTGAGAATATCTCTCAGAACATTATATTCAGAACACCTTCTTTCTGGTCCACCAAGTCACTTGCATACTAGAAAAGTGTGGGAAGAATTTCAAGTCATCCTGCAGAACCTGAAGAAATACCTCCAACTCTTTCTGGACCTATATTAGTACTGTAGAAAGGTAAGATTTTAAGGCCACCTATAGATTTTTAATTCTCAGTATGATTTATACCTTCCCTATGGGACTCCTATCTGTGCTGCATGTTGAAAAGTCCATTGTTTAGGTGATTCAGAATCATCTCCTAAACTCATTGTAACTCTGGAAGACCTTATGTATATTAGTAATATAACCACAGAGTCTTCCTTAATTCTAAATGTAAGCTCCTTTTTTTATAAGTTTTTTTTTTTATTTTTTATAAACATAATGTATTATTAGCCCCAGGGGTACAGGTCTGTGAATCGCCAGGTTTACACACTTCACAGCACTCACCATAGCACATACCCTCCCCAATGTCCATGACCCCATCACCCTCCCCCTAACCCTCTCCTCCTGGTCACCCTCAGTTTGTTTTGTGACAGTAAGAGTCTCTTATGGTTTGTCTCCCTCCCAATCCCATCTTGTTTCATTTATTCTTTTCTTACCCCTCAAACCCCCCACACTGCATCTCCACTTCCTCATATCAGGGAGATCATATGATAGTCATCTTTCTCCGACTGACTTATTTTGCTAAGCATAATACCCTCTAGTTCCATCCACATTGTCGCAAATGGCAAGATTTCATTTCTTTTGATGGCTGCATAGTATTCTGTTGTGTATATATATCACATCTTCTTTATCCATTCATCTGTTGTTGGACATCTAGGTTCCATACTTAATATGTTTAAGAAAAATAAATGCAAAGTAATAAAAGTATTTCATATGAACATTTAACTTCTCAGGATTCAACTCTGTGGTCTACACAAAGGAGGGAGGAAGAATCAGGAAGTGAGAATGATTGAAAGCATAGCTCAGTGGTTTTACCTGCTTTTCCTCTCAAAGTGTCAGTACCTGCTGTTGGTGTGAGAAGGAAGATGGAAGTCAACGATCTTTACTACCTAGTCCTAGCCATCTTAGTGAGACCTCACTGCAACCGAAGGCAAGTTCAAGGCCAACTTTAACTACATGTGATCTTCCCTTGCACCCAGGAGACTTCAACCCAAGGAAGTGATGGACTCCTCCATATACTTTCATTTCCTTCCTGTCCAGCACACTGAAGACTCCAAGTGGCTCTGCTGCCTGAGATAGCTCTGAGGAGTCCACTGCAATTCCCACTTCAAAAGACCTGTGCCACTTGTACTGGCTCACTCCCAAAATTTTCACCTTTGTGAAGTTCTCCATTGTCTTTCCATTGTAAGATAACTTTGCAAAATATTTTCAAATAAATTGGATTTCTTTCCCTCCCCCCAAAAAGAAAAATAGAATGCAAAAATGTTAGACAATTGCTCTTTAAAAAAAAAAAAAATTATTGGGCACCTGGGTGGCTTAGTCAGTTAAGTGTCTGCCTTCTGCTCAGGTTTTGATCTCAGGGTCTTGTGATCAAGCCCCATATCGGGCTCTCTGCTCACTCTCTCTTTCTCTTTCTCTCTCTCTCTCTCTCTCTCAAAATTAAATTAAAAAGACTTATTAAAATTAAAATTAAAAAAATTAAAAATCAAAATTTAAAAAAAAAAACTTATTTATTTGAGAGAGAGAGAGAGAAAGAGCAAGTGCGTGTGCACACATGCATAAGAAGGAGGAGGGGTAGAGGGAGAGGGAGAGAATCCTCAGGCAGCTCTCTGGGGATTGTGGACCCCGAGGCTGGGCTCAATCTCATGAGTTGGAATCATGACTTTCGAGCTGAAATCAAGACTCAGAGGCTTAACCAACTGAGTCACCCAGGTGCCCCATACATAATGGTTGTTTTAAGTGTAAGATTATGGGTGATCTTTTATCTGTCACTACATTTTTCTAAATTTTCCAATCATACTCATAAGTTTCATTTTTTTTTATAACATAAAAAAAAGGAGTTAAATTTAAGAATGATCTCCTGGACAGATCTAAATGTTTGTTGGTATTTTATATATGATACTTCCCTGATCTAAGTAAAGATGATCAATAAGGGTTACAAAGGGAAATGATGAGACAAGTTTTTTTATTGTAAAGTTTTCTGAAAAGGATTAGGACAAGTTTGTCATGTATGTATTAGAGAAGAAATTTAGTAAAAAGGTAACAGTTCTTCCTTATGTTTATAATTTCTTGTCTAGCTCTCTCTGAGCTAATAGAAAAATTAGAGTAATTGATTCTTAACTATAAGATTTTCCTTGGTTTAGGCAATGCAGAATAAATTAAAATTAGCCTGTTTGCACTGAGCTAAAATTGGCTTTATGCATCAAAATCTTATTTTCAGATCATAACTTTGAAAACTATAAAATAGGAATGGAAAAGAATAATTAGTTACTGAGGACTATTATGAGCCTAGTTATATACTAGATATTTACACACATTATTTTCTTTGATTTTACCAAAAACCCCAAGGGTATTATCTTTACTTTATAGCTGAATGAAGGGAAGCTTAAAAAGATTAACTTTACTAGGGTCATGTAACTAGAAAACAGAAGTGACAAGATTCAAAACAGATTGTTCTGATTCAAAGTCTTTCCTGGAAAACAAAATGAAAGCAAATAGTTTATAAATAGTAATCTATTTTGAGATTAGAATCAAGATGAGATAGAGGCCACTTAAGAAATTTTTTCCTGGGTAGTATTTTGGATCATGTGCTTTTAGGCAGATACTGCTTAATTGCATGTGTCTCCTCTAATTTTCAAAGCTTAGCAAGGCAATAATGATCAGAGCAATTATCTTCTTTTTTTTCTTTTATAGTTTTTACCATGTTCCAGGCACTGTCTTAGGCACTTAACTCACTTTATCCCCAGAGCAATATCAAATAAGTATTATTATTATTATTAATGTTTATATTTAAGGAAAAATCCTAAGACTGCTGAAGACTTAAGGTGGTTTTCATGTTAATGGATTAGAGACCTGGGACCACTGGAAAACTGGCTTACAAAACAACTTAAACTTCATGAGAAACTGCAAGGCATCTTCCTTATCCTAGTTTCAAGAATGAGGGAATATAGCCAAGAGATGAAAAGCTCACTAAAATACCTTATACATTTAAGAAGGAGGAAAAAGCTTTAATATTTTTTTGCTCTATCTTACTGCCCATTAAATGTCTTTCTAGTGGTCAGCAGCATTTAATATTTTCTTATCTATAAACTCTTCCTAAGCAAATTAGCCTTCAAAGATGACCACTCTGTTAAACTTCTGAGTATCTTGAGGTAGGTTTATATTACCTTGTTCTTTCTCTTGGGAGATAATTTGAGGAGTGCTTTTGTTGTTATAATTGTGTTATTTGGGCCTGGTAAGTAGGTTAATCTTTGTTATAAACTTATTTAAAATGTTTTAAGTTGGAAAGAAATAAAGTGGTGTTTCAAAGTGTATCTTATATGGTGTTTCAAAATTGTTATGCTTTGAGATTTAGAAATATAGGTTTGTCCATTTCCTTACTATTTTTTAAAAAGTGGTTTATCAAATATCTTACAGTAAATAGTTGTTTTCCTCTAGTCAAAAAGAAATGGCTTGATATTTGAGTGTTTGGAGATTATTTATTTGAGGAATCTAGAATCCCCATTGTATGAATTAATGATAATAAATGATAATGATAATAAAAAAAGTAATTGACATTGAATCCATAAATCTAATATTGGGGATAATGAAAATTAGAAGCAAATGGGTAAAGGTGCAAATAACCTTCATATAATATAAGAAGTATCTAAAGTATCTACATAAAACTTGAGTAGACTTCTACAGACTTCAATAAGTTCCATAAAAATATATGTGCACATATATTTTTCTAGTTATAATACTGGAACTGGAAGAAAATTAAATATTAATATATAATACATTACAAAGATAAATTATTTATACAATAGCATATTGAGGGAACTAGAACATAAATTTAAGAAATAAATGGATTATTTTCACATCTATATGAAAAGGTAATATTTTTTTTGTTATATAAAAGGAGCTTTTATAAGATGATTTTCAGACACCAATTTCGTTGTCTTCTTTAAGAAACATTTAAACCATTGAATTTATAGTTATATATGGTAGCTATTACTTGTTCAAAACTGATATTTTTTGTGAGGAATTTCATACTCTTTGTCCTAGACCATCGCTGGACTATCTAAGTATGTAAGTTAATTTCCAATACAAATCATGAAATGGCAGTAAGTGCCTTGGGGGACAACATTTGATAGATCAAAGATCTATAGATAATAACAATTAGAAGAACTCAATGATTGTCAGGATTAGCAGGGTGACAACAGTCATGAAGAAAATATTGGATATTTGAACAATACAGGTAACTTTTTCATGATGCACAATTTTCAACTATTTATGATGGTAAATACAAAGGATTCCTCCCTGTGATTTCTTGTTTAGGGAAGAAGTACTTATAGGTTGACAATGATTAATAAATAAATGCTTATCATGGCATTTGACATTCATGTTCTTTTTCCTTCCAATTCAACATGAAGTCACTTAGCCAGCCAAGTAATACTGGTTGAAGCAAAGTATGATAAATATATTTATTTACTCTTCTGCAGTAATTTCTGTGACTGACATGCTATACTCAGGTGGTGGATTTAGGAATCCTCTCAAAGCCATGTTTGGCTTTCTAGGATAGAACTTCTTAACTGGGGCACCACAGCAGGCTGCTGTGTGAAATGTAGGATTGAGATGCTCCAATATTATTATATTCTCAGCCTCTAGGGCAGCCAGATGGAGGTGGAGCTGAGTCATCTTAGAATTATCATTTTCTACTGTGCCACAACTTGATAAAAGTAGGGTCTCTGACATTCAAGGTAGCCAACACTAAAGGTTGTTATTTTGCTAAGTCACATCAGCCTTTTAAGTAGTCAATGAAGAAAAGGTCCCTTATACTTTTTTTAAGTTAAACTTTTATTTTGAGATAATTATATATTCATAAGCAGATGTAAGAAATAATTTAGAAAGCCCATGTACCTTTAATCCCATTTCCCTCACTTAGTGACATTTTTCAAAAACTGTAGCACAAAGAAATATCCAGAATATTGACATTGACAGTCAGTCAAAATACATAACAATTTCATCACCACAAAGAACCTTCCTGTTGCTCTTCATAACACACCCACCCCACCCCCTATATCCCTAACACCTAGAAGCCATTAATCTGTCCTCATTTCTTTTTATTATAGTCTTCTAGGTTCTAAAGTTTCAATGCATTGTAGTTTTAACTTGCATTTCATTGATAACTAAAGTCAAGCATCTTTTAATGTGCTTGCAGGCTATTTTTTGAGAAATGTGTATTCAATTCCTTTGCTTATTTTTAAATTGGATTGTTTATATTTTTTAGCTGCAAGTATTTTAAGTCTCTTATCAGACATACAATATTTTCTCTGATTCTGTGGGTTGCCTTTTAATGTGATGATGATCTTTGAAGTACAGAAAGTTTTAATTTTGATGGTGTCTGGTTCTTTATCTATTTTTTATTTCACTGCTTGTTAGTTCAGTTTCATATCCAAGAAAGCTTTGCCTAACCCAAGATGACAAAGATTTATTCCTGTATGATGCTTTTTTTTTTAAAAAAAAAAACTTATTTTATTTGAGAAAGAGAGAGACCACAAACAAGGGGTGGGACAAAGGGAGAGGGAGCATGAGAATCCTCAAGCAGACTACCTGCTGAGTGGTCTCCAGGCCAAAATCAAGACCCTGAGATCATGACCTGAGCAAAAATCAAGAGTCCGACACTCAACTGACTGAGCCACCCATGCATCCCCCCTATATTTGCTTCTAAGAGATAATTTTTTGTGTACAAATTAGTTTTTCTGTATGATGTAAGGATGGGTACAGTATCATTCTTTCACATGGGATGTCCAATTGTCCCAGGCTTGTTTGTTGAAATGACTATTCCTTCTCTTATTGAATTGTCTTTGGATCATTGTTGAAAATCAACTGACCATAAAATATTCTATCCATATAATGTATTTCATTCATTGATTTCAATATGGTGAACCAACCTGGCATTCCTTGAATAAATCCTACTTGATCATAGTATATAATCCTTTTCATATGGTCTGGATTCTGTTTGCTAGTATTTTTCTGGAGATTTTTGTATCTACATTCATAAAAGATAATGGTCTGTCATTTTCTTATCTTGGATTTTCTCTGTCTGGTTTGATATGAAGGTAAACTTGACTTCACAAGATGAGTTGGGAAATGTTCTCCCCTATTATATTTTTGGAAGAGTTTGTGAGAATTTGTATCAAAATTATTCTTTAGTTATTTGGTAGAATTTACCAATGAAGTTATCTGATTCTGGGCTTTTGTTTTGGGGAAGTTTTAAATTGCCAATTCAATTTCTTTATATGTTATAGGTCTACTCAGGTGTTCTATTTCTTCTTGAGTCAGTTTCAGTAATTTGTGTTTTTCTAGGGATTTGTCCATTTCATCTAAGTTATCTAATTGTTGGCATATAGTTTTTCATAATATTTTTTATAAACACTTTGTATCTGTAAGGTTTAAACTAATGTCCCCACTTTCATTCCTGATTTTGGTAATTTGAGTCCTATTTTTTTTCCTTCATCAGTTCAGCTAAAAGTTTGTCAATTTTGTTGATCTTTACAAAGAATCAACTTTTGCTTTTATTTTCTCTATTGTTTTTCTAGTCTCTGTTTCATTATTTTTCTACTCTAATCTTTATTATTCCTTTGTTTCTAGTCTATTAGGGTTAATTTGCTCTTTTCCCAGTGTCTTAAAGTTAAAAAGTTAGATTTTTAATTTGAGATCTTTCTTCTTTAATTAAAGTGTTTACAGCTCTATATTTCTCTCTAAAAATGTCTTTCATTGCATCCTTTGAGTTTCAATATGTTGTCTTCCTTTTCATTTATGTAAAAGTATTTTCAAATGTCCTTTCTGACTTATTCTTAACCCATTGGTTACTTAAGGGTGTGTTGTTCAATTTCCACATATTTGTTAATTTCCCCATATCCCTGTTATTAATTTCTAACTTGATTCCATTATGAATATAAAAACATACTCAGTATGATTTCAGTCTTCTAACATTTATTGAGGCTTGTTTTATGGCTTAGCATATGGTCTATCTTGGGGAATTGACCATGTGTCCTCAGAAGAATGTGTAACCTGCTGATTTGGGTTGAAATGTTCTTTCAATATTTCTTAGGTCTAGTCAGTTTAGTGTCGTCCAAGTCATGTATCTCCCAGTCTTTTGCCCTGTTATGTTGTCCATTATTGAAAATAAGGTTCTGAAGACTCCCAACTCTTATTGTGGAACCTTCTATTTCTCCCTTCAATTCAGCCAGTTTTGCTTCAAGTATTTTGGTGTGGGTACATATATGTGAGGTACATATGTTTATAAATGGTACATATTCCTGATGGATTAACACTTTTGTAATTATGAACTGTGTACTTGACCTCATTATTTTTGTTTTAAAGTATATTTATCTGATATTAATATAGCCATGTCAGATTTTCTATTGGTACTGTTTATATAATACCTTTTTTCATTATTTTACTTCCTACTTATTTCTGTCTTTAAGTGTAAAATGTGTCTCCTGCAGACACAATGTCACCTAAACAACTGTCTTTAAAAAAAAATTAAAGCCGAATTATGATAGTGTTTTAATAGACAAGCCTGAAAAAAGCAACCATTTTTTATATAAAAACAGTAGGCACTTGGGGTTCACACATTTCTTGACAATTGTAAGCAATCTTTAAGGGCCATGACAAGTGGTTTTACTTTGTTTTGCTTTGCTTTGTTTTGTTTTGTTTTGCTGAGCCACAAATGTAACAACCATTTTAGGGAGGCTAGTGTGTATGACTAGACCTCTTAACACAATTTAACTTAGCAGATTTCTAGACTGCAGGATTTCACAAACTGTTCTTTTTTTAATTGGAAGGATAGATGGGCCAAGGGTAACTCTTATGTTGCCAAATAATTATCTCAAATAAATAAATAAATAAATAACTGCCACCTACCACCTCCATAATTTTCTAACTTACTGGCCATAAACTGAATTTGGAAGGGTATATTCTCTTTTAAAAAGACAATTTTTCTTCTTTCCCCCCCACTCGTGGTTGGCAAAATCTTTATTTTAGTTTCACACTGATTCCCAGAGCTGTGGTGTGATCATTAGCCTGCCATCTAATTGAGTACCTTTGGCCCCAGCCTCTGTGTTACTATTCACCATTCCTTACAAGTTGCCATGATACTGGAATTATCGAGAAGTGTCACACCTGCATTCTGTTGAGGGAGAGGGCCATTGAGCAAGATAAATCTTACAGGAATGTTGAAAAAACTTAAAAACAAATGTAATATACAAGAAGAAGACAGGGGCACCTGAGTGAGACAGTCAGTTCAGCATCTGCCTTCAGCTCAGGTCATGATCCCTGGGTTCTGAAATCGAACCCCACATCAGTCTCCCTGCTCAGCAGGTAGCCTCCACCTCTCTCTACGCTCTGCCTACTGCTCCCCCTCCTCGTGCGCGCTCTCTCTCTCTCTCTCTTGCTCTTAAATGAAAAAATAAAATCTTTTTTAAAAAAAGAAGAGGAAGTAACTGTTTATGGAACTGTTTTAAGCATTATTACCAAAGGTGAGGTATCTTCTAAATATAAAAGCAGCATGTCCTACCAGGCATTAACATTTTCTGTTTTATACGATTTTATTTATTTTAGAGAGAGAGAGAGAGCAGGGGGAGAGAGCAGAGGGAGGGGCAGGAGGAGAGAATCTTGAGCAGACTCTACGCTGACTGTGAAGTGTGACACCAGGCTCAATCCTACAACCCTGAGATCATGACCTCAAGAACTCAAGAGTTGGACATTTAACCAACTGAGCCACCCAGGTGCCCCAACATTTTCCATTTTAATGAATGATGTGAATTTTAAGACATGGTTGTCATTCGTTCTTGATGATTACATATGTGGTCATAAATAAATGTGATTAGTATTTAAAATATGTATCATAAAGACGTTAAAATAATATGACAAAAGTGGGAAGAATATTAATAATATAGGATCACTTGACATTCTCTACATCTTTATTCTGTATATTTATTACATAGGAAAGGCTGCTTTCCATTTTTTCTCTCTTATCATAAGCCTCTTTTTAGATGCATTTTACATGCAATACTGTTTTCATTTTTGTTTTCTAAATATTCATCCATTTATTAAGTGTGGTCTCCTGAGTCCAAGAAATGAATTTATGATCTTCATACTAGTATCCAAGAATAGAAACTAATTAATGTCAAACATATTATACATAAAAGACTCCTTTTTTGAAATGTTTAGTTACAACTTCCAGAAAGAGGGCAAAGTTCAAACACTGAGTAAGAAAATAAATTGCTATTTATACTGAAATTTGTCTAAATACATGATCCAATGAAAGATAACTTCTCCACACACGAGTCTTATTTTTGAATTAAGCCAGAAAGAACATTCTGATGGGTTTTGAAGAATGAGTTATATCATATTAGTTAAATTATTCATAAACTTTTTTGAATGGGAAAAATTTTTTAAATCCTATCCAAAAATCAATAGGCATACATGTGGTGGGTGCTTTTCACCTTATCCTCTAACCAACCCTGTCGTATAAATATAATAATTTCTGTTTTACAGAAGAGAAAACTGTGTTACCAAATGGCTAAGTAATGTTTCAAATTCATATATTTTTCAGTCTCATTTGTCCTTTCTTATTCATTTTATTTATTTGTATTCTACTGAAGAATTCTTTGGAGATTTGTAATTAAAGTCACATCTATGCGACACAGCTGAGATTCAAACTGACTTTACATCCACTTAATTTTCACCATACCTCTTTCAAATATGGTCTGAAATTTATGAAATAAACCAGAACAACACCTAATTTCCTAAGTTTAACTACGAACTACTTCAAGTGAACACATTTTAATTTCAAACGGTATAGGTTAAAATTTAAAAAAAAAATAACATATAGTGGGAAAAAAATCGGTGTTTGAAATTTTAAAAATCTGTGTTCCAACCCTTTGTCCAATACCTATTAAGCAAAAAAGTTAAAACAAATCACTTGATTTTTATAAAATTTACCTCTCTTTTATAACATGTAGTTAATTTTTTTTTACATGTAGTTAATTTTTAAAAATAATAATAGTAATAAAATATGCCTAATGCTTCTGCTTTATAGTATTGTTTGGCGGAACAAAAAACATACATTACATTTCTGTGCAAGTTGTAAAAAATTACCAAAGAAGTTCTAACTCTCGGAACATGACAAGAAAACATTCAAAATTTTAGTTGCATTAATCTCAAAAGAACTAGTTCAAATAAACCCTATAATCTGAAATTTTATATTATATAATTTATTTCATATTAAAATGAATAACTGAAATCTACTTGGTATGTGTTCATCACAGGATATAACTAAAGGGAAGTATTTATAAAACATATAGAGAGAGGATTTGAAGGCATTAACAGCCATTTACTCAGTATCTATTATGTATGATGCACTGGCTTGATAATGGAGTTAGACTATACAGGTAACATTCTGATTTTACAAAGGTAAATAAAATTCAGCCTCCAAAATTAATGAGATAGTTATCTAGTGGATTAATAAAACAAAGAAATTGTTAACTCTAATACAATGTGAATAGTGCTAAAATGAAATGGAAAGTTTACTGACTTAACCCAATTCTTAATCTACTTTCATTTCATATTTTTATCATATATAATTCTTCTGATCCTTCAGAGGCCATTATCTCTGTAACTACTAGTTATTGATTCCTAAATAAATCCAATGTATGCAAATTAATACAGAATTCATTGAATTAAGTATCTCCAAGTAGAGACTAATATTATTTGGTATGATCAACAACAACTGGCAAGAAAAGCAAATTTCCTGTCAGCAAGGTGATTTAGAATGGTTCGGGGTCATCAGACTTCTGCTCTATTTCTTTATGCTTTTCACACATTGTAAATCCTATAGGCCACACCTGTATCTCAGAGTCAACAACTCTGAGGCATTTATGTATCCGGGGGCTGCAAAATGATCTGAAACTAAATGGACATTTTCAATAGAACTAGATGTTTCCTGCAGTTAAAAAAAAAAAAAAAAATTCACACAGCAACCACCACCTTAAGGGCACACAACAAAAGCTAGGACATTTTGCAAACCTGGGAGACTTCCAGAGTAGATTTGCTATAGTCTTCCATCATATAAAAAGGTCAGAAAAATAAGGAGTTAAAATCAGAATGTTTTTATTCAATTTAAGTACCATCTGACCACAAATGCTCTGTCTGCATGAGAAAATTGAAGAAATAAATCAGGATTCTTTCTCTTAGTGGCTGTTTTCATTGACCAGCACTTGGTAATATGACTCAAGGCCTGGATTGAATTTCACTTTGGGGAAATTCATTTATCATGATTCCAAAGGCAGGTACAGCTGCCATTTGGTTTCAGCACAAAAAAGAAATTACTAATCCAGTGTGATTTGTTTTATTTTGATGTGTGAAGGGCAAAAACCACAATAGTGTACTCTTCTAGATATGGTGCTTCTGTATCAAGATTTTTTAATTTAATAATAAGATATTTGGTAAAATATTTGGCCACATATAGCTGGTAGTAATAATGGGGTGTTTCTAAAACACACTAATTATTTCAGTACCAATATTATACATCATGCTGTTCAGCATACACTGAACCTATTATGGTGATAAAGGGAAAAAGTCAACTAAAACACTGGAGTGAAAAATTCATTGTTTTCTATTTTAAAATCTATTGCACTCATTCATCAGCATACACTGAATGCCTACTTTATGAAAGGCACTGTGATAGGTGCTGGAAGTACTAAAGTGAATAAGGTGAAATACTAGCCTTCATAGTCCACTTTGTATAGAATATTGGGAAGACAAACATGAACAGTTAATACCTACTATAATAATATAAGTGGCTAATGGGAATGAAATGGATAAAGTGTTAAACAGAACACCATTTTCTTTTCCTGTAAGCTCTGTGAGACTCAGGATGTCTCTGAGGATCTCCAGGTAGTAGTCATCTCTTATAAGCAATAACAGATTCTAGTGAAGTTTGGAGACTAAATTCTGGCATTTGGGATCCAGAATCTCCACTAACTGCATGATTTGAGGCAATAACTTCACTTTGTGACTCAATTTGGATCTTAAAATTAGAAAGGAACGGTACCTATCCCTGCTGGGTAGTTGTGAAGATAAAACAAGACAACATATAAGAAAACGCATTACAAGAAAATACCCTGTAAACTGATACAGATGCCATTTGTTGTTACTTGTTGGTTATTATTAATGAATCCTCTGGGCCAAATAAATAAACCCTTTATAAAAAAGTTAGCCATCCAAAAGGGAAAAAAGCCATAAATCTTGGAAAACAGGACTTCCTGCCTTCCTTCCCATGAGAAAACTATCTGAACAACAGTTTCAATTTATCCCTAACCCTGTAAACACAAATACACCAGACCTAATTCAAAATTATGAGATTGGAGAAGCCTCTGTCCTAGGCCTTATGGTCGCGACTCAGGGCAAGTGTTTTAATCTCTCTGAATCTCAGTTTCTATACCCGGAAAATGGGAATAAAAATACTGTATGGAACTGGAATTGTAGAGTCACCAAATGAAATGGAGTGCATAAAAACAGGAGGCCCTGTGCCAGGTTCACAGTAGGTCCTCTCGAAATGTTAATCAGTTCCATCACCAAAACAATAAGGGTCCTGAAATTATCATTAACTCTAATTTAATTAACCAATTACCCTTTACTATTGATGAGTTTTGCACATCAACTAAATCAGCATTTGCATTTTGACACTTTTATTTCTAATTATGTATAATTGGCTGCGCTGCCTGTGAATAGGAAAGAGGCCTGGGCACATTACAAAGCTACAAGTGCGGAAACCAGCTGCCCCACCACTGCCACCACCACCACCACCATGCCAGGAAATAAACACCTTGGCCCTCGCTTTCCTCCCTTCACAACTCAGACCCAAATCCCAGGCTTGCCAGAATAGATGTGATCGGCAGAACCTAAACACATCCAGAAATGTAACCACAAGGGAATCTTGGAAATGAAATGTTCTGCTTTCCAGGCTCTTGAAAACAGGAAGGATACTAAACAGGACCTAGAATATACAAAAGTTAGACCATTCTTAATATCTGCCATGAACACTGTAAAATATTGAACTATGCATTCTATATTTTTTGGATGTTTTTTGGAAGGGAGGGACAAAAAAGATTTGCAACTAGAATACGTCCACTTTGTTAATAAAGTAGCACACTTAACAACCAATGAACTTAAAGTCAAAGACCTCAAGTTGAAGACCTAGAAGTCCAGAGCTTGCTCTGCCACTAATTAGTTTTTGGACTTAAGTAAATCCATGTGGTTTACAGAAACTTAATTTCCTCCACGGACAAAATTAGGAGATTAAACTCCATGATTGCTGAGGAAGTATCATTTTTATAATATGCTAATGTCTATATTGTTGTTCTTGGCATAAATAACTTTTTCTATTTGATTAAAACTGATACACAGGCTCTTAGTATTTTTATGAAAAGAATGTCATTCCAATTAATTCTAATTGGGGTGTATACAGAGGCAGATAAGAACAAGCATCATGTTTTCCCCTGCTCAAGAGGTTTATAGATTCCACAACTTAACTAAAGAACCCTCCTGAAAACTCTATTATACTTTTTTCCTCCCCATCTCTTCAAGGCCCTTTGGAAAATAATTAGTCCTTTTATCCTCTTAACTACCTTCCAAACTCCCACAGCAGATACTGAGATGCTAAAGGTAATCATTTTACTGAATGTCATGGTGTTTGGGAAGCCAAGGCAGTGGATAGGCCCTCTCAACCCAAGGTATTCTTGCCATGCAGCAACACGCCAACTGGACCTGGGCTCTGCAAGATGGGTTTCTATGGTAACTCCAATTTTTCACCCCTTCATATATTCCTCCTTATAAATTCCTAAAGTATTACAATAACACCTGTTTTTAGTCTGCTTGGGCTGCTATAACAAAATACCATAAGCTGGATGGCTTAAATAATTAATATTTATTTTTTTACAGATCTGAAGGCTGGGAAATCCAAGATCAAGGTTCCAGGATATCTAGTGTCCTGTGAGAACACTCTTCTCGATTTGTAGGCAGCTGTCTTTTCATTGTATCCTCATATGGCAAAGAGCAGAGATCATCCTTCCTGTATCTAAGGGCACTAATTCTATTCATGAGGGCTCTACCCTTATGACCTAAATACCTTCGCCAAGTTTCACATATATTACAAACACTTTGTAGGTTAGGGTTTCAACATATGAATTTGGGGGTAGGGAAAGGACGTGAGCACAAAACTTCCTTGATGTTGACCCCATTTAAGATCTAAAACTCTGATCGTTTGAAAGAAAATTAACAAACACCATTTCTCATTACATTTAGATTATTTATTCCTTTACATTCCCTTCCATTATCAATGAAAACAAGATATCCTAAGTAAGTCTTTTAAGACATGAAAACAGCTGAAAGTGAGCAGCTTCTCTTGGCAACAAATTTTTAGTGTTCATGAGGTATGCAAATTTTTGAAGAGCTCATTGTTATATCTTTAAATAGTAAGAATACACTGCTTAAATTATTCTAGTTAAATCATATTTAGAAGGAAATTCTGAAAGCTCCCAGGAAGCACTCTTCCTTCTATCATTATGAAAAGTGTTTATTAGAACAGTAGTAGTCACAAGGTTTTCAGATTTTTAAAAATTAAAAGTTAAACTAATTTTAAGTAGTTTGATACCATTATAGATACCACCCCTCCAAAGCCAGTGAAATTAACTCCAATTTACATATATATATATTTTGAGAGAATTATAGCTTCAAATGCAATTGAAAGAAATAATACAGAGATCTCACGTACCCTCTATGCAAAAGTAACGTCTTCAAAACCATAGTATAATTTCACAAGGATATTGACACTGATACAGTCAAGACACAGAAATATTCTTTCACAAGGAGGATTCTTCCTGTAACTTTAATAGCAACAATGACTTCCCTCTTCCATTCTGCCTGCTGTCTTTAACTGGGAATCAATTATCAGCTCTCTATTTCTACAGTTTTGACATTTAAAATTTGTTGTACAAATGGAATCATACAATAGGTAACCTTTCAGTATCTGGATATGCACACAGATTATTGGCTCATCCTGCCATGCCATGGTATGGATGTGTCACAGTATGTACAGCCATTCACTTGTTGAAGAATATCTGGACTGATTCAGTTTTTGGCTATTATGAACAAGGTTTTGTGCGAACCTGCCTTCATTTCTCTGAGATAAATGTCCAAGAGTGCCATTGTTTGTTTAGTCATATGGTAGCCGCCTGTTTAGTTTTTAAGAAACTGTTAAACTGTCTACCTGAGTGGCCAGACCATTTTGCATTCTTACCAACAATATGCAAGCAAGTGAATCAGTTTTTTGACATCTTTGTCAGAATTTGGTGGTGTCACTATTTTTTATTTCAGCTACTCTGACAACTGTATAGTGATGGCTCATCATGGCTTAAATTTTAATTTCCCTGATAGACAGTGATATTGAATCAACTTTTCATGTGCTTATTTGCCACTTCCATACCCTCTTTGATGAAGTGTCTCTTTATGTCTTTTTCCCACTAACTGAACTGTTTCTTTTTTTACTGTTGAGCTTTGAGCATTCTTAATGGAGTCTAGACAAAGTATTTTATCAGATATGTCACTTGCAAATATTTCCTCCACCTTTGTAGTTTGTCTTTTTCCTCTTTAACAGGTTCTTTCACAGAACAAAAGTTTTTAAGTTGAGTTTATTATTATTTCTTTTATGGGTTGTGTTTTTGATGTTAAGTCTAAGAACTATTGGCCTAGCCCTAAACCTTGAAGATTATTTCATATTTTTCCCTAAAAATTTTACAATTTGACATTTAACTTCATGATTCAATTTAAACTTAGTTGATATAGGGTATAAGGTTCAGACTGAGGTTCAATTTTTTTTTCCTTTGGATGTCTAATTGTTCCAGCACATTTGTTAAAAAAGCTATCCTTTCTTCATTGAATTGCTTTTGCACACTTGTCCAATGTCACTTGGGCATATTTGTGTGGGTCTATTTCTAGGTTCTCTATTCTGTTTCAATAATCTCTCCTTCTGCCAATACCACCCAATCTTAATTACGAACCTATGTAGTAAGATTCCTCCCACCTTTTTCTTCTGTTTCAAAATTTTTAGCTTTGTAAATCATTTTCAATTCCATATGAATTTTGGAATAATTTTGTCTGTATCTGGAAAAAGTCTTGCTGGGATCTTAATAAGAATTATGTTACACCAATTTGGGGAGAAATGATATCTTTATTATGTTGAGTCTTCCAATCCAGGAACACTTATTTATGTCATTTTCTTTCTTTCATTATATTTTAATTTTAAGCCCACAAGTTCTGTATTAATATGTTTTGTTAGATTTACACCCAAATATTTTATTTTTGAATGACTAAAAATCATATTGTATTTTTAATTTTTATGTCCACATTTTTATTGCTAGAACATAGAGATATAGTATTTTAAAGTGTTAATCATGCATCCTATCACCTTCTTGTACTCACTGATTTGTTCTAGCTATTTTGAGGGGTTTTGTTTCTTTGGCAGTTTGGTTTTGGTTTTGGCTTGTAGATTCCTTGGAATTTTCTATGTAGACAATTATGTCATCTGTGAATAAGAACAGTTTTAAATTTTTTGCTTTCCAATCTGTATGCCTTTTATTGTTTTTTCTTTCTTTATAGTACTGGCTAGCACTTCCAGTACTATGTTGACTAAGAAAGGTGTGAGTGAGTACGTTTTCTTTGTTCCTGATATTAGGGGGAAAGTATTCAGTGTTTAACCATTAAATTATAATGTTAAGTATAGGTATTTTGTGGATCTGTTTATTTGAACAAGAAGAATTTGTCTTTTTCAACCTCGTGATATAAGATACTGCAACAGATTGAATATAGAAGCACATATAAGAATCTAGCTGCCTTCTATTAAAGGGATTTGAAAAATTGTAGAAAAAAAAACTACTCTTTGACTTTATGTTTTGGAAACTAAAGTAATTGCTTGTAAAAAAACACTCAACGTTACTTTTTAATAAATTAATAAAGAAATGTTTTAAATTTTATCAGGATTAATATCTGATATGGTAAATATCAATAGATATACCACATATAAGCAGAAAACTCCTTGGGGGTCCTCAATAAATTTTAAAAGTGCAAAGTAGTCCTGAGACTAAAAAGTTTTAGAACTGTTGCTATAGGTTGACAGAAGTCTTTACATTTTACTAGCATTGAGGTTTAATTTCTAGTATTTGTCTGACATGTAGGAATGTTACCAGAGACATAATTTCTATAAGTTTGTGTATAAGACAGTTACAGGGAATTTTTATATGCTTCTTGTTGACTTTTCCTTAAAAGTCTGTCTGTTGACTGGGAACTTTCTCTTTCAGCCAACAAAGAACAACACAACCAAAAATGAAAATTTACTTTTGAGGGCACCTGGCTGGCTCAGTGGTTAAGTGTCTACCTTCAGCTCAGGATATGATCTCAGGGAGCTTCTCCCTCTCCCTCTGCCTGCTGCTCCTCCTGCTTGTGCTCTCTCTGTCAATAAAATCTTTAAAGATAAATTCTTTTTAAAAAATTACTTTTGGGGGGCACCTGGGTGGCTCAGTGGGTTAAAGCCTCTGCCTTCAGCTCAGGTCATGATCCCAGGGTCCTGGGATCAAGCCCCACATCGGGCTCTCTTCTCGGCAGGGAGCCTGCTTCCTTCTCTCTCTCTCTCTCTGCCTGCCTTTCTGCCTCCTTGTGATCTCTATCAAAAAAACAAATAAACATTTAAAAAAAATTACTTTTGGAAACTTTACATAGTTATACATACAACCAACAAATATTGAATGTTTATTTTGTGCGGTTGGTTTATAGTGTTAAAGAAAACAGACAGAAATCTTTGCTTTCATTGACCTCAACTTCTGGTTGCAGGAAGAGGAAAATAAGCATGTACATGATAGGACAAGGAGGCGTGGAAATCTATAGCCCATTGGGGCCTCCCTTGCTCTGGGGCTGAGAAGTCCTGGCCTAAGGAAACCTCTTCTGGGATTACTGCCAACATAAAGAACACTTCAGCTGATAGGGTATAGATATTAATAAGAACATGTATTTCATCATTGGATGAAAGTACTTTACTTCACTTTTCCTTGATCCATCTTCTTTTGCTTTGCCTTGTTCTTTACCAAGCTTGGAACATTATTGTCCAGGTTTCTTCTTATAAGTACTAAAATATGTATTATTGCACTAGAGTGTTTTACTGACTTCTACACTTAGGAGAGTTTAAAAAAAAAAAGATATTCATTTACATCAGGAAGTTATCCATCAACTTTTTCTTATCCTCTGACGGTTTTAATGATGATACAACAAACAGCCCCACATTTTTTGTAAATAAAAATAGCAATCTTATGAAGAATGTGTTTCCTGCTGACTGTGAGAAACAAGGTCCTAGGTGACATGCCGGCTTTCATTTGTTTGCATTCTGCCTTGTCTTGAGATAAGAAAGACTGGAAATCACTCCTGTCACAGCCAACCAGGGCCAATGTCACAGCACAGGGAATCCCGCAAGAATCCGCAATGTGGCAAGTCATACTGTGCAGAAGGCTTCTTGGCTTAATAAGCAACTGTCTTGAAGTATCCCAACAAGTTGTGTTTTGTTGTTGTGCATTTGTTAATATAATCATCTTTTTCTTTTTCATTTCTGGAATAGCCTCAGGAAAAATGTTATTTCTTCCAGTGATGTTCTTGTCTGGTGGATGAGACTTACATGTTTATAACACTTCCTTAACTCTGCAAACATCATCACTAAGTACTTGCAAGTGTTTAATTATGTGAATGAGAAAATTTAAAGTGATAATAATTTGGCATAATACAAGCAATAAAAAGAATGTTGTTAAAAACTGCTCCTAACTGGTCACTTTCCTTTTTTTTTTTTTTTTTTTGGAAGATTTTATTTATTTATTTGACAGAGCTTAGGAGCACAAGCAGGGAAAATGGCAGAGGGAGAGGGAGATGGAGAAACAGAATCTACACTGAGCAGGGAGCCCAATGCAGAGCTCAATCCCAGAACCCTGGAATCATGACCTGAGCCAAAGGCAGATGCTTAACTGACTGAGTCACCCAGGTGCCCTGGTTCTCTTTCTTTTAAAAGAATAATCACAATGATCTACATTTTTACTATCCCCCAATTTTCTTCCTTCAAGAGATGAACGGATAAAGAACATATGGTCCACATATATGATGGAATATTACATAGCCATCAGAAAGGATGAATACACAACTTTTGTATCAACATGGACAGAACTGGAGGAGATTATGCTGAGTGAAATAAGTTAAGCAGAGAAAGTCAATTATCATCATATGGTTTCATTTACTTGTGGAGCATAGGAATAACATGGAGGACATTAGTAGAAGGAAAGGAAAAGTGAATTGGGGTAAATTGGAGGGGGAGACAAAGCATGAGAAACTGTGAACTCCAAAAAACAAACTGAGGGTTTTGGATGGGAGGGGGTTGGGGGATGAGCCTGGTGGTGGGTATTAAGGAGGGCATGTATTGCATGGGGCAGTGGTGTGATGCATAAACAATCTTTCCTCACTTTCTACAACTAAAGCAGCCTTCCTCTTACCTTTCTTATATTCTTCTTTTCCTCAGAAACACAGCATTGTCAGTGATTTCTTGCTTAACTAAATTTTCTTATATATTCATTTTATATATATATATATATATATATATAATTATGTGGAGTTCAGATATTTGCTTGAATATATTTAGATATAAACTACATTAAGTGAATATGGCCCAATGGAAATAAAGTTTGTTTTTTTTTCTTTTCTGTTGATAAAGTTTATGTCATTGACTACTCTTTCAAAAATGATCTGAAGTTATGTCCAATTCCATGTCAGCCACTAAACACGTTTCTGTATTTAAATGCCCAGTGTTCATAACACATAATAAACATGCCTTATTTACATGGTTATGCAATTAATTCTCTACAATCACTATTTTCATATTGCACTCAAAGAATTCCTAAGATGTGTCCTATTGTGACCCTATGGTGTGAAAACAGAAATTCAAATAGCATAAACTCCAAGCCTACACCCTGTAATTCTTATTTTTAAATATTGGACTTTTACAGAAGATTTCATTTAAAGGAGTTGTAAAGCACTCCTCAGGCATAAACTAGGAAGATAAAAAGATATTTTCCTAAAATTAACCTATTTATTTAACAGCAGGCAATGTGTTAGATGATAAATTGGCAACTCAGAATTCATTTAAATAGTATTGGCCCAAATTAGAAATTCTCAAACTTTTTCATTTCAGAACCCCTTGAAATAACCTTTAAAAATTCTTTTTTTTTTTTAAAGATTTTATTTATTTGACAGAGAGAGAGATCACAAGTAGGCAGAGAGGCAGGCAGAGAGAGGAGGAAGCAGGCTCAGTGTTGAGCAGAGAGCCCGATGCAGGGCTCGATCCCAGGACCCTGAGATAGTGACCTGAGCCAAAGGCAGAGGCTTAACCCACTGAGCCACCCAGGCGCCCACCTTTAAAAATTCTTAAAGACCTTAAAGAGCCTGGGGCAGCTGGGTGGCTCAGTTGGTTGAGTGTCTGACTCTTGATTTTGGCTCAGGCCTTGATCTCAATATTATAGGTTTGAGCCCTATGTTAGACTTAACACTGGGCAAAGAGCCTACTTTAAAAAAAAAAAAAAAAGGATCTGAAGGAGCTTTTTTTATTAAAAATTATTTTAATTTTCGAGGAAATTTCAAAATATTTATTAGTAATTCATTTTAAAAGTAATAAATGCAGTGCATGTTAACATACATAAAATATTTTTCTGAAAAATAATTACCTTTTCAAAACAAAAAATTAGTGACATTATTTTGCACTTTTGCAAATCTCTTCAATATGTGAATAATAAAAGGCTGCTGGATTCCTAAGTCTGTTGAGAGAATGTGTCGTGTAGTTTCTAAAAAAATACCACTAAATGCTGATGAAAAGCAAAAATGGCAAATAATATCTTAGCATAATTTTGAAAGTTTTGACCCTACGGATTCAATGAAAGTGTTTAAAAGGGTTCCTGGGAGTGCCTAGCCACACTTTAGGAACCATTAACCTAAGGGCGCTTGGGTGGCGCAGTCTTAAGTTGCTAGCACTTGATTTGGCTCAGGTCATGATCTGAGTCCTAGGATCAAGCCCTATGAAGGGCTCCATGCTCAGCAGGCAGTCTGCTTGAGGATTCTTTTTCTTTCCCTCTTCCTCTGTCCCTCCCCTTGTTTGTGCATTCTGTCTCTTTCTCTCTCTCACTCTAAAATAAATAAATAAATCTTAAAAAAAAAAAAAAAACACTGACCTAAGAGTTATTGCAGGAAAATCATTGACATAGAAAATTATAGAAAATAATATATAATGGAGAATAATTTCAAAAAAACACAAGTATTTGTTGTAACTTTAATAGTACAGATATATAAGCTCTGAAATTAAGACTATCCTATTTGTAGATGACGTATGATTTTCTGCATAGGACATCACAAAGACAATACAAAAAAACTCTGGACTTATGAAGTTAATTCAACAAGGTTGCAAGGTTACAAGATCAGCACAAAAAAAATGACTCACATTTCTACATGCTAAGCACACATATATGGAACCCAAAATTTAAAATATAGATATCATTTATAATATCAAATACAAGTATTACATTTACTTTAAAGAAAATGAAATATTTATGTATAGGACCTCTATACTTAATATGTTGATGAAAGAGATTAAATAAATAATAAATAGAGACATATACTGTGTTCATGAATTCAAAGATACCACACAGTAAAGGTGTCAATTCTCTTGAAATTGATTATAGGTTTAACTCAATTCAAACCTAGCAAGTTTCTCTTGTAAACATAGACAGTCTTTTTCTAAAAAATATTTCAAAAAGCAAAAGAATTTCTAAAATAATTTTTAAAAGGAAGAATAAAGTAAAAGGAATTACTCTACCCAGTGTTAAGGCTGACTATATAGCTCTGGTCCTAAAGCCCATGTAGTATTGGCAGAACAGATCAATGGAATACAATAGAGAACCTAGAAATAGTCCCACATAAATATGTCCAAATGATTTCGACAAAGATGAAAAACCAATTCAGTGAAGGAATGTAGCCTTTTCAACAAATGGTGCTGAATCAATTAACCACTGGCAGGAGAAAAAAAAAAAAAAGAGCCTTGTCCTAAACCTCACACCTATACGAAAATTAACTGAAAATGGATCATAAATTTAAGTGTAAAAAAAATACAACTATGAAATTTTTAGGAAACAACAAAAGAGAAAATCTTTGGAATTTAGAGATATGCAAAGAGTTCTTAGACTTGACACCAAAAACACAATCATAAATGGAAAAATTTATATATTGGACTTTAAAATTAAAAACTGTGCTCCTCAAAAGACCCTGTTACAAAAATACATAAAATAGCTACAGATTGGGAGAAAATCTATCTGACAAAGGATGTATATCTAGAATATATAATTAACTCCCAAAATGCAAAAGTAAAAAAAAAAATCAATTAGAAAATGGGGAAAAGACATGAAGACACATTTCACCAAAGAGGGTATAGAGGCAAAAGAGCACATGAAAAGATGTTCTATTAGTCATTAGGGGAATGCAGATTTAAGCCACATGAGGTATCATTACATAGCTATTAGAATGGCTAAAATAAAAATGATGGTACAGCCACTCTGAAAAATAATTTGGAAGACTTTTTTCTCAAACTAAGCATACATTTACAGTTCAATCTAGTAATTGCGCTCTTGGACATTTATCCTTTAAAAATGGGAGTTTAGGGGCGCCTGGGTGGCTCAGTGGTTTAAGCCTCTGCCTTCCACTCAGGTCCTGATCTCAGGGTCCTGGGATCCAGCCCCACATTGGGCTCTCTGCTCAGCAGGGAGCCTGCTTCCCTGCTTCCCCCTCTCTCTCTCTGCCTGTCTCTCTGCCTGCTTGTGATCTCTGTCAAGTAAATGAATAAAAATCTTTTTAAAAAATAATATAAAGATGGGAGTTCAAGTTCACACGAAAATCTGTACATGGATGTTGGAAGTAGCTTTATTTTTAACAGCCAAAAGTGAGAAACAGCCCAGATGTTCTTCAATGTGTAAATGGCTAAATAAGCTGTAGTACCTCCGTATCATAGATTGCTACTCAACAGTAGAAAAGAACTCATCACTGACAGACTAACATGGATTGATCTCAAGGGAATTACACAGAATGAAAAAGCCCATTTCACAAGGTTATATACTGTATAATTCCATTTATAGTCCTGAAATTGTATAATTATAGACAGGTAGAATGGATTAGTACTTGCCACGCTCTAGGCATGAGAAGGAGAGGGATAGTGTGTCCATAAATGGTAGCATGAGCAAGCCGTTTGGTGATGGAACACTTTTTTATCTTGGTTGTCAGGACAGTTACACAAATCTGCAGAAGTGATAAAATTGCATAGAACTACACACACACACACACACACACACAAGAGAGTACGTGTCAAACTGATGAAATCTGAATAGACTCTGTGGATTATATCAACATTAATTTCCCGGTTTTGATACTATACTGTACTTACAAATGATGTATCCATTGGGGGGAAACTGGGTGAAAGGTATATGGTGCCTCCCTATACACTTTCTTTTTGCCACTTCCTATGAATCTATGATTATTTCAAGGTAAAGAGTTAAAAGATACATATAACTAAGCCCAACAAATGCCCTCAATGTAAAGACTATATAAATATACATAGGAAGAAAAAGAAAAAAACCCTCCAAGTTTGTGAGTAACTGATAAATGGATCATGTTACGGAGCCCAGTGGGGCCAGGAAAGGATATTGACATTTTAAGCACTGCATGGAGTGACTGAATAAACTCATAACTGGACTTAAGCATGTGATTGGTTACTTGGTTTAGTTCCTTTGTCAGCTATCATTCAAGTCTACTGGAGGCAATTTTCTCTAACCTCAAAAATCTTTGGCCAATTTTACACTGACCCAATCACACAATTATGCATTCATAGTTTTCAGGTCAAACTCTGATGTCACCACTTAACACAATCAGAATAGCAAATTTTTTAAATCAAAAGGTCTGGTATCCTTTAAAGTTCATCCAAATGGGCTATTACTATCATAACTTAAGTTGTTAAAAACTAATCCCATAAAAATGATGAAATGTTGGAGACCAACTTTAAATTAATTTAAGTAAAACAAGTAATAATTCTGAAACTATTCCCAGGCCAGTTTACATTAATATAAGTCTGGATTCTCAGACTGGTAAACCACTGATTTCAGCATTATTTCCAGAGATAGAGTGTATTCTCTCACTCCACAGAAGTAACTGGCTAGGGCACGCCTTTGGAAAAAAATGCATTAAAAATCCGTTTTGTCTAAAATAGTGACATTTATGAATTAAACCATAAGCTATTTACTTTTCTCTCAACCAAAGGAGTGTAGAAATGCCAAAGTGTCAGGAGCTGTTCAACAAAATGATTGTGTTAACCTCAAGAGGACAAAATTAAATTTACCCATTGTGTCTTAAGACAATGAAACTTACAGTCTCTTCTGCAATTCTACAGAAGCTTTCCTTTTGAAAGAAGTACTAATTCTAATCCACATCAGTTTACAAAGTTTCTCTGAAGTGTTTTAATTCAATGCTATTTAAAGTTTAGGTGTTGCTGTTTACTTACCAGTAGACATTTCTGCATTTGTACACAGAAAAGGCTAATGTATTAAATTTGAAATTATTCTCTATTTTATGAATATGGAATTTATAATTTATAAACTTATAAAAATATAAAATTTTTATAATTTATAAAATTCCATGTTTATATTTAAAAAACATTGTTGCATGAATGAGGCATTATATTTAAGGCAAAAGTTCTACTGAAAATTTTTAAACGAGGGGCACCTAGGTGGCTCAGTCAGTTAAGCATCTGCTTTCTGCTCAGTCATGATTCCAGGGTTCTGGGATCAAGCCCTATATGGGGCTCCCTGATCAGCAGGTAGCTTGCTTCATCCTCTCCCTGGCCTTGCCTCGCACTTTCTCTCATTCTCTCTCTCTCTCTCTCTCTCTCAAATAAATAAATAAAACCTTTAAAAACAAAAACAAAATGTTTAAACTAGGTAATAAAGTCAATCCATTTCCAGTTTGGTCGGAATTTTCTAAATATGTGATTTTACAGCCAGGCTTGCTTATTTGCCTGAGACATTTCATATTATTAATTATCTTAATATTTCCATGCAAGGAAGGAATGGGACATATTTTTTGATAACAAGTAAAGTAAAGGACAAAAATGAAATCTAAAAGCATGAAAGAACAGAATTTCTACAACTTGTTATAATAAGTTCTATGGTTTAACAATAAGCATCACCAAAAGTGTGATTGTCTTGTTATTCCTTACCTTTAGAAATTTACCACCAAATATCTCATGCACTTGATAGAATATTGTGAATTTACTTTTTCATCGAAAGAAAAATACATAGAAATTTCCATACATGGGAATTTCATGGCTTTTGAATCCATTTCTTTTTATCTAAATATAATTTAAATTTAACTGGAGCTTTATAGGATGAATTATTAAAATCAGCTACTGATGAAAGTTTGAACATAAATTTTGAAAACAGACCATCACTTATTTCATTTTGGATTAAAGCTTACTGAAACTACATCTTTCTCACATTCCTGTCAATATTCCTTTGTGAGCCAATGGTACTTACAGGTACTATGAAAGGATAATATAGAAACAATTTAGGTATGAATTATCTTCTACAAGTACATAGTTATCATGCACTCTAGATTAGATGAATTAGGCAATAAGAAAACTTATTTTCACATCAAAGGCAAATTTGTATTTATGTGTTATTCAGAATGAATATATAGAGGATATGGGGAGTTGTTATTTCACTTAAAACTTTCTGTTCCTGGGGCTCCTGGGTGGCTCAGTGGGTTGAAGCCTCTGCCTTCAGCTCAGGTCATGATCTCAGGGTTCTGGGATCGAGCCCTGCATCAGGCTCTCTGCTCAGCAGGGAGCCTGCTTCCTCCTCTCTCTCTGCCTGCCTCTCTGCCTACTTGTGATCTCTGTCTGTCAAATAAATAAATAAAATCTTTAAAAAAAATAAAAAAAAAAAATAAAAGACCAGCCTATCTTGAAATATTTTTAGTTTGTTAAATTGACAGTGTAAAATAAAGAACTCATAAGTAATGGGGTACAAATAGTTTGCTGCATTGCCAAAGAGTTTCAGAAACTTCATGCATCCCGTTATCACGTGCCAACAAAGTTTATCTGTAATTACCAGATGACAAAAGCTTTACATGGTGAACTGCTGCATTGAGAGTGCTGGTTCCTCCCTTTGTCACTTCTAATGCAAAACCTCTTTCACCATAAATGAAATATGATTAGACAAAGTTTCTCCATAATACTTAGAGGGAAGAATATATGCACAATGAGTAAAATAAATGCAGCAGAACATGAGCTTCAGACTCATAATGGTTGCTTGGCAGTTAAATATGTGTATGCCATGATAATGACACTATATTACCTTCAAGAGCAAGGATATTCCTAACTATAAGAAAAAGAAATGCATATAAGTGCCAAGAAACCCATCCTTACGGTCTCAATGAGGCCCTTCCTCCCATTCCATCAATCAACCAGGCAAGGTAGGAACACTGTCCCCTGTCTCTGCCCCAGAGGCTAATGTTCCAAAGGAAGTCTGGAGTACATGCTGGTCATACCAGCAGCAGCACAGTGATACTTTCCTTGGGAATTATGGCATAATTCAATGTGAAGGATTTGGATTGCCATGATATAGAACAACCTGAAAATATTTGGCTTGGTAATGTAATCATATACGTATTCATAAGATATATGACTCTTACTTTATAATTTGAATTCATCAAGAAATGGTATTACAGTCTATTAAAATGCTCTACTTTCCCCTCACTTTTGGCAAATGTTTCTTTTTCTTACAAGAAATCAAGAGAAAAGGGTAAGGAGAAACCTATTAAAAGAAGATGGGAGCATTTCTAATCTTATTCTGAACATTTGTCAAGAAAATGTTCACTAGGTTTTACCCCCAGTGTTAACAATGTGAATTTAGAAGTCATCAGACCAATGTATAACTTCATGCAACCTTTCAAGTATAAAGAGTTTAATTTCACTTTGATATTTTCAGGGTTTCCAAATATCTCCAGAGAAAGGAAACTGATCAATAAAGCTGCCCAAATTAAGGTCACTTTTGCTGATATTCTCTGAGTATAAAGAATAAATAGGGAAATAAGAATAGACATTTTCCCCCTAAGTCTTCTAGAATAAAAATAAATCACAACACAAAAAGAAGGAAAAAACTTTTTACAAAAACGAGAATGCTTGTTTCCATAAAAATTCAATGTGACCATCAGTTCACAGTAGTTTTTAAATTATTGGTTTACTATATATAAGGAAATAGAAAAGAATATGTCACACAGTATGACAGTTTTCCTAGCAAATATAGATTATTGTGCATTCTCTGTGAAAAAGATTATCTCTGTACTTATTCCAAAGTTCTATTTTGGGGGAACCTCTGACCTCATAGATAAAGCTACATTTAGAAAAATTTTTTAAAAACAGTTAAGGAAGGGCACCTGGGTGGCTCAGTATTTTAAGTGTCTAACTTAAACTCAGGTCATGATCTCAAGGTTCTTGGGTCCAGTCCTGCATCTAGCTCTGCACTCAGCAGGGAGTCTGCTTCTCGCTCTCCCTCTTCCACTGCCCCTCCCCCTGTTTATGCTGTTTCTCACTCTCTTTTTCTCTCTCTGACAAATAAATAAAATCTTAAAAAAAAAAGAAAATTTTAAGGATTTTTTTTTTACCATATGTCTTTGATGAATTAATAAATGTCATTGGTAAAATTTAAATTCACTTTTCATTAAGCAATGGTAGGAAATAAATCAATAAATATTGTACTAAATTGAATATTCAAAAACATGGTATAGTTTTAACAAAATGTAGACATCTTTTTTCTTTATTCCTCAGTTTATTCACCCACAAAATAAGATAACAATAATACACTTGTTAATATCAGATCATTAATGTTAGTTTCAAAAGTAATATGATGTATATGAAAGCAATTCTTTTTTTAATTAACAATTCAATTATTTGGTGCCTGGGTGGCTCAGTGGGTTAAGCCTCTGTCTTCAGCTCAGGTCATGATCCCCAGGTCCTGGGATTGAGGCCGGCATCGGGCTCTCTGCTCAGTGGGAAGCCTGCTTTCCCCTCTCTCTGCCTGCCTCTTTGCCTACTTGTGATCTCTCTCTGTCAAATAAATAAAATAAACAAAATCTTTTTTTAAAAAATCCCCTTAGATCCAACAAAGTTACATTACTTTGAACTGATATCTTAGAATTTCAATTCTTGCTTGATGCTTAGTTTCAGGTAATACAAATATACACAGAGGGGAAACATATATGGCTATACATTAAACTATTCAACATTCGAATGTGTTTCAATATTGTCTTGGTATACTGAATCATGCCTTTTGAATTACAATTTTGAAAATACCAGGGCATCTCCTTTTGAAATTAGTTGATCTGCATCAGAATATTTTCAAATTATTTTTACATTTCAGGGTAGCTAAACAGATTCTTAAGGAAATGACATCTATTAGTGTCAGCGGCTCAAAATTAATTCCCTTTAATATTCACACTAGAGAGTCCATGTGGATAGACACAAGAGCTGAAAATGCTAGAGGGCTGGTTTGCTTGTTTGGATTTTGCTTTCTTTTCCATAATGAACACATAATCCAATGAGATTGTCTACACAATACAATCAAAATCAATTAAGAACCAGTACTGATTTGTTCTGCCATATTTAACTACATTAAAAGCTTATCACTATTACAACTTAATGTTTACTAACTCACTTTATTACATATTAAATGCTAAAATCTATGTTAATATAATGTTGAGATTGCATATTTGAAAATAAAGCAGGAAAGAGAAAATTCAAGGTTAAATTCTCTTAGCAAAGGTTGATTTTCTTTATTGGTTGAAGGATTCATAGTACATAAGCAGCAAAAGCCACAATTTCTTGAAGGCAAAAATATAAAGTCAGTTGAATATTTTAATTGTCTATGTAAATATGCATGTGATTTGTGTTTGCATGTGTATATATCTATTTGATAACAATTTCAGTTATAAAGTAACTTATTTGAATAATTTTAAAGCAATTTATTAACTTTCATGGACTAAATAGATTAAAATGTTAAATAATAAATAAATAAAATTTTAAAGAATTTAAAAATTATATGTTAAGTAAGATATAATTTCATTTTTTAACTGATAACAGTTGTTTTAAGATAAAATAATGAAGAATCATTGATTCAAGAGCTCCAAAGAGAATCTTTCAGAAACCATTCAAATTTAATACAAGTTTAAAATATACACATTTAAAAGTATGATAGATGGAAGTGATGATTTTGCTGAAAATTCACCAGCATGGGGCATGGAGTAGGAAGATCAAGGCAAGATGAGATGTATCAAGAAGCAAAATTTTAAACCTAAAGCTCCCTCTATCTACTTAGAAAGTCTATAAATGTGTGAGTGAAATAATGAAAGAATTCAAATAAGATTTGTTCATTTAATGGGGATATCAGTTATCTATCACCACAATAATACTACATAGCAAGCAACAAAGAAACGTCAGTGACATAAACCAAGTACTTATTGCTCATACATCTGAGGTGGTCATTATGCAGCTCTGCTGATCTACATACATCACTCACTTATTCACCTGGGATTTACTAGCTAGGTTAACCAGGTGCTCTAAATTGGCCTTAACTAGGCTCACTTAGGCTTACTTATCTTCAGGGCTTATTCCACATGTCTCTGATCCTCCATAAGGCTAGCCTAGCTTCTTAAAGCAATGGCAGAAAGTGGAAATGAGGACATTCCATTCAACCCTCTTCTAACCTCCACTGGCAAAAAGAAAAAAAAAAAAATCACATTGCTGGGCCATTGTATTCACCATTGTATTCTAGGTCCAGCCAAGTGTAATAAGGCAGGATAAAAATTAAAGACATATCTATTAGAAAAGAAAAGGCAAAACTATTCACAGATGACATAAGTTTCTACATAGAAAATCATAAGGAATCTACACAAAAAAGTTACTAGAACAAAAAAGTGAGTTTAGCAGTCACAAGTACAATTTACAAATATCAGTTGTGTTTCTTAACATCAGCAACAAGCTATATTAGATTGAACTTTTTAAAATTCCATTTTAATCGCACCTACAAATATGAAATATTTAAGGTTAAGTTTAATAAAATGTGAAACACTGTTATACTGAAAACTACAAAACCTTGCTAAGAGAAATTAAAGAAAACCTAAAAAATGCAGAGATATGACATGTTTATAAATAAGGGGACACAATATTTTAAGATGTCAATTCTTCCCGAGGCGCCTGGATGGCTCAGTGGGTTAAAGCCTCTGCCTTCAGCTCCGGTCATGTCCCCAGGGTCCTGGGATAAAGACCCTCATCGGGCTCTCTGCTTGGCAGGGAGCCTGCTTCCCCCTCTCTCTCTGCCTGCCTCTCTGCCTACTTGTGATCTCTGTCAAATAAATACAAAAATTAAAAAAAAAAAGATGTCAATTCTTCCCAAATCGATCTCTTGAAGCATTCTAAATCAAATTGATCCACAGTTACATCACCAGTAAAAAATACAAATGGTTTTTCTGAAGACATTCGTAAGCTGATTCTAAAATTTATAAGCAGCAGAACTAGAATAAACAAAATAATTTTTTAAAAAATAAACAAGTTTGGAGAACCCATACTAAGTGATTTCAAAAATTATTACAAAGACATAACACTCAAAATAATTTGGTATTAAGGTAAGGGTAAAAAGGATCAATGGGATATAAGTAAGAGCCCAGACAGACCCACATTAATTTTAAGCAAAAGTGCCAAGTAATTCAATGAGGAAAAGACAGCCTTTTCAAAAATAATGCTGGAACAATCAGATGTCCATATGCCCAAAGGAAAAATAAGAACAAAATCTGACCCTTACCTCACATCATCTGCAGAGAAATGAACAAAAAATAATAAACATAAATCTAAAATCTAAAACTAAAACTTCTAGAAGGAAACATAAGAAAATCTCTGTGTTATTAAGTAAATATTTCTTAGTTTGGAATTCCTCAAAATTAGAAACTTTTGTTCTTTAAAATATACTGTTAAAAAAAAAATGAAATGGCATCCAGAGACTAGGAAAATATCTATCTGATAAAGGGCAATACTCAGAATTTGTAAACTCTTATAACTCAATAATAATAAACTAAATTAAGAAGTAAGCAATAAGCACATGAAAAATGTTCATCATTAGTAATTAGGGAAATAGAACTTCAAACCCCAGTGAAAATACCACTACACATTCACTAGACTGACTGAAATTTGAAAGGCTGATAATATCGAGTGTTGGTATTGGAGAATGTAGAAAATATGGAGCACTAATATATTGCTGGTAGAAATGCAAAATAATACAACCATATTTGGAAAACATTTTAGCAATTTCTTTCAAAGTTAAATTTACATTTACCATATAAGCCAACAGTATCAATTCTAGGTTTTTACCAGAAAAAAATAAAACTCTGTCCACACAAAGAATTTTACTTGAATGTTCACAGCAGAATAATTTAAGCCATAATAGTATAAAACTGAAGCAACCCAATTATCCATCAACTGGTAAATGAATGAACAAAATATGGTTTATTTATCCATAAAATGGGATACTAATCAGCAACAAAAAGTAAATAACTATTGTACAACATCGTGGATGAATCTTAAAAACAATATGCTAAATGGAAGAAGTCAGCCACAAAAGACTATGTACTATTTAATTCCATTACTATAGAATTCTAGAAAAAGCAAAACTGTAAAGGTAGAAAGCCATTAAGTCATTGCCAGAGGTAAGGAGTTGGGGAAGGGAAGAAGACAGACTGAAAATGGTTACATGGAAATTTTTGGGGATGACAGAAATAACCTATATTATAATTTTGATGGTTGTTACATGGCAATATGCATTTATTATAATGCATTAAGTTATACCCTTTAAATTGGTGCAAAAAGATCATTGCATACATTATATATCTCAATAAAAATTAAAAACAAAAAATTCCATTTATAAGAGACACAAAAAAGAAAGAATTAACCAAGAATAAATATAAGAATTGTGAGAGATTTACATGAAAAAAGATATATACGAATAAAAGACCTTAAGATGTTATAAAGAACATAAAATTAGACTTTAATACGTGGGAAGTCATCTCATTCTCTTCAATACAAGGATTCATTAATAGGTAAAACTTATTATACAGTGAGCATGGTGTGCTATTCTAAGCCTTTTATGCATATTAACTCAATCTTCACAAGAGTCCTACGATAGTACTACTATTCTCCTTCTCTTCCTCCTCCTCCTCCTTCTTCTTCTTCTTTTTTTTTTTTTAAATCATCAAGGCAGAGACAGAGAAAGTTACTTACCAAAGGTCACAAAAATAGTAAGTGGTAAAGTCTGGACTTAAGAACAAGTAGTCTGGTGGTCAGATGCTATATACACCCATCACAGGTCATTCTGCCTCTGAACATAAAAAAGATGCCAATTCTCCCTCTATTAACCTACAAGTTTAATTATCTCAATAAAGATACTATCAAATCTAATTTTTAGAATGAGAAATTTATTCTCCATTCATATGGAAACATAAACAATAATTAAAAACTGAAAAATAGGGTGCCCGGTGGCTCAGTTGGTTAAGCGTCTACCTTCGGCTCATGTCATGATCCCAGAGTCCTGAGATTGAGTCCTATGTGGGCTCCCTGCTCAGCGGGGAGTCTGTTTCTCCCTCTCTCTCTGCCCCTCCCCCTGTTTGTGCGCTCTCCCTCTCTCTCTCTCTCTCTCTCTCTGACAAATAAATAAATAAAATCTTTTTTAAAAAAATCTAAAAAATAGGTAAAATAAAAGAAAGCTAAGTAGTGGAACAGAACTGAGATGCCAGGAATAAATCTAAATTCCAAATTAATATATTTGTATGTAAGTATATGTAAAAGTAGCATTATGTATCAAAGAGGAAATGATGGATTGGTCAAAAATGGTGCTACATCCTCATACTGGGTGCCCCTTCAAGACTACTTCCACATTGGGCTTTCATGGCAGGAAAGAGAACTAAGTATCTATGGAAGAAAGGCATGTACTTTTATACACTTTGGATTTTACATCATATATATAATCTATTTGAAAATTAGCATTAATTAATTACAAGATAGATTTAAGAAAAGCTTAGTAATTTAGTGTTGATAGTCCATGGCAAGTCATTCAAGTACTATGAGATGTTTGAAAATTTTGCCTTAGATGTATAGTATTAACTTGTCAGAAGTAAACTGGACTGTCTCTGCCAGAGGAGAAATACTAAACAGGATAAACTTTTGAACAAATTACAATGGCTTTTCTTATATTCTAGGGGTGGATATGGGGAGTTCATTGAGAGTGGGCATGTTATCTCTTACTGTTCCAATTTACTAAGGGTTTGGGCATATGCATGTCGTGTGTGTGTGTGTGTGTGTGTGTGTGTGTGTGTGTGTGTGTGTGTAAAATAGAGAGAGAGCTGCAGACAATAGGCATTAATGAAGAAAGAGAAGCCGGAAACTAAGAAGGGTCACAAGAGATACATTTTCTACTCATTGCTATTACTTTGAGTCTGTAAACAGTTAATGGGTCTTTCTCTTTCCCAGAAACGGCTGCCTTTCGGCACATTATGGAGTGAGTGCTCCTACAGGATTTATTTAAGTGTGTGACAAAGGGCACATTAAGAACCTTTTGTATTGAAAGGCATGATGTTATTTTAAGACATGTTTATCACTGCTTGGCATCGCCAATGCAATGAGGATGGCATTGGCAATGAAAAATTGTTCCCAGGAACTAACATCTCTCCCTGTGTTCTAAAACCGACTCAACGGCCCAAAGGAACAAAGAGAAGGGCTTGCTTGAACTTCAAGCCTGTTCAACAATGGCTTGTGTAAATGGTAGGAATGTCTTTTCCACCTAATCTACAAATACCACTACGGTTAATCCAATTTAAAATCCTAACCTTATCACCACCTGTTTTCCTACATCAGCACTATACTCCAAGCCAAACTGACTGTTTACACATCCACACACACAATTTTATTTTTTTAAAATGTCTCTCAACAAGTAAAACTGAAGGTAAATAATGACAATTTTTTTTTTTAATTTGGGGAAAGGAGGGGGGGGTAAGTGGGCTTTCTAAAAAGAAGCAATTAGTAATTCTTGACCAGCCTAATTAAAGAGTAGTTGAATTTTCAAGATTATGTATGCTCTTGCCTTTCCCACAATATATCTGCATAAAGCAGCATATTCACCCTGCACTGCCATGGAAGCCCAATGTGGGAGTAGTCTTGAAGGGGCACCCAATATGAGGATGCAGCTCAGCAACATGGTCCCCAATGAAAAAGGAGTATGTGACCTAAACAAGCAATAAAACAAAATAGAATACACATAAAGATACCCTTACCATGTCCTTAAAAATCCAATATATGTTATGTTTTATAAAGTTTTGATACATTTTATTATCATAAAAGTTAAAGTAATTTCTCTAAGTTGTTATTATGGTAATCTTGGTTTTGTTCAAAGTAAAAACATGCATATAAACACCATTTTTTCATATATTGAAACAATCAATTCACCAGAAAAGTTCTATATTGTTTTCTACATTCTCCCCAGCACATCTTTTAAGTGATGAGTTCCTGTGAGCAGTCTGTTGATGTGTTGTTATCATTAAAGTTTTCTTTGTTACTGAATTTGATAAGTGGCCACCTTAAAGGCTGATGCTCCCTAGGAATGACACTCTGCCCTCCTTACTTGTCACCTCCCAGATTATGAGGATCTCAAATCTCAACTGCTCCTCTCAGCTGATGTAACTACAAAAAGCCACACCTAAATTTCTAGTTCTTTTAGCTAACTACTCACCTCCAAGTTTATATTTCTAATCCGGTATGCTAACTTTCTCTCTAGACACCCCACTCTACCCACACAAAGAGCTCCTCACCTTCATGCTTTCCCCACTTTGGTTAAGTGGCACGTTTACCCAACCATAACCCTGAGAATTACATTAGCTAGCTCCTTGTTTCTTACCACCCACATTTCATTTTTCCTCCTTATTATCTCTATAGTCTGACCCCTCCTCCCAAGTCCTACTACTCTTCAGGCTTTTATTATTTCTTGTTCGTTGAATCACAGTAGATCCAAGTGCCCTCCCTATGTCTACCTTCCCCAGCAACTGCCCAGTCTGTTCCCTATGGCTCTCAGCACTGTATCTCTCACTGCAGAGCTAACCACACTGTCCTGTGTGTCTTTTGATTCTTCCATGGTAGCCTATACCAGCTCATGTGACCCACAGATGATCTCTTTGTTTTTTGTTTTTTGTTGTTTTTTTTTTATTTGTCAGAGCGAGAGAGGGAGAGAGAGCGAGCACAGGCAGACAGAATGGCAGGCAGAGGCAGAGGGAGAAGCAGGCTCCCTGCCAAGCAAGGAGTCTGATGTGGGACTCGATCCCAGGACGCTGGGATCATGACCTGGGCCGAAGGCAGCTGCTCAACCAACTGAGCCACCCAGGCGTCCCTGATCTCTTTGTTTTGCCACCCCTTTTCACAGTTAAAGTTAAAATGAACTGTTATTTAAATTTAGAGACTTCACACAAAATTTGAGATTCCAGCTTTTCTCAAGAACTCAAACAACATGGCAGCATGGGGGCCCTGCATCCCCAACTCTATGGCAACCAGCTGAGGCTAAATAGAACTGTTACATTTGGACAGTGGATAATGGCCTCTCCAGTTCCCAACAACTTATGTGATACTCATGCTTCTACTAACCAAACCACCTTCCCCACCTGTTTGACACTTGATGGCACAAGTGGTTGTCTGAGTTTAAAACCTCTGGTCCGCCCACACTCTATCTGGGATTTGATCTAATACAATCTTAAAATTATTCCTCTGGGTAAATCACATCAATTCTCAGTTCAGGTTGTTCACACATAAGATAAGAATCAAAGACCAAGTGGCCTCAATTTGCTAACCATGAGAAGGGGACTGGAAAAATAAGTACCTTGACCTCATACTTTTTCCTCTCGCCTCTCTCCCACTAGACTCTTCATTGCCTGATTCCAAACAGAAGCCCAGAGGTAGATGAAATATTTAAAAGAATTTAGAACTCAAAATAGTCAGGAAGCATCTAGTTTATCAAAACCCTGATTGTGTTCCCTGGTAGAAGCTGTCCTCTCTAGAACCTTAAAATTCATAAAGCCTGAGGTCACAGAGAAAAAAGACAAAAAATCTACCAGTCAGTAATCAGGAAAAATAATGAGAGAGACCAATCTCATCTCTGTCCCTTGGTTCCTAAACATCTTCTAACTATGTAGATAGAACCAAATATTAGCTGCTGGCTTAAGGGGCATTAGCTACATCCCATAGAATAGCACTGAACCTCACAAAATATTTTTTCCTAGTTGGCACTGTAACTTAGCCTTCCTCATGCCATTACACTGTTCTATAAAAATAGCAGTTTTGGGGGGCACCAAAGGCAAAGCCTTTGGCTCCGGTCATGATCTCAGGGACCTGGGATGGAGCCCTGCATCAGGCTCTCTGCTCAGCGGGGAGCCCATTTCCCCCTACCCCTCTGTCTGCCTCTGCCTACTTGTGATCTCTCTCTCTCTGTCAAATAAATTTGAGAAATATTTTTAAAAATAATAATAATAGTTTTGGGAGGATGGGACACAAAGTAAGATCAGAGTGAATTCCATAGGCAGAAGTCCAAAGCCACACCTTTTTTGCAGTAAAATAAGTCCCCTGTTCAGAGGAGATATTTTATGAGCCATGGATACAACAACCTGTAATCTATGAACCAAGATGCTGGCAGAAACCCTGAAGGCAGAGAAGGCAAATGTATTCCTAAGTAAGTCTGTCCCTATATGGACAAGTACTATCTTCTCCTTGGTGAGCAGGCTGCCAACTCTTCCCTGTTGTCTTTTGCTATGGTCAGATTGGACGCCTAATGGAGGATATAGAAGCCAGATCAGCCTTGGTGAGAGGAGGTCCATGTTGTTGAGCTTAGGCATAACCTGAACTCTTGATGCCATGACCACTTTGTAGTGAACCATGGAACAGGCATGTCTGGGATATGAAGCTGACTGACATCCATGATGGGTCAAGTTGTCTATGTTATCAGTAAGAGCCTCCTTCACAGATGAAACTTTATCTAAGCATTTATGCCAGTCACAAATCACTCAGTGCCCATATGTATAAGAGACCCATATGTATACTTGTTCCCTACACCTCTTTTGTCACCAATCTTCTAAATGTGTTCATTTTAAATCCATGAGCAGCCTACCATTCCATTAGCCATTCATGAATCAAGTACATGCATACTCAGGCCATCTTTACTTCCAGAATAGGTATGCAATCACATGGATCACTTGAAGTCCTGCCCATTCTGGGGATTCCCTTCCACCACTGTTTTTTATAGTAATTGCCCCTTTTTGGCTCATGCCAATTTAACAGTATGAGGCAGAGGAGACAAAGTCCTGGTTCTCCTAATACTTATGTCCCAAACTATCCAGATCATGAGGTAACTTCTACAAGTTCTTTCAGATTTAAAACAAGTAAGAACACACACCACCACCACCCTCACACATAAACCCACACCAGCTTTGTTTCAGAAACATTTTCTATAAGGAACCAAGGCTTGTAAGCCTTTATAATCAACTAGAAATTAATTTTTCTACAGTATTAGAAAGAAGCAGCAAAAACATTCTTTTAGATGTACAAAATTTTTTTTTTTAATTAAACTTTGTTTTAGAGCTGTGTTAGTTTCCCTCCCCCATTTCTATCATAAGTTAACTTACTCTTCTTACTGGAAAGGATAAAACTGATGGCAGGAAAAGCAAACAGCACTCACTCATGTAAACAATCTCACCTGTAATTCATTAACCCTGGTATCCTCAGCCTCCTAGAAAAAGTGTCCCATTTATTAGCTTCCAATCCCAAGTTCATGTTTGTCTTTCAGTTCTGGAGCATTATTGGGCAGTAAAGAAAGGAGACGCTCTATTACTGGTGACACCTTGTACATGGAGTTACCAATCTTACACAGATGATATAGGCTGCTTAATGAACTCTTTTCATCTCTGTTCGATTAACCACCCCACTCTTCCCATGATTTGTATTTCCTACCTCCTGAAGAAAGTAAAAAAACACATATTACTGAGGCATCTCACTTTTATTCTACCATCTAAAACAAGAGAAACAGAAACTATAATAGGAATAGCAACTCAGAAATAGTAATTTCCCCAAAGTGTGGAATATGATTGTATTTGAGATTACTCTAGTTAGTGTGCAAGACTATCAGTATCAGGGGGTACTCTAACCAGGAAAATGATATTAAAAAATCATAATAAGAAGGTTCTTTCCATTCATGTTCTCCTAAAATTCTTTACTTCTATAAGGAGAAAAAGTTCTCAGTTTGGGGCTAGACTTTCACAACTAAGGCTTTAATGCAGAGAAAACAGGTATCTTGCTCAGAACACTTGGTGGGCAACAACTTCTAACTAGAAACTAAAATCATTATTCTGTTTTTGTTGTTCGTGTATGGCAAATGATACTGACTGCATAGTAGTGATAGTGAGATTGCTTTTGATTAGCAAGTTTTAAAAGTTAAGTTATTTTGGGGCACCTGGGCGGCTCAGTGGGTTAAGCCTCTGCCTTCGGCCCAGGTCATGATCTCAGAGTTCTGGGATCAAGCCCCGCATCGGGCTCTCTGCTCAGCAGTGAGCCTGCTTCCTCCTCTCTCTGCCTGCCTCTCTGCCTACTTGTGATCTCTCTCTCTCTCTATCAAATAATAAAAAAAAAAAAAAGAAAAAAAAAAGTTAAGTTATTTTAAGTAAAATTTTTTGTTTTTTTTAAAGATTTTATTTATGGGACGCCTGGGTGGCTCAGTTGGTTAAGCAGCTGCCTTCGGCTCAGGTCATGATCCCAGCGTCCTGGGATCGAGTTCCGCATCGGGCTCCTTGCTCGTCAGGGAACCTGCTTCTCCCTCTGCCTCTGCCTGCCATTCTGTCTGCCTGTGCTCGCTCTCTCTGACAAATAAATAAATAAAATCTTAAAAAAAAAAAAAGATTTTATTTATTTACTTGATAGAGAGAGATAGATCACAAGTAGGCAAAGAGGCAGGCAGAGGGGGGAAATGGGCTCCCCGCTGAGCAGAGAGCCTGATGTGGGGCTCGATCCCAGGACACTGAGATCATGTCCTGAACCAAAGGCAGAGGCTTAATCCACTGAGCTACCCAGGCACCCCTAAATAAAATTTTTAAGCAAATAATAGTACAAGTCATACATGAATACAATGGAAACCTCAAAATGGGAATACATATGAAAGAAATTCTGAAAACACTGCAAGAGAAAAAAAGATATAGTAACTATTTATAACAGGAATTAGTCCTGAAGGTAGGATTCACTCATATACTGGTGGGTGTTTTGTGTTTGGGCTGCATGTGTGTGCATAGGAGAGCAGTCGGGGTTCTGAACTTTCTTCTACTCCCCATTTCCTCATAATGAAAAGACTATATTATTGTCACACTTCCATTGTGTTAAATACTTACATGTATACTGTGTTAAATATACATATATATGGTAACACTGGCTCTCAATATTGCTATAATATTTTTTAAAACTTGATAATGTATAATATTTTTACTTTTTATAATTGTACTTAATCCTGAAAGTTCTTTCTGAAATACCAGTTATTTCCTTCAATTAAAGGTCTCATACCTTATTTTCTGAACATTTTGTCCCCAAGTATTTCTGTCTCTCTCTGAATTATCTTCTATTTAGAACCTAGGCTTAATAAACTAATTTCATTGACATAAATGTGTTTAGAGATCCTGTTCTTCAGAAAGAATAGAGGTAATTGGCATTTTGTGTATAGGAGTAGAAGAGCCTTCATTAAACTTCATTAGTCTCATTCAACCAAGATTAATGGTTAAAAATTTTATTTTGCTGCAATTATTTGTATCTCTCTTATGCAGTCATATGCAAATTATATTATTTGTTAACTTCACATAAAACAACTTATGTAAACAGATAAAAATGAAGGGCTTATATCTATTTAGAATAATTCATCTTTCATTTCTCTATTGCCAAACATTTCTTTTACAGCACTGAAAACTGTAATAGAAGGATGTGATTAGTTAAGGGTTATCACTTTGCCACTTTTTCACTTTCTGCCATTCCACTGTGTCTCCCAGCAATTATTACTACCTACTTCACTGGAAATGCTCCTCATAGGTCACTAAACCTTAAGGTGTCCCAGATACTTCTAAGCTATAGCACATTCTTTTCCTTCCTTAAATTCTTGAATTGAAGCCTAAAGTGCTGTGGCTTTTGAACATAAATAAAAAGACAAACTTTAGGGTTGTTTTTGGATTACTGAGATTAAGATTTCACTCATTCTCATGAAAAAAAGACTTGCCACATGTGCATAAACCCAAAGGGATGCTGAAAACTCTAAGAAAATAGATTAGTAATCACTATAAACAGATGTACATTTTGGCAATTACTGAATTTTTTAAAGACAAAAAAAAAGTTGGCCAAGTTTATTCCCATGCTTAAATCTTTGATCCTCTAGTACAATGGACATTTTGTAAGACATTTTTTAAGCATAAAAATTTGCTTTGATATTGAATCTGTTTGGAGTCTTGCAGCTGTGATACCCTGGGACCAGGAATCACTTTGTTCCCCATCATATAGATATTTTTAAACAAACACTCAACAAAAAACATGAAGTTCAAGAGAATTTTTTAACATATTATCTCTAGATGCACTTCTTTTTTTTTTTTTTTTTTTTTTTTTTTTACTTACAGGACAACTGATATCTGGCAAAAGCACATCATTTAGAAAGTGGTTCATGTATAAAATATAACTTTCAAACATTATATTAAAAACATAGCTTCTTGGGTGCCTGGGTGGCTCAGTCAGTTAAGTATCTGCCTTCGGCTCAGATCATGATACCATGGTCCTGGGATCCAGTCCCACATTGGGCTCCCTACACAGTGGAGAGTTTGCTTCTCCCTCTCCCTCTGCCCCTTCCTGCTGCTTGTGCATTCTCTCTCTCTCTCTCTCTGGTTCTCTCTCAAATAAATAAATAAAATCTTTTTTAAAAAAATACAGCTTCTTAAAATAAACTCTACTAAAGAAAAAATTTAAATTTTTTTTTCTTTTATAATATCCAATTTTGACTTTTACATTTATTTAAAAATATAATCTTCCCTTATATATCTATCACAACTTACTTCTGGTTTTCAACTAGCTTTTCAGCTTAAGATTCATAAATATCAAAGAAATACAACATTTGTAGTAGTTGATGAAATGCTGAATAAGAAAGTACTTATTTTTAGCATAAAAGAGAAATTTCATAATAAAGTTATTAAGAGATTAAACATATTTTCATCCTATCAAAGTTTGTCACTTTTTCCCCCAAGAAGACTCTTGCCATCAAGAAATTAAATAAAAACTTGAGACTATGTATCAGCCAAGATTTTGAGGCCTGTATATATGGAAAGACAAATTTTCTCAAAAGAAATCTAATATAATCAACCTGACATGCAGATAGCTTACAAGAAACTTCCCCTCTTGAATCTTATAACTAAATTAAAACCAAAAGCAAGCTAAATTATTGGTTAAAATTAAAGAAAACCCCAAAGGATTGAAATTGGCTCAACTTATGTTATTGTATGGTTTTACAATGCTGTTTTTTACAAATATGAGAAAATAGTTTTTCAGTGCTTATAAAAGAACATTTTGTTTTATGTCATTTATCTCCTGTTGAAAAGAAGACTTATTCTGGTAGAACACAAAGAAAATTATAAGGAAGAGATTGTGCCAATATAAATTATTCCGAGCATTTAAAACCGTATTTGGAAAAGGAAACCTTACTTACCTCATCCTAGCAGTGAAAAGCTTCAATACAGAAATACAGCTGGTAAAAAAGGGGAAGGATGGTTAACAAATCTTAAGAGACCATGGTACCCTGAAATGCAATTTGATAAGGTGTTCACTTGCGAATGTATGCTATTACTCCACTTTTTGTAAATGGTGCCTGTTTTCTTGTCTTTATTAAAAGCAAATTTATCCATGTTTCTTTTCACTTTTCTCTCTGTATGAGCTGTTTCTTATTATATGCTAATTAACACCCTGATAGTTCAAAATCAGGCTGTGTGCTTCCAGTTCAAATTGTGGACTGAGCCCAGGAATTTATTAACCTTCCATTCCAAAATCTGATTAAAATTTTTAAAATATTAATAGCAGCAGCTAAAATAACAGTAGCTTATTTCTACTGAGCACCTGTTATGTGCCAGGCACTCTTCTGCATGCTTATCATCTAATCCTCAGCAATCCCCATTTTACAGATAAACAAATGGAGGCACCAAAAAGTTGAGAAATCTGTGTCAAGTCACAAAATCAGCATTTGCTAAAGCCAAGATTTTAATTCAGAGCCCATGAAGGGGGCCCTAATGCTACACCACCAGTAAAGAGAAGATGAAGAGTAAGGAGGAGGAGAAAGAGAAAAAAATCAATAAAAGTGATGAAAATAAGAAATGGTTCTTTCAGTAAACCAAAATTTTTGAAAAATTTCTGGAAGACAGAAAACAGATTGAGGGAAGGAGTACAGTCATAAGAACAATAGCAGACTATAGGATAGTCATCATCAGGATATTCAATTTCAGAAATGTCTATAATACAGCTACACTAATTAGCCATTCTTGCTCCCCAAAACCACAGTGAAGCTGCAGAATTTGTTCTCACTCTAAAGCGGCTACTACATCAGTAGGGGTTCCATCAGGAAAACAAGAAGTATTTACACTAGAGGGAATTTAATGCAGGGAACCAATTACACGGGGGATGGTAGTGCTAAGAAGACATACAGGGGATAGAGGCCAAAAGCAGGATACAGGGTGGACATTGTGTTCCTGAAGGCAGAGGGTCAAGTCACTCAATACAGGCTCAGAGACAGCCTATTCAGGGAAAGCATAAGAAACTTCTGGAAGCACTGCCTGAGACAAACAGGCAGAAAGGGAGGCGGGAGAGAGGCCTTTTCATTGTCCTCCTCCATGTCCTAACCTGTTGCCTGTGTCCTATTGGACGAATCCATCCAGAACCATCTTAGATGATACCTAAGAAATACAACCTGCCAGAGTCAGCTTTCCTGTGATACAGAACAGAGCAAGGGTAAGGAATGATTTGAGCACACAAGCTCCAGACCAGCATAGATATTTCTAAATAAAGTGAAAGACTATCCTAGCAAACTGTCCCAGCAGAGGTATGAAGGCCAGAGATTAAACACAATCTGATATAACCCTGGACTCCTAACTTCATCAGTCATGGGGGCCTGAGCTCACCTATTTATTTCCCACATAACCTAAAGGGAAGCCCTTAGTTAGCCTCCCCATTCCAGAGAGAGACCTTAGGTATAAACTGGCTTATAAAACTGCCGAAGAATCACAATACTTGTTGTCTAGAATTATCATACTAGTCCATTCATAAAAATGAAAGGACAACCTAGAGTCAACAAGCATCTGGGAAAAATGAACAATATGAAAGAGAAGAATCATGATAAATAAACACAACCCCTAATCCTGGAGGAAAAAATGACAGGCAGAAGAGAAATTTGAAATAATTCTAAATCACTGTCAGAGAAATTAGACAACACCTGCATCCATAAAACCAGAGTATACTGCTATAAAAAAGAAGCAATCAAAGAAAAGAAAATGTTCTTGTAAAGTAGGTCATAATGTTATTAATAAAAATTTCAGACAGGCTGAATCACAGAATGAAGAGTTTGTGACATGGAAGTTAAGGCAGAAGAAATCCCCTAAAACAAAAACAAAAATACAGAAATTGAAAATATAAGAAAAAAGTTAACAAAAAGAGTTAACAGGTAGACAAAATAGGGTTCAAAAACTAAGAAAATAATAATTGAAGTAGAAGAAAACTTTCCAAATTCAAGAAAGATACAAGTGTTTGGACTGGAAGGGTCTGTTCAGACCTAAGCAAACATATCTTGACATTTACTAACTTCAATGAACAAAGAACTCTGAAAGCTTCCAAAATGTTAAAACTGGATATCAACAAAGAAATGAGGATCTGATTTACATCAGACTTCTAATCAACTGTACCAAGCACCTAAATAAAATGAACAACGGTGTCAAAGTTTAGAGGAAATTATAGATGTAGATATGGATGGAGATGCAAATATAGATACAAATACAGATAGAGTAAAAAACCAGAAGTATATACACTATAATAATAAAAGAAATTTTTCTAGGTAAAGACTAGTAACGTGTTTGTGTTAACTCTTCATTGCCTCTGGCACAGTCCCTGGCACAGACAAGTTGCTCAATCAATATTCTTAGCTCTGTGAATGAACTATTGTTGAACGGAATACAGAGGGGCTGCATAAGACCCTGAAGTCTTAAGTGGAAGCTAAATATGTAGCAACCATCTCACTTACACAAGCTATTACAACTCAGTGTTATTCTCTTGAGAAATTCTTGCTTTCTGAGAATTAGGGTAAAAAAATCCTCACATTCGATTAAATAATTTAGATGCCCTTGGATGCATTAGTTGAAAGCAAACATAAAGTTGGCTTGTGCCTCTAAGGACATCTAGCCTAACTGCCAAACAGCAGTACGTCCTGTTACGGCAAGCTTCACCACTTGAAACCTGTCGTCAGTAATTTCAACATCAAGGCAACAGAGGGAAGATTGGTACCTCAAACTTGGCTGGTGTCTCTAGGTTGAATGACCTTTTGAAACTTACTCCACCCCTTTGTTGTGGAGAATCTGGGACCCAGTGAGAAGGCTGCTGCAAGTTCCTGGCTCTCCAATGCCATGCCTGACTGAAGCTGATTTTTATCAACTCAAGTAATTCCTCTCATACTACAAGAACCTGACCAGTACATATTAAAAATCACTTTATTTTGTAGGAATACATATTCATTATATAAAATATGAAAAGTAGAGAGCAGAAATTAAAAATTACCCATAATTCAATTACCCAGGAAAACTTACTGCTACCATGTTTATGTGTATTTTCCCATATTTTTTTATAAAATAAAATTACTTTTCGTTGAATGTATCACTATTATCCTTCCATGTCAATACACACGCTTTTATGTCAGCAGTTTTTAGTACTATAATTTATTATATGACATATCAAAATTAATATCAGCAAGATCCTATGGATGGATATTTTGGATAATTTCAACTGAAACAAAGCATTTTGTGAAAGCAATACCTTAATTGACTACGAAGACTCTAATAAATATCTTTCTGATTGTATCAAACCTTTTTTCAAATAAAAATTTCCTTTCTTTCCAATACAAAGCAATGGTAATATATTTTGAAATATTACTTTTTATCCTCTAAAACTCAATAATGACTATTCATAGCAGAAAATTTAGAAAATGCAGAAAATTTTCTTGAAAAAAATTAAAAATATCCTAATCTCACCACAAAAAAATTTGGCCAGTGTTAATATGTTATTAAGTATTTAACTCTATCTGAAGAATCAAATTACACTCTACCTTTGGGATTAACAGAATTTATTAATATGTACTTTGTTGTTTTTCACATTGTCCTATTTCTTGTATTCTTTCTTTGTTTTACTAAATTATACCTTTAAGCAATGATTTTAGGAAAAGATATATAGATAAATTTCCTGAGTCCATCTTTTCCAAAGCTGTTTTTTATGTTGCCTTCACACCTAATATTTTAGGTACAAAAGCCTGTGTTTATAATAATTTTCCTCAAAACAGATGAGACTTAAGCTATATTTGGAATAATTTTAAAAAAAATTAACCAAGAAAAGCAAAAATAAAAATGTTCTGAAAGTAAAAATACTAAGTGATTGATTGCAAACAGCATTTGAGGACTAAAGAAGATTTCCATTTACATCAGAAAAAAAAAATCCTAAAATGGAGTAGCAGAAGGTAAGGTCAAAAGATAGGTAGAATATGAACATCTTGAGAGATAGGTAAATATTTTTGCCAATTTATTAGAAATTTTTGGGAGGTATAAAGGATATGAAGTGAGAAGGACTTTCAGATCCCAGTAGCATAATGCCCAGCCTGTAGTAGGAACGTATTATTTGTTGAATGAATGGAGAAAGTTTGACATTAACCAAATCATTAGGTTAAAAGGGTCCACACTAGAGAAAATGGTAATGAAAACAAATGAGATATTCATTAATCATGTGTTATTTTCAGACAGGACGTACTAAAAGGCAAGAGACAGTATTTGCCCAAGTATCTGAATTTTCCTACAGCAATGATGTATGTGAAATAGTTCACTCATTCTATCACCTAGAACAGTGTCAGAGAATTGTAAAATTGCTTGTTTTTAGCTGGGAATGTCCTAAGACATCTGTCTCATGAGTAGCATGTTCTAACTTTAAATGTCTCTTTCATAGAAGTGAAAATTTTTTATCAGGGTACTAAAAGGCCTACAACAAAGTCTTTTGGTTATATTAAAAATCAATATTCCTGGTCTCTTGTCTATCTCTGCTTCATTCTCCCATGTGGCCTTGAGGAATTCGGTCAGTTGGGTTGTGTCCTAAAGCTAACTTCCTAATGTAGTGCCCAGCAAACACAAGCTCTCAGTAAATATTTAGAGAACAAATATATTTACATAGGCAAATAACATAAGTATATTAATTGCAGAGAAGTAGTTCCATCAAACAATTTAAGCTCTTGAGTTTCTACAACTTTTCTTATTTCCTGGGGGGACTTTTATGTGCATTTTCTAATGAAATACAATGCATTGTGTATGGGTCATTTCAACTGTCATTAATAAGAACCTAATTCAAACTGGCCAAACAATAATAGAATGCAAAGTTTCTAAAAATATTAAGATTTTCCAAAGTTGACTACTCTGGAAACTTAATGATGTCATCAAGAATCCTGATCTCCTCTATTTCCAGAGTGAACTTCATCATAACTGCTTTTCTCAGAGGACCACTGCCAAAAATAGAACTGGAGTTACAGACTTCCTCTTACATGTCCAGTTGAAAAGAGTCTCTTCCTCAAAAGTTCTTTCAGATGATGAAGGAAAAAGTTTCCCAGAAATCCCTCACTGAGACACCTCATTGTCCCAAATCATGTTACACGTCTATTCCAGAATCATTCACAGCCCAAGCGGCATGACAGCTCTCTTTGTGTTAACCAATCAGAGCTAACTGTGGATCTGCTGTGTAGAATGTATGCACGTGTGTGTGTGTGTGTATGTGTGTGTGTATAGTGGAAGGGGGCTGAGAGGATACCAGAACAAAATCAGAACAATTTAGCCTAAAGGAAGGGAGGAATAGGTACCAGGGAGACATTCACCAACCATCCATTCCAGTCATTTCCCTCCTAGCTAATATGAGAACTCTGAAACTGTATGCCATACTAGAAAATTTCATAGACTGATAGAACTTTTAGAAGTGGAAGGACAAAACAAGTGCTTTAGTTTAAACCTCTTTTTCACAAATAAGGAAAACTAAGCTTTAAGATCTCAAGAGGTTAAGTGATGCCTGGGTGGCTCAGTTGGTTAAGTGTCTGCCTTCCACTCAAATCATGATCCTAGGGTCTTAGAATCAAGTCCCATATAAGGCTCCTTGCTCAGCAGGAGCCTGCTTCTCCCTCTGTCTGCTCTGCCTGCCGCTTCTCCTGCTTGTGTTCTCTCTGAAAAATAAATAAAAATTTTAAAAAAAATCTCAAGAGGTTAAATGCCTTACTCTAGGACACCAGACAGTTAGAACTGATAATACTCAAATTATTTAATAACCAAACATATGCCCTGTGACATTTCTCTTCAAAAATTAGCATGATGGCATTCTAGATGAGATAGGAACACTCAGTTGCTGACATGTCAATAGACAGATGAAAATATCTACAGCAGCTAATGGATAAAATTATAAATAGCATTAATGATTAGAATAGTAATTATTTTTAAACTAGGTAATTATTAATGGATAAATTTTGTTGTCAATTTTTTATTATCAGTATATCATGAAACAATTTTTAGGAAAAATTCCTACTCCTTCTCTATTGCAAAGAAATAGCCACATTCTAAGAAGTGCTGTATCATTGGATCCCATCCAAATCAAAAATGAGAAGAAGGAGAAGAATTTATAACCAGCAGAATCTGAATATGTGTAAAGTAGGAAAACTATTAAGCATTTTATTATTTCTTCTTTTTTTTTTTTAAGATTTTTTATTTATTTATTTGACAGAGAGAAATCACAAATAAGCAGAGAGGCAGGCAGAGAGAGAGGAGGAAGCAGGCTCCCCGCTGAGCAGAAAGCCCCATGTGGGGCTCGAACCCAGGACCCTGGGATCATGACCTGAGCCGAAGGCAGCGGCTTAACCCACTGAGCCACCCAGGCGCCCCTTATTATTTCTTCTTAATATGAGTAGTTGACATCCAATGTTACATTAGTTTCAGGTAGGCAACTTAGCGATTTGACACGTTTTTTAGTCTCTACATCATTTATTTCTGCTCTGATCTTTATTATTTCCTTTCTTCTACTCACCTTGGACTTTATTTGTTCTTTTTCTAATTACTTTAGGTATAAATTTAGACTGAACTTTTTTTTGCTTCTTGCGGTAGGCCAGTATTGCTATATACTTTCCTCTTAGAACTGTATATGCTGTGTCCCAGAGATTTTGGACTGTTATGTTTTCATTTTCATTTGTCTTCATGTATTTTTAAAATTTCTTCTTTAATTGCTTAATTTCCAATTGGTTGTTTAGCATCATGTCGTTTAGTCTCTCATGTTTGTGTTTTTTCCAGTTTGTGTGTGTGTGTGTGATTTATTTCTAGTTCATACCATTGTGGTCAAAAAGGATTCACAGTGGGACACCTGGGTGGCTCAATAAGTTAAGCATCTGCCTTCAGCTCAGGTCATGATCCCAGAGTCCTGGGATCCAGCCTCATATCAGGCTCCTTGCTCATTGGGAATCCTGCTTCTCCCTCTGCCCGCTGCTTTCTATCCCCTGCTTGTGCTCTCTCTCTCTGACAAATAAACAAATAAAATCTCTTAAAAAAAAAAAAAAAAGGATTCATGGTATGATTTCAATCTTCTTAAATTTATTAAGGCTTGTTTTATGGCCTAATATGTGATCTATTCTGGATAATGTTTCACATACACTTGAAAAGAACGTGTAATTTTGTTGTTTGGGGATGAAATGTTCTATGTATATCTGTTAAGTCCATCTGGTTCAATGTGTCATTCAAAGACATTGTTTCCTCATTGATTTTCTGTACGGATGATCTAACCACTGATGTAAATGGAGTTTTGAAATCCCCTACTATTATTATATTGCCACCAAATTCTCTGTTTATGTCTGTTAATATTTGCTTTATGATTTAGATGTTCCATTGTCAGGTGCATAGATATTTACAATTGTTATACCTCTTCTTGGATTAATCTCTCTATCATTATGTAATATGCCTTTTGTCTCTTGTTACAGTCTTTGTTTTAAAGTCTATTTTGTAGCATGTAGGACAAGGGGAGACGGAGAGGAGAAGGGAGTTGAGGGAAATTGGAAGGGGAGACTATGGACTCTGAAAAACAATCTGAGGGTTTTGAAGGGGCGTGGGATGGGAGATTGGGGGAACCAGGTGGTGGGTATTAAAGAGGGCACAGATTGCATGGAGCACTGGGTGTGGTGCAAAAACAATGAATACTGTTACGCTGAAAAGAAATTTTTTTAAAAAAGTCTATTTTGTTGGGTAAGTATTGCTACCTTGGCTTTTTTTTTTCCACTTTGATTTGCATGGTGAATGTTTTTCCATCCCTTCAGTTTCAGTCTGTATGTGTCTTTAGGTCTGCAATGAGTCTCTTGTAGGTAGCATATAGCTGGGTCTTGTTTTTTATTCATTCTGCTGTTCTATACCTTTTAATTGCAGCATTTAGGCCATTTACATTTAAAGTAATTACTCATAGGTATGTAGTTATTGTCATTTTTTTGTCATTTTTTTAAATTTTTTTTTATTTTTATTCATTTGACAGAGAGAGAGAGAGATCACAAGTAGGCAGAGAGGCAGGCAGAGAGAGAGGGAAGCAGGCTCACAGCCGAGCAGAGAGCCCGATGTGGGGCTCAATCCCAGGACCCTGAGACCACTACCTGAGCCGAAGGCAGAGGCCCAACCCACTGAGCCACCCAGATGCCCCATTATTGTCATTTTTAAAATTTGGATTTTGGTTGTTCTTGTGGTTCTTTCTGGTTCCTTTTTCTCTTGCTCCCTTTGTGATCAACAGGTATCTGTAATATCTTGTTTAACTTTCTTTCGCTTTATTTTCTGCATATCTATTATAGGTTTTGGATTGGTGGTTACTATGAGGTTTGTATATAACACCCTAACTAAATAGTAGTCCATATTAATTTTTTTTTAAGATTTTATTTATTTGTTAGAGAGAGAGAGAGCACGTGGGAGCAGAGGCAGACAGAGTGTCAGACAGAGGCAGAGGGAGAAGCAGGCTCCCTGCCAAGCAAGGAGCCCAATGTGGGACTCGATCCCAGGACCCTGGGATCATGACCTGAGCCGAAGGCAGCTGCTTAACCAACTGAGCCACCCAGGCATCCCTAGTCCATATTAATTTGATGATCATTTAAATTCAATCACATTCAAGAAGAAAAAGAAAAGGTAAAGAAAAATCTTTTTTTCTTTTTTTCTCCTCTTCCCTTTTTACTCCCTTCCCCACATTTTATATACATGTTGTCATATTTTACATTATTTTATTCATACTATTCTTATATCTAATTATAGCCATTTCTTTTCCATTTAAAGAAGTCCCATTAACATTTCTTGTTTAGGGGTGATAAATCCTTTATCTTTTATTTTTCTGGGAAACTATTTCTCCTTCAAATCTGAATGATGACCCTGCTGGGTAGAGTATTCTTGGTTGTAGGTTTTTCCACTTCAGCACTTTAAGTATAACACGTTACTCCTTTTCTGGCTTGTAAAATTTCTGCTGAAAAATCAGCTGATATTCTTACAGGTTTTCCCATATAGGTAACTTTTTGTTTCTCTCTTGCTGCATTTAGGATTCTTTATCTTTATCTTTTGACACTGCAATTATTAAGTACCATGGTATGGACTTCCTTGGGTTCTTCTTATTTGGAACTCTTGGTGCTCCTTGGACTTGGATATCAATTTCCTTCCTTAGGTTAGGGAATTTTTCAGTTATTATTTCTTTAAATAAGTTTTCTATACCTTTCTCTCTCTCTCCTTTTCTGGGACCCTTATACTGCAAATGTTTATTTACTTGCTATTGTCCAAAAGATCTCAATCTACCCTCATTTCTTCTCTTTCTGCTATTCAGCTTATGTGTTTTCCATTACCCTCTTTTCCAGACCACTGACACATTCTTCTGCATCCTCTAATCTACTGTTGATTCCTTCTAGTTTTTTTTTTTTCCATTCAGTTATTATATTCTTCAGCTCTGATTGGTTCCTTTTAATATTTTCTATTTTTTTTTATTGAGTCCTGAGTTCCCTTTTTTCTTCTCCAGCCCAGTGAGTATCTTCACAATCATTACTTTGAATTCTTTATCAGTCATATTGCTTATCTCTGTTTCACTTAATTCTTTAACTAAGTTTTTTTTTTCTTTTTCTTTCTTTTGGAACATATTCCTCTGTCTCCCTACTTTGCTTAACTTTCTGTGTTTGTTTCTATGGGTTAGGCAAAATGACTACTTGTCCTAAAGCTGAAAGAGTAGTCTTCTGTGTGGTGAACCCTATACAGATTCTGTGTGCTTGGTAACTTTTGCTGGCTGGCTGGCACTATAGCTATATTTGCTAGTCACCCTTTTAAACCGTGGTTTTTTACAGAAAGAATAAAGGAAAAAAGTAATAATAATAACAAAATGAAAATAAGAAAAAAAGAAAAGAAAGGGACAAAGAGAAAAATGTGAAAGAGTAAAAGAAAAAAGAATAAGAAAAATATTTTTAAAAAACTTTAAAAAAAGTAAGATAATTTTTTTAAGGAAAAATAAGTCAGTAAACACACACACACACACACACACACACACACACACACACACACACCCATCTGCAGCTATTTCTGTGCCCCAGGACCACAGAGCATCTGGTGTCAGCTTGGGGACCCTAGGCACACTGAGGTTGAAAGCTCTGATGACCAGACCTGACTTTATGGCACTGAGACTGCCCAATATAGTGTGGGGACCCTCCAATTATGCTGTCTGAATCTATCCCTTATGCCAACCAGGTCCTGCTCCAGTCTGGGCTTCTAAGGTGGAGGGGGAAAGACTCTTCCCACAGTTCCTCTGCCATTTTGAACTGTGGCTTTTTTTTTTTTCCTACCCCAGTGCAGCTAGGGCTGTGGACCTCTAGGTTCACAGAAGTCACAGGCTCACTGAGACAACTGGACCCACCTGTTAATGGTGTCTGGACCATTTAAGGTGTTCCAGCCAAGGTGGGATGGGATTGTAAACTGTGTTGTTCTCCAGTCCCTTTGACCTGGAGAGCTTTCCCACAATTCCTCCACTGCTTGGCAGAGGTCTAGTGTTGTCTCTTTTATATGCTAGTTAAGTCCTGTTTTGTTTTGTTTTGTTTTGTTTTCTGTGCCCAAGGACAGAGGGATCTCTTCCTATTCCCCCAGTGCTATCCTTCTCCACTGCCATTCACAGCATTGGGGGATGGGGGTGTTCTCTTTGTTATCATGTCTCCATCTCTCTTGCTGTTTTCTTGCTATTCCCTCTGTCTTTGGTTGCTCAGTAGCTGTTCAGTCAGCCCTCAATTCTTCTTCAGGAAGAATTGTTATATTAATAGATATAGTTTGGTTTGTTTCATGGAGGAGGTGAGTTGAATCTTCATACCTTGCCATCTTGAACTGGCTTCCTTAAAGCATTTCATTTTACAATGACCCCAAACATTGCATTTTGAGATTATGTATATAGTTTTCCTATTTTCAAGACCACTCTAAAATTTTCTGTATTGTAAGAGCCACTAAAACTAATGTACATTAAATATGTCATGAAATTATGTCAAAGAGGCTCAGACTTTAAATGTATATGTTTTGCCCAGTCACAAAATAGCAAAAGTGCAGAAATTACTTCCATGTCTAAAATAAAAAATTTATTGTATAGAAAAAAATTCATCCTTGTCTTAATATTTTTTCTATTTCTGACATAACAGAACCATATGTTGCTTTCTAGAACTGTAATACCTCTGTCACCAATGATAATTGCTAATGCGTTTCAACCTTTCATGAAGCATTAACAGGATTCTAAGAAATAATCATTAAAATATTCCAGAAACAAACATGTGAGATGAGTAAAATTAGCCATTTCCAAAGAAGAAAGGACCAAGAACACTATTGCTTTTAAGCCATTAAAACTTATATTCAATTACATTTATTGTTATGGTTCCCAGCCAGTGAATTTTTTAATGCACAACCTTGAATTAGGAAATATTTACAGGAAATATTTTATGTGACATGAAATCAGGCATAAAAATCCAGTCACCATGCAAGAGAGCACCAGTTTCCATTACTTTGGACATACCTGTCAAATAATAACTTATATCCTCAGCCAGAAGAAATTAACATCGATTTTCCCATTATTCATCTGCTTAATATTTCTGTGATGGTGAGATGTAAAAGCATTTAAAAGTATACATTAATCCTCTGATAAAATTCTAATAATAAAATATTAAAGGTTGTTTAATGGTTCAAGTTAATCTATATTTTTTGGAGGAGAAAAGAAGAAATATCAACTATAATTTAAAAATGTTTCAAGATAAAGTAGGTGGTATTACAATTATATAATTATAATTATAATACATAATATAATTACATAATTATAATTTCAAATCATTTGTATATTCTAAGAAAATCCTAGACATGTTTATGCTATTTTGAAGCCATTTTCCCAATGGCTTTTGAATTTCATAGTTCTTATATGCTGATATTTCAACTTATTGCATACTGATGATTATTTAGTAGTTATTACATGTTGAAGTTTCAAACCTACAGCAGGATTCAGGCAAGGGAAATATCCACTTACAAGTATAATTCTTATACTCTTTTTTTAAAGTTTTATTTATTTTAGTGAGAGACAGAGTGAAGGCAAGCAGGGAAAAGGCAGAGGGAGAGAGAGAATCCTGAACCAGACTCCCCGCTGAGCATGGAGTCCAATACAGGGCTTAATCCCAGGACCCCAAGATCATGACCTCGGCCAAAATCAAGAACCAACTGCTTAACCAGCTGAGCCACCCAGGCACCCCTACAAGTATAATTCTTAACATATATATAAAATAATGTAAATATTTCCAGCTATACACATCTTGCTTTTGAAAACGTTATGTGAGTTAACATTCACATTTGTTCGACATTTCTTCAGGCTTGGCCAACAAAGGTATTATATTTGGAAATTCAAAATATATTAAGAAAGTAATGTCTTTGAACTACTTTTCTCAAGGCTTAGCAATCATTTTACTACCCCCAATTGCATGCCAGCAGGTCAGTTATTTTAAGGGTCCCATTCCACAAATTAGGAGACTGAGAACAAAAATAAGCCATCCTTTATTAATCAAAATTCAGACCTGAAATATCTCAGGATCAATAACAATAGAGAACCACAATATGGGCTTTAGAAGGTTAATGGGGGTAATATTTTTGAAATATCTTTTGGTGTATTTTGCCTTCTTAATTAGATGGTCTCTTTCCCCATAACCATTGTGGTATTACTATTACTGGTCCAGGAAAAGAGAAAGCAATTACCCCAGCACCTGGGAAGAAGCCTATGATGCAATGGAAATAATGTTTGTCAAACCAAATGCATACAAGAAAACTCCCATTCCTAGCTCCCACACACTTATATCTAAGTGGTCCCATGTATCTAAAATGGAGTCAATAAAGAATACCAGTTCTAGTCCTCACCATTACATACCCATTAAATGCCCCTAAAATCTTTCACACACTCTCTTTACTCTCCATATTGTTAGATGTGAAAAATGTCAAGGTTGCAGAGGCACATGAGAGTTAGAGAGCTCATCACCTGACTTCACTCTTAGAGAGACACATACAGATCTCCTTTCCTCTCCTCCTTAATCCCTACTGGTCTTTGCATGAGTGAAAAACAAAATTTTATTGTGCTAAACCTCTGGGATTCATTATACTAATACACATAAAGAAGTTCCTCCTTGACAAAAATCCCTGTACAAGTTCTAGGAATAAAGAGTAGGGGAAAAAAAAAAATTCCCTCGAGAGCCAACTATGAGAGGCATCTGGGTGGCTCAGTCAGGTAAGCATCTGCCTTAAGCTCAGGTCATGATTCCAAGGTCTTGGGATTGAGCCCGGCATCGGGCCCTCTGCTCAGTAGGGAGATTGTTTCTCTCTCTCCCACTGCCTGCCGCTATGCCTACTTGTGATCTCTCTCTGTCAAGTAAATAAAGAATATCTTTTAAAGAAAAAAAAAAGAGTGAACTATGAGGGACTAAGGTCCTAATGTTAATCTGCTGAAATGAATGTGACGCTCTCTACACAGGCAGAGAAATTCATTTATTATGAAGTCCAGAGATTGACTTGGATTCTTTCAGTGCATTCCTCTTTCACTTAAAGAGGCAGTCATGAAGGAAAATGTGTGTATGTAACAAAACAATGAAGAACAGTGGGAAAAATTAAATAAGAGATTAAACCAATGCAAAATGAAAATGCAGTGCTTTTCCAGTTCTATTATTACATAAAATGTCCCCACTAATGAAAAAAGAACATAAAAAAAAAAAGACAGGACTATGGGGATTACTGAAAATAAAACAATTCAAAAATGCACATTTTAGGTATCTGCTTTTAAATAATACTAATTCATTCTTGGTATACAATAACACATGAAATTAAATTTAATTATCTCCTGTAAAAATAAATAAGTTCAGACATTCATTCTTCTTTTTTTTATAAAGATTTTCTTTCTTTTTTTTTTTTTAAGTTTCTTTTTAAATTTTTTTTATTTGTTTATTTGACAGAGAGCTAGAGAGAGAGCACAAGTAAGCAGAGCAGCAGGGAGAGGGGGAGAGAGAGAAGCAGGCTCTCCGCTGAGCAGGGAGCCCAATGTGAGGCTCAATCCCAGGACCCTGGAATCATGACCCGAGCTGAAGGCAGCCGCTTAACCAACTGAGCCACTTGGGTGCCCCTATAAAGATTTTATTTATTTATTTGACAGAGATCACAAGTAGGCAGAGAGGCAGGCAGAGAGAGGGGGGGAAGCAGGCTCCCTACCGAGCAGAGAGCCCGATATGGGGCTCGATCCCAGGACCCTGGGATCATGACCTGAGCTGAAAGCAGAGGCTTAACCCACTGAGCCACCCAGGCGTCCTCAGACATTCATTCTTTATCTGCAGACCCAGTCAGAGCATTTGACCTCAGTCGAGTTTAACATTTTCAATACTCTTCAAGTGAGGGTATACAGGCCAAACGCTCACTCTATTTTCAGGATTTTGGTGCTCCTTCAGGCAAGGCATAAATCCCTGGGGCAGGCAATATAAGTGGGGAAAGAATCAAAACAGAACTTGAATTCCTTCAAGCTGATTTACCCACAGAAGAACTTAGGGTAGAAGGAAAAAATACATTACATGGTATTTTACTTGGTTTATTTTCGGCATTTGAGATTTTTGTTTTGCCCTGTATTTACATCTGTATGTATGTATGTATATATGCATGTATAAGATTTAGAAAGAAAGTTCAGCCTGCTGAGTACTGATATCCCACTTTCATATTTTTGGTTGATTTCTCCTGGTTGTTTACGTGTTCGGTCAAAATCTAATCAAATAATAAGTTACTTCCCGGTTCCCATATTTAGAAGAAAGAGGATGAATCCATTGATTTAGAGTAGACAGAGCTTGGGGCTAATTCCTTAAATGATTCTGGTACTTTGAAATTGCTAAATCTATCTTCAGTGTTACTCTGCATTTCTGAAACTACATGTTATTACATTAAGACTTTGCTTCAAAGTTGTTATTGATATTGATATGTTTGGGTTGATTCTGGCATAAAATGTACATGTGTCTATATAGTACTTGATATTGTAAATTATTTTTCTCTTTAAACCTCCTTAAAACTAAACCTGTGGGGGCACCTGGGTGGCTCAGTGGTTTAAGCCTCTGCCTTCAGCTCAGGTCATGATCCCAGGCTCCTGGGATCAAGTCCCGCATCAGGCTCTCTGCTCAGTGGGGAGCCTGCTTCCCTCCCTCTCTCTCTGCCTGCCTCTCTGCCTACTTGTGATTTCTGTCTGTCAAATAAATAAAATCTTAAAAAAAAAAAAAAAAAAACTAAACCTGTGGTCAATGTTCACACTTCCTGTTCCCAGAAAGCCTGTTGAATGCAATGCCTCATTGATGTTTTTCTTTCCTTGCTTTATGTCATATATAACTTGTTTTACTAGAAATCTCGAGCAGGAAATGTACTATCAGGACACCATTAAAAAGGTGGTGGTGCTGACAGGTTATAATAGTGAGAGAGATGATAAGGAAGAATCACGTGGTTAAGGAGAGGAGAGGGAATTGACGACAGTTAAAATTTAAGTGACAATATTGGAAAACTTAGCTACAATTGCTCCATCCCTGATACTCTAATGCAAGCACCTAGCACATAGTAGGCATACAATAATATAATGTGAATTATTACCATAATTAATAATTCTCAGAACAAAACATGGTGGAAAGACCAAGATCCAAAGCTAACTCGACAACTTACTTTATGTATGACTTTGGGCAGCTTCCTTGATCTTCTGAGCCCCTGTTTTTCATCAATAAAAGGATGAAAATCACATCTACCAAAACCTTTTATTGTAAAAGTCAGAAGAGACAATTTAAGTCAAACATTCAGTAAATATCAAGAACTAGTAGGCAGTCTATAAATGATCAACTATTATTGTTTTCTCGGAGAAAACACTTAAGCCAAAATACACTTTCAAAGTGGAAAAAAGTCATTGAAAGTTGTGCTCATTTTAATGTAACTTGTTAAAAACCTCCTGCCAAACGGGTTTCATAACCATTTCCTGTTTTAAAAATGGCTTTCCAATGGCATAAAAAAAAGTAATGATTATGGCTGTCAATTTTCACATCTGGACATCATGGAATGTTAGATGATCCTTATATTGTAATTGCTTTCTTTATGGTTCAGTGAAATTACCCTATCAGTTATTGTTTATTTGAAATAAAGGAAATTGTGTGGTCAATAATAGTGTTACTTGGGCGCCTGGGTGGCTCAGTGGGTTAAGCCGCTGCCTTCGGCTCAGGTCATGATCTCAGGGTCCTGGGATCGAGTCCCACATCGGGCTCTCTGCTCAGCAAGAAGCCTGCTTCCCTCTCTCTCTCTCTCTCTCTGCCTGCCTCTCAGTCTGCTTGTGATCTCTCTCTGTCAAATAAATAAATAAAATCTTAAAAAAATAAAATAAAATAATAGTGTTACTTATGCAATTTTAAAACGTGATGGTTTATATATGTTAAAACACTGGTATAGGGGCACCTGGGTGGCTCAGTGGGTTAAGCCACTGCCTTCAGCTCGGGTCATGATCTCGGGGTCCTGGGATTGAGCCCCACGTCGGGCTCCTTGCTCAGTGGGGAGCCTGCTTCTCTCTCTGCCTCTGCCTGCCTCTCTGCCTGCTTGTGCTCTCTGTCTCTCTCTCTCTCTGTCAAATAAATAAATAAATAAAATCTTCAAAAAAAAAAAAACACTGGTATATAACTTGGCATCATTTATAAGCTTAAAAAAGATGTAGCGAGTCCCTTTTTAGCACCAAAGTAATATTCTTTTTTTTCCTAAATCAATATGGCTACATCCACCAGATTTGACAGAATCAGTCCAGTTCTGGTCACTATTGAGTCTGGTACCTTCAAGATTATACATGGACCCTGGGAATTTATGTGGCTCCAGGAGACGAGGGAATGTGCCTGAACTTTGGTGGTCACCACCTTTACTACAATTTCACATATTATTGTAACCTTCTGGTCCTTCACCATATCTCTAGACAGGTCAGAGAGGTGACTTTGATAGCTATTGATAGCCATAGGGGCACCTCACATACTGCTCCTCAGATTTCTCCCAATAAATACACACAACTATTCCCTCTGTTTAGAAAACACATCCTAAATATCTCTTAGAAATTCACAAAACCCAAACCCTCCACTCTCCCATCCTTTCCCCAAATGGTCTACGTGGGGCTTATTTACTGCCTTTGAAACACAAAATAGCTTTAATTTCCCTTGGGACAAGAGATCTCAGAACAAATTGGCAAGACTATTTTCTGAAGGTGGCATGTTGGGTAATGTTAGGGACAGAGAGAAGAAAATTACTACTATTAATTTAACTTCTCATAGAACGAAGAACAAAGTTGAAGTTAAAATCTCATTAGTACATCCTTCTAATAAATTATATAGAAGATGAGAAAGCAGTCTTCAGTAACTGGAAGAGAACAGAACAGTTCTCATAGTTAAACCGACTGGGGTTTAAGATCTCTAAGTCCACATGACCCAACAGTCCCACTCCTAGGTATACAGCCAAAAGAAATGAAAACATTTGTACACACCAAAACTATATTATTATTAATAGTATTATTATTCACAGTATTCTGATAATGGAAACAACCAAATTTCCATTCACTGATGAATGGTTAAACAAAATGTAGCATATCCACCCAACAGAATATTATTGAGGTAAAAAAAAAAAGGAAAGAAGTACTTATGCATACTACAACATTGATGAACTTTAAAAATATTATGTTATGTAAAAGAAGTCATTCAAAAAGACCTCATGTTGTATGGTTCCATCTATATAAAATGTCAAACTGATAGACACAGAAAATAATTTAGTGGTTGCTTACAGCCAGCAGGGTACAGAGTTGGGGGATGAAAGTGGGTGGTGATAGGTGGTGGAAGAATGAGGCAGGACAACTAATAGACATGCGGTTTCTTTTGGGGTGACGAAAATGTTCTAAAATTAGATTGTGAGGATGGGGAAGTCATTGAAAGGGAATAATTGTCCTTTCCTACTTCAAATCAGCACCTGCATGGAACATTATTTAGCAAGGGATAGATGCATGCAAAAAAATCATATCAAAAAATATCTAAAATCAACAAAATTTTGGAACTCATTAGGATGATTTATGACCAATCTGTGTTACTAGCCAATGTGTGTTACAAATTACAATAAGTAATTTAATTTACATAGAAAATGAAAGAAATATATGTGCTAATATATAGGAACTATATCTATATATCTATATCTATATACCTGTATCTCAATGTACTTGTATTTTTATAGGAATGTACTCTTTTAGAGTGGCTCACTCATTTAAGCCTCTGCCTTCAGTTCAGTCATGATCCCATGGTTCTGGGATGGAGCCCCATGACCAGCTCTCTGCTCAGTGGGGAGTCTGCTTCTCCCTCTGGCTCCTCGCCTTGTTTTCTCTCTTTGTCTCTAAAATAAATAAATAACAAATATATATATATATATATATATATATATATATATATATATATATGTTTATATGTACACAAACACACACACACATATAAAACATTAACAAGATACAATTTCTACACACTTCCTGAATGTGAGAATATCTCCAAAAAATGTCCTAAAAGCGACTTCTACTGGATCAGCTTGGTTCACATGTCCATCACTGAACCAATCACTCTGCCCTAAAGGATAGCTAATGCTGATTGGTCAGGCCTGGGTTATTTGACCATTCTAGAGCCAATGGATGTGGTCACTTCACTAGGACCACAGAGACTGAGATAATAGCAAAGGCATTTTTTCCAAAGTAATATCTGAAGAGAAAATGGTTGCCAAGCAGTAAGAACAGAAGGCAAATATAACTGGTAAAAAATATTGCCTTTATTTATGTTGCAAGGGATGAGTATTTGTCAGGCAACAGGCTCATGTACTTGGTTTGGTTGTGACTACAGATGTCCTTAATGTGTAAAATTGGGACCCATCTATACTTCTGCAAATCACTATAAAATTCTTATAATTTACTAAATAAAGGAATACAATTTACAAACTGGAAGGACTTCAAGTTCATTTGTTCCAAATCCCATGTCTTATAAATAAAAAAGCTAAAGCACAGAGAGACTGACTCATCAAAGTCACATACATCATGGCATGATAGAGACTAAATCCAGCTTCCTCCATGCCTCCAAGTGAGTTAAATGGCATTTAGCATGAACCCAAATGACTGTAATACAATGATGAAAACAGCAAGTGCCATTAGAAAGGTACAAATAGAGTGCTCTGAGAATTCAAATATAGTAATCATCTTTGGGAAGGAGGCAGACCATGCATTTCATCTAGATAGCTCAAACTTACCCCTTTGGATGCTCAAACCTATTTTTTATATCATTTTATGTAAATTTTTGAAACCAATATTAAATTCTTCTCTGCCTTTTTAAAATAGCAACTGCTGAACATAAATTGGCCTTTTTAAAAAACTGCACCATCATTATGAATCATTATCACTGCGTAATTCTGCAAAACACACACAGTTTTGTGTTTGTATTCTTAATTTTTTGTTTCCCCCTTCCTTACCTAATAAATGTCACTCCATTACTTCCAGTTTGTTTGTTTCTAACATTCTCTTGCCCTTTTCTAATTTGTTACTTCTAATCTACTTTGAGCTGGGAAACCAGAAAACCCACAATTATTATGACCTCAGTGAAGTAAGAATAAACAATCTCTAAGTGACAACACATAAGCCTTTAAGAAGGAAAGTCCATGGCTTTAGTCTGGGGACATAGTCTATTTTGGGTACACAAGGACATATTTGCTTATTTCTAAGTTTGCATTACAGGGAACAGAGGGTGCTGGTAGTCTGACCTCTAGCCAAGTAGGACATTACTGTGTATAAACTCTGTAAAGATCTGCTAACAAGGGGTTTCCCCAACAATGCCACATTGCTGTGCTGCCAGGTGAGTGGAGCTGTTGTTGTGACCAGCTCTGGCAGAAACACCTTCCAGATACATTCCAGGAAAGCTCCTAGAATACTGGCCATGGTTTGAGCTTATTTAACTATAAGCCTAGAGTTTGTTTTTTTTTAAGATTTTATTTATTTATTTATTTATTTATTTATTTATCAGGGGGAAAGAGAGAGAGAGAGAAAGCACAAGCAGGGGTAGTGGCAGGCAGAGGAAGAAGCTGGCTCCTCACTGAGAAAGGAGTCTGATGGGATGTAGAACTCAATCCCAGGACCCTGGGATCATGACCTGAGCCAAAGCAGACACTTAACTGACTGATCCACTCAGGCACCCCTCTAGAGTTGTTTTATAACCCAATTTCTACTGGCAAGAACATAACTCTCCATCCATATTTCCCTAAAGCGCTAAATCACTCTGATAGTTTCTGAAGTTAAAAACAGAAGTCTCTTCCTCACCACAAGAGTCATTCAAAATGTGTGCAAGCCATAATATTGTTTTAAGCCCACTGAAATTTCAAAACAGGCCAAAATTCCAGCTTATCTCACCCAAAAATATAAATTTCTGTTTGAACTCAATATTCTTAGATTTTATGATATAATAGGATCACAGCAAAAATTGTAATTCACATTTCACTGGCTCTGGACTTTTAACAGAAAATTCAAAACCTTCAGCACCTTACAGAATCCCCATTAAATATTTGCGGTGACTCCCAACGTGATTTCCACAGAAGTTGTGATATTTTTCTTCCATCTTTCCCCAGGAACCAAACTTGCCAAGTGATGTTCCCACTGTTCAAGAAAGCATTGTCCCCCAAAGACTCACAACGTGTCAATTCCCCTTCCTGCTTCATTTGTGTTCCACTGACTTACAACACTTTCAGGTCAAGAGTTCTCTCTTATAGATGCTTTAACATGCATTGGCCTCAACCATGAGTCAGGGTAAGGACCGTTAAGCCAGAAGATAAAGCTTAGGGGCAGTTACTGTGTTCTACTTGAAAAGACTTTCTCATTCATTCCGTGCCTTGGTCCAGGTGCCTTTTTCTTCAGGGTAAGTGCTTTCCAAGGACAATCCTCAGCCCCCCATGCAAAAGGCCTTTGGTAACTTGTCTAATCAATTTGTAATATGTTCCTAAAAATGTCTCAGAATTTAGCTCTGCAAGTTGGAAGGGGAGAATGTATATGAATTAAAATTCTGGCAAATGATAATCTTTTCCCCTCCTTTACCCTTATTGTAATTGAACTTAATCCACTAGTAGTACCTAAATTTTAGTTTTAAATGTCATCCTTTCCTTCATTTGTGTCAAGTAAATCAATGATTATTACATGCAATTGCTTGACTTTAAAGAATTCCTTGATGAACTGATTTAAAAAGGGAATAATTACTTTATTATAGGATTTTTCACTCCTACTTTGTTCCCTACTCAACTATTCTCATGATCCATTTTTTTAAAAATGACAGCTTCGTGTATATGGTCTCCACTGCTGATCAGAATCCTAAGGGGCAAAAACAGGTATATAAATGAGTAAAAGAAATATGTTACTCTGGGGAAATGTATAAAAGCTGCACAGTGTGTTTCATATTTTCTAGAAGAGTACATTCTTATTGAAAAGATAAGTTCATTCAGATATAGTTCCCATTGCTTTTCATGCTTTTGAAACAGATACTATCATTTTCCCTATTCTGGTTATGAGATACAACAACCTTCCAGAAAAAGACAGGGTCTAGATAAATAAAACAGCTCTGTTGCACAGCTGAACACCAAGACACCTCAGGTATTGAAATTCCTTTATAACAAAGTCACAGGCATCTCAGAATTTTGGAGAATGGACAGCCAAATAGCAGAGGAGATTAAGGAAGTGAAAAAAAAAAAATTCCCTAGGGGCACCTGGGTGGCTCAGTGGGTTAAGCCTCTGCCTTTGGCTCAGGTCATGATCTCAGGGTCCTGAGATTGAGCCCCGCCTTGGGCTCTCTGCTCAGTGGGAGCCTGCTTCCCACTCTCTCTCTGCCTGCCTCTCTGCCTACTTGTGATCTCTCTCTCTGTGTCAAATAAATGAATTTAAAAAATCTTTAAAAAAAATTCTCTCAGTGTGATGATGTGGCAAAGCCCCACAGGCCTGGCAGCCCAGTCCTCAGTCTTCTCAGAGACTACAGAGCTCTGTCCATTGTATCATTGAGGTCCCTGCCACCCTGAGGCCAAGTACCCACTCGGCATTCTTGGAGGATGATGAGTAAGCACTGCACATGCACTTGCATGGGGGCTCAGGTGTCCTCTCGTGCACATACAAGTGCACACACGGATAGTATTTGACCATTTAAAAAGCACTTTCAGGGGTCCTCTAAGCAAAGAGAGAGCCTAAAAGTAACAGTCCAGAAAGGAACAGAGACAATATACAGTAAAAGTCACCTTACAGGCAATTACAATGGCACTAAATTCATATCTTTCAATAGTTACCTTGAATGTAAATGGACTAAAATGCCCTAATCAAAAGACACAGGGTATCAGAATGTATAAATTAAAAAAAAAAAAAAAAGACCCATCGATATGCTATCTACAAGAAACTCATTTTAGACCCAAAGACACCTCCAGATTTAAGGTGAGGGGGTAGAAAACTATTTACCATGCTAAAGGATATCAAAAGAAAGCTGGAGTGGCAATCCTTATATCAGACAAATTAGATTTTAAGCCAAAGACTATAATAAGAAATGAGGAAGGATACTACATCATATTTAAAGGGTCTATCCAACAAGAAGATCTAACAACTTTAAATATCTATGCCCCTAACATGGGAGCAGCAAATTATAAAAGCCAATTAATAGCAAACTCAAAGAAATACATCAACAATAATACAATAATAGTAAGGGACTTTAACAACCCCCTTCAATGAAATGGACAGATCATCTAAGCAGAAAATCAACAAGGAAATAAAGGCTTTAAATGACACACTGGACCAGATGGACATCACAGATATATTCAGAACTTTCCATCCCAAAGCAACAGAATACAGATTCTTCTCTAGTGCACATGGAACAGTCTCCAGAATAGATCACATCCTGGGTCACAAATCAGGTCTCAACCAGTACCAAAAGATTGGGATCATTTCCTGCATATTTCCAGACCACAATGCTCTAAAGCTAGAACTCAATTACAAGAGGAAATTGGGAAAGAACCCAAATACATGGAGACTAAACAGCATCCTACTAAATAATGAATGGGTCAATTGGGAAATTAAAGAAGAATTGAAAAAATTAATGGAAACAAATAAAAATGGAAACACAATGGTTCAAAATCTGTAGGACACAGCAAAGGCAGTCCTGAGAGGAAAGTATACAGCGATACAAGCCTTTCTTAGGAAACAAGAAAGGTCTCAAGTACACAACCTAACTGTACACCTAAAGGAGCTGGAGAAAGAACAGCGAAGAAAGCCTAAATGCAGCAGGGAAAGAGAAATCATAAAGATCAGAGCAGAAATCAATGAAATAGAAACCAAAAGAACAGCAGAACAAATCAACAAACTAGGAGCTTGTTCTTTGAAAGAATTAATAAGATTGATAAACTCCTGGCCAGACTTACAAAAAGAAAAGAGAAAGGACCCAAATAAATAACATCATGAATGAAAGAGGAAAGATCACAACCAACACCAAAGAAATACAAACAATTATAAGAACATATTATGAGCAACTACACAACCAGCAAATCTGACTATCTGGAAGAAAATTGATGCATTCCTAGAGATGTATAAACTACCAAAACTGAACCAGGGAGAATAGAAAACATGAACAAACCCATAACCACTAAGGAGACTGAGGCAGTCATCAAAAATCTCCTAACAAACAAGAGCCCAGGGCCAGACGGCTTCCCAGGGAAATGCTACCAAACATTTAAAGAAGAATTAATACCTATTCTCCTGAAACCGTTCCAAAAAATAGAAATGGAAGGAAAACTTCCAAACTCATTTTAAGAGGCCAGCATTACCTTCATCCCAGAACCAGACAAAGACCCAATCAAAAATGAGAATTATAGACCAATACCCTTGATGAACATGGATGCAAAAATTCTCACTAAAATACTAGCCAATAGGATCCAACAGTACATTAGAAGGATTATTCACCACAGCCAAGTGGGATTTATTCCTGGGCTGCAAGATTGGTTCAACATCCACAAATCAATCAATGTGATACATTAATAAAAGAAAGAACAAAGACTATATGGTACTCTCAATAGATGCTGAAAAAGCAGTTGACAAAGTACAGCATCCTTTCTTGATCAAAACTCTTCACAGTGTAGGGATAGGGGGTCCATACCTCAATATAATCAAACCCATCTATGAAAAACCCAGAGTGAATATCATTCACAATGGGGAAAAACTGAGAGCTGTCCCCTAAGATCAGGAACACAGCAGGGCTGTGCACTATCACCAATGCTTTCTCATTCATTCCATGTACTTCTAGTACTAGAAGTCCTAGCCTCAGCAATCAGACAACAAAAAGAAATAAGAGGCATCCGAATAAGCAAAGAAGAAGTCAAACTTTCACTCTTTGCAGATGACATGATACTTTATGTGGGAAAACCCAAAACTGCTAGAACTCATACAAGAATTCAGTAAAGTGTCAGGATATAAAATCAATGCAGAGAAACCAGTTGCATTTCTATACACCAACAGCAAGACAGAAGAAAGAAAAATTAAGAAGTCAATCCCATTTACAACTGCACCAAAACCATAAGATACCTAGGAATAAACCTAACCAAAGAGGCAAAGAATCTGTACTCAGAAAACTATAAAGTACTCATGAAAGAAACTGAGGAAGACACAAAGAAATGGAAAAACGTTCCATGCTCATGGATTGGAAGAACAAATATTGTGAAAATGTCTATGCTACCTAAAGCAACCTACACATTTAATGCAATCCTTATCAAAATCCCATCCATTTTTTTTTTCAAAGAAATGGAACAAATAATCCTAAAATTTATATGGAACCAGAAAAGATTCCAAACAGCCAGAGGAATGTTGAAAAAGAAAGCCAAAGTTGGCGGCATCATAATTACAGACTTCAAGCTCTGTTACTAAGCTGTAATCATCAAGACAGTATGGTACTGGCACAAAACACACACATAGATCAATGGAACAGAATAGAGAGCCCAGAAACAGACCTTTAACTCTATGGTCAACTAATCTTCCACAAAGCAGGAAAGAATATCCAATGGAAAAAAGACTCTCTTCAACAAATGGGTGTTGGGAAAATTGGACAGCCACACGGAGAAGAATGAAACTGAACCATTTCCTTATACCACACACAAAAATAGACTCAAAATAAATAAAAGACCTCGATTTGAGACAGGAATCCATCAAAATCCTTGAGGAGAACACAGGCAGCAACCTCTTCAACCTCAGCCACAGCAACTTCCTCCTAGAAACATCGCCAAAGGCAAGGGAAGCAAGGGCAAAAATAAACTACTGGGATTTCATCAAGATCAAAAGCTTTTGCACAGCAAAGGAAACAGTCAACAAACCCAAAAGACAACTGACAGAATGGGAGAAGATATTTGCAAACAACATATCAGATAAAGGGCTAGTATCCAACATCTATAAAGAGCTTATCAAACTCAACACCCAAAGAACAAATAATCCAATCAAGAAATGGGCAGAGGACAGGAACAGACATTTCTGCAAAGAAGACCTCCAGATGGCCAACAGACACATAAAAATGTGCTCCACATCACTTGGCATCAGGGAAATACAAATCAAAACCACAATGAGATACACCACCTCACACCAGTCAGAATGGCTAAAATTAACAAGACAGGAAATGATAGGTGTTGGCGAGGATGCAGAGAAAGGGGAACCCTCCTACACTTTTGGTGGGAATGCAAGCTGGAGCAGCCACTCTGGAAAAATGTATGGAGGTCCCTCAGAAAGTTGAAAAGAGAGTTACCCTAAAACCCAGCAATTGTACTACTAGATATTTACCCTAAAGATACAAACATAGTGATCTGAAGGGGCATGTGAACCCAAATGTTTATAACAGCAATGTCCACAACAGCCAAACTATGGAAAGAATCTAGATGTCCATCAACAGGTGAATGCATAAAGAAGAGGTGGTATGCACATACAATGGAATACTATGCAGCCATCAAAAGAAATGAAATCTTGCCATTTGCAATGACGTGGATGGAACCCTAGGGTATTATGCTGAGTTAAATACGTCAATCAGAGAAAGACAATTATCATATGATCTCTCTGATAGGAGGAATTTGAGAGGCAGGGCAGGGGGGTTGGGAGGTAAGAAAGGAAAAAAATGAAACAAGATGGGATCAGGAGGGAGATAAACCATAAGAGACTCTTAATCTCACAAAACAAACTGAGGGTTGCTGGGGGGTGGGGGGATGGAGAGGGTGGTCGGGTCATGGACATTGAGGAGGGTATGTGATATGGTGAGTGCTGGGAAATGTGTAAGCCTGACGATTCACAGACCTGTACCCCTAGGGCTAATAATACAATATATGTTAATAAAAATAATTAATAAAAAAATAAAAATTAAAAGGCACTTTCACACATATGATTCTAGGTGAGCATGCTTCCCTTGAAAAAACAGACATTAGCCTTCTCTCACTCTATTTATTTTCTTTCTCCACCTTCTCTTCCACTTTCACTTTCTCCCTTTTCTTCCTCTCTCCCTCCTTTCTCTTCAGTCATACCTCTTCCTCCCCTTTCTTCCATATTTCCCATCACCTTTTCCCTCTTTAGCTTCTGAAGGAGCTGTAGAGACAACATCCTGAATATGTGTGAACACTTCTCTGGGCTTCCGAAAATCATTTCATGGCTAAAAACAACATTTCTCAAAACCAAGGATGATGTTGGAACACAGTCCTTCATGAAGAGCACAATTATTTCCTTGGTTAAAAGGCAGAGCATAGAGGAGAAATTAGGTGTCCCAGGTCATCCAAACTCCCTTACAGAGACACCAACTCACCCTGCCTTCCTTGCTAAGCACCTCAACCTTTCCCCAGCCCTCAGACTATTGCCCTTCTCTGAGGATGGCAACGAACCTCAGGAAGTCTACTCATATCTTACATTCCAAATTGTATCTGGTCCCAGAGTCACACTATGATTTCACACATTTCCATTATTGCTTTATGCCTGTGTCAACACAACATATTTTTCATCAGCTTCTTGCTGTTTTAATCGGCATTTCAAGGAAGAAAGAGATGTATAGAGGGCTCTGTTTGGAAAACAGGTAATTTAGTTCAGTGTTGCCAGGGGTCAGGTGAGCCTAAAATGTTCATTTGTCATTGCCATAAACTACCAAGATCATTCTACAGAAATATCTCTCCGAATGTTTGAAAAATCTGTTAAAAATGAATCTGAACATCTGAATTCTATACCTCTTCTCACATATATATAAAGAATGCAAATTTTTAAAAGAAAGCCTCCTTGCACTTCAGTTTTTTAGTCATTGAACTGCATGTTCTTTTATAGATCATTCTTATTTCTCTTCTGAGAATTGGAAAATGGGAGACACTTTAAGGGATTTTTTCAATTAAAATGAGTTGCAGAAAACTAAGAAATGTAACACTTCATTAGCAGGCATTTAATTCCCTAGCTTTTTATTTTTAAGGAAATTAAAAAACCGTATGCTCTCTGGTACCATTTGTGTTTTTTTCAATTGCAGTATACATTATAACCTAGAACAGGGAATTTTTTGATAAATATGAGGTATTAACAAAAGACTTCAACCAGAATTACTAACTGTGATTTCTGTCATTTAATGCCAATGAGTGTAAGTTGTTGTTTTTGCTTGAAGAAGCAAGAAGAATGATTAAAAAGCATATATTAGAAACTGCATACACTGCTGATGCAATGTTTTAGTGCACTGCCTTAAAATGGTAGATGTCAAACAGTTATCCAAATACCCTAAAAAGAAGTGCTTATTTTTAATAAATATATTTTTATGTTTATAATAATGCCCTCTATATTATAAAGGTTCCGTTCATGGAACAGTTTCCTTTTAAATGGCATGATTTTAGAGAACATAATATGATATAGCCAATTCTAATGTATTCAGAATGGCAGGAGACAGTTAACAATTTTTTTGATAAGCTGAGAGCTTTCATACATGTAATATACATATTCAAAATTCTCACAGAATTCAAAGTCAAAATATGTTTTTGCACTGAAGCTACTCAGAAACAAAATTTAGTTTTTCTATGATGATGGTTCAAAAATCACTTGAAGGCCTGGTAATCTATGGGTTATTGCTAAGTACAGCCATCCTCACTGCACACTACAAGAATTTAAATTCTATCTACTGGGCATTTACAAAGTATAAACTGTTTGAATTCTGCATAAGAAAAGTTTAACATAAATTAAAATTCTGCAACATGGTATCTCCTGGCCTTATGATGTCAACTAATTGTTTCAACATTAAGCATCTAAGAAATGGCCCCAAAAGTAGAATAGCAACTAAATGTCAAAGATTATGTTATCCTGGGAAAAATTAATTTGCCACATTCTCTCCTAAAGAGAACAATATAACCTATCCTTCTTTTCCTTACTTCCTTTTCTATCTTCTGGTCTTTAGATCAGACCAACATTCTTGTATATCCTATCTGCATTTTAATCTTTGAATGTGACAGTAAGTATTAACAACTTTTCATGTGTAGCATTATATTCACTTATATATGAACATTTAATCACTAAATATTAACCAGCATAACTCCTGATCAAAATAAATTACTTATAGATTATTTCAAGAGTGTCCTGAATTGCTTCTTTGAGGCCCTTTTCAAATGAGGCTTTCAAAATTACTTTTAATTAAAAAAAAAAAAAATCTGGAGCTTCTCTCCAGGTCACATTAGTGACAGTTCAGCCTGTTTTTTTTTTTTTTTCTTTTTTCCCATTTCTTTTCTTTTCCTTCCTTCCTTTTTTTTTTTTTTTTCCTTTTTTAATTGCTAGATTTTCTAGCTTCTATTGACTCATTCATAGTCTAGGACCACTACTAAAGATTTTAAAATACACATTCTAGAAACCAAACAGTCATAGGTCTTTTACTCAATGTTTCCTGCCTTTATTTCCTTTAAATATTTTCCATTTCACAAGTCTAAGCAAATATAATGAGCAATTTGTGACAAAAGGGTGACAATTTAGAGATAGTATATGCATTTTACATGCTGACTACAAAAAAGATGGAAATTTCAGCTGAGCTCTTTATCTGCCACTTACCATTCTTAGAATAATGGCTGATAATGATAGAAATCACACTGGCTAATAGCACTATTAACATCTTCCATGTTAGCGTATATTCTTGGTATAGATGAGTTCCTTTTGTAAATTTTTTAAACTCTATCTAGATTTTCTATGCAAAAAAAGGGAGGGGCATGCCATAAGCCACAAACATTAACCAGTTTGTAAGCTGCCCTCCATCTTTAGTCTTCTTTCACTAAAACTGGAGGATTTTTATTTCATGTTCAAATCATAATTTTGCTTTTCATAATTCTTTGAAACTGATCTATGAAATCTCATATGGATCTAGTAGGCCATTAAGTGGTACAATAATCATTAGATGTGTTTATCTTTCTGAACCAATGTGAGGCCAAGAATCAGCATGACAGTGATGCATATGTCTTTTCAGAGGCTGCAGTTTCATAGACTCTCTCGGTATTATTAGCCCAGTATTGATGGGAATACATGCACATCTTTATTAAAGATACAAAACTATCATGAACAAAATGTCCTAAGTGAAATTTCATTTGTTTGTTGTGTTTTGTTTTGTTTTGATGATCTTAAATGGACACGATTAACTTACAGAAAGAATACTGACTGCAAAACTGAATCCAAAATCAGTTATGTAGCTCTATTCCCTGAGGAATCTTTGCACAATTTATTTTGGCCAGTTTCTGTTTCTGATGATGAATCACTGAGACTCTGCAGAAAAGGGAAAAAAAAAAATGCCTAGGTCTTCTGAGCCAAGATAATTACAGCTGAAAAGAATGGATTCACTTCTTGGAGATAGGAAGTTAAAACACAGTCATCACAGGTTGACTAGAAAAGGAATTTGCTGCCTAAGAGATATGGCATAATTTGCTTTCTGCAGCGTAACTGTGGACACAAATAATCCATTTGCGGCAATGGTTCTCAACTTATTGTTTATAAACCAGCCTTAATTTAAATCAGCAGAATAAGTTCCAACAGCACCTCAGTTATTGGGAGTTCAGAATGTATTTTACAGTGGATGAAATATTAGGAATATTGTTTAGGCAGCTAAGCAAGACCACAAAATTTATTTCATACCTTCCATCATTTCGTTATGTGTTTATCAAGTACCAATCAGGTACAATCTAAGAAACTGTGGATGCTAATATAATAGAAAAATTCAAAATTTATACCAGGGACATATATCCAGGCTTTTCAATAGTGTTCTATATGAACATCCCCACCCCCCCAAAAAAACTATACAGATTATTCAACCTAAAACAAAATAAGTCTTCAAAAGTACACAATCAAGTATATTGGTTTATCTTCCATTACTACAGAAATTGAACTAAGTTTGCTGACATGAGCAGCAGTGAGACAAGTGAAGCTGCAGGCAGATTTTCAAGTAGTGCTGGTCGTCTGGAGTTTGTGTTGTCTTGGTTATCAGAGCTCAAAATGTTCAAGCAAGCTGACGCCCCAGGCTTCAGAAGAGTCAGGGTACAGTAGGGGATGGGGGGAGGGCTGCAGTTATGGTTACCACTCAAGGCAATCTCTGCATTACAGGGTAGTTGAGTTTTATGCAGTGGAGGCATGTACTCCTGAAGGTCCTTCCATAATTCAGAACTGGCATTAATCAAGATTATTTTTCCCAATGGAATAATTGGAAAGTATTAGGGATATATCCTACCTACATATACCTATAATCTTAGAATGTAGTTTTGCTTAAGGCTGTCTTTTTTTTTAATTATCTCAATATTATCATTGATATTTTGTAGCAGCTCCCTCTTAAATTAGCATGGCAATATCTGGCCTCCTTTGTGATGTGTTTTGACATCTAGCTTTGGTTCCAAAACTGCTAACTTTTCAGTGAGTTTCCTAGCACTAGCTTCATCTTCACCACTTAGTGAATGTTCATGATATTGTCAAAGGAGAGTTTTTAAGATTTCAAAGTATAATAACCATGGAGGTGAACAGAGAAGTAATATATTGACCGAACCCCCTCTCCCAAGAAGGGGGGAGTAAGACTGTGACATGGTTGGCTGTCATTTCTGTTTACCAGCTACAGAAATAGACAAGTTTGCAAATTACTGGGCCTGTCACTCATTGAAAGCATGTGAGTCTTGATTTTGTTGCTTCTGGTTTTGTTTTTAATTTGGAATATGGGACAAACTCTCTTGATCTGAACATGCAAACAGAGCCTGAGGTTTCTCCTGAACTTTCTTTCAGGTTTTAAAAAATACTTGTAAGAAAAGTTACCACAGCAATGTCACTTAATTTCCAGTGTGATGTGGCAGTAAAATCTCACTAATATTTTAAGTCATTGGGACTCCTGGGTGGCTCAGTTGGTTAAGCCTCTGCCTTCCACTCAGGTCATGATCCCAGTGTCCTGGGATCGAGTCCCACATCGGGCTCCTTGCTCGGCAGGGAGCCTGCTTCTCCCTCTGCCTCTGCCTGCCACTCTGTCTGCCTATGCTCGCTTGCTCTCTCTCCCTCTCTCTCTGACAAATAAATAAAATCTTTAAAATATATATTTTAAGTCATAAATTTCAGATGATCGTAACTCAAATTTGTATAAAATGTGATCAATTCCAGGAGTCCTCCCAGAGCAAGTACCCTGATCTTCTTCCCCACAGAATGGCCGTGAAATGAGGGTTACACCTCAGACTTCACATTGGGGAAAGAGCTGGTTCTAAAGGAGAAGGTAGAGAAAGTGAAAGCAAAGGTTAAATAGAAGAAAAATGTTTGGACCCTGAAACCTGATCTGGTTCAGCAAGTGCTCTCACCCTGGCCTCTGCCCAGAGTAAGCTGGAGCTGCAGCCACAATCTCGCTCCTGTGAGTCCAGTGTAGCTGGAAGCCTGAGTTTGATGAGGAAGTTAAAGGGAAAAGTGTGCATCAGAATGGTAAATACATAAGTTCAGTGCCACCAGCCAGGTATAGTCTTTAAGGATAAATGTTTAAGAATTTATTTAGGACCAACCCAGTTTTGTGTGAAAGGTATGCAAAGTTCAACTCAGTCTAACACTAAAGAAAGAGAGTTTTTATAGAAGTAACACAAGTTTAAAAATGTGATTTGTAAAAAGAGATATCTTCAGAAAAGTACAGAATTGTGACCTACACTTTTTCTTTGAGTCTTGATTATGACTGGTGCTCTTTCATGTTATCTCTTTTTCTGTTTTCAGTAAATCTTAGATTTTTATTCTTTTGGTATTATGCTGTTGTTTTTCTAAGCTTTATCATTTCCCTACTTTTAAAGTAAAAGAAAGTGCATGTGACTTTCTATATGTGATCCCAGCAACTCTTTTTAAAATCCTTTCATAATTCCCTCTACTTAAACCTGATGTATTTATTAGTGCCTCTTGGAACTGTGCAGGGGGTTATTGCTCTGAAAACCAATGCAGGAACATTTATTACGCTTTTCTACCAATACCCAGAGATTCTTTTCCTCTTAAATGTTTTGGAGCATATGGCTACTGACAGCACATTCCTTTTGAATTTAGTATCTAGGATCATTACCTTACATCTCTATCTACTGAATTACAGATACCATATATTTACATATGCTCTTTCTAGTCAGCCAGTTCCCTCAGTTTCATTGTGTCCTTTATGCTTAGCCTCCCCCACCACCATTTTATGTCATTTGCACATTTCATCATGTCAATTCATGTTTCATTTTGCAAGTGATTGCTCTATGTATATATTTTAATTGTCTTTAATGCTTCTTGTGAAATTCTGCAAGATGCTTTTACAAAGCACAAATTAAAATTTTAACTAGCTGAAATTTTTATTGTTTTAATTCTTCTATTTTTTTCACCATAATAAAAAACACATCAAAGTGTCCCAAAAGGATCATCTTTGGGTATGTGACTTTTTTAAATAACTTTTCATGATGAGGAACCTTTCTAACAACTAAATTTCCTTGTATTTTTGTCCTAGATATACCTGACATATAGATTTTGACACTAGAAAAAGGGAGCAACCATTATATTTGGAACATGGCATTTATCTAGCTGTATTTGAAAACAAATTACATACATCAGCTATAACTTTTCTGTGTAGAATTTCCTTATAAAATTATTACTATTCAATTACTTCCCTGCATTTTAAAGTACCTCTAAATTATGTCATGACGTTTTCCCAGTTAAAATCAACTACAATTCCATAATGATATTGGCCGTGACTTTTATCATCCTGACATTCTAAATCAGGCCACAAAAAATAAAATTTGTTTTTCCATTTTCTAAATTCCTTTGTTCTTATGCCCTTATTTTATTCTGTGATTACATTTCTAAGTTACACAATTAAAAGGTAACACTGGGAGATCCTCATTAGACTGTGGACTCCTAGAGGGAAGAGACTCTATCTTATTTATCTTTGTAACTCTGGTACCCTTTTGGAAAACAATTCTGTTACTAATATAAAACATATTTGTCAAATTGGCTTTTGAATGCATTAATTTTTGACTCCCAACAGTTTGAGTACATTCTTCATTTCCTATTAAATTCTCTACCATCTTCAAGTTCTTCTCATTCTGTTTTCCTGCTGCATTTTGTATCTCCTTCTCCATTGTAGAATCAAACACATTTTGCTTACAATATATACTCAAAGCAGAAAAAATAGAAAATAAAAAAATCAAACTGTCCCTGAATTCCTCACCTGGAGAGAGCCATGCTGATTTTAGTGAACATAATGCAAATCTTTTTCCCTCCAAGTACAAATGCAACAAATATGTTACATGTATTTGCAAAACTTGGGACCATATTATATATGCTATTTTGTAACATCTGGACTATCTTTATATGTCAACAAAGGTACAACTATAGCATCATTTTTAGTAAAATAGCATTCTGTTCTACTATAGATTTTCATATAATTTACTTTGTGGGGTTTTTGTTTTGTTTTCAATTAACGTATTCATTAAAATGCTGGATACTGGCAGCCCATGACTTAGGGCCCACAACTACATTTGGTTTTTCCTGCACAAAAACTTAGAAAATGTCTTACAAAAAAAAAAAAAAGATTTCCATGTTATTTGGATAAATCAAAAGATCTAATCCGACACCCACCCATGGCAACCATCTGCTAGAGCTGCCTGTGTGGTCTGCGGCGCTCCTGATTTGCCACTACTCCCCATTGTCCCATACCCAATCTACTTCACTAATTTCACTTACCTTTCACTTGGCTTAGTGCCTCTTATTTAATAAGTGTCTGTTTATAAGGACTTTTCATTAGTCCACAGCCATATGATGAGTAACCATTTTTATACACTTATCTTTGTACAGTCTTCTGATTTTTTCCATAAGTTAACTTCCTAGTCATGGAATTTCTGGGCCAAAGAGTATCTTCAAGTCTTGATTCCTATCACTAAATTACTCCTCAGAAGGTTTTACACTTGTACACGCCTACCATCAGATCCTGTGAGCATCTGTTTCCACCCACTAGCCCCCCTCTCTTCTGTCCATGTGGGCCATAATAGTCTACTTATGCTTTACTGATCTGAAAAGGATAAGCAAAATGATTATTAGAGCAAGGGTGAGATGGAAATGAGCTATCCCATACTTGCATAAATCAGTATTTCTCTTGCAGTTTGCCTCTATCTCCTATTAGATGAGAGTTTCTAGTATCACCAGCATTTTTCACAGAGCAAGAACAAACAATCCTAAAATTTTTATGGAATCATCAAAGACACTGATAGACAAAGCAATCTTGAAAAAGAAAAGCTAAGTTGGAGGCATCACAATTTCAGACTTCAAGTTATATGACAAAGCTGTAATCATAAAGACAGTATGGTATTGGCACAAAAACAGACACATGGGTCAATGGAACAGAATAGAAAACCTAGAAACAGACCCACAACTATATGGTCAACTAATCTTCAACAAAGCAGAAAGAATATGTTGGGGGAAAAGACAGTCTCTTAAACAAGGTGTTGGGAACACTGGACAGCCACATGCAGGAGAATGAAACTGGACCACTTTCTGACACCATACACAAAAGAATAAATTCAAAATGGATGAAAGACCTAAATGTGAGAGATGAATCCACCAAAATCCTAGAGAAGAACACAGGCAGAAACATCTTTGACATTGGCCATAGCAACTTCTTACTAGATATGTCTCTGGAAGCAAGGGAAACAAAAGCAAAAATAAACTATTGGGACCTCATCAAAGTAAAAAGCTTCTGCACAGCAAAGGAAACAATCAACAAAACTAAAAGGCAATTGCCTACGGAATGGGAGAAGATATTTACAAATGACATATCTGATAAAGGGTTAGTATCCAAAATCTGTATAAAGAAATTATCAAACTCCACACCCCAAAAAACTAATAATCCAATCAAGAAATGGGCAGAAGACATGAATAGATATTTTTCCAAAGAAGACATCCAGATGGCCAACAGACCCATGAAAAAATGCTCAACATCACTCATCATCAGGGAAATGCAATCAAAACTATAGTAAGATATCACCTTACACCTGTCAGAATGGCTAAAATTAACAACACAGGAAACAAGAGATGTTGGAGAGGATGTGGAGAAAGGGGAACCCTCTCACACTCTTGGTGAGAATGCAAACTGGTGCAGTTCCTCTGGAAAATAGTATGAAGGTTCCTGAAAGCATTAAAAATGGAACTACCTTACGATCCAGCAATTACACTACTAGGTATTTACCCAAAGGATACAAAAATACTGATTCAAAGGAACACATGCACCCTGATGTTTATAGCAGCATTATCAATAATAGCCAAATTATGGAAAGAGCCCAAATGTCCATTGACCAATGAATGGATAAAGAAGATGTGGTATACACACACATACACACACACACACACACACACACACACACACAAATGGAATATTACTCAGCCATTAAAAAAAAGAATGATATCTTGCCATTTGCAACAACATGGATAGAGTTAGAGAGGATAATGCCAAGTCAGTCAAAGAAAGACAAATACCATATGATTTCACTCACATGTGGAATTTAAGAAACAAAACAGAAAAGCATGAGGGGAGAGAAGCAAACCATAAAACAGACTCTTAACCATAGAGAACGAATTGAGGTTGCTAGAGGGGAAGTGGGCAGGGGATGGACTAAATGGGTGATAGGTATTAAGGAGGGCACTTGTTATGAGCACTGGGTATTGTACGTAAGTGATGAATCACTAAATTCTAAACCTGAAACTAATATTACAGCACATGTTAACTAAATGGAACTTAAATAAACACTTGAAACAAACAAACCAAAACCAAAAAGAAAACAAAACAAAAACAAGAAGAAACTAGTTTCTAAAACATTGTTAGACTTGGAATTTTTAGTCTATTCATTTTTTTTTAATAACAACAACAACAACAAACTACACTTTGCCACAGATTCCCTGGCTGCACTTCTATTCTACTAACCTTAGGAAACTTAGGAAGGATAAGCTAAGAATATTTGCCTTTTAGTCCTTTAATTTTAAACCAGATGGTGGGGTGGGGCACCTGGGTGGCTCAGTGGGTTAAGCCGCTGCCTTCGGCTCAGGTCATGATCTCAGAGTCCTGGGATCAAGCCCCGCATCGGGCTCTCTGCTCAGCGGGGAGCCTGCTTCCTCCTCTCTCTCTGCCTGCCTCTCTGACTGCTTGTGATCTCTCTGTCAAATAAATAAATAAAATCTTAAAAAATAAATAAATAAATAAATAAACCAGATGGTGGGTTTACTTTATGTGAGAAATCCAGTTTACATGTTATTGCCTTTTGAGGGAAGAGTTACTAATTATATGAGTCATGTCAACTCTTTCACATTCTAGGCCATTAAAATAATTCTGACAATGGGGGAGAAAACAATAAGGGAAAATGACTGCAACCATTAGATGCTGATTTATTTTTGTACAAATTATGGGAAGGCCCGCAGTTAACTTCCATCCTAGATTGTCACTCTTTGAGAGACTAAGAACTTGGAGGTTTCTTTTGTGTTTCACTCCACACACACCGCTTCCTTACTCACCTTCTAGACTCAAAGATTATACTCAATACATATTCATTAAATCCAGTGAATTTTACAATTAAACTAATTAGTTTTCTTAAAAGAAAAACTTTTCCTGTTATTTTACCCAAGTTAAAGACTTTTAGGTCCATATTTGCTCAAGTATCCAATCAATTCTAAGTATCATTATTAAAGAAAAAACTTCAGTTTTGAAATAACAAAAGAAAAATTGTGTGAGATAATGTTCTTTAATTTTAAAAAGCCTTTAGTTGTTTAAGAGTAGGAACCTGCAGGGTTGCCGCCTGATTGGCCCAGTAGGAAGAACATGTGACTCTTAATCCAGGGGTTGTGAGTTTGACCCCTACATTGGGTATAGAGATTACTTAAATAAATAAATAAATTTAAAAAAAAAATTTAAAAAACAGTATGAAGTTGCAGTGAGTACTAAATAAACCATAGAGATCTAAAGCACAGTATAATAAACAGATAATATTGTACTATAACAATGTTATGCAATGAATATCACTGCAATAGGAACCATATTACAATATATAAATGTATAAAAGTAATATGTACACCTTAACTTTACACAATGTTATATGTCAAATTTATTCAACAGGAGTTTACAAATAAAAGGGCTTTACAGTTCAAAGTATGTTCACATAATTTCACCATATATATATATGTATACATATATATATATACACACACATATTTTTTACATACACTTACTATATGTGTGTGTGTGTATAGGTGTACATATACATACATATTATCACTTAAATCATAGTCACAGCTACAGCATATTCTTAGGTTTTGCAGACAGGGCTATAAAGAAATTGCCAGAATTAACAAAAATAGTTCAAAATATCACACATTTATGAAAATTCCTAAAGACAGGAAACTTTCCACTGGCAAAATATATCTTGGGAGAAATTACATGATTTCTTCTCCAGTAAAGTCTTGGAAGCCGTGGCAGTTTCCAAACCTCAAGTGAGACCACTGAGGGTAGTCTCTTTTCTACCATAAGATATTGATGAAAGATACTCACATCAGCATACACTGAAGCATTATCACCAGTGAAATTTTTTTCCCAAGAAATAAGAAGAATAGATATGAGCTAGGGTTATTTTATAAATCATATTTTGAATTGTCAATTTTTTCAGGTGACTAAACTGAAGGGTAGAAGATAGTAAGCCATTTGCCATTTAATCCATTTCATTTAAAGGATCACTAGCTGTATTTAATGACATCCAAAAATAAACTCTTCAGATGCTGAAATACTAGGCTGGGAAGGCAGGCAGTAGAAGCAGGAAGGTTATTCTAGTTTTATTTCATTTTCTTGAAGGGCAAAGGCAGCTTCTCATTCATAATAAGAAACTGACCCCAAAGTGACAGAAGGTAAAAAACTATTCCAGGCCTATAGAACCTGAGTTGACAATTGATATCTATCCACAACAGCAGCAAATTGTTTCCTCCTATAAAAATTTAAGACAGAGTCTCTGCTTTTTATGAAGCTAGATACTGTGGTGATTAGTTCATCTAAATAATATAAGAAAGTTTTATGTACCAAAGTATAAGCAGACCAGCTGCTTGATTTTGTGCAAACAGTTCTTAGTGATTGCATAATGCATGTTTTTCAAAGGACCTAAGACTCACCAGAGACTTATTTCATTGAATATTTTCAACACCCATTGTAAGTGGGCCTTTTTGTTCAACAGTGCTCAAGTGCATTAGCATCATCAAACTGTATAAGAACATCAAGTTCTGAAACTTTCTCCTTATTTTTTGTCTTAAATTTGCATATTAGGGTTTTTTTTTTCTTTTTATTTCTGGTGCAAAAATACCCACCTAGATAGTATCTGTCAAAAAGTTGTCTTCAGTAATTAGGCAGCTATTGCACAGTTAGATGGTTTAACTAGAGACAGTATGTAATACTTTTAAAACAGTTCTTTCTTGGGATATAGTTGTCTCTATTAAACACTGTGCTTCTTATTGCCTTTTCTCCTCTCTAGAGCCCCTGTATTCTAACTATGGAGATCTCTGGCTTACTCATGTGGAATCCATTTATTTTTATCAAGGTGGTAACCTAATTTCAGAGTCAGTAATTATTGGTGGGACACAGGAAAGAGTCATAACCTGCCAAAGAACATCATACCAGGATCATCTATAGTACTTTATCAAGGTGCACACTGTAGACCTCTGTCACTGGAGATTTGGCATTGCTTTCCCTGGAAGGTGTGAATGGGAGAGTATAGGACATTCTACAGGCTGAGAACAAGTGGCACAATGAACTACTGTTGTCAACTGTGAATATGTGGTATCCCTTAGCTGAGTTGGTGTAGAAAAAAATTGAAGACTACTCTTCTAAGTATTACCCACTCAGAAATACACTTAACACCTCTCTTCAAGCACCAGGCCTTATATATATTAAGTGCACAGAAAATGTTAAATAAATGAGTTGATCAATTTATAAATAAAATGCAAGCTTTTCATATAAATTGAAAATTTTAACATTTGGATTTACAGTCTAAAATTCTTGATTATCATTGTGGGACAGGTGATTTCACAGTAAACACAGCTTCTAAACAAAGCATTCTGAGATCTCTATCGGTGAATTAGTAAAGTGAGTATACTAATTCTGTGATATCTCCAGTAAGGATTCAATGTAATCAAAGGTTATAATCTTCTTCCCTCAATAACTAAATCGATCTTCCATCCAGTGGATCTACACTTGCTCTAAAAAAAAGCAAGGGGTTTATGGAAGGGTAGAAAAGACAACTACCTTTTTACCATCTATGCTCCCTCAACAAGCTACCATACCTCTTCAGTTCCAATTTAGACTCAATCAAACTGAGCGTCCAGAAGTCAACATGGCTAAAGGCATAAATAGTTCCTCATGGCTGAGATAGCTAGCTGTCCACCATATGTGGGGCTCCTCTCTTCCATAATATAAGCTACTGTTGAAAGTGGCTGTCCAGTCAAGGACTACATTTCCCAGCTCTCCTTTCATCTAGGTGGGGCCAATGTGACTAGTTCTTGCCAACTGGATGTCCACAGAAGTGAGATGTGTCACTTGTGGGCTAAAGCATTTGAAGAAGTAGATGGACCTTCTCCTCATTGCCTCTTTCCACTTTTGCCAGTCAGACATAGAGACAAAGTCTTGAGGGATGGCAAAACCACAAGATGGAAGGAGCCTAGACCCTTGAATCACCGTATGGGCATAGAAGAAAAGCACCTCCAATCGGGAATGCCCTCACTGCCCCTTACACGAATAAGAAGTAAATCTGTATTCTGTTTAGCCACTGAAATTTGGAGATTCATTTATTAAAGCAGCAGGAATTATAATAATAAACACACTCCTCCACCTTTTGTAATTTATGCTTCAGCAATAACAATCTATGTACAACTTCCCAGATCAAACATGCAGGTTCATGCTTCCATGTTTATACATGCTGATGCTTCTGCTTATAATCCGTAATTTTCTTTACCTATACTCTCTCCTGTCCGGTCCTTTGTCTTTGAACAATTTGTATTAATCCTTAAAAATCTAGCTTTAAGCTTCTGTGAAGATTTATTCTGCCAGTGTGCTCCATTCCCACCATGTACATCCCTAGTTTGTACATAATTCCACTTTTGCACATGTCACAATATTTTAGAATTCTCCATCTATAAATATGTCAACCATATAACATACACATTTGTCATGTTTCCATACTCTAAGGCTCCTAGCAGAGGGGTGATACTGAAGAGATTTATGACTCTATTAGGTCTTCCTATCTAATTAGGACTTTGTTTATATTAAATTAATCTGATCTGTGGAGGATAAGAAACAGAATCTATTAACCACTAGAATATGAGGAAGCAATGAAGGAAAGGAATCCTGTTGTATGCTGATAATTAGTCACCGAATGAGGAATAGCACTACAAACTTGCAAGTAAAAAAAAACAAGAGAACACGTGCACTTCTACAGATTTCTAAATTTGGCAGAAGTTCAAGGGAAACACAAATCCTGATATGGGGCAAGGCCTGATTTTTTTTAGATTAAAGCCGAGTGGTTCAGCATAAGATGTTTATGGCATGCAGATTTTCACACAAATGGATTTTATTTTAAAAGACATAATCCCATTTTTGCTGCCATTTTTGTGAGGATTAAATTAGATAATACATGTAAAACCACCCAGAATAGGGCCTAGAACAAAATGAATATTCAACAAATGTTGGATAAATGTACTGTAGAATAATGTCAATGAGGGACGCCTGGGTGGGTCAGACAGCTCTGTGTCTCTCTTCAGCTCAGGTCATGATCCCAGAGTCAGCATCAGGCTCCTTGCTCAGCAGGGACCCTGCTTCTCCTTATCCCTCTGCTTGCCACTCCCACTACTTGTGCTCTCCCTCTGACAAATAAATAATATCTTAAAAAAATAAAATGTAAAGGACCAAAACAGTAACTATTTTTCAGCCAAATCCATGTGGTTTTACACCTAAGTGCTGACCTAGATTTTTCATTCTCCTAATCCTTTCTCAAGCAGGGTGAGAAGATGATACAAGAAGGAGAATATGAGACACTGTTGATAGTCATAAGGCATTAGGAGGTGAGGAAGCATATTTAGAAACTCCTCTGTGCCCCTCATTTGGTACAAATATGAGACAGGTTGTTTTTCAATTTAGAAAGAGAACCTCTCATTGAATTTTTCTTTTTAAATTATATTTTATTCTAGTCACTAGTTTTACACTGGTCCCAATAAAATGCACATTATAAAAAATAAAAAACCTCATCTGATAAGCCTATTACCTTATGTTCATGGCTGCCAGATTTATTCTATTGAATTCAAATTTGCCTGTGGCAGTGCCTTGTATCTAATTTGTGACTTTTACAAGGTGAACCTTGCATCATTTTCCTTTGCCTCTGCTTTCATTTATCTAAATGAAAACAGTTTCTCTTAATGCATAGGTTTGCTTGAGATGCCATTAATACCACAGATGGGCCCTGAAATGCTCATAAAAAAAAAGCATCACAATAAATATTTATTGTTGTTTCACCCAGACACACAAACCTGGCATATTTTTAATATGGCTGGCTACTTGGTTTCCCTTTTAATAGAGCGTATTTACTTGATTTCATTTTCTCAAATAATTGCTCTTCCTCTGAGGGTTATTTGAGGGGAAGGGGTGGCTGAAAGAGCGGAATGAATTTTGAAATATTTGAGAGTGAGGCCAGTGGTACATTTAAATTGATTAGAAGGAGACTGAAATGAAATGAGGGTCAAGTGTTTTGTGCTTAAATGGATGAAACTGTATGGAATTTATCTAACTCAGAAAAATATCTGTGTTAAACACAGCATTTCATAAACACAGCTTAGGGAGAAACAAATAGTTTTCCCGGTTTGCTACATTTCACAAAGAATAATTCTCAAGGGGGAAAAACAAATCATGGCGAAGCTAGTGGTGTTCTCTTCAGCTTCCATATCCTTTATGGTTGGTGCCTTGTATATTTTTAAATCATATTTATATTCCAGATGACTTCTACCAAAAGATAAGCAATATTTGCTGACCTTTGAGAAAATCCTTAGGAACTACTTAGAACAATCAATTTCATTAGACAACACGCAATGAACAGAAAAACTGCCCTCTTGTCGGCAGAACTCTGCGAAACACACCTCACTAGACGTACAGTCCTGAGGGTCCAGAACTCATGGTCTGATGGAAAAGGCCACGTGAATGTGCCCAGGATACAAAAAGGGGCAATCGGTCCAGTGTGGGTTTCAGGGGGCCTTTCTTGGATGATGTGGCAATGGAACTGGATTTAAAGAATGTGAGGATATGTAGGAAGCAGCGGGCAAAAAGGGAAGTGGAGAAAAGGAATTCAGTCAGAGAGTAAAATACGAACTGAGTTTGCCAGGTGTGACACAGCAACATGTGCAAGGGAGATTAAGACTATTTCTACATCTAGAACATGTTTTCACACTATTTTCTCGATGGCATTTATTAAGCACATTGCTTCTAGGAGTTTTCTCTTTTTCACTACTAGTTCTGCTGAAGGTTTATGTAGTTAAACCATGTTTTTAAGCACACATAATGTTGAAGACGGAAACATGGAAAACTCTCTCTAATGTCCGTTGTACAAAAGGAAACCTAGGGGCACCTGGGTGGCTCAGTCGGTTAAGCGTCTGCCTTCAGCTCAGGTCATGGGATCAAGTACTGTATTGGATCCTTTGTTCAGTGGGGAACCTGCTTCTCTTTCTTCCTGCTGCTCCCCCTGCTTGTGCTCTCTCTCTCTCTCTGATGAATAAATTCTAAAAAAGCAATTAAAAAAAAGGAAATCTAATACCTGTTATATTTATATTTACTACATGTGCATACAAAGAACTCCAAGGCATCTGATCAATTGTGAAAGCTATGGGAAGAAAAAGGAGCACCTTGAAAATACTAAGGTTTCCTTTTTAAAAAAAAAAGTGATCTTCAAAACTAAGAAAACTTTTTTTTATTTTTTTTACTTAGAAGCATTTTATATGGCTTTTGGTAATTAAGGGAGAGCTTGGGGTGAGTTAAGAATCTTTATTTAAAAGAATGATAACTTTAAAGAAAGTTATTTGAAGAAACTGTAAATAAAAGTAAATTTAATCTATTTAAGCTTAGATTTAAGAAATCCCTGGTGCATCATTTGAGCCAAATGAAAATTACCTCCTATAGATTCCTTTAGATATTTCCCTAGAAACAGCATCTCCTGGGAACCAATAGAGATATGACTACTATTGGGGAAGTATACCCTTACTACAAGGGAAATGTATTTTTCTTGGTTTGTATTTCCATGGGGTTTTCCATGCTGATAGTATAATATTTATTTGTTAAAAGAAGAGATTCATTTCTTAGTTCCTCATTTTTAATCCACCCACTTTTAGGAGTTATATGCATCTGAATTTATACCAATTCCTAGCAAGCAATTATATGTGGCTTTTCTAATTAAAGCTTCCTAAATTGAAGGAGAAAATAATTTACATTTTGTCAGAGGAGTTGAGTCTGCAGAGGATTCTTGTTTTATAGGTGGAACATAGTGCTAGGACCAGCATTAATCTTGCAAAAGCAGATTTTGAAAATCTTATTTCTCTGACCACAGCAATGTTGGGTGGGCTCGAAACTATTCAGAAAAGTCCTTTATGATAAACTGTAATAGGCAATCTAGTTAATAGCCTTCAGTAACCTTTCCATATGTATAGATATTGATTCCATAATTGGATTGGTAACTCCTTAAAGGTAGGAATTACTGTGATGTGTACTATCTTGAAAACTGATTTTTCCTCTGGAAGAATCTATTATTTCCAATTTTCATATTAATCAACAAATGATGATTACTGTCTAACTTTTCTATTAAGGGTTTGTCTTTTTAGAGCAGTTTAAGGTTCACAGTGAAATTGAGAAGGTAAAAAGTTTTCCCATATTCCCTGCCCCCACACATGCACAGCCTCCCTCATTACTGATATCCCCCACTAGAAATAGCACATTTATTACAATTGATGAATCTATCTTAACACAACATAATCACTCAAAGTTCATACTTTACAGGAGGGCTCACTCTTAGTATTAATACATTTGAAAGGTTTAGACAAATGTACAGTGACATGTATCCACCATTGCAGCATCACACAGAGTATTTTCACTGCCCTAGAAATCCTGTGTTCTACCTCTTCATCATCTCTCTCTTCCCCATTCCCAAACACTGGCAACCATTGATCTTTTTACTGTCTCCATAGTTTTAAGCCTTTCACAGAATGTTATATAGATGGAATCATACAGTATATGGTCTTTAAAGATTGGCTTCTTTCACTTTCCAATACACATTTAAGGTTCCTCCATGTCTTTTCATGGCTTGACAGCACATTTCTCTTTACCACTGTATAATATCCCATTGTCTGAATGTACAACGGTTTATTTATCCATTCACCTACTGAGGGACAGCTCAGCTTCTTGTAACTCTTGAGCAATTATGAATAAAACTGAAATAAACAGCCATGTGCAGGTTTTTGTGTAGGTACAAGTTTTCAGAACCTCTGGGTAAATACCAATTAACATCACTGCTAGCTCCTATGGTAAGAGTATACAAGAAACCATCAAAGTGTCTTCTAAAGTGATTGTACCATTTTGCATTTCCACCAGCAATGAATCAGAGTTCCTGTTGCTCCACATGTTCACCAGCATTTGGTGTTGTCAGTTCACGGATTTCAGCCATTCTAAAAAGTACATAGTAGGATCTCAATGTTGTTTTCATTTACATTTTCCTGATGACATATACTGTGGAACATTCTCTCATGTTATTTGTCATCTATAGTTCTTCTTTGGTGAGGCATCTATTAAAGTCTTTGGCCTATTTTCTATTCTGATTGTTGGTTTTCTGAAGAGTTTCCAGTTACCTTTTTAACTTGAAAAATAACCTTTGGAGCATTAGTATGAACTAGAGTAATTCTCAAACACAAAACCTATCAACTAAAGGAGAAGTGACAACCCATAATAAATGACCCTGCAACACTGGGCAAATGATTATAGCAGTGATCCCTTCAGTTCTCTCCCAAAAGGACTGACAGCCACTTACTCAGGTATCGATATACTGAGGGAAGGGAATACTTGTTGGATACAGGGTCCAAATTATGCTGATTCAGCATCTAAAGCACCATAATGGTTCAAGCAGGGACATATGGGTATCATTCAGGTAATAACTAGAGTTCTGGCCCAGATCCATCTCCCAGAGTGTCCAAGGTTCCATCTTGTGGTCATTTCTCAAATAAATATATGGAGTGGATATAGTAAGCACTAGTAGACTCCTCGGATTGATCCTCTGACCTATAGCATCAAGAGTTATTATAGTAAGAAGCACCAAATAGAAGCCCCTGAGACTACCCTTCCACACCACCAAGACAGTAAATCAAAAACAATGCTGCAACCCAAGGGAATAGGAGATTAATGCCACCTTCCAGAATCTAAAAGATGTAGGGGTTGAAGAGACTGTCTATTTAATTCACCAATCTGGTCTTTCAGAAACAAGATCTATCATGGCAATGACAGTGGACTACCAAAACTATCAAATCACAGCTCCAGTTACAACTGCTGTGCCGAATATGGTACCTTTATTGGAAGAGATTAACACAGTCTCATGTATATTATATTCAGCTGCTGATATGACAAATGCCTTTTTCCCATACCTATTAGGAAAAGGGATCAGAAACAGTTTGAGTGCATTTGGAATGTACAGTGGTGCATATTCACAGTGTTGCCCTAGATCTATGTTAATTCTCCTGTTGTCTGTTATAATACAGTCCAAAGGAACCTGTATGATCTGATCATCATACAGAATATAACTTTGGTTCATTATGTTGATGAATCATGTTCATAAACCTGATAGGCAAGAAATAGCAAGCACTCTGGATGCCTTCATAAGACACATAAGATTTAGTAGGTGGAAGAAAAATCATGTAATGATTAAAGACCTTCAATATAGGCATCTTGTGTTCTGAGGCATACTGGAAAATCCTTTTTAAGTATAAATTACATTCTACCATTAAGGTAAAAAAAAAAAAAAAAGCACAATGACTCTTATTTTGGGTCATATGGAAGACAGGTTGACTTGAATGGTGCCCCAAGAAGTCACAGGAAGTCTTTGGCATGCTAGAAGAGCTTCAGAAAAGACCTCTAGGGTATTAGAGCAAGGTCAAATAATCTGTAGCAGAGAAAATATTATCATTGAAGAATATATCACCAGTCCTAGCCTGCTACTAGGCCCTGATAGTATTTTGCATACTGCAAAAGAGACACTAAACGGTGTTCGCACAATTATCATGAACAGAGTAGCCATAGTGGCAGAGCTGGAGGTGCTGCCTGGTCCCAACAGCTTAGGCTCACTCTCACCAAAGCTGACTTAGCTACTGCCACTATGGACTTGCCAGCAACAGAGACTAATGCTGAGCTCCCTATCTGAGTACCATCCCTCACCAGCAACATCCAGCCATTTGGTGGCTAGTTGATTACATTGAGCCCCTTGCACCCTGGTTTTCTATTGACCAAGAGAACATGTATTTTAGGTATGGGGTTGACTTTTCTGCCTGAAATGCCTTGACCAGCATGACTATCTAAGGTATTATAAAGTATCTGCTCTACCCTCATGGAATCTCACGTAACAATGTCTTACAGCAAGAGATCTACTTTAAAGCAAGGGAAGCTCTGTGATGAGGAGGTGAGTGTGTGTTATAATAATCCTATCACACAGCACACAGTTCAGAGGGTGCCAGAATCACCAAGGAAGAAAATGGCCTCTTAAAGTCACAGCTAAGGCACAGCACAGCTATCCAGCTTGGATGCGACATCCTGTAAGAATATACACTTTAAACCAAAGCGATTAGATGGTACTGTGTCATCAACTGGGAAAAAATACACGGGTTTGGAAACCACAAGGTAGAAGTAGGAGTATCACTGGCCATCATCACTCCCAATGACCCACTTGGGCAATTTGTGCTTCCTGTCCCTGCAGTTTTTGGCAATACAGGATTGGAGACCTTGATTCCTAGTCAGGGAAGCTTAAACTTAAAGCTAGCCCAGTAGAAGTGCTAACCAAAGTGGAGGGAATCTAGAACTAGTGATGGAGGGGGAGAATGAGGAGGACCACTTATAGCCTGGGCTCCACTATAGCATCAGGACTGATGTCCCAATAACATTCCTCCTGTTAGTTTTCAGAAATTATAACCAAGCAAGAATCCTGCAGAAGCTGTGTCTGGATAGAGCAAAATTAAGGTGAAAAGCAAGTGTTTCTGCATTGCAAGGGTAAATCTGTAATGAACACTAGTGATGCCTAGCCTAGACTACCCTTCTGGCCCATACATCCCTCTCCTAGAGGTTAAGTGTTGACTGCTAATGGCTCACAGCTGCCCCCTTCTGGGAGCCTCCTGGTCCTGGAAACTAGTACTTCCCTTCATAACCATGAATGGGAGGACCTCAGCCAGTGACTGACCTGAAGTGCACACCAAACGCCATCCCCTAGCTTCACGATAGATTACTTCGGTACCACAATTTGTGCTTCAGAGCTTCCTTGTGGAATAAGACTAAAGCTAGTCTATGAGGCCACATCCTTGCTTAGCTTTTTCCTCTGACCCATCCCACTTCCCCTGCTCCCCTTCTCCTGAGATTGTTCCCTCAGTAAATCACGTGAACAAGAATTCCTGTCTCAGGCTCTGCTTCCAGAGAGCCCAATATAAGACACTATTTATATAAATTAAATATACACACACATCAACAACAATGCAAATTTGCAAGAATACACATAAATAAAAGGAAGTACATCAAACACATTATAAACATTGCCTCAATGGGGAATCTGCATAAAAGAGAACAAATCAATAAACAAAATAAAAGACCAATCTACACTGACCAATGTAGATACTAGGACAGGAATTGAGGAATGTGATTAACTATGCACTGTACACCTGAAATCTAAAAATAAACAAACAGGTAGTTAGATAACTCTTTTAAGCAAATTCTTTTTTTTAAGATTTATTTATTTATTTGAGAGAGAGAGAACATAAGCGGGTAAGGGACAGAGGGAGAGGGAACAAGAGAATCCCAAGCAGACTCCCCACTAAGCACAGAGCCCCATGCTGGGCTCAGTCTCACCACTGTGAGATCATGACCTGAGCTGAAACCAAGAGTTTGATGCTCAACCAACTGAGCTACCCAGGTACCCTACAAACTCTTGCCTTATACTATGTAAATATATTCAGGGATCAAAATGTGCTTTCCTTAACATTTGTTATTTGAATGTTCTTTTACCTCCCAAGAGGTCAACTTGAAAAGATTCAGAAAGGTTAAATCCCAGTTGGTTTTTATGGGTCTGGACCATCCTTCTATCTCATATTCTAAATAGAAAATTTGTAAATGATGCTGAATTTCTTACTTTAACTAATCCCTACCTTTTCTTCTGTCTGCTTGGCTCCCAGGTCTCCCTCACCATTCCCCATCGCCACCCTTTACACGAACAATGTGAAAACCTTAAAATCAATATCAAATCTACCAAAAGCATTTCAGTCTGAATTATTTTCTTTTGGCAAGCCCTACAAGTATGTAGTAACACCACAAAAATGAAAGAACAGAGAAAAAGGCACTGAATAATGGATTTAGCATAGGAACTGAATAACGGATTTCCTTCAGACTGTGTCTTATGTGTTTTGGTGTCTCCATAACACTAGGCACAATATGTGGTCTGCTTTCCAACTGAATTTGCCACTATGCTTCTTTTCTAATTCAATTAGGTTCAACTTGTAGATATTGATTAATGATCACTCTTGGTTGCTGCAGAAATCATTAAGACGCAGTCCATCTATTTAAAAAGTTTATCATCAGTGTTAAGGAGAATATTTGAATATACTGGGTCTTCCTTCAAATTTTGGAGGGGAAACGTTCACATTCCTAACTTCTAAAAGTGTTCTCATTTCTATTCTTTTAAAATGATCTCTATTCTTTGCCTAATAAAGAGTTCAAATAATTTTCTGATATAATCTTTCTTTTCAAATCTGCTTTGTAAAAGTTTTATATTATCCATAATCTCTTCCTTGCCCTGAGATGGCAATGTTTTATTTATCCCGCCCTTTTGGAATGCCAAACTACCCAGAAAATTCTTCACAGATTTTCAAATGTCCGTAACAACACTGCTCTTTCTCTTGATAGCAGAAGTGGCTTGAGACTGTAGGGATGTGAAGGGATTTCATCAGAATAGGTAATTTCTATAAGAAGCTCTCTGGGTTTTTTTCAGGTACAACTGACTAAGTCATTGAGAATATTGGGAAGCTGTTCTGTGCCCTGCTTCTTCTGTTTCCAGAGCCTCAGAGTCCTGCCAACTCCATTCATATATAAGCAACTATCCTGTTATGTCACTTGGTATCTTCTTTATAAAGCAGAAGCACAAAGTTCAGACTGCTAAACTAGCCTCACAATCTGGCAGTCAACTATTTTACTTGATTTACATTCCCAGTGTGACTTCTGTTTTTCTTTCTCAATATTCCCAAGCATCCCATGAAATTTCACTCCTGAGTGGTACTATACGTATAGTATATATACATACAGATGCAGTGCCTGTGCCCCCTTACTCTACCTGGTAAACCAGGGCTCATTTGGTGAATTCATGACTGAATGCCCACATCTCTCATCTCCTATGGTCTCAGTGCTAACAAAAGTTATTTGTGGGTAAGATATTGGTGTTCCAGAACAGCTTTTATTCCTACCTGGTCTATATCTGATCAAAAGGACTGGCTGCACAACCCTTCCCCAAGTCATCCTCAATTCAGGCAACACAGGAAGAAACTCCAAGGCAAACACTTTCACTTTTCCACTTAGACTTATTCCTCTCACAGACAGAAGTACTCACCCTCTCCTCCTCTAAATTTCATCCAGCTCTCCACTCCAACCCCCTCCTCTCTCTCACATCATCTTTCACTTGCACATGTTCCTCTACCCCTGAGGATAGAAGTGCCCATGTAAAGGAATTACTGGCTCTTTAATGTCCATGTGCCATTTTCCATTCATGGGGTTTATCTCTAGTCCAAGATTAACCTGAAAAGTTAACTCTCCTTTTGAAATACTACACATAGTTGAAATTCATTCTTACAAGTCAAGGAAACTGGAATTACCTACTTTGTTCGCATGCACTTTCTTTATCCCCCAGAACACCTTCCAGTAAGAAGAACAAATCCTTAGTGCAAAACTCGAACCACTTTAATTACGGGATATAAGAGCAGCAAAGGTCCCAGGACCAGCTTGATTATTGGTATCAAGAGTTCCCAGGAGAATCGGTTCACTTCAGCAGAAGCTGACCCCTTCGGAGAGACATGATCCTTCTCTCCTCTCTTCAGACACTAGAGACAGCTGGGAACACTTGGTGGGAAAATTAGGAGCAGTAAAAACCTTCATGTCTCACATCTTTCCCTCACTAATCCCTACCATGCTCTGGGATCCCACACCCACAGATTCTTCCCCTCAGATCTCCCCGCTGTGTTCTCTGGAACATCCATAGAATCATAAACAGAGTATCCCACATCCCCAGTTTCTTGACTGAACATTTCATCTCCCACCTCTCCATACTGAAAACTGGCTTTTCTCATCAGACACCACATTTCCTGTGGCTTCACGAGAAGGGCCAGTGTCACCTTACTTCCCAGTGCCACCCCCATACCTCTCTTTTTCTTTCCAACGTGTGTAGCAAATATCTGCCTCTTTGATGCTTTCCCTCTCTGGCAATATCCTCCACCTCACCATCACTCTTTGAAGACATTAGCACCTATCTCATTAATTTTTCCACCTCAAGATCTGATGTCATTCTGGGGAAAATTAACAACCACATGAATTACCCAACACCTTAACCTCTCTCCTTGGTCTTTTCATTGCTAAGGGCCTGCATATCCAGTTCACTCACAGCCTCCCTGGACTCTAAACAGGTACTTCTGACGACTAAATTAAAGCATCCTGCTTTGGCACCACAATCTTCACTCCTGCCAGCTACCCGCTATAATTACTCCTCCTATTCCTTTAACTTTCTGATCCCTCTGGTCCCACCATGTTTCCACTTCATTCCAAGCAACAAACCCCTCCTCACTTCATTATTTTCCTCTCAAGGTGAGCCTCAATATTTCAGTTCCTCAACAATCACGTGCCAATATTCTCAACTCCTTTGAACATAATCTCCCCCTAGCTCCCATGTGGAAAAAAGAAATCAACTTTATTTTTACTGTTTTATTCCAATGTTTAACTTGGGATACACTATATATTTATCTTACATGTTATTTTTTTAATTTCCTATGTCTTACTATATTTTAACTTTTAGGTGATTTTTCCTATTTAGCATTTCTTAAAATTTTCTTAACTGTTTGGAATAAAGTACCATGTACTTGAAAATGCCATGCAGAGCAGAATACATGCTGAAAATATAGATAAGTAAGATGGTTTGCAGCCTGACTGCAAGCCTAGCCAAGAAAAATTCTGAATAACCAGGTCCCTTGTTTGCTTCATGGGGAAAATTGGCCAATTTTTAACTAAACATTTATAATATTATACTTTTTATCTCTGTCTGTAAGAGAAGCAGAGGAGTTGCAGGTGAGAGTACAAGGATTAGGTAGGAGTCTGTTGCAAGGGAAGTCTTCTGCTGTGTCTCCCTATATGCAACCCTGTTAATCCTCCATGGTAAGTGCTTCCAATCAGGGCCATCACAAATGGTTGCACAGGTTACCCCCTGAAAAAAAGCACCTAGTAAGGAAGTAAATAGGACTAGAAATGAATGTACATGCTCTAGTCTCTGACCTGTATGCTCTGGCTTGAAGGAAGAAGTACATTTTTCTAATTAATATAAGGGCATAATGTAAATGACCTTTTCCCCATCCCCCCCAATGCTGAAAAACATTTGAGACAAGTTGATCCAATAAAACTACTACTGATATCCTTCTTTATGTATGGTGTCTACAGTCTGACATACCCGAATTTGATCCCAGCTCAAGTGCTTATAGACTAGGACCTTAGACAAATTACTTGACCACTCTGAGCCTCAGCTGTCCTCACCTGTAAAATGGGTGGGTACTAAGTTTTTATAAAGAGTAAATGAGATAAAAGTAGTGAAGCCCCTAGTATAGTACCTGCATATAGCATATACATAATAGATATTGGCAGTTAACTAATAAGAAAGCAAGATGAATGGATGAGTGGATGGATGGATGGATGGATGGATAGATAAAGCAAAATATAGTTTTGGGCTGTTTCTAGTAACTCTGCCTTTAAAGAAGTGACATACAATCTACATGACTAGAGTAATGATAGTGGAGGAGAGAATCCTAAGGAAGCAACAAGGGAAAAATTTGATAAATGAATTTATGCCTACAATTTCTGCCATTTATTTTATCTGACCAAGGCAGAGTTTTATTACTACAGGACAAGAAATGATACATATCGTGGAGAATTGCCCACCTCTCAAGTCTCTGACACTTCACACCTAAAATTAAAGACCTTACGTATTTTATGAACAAATTAAGTGAATTACTAGCATTGTAGGTGCTCAGTTTTACTGATAACTTGTTTACAGTGACATCTTATTTCTAAGAAAATGCTACTTATCTAATTTACAGATACATAGCACATGGCGTGAGTAAAATGATATTAATTAATTTCAAGCAGAACTTATAAAAAGTGAAGTAAGTAATTAAAAAATGAGAGCTATTCTCCATGATTCATACTTGTTTCTGTGAAGAACTTCTACAATCATTTACTCATTGAACTTTAGATGTTTACCAAATATATATGATTGTTCCTGAATGTAAATATAGCAAAAGCAAGATAATAGCATGACTTAGCAAAAATGTGTGTTAACTATGAAATAATTATTGCTACATCTTGTTGTCTCCTTTAATTAGTCTCTCCCTTCCTATCACTACACACACACTCACACACATGCACACAAATATCCATGGGTCCTGTATTCCAGTTGGAGGAGAATGACCACTCTGCTTAGCTAACTCCTAGGCATTATGAAGAAATTGTTGCATACCTGTTCCAACATTTTAAAAAGTTTTAAAAGGGAAAAGAATTTTTGTAAGAAAGAAGAATAAGCTGAAGTCCCTGTATTAATTTCCTAGGGCTGCCATAGCAAATTAAGACCAATTAGGTGGCTTAAAAAAATAGAAATATATTCTCTCACTCTTCTGAAGACTAGAAGTTTAAAATCAAGGTGTCAGAGTTGTACTCTCTCTCTCTGAAGGTTCTAGGAGAGGGATCTACCCTGCAAAAATCTTACTGGTCTAAATCTTATTTACCTGTTGCTTATTGATTCTCATTTCCTTCTTTTTCAGATGCAAAGTACAAACTACTTCACTAATCTTCACATGTTTAATTGCTCTCTCAAATTGGACTTGGGCCAAAATCTGTCAAATATTTTTTGCTCTATAATTCTGGGACATAGTGAAGAGCCAAGAATAAAATGAGGAATTATCATTAAGACAAATATGGCTATAACAGTCACTTAAGCCAAGAAATGAGAAGAATTCTAAGTAAGGATAGCTATTTGTCTTATTTTTAAATATCCATGTTCATTCTCAAGTGACTCCATATGAATTTATTCAAGGAAATTCCTCTTTGCTTAATTTCTACCAATATATTTTAATAGATAAGCCATTTTAGAATATTTAACATTTTCCTTTATTAATAACTACACTTATGATATATTATTAGTCAATTAAAAATATTAATTTTATAATATAAAAACATTTTGAGGTCATTACCAATAGTCTTGAAAATATAGTGGCCTTGGGTGGGAGGAGGGAGAATTGGAGAAAGGTGGTTAAACATACAAACTTCCAGTTATAAGATAAAGTACATGATGACTATAGTTAACCCTGCTACATGGAAAATAGGAAAATTGTTAGAAGAGTGGATCTGAAGAGCTCTCATCACAAGGAGAATTAATTTTTTGTTTTTACTATATATGAGATGTTAAGAAGTTAATTAAACCTATTGTCATTAGTAAAATATGTATAAATCAAACTTTATGCTATACAACTTAAGTTTATGGAGTAACATGTCAATTATTTCTCAATAAACTGGGAAAAAAGAGGTTTTTGTTTGTTTTTTATTTGTTTGTTTTTTTTTTTAATTTTATTTATTTGACAGAGACAGAGAGAGATCACAAGCAGGCAGAGAGGCAGGCAGAGAGCGAGGGAAGCAGGCTCCCTGCTGAGCAGAGAGCCCGATGCAGGCCTTGATCCCAGGACCTTAAGACCATGACCTAAGCAGAAGGCAGAGGCTTAACCCACTGAGCCACCCAGGCACCCCTGTTTGTTTGTTTTTTAGAGAAGGGGAGAAAAAGAGAGAATCTTAAGCAGGTTCCACACCCAGAGCCACCCAGGTGCTCCAAAAGATTTATCTAAATATCCATATTAATCATTACCATTTTCAATCATCTTCAATCACCAATCAAGTCACTACTACCATCAGTAGTTTCTTCGCCTTTTTTGCAGAGCAGAGCAGTATTCTACCATATGGATATACCACAATTTATTTATGTACCTGGTGAAAGACATTTGGGTTGTTTCAAGTTGTTTTGGCTACTACACATAAAGCTGAAACATAAAATTATGTTAAAAATAAGATATTGTCTTACTGTGTTAGTTTCATGTAAATTAACTAATTTAATCTTCACAAATCTGAGGTAAGTGTTATTATTGTATCCATTTTACAGATGAAGCTGGGCCTAGGGAAGTTACTGGCCAATAAGTGGCAAAAACATTACTACAAAACAGATGGTGTAGCTCAAGAGTCATTCTCAATTACCAGGTCCTACCATGTAGTAACACCTTGCACTATGTGATGTTTTGCAGTTTACAAAATGCTATCACATAATATTCTTTCCAAAACCAAGAGGTAAATATATCCATTTTCAAACTGAAGTTGCTGAGGCTCAGAAAAGTTAAGTAATCTTTCCAAAGTCTAACAGCTGAGATGTGATAAATCCAGGAAAAGAAATCCAGTTTTCTTCCAATCTGTATTCCTTTTTCTATACTCTGCTTCCTATAAAAGAGTTTAAAATTATCAACCTATAAAATACATGGTGATAGTAAAAATTCTTGTTTTCTTGTCAAATCACATTGTTTCCTTTTAAATATCCAGAATTTATCTGTTACATTTTTTTGCATGTGTGAAAAACATTCATGCTCTAATGATGAATAAAAGGATCAGTTTGGGAATTAAAACTTATAAGAACAGTATTTTTTCTGATCAATTATAACTTTTTACCAATTTACATCATCATTTGACATGTGCTAAATAATAGAACACTGGAAAGGGGGAATTAGAAGAGTCAACTTCCAGTCGTGGTTTCATCAGTAACAAGTGAAACCGGATGGTCACTTAACTGCTGTAGGCTTCAGTTTCCTCACCCATACAATGAAAGGACCCTCCAAGTTACACACACACATATAAAACAATAGATTCATTCTAAATCCTCAGAAATTTCACTTGTTTATGAACTTTAAGCAATTAAAAGTTAATATAAAAGGAAAAATAATTAATTTTGAAAACTGTAAAGATACCGCAATGTCAAAGTAATGCTGAGCATCTACTTGTACTACAGTATGTGTTAAAACCCATTACATTTTTGTTTCATTTCCCTAGGTACAAATGTGTTGATGCAAATTATATTTAAACTTGTTCTCTTTATTTAAAAGCCTTATGTTTTGTGTTAGGAGAGGATAGTTGTAAAATTATTAACTGTACATTAGTCTCATACTGATTTCAGAGGCTATTAACAATACAAACAACATCTTGGTGGTTGGGAACCAGCCTCAATCACAGCATATTCCATATGAGTTCATCTTTACAATCTGTTTCATACTGTATGCAAAACACTAAAGCTATATGCAACAGAACTGTTAAAATAGCAAATGAGGCTTGTATCTTAATAAGTATTTGGCAGGTAGGAAGGATCAGAATGGATCTTTGCAATGAATGGATGACATTTGGCCTTCTCGACAGCAACATATTGTCTTTACTGAGCATCTAATATGTGCCAGTCACTACTCTGAGCAACAGGAATATCATGGGCAGTATTATACCATCCTTTTCCTTGGCAATAACATACCAAGAACAAGATTTCTTCCATTATTTCAGCTCAAGTATTCAAAGGGAGTCAGCTAAAATATTTCAACAAATAAAACCTTCACTACCTATATCTACCCAAAAGTAAAACAGCATGCCTGGGGTCAATTGAGTATGTTGACCCTTATTTTTGGTTTTTCTTCTACTATAGGGCTAAAACCTTTGGGTGTTTGTGTTTAAGTATTTCATGTTTGTATATTCTATGTAATACAAATAGTACTAGAGAAAGATAATTTTTCATATTATATTCAAATTAAACTGTAACTGGTGTTTAAAAATTAACTTCCTTAATCATTTACTTAAAATTTGATAAAATCAAAATACCTACAATAAAAATAGATTAGCAAACATATGTGTTTCCTCAATGTAGATTTCTGAATTCATATCAAGTTTAGAGTTATCAACACCAACAATGTCCGTGAAAGCTAAGCTATGATATTCTGAGCTCAATACAGAAGGAATTCTGGAAAGGCTGTGCATATTTTTCTCTTCCAAATTTAAATACTGGAAAACTGAGGTAGAATCTAAGACCAGTGAAATGCTGAAAATTCTGGTTCTTTCTATGAGTATGATTGATATACTCTCTGCAAAGACCAGGAAAAAAGGAAGCTAGATAAAATGCAGGGGAGTGACTTAGTTGATCTTAAAGAAGGGTCTCTTAAGCACACTTATAAAAGTGGGGCAAATAATAAACCCTGCAGTATTAAGAGATTTAGAAAACCATGAATAATTTGACTAGTCACCAACTTGCAGACAAAGCATATGGGCTCTGATTTATGACTCTAGATTAATTCATATATGTCATATTTAAATTCACTTTTATGCTTATCACCTAGTACTTAACTACACTAATCAGTCGTTGATAACCTCTTTTTGTATTGTGCAAGTTTTCACTTTTAGCAACACTTTCTACTTAAACCTAAAATAAAATGTGACAACTATTCAGGAAATTTGAATAGTCATTGTATTTGAAGAAACACAATTTCTATTTAACAGAAATTTTAAGTCCAGCTATCAGGCAGAGTCCCAGTAAGAAACAGAATTTACCCTAGAAGGATCATTGAAGACTTCCAAAATCCTTATAGAAGTGTGGATAGGGATGAGGAAATAAATAAGATAGAGACAAGCAATAGTGGGAAACCATTACAACCCCTAAGACTAAAGGGATGAAGAGAGGAAATGGTGCTCCTGGAACCAAGTGAAAACTGTAGCCATAGAGAATGAGCTTTCCAGAATGAACTAGACACTTGGAGGAGTGACACTACTGCCAAAGACTCCATACCAAAGCAGGGAGGGAGCTGAGAAGAAATATTCCAACCTCCCACCCCCAGACCTCTTGCCTGTGCCTCCTCTTAACCAAATCCAACAAGAGGCCAGAACCAGAAGCCAAACCCAATCTCCTATTGAACAATTTAACCAAGGTCAGCCAGCAAGAAAACCAGATGATATCTTCAGTAGTAGTCAATCTCCCCAGGAAAAGAGCAGGATAGAAGATACACAATGGATTTGTGTGGTATGGGGGTACAAATTAATTAATCATCACACCAGAATAGCTAAGTCTCTTTTGTTTGGTGTTTTGTTGTTGTTGTTGTTGTTGTTGCTGTAAGATTTTATTTGAGAGAGAGAGATGGTTCAAGTACGGTAGGGGATGGGGTGCAAAGGGGAAGGGAAAGGGACAAGCAGGCTCTGTGCTGTGTGCAGAGCCCGACTGGGGGCTCCATCTCATGACCCGGAGATTATAACCTGAGCCAAAACCAAGAGTCAGAAGTTCAACCTATTGAGCTTCCCAGGAAACCCAACAAAGTGCTGTTTAGATTTAAAGTATGAATTGAAAACATTAACATGGTCCTTTTTCAGTTCACCAAGTGACAACAGTGTGAAGAGAAAAAGCATTCAAATGTATTCCCTAAGAGAGTGATCATTACAAAGCTATCACAAAATGGCAAATCTAAAACCAATGTTCCTACCACCTGGGCTGTTTCTCTGAAAAAAGATATGATCCTATCTTCTGGAGTGAAGAATGGAAGTATAAAGTCACATTCTAAAATAATTTGTCCTTGAAAATATTATTTTAACGGACCCTGTGAGCCAGTTACTCCATTTCAGGTACGTACCCTTGAGAAATATATATATAAGTGGAACCATCTACAGGGATGTTCATTCCAACAATACTCATATTCACCAAAATGTCAACCCAAATAGCTATCCACAAAAGAATTCATGTGGTAGGTATATTCATACATCTAAATACTCTATCATAATAAAAATGAACATACTAACACTATACATAGCAACATGGAAAATTGGGACCAACCTGATGTAGAGCAAAAGTAGCAAGATGGAGACAAATACATTAACAATATAGTTCTATCTATATGAAGTTTAAAATCTATATTATTTAAAGATACATTCATATCTGGAAAAAGTATAAAGAACAATAAGGAAATGATTACCATACAGATCAGCATTCTGGTGACCTCTAAGGGAAATGTGATAGGAAAGAGACTCACTGGGGGCTTCTGACATTCTGGCAATGTTTTATTTTTTATTCACACAGCATATTAGTTATCTAGAGATGCCTTAACAAAATATCACAGATTGGGTGGGTTAAATAATAAGCATTTATTTTCTCATAATTCTGGAGGCTGGAAGTCCAAGATCAAGGTGCTGTCAGGATTAAGTCCTCTCTCCCTGGCTTTTGCAGGGCTGCCTTCTCACTGTCTTCATATGGCCTTTCCTCTGTATTCTAATGGAGGGGGACAGAGCTCTCTTGTCGTCTTCCTGCCTTCTTGTAAGGACAATAGTCCCCCACCCTTATGACCTCACTTAACTTTTATTATTGGCTCTATGACCAAATACTGCATACTGGGATTAGGGGTTCAACATATGAATTTTGAGAGAATAAAACTCAATGTCATAACAGATGGTCCTTACATGGATTTTGGCTTTATAATTATTCACTACAGTATATGTTTATTTTATGTATTCTTCCATATGTGTGTCACATTTCACAACAAAAAATGTTTTTTAAATTATTACCTGAGTTCCTGGGGCGCCTGGGTGGCTCAGTGGGTTAAGCCGCTGCTTTTGGCTCAGGTCATGATCTCAGGGTCCTGGGATCGAACCCCGCATCGGGCTCTCTGCTCAGCGGGGAGCCTGCTTCCTCCTCTCTCTACCTGCCTCTCTGCCTGCTTGTGATCTCTCTCTGTCAAATAAATAAATAAAATCTTTAAAAAAAAATTATTACCTGAGTTCCTTTTACTTGAACATTTTGAGTTTTACAATGAAGAGGTTTCTTGATAATTAGACACGTAATTCCTTTCCAGGAAATTTTATGCTTTGAAATAATTTCCTCTGGTTCCTAATCCTTAATTATAGTACTCACCAGATATAATAAATTAGAAGGAAAAATCCAAAACATCTTGTTTCTGCAATGTCTTTGGGAAAGACATCATAGGTTTATCTCTATTGATGAAGACTATTTGTCCCAGAACACATGTGTCAAGCATCTGTTTTTAGAAGGAGATATAGCATAGAAAAATATAACTGCATTGTTTGATCTCAGAAGGGAAAAATTATAGTATGGAGAAATCATAAATAATAATTAAAATAATGCCAGTGTGTAAAAAAATACATAAAATTTTATTCTGGTGAGTTTGGACTGGGATTAATCACAGTAAGGGTCAAGTTTACTGATGAGAGTAGTGATGTCCTCAGGGAAGAGAAATAGAGAGAAAGCAACTGTAGGGCAGGAGGAAAAAGGCCTTCTGAAATTAAATGCAATGAAAATTGAGTCCTAATTAGAGCTGTGAAATAATTTATTCAAAGAATAATCTAGCCTTAATATGACATATTTGATTTCTATTCCTTGAAATTCCAAGTTCCATTTCACCTTGACATTATTTTCCTTTCATATGCAAGCATTTATCAGATATAATAAGAAATACTGAAGTAACAATTTAGGGGGCTTGAGTATAAACATTTTCTGCCAATTTTCTTTAACTTTTTCATATTTTTTATTAAGTTTTTTTTAAGATCTTATTTATTTATTTGACAGAGAGAGAGATCACAAGTAGGCAGAGAGGCAGGCAGAGTGAGGGGGGAAGCAGGCTCCCTGCTGAGCAGAGAGCCCAATATAGTGCTCAATCCCAGGACCTTGAGATCATGACCTGAGCTGTTAAGGAGAGGCCTAACCTACTGAGCCACCCAGGCACCCCATATTTTTTATTTTAATTCCAGTATAGCTAACATACAGTATACTATTAGCTTCAGGTATACAGTATAGTGACTCAGCACTTCCATACACACTTCCTTACTCCCCATCACTTGTTTCTCCCATTCCCCCCACCTCCCCTCTGGTAACCACCAGTTTGTTCTCTATAGATAAGAATCTATTTCTGGGTTTCTCTCTCCCTCCCTCTCTCTCTCTCTCTTTTTTCCTTTGCTCATTTTATTTCTTAAATTCTGCATATGAGCGAAACCAAATGACATATGTCTTTCTCTGACTTATATGGCTTAGCATTATGGTCTCTAACTCCATCCTTGCCATTGTAAATGGCAAGATTTCACTCCTTTTTATGGCTAGATAATATTCCATTATATATATACACCACATCTTTCTTATCCATTCATCTATCAGTGGACTTTTGGGCTGCTTCCATAATTTGGCTACTATAAATAATGTTGTAATAAACATGGTGCATGTATCCCTCTGAATTAGTGTTTTTGTATTTTGTGGATAAATACCCAGTAGTGTGATTACTGGATCGTAGGGTCATTCTATTTTGAACTTCTTGAAGAAATTCCAAACTATTTTCCACAGTGACTGTACCAGTTTGCATTTCTACCAACAGGGCAAGAAGGTTCTTTTTTCTCCACATCCTAATCAATACTATTTCTTGTGTTTTTTATTTTAGCCATTCTGCCAGGTAATATGCCATTGTATTTTTGATTTGTATTTCCCTGATGATAAACGATGAGTATCTTTTCATGTGTCTGTTGGCCATCTGGATGTCTTCTTTGGAGAAATATCTGTTCATGTCTTCTGCCCATTTTTAATTGGAATATTTGCTTTTTGGGGTATTGAGTTTTATCCCTTTTTTATATATTTTGGATACTAACCCTTCATTGTATAGTCTTTTGCAAATATCTTCTCCCATTCAGTAGGTTGCCTTTTAATTTTGTTGATTCTTTCTTTTGCTGTGCAGAAGCTTTTAATTTTGATGCAGTCCCAACTTCTATTGTATTTTTACTAATACGAAACTTCTTTTCCCAACATATTTTTCTCATGACCTGACATTTCTCTGCATTAATTATGTTTTGATGCTTCCTCATTTTTTTCTTTTCTTATTATTTTTTTCTTTTAAATGAGTTTCCCTGGAAACCAAATCCTAAAATGAAAAAACACCATAAAAATACTCTCCAGACATCAGCTTTCCCTTAAGGTTATTACCTTAATTCTGTCTTTTCCTTCCCTGACAAACTTGTTAAGAAAGTCTATGCTTATTCTGTCGACCTAGTTATTCCCAACCTGTTACAATGGGGTTTTGCCCCTCCATTCTACTGAGACCACTTTTGCTGGGTCATCAACTACACTGTGTTTGCAAGATTCAATGATTTTTTGGGCTCACATGCTTGCATCTGACACTTAACACCCTCTTTTACTTTTAACCAAGGTTTTGCAAACTGCAGCCTACTCCCTGCTTTTATAGAGCCCATGAACCTAGAATAGTTCTCACATTTTAAAATGGTTTAAAAAAAACCTCAAAAATGATATTTTGACGTATGAAAAATATATGAAATTTGAATGTCAGTGTCCATAAATAAAGTTTTATTGGAACACAGACACAACTATTCGCTTATCTATGGCTGTTTTCTCACCTCATAGGCGAAGTTGTAAGGCTGTCTCAAAAGCCTGAAATATTTACTATCTGGCCCTTTGCAGAGAAAGTTTGCCAATGCCTACTTAAAATTCACTCCAGCCAAGTTTTTAGGATGCCTGGAAAAGCTCCTACTTCTTTGATAAGATCTCCCAGAGCTGTTGTGAAGATTAAACTAGACAACATATGCAAAGTAACTAAGATAGCATCTGTCTCACAGTTTGTGTTCAAAACAATGTTAGCTCTCTTGTCTGCTGACTCTTCTCCCTCTATCACTTAGATGTGTGTTTCCCAAGATTTCATCTTCATTTTTTTCCTTTTTTCTTTTCACTCTCTTTTGTAAACCTCACTTTCTCCCATAACCTCAAGCATCATTTCTACACTCATGAGTCCCAAAACTACATATGCCAGTCCAGACCCAGCTTTACTTATACGCTCTTCAAGAAATCAAGCTGAGCACATCCAATATTAAAATCATCCTTTCTCTAAAATATGTTCCCTTTTGGTATTCCTGAATTCAGTTAATAGCACTGCTATTCACCCACCCTCCCAACCCAGAAATCTCATCTTTTCCTTTGTGCCTCTCTCTCACCCTTCATATCCAACTAGTCAGTCAATGAATCCTTTCCACTGCAATTCAGAAGCTTGTCCCACCATCCATAGAGCCAGCACTTTAGTTTAAGTCCTCTTCATTTTCTTCTGATATTTTTAATTCATCTCCTGGAATTCCTCACTCAATGGGCCCACAATCTGGTCCCATTTGGATATATCCTTTACATTTCCACCAGAATTACTTTTTACCTTCTTACATAACAAATGAGATCATAGGACTCCCTGCTCCATGATCCCCATGACTCTCATTACCCAAAGGATAAGTCAAATACTTGAACCTGGCCTTTCAAAATCTTACCCTCACCTCATTCATTCATCCCTTCAACAACTACTTATTGAGCATGTATCATGCAACAACTGCTATGACAGACTATGGGTACAGAGTGAATAAGGTCACCATGATCTTTGCTTGCTGGATTCCAATCCAGCAGAAGAGATCAAGATTAAACAAAGAACCATTTCCCTTCTACCCATATTGGAAAAGATACACTGTAAGATACACTGTAGATACAGTGTCATCTGCACATGTAGTGACTCTGTCTAGATTACCCTATGGTAACTTTCTCCAGCTTGGCTATCAGAGTTAATTCTGGCCTTCTTTGCATTCTCTGAACATATCTCTAAGGTTTAAACATAGTGTTATACAGCCCTGCTCATTTTACCTCCCTGAACTGTGAGCATCTTATATTCAGAGGCTGTGTCTAATTGATGCCCTCATGCCTAATCTGGTAGTTATTATAGGTGCTTTGATTAATTAGTAGTATCTCTTCTGTGATTAAAGGCCCAAAATTGGTTTATGTCTATACTATAAGAATAAGCACTATTTGAAAAAAATCAAAAGTAAGAAAATATTTAAAGAGACAACATATGTTGTTCATGGATAAATAAAATAGCATTTTATTTGCATTTTTAAGTAATTAATTTAAAAATGTTTACTTTTACATTTTGTTCATTCAGGAAAGGCCAAAAGATTTGCCAATAAAAGTATATTTCAGCTGCTAATGCTTAATTTTTATCCAGTAATTTTATTTCTTATGTTAGTATGTTCAAAGTATATTTTAGTAAAATATAAATCTCTTTGCTAAGAAATATTTGAGGATATTATCCTCACAGTAAGATATTTGTTTTATATGAATAATATATTTACATCCTGTAGATCTTCAAGTCATAAACAATGCAGAAAATAGAGAATGATGGATGGGCTGCAGAAAGATTCAAGAAAATAATTATAATAATAACTATTCTAATCTTTAAGATGTGCCAAAGGGGAGATCCAGGAAATTACCAAGCAGTTAACATCAATACTAGGAAAGAATAAGAATAAATAATAATAGAATTGATCAAGAAGTACTTAGACAAGAACAATTTAATGAACAACTAGCAGCATGAGTTCATGTAGAAAGATCATGGAATATTAACCAGACAGAAAGTGTGGGTATAAGCAGAGTCAGCCAAAGGAACCTGAACGTCTATTTAAAATTATACAACAGCCATTGAAAAAGTCTTAAAATAATCCTATAAGGATAAATATGAAATTAATGTTTGGCTCATATCTAGAAAAGACAGGACTTCATTTAAAAAGTTACTGGTCAAAAGAAACCTTCGACCCAACCACACTTCCACCACTGGATTCAAAGTGGCATATATGAATGCTGATGTTATTACTTCAATATTCTTACTCTGTCTCCCAACAAACAATTGCTCAAACTTTGCTAATAAGTAGGGAAGGGAAAAATGAAACAAGATGGGATTGGGAGGGAGACAAACCATAAGAGACTCTTAATCTCACAAAACAAACTGGGGTTGCTGGGGCTTGGGGAGAGTAGGGATAGGATGGTTGGTTTATAGACATTGGGGAGGATACGTGCTATGGTGAGTGCTGTGATATGTGTAAGCCTTATGATTCACAGAACTGTACCCCTGGTGCAAATAATACATTATATGTTAATAAAAATAATTTTTTTTAAAAAGTGGTTTTCAAGTCATCCAAATGAGGACTGTTGATATAGGCTGTCTTTGTGAATGCCTGAAACTAGTGTAGATGAAATCCTTACTAGATGACAGCTGTTAGCAATGGCAGCAGGTGAGTGCATCAAGTTTTTCTTTTTTTAAAGATAATTTGTTTACGTGTAGGGAAGTACTTTGAGGCTGCATGGTGAAGTGAAAGATTCTAAACGGGCCAGAACAAGCTTCATTCATTAGGAATGGTCTCTAACCCAGTGGAGCTCAGATCAGCTATAAACATCTCCCCTGTCAAAGACATGCTTTTCACTGATTAGGAGGAGCCTGCTGCTTGGACCAGGAATCCTGCAGCTCAACCAGCAGGGCAGGACTGTATCCTGGGCCAGCATGGGTGTTCTCAAGATGGCCGGATGCCAAAGAAGCATCAGCCACGTGGGTAGCCTGGTATCATGACCTCTGTAGTGAGAAAAGGACAGCCAGCATGATTGTGTGAATGAACAATCTGATAGTCAATAAGGGGCCAACTAAAATTGAACCAAAACAAGAAATGTGGTGGAAAATATTCGGATTGTACTATTCCAATGACAATGGGAATTTAACTAAAATTGGGATAGCCTAATCTCCTTATTGTTCTGCAACCAGTTAAATTCAAATGCAATTTTACAAACATAATTCATTTTGCAAGAATTTTTAATCTGAAAGTTCTGCCAAATTCTTTATATGGGTTAAAATATATCCTGCTTGCCACCCTAAATACCTACCTTGTTCTTCCTGAATACTTCATTTTTTAGCACCTCCAACTTTTTAGCAATGATATAAAACTTCCCTCTTTTAAATTAAATATTTAATAAATTTAAACAACTCTTACGTATGTCACTTCCTCTATCCAGAGTATGATATATCTATTCAATGATTATTAATAAAAATGTTCATGGGGCACCAAAGTAGCTCAGTCAGTTAAGCATCTGACTCTTAGTTTCAGCCCAGATCATGTTCTCAGGGTTCTGAGATCCAGCCATGTGTTGGGCTCTGCCCTCATCAAGAAATCTGCCTGAGATTCTCTCTCTCCCTCTGTCCTTTCCCCAACTCATTCTCTCTCTCTCTCTCTTCCCCTTTCTCAAATAAATAAATCTTTAAAAAAATAATGATGTTCATACATTTAAAAACACTCACATATTACAACTGTCTGGTTGGGAATTTTATTTGTATAGTATTTTTTCATTCTTATCATCTATCAACATTTTTATTGGTGAGTATACTAACCTTGCTTTTTTTAGAAAGTAAAATTTGTCCAATACTAAATTGATCCATCTCATTTATTATATCTGACTTCATCTCTAAAGTTAAGAGTATCTTTATTCCTATTAGTTTTTCCTCATTCCTCATCAACATTTAAATAATTTTAAATGTTTAATCATAGTTAAAGCCAAATATAACTTAGAATAACATGTTTTACTCTTTTAGATGTGTCCAAGCCTCTACAGATTATATTTCACATTTGCCAGCTTACTGGATAACATTTATTGGACCATGCTTATGCTCTGGTGAGTTACAGAACCTTGCAAATGTTCATTCTCTATCTTTATAAATGAAGGTAGTAAGAAATAGTAGAAAGACTGTCTAGTTAATGATATATCAAGTTTATAACTCTGTTTTTTAAGAGGTTACATTTGTAAAAGGTAGAAAATAGAAGGGGTAAGACAGTTGTTTACTCACACTACGTATCAGTTTCTGAGAATATACTACCTGGACAATTTAAATAAATTTTCCTGAGACACTGATCCTCATTATAATACATAGCACTGTAAACTCAATTATACTCAACAAGGCTATCAATCTACATGCCCCAGTCAAGAATATTCACCAATGCTTTTTTGTTGTCATAGTCATCTCTTTCTCTATATTCCTGTAAAACTATTTAAAGCAGGAATATCAATTTTGGTAAAGTACATTGAGTAAGACAGACTCCTACCTTATCAAAAGGATTTCTTAGAACAGTGACTATATTTGAATAATTGGACAACATACATGCTTAGAATTAATGGTGTTAACTTTTTTTTAAAAAGCCAACATTTGTTTAAGTACTAATTATAGAACAGGCATGGTTCTATTTGCTTTACATGTATTACTTCATTTAATCCTTATTCACAATGAATTAGCTATTATTAGTACTCACATCTTACTAATGACTAAACTCAATGATAAAAAGGCTAAATAACTTGCTCAAGTTCACATAACTTATAAAGAGAATACTGGAAAACCTTATTTTAGGAAAAGATCTAGATATCCACTTGTTTGGCCAATCTTCACTGATGGCTCATGAGAAAATGGAAAATGGACTCCAGGTCACTAAACATCTTTTCAATAAACTCATGCTACTTTATATATTCAAAAACAGTCACATAAAGTTCAAAGGAAAAAGTGGTAACTTCTGGCAGATGTGAGTGGGAAAATTAAAAACTGGCACGTGATCTGAGTCTTTGAAGATAACCAAATTTTCAAATGGCAAACACTGGAAGGTAATCTAGACATAGATCAATATGGGCAAAAGATAGAAATTTAAAAACCTGAAGAGAGGCGAAAGGCACATCTGAGAGAATCTAGGAATAGAGGTAAAAATTTTAAAAGCTGGAGAAAGAGAAATTGGAATCAAAATGAAGTTCTTTCTGTAACTTTAAACTTGATGAGGCTTAATGATACATTCTTTGGGAAAATTTTTAGAAGAGAAATACAGAAAATGTTGATTTTTTCCATTCTGAGTAATGTAAGTATCCATTTGCATAAGTTCCAATTTACGATTGCCAGTAGCTATATAATGAATTCATTTGGAAATACTATACATAGGATTAAAGTATATGATGTGGTATTTTATCCAATGTTCTCTCTGAAACAATATAACCAAACTACATGCAGTACCAGATTAGGTTAATGTTTGTTATAGTATTCATCTGAAAAGCATGGCTCTATTCTCTTAGAATTTCTGCAGTCACTACATCAGACTTCCATATACATTGTGAATATATATGAACGTTTATAACACTTTTTCCTCAGATAAATGCCAAATACTAAACTGCCATAAATATGAGAACCAGTTGTATATTCTAAATCATAGGAATGCTCTAGAGTACAGGTATAGGCACACTCATGTGGTTGCAACATTAGGCCTTCAAGTTTAGTGGCAGCAAAATGTGTCCACACAGATGTTTCTTGCTCTCCAAACAGTTCCTGTGCTAAGCTCTCTACCTTCTAGTTCACCCTGCTATACTGATGTAATTGTTACAATAAAATTTGGGTAACATCACAAGCATAAAAAGCAAAAATCGTCTAAAAGGATCCATAATTATGACCTTCAAACAACCACTTTATACATTTCAGTGAAATGCATATGCATGTGTATATATATTTGAAACTGGGTTTCCAATCCATGTCTCTAGTCATAACTCTAAGGCTCACCTTTACCTCTGTCCTTTCCCCAACTCATTCTCTCTCTCTTTCTCTCTTCCCCTTTCTCATCCAGAAAAGCCAAGTGTATAAACTATACTATTACTATGACTATACTATTACTCAGCTGATTCATCACAATAATAATGATGCCATTAATTTCTTGGGAACTTTCCCTTCTCATCTGCTTGTTTCTGGTGATAAAATATCCTTAAGAGCAAAGCCTGCCCTTTCAAATCAGTTTCACTCAAAACAGCTGACTCTCTAAAGAACTTCCAGTCCTCAAAACTATCACCATTTCTAAAACTAAGGTGGAATTCAGTACATGCAGGATTATGGTTAATGACTTATAGCACTAAATCAATTAAAAAATATAAGACTCTCCTGAACCTCATATAATAATTACAGGAACATTCCCAATTTCACTCAGACTCTGGCATTTGGTTGTCACATTAATCGAAAAGACTACTTATTCCCCACTGAATTGTATTAGTCCCTTTATCAAAAATCAACTGACCATAATATACTAGAATTTCTGGACTCAATTCCATTCCATTGATCTGTATATCAATCTTTATGCCAGTAAAATCCTGTTTAAGTTATGACAGCTTCATAGTAAATTTTGAAATCAGGAATATGAGTCCTCCAACTTTGTTCTTCTTCTTCAGGATTGTTCTGGATATTCTGGGTCTCTTGCACTTCCATATGAATTCAGGATCATCTTATTAATTTCCTTAAAAACAACTTATTGGGATTTTGATTAAGATTGTGTTTAATCTGTATGTTCTGTGGAGATTATTGCCATTTTAACAGCATTAAATCTTCAAATCCATGAACAGAGAATGCCATTTGTTTAGGTCTAATTTAATTTCTTTCAATGTTTTATGGTTTTCAGAATACAAGTTTTACACCTTTTTAGTTAAATTTATTCCTAAGTATTTTATTTTTTTGATCTACAGTAAATATAATTTTTTTTCTCATTTCATTTTTGGACTGTTCCTTGCTGAACTTATTAGCTCCAATAGTATTTTAATTGATTCCTTAGGATTTCCTAAATTCAAGATCATGTCATTTGCACATAAAAATACTTTTACTTGGGGCACCTGGGTGGCTCAGTGGGTTAAGCCTCTGCCTTCAGCTCAGGTCATGATCTCAGAGTCCTGGGATCGAGCCCCACATCAGGTTCTCTGTTCCGCAGGGAGTCTGCTTCCCCCCACTCTCTCTCTGCCTGCCTCTCTGCCTACTTGTGGTCTTTCTCTCTCTGTCTCTGTAAAACAAATAAATAAAATCTTTTTTAAAAATACTTTAAAAAATACTCTTACTTCCTTTCTAATCTAGATGACTTTTTTTTTATCTTTTTCTTGCCCAACTGCACTAGCTAGAACTTATAGTACAATGTTGAATAGAGGTGAGGAGAGTCAACATTATTGTCTTATTCTTGATTTTAGATACAAAAACATTCAGTCTTTCGCCATTAAGTATGATGTAGTCTTTCACAGATGGACTTTACATATTAAGTAAGTTCCTTTCTGGTCCTAGTTTGTTGGGTATTTTTATCATGAAACGGTATTGAGTTTTGTCAAAGCTTTTTCTGATTTGTTAAGGTGATTCTATGGTTTTTGTCCTTTATTCTATTGATATGATGTTTTACATCAATTGATTTTCAGTAAACTAATCTTGCATTCCTGGGATAAATCTCCCTTGATCATGGTGTATGATTGTTTTTATATGTTACTGGATTCAATTTGTTAATATTTTACCTACATTCATAAGAAATATTTATCTGAGTTGTCTTTTCTTGTCATGTCTTATCTGATTTTAGTATCAGGGCAATACTGGCCTCACTGCATGAATTGAGAAGCGATCCTCTTTTGTTTTTTGTTATAGCTTGTGAGGAAATTATAGTAATTCTTCCTTAAATATTTGGTCATATTTATTCTTTTACTTTTTCTGTTTTTATACTTTTAAACATGCACTCTGACAGCATGTTCAATAGGAGGACATAAATGTTACACCCTTCCACTCTGTAAACCTGAAATTAATATATGGTATCTATGATCCACCAGAGTATTGTCAAAGTTTGAGTTACAGGAAAGAGAAGTTCGCTAATTCCTCCTTAAAAAGTTTTCCAAGCTTAAAAAAAAAAAAAAAAAGTTTGGAAACATTTATCTCGGACCTGAACTGTTTCTCCTGTACCCCCAGCTCTCTCCCATTTCGCGACCCTCCCCAATGCAGAGTTCCAGCCACGTGCGCACAGATCTGAGAGGTGACCCTGGGGTAAGATCCTGGCATCCTCCCGCTTCCGTCAGCATCTGGAGGGGGAGGAGGTTGGGCCAAGAGGGTCTCCAGAGGCGGGGCGGAGGAGGAGAGAATGCAAAACAGTGCCTCGTCCCTGGAACCTCCAGAGCAGCAACGCCCCTCGCTATAAATTCAGAACTGCCTCATCGAGGATGATTCCAGCGCCTGTCAGCCAGGGCCCCAGGCAGTGGTGACAGGCAAGGGCTAGCAGCTCTGCCGTGCTAGGGCGGTGATTGATGGGGAGCAGTCCAAGCGAACCCCAGGAGTGAGGGCGCACTGCCGGGACGCGGAAGCGGCGGGCGGAAGCCCCGCAACAGCGCTGCCAGCTTGCGGTCCGACGTGGGCTCAGTGCCCTAGGCGCGGGTGAGTCGACACCAAGTCCCATGCCGGGTGTGGGGGCTGCGGGGCGGGCCTGCTCAGTTTTATGTCAAGGTGTCCTAACTGCGGGTGCTGTGTTGTTAGGCTCCCGGGGACGAAGGAGAGAGCGAGCTTAGTTCCGGCCGGCGCCCACCAGGAACGGGCAGCCCTCCCCCAAATCAGGTGAGGGGCGCCAGGGTTACATGGGCCAATTTGAGACTGCTCGCCGCGTGCCCCCAAAATTTCATTCTGATTTGACCAGACTCTTTTGAGTCCAAGCAAGAAATCTGCAAAACTGGGATGCAACCAAGTAAACTTTCTTCCTGGCTTACTGGCTTTTAGCCAACTCTTGTCTTTTCACCGTAGCTTGAGAGAGAAGTCGGTATGACTCCGCGGGGCGTCCATTTAAAAGTTGTGCTATTACTAAGGTGAAGTTTGGAGTGTCCCCAGCCTCCCTTTCTGCTTCCCAGGCAACACCCCAGCACAGCTCATTTCCCTCTCACCCCTCCCTGCAAACTGTACTGGTGGGTCCTTGGTACTGGGCATCACCCCCATCTGGAGCAAACTCTCCCACCTTCAGGTGTTCCCAGGTGTCCTTTGATTCATTAGATTGGCAAGGGGGAGAAGCAGGGGAAGCTCCACACCCCAATCTCACAGCCCTGGCAGTACACGTTTGTAACTGAGGCAGGATTTTAAGAGAAAATCTTTTTGGCTCCCTTCCTCCACATCACCTACCTCGCACTCCATTCTTCAATCCTCTTAACTGTCCAGCCCAGTCTTTCTATACCGCCAGGCTGCTACTTCTCCCCAAGACCTCAGCAAGTCTTTCTCAAAGTGTCTCCTGTCCCATTGTCTTTGGGCAGCTAGTAGAGACCCCACTATTGAACCCCACTGGGCTTCTTTACCTTTTCTTTATTTTTTGGTGGTGTATCAGAATTCCACTACTGGCCTTCAAAGCCCTCTCCTCTCAGTAAACATTTGGGTGTTCATTTTCTCCTGGGATCAAATTTGGGACTTAGCTACATTTATTTCTAGTGTCATTGAGAGAAAAGAAAGTTAACAGTGAGGGATGCAAGAAATCTGGGATGCTACTGTTCTTTTAAAACTTTGTTGAGCGACTTGTTTCTCCTAAAGGTATTTAGTCCCCAACATGACTCTCTTGGTAGACAGCATCTGAGTGCCCAGGATCCCGAGGCATTTATTTCCTTTAGCATAAGTTGTAAGCTTTTTCTAAGTCCTCTCTAAGAAACTGCCTGCTTCTGTAGTGCTTCCCTAGCTCTAAAGGCTCCACACAGATAATCTCTATTTAGGCTGTGGTGGATTCTACCACCTTCACAAGCAGACAGTGCAGGGGCAGGGAAGTGCCAGGAGCTGGGAATGGGGAGACCCACTTAAGTGGCTGTGTACTATCAGGAGAGTTATTTCACAACTCTGAACCTCAGGTCCCTGCCCTTAAGTTTCCCAACAGTAATAAAATTCCTTGATTCCTTTTGTTTCCTAGTTATTTGCTTAAAAAATAATAGTCGAAAATAACTACCCATTTAATCCATATTTGGGACCCTCAAAACCCTCTAAATAACTGTCCTGGTAAATTATCTATTCTGGAAAATCATTAAGTTTCCAGTGCTGGCTCCAAAAGTCCATCCCTACTCCCCCCCAGATTATGGCTGCCGGTTCCCATAACCTGGTTTATGGCTCAGGGAGTGTACCCCCAGTTGCCAGGTCTCAGCATTTGTTAAAGTTTCACAGTTATTACTGTCAAGTCTGTCATCTCCTCTGTCTCTCCCCGCTTTTTCCCCCCTGATTTCATTATTCTTTGTGCCCATCATGAAGCCTTCTTCTGTGACCTTAAACTGAATCAAATTCTCCATCATCCAAGTCAGAAGAAAGCTTGTTTTCTTCCACTGTTTCCGCTGATACCAAAGGAAGACTTATCTTAAGATGTATAAAATGTCTCTCAGTCACTGTTGCTTCGGCAGTGCTCCCTATCCCGAGTTTCAAGCCTAAATCTTTCCTGTCACTCTCTAATCCTGGTTCAGTGTTCAAAAACCAAACAATCTGAGGATTATTCAGGTTTCTTACATTGTGTTTTTTTCCCTCTAGTTCCAGGTAAGAAGTGTGTGTGTGTGTGTGTGTGTGTGTGTGTGTGTGTGTGTGTGTACATTTTTTTGTTTGTTGCTGCTGCTTATTACTGTTGTTGTTACTATCACTAATTATTTGCCCTATGCGGGAGGGAAAATAGTGAAAGAAAATTTAATCTGCTACTTAACCAAAGCCCTGGTAAAATACTTAGCTGAGAGAAGTCTAAAACTAACAGCTTAAATGTATGATGCGTATTTTCTACAGTTTTATCTGTGCCACCACATCCTTTTCAAGCAAATAACAGATATGCTGTATTTTGTTTTCAGATCTGTTATAGAGTCCTAGTTCCATAATACTTGCATGGTTTGGCTGCCTGATGCAGGCTTCCGGCCTTTAGCCCCACACTCATTAGTTTACCTAGTGCTTTGACTGCTCAGTCATGACTGGCCTATGCCAGAGAGTCTCCCAAGTAAGCAAGCAAATTAGAATTTTATTTAGATGTTTGAAGTAAATCCAAGTGTTGTAAAGATTAATTAAGCTGTGTTAAAGACACACTGTGGCAAATAACAAATACAGAGCCAGACCAGCTAACTATGACAAAGCAATCAAGGCCAGATTAGGAAAGCTCTTCTCCCATTTTAAACTCATCACCACTGAAAAGTGCTATTATTTTTCTTCAAAATAGTTCTCTAAGCCTTCCCTTTCAAAACTGGATTACATGGTCACCGGATTACAGGTTTGTGTTCCCTGTCATGTAATTACTTATTAAAATAGTATATCAAAGTTCACATAAGCAAAAGAAGGTTTGTTCCATTTCCAGCCTAAATTTAGCTATCATTTTACATTTTTCTATTTTATTCATTATATGAGCTTTAGCTACCAGAATTCAATTTTTTGATGGCTTAATATATAAGCTATCTTAAATCGAGGAGTGTCCATAGGGGTTTAAGATCATTTTCAACTGATTTGACAAATGACTACCATTACCCTATTAAAGCTCTAAAACACATCCAAAATAAATCACAGCCAAAAACAAACAAACCAACAACAACTAAGGAGCTATACATGAGCTATATATATATTTGCCAAATGTTTTATTAGTCAGTGTTCATTTTAATGACAAATTTGATAACTGGAAATAGAACATAAAGTATATATAGAGAGAGATCATAGAAATGACAATGACTCTTGTCATTAGTCGTCATATTAACATTGAAAGTTCTGCTGATTTTTGATCCTCTGTAGCAAACGATCACAAGGGAAAACAATTCCCTTGAGTGTTAAAACCATCTTTCAAGTATTTTACTAACATAAGATTCACTATATGCTATAAATATTGTATGACTGCTGTATTTTACATTATTCTTACAGCTCAATTTAGAAGTTTTTGTTTTATTTATCTGGTTCCTAAATAGGTGCATCATCCAAATGTCTGAAGTAGAAATAAATGTCTAGAATTTCCCAGTGATTACTACAGTTTCCTCCCTATATCTAAGAATATTTTAAATTGTGTTACTAGTCTCACATTTAATTACTTTTCTAACATTTAATAGTTTAGAAAATGGCTGAAGAAATGGGTATGCTTTGTTTTTCTTAACCGCACTATGCCTTCATATTCCAAGTCTTAAGTCTAAATGTCCTTAGAATTTAAAATCATAGAATTAATAATCATTCAGTTTGGGTCAAGTTTTATATGATTTCTTGTTCACTTTATACACAAATAAGCTGTTTTATTCTTCGCCAAATGATGTTAAAACTTATTTAGATTTAGATTAACTTTGAATGGTTAACTTCAGAGTGAGAATATTGGAGAACACATATATGATTGTGTACTATTAAAAAGAGTTTATGATTGGGGCGCCTGGGTGGCTCAGTGGGTTAAAGCCTCTGCCTTCGGCTCAGGTCATGATCCCAGGTCCTGGGTTCGAGCCCCACATCGGGCTTTCTGCTCAGCAGGGAGCCTGCTTCCTCCTCTCTCTCTGCCTGCCTCTCTGCCTACTTGTGATTTCTCTCTGTTAAATAAATAAATAAAATCTTAAAAAAAAAAACAAAAAACAAAATCATTTAAAAAGAGTTTATGATTGCTAATTTGTTCTCTAAGATGTCTTTAGATATTTACCTATTAATATTAATCAAAGTTCTTCTAGCCGCCTTGGAAAATGAAGAATTATATGTATTAAATGTATCAATAATAGTAGAAGATACTTACAGAGGAAATACTATAGATCTGAGTAATATTAGCTCCTTAAGAACACTGAAGTATAAAAATGGTCTTTGCCCTAGAGAGATGTTGGTCAAGCTAAGTACATATTTGGATATGAGACTCTCCAGGCATCTCAGCGACACTGGGGTGGGAAGCCATTTTTAAAACAAGCCTCCTTCTGTCCTCCTTTTCAGACCAGCTGGAACATCTAATGTGGTCACATTGTTTGATTCCAGCCACTTCCACAACTTTCCCTTCCTTAGGGGAGTATACCTCCTTGATAATATATGCACCACATCCAATGCTTCTTTGTATTCTTTTACTAAATGCTTCACAATTCACTTTCTTCTTGCTTGTTATTTGTTTTTAGCTAAAGCCATGGAAAATGTTAAATACATTTCTCAGGTCCCTATATTTTTTTTCCAAAGATTTTATTTATTTATTTGACAGAGAGACAGATCACAAGTAGGCAGAGAGGCAGGCAGAGAGAGGGAAGCAGGCTCCCTGCTGAGCAGAGAGCCCGATGAGGGACTCGATCCCAGGACCCTGGGATCATGACCCAAGCTGAAGGCAGAGGCTTTAACCCGCTGAGCCACCCAGGCACCCAGGTCTCTATATTTTAGAAGAGATATGCTAGAAACCACTCTTCAAAGCTCATTTGAGTATAGTACCCTATTACACACAATAAAATGACTTGAAATAGATGCTTTACTCTTACTAATTGGGGAACTAACTATTAATACTATTTTTTTAGTCTAAAGCTGTAAAGGCAAGGGGAAAGTAGAGGAAAGAGTAAGAAAAGGAGAAACAATAAAAATTGAAATGTTGAAATGGCAAATCAGTGGTTCTTCAGGCTTTAGGGAAAGGGTAGGGCAAGCATATTATAATCACTTTTTAAATCTGTATATATTGTCCAAAGTTTCCTTAATCCCACTGCCCCTACTGAGAACCACTGTACTATATATTAGGAGCAATAATCCACAATTACCTCAAGTGTCAAGGCAAAGATCAGCATCATGAGCATCACATGGGAGCTTGTTAGAAATGCAGACTTTCAGACTCCACCTAGACCTACTGAATAAGAATCTGCATTTTAACAAAATTCTCAGGTGGTTCAAACACACAATGAAGCTAGAGGAGTCCAAGTATACAGCACCTAGGCCTTGTTTAGAATGATCACCTAGGATGGTTCAGTCAGTAAAGGGTCTGCCTTGGGCTCAGGTCATTTCCCAGGGTTCTAGGATCCAGCGCCATCAGGCTTCCTGCTCAAGGGGGTGTCTCCTCCTCCCTCTGCCCCACCCCTCTCATGCTTGTGCACACTCTCATGCTCTCTCCCTCATAAATAAATAAAATCTTTAAAAAAACAGAATGATCACCTAGAGGTTATTTCATTGGTTTTTTGATAAACTAACATTTTTACATAAAGCTCACATTTATTGAGCACAGATAATATACCAAATACGTTCAGCCTTTAATACTGTTTTTATTTAATTCTCACAACATCCCTATGAAATAGGCACTGCTTTATCCTCATTTTGTAGATTGGGATACTGAGTAATAACAAGATAAGTAACTCACCCAAATGTGGTAACTAGTAAAGACTTAAACACAGGAATTTTGATTCCTGTGCTTTTAGCTGCCACCCCACATTGTCTACTCTACATTTGGCTGTCTCCTTTTTAAGGCCAACTAATTATTTGAGAATTTACTTAACATTATAATTTGAAATCAAGTTCTGTTTCATAGAAAAAAAACAAGATTTTATTTGTAATATTTGTCTGTCATCTTACCTTTAAGTGCAATAATGAAGAATTCTAGAAATTCCTTCTTTAGTTGGAAAATAAATGCTAAAGCTATGACAGCTCATTATTTAAAAGTTAAGGTTTGCTATCTCTGTGTTTTTTCATAACTTACCTAAAATTTATTCTTTTTACCTTTTGGTGTTCTGATGCTATAAAAAAAACTTTTCTCTTGAACAAGTGATTCCCTACCTACACAAACTATTCAGCCTTCCAACTGAAATTTTATATCACTCTTTTAGCTTTAATATAAACAATTATCTACAAACATGGCTCATAAAACTTGTTGAATGTAGTTACTAACCAGTCAGTCTGCAAGCAAATGGTGACTTCTTTTAAGCCAGTGACTCTCCAAATGATTGAGTCTCTGAACAATTTCTCCTAGTGCATGTAGATTCTCTGAGAGATGTCAGCTGGATCTGGCCAAAAGCCTGTTGTTCTGACAGGGGCTCACTGACATTGGTCAAAAGACATAAGGGAGTCTGGGTTCCCTGTGATCACGTTTGAGAGGAGAGGTGTGTCAACAGGACTGAGTATCTACAATTTTCCCAGTGACAAAGAGACATCATTGGGAGATGGAACTTCACCAGCTGCTTAGATCTGGAAGTTTAGGCATCACTAACACTACAGTATCTAATTTGTAACTTATGGCTTAGGAGGCAGTCAACCCAGGGCTGCCATAACGCCAAGTTGTAGGGGCCTAGCAGGGTGGTAGCGCCTAGGAGACATACTGCACACAGCAGCAGAATGTCTTAGAGCTAATAAATGATAAAGTACCAGTGATTCTCTTATGACCCTGCTGGTCTCAACAAGCCCAAATATTTGCGACTGCCATTGCACAGAATCTATACCAGGTTTTCTTCTAAATAAATTGAAAAACATGGGATCTCTTCTACAAAATTCATATATTTATACTTTCATTATCACATACATTTTTCTTCACCTTTTGACCCAAACTCTTCTCATTAATCCAATTCAAATGCATTTTACATGCTTCTAAATCTGTGTAATACACCACTAGAACAAGAATGTTCCATGAGCCCAGCTTTAGTAATTTTCTGTGCAAATGATGTCACTTTACATAAAACACATTGTACCCTGATGGATCCCAGCCCTTAACCTTCACACAGTTAAATGCGGCCACTTTATCAGGAATGGAAAAGTATCTGATGTGATTCCTACGTAATGATTTCTTGAATGTGTTCTGGCATTTAATCAACTAGGTTAATAGAATAAATTTTTAAAAGAAACACAAATCCATTCTTTTTTAAGTTCCTATTAGGTTAAGCTATATGATGAGACATTATATAGTCATTTTTACATATTTAATAATATTTAATGGCAAGGAAAGATAATCATAAGTGAATAAAGCAAAACATAAATCATGAGTGTGATTCAGCTTGTGTGTGTGTGTATTTGATAGCTTCTTGTCAAGTTGACATTATGACCTTATTTGGGTCTTTAGTGTTCTAATGAAAATAGTTATATTAGCACTGATGTGTGGTTAAATTCACTGATATACTTTTTAAATGTCTGCATCTTTGTAGACCAGATAAGACTAGGAAAAATATATAACAGATCTTAAAAGCTTTGGAGAGTTATTAAGATCAAGGCTAAGATCAAAAGTGACTTTTTTCTTTCCTTTTTTTTTTTTTTTTTTGGTATAGATTTCAGATCTTTAGACAACTGCTACTAACTCTGTAGAAAATGATACTGGCAAATCCGACCCTTTCTGATTTTTTTCCCCTAAGATACATTAGGGCCTTACAGAAGTTCACAAGGTTCATAACAAGGTGGTATTTTTTTAAGAGAAATAATCTTATGAGAAATATCTTATTGCTATAACAACAAAAACCACTGAAATTCAGGGATAAAAAGAGATTCTTGTAATGCCAAAATCATTCCAAATAAGAATGTTATAGTAAAGTTGGTATATATTGTGGTTTAAAAAGTAATCTGTAATATACCTATTGTCTTCTTGAATAACTCTTCAGCTTTAAAAAAATTTTTTACTTAAAAATGTCCCTCAGGGCTCCTGGGTGGCTCAGTAGGTTAAAGCCACTGCCTTCAGCTCCGGTCATGATCAAGCCCTGCATGGGGGGCGGGGGGTGCTTTGCTCAGCAGGGAGCCTGCTTCCTCCTCGCTCTCTGCCTGCCTCTCTGCCTACTTATGATCTCTGTCTGTCAAATAAATAAATAAAATCTTAAAAAAAAATCCCCCAAATCCATAACGGAAAATATTGGTTAAATTAGCTACATAAAAAAATTAAAATCATCATATGTAAAAAGGACAATAAACAAAGTCAAAAGATAAACAGGAACTTGGGAAAGCTATTTGCCACACATTACATGTTAAATGCTAGTTTTCCCAACATAGTATAAGCTCTTTATTTTTTTTTTTTTAGAGATTTTATTTATTTATTTGACAGAGATCACAAGTAGGCAGAGAGGCAGGCAGAGACAGAGGAAGGGAAGCAGACGCCCTGCTGAGCAGAGAGCCCGATGCAGTGCTCTATCCCAGGACCCTGGGATCCTGACCTGAAGGCTTTAACCCACTGAGCAACCCAGGCACCCCAGCATAAGCTCTTTAAAATGAGAAACAGTGAACAACCCAATTGAAAAATGAGCAAAGGCCATTACTGGGCAAACTAGTAGAAGAATAACTACAAAAAATAAGAAAACAAAAAAGCTCAATCTCATTCATAACTAAAGAAATGCAAATAAAGACAAATATATGCTTTACATTTATCACCCTGAGAAAAAAAAACTGAGATTTGATAAAAGCCAGATTTTTAGCATCATATAACCTTTATAGAGGACATTTTTAACTATCTCTCAAAAACATGAATTATACCATTTGCTTCAACAATCATTTTAAACTTTTCTAATGATACATAGTTTAAAAAATGCACATGTATAAACAGGATCATTCAGGCATGTTCTTAAGCAGCCAAAAAGGGAAACTGAAAAAAAGAAGACCGTAAGGCCCATTAACAGGGAGCTGGTTGAATAAATCATCATGTGTCAGTGCAATGAATGAAATATTGTATAGTCATCAAAATAAATGAGGCAGATGTATATATACAGTATAGATAGTTCTAGCCATATTAAATTAACAAAAAGGCAAAGAGCAGAATAGTATGATGTGTAAAATGACAAAAAAATGTGGATATACACATTTGTATGCATATGTATGCTTTTTTAAAAGTCCTAAAAAGATGGGGCGCCTGGATGGCTGTGGGTTAATAAAGCCTCTGCTTTTGGCTCGGGTCATGATCCCAGGGTCCTGGGATCGAGCCCCGCTGTTTGGCAGGGAGCCTGCTTCCTCCTCATTCTCTGCCTGCTTCTCTGCCTACTTGTAATCTCTGTCTGTCAAATAAATAAATAAAATCTTAAAAAAAAAAAGATACATTTGAAACTGTTAGTAATAAGTACCTCTAGGAAGTGTATCTGAGACATGAGACAAGAGCTAGGAGACACGAACTTTTATTTTTATACTCTTTTATAACTTGATATTTATACCACAAGATGTGTCACTACAATGAAAAATAAAAACAGACATACAAAAAAACCCAGATCTCTTAAAAAGATTTATTTTCAGTTCTGATGCAATCACACTCATATAGGTTTATATTAAAAAGAATCATTTATCAAAGTTTAACTGTAGATTCATAAGTATCTAATCTATTATGATATTTCTTATATTACTAGTTATGTCTACAGAAGTGTCTTAGAATAAGATTTTATTTTACCCAAAAACATTGTTTTTCTCCTCTAGTGTGTATCTACAAGGGTATGGGGGAACATGTTGACTGTAACGAGGAAGAAGATGAAATCCCACATGACAGACTGCCACTTTGTGCAGCCTAACTCTACATAAGGACAAACATATCCTTGATATGGACCAGACAGTTTCATTCCCTTCAAAAACACATTTAAGATGTAGTGTTAATATTTATTCTATCAACTAAAAAATGAAAATCTGACCATATTCAGTGAATCTCATTACTCTTTTCTCTTTTCAGGTTGAATATATGATAAATTGGTCTAAAATGGCTGAGCTTTCATCTGACTAAGACGTAGAAGCCATCCCAGAAGTTCTGCATCCAGGTAAAATATCTTATACCTATAGCGCTGCATCTGTCAGTGGTTTTTCTCTAATGTGTCAGTGGTGGAGGTAGCACAAGAAGCCACACACACCATTGTCTAATGACAGAAACAGAGGAAGCAGAAAAGAATGAAATTCCAGTCTTATCTCATCCCTTATATGTAGCTTTAGAACATATATATTTATATAATTTTAAATGTAAACAATGTTAGAATTACGATGATATTCATCTGTTAATGTAAACCATGTGAGAGATTTGCAACCCCTTGGCAAGGATCTCCTTGTGGCCATTGGTGGATTGTTCTTCATACTCTGCAGGGCTTTCAGAGAACCAAGAAGGAATTGATGGTGTTCTCTCCTCAGCCACCCCTAATTGGGGGTTTGGGCTCTATGAAGCACTCACTTCTAGAAGCACATGTCCAAAGACCATATGTCCAAGGACCATAAACCTTAAAACTTGACCTGCTCACCTTCAGAAAATCCAGATGTCTCTGAGTCTCATTCTTGCAAAAGTTTCCCCTACTCCAGTAAGATATAGGCAAAAAGGGCAATGTGGAATTGGAGGCAAAGTACCCTTTAATACCCATATAGTCTAGCCCCCTAGTAGGCATGAATCCCATGGAGACATGCAGCTGGGCATTACACTCAGAACCTAAGAGGGCAGCGTGGGTAATCAGAGACTGCCCCGTCCATCCACTTCCTGTCATATTGTTCTACCTGATTATTTTTCATAAAAAGACTCCTGTATTTTCCAGATCAAAAGATTTTTTTTTCTCCTCACAAAAACAGCTCAAGGAACAAGCCCTCAACCTCCTAAATTAACAGGGGAGACACTCCATAGTCCCCCCAGAGAGAATAAAGAGAGTAGCTTGTCCTCTTCTCAATATATTGTGATTACATTTTATCAAAGCAGAAGACAGATAGGACAGGTGCTGGGTGGGCAGACAAATGTTAGAGGTGATTTTCTTTTTCTTTTTATTTCTCTTTTATTTGCTTCATTGGCAAATGGGAAACAGTTGCTGGAAGGCACTTCATGGTGGTATTAGGAAACTATTTAGGATTGCTTTAATCTTGGAGACAAAAATAGAAACATTCTACAGAGTTCTGTCACTGGAAATCTTTAGGTTGGGGTGTTGTTTGGTTGTTTTTTGTTTGTTTGTTTTGTTTTGTTTTGTTTTGAGGTATAGTTAAGCTTAGAAAGCTGGGCTATACATGTTTTCAGCAAAAATCCAGCTCTAGAAAAAGTATGTTGAAATATATCTCCTAAATAGGAAGCTTTATTTTATATCCTAAGAGTTCTGAACAGAAGAACTGTTTGTCCATAATACTCCATCAGCCTTATAACAGAAAAAGCAAGACAGTAATCCAGGGGAGTTCCTGATGGAAATGATTCTATGAACAGCCTCCCTTCTCTTGTTCTGGAAGCCCTCAGTTTCTAACAGTCACATATTTGTAGCAAAACTTTCAAAATAGTATGTTGTTTTCCTTACAAACAACAAAACAGTGAAAAAAAACACTATAAAATCTTCAACTTTTTTAAACCATTAAGTTACAGATGAATGGGCAAAATGTGCTTACTTCAAAGAAGTTATTTTTTGTTTGTTAAAGTACTAAGGCTATACTAATTCTGCCACTGACTAGCAACTTTGCCTTTGGTTTCTTGTAAAATAATCTCCAAGGCCCCCACCCAATCCATAGGCACTCTACCGAAATACAAAAAGTGTGTTTAGAGTTTCTGAACATTGCAGTGCCTGTTTTACCAACTTACAACTAAAGAACTCTGACCTCTTATCGATTTAAACCAGTAATGTGTAAACAGCATTTCAGAGCTTGTTTTATAGGACCAAAAGAATTTAAGTTGAAATCTACTTAGGAAAAATAAGGAAAACAGGACATTTAAAAGAATAAATAAAGACTTCAGTGGCTTAAAATCTGTAGACTTGCACTGTCCAGTATGGTAGTCATGTGCCATGTATGGCTATTCAAATGTAAATATAAATCAATTATGATTAAATGAAATTAAAAATTCAGTTCCTCAGTTGTGTTAGCCACATTTCAAGAAAAGACACATATAATTAGTGGCTAAACTGTTGGACAGGACAGATTTACAACATTTGTATCATAGAAAATTCTAGATACAAATTCTAGATACAACATTTGTATCATAGAAAATTTGTTTATTGCTATAAAAAACTTACTAATAATTGCAGTGGATTTCCATTGTTACTTCGTAAGAAATTTTTATGGTCTTTTAAACTTACTGAGAAATTTTAAAGTATTTTTTTAAATTCTAATTTTCTCAGCTGTAGGATATCTAATATATAATTCTCATAGTAATTTTCTCTTTTTCCTATTTACTTGCATATTAAAATACATGGTGTTAAGTATCTTATTTACTCTCCTAAGGTTAGAGGCTCTTGTTTTCTTAAAAATCATGAGAAAAGGTACACGCAATTTTATTGAACTAATAATATATAGCTGTTGGTTTTTTTTAACCTCCATCATTGACATCTCCAAGTAAACAAAACTAGAAAAGAAGTAGGATCATTTCTAAAGACCCACATTTTTTTTTGTTCTTTATATTCTGTGAGATTTTTTTTACTGCAATGATAGATATGTCTCAATTATACTGAGGTAACTACAGATGACTTAGCGTTTTTTCAGAAATTGGAGAGCCATGCAAAATAAGTATTAGATGACTTATTTTTTTCTCTTTTTCTAGAAATGCACAAGATATTAGGAGTCTCTGTTTCCAAATTATTCGTATCACAGAGAACAGTAGTTTGTTTTCAATTTTTAATTAATGTAATCACCACCTGTTATAGTATATTCTTAAAGTACTTGGTCACCATGTCACCATTTTTCCACTAGTATTGATCCCATTATTAAAATGTCAGTCTCAATTACTTTCCAGTCACTTATACCTAGTAATTCAATTACATTTGGTTCCTAGACTAATGGTTGTGTGTTACACAAGGCAAAAAATTAAAAATGAATTTGTCTTTGAGTCATCGAAGCATCAAGGATTTGAAATAGCTATATAACTAAAAGGAAAGCATATAAATATCTTGCCTGTATTCCCTTTACACATTATTAGTATTATTTTTCAATAAATGCATATATAATAGAAGTTAGCACCTAGTTTGGAATTATCAAGTATGAATCCTTGAGTCTTACCAATGGGGAAAAAAAAAAAGGCAAAGTAAAAGTTAGTCATTTGAGGGGTGGTTCTTACAATAAAGAAAAATATAGATTTCTTTATAGAGTAACAGGTTTACTCCAAAGAACCTATTATCCATAGTATATCTATGGAAACACTGTTCCTAGGCTTGAAAAATAGAGCTAGATATGCTTAGCACATAACTGACCATATAAGAGACTCAAATTTAGGTTACTGTTAAGATTTTTTTTTTTTTTAAGATTTTATTTATTTATTTGACAGAGGTCACAAGTAGGCAAGAGAGGCAGGCAGGGAGAGAGAGGAGGAGGCAGGCTCTCCGAGGAGCAGAGAGCCCAATGCAGGGCTTGATCCCAGAACCCCGAGATCATGACCTGAGCCGAAAGTAGAGGCTTTAACCCACTGAGCCACCCACGTGCCCCTAAGATTTTTAATAATTAAAAGAGTTCAGAGAATTAGCACCAAAATGTGGAGGCTTTGTTTTACTGGCAGAGAGAACTTTTGACTAGTACCAAAAATACTGTCATCCTTCCCCTTCAACTAGTCATTCCTTTTAAGACTTTTAAGAAGATTTAGACATTTAGGAATCATTTTTTAAATTCCAGAAAGGTGTAAGATATTTTAGAAATGTAATAACACAGCACAGATCTGATGAAAGGTGGTTATCTGGAACTAGGTCTTGGGCACCTTTCCAGCACTTAAATTCTAGGGAACCCTGGCACAACAGGAACAATGTCATATTGCAAGTCCAAAATCCAGTCAGGAACAGCCTTCCTCCTCCTCTCACCCAGGCAAGGCCAAAATACGTCTATACACAGCATAGGTCACCATAAAAAGCAAATAGAGCTGCTGTAGATTAAACAAGGCAGTGGATAAAGGATAGACCCTGAACCTTGGCTTCTCAGTGATACTCCCACGTTAAAGAGGAAGAACAAAATGGGCATTTCACTGCTTCTGGTCCCTCTAGTATGGTCAGTGTACAGAGCAGGAGGATAAAACAATTGTCTTAACAGTGTAAAGCAGAAAGTTCAAACTGCTTTGGGCAGTGTGAAAGCAATGCAAATTTGACTCACTAAGGACAACAGCTTCTCATGTGATATATATAATACTAATAGGTTGGCTATATTTTGTTCAACTCCAAACCATTAATGAATGCTTATCTCCATTTTACATAGAACATATCTATACACAGTTGAACAAATAGGGAATGGCCCTATTTGTGAGAACTGTTGCCCACAACACATGAGCTTGGTGGGACAACTGAAGTAGTAGTAAGCTCCTCTTGGATTTCTGCTAGAATTTAGACTTAATTAGATGGATGAGTTATACAGAACTTACCACCTGAATTAAAGAGTGAGAAATAGAGTATAAACCAATTAAGTGAAAGAAAATCATATTATGAATAAAACAATAAATGTCAATTAATTAAAACTTTTATTTTAGCTTCCTTAAGGTAATATGACAAATTTAACAGACCTAATTCAACATCTTAAAATGAAGAGATCTAGGTAACCTATTTTATGATTTTTATCTTCTTTGGAAGATGTTTGACATCTTTAATTTTCATATTTAATCAATTTTGTTTCTGTTTTTAGTTTCTGTGGTGTCGCTATCCATCAACTCATATTGGTTGAGTGTGTGTGTGTGTGTGTGTGTGTATCCCAAGAGAAAGTAATTCTGCAATCCTCCTCAGCAATTCATTTTAACAATTAAGAACCCTTAAGCTAAATAGAATAATTCAATTCACAGGAAACTTTATTCAATATGTATAATTAGTTTTAGTTAACTTTATTAATGAAATGTCGCAAATCAATTAGGTTTGCAATAATCAGATGCTGAGGACCCAAGAGGGGCTATATCTCTCACAAGAGGGGAAGGTGATATACAATTTAGTTGGGAAGCAAATGTAATTAGATTTGATCAGTTGAGTATTCCTGTCCTGTTGTAGATTCGGGCACATACCCAGACCTGTGTATATAGTTAAAAAGAAGTAGAAGAAACAATGTGACTTGGAAAATGTCTTCATGGTCCTCTCAGCCACATACTGATAGCTGAAGTGGACCTTTGAAACCACGGGTAGACACATTTTCTTCAGACATTGCTATCTTTCAAATTTATTTTTCAAATCCAAATGTCTGTAAGTAGGGCAGTATATATAAACTCTCCTGTTTATCACAGACCCCATTGTTACCTAATATCTTAAATAGGGTGCTTCACACATTTATTTAACTGCTCAAATCCTGATGACATTTCAGTTTAAAACTATTGTGATCTAGAAGTTGGTTACTGAATGGGTATTGGTTAATCCTGAAATTTCTTCCTCAGACTCTAAAATAAAAATATCAAATAAAAATGCATGACAGTAAGAATCCTTCTGAATGAGAATGATGTTAAAAACAAGCTATCCCTATTTAGAGTTGTGGTTTGCAACGAATTCTGCTGTGATTCACTGAGTATTTCTGTCAGATACCTACATGTCAGGCACTATTCTCAGTCCCGAGGACAAAGTGTGAGTAGCAGACAAAAACCCCTGGCCTCAGAGAACTTATAATCTAGTGCATGTGGACAGAAAAACAATCAAGTAAAAAATGCAATATGTTGCATGACATGGAGAATGCAGATAGAAATGAGAGGGGAAGGAAGGAAAGCCTCCTTTGTAAGAAGGAAGGAACTCTGTGGACATCTGGGGAAAGATTCCTCTAGGCAAAAGCAAAGCATAAAGCAAAAGCAAAGGCCCTAGGCAGTACTATGCCAGCAAATTCAAGACACAGCAAATAGGCCAATATCCTTAAAAACCACAAAAGAAGAACATATAACGAAAGAGAAATCAAGTTATTGAAGGATAGCAAGACTAACAGGTAGAAACTGGAGACTTTAAGAATGGATGTTAGGAGAAGAAACAAATGGAACTTTAAACCTAAATGATTTAAAGACCTAAAATGCTTTGAAATGTACTGAAATGTTTCCAAAATGTTAGATTTTTAAAAGAAGTCAGGTCTGTGGTTCAATCCCCAAGAGTTGGTTCTGTGGCTATAACTTGAACTCTAAATATTAAAAAATGTGTATTTGATGTCCGGTCCTCCTGGACACCAACTGATTTGTTTGGGGCCTTTGGTATACTTCAAAAACTCTTTGCCTATCACTGACCTGTAATCCCTGGTCTCTGGGCCTGAAAGTAAAACTCAAGTAATAAAGACTTGGGGGTATATAACCTGGCCTTTAAATTATTCTTAGTGAAAGTTTTGCCATCTTAGACAAATATATCAGTGAACTTAACACTGGTGAACTTAACAAATCCCAGGGATACTAACAAATGTAAAATGATTTTATATATTAGTTATCCTATTTCAATTATTTTATCTCCAAGTCCAATAAAAAGAAAATTCTAAATAAAAAGATACATTTGGGATTGTAAATGTGGCATTCATCCACATATAACAAGGAAGAAAATTACTTAATAAAAATTTTCAAATTCAACCAACACTACAAATGTAGGATAGTCTGAATGAGAAGGAATAGCCCTGACTTTGCATTATATTTTAGTGGTGGTGTTTTCTCATAATCCCCATGCTTTTTTCCTGTCCTGCTATTCTACAAGATTTCCTAATGAGGATTAGGGAACAAGTGTATTTAACAATCTGTATTTGCAGGTTGGAAACAAGAAAATGAAGACTAATGGTTTCTCTCCTGCTAATTTGATTTTCTACAGCTTCTCTCCTACCAGCACAGGCAAAAGACTTAGTTACTATTTCTAGCAGATGGGCCAAGGAAGAGACAAGCATCTGTGATGTCATGCTTCCCCCAAATGGGCCAGCTGCCCTACAGGCCTCCATTAAAGACTTCCCCAAGAGTAATAAATGAGAAGTGATCATGAACAGAATAAGAAAAAAAAAAAAAAAAGCAACTTCCTTTATTCTAGAAAAGCAGTACTCAGTGGCTGGTTAACAATGCTACCGTAAATGTTTTTGTACATTTCTTTTGCACAAGTGGAGAGTTTTAGGGTATGTACTCAGAAGTGGAAATGGTGATTTGATTTCCAAAGTGGTGGTGATATAAGGAGATTCCTGGGAATGGGGTTGTACTGAGTTGACAGAAAGACGTAGGGGTTCAGTCCTTAACTGCCAATGTGTGGCTGGCTCTCTAAACTGTAATATGACCCCAAAAGAACTTTTTCTGGTATACTTCCAGGTCCTAAGGCTAGTTAATAGTACAAATGGTTGTTTATTGATAATTATTTAGGAATTTATTTCCTAGTACCCCACATATCAATGACATCCCATAAAATCAGCCTGCCAAGGAACTAGAACATTTTGAGTACACAACACATAACTTTAAATGAGAGGTTTTCCTTTTCTCACATAAAAACATGAAAGTCAGTTTGAACTGATGTGGACTCCTGTCCAGTTGAGTGCCTCTGATTTCAGAAAGCATGTACCTCTTTTGTAACTCCAGCGTGTCCTTGGAAATTGCTGCATAAAGGCCAAACTGCCAAGTCTAGTCCTTCTCTGAGAAAAACCTTTTTAGTTGTATGTCAGTAGCTGGTCTTTGTTCTCTTCAGTGCTCATTGCAAAATACAGCAGTTCTAATTCTAAATCCTAATAGTATTGAGAAGACAAGTTGAGTTAAAATAATGCCTGTAATTTAATCAGTATTCGGTCCCTAATAAAAAGCTAGTTAGTCACAACTTCCTTCCCAATCCCTCTCCCACAGATTTCTCTCCTGAAAGGAGATACTTACTATACCTCATTTTAGGGAATACAAACTTTCCTCAGTTGCTGGGGCTGAAGTAATGAAAGATATGAAAATAGTATTTTAAGCACGATCACATTTTTCTTTCCATTCTTGGAGGTTCAACAGATTCTTAATTTCAGTTTTTTTAACTTCCCTGAAAATAATTTGTCCCTACTTACCTACTATTTCAATGCATTATTTTATCTTCTTAATCTGGTAGACTCAAAAGTTTCAGTCATCATCCAGATCAGAAAAAATAAGTGAGATGTAAAGCATCTAAATGGCAAATCTTCTCACTCAAAAAGCTAAAAAAAAACAAAACAAAACAAAAAACAAAAAAAAAACTCAAATCCAGGAATGAATTATCCTTGAAATTCTCCCAACTTGGAGTTTAGTTTTAAGGGTGAAAACTTTGGGAGACCAGTTTGGGAAGCAACCATGCCAGGTACTGTTTGATACACATAATCTTAACTTCCCACAACACTTAGGAGGTACTATGATGTTACAATTGTATTATATTGTTATTTTATAAATGTAGACACATAACAGCAGAAAAAATAATGCCCATTAACTGGACACTTACTGGATCAGGCACTGAGTCAGTCGCTTCATCTGCATTTTCTTACTTAATCCACCAAAAAGCAAGCAAACAAACAAACCCTATAGGCAAAGTTCTCTTATTGGTTTCATTTTTTTTCGTGGACACTGAGCCTAAGGGGTCCACTTTGCTAACCAATGTCAGGACCAGAACTGGAATTTGGGACTGACTCCAACACCCTGGTTCTGATCATTTCTTTTCCAGATGTAACCCATCAAGTTCTCCAGAGCCTGATAACTTCCTGCCGTTGCTTTTAATTAACTGCTACACCATCAGCATTTTTTACCATATATGTATCTAAGTGAACACCTTGTTAATATTTGCTTATACGGATATAGGGTGCAAGTTTAAGCTAGCATCATTTTGTATAGTAGGAGAGTCCAGAGCTCTGAAAGGAATGTTTAAGATACGGTAAAGCAAATATTTTTGTCACATTTCAGTGAGAAAACTGTTAATTCATATGCCACCAGCCAGACACAAAAATGCAATAGGAAATGAAGAAAAAAAGTAGCTACTTTAAATAATGCGGTATGTTGTACAAATTAGTGCACTGTGAATTAGTTTCCTTCTTCTCTAGAACTGATCATTTGGATTATGTAGGCAAGCAGTGTAAGACATTACTAAAATTATCATTGAATCCTAGCTTTGAGATCTACGGAAGACACTAGGCAATTTGCCTGAGAAAACACTTTTTAAAAGGATAGGGATGGGTTATTTCCCTCTCTGTTAAATATTAGCCTTTGAAATGAACCCAGCTGATCTGCTAAATAACACTTGCAAATTGTTATGTTTTAATAAAGTGACAGACTGAGAGAGAAGTCACACTAGACCCGCTTATGCTTCTGGAAGCAGTACAGGCCAGAAACATTATGCAATAATGCCTTTTAAAAGAAGGGAGCCTCTTAGCGTTACACCTTGCCTGGCAACAAATGTAGCCACTTACTCCAAATGCAGGCATAATTACAATCTATGAAAATCTAGCATCAGAATCCCAAACCCCTGGTGCAATACACTGTAAATTATGGCTTTTATGTCTCTAATATTTTCCACCATTCCTTTTAAATATGTGAATATATGAGCGTGCTGTGTTTCAAGGAGCCTTGCTCTGTAAGGCTGTAGAAAGGTTTTACCATTATCAATCGGGTATCCTGTAAACAGGACACCTCATTTTTAGATTTCTGGAAGGTTCAGAGCCTGCAGTGCTACTGGCAGAGGGCAGGTCCAAATGTGCTACTCCTAATAAAAAAATCTCCGTGCAAACATGGAACACAGTGAAAACTTGAGGGACCCAAGGTGTAGGCGCCACTAACAATCATCACCTCAATTACAGCTTTAACCATGCAAACCTGGGCTCATTCGTTGGTTTATAAAATTACAGCAGAGCCTTATAAAGTAAGCGTGAAAGAACATTAATTTTTAGTCTAATCTTGGATGACCAATAAAAGAAAAATCTTTTCTTAAAACCCTCACAAAAGTTGTAAAATTGGTGTCTTAAAACTGAGAATAACTTCAGTCAAAAGAGAAAAATAAATGCTTTAAAATCTAAAGTTAAAAAACCCAGACATCTTAGACTAAATCAAGGGAATAACTATTTTGCAGAAAATAAATTTTGTTCCTGTGATTTGTGACTGGCCATTGAGTTTTGAGCTTGAGTATGAAGCTGTGCTCAGCTGTATAGTGGAAATAGCAGGGGAAACAGGTTCTTCTGCTTCATTTCCTAAAGCGTGGTGATTTTTTATTCCCAGGTGTTATGTCTTAAAAAGATCTTAAATCTTAAAAAACAGAAATAGATTTTGAAATTGAGTGCTGAAAGTTTCAGCTAGTTGGGTATGATTTTTTAAATAGGTAATACAGACCTCTAGTGGTTGAACAGTTTGAAAGCCTCAGCAAGGAAAAGAAATTGTGAGGCAAGCGCAGGCATTTTAAGGAGGAGAATTTTTTAAAAGGAAGAAGGTGGGGAGGGGAGGGGGAAGGGGGGAGGAGGAGGGGAAGGAGGGGGAGGGGGAGAAGAAGAAGAAAGAATAGTTACTAGTTAAAATCACTCACATTGCAAAATGCACATATTTCACACAAAAAAAAGGTAAGCATGTGCTTCAAGGAAATGTGAAGCACCTGCCATCTTCACTGTGCTCCTTGATTCTCCTAAAATAAGCAAGGACCTTCCCACCAAAGTTCCGTCAAGAAATCTGGATCTGGGGGGCGCCTGGGTGGCTCAGTGGGTTAAGCTGCTGCCTTCGGCTCAGGTCATGATCCCAGGTCCTGGGTTCGAGCCCCGCATCGGGCTTTCTGCTCAGCTGGGAGCCTGCTTCCTCCTCTCTCTCTCTGCCTGCCTCTCTGCTTACTTGTGATTTCTCTCTGTCAAATAAATAAATAAAAATCTTTAAAAAAAAAAAAAAAGAAATCTGGATCTGTATTGATTTTCAGCCAAAAGATTAACATCCAGTTCATCTATTATATGAATGGACCGGACAGATATTTGTGTTATGTGAAACAGATTTTCTCTCCTTGGTACACAGTTCTGCCTCGTTGGGACTCTTCTAAATTCCTCATGAAAGCGCTCCCCAAGAAAATGCAACAGACCCTCACACAACCGAAGCTTACCTGTCCTATTCCCCAGTCCCTCCAACGACAGCCCCACACCACCAGAGTGGGCTTAGTGACTGGGGCCCTCTCCAGTCTGCAGAAAGGGCAAACTGTTGGGTCCATGCACAAGCTTAAGTGATTACTAAATGTCCCACTAGACTAGGTTTCTAAACTTGAATGAATGCACAGATTACCTGAAGAATCTTGTTGAAATGCAGATTTTGGCTCAGTAGGTGAGAATGGTGCCTGAGACTGCTTTACTAGTAAGCTTCCCAGTGTTGTTAATGTGCCTTATCCAGGGCCAGCTGGTAGTAGCAAGGAAACTCTTTAGTAACATCTCTTCTTTTTTAATTACACTATTGTTTTTACTGATTTCTTTATTTTTTAATGGCATCTCTTAGAATTTGATTTTTGAATTTATAAAACATTTTAAGTTCTCTTTCACTTGACTCTATGTATGTATCACTGGGAACCTGTTACTCAAGTTTTGTGAAGATGATCTTAAACTTTAAAAATAGATTCAGTGTCATCTGTTTCGCCTGGTGAGTTCATGGTGATTATGAGCGCCTCTCTAAGCACTTGCGGCCGTCAGGCACTTGTAGCCACAGTTAAATATCTGATCAGCCATACTGGGACAGTGGGTGAGATCAGGTTTTGTGCATGTTGAAAAACTATCTAAGGTCCCAAAGTAACCTCCACACCATAAAATCAGGAGGAATAAAAAGCAAAAGCTGAAACTGTAAGAGTCAACAGATCAGAGTAGAATATGGAAAAATATATTTTTCAGACAAAATGTATTATAATTCCATCATCTAAATAATTTCCTATTATAGCATATTGTCAACCTTAATTTTGAAATCCATAATTTTAGAACTTATGTCACTGAGTAGTCTTTAAAAGCCTCTTGCAAACTTTTAACATCTAGTTTCAAATCAAAAATAATATATTAACAAGCTGTAGCATGGAGGGAGTACATAAATTATCATCATTGCCCTGCATGAACAGTAATTCACAGGTTTGGCTCAGACACAACTTAGATGAAATAATTAACTATGTACAGTACTTAACAGTAAAAAAGTAATTAATCTAGCTGCCTCATACTGGTTTGGCCTAAATAAACATGCAATAAAAAAAGCCATACAATTTTATTATTTTCTCACATTCCTAAGTTGGAATTTTAATATGTCAGAAAAAAGATCTTTTCTTTAAAAAACATCACTTTCTTTTCAAATGTCAATGTACTGATTATAAGCTGAATGAGTTCCAATATTTATAACTGTGGGCAGATGTTCTCAATATATAATGCAGTTTACTTCATAGGAGTTTGGTAAAAGTGATTAAATTAAGGCGAAATAAGGAAAAAATCAGTTTTTAACCACAAATTACACAGATTCTGTTAATGGTACTATAATTGTGTGGTGTTATAGCTTTGGCAGAATGTTTTGGATAAACCTGTTTTTTGCCCCATGGGTTCTTGGAGGAGACAAGTTGCCTCTTGGCTTATAGACCCTTTACTAGCAGACCCACAGGTAAAGGGCAGGGTCATTATTTGGAGTGAGGGCAACAATTAAGGCAAGTGTCCCTGCTAGGGAGAAAGTTCATCCCACTCAGGTATCGTGTTTTGTTTAAAGTTCACTTTCAGGGGGCGCCTGGGTGGCTCGGTGGGTTAAGCCTCTGCCTTCGGCTCAGGTCATGATCCCAAGGTTCTGGGATGGAACCCCGCATCGGGCTCTCTGCTCAGCAGGGAGCCTGCTTCCCCATCTCTCTCTCTGCCTGCCTTTCTGCCTACTTGTGATCTGTCAAATAAATAATTCGTTTAAAAAAAAAAATTCACTTTCAGTGTATGGATACTCCTTTGCCTAATCTCATAGACTATGATATGTTCTCCCCTATATGATACCATCAATTAATCACTGTATTATTATCTCCATTTCATAAATAGAAAAGAAGAGGAAAAGGCTGAGTAATTCTTCCAAAATCAAATAACATGCAAGACGTAGGGTCAAAATCAAACCCAGAGACTTCTGTATCCAGCCAAGACAGACTAACAGGGATTTACTTACCTTCTCACCTAAGACAGTAACTATATAATACACACACACACATACACACACACACACACACACACACACACATAGGTAAAAAAAATGATTTTTTATATATATGAAACAATATATGAGGAAAAATGGCTTTCAAGACAGTATATACCAGGCAATGAAGGGCAGTAATTTCTAAGGGATGGAAAACAAATGAAGTGAACCCTGTGGTTGTCCCAGCTCACTGCCTGGGGATAGTTTCCAGCCAAGGCATAAAGAAGAAGAATCCAGAAGGAGCTCCCTGAGTTGAAGAGATGTAGCTAGGTCTCCTAGTTGAGATGGAGCTAGGAATCCAGAGAGGCAAGGAGCTAGAGTCACAGGGCAGTGTACCACGGAGTTTTACAAAGGAAGGGCCCAGTAATCTACAAAGTATCCCCCTTGTGTTTCAGCGCATGTGTATGAGTAATCATCCAAAAGGATTAGAGTGTATCCAAAGCCAAAAAATGGTTTCTCTTCCCACCAGACAGGGTAAAAACCCCTGTAATTCATGGGGCATCCGGTGGTATACTCAGAAGGATTTTTTTTGCCTCCAGAGTAAGAAAAAAAAAAAAATCAGCCCTAGACTAAATGCTCCTCTGGTCCCACCTAAGAAAGCATAAAAGCCAGATGTGAAGGGATCAAACCGTTTGCAAGTAACTTAACTGCTTTCCAGAACAAAGCTGCGGAATAATTTGTAAGAATACAAAAACATCCAATAAATAACAAGGCAAAATTCATAGCATTTACCATCCATTCAAAAATTATCAGGCATGCAAAGAGGCAGGAAAGTACCATCTATAAAGAGGAAAAAAACAATCAATGGAAACAGATTCAGTTATGATACAGATGAGAGAACCTACAAGCATATTAAGTGATTATTGTAAGTGTGTTCCATATGTTCAAGAAGCTAGAGGAAAGTTTGAATATTCAAGATATGTAAGATATAAAAAAGACTGAAACTGGATTTCTGGAGATGAAAACTACAGTATCTCAGATGAAAACATACATCAAGACTTTAGATACTAAGATGTTCCTTCTACTGTACCCACAATATTCTTTTCTGGATCCTGAGTTTGATCCCAGCAGCCTAATACTTAATACTTGCTTATTACTACAACTCCCAAGCAAATGTTGCCTTTAGCAGGTGGTTACCAGCTAAAGACAACAGCATTCCTGAAGTCATGGAGCCCTCATCCCTATCCCATCTCACTTTGACCCCTCCCCATCCCATCTCTGCCCAATGAGCAGATTCTACTACCCTCCATGGACTGCCACTCCTTCATTCTAGCATGAAGACTTCTCAGTAGAGTAGCTGCTAGTGGTCCTCAACCATAGCATCTCCTGAGTTATAAGGAAGTTTACATTATCAGACCAACATTTTCTATCTTTCTTTACTGTCTTACTTTAAAAACTCTAGAGCTTGGAAAAGCATAAAGCATGAAATTTGATCTTTTACACAAAATAAAATTAAAATAGAAGTTAATACTTTTACAGCTCCCCACTCTTCCCATCTAAGGTACTATGTGTAAAACCATGAACTGTGTTCTTCCAGCTAACCAGGCAATTAATCAAAATGTACATGTTGTCCTTTGCAGAATGCAAAATATGCTTACGAGAAATATTTTGTCTAATGAAACTGAAAAATCAACTTGTCCAGGAAACTATTAGGGCTAGAGGCCAAAGAAATGTATCTGCTAGCCAAGTGTTACCATTCATCAGAAATACTCCATATTCAGTATTAATCCTGTATAATTCCCTCAATGTATCCACCTAATCAATACCAGATACATTCTCCCTATGTACTTCTGTGTTTGTTCTTAAACCTGCAGTGAATTAACTTAGAAAATATATTGGTATCCAAAAGTCAAATGAGTAAATAATTTCTTGCTTGGAGCATCACAGTTCACTTTAGAAACACTTTACTCAACAATGAATAAATAACATAATAATAAATTATTTATTTCAAAAATAAATATTTGGGGCACTTATTAAAAATATTTTAAAGTTTAACCTCATTACCAGTTATATAACCAGAGCCATAGGGCTGTGTGGCTCTATGAAATAACATCAGTACCTTTCATTATTGATCTTCCTTTTGGTACTAGATGATCTTTTTTGAATAAATGTTAAAATAACATGAAATATTACCCAAATGTCACAGATTCTATACTGTATTCACCCATTTGGAGATTTTGGTTAAGTGCAGCAACAGCTCTAAAAGACTAATAGTATCTTTAGCAATACGGAACAATGAAAAGGGAAAAATAAGTTGCTATTAGGAACAGTGAAGGAAGGAATGACATCTAGGCTGCCCTTCTGGGAGAGTTCTCATCATCTGAGCTAGTCTCCCCTCCTGCACACCCAGATGGGGAAGATGGGCTGGATGAGAGCAGGGATGAACAATAACCTCAGCCCATCACATCCACTACCTCCAACTCCTCAGTCTGATTGTTGTTGAATATGGAAATGGAAGGGGAATTTCTAAAAGAGGTGTACTTCAAGTATTTAGTGTAATATAAAAAACACTGAAATATAGGGGTCTGCAGCATCTTTCTGAGGCTTAGGGTCTGCTTTCTTAGTTGTAAAATTAGGCCATTGACCTGGATCCTAGGTTATAAATCCGCAGCCCTCAGACCAAACTTGATCTGCAGAAGAGTTCTTTTCTACACAGTGTTGCTATTATTATTACTATTATTATTATTACTATTATTATTTGTATTAATTGAATACATTTCAAATAAAATTTTAAATTTCCAGCTTATCTTCAAAAAAAAAAAAATCAGCCTGTGCCTCCCTACATCACAATTGGCACAATTGGCTATAGTTGAGAAGTAAGACTCCCCAACCCCCACCTCCTCTGAGAAAGAGGAAGGGTCCTCCATTCACTACTAGGACTGCTTCACTCAACTGTTATTCCCAGCCCCTGTAAGTATTTGAATATGTGAACTTTGGTGCATGTAATTTCTAGAGACTATTCTAGCAATAAAATGTTATGAATTTCTGACTTAAGTTGTTTAAATAAAAGCAAAAGACTGTAGATAATAATAGTTCAACTACATTACAGGTGAAACTAGACTTTGCTTGGATAACCTGATAACAAAAACACCATACAGAATATAATAATTGTGTATTTTCACAGGGACAAAGGGTATATATATATTTTAAGTGTATATATATATATATATTTCTAATATAAATTAAGATACTAGAAGCATCTTTAATATATATATGCCCTTTGTCCCTGTGAAAATATACTATATATATATATATATATATATATATATATATATATATTCCTCTGAAGAAAAGCAGTAAATATGACCTATAAACTTCCTTCTACAGCAGAAATTTCTGTGACTTCCTGATCCACACTGAGATAAAACTGCTCTCCAAACCGAAACTAAAAGACCATTCAAAAGTCGTTCAACTTTTTATGTAAAGAGAACATCTTAATTTGTTGGCATACCATAAACCATGCAATTTATCTAGAGAATGGTTGTAAACTGGCCATTGACATGTATGCAACTATGCCTACTGAAATACTGATTTCTGAACACTTTCTTTGAATTAGAAGTTCTTCATATCAAGATATCCAAAACTATTAGTACACTGTTAGTCTCACAAAATGCTAATGAACTTCACAAATCTGCCTACTGTATTCTGAGTACAAAAATACTTAGCTTATTTTGTTTCCCCATTACTTTATATAGTAATAAAGTAATATCAAAAATGTTATTACCAGAAACAATAGTGTTATATAATTATTAGAAAGTGAATCTCATGAAATCATATTAAAGAACAACAATTACCACATGTTAAGTCTGATAATTCAAGGAAGAGACTTATATGAATACTAGGGGAGTTGTTGGCAAAGAAAATCTTTTCTCTGAATTCTGCATTTTGAAGGAAATTTTTGCCATTTAATTAGTTGAGGTATGATTCACCAACCAAAGGTCTATAGTTTGATATTTTCCCCCTCCAACTTAAAGTAATCTTAAAACCATCTGCCCTTTATATGTTCATACTTTCACTTCTTTTAAAAAAAAAATGGATCCTTCCTGGGTCCTTTACATTGCTTTATGACTAAGTATCAAAGAAGGTGAATAATTTAACCAATTACATGATTAAGTCAAAGGTGGAGCCTTTATCTTAACTGACTTCTGTGACTGCAAAGCTTATGGGTTATTTCTTATGATGCCTGACAGCCAACAGACTCTACTAAAGTTAATGTTTCCTTTTAAAATTCTAAGTGCTGAACATATACCTCTTAATATATACATTAGCTTTCCACTTCAGTCATGGGTTAAACTTGTTTTTATTGTACCTAGTCTATTCACACTGAATGGGTATAATATACTGTCTTTTAAGGAAATTATGTTAAACATGTAATCTTACAACATTCTTCCACTGGCAAGATAGAGGCTTTGTAGTCTCAGTCCCATTTGTCAGGTCAAAGTCCAATGAATGTTTAATGCTTTGCCTAAGGTTTCAATTTCTAGAGAGACAAAGAGAAAGCCCCAAAACCCCCCACCCCCAGTTCTAGACTAGGGTTTGTACTAAATCTTTTTTTTTAAACCCTGCTAACTTCAATCAACTGATTTCTACTCTTCAATTTCTTAAATTATGTTGATCTCTTACTCACTACTTTTGGTTTTATATAGTATTAAGATTTGACATCAACATTCACTACATCTTTTCACTCTTAATTCTGAGTGTTTCCATCTGATTGCTTATTTTTGTACTTTATGGGTTTTTTTTTTTCTTATTTCTGTTTTACCCCAATTATCCAGGAAAGGCTGCCTGCATCTTTTGAAAGCTCTGATGTTCTCAATGAAAAGACCTTCTAAATGACCTTGTTTGTCTCCCATGGAGTTGCATATCACAACTTCAAATGCCTCACTAAAATGTTACCAGTTTGGCATCAGTATACAGAAAAGGCTGCACTCTGTGATAAGAAGTACAGTGGTGTTTTCCTAGTGAGAGAATAGAAAATAGTGCCATTTTTTTCTTAACGGAAAAAGGGGTAATATAGTTTCCTCAGATTTAGCTGCTATTTCAAACACAATGGTACTAGAACTAGTTCATAAGGAATTTGTAGTGACAGTACCACATGAACCAATAATTAATATTCTGGTCATTGCTCTCTATTAGTGTTGCTCCTTTAGAAATCCTTTTTTCTAGAAATGTTCTTCCTTGGCAACAAAAACAATTACTCAGTGCCTTTATGGATCAGAAAAGAAGTTGGGTAGAAGAAGCAAGTACGAGAGACTCAAACTAAGTAACTGAAACTCCTGGGTTGCCAGACTTGCAGAGAGTTATGGTTTGTAACTAATGGTATGTTCAACCTCTTTCTCACTTTTGTGTACTTGGTTTTATTCTAATGAGAACCTTGATGACAGACTACATTTAATGTGTTATTCCACAGGGGATGGGGGGGAAGCCCTCATGTGAATATAAAGTTGAATTTACATTTAAATACTGCAAAGTCAGTTCAGACCCTAACACTGCAGACTGACTCTGGCCCTGTCAAATTCCCAGCGGTGTCTATGGCAGTGATGCCACCAGAGGGCAGGGTTTGACTTCCAGACATGGTGTCTTCCTCCTTCCAGAGGTAACTTTGGGGCTGCTACAATAGCCATCAAATCCCTTAAAGCTCTTATAATGATTCTAAGCCCAAATCTCTCTTCTGGTGTACTTATGCAGGATCCTGGAGTTCTGGAAAATGCTTAGAGAGGGTAATTTCTGGAATGATCTGGCACAACAAATATTTAGTCAACTCATAATTTCAGAGCTCCTACTAAGTACTCAACATGGCGTCAGATATTTGAAGGTCAGTCAGCAGGATTTTACCTTTTGATCTATAGTTTCCCTGGAATGATATGAATATAATACTTGAAATAAAAGCTACTAATAAACTATAGTATACAGTTAACTTATTCCATTAAAAAAAAAAAAACAGGAACTATAGATACCAAGAATTGAAAAAAAGGAGGAGGGACTAGAATAAGGTTTCTCAAGAGCTGCACAATTGACATCTTAGGCTAGATAACTCTTTATTGTGGGGTCCTGTCCTGTGCCTTGTAAGATGATTAGTAGTATCCCTGGTCCCTACCCACTAGATGCAAGTAACACTGCCTCTCCCCCATCCCCCTGTTCTAAGAACCAAAAATGTCTCCAGACATTGCCAAATGTCCCTGGAGGGCAAAATTACCCCTCATTGAGAAGCACTGAACTAGACTATGAAATGATGACCTTAGCCCAAAAACACCTTGAAATTTTAGAATCTCTAAAATATGGGGGGCCTGGGTGGCTCAGTGGGTTAAAGCCTCTGCCTTTGGCTCAGTTCATGATCCCAGGGTCCTGGGATCAAGCCCCGCATTGGGCTCTCTGCTCGGCAGGGAGCCTGCTTCCTCCTCTCTCTCTGCCTGCCTCTCTGCCTACTTGTATTCTCTCTCTGTCAAATAAATAAATAAAATCTTTTTAAAAAAATGTAAGGACCTGCTCTCTCAGCCTCAGTTTCCTCATCTGAAGAATGGGAATAATGCCGCTTATCCTCACAGGCCTTATTGTAGTTTTGTTAAGACTACCTTAACAAAACACCACAGCCTGGGTGGCTTCAACTACAGAAATTTACTTTCTCATGGATCTCCAGGCTAGGAGTTCAAGATCAAGGTGCCAGCAGGGTTGGTTTCTGGTGAGACTCTGTCCTTCACTTGCAGATGGCCACTTTCTCATAGACTTCTCACAGACTTCTCACATTGCTTTTCCTTCATGTAAGCACATTCCTCTTAAGAAAATACCCATCACATTGGATTAGGGCCCCAACCTCATGACCTCATTTACCAATAATTACCTCTTAAAAGGTCCTACCTCCAACACAGTCACATTGGATATTAATGTTTCAACCTATGTATGTTAAAAGGACACAATTCAGTCCAAAACAGGGCTCTTATATATAGGAAAGCAATTATCATGATGCTTGGTACATAGTAAACATTCAATTAATCATTATTCATAAATATTACTAATGTTGGGGCCCCTGGGTGGCTCAGAGGGTTAAGCCTCTGCCTTCAGCTCAGGTCACAGTCTCAGGGTCCTGGGATCAAGCCCCGCATCGGGCTCTCTGCTCAGCAGGGAGCCTGCTTCCTCCTCCTCTCCCTCTCTCTCTGCCTACCTCTCTGCCTACTTGTGATCTCTGTCAAATAAATAAATAAAATCTTAAAAAAAAGACTATTGAATATTACTAATGTTAATACTAAGCCACATTTATAAGTCCTTTGAGTGAATCACATACCAGTAAAATCACAGAGTATAAAATAACTGTACATTAAATAAGTTTATTTGAACACTGAGTGTCACTTTGTGCTGAAGTTATTAACTGAAAAATTTAAATTGACATTTTCCCCACTGATACAGCTAATCGCTTCAATGATGCTCTATCTTCCTTTATGTGAAGTTCAAAGGGCAGTAGGTCTTGCTTCCCCAGCATCTGATGAGTAGTTAATATTCCATAAATAAACTTGTAAGTACTTTGGGGGATTTCTCTGTGTAAAGAAAATACAGTAGTCCCCCCTCCCCCACCTTTATGTGTGGTTTTGCTTTCCACAGTTTCACTTACCTACCGTCTGGAAGCAGATGATCCTCCTCCTGACATACTGTCAGAAGGCCAATAGTAGCCTAATGCTAGGTCACAACCTATGTCATTCACCTTACTTTATCTGGTCACATCAATATTTGATCATCTCACATCATTATAAGAAGAGTCAGTACAATGCAAGGTATTTTGAGAGACCACATTCACATAACTTTTATTGCAGTATATTGTTACAATTGTTCTGTTTTATTATTAATTGTTCTTAATCTCTATGCCTAATTTATAAATTAAATGTTATCACAGGCACTCATGCAGAGGGAAAAAACTCTATAGAGTTCTACTCTTCATGACTGGGGGTCTTGGAATGTATCCCAACAAATAAGGGAGGAGTACTGTAAATATTTCTCCAAGAGGAGGCTTAAGAATGATAATTCATATTCACTCTCTAATTTGTTTTATAAGCTTCATCTATCTACAGAAGATAGACCCAAAATAAACTACGGAGAAAAAAATAGTTTCAAACATCCATGGTCTTCAGCGAGAACCAAGTAACTATGGAAATTTTGAAATTGCAAAGGAACATGGACCTTCTTTAGCCAAAAATATTTGTTTATAAAAACTTGAGGATGTTAGATATTTCTATCACACTGGTTTAGCATTTGAAATTTCTGCTGGCTCAAGTGCAGTTTCGCTGTCCTATTTCTGACTGTGGGGTTCCCTCCCTAACCACAACTGATTTCAGATTGGAGGCTAATAACTCTGAGGACAAGAACAGAGTCAACTTAGCTAGCTGGAAAAATAAGAAGAATTTTACTGTTGTGAAGAGAGGGAAGCGCTGTTGTTATAGCAGGTTCAGGAAGAGTGGAGTTGACGTTGGCAGTTTTTGATTTGAACAGTTTTGTTGTTGGTCATAAAAGCAGAAGTTGCTTGCTGAAAGCAAAGGCCAGAAAAGGAGAGAGTTGCTATGGCTAAGTTCAAAACAAGAGGAGATGGTGATCTTGGTGTGGCAGAGAATGTTCAAAAATAGTCTCCTTGTCCTTAAAGAGTTGCCGCTGCATGAGTAATGTGCCACTTCACTACATAGCCCTTCTATGCAGAAATGCTATATTTCCACTTTACAAACCAAGGGATACATTTTAGTTTACAGTTAGAGGAGAAACATACAATCAAAAGCAAAAATGGTATACTATCTTATGCAGCTCTCTGGGAAAGAGTTCATCTTTTGCCCTACCACTCAGACTGCACACAAATACTAGGAATATATTTTAATTTCAAATCTGATGTGTGACATCTGGTAACCCATTTATTGCTAATGAAGTTTTCGCAGAAAGCAGCCGTCACCAGTATCTCATTGTATTTTTCAGCTGGCAAAGTATTGTTACCTTTCATTGGCCCAGCATTTGTGCCACTTATCATAGGCAGTTTGGTCAGAAAATACAAGTAGTCCCACATAGAAATGAATGGAATGGTAAGTAACAGCAGATAGAATGGTCTAAACTTCTTATTACAATCAGAAGTAATTGTAATTTATACTTAAAAATTATATAGGTATTCAAGAGAATGACTGGAGCTGGCAGAACCATCCAGTCCAAGTAGCTTGTCAGCAGTGCCCTCAGCCTCCCTCTCTGAGCCTCCTTACCTCTTTCTGGTACACTCGCTTCTTCCACTTGCAGTGCCCAATGCAGTTTCGCAGTTCCCCTTCTCCAGATTTGCTTATAAGGAGGAAATCTGTCGTTTATACCATAGCGTAATTTAATAACACTAACAAAAGTCTCAAATCCACAAGATCTTAGGACATCACCACATACATAATCTCATGAGGTTCCCAGCAATGTTGTGAGCCTGACAGGACAGGTATTTTTTTACTTCTTCATTATCAATTATCATTTTTTATATGAAGAAAATGAGTCACAGGTTAAGAGAAAAGCTAGACTCCATAGCTCATAAGAGGTAAATTCATGTACTGATTTGGATCTTTTTGGTTCCCATCACCTTACTCTTCCACTGTGTTAGTCTGGCTTTCACCTGAGTCGGTGTATCTCCTCCCTCAAATAGATCTTGGAGGTATGGAAGTGGGTATTCCCAACCCGATTCCACTTAAAGAAATTCCAGACATTTATGAATGAGTGCAGAGAGTATTTTATTAGATAATATCCTTTGGGGCACTCCTTAACTACACTAGTCCTGAATGTCTGGAAAAATACACAGTCTAATGAATAATTCTCAAGCTGTATTTTACGAGTCTGTCATACTTAGTTTGGGTTTTGATGCCTCAGAAGAGCCAAATGAAAGCATTTCAGCTGAGGGCACTTTTGTCATTTGTTGGATTTGGTTTTGCCTATTAATCATGATTAGCAGCATACAAGCCAGAGTTGCAAATTAAGACGAGAGTAGGGCAATGATTTTAAAACATTACTGTGCATCAGAACTACCTGGAGGGCTCATTAAAACATAGCCTGCTGGACCCCACCCACAGAGTTTCTGATTCAGTAGGTCTGGAGTGCAGCTTGAGATTTGCACTCCTAAGGAATTCCCAGGTGAGACTGATGCTGCTGTTCCTGCGACCACGTTTTCAGAACCATTGCTAGAAGGGCTCTGTAGGTGAGAGAAGCATCTAACGCTGTATTGTCCAATTTGGGAGTCAGCCCCAAGTGATGACTGAACTCTTGGAGTGTTCAGCTACTTTCAACTGAGATGTGCTGGAAACATAAAACTATATTCCTAATTTTTAAGAACTGGTACCAAAACAAAGGTAAATTATTTTCATTTTTATATTGATTACATGTTTAAAGGATAATATTTTGGAAATATTGGATTAGATAATGTATTATCAAAATTAATTTCACCTGTTTCTTTTTACTTGTTAAGTGTGGCTACTAGGAAACTTTTAATTACATATGTGGTTCCCATAAAATTTCTTTTGAATAGCACTGACCGAAAGAATTGGAAAATAGCAGTGGGATTAGTAAACCACAAAAATAACAAATCCCAAAAGCTGTAAGTGCTTCAGGATCCAAAGAAAATAAATCGGTTGGTCAGATTTAGTCTCAGGGCTCCACTTTATACACAAGACATTTGCTGCCATAATATTAAATGTAGAAGCCATACAGTATCTACCATTTGACCTTTCTTTCAGCATTAATCAAATGCCTCATTATAATTCTTGAAATAAATGCCTTAGATTAAAATAATGAAAAGCATTTCTGCTGAATTTCTGAATGAAAAAAATTCCATTAGTTTTTGAAGTTCTGAGCTTTCCTTCATTAAGTTTCACTTATCCTTCCATTACAGAAATCATATTGTAAAATTTATATTTTCAAAGTGCTTTTATGTCTTCCTAAGACTTCACTGTTTACCTTTAACAATCTATGAAACAGAAGTGAGAACAAGGGTATTTCCATTCTAAATCTGTTGTAATAGCTAAAGAATAACAAAGAGGTTAAATTACCTCTGTATGATTGTGTCAGTGGTTAGTGACAGAGCAGACTCTGACAGAACCCTTGTCCAGTGCTTTCTCTAAGAGACTATTCTGCTGTCTCTTAGTTTTTACAGCATTTGGATGTTTAAAAAAAAAAAAAAAGCATACAAAACTGTGCTTTAAAAAAAAATGTAACTCGGGGCACCGAGTGGCTCAGTGGGTGGCTCAGTGGGTTAAGCCTCTGCCTTTGGCTTGGGTCATGATCCCAGGGTCCTGGGATGAGCCCCATATAAGGCTCTCTGCTCCATGGGGAGCCTGCTTCCTCCTCGCTCTCTGCCTGCCTCTCTGCCTACTTGTGAGCTCTGTCAAATAAATAAATAAAATCTTTTAAAAAAAATATAACTCTGATAAGATCAAACATTACCTTTACAGAATTCACTTTCATAGGACAAAAGTCCATTTATCCTTCAAAACACTGACCAATGTAATACTTCAAAATATTATTCTGAATAATCTATTACTGTGAGGTTCTTTTATAATACTCTGCCTTGACCTCTGTTTTTTAATCTGGGCAACTGAATCCCATTAACTATTTGCTAAGCTTTAACAAGTTGTTTTTTCCCCACAAAGAAATCTGAACGTAGGTTTGTTTTGTATGAGTTATTTTAACAATAACACACTGTGCCACTTTTTACATAGGATGTTATAATCCTGACTCCCTAACTGTAGGGCATGCTTGTAATTTTGATTTGCAGCCATGAAACAATCCTTTCACCTGGAATTGCCAGTGAATTACACAGGTGATGCCTGAGAGGTTCATGGTCTAGAAACCAATCAAGCTAGTCTAGATTAAGGCTGAAATCTATACCTTTGACCTCAATAACCTAGGGTCATAACCAGCTATCCAAATGCTGTGCTGGGAAAATATTTCTTTGATTAGATAATCTAAAAAATGGGGAGAAAAACCAATGTCACTGTAATGTAATATTCTTACACAGAGTTTATCTTCAGTAAAAGGTAAAATTCATTTTGTTTTTAAGAAAAAGCCTTCTTGTATTTAACTATCAAATCTTATTAAATCATTGTGGCATTAATAACATCCATATCGATAGATAGATGTTGGCAGATTTAATGATTTATCAATAGGTCATTTCTACTTGTTAAGCCATCATTGCCTTTGTCTTCAAAAGATACATACCTGTTCTAAAGAAAGGTTATAAAATTTCAGTGTTTCAGGAAATTTCTTTAACCATTTACCAGTTCCCTGAGAATGCAGAGGTCTAGAGGAGCTAAGTGATTGGTTCAAGGTCACTTAGTGAATGAGAAAGCCAAAATTTGAATCCTAGTCTCCTTATAATTGTGTAGGACCAATTTGTAGAATATCATTCAAAAAGTATTTCTACTGCAGTCAGAACATTTGGCAATTTGAGGAAACATATACAATATGGGTAATATTTAATCCTTCTAGCTTGTATGATTATGTATGATTTTGTGATTTCTATAATGTTAAAATTTTTAATCTGAAATGAATTGCCATGTGGCCAGTAAACTCTTTTTTTTTTTTTTAAGATTTTATTTACTGGAGAGAGAGAAGGGGAGCAGGGACAGAGGGGGAAGCTGGCCCCCCGCTGAGCAGAGAGCCTGATATGGGGCTCAATCCCAGGACCCTGAGATCATGACCTGAGCCGAAGGCAGAGGCTTTACCAACTGAGCTACCCAGGTGCCCCTGGCCAGTAAATTCTAACCCAAAACTCATAATACATATAAATTCTATAATAATATCATAATTTCTAAGAGTACAAATTAATTAATGCTTCCTTTCTTTCCCAGTAACTTTCCTCATACCCTTTAAAGTGGAATGTGAAATAAAATAGGCAGTTTCTGCTGCTGATTTAAAGTCTCAGAGAAGGAAATATGAAGTGATTTAATATATAAAATTTGGGATTTTGCTCACAAGTTGGGTAAAACTGCTGTTGATGGAGATGCCCACATAGGCGCTGCCTTTTTCATTTATTGAAAAAGAAAAGCTTGTGAACAGTCTCCAAGAGTCCTATTATTAAAAATGATGTTTCCTCCCTTTTGATGAATGGCTGAGATGCTGATCCTTTGAAATGTGGTTATGATTCCCTTCGGGAAATTCTATGAGTCCCTAAGTTGAGGAATTTGGGAGTATATGAGAACTGGAGTTTATTTATATACAAGCTGGATTTATTTTCCTTTTCTCTTAGTCTGTGCTCTTTCAACTCTTTCTAGGCTCACTAAAGCCTTCCATGACCCTCTATTTTTAACATAAGAATATTTTCTACTAACACCAACAGGTCAAAGGACGATTTCTAGCATATGATTAGACTTAATGACATATATCTCATCCCTACCTGTTTCTCTTTTCTTTTTGAGATTAAAAAAATTAAAAATACAACAAAAGACAGCCAAGAGTTTAGTACAGAAAAAGAGTAGGAAGAAATATCATAGGAATAAAGGGAGTTGTTTGGGGGCTTGAGATATTCATCACAAGTGAAATATTTGAACTGTAATTTATGATAAATAGCATCTGAAGTGGAGAGAAATTGAACTGTAATTTAGTGTTACATTATTGATACTGAAGTACTGAATAATTCTAATAAGCAAAAATTTAGGATTCCCATTTTACTTTCCTTGAAAGTGTATACCCTAATTTGGAAGGAACTTCTGAATTTCCTTTCATAAAGCTGAGTTCTTTCTATTCTTGGGCTATTTTGGAAAGCAGAGGGGAGGGCTAGTTGAGGATGGCAGAACATTTAACCACCATCACCACAGTTTGTTACCATTGGTTATGTGCAGAAATAAGAAGACAGTTCCATTTTCATTTCTTGTGAGAGCAGGCCACAATGAATGATGTTGACTTGGAAAGAGGGCCAGAAGCCATTGTTTACCACTTAGACATATCATACAGCCATTCATTAAGTTTAAGGACACTGAATCTTGAGCACTTATTTAGTATGCATAAATAATTGCAACAAAATATATTGTGTGTTCTAAGAGAAATATTCACCTAGGAATTGAAGAGGTAAACAAAATCATCTCCCAGAAAAGTATTTAACATATAGAGTTTAGTCTAGGATTGCCAGTCATTCTCTCGTGCATCTGATTTAAAAGCATTTCTGGGGGCGCCTGGGTGGCTCAGTGGTTTAAGACTCTGCCTTCGGCTCAGGTCATGATCTCAGGATCCTGGGATCGAGCCCCACATCGGGCTTTCTGCTCAGCGGGGAGCCTGCTTTCCCTTCTCTCTCTGCCTGCCTCTCTGCCTACTTGTGATCTCTGTCTGTCAAATAAATAAATAAAATATTTAAAAGCATTTCTGGTCACTTGCCCCATGGTGCCAAGCTCTCTGCCATGCTTCCTTCTTCATGGCTGTCAGGATTACCATGATGGAGGAGGGTACCACCAGAAGGGCTTAGATGCTTCATTAAAAGGCATGAGGGTGGCAGGGGTGAATATGAATAAGGGCAAGACTATAATCCAAAGTTTATTGGGTCCAAGCAACTTAGCCATTATCTCCAAATAATGGAGGGCAACTTCTAGTCAAGATAAAGACAATGAACTAAGCAATCATGGACATTACCCTTCTTTCTTGAAACACATAAAATATCAGATGACAGCTCTGAGTAAGAATTGAGACCACATGTGGCGCCTAGGTGGCTCATTCGGTTAAGCGTCTGCCGTTATTTAGCTCAGGTCATGATCACAGGGTCCTTAGATCAAGCCCCGCATAGTAGGGCTTCCTGCTCAGTGGAGAGCCTGCTTCTCCCTCTCTCTGCCCCTCCTCCCAGCTCATGTTCTCTCTTTCTCTCACTAACTCTCGCTCTTGCTTTCAAATAAATAAATAAAATCTTTAAATCTTTAAAAAGAAAAAAGAAAAAAAGAATTGAGACCACATGGGCCGGAGAAGAACCAATACCAGTTAACACAACCAAGAGAAGGTTTTAATCAGTTTACCAGGATGAAGTCAAGACCATTAGACGCAGGCACTAAAGGCAAGTGAAACCGGCTTTCCTGGTTAAAGCCAGAAACTGCAAAATTACTGCCTATTATGACCAAAGATGAGATAACTTCTGCAGACCAGCTAAAAATTGGAGAATGGGCAGGAAGCCCAATCTGCATTATCTGAAGAAAAAGTATGGCATTGGAAACTAGGCTGAGAACTAGTATTAAAAATTTATCCAGATCAAGTGACTACTGTATACCCAAGCAAAAATTTCACAGGCTATCATCATCCAGACACCAAGCCTCCTAAAGAAGTTAATACCACTACAGATTAACGCACAAAGATTACAAAATTTAAGATGTAGGTAAATGCCAAGCAGAGGGTCGGTAGATGAATCAAATAGAATCTACATGAGAAGAGCTATGAACTACAAATAGGAAAGCAATTGGATAGGGGCTCTTAACATACAGATGTTCAAAATGTTTATAGAGATAAGGGTACAAATAGACCCCATAAAATAGGAACAGAAGGTTAAGAAGTAAGAACAAATGGATTTGAAAAAGAAACAAGTAGAAACCCTAAAAATTTTACTGCCTACTTCTATGATTCAATGAATTCACAAATGGATACTGACTAACAGTTGTTCCTGTAGAATGCCTCATTCATTACTGAGAGAAAAAAACACAGAGGAGCAGAAACAGTTGTTTTCTAAAGTCTGAATTATAAAATAAGAGCAATAAAGAGAATGACTTTTGAACAGGATGGTTTATTGAGCTGCCCAGCACTCCAAGCAAATGACTTACAAACACTACTCTACTCTTCTAGATATTTGAGAAAGATACTTTGATAGAAGATTATTCTAAAATATAATTACTTTGTCTTTTAGTTCTCTCTTTATTATCATAGGAAACTATGTGGTTTTTTTTTTCCTTAGATTGAAAACTCATTAAAAAAGGAGCTTGTAATGAACAATTTAATTAGATTGGCTTTGGCTTGCCTAAAAGCTTAAGAAGGTATTAATATTCTAATCATAAGTCTTGGGGAAATATTCTTAGAAAGAAACAGAGGAAAAGACTGAAAGATGAAGGAAGGGAGGGAGAGAAGGTAGGTGGTAGGAAGGAAGAGGAAAGAAAGAAAAGAAAACCTTCCTTCTTAGGCTTGTTTTTAAGAATAAAGGAAGCTGTCAAGGAACACAAGGTATCTACAATGAAAGCAAGCAGTGGATAAATGTAGGGTAGCCACTGTGAGCCAACGTTGTGTTTACAGCAGACCGAAAGTTCCCACCTGACTCATGGCCAGTGTATTCAGCTGTTTAAGATGATTTTTTTTACTCATACTTTGAAAAAACATCCTGGTATTTTTAGCCTTTTATGGCAACAGAAAAAACTTACCAATGATAAACGTTTTTTTAAAAAAGGATCTTTTTTTTTTTTTGAGCCATGGCTAGGTCCACGTTTGCCTTGCATTCAAAAATTATTGTAAAAATTAAAAAAAAAACCCACATTTATTAAATGCATTCTGTTTGAAAGATATGCCCAGTGTTTTGGGTTATCTCATTTAATTTCTGTAACAATCATGTACACTAAGAATCACTGTTCCCATTCCTTCAATGGGAATAATATAATAAATATATTAAAATAAAATATAATAATAAATAAGGGAACTGAGGCTTATGTTCAGAGAAATAGGGTGACTTACCCAGAGCCATACAGATTTCTAAGTGGCAGAGGAAGATTCCATTATAAGTGGTGTTTTTTTTAAGATTTTATTTATTTATTTGACAGAGAGAGAGATCACAATTAGGCAGAGAGGCAGGCAGAGAGAGTGGGGGAAGTAGGTTCCCTGCTGAGCAGAAAGCCCAACGTGGGACTCGATCCCAGGACCCTAAGATCATGACCTGAGCCAAAGTCATAGGCTTAACCCACCGAGTCATGCAGGCACACCCCATTATAAGTGTTTTGACTCCAAATCCCATCTCTTTCCCCCCTAAGTAGAAATGGTGCTATGGAATTCATATAAGGCACAGAGCCTGTGTAAAAGATGTGGTGAAACCAAGAAATAGGGAGAGATGGATCCTCCTATTTTTTTTATCAGTACATCCTACCTGCCTAAAACTCTACTGGGAGAAGTAGTACAATGAAAATTAGCTGCTTTTTGGGACTTTTAAGTTTGCTATTCCAAATAGATCACATCCTTTTCCTTTGGCTCTTCATCAAAACAGCATCCTTAGGGGTGCCTGTGTAGCTCAGTGGGTTAAAGCCTCTGCCTTCGGCTCAGGTCATGATCCCGGGGTCCTGGGATTGAGCCCCACATCGGGCTCTCTGCTCAGTGGGGAACCTGCTTCCCTTTCTCTCTCTTGCCTGCCTCTCTGCCTACTTGTGATCTCTGTCTGTCAAATAAATAAATAAATCTTAAAAAAAAAAAAAAGCATCCTTTCAGCTTCAAAGAGAAAAGACCCTACTCTTTCCCACTCATTTATCATCAATCACAGGTGCCCACTAATCACAAGAGTTCCATTTTCCCTCTTTCCTGAGAATCCAGTTTCTCTAGGAAAGTCTATCAGTGGCAACAATGCTGACTGAGAACGATATTCCTTGCACATCACTACGGCCCATGTCACCCTCACATCCGGCGCACATTCAGACCCTACACCGCTGTTCAGGGGTTGTGTGGTATCTGTAAATTTACAACAGCAGTTTCCCGTGGATGATGCTGCAGACATTCATAAGGAGGGAAAAGTTCAAGTGATGAGTCTCTTCTCTACCTCGGCTGACCCACTGTCACCTTTTAAGTTCTTACCCCTCTGTTTCCCATACATCCTCCAAAGTCCAAATGCCATCTTCTCTGGGAAGTGCCCTTGATCACTCCCCCAGTCTCCCACCACACCAAGCTGGGTCAATGATAAATACAGACTATTCCATATGACCCTGTTATGGTACAGTATTCAGCACTGGGGATAATTCTGTCTTTAAAGCTCTTGGCTGCCCCCACTGGTAGACTCAAATGCCTAAAAAGAGAATATGAACTTTTTCACTTTGCATCCCTAACTCCAACACATAGTAGGTGTTCAGTGAATATATGATAAGTGGATGACTGCCCACGGAACACACGATTTGCATTTGTGCTTCCCTGTGCTTGCTCCCACTGTTTCTATCATCTAAAATTCCTCTCCTCTTTCTGATCCCCTCAAATACGAGAAAATTTGTTTCCTTACCAGACAGGAAGTCTTGGTCATTACGTACATAAATATGTATGTAAAATGTTCTTCTAATTAGTATACTCAATGTGATGTCTGGAGTTTCTCAAGTGATATGCACATTTAAATGATAAATGTCTGGAACACCTGAAGATTCAGTCAGTTAAACATCTGCCTTTGGCTCAGGTCATGATCCCAGGGTTCTGGGATAGAGTCCTGCATTGGGCTCCTTGCTCAGTGGGGAGCCTGCCTCTCCTTCTGCCTGTTCCTCTCCCTGCTTGTGCACTCTCTCTCTCTGACAAATAAATAAAATCTCTAAAAATTAATTAATTAATTAATAATAAATTTCTTACTAAAATATCCAGGTATGTTTCCCTAGTTGTTCAGAGCAGGCTTCTATATATTAAACATTAATCAATATGGATCAGTGGGAACTGAAAAAGAAACCAACCTCAGATTGTGAAGGAATTGGAGTCCAAAACTCCAAAATGCAAACTTTTTCCCATAGAAATTCTTTAATAAATGATGTTTATAGTTCCAGACTAATCAACAAAATTCTACTCATTCCAGACACAGTATTAATGGAACCAGCCTGAGACATGTACTCTTAGAGTTAGGATCAAGAGAGAAAGAAGAGAAAGAGGAAAATTTCCTCCCTACTTTCAAGCACCCAAGCTCATGGCACCCAAGGGATTCTAAAATATTAAGTTTATTCCTTCCTATCTGTTAGTGCCCTTATGGCCAAGCTGAAACAAATATTTACCTCTGTCCTAGTTTTCAGTTATGGAGTTCACCCAGGCTGCTTTTTAATCTTTGAGATTCTTTAACCTTGACATTTTCACTTTTTTCCTAAGCAAAATCCAACTGATCTTAACCAGATGTTAAAAGAACAAATAAGTAAATTAATACACATTAAGGCGTAAATGACTGCTAGCCCATAAATCTTTTATGAAGCATTTAATTTTTAATAGAGAATAGTTGTTTACCTAAAGGAATGCATACTTCTAAACTGGCATAATTTCAGTAACTTTAATAAAATAAACTGAAAAATCAGCAAAATGTAGGGAAATCCTTCTGGGTGAGGAAGAAATAGGTCATATCTCCCTGAGAGACTAGCCCTAGTTTCCATTATATTTATCCCTTCTTTTCATCATCTTCTGTTTTAGAAACCACATATTTCTAAAAGTACTGAGGATTTTTTTTTTTTTTTTGGTCTGTTCGGTTTGGTTTTGCTTTTGGTTTTGATTTTTTATCCAAAGTGAGACCGAGGTTAACATTAAGCATCTTCTATAAGATCATTTCAGGAACAAAATGTAAATTACTTCATTAGGCCCAGTCTCAATATGCTATACCCATAGCTTTTAAGGTAAATGCTATTTACTCATTCTTGTGTCCTCTGGCTGCATTATTTGTCAAACACTTATCATCTGTCCCCTGGATTAGGCTGGGGCCTCCATCAATAAACAAGATTATTTGAAACAGGCCCTACCATCAAGAAGCTGACTTACCAGTGGAGAAGACAGGTCAACAGACAATTATAATATAGTACCAATTCCTGCATCCCAAGGGCCAAAGTGGCTTAGAAAATGAAACATCCAATTGCCCAGACAAGTCAGAAGGGCTCCATAGAGGACATTTGCTTGTTTGTGGATACTAATGCTCCCATGAATGAAAAGAGAAGAAAAAAATTTTCAATTATGTAAGACTGAGTATAAAAGGAGGAGATAATGGGGACATGAAGCCAAAACCTTGGATAAGAATAACTCTTGAGAGAGGCAAAGAGGCCACTTAAGAAACTCTTTCTTCCTAGTGTTCTCTCTTAAAATCTGGCTACTTGAGTCTCATCCTTCTCACAGCACGACTTTACACCAAGATGAACACTAGCTAGGTGTTTATATTTGTCCAGCTCTCCTGGATGCCAAGCACAGCTATCCTGGGAAGATTAGTAGTATCTTATTTTGTCCAGGATACTTTGCTACAGCAGGAAAGCACAGCCATGCTCTTCCAGGGACCTGCTCCTGGTGTAGCAAGAGGATCTTTACTCAGCACCCTTTTCCCACCCAGCGAGCCTCACCTGTGCCGGATGCTGAGCTTTTACCTCAGAGTGTGCCTGTGCCACATGGTGTGATGTTACTACCTTCATGGCATCCTCAGCCTTCCTCCCATGGCTTTTCTGATGGACTCTGCTAGGGCAGAATATGTTGATTTTCTAAATCACATAAATGAATAGCTTGATTACTTATTATGTAAATTATTGAAGCAAATATTTGCAGAAGTCTTTATGGAGTTCATTCCTGAGCATCTGAGTCTTCTGAAAATCCTAAAGAACTGCTACTATCTTAAGCCCCCATGAAAAACATGTTTTATTGATAATCCTGGCCTATTCTGCTCACTTGATATTCTTGCTATACAGATGGTTAACCTCAGAGTTCACTCCAGAAATGGCTGGCAAGCACATAAGTTAGGATATTCAGTCTCTTGTGCTAGACTGAGTTTGAAGTTAAAGAATAAAGTGGGTATTGCCCGAAGTGGCCTGGGAAACCATGACAAGAATACTTTTCCACAAAGTTTTGAGCCCTCCCCATTATCCCTTCCTAAATCAGTTCCCACAATGACCAATTTCCTCCATAACCTAGAGACAGCTATTCTGACAACTTCAGGGAGGATGCTAATAAGGTTTATATTTAAGTAAAGATTGTGAAATGAAAGAAATGGTTTGATGAATAAGATACAGATGTGTCACATTTCTAAGGTTAAAGACAAATTAATTAGTCTCTGGCTAATCTACCTCTGGAAAAACTCGTCTTCCTCAATAACTAATTTAATTCAGTGTTATTTTCTGAGATTTAGATTAGGAGTTTTTAATTAATTTGGAAGCTAGGATTTACTTCTAGAAAAAATACAAAGGACCTAGATAAGTTTATTCACACAGGAGTGTCCTTTGCATTTTTGTCTGGAGGGTATTTATCTGGAGGGTATTTATCACTTTCTAGAAAAGCAATTCTAAAAACTGATTCAATGTGTAAATTAGACTTTCTTGGTTCAGTTTTTCTCCAAAAAATATGATCTATTTTTTCCTAAGACTAAAGTTGAGTCACAGTATTTATGATTGAAAAATAAAACTATATGTTTATAACTGAAAGTTCAATTTTTTTTACCTCTTCATTTTTATTTTCTTTAGGTGCATCTGGCCTAGTGTCTAAGACTAATTAATAACCCAAGAGATCAAAATGATTCTCAACTCTTCCACTGAAGATGGTATTAAAAGAATACAAGATGACTGTCCCAAAGCTGGAAGGCACAATTACATATTTGTCATGATCCCTACTTTATACAGTATCATCTTTGTGGTTGGAATATTTGGAAACAGCCTGGTAGTGATTGTCATTTACTTTTACATGAAACTGAAGACTGTGGCCAGTGTTTTTCTTCTGAATTTAGCACTGGCTGATTTATGCTTTTTACTGACCTTGCCATTGTGGGCTGTCTACACTGCTATGGAATACCGCTGGCCCTTTGGCAATTACCTATGTAAGATTGCTTCAGCCAGTGTCAGTTTCAACCTCTATGCCAGTGTGTTTCTACTTACATGTCTAAGCATTGATCGTTACCTAGCTATTGTTCACCCAATGAAGTCCCGCCTTCGGCGCACAATGCTTATGGCCAAAGTCACCTGCATCATCATCTGGCTGCTGGCTGGCTTGGCCAGTTTGCCAACTATAATCCACCGAAACGTATTTTTCATCGAGAATACCAATATCACAGTTTGTGCTTTCCATTATGAATCCCAAAATTCAACCCTCCCCATTGGACTGGGCCTAACCAAGAATATACTGGGTTTCTTGTTTCCTTTTCTGATCATTCTTACAAGTTACACTCTTATTTGGAAGACGCTAAAGAGGGCTTATGAGATTCAGAAGAACAAGCCAAGAAATGATGATATTTTCAAGATAATTATGGCAATTGTGCTTTTCTTTTTCTTTTCCTGGGTTCCCCACCAAATATTCACTTTTCTGGATGTATTGATCCAGCTGGGCATCATACATGACTGTAAAATTGCAGATATTGTTGACACCGCCATGCCTATCACAATTTGCATAGCTTATTTTAACAACTGCCTGAACCCTCTCTTTTACGGCTTTCTGGGGAAGAAATTTAAAAAATATTTTCTCCAGCTTCTGAAATACATCCCCCCAAAGGCCAAATCCCACTCAAGCCTATCAACAAAAATGAGCACACTCTCCTACCGTCCCTCAGATCATGGAAATGCATCCACCAAGAAGTCTGCCTCATGTGTTGAAGTTGAGTGACACACTTGAAACTTGTCAGTGAAGTAATCTTGTCAAAGAAGGAGCAAGAAAAACATTCCTCTACAGCACTTCACTACCAAATGAACATTAGTTACTTCTCAGAATTTAAGAAGAAAAAGGTTTTATGGTCTCAAAGAACCATTCCAAAGCTCTGAACAAAAGCTTTTCTTTCCCTGTGCAGCAAAACAAAGCAAAGCCAGATTTTGCATTAGATAGATGAGGGCCACTCAAAGAACGATGTCAGAAACTGGATGAATGTGTTGATTGGAAAAATTTTACTGGCAGAAATGCCATCTCCCCAGTCTGCTCTTTTTCTGCTATTTTTGATTTCCACATAAAGGTATTTGGAATATGTTAAACCCTGAGAGGGGCAACAGGGGATCAGAGCTCAAGACAGCTCTGCCCCATTTCCAAAGGGCAGTGAAGCTTTTGTTCCTATTTACCTATTAGCAACTCTGACCCACTTGTACCTGCTACTGCACATTTTGTACATAGACCTGCTAAGCAATAATCGTCAAGTTTCAGAAACTTCTGTGAAATTCAACTAATGTCTTATTGATTCACACTGCCAAAATATGCCAGCTAATAGGTTTATTTGTATATAGAACTAAAAAGTGAGATATAACCCAAGTAGTAGTGTCTTCCTAGTCATATCAGTTTTGTTTCATATCTGAGAAGTATATATATTTTGTGGTAAAAAAATTATATATCATAAAATATGCCTTACAGTTATAAAAAATATATGTTCTATCTGTATATCTCTAAACTGTTGTTACTTGATTTGGCAAAATCTGGCAAACATATTTACATTAAAATAATTTTAATGTATTTAATCTTCATTACTTATAATGAATACTGATTTATTTTTAAAATGACAAATATAACTACAAACACATTTCCATTTAAACTTTAATACAACAGATAGTTTAATGCTATTGCTTATAGATTCTATATTTTGCCATTGAAAAGGTAAATAATACATTTTATTCCATTTTAGTCCAGCATATAATAAATACACCCTTTTGAGTTTTTCAAAGTTTTTCATGCAACAAAGAAAAAAACTCATTTCTTGCAACACTAAAATAAAACATTATTTTATACATAATTATTTAATAATAGGACTTTTCTAATTACACACATGATCATTATAGGACACGAAGATATAGGAAAGCATAAAAATAAGTTTTATTTAGTTCTCCTGCTTAAAAATTGCCATTTTAAACATTTGGGTATATTTTCTTCTACTTTTTTTGTATTCATTATACACACATACATATACAAATCATGATATTTGAGTCAGAATATGTATAGTACTTTGTATACAGATTTTTCACTTAATGTAATGGCTTGTTAGCTTGCTACACCATTAAATATTTTTCTAAAACATTTTAATAATTGAATAACATTGCAAAATACAAATACATTCTGATAGAGTTAGCTAATCCTGAAACTGGAACATTTAGTTTTTGATTTTTCAGTATAATAAATTGCACTGTGATAAATGTTCAAGTACTGAATCTGATAAATTTCTCAATGCAGTTCTAGAAGTGGTACAACTGAGCATACAGATATAAATATTTTTAATATTCTTAATACATATTACCAAATATTTTCCAGAAAACTTATAACAATTTATAATACTACCAACTATGTATGAACATATCTCACCACAGTCCCAGCAGCATGGAATATTTACTAGATTTAAACAAAAAGGAAATTTTACTGTAACCCAGGTACAGCATGCAAGAACTGGGATGCACATGCCCTAAAGAAAGTACTGTAGTATTTTGGCTCCCCTTGGGCAGTTGCCTCATTTTTCTCCCTAGAGGACTCACTGGCTTGGAAGTCCACACGGAGCAGGCTGATGTGATCATCTGACTCAATAAACAGTGGTAAAAGATGGAGGTGATGTATGAAATAGTCAATGGAAGCTATGGAGCCGGCATTCAGAGAGCCATTGGTGGGCTGGACAGAATCTCCACAAAGCAGCCTATTACACTCACATTCCCAAGGATATAGAATTTATTTGATAATAAATGTGGTTACATATGTCTCATATTATCTTCCTTTTACATTGTTTTGAATTTCACTAATATAATACCAGCCACTAACTCCAAAGTTCTGTTACTATTTTCACAAAGTATCACCTCTAAAAAAAAAATTCTTATCCCAAATTATAGTGCAAACTTATCCTATCTGAATTCCCTCCAAGTCAAATGTATAACCTGTTCATTTTATTTTATTCAATAGTCATCTTAATCTAAATGATTACAAGTACTTCGAACTTGCCAAACCATTTGGTAAGTTACAGTTGTTAAGCTTTCTGGCAGATAATTGTATTTAGATACCCTCCATCTCATCTGTATTTATTAGATGGCATGAATAACATGTTCCAAGCCTTGTTTTCACTTTAATTTAATCAAATCATATTATTGTGATTTTTTTCCCAATCCAATTTTGTGAAATGGACATTGGTAACTTCAGTGATTAATATTGTTTTTTCAGTAAGACCAACTTAATATTGTAGACTCTACTTACCAAAATGTTAAGATGAGATGCCATAATTTACTCTTCATGGACATCATCAGAGGTTAGGGGAACTCTGTATTTTTTGGATTATTTTTAAAATTTATGGTGAAAGGAGTATTTACCATAAGAATATAGGTGCCAAATCATCCCAATATGCATTCCAGTGGTAAACATTTCAATCAGCTGCTGTGGGCAGTATGAAAGAGAGCCAAGTAAGAAGCAGCCTGATTGGCAAGCCATGGAAAGGCTCACAGAGATCTGATACCACCGATTCTCAGTTTTATAACTCTATATACTGGGCCTTTTTTTTCCCCCAACAGAAGATGCCAATCTAGGGAACCAGAGAAGCGAAAACAGATTCAGACAAATCACAAAAGTAAAGTGAGTGAAGAGAGTGAGTCCCAGGGAATTTTGGCTATTGTATGAAAGATGATTTCCCAAGGATAGAGAAGAAAGTAAATCAAGAACAGATGAGACTAAGAAATGAACAGAAGCATGGAGGCAACCATACACTGTCTCAGTGCTCAGGGTGCAACCCTCACAAATGAGCTACATACGGGGGTTTAGGTCCCCAGGATCATGTGTATCCACTGGATCCAGAATAACCACAGCAAGATAGAATCTAAATATTAAGGAGGGAAGCAAGTTATAAAAACAGTAGACAATGGTATGGGGCAAGATCAACTTTGATTTTTATATATTTAAGTCTTCATGATGGGAGAGAAAAGATCTCTAGAACCACACTGGAGGCTTTGATGAGACTGAAAAATAAATGTAACGGGTTAAGAAAATGGAAGAGGTAGAACATCAGAGCTAATGGTTAAAGAGTCAGATTTTTCAAATTTAAAAATTTGATTGAATCAGTTAAAATATGACATCTATAACTATATCCACTATTGTCTGATATATTTGTATAGTGAACACCTGTGGAACTATCTACGCACTTTTCCTTCACCCCTTATCATAAGAATTTCCCCACCTCACCCAAGGACAGGACCACCTCAGAATGAGCCATTTTCCTACCTAATCCTATCCCCAGACCACAGTTAATTGGTTGAGGCTTGAAGTGAACCAATCAAAGATTTTTTTTCCCCCTAAGCATCTTTCAAACAAATACTGAAGAATAGCTGGCCCTTCCCCAATGCTAGAAGTTGTAAAATGTAAGCCTGGATTCTATTAGCAACTATATCCTTGGTGAGAATGAAGTTAAAAGGCAAAAAGCCCTGAGATGCTTGAGTCCTTGATTTTACCTGTGCCTGATGCCCATGTCATACTTCAGAATCCATGTCTTTAATCAAGGAACAGAATATAATGACCTATAGTGTGATAACTACATGCATTCCTTCCCACTTGACCAATAAGAATTTCCTCTCTGATGGCCAATAGACACATGAAAAGACACTCAACATCAGTAATCATTAGAGAAATGCAAATCAAAACCACAATGACAGATCACCTTATGCTATCAGAATGGCTAGAATAAAAAGACAAGAAATAACAAGTGTTAACAAGGATGTGGGGAAAAAAGGAGCCCTTATGCACTACTGGTGGGCATGTATATTGGTTCAGTCACTGATGAAAACAGTAGGGAGAATCCTCAAAAAATTAAAAATAAAATAAAAACATTAATTTGAAAAGATATATGCACCCATATGTTTATGTTTATGGCAGCATTATTTACAACAGCCAAGATATGGCAGCAACCCAAGTGTCTACTGATAAATGAATGGATAAATAAGATGTGATATACACACACACACACACACACACACACACACACATACATATAGAATGGAATATTACTCAACCGTTAAAAAAAGAATGAATGTTGCTATTTGCAACAACATGGATGAACCTAGAGGGTATTATGCTATGGGAAATAAAGAAAGAAAGACAGGGCGCCAGGGTGGCTCAGTGGGTTAAGCCGCTGTCTTCGGCTCAGGTCATGATCTCAGGGTCCTGGGATCGAGGCCCGCATCGGGCTCTCTGCTCAGCAGGGAGCCTGCTTCCCTCTCTCTCTCTCTCTCTCTGCCTGCCTCTCTGTCTACTTGTGATCTCTCTCTGTCAAATAAATAAATAAAATCTTTTAAAAAAAAAAAGAAAGAAAGAAAGACAAACACTATATAATTTCACTTGTATGTGGAATCTAAAAAACAACAAACAAACAAAAAGGAAAAACAGACCCATAAATACAGAGAAAAAAACTGATGGTTGCCAGAAGGGAAGTAGGTGAGGGGATGGGAAAAACGGGGGAAGGGGCATGGGAGATACATGGGAGATACAGTTATGGAATGAATAAGTCATGGGAATGAAAGGTATAGCATAGGGAATATAGTCAATGGTACTGTATTAGTATGTATGGTAACAGATGGTAACTACACTGTGGTGAGGCATAGCATAACATGTAGACTTGTTGAATCACTATGTTGTACACTTGAAACTAATGTCACGTTATGTGTCAACTATACTTCAGTTAATAAATAAATAAAATTAAAAATTGTTTTTCAATTTTTAAAAAAAGATCTTCCTTTTAATAATGGCTAGCACATCACTCACTGGCCATCTAGCAGGTATGATAACAATCTGGGTTCCAAAATATCTTGGTCCCTAACTTAATAAAGGATCATATTGACTGTCCCTCTTTCAAATGTCTCCTTACAAGAGGGTGACGACCAGGATATCCAATGTAGTAAATGCATTAGAAGGGAAGAGGTGTGGAGATATGAAAGAATTTATAGTTGGATGGGACTAAAAGAACTTACTGATAGTACCCACTGTTAAAAATTATTGTAAATGGAGCTCTCTCCCTGAGGTAGCATACTGATAAAACACCCTGTGTTGCCCACACAATTATAATAAGTATTATCTAGACCATGAAATGGTGGTACATGGAAATGAGTACTCCGTATCACCTGAGAGCTCCAATACATTCCCCTCTCTCTCTGTGATCTCGATGCTCTCTAAATCTCTTCAACCTGCAAATATCACATCCTACCCTGCCCAAATCCAATGAACAAGACCTTCATTCAGCAAGCTGACCTACCTTACTTGACAAATGAGGTAAATAAGGTCTAAAATATAAATTTTCATAGTCATAAAGAGCCAGAATTAGGTTACTGTCTTTTTTCAAAAGACAGTAAGTTAAAATGAGCAATTTAGCTTTTAACAGTATTTAATTCTAAGTCACACATATACAAATAAGCTTTGTATAGTAACCCTCTAAGAGTTTAAATACCTGAGATTTGCCCTTCAAGCAGTATAATAGGAAAATAGTTATCTATGTGCACAAGAGATGTAAACTTGATGAATAAATGTTCATTTTGAAACTTTTTAAAGATTTATTTATTTATTTTAGGGGAGAGAGGGAGAGAGAGCGAGAGAGCACATGTGGACGAAGGGGCAGAGGGGGAGAGAGAGAGAGAGAGAATCTCAAGCAGACTCCCTTCTGAGCCTGGAGACTGATGCAGGGCTCAGTCTCACCAGCCTGAGATCATGACCTGACCTGAAATCAAGAGTCTGATTCTTAACTGACTGAGCCACCCAGGTACCCTTAATTTTGAAACTATTAAAAGCCAGTTTGCTATCATAACTGCTTCAAATATCAAAATGGTGATGAGCCATATATGCCCCTGAGTCCATTTCTTCATTCTTTCCAGGTCTTAATAAGCTTTCCTTAAAAAACTGAACAAGATGAAAAATAATAATCCTGGCTGACCCTCCCAGTGAATTGGGATGTATTTCATGGAAACTCTTGCCAAGCCTGATGAAGTTCTGCTATTCCACTATGCCTTATCAGCACACACAGTTGTTAAATGATAATTTTCACAAAATAAGCTTCAATTCTGCTAAATGGCTGAGCACAGGCTTGGATTAGCCCATAGCAAGAAGCCCTTATGGAGTTCATTGCAGAGAGGAAAAAACATCATACATACAGATCTCTGAGCAGAGGTGTTATGAATCAGCCAGCACTGTGTGATGGAAAATCCCCCAGATCTGCATCTGCTTTGATTTGGCATCCTCCTGGCAGATATTGTTACAGCCAAGTTTCTGAGTAGTATTGAATGGACACAAAGCAAAGTATATTAGGCAGAGACTATAAAGCTGTACTTCAATTTTAATCACTGGAGACATGCGCCAACAACAAGGAAGAGAAGAGAGTCTCCAAACATATAATCTGATGCCTTTACAAATAGGTAAATGTGATTTTCATTCATTCACATAACAAGTGGATAGTAGGAAAGAAAAAGAAAAGAAAAAAGGAAGAGAAAAAAAAAGAAGGAAAAAAAAGAAGGGGGGAGGAGAGGAGTGGGGAAGGGAGGGAGGGAGGAAGGAAGAAAGGAAGGAAGGAAAGCACCTTTTTCCCTGATGATATCACCTTTATGGCTGCTCCTTGAGTCTGTTCCACCTTCTTCCAGAAACAGCCACCTATTTCCACTTGGTGTCCACCAGTTCCCACATTTAGTCCAGAGTCTGATAGAGCTCTACACCCACTGCCAACACATCCAATATGGAATGTGACAAGACCTAACCAAATCTACCCATCATACTCCCCTGACTGCAATGGGATGGGCACATAAACTAAATGGAACCAGTGAAGGTGACTCTCCTGATTTTGAAAGGGGCTACAAGACAAAATTCTTTTTCTTTCTTACACAGACTGTAGGTGGATGTGAGGAGCAGTTGCAAATATTTGGTCATTCCAAAGGGAGATGCAAGAACTTTCTGGAGTTCTCACTGGAAGCCTAAGAATGAAGCCAATGTATGAAGCCAACATATGGAAGGCTACACTAAGAAATGGGGAGAAACCAAGTCCTTATGATATTAAAATTCTATACCAGAACTAGCATTACTCTCCAGACCTTTTTTCTCTTAAGCCAGTTAAGAATAGGTTTCCTGTCAACAATTATCTACCAAAGTCCAATCTTCAGCAAAATCTAAATTACAGCTGCCAGTTATCAAATTCTTACATAGGACAGTCACAGAGTTCTCTGTTTATATGTGTTTTACTATTTAATCCTCATAATGATCAGTTTTATCAGTTCCATTATTATCCAATGAGACAAAAAGAGGCTTAAAGATTTTGTACAATCAATGCAAGATAACATTACTGGCAACTGCTAACCCAGGCATTTTGACTTCAGAATCTGTGCTCTTATTTATTAAACTATGTTGCCTCCCTCCAAAAAAGGGGGGGAGGAGGCATCACAAAATACGAATCATGTAGGTACCTTCCAAAATATTGCCCACATCTGTTTATTAAATCAGTGTCAGTAATATTTTACTTTGTCTTAAACTCATACTTAACTGGGTTTCAAGCTAGATTTCAATAGTCTTCGTCCTTGAAAGTTGGGCTCATTAATGGAAAGTACTAATTGACCTTATACAACATAACATTGGATTTTACACTTATTGTAATTTGATTTTGGATGAGCTTATATGGAGTCTAGCAAATAAACAGGCTATGACTGCTAACCATCACAATAATTAGTTCAGTGCTCTCTGGTCTTTTCTGCACCCAAGATTTTAGATAGCATTTCCTAAATAGAAGGGGGAAGGAAATTCCTAAAATAATTTTCATGTCAAATTTTACCTTCTTACAACCTAATGGAATGATGTTCTTTTGAAAAAAAAACATTGTGGAGAAACTATATTACATTCTGAGATAGATTTCCTTTTAAGATATACAGTTCAGATTTGGCAATAAATTTAGATGAAGAATATACCTGGAATAACGAAAACAAAAGTGTGATTTATTACAACTGTGCCCAGAAAATGGGAGGATAAAGATGAAAGATCACAGCCATGAATCCTGAAGACAGTTCTAGGAGCATCATAGAAAATCACCTCAAAATGGTTGGTAGTCAAAACAGTGAGAAATAAGAAGAGAGTTGCAACTGATCAGGTAAAGCATGTTCACCACCTCACCTTTTGCTTCTACTGCAGGGCAATAGAAAGCAGTAGTTATATATGAAACATTAAAAAACAATGCAATTCAGCGACAATCTGAGAAAATGACCATGACAAGATGGAAGTTTCAGCAGCCAAGATGAATCAGAAAGCAGTGATGAAATCTATCATGATGGGAAAGCAGGCATAGAGGTAGATAGATCAGTGATTCTCAACTGGGAATGAGTTTGTGCTCCAGGGCGTATTTGGCAATGTGTGGAAACATTTCTGGTTATCACAACTTGAGTGAGGAAAGTGCTACTGACTGGCACCTGCGTATAGAAGAGATGCTTCTAATTGTCCTATAATGCATAGGACAGTTCCACAAAGAATTATCTAGTCAAAAATGTCATTAAGGCCAAAGTTGAGAACCCTTGGGATCAAGAAGGAAGAGGAGAGCACCATTCAAGCAGCATGTATTAGCAGCCATGCATGGTGGTAAATGACAAAATATCTGGTCTCCAATTTTTATGACACCCCCTCTCATTTACCTGCTTTCCCCCTTTTTCCCCCTCTTTTATGTGCTTCCACTCACCTTATCAAATTGTACTGCATGTAAACTTCAACCAAACAATCTATTTCATGGAAAAACTAATAAAATGTGCAGTGTCAGGGCACCTTGGTGGCTCAGTCAGTTGAGTGTCTGAATCTTGATTTCATCTCAGGGTCATGGGATTGAGCCCTGTGTCAGGTTCCCGGCTCAATGAGGAATCAGTTTGAGATTCTCTCTCTCCATCTGCACCCCCTGCTCACTCTCTTTCTAAAATAAATACATAAATCTTTTTTTAAAAATGCAGTGTCATTTCTTGGGCTAAGTACACAAATCTATTAGGTGTGTGCAAAATGTGTATTTTAAATTCACTCATGAATGTTGGGAACAAAGGCAGTTGGTAACATAATATAAAGCCAGCGGTTACACCTCCACTTCCATGGGAGTCAAAATGAAGGTGTGGGTCCCACTGAGCATCTAATCTTCGGAGAAGATACTAACTGCAGGAATGAAATACGTGGGCATGACAGTGCAGCCAGCAGCTCCACCAGGACACTCTATAGTATTTCTAGCATCTGATGTGATTCTAATGAAAATTTTTATTGAACAAAATCAAACGTATATTTTATTTCTACTTTAAATATTTCCACAGAGGATTATAGCAGCTTCCAATAAAGAGCACATTAAAACAGCGTAATATTGTGGAAATCAGAAATAACAACCACAAAAAAGAAACAGCAAAATGACTGATGATGCAGGCTAACAGAGTAGTTGTGACTGAAAAGAATATTGGGTTCTGAACTTCCTTCAGGTGGGATGAAAATAAAAACATTACAACACCTTCAGCTCTTTTTATCAAAGCAACAGAAGACCAGGTTCTCAAGGAAGAGTATTCTTGACACTGGACACCTTAACAGAATTTCTCATATAAAGAGTCATATGATGGATCATTTTTTCATTAGGCCTGATTTTTATATGGTTATTTTTGATATTTCTATAACGACCAAGAGCATGACACCACCAATCCAATGAAGGTGGTGACGTGAGGGTACCCTGTAGTGTGGTATGAGAGCCATCCAATGTTGTGCTTGACAGGAGTAGTGATGGATTTCTGATGTTGGTGGAGACCTCTGGGTCCACTGAAATCTAGGTAAGACTGACTCAGACTCCCTGAGAAAGTCCAAGATCTTCAAAATTTTCTGCAGAAGTCTGAGAAATTTACATTTCCATGGTCTCATTTGAGCCATCTGCTTCCCCCAGTTCAGAGATCATTTCACTATTCCACAGAGGCTGTCAGATGCCCCCATTCCATGTGATACAAATGTGAAACAGCTCCATTAACACACACACACACATGCACCTACATGCACACATGCATACACACACATTCACAGGCATTAAAGGATACCTTTGATTCAAAATGTCCTCCATTGGGGGAGGAGTCAAGATGGCAGAGAAGTAGCAGGCTGAGATGACATCAGGTAGCAGGAGATCAGCTAGATAGCTTGTCACACCATTCCGAACACCTACAAATCCAACAGGAGATCGAAGAGAAGAAGAGCAGCAATTCTAGAAACAGAAAATCAACCACTTCTGAAAGGTAGGACCCGCGAAGTGAATCCAAAGCGATGGGAAGATAGACCACAGGGGGTGGGGCCAGCTCCCGGCAAGCCACAGAGCAACAGAGCACAACATCAGAACTTTTAAAAGTCTGCTCCACTGAGGGACATCACTCCAGAGGCTAAGCCGGGGTGAAGCCCACACGGGGACAGCTTGGCCTCAGGGCCTGTGGGGTCACAAAAGGATTGGGGGTGTCTGAGTGTCGCAGAGCTCACAGGTATTAGAGTGGGGAGGCTGGCTACAGAGATGGAGCCAAGGAGCTAGCGCTCAACTCGGGGTCACTTTGAACCATGATCTGTGGCACAGGCCACTGCTCTGTGAGCGGGGCCCTACAGGATCTGGGGAGACCCACCTGGAAGAGCTCAGAGATCTGCGGGGTTCAGAGACTCCAGGCGGGGCTGTGTGCCAGAGACAGACACACTTGTTCACAGGCTGGGTGAGCTCAGAGCGTGGCTGGAGGCCAGGGAGACAGGAGTGATGGAGCACTTTTCTCCAAGGGCCCCGAGCTCTCGGTTCCTCCAGGCCGGCTGGAGATTGGGAGGCCGCCATTTTCATTCCCGTCCTCTGGAACTCTATGGAAAGCATTCAAGGAACAAAAGTTCCTGAAAGTGAACCCAAGCAGATTACTTAGCCTGGCCCCTGGTAAGGGTGGTGCAATTCCACCTCAGGCAAAGACAATTCAGAATCACTACAACAGGCCCCTCCCCAAGAAGATCAACAAGAAATCCAGCCAAGACCAAGTTCACTTACCAAGAAGAACAGCAGAATTCCAGAGGAGGAGAAAGCAAAGCAAGGAATTCATGGCTTTCTCTCCATGATTCTTTAGTCTTGCAAAGTTATTTTTTTTTATTTTTTTCTTCTGCTAAATTTTTTTAACTTTTACCCTTTCCTATTTTAACATTTGTTAACTAGTTTATCTTAACAATACCTTACATAAAAAAAAGAAAAAAAAACTTTTTGACCATTATTATAGCTGTATTTTATCCTTCATTGTATCTAACTTTATTTTTTGTATACACAGAGGGTTTTTTCTTCTAAAAAAATCTGGGGTGCAACTTTTTCTAATAGATTAAAATACACTCTAAATCTAACACAGGGTTTTGTTCTAGTCTCCAGCATGAGCAAATTCTCTTCACCTTCTTTTTCTTTATTCTCCTTTATACTCCTTTTGTAGAAATTAAATTTTTTTTCTTCATTATAGTCATATTCCATCCCTTCATTGTGTTTACCCTTATATATGTTTTTCAATCCTTAAAATTTGGGAGGTAGTTTCTTCTAAGAGACCAAAATACTCCCAAAATTAAGTGGGTGACCCTGTTCTAGTCACCAGTCTAATATATATTTTTTTCTTTTTTACATTTTTTCTTTGTTTTATTATTTTTATTTTTTTTTCTGAACTTCTTTTTACCCCCTTTCTCCCCCCCCCACGATTTGGGGTCTCTTCTAATTTGGTTAAAGCACATTTTCTTGGGGTCTTTGCCACCCTTTTAGTATTTTATTCGCTCCTTCATATATTCTTATCTGGATAAAATGACCAGGCGGAAAAACTCACCACAAAAAAAAAAAAAAAAAAAAAAAAAAAAGAACAAGAGGCAGTACTGAAGGCCAGGGACCTAATTAATACGGACATTGGTAATATGTTAGATCTAGAGTTCAGAATGATGATTCTCAAGGTGCTAGCCAGGCTTAAAAAAGGAATGGAAGATATTAGAGAAACCCTGTCTGGAAAAATAAAATAATTAAAATCTAACCAAGTTGAAATCAAAAAAGCTATTAATGAGGTACAGTCAAAAATGGAGGCTCTTACTTCTAGGATAAATGAGGCAAAAGAGAGAATTAGTGATATAGAAGACCAAATGGCAGAGAATAAAGAAGTTGAGCAAAAGAGAGACAAACAACTACTGGACCATGAGGGGAGAATTCGAGAGAGAAGTGATAACCATAAGACGAAACAACATTAGAATAATTGGGATTCCAGAGGAAGAAGAAAGAGAGAGGGGAGCCGAAGGTATATTGGAGAGAATTATTGTAGAGAATTTCCCTAATATGGCAAAGGGAACAAGCATCAAAATCCAGGAGGTGGGGGCGCCTGGGTGGCTCAGTGGGTTAAGCCGCTGCCTTCGGCTCAGGTCATGATCTCAGGGTCCTGGGATCGAGTCCTGCATCAGGCTCTCTGCTCAGCAGGGAGCCTGCTTCCCTCTCTCTCTCTCTCTCTCTCTGCCTGCCTCTCCATCTACTTGTGATCTCTCTGTCAAATAAATAAATAAAATCTTTAAAAAAAAAAAAATCCAGGAGGTGCAGAGAACCCACCTCAAAATCATTAAGAATAGGTACACACCCCGTCATTTAATAGTAAAATTTACAAATCTTAGTGACAAAGAGAAAATCCTGAAAACAGCCCCGGACAAGAAGTCTGTAAAATTCAATTGTAAAAATATTAGATTGGCAGCAGACTTATCCACAGAGACCTGGCAGGCCAGAAAGAACTGGCATGATATATTCAGAGCACAAAATGAGAAAAACATGCAGCCAAGAATACTATATCCAGCTAGCCTATCATTGAAAATAGAAGGAGAGATAAAAAGCTTCCAAGACAAACAAAAACTAAAAGAATTTGTAAACACCAAACCAGTTCTACAGGAAATATTGAAAGGGGTCCTCTAAGCAAAGGAGAGCCTAAAAGTAGTAGATCAGAAAGGCACAGAGACAATACACAGTAACAGTCACCTTACAGGCAATACAATGGCACTAAATTCATATCTTTCAATAGTTACCCTGAATGTAAATGGGCTAAATGTCCCAATCAAAAGACACAGGGTAGGGGGTGCCTGGGTGGCTCAGTGGGTTAAAGCCTCTGCCTTCGGCTCGGGTCATGATCCCAGGGTCCTGGGATCGAGCCCTGCGTCTGGCTCTCTGCTCGGCCAGGAGCCTGCTTCCTCCTCTCTCTGACTGCCTCTCTGCCTACTTGTGATCTCTATCTGTCAAATGAATAAATAAAATCTAAAAAAAAAAAAAAAAAGACACAGGGTATCAGAACGGACAAAAAAACAAAACCCATCAATATGCTGTCTACAAGAAACTCATTTTAGACCCAAAGACACCTCCAGATTTAAAGGGAGGGGATGGAAAACCATTTACCATGTTAAGGGACATCAAAAGAAAACTGGGGTGGCAATCCTTATATCATATCAATTAGATTTTAAGACAAAGACTATAGTAAGAGATGAGAAAGGACATTATATCATACTCAAAGGGTCTGTCCAACAAGATCTAACAATTTTAAATATCTATGCCCCTAACATGGGAACGGCCAAATACATAAACCAATTAATAACAAAATCAAAGAAACATATCAACAATAATACAATAATAGTAGGGGACTGTAACACTCCCCTCACTGAAATGGACAGAGCATCCAAGCAAAAGATCAACAAGGAAATAAAAGCCTTATATGATACACTGGACCAGATGGACATCACAGATATATTCAGAACCTTCCTCCCAAAGCAAAAGAATACACATTCTTCTCTAGTGCACATGGAACATTCTCCAGAAGAGATCACATCCTGGGTGATAAATCAGGTCTGAACCAGTATCAAAAGATTGGGATCATTCCCTGCATATTTTCAGACCACAATGCTATGAAGCTAGAACTCAATCCCAAGAGGAAATTTGGAAAGAACCCAAATACATGGACACTAAAGAGCATCCTACTAAAGAATGAATGGGTCAACCAGGAAATTAAAGAGGAATTGAAAAAATTCATGGGAAGAAATGATAATGAAAGCACAACGGTTCAAAATTTGTGGGACACAAAAAAGGCAGTGCTGAAAGGAAAATATATAGTGATACAAGCCTTTCTCAAGAAACAATATAGGTCTCAAATACACAACCTAACTGTGCACCTAAAGGAGCTGGAGAAAGAACAAAGAAAGCCTAAACCCAGCAGGAGAAGAGATATAATAAAGATCAGAGCAGGAATCAATGGAATAGAAACAACAACAACAACAACAAAAAAACAATAGAACAAATCAACGAAACTAGGAGCTGGTTCTTTGAAAGAATTAATAAGATTGATAAACCCCTGGCCAGACTTATCAAAAAGAAAAGAGAAAGGACCCAAATTAATAAAATCATGAATGAAAGAGGAGAGATCACAACTAACACCAAAGAAATACAAACAATTATAAGCACATATTATGAGCAACTCTACGCCAGCAAATTTGACACTCTGGAAGAAATGGATGCATTCCTAGAGACATATAAACTACCACAACTGAACCAGGAAGAAATAGAAAACCTGAACAGACCCACAAACATTAGGGAGATTGAAACAGTCATCTAAAATCTCCAAACAAACAAAAGCCCAGGGCGAGACGGCTTCCCGGGGAATTCTACCAAACATTTTAAAGAAGAATTAATTCCTGTTCTCCTGAAACTGTTCCAAAAAGTAGAAATGGAAGGAAAACTTCCAAACTCATTTTGTGAGGCCAGCATCACCTTGATCCCAAAACCAGACAAGGATCCCATCAAAAAAGAGGATTACAGGCCAATATCCTTGATGAACACAGATGCGAAAATTCTCACCAAAATACTAGCCAATAGGATCCAACAGGACATTAAAAGGATTATTCACCACGACCAAGTGGGATTTATTCCAGGGCTGCAAGGTTGGTTCAATATCCACAAATCAATCAATGTGATACAATACATTAATAAAAGAAAGAACAAGGACCATATGATACTCTCAATAGATGCTGAAAAAGCATTTGACAAAGTACAGCACCCCTTCTTGATCAAAAGTCTTCAAAGTGTAGGGATAGAAGGCACATACCTCAATATCATCAAAACCATCTATGAAAAACCCACCGCAAATATCATTCTCAATGGGGAAAAACTGAGAGCTTTTCCGCTAAGGTCAGGAACACAGCAGGGATGTCCATTATCACCACTGCTATTCAACGTAGTACTAGAAGTCCTAGCCTCAGCAATCAGACAACAAAAAGAAATTAAAGGCATCCAAATCAGCAAAGAAGTCAAACTAGCACTCTTTGCAGATGATATGATACTATATGTGGAAAACCCAAAAGACTCCACTCCAAAAGTGCTAGAACTTGTACAGGAATTCAGTAAAGGGTCAGGATATAAAATCAGTGCACAGAAATCAGTTACATTTCTTTACACCAACAACAAGACAGAAGAAAGAGGAATTAAGGAGTCAATCCCATTTACAATTGCACCCAAAACCATAAGATACCCAGGAATAAACCTAACCAAAGAGGCAAAGAATCTATACTCAGAAAACTACAAAGTACTCATGAGAGAAATTGAGGAAGACACAAAGAAATGGAAAGATGTTCCATGCTCATGGGTTGGAAGAACAAATATTGTGAAAATGTCTATGCTACCTAAAGCAATCTACACGTTTAATGCAATCCCTATCAAAATCCCATCCATTTTTTTGAAGAAATGGAACAAATAACCCTAAAATTCATATGGAACCAGAGAAGGCCTCGAATAGCCAGAGGAATATTGAAAAAGAAAGCCAAAGTTGGCGGCATCACAATTCCAGACTTCAAACTCTATTACAAAGCTGTCATCATCAAGACAGTATGGTACTGGCACAAAGCATACACACATAGATCAATGGAACAGAACAGAGAGCCCAGAAATAGACCCTCAACTCTATGGTCAACTAATCTTCGACCAAGCAGGAAAGAATGTCCAATGGAAAAAAGACAGCCTTTTCAACAAATGGTGTTGGGAAAATTGGACAGCCACATGCAGAAAAATGAAACTGGACCATTTCCTTATACCACACATGAAAACAGACTCAAAATGGATGAAGGACCTCAGTGTAAGAAAGGCATCCATCAAAATCCTTGAGGAGAACACAGGCAGCAACCTCTTCGACCTCAGCCGCAGCAACTTCTTCCTAGGAGCATCGCCAAAGGCAAGGGAAGCAAGGGCAAAAATGAACTCTTGGGACTTCATCAAGATCAAAAGCTTTCGCACAGCAAAGGAAACAGTTAACAAAACCAGAAGGCAGCTGACAGAATGGGAGAAGATATTTGCAAACAACATATCAGATAAAGAGCTAGTATCCAACATCTATAAGGAGCTTATCAAACTCAACACCCAAAGAACAAATAATCCAATCAAGAAATGGGCAGAGGACAGGAACAGACATTTCTACAAAGAAGACATCCACATGGCCGACAGACCCATGAAATAGTGCTCCGCATCACTGAGCATCAGGGAAATACATACCAAAACCACAATGAGATACCACCTCATACCAGTCAGAATGGCTACAATTAACAAGTCAGGAAATGACAGATGCTGGCGAGGATGCAGAGAAAGGGGAACCCTCCTACACTGTTGGTGGGAATGCAAGCTGGCGCAACCACTCTGGAAAACAGCATGGAGGTTCCTCAAAAAGTTGAAAATAGAGGTACCCTACGACCCAGCAATTGCACTACTGGATATTTACCCTAAAGATACAAACGTAGTGATCCGAAGGGGCACGTGCATCCAAATGTTTATAGCAGCAATGTCCACAATAGCCAAACTATGGAAAGAACCTAGATGTCCATCAACAGATGAATGGATAAAGAAGATGTGGTGTGTACACACACACACACACACACACACACACACACCATGGAATACTATGCAGCCATCAAAAGAAATGAACTCTTGCCATTTGCGGCGACGCGGATGGAACTAGAGGTAATTATGCTTAACGAAATAAGTCAATTGGAGAAAGACAACTATCATATGATCTCCCTGATATGAGGAAGTGGAGAGGCAATGTGGGGGTTTTGGGGGGTAGGAAAAGAATAAATGAAACAATATGGGATCAGGAGGGAAACAAACCATAAGAGACTCTTTTTTTTTTTTTTTTTAAAGATTTTATTTATTTATTTGACAGAGAGAGATCACAAGTAGACGGAGAGGCAGGCAGAGAGAGAGAGAGAGAGGGAAGCAGGCTTCTTGCTGAGCAGAGAGCCCGATGTGGAACTCGATCCCAGGACCCTGAGATCATGACCTGAGTCGAAGGCAGCAGCTTAACCCACTGAGCCACCCAGGCGCCCCACCATAAGAGACTCTTAATCTCACAAAACAAACTGAGGGTGGCCAAGGTGGGGGGCGGAGGGAGAGGGTGGTGGGGTTATGGACATTGGGGAGGGTATGTGCTATGGTGAGTGCTGTGAAGTGTGTAAACCTGGCAATTCACAGACCTGTACCCCTGGGGCTAATAATACATTATATGTTTATAAAAAATTTTTTTAAAATATGAAAAAATAAATAAGTAAAAATAGTTTTAAGGAGGTTTAATTGTAGGGTTTTCCCTACATCTGGGATTGAATAAAGAGTTTTTAAAATGAGGAAAGTACTTTGGTTTCAAATCATTGTAAACATTCTCAAAGGTATTTTACTGTAAGAAATAACCTTCATAAGATTATCTAAATTAAGTTTAAATAAAATCTGTAACTTAGCCAATCTTTTGTATTCCTTAGTACTCCAAGGACTAAAATTTGTATTTTATAGTTTCTAAAATAAGAAATGCTACTAATTATCATTTCATCCAATAGCATACATAGTTGTATTCAAGCAGATTTTTATAGTTACTTATAAGGACAATGCATTTTAAAATGTGGTTGTACATATAATTATAAGTTGAGTATATCCATTTTATGATTTCATCTTAGAGTACCCTGAAGTAAATGTTTGGGGTTGTACAGCTTTTTTTTTTTTTTTAAGATTTTATTTATTTATTTATTTGACAGACGGAGATCACAAGTAGGCAGAGGGGCAGGCAAAGAGAGAGATGGAAGCAGGCTCCCTGCTGAGCAGAGAGCCCGATGCGGGACTCAATCCCAGGATCCTGAGATCATGACCTGAGCAATAGGCAGAGGCTTAACCCACTGAGCCATCCAGGTGCCCCGGTTTGTACAGCTTTAAGAAAAATAACCAAACTGAACCAAACCAAATTATGGGTCTATATGTATCCCAGATACAGACTTCATATTAAAGTAGTTGTTTCAGACTTACCATCATTAGAGTGTTTATTTATTTGCTTAACTCTTTACCCTATTATTTTGCGTGGAAGTGCTCAGAAGTGTAAATCACATTTCTAATTGTTGTGTTCTTTTGAATTGACTACATCTCCATAATCATTTGAGACTGGTTTTCCAATGATTTTTTTTCCTTCTGTTTCACATTATTTTTCTCATCAACATAAGAAATGTTCACTTTTGTTGTTTCATAGTCTCTTTTTGTACTTTCCCATCCTTTTTCAAACATAGAAAATGATAATATTTTACACACTGGGGTAAATAAGACCACTTGATTCAGTAGCCTTGAGGCTGAAGGGCCACTATCTCAGATCACTTGACCCCCGCTGGTATACCTGTACCCTTGGAAGTGGCATGCCAGTTGGGAAGCCTTGCATGATTCCATCTTGTCTCCATTTCATTAGGATTTCACCTATGTGGTCTGAAATTCTCTTATGCTTCAGCCATTTTTGCACTTATTAAAACTTTAAAACTTCTGAGTAAGTGAACAAACACTTAAAAAATGTATAAAGTTTTTTTTTTTATTAAATACTGAAGTCCTCAAATGCATATAGCTGTTAAGTATGGTCATCACCTATACATCATTGGTCCTCATCAATGTTTATAAGTGAATGGGTGTGACTTTCTTGGAGTCACTGGGTGCTTGTGGGTGAGTTGTTTTGAGTGTTTAGGGGAAAAAATATTGTCAACTGAATCTTGAGATCTTGAGGAAATTAACTTACAGTTTTATAAACATGCACACATATTAGATACTAGTTTTATATGATTACATTGTACCCTTCTCTTTTTCTCTCCTCCCTTCCCTCCTCTTCCCTTCTTTTCCTCTTTCTTTTCTTAAATCTAGTCCTTTGAGCAATTTAAGGCAATGAAGAATTTATCACTCATCTTTTGAGTTTTATCTTATAGTATAGGAGTTTATTTATTTTAAGGAAAACAGTCTCAAAACCATATTATTTCAGAAGGGGATACTACTTTCTAATTGCCAATTTGTGTGAAATAAAGAGAAAAGACTCTTTTAAGGGGAGGCAGGAAGAAGTAAACATTTACTGAGAAACCCACTTTATGCTAGGCACTACCTTAGCCTTTCTTATAAATATAAGCTGTTCACATTATTACCTAATATAATTACATAATATAATTATTACATAATATAATTGTTATATGCAACCGACACTTTCTATTTTTGTCTTTGCTGCCAAAGTGGAACTGATATCCAAGTACAATTATGATCTTTCTTTGATTTCCTGATGGAATGATCTCTTCCCTTCTTTTATATGGTTCTTATTTATCTTTTTATCTTTAAATGCTATAGTGCACCTATCTTTTTTATATGTTCCTTCAAAACTTTTTTCTGAATAACAAGCATGGACAAATAAAATGAGTATTGGAATAGATGACTGTGAATGTATATTTCGACTAGGAATATTCTGTTACTTTTTAGTGATAGTGTAAAAATTTACCAGATATTCAAAAATTTCTCTTTGATCTTTCCAATTGAGGAAACTCCAGTTCCTTAGTCTTAACCACAATACCTATGAAATTTCCACTCCAATGAGGTGATTTTACTTCACTTCAAGAGCATCTAATTTAAAGTTTTGGCACTTCATGAGCATTTCATAAATTTCAAGATCTATGGGGGCATTTTCCTCTGAGAGGAAAATATACTAATTTATTAGAAATAATACTAGATTCAGTTTGATAAAGAGAAAAAAATCTCAAAGAAGGTCTTTGTTTCTTGGAATATTTTTGCTCCATCTTAAAAACACCTGAGCAAACTCTGGCTGTGAAATAATATCTTGGGGACAAAGTCTTTTTGGGTAAAACCAATAGATTATGAATAGTGGAGACAACAGTAGACTGAGTGAGGCTCAAGGGAATAATCTGAGATGTGTGGAAAGGCTATGGACTTTGGAGATAAAAAGAGATAGATTCAAATCCCAAATTCCCAGTTTACTGGCTACCTGACTTCATGTAATTTCCATAACTATTGACTCCCATTTTTCTTATCTATGAAAAGAGGAAAATAATACTCACTAGATTGGGTCATTCTAAGACATCAAGCATTGAGTTCCATGCCTGGCATCTGGTAGGCTCCATGTAAAAAGTAGCTGTTATTATTAATATCAACAAAGCCCTGGTTTAAGTTCTGGTCTTGGTGCTATGTGATCTTGGGCAAATCATTTTGTTTCTCTAATCAAGTTCATAATTCTTAGCCATATCTCCCTGGGGAAAATGTTATAAATGTTGAGAATTCTGTCTGGTATATTCATCTTGAGTAATAGTTAAGAACACCTCTGACGGGGGTGACTGGGTGTTTCAGTCAGTTAACCATCTGCCTTTGGCTCAAGTCATGATCCCAGGGTCTTAGGATTGAGCCAGGCCTCTGGCTCTCTCCTAATCCAGGAACTTATTTTTCCCTCTCCCTCTGCCTCTCTACTGGCTTGTATGCTTGCTCACGCACACACTCTCTCTCAAATAAATAAGTCTTAACAAACAAACAAAAAACACCTCGGATGAAGCTTCGGTGTCTGGATTTGAATCTGAGCCTCAGTGCTCACCCATCATTTAGTCTTGGGCAAACTGCTGGTTCACTTGTTGGGTCTCAATTTTTACATTTGTGTTATGAGGATAACAATAACTTCATCTTTCCCATAAGATTGTTGTAGGAATTATATAAGTTAATATATGAAAGTAGTTGGCACATAATAAATACTTAGTAAATATTAGGTATTAGTGATACTTGGGTCACTTTCAGAAGAATATCAGTGCTGGTATTGAAATGCATCACAAAGCAGTGTGGTATAGAGGAGAGGGCATGAGCTTTGGCATGAGACTGAGTAATGTTCAAATTTTTACTGTTTCCCAGCCTTTCTGTTTCAGTCTTTTAAATGGAAATACTATTATTAACCTCTTATGGCAGTTGTGAGGGTTAAGTTACCTCTTGGTTTCTTATTACAGTGGTGAGAAACTTAGTAGGGGGTAATTCCATTTTCCTAGTACTGGAAAAGTGCAATGGGGATAGTAAATCAACCAGGAACTCATAGTGACAGAGGCTGTTTGTAACCTAGGATTCATCTTTAAGCTCCTTAAGACCACCCAGGGGTGTTTTAGTCTACCATTTTCTCAAGTTGAGGAAACAAGAAGATGCTCTCTTTCATATCTCCCCTCTGGCACTCTTGCTTGAAACAGGCAGCTGTCATTGATTTTACTAACATTTACTGAGAGCTTGACACCTACCAAGTTCTTTACCACACATTATTTTGCTCTACCTTTCCAATAACTCTGAGGCTGAGCCAGTATTTCTGTTTGATGGATGATTAAATTGAAGCTCAGAGAGATGAAGTGACTTGCTTTAAGAGTACATGACTCATGAGCAATTGAATAAAGACTTAAATGGCCCATTGCACTGCACCCAGAGTCCTCCCAGTGAACCAAACATGAACCTCCCACTGTACCTGCAGGAAGACTATGTCCATCAGTTGAGCCTGCCAGCATAGAAAAATGGCACTCTTGAAATCCACTCTAGCTTGAAGTAGACAAATTTGCCGTTTAAGCTTGGAATCAAGATAGCAGGTTTGCAGAAGCAGAGCCTAGATCTGATAACATTTTTTACCTTGACCTACTTAAATTTGTTCCCAGTGGTTCTGGAATAGATAGAGCCAATGACAAAATTGACCTCCATGGGGGCCACATGCCTCCATGGTAACCAATGCCTGATGAGACTGTGGAAGTAGAGTAAATTCCTGGTTTATATGGTCAGTTGCCTAGGGTTTCCCTCCAGGACAATTCTGTTAAGTTCAACCACAGTATATTTTTGATACTGTTTTCACATGCAAAACTTGCATTTTGCACAAGTGTATTGCATAACTGAGTGTTGAGCTTCTCAGTTTGCCTACTAACATTTGTAATAGACACAACTGTCATACTCAAGAAGACTGATGCAATTTTAGAATATGGATTTATGATAATAACACAAATGGCAGACCTTTTGGCCATGTGCAGAGTTTTGCAAATAGTGGCAAAGGAAAAAGTGTGACTTTCAGTCTTATTATTGGTTGAGACATCTTTGACAGAAATATTAGAATAGAATAATTAGTGATTTATCTTTTATGATCTGTAGGTTACTGAATGGAATTTTGTGATATTATTTTTTAATATAACTACAAGGTATAGTTACATGTACTAAGACAGGCTTAATGAAGAACACATTTATGATATGGTTAACCTTGTGTCCCATTATTGGATTCCTTGAAGTATACTCTAAATTCAGGTGTTCATAGTTTATGTCATTATTTTGTGTGTAATGCAATTATTGCATTTCCTTGTTTTTATAAAGATTCACTACAAAATTCAAAGTTCTAAAATACACTACAACACCAAAAATTCTGTTTTGGCATTTTTTATTTCTTAATATATCAGAGCTTCAAAAATAGAAGTGTCCTGGAGCCTTTTTGGCTTTTATAGACTTTGGCTGTCCAGTGTTTTGTGTTGTTTATAAATACCATCTCTCTTAGATATAAGCTATATGTTCCTAGAAAGCTAGATCTATATTTTTACTTATTTCTGGTCTTTATTACTTCCTGCCTTATATTTGCTTTGGGTTTATTTACTATTCTTTTTCTACATTTTTGAAGTGGGAGCTTAGATTATTGATTTGCTAGTTTCCCTTTTTACTCATATGTGCATTTAGTACTATAAATTTCCCTTTTGACACTGCCTGTATCTTATAGATGTTGATATATTTGCACTGTTACTCAGTTCAGTGAAATTTTTGCCTTCCTTTGAGACTTCCCCTTTGACCCATGGTTTATTTAGAAGTATCTTGCTTATTTTTCAAGTTTTTGGAGATTTACTTTCCCGTTACCTTTCTGGTTACTTATTTCTAGTATGATTCCACTACTGTCAGAGAAAACACCATATTAGTTTGCTGACAGTGCCATGCAAAAATACCACAGGCTGAGTGGCTTAAACAACAGACAAGTATTCTGCAGGCTCCAGGTGCAACATCAAGGTATTGGCAGGTTTCAAGGCATCTGTCCTTGGCTTGCAGATGGTCACCTTCTCACTGTGGTGAGAAGAATGTGAGGACATGACCTTTCCTCTGTGCACCACATCCCTGCATCTCTTCTTCTTATAAGGGCACCAGTCCCATATTGGATTAGGGTCCCACTCTTATGACCTCATTTAACTTTAATTGCCCCTTTATTTTTTTTAAAGATTTTATTTATTTGAGAGCGAGCGAGCAAGAGAGCACAAGCAGGGGGGAGAGGCAGAAGGAGAAGCAGACTCCCCAGCGAGCAGGGAGCCTAATGTGGAGCTCGATCCCCAGATTCTGGGATCATGACCTGAGCCAAAGGTAGACGCTTAACCAACTGTGCCACCCAGGTGCCCCTAATTACATCTTTAAAGGCCCTGTCTCCAGAAAAAGTCACATTGGGGGTTAGGAAGATATAATTCAGTTCATAACACATACTATGTATGATTTCAATTTTTTAAAAAATTTGTTGAGGTTTCTGGCCTAGGATATGATCTATCTTGGTGTATGTTCCATGGGTACCTGAAAATAATGTGTGCTTTCTACTGTCATTGGGAGGAGTGTTCTATAAATATCAGACTCTTTCCTTACTGGTGTTGTTGCGTTCTATATCCTTACTGATTTTCTGCCTATTTTTTTCTGTCAGTTGTTGAGAAAAAGGTAATGGAGTCTCCACTTATAATTACGAACTTGTCTATTCCTCTTTTCACCCCTATCAGTTTTTGCTTCAAATATTTTGCAGCTCTGTTGTTTGGTGTATACATATTTAGGATTGCTACATCATCCAGGTAGATTGATCTTTTTCTTATTATATAATGTCCTTCTCTGTCTCTGGTAATTTTCTGTTTCTTTCTCTCTCTCTTTCTTTCTTTCAAGGGAGAAGAAGGGCAGAAGAGAGGCAGAGAGAGAATCTTTTTTTTTTTTTAAGATTTTATTTATTTATTCGACAGACAGAGATCACAAGTAGGCAGAGAGGCAGGCAGAGAGGGGAAAGCAGGCTCCCTGCTGAGCAGAGAGCCCAATATGGGGCTCGATCCCAGGACCCTGGGATCATGATCTGAGCCGAAGGCAGAGACTTTAACCCACTGAGCCACCCAGATACCCCGAGAATTTTTTTTTTAAGATTTTTTAAAATTTATGTATTAGAGAGATAGCACAAGCAGGGGGAGCAGTAGGCAGAGGGAGAGGGAGAAGCAGGCTCCCCTTCTAGCAGGGAGCCCGATGCAGGGCTCCATTCCAGGACCCCAGGATCATGACCAGAGCCAAAGGCAGATGCCTAACAGACTGAACCACCCAGGTGCCCTGGAAGAGAGAGAATCTTAAGCAGGCTCTATGCTCAGTGCATGGAGCCCAACGTGCACTTGGATTTCACAACCCTGAGAACATAACCTGAACTGAAATCAAGAGCTGGTTCCTAGACAGACTGAACCATCCAGTCTCCGGTAATTTTCTGTGCTCTGAAGTTTGCTTTATTTGATATTACCGTAGCCACCCTTGTCTTCTTTTGATTTAATGTTTGGATGATATATCTTTTCTATCCTTTTATTTTCAACTTGCCTATATCATTATATTTGATGTAAGTTTCTTGCAGACAGCATATAGTTAGGTCATATTTTGAAAAACACTTGGCTACTCCCTTTTAATTGATATATTTAGATCATTTGCATTTGTATTAGGCAGAAAATGTTCCCACAAAGATGTCCACATCCTAGTTTCCAGAACCTGTTACCTTACATGACAAATATATTACCTTATATAGGAAAGGGAAATAAAATAGTGGATAGAATTAATATTGTTAATAAGCTGACACTGACATGGAGATACCTGGATTATCAGAGTCCGCACAATGTAAACATATAGGTCCTTACAAGTGAGAGAGGAATGCAGAAGAGAAGGTTAGAGTGATGCAGAATGAGAAAGACTCTACCTGTCTTTGCTGGCCTTGAAGATAGAGGAGGGAGCTACAAACCAAGGAATGCAAATACTCTCTAAAAGCTAGAAAAGGCAAGGAGATTGATCCTATACAAACTTTTTAGAAGAAGGCAGACTTGCTGATACCTAGCTTTTAATTTTAGCCCAGGGAGACCTTTGTCAGACTTCTGACTTACAGAACTGTAACATAATAAACTTTTGTTGTTAGAGCCATCAAATTTGTGGTGATTTGTTACAGCATCAGCAGAAAACCAATACAGCTTTTAATGTAATTATTGTTAGGTTGGGATTTGTTTTATTCTTTGTGTTCTGTTTGTTCTCTCTGTTTTTCATTTTTCTGTTTTCCCTGTTTCTGTGGGTTATTTGAAAAGCTTTTAAGAGTTGTATTTTATTTTTGTATAGTGTTTTTGAGTGTATCATATTGTTTAGCTTTTTTTTAGTAGTTGCTCTAGGCATTGTGTATACCTAACTGCTTGCAATCTACTGCTATTGTCATTTTACCCTCCTCTATTTATAATTGTTTTAATTATTTTCCCTACATACACTAAGGGCCACATCAGATATTGTTACACTTTTTATTTCAACAGTCAAGCATAATTTAGAAAACTTAAGGAGAAACTATTGTATTTACCATATTTTTTTCTTACTGTGTTTTTTTCTTCTTTCATGAGGTTCCACGTTTGTTCCTTTCATTTGCTTTCTGTTTAGAGAATCTCCTGTAGCCATTCTTTTAGAATAGTTTTGCTGGTGTCTGTAAGTTTATCACTCTTGACAAAATATAGAAGTGTTAAGCCATCTTTCCGTGACAACTTTTTTCAGCCCTAACCTCTTTATCCTCCCTTTGTGGGGCTCTCATGACATGAATGTGAAAATTTTTGTAATAGTCTTCCAGGACCCTGAGGCTCTGTTTTTTGTTTATTTTTTTACCATTTGTTTTCTCACTCTTTCATACTGGGTAAGTTCTACTGTTCTTTCATTTCTCTGATTCTTTTCTATGTCTCCTCTATTTTGCTGTTGAAATGATCCACTGAAATTTTTATTTTGGTTATTTTATACTTCTAAAATTTCCATTTGGTTCTTCTTTATATCTTCTGTTCATCGCTGAGAGTTTCTTCCTTTGTTGAGGCTTTTAATTTTCTAAAAATTTGTTTTAAGGGTCTTCATAATTGCTCATTAAAACATTTCTGTGCAAGTTGCTTTAAAATCATTGTCAGATAATTCTAACATCTTTTTCATCTCAGTGTTGGCAACTACTGATTTTCTTTTTCATTCAATTTCAAATTTCCTGGTTCTTGGTGTGATGAGTGATCTTTTACTGGAGCCCTGGACATTATATTGTGAGACTGCAGATCTTGTTTAAGCCTTCTGATTCATCTGACTTTTCTGATGCTACTATGTCTGGGGAAGGCACAGTGCTACCTCATTGCTTCAAGAGGGAGTTAAAAGTTCAGGTTTCCCACTTAGCCTCTTCTGACACCTGAGGTGGGGGCTCTAACCTAACTGCAGGGAGGGCTGGGAGTTCTCACTTACTGTGTGGTCTCTACTGAGAGGAGAGTGTAGAATTCCAAGCTTCCCAGTGGTCTTTACTGACATTATAGGAGGACATTATTTCTGGCCAGAGGAGATGAAAGTCCCAGTTCCCTACTTGACCAAGGGCACCCTGGCGGTGCTGTTGGGACACCTCTATTACAGCCTCATGCAGGTGGAAGTTTAGGCTCTGTATTTGGCCTTTGCCTAGTGTGGGTGAGAGTGAGGCCACAGGTTTTTTTTTCTTTTTTTTTTTTTGTGGTATTTATCTGGAGTAGAGCAGTTATTATCTAAGTGTCCAGTCTTTCTAGGCTGCCCTTTTCCTAGCCCTCTGGTTCGAGACAGCAAGTTTTTGTTGGGGCTCATTTTTGTCTATGCCCATTGATGTTTCTGCATTGTCATATTATTCAACTTCAGAATGAAACTCAGGAACTCAGCATCATGTCTTTCCTGAAGTCCCTGTCCAGTCTGCTGGCTTCTCTCCATCTTTCAGAGTCTTCTTGGTTTTATCTTATATATAATGTCCATGGTTTTAGATGTACTTAGTGGGAGGAATGAGGAAAAGCACTTCTACTTCATCTTCTCAGAAATGCAGATCCCCAGGGGCTATATTTTTATTATTCATTTGGTACTTCCAACTCTTCCAAATGCATGTGCAAAGTGCCATGCACGTTTTAGGAAACAAATATATTTAGGAAACAAATTTTTAAGAAATAATATTTGCTCTCTTGTGGCGCACTTATCTATGTTCATTCATTGATTTGACAAATTTTTTCTAGGTGTAGAGGACACCACCACAGCTTCATAACTGGTCTGTCTGTGTGCACCTGCACCCTCCCTAATGTTTATTCTTCACATAGTTGCCAGAGTGAGCCTTTACTAAAGTAAAGCAGATCATGAACTCTTCTCCCTAAAATACTCTGATGATTTCCCACCATAATTTTGAATGAATTCAGTGTTACTATACTCAATTCAAGTAAGAAAAAATTCCAGAGTGAAGAGCACTGGAGTTCTGACCTTGACTACCACGCAGAAAAGGGTGTGACCTTGAGAAACCATTTGATCCCTCTGGACCTCTCTTTCTCTGAATTAAAAACCGGGGAGTCTGGGCGCCTGGGTGTCTCAGTGGGTTAAGCCGCTGCCTTCGGCTTGGGTCATGATCTCAGGGTCCTGGGATCAAGTCCCGCGTCGGGCTCTCTCCTCAGAGGGGAGCCTGCTTCCCTCTCTCTCTCTCTCTCTCTCTGCCTGCCTCTCTGTCTACTTGTGATCTCTCTCTGTCAAATAAATAAATAAAATCTTAAAAAAAAAAAAAAACGGGGAGTCTGGTGACCCATCCCAGACTTGCCACTATCCTTTAATATTCTATGAAGATAACAGACAAGTATACTTATGTACTTATGTTATAGGACTTTTCATATTTGTATAGAAGTGTATCTCTCCTTGTTTCAGAAGGAATCCAGAAAAATTCTACTGTAATGTTACTTAGAATAAAAATTATAATAACCCACATAATCACTGCAAAATTTGCACATCCTCCCCACTTTGCATTTGCCAATCTTTCTGTCTGGAATGTTCTTCTCCTGGATATTACCCTGGTTGACTTCTCATTACCTTTGTTCAAGGTCACCATCACAATGAGGTCATCCCTCATAATAACCTATTTGCAACAGAATCCCTGCCCCACCCCTAACCCCGGCTATCACTATCTTTTTGCCCACTTAATTTTTTCCATAGTATTTACCACTTATATGTGGTATATATTTTATTTTCTTATATTCTACTTATTTTACTTATCTATCCCATTCATTATCTTCTTACTTCTAGAATGCAATTTCTGTGATAGCAGAGGTTGTTTCCTGGTTTTTGTTTTGTTGTTTTTTTTTTTAATGTTTAAGTGCTATATATCCAACAACTTAGAAATGCTAGGTACTCAAAAATATTTGTTGAATGAATGTTAAATTCATGTCTGGTTGTGCAGTTTAACTTTACTTTATCATTAAGAATGATAAAGAGAGAGAAAGAGTTGACCCTCTCAGAAAGCGTAAAGCCTCCAGCTTTACTTGCATTTATCAGTTGCCCAGCACATTGAACCACGCTCCTGAACATATATTTCATTTAAGTGTAATATCAAATTATCAAAGGGAATCAGATTCCAGCAACATTTGGAACATGTGAGAACGATATTTAGGACAACAAAATGCACAACACACTAGTATTGTCTACTGAACCTACCAAGATTTTGCATGTTGGAGCATGATCTCACACATAGGAAAGCACTGATTGACACAGCACATAGTACTGTTACCAAGACTGACTTATCTATGTGACTGTTTCAGCTCTTGATGACTTTGCTAAATGCAGATGCTGAGCCATAGCTCAGTTTGTGGGGTGAACTGGTAGACTCCTTCTCCACATGGACACACCTACATTTTTGTGGACCCGGACACCTTAGCTGGTGTTTTCTCTCCTTTTTGCATCTCCCCTTAAAAATGAATTTCTCTCTGTGAGCCAAGAATGAATCAAAGGAAAAGCTGGGACTATTATCTTCTTAATTTGCTTGAAGGTGAGATTAATCTTACTAATTCTAAAATGCCAAATGGAAAGGAGCATTTTATTTAGAAAAACTCAAGGCATAAATGTTCAAGTTTTCAGTGTGGCCACCAACTTTGAGTCTGGTGAACAACTAGCTTAAGAGTGTAAGGAAAAAAACATTTTTAGAAATAAGTCTTGATGTTTTTATGCCAATATTTTTTATGGGCTCAACATTCTTAGCAGCGACTAGCCAAATCCTGGGTCTTTCTGTGAAGATTTGTAGGAATATATAGAAAAAATAAACTGAAGCCTGAAGGAGAGTCTTCAGTTTGTTTGGTGCCTGCACCTTTGGCCTCCTTCCAATTATTCTGGGTCTGTGTAGGTTTCTGCTGAGTTTTCAGCAACAAGTGGGGCCTGACATTTCCTTAGCTTATCCATGAGGTCAGTTTTATTTCTTAGTCAGACTATTTATCTTGTTCATTACAGTTAACAAACCACTGGGATGAGAAACAAACTGGCTAGGGCAGAAGCAACTTCCTTAATTCATGTTTGTACATGAGAGGAGGTTGCAACATTGCTACACTGTATTAAACAACAACAAAAACAAACAAACAAACAAACAAAAAAAACAAGAAAGCCCCACTGAACCAACCAACCAATAAACCAAGAAAACAAAAAGTCCTCTCCTATAGATTTGGCAGAATCTCTGCATTGTTTTATGCTCTTCCTCAGTCAGAATGATTTTGCTTGTTATGCATTGTAGGTGATGATGCAGCTGGTAGGATTTACCCTCATGTTCTTTTATTTTATTGAGAACCAGGGCCTGCACAAAATGCCACACATCATTTGAAAGAAGATAGATTGTAAATGGAAGCCATCACTAAGCCCTGAAACATGAATCCTGAGCCTGAATGGTGGCTTAAAAAGTCATCTCCTCCTAGATAACCTGACTTGATAGAGTAGATTGGTGAGAATCTCATATATGATATGGTGTGTTTATAAAGTTACAGGTCATTTCCTTTACTTTCCTAAACATGTTTTTCAGATTGGTTTCAAGTTGATCCAGCTGCCTCTAGCAGAGTATCTCAAAAGCATAACTGCCCTAAATATGACAGATAGCTAGCAGCTGTTGTTGCAAAACTGACACTGCATTGAAACTTCCTCAACAGTGAAGCTATGCTTTGCAGCAGACACACACTCTGAAATATTTGTCTTTGTGCTAAGCTTTTGCATGGAGTCTGTCCTAATGGTAACACTAAGGAGGTGCATCCTGCTATCTTCAGATTTTGTTATAAATCTTTCCAAGAGACCAAACTAAACCGAGAAATGTTATGTACACTTAGTTCAGATTCAACATTTTCTACACTGATTTCACAGATATTTTGGTTTCCTGTACCATATCCCACAACTTGGACTCTCTCTCCATTAGCCGTTAACTGTGTACATTTGGATTTACTTTATAATTTGGGCCCTGATGAATGCATTATTTCCATGTAGGTAGAAAATATGGCAATATACAATGTTAAATGGGTCTTTGGGAAGAAGATGGAATTTATAAAAATCATCTAATCCATGTGGATATTTTCCAGCTTGTCTTGGTGCTCTTTTAATTCAAGCTTTTTCTTAAATACTGTATTTGCAATTTAAGCACTGCCACATGCTGCCATTGCTGTTACGAAGATACATTAGATTGATAGAATGATGCTGCATTCTTTATGACTGGAGAAAATAATGACTTCCTCTGTTCTCTCTAATCATGTTTTTATGGTTTGTTTTCCAAAATACTGCATACTTGACCTTAAAAGGGGAAAAAGACTGCACATTTCATTTAACAAGTAATAAAAAGTTGGGTTCTCATTTTGCATTTAAACCTATGGGGAATACATTTTACTATAAGATATTTTCATCATGATCCCTAGGTCTCACACAATTCTGGCTGACTCTGGCTGCTTGAGGACTGTATGTCTCAATAATTGAAAATAGATGCAGCGGACTTTGACCTATTTTACTTTCTGTGTCTTGAGCTGAAAACTACTTTTCAGTCTTCCATGAGATTTTAGGAAGCCACTATTTTAAGTAAAAGGAAAGAACAAAGCAAAACTCATACCTTATCCTCTCCCCCTCATTATGTTACCTTTTAATGGTACTCTTATTACAAATTCTAAAATAAAGGGTAATAATGTTACTCTCTGTCGCACCTTATTTAAAAGGTAGAGAACTTTGAATGTGCTCCTTGGAGAGAACTACATTATTTGAATGCTTTTCTGATCTAAATTGTACATTTATTTGTGGAACATAAGGAATAGCATGGAAGATATTAGGAGAAGGAAGGGAAAAATGAAGGGGGGCGGATTAGAGGGGGAGACGAACCATGACAGACTATGGACTCTGGGAATCAAACTGAGGGTTTTAGAGGGGAGAGCGGTGGGGGGATGGGTGAACCTGGTGATGGGTATTAAGGAAGGTACGTATTGCATGGAACACTGGGTGTTGCAAACAATGTATGTATGCAAACAATGAATCATGGAACACTACATGAAAAACAATGATGTACTCACTGTATGGTGACTAACATAATAAAAATTATATAAAAAATAAAATATACATTTAAGAAACCTGGCCCTCTTCAGATTTTTAGATCTTTCTCTCTTCTCTCTTTTAAAAGATTTTATTTATTTATTTGTCAGAGAGAGAGAGAGAGCATAAGCAGGGAAAGTGGCAGAGGCAGAGGGAGCTCCCTGCTCAGCAAGGAGCTGGATACAGGACTTGATCCCAGGACCCTGGGATCATGACCTGACCCAAAGGCAGACACTTAACTGACTGAGCCACCCAGGCATCCCCTAAGCTTCAGGTCTCTTACATCAGGCAATTCGTGTGTCCAACATCATTCATATAACTGGGAAGAGCCCCAAAAGAACACTAAGGATAGTTAAAATAAAACTGTTTCAGGGGTGCCTGGGTGGCTCAGTGGGTTAAAGCCTCTGTCTTTGTCTCGGGACATGATCCCAGGGTCCTGGGATTGAGCCCTGCATGGGGCTCTCTGCTCAGCAGGGAGCCTGCTTCCTCCTCTCTCTGCCTACTTGTGATCTCTGTCTGTCAAATAAATAAAATCTTTAAAAAAAAAAAGCTGTTTCAAACATAATAAAAAGCATCACTATTGCATTCCTTGAGAAATGAAATGACATCATAGATAAGACAAAAAATTAATTTGGAACTTTTCCTTTAGTTGGTTAAGAGAACCTAAACTCACCCAATTTTGTTTACATAAACCTTACTCCTCTAAGTTAGAAGTTAAGGAATAGAGGTCTTTTTTGGCAGATTTACAAATTTTCCACCCATTAATTTGGTGCAGCGACTTTTAATAAAAGTACATTTCATTTGTGTAATGCAGTGTCTACAGCACTTCAGTCATGCTAGTTAATTTAGTAAACTACAAAATTATGCATGGCTCTGGTTACTCATGTAGATTAGAATGTTTACCTTAGTTATTGAAAATAATACAACATTTACCTTTAAGCAATCTTTGGAAATTTTAAGCAATATATTTTACAGAGCATATTTCAGGGAATCTGTGTGCTTTATTTTATTCTGACCGGCAATAAGTGAGTAGCAATTTGGTAAATCTATTTGTTTTCTCTTGGGCTAATTATAGAAAGATGCTCAGAGGTTCTGTTATTCTAATTATGCTTCTCTTAGCTTCAGTAGTGTATTGAATCCATGTTCTATAGCCTCCTTTCCGAATGCATTATTAGTTTCAATGAAACCTAAAATTCATAATCCATCTAACTCATTCACTGATCATTCAAGAATTTGGTATTTCTTTTGCTTTCTAACACAGTGTGGGAAACATGTTTCACTTATCATTAGGATTTATTTGATGAACGTCACTTTATTTTCAAAATAAGTGAATCGATGTTAAAATTTAATCAGAAATTAGTGACTAAATTGTCACTCAGTCTATACATAATCCAGAAAATGTACTGCCATTTGCTCAGTAAGTTTTTCAGATTTGTTATTTTTAGTCTTCATAATTCACACTCATAATTAACGCACTCACTCCATAAAGGAGGGCAAACAGCAAAACTTGTTTGGAGGTTTGTGTGTGTAGAAGAGGGGCAACGGTGAGGGGGTGATTTTTGGTAAGTGTCCGTTCTGCTCTGAGCATACTAGGTAACTACACAAGTCTCATTTTTGTAATAAGCAGTTGTGTTTGGAAAGCAAATCACACCTTGACCATTGTGGCTTATGCATAATTTTAGTTTCTCAGCTCTTCCTGCTCATTTCTTTGTTGTTGCTTATAGTAAAACCAGAGACTGGGAAGCCTTGGAGACTTTCTTATAGATCAGTGAAAGGATTTACCAATGGGATCTTTAGAGCTGTTAGAAACTTTAGAGCTCATTTAGTCCAATCCCCCAATTTTTGGAGGAGGAAACTTGGAGAGGTTAAACAACTTTCTCAAGGTCCCACAGTCACTAAGTTTGGGCTTATTGTACTTCGGGACCATTTCCTTGCATTTCAAGTTTGCGGTGTATGAGTGGGCTTTCTTAGACCTAAAATCTCTGGATTAGTTGGATTCCCTTATCTGGTTTTATTGTTTATTTCATTGTATATTTATTTTATTTCATTGTCTACCTTTGTTTTTGGTGCCATCTTGTTCTATCTCTTTTGGTGGCATCTGGATCTTTGCAGATATCTCACTGTTGCTGTGTTGGTCTTGGGGATTCTGAGAAATCAAACCAGAAGTTTGACGTTATAAGGCTTGAGTGAAAGTAAATGAGGACTTATCAAGATGTATACCAGGAAGCTCAGTCACAAAGCTGATTAAAAGACTGAGCCTGAACCTACATCTCTTCCCATGTGTTACATGATGCATTCTTTGGTGCCTGCATTATGTATTAAAGTTTTGTAAGTTTTTTTTTTAAAGATTTTATTTGTCAGAGAGAGAGAATGAGTGAATGCACAAGCAGGGGGAGCAGCAGGCAGAGGGAGAAGCAGACTCCCCACTGAGCAAGGAGCCCAATGAGGGACTTGATCTGAGGACCTTGGGGTCATGACCTGAGCCCAAGGCAGATGCTTAACCAGTTGAGCCACCCAGGCATCCCTATAAGTGATTTTTTTGTTGTTATTGTTGTTCAAGCCAGTCTTAGAAGAATGAAAATTTATGAAAGGATCAAAGCATTTATTCCTCAATTTCCTTGAGCTATAGTATGAATCCCTTGACATTGGTGAATCTATTCATAGAAACATGTGTTTGTCAGAGAAAAAGAAGTCACTCAGTATCCAGTCAGTGAAATATTCATTGTGTATGTGCGTATGTGTATGTTAGTATGTATCAGGATATGATAAATCATTATTTCCAAAAATCCCATATTTTCTTTGGGCTGGTAAGGGGATACTACTCAACAGGCTGCCTTGAATTCATTATGAAAATAATAATTTTCCCTGAACTCTCTAATAAGTTTGTTTTGTCATTTTTACTTCAATAACTAAATGTTGAAGATATCTTAAGATAGCTCGTGAAGATATTTGTTAGGATAATTGAAAATAACCTTCCTGGCTTCCAGCTTTCATCTTCATGAAGTTCTTTTCTCAATGATAGTCTCAGGCATGTTTGCACCATTGTGAGGAGGGCTGCCCTCTCAAGTGTGTATTGGTATATTTAGAGCTGGTTTTGGTTGACGCAAATTAATTAGAATTGTGAATTATTATATAACTCTTCCATTCTTCATTGGGAGCTGTAGTTAAAATGCTGGCACTGGCTAATTAACAGGCTGGATTCTGCCTTGTCAGTGAGGCTAGTCCATAAAGAATTTGATGCTTTCTTTCCTGAAACAAACAAAAACAGCTTTGGAACTGTCAGGAAATAACAGCAGCTCTTGAAGGCTAATCATTACCAGCTTTTGTCATATGGTTGTAATTGTTGCATGAATTCTGCTTCAATCAGGGAAAAATATGCTTAAGTGCCAGTAAAAGTTTTTATGCTGCTATGAAATTTTGCAATTTATGGCTTTGTACGGATCAGCCTGTGTTACTAGGCAACACTTATGTGTCGTTCACTCAAATTATTCCTTAATCCCCGGCATTGCTACAAACTCCAGCTAAAAAAAACAAAAAACCATAATAAACTATTATAATATAGGGTTAAATCTGATGACAGAATTGAAATGGAAGTTACAATGCTGAAAAAGAAGCAGCATTTAAAAAAATACACTGGATGGAAAACAATAAGAATATTTAATGCTTAACCATGTTCACCTCACACACACAAAAAATAGTAGTTCAAAGGGATTTAATGATCATATAGTTCTCTGATTGGCCAGGTTTTTGGCACTTAAGCAATCATATTTGTGATGCTGGTTTTAATTAAGAAGTACACTGCAGGATAGTCAATGACCAGGGAAGTGTGGCATTGTAGCTTGCTTGCTGTGCATCCATATGTGTTTGAGAGAAGATAAAACCTTGGAAAAGATATAATGGCTCTTTCTCTCCATCTTTAAATAGACAGTCTGCCTGAAACATTGCTGCACAGACTGAGTCTTAGAATTTATATGAAGTCTAAGCACTGTCATTTAACAGGCAAAAAATTTCAACTTGTTGCCCAAAGCAATACTACATTAAATGGCAAGGATGTAGTCGTAGACACTTCAGAGATGTTCAGTGACTGGGAATGAGATTTGAGAAACCCTAGAATCAGTGTGGGAGCAGCCGTAGTAACCTTGGTTTGTGGTTTGAAGTGTTTTCTGGTTTGAATGCAATACTTCATAGATAGTTACTGTGTCGAAAGTAACAAAAGTCAAGTTTTGAGCAGAAGTTCCCCAAGATTCATTTTAGTACAATTCTCTCATAAGAATATCTTCCTAGGTGACAGGATTTGGCTTACTTACCTAGGAAATAGGAGATCTGAGCTCATATACTGGCTGAATGCTGACCTCCAGTAGTGACTGGTTCCTCACCTTCCAGTTGGAGAAGATAACACTTACAAACCAGGGTTGGATTTTTCCCTGCCAAGGGTCCTTTGCTTTGTAGGTTCACTGTCTCAGGAATTGGGAATCCTGACCTCTGGGGCATGTGGAAGTTGTCACTATGAAAAAATAATGATGAACTGCTACTGAGCTGGGTTTGGCTTATTTGAGCAGCTTCCTTATGAAGCTAGGCTTCTCCTTCCTAATTACCTGCAAACCTAACTTCCCTTTTTCCCCTTCCCCAGATCCCCTGGAGGGTGACATGTCATTTCCTCTAATTGCCTTTTCCTAGTATCAGGATTGGCCTATGGTGTGATTTTAGGAGTCCTAGAAACAGCTGCTCCAAAATTCTCTCCCCTCTGTCTCATATTTAAGAGTTGGAATCCCGTTTTAAAAAATCCCATTTCTTGGGGCACCTGGGTGGCTCAGTGGGTTAAAGCCACTGCCTTCGGCTCAGGTCATGATCCCAGGGTCCTCGGATCGAGCCCCCCATCAGGCTCTCTACTCCGTGGGGAGCCGGCTTCCTCCTCTCTCTCTGCCTACCTCTCTGCCTACTTGTGATCTCTGTCTGTCAAATAAATAAATAAAATAATTTTTAAAAATCCCATTTCTTGTACAGCACTGTCCTGTGTTAAAGCAGAAACCCTCCATGAGGGCTAGGTTCACCTTTTAGGGCTAAGGTGTCATTGCCTATGAAATGAGGGCATTGCAGAAGATCATATCCAATGATACGATCTTTCCTAAAGTTGATAACATGGGAAACTTTATTAGAGCCTTTCGATGGAACAGAAACTTGCCTTAATAAGGGACATGGGAAAAAAAATTTATAGAAGTGTAAGGTATTTGGTAAGTAAGAGATTACCCTGAAGGTTACAAAAAGAACATATAGTTCAAGAGAACAAAAATTAATCTTTAACTTCAATAAAATTAATCACCTGCCACCAATATATTTAAAAATGTGAGGTTGTCTTAACATTGATAATTTTTATGCCCACATATGGTAAATGGAGAAATGATTACTTAGAATGTGAACATTAGACATTAGCTACATAAGGATTTATATTTTAAAGTAAAGGTGATGTTGTTTTAAATGTTTCAAATAACTGTGGCATATGAGAACTTCTTAGAAACTAAGCCCAGTGATATGTTAAATGGATATAAGGGGAAAAGTTGAGAGGTTGGTCCCACCTAAACATCCACTGGATGAACCCCATGAATGTGCCTTCAAGAGTGGATATCCACAAAGATCATGAGGGCACTTCTATAGACAAAGCAGTAGATAGGCCCTGGCAAGTAGGAATAGTAGGAAGTGGCATATCAGACTGGCAGAAAAATACAAAGATTGATGGAGCATGAATCCTGAATAAATAAAAATATGAATAAAATTATTTACAAAATAATAAATAAAAAATTATTTATCAAATAAAATTATGAGTTTTTCTGCTTTCCACCATTTAGGACTAGTACTAATATTGAGCACCATTAGACTCCTCTAATGGTGGGTAGACGGGCTTGAACAATTCTCTGCCTTAGTTGTGTGTGCTAGAATTTCTCTACGGAAATATTCTGGCAATCTGCTTGGGGAAGAAGCTGAGCCTCCACTTTGGGTATGGTTGATGTTCAGCAGTGAAGAGCTAGTGAGATGAAAAAGGTAGGCTGCTATATATGAGAAAATAAGAGAAACTGGGCTTTTTTTTTTTTTCCTTAAGGGAGGTGCTAATATTAGAGGAAATTCCACAGAAAGAAAGGGATGATGTATGAGATGGGGTGAAGCGGGGTATTGCCTGGGGTCTAGGGAGAATGCCCAAAAGGATGGAGGACTTTTTATTTAATAATTTTTAAATTTTTTTATAAACATATAATGTAGTATTAGCCCCAGGGGTACAGGTCTGTGAATTGCCAGGTTTATACACTTCACAGCACTCACCATAGCACATTCCCTCCCCAATGTCCATAACCCAACCACCTTCTCCCTCCACCCCCCACCATGGCCACCCTCAGTTTGTTTTGTGAGATTAAGAGTCTCTTATGGTTTGTCTCCCTCCTGATCCCATATTGTTTCATTTATTCTTTTCCTACCCCCCAAAACCCCCACATTGCCTCTCCACTTCCTCATATCAGGGAGATCATATGATAGTTGTCTTTCTCCAATTGACTTATTTCGTTAAGCATAATTACCTCTAGTTCCATCCGCGTCGCCGCAAATGGCAAGAGTTCATTTCTTTTGATGGCTGCATAGTATTCCATGGTGTGTGTGTGTGTGTGTGTGTGTGTGTGTGTGTGTGTGTACACACCACATCTTCTTTATCCATTCATCTGTTGATGGACATCTAGGTTCTTTCCATAGTTTGGCTATTGTGGACATTGCTGCTATAAACATTTGGATGCACGTGCCCCTTCGGATCACTACGTTTGTATCTTTAGGGTAAATATCCAGTAGTGCAATTGCTGGGTCGTAGGGTACCTCTATTTTCAACTTTTTGAGGAACCTCCATGCTGTTTTCCAGAGTGGTTGCGCCAGCTTGCATTCCCACCAACAGTGTAGGAGGGTTCCCCTTTCTCTGCATCCTCGCCAGCATCTGTCATTTCCTGACTTGTTAATTGTAGCCATTCTGACTGGTATGAGGTGGTATCTCATTGTGGTTTTGGTATGTATTTCCCTGATGCTCAGTGATGCGGAGCACTATTTCATGGGTCTGTCGGCCATGTGGATGTCTTCTTTGTAGAAATGTCTGTTCCTGTCCTCTGCCCATTTCTTGATTGGATTATTTGTTCTTTGGGTGTTGAGTTTGATAAGCTCCTTATAGATGTTGGATACTAGCTCTTTATCTGATATGTTGTTTGCAAATATCTTCTCCCATTCTGTCAGCTGCCTTCTGGTTTTGTTAACTGTTTCCTTTGCTGTGCGAAAGCTTTTGATCTTGATGAAGTCCCAAGAGTTCATTTTTGCCCTTGCTTCCCTTGCCTTTGGCGATGCTCCTAGGAAGAAGTTGCTGCGGCTGAGGTCGAAGAGGTTGCTGCCTGTGTTCTCCTCAAGGATTTTGATGGATGCCTTTCTTACACTGAGGTCCTTCATCCATTTTGAGTCTGTTTTCATGTGTGGTATAAGGAAATGGTCCAGTTTCATTTTTCTGCATGTGGCTGTCCAATTTTCCCAACACCATTTGTTGAAAAGGCTGTCTTTTTTCCATTGGACATTCTTTCCTGCTTGGTCGAAGATTAGTTGACCATAGAGTTGAGGGTCTATTTCTGGGCTCTCTGTTCTGTTCCATTGATCTATGTGTGTATGCTTTGTGCCAGTACCATACTGTCTTGATGATGACAGCTTTGTAATAGAGTTTGAAGTCTGGAATTGTGATGCCGCCAACTTTGGCTTTCTTTTTCAATATTCCTCTGGCTATTCGAGGCCTTCTCTGGTTCCATATGAATTTTAGGGTTATTTGTTCCATTTCTTCAAAAAAATGGATGGGATTTTGATAGGGATTGCATTAAACGTGTAGATTGCTTTAGGTAGCATAGACATTTTCACAATATTTGTTCTTCCAACCCATGAGCATGGAACATCTTTCCATTTCTTTGTGTCTTCCTCAATTTCTCTCATGAGTACTTTGTAGTTTTCTGAGTATAGATTCTTTGCCTCTTTGGTTAGGTTTATTCCTGGGTATCTTATGGTTTTGGGTGCAATTGTAAATGGGATTGACTCCTTAATTCCTCTTTCTTCTGTCTTGTTGTTGGTGTAAAGAAATGTAACTGATTTCTGTGCACTGATTTTATATCCTGACCCTTTACTGAATTCCTGTACAAGTTCTAGCACTTTTGGAGTGGAGTCTTTTGGGTTTTCCACATATAGTATCATATCATCTGCAAAGAGTGCTAGTTTGACTTCTTTGCTGATTTGGATGCCTTTAATTTCTTTTTGTTGTCTGATTGCTGAGGCTAGGACTTCTAGTACTACGTTGAATAGCAGTGGTGATAATGGACATCCCTGCTGTGTTCCTGACCTTAGCGGAAAAGCTCTCAGTTTTTCCCCATTGAGAATGATATTTGCGGTGGGTTTTTCATAGATGGTTTTGATGATATTGAGGTATGTGCCTTCTATCCCTACACTTTGAAGACTTTTGATCAAGAAGGGGTGCTGTACTTTGTCAAATGCTTTTTCAGCATCTATTGAGAGTATCATATGGTCCTTGTTCTTTCTTTTATTAATGTATTGTATCACATTGATTGATTTGTGGATATTGAACCAACCTTGCAGCCCTGGAATAAATCCCACTTGGTCGTGGTGAATAATCCTTTTAATGTCCTGTTGGATCCTATTGGCTAGTATTTTGGTGAGAATTTTCGCATCTGTGTTCATCAAGGATATTGGCCTGTAATCCTCTTTTTTGATGGGATCCTTGTCTGGTTTTGGGATCAAGGTGATGCTGGCCTCACAAAATGAGTTTGGAAGTTTTCCTTCCATTTCTACTTTTTGGAACAGTTTCAGGAGAACAGGAATTAATTCTTCTTTAAAATGTTTGGTAGAATTCCCCGGGAAGCCGTCTCGCCCTGGGCTTTTGTTTGTTTGGAGATTTTAGATGACTGTTTCAATCTCCCTAATGTTTGTGGGTCTGTTCAGGTTTTCTATTTCTTCCTGGTTCAGTTGTGGAAAGACTATTTTTATTTTTAGGGCAAGATATAAAGTCAGGATATAAAGTCTTCACAGTCCATGAATACTCATTGCATTTCGTTCATTGTGTATTGTTAAAGTAATATCAAAATGGAAAGTATAAAATCAGTTAGTTCTCAAATCACTATTTGATTTTTTTAATTAACATAAAATGTAGATGATTCAGGGGTACAGGTCTGTGATCATCAGTCTTACACAATTAACAGCGCTCACCATAGCACATACGCTCCCTAATGTCCATCACCCAGCCACCGCATCCCTCCCATGCCCTTCCCCTCCAGCAACCCTCAGTTTTTATCCTGAGATTAAAAGTCTCTTATGGTTTGTCTCCTTCTCTGATTTCATCTTGTTTAATTTTTTCCTCTCTTCCCCTATGATCCTTTGACTTGCTTCTCAAACTCCACGTATCAGTAATATCATACAATTATTCCCTTTCTCTGATTGACTTATTTCACTTAGGATAATACCCTCTAGGTCCATCCACATCATTGCAAGTGGCAAGATTTGGGACCTTTTTGATGACTGCATAAAAATCCATTATATATATATATATATATATGTATATATATATATATATGCATACCACTTCTTTATCCATTCATCTGTTGATGGAAAGCCGGGCTCTTTTCATAGTTTCGCTATTATGGACACTGTTGCTGTGAACATTGGGGTGCATGTACCCCCTAAGATCACTACATTTGTATCTTTACAATATCAAGTATTACAATTGCTGAGTCACAGGGAAGCTCTATTTTCAACATCTTGAGGAACCTCCACATTATTTTCCAGAGTGCCTGCACCAGACTGCATTCGCACAAACAGCATAGGAAGGATCCCCTTTCTCCGCACCCTCGCCAGCATCTGTCATTTCCTGACTGGTTAATTGTAGCCATTCTGACTGGTGTGAGGTGGTATCTCATTGTGGTTTTGATTTGTATTTCCCTGATACCAAGTGATGTTGAGTACATTTTCGTATGTCTGTTGGCCATCTGGATGTCTTCTTTGCAGAAATATCTGTTCATGTCATCTGCTCATTTCTTGGTCAGATTATTATTCTTTGGGTGTCGAGTTTGATAAGTTCTTTATAGATTTTGGATACTAGCTCTTTATCTGATACGTCATTTGCAAATATCTTCTCCCATTCTGTCAGTTGTCTTTTGGTTTTGTTGACTGTTTCCTTTGCTGTGCAAAAGCTTTTGACCTTAACAAAGACCCAAGAGTTCATTTTTGCCCTTGCTTCCCTTGCTTTTGGTGATATTTCCAGGAAGAAGTTGCTGTGGCTGTTGTGTCCTTCTCAAAGGACCTCTTCGACCTGAAGAGGTTGCTGCCTGTGTTCTCCTCAAGGATTTTGATGGATTCCTGTATCACATTGAGGTCTTTCAATCATTTTGAGTCTCTTTTTGTGTGTGGTGTAAGGAAATGGTCCAGCTTCATGCTTCCGCATGTGGCTGTCCAGTTTTCCCAAACCATTTGTTGAAGAGACTGTCTTTTTTCCACTGGACGTTCTTTCCTGCTTGGTAGAAGATTAGTTGACCATAGAGTTGAGGGTCCATTTCCAGGCTCTCTATTCTGTTCCATTGATCTGTGTGTCTGTATTTGAGCCAGCACCATACTGTCTTGATGATGACAGCTTTGTAACAGAGCTTGAAGTCTGGAATTGTGATGCTGCCAACTTTGGTTTTCTTTTTCAACATTCCTCTGGGTATTTGGGGTCTCTTCCGGCTCCATATAAATTTTAGGATTATTTGTTCCATTTCTTTGAAAAAAATGGATGGGATTTTGATAGGGATTGCATTAAATGTGTAGGTTGCTTTAGGTAGCATAGACATTTTCACAATATTTGTTCTTCCAATCCATGAGCATGGAACATTTTTCCATTTCTTTGTGTCTTCCTCAATTTCTTTCACGAGTACTTTGTAGTTTTCTGAGTATAGATTCTTTGCCTCTTTGGTTAGGTTTATTCCTGGGTATCTTATGGTTTTGGGTGCAATTGTAAATGGGACTGACTCCTTAATTTCTCTTTCTTGTGTCTTGCTGTTGGTGCATAGAAATGCAGCTGGTTTCTCTGCATTGATTTTGTATCCTGACCCTTTACTGAATTCCTGTACAAATTCTAGCACTTTTGGAGTGGAGTCTTTTGGGTTTTCCACATGAAGTATCATATCACCTGCAAAGAGTGAGAGTTTGACTTCTTCTTTGCCAATTCGGACGCCTTTTATTTCTTTTTGTTGTCTGATTGCTGAGGCTAGAATTCTAGACTGTGTTGAATAGCAGTAGTGATAGTGGACAGCCCTGCTGTGTTCCTGACCTTAGGGGAAAGCTCTCAGTTTTTCCCCGTTGAGAGTGATATTTGCGGTGGGTTTTTCATAGATGGCTTTGATGATGTTGAGGTATGTACCCCCTATCCCTACACTGTGAAGAGTTCTGATCAAGAAAGGATGCTGTACTTTGTCAAATGCTTTTTCAGCATCTACTGAGAAAATCATATGGTTCTTGTTCTTTCTTTTATTAATGTATTGTATCACATTGATTGATCTGTGGTTGTTGAACCAACCCTGCAGCCCTGGAATAAATCCCACGTGGTCGTGGTGAATAATCCTTTTAATGTACTGTTGGATCCTACTGGCTAGTATTTTAGTGAGAATTTTTGCGTCCATGTTCATCAGGAATATTGGTCTGTAATTCTCCTTTTTGATGGGGTCTTTGTCTGGTTCTGGGATGAAGGTAATGCTGGCCTCATAAAATGAGTTTGGACGTTTTCCTTCCATTTCTATTTTTTGGAACACTTTCAGGAGAATAGGTATTAATTCTCCTTTAAATGTTTGGTAGCATTCCCCTGGGAAGCCGTCTGGCCCTGGGCTCTGGTTTGTTGGGAGATTTTTGATGACTGCTTCTATTTCCTTGCTGTTTATGGGTCTGTTCAGGTTTTCTATTTCTTCCTGGTTCAGTTGTGGTAGTTTATATGCCTCTAGGAATGCATCCATTTTCTTCCAGATTGTCGGATTTGCTGGGTGTATAGTTGCTCATAATATGTGCTTATAATTGTTTGTATTGCTTTGGTGTTGGTTGTGATCTCTCCTCTTTCATTCATGGTTTTATTAATTTGGGTCCTTTCTCTTTTCTTTTTGGTAAGTCTGGCCAGGGGTTTATCAATATTACTAAATTCTTTCAAAGAACCAGCTCCTAGTTCCGATGACCTGTTCTGCTGTTCTTTTGGTTTCTATTTCATTGATTTCTGCTCTGATCTTTATTACTTCTCTTCTCCCACTGGGTGTAGGCTCTCTTTGCTGTTCTTTCTCCAGCTCCTTTAGGTGTACAGTTAGGTTGTGTATTTGAGATCGCTCTTGTTTCTTGAGACAGGCTTATATTGCTATATACTTTCCTCTGAGGACCACCTTTGCTGTGTTCCAAAGACAGTTGTGCTTCCATTTTCATTTGTTTCCATGAGTTTTTAAAAATTCTTCCTTAATTTCCTGGTTGACGCATTCATTCTTTAGCAGGATGCTCTTTAGCCACCCTGTATTTGAGTTCTTTCCAACTTTCCTCTTGTGATTGAGTTCTAGTTTCAAAGCACTGTGGTCCAAAAATATGCAGGGAATGATCCCAATCTTTTGGTACCAGTTGGGACCTGATTTGGGACCCAGGATGTGATCTCTTCTGGAGAATGTTCCATGTGCACTGGAGAAGAATGTGTATTCTGTTGCTTTGGGATGGGATGTTCTGAATATATCTGTGAAGTCCATCTGGTCCAGTGTGTCATTTAAGACCCTTTATTTCCTTGTTGATATTTTGCTTAGATGACCTGTCCATTTCAGTGAGGAGGGTGTTAAAGTCCCCTACTATTACTGTATTATTGTTGATGTATTTCTTTGAGTTTGTTATTAATTGGCTTCTATAATTGGCTGCTCCCATGAGAGGGGCATTTAAAATTGATATTTAAAATTGCTAGATCTTTTGGTTGGATAGGCCCTTTAAGTATGATATAGGTCCTTCCTCATCTCTTATTATGGTCTTTGGTTTAAAATCTAATTTACCTGATATAAGGACTGCCACCCCAGCTTTCTTTTGATGTCCATTAGCATGGTAAATGGTTTTCCACCCCCTCCCTTTAAATCTGGAGGTGTCTTTCGGTCTAAAATGAGTTTCTTGTAGACAGCATATCGATGGGTCTTGTTTTTCTATCCGTTCTGATTCCCTCTGTATTTTGATTGGGGCATTTAGCCCGTTTACATTCAGGGTAACTACTGAGAGGTATGAATTTAGTGCCATTGTATTGCCTGTAAAGTGTCTGTTACTGTATATTGTCTCTGTTCCTTTCTGGTCTGTTCCTTTTAGGCTCTCCTTTGCTTAGAGGACCCCTTTCAATGTTTCCTGTAGGGCTGGTTTAGTGTTTGCAAATTCTTTTAGTTTTGTTTGCCCTGGAAGCTTTTCGTCTCTCCTTCTATTTTCAGTGACAGCCTAGATGGATATAGTATTCTTGGCTGCATATTTTTCTCGTTTTGTGCCCTGAATATAGCATGCCAGTCCTTTCTGGCCTGCCAGGTCTCTGTGGATAGGTCTGCCTCCAATCAAATGTTTCTACTGTTGTATGTTACAGATCTCTTATCCCGAGCTGCTTTCAGTATTTTCGTTTTGTCACTGGGACTTGTAAGTTTTACTATTAGATGATGGGGTCTGGACCTATTTTTACTGATTTTGAGGTGAGTTCTCTGTGCCTCCTGGGTTTTGATGCCTGTTTCCTTTCCCAAATTAAGGAAGTTCTCTGCTATAATTTGCTCCAGTATACTTTCTGCCCCTCACCCTCTTTCTTCTTCGTCTTGATCCCAGTTATTCTAATATTGTTTCATCTTATGGTATCACTTATCTCTCAAATTCTCCCCTCGTGATCCAGTAGTTGTCAGTCTCTCTCTTGCTCAGCTTCTTTATTATCCATCATTTGGTCTTCTATATCACTAATTCTCTCTTCTGCCTCATTTATCATAGCAGTTAGAGCCTCCATTTTTTACTGCACCTCTTTTATAGCTTTTTTAATTTCAACTTCGTTAGATTTTATTTCTCCAGAAAGGCATTCTCCAGTATGTTATATGCTTTTTTCAAGCCCAGCTAGTATCTTTTTAATCATCATTCTGAATTCTAGTTCTGACGTCTTACTGATGTCCATATTGATTAGGTCTCTAGCCATTGGTAGTGCCTCCTGTTTTGTTTGTTTGTTTGTTTTGTTTTGTGATGAGTTTTTCCACCTTGTCATTTTATCCAGATAAGAATAGATGAATGAGAGAACAAAATACTAAAAGAGTAGCATCAACCCCAAAAATATATACACTAACCTAATCAGAAGAGACCCATAAATGGAGGGAGAAGATAGGGAGGAAAAAAGAGAAAAAAACATATATGTATTTGTGTGTGTGTGTGTGTGTGTGTGTGTGTGTGTTTATATTTTCGACTGGTGAATAGAACACAGCCACACACTTGATTTTGGGTGTATTTTGGTCTGTTAGAGAAACTACCTCCCAAAATTTTAAAGAAAGAAAACCTTACATATATACAAAATAAAGGTAAACATGATGAAGGGGTAGAACATGACTGTATAAATGAAAATTTTAAAAGATTCTAAAAAAGGAATTGATAAGATAGGAAGTTGGTTGAAAAAGGAAAAACAAAAAAAAAAAAAAGAGGAGAGAATGTGATCAGGCTGGAGACTAGATCAAAGCCATGCACTAGATTTAGGATATATTTTGACTTTTTAGAAGAACCTGATCCCAAAATTTTAAAGAAAAAAAAAAACTGTATATACGCAAAAAATAAGGTTAAATACAATGAAGGGATAAATATTACTATAACAATGAAAATTTAAGAAGATTTTTAAGAAAGTATGAAAAAGATAAGATAGGTAAAAAAACATTAAAATAGGAAAGAGGAAAATTTTTAAAATATAGAATAAGAAAAAAATAAAGTTAAAAAAAATTTAACTTTGAAATACTATTGGATCATGGGACAAAAAACATGAATTCTATGTTTTGCTTTCCCCTGGCTCTAGAGTTCTATAGTTCTCATTGATCAGTAAACTTGGTCTTGGCTGATGTTCTTGCTGATTTTCTGGGAGAGGAGCCTGTTGCAGTGATTCTCAAATGTCTTTTCCTGAGGTGGAATTGTACCGCCCTTGCCAGGGACCAGACTAAGCAATCTGCTGGGATTTGGTCTCGGGAGCTTTAGTTCCCTAAAAACTTTCTATACAGCTTTGGAGGTTGAGAAGGAAAATGGAGACCTCCCAATCTCCTACCTTGTAGAAGCCAAGAGTTCAGGGCCACACTCCTCAATGCACCCTCAGAGGAAAGCCATTAATCCCTCCCTTCTCCCTGGTCTCCAGCTGCACTCTGAGATCACCCAGCCTGTGACCAAGCGTTTCTATCTCTGGCGCATGGCCACATTTGGAGTCTCCAAACCCAGCTGAGTCCTGCAGTGTGCTCTCCTGCTGCTCCTCCCGAAGGAGGGAGGTGAGTCTCCCCAGATATGCTGCTTATTGGGTCCCTGCTGGAAGAGCAGTGGCCTGTGCCAGGGATCACGGTTTAAGGTAATCCTGAGCTGAGAGCCCACTCCTCGGCTCTGTGTCTACAGCTGGCTTCCCCACTCCAATACCTGGCAGGTCTGCCACACTCAGACACCCTGGGTCTTTTTGTTACCCTGCAGGTCCTGAGACCACATTGTCCCCATTAGGCATCCACTCCAGCTTAGCCTCTGGAGCGAGGTCCCTCAGTGGAGCAGACTTTTAAAAGTTCCGATTTTGTGCTCCCCTGCTCTACTGCTTCCTGGGAGCCAGCCCCTCCTGCCACGGTCTATCTTCACAAATGTTGCCTCAGATTCACTTCTCCACACGTCCTACCTTCCAGAAAGTGGTTGCTTTTCTGTCCTAGAATTGCTGCTCTTCTCTTCTCTCTTCTGTTGAATTTGTAGCTATTCAGAATGGTTTGATAACTATCTAGCTGAACTCTTGGGACCTGATGATATTTAGGTCTCCTACTCCTCTACCATCTTGCTGCTCCCCCCTGTGTCATAGAATTCTTAAAAATGTATAACTGCTCACTAAGTGATTTTAAAAGAGGGTAGTTTCAAGACTTAAGTGAATGGTACATTTTCATTTGAAATGAAACTGTGCTTTAGTGAGAGTTTGAATGTGGATGCCAAAGTATATTTCAGAGGTAGGAGATTATAGATAATTGTTGAAATCCTGCTTAAGTGTTCAGATATTTTTGATAATAGAGTTGTTTCAAGTTGGCTTTGGTCATTCCAGATGCCATAGTTGTCCAAACAGACCAAGCATTTTGAAACATCCATGTCTCTGTTCATGCTCTGCCAGCTGTTTGAAATACTTTCCTTTCCAAAGTCCAGCTAGGGAAATCCTTCACCTCCTTACATTAATTCATTGAGCTCAGAGCACAGTGTTTCCTGCAGCCTGCCCCCCCAATCCAATTTTAATATGTCTCAATTAGCTGTGGTTCTTAAAATGAGCACCATGTCATAATTGAATTGGTGACTTTTTTCTTAATGGTATGTAAAATAATGGTTTATTTTATAAATGATGGTGATTTAGGTTTGATGAAATACAGTATATGCATGTAAACTGCCAGTGTGTTATCCAAATGGGAATGTGCAATAAGCAGTTAGAAGTGATGAGGTCTCTGGAGAGGTGAGGTGCAAAATACATTGACGCATCTCAACATACCCCCAAATCTCAATGCATTATAGCATCAACCCTAAGGCCCAAACTACTAAGATTTCATGTAAACTAATAATTGGTGATGAAGTAAATTAACAAAGATGAGTAACTATCACCAATATTCAATTTCAGAACCTATTACCCCAGATAAATCTCTCAGGCCCCTTTGAAGACTACCCTTGCTCCCACCCTCAAGTTCTAGGTAATTACTGATATACTTTCTCTCATGTTTTTATTTTCTGGGTATTTCAAATAGGTGGAATAATAGAAAATGGGTCTTTTGCACCTGGCTTCTTTCATCTAGCAAAATGTTTTTGAGATTCATCTGTATTGTAGCATCTATCAGTAGTTTGTAACTTTTTTTTGCTGAATAATATTTCATTGTCTGGGTGGGCCACATTTTGTTTGCCCATTCCTAGTTCATGGGCAGTTGGAATGCTTCTACTTTTTGGTTATTAATTATGAGTATGCTACTAAGAACTTGCACATTTAAATCTTTGTGTGATATTTGTTTCCATTTTCCTTGGGTAGAGACAGAATAATTTCTTGATCAAACTATGGATTTTTGTCTCAAAACATCTTTGAAATTTTCTTTTTTACTTGGGGTTATATTGAGACCTTCAGTTATATACCTAAAAATTAAAATACTAATGAGTATGTGAATATGAGAAGTGCAGCTAAAAGGCTATTAAAATCTACTTGACATCTGGTACAATTTACTGTCATTCACTGGTAACTACCTCCAGTATTCCTGTCTGGAATAAAAATGACATATACATTATATTTACTACTCTGCTAATACCATCAAAAAGCCTAGCAATTGTCATTTCCAGACTGTCTGCTGTGAGGTGATGTAGCAATCTAATTCTTTAAAACTGTGTCTTTGAATGTATCATTTCATTTCCTCCTTTTTTGTCCTTTTATGGTTGAAGGGCATTTCACATTTGAAAACTGATATTTAGATTGATTCTTAAAGGGACCAAGAGGAAAAAAATAATTTGTTTTAAAACCTTTCTAAATCCAGAAAATAAGATACTGGAGAATTTTCCCCATCTCGATTTGCTCTGTTTCCTGTCCTCTTACACTGCAGAGCAATGTAGAGCCTAATTTTACATTTGCACATTCTTGACAGCATGAATAGGGAAAATGTTATGATGACGACTATTAAAATAATATTAACAACAACACTTCTCAGGACATTTCTGCTGTAAATTGGTAGCGATTGATTAAAATTCAGAATATGGTATTCATTAATCCATTACTAAACTAGCCTTTTATTATTTCCAAAGATATTTATGTAGCATCTTCCACGTGCAAGGCACTAAGCTAGGTACCTAGATGACAAATGTGAACAGCAGTTTAAATTGTACATGGTAAAGAAAGAAGCTGTTTAGTAGGTGATTTTCCCAATTAATTTAAAGAAACTTAATTTTGCTTAGGAGAAGAAATTTGCAACTTTTGGTTACTTGATTTAAAGATCTTTGGGGCTTCCCTTTGCCTCTTTGGTGGAATACCTTGGTGGGCATTTTTCCTGAATAACCTGTGGGTTTGGTATTTAACAGCTTCTAAGACCAGGAATAAACATGATTGAGAACAAGAAGAATCATTTTCTAAGGTGAAAGGTCCAGGACCTCCAAGATTAGCTCTTTTGAACCCTACATCTCTTGTTGAAACCTAAAGAAAAAGATATAAATATTGCTCAAAAATAAAAATATGAGGTTAATTACAAATACTTCATACAGAGTAAAAAATATTGTGCTGTGTCCCACATATTTAAAATTCTTGCACATTTTCTCACACTATTGATATTGTACAAGACGTTTAGTGTTTGCTTAGGTTGGATGTGACACAATAGATCTTCAGTTAAAAATGACTCCTCGCTTGGGTACCAGATTCCCAGATGAAGCATAATTTAATTTTTAAATTCAGACTTTGCTGAATCACAACAAGCACTCATCAGGTGACATCTATGGAGTGAAATTTCTTATAAATCAGAAAAAATGCTAGTCTAAATGTTGAAAAGAAAGCCTAGAAACTAATGATGCTATCATCTAAGAGCAGAGCCATTTTCAACATAGGTACATATCAAGTTATGCTTCAGACTTCTAATTTAAAGGGCTATGGAGTTGTCCAGTCACCTTACAAAGAAAATCATACCATAGTGCAAGATCTATATTTTCTACAGTGTGAATATACATAATCCTGGTTAAGCCACACCAAGATCACTCCTGTTTTCTCCTAGATTTTCTTATGTAATATTAACAAACATCGAGTTCCATATTGTGATTCTCTGATCTATAATAAGAAATATATATTTGGTCTTTGTTCTTGTTCCTAGCACAGAACTTCTAAACCCTTGGAATTTCCTAAATGATAAGAGTGATAAAGATGTCTTGATAGCCAAAACAAGCCCCTTTCAACCAAATCTTAGTTTAGGCTAATGAGGTGACTTTTGGAATGCACCTAAGGATCTGGGTGGGTTGCCAGGGCCTTGAATAGGGGGTTGGAACTTTCAGTTCCACCTCCCTGACTTCCTTGGAGGGGAGAGTAGGTGGAGGTTGAATCAATCTCCAGTGGCCAATGATTTAATCAGTCATGCGTATGTAATGAAACCTCCATAAAACCCCAAAAGGTTAAGGTTTGGAGAACTTCTGGGTTGGTGCACACATGGAGATTCAGGGACAATGGCCTTCCCAGAGATCATGGAAGCTCTGAGCCCCTTCCCACTTACCTGGGTCTATGCATCCCTACCATCTGGCTGTTCTGAGTTACATCCTTTTGTAACAAACTGGTAACTGAATATGTATAATGTTTCTCTGAGTTCTGTGAGCCACTCTAGCAAATTAGTGGAACCCAAGGAGGGGGGCTTTGGGAGCCTCTGGTCTATAGCCAGTCGGCCAGAAGCACAAGTGACAACCTGGACTTAGAACTGGTGTGGGGACAGTCTTGTGGGACTGAGCCCTTAACCTAACCATTAGCCCTAGAACAGTTTGGGATCTGATACTATCTCCAGGTAGTGTCAGAATTGAGTTAAATGACACCTGGCTGGTGTCACAGAAAATTGCTTGGGTGGTGTTAACAACATTAACAAACCCACACACACATGCACATACACACACACACACATCAGAAATATCAACAAATGCCAAATTAGTAAATTCATTTTAAAGATTCATTGTCAGTGTAACTTTTAAATAGAAAAAGTTTCATTTGGTACTGAAATATTAGAATGGAAATATAGCTATTATGTTCATCATTTTCTGGGATTAGGATCAGAGAGATCTGAGTTCCATCAACACACCTCCACAACTGCAGGCCCACTGGAAGAAATTGGGGTTTTGAATACCAAAGGAAACAGGCCCTAAGGAACACTCAGCCTCCTGTTTTCTCCTGGTGCTATGCATATGCTGATGGTGGCCAGGTGGAGGATTTGGCTAGCCCAACTAATTGCTTCTATCTGGAGGAATAAGCAAATAGTGCAGTAATAGTGTACTACCCCTAGATACAAATTAAACCACGCTAAAGTGCACTTAGAAGAAATTAACAAAGCTCCAGAATGGAAAGTGACTTTAAAAAATTCATTCTCTTTTTATTTCAATTTTACGATTAATGGGAAATGAATAAATGAAAAGACCAAGGAGAGAGAGGAAATAGTAAGGGATTATTACCACAACACAAAGTCTTTATAGATACTATGTTTGAATGGGCTGAATAAAGGAGATGGAATTTTAATCATTTTCCTAGTTTTAAAAAAATTACTATTACTTTAAAAAATTATTAGTTTGGAAATCCTCAGGCTAAACCAATATACTTTGTATTTCAAACTATAGAAATCACAAAATTTAATTTATTCTAATAGAAACAATGGTATAGCTGTTCTCTGTCCAGGTGGATGTGATTTGTGTGTGTGTGTGTGTGTTGTCTCAAGGCAGGTGATACAGAGTAAGAGGTGCTTACACTTGAAGTTAAAATCCTATTTCTACCAACTTTGATGTGTGAAAAATGGCACACCATTGGCACACCACTTGTGTGTATTTCACCAACTATAAGAGGAACAGAATAGATTTCTATATAGGTAAAAAAGCATTCCCCATTACACCAAATTCAGTTCTGTTTCCTTCTCCAAGTTTGGAAATATTATCTGGTCAATTGAATGGGTCAGCTAAAGATTATCACTGAATTATTCACTGAGAACTTACTCTGTGTCAGGTGCAGAACTAACAATTTAAAGTGGATTGTTTATATTGATTTTCATAATTGCTCTTTGAATTATCTCTATATTATACTTGGAGAAACTGGGACTTAGGAAAAAGTAACTGTCTAAGGTCACACAACTGGTCAGGAGCCAAGATTGGAATCAGAGATATCATGTTTATTTGTACTTGAAACAACAAGCAGGGAGAGTTATGTAGTCTGGAAAGGGATGAGTCATATGAGAAAGAAGTGTGCAAATTTAGATGTGACTTTGACAGATGCTTCTATCTCCCTCCTGGTTGGCTCTTCTTCATGAGGAATTATGAATAAAACAATGTAGAAAGCTTCCTGTCAGAGCATTGAAGTAATTGGAATAGTTCTCATTTTCTTCCGCTAAACGGCATGGTATTAAGTGCTTTTCCCCAATTGGCATTCTTATAAATTATTATTATTTCTTCAGTTTTCTACCCAGGTGGCTGAGTTTTTTTGTTGCAAAATTAGTTCAGATGGTCTTACACAAAATTACATGAAATGTTGTTACACGTGCTTTATTGAAATGAAATATTTAATATTTAGTGAATTCCCTTGCCTCATTGGTAAGTCTAATCTATTCAGTATAATTTAAAAATAAATTTCATTCATGAGCCTCTTGTTTTCCTATTGTTTCCACATTTATTCAGTATTTTTTTTAACTACTTATTGGGGGACTTAATGGTTTTCTGGATTACCCAGCAGTGGTCCAGAATGGCGACCAGAAAATTCAGTGGCCTCTGAGAGAGTAAGCATTTAAGATGCTTTTAGAATATTATTTCAGGAGGAGGATGGGAATTGTGCACATGAAGTATGATTACATTTTTGAGTGCCAACAGTGTGGTTGTGTGTTTGAGGTGAATAATAATTTTAAGTGTTTAAATTTCCTTACAGTCTTTTTGGCTGTCCAGAAATATTTTTATTTTTGTTAGTACAAACAAATTTCTATTATGATATGGGATTAACTAATGAAACCTTAATTTCTGTTGGAAGAATTTGATATTTAAGTGATAAAAAATTGTACCTGTAAACATTCTACTTTGGAGATTGGTTAACTTTACTGATCATATATTGACTAAAGTAAGCAAATAATTGCCCTCTTTCTTTCTGAGCAGTAGATGCTGCTTTCTTTTTTTTACTTGTGACAAAGAGGCCTGGCCTGGAGCAAGCTGCATCCATCTCATACACTGGCTGCATGTCATAGTGCATTTCCCTTTTTGCCCAAACTTCATCTGTTTGCCATGAACAGACCAATTCAAGGGTCGCTCCTGGTGATCATGTGCTGAGTGTACTGAGAAGTGGATTATGGAAAATGAGAAAAGAAAAATAAGTGAAGGAACGAGGAGGAATTAGGGAAAGACAAATACAGGGGAGAAATAGGAACTGCAGGAAAAGGGGACAGAGAAGGGGAATAAGAGACTCAGGACAGGGGCGCCTGGGTTCCGGGATGGAGCCCCACATTGGGCTCTCTGCTCAGCAGGGAGTCTGCTTTCCTTCCTCTCTCTCTGCCTGCCTCTCTGCCTACTTGTGATCTGTCTGTCAAATAAATAAAAAAAATCTTAAAAAAAAAAAAAAAAGAGATTCTGGACAAGTCCGGGGAAAGAAAGGAATAGAAAGAAGCAGAGAAGATTCTTCTTTACTTTTCTTCTTCTAAGGCAGGATTCTCAACCTGGGGTCCATGGAATAAATTCAAGGGGTCCATGAGTTGGGATTTAAAAAAATTACATCCTCATTTTCTTGCACTTCTAACAGAAATTTGGCATTTCCCTCAACTGTGAATATAGGCCACAAGTCACTGTAGTATTAGCAACATTGATGGTCTCGTCTTTAATAGAAATAACAAATATTTTCATATCACAATGAAGTTATTATAAATATCTTAAAATATCACTTATACTCTTAACTACTTGGAAATTACGGTCGTTACTAGATTTGCCACTAGATCTTTTTTAATGCTTTAATAAAAAAGCACATTGACTATATCATACATTTGGTTTTAAATATTTTGTAACTGTACTTCAATATAATCAGTTTCCTTTTTAATCCTATGAATTTATGTATTTAAAAATATTATTTTGAGAAAGTTTCTGTAGGCAGCACTAGATAGATACTAAAGGAGTCTGTGGCACAAAAAAGGTTAAGAAACTCTGCTGGACAGCAGAGCTTCCCACATGAATAGTGTACAATGTGCTTGAGATGTTTATTTATGCTCTCAGTCTCCAGCATGCCAGAGCCTTAAACAGCCTTGCCTGTGCAAACATTAACTTTATGTATACTATCATATGAGAAAGGTAGGGGAGCACTGATCTAAGTCACTCAGGATTTCACTCTTTTAATACTCTGGTCCTCCAAAGACCTCTCACTTGTTCAAATTACATCATCATGGTGCTGGTATGGGTTACTATTGAGCACAGACAGCCAGTTATCAATGTAATCTATGTATCTCATAGAGCATAATGCTAACAGTGTCTTTAAATATAGGTAGTTATAAAAGGGGTAATTTCTTATCATTGCTCAAAAATTTTTGTGAGAGGTTTGACTGGTGACTTTCTCTTCATGTAGTTTTTTTTCTGTCTTTTTATGTAATATGTAAGGTTAAATTTTAAGAAATCCACAGTCACACTTCATATGTCATTTGGTTGTCTTTAGTATATATTTGCAGACAGTGCCTCCTTAATTTTTGAATAATGAAATTGTAGTTGTTAGAATTGTAGTTGATTGGATTGCTGGATCTTTTTATGGTCTCCTGAATTTCTCACTGTGTCACTTGGTGTCCAAGTCCCTAACTTTGCAGTAAAAAGCTTTAAAGAAGATGGAATCTTTTCTCTTCCACCAACAATGATAGTCCAAGGACTGCACTGGAAATGTCACACTCAGATGAGCAGTACTGAAGTATAGAACAAGATCACTAACTGGCCATCGATGACATATCTTGTTTCTCTGTATCTAGGAGACTGAAAATCATTTGGTTTTCTTTATCTAGGCCACAGCTGTCTTGGGCCTGATTCCAATCATTTTGATCTGGTGAGGATTCTTGTTGGCAACATTAATGCAGTTGAAGAGGGGCTGTAATGACATGGTAGTGACAGCTGAAATGCATTTCCTCATTTTGATCTACGTGAATGTTCTCAGTAGTATTACTGGAGACCATATGCCTATTCCTCTCACACATCTAGGAGATTTTCTTTTAAAGGAACCAAAAGGTTTTTTTTTTTTTTTTTTCCCATTAAACTCCGGACAAAGAGCAGTTGTGAGCCAGAGTTGGTTAATTCATCAAATTATAAAGTATAAAAATCAATAAATAGAAAAATGCAAAGTACCCCTCTCTGCTTCCCCTCTCCCATCTCCAAGGAATTCATTCATCAGGAGAGAGAGCATCACAGCAGATTTGTTAGCCTAATTATGATGTATTTTCTTTTAACCAGTTTGTATGCAATAATTGATCAAAAGTCTTCATAACAGGCTTCCCAGAACAATTCATTAGTTCAGTAAAACAATGTGAATAATAGTTGGAACACACTTGCCTCATAATCATTTTGCTAGGGGAAAAAAACCCCCACAACAGCTGTAGTTCAGTGTGGATGGCCATCAGAAACAGTTGATTTATCAAAATGAATTGATCTTGGCAGTTTCCATTCTGGGGCTTAGATAGAGCAGCACAATTAGAGTTCAGTGCTGCTCACATAGCCAGAACAAAGTAATGTTGGCTCATTTTCCACTAATATTATGGGTTACACCATAGATTGAAAATTCAGAATTTATCCAGCTGTACAGATTAAGCCGCAGAACTAAGTGATCAATAAATGGAGTAAAAGCATTTCCTGTTCTCACTCCATAGGAAAATGGCAGGTCAACACCTTCTTTCAAACCTGGACCTACTACCACATCCCAAAGCACAGAGCATCAACAGTAATATAGCACATTCGGCATACTGGAAAATCAATGGGCCTAGAGAGTTAAAGCTAAACTTGTGTAATTACTTCCCGCAGCATTCCTCCCCCACTCCCCTACCCAGAAATAGATTATTGCTCTGACTCTCCATAGGATAGCATTGTGCTTTGGGAAACGTTCAATTAGTGCATATAATCCTGATTTTTAACCATAGATCATAGCCCTATACAGTTGCATGCATCTATAACTTCTGTCTTTTTCCAATCCACATTCTCTCTCTTCTTAAAAACTATGGCTTGATTCATTTGGTTTAGCAGCTGCCTCCTTATAGCACTTGCCTCCCAGATACAAAGATTACATTGATAACCGGCCATCTGTGCTCGACAGTCACCCACACCAGCTCCAAATCTTTTTGGCTTCTAGTTCCAAGCTGCCAGTGGGATACTTGACCCTCAGGTACTGGGAAGCAGTCAGAGATGCAAAGAGCTCTGGATTACACACAAGGGATGCAGAGCTGAATGACTCCATGAAAGTGGCCTATTTGGGAGTGTGACACCCCCCCCCCATTAAATGCAGATAGATTCAGTAAATATTTAAAACTTATTTTCATATTACCTACCTTGGCTTGCCTGAGAGGAAGTGGATTTTCCAGGCCAATGCCCATTTTTTGTTGCCACTAAGCTTTTAAGATCCAAATCAGGCTCTCACTCACACTGCCAGGAAGCATGCTCAGTTGAATATATTATCTGCTTCTAACATTTCCTTATTCTGGAGACTTTGTGGTCTGCCTAACTATGTTGTCTTGGGTGCCAAGTCTGTTCTGTGGGGACCAACTGGGGAACTTGCTCAGTGAACTTGCTCAGATGCTAGGAAAGTCATAATCACAGGGCTAAGGGAAAACAAACAAAACTCCGAAGTTTCACTGTGAAAAGTCTGTGGCTTGCTGCTGAAGGCAGGAGTGAAAGGGCCATGGCTGGATTATGGATAATCCATGGCTAATAATCCATGACTGGATTATTAGAGGATGGCGTGACTGAAGGGAATTTCTCGAAGGTCCAAGTCTGTTTGGTAGTCCTAGGCCCTGCCTTGACATCATTCTACTCCATGTTAAGCAGCATTAACTCCCAAGAGCTGCCAAGTGCTTATGATCCAATGTATTCATGAACCACAGCGCAATGGGAAAAAGTTAGTATCTGGGATGAAGAGAGTAAAGACTAGAAATTTGATTTGTATGCTTTTACTTTGTTTTCTGTGAGAGCTAGCCATTATTGCACTTTCATTGTGCAAAAGACAGACTGATTAAACAAATGATTATGAGAACTAAGAACCTAGCATTGGGATCTTGGCTTGCCTCCAGAGCTAATCTGGGTTATCAGCCTCCTCTTTATCTATGTTCTTAGCATGAGATAAAGAGGAATTGATAATTACTGAGCAAGGATGAGTTCCTCTCTTTATCAGTCTTCAGATTATGTGATTTCAGGATATTTTGAGCATTTTCACCAAATCCCTTGCAGTTAGCTAGTAGCTCTTATTGCTGATTGATTCCCTCTACTCATGCCTTCCCCAAATTAAAATGTCCTCGTGGATCTTATTTTCCACATATTTAAGGTCATCAGTAGTGCCCACTAGAGGAAGGCCAGAGGGGAGATAGCATGGCTTGGGGACAGGGCATTGAGCTGGGGGCAAGGTGCAGAGGGTAGCTGTGTGATGTTGGACAAGGCACTTAACATTTCTGAACCCAGTGCACTACTCTGAAAAGTGAGAGGGTTCCTTTGACAATAAGATCCTATAGTGACCCTTAGAAAAATCAAGCACTGCCAGAAGTTTCCAAGCACATATAACAGGTTTACATTAGTGTTTGTAAATATAAACTATATATGTTGGTACCAACATATTATAAATAGAAAATAAGTAGTATATTTTGGCATTTACTTAAAAAGTTTACTTCCTTTCATAACCTTTCCTATTCCATTTCACTTTATAGTTTTGCTGTTCCTTGGGAATCTTGGGGATATTATTTAATATTATCAAGAATGGGACATAATTAAATGGCCATTTTATGGTATAGTTAGTTGTCTTTAGCCGTTTATGAGAAGGGCCATTCCCGGTGTTGCATTCTTGCCGATGTCCAGGGCTTCTCCTCATCTCATCTGTTGCCTTTTCCTCAGAGCCCAATGTCAGAGGAATGCACGCTTAAGTAGGCTCTGTCAGGAAAACTTGTGGTGATCCTGGAAATGCTATTTTTTTTTTAAGATTTTATTTATTTATTTGACAGAGAGAGATCACAAGTAGACGGAGAGGCAGGCAGAGAGAGAGAGAGAGAGGGAAGCAGGCTCCCTGCTGAGCAGAGAGCCCGATGCGGGACTCGATCCCAGGACCCTGAGATCATGACCTGAGCCGAAGGCAGCGGCTTAACCCACTGAGCCACCCAGGCGCCCCCTGGAAATGCTATTTAACCTTTCCATGGATAAGCATCCAAACTACAACCCTAAAATGACAGAAGCTGCCTCTTTCACAAATTTAGTTGGTATGACTAAGAAAAGAGACCGTAAAACACTGAAAATCCAAAGTGCTACAGTCAAGTTATGTTAAGAATTCACCAGCTCACACCAGGCAGTCATCACCATACCCTTAAAACCAATTGCTTAGCAGAAGTCCAGGTCATTTCTGACTGGAAATGGCAAAAACGTGAATGACAAAAGTTTTCACTAGTATTAGATAATTGGGGTTTTTTTGTTTTTTGTTTTTGTTTGTTTTTAAAGATTTTATTTATTTATTTGTCAGAGAGAGTGAGCACAGGCAGACAGAGTGGCAGGCAGAGGCAGAGGGAGAAGCAGGCTCCCTGCTGAGCAAGGAGCCCAATGTGGGACTTGATCCCAGGACGCTGGGATCATGACCTGAGCCAAAGGCAGCTGCTTAACCAACTGAGCCACCCAGGTGTCCCGTATTAGATAATTGTTAACAGGGAAACTATGGATATTCTGAAGTTCCTGTGAGGTATATCAGCACTATAAGAAAGTGGTTCTCCTCGGCTCACAGTGAGGTCACAAAGACTGTTAGTGTGGCTTCTTTCACCTGCTCTAATTTCACAGAAGTCTCCTTGTAACAAGTTTTTTTTTTTTTCTTTCTTTCTTTTTTTTTTTTTTAAAGAGAATAAAACAGATTTTGCTAAGTTATGTGACAGCCACAATAAGGTTTTCTTATGTATGGAAGACATTGCCAATCAGCCCCACACGGTTTATGTAATTTGAGAATACAGTTTTAAAAACATATAACAATTGGCAGTACTTAAGATTAGTACAGAGGCCATTTACCTTTTATTACATGTTTTATTAGCACTTAGCAGATTACTTTGCTATAAAAATTATCATAAGAAGGTGACACTAGGGGCGCCTGGGTGGCTCAGTGGGTTAAGCCGCTGCCTTCGGCTCAGGTCATGATCTCAGGGTCCTGGGATCGAGTCCCACATCGGGCTCTCTGCTCAGCAGAGAACCTGCTCCCTCCTCTCTCTCCACCTGCCTCTCTCTCTACTTGTGATCTCTCTCTGTCAAATAAATAAATGGAATCTTTAAAAAAAAAAAAAAAAGAAGGTGACACTATACTCCTCAGTTTTAGGAGAGAAAGTTGTGGAAAGTTTTCTGCAGAGTGTAGCTGATCAGAAGTGATCTTCCGGGAGAGACTACCTAAAGAAAAATTAAGAGAGGATTCCTCTGGGAAGGTGGTGATTGTGGAAAGGCCAAAAGGAGTATGTTTATAATGGGGTGTGGGAAAAAGAAGGAGACCAGTGTAGACAGAGGGAACAGCATATACAAAGGCCTCAGATAAGAAAGAGGTTGGCATGTTCTGGGAGCTGGTCTAAGAGTATGGCTGGGACATCATGAACAGGATGGAGCATGACAAAGTGGAATTTAAGACATACGCAGTTAAACATTTAAAAAAAATAGTTTGTAACGTGAAAGCTTAGTTTACTTGTTCATGAATCAAAAGTTACTGTGTCTATAATGAAATTGTCTACATAAATTTTAGCAAGTTATTCCATTTCTAAGGATTCTAAGGGCATGATTTTTTATATATACATATACACACATATGTATACACGTGCAAACACATATATAGTATTTTATATCCAAGGATGTTTATGATGGCATAGCTAACTTTTATTTTTTAAATAAAAAATGAATAAAAAATAAAACTCAGTTTCTATGGCTTTATTCTTTATCAAGCTTTCTATAAGATTGATCATGTTTTCTGTTACTCATTTTTTTCCTCTACTAATTTGAAAGTTTTTCATTCTTTTCTACTTTGTTACCTTTCAATATTTATGTGCCTTTTTAAATTCTAAAAAGTACATCCTCCTCTGAGCCAATATCAAATCCTTAACTCTGAAAACCGCCCCCATTTTCTTTGTTTTGTCCTATATTTTAGTCCCCTTATTTTAAAATCATTTCTATTCTAGGTTCCAAATGATTAATTCACTATTAGCTGCACCTGTTCTACTGCTTAACATTTAATTTTTTTTTTTAAGAAGAATTTTTTTTTAAGATTTTATTTATTTATTTCACACAGAGAGATCACAAATAGGCAGAGAGGCAGGCAGAGAGAGAGAGAGAGAGAGAGAGGAGGAAGCAGGTTCTCCGCTGAGCAGAGAGCCCGATGCGGGACTCGATCCCAGGACCCTGAGATCATGACCTGAGCCGAAGGCAGCGGCTTAACCCACTGAGCCACCCAGGCACCCAACATTTCATTTTTTTTTAAAGGTTGATTTATTTACTTGAGAGAGAGAGAGAGAACAAGCGTGGGAGGGAACAGTGGAAGGAGAGGGAGAGAGAATCCCAAGTCAACTCCATGCTGATTGTGGAGTCCAACATGGAGTTCGATCTCAGGACTCTGAGATCACTATATGAGCCAAAATCAAGAGTCAGATGCTTAACCAACTATACCACCCAGGTGCCCCTAACATTTCAATTTTTTAAATAAATAATTTCAACCTAGAGAAAACTTATAAGAATAGGATAAAGAACTTTTTTTCATGATACATTTAAGAGTAAGTGATGCCCTGTCACTTAGGATTATTTCAGGTTGTAATTCTTACAAACAAGGAAATTCTTCAAATTCCAAAGGAACCTCAAAATCAGGAAATTAACATAGATACATAAGTACCATCTAATCAAATTCCATTCTAGTTTTGTCAGTTATCTCAGTAATGCCTTTTGTAGCAAAGGATCAAGCATGGAATCATGCACTGCATATAGTTTTCAGATCTCTTTAGTCTTCTTGAGTCTGGAACAGTTCCTCAGTCTTCCGTGACTTTCATGTTGAAATTTTTGAAGATTATAGCCCAGTTATTTTGTGTGATGTCCTTCAGTTTTTATCATGGCTAGACTCACATAATATATTTTGATAGGAATATCACAGAAGTCATACCATATTCTTCTCATTCTCATTTTTATTTTTTAAATTTTATTATTTTTTTGTGAGGGGGAAAAAAAGGTTTTATTGATAAATAGGTTACAGGGAAATAAATAGAGTGACAGTTTGTTGGGGAGTAAAACTCGGACAGGATCTCTATGTTTTCACCTCAGCTCTAGCTTTCAGCCTCCACCTTCCTACACGCCAGTTTGGACAATGAGGCCTTGGTGGGCATGTGCAGCCTCCTCCGGCCCTTGGGGACCTCTGTCTTCCTGGGTTTCTAATTAATTTGTAATTAATAAAGATTTTGTGGAGAAATACTTTGAAGCTATGTAAGTATCCCAGTGTTCATTAAACTTTCACCAAGTAGCTTTAGCCGCTGATGTTTCTTGGCTGAGTTAATTCTCATGGCTGTGAAACTGTGATTTGCTGATTTGTTTATTCTACTTCTGTTTATTCATTGGAGGTCTACTGTAGTGAAAAGTTTTCTTTTTTTTCCACAGTTAGATATTCTCTTATTTGTATCAACATGGACTCATAAATTATTTTATTAAATGTATTATAATCCCCTACAATAATTATTTATTTTGATGCTCAAATTATCCAAAATTTGGCTAGGAGTATCTGTACACTGGTGTCTGTGTCTTTGATACTTCCCCATGATTCTTTGAGCATTTTCTTACTTTCTATCCTAAAGATATTCTAGGATCATCTTATACTTTTTTTGCTGCAGCCCAGAAAGCAGACATTTTCTAAGGAACCCTAGTTCCTTTCAGTGGAGAGTGGTTATGTAGAAACTAAGATATCAGTGTTAAGTGTAATCATTGCCATTATTCTGAAGTTCTCTCACATTCTCTCTCTTTCTGTCTCTCTCTCCATATACATAAATATATAAACATACTCCAATATTTACTTCCCAAACTGTCTATATTGGCACTGAGTTTCACTGGTACCTTCATTTCCAATACATTTTATTTTTTTCTCTTTCCATGTTTGCCATTACTCTCTCCAACAGTGAAGAAACTGACTCTCATTATCACCAAATAAGTAAATATACTTATTTATTGCACCAGTCTTACCTTTACATTTTCCTGAAAGGGATTCTTTTTCAACTTTTTTTTAAATCATTTTTTTTAATTTATTTTCAGCATAACAGTATTCATTGTTTTTGTACCACACCCAGTGCTCCATGCAATCCGTGCCCTCTCTAATACCCACCACCTGGTTCCCCCAACCTCCCACGCCCCCACCTCTTCAAACCCTTCAGATTGTTTTTCAGAGTCCATAGTCTCTCATCGTTCACCTCCCCTTCCAATTTCCCCCAACTCCCTTCTCCTAACTCCCCATGTCCTCCATGCTATTTGTTATGCTCCACAAATAAGTGAAACCATATGATAATTGACTCTGTCTGCTTGACTTATTTCACTCAGCATAATCTCTTCCAGTCCCATCCATGTTGTCTTCCTTGTAGCTTTCTGAGGCGGGCAAGCAGAACTTGTAGAATAGAAAACACAGCATTTAGGGCTCCTCGTTTTATACAAAGTTTAGTTCTGACTCTTGGGGTATGACTTCTTTTTTCCTACCTCCTGACATGTTAAATTCCATCCTCCAGCCCCTGTGGCCTGATTCTATCTGATTCTTGTACCCCGGTGAGTGATTTCATCTCCTTTTTGTCCTTATGACGTTTAGTTTTCTCTTTGATTCTGGCACCCAGGAATTCCCCTATCTTGTACAGTTGGTTATATATTAAAATAGTTTCATTTTGATTTTTTGTTACATATTAGTGTATATTTAAATATTTTGACCAGGGAAGTCTGTATTGTTTCTAGTAATGAAAAATTTTAAGTGGCTAAAGTGGAGTGCTGAAATAAATTATAATGTAAGATGGAATAATTTAACTATTATAAATAATATAGTTGAAATCTAATTAAGAAGATAGGAAATGCTTATAATATTAGGTTAAGAAGCATGATATGAAATTATGGGATGTTAATTATGTAAAACAATAAAAACGACATGTAAGAAAAATATAAGAATGTACTAGAATGTGAAGAGTAAACCTTCTGGTTTGTGGGATCAGTATTGAATTAACTTTATTTTCTGTAGAGGTAGCAGAATAGTAACTTTGACAAACATTCCTAAAAATTCCATAGAATTCCTCAAAAATTAATAATATCAATACCAATGGTACTTTATGACTTCAGTGGGGGCTAATTATCTGGATATTGGTTGAAATAAAATACTTTGTTGAGGACTAGGGAAAACTAAGCAATTAAAATTGTGATTTGAATAAGGTGAAAGGGAGCTCAGCAAGATGGTGGAGTAGGGGCCCTAAATTTCAACTGGTCCCAGGAATTCTGCTAGAGAGTTATCAAACCATTCTGAACACCTACAAACTCAACAGGAGATCAAAGAAAAGAACAGCAGCAATTCTATGAAGGGAAAAGCAACGACTCTCCAGAAGGTAGGATGTGTGGAGAAGTAAATCTGAGGTGATATTTGGGAAGATAGACTGTGGGGGAGGGCGGGGGGGAGAGGGAGCCTCTGTCAGCTGGCTACTGGCAAGCAGTAGAGCAGTGGATCACAAAATTGGAACTTTTAAAAGTCGGCTCTGTGGAGGGATGTTGCTCCATTGGCTAAGTGGGGGGTGGAACCCTTGCCGGAACAGTGTGATCTCAGGGCCTTTGGGGTCACAGAAAGACCAGGGGTACCTGAGTATGGTAGAGCTCCCACATATCAGAGCAGGGATGCTGGCTGCAGAGACGGAGCCAAGGAGTGGGCTCTCAGCTCCAAGTCATCATAAACTGTGATCCGAGGCACAACTGGGCTACTACTCTTTGAGTAGGGACTCCACAAGTGGCAGATCTGGGGAGACTCCACCCCCTTCCTCCACTGGGAGGAGGGGCAGAAGCCCACTACAGGAATCTGCTGGATTTGGAAACTCCAAATGGGGCTGTGTGCCAGGGATAGAAACACGTGGTCACAGGCCAGGTGAGCACAGAGCGTGGCCAGAGACCAGGGAGACAGGAGTGATTGGACTGCTTTTCTCTGAGGGCACACTGAGGAGAGGGGCCTGAGCTCTCAGCTATTCTGTGTTGGAGCTATCATCTTCATTCTCATCCTCCAAAGCAGTACGGAAAGCTTTCTGGGAACAAAATCTTGTGGGAACAAAACAGAGCAAATTATTTAGCCTGGCCCCTGGCAAGGGCAGTGCAATTCTGCCTGAGGCAGAGAGAATTGAGAATCCTGGCAGTAGGTGCCTCTGCCAGAAGATCAGCAAGAACATCCAGCTAAATCCAAGTTTACCGATCAAGGAGAATGGCAAAACTCCAGTGATAGGGAATACAGCCTGTAGAATTCATGGCCTTTTCCCCATAATTCTTTAAGTCCTTCAAAGTAAATTTTTAAAATTTTCTTTATTTTTTTTCTTTTTTTTTTTAACTTTTCTTCTTTCCTATTTTATTTTTTTAATTTTTTAAACCTTTTTTTTTTAAAGATTTTATTTATTTATTTAACAGAAAGAGAGAGAGATCACAAGTAGGCAGTGTGGCAGACAGAGAGAGGCAGGGAAGCAGGCTCGCTGCAGAGCAGAGAGCCCGACACGGGACTCGATCCCAGCACCCTGAGATCATGACCTGAGCTGAAGGCAGACTTTAACCCACTGAGCCACCCAGGCGCCCCTTTTCTTTCCTATTTTAACCATCTTATCAATTCTTTTTTAAAAATCTTTTTTTAAAGATTTTATTTATTTATTTGACAGAGATCACAAGTAGGAAGAGAGGCAGGCAGAGAGAGAGGAAGGTAAGCAGGCTCCCTACTGAGCAAAGAGCTTGATGTGGGGCTCAATCCAAGGATCCTGGGATCATGACCTGAGCCAAAGGCAGAGGCTTTAACCCACTGAGTCACCCAAGCGCCCCTAAAAATCTTTTTAAATTTTTATTTTTACAATCATATTCTATCCCTTCATTGTATTTAATCTTTATATATATATATATATCACACACACAAGTTTTTATTTTTATAAAATTTTGGGATGCAGTTCTTCAAAAGACCAAAATATACCCTATATCAAGTGTAAGGCTGTGTTGGATTCTCTCGCTGATCACATTATCTCCTTTTTCTTTTTAAATTTTCTTCTTTCTTTTTTCAACCAACTTTTTATCTTATGAATTCCTTTTTAAAAATATTTTATTATTTTCATGTTTACAGTCATAGTCCATCCCTTTATCATATTTACCCTTATTTTTCGAATGTGTATGTTTTTCTTTCTTTACAATTTTTAGGCAGTTTTCTCTAATAGACCAACATACACCCAAAATCTAGTGTGTGACTCTGTTCTATTCACGAACCTGATCATATTCTTTTTTTACCCTTCTTCACCCTTCTCTCACCATTTCAGGTCACTTCTGATTGGTTTACTGTATATTTTTCTAGGCTTGCTGTTACTCTTTTAGCATTTTGTTCTCTCATTCATTTATTCTTTAGACAAAATGATAAAACAGAAAAACCTCAAATAAAAGAACAAGAGGCAGTACCGACTACAGGGACCTAATCAATATGGACATCAGTAAGACGTCAGAACTAGAATTCAGAATGATGATTAAAAAGATACTAGCTGGGCTTGAAAAAAGCATATAACATACTGGAGAATGCCTTTCTGGAGAAATAAAATCTAACGAAGTTGAAATTAAAAAAGCTATAAAAGAGGTGCAGTAAAAAATGGAGGCTCTAACTGCTATGATAAATGAGGCAGAAGAGAGAATTAGTGATATAGAAGACCAAATGATGGATAATAAAGAAGCTGAGCAAGAGAGAGACTGACAACTACTGGATCACGAGGGGAGAATTTGAGAGATAAGTGATACCATAAGATGAAACAATATTAGAATAACTGGGATCAAGACGAAGAAGAAAGAGGGTGAGGGGCAGAAAGTATACTGGAGCAAATTATAGCAGAGAACTTCCTTAATTTGGGAAAGGAAACAGGCATCAAAACCCAGGAGGCACAGAGAACTCACCTCAAAATCAGTAAAAATAGGTCCAGACCCCATCATCTAATAGTAAAACTTACAAGTCCCAGTGACAAAACGAAAATACTGAAAGCAGCTCGGGATAAGAGATCTGTAACATACAACAGTAGAAACATTTGATTGGAGGCAGACCTATCCACAGAGACCTGGCAGGCCAGAAAGGACTGGCATGCTATATTCAGGGCACAAAACGAGAAAAATATGCAGCCAAGAATACTATATCCATCTAGGCTGTCACTGAAAATAGAAGGAGAGACGAAAAGCTTCCAGGGCAAACAAAACTAAAAGAATTTGCAAACACTAAACCAGCCCTACAGGAAACATTGAAAGGGGTCCTCTAAGCAAAGGAGAGCCTAAAAGGAACAGACCAGAAAGGAACAGAGACAATATACAGTAACAGACACTTTACAGGCAATACAATGGCACTAAATTCATACCTCTCAGTAGTTACCCTGAATGTAAACGGGCTAAATGCCCCAATCAAAATACAGAGGGAATCAGAACGGATAGAAAAACAAGACCCATCGATATGCTGTCTACAAGAAACTCATTTTAGACCGAAAGACACCTCCAGATTTAAAGGGAGGGGGTGGAAAACCATTTACCATGCTAATGGACATCAAAAGAAAGCTGGGGTGGCAGTCCTTATATCAGGTAAATTAGATTTTAAACCAAAGACCATAATAAGAGATGAGGAAGGACCTATATCATACTTAAAGGGCCTATCCAACCAAAAGATCTAGCAATTTTAAATATCAATTTTAAATGCCCCTCTCATGGGAGCAGCCAATTATAGAAGCCAATTAATAACAAACTCAAAGAAATACATCAACAATAATACAGTAATAGTAGGGGACTTTAACACCCTCCTCACTGAAATGGACAGGTCATCTAAGCAAAATATCAACAAGGAAATAAAGGGTCTTAAATGACACACTGGACCAGATGGACTTCACAGATATATTCAGAACATCCCATCCCAAAGCAACAGAATACACATTCTTCTCCAGTGCACATGGAACATTCTCCAGAAGAGATCACATCCTGGGTCCCAAATCAGGTCCCAACTGGTACCAAAAGATTGGGATCATTCCCTGCATATTTTTGGACCACAGTGCTTTGAAACTAGAACTCAATCACAAGAGGAAAGTTGGAAAGAACTCAAATACAGGGTGGCTAAAGAGCATCCTGCTAAAGAATGAATGCGTCAACCAGGAAATTAAGGAAGAATTTTTAAAAACTCATGGAAACAAATGAAAATGGAAGCACAACTGTCTTTGGAACACAGCAAAGGTGGTCCTCAGAGGAAAGTATATAGCAATATAAGCCTGTCTCAAGAAACAAGAGCGATCTCAAATACACAACCTAACTGTACACCTAAAGGAGCTGGAGAAAGAACAGCAAAGAGAGCCTACACCCAGTGGGAGAAGAGAAGTAATAAAGATCAGAGCAGAAATCAATGAAATAGAAACCAAAAGAACAGCAGAACAGGTCATCGGAACTAGGAGCTGGTTCTTTGAAAGAATTTAGTAATATTGATAAACCCCTGGCCAGACTTACCAAAAAGAAAAGAGAAAGGACCCAAATTAATAAAACCATGAATGAAAGAGGAGAGATCACAACCAACACCAAAGCAATACAAACAATTATAAGCACATATTATGAGCAACTATACACCCAGCAAATCCGACAATCTGGAAGAAAATGGATGCATTCCTAGAGGCATATAAACTACCACAACTGAACCAGGAAGAAATAGAAAACCTGAACAGACCCATAAACAGCAAGGAAATAGAAGCAGTCATCAAAAATCTCCCAACAAACCAGAGCCCAGGGCCAGACGGCTTCCCAGGGGAATGCTACCAAACATTTAAAGGAGAATTAATACCTATTCTCCTGAAAGTGTTCCAAAAAATAGAAATGGAAGGAAAACGTCCAAACTCATTTTATGAGGCCAGCATTACCTTCATCCCAGAACCAGACAAAGACCCCATCAAAAAGGAGAATTACAGACCAATATTCCTGATGAACATGGACGCAAAAATTCTCACTAAAATACTAGCCAGTAGGATCCAACAGTACATTAAAAGGATTATTCACCACGACCACGTGGGATTTATTCCAGGGCTGCAGGGTTGGTTCAACAACCACAGATCAATCAATGTGATACAATACATTAATAAAAGAAAGAACAAGAACCATATGATTTTCTCAGTAGATGCTGAAAAAGCATTTGACAAAGTACAGCATCCTTTCTTGATCAGAACTCTTCACAGTGTAGGGATAGGGGGTACATACCTCAACATCATCAAAGCCATCTATGAAAAACCCACCGCAAATATCACTCTCAACGAGGAAAAACTGAGAGCTTTCCCCTAAGGTCAGGAACACAGCAGGGCTGTCCACTATCACCACTGCTATTCAACACAGTCTAGAATTCTAGCCTCAGCAATCAGACAACAAAAAGAAATAAAAGGCGTCCGAATTGGCAAAGAAGAAGTCAAACTCTCACTCTTTGCAGATGATATGATACTTCATGTGGAAAACCCAAAAGACTCCACTCCAAAAGTGCTAGAATTTGTACAGGAATTCAGTAAAGGGTCAGGATACAAAATCAATGCAGAGAAACCAGCTGCATTTCTATGCACCAACAGCAAGACACAAGAAAGAGAAATTAAGGAGTCAGTCCCATTTACAATTGCACCCAAAACCATAAGATACCCAGGAATAAACCTAACCAAAGAGGCAAAGAATCTGTACTCAGAAAACTACAAAGTACTCGTGAAAGAAATTGAGGAAGACACAAAGAAATGGAAAAATGTTCCATGCTCATGGATTGGAAGAACAAATATTGTGAAAATGTCTATGCTACCTAAAGCAACCTACACATTTAATGCAATCCCTATCAAAATCCCATCCATTTTTTTCAAAGAAATGGAACAAATAATCCTAAAATTTATATGGAGCCGGAAGAGACCCCAAATACCCAGAGGAATGTTGAAAAAGAAAACCAAAGTTGGCAGCATCACAATTCCAGACTTCAAGCTCTGTTACAAAGCTGTCATCATCAAGACAGTATGGTGCTGGCTCAAATACAGACACACAGATCAATGGAACAGAATAGAGAGCCTGGAAATGGACCCTCAACTCTATGGTCAACTAATCTTCTACCAAGCAGGAAAGAACGTCCAGTGGAAAAAAGACAGTCTCTTCAACAAATGGTTTGGGAAAACTGGACAGCCACATGCGGAAGCATGAAGCTGGACCATTTCCTTACACCACACACAAAAAGAGACTCAAAATGATTGAAAGACCTCAATGTGATACAGGAATCCATCAAAATCCTTGAGGAGAACACAGGCAGCAACCTCTTCAGGTCGAAGAGGTCCTTTGAGAAGGACACAACAGCCACAGCAACTTCTTCCTGGAAATATCACCAAAAGCAAGGGAAGCAAGGGCAAAAATGAACTCTTGGGTCTTTGTTAAGGTCAAAAGCTTTTGCACAGCAAAGGAAACAGTCAACAAAACCAAAAGACAACTGACAGAATGGGAGAAGATATTTGCAAATGACGTATCAGATAAAGAGCTAGTATCCAAAATCTATAAAGAACTTATCAAACTCGACACCCAAAGAATAATAATCTGACCAAGAAATGAGCAGATGACATGAACAGATATTTCTGCAAAGAAGACATCCAGATGGCCAACAGACATACGAAAATGTACTCAACATCACTTGGTATCAGGGAAATACAAATCAAAACCACAATGAGATACCACCTCACACCAGTCAGAATGGCTACAATTAACCAGTCAGGAAATGACAGATGCTGGCGAGGGTGCGGAGAAAGGGGAACCCTCCTACACTGTTGGTGGGAATGCAAGCTGGTGCAGGCACTCTGGAAAAATGTATGGAGGTCCCTCAGAAAGTTTAAAAGAGAGTTACCCTAGGTCAAGATGGCGGAGAAGTAGCAGCTGAGACTACTTCGGGTAGCGAGAGATCAGGTAAATAGCTTATCTAAAGATTGCAAACACCTACAAATCCAATGGGAGATTGAAGAGAAGAAGAACAGCAATTCTAGAAAAAGAAAATCAACCACTATCTGAAAGGTAGGACTGGCGGAGAAGTGAATCCAAAGCGACGGGAAGATAGACCACAGGGGGAGGGGCCGGCTCCCGGTGAGCGGCGGAGCAACAGAGCAAAATCAGGACTTTTAAAAGTCTGTTCCGCTGAGGGACATCGCTCCAGAGGCTTAACTGGGGTGAAGCCCAGGCAGGGTCAGCGCGGCCTCAGGTCCTGCAGGGTCGCAGAAGGATCGGGGGTGTCTGAGTGTCACAGAGCTTACCGGTATTGGAGTGGGGAAGCCGGCTACAGAGACAGAGCCGAGGAGTGACTCTCAGCTCGGGGTTGCCTTGAACCGGTCGCAGGCTCGGTCAGCTCGGAGCGCGGCCGGAGGCCAGGGTGATGGGAGTCATTGGGCGCTGTTCTCTGAGGGCGCACTGAGGAGTGGGGCCCCGGGCTCTCGGCTCCTCCGGGCCGGAGACCGGGAGGCCGCCATCTTCACTCCCGTCCTCCGGAACTCTACAGAAAGCGCTCAGGGAACAAAAGCTCCCGAAAGCAAACCCGAGCAGATTACTCAGCGCGGCCCCAGGTAAGGGTGGTGCCAACTCCGCCGGGGGCAAAGACACTTGAGAATCACTACAACAGGCCCCTCCCCCAGAAGATCAATGGGAAACCCAGCCAGGACCAAGTTCACCTACCGAGGAGTGTAGTTTCAACACCAAGGAGCGCGGCGGAATTCCAGAGGAGAAGAAAGCAAAGCACGGAACTCATGGCTTTCTCCCCATGATTTTTTAGCCTTGCAGTTAACTTAATTTTTTTTTTCAATTTTTTTTTCTTTTTCTTTTTCTCTTCTGCTAAATTTTTTTAACTTTTACCGTTTTCTTTTTTAACGTTTTTTAAATAGTTTATCTAATATATATATATATTTTTTTTTTCTCTTTTTATATTTTTTCTTTATTGGCTTTCTTTTTTTAAATAGTTTTTTTTTTTCTTTTTGAACCCCTTTTTATCCCCTTTCTCCCCCCTCACAATTTGGGATCTCTTCTGATTTGGCTAAAGCATATTTTCCTGGGGTTGTTGCCACCCTTTTAGTATTTTACTTGATCCTTCATAAACTCTTACCTGGACAAAATGACAAGGCGGAAAAATTCACAACAAAAAAAAGAACAAGAGGCAGTACCAAAGGCTAGGGACCTAATCAATACAGACATTGGTAATATGTCAGATATAGAGTTCAGAATGATGATTCTCAAGGTTCTAGCCGGGCTTGAAAAAGGCATGGAAGATATTAAAGCAACCCTCTCGGGAGATATAAAAGCCCTTTCTGGAGAAATAAAAGAACTAAAATCTAACCAAGTTGAAATCAAAAAAGCTATTAATGAGGTGCAATCAAAAATGGAGGCTCTCACTGCTAGGATAAATGAGGCAGAAGAAAGAATTACCGATATAGAAGACCAAATGACAGAGAATAAAGAAGCTGAGCAGAAGAGGGACAAACAGCTACTGGACCACGAGGGGAGAATTCGAGAGATAAGTGACACCATAAGACGAAACAACATTAGAATAATTGGGATTCCAGAAGAAGAGGAAACAGAGAGGGGAGCAGAAGGTATATTGGAGAGAATTATTGGAGAGAATTTCCCCAATATGGCAAAGGGAACAAGCATCAAAATTCAAGAGGTTCAGAGAGCCCCCCTCAAAATTAATAAGAATAGGTCCACACCCCGTCACCTAATAGTAAAATTTACAAGTCTTAGTGACAAAGAAAAGATCCTGAAAGCAGCCCGGGAAAAGAAGTCTGTAACGTACAATGGTAAAAATATTAGATTGGCAGCAGACTTATCCACAGAGACCTGGCAGGCCAGAAAGAGCTGGCATGATATATTCAGAGTACTAAATGAGAAAAACATGCAGCCAAGAATACTATATCCAGCTAGGCTATCATTGAAAATAGAAGAAGAGATTAAAAGCTTCCAGGACAAACAAAAACTGAAAGAATTTGCAAACACCAAACCAGCTCTACAGGAAATATTGAAAGGGGTCCTCTAAGCAAAGAGAGACCCTAAAAGTAGTAGATCAGAAAGAAACAGAGACAATATACAATAACAATCACCTTACAGGCAATACAATGGCACTAAATTCATATCTCTCAATACTTACCCTGAATGTTAATGGGCTAAATGCCCCAATCAAAAGACACAGGGTATCAGAATGGATAAAAAAACAAAACCCATCTATATGTTGCCTACAAGAAACTCATCTTAAACCCGAAGACACCTCCAGGTTTAAAGTGAGGGGGTGGAAAAGAATTTACCATGCTAATGGACATCAGAAGAAAGCAGGAGTGGCAATCCTTAGATCAGATCAATTAGATTTTAAGCCAAAGACTATCATAAGAGATGAGGAAGGACACTATATCATACTCAAAGGAACTGTCCAACAAGAAGATCTAACAATTTTAAATATCTATGCCCCTAACGTGGGAGCAGCCAACTATATAAACCAATTAATAACAAAATCAAAGAAACACATCGACAAGAATACAATAATAGTAGGGGATTTGAACACTCCCCTCACTGAAATGGACAGATCATCCAAGCAAAAGATCAACAAGGAAATCAAGGCCTTAAATGACACACTGGACCAGATGGACATCACAGATATATTCAGAACATTTCATCCCAAAGCAACAGAATACACATTCTTCTCTGGTGCACATGGAACATTCTCCAGAATAGATCACATTCTTGGTCCTAAATCAAGTCTCAACCGGTATCAAAAGATTGGGATCATTCCCTGCATATTTTCAGACCACAATGCTCTAAAGCTAGAACTCAATAACAAGAGGAAATTGGGAAAGAACCCAAATACATGGAGACTAAACAGCATCCTTCTAAAGAATGAATGGGTCAACCAGGAAATTAAAGAAGAATTGAAAAAATTCATGGAAACAAATGATAATGAAAACACAATGGTTCAGAATCTGTGGGACACAACAAAGGCAGTCCTGAGAGGAAAATATATAGCGGTACAAGCCTTTCTCAAGAAACAAGAAAGGTCTCAGGTACACGACCTAACCCTACACCTAAAGGAGCTGGAGAAAGAACAAGAAAGAAACCCTAAACCCAGCAGGAGAAGAGAAATCATAAAGATTAGAGCAGAAATCAATGAAATAGAAACCAAAAAAACAATAGAACAAATCAACGAAACTAGGAGCTGGTTCTTTGAAAGAATTAATAAGATTGATAAACCCCTGGCCAGACTTATCAAAAAGAAAAGAGAAAGGACCCAAATAAATAAAATCATGAATGAAAGAGGAGAGATCACAACGAACACCAAAGAAATACAGACAATTATAAGAACATACTATGAGCAACTCTACGCCAACAAATTTGACAATCTGGAAGAAATGGATGCATTCCTAGAGACATATAAACTACCACAACTGAACCAGGAAGAAATAGAAAGCCTGAACAGACCCATAACCAGTAAGGAGATTGAAACAGTCATCAAAAATCTCCAAACAAACAAAAGCCCAGGGCCAGACGGCTTCCCGGGGGAATTCTACCAAACATTTAAAGAAGAACTAATTCCTATTCTCCTGAAACTGTTCCAAAAAATAGAAATAGAAGGAAAACTTCCAAACTCATTTTATGAGGCCAGCATCACCTTGATCCCAAAACCAGGCAAGGATCCCAACAAAAAAGAGAACTACAGACCAATATCCTTGATGAACACAGATGCAAAAATTCTCGCCAAAATACTAGCCAATAGGATTCAACAGCACATTAAAAGGATTATTCACCACGACCAAGTGGGATTTATTCCAGGGCTGCAAGGTTGGTTCAACATCCACAAATCAATCAATGTGATACAACACATTAATAAAAGAAAGAACAAGAACCATATGATACTCTCCATAGATGCTGAAAAAGCATTTGACAAATACAGCATCCCTTCCTGATCAAAACTCTTCAAAGTGTAGGGATAGAGGGCACATACCTCAATATTATCAAAGCCATCTATGAAAAACCCACCGCAAATATCATTCTCAATGGAGAAAAACTGAAAGCTTTTCCGCTAAGGTCAGGAACACGGCAGGGATGTCCGTTATCACCACTGCTATTCAACATAGTACTAGAAGTCCTAGCCTCAGCAATCAGACAACAAAAGGAAATTAAAGGCATCCAAATCGGCAAAGAAGAAGTCAAACTATCACTCTTTGCAGATGATATGATACTATATGTGGAAAACCCAAAAGACTCCACTCCAAAACTGTTAGAACTTGTACAGGAATTCAGTAAAGTATCAGGATATAAAATCAATGCACAGAAATCAGTTGCATTTCTCTACACCAACAACAAGACAGAAGAAAGAGAAATTAAGGAGTCCATCCCATTTACAATTGCACCCAAAACTATAAGATACCTAGGAATAAACCTAACCAAAGAGACTAAGAATCTATACTCAGAAAACTATAAAGTACTCATGAAAGAAATTGAGGAAGACACAAAGAAATGGAAAAATGTTCCATGCTCCTGGATTGGAAGAATAAATATTGTGAAAATGTCTACGCTACCTAAAGCAACCTACACATTTAATGCAATTCCTATCAAAGTACCATCCATTTTTTTCAAAGAAATGGAACAAATAATCCTAAAATTTATATGGAACCAGAAAAGACCTCGAATATCCAAAGGAATATTGAAAAAGAAAGCCAAAGTTGGTGGCATCACAATTCCGGACTTCAAGCTCTATTACAAAGCTGTCATCATCAAGACAGCATGGTACTGGCACAAAAACAGACACATAGATCAATGGAACAGAATAGAGAGCCCAGAAATGGACCCTCAACTCTATGGTCAACTCATCTTCGACAAAGCAGGAAAGAATGTCCACTGGAAAAAAGACAGCCTCTTCAATAAATGGTGTTGGGAAAATTGGACAGCCACATGCAGAAAAATGAAACTGGATCATTTCCTTACACCACACACGAAAATAGACTCAAAATGGATGAAGGATCTCAATGTGAGAAAGGAATCCATCAAAATCCTTGAGGAGAACACAGGCAGCAACCTCTTCGACCTCAGCCGCAGCAACATCTTCCTAGGAACATCACCAAAGGCAAGGGAAGCAAGGGCAAAAATGAACTTTTGGGATTTTATCAAGATCAAAAGCTTTTGCACAGCAAAGGAGACAGTTAACAAAACCAAAAGACAACTGACAGAATGGGAGAAGATATTTGCAAATGACATATCAGATAAAGGGCTAGTGTCCAAAATCTATAAAGAACTTAGCAAACTCAACACCCAAAGAACAAATAATCCAATCAAGAAATGGGCAGAGGACATGAACAGACATTTCTGCAAAGAAGACATCCAGATGGCCAACAGACACATGAAAAAGTGCTCCATATCACTCGGCATCAGGGAAATACAAATCAAAACCACCATGAGATATCACCTCACACCAGTCAGAATGGCTAAAATTAACAAGTCAGGAAATGACAGATGCTGGCGAGGATGCGGAGAAAGGGGAACCCTCCTACACTGTTGGTGGGAATGCATGCTGGTGCAACCACTCTGGAAAACAGCATGGAGGTTCCTCAAAATGTTGAAAATAGAACTACCCTATGACCCTGCAATTGCACTGCTGGGTATTTACCCTAAAGATACAAACGTAGTGATCCGAAGGGGCACGTGCACCCAAATGTTTATAGCAGCAATGTCTACAATAGCCAAACTATGGAAAGAACCTAGATGTCCATCTACAGACGAATGGATAAAGAAGATGTGGTATATATACACAATGGAATACTATGCAGCCATCAAAAGAAATGAAATCTTGCCATTTGCAACGACGTGGATGGAACTAGAGGGTATCATGCTTAGCGAAATAAGTCAATCGGAGAAAGACAACTATCATATGATCTCCCTGATATGAGGGAGAGGAGATGCAACATGGGGGGTTGAGGGGGTAGGAGAAGAGTAAATGAAACAAGATGGGATTGGGAGGGAGACAAACCATAAGTGACTCTTAATCTCACAAAACAAACTGAGGGTTGATGGGGGGAGGGGGTTGGGAGAGGGGGGTGGGGTTATGGATATTGGGGAGGGTATGTGCTATGGTGAGTGCTGTGAAGTGTGTAAACCTGGCGATTCACAGACCTGTACCCCTGGGGATAAAAATATATGTTTATAAAGCTGTAAAAAAAAAAAAAAAGAAAGAAAGAAAAAAGAAAGGATGAATACCCAAGTTTTGTAGCAACATGGACGGGACTGGAAGAGATTATGCTGAGTGAAATAAGTCAAGCAGAGAGAGTCAATTATCATATGGTTTCACTTATTTGTGGAGCATAACAAATAGCATGGAGGACAAGGGGAGATGGAGAGGAGAAGGGAGTTGAGGGAAATTGGAAGGGGAGGTGAACCATGAGAGACTGTGGACTCTGAAAAATGATCTGAGAATTTTGAAGGGGTGGGGGGTGGGAGGTTGGGGGCACCAGGTGGTGGGTATTGTGGAGGGCACGGATTGCGTGGAGCACTGGGTGTGGTGCAAAAATAATGAATACTGTTATGCTGAAAAAAATAAAAAATAAAAAAAAATTTAAAAATCAAAAAAAAAAAAAAAAAGAGAGAGTTACCCTACACCCAGCAATTGCACTACTGGATATTTACCCTAAAGATACAATTGTAGTGATCCGAAGGGGCACATGCACACTAATGTTTATAGCAGCAATGTCCACAACAGCCAAACTATGGAAAGAGCCTAGATGTCCATCAACAGATGAATGGATAAATATGTTGTATATATACAACAGAATATTATGCAGTCATCAAAACCCCAAAATCTTGCCATTTGCAATGACATGGATGGAATTACAGGGTATTATGCTAAGATAATTATCATATGATCTTTCTGATATGACGAATTTGAGCGGCCAGTGGGGGGTCATGGGAGGTAGTGGGGGGAAAAATAAAACAAGACAGCATAGGGAGGGACACAAGTCATAAGAGACTCTTAACTTCATGAAACAAACTGAGGGTTGCTAGGGGGTGGGGGAGTAGAGATAGGGTGGCTTGTTGATGGACATTAGGGAGGGTATGTGCTATGGTGAATGCTGTGAAATGTGTAAGCCTGATGATTCACAGACCTGTACCCCTGGGGCAAATAATACACTTTATGCTAACAAATGAGTAGTTATGAGTACTATAAAAAAACATAAATTTATTACCTTATACTTCTGAGTGTCAAGTCCACAATTACTCCTTCTAGGCTAAAAATCAAAGTGTTAGCAAGGCTTTCTTCCTTTTGGAGGATCTAGGCGAGAATCTGATTCCCTCTTTTTTCTAGCTTCTAGTGACCACTTGTGTTTCTTGGCTTGTGACTCCTTCTTCCACCTTCAAGACTCTTTGACTCTCAAATCTTTGCTTCTATATACAGATGGCCAACAGACAAAGGAAAAGATGCTCAACATCACTCACCATCAGGGAAATACATATCAAAACTATACTCACGTCACACCAGTCAGAATGACTAAAATTAACAACACAGGAAACAACCGGTGTTGGTGAGGATGGGGAAAAAGAGAACCCTCTTTCACTGTTGGTGGAATGCAAACTGGTACATCCACTCTGGAAAACTGTATGTAGGTTCCTCAAGAAGTTAAAAGTAGAACTACGCTGTGACGGAGTAATTTCACTACTAGGTATTCAGCCAAAGGATACAAAAATATTGATTCGAAGGGATACATGCACCCTGATGTTTATAGCAGCATTATCAACAATAGCTAAATTATGGAAAGAGCCCAAATGTCCATCAACTGATGAATGAATAAAGATGTGGTATATATATATGCAATGTAATATTGCTCAGCCATAAAAAAGAATGAAATCTTGCCATTTGCGATGACATGAATGGAGCTAGAGAGCATTATGCTAAGTGAAATAAGTCAGAGAAAGACAAATACCACTTGATTTCACTTATATGTGGAACTTAAGAAACAAAACAAACAATCATAGGGGAAAGAAAGAGAGAGGCAAATCAAGAGGCAAATCTCTAGAGAACAAACTTATGGTTACCAAAAGGGAGGTAGGTGGAAGGATGGGTTAAATAGGTGATGGAAATTAAGGAGTACACCTGGGATGAGCACCAGGAGTTGTATGGATCTGCTGAATCACTAAACTGTATACCTGAGACTAATATCATACTGTATGTTAACTAACTAGAATTTAAATAAAAAGTTAAGAGGAAAAACCCGCGAAAAAAAGAGAATTCTATAACTCGGAAATTAGCAAATTATGTTAGCTCTTTAAAATTCTAAATAGTTTCTTTTAAAAATATATGTTAAGGATGAAAAAAAAAGCACATAAATAAGGAAGAATTTCTGGTGCTCATACAGATTTTAACTAATAGTATTAAGCAAGCCAAAGTCAAGAATGTTCTACAGTTTATGGGAAAATGTCAAGGACAACAGAAAAATATTTACTTGAATCATAAATTGACAAGAATTACAAGAAATGGGTCCGTCCTCCTCACTTCAATTTTGGGAGATACTATCATAACTAAACAATAGATAGGAAGTAGACATAAGTACACAGATCCTAGTTGCTCCTGTCCCTGCTCGTCTTCACTTAGAAAGGGTAGAAGGAATTGAGCCCAAGAAAAATAAGGAATAGTAAGAAGTATCCAGTCTGTTTACCATGGTCACAGCCTCTAGGCTCAGCTGGACTATGCAAAGAACTCCATTTCCTTGAGGGACTGGAAGCACTTGCAGATGTTCAGAAGGAATGAAGTATGCAATATTAAATCAAAATATCTCCATGCAAGTAAAGCCTCCCACTTAGTATCTGCTGCCTTCTTTGCAGGCAACTTGTCACATCTCAGCTTCCATTCTTTAAGCCATGCTTAAAGATTTCTTTTACCCTGGGTAAAGTTGTTCCATTTCATCTCACAAAACTGAAGCCATCTACAAGGCTGCCAACTTCTCTCACTGTTCTGCACAGTTCCAAAGAATAATATTGGAGCAAGGATAGTTTTCATGCTAGCCGTAAGTACCTCATTGTTGCTGATACTGTCTTGTTACTTAATGCTTTAATAGGGTCTTATTATGCCAATGGAGCCATCAAAAAGCCATGATTAATGTCTAATCTAAACATACTACACATACAACTTTTTTCCTGATTTGTCTCTCCATCTGTGTCTACAATCTTACTAAAGTTCAAGGAAGCCTTAGCTATATTTGGAAACAAGCTAATCCTATCAGTAGGCCAGGGTTCTCAATAGGAGAAACTTATCCCTGAGGAGACATTAGGCAATGTCTAAAGACATTTTTGGTTTCACAACTCAGAGGGAGTAAGGGAGATTACTGCTGGCATCTAAACAGTACTATCAGGAAACAGTACTAAACATTCTACAATGCACATAACAGCCTGCACAACAGAGAATTATCCAGTCCAAAATGTCAAAAGTGACAAGACTTAGAAAACCTGCAGTAGTCTAACAAAATATTCTAATTCCAAGACTATAAAGTCATTTCGATTTGACATGTATTCTTGGTGTACAGAATTACAGTACCTGCCTTCAAAGACTAAACAATAAATGAGCCAGAATATAAGCCTGTTCTGCATATCTGCCATGCATACATTTAAACTACAGAGATCACCAGCCATCAGATAAAATAATGCACGTTAAAAACATTGTTGACTTTTTAATTATTCCCAAAATACATGTAAGCTATTAATATGAATGAATAAATTAACAAATCATTTAATAAGTATAAGAAAAAGGAGTTACTAATGGTTTCTATGCATAATTTTCATTTATGACTCTGTCTCCAGATTATTTGTTGGCCCCATGTAAGCTTTACCTGCATTTAATATGAAGTCCCCTCACCATAACCAGGAAGAATATACATGGAGTCCCTCTTTCATATCAGGAGGTCTGAGCCACACAGCTGGAGTGTATATTCCAGATCTGCCTAATGTCCATCATGATGCGCCCACACTGTTGTACTGATTCATGTAAACATTTTGTTTGTTGGGAAACATACTAAGTAGAACCATGAGCAGATACATGGTTTAAAAAACATGTATAACTGAGAGAGTGAAAAAGGAAGAAAACCAGGAACAAACAGAGAGAGAGAAAGAGGTTTCTGTTTCTTCTTTTTTTTTTTTTTCATCATTAAGGCTTATGCCAGAGATGTTGGGGATAAATTACTTCAGCTGTGTCCTCGCTCTGTCTCTGAAGCCCTGCCATCGTACACAATTTGTGACCTGGTCCTGTATATCTCTTGATCAACTTGTCTATCAGTTAAAATTTGCCATCAAACAAAACTTTTACCAAATGCTACCCTTATGCCTATTGGACTTAAACCAGCTACTCTTCCCCACATTTTATACTCTGAATTAAATTGTGTGTGAAAATTACCTTTTATTGACTTTAGTGAGAGCCTTATACAAAGAACTGAGGGCAGATTTCAACTGCCCACTGCCAAAATAGCCCTCTGTCCCATCTGTTGGATGCACATATCATTAAGACTTTTATTATCCTCAGAAATAGAGAACTCATTTTACAGTTAGCTAAAAATCTATCAAAGTCCTTGAAAAGCAGCTCTTACTGGTCCTGGTAACCACTGCAACTCAGCAAATGCTGCTAAAGAACCAGACTAGCAATAGATATCAAAAGTATAAAATGCTTCTAAATGATAGCACCAAAATGTAATTCCATGTCTATAAATTCATACTTTACATTAAACTGTTCAAAGAAAATCTATCTACTGTGCCTCCAAAAGCAGAGAAATTTTAAAATTAAAGTTTTAAAGGAATATTGAGAAAATTTCCTCAGAAACATTGGAAAGACATAATGTCTTACAGAAACCACTATGAAGTAAAGACATGGCATAAGACATGGCATCAGAAGAAATCAAGAACTTTCTTGGAAATGAAAAAGTTGTAAAGGGCTTAACCATTAGGGGCCCAGGGAGAAGTAATGACCTTTTACCAGAAGAAGAGAATAAAATCATGGAAGCCTAATATGGCTTTTTACAGTTCTGCTTACAATTATGCACTAGACAATTTACCCCTTGTGGATGAGTTCCTAAAGCCTGCTGAGATGTTGCACTCAGAGAATGAATACATGCTGTTTTTTCTTCTGCTGTGGTTCATTTTTATTAAAACAAAAAACTCACAACAACTAAAAAAAAAATTCACTTTTGCTGAATTTTACTCTTTCTGAGAAGACTGACAGTATGGATGAACATTTGTCCAATATTTGTAGTAAGTCCAACAATAAAAGACAATGGCTTATACATTCATGCCCAGTCAATGTCCTATGGGCTGGAATTCATAAAACAAAGGCAGCAGATGGCATACCTAAATTTAATTTGCTATTTGATTTATCCTTGTGTTACCATTCTGAAATGCAGACACTGAATGTTTTCTAACACTGTTAGAAAACATAAGACCATGCTTTGAGGAAGTTTATCATATAATCTGATGCTGGATCATCAATCCTGAAAAATGAAAACTATATCCTATCCACAGAGGCGCTCTCCTCAGATTAAGGGGAACCTGTCAACAGCCAATATTCCATGCGTCAGGGATGCCTTTTCATGTAGTTTGGAATCACCACTCATGGCAATAGAGCAATACCAGACGTCATCAAAAGGAAGAATGTGCTTTTGATTCTGCTGGTCTAATTTGAAATTAGCAGGGACATTTCTTGTGTTTCATCCTTACTTTCCAATGTTTCCTGAGAAAACTGGTGTTTTGGTGTTTTTTGTTTTTTTTTTATTAATGTGATCACTTTTCCTTGTGGGTTCTTCTCTTGAACACTGTGCTACCATCTTTGATTGCCTATTAGTATGTATACAGACCAATATTCTAGGCTACCACATTCTAAAATGAGAACTTCTTAAGCCTTATGTTACTGCTTCTGGCAGCTGTCAAAATAACTCCTGCTGACATCATGTTTAACAGACTTGCCTCGGATCAATGTTGGGAAACAGCATGCAGTGTCACAAAATTAGGTCATTAATTGTGAAGCAACCTCAACCCTCCTTGTATTTGGAGACAAAAACTTTCGAGGTAAAAGGAAACTGAGCAATCGAAGAGTCTGAATCTTTTTTTTTTTTTTTTAATCTCAAGTTGTCAACTTAGGTATTCTCAAAATTCTTTGGAAGGATTTTATTATTTTAAAAGTACAGTGAGGGGCGCCTGGGTGGCTCAGTGGGTTAAGCTGCTGCCTTCGGCTCAGGTCATGATCTCAGGGTCCTGGGATCGAGTCCCACATCGGGCTCTCTGCTCAGCAAGAAGCCTGCTTCCCTCTCTCTCTCTCTCTGCCTGCCTCTCCGTCTACTTGTGATCTCTCTCTGTCAAATAAATAAATAAAATCTTTAAAAAAAAAAAAAGTACAGTGATAAGGTATTTAGTTCTTCTAAGGGACTGTAGAACATTCCAGCATAAAACATATCCCTCCTAACAGAGGAAAACTCAAGTGCAAATATCCATTGTACTGATTATCTTAAGCACTTAAATGTCAACTTTTTCTAATGACTCCAGGAGAATCTGTTGTCAACCTGTTACCCTCAAATATCAACCAGACTAGTCATCATAGGGTTAGCCTATCAAATGACCTCAAGTAATATAATAGCAACGTAAGAGTCTCAATGAGTTAGAGTCTGGGAACAGAAAAAACAATCCGGTAGTTAGAACCAGACTGCCAAATGACAGCATCAGCTGCATTATCTGTGTGCCTGGAGGTTGCCCTTCCAAACTAATTTTAAGAATAAATTGAAATTGAACTGGAGCCATGCAAAGTAGAACACAGACCTTTTCGAAGATTCATATCAGGTAAATATTAAACAGGTTGTCAGAAAATACTGACATTTTCTTTTTTGAATTGATTGTATGCTTTTATTTCTCTACCCATACAGCATTTCATATTATTTACATTTTATTTATTAAAACCCTGCCCTTCCCTCAAAAGGCTTTAAGGGACTTTCATGTTATGTCACAGCATATTAAGAATAAAGATAATTCCCCACTATCTTACAAACAGCATAAAACAAATATTTCATGTATTTGAATTAAAGGTAGAAATGTACATCTTCCCACAAGTTTGTTTTCAATAAAATAAAGACATTAATATGGAAATATAACATTTAATTTATTCATTTAATAATTAGAAATACCTTGGAATTTCTTCTTAAAATCCATAACCTAATATACAAATATCAAAATATTAAGATGGCCTATAAGAATTAACAAAGATAAATGTAGGTGCAAAAATAGGTTGATTTATTTGGCACCATTCCAATTTACCTCCCCACTCTTCTGTCCTGATTAATTGCCCTCAGCAAGGAGCTGGAGCCTAGTTATGCTGTTTCCTTAATTCCTGTTGATGGAGTGTTGCTATAAGGATAGAAAGAAAACCAACTGCCTTTGAACTAACCCATTCTTCAAGAGTTAATCAATCATAACCTGTCCATTTTAATTATCTCCCAAATTCCAAATAGAGATATGTTTGCAGTTTCCAAATATTTGCTTGATTAAAGATGTTTTCCTTATTTCAATAAGGAACTTCAAATTGATGAGTCAGGTGGTAAGATTTATGGGATGAAGTATCCCAGTTTATCTTCCAGTTTTCAAAAATTCTGGTCTGCAATTCAATAACAAACAACATTCCCCCCAGAGATATGCAGACTATTCCCATTAATGATGATGCTCATGTTTAAAAACATATATATATATATATATATATATATATATATATATATCAACATCAGTAGATCTCAGAGAGAAAAGCCTGCCAAGAAAATGTTTACTAGCCTCCCTCTTCATATCCATAAAAAAACAGTTTATTGCAATATTAAATATAATTACACAAAGCTAACAGGCCATTGGTGCACCTGGATAACATTTTCTGGTTGTTTTTGCCCTCCTTGGAGCAATACCAACAGATCGGGTCATCAATCAGTTATACCCATCAAGTTACAGGGAAATTCTGGCTGCCTCACAAACAACCAGACAGTTCAGTTAAGATAAGGATTTTAGCAGAATTTTCCCTGAATTGACTAAACTAATTAGTTGTCTTAATTAGATGCACACAAAAACAAAAGCTAACTCTTCCTGGAAATAATTCCCCATTTAGGAGCTGTGTTTGTAACATCAGAATCAAAGCACCAAAGTTCTCCTCTCATAGACCTTTCATGGTCTAGCAATGATGATAGAATATGATGATAATGATGACTATGATGATGATGATAATACAAGATTTCTGAAAAAAATACTTTTTATATAAAATTTCTCCTATTTAATATCAACAGATGCAAATACATGTACAAAGTACTTTTAAGACTTTAAAAAGTCAGTTAAAACTATTTTTTCTGACATAACAGAAATTATACATTCCCTAATTCTTCTCTCCTCCCATAGATCATTCAGTCCTTTAACAGTGAACAAGAGCCCTCACCCACTGGTTCAATATAGCTTGCAAGTTGAGAGAATGGTTTACGCAGAATCATCAATTGACCCAATTATTAAATCCACACTTCAAAATAAAGAAGGAAGATGTCAAGAAAACTATTCCTTTAATATTTGTAACTAACCACTTCCATGCCTGGCACAGCAGGGCCTGAAGAGCAGAAATCAAGCTCTTTTCATCTCTGAGTACTCCACAGCACTTAACCCAGTGACCTTAACATTGAAGTCACAATAAACTCTTCAGCCTTGAACAAAACAGACCAAGAATGTACAGAACCAAACTTTTAAGTTAATGTGACTCCATTTATGAACTCACTCTAGAGTTTCCCAAAATGTGTTCCCAAAATCACCGGACCTAATTGATGCTTTTGAAGAAATATATTTCACAGCCAAAAATACTGGAATGTAGCAATGGTCCTAAGTCTTCTAATTTTACCTAGACTTAACCAACCTGGCACTCTACTGTGAGATACATTTGGGAAATGCTGTCAGGGTCCCTTTTTGATGATTTACCATACATATTTTAAGAGTCTTTAGACTCTAAAAAGCCCCCCTAAAGGAGCTTGTTTGTTTTAGTGTAAAGCAAACACATTTGACTTCAGAACCCTTTCTTATTTAACACCATGGGAGGTGTTTGGAGAAATGTTTTTCCAAAAACTGAGACATCCTATAGGATGAATTATAACACCATGGGGCAGTTTACAGACTCTCCACAATCTCACGCTGTTACATGAAACACAAACAGACACAAAGGTGCCTCTGGGTTTATTAATCACCAAGCTGTACATAAAAAAGAAGAATTTAAATATATAAACATGTGATGGGAAGCAGAAATTTCAATATCTATGGAAAAATTATTACAACTAACAAAAACAAATTTTGAATACTAACTGAAAATCCTAATTGTCCTCCTCTTGCATTCACAAAGCATCAACTAAAATAAACTGTTTACTATGTTTAAATCCCAAGATCACACGTCATCCACAAATGATTTATCCCCTTTAGTGTATATTTGTCATTCTTTTTAACTGGCCAGATCTGAACCCCTGCTCTAAGTCTGGAGAATGTTCTAGCTAAAGAGCAATACAAGGCTCCCATTATTTAAGTTAAAATTTGAAATCCAACTTTCCCAGCCTCTCTAGAAGCTAGGGCACTGACCTAAGATCTTGACCTTGACTGACTGCTTAAGATCATCCTGGGAAGGGTAACAATATAAACAGTAATAGCTATATTAGATATTTTGCATGAGGTGTATACTAAGGTTCCAGGGGGTGGTCAAATGACTTAGGCTTGGCCAATCAGCACATCTCACCATCCTGACTATAGAATTGCCTCAAGGATAGAGAAGTTAGTCCACTAGGATTTAACTGAAGATCTGGGTTAAATTTTTGAGAAGAAATTAGTTTTCCAATAGATATATACACACACACACACACATATATATTATATGTATATATGTATGTGTATATACATATGTATGCATATATAAATATGTGTATATATATGCATATGTGTGTATATCTTTGTAAAAATATAAACATCATCAACTGAACTTGTGAAGCCAGCACTATTGCTGAGCACTCCAGCTGCATGAATAATGAGTTTTCTTTTTCATTCAGCTAGTTTAGACCAGCGTTGTTATGCATGATAGAATTGCCATGGTCTCTCTCCTTGCAGGCCATGGTAGAGTTTGTACAGTAGCTAATAGATCCTGTTGTAACTGTATTATTGTCTCAGAGAAAGTGAAACCGTCAATACCGAAATTGAAGAAGAAATCTACCTGTCTCTCTAAAGCAGATATTGATAGTTTATGGAATCTTCAGCTAGTTGGGTATGGTACCCTAGAGAGGAATGGCTGAGGTCAATGTTACAGATTAGTTTCATCATGCTTCTTAGAATCCTGTTGATACTAACCTTAATTAAATACAACACTAGATAAAAATGAATGAATTTGGTCCTAGCCCCTGTCAGTAAGATTAATCAGAGTGACCAACAGAGCACCATACTCATGAGAAAATTCACCAGAAGTCAAGAGCATATAAAAAAGGGTAGGTATTGTTGAGAAAATTCTCCATGGATCCCTCTCTTTCAGCACATACTACGACAGATTTTATTCTGGACTATCTTTTCCAAAAATGTTTATATAGCAAAGAGTTTAGAAAACATCTCCCTTTGGGGCAAAGGGAAGTTCTGTTTGCCCTATAGGACAATAAAGCTAATGTCTCCTGTAAGACAAAAGTTGAGCAGATTTGCTAGCAGCTGCCTCGTGAGATTGAGAGTTTCCTAAACTCAGTATACCTCAACTGTGACACAAATGTCTGCACCCAGTATCTAGCTGGAACGCCTTTACATCATCCCCCATAGGACAGGGAAATTAAAGGACTGACACACAAAGTCTATGCTGTCTGCTAGACCATGCATAATAAAGCCCTTTGCTTCTGACCCAGAAGTTTCACGTCTTCTGCCAGCTCTATGAAACCACAACAGGATAACTTTGTATCTTGTAGGTAGGATAGAAACTCAGACCCTTCCACTTTTCGACAAAGACCCAGATTAATATATAGAGATGACATATGTAAGAGCTGAGGACTAAATATTGTAATTATATCAGTTCTCCCCAAATTGATCTATAGATTCAGTGTAATCCCAATCAAAATTCCAGTAAGATTTTTCATTGAAATTGATAAGTTAATACTAAGATATAAATAGAAAGGTAAAGTATTTGGAATCAAACTTGAAAAAGAATGAAGTTGTGGGATTTACATATTATTTGACCTTAAGTCTTACTATAAAGTAAAATAATCAAGACACTGTAATAATTGTATAAAACTAGACAAATAGTTCAATGGGACATAATAGAAAGTCCAAAATTACACCACATATATATGGCCAAATAACTTTTGACATAGAAACCAAAGTTAATTAAATGGGTAAAGAAGTCTTCTCTATATATAGTACTGGATCTACTGGATCTCCATATATTAAAAGTTTTGTTGATCAGGGTACCTGGGTGGCTCGGTCGGTTAAGCGGCTGCCTTCAGCTCAGGTAATGACCCTGGGGTCCTGGGATTGAGCCCTGTATCAGGCTCTCTGCTCAGCTTCTCCCTCTCCTTCTGTCTGCCACTCTGACTACTTGCATGCTCTCTCTCTGTCAAATAAATAAATAAAATCTAAATAAATAAATAAATGAAATTTTGTTGATCCCTACCTTATATCATACATAAGACCCAAATGACAAAGCTCTTTATAAGAAAATGTAAGCAAATATGTTTGAGACCTTGGGATAGGAAAGATTGCTTGGAAAGAACGTAAAAGGCATGAACTATAAAGAAAAAACATGGATAAACTGAAACTTCATCAAAATTTAAAACTTCTGCTCATCAAAAGATAAAATTGAGAAAATGAAAATAAAAGTTACATACTGAGAAGAAATATTCGTGATATACATTTCTAATAAAGGACTTGTATCCAGAATATATAAAGAACTGCTACAACGCAATAATAAAGCCAAATAACAAATTTCTTTAAAAAGGCAAATAACTTCAACAGATCCTTCACAAAAAAAGATTTACAAATGGTCCTATATATATGAAAAAATATTCAACATCATTAGTATCAGAGAAATACAAATTAAAAGCACAATTAGATAACACAGCATACTCTCCAGAATTGTCAAAATTAAAGACTAATAATACCAAAATCCTAGAGAAAATGGAGAGCTACTGGACACTGGTAGAAGCTTAAAATGGAACAACTACTGGACACTGATAGAAGCCTAAAATGGAACAACTACTATGGGAAAATGTTTGACGGATTCTTATAATGTTAAACCCTCACCTACATTAATATTTAGCAATTCCACTCTAAAGATATTTACTCCCCCAAAGTGAAAACATGCCAACAAAAAGGTCTGTACAAAAATGTTTACTGCAGCTCTATTCATAGTAACACCAAATTGGAAACAACACAAATATCCATCAACAGGAAAATGGATAAACAAATTGTGGTATATTCATACAATAAAACATTACTTAATATTAAAGAACAAGTTAATAATGCAAACAAAAATACTAATGTGTCATAAAAACAGTACCTTGAGGGCGCCTGGGTGGCTCAGTGGGTTAAGCCGCTGCCTTCGGCTCAGGTCATGATCTCAGGGTCCTGGGATCGAGTCCCGCATCGGGCTCTCTGCTCAGCAGGGAGCCTGCTTCCCTCTCTCTCTCTCTCTCTCTCTGCCTGCCTCTCTGTCTACTTGTGATCTCTCTCTGTCAAATAAATAAATAAAATCTTTAAAAAAAAAAAAAAAAAAACAGTACCTTGAATGAAAGAATCCATACACAAAGGAATATTTTGGTATGACCTTATTTACATGAAGTTTTGCCTGAAGTACAGGCAAAACTAATATATGAAGCTAGAGATCCAAATATTGATTTCCTGAGGGGAAAACAGAAAGAGACTGGAATGGTGCTCAAAAGAACTTCTTAGGGTGATGAAAATGTTCTATACCTTCACTGGGATCTTTGTTACATGAATGTATGCATTTGTCAAAAGTCGTCAGCTGTTACACTTAAATCATTGTAGGTTATTCTCAATTCAAAATGAAAAAAATACTACAAAAAAATGACTAAAAAATGTATTTCATTTAAAACTCATTTAGCTCCCAACTATTCAAGGCCTGACATCTAAACTAGATGGGTTGAACTTGAGATTATTTGCTCTGTATCCACAGGTGTTGAGAGAGATATCCTCTCTGACTTTACACAGCTACCAAGGCAATAATGCTAGGAAAACCATTAATCAAAATTTGATAGTGCCTATCTGCAATCAGAAGAAGAAAACAAGGAACACCTTGGACTATAAAAGCAGGTAAAGCACACCCAAAGGATCTAGTCAGTCACAATGTTGATGTTCTTGTTTCTTGTGACTCTGGCCCTAGCATCTTCTCACCATTCTGGTGAGCACTTTGAAGGGTAAGTAAGCAACTCCTTAAAAGGGTAACTCCTCTTCCTTGCTATTCCAAAAATTTGAATGTACTACCCAATTTTAAATTTTGTCTTCTTCTGCTATCTCACCATTCAGTGAGAAGGTGTTCCGGGTCAATGTTGAAGACGAAAATCACATCAACTTACTCCGTAAGTTGGCCAGCACCATCCAGGTAAGTAATGATCCTGTAATACAGGTTTGCTTTACACTTACTTTAAAATCTTAGAATGCACTGTGATTCCATCAAAGGAAGAATGACTAAAATATTAACCATAGCAAGAAATAACTTGAAAAACATTTAATGCCACAATACCTTCTTTTTCTGCCTAAATTAGATTGCCATGGCCCTATAGTATTATAAATCCATGAAAACTTTTTAAGGAGCTGACAGGACATGACAACTAGATGAGATGGAACTGTCACAAAGGTCACAGTACATCTAATGTACAGTCACTTCCCTTCTAAGGCAAAAGTGAAAAATGATCAACTTGGATATTACTGAAAAACTGGGCTTCTGTCCAACTTGAAATTCATTTCCACATCCCATGTATCATCTGTTCCCTTTGATTTTCTTTCATTCCAAATCAAACAGCTTGAGTTTTCATGACCTTGATTCGGGCCCTCTTAACGATATGACATGAAGGGGTGGGGGGGGGCAAAGGAGGTAAAAGCCATGAATGATTTCCATATTTGTTTTTACTTTCAATAAACCAAAATCTCTATACTAATTTAAAAAAATCCACTGTATATGGGGTGAGAACTGATATTTTTAATTACATATGCACTTAGCAGGAAGCTATTGCTGACCACAAATGGTTCACTTGGGCCAAACCTGTTTCCTCATGAAATATAAACCAAAATAATTTGCTAGCCCCTAAATATCCATCTCCTATCTATATCTATATCTATATCTATCTATCTACCTTTTTATAGGTTTTTTCTTTTAGCTTTTAAGGTATGGGGAGAAAAAAGAAGATACAGTATCATAATCTGAAACAGATTCAAAAGTTTAGAATTTAAAGAAAATAAAGTCATTTATTCCAACTCAAACCTGGAATTTCCTCCATAGAAATATCATCCCTGGTTGCTAGTCCCAATAACACCTGCTTGAGCACCTCCAGGGATAGCAGGAATACTGCTTTCAAAGTAGCCCATTTGCCTTACAAGTCATTCCAATTGATATGAAGCTAAAAGCTACCTTCTCCAACTCTAGCCCATTGGACCTAGCTGAGCCAAATACTGTGTCGCACTCTCTAAAATTTTTTTATTTTATTTTTATTTTTAATTTATTTCTTTTCAGCGTAACAGAATTCATTGTTTATGCACCACACCCAGTGCTCCATGCAATACATGCCCTCCATAATACCCACCACCTGGCTCCCCCAACCTCCCATCCCCCACCCCTTCAAAACCCTCAGATTGTTTTTCAGAGCCCATAGTCTCTCATGGTTCATCTCCCCTTCCCATTTCCCTCAACTCCCTTCTCCTCTCCATCTCCCCATGTCCTCCATGTTATTTGTCATGCTCCGCAAATAAGTGAAACTATATGATAACTGACTCTCTCTGCTTGACTTATTTCACTCAGCATAATCTCTTCCAGTCCCGTCCATGTTGCTACAAAAGTTGGGTATTCATCCTTTCTGATGGAGGCATAATACTCCACAGTGTATATGGACCACATCTTCCTTATCCATTCATCCGTTGAGGGGCATCTTGGTTCTTTCCACAGTTTGGCGACTGTGGCCATTGCTGCTATAAACATTGGGGTACAGATGGCCCTTCACCCTCTAAAATTTATTTATTCTAGGCCTTCTATAATTCCTCTTAGCATGGGTTTACAGACACCTGATCATTCTGGTCACCTCTGGATATAGCTCAATCTTTCTGTCTATATTTCTTTTTTAAAATGTAGCTTTCAGAATTGACAATGGACCCCTAGCTATGCTCTGATTAATACATACTGCAGGACCATTGCCTGTCTTCATCTGTAAAACAGACATTTATTAAGGGGGCCTGAGATTCTTTTCAACATCTTGTACAGTTTACAGAATAATCTTAGGTTATAACAAATATATTGGCCAATTGAAACCATTAGGTTATTCTTTTTTCACATGAATCACCCTCAAACAAGATACTACTTCTTCTTGCCTAATTTATTTTTTAACCTAAATGCAGGATTTTGGATTTACCCTGTTAAAATGTATCTTTATAGCCTGTTTTCAGCATGTTGAGATCATTTTTATAATGAATTCAGTCACCCAGGGGAATAATTCTTCCCCCTAACTTTATATTACCAGCAAGTTTGACAAGCATGCCTTTCCAACTTTTATCTTTGTCACTGATAAAAATATTAGGTCAATCAGGGGTCACCATAGAATTAGAGGCCTCCTTCATGGCTTATTCATTCAATACGTACTTATCATGAGTTTCCAATGTGTTAAGTACTGAAAGTGATGCATTAACCAACCATCCTCAGGTAAGTTTGCTCAAGTATCCACATTACTGTTAGCTGTAGCTAACATTGTATTTTCCCGCTTATAAAGAAAAATATAAATGCAGAGGCTTGGTCAAATGTTTTGCTAAGATCCAGATTCAGCATTCCATCAGGATAGTGGTCTTTTTCCATAATAAGATGAAGTTCATTAGGCCTGACTCACTCTTGCTTTAAACCATGTTGGCTCCCAGGGATCATAGCTTCCTTTTCTGAACATTCACAATCCATCTGCTTCCAGTTTACTCTGCAGCTTTGCCAGAATCCACGCCAGGCCCCAAGGAGCTCCTGCTTCTGGAATTCACCTGTTTTCCTATTTCTGAAATCCAAGATTTACCCCCTCCACTCTTTAGCGATTCCTTCAAGCTCTGATTCCTCCAAGGATGCTGAGAAAGTTCTGCAGTCACACGTGCAGTGATTTTTTTAGTTACCTAAGATTCAGCATTTTAAAATAGTCAAGAGCAGAGAACCTTAACTCAGACTCCTGGATTCAATTCCTGGCTCTACCACTTGCTAGCTGGACCTTGGAACCTCTCTGGGTCTCAACTTTCTCATTTGTCAAATGAGAAGAATAGTATTTACCTTATAGGATTGTTGTGAGATTTAAAGGACTTACATTAAGTCCTTTAAATCTTTAAGTCACTTAGAAAGAACTTATATAATGATATCTATAAAAGTATTTGTTATTATTACCATCTTTAGAACTGGAACCTTGAATGCAATTTACATGGCCACTATAATCCTTTCTCTACTCATCTACCTTAGGCCTCAATATTCTCTTTCCAAAGAAGGTGTTTCTGCTAAAAATCCTAACATGTGAAAATTTTTTTACTTATGGTAATTTTATCTCTCCAGAAATAGAAGAAACAAGAAAGAGTATACCCCCTGAGAAAAGACAAAAGTCAAACAATAGTTAAATAGAGTGACTTTCTCTCTTCCAGCTGCAAACACCAAGCTTTAGCTCCAAGTAATGGGACTGCATGTTTGTTCTTTATTCATTTTATTTCCAACATGAATGAAAAGATTTTTATTCTCCTCAGCAATCTTGCAAGTGCAGCATAGTCTGGACTGTAGCCTTCCTGATAAGATCATTACAAGGGCATCTAGTCTTTGTATTCATCCTTGGCCATGTGTCCTTCCTCCCAGCTTTTGAACATATCCTTTTACAAGCTGAATGTACAGGAGAGCTGTGACCACATGGGACTCTGGTAACCTCCCCTTTTCATCCGTAATTATACAGTAAGTGTTTTATTTCATCTCCTTGCAATCAGAGTTGCACTTGTTCCTTTATTGGAGACATTAACCACAAAACCTACTCTCTTTTCTCTATACTTTCTTGAACCCTGTTTCTCTATGATAAGGTGCAAGTTAATCTATGGCCAAAGTAACATGGTTACAGTCTTCCAGGGTTCCCATTACCCCACTATACTTTTCTACTAAGTTCTTCCCTGCTCTCTGGAACTAAGCCTCAATTAGAAGTCACTTCTTATTCCAAGAGGAAAAGAAAATTCCACTATATAAATGAAAAGTCCATCAGATGTTCAACTTAGAGTCAAATGCAATGTGAAGAAACAAATTTATATAAATTTATAAAGAATCAAAGACTCCTGATACCAATATTTATTTTCTTCTAAGCCCTAAAAGAATGTATAATGGATACACTACTTTATCTTGCTTTTATGCTGGTCTCTTAATATATTTAAGAAAGGCTCTTTAGTTATTAGCCAGCTGGCTGATTAAGTTGACATTCCCACAGTGTTATCACGTAAAGATACCCCATTACCGGGGCGCCTGGGTGGCTCAGTGAGTTAAAGCCTCTGCCTTCGGCTCAAGTCATGATCCCAGGGTCCTGGGATGGAGCCCCACATCAGGTTCTCTGCCTGGCGGGGAGCCTGCTTCCTCCTCTCTCTCTGCCTGCCTCTCTGCCTACTTGTGATCTCTGTCTGTCAAATAAATAAATAAAATCTTTAAAAAAAAAAAAAGTACCCCATTACCTTCCAACAAATGTTCTTTATGATTTTTTATAACTCAGCTTTCTAGAATTATAATTTTATAACCTCCATTTTATAAATTATTAATACATAATTCAATTCCCCATATCTCATATCATCTTTTGCTCTATTTCCATATTTCAGATATAGATCTCATTCACAAGGTCTTGGTAATTAGTGAAATGTATATTTACTTCCTTGTGATAACATTTTGAGTTTATTATTTGTATCCATACTTCATGTAATGGTGAACATCTATGAGGCTATAGAGTTGCTCCTGATTTTTGGTTCCACTTCTCCTAAGAAGGACTGGGAATTAACTTCAGTATAGTAAGTCTGAATCACACTTGGAAAACTTCATACTGCTGGATGTTGGTATATATGTTGATCAATCTTCTCCATGTCAAAATGAAATCTTAAGGTACCTCAGGTTAGGTCTGCAAGTTTTCTGTCGAACATTTTCATGAGATTTATCTACCCCATTTTAAAGAATCCATCATTCTCCCTACAGAATCTTAAAAGTCTCTCTCTCTCTGTGTATCTCTCTCTCTCTCTCTCCTCTCTCTCTGTGCATATATAGAGATATGTATATGTAGATATGCAGATAAATATAAAGAAAGAAAGAGATCAATCTCCCAATAATTAGAAGAACCAAGACCAATGAGCAAGAAATAAGACGTTAGGAAAGGCAACTTTCAACTTAATATAGCAAAGAAAACCCATTCATAAAGCAATTAGGCTATTCTGAAGTGATACTAAATGTACTCAAGATTGTATTAAAACCATCACCAAGACAGTATGCAGCTATATGCTGCGGTACATGAAAAGCTATTATCTTAATATAGATTCTTCAAAGCAGAATCTTAGACAAAGATTTCAGGCCAAGGATTTTGTTTGGGAAATATAGGGAATACTGGTAGAGGAGTGAGAAGTGATGGTAGAGAAGGGAAGGCAGCTAACAAAAGGGATACTATTAAGACAGTTACCACAGAGTATGACTAGAGCTTAATCCAACAGAGAACTCAAGGAATGGGTGTGTAAATCATACACCTTAGAATTATTTATCCCACCTGAGAAACAAGGGAACTGGAGTATTTAGACATCTCCTTTCCAGGGTCACTGGTTGAGCACGTCTCTGGAAAGAGTTTTGTTTGTTTGTTTGTTTGTTTGTTTGTTTTTTCCATCCCCTGCTTACTGCAAGCTGTTAGCTTGGCCTTTTCCAGTTCTAGGGGAAAGAGCTTTCAAACACAGAGATGCATATCTTGGCAGTGGGGAGTTCCCTGAGTATGCTGAAAGGTCCCCGCATTATGTATGGGTGCAGCTCTGTCAAGTTGCCTACAGATGCCTGGAGGGCTTTATGTGCTCTACCAATTCTAAACCTCTGTGTCTATAATAAAGATATACATCTCTGTCCCATCCCATCTTGGAATGATAAGCATTTATTAGAAACACAAATTCAGTTAACTTTTAAAAATATGCTTTCTTCCATAATGTGCTTGTCTTCAGTGTCCTTCTCTTTATAGTGTTGGCTAACTAGAATTCATCACCAGACCCTAGCTTTTTCTATTCTTATCATGGCATGTCTTTGTATTTCCCCTACTGTCTTTTAACCTTTCATCTTTATCCTCTCATCTTTGACTCATTAGATCACATTGTGTAGCCAATCCTTATCAAATCATCAATACTGTCTCCTTTAAACACCTTAGTGACAACCACGCTCATATTTATCTTCTGGAATCCCTTCTGATATTGTCCCAATGTCCCTGCCTCGTACTGCCCTGATACACTCTATAGCCCTGACTCATGACTCAGCACCCACTAGACATCTACAGTGGTCTGAAGATTACCAGGACAGGACATAGATTATTGGATTCTCCATAGGCAAGTGTATCTGAAATTGAGTCATCTTAATATCTTACCTATTAGTTTCTATTAAATGACCTCTAAGTCTTGCCAAAACTCGCTTCTAAGTTTCCAAGCAATGGTCCTAAATATCACCTGTCACACCTCCAGCCTGAGACCAGCTCATAAATACCTACACAGGGATTGGGTGAGAAACAGAGGCAGAGAAAGACCCATTGTCAGGCTCATCTCAAGCTCACTTTCCTCTCCTCAAGGAAGAAACAAGAAAACAGAAACCTGAGAGAGACCACATATCCTTGGTTAATGTTTTTCCATGGAAAAAGGAGATTTGAAACCACACATCCACAAAGAAAAAGATTAGAATTATCAAATATGTTATTCTGTTATTTTTGTGCATAATTTTCTTCAAAATCTCCACCATAAGAACAGAAGCTATGTTTGATTTGCTCACTAGTGTACTCCTAGTCTCAGGCACAAAGCCTAGCACATAGTAGGTCCTTAGTAAAAGCTGATGAATAACTGAACAAATGAAAATGTCTGGATCTTTGAGAGCATTTTGTTTCTGGCCATGACGACAAGATGACCACTGGAGAAAGATGTACTTTCCTTTCCAATATATCCTCCACAGGTCAGAGATGTAGATCCTGGTTCTGCACATTACTGTGAGTGCTGAGTTCCAAGTACAAATTAATAAAATAAATCATTTAAAAAGTAAAAAGGAAAGGTCAATTTCTTTCTATTAAATTTTGTGGCTGTATTTAATTCATCATCATTCATTCAGAACATTTATCCATTATCACAAACACTACTATCACAATAAGCAATTGCTCCAGAAAATCAATAAATAGAATAAGAGCCATTATAAAATACTGGTATTATGGGAAATTAACTAGCATTATGGGAAATAATTATATGTTCTTCATCCTTAATGATAATCAGTTAAGGCCATGTATATATATGTAAACATTTTTATTGACATACTGCTTGGTCCCAACTCTTGTTCACTCAAAGAGATATTTTTTTTTCTTTTCCTTTTTTTTTTTTTTTTTTACAGCTTTATAAACATATATTTTTATCCCCAGGGGTACAGGGCTGCGAATCGCCAGGTTTACACACTTCACAGCACTCACCATAGCACACACCCTCCCCAATATCCATAACCCCACCCCCCCAACCCCCTCCCCCCATCAACCCTCAGTTTGTTTTGTGAGATTAAGAGTCACTTATGGTTTGTCTCCCTCCCAATCCCATCTTGTTTCATTTACTCTTCTCCTACCCCCTCAACCCCCCATGTTGCATCTCCTCTCCCTCATATCAGGGAGATCATATGATAGTTGTCTTTAAGAGATTTCATGGATAATTTGAGTTTGAAAATAACTCAATGGAGTAGAGTAAGAGTGTGCTTGCTGATGATAATTCACCCATTGAATTATAAGTGTCAAACATAATATATTTTACTCCTTATTCAGATTGACTTCTGGAAACCGGATTCTGTCACACAAATCAAACCTCACACTACAGTTGACTTCCGTGTGAAAGCAGAAGATATTTTCACTGTGGAAAATTTTCTGGAGCAGAATGAACTACAATATGAGTAAGTTTATGTTTTATAGCTATTAAAATTCTCTCCTATGTATGCTCTCATCTGAGCCTCTGAATAACCCTGGGAAAGTAAAAGTAAGACCAAGACCATGGCTTCCCTGAGGCCCCACAAATAGCTGATGGCAAAACTGGCCCTAGATTCCAAATTGTAAGACTTTAAGCCTGGTAGATATTTTGTTTAGTTCTTATTCCAATAAAAAAAAAAAGTGGTTTTGACTTCTGAACCCCAATTCAGCAAGATATCTGACCTGCTAAATGGTTATATATAGACTATAGGCCAAACCAATGAACACTGTTATCAGCTAGACACAGTTTTAGTCCCAAATAATATCAAGTCTTCCTTCCAACTGAGCAGCCAGACCTATTAGGAGCTTTAAGGACTCCTCATCCTTTTGTGTGTGTGTGTGTGTATGCATACCAGACTCAATCAATATTTATTTTGTGTATGCATACCAGACTCAATCAATATTTATTTCAACTTAACCATTCATATATTTTCTTATCATTTGATTGTTTTTTCATCATAATAAGTATACTCTTTAATCTCCATCATCTATTTCCTCCACTCCCCGACCTATCCTCCCTCTGGTAACCATCAGTTTGTTCTCTATAATTAAGAGTCTGTTTTTTGGTTTGTCTATCTACTCTTTTTTTTTCCTTTGTTTGTTTTGTTTCTTAAATTCCACATATAGTATTTGTCTTTCTCTGACTTACTTCGCTTAGCATTATATTCTCAAGCTCTATCCATGTTGTTGCAAATGGCAAGATTCCATTCTTTTTTAAGACTAATATTCCATTATGTATATATGCCACATCTTCTATATCCATTCACCTATTGAAGGACACTTGGGGTGCTTCCATAATCTGACTACTTTAAATAATACCACAATAAAAGGAGAGGTGCATGTATATACTTCCTGGATCACAGAGTAGCTCTCTTTTTAATTTTTTGAGGAACCTCTATACTTTTTCCACAATGGCTGCACCAATTTGCATTCCTACCAATGGTGCAAGTGGGTTCCTTTTTCTCCACATCCTCACCAATACTTATTATTTCTTATGTTTTTGATTTTCACCATTCTCATAGATGTGAGGTGATATCTCATTGTAGTTTTGATTGCATTTCCCTGATGATGAGTGATGTTGAGCATTTTTTCATACGTCTGTTGTCCATCTAGATATTTTCTTTGGAGAAATGTCTGTTCATGTCTTCTGCCCATCTAAAATTGGATTATTCGCTCTTTTCAATATTCGGTTGTATCAGAGCTCTTTATATATTTTTGGATACTAACCCTTTATCAGATATGTTATTTTCAAATATTTTCTCTGATTTCATAGGCTGCCTTTTAGTTTTCTTAATTATTTCCTTCAATGTGCAGAAACTTTTGATTTTGATATAGTCCCAATAGTTTATTTTTGCCTTTATTTCCCCTGCCTCAGGAGACATAGCTAGAAAAATGTTGCTACAGCTGATGTCAGAGAGACTACTGCCTATACTCTCTCTTCTAGAGTTTTTATGCTTTTGAGTCTCACACTAGATCTTTAATCCACTTTGGGTTTATTCTTGTGGATGGTGAAAAAAAGTAATCCAGTTTCATTCTTTTGCATTAGCTGTCCAGTTTTCCCAATACCATTTGTTGAACAGAATTTTCCCCATTGTATATCCATTCCTCTTTTGTAAATATTACTGACCATACAATTGTGGGTTTATTTCTAGGTTTTCTGTTATAATTCATTGATCTATGTGTCTATTTTTATGCCAGTACCATACTGTTTTAATTACTACTGCTTTGTAATATAACTTGAAATCCGGAAATGTGATAACCTCCAGTTTTGTTTTTCTTCCTCATACTCCTTTAGATTAAGGACAAGATTAGGGTCAGACTGAATGGTTCTCTGTCCTTTTATCCTCCACAGCCCCCACCACTATTTCTAGTGATAGAAGTCATAGAGAAAAGTACTAAAAAAAAAAAAAGAAAGTGATTCCCCAGAGGCCTAGAACAGAGTTAGCTAAGCTGATCATCACATGTCTCCTCTCCCCAAATACCACACTGGTCCATGTAAGCCTCTTCAGATGAAAGTGTCTTCCTAAGTAGAAGCAGTTGTCCATTGTTGATCAACAAATAGACAGTAAGTGCCTACCTATACCAAGCACCATAAAGGATAGATATGGTCCCAACCCCTTCAGAGGAAAACAGACTTTAAACAAAGAATTTCAGAATTGTGTAACAGATGTTAAGAAGAATGAAGTGCTAGAGATATAGGGGAATTGAGCAGCTCTGGGAATCAGGGAAGGCCACCAGAGGAAATGAGTCTTCACCTGAGAACTTAAAGATAAGCCAAAGTTAGCCAAAGAAAAGGAAAAAATTATACTCTAGGCAGAGAACAAACAATATGGTAAGCTTAGGACTGGGAGAGACCACACTAACCTGGAAGTATTTGCACTAGAGAGAAGAAAGAAATGAGGTCTTTTATCCAAAACAGTTCTTCCTCCAGGGAGTGGATCAGTAAGAAGCAAAGAGGCAGTATCAAGCTCCAGTCCTGAACACTCAAATGTTTATCCAACAATACCCCACCACAAGCTCAAGTCTTCATTAATTTTGAGTAAATGTAACTTAAAATTTTTTAACGGAAATTTTCTCTTGTTTTTCACATCTTAAAAATATTGAATAGTATTTATGCTAGTGAAGATGTCAGAATTATTACCTATAAAGTCTGTATCTCATCAGGAGAAGTGGTACAATATAACATAACAAGTAAATGCGCTAGGAAAAAACAAAACAAAACAAAAAAACAACCAGATTCAAATCCTAACTCTGCAACTTCCTGAATGTGTAACCTTAGATAATTTACTTAATTTTCCTGAACTTCAATTTCCTTATCCATAATATGAAGATATAATACCTCTTTCAAAGGACTGTGAAGATGAACTAAAGCAATATGTAAATAAATTGCTACTGGCATTACTATTGTTATGGTTTATTATTATACTAAGAGAGAAATGAAACATTTCTTAAAGGTCAAGAGAAATTGTTTTGCTTAACCCCATTATCAGGCTTCATATAGCTTAGCTATCTGCTTCTACCTAAGGGAAGTGTCAAAATGTGACCATAAGAATGGACTGTCTTTTTAAAACAAAGATATAACACAGTCAAGTTTCAAAATTTGATTAAGATTCATGTCTGTGACTTTTTGCTCTTCTTATTACACTAGGAAGAATTTTTAAAATCCTAGCCTTTAGGAGCCTTTGGTAACTTTTTTAATATTTTTTTAACGACAGTTTCTTTATGATTCTTTGAGAAAAACAAAAGGAAGATTAGACACCATAAGCTAACCCTAGCTACCTAAATGACATCCTAATTCTACCTATATCACAAAGTAGCAATATGGCTTCTAATTGCATATCAATCTCCCTTTATCAGATGGAAAATTTATATCCTTTTTTAGTGGATAAACTTTTTGGGAATTGGATATGAATGTTATCTCATCTAGAACATAGGAAATTCCCCAAGAGCTAAACTCTTGTTAATTTTTGCTTCTCTGTTCACTGCTTAGCACACATGTAGCATACAATTTTCTAAATATTAAATAATTATAAGTCCTTAGAGACTTTATTGCTGGAGGAGCACACCAGCAATATCCTAGCTGGGACTGTCAGCAGTCCCTGTGCATCCCATTATTATCTCATATGGTAACTAATTTGTATTTAGACAGTTTCTTGCTGGCAAGAATTTGTAATCATGTTTATATCCAACAGGAACCATCTACTACTGCACAAGTTCCACCAAAATAGCTTTGCAGATTTTTCCATGGTTCCATCCCTCTTCACCAAGACTTGTTATCACTTTGGAAGCTTTAACCAATTTCTGAGTTGCCATGGGAAAAAATTCAGAATGTGTGCACCAAGAATAATAACTGTATTTTTATGTTTATGCTGCACCCTTAGATACAGAAAGACTAGGAAATGGATGGTGCAAATCTCCAACTTACTGTTCTGAAGCCGTTAACAGACTTCTTGGTGGGCAGGCTTTCACAGAATACCTTCTTACAAATTACAGGAATGTTGTCTTTGCCCTATCCAATCCCGGGAGAGACTGATTGTTACTAATATAACTTCCTATAACATTATTTTTCTGTGTATTTCAGATTAAGACAGGAACATGTCCTTGGATAGCAATGGGTACATAATAGTGTTCCTCACTAGCAATGGGCATGTAGTAGAGGAACTAACCAAATACTCATTTTTCAAGAATGTATAAGGGTGAAAATAGTGAGTCATGCCTCTTCTTCTCAGATATTCTGTTCCTTGTTTTTTTGGGAGTCCCTGTTATCTAATTCGCCTGCATGTTTATAGAAAAGAAGTTGGATAGCACTATAAAAGGAACATATGAAAGTATAAACAGTGTACACGCCTCTGTATTTTGGAGCTATAATGCAGTCTCTATTACATTAAGAGGCATTGTTTTAATCTCCTAGAATAGAAGCTCATTATTTAGTAATAATATTTGTAATATAGCTTAAGTAGTTCTTTGTCTTAAATCTAATAAAATCAAATAATCACAAGGCTGGTAAGGATCATTTGAGGTCAATCCCCTGCCTTCAGGCAAAAGTAAGCACCACATTTCTACCTCATTTTGATGCTCTTTTGCAACTTACTAGAGGGTACTTATACTCCTGGGTGTCATCTTAAATTTAACAGGCTGTTTGCTTGTTTTTTTTAATGCTCCTTTGCCCTAATTATTAATGTAAAGATTTAATAGTTAACATAGTAATGACTCTAACAGAATGCCTCATCTAACTACCAAACAAAACACTAATCCCTACATAGTCACTGATTCTCCTAAATAATGTGAATTTGAGGATTAGGTACAGAGAAAGGATAGCAATATTTTGTGAAATGTCTATTGCCCTCTCTACTCAGAGGGTTCCTGATAGATCACAGCTCCCTATGGTTATGGTCTTAGATCCAGTTGAGGCTGTGGAATGCCTGGGAGCATTTAAGTGATTATTTCTTTTCTCTGGGCACCACTAACAATCCATATGACCTAGATGATACTGTACTCACTCATTGACAATGAAAAATCTTGTTCAAGTGATTGTTCAAGTAGATGTCATTTACCATTTCCTCTTGGAGTTTTAGTTTTGCCATTCGGCCAGAAAAGTTCAACCTTATTATACAGCATTTGTTCTTTCAAACTGATGATTTCAGCATATAGTTGTTTTCTTTAAGATTTTGGCCAGTCGATTTTTTTGTTTCAAAGGTTTTTGTTTTGCTTGTTTTGCTTTGGTTTTGGTTTTTTTGTTTTTAGTTTTTATAAATGTTGTATTTGAAAATCATTTTCCTAAACTATCTATTTTAGGTGTTTCCTGGAGTTTATGAAGTTTATGGTAACCAGAAATTTCAGTTTAAATTTTTTTTCATAAACCTTGAAAGACAACTATGACCAAGGCCTACAGATTTGAGTCAAGTCACTGCATTTTAGAACTGAAAAGGACATTTAACATCAGCCAATCAAATGCCCCATTCTAAAAATTATAAAAGTAAGGCCCAGAGATTAAATGATTTTTCTGAAGCCAATTTATAAGTTAGGCAAAACCATGACCCCTGACCTTTTGGTTCTAATTCTGGATTCCTTCTACTTCTGTCCTATCCCCTAACAATCCAATCTGGGTATTGAATATAATTATAGCACTTACTATAATCATTGTTATAGTAACAATGCCTAACTGAAGCAGGCAGAATGGTGATCCTGCCCCAAATGTCTATATCCTAATCCCCAGAATACCTGAATGTGTCACGTTCCATGCTGAAGAGGAGTTAGGTTTGTAGATGGAACTAAGATTGTTGAGCAGCTGAACTTAAAATAGGCAGATTATCCTACATTGTCCAGAAAGGTCCAACATGATCACAGGGTTCTTACAAGTGGTAGAGGGAGACAGAAGACGGGGTCAGAGTGATGTGACATACAAAGGACTTGAGCTGTCATTGCTGGGTTCAAAGTTAAAAGAGAAGGGCAAAGAACCAAGGAATGTTGGCAGCCTCTAGAAGCTGGAAAGGGCAGGGAATCAGATTCTCCCCTAGAGCTTCTAGAAAAAAGCACACCATTGCTGACACTTTGATTTTAGCCCACTGAGACCTGTGTTGGACTTCTAACCTACAGAACTGCAAAATCATAAATTCATGTTGTTTTACATCACCATATTTGTGGTAATTTATAGCAGCCATAGAAACTAATACACTAACAGAGTATTAATGGCTGCTCAAGGAGAAATTTTCTTTCCACAAGCTAAATCTTAAAATCCACTCCTTTTCTCTCTCTCTTTTTTTTTTTTTTTTTGGTAATACCACCTTAAGATAGTTAAGACCTTTAGACAGTATTTGCCACTTGCCAGGAAGAAAATATCATTTAGTATTAATTTACTGCATTTTCCACAAACAGACACAAGTTCATTCCCAAGTTAACCAAATGAAGGAGAGACCAGGAGGAAGGTTCAGAGGATGTCCCTGACATACTTCATCAGAATGCCCTTGGGGCAGCCACAGGAGAAGTAGACTTTTTGATGTGTGGCTGCAATTCTCTCTGTGTCAGATAAAAACATTTCAAGGCTTGACTGTGGATAATAGAAGCTTCTGCAAACTAGCTTCTGTCCATAATACTCACAATGTTGTGATCAAGAACACTAATGGTCACAAAATTTTGTCCTTTCAGAACATACTTTCCTCTCAGCAGTAGCAAAGACAAATGAAGTCACACACATCCACACATTCCAGCCTGCCTTTTATAATAGAAACTTTCATCTAAACAATCCCTTATAGAAATACACAGGCCTCAAAGTTCTGTCACCAATTTTCATACTACCTTGCTTTAGAACCATTCTTTGGTTACTTTAAACCAGCCAAAAGACAAGCAAGCAAAAACTAGTTCTTTAACCAGCATTTTTTGCCTAATAAATATTTAGCTTATTAATATTTCTGAATTTCTACCTTTCAAGATATTTTTCTCAAAACCTAGAGAAAGGCCCTCAAAACCTAGAGAAAGGCCCAACTGTCTCAGTTTACCTGGGATGGACTGGTTCCTGGGACATGGGACTTTTAGTGCTAAAACTAGGAAAGCCCCAAGGAAAAAAGTCCACAGAGAGGACTCAATTGCATACTTCTGGGTGGCAGCCCAAGGCTGTTCCAGAATGCTCCAGGTTCCAGAGGAATCCATTTTCTGAATTTACAGTCCAAGGACACTTAAATATGTCAAGTTTAGGCTGAGAAAGGGTCTGCCTTGCTTGCAGTCTCCAGTGATATATTCACTTTTTGTGATGAGCAGCTCAGGTTGAAGGGTATCAGGGACACTCAGAGAACAAGAGTGACTCCATGGAGAATGTACTGCATGATTTACTAAGGCAGCAACTCTGCTTTTTTGCTTGTTCACTGGGAAATACTCTTATGTTCACAGGAGCACATCCTTTGGTTTATTGCAGGGTATTGATAAGCAACCTGAGATCTGTGCTGGAAGGTCAATTTGACAGCCAGGTCCGTTCAACTGGACACAGTTATGAGAAGTACAACAAATGGGAAACGGTATGATGTGCTCATGATTTAGACAGACATTGTTATGGGAACTGAACTAAGAATGGCACATTAATCTACAAATGGTTACATTGGTAGATAGAGGCTTGGACTCAACAAGTCACCAGTGAGAATCCAGGCCTCATCTCTCGCAGAGCCATTGGAACCACATTTGAAGGACGCACTATGTACCTCCTCAAGGTAATCATTTTTACCCATGATCTTCCCATATCTGAGGGCTTTAAATCAATGAATTCTAACACATTAACATCTGTTTCACAGACATGCTCATCCCAAACATTGTTATAACTCTTTCCCTGCCTATATGCCCCAGGGAGTCAAACAGATTCCCAGCTTCTTTTATCATATGTGGATTTTTAAATCATTATTTTGATTTATTCAAAAGGAAAATGCAATAAAATACAAGAAGTCCTATAAATTTAACCACATTCCTGTAAGCAATGTAAATGATTACCTACCTTGATGAAATTCTTCTCTCCCAGATGTTGTTTGCAAATCCATTTGTTAAAGAGATTCATAAACTTCATGTCTATCAGACAACATTACAGAGCGTATCAACGATTTGCTTCTGTCATTCTCTAATGCCATTTTTGTCATGTAATTCTAATGAAGAAAATAAAAAGACAAGGAGTAAGTAGGAGAGAAGGAAAATTCTTACAAGATTAGCAACAATTATCATTACTTCTAATTACTCATCCAGTTGTCTTGGTCATGTCACCTAATAATAGCAGCTGAAAATAACCTCCACGTGAGTACAATTAAGCAGGGTAATCAGCACCTTCTGAAAATATGAGCTTGTCAAGCTTAATAAAAATAATAAACAGCCATGTAAGCTCAAACATTGTATCTAGAGGCAAGAACATACTGTGCTAGTATTATGTTTTAATTTAATCATGGGATATATCTCTTGCTGCTGTCAAGTTTCACCTGTTGAATCCAAAGCCCAGACAGGTAGCGAATGTTAACCCCTGACTGTGATGAATCACAATTTCCCTTTTTTTTGTTTGCAATAGGTTGGCAAAGCTGGACCAAATAAGCCTGCCATTTTCATGGACTGTGGTTTCCATGCCAGAGAATGGATTTCTCCTGCATTTTGCCAATGGTTTGTGAGAGAGGTCAGTATGTAGAATCATTTTTGGTGGAGGGAAGTAGAAAGTATTTTGTTTATTTAAATCAATTTCTTATAATCTACCTATAATAAGAGAAAATAATAACAGAAAAACTTTGTTAATTCCAAGTTCCCATTTTTGGGTATTAGTTTCAACTTTCACCAAGAGATCTTTATAAGGTAAGATTTTAAAACAGCTGCTAAACTGTATTTATTTATATTTGACTCATCTGAACTTTCTCACCCACCTTTGGTGGAGAGACCAACCAGTAGTATAATACATAGGTCATTTAAAAATTAAAGATTGTGGATAAGCCACTAGGTTTATTAATATCTCCTGAACAATAATCATTATATACTTCAATGGCAATCCCACTATAAATGATACTGTTTTTCATTCCTCATAATTCTAATGATAAGATATATGTGAAAACCCTTCAATTGAAGTTTTTAAACATCTATGAGCCCATACTAATGTAGATAAATTATTCAATAAATAAAGAGGAGAGAAGGAACAACTCCTTCTTAAAGAAGAATTATAACTAATGGATGCACAAAGAATGAACAAAATAGAAAACTATCATTAGAACACCACAGTAATAATCATTTCACAAAAACCTATGAACATATGTAAAATTAGTGAGTAAATGTTTAAAGACAAATAGGATAATTCCTATCTCAAAGTATCCCCCCCAAAATATGTATTACATTGCAAAGGCAAAGTTTAGTAGAGAAACTTAGTAGAAATTACTTAACCAAGTGATCAAGGTTAATATCACCAGTAATATCACCAGCATTAAGACATAATCAGTATCATGTACCCCCTGATATTATGTACTGAAAAGACACATCATCTGTATGGTATTCTTCCTCAAAATTCATAACCTTCCTCTAATCATAAAAATATATATAGAGAGAGAGAGAGAGACAAACCTATTGAGGGACCTTCTGCAAACTAACCAGACCAGTACTCTTCAACTGTATCAAAGACATAAAAGACAAGTAAAGACTGAGAACTCACAGATAAGATGAGACTGAGGAGACATGATAATCAGTGCAATGTGGGATTGTTTGTATATTGGATCCTAGACCATAAAAAGGATAATAGGGATGCCTGGGTGGCTCAGTCATTGGGCATCTGCCTTTGGCTCAGGTCATTGATCCCAGGGTTCTGGGATCGAGTCCCACATCGGACTCCCTGCTTGGTGAGAAGCCTGCTTCTCCTTCTTCTTCCTCACCCCTGTGTAGCTAGCTATCTCTCTGTCAAATAAATAAATAAAATTTAAAAAAAGAAAAAGAAAAAGGGTAAGAGTGGAAAAATTGGTGTTATATGTAAACAATGAATCTTGGAATACAACATCAAAAACTAATGATGTACTACTATATGTTGACTAACAACATACTAAAAAAAATAAAAAAATTAAAAATTGGTTAACTCTAAATAAAACCTATAGTTTAACTTTATTATTGTACTAATGTTAATTCCTTCACTTTGATCATTGTACCATGGTTAAGTAAGATGAAAACATTAGGGGAAGCTGAGTGAAGGGTATATGGGAACTATTTGCGACTCTTCTCTAAGTCTAAAATTACTTCAAAATTAGAAGTTTAAAATATTGAAGTACTTTTAAAATTAATAATATTACTATATACAATATACTGTCTTTTGTAAGAAATATTTCTGTATCTATTTGTCACGGTCTTGGTTTCTAGACATGTTATGTGTCCAATTAGAACCATTTAACTTCAATGGATATCTCACCATCTGCCCTCTAGAATGAAGAAATTTTATCACTACTTTGGTTATCTCCAAGATTAAAAGAATGTGGTTCACTAAAAGAATGTGGTTCTATAACTCCTCCAGCCTAAAAATCACTTATTTTATCATGTGCTATTATAATAAATACAATGTATTGAGTCACAAAAAGTATATAAAAACTATTAATACATAGAAGCCTTAAATATTTTAAAGTCTATTCAAGAAAGCCTGGGAAAGAGTTGAATTTAAGTTTAATATGATCCTGGGGCTGGGGAACTATGACTAAGAGAACATAATAAATGAGCATGAAGTCCTTCATTCATAGAGAGATCACTTAGAAATCATCACTTAGCAAGGAGAACTAGTCTCTTAACTCTTACTCAGTATAGAGGAGTAAGAAGGATACTTTCATCATTATTCAGCATGGAGCCTTAGTGAGAGCCACCCAAAATCCATCAGTGTGAGTTCACTTCATAATGGGAGGCCTTCTCATTCTTCTTCCTTATTGGACACACTCTAGTGCGACCATCTACAGGAGGTTTCACAAACTTAAATAAATTTCTAGATGATATTAGAAACATGCACAGCCATCCACAGACATTCTTTACTTACTAAGTATAGGTCTTACCCTCACATCCTACTCACTCTGAAAAAAAATTATTGCAAATAAGTAAAAATATGTATGTTTCTTAAAAGTCTATAATTTTATTAAATCTTTTGTTCATCTTTAAAGTAAAAAGTGAAATAATTATGTGAGTTATATATGAATATAATAGAATATCCTGGAAACAGAGAAGAATTAAAAACAACTATTTTAACCAAAATTATGGGCAATATTTTACTAACTGCCTTTTAAATATTAATAATGTCTACCTCAAAGAGACATGGCTTCCATTACCAAAGTCAATATTCACCCAGTCTATGTAAATTTTAGTAGCATCACGTATTCCATTTTTCCATGAAATTCTCTTCCTAATTCATACTTAGGCTATCCGCACCTATGGACAAGAAATCCACATGACAGAACTTCTCGACAAGTTAGACTTTTATGTCTTGCCTGTGGTCAATATCGATGGCTACGTCTACACCTGGACCAAGGTATATGAGCCAATACTGAAAGGGGATGATGAAATTAAAACCAACCCACTTTCTATTATACTTGGCCTAACCACATAATCCACTTTCAGAACCGAATGTGGAGAAAGACCCGTTCCACCCAGGCTGGAACTACCTGCATTGGCACAGACCCCAACAGAAATTTTGATGCTGGTTGGTGCAGTAAGTATCGGGATCACCATTTTGCAAGCATCTGTTGAAAAGCACAGAAGGAAAAATAACACAGGAAAACACAACAGTGTCTAAAACAAGAAAAAATATAAAATTTTATATTTTAGAATTCTAACTTTCTGAAAGCACAGACAATAAACGGTTTATTTATTCACTCAAAAAAACATACTGTGTGCTCTACTGCATTCCCAGCTGTGTTAGATGCTGGAAACACAAGACTGAGAATCCAGATGTAATCCTACTACTTCGAGATATACAATCTAGAGGACACAGTCATTAAATAATTATTTAAATAAAATTGTGATATAATTCTAATTTTGTGATTCAACTCTCAGAGAATGATTACAGTAATAAGGAAATTTCTCATGGATATTAGTTTGTCCCCTAATTATTAATTTTTTTACACTATATTGATCTCATTGTATATTATTACACAGGGACACACTGGTGATTTCACATGCAACTTTTACCCCGTAAGCTTAAAAACATACCACCCCTAATCTTGTGAGTAATGCATGCATGCTTTATTATATACATATATACATACATTATCATAAGGACCCATGTAAAAATAGCTTATTCTTAACTTTCTAATTTGAAAGTCTGAAACATGCCTTGTGGTAACTTCCATAGATGACCATTCCATTAACAACCTGTTTTTCTAGAAATCGGAGCTTCTCGAAGCCCCTGTGATGAAACTTACTGTGGACCTGCTGCAGAGTCTGAAAAAGAGACCAAGGCCCTGGCTAATTTCATCCGCAGCAACCTCTCTTCCATCAAAGCATATCTGACAATCCACTCATACTCCCAAATGATGCTCTACCCTTACTCCTATGATTATAAACTCACAGAGAACAACGCTGAGTTGGTAAGTAGTCATGGTAGTAAATATGGTATTTCACTGTTAAGATTTTCTTAAATCCTATTCCTGAGAAAAAATTCTAAGAACAATTTCTAAAAACAATTATTAATTACTGATAGCAGGAGCAAAAAAAAAAAAATTACTACAGATTTACAAGGAATCCAGAATTGGCTAGATAAATTAGCTAAAAGATATAGGATTTTGATACAGGAAACAGTTCCCAACATGTTAAACTGGTTTAGTCTTCAAAATGACAATAGGTACACTTACCCTGGCTTCACCACAATACTAACTCACATGATGATTTCAGATTCATCTGGGATAATCAACAAAGTAGTTTTGTCTCACACACAATTAGAAAGTCAATTTTGTCAAGCTGCCTTGAGCTGGATTTGACATAGGCAGAAGCATGGCAGATGTCATTAGGAACCTGGCACATTTGGTTGATAAGATACTAAAATTATTTCACTATTTGATTAGGTGAGACACAAATAAAGCCATCAATGAACAAATGGTATGACTGGATCCTTACTAGATACAGGAAGCAATGTAAAAAAATTTAAGTATCCATGACTCAAAAAACTAGCAATCTTGTTACAGAATCATGATACAACCACATGAAAAGTTAAATAAGAGTTTTATAACATTCACATTAACAAATATCACATATCAAAATATCACATATCAATGCATAATTTTTTTAAACCAGAAGTTTTGAACCCTTCACACAATATTTTTTTTCTAATTTATGAAACATCTGGCTGCCAGAAGTTGGGACAAGTGATCTAAAAGAATAAGTGTAAGATTTAAAGCATTTGAGTTATGCCAAAAAAAAAAAAAAAAAAGTGCTCCACCTAGACAATGACATAGATATTTGGCTTACCTAAATGCATAAATTTGAAGACCCAGTAACTTTAACAACTGGAAAATGTTGTTTTGTACTTTTAGTCCTTCCGAAACCAAATAAAACATGTAATGCTATAAATATTTTGTGAAGAGTAAAACAGAAAAATAACTTAGCCTCTTAGAAAATTGATAGCTTATAGTTGGCCAGGTCCTCCTCATTAAAAATGACAATAATAATAATAATAATGTTATTTTCATAAAGCTTCCCATTTTCCTTATCCAGGGCCAAAAAAAAAAAAAAAAAGGAAAACATCATTAGTTGGAACCTTTAACTATTTCAGTTTTCCAGTTATGTTCCATCTGTTAAATGTTCCCAGTGGGTGCTCACAGTCCTGCTATCCCAGAGATGGGTGTGGTCAGCTCCTCATTTCAATCCCAGATTTCAGTCCCAGAGGAGAGAAGGTGGAGCTATGTTGTTTGCTTTATTCATGAATATTTAAACTGTACCACATCAGAAAAGAAAAAGACAAAGCCATAATAACTAAGTACTAATGAGTTAATAAGTAAAATATTAAAACTAAAATTATAAACCATATTAAGTGTAACAATAATATATCCAGTTTGCTTAATATAGCTAGTTTTAAACACAAATTCTAAAAGACGGGCGCCTGGGTGGCTCAGTGGGTTAAAGCCTCTGCCTTCGGCTCGGGTCATGATCCCAGGGTCCTGGGATCGAGCCCCACATCGGGCTCTCTGCTCAGCAGGGAGCCTGCTTCTTCCTCTTTCTCTCTCTGCCTGCCTCTCCGCCTACTTGTGATATCTCTCTCTGTCAAATAAATAAATAAATAAAATTAAAAAAAAAAAATTCTAAAAGACAAATGCTTACAGAAAAACAAAGTGTTCTCTGGAAATGAGCTGTTTCACAAAGTTTCAATACCTTTTCCTACTTGGGGAATAAGTTAATTCTAATTAACAAAGAAGTGGAATAACCAGAATTATATCACAATAAAATATTCATAATCTATTCTCAACAAAAACACAAACCATAAAATAATCTTATCTTGGAAGTTTAATTATGTATTCACAAAACTAATAAATTCAAGAAGTACATGCTACTTCTTATACTTTCCAAGCATGATAAGAGAGGTGGCTAAACTATAAAATTTAATTGCACTTATATCACATTAATTGATTTTAAAGTTATTTTAATTTCTAATAATTTTTTTCTATGATTAATCTTTTGCCTAGCATCTTAGAAGAAATATTTAAATGAATGTTAATTTGATTAGTCAATTCATTGGGAATCTGAATTTAGTTCAGCACCCCAAAGCAACTTAAACCTTTTGAAAAACTAGAGATCCTTTCAATCTTCTTATTTTGCATAATTCCAATTTACTTACTTCCTAAGCACATTTTGCTAGAACTCATAACTGTAGTGTTAATGAGTATAAAATATATGTGTGTATACATATATTTTTATATATGTATATGTATATATATATACACATATATATTTATATATGTGTGTGTATGTATGTATATATATATATATATATATATATATATATATAGCCAAATGAGAATTTGAACCTCTCATAAAGAAAAATATTGGCTTTTTCATGGTTTTTATTTGCAATGAGAATATTAAGAAAAAAAGTAAAGTCTTGATCTAGGCGTGATAAATGTTCCATCCAAATCTAATGCTTCTATATGAATTTTCAGTTAGAAAAATGTGACCCTGCTGTAGAAAACTAAAGGTAGGAAAAGATTTATAAGATGCCTTCTTGGCACACCACATTATGGATAACTCAGAATTTCTTAAAGTATTGTCTTACCTAGAATTCAGTGTATAGATATAGATATGATTCTTATTTATCTTTACACTTATAAAATTTGTAAGATTATATCTGTAACAAAAAAAAAATGCTTCAAGGAGACTATGACTCCAAACAAAAGGAAATTATTCTGTACTTCTAGTAACATTCTCAGCCCAAATTTAGAATATACACAGAAATCTCTGATATCTGAGTCATGATAAAAATGCATGTGTCTTCATTTCTGAAAGATCTTACATGTAGATTGCCTGATTATTCACATCATGAGACAACCTTCAGAGTGAAGAAAGGCAGAGATGAGAATGCAAAAGCCCAATGAGGTAAAAGAATAGAAGTGACAGCATGGATTACAAAGAAAGCTACCAAAAATATCTCTACAGCATATCAGTAAAAAGAATGAGAGATCATAAAAATACCTTACATATATAATGCTTTTCAGTTTGCTAACTGCTTTTACACATACTATATTATTTAAAGAAAAAATACAAAGTATACTGTGAGTTTCCAATGGCTTCATACACCTTCCAGTTCCTCAGCGTTAACTTCTTCAATATGAAGCTATCACTATCTTTAAAGGAAGCTTTAAGATCCACGAGAATAATATACTTTACATTTTCAAAATTCTGAAGGATAATGAAATATTGAATTGTATGACCTCTTTATTGTCAGAGTAATTCTCTTTTTATTAAGAAGACTTAACTGAAAATGTTCCCAAACCTATCCATATCTTTGCATTTATTGAGCATGGAAGAAGCTCCAAATCTTTGGTCTGCCTACCTACCCCAAAAAGGCATATGTGTCACTGTTACTTATTATTATTATTTATCATAATATCATTTCTAAGTCCAAAAGCAGGAATGCAAAATAATAACTGGTCAACCAAGTATCTTGACTCATTCCCCACACTGACCAAACTGGAAGTTGATATGCACTCCACAAAGGTGCTGATCCAGGGCATACATCTGACACCACATGTCTTCATTAAAAGCACAGAACTTTACAGCTGGAAATCTTGGAATTTCTCTGGTTCTGCTTTCTCATTTTCCAGCTGAAGCAATGAAGGCTTGGCTAAGCCAATACAGTAAAACAGGCAGCCTTGGGCCTAGACTTATTGGATCCTGAAGAATCTCCTAGACTGACCCAATTTCCAAAGATACCCACACATATTTGTTCACACATTTGGCCATGTTCTATGTTGGTACCCCATGTAGCTGTTTTACAGAACACTCATCAAATAGTCTTTCATCCCACAAATACCTTATTACCTCTGTCCCTGGACATTGCTAAGGATTTGCAGTGGTCAGCTGGGACACCTAAATTCCCAGGACCCAGTCTTTATGATTCTGGTCCTATGCTTTCAAGGGCATATATTCACTAACCAGGAGAAAAATGACAATCTTTCTGAAAAATTATTAAACTTGACCAAAAGATAAGAATCCACTTCTAAACTCTAACACCTTCCAGTACAGTGGCACCTCCCTCTTAATTAAAATGTGAGTTAATCAGCCACCAAGATAGAAATCTACTGTTCCACCCAAGTACTGAGCATAAAGCAAGACCATGAATAGAGATAAACATAAAAATCAGAGGGAACAAATGTTGTGATCAGAAGGTGGATAATTGCAGGGCCATGTGCCCACCCTATCACAGCTGTCCCCATGTCCCTGCCTAATAACAATAACAAGGCCATAACCCCTCCGTCAAACAGGCTACCAGAACCTAAGGAAGACAGGACCTGAGACACGAAATATCCACATCCGTTATCTTCTCAGAATTTTTAAATTTCACTTATAATATTAAAAAAAATCAAATGACAATTGCAGAATTTATTTAATTAGAGAAACTGTTGTTGATTTATCACTATACATTTTAAGAGACTTCTTGGCCTGTTAAGATATTCTTACAGAGGCCTGGTCAGAACAGAGTTCATCAGACAATTATCAGAAATTTCACTGAGTACCTATTAAATACTCAGCATAAAACATGTTTTTTGCTATTAAGAATGTAGGATCTTACTGAAATGGTAAGACTCATATATCAGAAACCATACAAGAGAAGTACAAAATTTGGAGTTTCAAACTAAGCACGGTAATAGGAATTTAGGGCAGGAAAATGGTAATATGTAATGAGGCTGGTCAATGAAGGTTATAGAGAGAAAAACCCCATTTATTCTGGGTCTTGAAGGATGGGCAGGATTTGGGCGACAAAGGACAGAAGAGTGCATTTTAGGCAGAGAAAAGAGACAACAAATGGCCAGCAATAGGTTTGAAAAATGGGGAGAGAAGAAAGATCAACCTGTTTCCAGTGTTCTTGTGAAGGAAGAGGGAAAGTGAGGTAATGACATTACCCAAGAGACTTAAATGTCACAATGAGTCCTGTGTCACAGCAGGCCCTAGAGCCAGTAACTTGGTAAATAGGATTGCCGAGTCAAATACAGGGTTCCCAGTTAGATGTGAATTTCAGATAAACAATATAATAATAGTGTAAGTATTATCCAAATATTACAGATTTATACTGAAAAAGTATTCACTGTCAATCTGAAATTTACATTTAACTGGGTATGCTGTATTTTTGGCAAAGATTGGCAACTCTGCTAGTAGAGGGATATTTTAGCAGCATTTAGTAGCAGTATTTAAGAGACACTTGTACTATCATCAGCAAAAAAGACAGGCATTCAGAGAACCTTCAAAATGAGTTGTCTTTCTTTTTAATTCTTTCTCCAAAATACATTCATGTTTACCAGAATTATGTCTTTTATCTGATTTCTTTCAAGCTAATTCTGTCCCCTCCCCTACCTCCTAGGAGACATTTGGCAATGTTGGGGAGACATTTTTGGTTTTAACTGTGGGAGTACTATAGGCATCTAGTGGGTAGAGGCCAGAGGATGCTGATAAACATTCTACAATGCACAGGACAGCCCCCACAACAAAGAATTCTCCAGCACACGTGTCAGGAACGCCAAGGTTGAGAAACCCTGCTTTAAGCTAAGATAAGAACAGAATCACATTCCTGGCTAAAGTCCCCTGGCTTTCACCCTCCTCGCAAACAGCTTACAGTGTTCTGCAAATCTGAAGTGCCAGAAACCCAGTACATTCCCATTATACAACATGTATTTTTTAATATTTATTTGGAAGAAGTACCACCTACACACACACACACACACACACACACACACACACACATGCTCTAGACTTTGCAACTTCAGCTAACTCACGTTTCACATTTTCCTTGAATTTTAAAGAGCTTAAAAATATGCAGGCAGATCAGCCAAAGAAAAAAATTGCTTTACATCAGTGAAAGCATTCCCACACTCCCCAGAGGCTCTGCCAAGATGGGCAGGCCTTGCTCTCCCAAGCCAAGCCTTTCACTAACTCCTTGCCTTTCTCTGATCTCAGGCTTTGCAACCAGAGCCTGTGCTTGTTTACCCTCCTGTTTTTCTCAGAAACATATTTGTTTTTTCAAATCCCAAAGGCTTCCTCCTCAGCGCTTGCTTGTAGGCCTTGCGGGTTTCTCCTCTAGCATCAAAATTATAAAAGTTAAATTCCTCATTGGTCCCTTGGTGTACGTTACCCATTATCACAGAACAGAAGGAAGGAAACCGCAGTTAAAGATTATTTTGATGCTTTCATTATCACATGTATTCGCCCAGAGGAATAATTAAACTCAGAACTTCAAGTTAGAAACAAAGTTCTGGGGAAAATTTCCTTCGAACTGGTTTATACCCATAGTCAGTTTGGAACTTTTGTTTTCTTATACTGTAATAACGGACCAGTGGAAGATTAGAAGAGGCAGCCCCCACCTCCCATGACACTGGCTTGCAATGAGGACCATGAGCACAGCCATGAGACAGGGGCTTCCTGATCACATGTTACCTGGGAAGGCAGGTCAGTGGAAAAGAACACCTTCGCCTTATTCATCTTAGCAGCCTCCTGGAGCTCAGAGCCTGGGAAACATTACACTAGTTGGTCTTTTGTCTCTTGGGCTTTGAGTTAGATGTGACATTTTAGACTCTCTCTGTCTTTTGCTCTATGACCAAGGCCTCTTTTTAAGAAAACAGGTGACAAAAGAGAACATGCATAAGACATGGTAGGAAACTCATATCTAAGGATTAATAAAGGCTGGCCATGTTTGGCCTTGACTGAAAGCAAAGTTTTCTCTGAGGCTGATTTATATTTAGCTTCCTTCTGTTCTTTACAATTGGTAAAACCAGCTCCAGCAACACTTCTTTTGAAGTATTCGAAGGCCACAAGGAGAAGTGAAAAAGAGCACAGAATTTAAAGCAAGAAGAACCTAGCTCAAGTCAGCCACTTATGGGGCTGCATGCCCTTGGGAAAGTTCTTTTATCCTCTCTGAGTTTCAGTTCTTTTATCCGTAAAATGGGGATAAAAATATCTAGCTCTTATCAAGAGCTCTTTGTAAAGTCTAAGGTTTTATGTAAATGTTAGTTCTTATTTTGAACCCATTGAGCAAGGATGTAAGATGTCCCTCAAATGACAGGTTGTAAAGAAAGTGTCTTTAATTGGAGTTTCAAGATGTGGATCACACTTTCTGATGTGCTATTGCTTCTGCGGATCTTTCGTCAGCTGTCTTAGTCCCTTTTTACAGAAATGTACAAGGGAAAGGAGTTACCACTCTAACATTTTAGCAAATACAGGAATTATCTCTCTTTTACCATTCCTGGCTGGGGTCAGTCACCCAGCTTGGTTGGAACATTCCCACTGAGCATGCTGCCCCACGTGGCATTCCATTCTGCGAGAAAATTCTATGCTGATGAAATGTGGACAGATAGTGTTAGAAAGATAAATGAGTAACATTTGTGAAAGTATTTGAACTCTTCAAAAGAAAAGACCCACACTGATTCCAGGGATTTTTGTTATGATCATTGGAATTTAAAATATGGTATTTTGGTCAATTAATGTCTGTTCTGATTTTTTTTTTTTTGTCTCTTGGCCTCAGAGGGGCAGAGAGAAAGGGTCCACAGACTTCATTTTTAAAAAAATTAATGGAAATAAGTAAAACGCACAGCAGAAGTCATTGTGTAAATGTGGCAACCCATCAACCATCACTACATGGTACTATGCCCTCCCCACAAACATCCCCTATCTCCACTCACATATGTCACAGCCTTTACAGGGCTCAGTGTCCTGCACACGCACCCAAATCGGGCTCATCTGTAATGCCCCAGCCCTAGGATAAGACTCAATCAACCAACCATGTGCTAGATGCTACACAATCTGTTGAGAATATAAAATAAATAGCCAAGAATCCCTTCCTATAAGGACCTCACCTGGGAGGTGATGCAAAATAGATGCAAAAACAACTCATTATACAACACAGTGACAGGAACTCTGATAGTGGTATTAGCCTTCACAAAGGAGGGGGAATCGTTGCTCCCTAAGAGATTCAGGGGCAGCTTCACTAACAAGATGACACTAAAACTGAATGTGGACAAACAACAGTAGTTCTCCAAGTGAACAAAGATGAGAAGAGGATTCCAACAAAGGGAGAAGGATATCCAAAGTGAGGGAGGTAAGGAGAGTCAAGAAGAAGTGTATGGGGAAGAAGTTCAGGGAAACCTAGCTCCAAAGGAACACGGAGTGCACAGCAAGTGACGCAGACTGAAAGAGAAAGGAGGGGCTACCTCACACCCTTTAGGCTAAGAAAGGAAGTTGGGACTTCAAGAGGTAAGAAAGCCACTGAAAGATGTGGTGATGAAATGACACTCAGAAGATGAGTGATGAGGTAGACATCAAGAGGACAGAGCAACTGAGAACAAGGAAAGCAAAGGCAGACACAAACTAAATGTTCCTGCAATGTGCACCAGTGACAGCAACATGTTAACATCCTTTTTAAACTAATATCAATCTTAAATATTTCGGTCAGTGCCAAAGGCAGAACAACTTCTTCCAGAAGATGCCTAAGAAGTCTTAGAAAACACGTAATTCTCACTTTGAGGAAAGGCAAACTGAACATTTTTGTGTGGTCCTAACAGTAGTTATGACTAAAATGATAAATTGGTAAGTCAAATGAGGTAACAGATCACAAGTAGGCCCCTTCAGTTTTGTCATATAACTCATATATTACATCATATCAATAAACATAGTAAGAGACTTGAAGTTTTTTGAAGTTGAAACTTGAAGTTAATGGATAACTTCAATGATCTTATTTTAAATCTTCTCTAGTCTTCATAACTTCATGTTTAGAACTAATCCTACAGAATCACACTACTTTTTTCTCAGCTTTATTGAGCTATAATTGACTTAAAACACTGTGTGAGTTTAAGGGGTACAATGTGATGAGATGATGCACACAGATATAGGGAAATGTTCACCACATTAGTAACATGTCCTTTATCTCACGTAACTATCATTTTGTTGTTGTTGCTGTTTTGTTGTTTTGTAATGGTGACAACATTAAAGCTCTACTCTCAAAGCAACCTTCAAGTATATAGTACAGTACTGCTAATCATAGTCATAACGCTTTACCTTCGGTCCCCAGAACTTATTAGAATTGTATTTCTAACTAGAAGTAATAATTCAAGACTTAAATGGGGAGGGGGGAAACCAGAACAGATGAAAAGCCTCAGAATGGTAACTAGCAAAGGAATCAGAGTTCTTTAGAATTAGAGGTTCTGCCTTACAGAAAAATAACTACAGGTGTCCTCAGATGAATGGCAAGTTAAAGAAATTGTAGAACAGTAGAAAATGTACTATTTACTTACCAAAAATATTAGCACCTCACCACATTTCACATTTCCACATGATGATTTTATATCTATTCTGAGCACTGTGCAACTGTTAATTATTCTCATTTCAATCAGAAATAGGCCCTATACTAAAGGGTAAAGAGAAGACTTAGCTCTAGTGTGTTGGTTAGAACAGGATTAAACAACAGGAACTATACATTTAGATCACAACAGTAAAGATCCTATGCAGTAAAAGAAAACATGTATTAGTTTACCAGATTGGAAAAAAGGGAAGTAAAACCCTAAAATTTTCAAGTTAGTGTTTCAAAGCTCTGAGAATAAATTAATTCCAAGAAACAGATTACACCATTTCAGTGGACCAGACCAGAAAATCATGAATTATGTTTTATAATTCTTTTTAAATTTTCTAATTTATCACTTAGTTGGTGCAGCACTAACAATTTGGGAGCTGGAACTTTGAAATTTTATAGACATGCCCTTGTCAATCTGACATAGGACACTACTAAACTGGTTTTCATATTATAACAAGGACTAAGGGAAGCTGCTACTTTGTAAAACGAGGAGTATTTTGATTTCATCACCAATCTCACTGCTTTCCAAGCATATGTACAAGACATAATTATGATGCCAAAATATGAAATATAGCTAGTTTCATAACCAAAATGAATTATGGCTAATTATCCTGTAGTAAACAATAAGATTTTCAAATCTGTATTCCCAAGACAGCCAAGTCAGGCCTTACTTTTTGAGTGATTTCATTTAAATATGCAGTATGTCAGTGGATGCTGGGAAGTTTACAGCACAGGGAGGCTGGGGGCACAGAGCCCTTGCCCTTGAAGAGTTGGGGGGCACTGAGGCAGAAAAGCAATGGGTCTTTTGAGAAAATGAAGCCACTTCTTAAAAAACAAAAATACGCATAAGCTAATACTTGCTTTTTTTTAAATTCTGGAATTCAAATGTTCTTCATTTTGAAATAGAGTAGATGTTGTCTAATTCTTCAGTCTAAAAATCTCCCAAGATGGAACCACCCTGATCCCTGGAACTGCCAATGTTCCAGTGTTGGCAGTGAACACTGTATTAAGTATTCCATCATTCATATGTGTAATTTTTAATGCTCCTGCCCCAGCTCATATAATTCTATCCTGTCCTGGCTTTATAACTTGCCACATTTCCAGGTAGTTTATGTTTTGTTTTGTTGGGGGTTATTTTGTATGTGTTTGATTTTTGTTTACCTGTATTAGGTAGACAACCTCTTTGTACAACCACAAAGACCTTCTTGTCTCCTGCTTTTCTCTTACAAGCTCCAGAGACAATATAGATTTGCCAAACTAATCCTTACACATAACCTAATTCTTTTTTTTTATTAGATTTTTATTTATTTATTTGACAGAGAGAGAGATCACAAGTAGGCAGAGAGGCAGGCAGAGAGAGAGGAGGAAGCAGGCTCCCTACCAAGCAGAGAGCCCGATGCGGGGCTCGATCCCAGGACCCCGGGATCATGACCTGAGCCAAAGGCAGAGGCTTCAACCCACTGAGCCACCCAGGCGCCCCAACACATAACCTAATTCTTAATAAACACTGACATTTTACTAAATCAATGAATGTGATATCTGAGACAGTTACAGATTGCTATAGTCTCATTTCTCTAGCCTAAACTAAGGTTTAAAAAAACAAAATGTTTAACAAGCCTAAGGAAGAATACCTGGGAAAAAAGACACACTAAGTTCTATGTAAATAAAAAAGAAAAGAAAGTCGGGGCACCGGGGTAGCTCAGTGGGTTAAAGCCTCTGCCTTCAGCTCAGGTCATAATCCCAGGGTTCTGGGATCCAGCACCTCCCCCACCCCCCTACCCACACTGGGCTCTCGGCTCAGCGGGGAGCCTGCTTCCCTTCCTCTCTGACTGCCTCTCTACCTGCTTGGAATGTCTGTCAAATAAATAAATAAAATCTTTAAAAAAAAAAAAAAGAAAGTAAAAGACTGTCCTCTGACTAAAACAGAAGTTACTGCTAGGACCCATACTTTACTGCAACAATTATTTACAATGAATTTTTAAAGACCTAATACTCAAATAAGAGGGTAATATGCTAATGATCTTCAGAGTTCCAACAAATAGTTCTCCAGTCCTCGCCAAGTGGTAAGCCTTGGCGAGAGCCCTGAAGACATGGAGATAAAAGACAGAAAAAGTCACTGAAAACTCAGAGGCCAGTAAATGGTATTGCCACAATATGACACACATTCAAAGGGAAGCTCAGAGTGAGTGCCTGGAGAGGACATTAGGGAAGACATATTTTCACAAGAATTACTCGGATCATATAATCAGCTTAGCAAGAAAAATTGGATGGACACTGAGCAGGATTAAAACTAACTCAAATTGTGTCTTATACTTCTTCAATGTCTTAAAAATAATGTACAGATGTTTATCTGTTTGTCAGTGTGTGCTTTTATTTATTTACTCATGAACTGCTGCTGGTTCTTTTGCAGAATGCCCTGGCTAAAGCCACCATAAAAGAACTTGCCACCCTGCATGGCACCAAGTACACATATGGCCCAGGAGCTACAACAATCTGTGAGTCTTGGCTTCAGAACTATGCAAAGAGACCACATGCCTAAAAAGGCAACAAATGGTTCCCAGACCCTTTCCTTTCAGAACATTTAAAGCATGTGGCTTTTGCCTGACAGTGAATTTTTTATACATGTCATCAGTTTTCTGTTCAGAAAAAGTATCCCCTCCAACTCAAGAAAACAGTTGCGCCCAGTAAACATCCATCAAGCAGCCACTGCTATGTGCCAGGTGCTCACTAGGTGCTAGGAAAGAAAGGAAAGGAGGATGGAGGGAAGGCAAGAGAAAAGGAGAAAGGGAAGGTTGGGGAACTAGCACAGTCTTCAAAAAATCTACAGTAGGGCAGCAGGAAAACTAAATATAGGGTGCTAGATGTTATGACAGAGGATGCACAAGGAAAGAGCATACTCCAGCACCAACCAGCCCATTCCACAGCATCAGGGATGACTGTCCAGGATAATGACACAGCCGCTTTACCTGGAAGGACAATTGCTGAAGAAAGTATAAGAAGGAGTGTTTTCCTGACTAAACAGATTGCAGACGTAAGGGCTGATTCAGGCTCAAGCCACTTTCCAGTGGTAGATGTCAGCCCCTCTGACCAGTCACTCAGTGTGTTGGAGCAAGTGGCAAGAGACACACAGCAAGAGAGTTAGAGAGGGGCTAGACCCCAGATTTCACTTAGATGCTGCAGAGTTTAAATTTCACTGGGAAGGCACATCCTGCAGGCCCCGTTTTAAATTTCTACTTATATTTTCCTTTGCCTTTGCATGATTTCTTTTTGCCCCAGATCTGAAAGGACTAGAAATACAAGGGAGAAGACCCAGTCCTGTCATCACAGGGCCCTCCATGCAGCTGGAGAGGCTCCAGTCCTGAGTTCTGTTTCGTTTTGTTTTATGTAAAATACAGTTTTCTATAGTCTTATCCTTTTTTAACCTGCTCTGAATCATACGGGGTACAGTGTTTTCCAAAGGGGGTTCTAACAGAAGTAGCCCATCTATTCATATACTGTGAACTTCTTATATATTTTATGCCGAGTAGTTCAGTGAGGGTTCTTTTCTCATACTGTAAACGCTTGAAGGGCATTAAGTCACGTCTTTCCTTTATGCTGGCATCTCCAAAGGAGAGCCCATGGCCTGTACGGCTGTTGGCTGAATAAAGAGATGAAAGAATGAATTAATGAATGAACGAACAAATGACCTAGTGACTGAAGAGATACAAAATCTACAAGGCAGTGACTTGGTAACTGCTACCAAATGAAGAACTGAACCTCGGCCTAATGCTAACCTCGGCCAGACCATCTGCTAGGCCCTGAGGAAACACAAACAAAGGCCCAGCCTTGCCCTCAAGATGCTCTGATTTCATCAGTCAGCACTGTTTCCTTGAGGTTTGGAGCCCTCTCCTATCATCAGTCATCATGTGGCTCTCCATATTTTCCTAGGAAACAAACATTCTTTCCTAAGAAATTATCTCTATTTTGTAAACAAATTATATATGATATAGTTTACCAAAGCATACAAGCACAGTGAGAAGTTTATATTTTATTATAAATTACATACTTCCTGGGATATGAAATACATCATTCGCACTAATTAGGCTTAGAGGTTAAGATTGGACTGATTTTTTAAAACAGCCCCCCGTATCTTTTATAATCCAGTTTTCCAGAAAATTGGCCTACCTATAATATTTTACCCAGTGAAACAGTTTTAACTATAAAAGAAAGCTGGTTTTCTTCTTTTTTTTTTTTTAATTTCCTTCCTGGATTTAAAGTTTTTTGGGGTTTGTTTTTTTCTGCTCTTTGCATATTTCAGATCCTGCTGCTGGGGGCTCTGATGACTGGGCTTATGACCAAGGTATCAAATATTCCTTTACCTTTGAACTCCGGGACAAAGGCAGATATGGCTTTGCCCTCCCTGAATCCCAGATTCGGCCAACCTGTGAGGAGACGATGCTGGCCATCAAGTACCTTGCCAGATATGTCCTGGGACATCTGTACTAGCAGAGAATAATGACAGCCTTATTTCAAAGTGCTCACTCTTTGTCTCTTTCCTATCCTGAATTCTTATTTTTGTCTGCCTGGATATTTTCTAGATCCCAATCTTTCTTTTAAGCCTCTAGTCTATTAAACTACTTGGATCTTTTAATACTGATCATAATAAAAAGGAATCATTATAATTAGAAACCTGACAGACTGTCTACTTCTTTGGGGAAAAAAAATGATGTGAACCAGTGACTAAGCAAGCCATCGACAGGTAATGATGTGGATCAACTATATAGGAGTTAAAGTCCTCAGGGTATTTGCCAACACTGGCAGAGTCTAGAGATGTATGGTTATAACGGGGGCTAATGAGGGAAAAGATATATACAGGGAAATTCAGGGGAAAAGACCCCATTTTGCTTTAACTTTCTTCTCAGCTTATTTATTTTATGAACTGTCCACTACATGTCAAACACTTTGTTAAGCAATTAGAGACAGAACAATGAAAAAGAAAGACCGTTCTTGCCTTCAATGAACATTCGGGAAGACAGACATGAAATAAATAATTAGATATTTCACAAATTTTTTAGTAATTCATGATTTAATTTACATTAAGCAAGTAAGTGCTAGACAAATTACATAAAAAGAACGTATACTCGGTCTACCTCCCTGATGTGGAAGAGAAGGCTCTCTCAGAGAATCCTGGAACCTGAAGAAAGAATCACAATAATCTGGATGAAGAGAGTGCCCCTTCCAAGCCCTGTGAAGATGCAGAAACCTTAGGAAGAAAGCCAGAGGGACGAAGGGCATGTACTGGGGCTGAGGAGGGAAGGAGGGACTATTAAGCAAAGCTTAGAGCTTAAGGGTTTAGAACATTGGTCTAAGAATAATGGGAAGCCATGGAAAACATTCAGTTGCAAATGACATGATCAGAGTTTTTAAAACATCAACCAGCTAAGGTGGAAAGCAGACAGACGTAAAACAAGAGGGTGTCAGAAGGGTGTTAACAAGGAGATTTGTTAAGGAGGGTGATACAAAGCAGATGGGAGGTAAAACAAGAGGGTGTTTGATCTTAAACAAAAGAGGCAAAAATTACTCCATGACTTGAAGTTTCCCAGAATTAGAATTAAACACGCTAATGTCAGACAGTATTATGCAAAGTTCAAATTTTAAAATATACTAATAGGTATTTAGTTGCAGTTCAGGAGTATCTCTTAACTTAAAATCTATTTTACTATTCTATTTACTTTAAAATATGAACTCGTTTTCTATGTGGATCCAAGGAAAACAGGATTCCATATCGAGCAAAACATGTTAAAATATCTATGATAGTGTTCTATTCAAAAGAAGAAATACTTTGTGATAAAAAAATAAAATGAAATGAAAAACAACAACAAAAGAATCCTTTGAAGCCACAGTAGTTCAGAAGCTGTCAAGCCAAAGAATGATTAATTGCACTAATTGTCCACTAGATGGTAGCAGTGCAGCTGCTACAAATTGTCAAACAAATTGACAAAATTTAGTACATTTAAATAGATACACAGACTTAAGTGCAAAAAAAGATACTTAAGTGCAAAAAAAGATACTTAAGTGCAAAAAAAAAAGAAAAAGAAAAAGAAACTCCCATGAATTCTCAAGCAGTACTGATCACAACAGAAAAAAACAGATGTAATTTAGTTAAATTATCTTTTCCTGTGTTATTTAAATTTATATCCATGTTGGGAATTGGAGAGCTAACTCAACCAGAGTTACCTGAGTGAAGTTATCTTGCTGGATGTATATCATTCAATCCATAGATAGTTCCACAAGACACTCCCATATTCCACCTCTAGCAGATAACATTGACCTCTAAGAAATGTTGTGTGTGACCCAAAGTTCAAAAGTCGTGTGTGTCAACCATAAAGAACTATGTCTCTAAATTGAGCACTTTAAATTAGAAATTAGAAATGTTCAAAAATTCCAAGGAATTTTTTTTTTTAAAGGTAAGGACCAGGAAAGTAAGTATGTAAATATTCTCATTTAAAATCCCTTGTATCCAAGATTTCTTGCACCAGAAAAATTTTTGCTGTATCTCTGGCCGACTGAAAGTCAACAGCTAGCTGGTTAGGAGTGCCACTTGCCTGAGCTAAACTGAGTTAAAACAAAAAGACACGTCTGCTTTAGTCCTTCCCAGTGCAGTAATACCATATGACCTCCTACAGGTGGACCAGGGACTGCAAAGGGTTCCTACCCAGCCCTGCCCACCCAAGAGCCTCTGACTGTAAGAGCACCTCCCTTTAACTCCCTCCTTTAAATTATCCCCACATTGAGATCCCAGGACAGGCTCTGAGCCTTTCCTCAGTCCCAAGCCCTTACCTCCCCAAACGGTAATTAGCCAACAGCACAGAAATGGCTCCCTGAATTTTTCCTATCTCAAACAGTGTTGCTATAACATAGCAAGACTGGTTTTCCAGTCTGGAATATGGGAGTAGATTCTTCACATTTAGAATAACATCCCATGTATTCACCTGTTTTTGCTAGCTAAACTATATGAATTGCTCAAAGAAAATTTCAGGCACAGAGGAAAAACAGAAGGAACCATGACAGCTAATGAGGTTATTTGGGGGCCAAATGGGGTCTTGATGATCCTCTTAGGTCATCTCATTTGAGCAGATAGTCACTTCCCCCCCGCTCTAGCCAGCTCTGACACTGCCTGAACCACACACCCACAACTCTGTCAGAAATGCCAACTTTCCTTCAAATAATGAAGACAAATTTCCTTCAGCATTTTGCAGGGCAGCTTCATTTCAATGTTAAGAATCCAGTATCCACAACTAAAGGCCACAAATTTTTCTTTCAACATACCCTTTCTGAGATATCTAAAGGTATTTCAGAAGCTTACTGGATTTGATTTGAAGATGAAGAAGTATCTGAAAGAGTCTAGTAAAATCACAAGAGAATTTTCATTTTCTAGGATATCTCTTTTACAGTGATAATGTTTAAAAATATGCATAAAAATATAACTTCAAAAATAAAGCAGTAGTTTATTTTTCTTAAGATTTTATTTATTTATTTGAGAGAGAGAAAGTGAGAGAGAGAGACAGCATGAGCAGAAGGGGAGGGGCAGAGGGAGAGAGAAGCAGGCTCCACAGAGAGCAGGGAACCCAATGTGGTGCTTGATCCCAGGACCCTGAGATCATGAACTTAGCCAAAGGCAGACACCCAACCAGCTGAGCCGCCCAGATGCCCCTAAAGCAAGTATTTTAAACTGTGGCTAGATATATACTACTACAAAAATCCTAGGAGTACAGAGATCCAGAAGGATGGAAAATTATTGTTGAGTGAGCCATTCAACTTTAAATTTCTTTTTAAAGAGATGAATTTGACCTATGAAACGTCACATCACCTTACAAAGTCAATCCTAAAATATGTTGTCCAATAGCTATTATCCTATTCTATACAACGCCAAGATCTTTTAAAAATTTTTGATGCAATAATATAAGATTATTCAGAATTATAACTACCAAGAAATCACTTGTTCTGAGGAAAAGCTCCAGAATACTCTTGAAATCTATTGTATCTGTTCTGCAAAGGCTAAGTAAACTGGGGAGTAGTGGGAAGTCTTAAAAGCATCACATGCCAATATCCTGTTCTAGAAACAGGGAACTGAAATACGTACAGATATTAAGTCCAAGATTATTTAAAATCAGAGTCTTATCCTGAGAGATACCAGAATCCTTCACACATTTACATAGATCCCCAAATAAAACAGAAGTGTCCTTCATACTTGACCTGAAAAACAGATATTCAAGCCTTCTCCACAGTTTTAATACTAGTCGTAGAGGAAAAGGCTTTAAGAAAACTTAAAAGAATGTTAGAATCAAAGGTGATTTCTATTTTCTTCTTTCAAATTTTCTGTTTCTGCTAAATTATTTCTAGTAGGCATTCATTACTTGAAGAATCAGAAAATAAAATTCTAAAAAGAAAAGCCCTAACAAAAAATTTTTCCTGAAGTAGTCCACATTAAAACAAATACAGAAAGATATTTCACCCCTAAAGGAAACAGCCACCGCTTTATTTATTTCTTCATCAGACAAAGAGAGAGAAAGAATGGGTGCATGAGGGGGGAAGAGCTACATGTAACTACACTACTTCTCCAAGAGGGAGAAGCAGACTTCACACTATGCAGGGAGTGGGATGCTGTGTTCGATTCCAGGACTCTGGGATCATGACGTGAGTGGAAGGCAGACGCTTAACCTACTAAGACACCCAGGCACCCCTGCAGCCACGACTTCAATCTACTACATGATACATGCTGATACCCCAGCTGACAGTAGTCAACTATAAGTCTGTTCACAGAACCTCGCAACCTTAACAAGTGCTTAGAGGGCACAAGCATATGTTTTAGCACCTACCATCCACCAAGTCCTTCACATATGCTATCTCATTTAGCCGTCCCACCACTTGACAGAGTCCAATTTGCATCTCCATTTTACAGATGAGGAAACAAAGGCCCACAATGACTAAGCAGCTCGCTCAGGGTGAAGGAGCCACTCTAAGGTTATGTGTTTCTAACTGTAACGTCAAGCTCTTCCTTTTCCTCTGTACCCCTACTAAATACATCCTCAGAAGCAACAAAGCAAATATTTGCTTTGGGTATTTCTAGTGCTGATGAGTTTGTCCACTGTCAAAAATGTGAAGGCATTTGTAAAACCCACATCTCCCTTACCTTCAAGGTTGGGGCAAAGAGAGCCCTTTGGGGATATGTTCTAATCCACACCTATCAGAGAGAGAGGAATGAAGCTATTGCTGCTGTACATGCAACATGGGCATCTCCCCCAACACTATTATTTTGATAATAAAACTATATAACCATGACTCTGCGAAGTTTCCTATAGGACGATCTATATCCATTTGTCAATGTGAAGAAGTAGCTTTTAAAAGGAAAGTCTAGTAAGTTATCCGATTAGCTAAATTTACTCACTCCGTTAGATTACCTTAATTCTACTGAGCAGAGGTGATGACTTCTCCCAAATAACCCATGTTCAAAGTTAAAGATCCCTCAAGAGACTATTTAGAATGGTCTATAAATGACTTTCACTAATTCAACTTTCTGAAAGCATTTATTGAACCCTGCATCCAGACCCTAAAGAGAGCAGCCAAGGAACAAACACTTGAGCAACCATATAATGGTGCCTTCTAGGAGTCCTCAAGTTGCTTTAGATACAGGGATTATCTCTGAGAACAGAGGGAGGAGAAGGAGCAAGGAGTGGGGATGTGATTGCTTTAGCTCTTTCTGTAACAGTTACTTCTTCACAGAGAGGTACGGAAAAAATATGGCAAGAGTACAAAATACAGATAGTGAACACATCAATATTTTTGAGATTATAGTATTTTTAGTATATTCAAAATATTTTATAACTTACCAAGTTACAATGTAGCTTCAAAAACATATTTTATGTTATTAAGGACCACCCACCAAGGTTCTGAAGCCAGATACCCAAATTCATCTCAGGTTCCAAGTGCAAATTTGAAGTGATTTTTTTCCATCACAGAAAAGCTGCATTTCAGAACAAAGAACTGGGCTCAAATCTCAACTCTGTGAACATACTAGCTCTGCTATCTTGGACAAGTTATTTCCTAAAAAATGAATTTGCCTGCCACCTGTAATATGGGTATTCCCAATTCCAAAAGGGTAGCGTGACGTTGCATCTGCCACAAAATGGGCATTTGGTGTTAGTGTTGCCATCCTACCCCTCCCTCCCCAATTAGAAAAACATTTCATCCACCAGAACCCTAAGAGGAAATCAGCTGCTCCTCCAGATAAGACCTGAGGCATAAAACTGGTAGAGGATCTTGGGGCAGTCAAAGAAGAACCATGCGGTTCATCCTGCCTTTGGGTTTGATCGCTACCACCCTAGCAATTGCTCCTGTCCGCTTTGACAGGTAAACCTAACTGCCCTGCATTCCAGTCTCTACACAGGAAGAGGATAAAGGAATGCTTCTTTACAGTTCACATGTTTCATCTTTTTACATTCTTAAAGGGAGAAGGTGCTCCGCGTGAAGCCCCAGGATGAAAAACAAGCAAATATCATAAAGGACTTGGCCAAAACCAACCAGGTAAAGCATTTAGAGGGTTGTTTTATCTTTTCTTCCTGTTTTCTAAAAGCTGCCTCTTTTGTATTTTATTTTTAATGCATGCAGAGCTTCCAAAGGCAAAGAAAGGGAAAGTGGCAAAAGGTACTTAGATAATTCAGCCAATCACCACTATAGTGCTTTCCTTGTTTTTGTTTATTTTTTCCCCAAATTACCAATCCTGTTTTCCCTCCCAAAAGCTTTGCAAACAACAGCTTTTTCTAGGTGAAACTGTGAAATAAGGAGGCAGGCATTCTTGACCTCTTTCCCCCTCCCTGCTAGTCCCTTGCTCCATTCTCCTCTCTCCCACTCTGATATCCACCAGTGGCATAGTTTCTCTTAAAATTATGTAACATCAAGGTATTGGTTAACTGGTAACATCAAAGTAATGGTTTATAATACCAAGATGTAACCGTTCCCAAAAGTAGACCCATTTTAAAAGGAAACTCTTAAAGTTTGATCATTCTTTTAAAATCCAGTGAGCTAACATAATCATTTTATCATTTATTCAGAGGCTCCCATATACAAAGCACACAGCGCAAGTCACCTTCTATGTATCATTTCAAACTCTCCAACAGATTTTGGGTCAGTGGCATAATTAAACCCACTTAAAACAAAAGAACTGAAATTCAAAGACAGTAAATTAAATGACCAAGATAACATGGCAGACTTAAATCCAGAACTGAATCTGAGATTTATTCTAGTCACAGCCCCCTCATCACCACATCAAACTAATCAAAAGTTCTGCTCTTCTAATTTCCCAAATGTTTTTCAAATCCATACTTTTCTTTTCATTCCCTCCTTGTCACTGCCAAATTTATGTCTGCCCCACCTTTTAACTGGACTATTTCAATAGCCCCTTATCCAGGGTTCAGGTTCTAGTACTGCTCCTAAAAAGCCATGTCTGCACTACAGCCTGACTGCTCTAAAGCTTGATCATTGTATTCCTCCATTTGAAGATTTTTAATGAGAGGCAGCCTGGTATGGAAAGAGCACGGTCTTCAAAATTTCAAGTACTAGCTCTACACAAGTTCTGTGGCCTTAGGCAAGTTACTTAATTAACTTCTCTCAATCTGTTTCCGCCTCTGTAAAGTTAGGGTAATAATCATAACTACTTCTTAAGATTGTTATAAAGACTAAGTAAGCTAATAATCTGGTGACGCTAAGAAGGACACCTGGTCATAATAAGCACTATAGAAGCACTTTCTATTGTTATTTGTGTGACATTTGAAATCCTTCATGATCTGCCAAACTGCGTATCTCTACAGTCTCCCACTCCTCCACCCTCTTTCTCACTGTTCAAGCTCCATGAGCACCAAAACTCCTTTCAATCATACTACATCTCTCATGTGTCCAATTTATGCTGTAGGCTTCTCATCAAAATAAACTAATAAATACTTGTTGGTTCAGAGCAGCCTCATATTAGGGTGTAACAGACTGACCTAGAGGTAGAGTGGGATTCAACTACAAAATACTCAGGTGGACTTAGACATGTCTACAAGCTTGGAATGGTGGGTAGGAATTGAGCATTTCCTTCACATTTCCCAAGTTGGGGAATTGTATTTCATTTGATTTCATGATGGAGTAGGATTTTGAAGAACAACAAGAATTGGAATCTTCGAAAAGTTATTTTAAGCTGAATGCTATCCTTTTGGACCAATTCACCAAATTTCTGAAATTCTCAGCTAGAGGAAGAAAAAGAAAAGGGAATCAGCAGCTGTTAAATGTCTGCAGGTCCCAGAGTTCACATCCATTTCATAATCTTTACAGAGGACTCCAAATGGAGTCCTCTTAACCCTATTCCTTTACAAAAAAGGACTGAAACTCAAGGAGTTTTAGTATTGCCCAAGGACATATGGATAGAAAAATAACAGAGCTGGAGATTAAGATGCCTTCTGTTGGACACAAACCTTGCAGGAATTCCAGAGTTTACAGGGGCAACTGGTTTTGAGGCCTGATTCAGGGGCAGGGTTAAGGGAGGCATATTTTAATCTATATTCCCAATTAGAGACAGATTCTATGGTTAAATAAACTGTGAAACAACCCCACTCAACCCCAAGATGGTAGAAGCAAACAGATTAAGCAAAAACTACTCTTTTTGTTGCACTTATAGATACTATCTATATCCTGAAAAAGTAATCAGTGCAAATGATCAGTACAATCTCTCCCACTCCGATATTCAATAGTGTATTTGCACACTCTCTTAAGCTTACTAAGAGAAGGGCCCATACCTTAGCCCAGATTCCTTTTGTAGTGTATGACACATGCATTTCTTAAAAAATATGTGTTGGGTGAACAAATTACTGTGACTAACGTTGAACTCTTCTATACAGCTTGACTTCTGGTATCCAGATGCTATCCACCACGTAGCTGCTAACATGACAATAGACTTCCGAGTTAGTGAAAAGGAATCCCACTCCATCCAGTCTGCCTTGGATCAAAATAAAATGCACTATGAGTAAGTCCTATGAAATATTCAAATGTGTTAGACACTCAAAGTTCAGAGTATCTTGAAATTGAGAAGGAAGTACTATTTTTTTAATTGGGCCAAAAAAATGAAAGCTCTATGAGATAAAAATTTACAGTTACTTCTGAACATACTATTGAGGCCTGCTTACAGAGGTGATGAGATCAAACGTGGCCACTCAACTTCCATCTTTTTTTGCTTTGATCTGCAAGAAGGGCAATTATCTATGTCTGCCTTCTCCAAAATTCAGCTCCTACCTAGGACATTGTGCATCTGTGCAGGCATGAATGGTTTAGCCACACTCATTGCCTCTGAAAGGTAATCAACACAGAGCTCAAGCACTACTGGTGACCACCAGCACCAATTCTTGAGAATTTTAATTCTCCTGCTACATAAAAAGAGACCCAAATAACTGAGTCAGAGATATGGGAATATAAGATATATAATAAATAATTCTTTATGAAAGAAATTCTACCTCAGAGAAAGCAAAAGCAATGCAACAGAGTAAGATTTAAATCCAACAGGAGTGAATTCTAAATCACTAAAGATGCAGAAATGAGTCATTGTGCTCCCATAGAGAAATGAGGGAAAATTAGAATTCATTGACCTCCAACCATTGGCCATGCACAGTCTGGGCCCTGGGGCACTGAACAAGGGAGCCCAGTGATGAATTTCACAAATTCACACATACATAGAAAACAAAATGTGTTTGATGGGCTGAGGGGTCCTGTTTTAACTCTACCAGCCCTTGTCATCCCAGTAATTCCCTTCACTGAGACCCTCACCATTCAAACCACTAAGCATTACCTCTTTCTTTTTGACTTGCTATTTCATGCCTCTGCTACCCAACATGGAGCTGTAACTAAAGAAACCTTCTTATTCTGGCTGAAACATATCATGTTATTTCGCAGAGCAGGATTTACTGCTGCTTACCACAACTTGCTTGTGTTCTTATTGCCACAATACCCTTAATAAATACAAACTCTATTGAAATTAAGGAAAGACAAATATAAGACAAGTAAACAAAATTCTTGTTCGGCTTAATGGCTTAAAAAGTAGCAGGCTTTATTTGTGATTTTTGTTAACGACTGTCTTTGTTTTTCCTGTTGTTTCAAGAGGTTAGTGAAACAAATGTAGAAATTAATAATTGAGGAGCACATATTCAGAATTAATTTCTATCAGCATTTAACCCTTTCTAATTAATATATCAATATGTGCTTTTCTATGTTCTTATAAATTGTACCATTAAAATTAGAATTAGAAAGACACTTTATAACTGTACCTCCAAGATCTCAGAAACTAGTAGTATATTAGAGACTCTCTACTTGCACTAAGGTTCAGATGGTCTTGATTCTTTCATCTAAAAGAAATCATTCCTCCCCCTGTATATTCTCCGGTGCCTGTGTCTCTTGGTTAACTTCACAGCCAGTCTTCTTAAATGTGTGCCTCAATTATTATACACTTTATTTTACTTCATTAGCATAGACCTGACCCAAATTCCTGTGATCAACTAATTCTTAAAAGGTATCCAGCCCAAGCTAAAATAAATTTTAATTAATTAATTAATTGATTTATTAATTTTAGCAGGTCACTTTTGTTTAATTTGATTTGAAGAGCAACAGAAAAATAAAGTATTAAGTTTTCCATGATATCCTAGTAATGTAGACAAAAAGCTAGTTGCTTGCCATGAGTTTGGACAATAGAACAGATCGCTGTGACAGAAGATATCTAGGCAGGCGGCACCTCTCTCTCCTCTTTGGACCTCTAGGTCTCCCTTAGGCTGAAACAATTCTGACTCAAGCAGAGGTCTAAATCCAGATCCTCACAAATACAGTGTGTTTTTCACTTTGTTTTATGCCAAAATACTTCCTTGCTACCTACATCAAGAACCAAAGTGTTAAGCTACCAATAAAAATTAGTTTTATCTAATTAGGACATGATTTCCAGAAATTGGTCCAAATTAGCCACAGTTGTGGGAAAGCCATATAATTAGATAGTTACCTTCCTCAGAAATATAAATATGTAAAGTGATCTGTGCAGACAAGGACTATTTAAATCTTCTCTCCAAGTACTAATTATATAGATAATTTTATTTGCATATTAATTATATGTGTTACTTGGTGTCAGTCAGTAACAGAAAAGTGTTCTAAGAACAGAAACATCTGGTGGACCCAGGCACCAGTCTGTAAAAAACCACATTAAAGAAGCTGGTTTGACACAACAATTTACTTAGATATCCTTCATTAGACAGCGCATATAAACTATTATTTAAAGTATCTGTGTGTGACGTTTTTTTAATTTTTAGAAAATTAAATTACCAAGACAGATCTTATTTTATTTGTTTTATTTATTTATTTGACAGAGAGAGAGAGATCATAAGTAGGCAGAGAGGCAGGCAGAGAGAGAGGAAGGAGGCTCCCCACTAAGCAGATAGCCCAATGCAGGGCTCATCCCAGGATCCTGAGACCATGACCTGAGCTGAAGGCAGAGGCTTAACCCACTGAGCTACCCAGGTGCCCCAGATTTAATTTTAAAGTAGCATGTTTGAGGGGCATCTGGGTGGCTCAGTCATTGGGTGTCTGCCTTTGGCTCAGGTCATGATCCCAGGGTCTTGGGATTGAGCCCCCCATCGGACTCCCTGCTTGGGCCTGAAGCCTGCTTCTCCCTCTCCCACTCCCTCTGCTGATGTTCCCTCTCTCACTGTGTCCCTCTGTCAAATAAATACAATCTTTAAAAATATATATATATAGCATGTTTGCTCCATTTTTATTTACACCTTTACAAAATCATAAAAGACCAAGTCTAAAAAACAAATAATACCTACATACCAACAAACCTGAACAGACTTGTAAATAAACTTCTAAAAAAAGCACACCTAAGGGGCACCTGGGTGGCTCAGTTGGTTAAGTGACTGCCTTCAACTCAGGTCATGATCCTGGGGTCCTGGCACTGAGTCCCACATCAGGCTCCCCCTGCTCTGTGGGGAGTCTGCTTCTTCCTCTCCCTGCCATTTCCCCTGCTCGTGCTCTGTCAAATAAACAAATAAAGTCAAGAAAGAAAGAAAGAAAGAGAGAGAGAGAAGGAAGGGAGGGAGGGAGGAAGGAAGGAAGGAAGAAAGGAAGGAAAGAAAGAAAAGAAAGAAAGAAAAGTAGAACTATTGGACTGATTCTATAGGAGCAGACACCATATTTAGATTCAGTAGTTAAAAACCCCAGTGCTTTTACCAATTTTTTTACACACTTTAGATTATCTTTTCTTTGATCAAAAGTTAAAATTAGAAAATGAGGAATTATTAATGAAAGGTAATTCAGAAAACAACTACTAATATAAACGGTACAACACAAATAAAGCAAAACAAATGATACAATTAAGCGAAATCTTGGGGTGCCTGGGTGTCTCAGTGAGTTAAAACCTCTGCCTTCGGCTCAAATCATGATCCCAGGGTCCTGGGATCAAGCCCTACATCGGGCTCTCTGCTCAGCAGGGACCCTGCTTCCCCCCACCCCGTCTCTCTCTGCCTGCCTCTCTGCCTACTTGTGATCTCTGTCAAATAAATCAATAAAATCTTTTTTAAAAAATTAAGTTAAATCTTAATAAGATGCACATAAGATTATATGGGAAATACAAAAGAAATCTATATCAAACTGACCCATCTATATCAAACTGACTTATTGACACTTCATATTAATATCCAATTACCTAATAAAGATCAGACACAATTTAATACTCCAAATGTACACCCAGTCCTATCAGACAAGTATCTCAAATAAATCATCCTAATGTCTTGTCCCATTTCTCCTTTTGCTCTACATTTTTATATATTACTTGCCCAAGAGTGAAACCTTGTTGATACCCGCTACAAACTGCAAAGAGATGTTGGTCATAGTGGAAAGCAGTAAAGTGTGGTAAATAAGAATGTGGATTCTCAGTGAGGCTGCCTGGGTCCAGTCCCATCTAAACTAGATGTTAGTTATTTAAACATTGATAATTTACTTAACTTCTCTTCACCACATTTTCTTCATCTCTAAAATAGAGGTTTCATGAAGATTGGCTGGGACAATAAAATCGCCCTTTGCCTGGTTCCTCTACTTCTACTAATGCAAGTGAGGGAAAGACCACTTATACATGTATTTATATGAGTGCACACACATACATTCACACATACACACTCTACAACAGAGGATAACTAGGGGCTATCACTAGATGCTCCCTTTCCCTCCTAGTGAGTAAATTAGTGCCTTAAAGTTTATTATCCAACACAGAGGTGTGCCTCAAATGTCGGGAAATCCATGTCAGTTAATGCCAAGTTGGATACACGGTAACCCAGTTAGGGAGTAATTTCGGACAAATGGGATCTTGTGGGAACCTGAACTCACACTTTTTGAGTAGCCCCTATCCTGCTGGAATGTGGCCATAGAAGAGGGGAGGCAATCCAGACCTCTAGATTATAAGACACCATAAAAAGGACTTTGCATCCCTGGAACATGCTTCCCTATCTCACACACACACACACACAGCCTATGGCTGTCACATACATTGGCCTACCATTCTCCATTTCTTTGTTACTCTTTAGAAAGCAACAGATGGAGGGAGCCCTGAAATTGTCAAAAAAAGAACTCATCTTGCCTCTTCTCTGAACTTCTTACCTACTTCCTGAGCTTGTGACACAGTCTTCTAGGAGAGCTGGTCAATGGGGAGAACTTTGCACAATACTCAGGAGTCTAAGAAGACTACAGGTCTGAGGGCAATTCCCAGAGATTTCACTCCTTGTCATTGGGAGCATCATTGTATAATGGCTCACAGCTGGAATACTGAAATCAGACACCTCTAAGTTCAAATCCCAACATCTGCATTTTAACAGTTGTGTCAACTTTGGAAACCTCTACCTAACCTTTGGGGGTGATAATGGTACCCAATTAATAGTGACAATGTGAAGATCAAATAATAAAATCATCACATCATAGTGATGATGTGAAGATCAAATAATAAATACCAGGCTGTGCTGAATGCCTGGCAGTAAGAAAGGTTCAACAAACATTAGTCATTTATATCATTAAATCCTCAATAATAACTATCTATCCTTTCATCTACATTTAGGAATTTCTTTAACAAATTAAGCAAATCTTGGAGAGCTACAATAATATTTGGGAAAAAGTAATTTGGTTTCATCTGCTTAAGCCTAACTTCTGGTTAGTGGAGGGGCTCATGAAAATAACATCTGGCCCTAGTTCTTAATTTCCAGCCTTAGGCTTAATTTCTAGTCCCTATCAGCAACAATCTGGCACCATTCTGATGTCCTCATGCAGCTGCTTTATGGAAAGGTCATATTTTAGCTCACATGATTTTCTTTTGCTGCTGTTACCACAAGAGCTAAATTGATATATGTAAGTCTAAAAATATTCTTAGATACGAGCTTCCTGTGACTAATTAATACTGCTTTATGTTATAAATCAACCTCTGGGACCATAAAATTTCTCTTTTGCTTGGTTCCTCTACTTCTATAAATGCAGGTAGAGCAAAAGCCTCATACCCTTTTTAGAACTTAAAGCAATTAATTAAAGGAATTCATTATGTCTATAGTGACCACCCAAAATATAATTTCTAACCCTCTCAGGCTTCATGAGCTTTAGGGCAACATGTCACAGTTGATTCCAAATCTGGTGTCATAATTTTTCTTCTGAGAAGTCCCAGGTTCATCATAAGTCAAAAAGCCAAGCATACAGTGAATTAGATATAATGTGCATAATAATGTGTTTGTCAGTAATATTAATAGGAATCAATATTCATGAGTAGTACTTGGTGTCATGTGCTAAATAAACTCTAATTAGAAGTATACCTCATTTATCTTCTGTCTCCAAACTCAGATCAGTCAATCAGCAAGAAAAAACCAACAAGTAGAATGGATGCTACAGTGTCACAGTTCATTATCGTTAAGAAACTGAAGATATCAGAGTCAAACAACTACATACCACCAAAGCCTGGTTAAAGACATGTTAAGTCTGTGAAGTGGTTGTCAATTTTGTGACTCAACTTCACTGTCATATGAGCTTCATTTGGTACCTGTGGCTTGCTAATCACTTCCCACATTTCAAATCATTTCATCCTTACCACACTCCTGGCTGATATGTTTGGTTCCATTGTAAAAGCGAGTAAACTGAGGCTGAGAGACAGGGTTAACCCACCTAAGGTTACATAAAGTATTAAGCCAAAATGGGGTTGGCATCCAAGAATGACCACAGAGCCTCTTTTCACCAGGTCACTACTTCCTTTTCTGGTTGGGCTCATGGAGGTGAAAGAGTACATGATACTATCCTAAATTATTAGAGTGCATGTTTAAAAATAGACAATATCTTCCTACATAGGACTTACTGCTAACAGAAGGAAAATACATATGTATTTCATAAACAATAGTAACGCCTTTTTTTATAAGAAGTCATTTGGAACTATGATAATCCAAATAAGGAAACTATTCAAGTACAACTTCAAACAATTCTTGAATTTAAATATTTCATGAAATAGTTCTATTATAAGCCATCCCTCTCTATCCTGAAAAACAAGGTACAGTAAATACTACAGTTTAATTTGGTTGAGGAATTACCATTACTAACAGGAATTTTCACACTGTGCTTTAAAAGAATGACATCCTTAAGAGCTATTCACATTATTAAAATATGCTAGGTCATTTGGATTTACACCAAATGATCCCTGTGTTTGCTAAATCCTTCTGTTGATATAGTTTATTTTCCTTCTTTTTGCTATTAGCTATCTCCTAATGATAGCATGCTTGCTTTCTACAAGTTATTTTACCTATGTCCAATGTATTCCTTATAGATCAAATAAGCTTTCTATAATTATATCTAAAATAAGATGAATGAAGCTTTTTGTGAGGGTGTTTGTTAATCTCTGATGATTACAACATTACATTTAACATACTAAGGAATCTAAAACTAAAATTCAATGCAACTAGACACCAACAGAACAATAATAATTTGATCATATGGAAAAATACCACGATATTAATCTCAAAAGGCAATCAACATCATATGTAGTGGTGAAAGACTGGTTTTCTTGTAAAAAGCAGGAAAAAAATAGAATGCCCTCTTTTACCATTACTACTTTCCATTGTTCAGGAAGTTTAACCAATGCAATAAAGCAAGGGGAAAAAATGGTTATTGGAATAAAAAAAGCAGAAAGTATTATTTTTTACAAAAGAAATAACTACCTCAACAGATGAATGGATAAAGAAGATGTAGTATCTATATACTACATCTTCTTTATCCATATATATATATCCATATATATATATATACACACACACACAATGGAATACTATGCAGCCATCGAAAGAAATGAAATTTTGCCATTTGCAACGATGTGGATGGAACTAGAGGGTATTATGCTGAGCAAAAGAAGTTAATCAGAGAAAGATGATTATCATATGATCTCCCTGGTATAAGGAATTTGAGAGGCAGGGTGGGGGGTTTGGAGGGTAGTGAAGGAAAAAATGAAACAAGATGGGATCAGAAGGGAGACAAACCATAAGAGACTCTTAATCTTACAAAACAAAATGAGGGTTGCCAGGGAGGGGAGGCGGGAGAGGGTGGTTGGATTATGGACATTGGGGAGGGTACGTGATAGGGTGAGTGCTGTGAAGTTGTAAGCCTGACAATTCACAAACCTGTACCCCTGGGGCAAATAATACATTATATGTTAATAAAAATAATTAATAAAAAAGAAGAAATAACTACCCCAAAACCCTAAAAAAACCCTAAAGGCATAGCTAAAAAATTCTCAGAAGTGAAAAGATCATTTTTTAACTAATAAGGTGGCTAACAGATAAGTGTAACTAAAGCAATAAGTTTTTTTAATTATATGAATAGCTAGTTCAAATGGTTAGTGAGAAAAAAGCCACTCACAAGACTAATAAAAATATATGAATAAACAAAATACACAAAATTTTACTGAAGAATCAAGAAGACAGTTTTATTATGGTCCATAATTAATAAGGTTCTTATCAAAAAAATAAGGTTCTTCTCAAATTTATTCCTAATTTAATACAGTTCTAATGAAAAGCCTATATTTTTCTAATAATTCTAATCACTTGTAAAATGATTCTGACCAAATATTTATTAAGAACAGGAAAACTTGGAGACAAGAATAAGGAGACAGACACTACATTAAACATTAAAATTCAATATTAAAACTATAATTAAATATGGTTTGGTTCTTACGTAACAGTAGGAAAACAAACCAGTGGAGCACAACAGAAAATCCCCAAACAGACAAAACATACAAAAATATTTGAGTACATATGAGATGACAATGGCACTTCTGAACCATAAATCTTAAAGTCAAGCAAGGTTGCATTCAAACTCCCAACCCCAACATACACAAATTATGGGTATTTAAGCTTTCTAAGCCACAATGTCCCCATCTGTAAAATGGTGCTAATATTAATAAGATAAAAACAAAATAATGTATGTGAAGCAGGACCTGACCCATAAGAAACAACGGATGTTCAAATGAAAATGTCAGATAGGCAGCTGGATGAACAAGCCATGGGAGAAGTAGGGGAAGAGCTAGAAGCATGGGAGGTTCAGGAGAGAGTCCAGGAATGGAAACACAAATGTTGGCAACCATTACAGCAATGGAATTCAATGAAATGAGATAAGATAACTCTGGAATAGAGATAAAAATAGAGAAGAGAGTAGAGGTATAAGAGTTCTGGGTCCCCAATTAGCCTCTAACAATTCTTCCGTCTCTTACCTCACTCTCTCCAAATCAAACTATTTTCTAGCTCTGTAACTATGGACAAGTTATTTAAACACTTTGTGTCTCAGTTTTCTCATCTATAAAATGAGGATAATAATTTCATGTGACAATTGAAGAGTTAATGTACATAAGGTACATAATGTACATAATGTACATAAGGTTTAGAGCAATGACTGGGACATGGTAAGTAAGTACTTACTATGACAGTTATTCAAGTTTCTCCCAGCTCTCAAAGTATCAAGTGATATGGGATGGTCAGTAAATTTGTGCCTAAGAATATCCACTATTACCTGTGTTGCGTGTATGTGAATGTGTGTGTGTTTGAAGAATGCTGGAGAACGACTACAGATCAATGCTGACCAACAGTAGTATAATGCAAGCCCTATGTGCAATTTTAAACATTCTAGTAGCCACATTAAAAAAGTTAAAAAGCAACAGGCAAATTACTTTTAGCAATATAGTATAACCCAATATTATTGCTTCAAAATATTATTTCAACACATAATGAATATAAAACTCATTAGTGAGATGTTTTTCATAATTTTTTATAAAAAGTCTTCATAATGTAGTATATATCTGACATAACAGCAACCTCTTTTGTGGACAACCCCTATTCTAAATGCTCCATAGCCATGTGTGGTTAGACTACCATACTGAACAGCTCAGCTCTAGATAATGGGAAGTTTAAAAAAAAAAAGATTTTATTTATTTATTTGACAGAGAGAGAGACACAGCAAGACAGGGAACACAGCAGAGGGAGTGGGAGAGAGAAAAGCAGGCTCCCTGCTCTGCGGGGAGGGGCTCGATCCCAGGACCCTGGGATCATGACCTGAGCTGAAGGCAGACGCTCAATGACTGAGCCACCCAGGCGCCCCAAATGGAAAGTTCTGAAGCCAGACACATGACATATCTAAAACAGACGGCTAGAGAATAATGAAGAAACAGCAAACTTTATCTAAGATAGAGAAGAAGGAAGAGGAAATTTCTGTAAATGAGAGATAACTGGGTTTTTTTTCCTCCAATAAATGTGTATTTTATCATTCCCCTGTCAAACAGAATCTTGATTCATGATCTGCAAGAAGAGATTGAGAAACAGTTTGATGTTAAAGAAGATATCCCAGGCAGGCACAGTTATGCAAAATACAATAACTGGGACAAGGTACAGTATAAAGTGCCTGTACTTCAAAAAAAAAATAAAATAAAATAAAAAACTATAACCCTTAACATTTGTTCTCATTTAGTTTTGTTTTTTTTTTTATTCTAACTCCTCAAAATTGGTTTTGTTCTCAAGATTGTTGCTTGGACTGAAAAAATGGTGCATAAGCATCCTGAAATGGTCTCTCGTATTAAAATTGGAACCACTGTTGAAGATAATCCACTGTATGTTCTCAAGGTAAAAATAATTCAAGAACTACTGATTCTTATTATTTTGGGAAAATATTAACTTAAAAGTTACTTTGTGGAGTGCCTGGGTGGCTCAGTGGGTTAAAGCCTCTGCCTTCGGCTCAGGTCATGATCCCAGCATCCTGGGATCGAGCCCCGCATTGGGCTCTCTGCTCTGCGGAGAGCCTGCTTCCTCCTCTCTCTGCCTGCCTCCCTGCCTGCTTGTGATCTCTCTCTCTCTGTCAAATAAATAAATAAAATCTTAAAAAAAAAAAAAGTTACTTTGTGACCCAACTAGTGAATTCTGAGACAATAAAAATTTTATATTTTTTTGAAGAACATATAGAAGTGATAAGTGGTTTTAAGTAGTACCAATAAAGTCCCTGAATAAACCATTTGTGGGACACAATGGACAAACTCAGACAAATATCTTATCCCACATCTTTATTAGAAGAGTTTATGATGTCCCTGATAGATAAAAGTTTTCCATCCATTAAAATTCAGTGAAGCTGGTGATTAAATGCCATGAAGAAAAGAGAAGTTTAAGTATCACAGAATCACAGGATCCTGGAACAGTATATAAGGCATTTCAACCCTATGTTGACAGGGAATTCCCTTCTGTAATGGAGCTGACAATTACTGTTCAGCTGCTGCTGGATTTTTCTACATCCAAAGACACTCTTCCCTGAAACATGCCCTTAATAACTGAGAAGTCCTTCCTTACCCTGAACTGCCATCCATTTATTCTAAGTACCCAAACAAAACAAATCTAAATTCTCCTCAAAATGATAGTTCTTCAAATATTCAGCCACTGTTCCTCCTCCCCACTGCAAACACAACTATAAAATCTTTTCCACCCAAAGCTAAATGTCCCATTTATGAAGCCAGAAAAACAAAAGGAAATGGCAGAAACAGAAACAACACATAATCTATTTCTCAGACCAAAGGATGTTAACAGTAAAGTAAGAAAAACAATATACTATGATTTTTTAAAACCCTAAAAGCAACTCTGACACTAGGAAAATTTTTAAAAAAAAAAGACTATGTGATAGATTATGAATTATGTATAGACATTTAAGGATATGTGCCATCGTCCTCCCTGAGAACAATATGTGCATATGCAGTTATTCAACAGAAGACAAGGAAAAGAATTGCTTTGAGCACAGGAGTTACTGGACAACAAAGGATCAATGTGTGAGCTCGTGCAAAATAATATCTCAAGTTTATTTTTAAATAGATTGGGAAAAAGGATGAAAGAAGAAAGGCTATCTTTATGGATTGTGGCATCCATGCACGAGAATGGATCTCCCCAGCATTCTGCCAGTGGTTTGTCTATCAGGTAAGTGAATCGGAACGCTCATCCAATTCTCCTTTGATTGTCAAATCTCCAGCCCTTCACTGTGTGGCAACACCCCTTTCCAAATGAGTACAATTCCACTTAACTAGAAGGTTCCACATTCAGTGCTGTCAGGAAATAAATGCTCTGGATTTTACTCATTGTTGGGGTTTTTATAAAATTGACACCTTCCTTCAAACTTCTTGAATTCCAGCTGACAGTTTATAAAACTAAAAGAATTTTTTGAGGTTATCATATGGTTTCTCCTATACTGAAGTACAGACAATCTGAAGCTACCTTCATATTACAACCTATAATCTTAGCCTTTCTTCAGTGAGCTCGAAGCACAGACCTCGAGTTCCTGTTTAGATCTTTAACTGGCCAATCACACGCTTGGAATTTTCGTACTTTCCTTTCCAAGGGAAAAACAACTCATCCTTTTTAAAGGTAAATCCAGCTTATGAGTTGTTCCTCTCATTCTTTTCTATTCTGATTCCTACCATCTTTTAACTTTCTCTTTTATGCCAGCTTTTGCAAACAACATGCTGATGTAATATGCATGACAATGGCTCTCTGGGCATGGATGCTTTAACTAGGAATGAATCTGCCAGTAGAATTGATTTATCCCTGCAGTTGTTTTAGCTCTTCCAGCTGAGGGCCAAGAGCTTCCCTTACTCAACCTATAAAGGAATACATGTGACAGGGCTACAAGAAATCCCCTGGCTCTGGAACAAATGTACCCGGAAGAGATTTTCCAAGAATGAGAGAGATTTTAAGCAGCCATAGGAAGTACAGATAATTTCAGAAATATCAATCTGTTGGGAGAAAAGGAGTTGATTGGTCAATCTAAAGCTTGAGTTTTTTTATTAATAGAGCATTTTTCTTTAATCCTATTTATAATTAATTTATAAATCAGCTCCAGTATTTACATATTTCTATGCTTACAAACTCAATCTTTATTTACCTAAAGGATGTGAGGGGTAGAATCTATTTAAATCAAGGTGTATGTCTAATTTTTGACTTGGCTCTGTTCTTCCTATATAACATATCTTGCATACTATACGTGGAATGCTACAGTCTTGACAATTAAATGATCCTTTAAAGAATGGTCAATTCAATTATTTTCACTAGTCTGAATAAGTAACTTTTATATGGGTCACTCATTTTTATGCTATTTGGAGGAAATATGTTTGAAATCATGTGACACTGGGCAAATGGCCAAAGTGGTGGTAGTTATTACTATTATAGCCACAGCTTTCCACATGGTGGTGAACTTTCCACCAATAGCTTAATTTTTTCCTATTCTTACAGGCAGCCAAAACTTATGGAAAAAATAAAATTATGACCAAACTCCTGGACCGAATGAATTTTTATGTTCTTCCTGTATTCAATGTTGATGGATATATTTGGTCATGGACACAGGTAAGAGACCATAATCTCTTGTTTGCATTTGGACAATATAGTATTTACTGACTTTAATGCACACTGGTTGTTATGCATTAAGTTTAAGGTTTCAATAACTAGTTAATTCTAATTCAGAAAAATGTAATTTTAAAGAACCTCAATTTCAGACTAAGGCAAGTGTGATTTCCTGGTTACATAGGTGTCCTTGAAATAATATGAAATTTCTGCTGCTGAAGCTAGTAATGAATAAAAAGAAAAAGAGCAATAATTATAAAAGAAATGTATGTTATATGATATGGAAAATGCACATTCTACCTAAAAAATAAAAGTCAATTAAAGACATTCTGAACACTGATCTCAAAGCAAAAGGCACTGTATGCCAGTCTATCTGTAACAGAATCTGATGTGGAATAAATGTATCAAAATAAACAAATATATAAAAGAGTGACACAGTTATCTATCTGTCCTTTAATTGGATCCCTTATTGACCTATTGTTGCTAAATAACATTAATACTGAACATTCAGACAGATACTATCACATTCAGTTCTTTCTGAAAATTATGCTCCAACAGTCACAATTTGGCCTGTTTAATACCCTAAATCTATAAATGGTAAAGGATGTAATGAAGTTATAATTTAAATTACAGGTAATTTCAGAACATTATTCATCACTTTCTAGTACCAAGGACTAATCAACAGTTCTTAAAGTTAATTAAATTATTTTATCAAGGCCTTAGAACAGTAATTTAAAAAAATGTTTCTGAAAATATTTCAAATTATAGGAAAACAATATATTTTTCTTCATAAAAAGGAGCCTCAGGTTAACTAGGCAGATTTCAAATAATGCTGTGGACACCTGCAGAGAGGGTCTGAAATGATCAAATTGAAAAATGTAAACTGATCTAATATAAACACTTCCATCATTCAATCCTGCAGAACCGCATGTGGAGAAAAAATCGTTCCAAGAACCAAAACTCCAAATGCATCGGCACTGACCTCAACAGGAATTTTAATGCCTCATGGAATTGTGAGTAGTATACTTGATCTCAAGGAAAATAGCTATAAAAGAGTGTTCAGGGGCACCTGGGTGGCTCAGTGGATTAAAGCCTCTGCCTTGGCTCAGATCATGATCCCAGGATCCTGGGATCAAGCCCCGCATCGGGCTCTCGGCTTGGCGGGGAGCCTGCTTCCATTCTCTCTCTCACCCTGCCTCTACGCCTACCTGTGATCTGTCTGTCAAATAAACAAATACATAAAATCTTTAAAAAAAAAAAAAGTGTTCACACAGCAAATTCAGTTAAACCACTGACTTATTTCAGTAAAATATGTATCCCCTGAGTGTTAATTTTGTAATCTAAAAAATAAAAGATAATCATCCCTACTTTAGAAATATTATGAATGTTTTGTCATATGGGAGGAAGTGCGGGGTGGTGGTGTTTATCAAACCATCTCTTACTTAATATATCTAGCTTGCTAAAACTCAGGCACAATCCAGATGCACAAAAATTCAGAATCTGAAGAGAGAGGTCTCAGGTCCTTTCTCTTCTGGTCTGATAAAAGCTGAGAAATACCAGTGGTTAAAACCAGCATACAGATAGTTCTTCAGATGTTTAGTGAAAAGAAACAGCTGGGTCAAAGAACGTGAAAGGTTTGATAGAAATGCAATGATAAGCAAAAGCCTGCTACATCAGATAACACTGTAGTTGTTATAAAAATCTGACTTCATCATTACATACATTCAAGGAGAAATTACCACTACCCCTATTCATAAATTTTTTTCTTTACCTAACTTGGTTGAAAATACCACCTTAGCTTTTAATTTTATTCTACCACAGTAATTATGATAATAGCAGCTATCCCTAAGCGAGAACTGCCTGATGAAATGGGTTGAAGAAACTCAAACTCCAAAAAGGTAATTCATACCAGTCCCCAACAAGTTGGAGTGGAACTTGGGTTCTGAACTGGAACTGGGTTCTATCCGGCTCCAGGCTCTGGGTTGCTTCTGGTGTACTATTCTTACAATCTTGGGAAACAGAGGCAAAATAAACAAGGCTAAGAATACTCCAGTGGACTGGGTCTGTCACATTCTGAGTTGTGTGTACAAAGTTGATCTGCAATGACTATGACACCAGAGACATTGAGGCAGCCTGTAAACCTGGGAGATGAAAATGTCTAAAACATTTTGTGTGTCCATATCAGAAGAGGCAGGAGCTTTTCTGAGGGGAAGCAGACTGTGATCTCATCCACCCATGTCCACTGCAGCTTTTCCGAGCACCAAGAATCCATGTATGGATACCTATCGAGGCCCAGAACCAGAGTCCGAGAAAGAGACCAAGGCTGTCACTGATTTCATTCGAAGCCACCTGAAATCAATCAAGGCCTATATCACCTTCCACTCCTATTCCCAGATGCTACTGTTTCCCTATGGATATACATCAAAACTGCCAGCTAACCACAAGGACCTGGTATGTAGAAAAAAAAAAAAAAAACTACAGTTATGCACTGACAGACATTGCCACTGACTTTCACAAACAACTCTTCTCTATGAACAACTGCATGAATTGAAAGAATTTCACATTTTAATACCAAAGGAAAAAACTAATAAAGTTTACCTTAAAGTTTATTTTAGAGTTAAAAGTCATAATTCCTAGATTAATCTTTCATGTGATAAAAAGGTAGAGACAAAATCTTTCAATGTGATTCTAAGATTAAGCCAGTGGAGAAAAATGTCTAGGCCATCCAGACCAGAATTCCATTACTACTCAGATTGTTATATAAACATTTACCATGGACAAATTATAAAACCACAATCAGCAAAAGTCTAATAGAACAGCAAAGATGTCTATTTCTGTCCCTAAAAACCATATTTAAGAAGATCCATTGTATTTTTATCCTCCTAGTCAACTTGGAAATAATATTAATTCTGTTACTACCCAAAGAAAGAACATTATGAATGTTTGTGAAGTTTCCTCACTGAGAACACACTGTCTTTCAGGAACTAAGATCCACTACGCATCCTTTCCCTTTGTATGAAAACTAATTTGATCATGTTGGCTTAAAACAAATAAAACCTCTACATATGGGTTCCAGTGCATCACAAGAACCTGTAGTGTGAATATCCATAAAAAGGGGTATTTTTTGCTGTAAAGAAAAGAAATAAAGCAGATAAAGTTCAGTGTCCCAGATCCCATGCAGGGCTGACAAATAGAACAACATCCAGTAGAAGCTATGGCTCCAATACTGCCTCATATTTTTAAAAATAAAAAGAAGTCACTATTGTCATTTTGATTTCCATCCATTGTATTCAGCACAACAGCATTTAATTTCAGTTGCAGCGGAGATTTGAACCAGTCATTAAAACCATCTGTATATATACAACAAAGAAAATATACAAGCAATATGTGGCCCAGAGTCATTTATTTAGCCAATATAGTTGAGAATCTGAACCCATGAGTTTGATTAGTTCATGAAAAGCTAGAGCAATGCAATTTCAGTCTGCCCTTAGGAAAATGGTTATTATGGATTAAAAATACAAATACACACAACAAACTATTCTGAGTAAAGAGTTCTTAAACAGCAACTAAATTAATTAAGAAAAAACTTATCTTTTGGTTATATACCTTACACATACAAAGTAAAAATCTTCATTGATGGGACGCCTGGGTGGCTCAGTTGGTTAAGCAGCTGCCTTCGGCTCAGGTCATGATCCCAGCGTCCTGGGATCGAGTCCCGCATCGGGCTCCTTGCTCGTCAGGGAACCTGCTTCTCCCTCTGCCTCTGCCTGCCATTCTGTCTGCCTGTGCTCGCTCTCTCTCCCTCGCTCTCTCTGACAAATAAATAAATAAAATCTTTAAAAAAAAAAAATCTTCATTGAGGGTACTAATATGTTAGTGACTACATTCCATTAAAATTCATTCCAATAATCATTCTCATAGCATGAAACACTAATATATATTAAAGGTCATGAAATGCATCCATCTTGGAAGAGAAACTCTAATTTAACAACTATTTTAAAGAAGAGTCAACCACATTTCTTCCCTCAGCACGCTAAAATTCACTGTGGAAAATGTCCATTGGCAATGTGGCGCCCATAAAAACAAAGGAAGCAGAAACAGGGAAGAAACTGATTTTGGAAGAGACAAGTATCTGCAGCCAGAAAGTATATGAGAGAAGTAGAAAGAATACATTTTTTAGAAGGAAGGACAAAAGGAAGAAAGCAGGGGAGGCGGGGGGAGAACAATGAGGGAGGGAGAAAGAAGAGAGAAAAGAAAGGGGAGAAATCTAAAATGAGATATGACATTACTATATATAACTGATTTCACATTTAGAATTCTTCACAATAACAATATATCTTACCAAAAATAAATTCCTAATTTAACTGTTGATTTTATTTTGATCTTCAGTTGCCAAATAACCAGTAAAATTTACTTTTTTTGATTCCCAAACAAATTAATACTGTTCACATAGTTTTCTATCATTCCAACTCTAACTTCCTTTTTCTCCAGACCAAAGTTGCAAAACTCGGCACTGATGTTCTAGCAACTCCATATGAAACCCGCTACATCTATGGCCCAATAGCATCAACAATCTGTAAGTTTTTCCTATTATTTACTATGTTATTTCCACTAATTCTTTTTATAAATATTAAAGAAATTTTAGCATTTGTAAATTAGGATTAGAACATCTAGAATTGCTAATTTAAACTTCAGTTTTAATGGATGATTCTGCATTACATGTGAATCTAGGGGATACATTTTGCCCTTTTCGGGGATAAGATTTTTCTAGAAACAAATTATACAAGGTTACAAGGTCAGTAGAAATGGTTAAGTCAAGATGAAGTTTTGGTTTAGAATTAAACTACCCTCCCGTTCCCCACCAGCATTTATCCTCACAGGAACTAATGAGAATTAGTTGAAGCACACTACAATTTTTGTCGTTGTTGTTGTTGTTGTTTAACTGGACATTCTTCCCCAGCTCCTGACAGGAAAATGGGCCGACCAAAAGTTTCAGCCACTTTGATCATGTAAAACCAGTTTCTTGTCCTTCTCATCAGCCCCTTTCTATGGTGTTAAACTGAAATGTGTATGGTGGATTAAGAAAAATGATATAAAGATTCTAGTGCTGTTGCTTTTGTTTTAGTGTCTAAGTACCACTTCTTACTCTTCACTATTTTTAGACTTCTTTGTCTTTGTGCATTTTTTTAATTACTGACAGATTTCTGACAAGTCAGGTACTGTGCTTGGCCCTTGATTTCACAATCTTATTAATCATCAGAACATCCTATGAGGTAGGCTGCACTTACAACTGGCTAAACTGAGATTTAGTCCCAGGCTTCAAAACCAAAAACCATGATCTTGGCCACTACATATAATGCTTTCTCATTTGGTTTCTTTAGCTAAAATAACCAGGTTTTTCTATTTTTAAGAAATGAAAAGAAATTCATTTGATTTTTCACCAAAGACCGTTAATTCAAACCTTGGGAAATAAAATCATTTGTTCTCTTATAGCAAGATCCCACTGATCTTAGTTTGCAAATACTTCAGTAAAAATTGCCTTTTCTCCAAATCATTTTGCAGCTTCAATTCTTAGAACTGAAGAATGGAAAATTCCCAAAGAACTGCTTACAAAACCTTAACTTCCTAACAAAACTTAATTCCTCAAAAGCAACGATTACACTTCAGATCTCTTCTCAGATCACAAAATACCTAGCACAGTGCAAGGCATGGAACAATAGCAGAATTAATTCCCATAAACTTGCTCAATTAAAATAGCACCCTGACTGATCCAAAAAGAATGAATGTGGATTGAAACCACAAGACTGAACTCGATTTAGCCTGCATCACTCTTCAGAGCCAGGACATCCAATATTTTTAGTATGAAGACTGCTGTTTAACCTGTAAACATTTCTAAAAGGTTTTATTTATTTATTTATTTATTTATTTATTCATTTGAGATAGAGAGAGTGTGTGAGAGAGAGAGAAAGAGAATATGAGTTGGGTGGGGCCACGGGGAGAAGCAAACTCCCTGCTGAGCAGGGAACCTGACTTGGGGCTAGATCCCAGAACTCTGGGATCATGACTTGAGCCAAAGGCAGACACTTAACTGACAGAGACACCTAGATGTCCCTAACCTTTAAATATTTCATGAGCAACCCACCACCACCAAACATATATACTTATTTCCATTATCCTTTTTAAATTCATGGATTGAAGAAAAGAAATACATATGTGTGAATCCATGGACTCTTTGCAGTAATTCTACCTGGCCACACCTTATAAAATACTTCCCCAACCCAAGCTAACAGTATAAACTTGGAATTAAGGTCTATACCCTCAATAATTGCTAATTGCTGTGCTATCACATTGGAAGCTCCTTTGGTGGAATTAGAAAAATGATCAAAAAACCAGACAAGTCCATTCCCAGAGAACATTCATCAGCAATCACCTATCAACTAGTCGTTATTAAAAGGCTGAAGAGAAAGTACAGTGACACAATCATTCACCAATATCAATTCAGATCTCTTGTTGCAACATAGCCATGCTAGAGATTAATTACACATACGAGTAGATGAAAATGGGACTTCAAAAAAGATGATATACTCAGCTATGTTAGGTGGACCAAAAGTGGGCAAAGAATGATAGGACAAACTAGAACATCAGTTTAAAATGGCAGCCTACTTAGTGGATATTGAGAATTGCAGTACCAGACAAGCTAGATGTTCTTTCTTGGCAGCAAAGAACAAAGGGTTCCAAACAGGAGCACACTTTGCAAATGGCAACTAGAACATCAAAGGATTATTGCTCCTACACTTTCCACACATATATATGTAATGTACATTTACATATATATGCAAATTTTGAGCACACTAAAGCTATGCATGGCATTGTATCACAGTAATTTAATGAGCAAGAATTTATGGAATGCCTCTTTCACAGCCCAGAACTTTGGAGCTTTGAGAGGTAGGTTAGAAGAATTAAGATAAAATAACTGCTCTCAAGGAGTTATATTCTAACTAGGAGAAAGACAGGCAAAAATACCATGGCTCCAAGCCATCATGTATCACTTTCAAAATGGGAGGATAAGGTGAAGAAGAATTACATTCTGTATAACTGTGTAACAGTATCTTAAATTTTTTTAGTTATATTAAAAGATTTTTTAAAGAAATGCAGATTTAGAAAAAATTGCCTCTTCCATACAGGGCTAGAGCAGCTTGATAGATGTTTAAATTTTTTAGGAGTGACTTCTTTAATAAAGTACCTGATTGAATTAATCAACCATTCATGGAAGCAGAGGGTAACGAAGTGTTAACTTGGTAAGAACAGAAAATAAGGGCACCCCACAATTAAAATTTAGTCATTCCAACACCCTGGTTGTCACTTTAAAAAGTCCCAGGACTCAGGAAAAGCATTGATAGCATTTGCTAGTGGTTTTCTCTCTTTAATTTGATGGAAACCAAAGAAAAGGGCTAAGAAACATTTTTAAACCCAAATTACGGAGAGAGCTCTCACCTCCAGAAAAAATAAGTTTGCAATTTGAACCTAAGAAGCAAATATAGACAATAAATAAAAATTGTAAAATTTGAAATCAGGAGGAAATCTAGGAGATGATCTAATTCAAGGTTCTCAATCCTGACTTCCCATCAGAATCATCTGAGCTTTTAAAATATGTGGATGATTAGACCCCACCCCCAGAAATTCTGATTTCATTAGTTTGTGGTGTGGGCCAGTCACCTGTTTTTTTAAAGTGCCCAAAGTGATTCAAAGATGAAACTAGGTTTGAGGGCACGCAGGTGGCTTAGTCGTTAAGCATCTGCCTTTTGATCAGGTCATAATCCTGTGGTCCTGGGATCAAGCCCCACATCAAGCGCTGCACAGGAAGCCTGCTTCTCCCTCTCCCACTTCCCCTGCCTGTGTTCCCTCTCTCACTGTCTCTCTCTCTCTCTGTCAAATAAATAAAATCTTTAACAACAACAACAAAAAAAGATGAAACTAGGTTTGAGAACCAGTGGTCTAAGCTTAATCCCTCTTTCATAGACTATAAAAATAAGGTAAAGAAAGATTTGAGCAATTTGGGGAAAAATAGGAACAAAAATTAGCGTTCCAGACCAAAGTCAAAAGGTATACCAACTACTTTGCCACAAAGCAACAATATTTAGATGACACAAAAACTGATGTAAAAGGTTGTGAAATGTTTACATTTGTATATTGGTGACCTATCCAATCCTTTATTATCTTAGAAATAACAGAACATAGTACCTAGTTAGAAAGAACAGTTCACTGAATTGATAGGAACAGATAGCTTGCATCATTAATATCACCCACCTTGTGTCACATCATAAATTAAAAAGTCAATTTCAACGTGCCTTTCTTGTTGCTTTCCCTACACACCAAATTGCTAGATCTGCTCCTATATCTCAACCCGGTACTGTTTTCCACACTCTGTACTACTTCCACATTTTGAAAAAGAGAAAAGACCTCACATTTGTAGCTCACAACACCCAATCTCTATCTACTAAGACATTCAAGCTGAGATTATATTAAGGAGCAATAAAAATGCAAAGAAAATATTTCAATTTATGCCCACATACCTCTAGCTTAGCTCTTGCTTCAAAAAGAAATTTCACTTAGTATTGACATAAAAGTGCTGGTTATTATATTTAATGCATGTCAATAATACTTTTCTGGAAAAACAAATGTTAAGCCACCAGCATTATGTTATGTAGATTCCTGTGGACTGAAGCCAGATTCCCAGTTTGGTTCAGTTTTATTTTTACTTGTTTTGATTGTATTACAGTAAGTTCCTTGCACCTAACATGCCTTGAAAGGCACAGAATTTTTTCAATGACAATATATTAAGAAAATGATGTCAACAACAAAAAGTTATCTTGTAGAACTCAAAGAAGACTTTTTATTGGGAGGACTGTAGACTGACATACAGTAGGTAGTATAGTACAATGGTTAATAGCACAAACTCTAAACACATGCAGCTTGGGTTTGATTCCTGACTCAACCTTTACTAGCTAATGTATTTGAGCAAACTGTTCAATCCCTGTGGGCCTAAATTTCCTCTTCTGTAAAACAAGCAACTGGGGGGGGGGGGGCACCTGGATGGCTCAGTGGGTTAAAGCCTCTGCCTTCGGCTCAGGTCATGATCCCAAGATCCTGGGATTGAGCCCCGCATCGGGCTCTCTGCTCGGTAGGGAGCCTGCTTCCTCCTCTCTCTCTCTGCCTGCCTCTGTGCCTACTTGTGATCTGTCAAATAAATAAATAAATAAAATCTTTAAAAAAAAAAAAGTAACTGGTACTTAAATCCTAAGATTGTGATAGGAATTTGTGAAATGAGTTAACATACGTGAAGCACTAAAAGGGTGCCTGACATTTAGCAAGTGGCTATTATATCTTATAAATATATACGGGCCACCTGGGTGGCTCACTGGGTTAAGCCTCTGCCTTTGGCTCAGGTCATGATCTTAGGATCCTGGGATCAAGTCCTGCATCGGGCTCTCTGCTCAGCAGGGAGCCTGCCTCCCCACCCCTCTCTCTCTGCCTGCCTCTCTGCCTACTTGTGGTCTCTGTCTGTCAAATAAATAAATAAGATATTTTTTAAAAATTAAATAAATATATATACATACACACACAAATATTTTAGTAGGTTTAGCTGTAGATAAACAAAAAGCTAAGTATCATGTTCAAAAAAGTTCTAATAAACATGCATTCTTACAAGTAAAAAGCTTTCAGTTTTGCATTTATTTTATGCCTTATATAGTTTTTGTTTGCAAAGTTAAGGTTTTGAAGATACAAAAAGTGGTATCAAGAAAGAAAATGTAGGGGCGCCTGGGTGGCTCAGTCATTAACGGCTGCCTTTGGCTCAGGTCTTGATCTCAGGGTCCTGGGATCAAGCCCTGCAATGGGCTCCCAGGAAACCTGCTTCTCCTTCTCCCACTCCCTCTGCTTCTGTTCCCTCTCTCACTGTGTCTCTCTCTGTCAAATAAATAAATAAAATCTTTAAAAAAAATGTATTACTCTCAATAACATCACACAATTATGAAGAATCACAAATTACATATATTCTCAATAACGAATTTAATTTTATTAAATTTATTATTTATTTTTTATTATTAAATTTATTATTTTTTATTAAATTTATTAAATTTATTATTTAGTTTATTAATTTTAACGAGAAACTTCACATAAAGCAAATCTGTCAAAGTGATACAGCCATACTCTTTAACTCTTTTAAATCACAATAGTTTACTTAACTGCAAATGGGGAACTAGTACAGCTAGAAATTGGCCAAGTTTATTAAAATGCCTAGTAGACTCTAAATCACCATATGAGACATAATTCCTACTTACCTTACCTTTATTGCTACCAAATTCTTACTTTTATGTGCCTTTTTCTAATGAACTTAAACCCAATTCTAGCTAAAAATGACAGTCTTCCTGATCACTAAAACCAATACACTTAGCTTACACATTCCACAATCTCCCTACAACACTGGACCCTGGTGATATCCCTTCTTCCTGCCATTCCTTTGCCTTCCTTAAACAATGAACTCTCTTGGGTGCCTGGGTGGCTCAGTGGATTAAGCCTCTGCTTTTGGCTCAGGTCATGGTCTCAGGGTCCTGGGATCAAGCCCCACACTGGGCTCTCTGCTCAACAGGGAGCCTGCTTCCCCTCCCCCTCAACTGCCTGCCTCTCTGCCTACTTGTGATCTCTCTCTGTGTCAAATAAATAAATAAAATCTTTAAGAAAATAACAAATAAACTCTCTTGGATTGCCTCTACCACCTTCTTTTCTATTCTTTCTCTGCTGACTACCTCTAGAAGTAGACATTTAAAAAACAAAAACAAAAAAACAACAAAAACAAAACCAGGTACACTACACATATATCACACAGGGTTCTCTTTTCAGTTCCTTCCTCCTCTTTCTTGCTTCTTCCTCATCAGGGAAGGGCTCTCTATCCTTCAGGGTAGAGCCCTCATTCACCACCTAGAGGCACCAGGTGGCCAAGCTAGGGGGATCACCTTTCACCCATGTAGTAGTTACCTGCAGCAATCAATGAGAAACCAGCTGCACTAGGGGAACCAATCAGTCCAAAATAGCCATGCAGAGATTTTTTTTTTTAAGATTTTATTTATTAATTTGACAGAGATCGCAAGTAGGCAGAGAGAGAGGAGGAAGCAGGCTCCCCGCTGAGCAGAGAGCCCACAGGGCTCCATCCCAGGACACTGGGATCATGACCTGAGCTGAAGGCAGAAGCTTTAACCCACTAAGCCACCCAGGTGCCCTGCCATGCAGAGATTTTAAAAACCATATTGTCGGGGCGCCTGGGCGGCTCAGTGGGTTAAAGCCTCTGCCTTTGGCTCAGGTCATGATCCTAGGGTCCTGGGATCGAGCCCCGCATGGGGCTCTCTGCTCAGCGGGGAGCCTGCTTCCTCCTCTCTCTCTCTCTCTGCCTGCCTCTCCGCTTACTGTGATCTCTGTCTGTCAAATAAATAAATAAAATCTTTAAAAAATAAAATAATAAAAACCATATTGTCATTAGAACAATGGAACAAGGCTCAAAAGAAGATGAGGGTCTCACGCTAAATCTAAACAGGAAGGATGACTGCTAAAATAGCTTTCAGTTAAGATTTAAAATTTGACAAAATGTCCAGGATACAAGGAAAAATTATTTGTCACAGCAAAAATGAAGAAGATCACAGCATGAATGAGAAAAGACAACCAAAAGATGCCAACACTGAGGTTATTTACATGTTGGAATTATCTGATAAGAATTTTGAAGTCACAATCATAAAAATGCTTCAACAAATAATTAGATAGCCTTGAAACATCACAGAAAATCTCACTGAAAAAAGGCAAGATATAAAAGGAACCAAATGGAAATCACATAACTAGAAAATACAGTAACTTAAATTCTTAAAAACTCACTGGAAGGACTCAATAGCAGAATGAGTATGATGGAGAGAAGAATCAACTAACTTAAAGGCAGAATAAGAATTCAGGCAAAGTGAAGAGAGAAAACAAATTGGAAAAAAAAAAGATAAGCAAAACTTCAGGGACCTGAGATATAGTAATAAAAGAGCCAACATTCATATCATCAAAGTCTCAGAAGAGGAGAAAGAGAGTGAGAATGGGAAAAATATGTGAAAAAAAATAAAGACTGAAAACATACACCAACATACCAAAAAGCTAAGTGAATGACAAATAGGATAAACTCAAAGAAATTCATTTAATTATGAATTCATTTAATTAATTCATTTAATTATGAGTACCTCATAATTAAAATTTTGAAAACGAGAGACAAAGAAAAAATTCTTGAAAGCAACCAGAGAGTAACAATCTAGAGGGGAAAAAAGAATTCAAAGGCAGATTTTTCCATTGAAACCATGGAAAACCAAAAGGAAATGACAATATTTTTCAAGTGCTAAAAGAAAAGAACTATCAACCCTTAATTCTATATTCAGCAAAAATATCCTTCAGAAGCGAAGAGGAAATGAAGACCTTCTCAGACAAAGGAAAACTAAGAGAATTAATCACCCAAAGACCTACCCTTTAAAAATGGTTAAAGGAGGCTCCCCAAATAATAAAGAAATGTAACAGGAAAAGCCTTAAAAACTGGTAGAAATGAAGCAAGAATGAATGAATGAATGAATGAGTGAATGAACAACTATGTCTTCATGATGGTGGAACCACAAAATATAATTCCATTTGATGTGATCCTCAGTGCATGTACAGAAGTACTCAAGACGATTACGTTTAAAAAGTAGAAAGATAGAAAGAACCTAAATGCAAGTAAGATTTCTATATGTCACTTGACGTGGTAAAACACTGATATCAGCAGATGATAGTAACTTATATATATTGTAAAATATGTATATTGTAACACCTGGAGCAACCACTAAAAACTACACGAAGTCATAGACTTAAAAAACTTTATTATAAATACATCAAAATGGGGGCGCCTGGGTGGCTCAGTCGGTTCAGGTCATGATCCCAGGGTCAAGGGATGGAGCCCCGTGTCCAGCTCCCTGCTGAGTAGGGAAGCCTGCTTCTCCTGTTCCCCCTGCAGTTCCACCTGCTCATGCTCTCTCTCTCCGTGTGTCAAATAAATAAATAAAATCTAAAAAATAAAAATAAATACATCATAATGGAATCCTTAAAATGTTCATTTATCCAGAAAAAGTAAATAAAAGAAAAATAAAAGAATGAAAAACATATGGAACAAATAAAAATCAAACAATAAGATGGCAGATTTAAGTCATAGCAATAATTTACCTAAAGATATTAAATAAAGGCAGATTGGCAGGTGGATTTAAAAAAATGCAATTGAACAATACACTGTGTGTGATAAACTCATTTTAAATATAACATAGACGGGTTGAAATTGAAATGCCTAAAAGAGATATGCCATACAAATGTTAATCAAAGCAGAAGTGGCCATATTAATATGATATTCATCTGATATTTAAATATCAGATAAAATAAGTTTCAGACCAAAGAAACTTGCTAGAAACAAAGAGAGACATTAATAAAGATAAAAGGATCAATCCACCAAGAAAACATAATGATCCTGAATGTGCACAAGCCAATTTCACCTATAATGTTTCTGCCAATACCTTCAAAATTCATTTTTGCAAGCTCCTTCTTAAATGTGGTTGATGCTAAACATCCTTTTGTCTTTCCTCCTTTATCCTCTCTTTTCCCCATCACTGTCCTGACTTCCTATTTCTATTAATTCTGAAATCTCAGACTGAAATCTCCATCATTTTTTTAAAGATTTATTTATTGATTGATTGATTGATTGGACAGACAGAGATCACAAGTAGGCAGAGAGGCAGGCAGAGAGAGAGAGAGGACGAAGCAGGCTTCCCGCCGAGGAGAAAGCCCGATGTGGGGCTCGATCCCAGGACCCTGAGATCATGACCTGAGCCGAAGGCAGAGGCTTTAACCCACTGAGCCACCCAGGTGCCCCGAAATCTCCATCATTTTTATCAGATTTTGTGACTCTTCCATTCCAGTGTTTTTGACATAAAACCCTCAGCACTATTCCTGGTGTGGTGACTCTACACAAGTTCACGTTTTCCTTTCACAATACCTCCTCACTGGTCTCTACTCTTCCCAGTCCAAGTTACCTGTCCTAAGTGCAGCACTAAAATAACTATTATTGCCTCCCAAACAAAACACCTGTCCTGATTTATCAGGTTTTCTGAACTTTGCCCACAAACTCTCACTGCTCCATTTGTTCCAGTCCAGCTGGATCCAATGGTCCCTGAAAAGGCCTCCATGCTTTTCTGTCTTTGTAGCTCACTGACCAGAATGCCCTTCTTCCATTTCCATCTAGAAAAATAACTTCCAAGGCTTTCCATCATGAAGGCGGTATTTAGCAGGCATTGAGCATGAAATGTCACCCTCCTCACCAGACATACATATTTTTGTTTAATCTTCATAAGAGATTGCACCTTCCTTATGGCACTTACATATTCTGCCCTATCTCTATTGATTTGCATCTTTGACTTATCTCCCCTGAACGGCAAGTTCCCAAAGACACCAATATCATCTTTATCTTTGTACCCTGCACAGCCCCCCTCCAACAGTGCCTAGTAAAGTGCACTGTGCATATTAAAGCTTTTTTTTTTAAGATTTTATTTATTTATTTGACAGAGAGATCACAAATATGCAGAGAGGCCGGCGGGGGAGGGGGGCGGCCAGGGGAAGCAGGCCCCTGCTGAGCAGAGCGCCTGATGCAGGGCTTGATCCCAGAACCCTGAGACCATGACCTGAGCCAAAGGCAGAGGCTTAATCCACTGAGCTACTCAGGCACCCCCATATTAAAGCTTTAATAAATATTTGTTGAATAGTTTAAGACCCAACCTTCTTTCTACCAAAATATTTCTTCCCTCTTTTCTTCATCACAGCTTTGAATTTTTATCATTCAAACCTAAAATATTACTATTAGTTAAACTCTTTATCTGTCCTAGAACATAAATGATTCTATGTACAAGAAAGTAGTTTCCTTATTATGCAAAGAAAAATATACATAAATGCATTTATAGTATATATATGCACTTGTATAAACCTTACATGTACATAATTTATAGATGTCTGTTTAGATTTTCAAATAACATTCTTAGTAAGATCTCATAAATATTGACATTGAAAAGTTGGGTTAAGGGATTAAATACATCCTTAAAATAACTGATTTAAGCTTTCTTGGTTTTTTAACTATAAAAATTGTTTATCCAAGCAACATGAATAGAAAGAGACCTGAAGTATTAAAAAGAATACACTTTTATCTAGCTTGTATGCTGAGTTTTCACTGACCAGAGGCCCCTCCTCAGTTGGTTTCCACAGCTGCTTGCCCTTGCCCAGACCACCTCCATCTGCAACACTGTGTGCCCAGGAAACAAAATCAGTTATAGTACTGACCCAAGCAAAATGTGATTTTGAAAATGCAGCACATATTTAAAATGTGTGGTGGATCCCAAAACCATGATCATGTTTTACTCTAACACTCAATGCTATGTAGAACACTACTGCTATCCATTACTGCAATTAACTGTACACATAATTATTTTTTACTGCTAATTTTACACCAGTGAATTTCCATTTCAAGAAAAACATTAGCATTTGTTTCTAATTAAATATTTATTGCTTATGTTTTACAGACCCGACATCAGGTTCTTCTTTAGACTGGGCTTACAACCTGGGCATCAAACACACATTTGCCTTTGAACTCCGAGATAAAGGCAAATTTGGTTTTCTCCTTCCAGAGTCTCTGATAAAGCCAACCTGTAAAGAGACCTTGATAGCTGTTAAATTTATTGCCAAGTATATCCTCAAGCATGCTTCCTAAAGAAGTGGCCTCGGTTTGGAATGAGCCAATTAATCCTTTTTTGTGCCTTTTACCAGAAAGTCAATCTTCAATTATCCTGAAATATAAGGTTCCACATTACGTGAATAGGTCCCTCTCTTGCTCACTTAAATCCTATGTTATTTCTTTTTGCTTTTATTTACTCTTAATAGCATCTTAACAAATAGCTTTAAGTGAAAGCTTTCAACTTCCTTTCTTTGCTCCAAATGAAGTTCAAACCCAGCAAAAAGTATATTTTGAGTATTTCAAAACATGATATACAGTTGGTCACAGAAAAGAAATGAGAGCCTTAGGTTTCTCCAGAATCAGATTTTCCATATGGCTTCATCATTTCATGTACTTATATAATAAAATAAACTGTATTCCAAAATGCATCTTCTGTTTTTTGATAAACTATACTCTCCACATTTCTCTATTAGCATTAATAATCAAGCATTAATGTGTCTCATGCAGTCTGTTAATAAGAAATAGTATCTTCAATTCAAAAACATACTTTGCCTGCATATATATTTCTTTTTAACAGAAGGAGACATTGTTTATATCTTCACAATAGCAAAAGGATGTCCTAACAGGAAATAAAGTGGTTCATATAGAGATGAATCTCAGTGCTTCAAACAATTAATCCAGTTCTCTTCAACATGACATACATTAAATACAAAATAGTTTAATTTAACCTGCCATAATCCAAGGAAACTACCTGCCAAAACATTTCTTGGTAGTTACTGACACAGCCAAGACAGTCTGGTCACATGTGAGCCCTGCCCTCATAATAGATGGGAAATAAAGTCTGGAAATATAGTACAAGTGTAAGAGAAAAAGTCATGTTGACCAAGGACAATCAGAGTAACTTAAACTTTTATATTGCTTATAGTCCTGTTGTTTAAGATAGAGTTACAAAATATCTCCCCCTACCCTGCCTCCAGCACCATGATTTTTCAATACCTCATCATATGACTCCAGCAGTATCTACATTCTAGAATTTGAGGGACAAGTAAAGAGTTCCTTGACTTCCTATAAACTGACTTCTCATAACACTGAACAAAATTTTTGAAGATCCTCCATGATCCTGAGAAACCAGGTATACAGATAATCTGGGACATTCTTCATTAATCCTATAGGAGGTCCTAAAAAGAAAGAATGCCATCAAATCTACAATGTGGTGAATATTTCTGATAGCTATGATGTAGGTAAAAGTTTCCTGTGCAAAAAAAAAAGTTTCTCATGCAAAATTGTCTAGAGGAAACCAACATAAACTAACAAAATTGCTTTACAGGTATGGGGGGAAAGGTGACAAGAGTCAAGAAAGTAAAAGGCAAAACGGTGCTTACGAGATTACATTGCCTCTTATTATAAAACATAGTATCTATACCTAAATATTTAGTATTCAAAACTGGCTCAGAAAATGGGAATGTAAATTCATTCCATCAAGCTTACCATATGGCAATTATTCACTCATTCACACTTACTCAACTGAGAAAAGACCAAGAGAAATTTTAACCTTAAAATTTACATAAATAGTTCTAATTCCAGTGGGTCTTTAGAAGGAGGAGGTAAAATAGATAATCCCAACTGTTGACTATCTTCTGTGTTCATCCATTATTTAGATTATAAAAGACACAAAAGTTTTATATACCATTTTATTTCAGTTATTATGTAGTTTAATATTTCTTTTCTCAATCAGAGAAAAATTACTTGAGTGGCTAAAAATAAAAAATCCTGATAAGACCATTCTTTATGGTAATTAATATCTTTTGCATGACATCTCAGAGTATTTGCTTCTTTGACTTCATATGAATTGTAAAAATATGTGAAGAAACATATATTAAAATTTTAAAACTAAAACATCATTTTACTTATGGAAAAGTTTGAGTAGTCAGTGCTGTAATTCTTCTCTTGTCATTTCTTATTTATCAGTAAGAGGATTTTGTTTTTTTGGGTTTTTTTGTTTTTTTTTTTTAAAGATTTTATTTATTTATTTGACAGAAATCACAAGTAGGCAGAGAGGCAGAGGGAGAAGCAGGCTTCCCGCTGAGGAGAGAGCCCGATGCGGGGCTCGATCCCAGGACCCTGGGATCATGACCTGAGCCGAAGGCAGAGGCTTTAACCCACTGAGCCACCCAGGTGCCCCAGTAAGAGGATTTTGTACCCAAATTACAAGTTGAGCTATCTCTTACAATATTCCTGACAATATGTCTCACCAAGAAAATCTTCTAAATCTTCGTTCCTTTTCTAGTTTTAACTCAAGAGACACTGTTTAGTATTTTGAAAATTTATTATTTAATGGCATTGGTCTAGTGGCTAAGACCTACATCTCCATTATATGAGGAAATGAAGCATCTCACGGATTATTTTCACTAATGTAAATAAATAAGTTTCCAGTAGACTTATGACTCCAAACTGCTTTTAAAATGTATCAGAGGTTCCCTCCCCACATCCTACACAATGTATATCTTCTATAACTATGTAAGTGCTCACTGGCTAAGTAAACTTTAGGTTTATTGACAAGAGTTTCTGTTTTTCATTTAAAACAAACATCTATGCCTGATTTTCTTTGGATAAAAAAAAAATTAATCCCAGAGAAACTTAGATCACTGAGAATACAGAAGTTCTCTCTGTTGTCAGACTCTCCCCCAGCACCTTGTTCTCATAAAAGAATTTAAATGATTTTGGTCATTCCAAATGGATGGATGTTGGGCTTTCCTGAACATGGGAAAAGATCATGGACAGACAACTCTTCTTGATTCCACTGCATGGTTCTCTCAGTATTATAAACTCATCTCCTACTGTTAATATATAATATGTATTGATTCCAAAAATCTGCAGTGAAATGTGATAGTATTAAACTGATATTGGTTTCCCAAGATACAAATAATACAAAGCAGCAGCAGTAAGCAATCTTAGTTGAACACTCATTTATTTGAGCAACTATAAGAAACAATGGGGTCCAGAAACAGCCTGACTTTAAAAACTTCCAGTTGTCCTCTAAAATCTATTCTTCTTCTTCCGTAGTAATAGATCTCCTAATTCTGAACTGGCACATAGTCACTCAAACAAAATCTTAAATTCAAAACTTCCCTTTCAAAATGAGATGGCTCTTGAACTGCTCCGGCCAGTAAGTTGGAAGAACAAACATCATGTGGCAAAGTCTAAGCAGCTAACTTCAAAGACCTCTGGTATATATATTTTGGTCCTTCTTCTCCATCCCTCTTTCTTTCAGACTGAAATACAATTGTGATGACTGATACTAAGCAATCATCTTGAACCATAAAATCCTCTCAAGAACTGAAGCAAAAAACATGACAGTAGAAGCCTATGCTCATGACAATTAGCATAACAGTTCTAGATGTCCTGGGTGGAAATCTTTGGAGAGTAATGCTATGTTATATAAAATTATGGGACTAGAAATCAGAAAGTTCGGATGAGAATTCTGATATCCAGTAAGACACAATCACCCTTTGCCTGCCTTGCTTATCTTCTAGATATTTGTTAGTATTTGAAATAATAAATGCTCACCAAGGTAAGCCACTAATTTCCATTTTGTTTGTATTTGGGACAAAGCACACTTATCTTAAAGAGAGCTGGGTTAGCTGGTTTCTATTTGAGATAGGTGTTTGGGTGGCACAAAAAAAAACGGCACAACTGCTGCTCTCAAATGTGGTTCTTCCCCAAGGCCCTGCTACCATGAGAAGCAAAGTGACATGCACATGTGCGTATGTACATTTTCCTATATGCAAATGGATTTCAACAAATTTTTACAGTCTAAAGGTCACTGATCCTCAAATGAAAATATTAAGAACAATAGAAAACAAAATCCAACATAATTTGAAAAAATATTTGCATACATCAAAGTAAGTATTAACTTCAACTGAGGAAAGTTGGAGTTTGTGTAGTAATTTGCTTCTTTTTTGTTGTTTGTTACTATGAATTTTTGTTTGTTTAGCAATATTCAGAAGAAATATATAAAATACCTATTACATTTCCAATTACCAGAATCAAGAAAATTAAATATCCTGAAATTTAACAAAATTATTAAAGCCTGCCAAGTTATTTGTTATGTGGAAGTCCAGGGACCTAGTGGAGAAGTTCCAGCATATAAGTGGAGCAAAAACATTTCAGTCAGGACACACTGGAGAGAGTAAGAGGAACAGTTTTACTTTACCCACATCACCTCTCCTGCAGGGTGGCACAGCTCAATCCACAAAATCAAGACAAGGCGTACAAGCTTAAGAATTCTGCCACTAGGGACGCCTGGGTGGCTCAGTTGGTTAAGCAGCTGCCTTCGGCTCAGGTCATGATCCCAGCGTCCTGGGATCGAGTCCCACATCGGGCTCCTTGCTTGGCGGGGAGCCTGCTTCTCCCTCTGACTCTGCCTGCCATTCTGTCTGCCTGTGCTTGCTCGCTCTCCTCTCTCTCTGGCAAATAAATAAAATCTTTAAAAAAAAAAAAAAAAAAAAAAAGAATTCTGCCACTAGAGGGAGCAAGAAGTGTGGAACAGGCAAATCCACAGGAGGTCTGAAAAAAACTCAGAATCCCTAGCAAGACTGAAAGAAGGTATTTCTTCTCCAAGGTCAACAGAGACTAGAAGAAGTAATTGCTACTTCAAATGTGAAGACAACAACATAAGATTTCAAGGAACATGAAAAATCAAACAAACAGGACAGTACCAAAGGGTAACAATAATTATTTTCCAATAACTGACCCCAAAGACATGGAGACCTGCAATCTACCAGATAATTCAAAATAGCTATTTTAAGGAAGTTCAATGAGCTACAATAAAATGCAGAAAGATAATCCCCCTGAAAAAAAAAAAAAAAAAAAGCAGGAAAACACTACATGAACAAAATGAGAAGTTTAACAAAGAGATAGATATCATAAAAACAGAACCTAAAAGAAATTCTGGAGTGGGAGAAAACAACAAAGCAAATGAAAAATGCAATAGAGAGCATCAATAGAACAGACCAAGCAGAAGAAAAAAATCCATGAAATAAAGACAGGAACTTTGAAATCATCTATCCAGAGGAAAAAGATTTTTTAATGAATGAAAAGAGTGAAGAAAGCCAATGTGAAGAAAGCCAATGTGAATTATGGGATACCATCAAGAGAAGCAACTTGGAAATTACTGGAGTAGCAGAAAAGGAAAGGGAGAAAGAGGCAGAACGCTTATTTAAAGAAATAATGTCTGAGAACATCCCAAATATGGGGAGAGATTTGCCCATTCAAGTTCATGAAGCTCATAGGTCCCCAAATAAATTCAACTCTAAAGATATTCTCGAAAACATATTATAATAAAACTGGCAAAAATCAAAGACAAACACAGAACCAAAAAAATAGCAAAAAGAAAGAAGCTTATCATTTATAAGGGAATCCCCATAAGTCTATCAGCAGATTTATCCACAGAAAACTTATAGACCAGGAGCAAACAGGATGATATATTCAGAATGCTGAAAGAAAACAACGCCAACCAACTTTATCCAATTAAGTTTTCCCTCAAAAATGAAGAAGAGACCAAAATTTCCCCAGAAAAACAAAAGCTGAGGGAGTTCATCACCACTAGATCTGCCTTATAAGAAATGCTAAAGGAGTCCTTGAAGTTGAAATGAAGTTGAAATGAAAGGACTCTATCAGTAACATGAAAACATGTAAAAATACACAACACACTGGTAAAAGTAAGTATATAATCAAATCCATAATACTCTGAAATGGTGTTATATTAACCACTTAACTCTAGTTTTTTAAAAAAAGGTTAAAGACAAAAGTATTAAAAATAACTACAGCTATAGTAATTTGTTAATGAATATATAATATAAAAAGAGGCAAATTATGACATCAAAATCACATAAGATGGGGAGAAAGGGAGTAGAGTTTTTGTGTGCTATTGAATGTACATTGTTATCACTGTAAAAGAGACTGTTATATTTATAAGATATTTTATGTAATCTTCCCGGTAACCACAAAGCAAAATCTTTCAGTATACATGAAAGATAACAAGAAAGAACCAAGGCATACCACTATGGAAAATCATGAATTTGCAAAGGAAAACAGCAAGAGAGGAAGAAAGGAACAAGGGAACCATAATAAAGCCAAAAAAAAAAAAAAAAAAACAGTAAGATGGCATCAGTAAATACTTATCAAAAATTACTCTAAGTGTAAATAAAGTCTCCAATCAAAAGACACAGAACAGACAAAAAAAATTAATCATATGCTGCTAATAATAGACTCATCTCAGGTTTAAGGACACACAGAGGTTCAGAGTGAAGGAACAGAAAAAGTTATTCCACGCAAATGGAAACCATTTAATTCAAAATGGATTAAAGACTTAAACGTAAGACCTGCAACCGTAAAAATCCTGGAAGAAAACATAGGGTAAAGTCTCCCTGATACTGGTCTTAGCAATGATTTTTTGGATATGACACCAAAAGCACATCAACAAAAGCAAAATAAATAAGTAGAACTACATCAAACTAGAAATCCCGTAGGTAGAGGCAAAGGAATAATCAACAAAATGAAAAGACAACCTATGGAATGGGAGAAAACATTTACAAACCACCTATATGATAAGGGGTTAACAACCAAATATATAAGGAACTCATATAATCAACAGGAAAAAAAAAAAAGGCAATCCAATTAGACTGAGAACCTGAACAGACATTTTCCAAAGACATACAAATGGCTAATTAGTACACGAAAAGATGCTCAGTACCACCAATTATCAGGGAAATGCAAACTGAAGCTACAGTGACCTATCACTTCACACCTGTCAAAAGGATAAGAGATAACAAGGGTTGGCAAAGATTTGGAAAAAAGGGAATACTTGGGCACTACTCATAGAAATTGGTACAGCCACTGTAATAATACAGAGTCCTCAAAAAAAATAAAAATAGAGCTGCCATATGATCCAGTAATCCCACTTCTTGGTATATATCTAAATGAAATGAAATCAAGATCTCAAAGAGAAATCTGTAGTCCCATGTTCACTGCAGCATTATTCACAATAGCTAAGACATGGAAACAACCTAAATATCCATCTATGGAGGAAAAGATAAAGAAGATGTGAGATACATATAATGTGGGTATGTGTATAATAAAAATGTGTGTGTGAAACATGCATGTTTATATGTAACATATGTAACATGAATGTCATTGTAATGGTATCACATACATACATACATATACACTAGGATATCACTCAGCCTTGAGAAAGAAGGCAATCACTATTTTGAAAACCCAGATGATCCTTGAGGGCATTACTCTAAGTGAAATAAGACAGACAGAAAAAGACAAATACTGTATGATAATACTTATATGTAAAATCTAAAAAAGCCAAACTCTCAGAAACAGCAGAATAGTGGCTACCAGACTGAGGATGGAGAAACAGAGAAATGTTCATCAAAAGGTACAAACTTCCAGCTGAAAGATGAATAAATTCTGGGGCTCTAATATAGAGCATGATGACAACAGTTAACAACACTGTATCATATACATGAAAGTTACTAAGAGAATAAATTTTAAATGTTCTCACCACACACACACACACACAAATGGTAGTTAGGTGAGGTGACAGAGGTGTTAACTCTATTGTGGTAATCATTTCACAATATATACATATATCAAATAGGCAGGGTGTACACCTTAAGTTTACACAATGTTTATATTATTATAACTGAATAAAACTGAGGAGAAGAAAAGAAAAAACTATGCAGCCCTTACAGATGCTATGAAATTTTCAACTGCATGTATTATAATATTTTGAGGCAACTTTACATATTCTCCCTGAAAAAAATGGACCTACTGAAATGGGAGAAGAAGCAGTATCACTTAGGGAAGAAAGAACTTACAGGAAATAACTTAAATTCAGATTACCTCTAATTACAGAAGACACCTCTATTCATTCAACTAGTGACATGCAGAAAATTATGACTGGAAGTCCAATTAGGAGTAACAAATATATGCAACCTTCCAAATTAAAAACCACAATAAAGGAAGGCTGGTGGTCCAGTCGGTTAAAGCACCCCACTTTAGGTTATGACTCAGGTCGTGATCTCAGGGTCATGAGAGTGAGCCCCGCATTGGACTCCACACTCTCCATGAAGTATGCTTAAAACACTCTCCCTCTCCTTCTGCCCCCACCCTTGTTCATTCCCTCTCTCTCTCAAATAAATAAATCTTTTTTAAAAAATATTTTTAAGAAACAATAAAAGCAACAACATCTACTAAATGGTGCAGCTAATATGAATACATTGCAGTATTTCAAAGATTATGTCTTTACGCTTCTTTCTCCTCTTTGACACAACTGTATGTTCATGATTAAAATACCAAGCCATTTTTCTGTAATGAGTAGAAATGAGTCATAATAGCATCTTGAAAATTTTGGTGGCATACAGGCTACTGTCAGAAATTTCTTAGGCAAAGCTTTTGGGAGACTCTCTTGCATTTCATTGTCACAAAATCCATTATATCAGGACAGATCTCAGCCTGCATGAGTAACATCGATCTAAGGGTTATAATTTTGTCATAAAAATTTATTCTCAGATGAACTTAGCATAAAAGGTCTCCGTCCAGAAAACAGGAATTGAAATGGATATATTATCACTTGAACTGCTTTTTTGTTCACTTATCCTTCAATTACAAGCCTTAAGTTCACTGGTGTCGAGAGAGGTTAAACCAGGAAAAAAAAGTGAAACAATTTTTGAAATATGTGAGGGAAATCTGACACTTAATGTTCCAAATGCATTATTATTGCTATGGTATCACTGAAGTGTGCTACTGATTCATTTTACATTGTGGATTAAATGCTTAAAAGACTATTCATGAAACAAAGAAAAAAATCTGCAAGTATCATTTCATATATAAAAGAAATTGTAAGAACTCTGGGTTTTCTCTTGTTTAAAAAGTCTCCAATTTTTTTTTTAAATCTCTTCTTTGTAAAACTTAAATTTCAAGAGGTAATTAAATTTTAATGGGGCAAAGACAGGGAAGGTGAGAAGGGTAAGTTTTGAGAACTGTAATCATACTGGCAGTAATGATCATATGAAAAGTAACATTTGCACAGCATTGGATAATTTAAAAATTGCCCTCACATGCATGTCTGCATTTGATCATAGCAACTCTATGAGACTGAGTTGTGGGGAGGCTATCATTATCACCATTTTAAACTTCTTCAGTGATTTGCATATATAAAGTTGCAAACTGAAACCAAATCTTCACACTTCAAAATTCAAATTCTCTTCACTACACCACACTGTCCAACAGTCATCACTTTTCTCAAAGGCAAAGAGAAAAAGAGGTTATCTAATTTCTGAGTCATCAATTTCCATTCTAGTACTCAAATCTTGCTAAAGGTATAATGACCCATTAGACACTCTTCTGGAGGGTTTAGACCAGAGATTCTCACACCTGAACAGGAATCATCTAAGGAAGATTAAAGTATAGACAGCTGGGCCCTCCACCAGTTTCTGAAACAGTAGGTTTCCAGTGGAACACAACAATTTTCATTTTTAACAAGTTCTCAAGTAATGCTGATATTGCTGGTCCAGAAGCCACACTTTGAGAACCACTGATAAAGAATAATTCTACATTTTCTTTCTATTTTTCAATGATTGAGGTTTTTTTCAATAACTTTAGTGATCTTTATTGAAATGTGCAGTTTATTTGCAAAAGTAACTTAATCACGGGTTTTATCTCCAATTAAAATTGTAGGCAGATCAAATAGATGAAACTGGGATAGTTCCATTTAAATTCTTATCTTCTATAAAAATGTTTGTAAATAGCAAAATCAAGCATTTGAACATACACATTTCAAATCCATTACACATTAAAACAGTTTACAAACATACATAAATAAAAAGTATAACAAAGGGTCCCTACTTTAAAATTTTGTTGATTCTACATATTTTAAGATAACTAGCATTAATTTATTTTGTATTATTTATACTATATTTTATATGAATGCCTTGAATTTTTAGAGTTTTCAGTTTTTATGTTAAATGTCATATCCAAGTCCATTTTTAGAATAAAAAAATGTGACTTCCCCTGAGGGCCAGGTTCACTAGGGTTATATCCAACTAAGGAAATTCTTGTTTGGAAACTATTGTAAGAATTCCTTTGGCAATAAGCAGTAGCTTTCTTAATAGTAAAATTGAGCAAATTCTGTGAGAAGTATTTGTAGAAGTATTTTTGGAGCTAAGAACATTTGTTTCATGAAGACTAAAGCAAGGATTCCAGCTGATACAGTTCTCTGGCTGTCACATAAAAAGCTTAGACAGGGTAATGGGATAATATGAGGACTTTCTTATGTTCGGGAATCCCTTGATGTTGCCACTTGACAAAGTTCACTTGTGTCCACTTCAATTAATTTTTTACAAAGGCAGAGAAATGAAGATAGGTATGGAACACCTGTCTGGTCGTTTTGGCAGACTAGAAAGAAAAGGGTCAAAAAGAAAAAAGTAATAAAATCAGATTTTCCCTAGAACTCCTTCCACAAACTCCTATCTTCTTCCTTCCACAAACTCTTATCCTTTACTGGAATTATATAGTCTGCCACTGAGCCCCCATCTTAATCCAACTGTCCATTTTATTTGTCTACAAAAAGCAGACTTTGAGATGAAAAAGTCCTTGAGATGAGTCATCTTTCCTCAGACCTTAGATCAGGGCAGGCAGCCTCATGATTCTTGCATGTCCAGTATATCCTTTTTTACCTGCTTTTTATGAACTTTGTGAAGGTTGAATATCTTGTATTCTTTTATCTTATTCTAAACCAAATATGCTTCTGATATACATTTTGAAAGACTACATAAGAATACAGCAACAACATTTGATTGTACAACAGATGTAATGAAGCATCCAAGGACTATGAAGTTACTCAAAGGCAGATTTGAATAGAGACTTCACCCTAAACCTGTAAATATAAGGGTGACCAACTCTACTAGTTGCTCAGAAATGAGGGGTTTCCCAGGACAAGAGACTTTCAGGATTAAAACCACTGAAAGGGCGCCTGGGTGGCTCAGTGGGTTAAGCCGCTGCCTTCGGCTCAGGTCATGGTCTCAGGGTCCTGGGATCGAGTCCCGCATCGGGCTCTCTGCTTGGCAGGGAGCCTGCTTCCTCCTCTCTCTCTGCCTGCCTCTCCATCTACTTGTGATCTCTCTCTGTCAAATAAATAAATAAAATCTTAAAAAAAAAAAAAAAAAAAAACACTGAAAAACCGGTTCTGGGAAAAATGGGACAACTGGTCACTGAGTTGCAATGAAATATTTCTCAAGCAAAAATAAATAAATATTAGGACTCCCCCTCTCCCCTTCCAATTTTCTGAAAGCTATTTTCACCAGATAAAATATATTAAAATTTATTAGTAATTATCACTCTGCTATTAGATGTTAAATACTTTATGTGGGCAATATCAGTTATTCTTTAAATGAACTCTTAGAGCCAAATGCCGTTTTAATCACTCCCATGTTGACAGATGCCAAAAATAGAGACACAGAGCAGCTAAACACCCTACACAAGGTCATAGGGATAATAAAGAGTACAGCAAGTGCTCGAACCCAAGCAGTCAGTTTTTCAAATGTGCACACTGAGCTCTTTCTACTCAGAGGGCTCCTCAGACCAGTGGCCTCAGCATCACCTGAGACTTAGTGAAGGAAACTAAAGTTAGACTACAGTAGAACTTGGATCTCTAGAAGTAAATTTAAACACACTAAGTAAAAACTTAAAACTGAAACTCAGACAATGCTCTCTTATAGCACAGGTTTGGGTGGGGGGTGGGGTTCCTCAAAATATACCTATTTAGAACATGACCAAGACTATCCCTTTTTTCTAATACAAATGAATCACAAAGCAGGAAAGACAGAGACCAAAATAGCAAAGAATTTTGAAAGAAACTTTGAGCTGATCTACTTTTTGTGCTGTTTAAGTTCCTAGCTTTTATATAAAACTGAAAATAGGAGGGAAATTCATAATTAGGACACTTACTTATGTTTAGCACAGATTTAGAGTTTTGAATATAAATATAAATTAACAAGTATTTAATGTTCTTCTCAAAAACAGAATTTAGCAGTGATAGTCCATCAAGCACTCTTAGCAAAAGCTGAAAGCACAGCAATAAAATCTCATTCCCGGCTGAACCAGACACACAAAGTCAGAAGTGATAAAGTCATTATCGTTTGCTAGATTAAAAACACTCAGTCTCAATAACAACTGAGACCCAGTTCAAAATAACAGCTTCAGTCTATCAGAGTAAATATTTTATGTGCCAAAATATGTTGGGTACGCAGTCTATACCAAATTATGTGTTTAATTAGTTGCATTTCATCACATGCCTTTATATCAAGACTATCCCTTCTATATAACATTACTTTTTCTCTATAAAGTGAATAAAATAGTCACTAGACACAAATGCATTTAGAAAATAAGACCATAATTCTATCTTCAAAATCCCTGTTTAAATCTAAAGATTTTTCTCACTCTTTTTTTTAAATAATGCATAAATATGTTATTTTTTCTTTAAATTTAAATGGAATCCTTGAAGGCTTTAGCTTCAGGTATCACAACTGACAGTATTAGGCTACAGTAGAAAGAAACTACATTTCTAAAGCTCTGTGCCAGGGACTTTAATCATTATTTTATTTAATCTCCCAACGATGCTATGAAACAAGTATAATTAACCACCATGTAAAGGAGGAAGCAAGACTCAAAGAATCTAAGAGAATCACCCATGGTTTTCGTCAGAGGAGCTGCATCAGGATTTGAACCCAGCTCTGAGACCCAAGTACAATGCCTTCCAAAGGTGACCATAAGTCCTTGTGGTACATCATTCAAGGCCTCTAGAGCTGAAAGTAAACTCTTCCCTATCTAACAAGTGACAGTTTAGGGATAGCATAGACTCACAAGGAACAAAAAAACGAAAGGAAGGTTGGATATTCCACCCAGCCACCTTAGGCCCCCATCTCCAAGTCACCATAGCCCATGGTAAAATGTAACCAAAGTAAATGGCACAACTCTTCCCTAGTGATGAAAGGTGTTGGGGGATGTGTGCAATGGCTCTTCAAAGTGCAAGTCTGCCTAGGAGTTGGTGAGTATCATCCAGCAAGCCAGGGGCAGCAATTCCCACTGGCTATTCCCCAGCACAGATGATACAATGGCTTGAACCCAAGTGCATGGACCTAACTAAATATGTCTGGCTGCCCCAAAGAGCAAACCGCGACGTTCTCCTCTTTATGGGTTCCACTGCATCTGTGGCTCTTATCCAGAAGTGCCAGGCATTCCAGAAACTGACATTTCCATACACAAGTAAGTCACCAAGCCTCTTCAAGGACACTGCTAAATGTCAGTCATCCACCTCTTTGGCAAACACAGCATTTGAATCCACACTCAACCTCAATCCCACAATCAAAGTCGCCTGCTTTTAAGGTTTATAGATTTCAACTAACTTCTCAGACATTTGGTGATCAAAGAAGAGTAAGATCACATTTTAAAATGACATTTGCTTGGGGTGTCCAGCCTCCAAAAGAATGTGTCCTAGGAGCCCTTTTCAAAATTGCTCTCCTAATTCAAATTTATTAATCAGACCCAGTCCCCTCAGGGGGCCTTTCCAAAAGGCTCCAGTCCATGAAGGCTCTCCTCTGTCTCAATTGCTTCAAGTATGAGGTAAACTCGCCTCTGTGGAGGGCTGTTCCTGAGCATGCATCTATACTGCCCAAAATCAGCCACTATTGCATGGACTTCTTGTTTATTCTCCACATCTATGACATAGTAAAGGATAAAACCAGTCCTGGCAGGTTACTTCAGCAGAGCCTCCTGGGATGGCAACGCCTAAGCAGAGGGACCACAGTACAGAATCTGATGTGCAAAAATGTGATGAGGCATAAACAAGCTCTGTTAAATGAACACATGTCAACAGATTCACTATGGTCTGATTTCCACGTAAGATTGCTAACCTATTCATCTACTATGGGCTGATGGGGGTTTGGAAGGAAACAGAGAAAGCAGAGTAGATACACTTGGGCTACACAGACAGCATCCATCCCAAGCAGTTGTTAAAGAGGCAGAAATGCAAATAGGCTGGGAGAATAAATGTCATAAGATCATGCTATGTCTCAACTTCATGCATTTTGAACTAGCAAGTAATATGGAGAAAACAAAACTAGCATATGCTTCTCAGTGGCCAACTTTCACTTTTCATCACTGTTCTTTCCCTTTACTCAAAACAATAAGGTATCTCTGCTCTTGTACCTCAGAGAAGCCTGGCAGCTGGGGTGTGGAGGCAGTAAATGGCTCAAGGGTGAAGTTAATGGCCGTAGAGGATAACATGCTTTCAGAGAGCACTTCCCTGTTTGTTTGTTTTTTTAATATTTATTTATCTTATTTGAGAGAGAGAGAGAGAGTACACATGTGAGGAAGGGGAGGGACAGAAGGAGATGAAGATGGAGAGAGAAGCTCAAGCAGACTCTATGCTGAGCAGTGAGCCCAAGCACAGGGCTCCCATATCTTGACCCTGAGATCACAATCTGAGCTGAAACCAAGAGTCAGATCTTAACTGACTGAGCCACCCAGGCACCTCTTTTTTTAAAGATTTATTTATTTATTTTAGAGAGAGAGCAAGCAGCAGGATGGGCAGATGGAGAGGGAGAGAGAACCTCCTGCAAATTCTCCACTGAGCTCAGAGCCGGAAGTGGGACTTCATCTCACAATCCTGAGATCATGACCTGAATCAAAATTAAGAGTTGGATGCTTAACCCACTGAGCCATCCAGGCACCCTCAGAGAGCACTTTCTAAATAGGCTATGTACCCACATCCTTATCTCAGGCTCTGCTTTTAGGGGAACCCAAAATAAGAGGAAAATCAAGACAGAAGAAATTGCATAGTCATCCAGAAGAGCTGAAAAAGAGGTTTCTGTGAATAATTTATGTACCATCCAAGATTATCCTTAAGGCCCTAAGTATCAATTTGTCAGAAACTTTTTGCTGACTATGAATAGCAGTTACTTAATTGCCAGTTACCTACAGTTCAGTTGAGTAAATTAATAAAACCATTTGTTTGGTCAAACAGAAAATGCTAAAGAAACTCCAGTGCTGATACTGTCACTACTAAAGATGCTAAAGATAACAACACCATGACACAGGTTATAAAAAGTAGCCTAACTCTATAAAGGTATAAATAATTACCAATAACAAGATTATTTTTATATTTAATATTTTAATAGACTTTTTTCAATTTTTTAGAATGATTTTAGGTTCACAGCAAAACTGAGCAGAAAGTAGAGTTCCCATAAAATAGAGTTCCCATATATTCCCTGCCACACACATGCATAGCCTCCCTCACCAATATCTCACACCACGGTGGCATATTTATTACAATCAATGAATCAACACTGACATATCCCTATCACTCAAAGTCCATATACATTAGCCTTCACTCTTGCTGTTCTACATTCTAAGGGTTTAGATTTAATTTTAAATTGCAAAATGGTATACAAAAATGAGATCTTCACCCAAGATGTCACAGCTCAGAAAACAGACAGATACCCAACTGAGCTAGCTAAAAGTCTTTGGAACAGATCCCTAGCAATCCTATACAACCTACTGATCAATTCTTGATGCATCATAGAAATGTCTATCAAGAAGAATAAAGACTAAGCTCACAGAGAAGTGCAGAACCTCATGGTCATTCCCACTGGCATGACTCAACCACTGTAAAATCCTTACATACTAAATCCACAAACTATTTAAGTACTCTTTGTGAATGGAACAGGATTTGACATAAAATTAAGACAATTCCAGCCAAACTAGCAGAATGTTTGTTAGCAGCTTGGAAGAAAAGACAGTAGGTAATGATGGAGTACTCTTAAGAAATGATCCATTACCATTTCTCCCAATGCCTCCTGATGAGGGGAAAAACTCACATCGAGTACTCTAAGTGGAAAAAATGATTCAGAAGACCAAAATTCTGGATATAAAGTTATTTCAGGAATAGTAGATTTATTGTGCTCATATTTACATTTTTATGTATGTACAATCATATGTGCGGGTGTTTTATAAACCTATCTAATTAAGTCTAAAAGAGCCTTTTCTAAAAATATGGAACAAAAAGCTTAGGGGTAAAAAACTTTTTATCTGATTAGTAGTTCTTTTTCCTTTCTTAGCAACACAATTGATAGCATCTTAAATTCAATAAAATATGACAAGTGCTTACAAAATTAAGGGAAGCTCTGGGGGAGCCAAGGTAAGGGAAAACCACCAATGGCTTTCAGAGGTCAGAAGGTTTAAGGAATCACAGAAAACCTGTGATGATGGTGATCTCAGCTGCTGGCACCAAGTAATCCTATAGAAGAATCCCCAAAACTCAGAAGTAAACCTTTGTCTGCCATTGCCCTTTACCTGCCCACCTGCTGACAGAGTGGACCCCCATGACAGAATGTGCTCTTACAAGAAGTCACTGGAGAGCTGGACCCTTCCCTCTGCCCACCACTTGAGGGCACAGTGAGAAGGTGACAAGCCAGACAGAGAGCACTCACCAGAACCCAATCATGCTGGTACCCTATTCTGAGGCTCCACAACTGTGAGAAAGAAATATCTGTTGTTTAAGCCACCCAGTCAATGAGATTTTGTTATGGCAGCCCAAGCTAATTAATACACTAGGCTTCTCTCCTAAAATGAAGTGCAATCAGCACCTTTAATATCATATAGGGGATGACGATGACAGTGAATTAACAAGAGACAATCTGTACAATTGTTCTCGGTTCTTTACTCACTCCTTAATAAGATTACATACACATCTACACTCTTTCCCACATGACTTTGCAGTGCCTCCCACTGTGGGCAAAGTATACATATCTCAACCTACTGCAGCTGCACTTGGCATGTGAGTTGCATGAGACAATGGAATTTTAGTAGACGTAAGTCAAGCAGAAGTTTTAAATATGTTTGTGTGGTTTAGCCTGCCTACTTACACTTCAGTTGTCTGTAATAAGAAGACCATGCCCCAGACAGCCAATGGCACTGGAGAAGCAGACAGGAACTCAACCCACAGCCCAGAGGCAAGGCCAGGCAATCTTAGAGCCCAGCTGAGCCACAGACAACCCACAGACCTATGAGGGAGAAAATGAATGTTTATTATTGTAAACCCCCAAGATTTTGACATTGTTTATTATGCAACAAGAATTACTGCAAGGATTAAATATACATCTAAAACAGTGCTTGGTACATATTAACCATAACTATTTCAGGAATCTTTAAATTAGGAGCATGATGTAAACAATATATGTAAGCAAAGTATTCAGAGTTTTTGTTTAAAGATAATAGCAGGTATGAACAGCAAGGCTTCTAAATGTAAATAATGTTACATTTTTACATTTTCTATATCAAATTATATCTAGTTTGAGCACCAGACATCAGGGTTGGCAACAAGTCTAACAGCTTTCCTTTTTACACCCCTCAGCCCTTTCTTGCATGATACAAAACCCTCAGGACTTAGATGGTTCCAAACAGGGGGAAGGCCAGACTTTCAGACAACTTGTAGAAATAAATGGAGCTCAAAAAACATTTTGTATCTTTACACCTAAGACCTCAAACTATATTAAGTAATACATGCTCTCTACATTGCTAGAATCTAAGGGAGTAAATGTCACCCATTGTCTTAATTTATATTTATATTCCTAATTACTTAAATTAGAATTAGAATTAGAATTAAGAGGACTTTAAAGGGCTATTTGGAAGTAATAGTGGTTTTAAAAAAAAGGAGATGGTCTATCACCATTTTAATTTAATGTATCCCTAAAAAATGTAATCAGAGTAGTGTAAAAAGAAGAGGATTTGTCTTAAGTGATATACAACAAGTTTGTGCATGTGCAATTAAGTATACATCAGAATAAGTATATAGAAAACCATTCAAAGAATAGTATCATTCTTTGAAGGGCAATTTGGTAATTTTTATCAAGAGCCATAAAGTTTTTATGTCCATGGACCCTGTAATCTCATTCTTAAAACAAATCTAAACCAATAAATCAAAAGACAAAAGATACATTTATAAAGCTGTTATATTCACCTCTAATAGTGGAAAATAAAAATAACCTAAACCTAAGAGAGCCTTGGTAAACTTTGTTATATCATTTTTAAAAATATTATACAGTATGTCAAAATAAACACTGTAGAACCATAAAATCAATAAGAAAAACAAATAAAAATAAGTACTGTGTGGTTAAAAAAAAAAACAAAAACCCTGCAGCATAAAAAAAAATGATTGCACATGTGGCAAAAAGTTTAGAAACAACACAAAGAGTTTGAGTATAATATTTTTCATCTTACATTTTTACTTATATTCTAAACACCTTTTGTAAAAATAAAACAATGAAAAACTATAGGTTACTTTGTGCTGGATGGGGGGGGGATGATGGTCCCTAAAAATAGTAGCAAAGAGTAGGTGGATCCATTTCTAGATCCTACTAGGTTAGGAAGGTGAAGAGGCAATTGTTCTTAACTCTCACTCCCAAGACCAACCAAAGATACCAAGAAAGGTATGAGAAATCCCTGAGATGAAAACAAAGGGCTATCTTGAACTAATGTGAGAGGAAGAGACTGGCTTCAGGGAGAACAAGAGGCAGCTCAGTAGAGTGTAGAGGATAGAAAATAGAATAAAATAGAAAAGGCACCGTTGAGATAAAGAGTATCTACCCTACACCTACAGCAACTCAGATGTGTTCTGAGTGATCTCAAAAACAAAGGAAAATCAATGGCAGGAGCTACTGTGACACCATGCATAAAGTAAAGTATCAACTCCGGTTAAGTCGCTATGTTTAAGGAAGATCCCCACCTAAAGCTACTCTTTCCTGAGGGGCAAAGGGCAATGCCCTACATTACCTTCTTTTTTTAGGATGAGGAGAGATGGACTGAGTTTTTCACTGCCTGAACCTCTGGACGCCAGGGCTCATACATATACCCCACTCCTGCTCCTTGAGCTAATTGAGGTGACAAAGGAAGGGGTCTGACCTTCCCCTATCTGCTCTGCTTGACAGAATAACCCCAAGAAAAACAAAGCACATAAATCAAAAGCATAAGATATTTAAGGGTTATAACTATCTGGCTTTTCAGATTCTATCAAAAGCAAAAATACACACACCAATAACTTTAAATCAGCTTAATGAAATATTTTTTTATTTCTTCTTAAGATTTTATTTACCCATTTGAGAGAGAGAAAGAACATGAGAGGGGAGAAGGTCAGAGAGAGAAGCAGACTCCCCTGGAGCTGGGAGCCTGATGCAGACCGATCCTGGGACTCCAGGATCATGACCTGAGCCAAAGGCAGTAGCTTAACCAACTGGGCCACCCAGGCACCTGAAATATTCTTTTTAAAGGAAAGAATTCATCAATAGGATTAAAAATTTATTAAAGAGTGAAGCAAATATTTTAAAAACAAGATTATAATAGTTGAAATAAATAACACAAAAATGGTACACTTCAAAAAAAACACTGCTCAGAAAGGAAGGGCAAAGAAATAAAAAAAAAAATCAACAGGCATAAGGAATAGAAAGAGAAGCGCTAAAATGCAAATCACAGAAAGAGAAAAAAAATTGAAGAGGAGTAAATATTTGAAGAAGCAATGCAGATAAATACTCGATTTTTTTAAAGATAACAGGCCTAAGATGGAAAGAGTCTGTACAGTGGCAAGAAAGAGAAAGAAAGAAAAATGCACACCACATTATATTAAAAATTAAGAATAAGAAAGATAAAGAAAAAATCCTAAAAGTTAACAAAAAGAAAAAAACATATTACACTAAGGAAGTAAGAATCAAATTATTCAGAAACAACACTGCCATAAAGACTATGGAAGGACGGGCACCTGGGTGGCTCAGTGGGTTAAGCCACTGCCTTCGGCTCAGGTCACGATCTCAGGGTCCTGGGATCGAGTCCCGCATCAGGCTCTCTGCTTGGCAGGGGACCTGCTTCCCTCTCTCTCTCTCTCTCTGCTTGCCTCTCTGCCTACTTGTGATCTCTCTCTGTCAAATAAATAAATAAAATCTTTAAAAAAAAAAAAAAGACTATGGAAGTAGAATTCCCAAAGTACTGAAGAAAATGAACTTAGTATTTAGAACTGTATATCCAGCCCAAATATAAATCAAATCTCAAGGCTTAATAAACACATTCATTCTCATAAGGCCTCAGAAGGTATGCCATGCAAAGATCCATGATGACAACAGGGTGGGAGATGCTTACATAAAAGGGCAAACAAGAGATGCTGCAAGTGATATGTGAATAAAAGAGATAAAGTACCTTGGTTGCTATGCTAAAGTTGGTTCCTACCTTAAAGAGAGGGAAGGAAAGAAATCTATTATCAACATAAAAGAGGAAATATAATAATCCTATTTAAAAACTTAAATGTTTTCAGTATGTTGAGAGTTAGTTAGGTTCTCACAAGGTGTGTAAGAACGCAACCTGTAGTCCACCAAGCTAGCCAGTTTGTGAACTGTTTGTCAGTTCTTAACAATTTTCTTGCACCAGTGTGTATCAATCACATCACTAAAATCACTTAGTTCAGGTAATGTGATTTTTACATATAAAGACTTTCTCAATGAAGGGAGCGGTACTTATTTTAAATTCTAGCAGGAGGTCTTTATCTCATGAATCAGTAACAATTCCCAGAAGAGCATTTGGAGTAGACAAAGTTATTAATTTAAAAGAGAGAAGGAGATGAAGTGGGTGAAAAGAAATAGAAATAGAGGGGGGTGAAAGGTCCCCCAATAATGGGTCCATGATTAATGGAGCGAGACTGATATAAAGCGAAGGTCAAGCAAAGCTTTATTTCGCGCCAAGCATCAAGAATCAAACCAAACGCTCAGGGCCGCGCCTCTTACAGAGAGGGCGACCCCTCTCTGCTTCACAGACTAGCTTTTAAGGGCAAAGGCCATGAGATTGTAACACACAGAGAAAGCTACACAGTCATGCTAGGTCACACCAAGTGACCAATTGAATTACAATTTACCCTATAATAGACATTTGAACTAGCCTATCACCTTGGTCAGAATTGGCGCCCAAAAGGTGGGGCCCACACTCCTTGGTAGCTAGGGAGACAGTATGCACGCTCTACTGATTGGATGTCTCCACCTGACCCAACTCATCCCTACATTTGGGCTGTTATTTCCACCTGACCTGACCCACCCTTGTATTTGGGCTGTGTTACCTGGGACTGGTTTCCCAGACTTGCTTTTAAGTAAGTTCCCCTTGGGCGGGGGGGGGGGCAGGATCAATTTAAGTTTTACTGCATAAACAACAAAATGGCTGTCCAACCGAGGTGGAGCGTCTCTAGCTGAATAGACCCTTACATGGGGAAAAAAAAAAAGTAAGTTGAGATATTTTGGACTGGTCCAAATATATTAATAATTAGCATAAATATTAACTAGATTTTAAAAAGATAAAGTCACAGTTTAGATTTTACAAAATCTAAAATATGCTGTTTATAAAAGATATTCCTAAAGCATAAGAACACACAAAAACTAAAAGTAAAATGATAGAAAATTAAATACAAAGCAAATACAACCAAAACAAAGTTGCTACAGCTATTACTAACAATATATTAAATAAATATCAAAGTAAAACGTATTATTAAAGAGAGAATTCAATTCACTACTTAATGTAATTATCCAAGAAGATAAAGTAGTTTTAAATATGTGGTTACTAATAAAATGCCTAAAAGTATATAAAGTAAATTTTATAAGAACTGCAAATGATGAGGGAACAGAAATATGACTGAAGACAAAGCAGAAGCTGACACCCCGTAAACCCACCCCACACTCAAGGGTGGGCCAAGTGTGACATTCCTCCTTGAATCTCCCAACTATCTCACCATTAATGCCTTGCTAGAGGGGGAAAACCACCTAACTTGACAAAGGCAAGCCCTCAGTTATCTTGCAGGTCCTCTTTAGCATATGAAAGTTCCTTTGAAACCTCCCGCTTCCTTAACCTCCTCCTTCCAACTTGTAGGTAGAGAATGAGCCACTCCTCCTGACCCTGGTGAGGCTCTTTCTGCCCACGGGTTCTGTCCCCGTGCTCTAATAAACCACCATTTTGCACCACAGAGGTCTCAAGAATTTTTCTTGGTCCTCAGCTCTGGACCTCACTTATATTCTAAAACTTCATCACAAGGACAGAGTAATAAATCTACCATCATAGTGAGGGATTTCAGCACAGCTTTCTCAATTATTGAGAAGACAAATAGAGGAAAAAAACAACAAAGATATACAAGATCTGGATGACATAACTAAAAAACAAAACCTAATAAACATCTGATACTTTGAATAAAAATATTCTCAAGTACGGATGACTATAAAAATTTATCATGAATTAGGCCATAAGACCTCAACAATTTTACCCAAAAAAGTATGCAATTAGTCATTAATAATGCAAATACAAATTTTTAATTCCCACTTATTCAAAATTTATTTTTAAAAGCCCTGATAAATGACTCATGGGTTAAAATAAGACCTTAATGGAAATTTTTAAATATCTAGAACAGATTAAAATTTTTTTTACTTTTTCAATTTTATTTTATTGATTTATTATTTTTTTAGCAGAATACTCTCAAACACATTTTTACTGATTAGAGTTCTTTTTTTTTTATTTTTTTCTTCCAAGTTTTTATTAAATTCTATTTAGGTAACATACACTGTAAAATACAGGATTTAGTGATTCATCACTTATATACAATATCCAGTGCTCATCACAAGCGCACTTCTTAATCTCCATCACCTATTTAACCCATATCCCCACCCACCTCCTTCTGATAATCATCAGTTTGTTCTCTAAAAGTCTGTTTTCTGTTTTGTCTCTTTTTTCCTATTATGTTCATCATTTTGTTTCTTAAATTCCACAGATGAGTGGAATATGGTATTTGTCTTTCTGACTGACTTATTTCACTTAGCATAATAGTCTCTAACTCCATGATAAGCATACTCATTTTTTTAATCAGCCAACATATAGTATACCATTAGTTTTTGATGTAGTGCTCAATGATAGAACTGATTTAAAAATTTTTTAAATTATGTATCAAAATTCATGTGATGTGAGAAAAACAGTGATCGGAGGGAAAGTTATACAGCCTCTTTAGGACTACTGACAGAAAAAAACTGAAAAGCCTCAAAATTAATGAATTAATTGTCCATCTTAAGAGAGCAGAAAAGGAGCAACAGGATAAAACTAAAGAAAATACAAGATAAGAGATGAATGAAAACATAGAATAGAGAAGACCAACAAAGATAAAATGCTAAAATATGGCTATCTGGAAAAACTGACTAAATAAACTTTGCCAAACTTAATCAAGGAAAGTAGAGAATAAATACAAATAATTTTATAAATTAAAAAAAGGCAATTATTACAGGAAAAATAGGAGTTTAAATGATTTTAAAAGACTTCTACTTTCAAACCAGACAGACTCAGAGACCAGATTAACTCATCTGCCAGAAACTAAAAAAAAAAAAAAAAAAAAAAAAAAAAAAACCAAAATATTTGAAAAAGTAGTTTTTAGATATTGGTCATTACACAACAATTGACAGTTAAGTGATGCTAGAGAGACAGAAAATTTGAAGGGAGCCCCACAATCACCCAGAAGCTTACTGCCTGGGAGAGTTTTCAAACTTCAGCTCAGTAAACATCTCTTGTATCTGTAACACACTGCTAGGGGGAATGTAAATTAGTAAAACCACTTTGTTAAAGAATTTAACATTATATTCTATAGTTAAAAGATTTACATAACCTATAGTCTAGCAATTCATTCCACTCCTAGGTATTTATAAAAAGAAACTCTAGCTCCTGTAGGATAGGATACTTGTAAAACACGGTTCATACTAGCATTGTTCACAATAGCGAAAACATGAAAACATCTCAAATATCTATCCACAGTAACTTGGATGAATGAACCATGTTATATATACATAGCAGGCAAAACTAATTAACTACACAGGGACTTGTTGCCATAAGGAGAACTTTTTTCAATATCACATTAATTCAACATGATATTAATATCATTAATATGATATTAAATGATATATGATACAATGTGATAAGATAACAGGAAAAAAAGAGACAAAACAGAAAGGTTGAACATGATACTCTTTTTGTAAAGTTAAAAATTAGCAACGGCTACATTAGAATATGTAAAAAGAGGGGTGCCTGGGTGGCTCACTGGTTTAAGCTTCCAACTCTTAGTTTCTCATCGCATGTGAGATGGAGCCCCAATTGGCTCCTTGCTCAGGGGAGTCCGCTTGAAGAGTCTCTCTCTGCCCCTCCCCCCATGGGTGGGAGCACACAAGAAGGTGTGCACCTCTCTCTAAAACAAATAAATAAATCTTAAAAAAAAAAAAAGTAAAAATACAATTTATCCATACAAAAAAGGAAAGCAGCTCCCACTTCCAGGGGCTTAGATGTATTTTTCCCTACTCCTCCCACTAAGTATAACTAAAAACCCCGTATATAAAATATAAGACAAACATCATGCTGAACATTACATTCTCATGACTTATTTATAACTGTTAGTTTGTAATTTTGACCCCCTTCACCTACTTCACACAACCCGGATATGCCTGGAGTATTGGTGACCCCAGCCAACAAAGCAGTACTCAGTAGCTTCCCTGTCTGCTGGTTCTCAGAGGTTCTCAGAATTTTCTCTTCACAGACTCAATCATGTCTACTTACAGAACGAGTCAGCAAAAGAACACGTGTCTTCTTCCAGAGACCAAAGGATAATTTTGCTCGCACAGTTTCTTCAGCTCATCCAGTCGCTAAATTAACATAGAAGCCACCATTGTACCCCACTGGAGAAACAACACAGAAGTTAAGAATGAAGATCAGAGTCGGGGTCTCCCTCAGACTTGTCAGCAGGCACGACACGATCTCCTCCTGGCTGTAAAGAGCTTAAAGACTGACAAGACAACTGAAAGGCCTGATGCTATCGTTCATCACTACCATCAGCAGTCATGGTGCCTATCTCTCAACCTCTAGGCTATGGAGGTTTTTTGAAGTCTGTAGCTCTGTAAACAAAGCGCCATGTCATGGTATTCCTGGCAACTGACCCCTTCAGAATGGAGATATGATCAACAGAGGTCAGGGTCTACTGCAAGAGCTGTCCCGGAGACACCTCAGAAACATTTTTGGTGGAAGACGGTGGACCAATGTGGTAACAACTCAGCAGAGGCTGCCAAGAGGTGTAGAGATAAAGCAACTGCCCCGTACAGAGCAGGGCTCCCTTCGCTGGAATTGCAAACACAATCAGCCACAGAACTCATCCAAATGGTTTGCAAGTCTTTCCCCGTTTTGGGGGGTTGCAGGGGAGAAAGGTCTCTTCACTTCCGCAGGATGGATGGGGCCAGGCCTTTGCACGCAGTTGCCTCGCGAATCCCACAGCAGCGGTGGCCAGGGGTGGCAGGGGCCACTAGAGTCACCATGTCCAAGTCCTGGTCTGGATCCCACCACACTTTTCCCAGCCCAGCCGGGTCTGCCACGAAGGACGCAAACAAGCAGCTCTCTAACTTCTTTCACTGGCAGTGGCGCTCCACACACTCCAGGGCCCAGTGCGTGTGCACGTCACGCACCACACGCACCTCACGCACCTCACTGCTGGATCCGCACTTGGCAAGCTCTTCCGGTGCAGTTTCTATGCTGCGGCTTGTTCGGGTCACATGACCTGTGTGGATCGCCCTTGCGGATTAAAACGCAGGGCGTCTTCCGTGGGGCCGGCCGCCTCCGGTGTGGAGAGTGCTTTTCATGAGCACAAACAGCGTAGCTTTGCATGGTTTCTTTCTCCTGGAGTCGAGACGCAAAGATCTCCTGCCACCTCCACTTCACTGCCTGTGCGGGAAGACCTCTACTTCCCTCTCCAGGAAGATGTTGAAGTCCCAGAGCAGTTGACCTTCATCTCAAAAAGGTTCCTATTCCAGCAGGTATGAAGTGATATCTCATTGTGGTTTTCATTTGCATTTCCTGATGATGAGTGACATTGAGCATCCTTTCATGTGTTAGTTGGTCATTCCTGTGTACTCTTTGGAGCAATGTCTGTGTCTTCTGCCCATCTTTTAACTGGATTATGTTTTCTGGGTTTGAGTTGTATAAGTTCTTCATATATTTTATCAGATATGTCATTTGCAAATATCTTCTCCCATTGAGTAGGTTGTCTTTTAGTTTTGTTAGTTGTTTACTTGGCTGTGCAGAAGCTTTTTATTTTCATGTAGTCCCAGTAGTTTAATTTTGCTTTTGTTTCCCTTGCCTCAGGAGACATATGTAGAAAAACGTTGCTGCAGCCAATGTCTGAGAAATTACTGCTCTCTTCTAAGATTTTTAGGGTTTCAGATCTCATATTTAGATCCTTAATCTGTTTTGAGTTTATTTTTATGTGTGGTGTAAGAAACTGGTATGTTAACTACACTGGAATTAAAATTTTAAAAATATATTAGATAAGTAGATAGATAGTTGTTCATAGATTGAAATTTAAAAAAAAAAAAAAAAAACTCTCACCATGGCAGTTTAAGTGCATGTTGCCGAGGTCAGCTTGTATAGCATGGTGTACAACATGGTGACTATAGTTAATAATACAGTATTGCATATTTTAAAGTTGCCAAGTGAGTAGATCTTAAAAGTCTTCACAAGAAAAAAGTGTTGCAACTATTATGGTGACAGATATTAACTAGACAACTGTGATCATTTATACATATATAGAATCATTATGTTGTATGCCTGAAACTGAAAAATGTTATATGTCAACTATACCTCTATTTAATTAATGAACAAACAAAAAAATAAGACAATCATTAGAAGACCTGAAAGGTGGAGGAAAAAAGTAGACAATCTAGGGATGTGTTATGACCCACGGAAGTCTAGGGAGTTTTCTGGGTTTTATTTTTGCCTTATATATACCACACATAGAGCTGAAGACTCCAGCAACATAGAAATACCAATGGACACAGAGAACAAAAGGCCCCAACAAAGCCTATTCTCCCTGGCCAAAGAATCAGGAAAGGGACAGCCTAGCAAGACAAAAAAAACCTGTAGGCAAAAACTGCTCTATTCCATCAAAACACCACAGAAAACTCTGGCCCAACCCATGCCAGCAAAGACTGAGTAAACTGCCTACACTTCCACCACAATCCCACTACTCACCCACATCCCATCAAGTGGTAACAAAGAACTCCAAACCACCAATAGCGGTAGTGTCAAAGAGTAGAGTAGGGAATCAGGACTTCCATCTGCACCGTGCAAAAATAACGTCCTTTGTGGGTTTAGGGAAGACAACATGGGGAACCTGGATTTTTTCACTCCAACCTGAGAGTAACAGGGTGCTGGTCTTTCCTCTCCACTGTGGTGGTGTGAGAGGAAGCCCTGGGGAAATTCAGTACCTTCGTCACTACCCAGTGTAGTGAGGCTGACATGCTTACAGTGGAGACCACACGAGGAGCAGTAATGTGGTATCCATAACCCTCTCTGCCAGGGAAGTATCACTGGAGGCCTACTAAGGAGGCAGAACTCCCAAACCTGCCCATCAGTAATGAGGAACCACATCCTCAGGTACCAACAAAGACCAGGTAGGGAACCTGGACTTCTATACCTACCTGGTAGTAGTGAGGCAGGGCCCTCCCTTATTCTCCAGAGAGATACCAGAACAGAAGGTTTAAAAGAAAATCCAGAATCTCATAATGTAGTACACGAAATGTCCAGGTTTTATTTGAAAAATCACTTGTCAGACCAAAAACAATGAAGATCTAAAACTGAGTTAAAAGATAGTTGAAAAGACAGAGATGAAAGTAATGTTAATATTATCTAATAAACATTTTTAAAGTAGCCATAATATAAAATGCATGTGCACAATTATAAGCACACACAAAAAAAAGAAACAGTCTCAATGAAAAAATAAATAGTATCAACAAAGAAGGTAAAAAGAAGAACTAATGGAAATTTTAGAACTCAAAAAAAATTTTTTAACAAAATAAAAACCTCAGTGGATGGAAGCAAAATGGATGAACAAATAAAAAATAAAATAAAATAAGCAGAAATTAACCAACCTAAACAACAGGGAAAAAGTAGGCCCCCCGAAAACAAAATTAACGGAACTTTAGATACCAGTTCTACGAAATCTCTTCTAATAAGAAGGCATGGAATAGAAAGGAAAAGGATACTTTCCAATTCATTTATGAAGCCAGAATTAGCCTGCTACCAAAACCATAGACATATTAAAAGAGAAATCTACAGGTCAACATCCCTGATGAACATAAATGCAAAAATCCCTAATAAAATATTAACAAATAGAATTCAACAGTATATGAAAAGGATTTTATGCCATCACCAAGTGGAGCCTTACAAATTCCCAGAAGAAAAATCCCAGGATTATATCAATAGATCCAGAAAAGGCATTTGACAATTCAATACTCATTCATTACAAAACCTCTCAGAAAAAATAGAGACGAAATTCCCTCAACCTGATAAAGAGCATCTTAAAAAAAAAAAAAAAAAAAAAAAAAAACCTTCCAAAGCTAATACTATATTTAGGGTGAAAGGCGATGCTTTCACCTCAAATTCGGAACAAGACAAGGGTATCTACTCTCACACTCTTATTTCACATAGTACTGGTAGGTCGATCCAGTGCAATAATATGAGAAAATGAAATAAAAACATAAAGATCAGAAAGGAAGATATAAAAGTATCCCTATTGCAGAGACATGATTTTCTATATAGAATATCCCAAGGAATTTCAAAAAACAAACAAACAAACAAAAAAAAACTCCTAGGACTAATAAGTGAATTCAAGAAGGTTGCAGGATACAAGATAAACAGAAATATCAATTAAATTTCTATACACTAGCAATAAATACATGTGGACATTGAAATTAAAAATATGTCATTAAAAATTGTACAAAACAGGTATAAATCTAATAACACATGTACAGGACTCGTACTATAAACTACAAAGCACAATTTAAATAAAAGATTTAAATAAAAGGAGAGTCACACCATGTTCATGGATTAGTAGATTCAACGCAGTAAAGCTGTCAGTTCCCCCCAAATTGATATACAAGTTTAACACAATTTCTACCAAAATCCTAGCAAGGTGTTTTGTAGATATAGACAAAGTTATTCTAGAGTTTGTGTGGAAGGACAAGAGGACTATCAAAGTTAAAACATGAACTTCACCAATTGCACTCCTGGGCACTTATCCTAGAGAAATGAAGATTTATGTTCCAAAAAAAAAAAAAAGAAGAAGAAGCAGCAGCAGCTATACACAAATATTCATAGGAACTTTATTTGTGTACCTCAAAACTGAAAACAATTCAGTTGCCGTTTGTTGGGAAATGGCTAAACAACTGCAGTACCTCCGTACCATGGAATACACTGAGCAATTTAAGGGAATGAACTATTAATATCCGCAACAGTCTAGATGAGTTTGCAGAGAATTACGCTGAGAGAAGAAAATCCCAAGCCCAAAATGAAGTGGTTCTCTTTGTATAACATTCTTGAAATGACAGAATTATAAATGTGGGGAACAATCTAGGAAATACCAGGGCTAAGGAGGGATTGAGGACCAGAGGGGAAATGGTGTGACTACAGAAGTGCAACATAACTGATCCTGTCCGTGATGGAAATATTTTATATCTTGAGTGTAGTAGCAATGTTAAGATCCTGGTTATAATGCTGTAGTATAATTTTTCAGGATGTTACCATTGGGGGAATCTGGGTAAATGGCACAAAGGATCTCTCTCTGTTATTACTTCCACCTCTGTTATTACCTCAAGAGAATGGTTGATTTTTTTAAAGAAAGAAAAACAATGGAACAATCAATACAGTTTCAGAATGGTGGTAATCTTGTGTAGGGAGTCAGGATGGAGGTGGGGAAGAGCATTTAGTTAGTTGCAGGATTTTGTCAAGGTCCTTGCTCATATTTAGGGTAGTGAGTTTGCAGGGGCTTATCACCTAATTAATGATAACTAAGTAAATAATTAAAAGTAAAAGTTAAATAAACAAAACATAATGGTTTTAAATTCTGTCACAGAGTCTTCCATCCTCGGTAAAATGTGGTGGCTGGACAATACTATAAATTCATGAAACTCATTTGTTTTTCCTCTGAGGTTCCCTGGACCCCTTGTGGCTAGGTGGGACTATGTGATTGAGTTCTGGCTGGTGGTGTTGGCCAACAGTGAAGTAAATTACATTCAGAACTGGCTGCTGACCATACTTCACAATCTGTGACCATCTTTCTCTCCATCCTTTAAGAAGCCCAGGTCCATGAGTACACTGCTTGGAGAACCAGTCAGAAAAGCCCACTGACCAGGAATATCTGCATTGGATACTGCAGGAGCTAGAATGAAACATGGGCTAGTTTAAGCCACTGTGCTTTGCATTTTTATTTATTATCACAGTATATTCTAGTCTACTCTGACTAATACAGATGCTTAAAAAACCCCCCAATAAGTGCTGAGAACTCACAGCAGTGAAAACTAGACCTGGCTCTTAATTGCCAAAATCTGGAGAAATGGCCACTATTTGTAAAATCCTTAGAATTGGATCGAGAAATGTAATTGGTGATCCATGAATGTGTTGGCACTGGGTTGCAGAAAACCTGATGGCTGAAAAGAAGGTGCAAAGGTGCTTTGCCACTCCCCACTGTCTGCCCTGGCTCAGAATGAGAAAGACACTGCCAAACAGACAATGGGGCAACCACTCTTCCAAGACAGTGAGGCTTCCAACAAGCGCTCCTTCCTCCTCTGCCGCTTCTAGCCCATCTTCACCACAGTGAGTTTTGAGTAAAAGGACACTAGAGCCTTATTTAAAACTCCCTTGCATCCTCCCCAGATTCTTCATCCTTCCTTATTCATCTGCTCTGAATATGGTCTCTGTTTTTCTGTCCATTTTTTTATACTTGTACTATGGGTGTATTTGTTCCAAAGTAATATATGAATGTGAGATGTTTTAAAAGATTTACTTTAATACTAGTCTAGCCTATGAATCCTTCTACAACTTGTTTTTTTCATTTAGTACCATGTTTTCTGTATTTATTCAAATTGACACAACAGTTAGTTCATGTTAACTGCTATTATATATTCAATATACCACAATTTTTATCTACTCCTCTACTAATATGTTGTATATACATTTTGACTATTAGAAGTAATACTCCAAAAAACATTTTTATGTGTCTCATTATGCATATTGTAAGCATTCTCTAGGGCATATGTATATAAGAGTATAGGAATCTTCAGCTATACTAGATGTAGTCAAGTAGCTGTCACTGTTACTACATCAGCAGGGTATGGGTTTCTGTTTCCCCTCATCCTCGATAATAGTTAATATTTTTAGATGTTTTTTATTAAGTTCAATTAGCCAACATATAGTACATTATTAGTTTTTGATGTAGCGTTCATTGATTAGTTGCATATAACACCCAGTGCTTATCACCACACATGCCCTCCTTAATGCCCATCACCCAGTTACCCCACCCCATCCGCCTCCCTTCTGCAACCCTCATTTTGTTTCCTAGAGTCCAGAGTGTCTCATGGTTTGTCTCCCTCTCTGATTTCTTCCCATCCAGGTTTCCCTCCCTTCCTCTATGGTCATCTGCACTATCCATTATGTTCCACATATTAGTCAAACCATAGGATAATTGTCTTTCTCTGCTTGACTTATTTCACTTAGCATAATACCCTCCAGTTCTGTCCATGTCGGTAGAAATGGTAGGTATTCATCCTTTCTGACAAAATATTTTCAGACTTCTAATGAGTATGAAATGTTCGTTCTGAGTAACCTCGTTTTTAAATTTTCAGTTTCCTGATTATGTGAGTTTGAGCATTTTTTCATATGCTTTTTGGCTGCTGAACTTCTAATTCTCTTAATCTCTTGCTTACATCTCCTGTCCATTTTCCAACTAAGCTTTCTTTTTTTCTTACTGATTTACAGAAATTTTCTGCATATTCTAAGTATTAATTCTTCAGTTACATGCTTTGAAAATAATTTCTCTTGGTCAATTGTTTTTCTTTTCACCTTGCTTATGAAATCTTTTGCCATTTATCAGGCAAAAATATTTTCCTTTATGATTTGAGCTTTGTGGGTCTACCCCTCTGCTTTATAATGCTGCTTTATAATGTAAGCTCTTTCATTTACCATACACCTATATATATACATGACAATATTTCTGGCTCTCCATTCTGTTATATTGTCTGTTGGTTTATTCCTGTGTCAATTATCATACCACATTAATTACTGCAGCTTTGTAAAAAATCTTGATATATGCTAAAGATACTCCCAAGTCCAGATTCTTAAATTGTTTCAGCTATTCCTGTCCTATTACTCTTTAAAGTTTAGGATTGACTTGTAAATTTCCTTTAAGAAAGAATTTTTAATATTTAGAGAACAAACAAAATACTCTTTTCTATAATTATCTTTTCAGAATTAGTATTACAGAGGATACTGAAAATTAATGCAAGTCAAAAAAAATTTTTAAATAATTATGTTATTAAAGAAATGCCTGCAGTTACCAGAAAAACATTATGTATTTTTTCTATATGAAGTTCTTGTTAGAGGGCGTGGGGGACTGCTGGGTAGGAAGACTAGATGTGACTTCACTTTTGTGAATCCCAGAGATCAGCAACCTATGAAGATCTCATAATAATTAAAGTTGTCAATCCAGTGTGTTTCATTTAAGAAATTTTTAATGGAGGAAAGAGGTAAGATATTTACATTGCTGCAGACAACAGTTTGATATTATACTCTATTGATCAGAATTGATATTTTTTCTGAGCCAAGTACATTTTCCACTGCAAAAAAAATAAATTTCTTCAATTCTCTGCTGTTCAGAGAATTTGGATATTGTATTAGCCAGGGTTCTCCATAGGAACAGAACAAGTAGAATGTGTGCCTATATGGAGAGATTTATCTTAAGGAATTGGCTCACATAAGGCTGGCAAGTCCAGAATCTCTAGAGTAGGCAGGCAGGCTGAATACCCAGGGAAGAATTAATATTGTAGTTTGGGTTCAAAGGCTGTCTGCTGGCAAAATTACGTCTTCTTCATAGAGGTCAGTCTTTTTTCCTAAGACCTTCCAACTCATTGGATGAGCCTACCAACATCATGGAGCACCATCTGCTTTACTCAAAGTCTACTAATTTAAACATTTATCTTGTCTAAAAAATACCTTTATAGCAACATCCATAGATGTTTGGCCAAATACCTGAGTACCATGATCTAGCCAAACTGACAAACAAAAAGTTAACTATCACAGCTATTCCAAGTAAATTTCATAAAATTAATGAAGCAATAGTTAAGATATTTCAGGAAACACTTTAAGCAAGAAAAAAATACTGACACTGAATATAATGGTAAATTTGGTAGTATAGGCAAGTAAAGAAAAATAGCTTTTGTGAATGAACGTGTTTTGTCAACGTTCTAGATTATATACAAAAAGGGAGAAACTGATGAAATTTCATATTTCATATTGTTCTAGAGTCTCAACATCAAGTTGGTTTTTGTCTCCTAAGTTTTCAGGGATATGAGAATTGACTTTTCACTATTTCTAATTTTGCTAAGAAGTGAACAAGGTCATTCATACCAATATTTTTCCCAACAAATTTTTTCAATTTGAACTAAATTCATTTTTATTTGAATCTCAACTGAAAAATGTTGGTTAAGTAAAAATGCTATAAAGATTTTTTATTAAATTGGTTATAGAATTGCTTTCTTGTTCTAGTATTTTAATAACTGAAAGACTGTTAAACACAAAGCTAAAATCTGCCATCTCATGTAAACTCAAATGGAATCATAGTTTATTGCTATTTAGTGATTACAGCTATTTTATTGCTGTCATATTCTCCATATATTTCTTCTTTAAAAGAAATCATTTGAAAAAAGGAATCCAGTGACTCCCTGCCTTTCCTGCCAATTGTCTAATTGACTATAACTAGACTCTCTGGGCTGTATGCATAATATGCCAAATTTTCAGACAATAAAGAATTGGACAAGTACCTATTGTGTGTGTGCTGGTGGAGGGAAATGAGTAACACTTTTCAAGTTTCCCAAAGATGAGAAGGCTAGGTTTCCCCCCCACTGTTTTGCCCTGTGTCAGTAATTAGCAGACATCCTTATGTATTTACAGGTAACTGCTCAAGCTAAGAGCTTTCTGCTTTCTTGGCTCTTTGCCCCATGGAAGAAATCCCATCAATAATTTTTTGGTTTTTTTCTTCCTGGTGAACCTTTAAGATTTTTGGTTTTATTGTTTTTTATTTCTTTATTATTTTTCATTTCTTTTCTTAATCTTTACTCTCCTCTACTTTTATATTCTAAACTTTTATATCATAGGTTTTAGTCTTTATGTTCATCTTTTCTCTCCTTTATTATTTTTTTTTAATTAGAGAGAGAAAGCACTCGCGAGCCTGAGAGGGGAAGGGGCAAAGGAAAAAGGAGAGAGAGAATCTCAAACAAACTCCCCACTGAGCTCAGAGCCCAACATGGGGCTCAATCTCATGACCCTGAGATCTTGACCTAAGCAGAAATCAAGAGTTGGAAACTTAGCCAACTGAGCCACCCTTTTTTCTTTGAGGGAGTTACTGATATACTTTTAATCGTTGATTGTTTATATCCTTATTTTTAAACTAGCTATAATTTTAGCTCCTAACCTTTTGCCTTTATTGTAATTTAATTGTCATATTTACATTACATTGTTTTTTTCATTTCTTCCTACATCTCATTTTTCTTATAATCTCTCATAGTACTTTTAAGTAACAGGTAAAAAAATCTTTCTATTGCTTGGGACAGAAGACCTCTCTCCCAAGAGCTGGAGTAAAATAAAGGTTTAGGTGAAGAGAGTGGAATATATTAACCCACATTCCTGAAAATAACAACTTGCAGGCTTGATTTCAGGCATAACTAAATTAGAAATTTCAAAAACTTTCCTTAGGACCTTGTCTCCATGTCTACTCTATATAGCTACTACATCCTGGACAGGTTTTACCACCACTATCCACAGGGTGGCAAGAAGTCTACAAGAGTTTCAAACTACTGATATCCTTCTTCATTCAAGTCCTTCTGAAGAGAGAGAGAGCCTCTCCTTCCCAATCAGCTTCCTGGTATCTCACACCATCCAGGCTTTAAATAAACAAAAACGTTTTCCATTTTAAAATTCAATGGTGGGAAAGTGTTTTTGAGCCAAGAGGGGCTGGAATATGAGTCCTTCTTTGAGGAGACACTCTATGCAACATAAGTGGTCTGACACCATCAGAGCCAGTGGCTTCAATGAATAACAAGCATCAAATTAAAGCCAATAGCTATATTTTGTAAGCTCCAGTAGACTCCTTGGAGTATGCTCCTCAACAGAAAAGACTCCTAAAATAAGGCAGACACCCACAGCTTTTACCATTTATATTACCATTTTATAGTTTTATCTCCTTTTGACTTGTCATAACAGGGGAAGAATTATGGCAGGCATTAGTGTGGTTGAGTTACATTTATTGCATCAGTCGAATACCCAGTTTTGCACCTGATTTCATCAGAGCTCCTTCCTTCTCAGCCAAGGTCAACTCCAGGAAGATGATAGGGTTATCATCCTACTCTCAAGCCAATTTTTGATATGATTTTACAATTTTTATTTACTCAACACACCCAAAAATTAATCACACAATGAATGATACATGCATAAACTTAATGCATGTGTCAACTTAACGAGCTCTCTCTCTTTTGTTCCTGTTTTGCTGGAATCCCTTCGTGATATTTTGGGGGTGATTTCTATTGCTTCAATGTATGTGTGAGGAATTAGAGCAAATGTTATTCACCAAATCATGTGCCTTGCCTCTTGACTCAATGCCTTTCACAATTATATAAATCCTAAACCCCAAGGTTCAGCCTGGAGCCAAAAACATGCCACATCTACATGACACAAAGGAGCTTAACCTTGAAATGCATCATACCAAATGGAACCCCATTCCTTGCCAAAAGCTTTGCAGGCATCTGTCACAACATTTATCTCCCTTCAAGCCAGCAGCAAAGTTCACATTGGTTTCTAACACTCATGCTCTGGCCCAAGTCTCTTCCGCTCCATCTTCTTCAGACCTTGTTCCAAATGCCTAGAATAGGTTTCTTCCCTTCCGCAACCCCCATCTAGCCCCCGCCACCCAGCACACCTAACCTTCTTTCCATTATGAGCTTCCCTGGTTCACCCTACAACTATTGTTCACACCACTAAGAAGCTGCTTTAACATATACAGAATCGGCATGTATCTTTCTGCGCTATTTCTGAACTCAGTCTTCTATTCATTAGTACTGAACAAATTTTCACTATTTTAGTTTTTAATTGTTTTAAATAATACATGCACATATTTTTATTTTAAACGTTCAGAAGGGTATAAAATGAAAAAATACATCTTCTTCTCATACTGACCTTCATCGTGAGCTCCTCTTTCCAAGGTAACTGCTAAAAACAAAAATAGTTTGTTGTGTTTTTCAAGATAACCTCCTTTATTTATTTATAACCTTTACTCATTTATATAGTTTGTTGTGTTTTTCAAGATAACCTCCTTTATCTATATACAGAGATAGCATTCTGGTTTATTGAGAAATATCAAGTAAGTGGAGTTAAATTGTGATAGCATTATTTTTTCCAAGCATGACACTGAACTGAGCTCTGGAGAATTTCCTTTCTTGCCTACATGACTTCTTCAGGAAATCCTAGGACTTTCTTGCCACTGTCAGTTAAATTTCATTTTAATTTGTTTAAAATTCCCACCTTATATCAAGTTTAAATCTTATCTCCTCACTTCTCCCCAGTGAAGACCTAACACTGCCTCAAAGGACTTGGAGTTGGGGAGATGCTCTTTCATTGTGTGGGGAAAGAATGAGAGGGTCTGGTTCCTTTTCTGGATCAGGCATTTTGGATTGGGGAGAGGACTGGAAGCAGAAACCTTCTTACATCACTGGCAGCCTGTGGGTCCTGGGGAGGCTCCCCCTGGTCTTACTCTGGCTTCATCTAGCTCTACCTTCCCTGGTAGTTTCTGAAGATAGGGAGGTCTTTCCATGCATCGGATGATTTTTCTTGAAATGATGCCCAGTTTCTCTATGCCTTCCTCTGTCTCCTTTCAGTCTCAATTAAAAAAAAAAAAAAAAACCTACGCCCCTGTTATGAGCTGAATTGTGTCCCTTCAAATTCATTTATTGAATTAGAACATTCCAGTATCTTAGAATGTGACTGGAGATAGGTCTTTAAAGAAGTGATTAAGTTAAAATGAAGCGTTAGGGTGGACCTTAATTCAATCTGACTGGTGCCCTTTCAAGAAAAAGAAATTTAGACACACAAAAAGAGATAACCATAACAGCACACACACCTAGGAAAGACCACGTGAGAACACAGCAAAAAGGCAGCCATCTGCAATCCAAGGAGAAAGGCCTCAGAAGAAACCAACGTTGCTAACACCTTGATCTAGGACTTCTAACCTTCATAACTATGAAAAAAAATGAATTTCTGTTGTTTAAGCCTCCCAATCTGTGGTATTTTGTTATGGCAGCCCTAACAAACTGATACTGTCTCTACATCCTGTACCTCCACTTGGACCAGAGGTTTCCCGGACAACCTCATGGCCTGTATCTCCGTTCTTTCTCTGTATCTCCATTCATGCTCTTTTACAAGAAGATCCAGTACTCTGTAAATTAATCTTCCATTTTTCCAAAGGACATGGAGAGCTGCAGGTGAGGGCTGTCCACTCCCTCTTCCCAGGCAAACTACCCCCATCCCTTCTCACCTCTCTGCAGTAGATAACACTTGCAAGCCTCCTTGCCAAAATCTCCAGATAAGTAGTCTCTGGGTTCAGATTACCTCCAAACCGCCAGAGCACCTGTTAAGCTCTCTCAGGAAGTAAACTCAGTTCCAATGGTAACACCACAGTGAGCCTCCACATGGAATTTAATCCAGTCAGGAGAGGAAATGTCAGCCACCCTCAGCACCTTCTTCCAGCAGCCCCCATCCCTGTGAATAAGTCTTCTGAAGCCCCTTTACTGTATCTTGGGAGAAAAAACCTTAACCACTGGACTTATTTCTTAATCTTCTCACATAAGCATGTGGGGGAGAGTTGATGGTTGAGGTGACAGTACTCATTCAGCACCGCTTCGTAAGCCCAAATGGAAGTGTCTGATCATAATTGTGGGCAGCTCTCTTTAGTATGTGGGACCTGAACACCTTTTTATTCTCTACTTTGAGCCTTACGCACCAGTTTGGGAGAAGTAGGAAAAGTATAACTCCACATACATGTACGTTTTCCAAGTTTTTACTCAGATGTGTAGTTTGTTTTGACTATAATTAATTTGTCTTCAGCATCAGCCCCTTCAGTTCCATTAACCCTTGTAAGGGTTGGTGGAACACAAACTTAAATCTCTCTGGTTTGACACTTTATCCAATCCCTTCAATAACCACTTTCAGAAAGTGTTCAGTCTCTGGGGAGAACTGCTCAGTCTTTTGCTACAAAAATACTACATTAATTGACTACAGTGTTTATGTTGCTTTGTGCACAGAACTGTGTCATAGAATAAATTCCTTGAAGTAGAATTGCTGGATCAAATGGCGTTCAGTAAATTCAAAAATTTTCAGTAAATATTTGGAAACCACAATAAATAAGGTAGTCATATAGTACATTAGGAGATGATAACATTTACAGAAATCAGTAAAGAAGATCGCTTCTCGGCCTTTTGGCTAAGATCAAGTGTAGAAATAAGTAAAGAAGAGCAAAATTGAGGGGTCAGTGAAGGCCTCATTGAGAAGGTACTATTTCAGTAAAGACATGTAGGAGGTGAGGGATTTGGCCTTGCATATATGTAGGAAAAACTGTTCCAAGCAGAGGGAACATGCCATGCAAAAGCTCTAGAATGGAAGGATCACTGTTTACTGTTTACTGTTTACTGTTTACTGTTTACTGATCACTGTTTAAGAAAAAGCAAATAGGTCAGTGTGGCTGGAGCAGAGGAAGCAAGGAGGACAAAATAAGAGATAAGACGATCAAAGAGATGCTAGGGCCACATTATGTAGGGCCCTATAGCGCATTATGGGAATGCTGGCTTTTGCTCTTAATAAAATGGAATGCCATGCCAGTAGAGGGATTTGAGCAAGACTGACATGATCTGGCTTTTGTTTTAAAATTCTTACTCTGAACATGTGTTGAGAAGAGACTTCAGGGAGTGAGAGTGGAAGCAAGAGGCCGTTACAACACTCCAGGTGAGAGACGTGATGGCTCAGACCTAGATGGCAGGAGTGAAGGTGCTAAAATGTGGTCAGAGTTTAGCTATGTTTTTTGACTGTATGTGACTAAGGTTGCCAAATTGCCCCTCTAACTGTTTGCAGCCATTTCTCTTCCCACCAACAAAGATGAGTTCCAGTGTCCCCACATGCTGGCCAGTGCAAAACAGTAACAAACTCCTGAAGTTTCACCATACTGGTAAGTCAAAAAGCAGCAGCTCAGTTTTGCTTTTGTTTTTGTTTTTGAGTTTGTGTTTTTCCATTTGTGAGTATAGATAGTTTTCACATGTTTATAAAATATTTTTTTCTTTCTACCTGTTCATTCATTCAAAAATGTGCCCATTTTTCTAGTGGGTTTGTAACCATATAAATTGATTTATCCTAAACTTTTATATACTAAGGAGATTAACTTTTGTTTTGTCTGTCATCTTTTCTCAGTCATTTTCCCTTGTCATTCCCTTGTCATTTTCCCTTGACTTTTCTATAATATTTTTCTCATGTGGGTATTTTTAATTTTTATATACTTAAGATTATTGATCATTTCTTTTATTTTTTTTAAAGATTTTATTTATTTATTTGACAGAGAGAAATCACAAGTAGGCAGAGAGGCAGGCAGAGTGAGAGGGAGGAAGCAGGCTCTCCACTGAGCAGTGAGCCCGACTTGGGACTCCATCCCAGGACCCTGGGATCATGACCTGAGCTGAAGGCAGAGGCTTTAACCCACTGAGCCACCCAGGCGCCCCTGATCATTTCTTTTAAAATAACTCCTTTAGAAAAGCATTTCTTGTCCACCAACATTCCCTTTCCCAAAGTCTCTTCAGAGTCCAGTGGTTCTCTAAGTGTCCAAAAGAAGACCCCTGTGCTCAAAAAAAGTCTAGAATAACTGTAACAATACTCCCTTCCTAGAGACTTAACCATACACTCGAGCATAGTAAGAAAAATCAGTTAAGGGCGCCTGGGTGGCTCAGTTGGTTAAGCAACTGCCTTCAGTTCAGGTCATGATCCTGAAGTCCCAGGATCGAGTCCTATATCAGGCTCCTGTTTGGCGGGGAGTCTGCTTCTCCCTCTGACCCTACCCTCTCTTGTGCTCTCTCTCTGTCTCTCTTTTTCTCTCTCTCTCTCAAGTAAATAAATAATTTAAGAAAAAAAAGAAAAGAGAAGAAAAATCAGTAAAGAAATGTATTTGGTTTGCTAACCCTGTGTTTCCCAAACTTACTGATTCACAAACCACAGCTATCAGCCTGCTTTCCTTTTATTAAATTCCATGGAAGTAGTTTTACTTAGAACATTGTTGGGTTTTTTTTTTTTATTTTATTTATTTATTTTTTTAAAGATTTTATTTATCTGACATAGAGAGAGATCACAAGTAGGCAGAGAGGCAGGTAGAGAGGGAGGTGGAAGCAGGCTCCCTGCTGAGCAGAGAGCCGGATGCTGGGCTCAATCCCAGGACCCTGGGATCTTGACCTGAGCTGAAGGCAGAGGCTTAACCCACTGAGCCACCCAGGCACCCCAATTTTTTTTATTTTTTTATAAACATATAATGTATTATTAGCCCCAGGGGTACAGGTCTGTGAATCGCCAGGTTTACACACTTCACAGCACTCACCATAGCACATACCCTCCCCAATGTCCATAACCCCACCACCCTCTCCCTCCGCCCCCCACCTTGGCCACCCTCAGTTTGTTTTGTGAGATTAAGAGTCTCTTATTTGTCTCCCTCCCGATCCCATCTTGTTTTATTTATTCTTGTCCTATCCCTGTTGTATGAAGTGCTGTTATATGAAGTGCTGAGAATATAAAGATAATTAGAAAGGAGGAGCCTGCAGCGTTGAGTCTGAAGGTTGGAGGAAAGTAAAAGTAAGGATTCCTGACTTCAGCAGCCTATCAAGGCTCAAGAGCATGGTGCTCAATAGCAAATGCCCTCTCCTGTCCTCATCTGTCACAAGGTGGGTGGGGGGTGGGATGGTCCACCAGAAGACAAGCTGGAACCTCAGATGTGGGTCAGCAGAAAATTGGGGGAAATTGAAATTAGAGGGGACCAGAGCTTTGGGAATTGGGCCAAATTGGGGCTGGTCCTCAAGGAGGTCTAGCAAGGCCCCGTGACAGTGCCCGGCAGAGATCTAATTGAGTGCCACTGAAAAGCGGTGGGATATCAACTGTCTGGTGGTGTATGGCCAGAGCAGTTTAAATAGGACTATGGAGGCACAGGTTTCCAGGAAAAGACACCCAACTCAGGAGATGCAAGAGTGGAGTGGTTAAGAGCAGGACCTTTGGTGCCACGTTGCCCGGGTTTTAATCCCAGTTCAGCCATTGACTGGTTGTATGGCCACAAGAAAATTAATTTAATTAATTAATTAATTAAAATTAATTATCTTCTCTGGGCCTTAGTTGCCTCATCCTTTAAAAAAAGGAGGAGGGGGTGGTGAACAGCATAAGACTCAATGAGTTAGCATCCATCAGGCAGAACAGCATCTGGCATAAAGTAAGGACTAAGGGGAAGAACCCAGCAAGAAGCCCTTTAGGCTCAGGAGAGAACAAATGGAAGCCAGGGGGAACTGAAGAATGCAGATACCCCATGCTTTGTTTTTTGTTTGCTTATTTTGGAATGATCAGCAAGTTGGGAGGAAGGTCCTAAGTTGAAGCACAGCAAGATACAACCAATCTAGACTAATCATTTCAATTCAGTTACAGGCCTAAAACCGAAGGAGAAAAATAAACCTTTCAAATATTCAGTCCGTGTCAGGATCACTGCTTTCCCAGATGGCACCTTTGTGCAAAGTGGAGGGAGGGAGACAGGGGAGGGGTCACTTGCCCAAGACATTTCCATGTGATTTGCTAGGAAATTCGTGTCATAAACCTTGATGACTCTGATGTGAATGGAGTCCCCAGCACAGTGCCCTGTGCATTCTATACAACTACACACGCAGCCTTCTGGCTCCCACTGAAAGTTTGTTTTCTTGTCTTTATGCAGTCTGTTGTACATTCTTTCATCATAGAAAGTTTTAAACAACAGGAAAAGGGAGAGTGGTATGTACCATGTTAATCTTTCCTCCCATGTGGTAGACAGGAATATTTTAATCCTTCTGAAATGTTTCACTTGAGACGTGACTACTTCCAAATGCAATTTTTTACAACAGAACTTAGTTCAAAATGTTCAAGTTGTTTAAAAGTTAAAAAATGTGGAATATGATCTAATGTTGGAAAGACTGTGTTAGTACCTCCTTCATTTTGAAATAAAGTTCTGGAGAGGTTTAACAAAAGCTGAAAGGCTTTAAAAACCCATTCCTGCAACAATTAAGGTCCACGGAAGTGTATGACAGGGCTTGAGCACTTTGGCTGAAACAAACACAGATTCAATTTCTGGTTTGGGTAGCATTTCCCCCACCCCAAATAATTTTCCTTTCATCACAAACTAGAAAACCTCTTTGTTTCATGTATCCAGCTGCGCACCCATGGGCATTCGTTCTGGTTTGGTCTCGGCTAAATGCAGAGAAACACAGTGGACCTGTTTCAAGTCTACGCTGCCAAGTCGTCATGAATTCATCACTATCCTGTCACAAATGTCCTCCCACAGTGTTTTTCATTGCCTGTGGTACCAAAAGAAAGGAGCCAGTATTGTTTATGAAATGGCTGTGAAACAGATATTTGATTCTTTTTTCCCCTTAGAATCTGTTATAAGCCACGGAAGCAAAGGAAGGGGGAAGAAAAAAAGAAGGGCAGTCATTTCAGTCATGTCAAACAGAGAAGAAGGAAAAGGGGGAAAAGAAATAGAAGGAAAGAGCTGAAAGAAAAAAGAAGAAAGCTAGAGGAAAATAAGGGAAGGAATAAAGGAAAAAATTCTCAGCTCTCCAGGCCATGTACCTGGAATATAGACAGAACCTAATTTGGAGGAAGATTTTTTTTTCCTTTTTGTACCTTAAATGATAAATGTCTACATCTTGTTAAGCTGTGGATGATCTCTATCTTTACTACAATGTAAGCTTCATAATCACCTGAGAATTTCCTTTCCAAAGGTGTGCTGTTTAGATTTTATCTGAACCTCTGGGTAACCAAAATAGGAGTTAAGTTTGAAACTGTATCAGAGGAAACAGAATGTCCCTCCATCCTACTGTGCTGCTGGAGCCAGGACTGGGATGAGCAAGCCACGCCCCCACCCACAGTAAAAGTTTAAGGCGGTGGTGACTCTCAGGCTCTGATCCCACACCCACAAGAACCTGACAGTGGGTACCTCCTTAAAACGTAGTGCCCCACCCTACTCCTGACCTGCCAGCAGCTCCCACAGCAATGCTCCTAGGCTCTGGCAACTATTTCAGGGCTCTTTCTCTTAGTTCTACCTAAAAGCCAGTTGCTGTGGCTCCTCTCCCCTCTGAATCTCACCCTGTGCCCCCACTACTTTCCCCCACCTCCCCAAGCCTTGCTCCCACCTAACTCAACCAAGCTGCTCTGGCATTAGGAATCTATGGCTGAGTTTTGAACAAGCGTCCAAGAATTTTAGAGGTTAACAAGTAGTTCTGGACCTTGCTTCAAGAAGAAAAAAATGAGCCAAAGAAATTTCCTTTGTTATGCTGTGAAACTATGAAATCCCATTTAGTGACATCATGCCTTAGAAACCATCCAAAATTCTATCCAAAACAGATTTTTATCTAAAGAAAAGACAATGTCTAACAAGATGGGCCTTTCTGGTTAATTATTGAATAGATTACTTTATTATTAATTTAAACCCCTGGGGCACCTGGTTGGCTTAGTTGGTTAAGCTTCTTGACTCTTGGTCTTGGTCAATATCAGCACTGTGAGATTGAGCCGCAGGTCGGACTCCTTACTCAGCCCAGAGCCTGCTTTCCCTTTTCCTCTCTCCCCGCTCTTCGCTGCCCTCCCACCCCCACCTCCCACTCCTGTGTGTGCTCTCTCTCTCTCTCTAAAACACATACATACATACATAAAATCTTTTAAAAAATAAATTCCTGACTGAGATTTTTCTAGAAGAAATTGTAATATCCCAATTTCCTGCTGAGGGCTTGCTTCAGTCTCCCAGAGATACTCCTTCTCCCCTCCCACTCTGCTTGCTTTCTTCTCTACAAAACAATTGCACTTTGCCAAGCCTTTCTCAAAGAGAAGAGTGCAGCATATCCCTCAGGTGTGCTGAAAAGCACGGCTTTTGCTGGAGAGAGTCCAGTGACTCTGGGGAGAACAAGACCTATGTCAAAGCAACAAGGTTCTAGTGAGGACCTCACTGGAGTGCAGGCCTCACTGGCAGGTGAGCAGAGCCCTGTCGGGGTCGTGGCTCTTCTTCGGGACCCACCCCCTATCCCCACTGTGGGGCAGTCAGCACCTTCCCCACTTCCTCTAAAAACAGCCTCTGGATCCTGAACACAATTCTTCCTTCGGTTCTTTTGATGACAGAGCAACCACAAAATGCTGTGGCAATCAAAACTGCCTGAAAACAGCATATTAACCATTCAGAGTTTTAATTGAGTTAATCGAGGAACGTCAGCACATATGCTCCATGCAGTTCTTCTCATGGAGATGAACTCTGGTTGCTGCGTCCTTGAGACTTTGCTCCTGCTCGCATAAAGACGGGGTGCTGGTGTTCACAGGAATGACTTCCACATGGGACAAGGGCTGAAATGAAGTTGTGCCAGTCATTTACAGACACCCTCTCATTTCCGTTCCCAAAGAACCCTGCCAGACACACCCCAGTGTCATCACTTTGCAAATGAAATTGATACTAAGAGAAGTTCAGTGCCTTTCCTATGGTCACTCGGTTAGGAAAAGGTAGAATTAGAACTGGAACCTGTGTCAAATCTTGTTAGACTTTACACTCTCTGTCCCTCTTCAGCCCTCTCCACCACTGTGTCCTCCCATAATACAATACTACCAGCACTCCTCTCTAGAGCCCAGTACTTGGTTGATAACGTGATTTATTTATAAGAGCTGGGTCTTGGCCTTTTTTAAGTGAGCTCCAGTCATCAGAAACTAATGCTGAACAACCCCTCTGAAACTGTCTCATGCAATCTCTTTAAATTATTATAAGAAAACTAAAGTGCCATCATTAAGTTACTCTGCCCCTAGTGAGCCATTAAGTCAATGTCTGGAGCAGGACCAGCACTACTGACTCCACCAGTGTCTTGGCCCCTCACTGTGCTGCCTAGATCTTGCAAGGAAAAGAAACCCATGTCCTAGATGTGGGGAGCTGAGTTCTCTCAAGCCTGCAACCTTTCTGGAGACAACACTCGTAAGTGTTGAGGTCTGGTGTGGTGGTGAAGGGCAACATCCATACATGTCAATCATGTTTGGCCCCAGAGTTGGCTGTTTCCTTTTGGCAGAGCAGTTCTAGTCATCTAATCCCATAGGGAAAACGTGTATCAATCAGAGTGAACAGGAAATAGAGTTGCCAGTACTTTCCTGGTGGATTCCTGCATCTTCTAGGACTTCCTGATTCTCTGATTCTCAAGCATTTGCAGGGCTTCCTACAGCAGTACCAGACCTGAACTACTCCCTGAATCACCACCACCACCACCACCACCCTCAACTCCTTGTAACCTATTTTCCAATATGGTCCCTCAGTCTGAGTCAACTCGGTCTATACATACCAACCCCAGGGCACACCCTCTCTACACAACTTCCTGTTCCCAATTCTGGTCCCATCTTCATGCCCCCAGCTCCTAGATGTCTGCCTCCTCCCTCCTGTGTCCCACTCCCACAGTTCCTCTAAGATGGGGTTGCAACAACAAATGTCTTTGAGGGCCAGGAAGATAAGGGAAATAAATACATGAAGTGCTAGGTGCACGATGAAGGGAATGGTGGGAAGTAGAGCAAACTAAGAAGTGCATGGCCCACCTAAATAAAATTCAGATTTTCAGAAATTTAAAGTATTCAGTTGTTCAGAGTACTTGCCACAGCCTGGATTTGGTAGGAACCCGTTTTCAACCCCTGTTTGCACTCTAATCTGTAGGCATTACTTTCTTCAAATCCTGACTCAGAGTCAAATGTGTATCTCTAATATTAATTTACTCATCACCACTCCTTTAAACCCCCTTAGCTGTATGGAGTTTCTGCACCATATTCTCTGGCTTTTGTATTCTATATACCTTAAGGGCAAGAACAGTTCACCTTTGTTCATACCTCAACTTTAGATCAGCCCTGCCTCAAATTTAGTTAACCAGAACCTCCAACAATATATAGTGTATAGTGTGCAAGTCTTAAAAAAGGAAAAAAAAAAGAAACTTTATTTGGTGCAAATCCTATTCCTAAGTATGTAGATTTGTTTCATTGGCATCTTTGGAAATGCCTAACAACGGGGCAGAAGTTAATTTTCTGCATCTCCATAGTTCAAAGGAGAGGGACACATTCTGTTGTTAATTTGCACCAATACAAATAAAGCATATGGCTTTCTGAATGACAGAGTCACTGTGACACTCAGCCAACTACTCCTGGACCATTTCTCACTTGTCTCCCAGAAAGCTGTCAACACAGGAAGTTAACCTTTATAGCCCATGAGTCCTGTCATCTGCTGACCTCTAGTGGACAGAAGGGATATAGTGACGAGTACAGTCTGGAATCCAGAACTCCTCCCTGAGGCCTGACTCCAGAAGACAGTTGACAGTCACATGGAAAAATCATCCCTTCCTCTGCAGTATAGAGTTGGAGTGACTATAACAACAACCAAAAAAAAAAAAAAAAAAAGTTTACAGAGGCATTGAGCTATGGTCTTCTATTGTGGAAGACAAAGTTAAAATAAGTAGGAATCGGGGCGCCTGGGTGACTCAGTGGGTTAAATCCTCTGCCTTCCGGTCAGGTCGTGATCCCAGGGTCCTGGGATCGAGCCCCGCATCAGGCTCTCTGCTCAGCGGGGAGCCTGCCTCTCCCTCCCTCTCTGCCTGCCTCTCTGCCTACTTGTGATCTCTGTCTGTTGAGTAAATAAATAAATAAAATCTTAAAAAAAAAAAAAAGTAGGAATCAATAACTCATTGGTGAGTTATAAAAAAAAAAAAAACCAGTGAGGCTGAGAGGAAACCAGGATGTGATCTTCACACTATTCAACAAACACCACTTTAAAAAAAAAAAAAAAATCTTTCAGTGCTGTTTGTTCTCTAATTTGTTCTTTATTACACATGTTTTTCTTTGTTGCATAAGTATGTGTTTATCTTAGGAAGTATGGATATGCAACAAATCTCAGAATCACTCAGAAACCACATTCCTCTAAAATAATACCACTGGCAGTATTGTGACAAGATCATTCTAGATGTTATGGACTGCATATGTAGATAGATAGAGGATCACATTTTGCATCCACCTTCAGTAACTGCCTCATTACTGCCATATTCCGAAGTCATCAAAGTTGCATGTTTTCTGAAGTTACTCTTCACCTGTGTTGTGTGTGCCAGCCATTCGGAGTCTGGGCTCATGAGTGTGCTATACCAGGCAAAATTACCTGCATCTCTCACCTAGCACCCCCCCCCCCCCCCCGCCATCAGACTTTGCCAGCTGGCTTAAGCAAGTGACTAATCACAGCATACCATTTTCTTTCCCAGATGGTAGTTAAAATAATAAATCTGGGCATGTGGAAAATAAATTAGCATTAGTAGTATCTATTGCAACTACATTTATCATGGGTTTAAACTGTGTGGATATGGCATTCTAGTCCTGCTTTAATAAATGTATTGTTTAAATGATATCTACAGAATATTTTCCTTCCAAAATTATGGGAGATATTTAACACACTTGAGAGAAATTTTCAAACATAATCAATCTGTACTTAGAAGTGAAACATGATCATTGTTTCTCCAGGCATGTGTAGTTTGCCACCATGTGATAAACACAACAAGGAAAAGAACAGCATCTACTTAAGAGAAAGCCATGATGGTGGGGATGAGAGACAGCATGACCAGATTTAATGTTAAAGCAAAACTAAAAACTCCGGGATGGCACTTAAGTGAGCATGATGGGAAAGTATTGTTTCCTTATAATGATTTTAAATGGAAATTACAATTGAATCACAAATAAAAGTAAATTGTAGACAGTGAGGCGAACAAATCTGTTTCACTCGGATTCACGGTGATTATCAAATTAGTAGCTACTCATTCACTGCTAACCATTTTCAGTCTTCTTGGTCTCTCTAACAGCCCTCAACTGAAGCTTCATGGTGATTGCAATAGTGGCAGCTCATCAGGGCTGTATTTTAGCTCTGCTTTTGCCTTCCTTGTTTTCCTTTTCATTGCTTGGCAAGGTAAAAGAAGAAAAGACCGTTAGAGGAGTGAAAACTTGTGCTTGCACCTGTTTTTAAAAGTCATGCAGTACCAGTTGAAGGCCTAACATCTGGCTGCAGGCTGTCTCCCAAACCATCTCCTAGCACTCTCCCCTCATTAACTCCACCCTAGCCACACTGGCACCTTCCTCTTGATCCACATGTCAAGCATACTCCTGCCTCAGGGCCTTTGCACCTGCTATTCCCTCTGCTAGAACATCCTTCTCACCTACATCTGTAAACTTCACTGCCCCACTTCATTCAGACCTGAGTTCAGATGTCCCCTCCTCAGAAAATTTGGCCTTCCCCAATGGACCCTTCCTAAATTAATATCCCTGTTACTTTCTACTTCCCCGGTCTGCTTTGTTTTTCTTCCCAAAATATCCTCATTACCTGATATTATATGCCTACTTTGTTTTGTTAGTGAATGAACCCAATATCAGGGAATTCTGAAAGACTGTTCAGCATGGGCCTGGGAGTACATTGAAATCACCAGGACATTTTGATGTACACCTTAGTTAAGAACATGGTATAAGGAAGGTACTTCATAGTTTTTGGCATCAGATGGTTAGATTAAAATTCCAGTTTGACAAGCATAGGACGTCACAACTGTAGGCCCAATCAAATACACAGTAGTAATAATACCTGTGTCCCAAGGTTATGCAGAAGATAACACCAGGTGATGGATTTGAGACAACTTCCTGAGCCAGAAAGTGTTATGTAAATATTAGTTACTAGTGCATCATTTCTTCTCTGAAGGTGATCTCCTTATATTTTGAAGAATAAAAATTTTTAATAAGAATAAAATATATTTTTAATTAGAACCCCAAACAGTCTTCTCTGAATCAGATCGTTGCTTCTATGTAAACTCTAAATTGTACGTCCATTTCTATCTCTGAAGGCAGTGCAAATGAGAAATGAATCAAATTTGGACAATACTCATAGCCAATCGAAATAATTCTGTATTCCGAAATTCAAAATTAGCACTGCCCCAGAACGGGCGCGGTGAAGAGCGACCTCCCGGGTTGAGAGTCGCTGAACTTCGCTTTGCCCTTCCGGAGTCCAGCTCGCAGAGGAAGGTGGAAGCGGCTGGCGGGAGCGCTTGCAGAGGTGCAGGACACGTGTGGCGGTGAAGGTGCCTCTGGGGGAGAGAGCCGCAGACAGCACTTCTGGGAGCAGCAAGCGGAAATGTGGCAATAGCTCTAATCAGAGGAGATTCCAGTGTCGTCCCCGAAGGGGCTGGGTCCTGTGACATAATCGGTGAATTGAGTTTCCGACTCTAGCGGCCAGCCTGCACCACGCCAAAGAGGTCTTGTAACAGAAGTGGCAGTGATAGGAATTAGTCCTCCAGAGAACAGATGTGTGGTCGTCTTTTATGACACAGATCATCAGGGAAGGACTTCAGATCACACAGGTGGGGACATTTTGTTATTCATTTTTACGTAACCAAAGAAATAAATGTTTTATAGATACACTTCTATTTAGAAACACCGCTAGCGGGTTTAATTGGGTCAAGAGTGACACCTAGTGGAAAAACTTTGCTAAGCTCTGTTTTCTATCTCCTCCCCACCCTACCCCACCCGCAAGAGTCGAATTAATTTAGTTTATAAAGTTATTCCACAATATTTCCAAAGGGTCCTAACACCAATGTCTTTGAAAATTGCACCCCAAATCCTGTAACATCAGGCTCTGTAAGAAATACGGCAAAAGGGGACTAAAAGCCTTGAACTAGTTTTAAAAGTATGAATGAAGAAACTGATAAAGGCGACAATAAAAAAAAAAAAAAAAAAAAAAAAAAATCTTTGTCCCAGGTTTTTTTAGCATGGTATGAAAATTTTCCACTACACAATGAAAACAATTAGAATTTGACTAGGAACCTGTGAGTAGAACTTTTTGGATTGGAAGCAGGTAAAAAACGAGCTACTACCTGTGGAAGCCCTGCTGAGTGACCTGGCCTCTGGCAATTGGCCCTTGGCTTGGGGTCCAGGAATCCACTCTTGCCCCCAATCTATGAGCTTCTGCAATTCATACTTCCCAACTAAAACTGGAGCAGGGCCATCTGGATGTCATCTTGGGCTTCTATCCCTCTTCTCATTTTTTCTTACCCTAAAATCAGAACATATGACCTAACACCCAGTTGAACCATAAAAGAGAGCCATTGGGGGCGCCTGGGTGGCTCAGTGGGTTAAGCCTCTGCCTTCGGCTCAGGTCATGATCTCAGGGTCCTGGGATCGAGTCCCGCATCGGGCTCTCTGCTTGGCAGGGAGCCTGCTTCCTCCTCTCTCTCTGCCTGCCTCTCTGCCTACTTGTGATCTCGCTCTGTCAAATAAATAAATAAAATCTTTAAAAAAAAATTAAAAAAAAAAGAGAGAGCCATTGTACTAAGGACTGCTACAAGAAATCCAAGATATTCACTTGCTGTAACGACATAGATATGTATTTGCTCTTTAAGTTTGTTGGTTTTTTGTTTGTTTGTTTGTTTTTTGTTTTCTAATTTAGAGATCATGTGCGTGCAAGCAGGGAGAGGGGGCAGAGGGAGAAAGAGAATCCCAAACAGACACCCCACTGAGCACAGAGCTGATGCGGGGTTTGATCTCACAGCCCTGATCAGAACCTGAGCCAAAATCATTCAAGAGTCAGACACTTAACGGACTGAGCCACCCAGGCGCCCGAGGTGTATTTGCGTTTAATGATTTCATAAAAGAATTCATTCTACTTCCTAAATGGCCTCTGGGATCATAGTTTGCCTCTCCCCACAGCTCCACAACTATTTGCAGCTTTTCCGGAGGAGGACTTTACCAGCCCTTCAGTGACATCTCTGTGCCCTTCCAGTGCTCTCTGCTTTCTCTTAGTCCTTCATCCCCTCCTGGCCTGATTGCAGCTCTCCAGTTTTTAACCTTCCTCTTCTGCATTCCTCTCGGTCGCCTTCTCACGGGACTCCCACGGGCCCCTGTGCAGGGTTTCCATCCCAGAGTGCTCCCACCCAGCACCTCCATCCCAGCCGCCTCACAATGATTCCTCTGAAACTCACTGAGTAAACATCAATTTGACATGGAATAGCTCCCACTCCAGCGTCTCCTTTCCACTTAAAACATGCACTTTATGACTCCCATGCCTGGTCTGCACCACACAGTTGGTTTGCTCTAGAAGTCCTGTTGAGCCTAATGGCATAATTCACTCCTGTTTGTTTAATTGGTTAAATCAGATTAAAATGTGTTTTTGGCAGGGGTATAGTGTGCTCACTTGTGTGTATTTTAATTTTCACATATGCTGTCAACGCTGAGACCCAGAGGCACAGTTTAAAAATTAAAAGTTTACAAAGCCATGCTGATGACAGTCAATGATAGTGAATAGGCTTCGCAGCCAGCAAATATTTAAAATAACTTCAATTCTCTTGAAGAACTACTGCTCTTCCAGGCCCAAAGAGGTATTGCTCTCTTCTTCAAGGTTCCCAAGTGGCTTCACCAGCACCATCAGGTAACCTTCATGAAAACACACAGTCCTGGGCCCCATCCCAGATCTCCTGAACTAAAATCTTCCGGTAGAGACCTGGAATCTTTTTCCCAAAGCTCTTAGCCAGCCTCACGTATTTTCAGTCCAATGTTAGGAGGCACTGCTCTGAATCACTGCCCAAAGCTCACAACATTCAGAAAAATCTAGGAAAGCAACTTTTGTCAGTATTTCCCAGTCTAAAGACATGCATACTATCTTGATTTTGGCCATATCCATGAACCACCTACTCTACAACTGATCTAATATGTCTATAGCTATTGGCTTGCATTTTTGCATAAATGATTTTCTTTTTTTTAACTTTTAGCATGACCATAAAATCATGACTTTGATGTATAGTGCACAATATAATAAATATGCATCATTAAAAATCATTTTAAAATGCTTTTCCCTGCAGCAGTATGCATAGTTTGTGTACCAATGGGGTACACCTACCGGACCTGAGAAAATGCTGATGGAAAGAATCTCTGGTCCCACTTTTCCTTACAAAGAGGTCCCTGAGGACAATTATGAATAGGGGAATTTGTATGGTTCCATTCTTTACCCATCTTCTCTTCCCTTTAATCCGTAACCAACCAAATCACTGGATGTGGGGGCCAGGGAAAGTCATTCTAATATAAAACCAGGGGTAGAACCCATCATTACATTTCCCCTCTAAAAGCCATTCTCCCCAGTTGGGAACTCCCATTACCCTCTACCACCTCCATGGGGCTACCTTGTATTCGCTGATAAACAGAGGATTAAAAAGCCACTTAAAGTATTCCCACAAGTACAATTCAGAGCCAAGAGGTTGATGCCTTGACTCCAGAATGCCAGGGAATACCACCCTCCAGGGCTGTCTTGTACTTGTGCTGGACTGATACTCTTGTACCTTCACAGCAGCAGGCCCTTTTCTTCCTTTCTCTTCCTTCCTTCTTGTTTTACCCTTTCATTAGTTAAAATAAATGACATATTTTTTTTCTTTGAAAACAAATGTTCATGGAAGAAAAATTAGAAAGCAAAGGTAAAACAATGAATTTTGGAACACTGAAAAGAAATCAAATAAAACGGAGAAAAAAAAAGGAAAGAAAAGGTAATATACATAAACATTTTTAAACGTCCATAATGCAACCGTGGAGGCACTTTTAACCCTTGAGGATATATATATTCCGAACCTTTCCTAGAATGTGTGCCAGGATTATTCACAGATTGATGTGTGCTGAACTCAGTACTAGAAAAGAACAAGGGGTGCTTCCTTTAGCCTCCTTTATTTCGAACCCAGCACTTGATACATTTCAGTTGCAGAGCTAGAAATGGAAGCTAGCAGGCACTAGAAGGCAAAAGCTCACCCTTCAGGAAGGAGGCTGGTGCTGAGTGGAGGAGGTCTGAACTGGGACAGGAGGCTCATTAGGGAGGAGGCCAGTGGTAGTGGGTTCTTCAGAAGGGGAAGACCCATGCCCCACACACCCCCAGACAGCCTTCAAGTAGTGACTTGGCTTCTCAGAAGGGGGACTGAACCCCAGATTTTTGGCCTTATCCTACAACGTAAGATCCTTGTACCCAACTTTTTGGTATCCACCCCAACTTGGTGGAGGAAATGAAGCTGATATCTTAGAAAAAGGGCAATAAGCACCTTGATGGCTCCCACAGAGACCTGAACAGTTGTAGCCCCTCTGTTTGCTGTATACCATGTAAAACTCAGCTGAGATGGAATTTCCAGCCAGTTCTGGTGAGTGGGTGGGGCCCAGTTTATCTCCTTTAGCACGGTTAAAGCCCTTTGGCCAGAGACCCCAAAAAGGGAATTGAGAGGGGCTTTTTAGGGCATTTGGGCTTTTTATGGATATGTTTAAGGAGACATTAGTGCAACAGGGATCAAATCTGGACTGGGATCTGTCAAGAAGAAAGGGAATTAGGTGATAACTATCTTAATTTTCACCTTAAAAGGAAAAAACTGAAATGGGGGAGAGTCATCATCAGTTTAAAAAGAAAGTAGCAGTCATCAGTGTTAGAAAAGATATTTTAGGTTGTAGAGTGGCTTTTTCTTTATCTTGTTCCAAACATGGTCAGAATGGCCTAGTATAGTATTGTTTATATTCTTTAAACATTGTTAACTTCCACTTGGCAACATCATGATCCAGCCACTAGCAGAGCCATTTTTTACTTTACTGAACAAAGGACTATGTAATTTCTTTGGCCAAATTAACATCCATTATATATCTACACAGATATTTTTTTTACAAATATAGGAGTATACTCTACATACTGTTTGAAAATCTATTTTACCTAATAACATATCAGCAAGAGTAGTTTGTGACAGTATCCCTGTGTTATTTTAAATGGTATTAATGGGGTTCCATTGTGCAGATAAGCCATACATAGCTAGCTAGTCCCATACTGCTCCACACTACATTTCCTCCATGCATTTAAGCCTGTGTGTGTGTGTGTGTGTGTGTGTGTGTGTGTGTGTGCGCGCGCGCACGCACGTGCATGCTTTTATAATCAGTGCAGTAATGGACATCTCTCTGTATCTAAGATTTTGTGTATATCCACAGTTAGTTCCTTAGGATAAATTTCCACAAGTGTAATCACCAAATTTAAGTGGGACCACAGTTCTAAGGCTTTTGGTAATATTGTCTAATTACCCTTAAAAGTTGTACAATGTTTACTCTCACAAAGCAGTGTGGGAGAGTGATTTTAGCCCTGCTCCTTCAATGTGCTGTGTAGTTTTGCAATTACCTGCTTTTATTGGTTTCACGTTTGGTAGATTTATCTCCCTCCACATGAGTTCAGTTGATCTAAACATGTTAGAGAGACCAAACTATCCACTTAATTGCTTCCTGAGTAAGAGTTTTTATCACTAGTTAAGTAAACAGTCAAAGGAGATGTCCTGTTGATAGTAAATCAGGACTGGTTTCCATACACAGAGGACAGTGTGTTAAAGTTAAGGTTTTTGCTGACAGAAATAGTTCTTTGAGTTGTATCTTGAGCATTTACGATTTCATACTGTATGACATTTCAATAAACATTTATTGACTCTCTTTTAAACACTGTCTGATCCAATTAGATTCTTCTGGTTGCAAGTGACAGAAAAACTCAGTTCTTTTTTTTTTTAAGATTTTATTTATTTATTTGACAGAGATCACATGTAGGCAGAGAGACAGAGTGGGGGGAAGCAGGCTCCCTGCTGAGCAGAGAGTCCAAGGCCCAAGGCGGGGCTGGATCCCAGGACCCTGGGATCATGACCTGAGCAGAAGGCAAAGGCTTTAACCCACTGAGCCACTCAGGTGCCCTGAAAAACTCAACTCTAAATGGCTTAAACCAAAAGCAGAGTGGAATTTATTGACTCATATAACTGAAAACCCTGGAAGACCGTATAGGCACAGGTGTGGCTTCGTCCTGAAATTAAAGGCTGCCACCAGGATACCCCTCTGTTTAGCTGCCTTTGGACTGGCTTGATGCCTAAGCTCTCTGTGGTGGCCTTTGACAGCCTCAGGCTTTGTCATCACAGTCACGGGATGACTGCAGGAAAATCGAAAGGAAGTCATCATTGATACTGGGCAGGAAAACAACAGACACCACCATTCTGACTCTTCCAGAATTCTAGAGCCAATAGGAAATTTGGAAATCACCTAGTCTAACATTTTTCAAAAGGTGTTTGTTTTGTTTTGTTTTGTTTTGTTTTGTTTTGATGGATCGAAGATCTTTTGCTTTCTTGGGGCACCTGGGCAGTTCTTTTGTTTCAGTGGCTGCCTTGGGCTCAAGTCATGATCTCAGGGTCCTGGGAGGGAGCCTCACATAGGGCTCCCTCTTAGCATGGAGTCTGCTTTTTCCTCTCCCTTGGCCCCTACACCCTGCTCATGCCTGCTCATGTTCACTCTCTCTCTCTCAAATAAATAAATAAAATCTTCTAAAAAAGATCTTTTGCTTTCTTCACATAAGATATTATGATAAAACCAAATACATAAAATAGAATAAAACAGAACTGCTCATATTGAAACAGGGGTGAGAATCCTAAGCCCCAAGTATTTAAACCCCTGTCTTCTTCCTCATCCTCTCTGAACCTCCTATAAGAAGCACTGGTCACTTTCGAGTAGGGAAGATGAGGCCCCAAGCACATCCATGGCTGACTCTAGGACACACAGGCCATGAGTGATAGAGCCAATGGAGCTCAAGTGCCCTTCACCCTGTCCCTCTGTCTTGCTTCCCTCACCTCTGTTTATTTCTCACTACCATTCTGAGTATTGTGTTTCACTTCTACTTTTGACTTAGCACCTCTGCACCCACCAAAAAAAAAAAAAAAAAAAAAGGTAAACAGAACTGAAAGTCTCGGTTGCCCACCATGCGTGTATATGCCCAGCCCTTGTGCCTCCAGCCACAGTGGATCAGCAAGACAGGCTGAGGACCAAGCAGGTTCAAAGGTCCATAGAGCTTCTGTATTCCTCCAAGGCCACTTGAGGTTTTTATTTTAAATCACCAAGATGATGCCAGAAATCAGTGTTTCTCAGGGTATCACCTAAAGACATTGTGGCAACTTCTCTAAGAGCCTCTTAGGGATTCTTGAGTTTAGAAGATATTTTTGGGCAGAGTGCCAGATGAGCGACAGAAGCGAAGGGACCCAAAACAAGAGTCCTAGAGTTCACTGTCCTATGAGAAAATAAAGGCTGTCCTATGTCCTTTGAGATCATCAGTTCGCCTTTAAGGGATAGAAACATTTTCTTTAGTACACAATTGAAAGTTACAGCCAATATTGAGAAAGAAATTAAAAAGATGACCAAAGTTATGCAAATACAAAAAAGAATCTGAAGTGGTTACAAATAAATATTTTAAATAGCTAAAATAAATAGAAATAAAATAATAAATGACTCCATCAATGCCTGGTGAAAAGTATACTCCAAAATATCACCATTATGTTTCATATCACCATAATGATCTTCCTGTCACCATTATCATCATATCACTATTACATTTCATTTGCCTTCATAGCCAAGAGATAGATATGGAGGACTAAGGTAATTCACCAATATATTCTTTTTCTCCACCCATCATCCAACTCTTTCTCCCAGTTTTATTTTTTTTAAAGATTTTATTTATTTGACAGAGAGAGATCACAAGTAGACAGAAAGGCAGGCAGAGAGGGGCGGGGGGGAAGCAGGCTCCCTGCTGAGCAGAGAGCCTGATGCGGGACTCGATCCCAAGACCCTGAGATCATGACCTGAGCCGAAGGCAGCGGCTTAACCCACTGAGCCACCCAGGTGCCCCGACTTTCTCCCAGTTTTAATTAAAGCTTTTCTTATGCAGAAGATTTGGGGCATAGAAAAAACCCAGAAAACTACATTAATACATTTTCCAAATAAAACAAAATAAAAGGGTAAAGGTCATTGGGACCTTGGTAACATTCAGAGCTCCATATATATAAGATCATGGGTTAGAACCAATGGATAAATGTCACAGGAGATCAGGAAGGGGGCAAGCCTCTCCTCTGTAAAGAATGAATTTTGGAGGGTCTCAGTAAATATAACTCACCATTTATATGGAGGAAAAGAGTTTCTATCGAAACTATGCTTCCTATAAAAACCCACATGTATCCTTTTTCATTGTACACTGGTATTCTGCAAATAAAAGAAATATGTAATTTGTTGAAGCTAGAGACGTAAAGTCTCTCCAAATGTTCAAGTTATAAAAGGAAAGTTTTTCTGTTGAACAGAGAAGAAAAAGTTAGAAGACTGAGCATGTATGGATATATTCCTTCCAGATCCAAAATCTCTTTGTGAGATTAGTAACATAGAAAATATATTAAGCCTCTCATGATTTGTTTATAGAATTTTGATGTCTAGTTCACAGAGAAATGTGATTGTCAGGAGAAATAAGTTCATTTTTTTCATTCGTTTTTTTCACCTTTGGGTTTGAATAATCAAAGAAATTAATTCATATCCCCCTGTGACCACTCCCTTTATTGTTCACACCTCAGTTTTTGGCCTCTGGTGGCCAAATTATATTGTAATTTTGTGTTTATTCATCCATCTTTCCCACCACCAAACTCAGCAAAGGCAAGGACAGTATCTTACTCATTTAGGATCCCGAAGGTCCTTGGAGAATGCTTGTCCCTCAGTAAATAAAAGAAACAGAGACAGAAAAGCGATCAAATGAATTGTATCAACACCCCTTCAATGCTTTGATTTGCTGCCATTTTCACCTTTTTTCCAAATTAATAAAAGGCTAAGTATAAATTCCAAAGAAAAATTGGGTCAGACAATTCATAGACCATGGTCAATTAAGGATTAGGACTGTGGAAGAAAGTTCTAGAAACATTGGGTGAAATTAATTTATCCCCAACAATACCTTTTGCTTTTTTCCTCTGCCAATTTAATGAAAAAGATAATTAGGCCTAAAACGCAGCATTGTCAGGGAAATGGCAGTTGAAGACAAATAGGGTATACCAGAAGAGGGCACTGTTACCACAGATATTTACAGTTATTTTTTTGAACGTTTGCCCCACAGCAGGGCCAACTGAGAAAGCACAGCATTCTTTCCTAAGGAGCTCATAATTCTCCCAGCCAAGCAAGGAAAAGGAAAAACACCAAGGGTAAAAAAATTAGAGAAGAATGCCAGAGGTGATGACCACGCTCCCTGGCCATTGCAATCCGGAAGCAGAGCTTTATATGGTTCTCAGAGCACTATTTACCTTTTCCTCACAAAAGCTAAATAAATAAATAAATAAATAAATAAATAAATAAATAAATAAATAAAGGAAGGAAGGAAGGAAGGAAAAGATTTAAAAAAAAAAAAAAAAAGGCCAAAGAGAAACTACCACTATGCCAGCCAACCCACATTCTGGCCTGCCTTAACCCCTCCCTCTGTATTGCCTTTCAATTCTTTTTATTTTCCTGTATTAAAACAAGTCATTTCATTCTAGGGCTAGGCCAAACCACATTTGCCAGAAGTCTATAGTGTTAATGATAGTGTTGTACTTTATAGGGGAAGAACAGCCACATGCTCCCTGATGCCCCGTGGAGAATGCCTAGGCTTCCGAGCTGTGGAAACAGATGAACCCTATCTCTGCCTTCACGCTTCTTTGGAACAGTTACAGATACAGAACTTTTGGTTCTTCTCCTCCTCTGATACCTATCATTGTACACGATTGATCCAGAGATTGGGAGGAAGATACCCCATCTCATCCTGTCCCCAAAGTCCTGTCTTTCCCAAGGCCAGCCCTGTTTGGGGATTTCATTTGTGTGCTGGTCCAAAAGATGCCCTCCTCCTAGCCTATGTATGACTTTACAGTTCCAACTCAATTGCCCCACCCTGGTGCAGGCCCTCTTCATTCCTATGGGTTCCTAGGGGTCTCCCCGCTCCGGTGCTCGTCCTCTATCTGTCCATCACACTGCACTGGAGTTACCTTCCTTGAAAAAGAGCTGATGCTTGATTCCTGCAGCCTTAACCCATTATTCTTCTCATTGTTTACTCCAGCCAGATTGGCCTGTATGTTTTTCCAGGAACATAACTGTGCTGCTGCCTAAGGGCCTTTGTACTTACTGTTCTCTCTGTCTAGAATTATATTCTCCAATACCCACATGATTCAAGCTCTCACCTCATTCAGGGTTTTGCTCAAATATCATGCTTTCCCTGACCATGGGCATCCAAAGCAGCTACCTGCCATGTTACACTCTATCCTCTTACTCCTCCTTACACTGCTTTATTTTTCTTACAGCGTTAATGACATTATGTTATATATCTGATTGCTTATTTCTGTCAGCTCCCTGAAGGCAGAGACTTAGTTCTGTCTTGTCCACAACTACATTTACAATACCTGGCACTTTGGATGTTTCCAATAAATATTTTCTGAATTAATTAATTAAACCATGCCTTTCATCCACTCAGTTCCTTCCTCCATTCCCTCAGGCACACCTCATTCATTCCAGAGTTGAACCAAACCCTCTGGCCTGGCTTTCAGGGCTCATGATCTCACTCTCCCCTCCTTTTCTGGCCTTATTTCCTACCACACCTCCCCCACCTGCAGTGGACCCTGAGCTGTAGTCAAATCTAGTGATATATCTTCCACTCTCATGTCTGCTCCCCTGTGCTGCTAACTCTGAGCCATCACCATTTGCTGAAATCCCCCTAATCTCTCAAAAGCCTTCTGACGTGCTGTCTCCCCACCTTGGAGACTTTTCTATTCTCCCTCCCATCCCAGCCATTGACAGTTCTGTCCTTGGTATCAGTTTGTACATCTCTTAGGTTATGTACTGTCTTACACATTATCTCTCCATTTAACTTTCTCTACCAGTAGACAAAATATCAGAACTGGATATTTTCTCACAGAGAGCGGGGATCTCAACTTCAAATGCCGGCAGAAGCTAGGCACAAAGGGAAATACATGTGACTATCAGTCTCCTTGGGCTTCTGTAACAGAACACCACAGATGGAGGATTTAAACAACAGAAACTTCCTTTCTTACAGTTCTAGGGGCTGGGAGTCCAAGATGGAGTTTCCATCAGAACTGGTTTCCGGTGCGAGCTCTCTTTGGGTTTATGGATCTCTGCCTTCTTCTCCCTGTGTCGGTGTCTTTCCTTTTCTTCTGTAGACATATGGTGAGAGAGAGAGAGAGAGAGAGAGAGAGAGCGAGCGAGCTCTGGTGTCCCTTCCCCTAAGGAAATGGGTCCTAACTGCTTGCTTGCTTGCTTTTTTTTAAAAGATTTTATTTATTTGAAAAAGAGTGAGAGAAAGAGGAGAGACGGTGAGGGAGAAGCAGAAGCAGACTCCCTGCTGAGCAGAGAGCCCGACATGGGGCTTGATCCTGGGACTCTGGGATCATGTATGACCTGAGCTGAAAGCAGGCACTTAACCTACTGAGCCACCCAGGCACCCTAACTGCCTTCTTAACGGCCCTATCTCTGCATATAGTCACATTGGGGTTAGAGCTTCAAAATAGGAATTTAGGGGGACACAGTTCCATCCATAACAATGGGCCAGATAGGATTTAGGGAAACTGGAGACAGTTCCCCACTTATCTGGGGCTGCTGCCACTCAGCTCTAACACACGGTCCCAGGCCTGACACAGAAGCCTCATATACCCCTCACTTCAGAATTTGAAAGAAGCTGAAAATCTAGATCATATGTAGGTGAGAACTCTTCATTTGAAGTTGCCAGTAACTAGTTAAAATGTATGTTTAGCCTATGAGAACAAAACATTTAACAAGGCAGTGTTCTGGATGCCGGTGGAAGAACTGGGCCAATAGCAAAGCCTTGTTAAATGTCTTGTGAGGAAATGCTTCACTGATGTCTGTATGTGCCATTGTTTGGAGAACTCTGAAATGAAGATGACATGGTAGGGGAAAGTCTGATTTCTTTTTTTTTTTTTTTAAAGATTTTATTTATTTATTTGACAGAGATCACAAGTAGGCAAAGAGGCAGGCAGAGAGAGAGAGAGAGAGAGAGAAGCAGGCTCTCCGCCGAGCAGAAAGCCCGATGTGGGGCTCGATCCCAGGAGCCTGAGACCATGACCTGAGCTGAAGGCAGAGGCTTTAACCCACTGAGCCACCCAGGCGCCCCGAAAGTCTGATTTCTAACTGCCTACTCCTCCCCCCATTTTCCGTGATGGTTGTCCACTAATAAATTCGGCTGGCCCTGCCCGTCTCCATTCCCATCTCCCTTGCCTGACCACGTGAACCTGGGCAGACCCTTTCTCAGGGCTGCAGTTAATGCGGGAGAGTGAGAAACTGGAATTGATTCACAGAAAGCCACTGAAGAGGTGAGGGGTCTGAGAAATAAAGATCAGGGAAGGTGAAAGGAACCAAGGTAATTCCGCTCAGAGGCGAGAGGGTTACAGGGTTAGCCAGCAGTGGTTTTCAAGTATATAAAAGGCTCTTGCCCAGGACAGTAATGAGCTGTTCTCCCTACTGAGAACAGAACAAACAGAAAACAGACTCCAAATGCAACATGGGGATTTGAATGTCTCTTTCCCCAACGTAAGCATTTGTAAGGACTTTTGTGTTTGAATGGAACTTCATAGTGGAAAAGTTCTTTTTTTCATTCATTATCTCCCTTTTGGCTGTAACATTCTGTGATTCTTTGAAAGTCCTATTAGAAAAGGTGGTTCATAACAAGAGAATGAGCCATAAGGTGAAAGAAAGACTCTCATCTAGATACAAGGGTGATGTGACGTTGCTCAATGAAGGGTATAATATTTCTGTATTTACCTATGAGATTCACTTTATGCACAAAGCAACAAAAATCCAAATGAACTTAGTAATGTGTTCTAGGTCGTAGATGACTATCAAGAGCCACATTCTCCCCCTCATATACTTTCCAGTTACATACCAAGACAGCCGGGTTTTCTCCAGGAAATGAGGAGTGATAAAGAAGATATATAAATAAATAGATACACATAAGCAAAGACACGACCTGTTCCATGAGAAGTGCAGAGTCACGATCCTCCAGGGCTGAGAGGATCTGCCCTTGAAGGACAGCTGGACCTTTCCTAGGGTTTATCATAGTGACTTGCATTTCCTTAATTTGCTAAGTGAAAGGAAGAGGAGGAGTGAGCTTTTGTCTCTGGAAATTTGGCAAACCTGGAGCTACAGTGAACTGGCCTCCAAGGCAGCCCTTGGCAGCACAACAACGTTGATAAAGACCTGGATGTTTCCTCTGTGCTTCCTCTCCCCAGTGTGGCCCAAAGATCCCTGTCCCCGCACACCCCCACTCACAGCCAGCTCTTTTTGCCGGGTGCATCCACAAACCCCAAAAGCAGCCTGCTCTCTTTCCTCACAGGCTTTCTCTGATGAGGAATTCCTGCAGAAGTTATATGGCTTACTCCTCTTTCGAAGAATGTCCATTGTCACATAAGTCACAGGAATGAATCTGGAGGATTTCCCAGGTTTCAGATGAACACATGCCCTCACACAGGTAAAACCTGCCTGCCAAGTTTGTGGCATTCCTCGTTCCTCCTCTTTCTGCCACTCGCCAAGATTTCTTTCTTTACCCCAGTATTGCCCAACTCGATGTTTCTTCTTGGTGGACTTTTAAAGGCACTCTGTATCCTATTTTAAAGAGGACTAGTTTTTAACTAATAAGAGCAAGAATGCCAAAATTACATCAAAGAGAAGTGTTTTGTTTTGTTTCGTGTGATAGGACTCTATCTGAAGGTACAATAAGGAGAGGGGATTCTATTTAATTAGAGCTCATAAATTGTCGCTGGACATCTGGAATCAAGGGTGAGTACACCAGGAATTTGAAAGGCTGACAAGCACGAAGAAGGTATTTGAGACCATGAATTCAGAATAAGCGAAGGGGCAGCTTATCTCATCGCTGGTGGTTTCTTCCAAAGCTGTTATGCTCAGTGCTACTGGACTCCGCACCGACTTAGCATAAAAATGGGGGGGATGAGGACATTGAATCTATTTGTTTTGAGCAGAGATTACACATTTGAAATTCCATCACATAAATTTGGAGCCAGACAATCAAATCCCAGATCTGCCATTTGCAGTGACTACCTGACCAAAAAATGTCATCTCTAAAATAAGGACGAGAATACCAACCTCCAAGGTTGCTGTAAAAATTAATTTATATAAGATACATTATGCCCATGGCAGTTGTTAGCATGTATCTTTTGAGATGTGGTGACTATTATCATCATTATAGTAATAATAATAATAATAAAACATTTTCACTCCTTATAGCCTTCTGGAACACACTTCTACAGCTTCCAGTCAAACGAACTTACCTTGAAAGTAGACGTTAGCAACCCGGAGTACTGTGGCAAAGGCAGCCCTGGTATTGGCTCAGGCATTGTATTTCCAGTGTCTTCCGCTGAGGTACAGAAATGTGTTCGCTGTATCCTAGGCAACCTCCCTCTTTCTGTCACCCTCCCTCTGCCTTCCAACAAACCCACTCACCTCTGTCCTGCCCCATGGCTACTCCTCTTTTCATCCTCTGTTCTTTAATCAAAACTCTTTTTCCTTCAGGACTGTGATGTTCTGTGTGTGTGCTCAGACAAAGGTATCATCAGTTTCCTCCTCAGCCAACTGAAACTGCACTAGGTACTCAAGAGGTCTTGATAAATGGGAGTTTTCATCCCTCATCTGTGAAGTGAGAGATCCGGACAAGGTTACCTCTAAATTCCCGGGATTCCACAGAAATTCATAGCCAGTTGTGAAGCTGGTGTATATTTTCGTGCTGGCAAGAGAACTTTTTTAACCACCCACACTCCTCCTAGTTGAGACTAATCTCTGGTTGGGAGGTTAAGTGATATTTAAAGATACCCAGAGAAACTGGATCACCCCCAGCCCACACACAAACGCCTGAACAGTATTAAGCTCCTTACCACCCCACTTCTGAATGGTGGCTGGCCCTCACTCTGGACATGAACATAGCTAGAGAATTAAAATTAAGGTTGCCACCTGTTAAGAATGTTTATGGACAGTCCACGGACACGTAGGTCAACTTCATCCTAGAGGGACCCTTTGATCAGAAGCTGTGACTTTGGGTTATCAGAAGCATGACAGGCTTCTTGAGCAGACTCTAAGAACAGTCCAGGCACCCCAGGTTTCTGGTAGCATCTACTGGATTCAGACTGGGGTGACCTGACCTGAAGATGGCACTTGAGATTAAGTCAAGTTTAGAATTCAATGGCTGGTCTGTCAAGCAGGGAGGACCGTCTATGGGACTGATGGCTCCAGAAGGGCCCAGTAATGAAATCATGTGCCTGGGATACGCAGCTGGCAATCATGCTCTTTATGGATCACTTTCAGCAGCAATAAAGATAAAGTGCTTTATAATGTGTTCACCCATTTCAATAGAGTCAGTAGTAATGTTAGAAAGTGGTTTGTATTAAGAAAAGGCTGAACTGCATTTGAAAAGGAGAAGTGTGTTTTCTTCACGGGATTATTTTGGAGAACCAAATGAATGTACATGAGATGCTTCATTAAATCATAAGTCAGTCTGGCAGGTGATCCTAATCTGCTCCTGGCAAAAGTGGGAATTAGAGCAATTGAAACAGTAGAAACAAATGAGCTACAGGTGTGCCTTGTTTTGTTTTGGGTCTCATTTGGATTATTATGGGTTACATCAAATATATTTCAAAAAGTTTGTAGTAGATCATCCCAATAAACAGATTTCGAGTTTCTAGGAAGCATCAGACATTTATTTGATGGACACACAAGGGACAAAATAAGGTTTCTAGGATGTCCTCCTGGAGATTCAACACCTTCTGAGTAAATCCCCCTATTCCAAAGCTGTTCTCTACCCCCTCTCTTCCAGGGGAAAAAGTAAGTCACGTGGAGGGAAAACTGGACTCCTACACTGAGGTGGAAAACACCGAGATAACTACCTGGAGAGAAGCACTCTGCAGGAAAAGGTTGCTTTGATCCTTAGGAAGAAAGTAAACCTATGGAGTGCCAAGCTGGGTCCCTAGCCTTGAAATCCTGCCAATCACCATCTAAAGTGTTGTTCCCACTAAGCTGATCCATGCTTAAAGCTAACACATCATCTTCCTTTTCTTCATCTCCTCAAATTGCCCTCTTTTATGAACTTTCTAGTTCATTGATTTAATTAACAAATCTTTATTGAGAACTTAACTATGGGCCAGGCACTGTGTGAAGGGCAGAGGTAAAAATGAGGGATAGTCCTTGTCTATCTGCCTTCACATTTTACTAACAAACAAGCAAACAAATAGAAAAAAACAAACAAATGGCTAAACATATAATATATTGTTAGATGAGGAAACCTAATACGAAAAATTAAATAGAGTAAGGGGAAAGGGAGGGATGGAGTAGTCAGAGAAGGCCTTTCTAACACAGGTACATTTTAGGAATCTCTGTGAACCTGCAGGAACTTTGGGGGAGAGTAATATTGTCATGTTTTATGTATTGGCTGAAAATTCCAATTTTCCAAACTACAAAGGTAAAATAAATGTGTGGAGAAGCAAGATAGGGACTGAAAGTGAGGGAGCAAGTCAGGTAGATAACCTGGAGAAGAAGGTTCGGGTTGGAGAAACTGGCAATGGAAAGGCCTTATGTGAGATTTTGCTGGCCTTGTTCAGGAACAGCAAGGACATCTATGTGGCTGGAGAAAGTGAGCAAGGTGGGACAATGGGCAGAAATGGCTCTTTGGGAACTACGGGTGTCTTTTACTCCTCCCACCCTTTCCTGTATTTGGTTATCTTTTCTAAAGGGTGACTCTCTGAAATCACCCTCCTCCTGCTTCTCTCTGATCTTTCACCCAAATTCAGGCTCCATTCACTTTATGCCTGGATTACTGAAGAGCTTCCTAACTGGCCTTCCAAACTCCTGCACCAGCATCTATTGCTTTAATCACTTTACTCTAAGCTTCTAGATTAGTCTTCCTAGAGCATTGCTTTCATCCTGTCTCTTCCTCCCTTGCATAAAAATAGCTTAGTGTTACCTACAGGATAAAGCAGCAGCTCCTTAGCACGCCCCACCTCCATTCCTGCCTCAATCTGCCCTGAGCTCCATCTTCCTGTATCTCTCTGTTCCCATCTTCCCAACTCCAGTGACCTCCACCCATCATGCCATATACTCGGGGTCTTCACTCTCAAGCCTTGAAGCCCAGCCTATGACCACTTTAGCCTATTCTGGGTAACCCATCCCAAAAAAGATCTCCTTCTCTCTTGAACAGCTGGTACACTGAGTCATAAATATATCTCCAACTTACCGCTTACTATATAGCAATATATAAGGCCTGTAACTTTATTCTCTAGTCCTAGCCCCCCTCCACATTAGACTAAGTTCATTGAGGGTGTGAACCATGTCTTCTACATTCTTTACATCATTTGAGTGCCATATATATATATATATATATATATATATATACAAGCCATATTTTATATGTGGATAATAAATGCTAGCAAAGAAAAAGTTATGGGGTTTTGGGCCCTGAAATGGGTAAGAAAAACAAAATGATCAAATTGTATCAATGAAGCCATCCTTTTTCTGCTGCCAAAGGGGCCATTCAAGGCAAGGTCATCTTCCTCATAATATGAAGGAAGAGGAGCTTCGCAGCATGATCACGAAAATTTTATTTTTTTCACCCCCTATATTCAGCAACTAGGTAAGTAATCAGATAGCTCCCATATTTATGTTAAGCACTGAGTATATGTAACTATAAATTCTCTAGGGAAATGCTATCAATGTGACTGAACCAAATCTAAAAACTGTACACACCTATCTGGACTTCTAGTAGATAATGCTAACAGGGCTGAAGAGCTTTATAAAAGTGAGAAGATAGCGGGGTGCCTGGGTGGCTCAGTGGGTTAAGCCTCTGCCTTTGGCTCAGGTCATGATCTCAGGGTCCTGGGATCGAGCCCCACATGGGGCTCTCTGCTCGGCAGGGAGCCTGCTTCCCCCTCTCTTTGCCTGACTCTCTGCCTACTTGTGATCTCTCTCTCTATCTCCAATAAATAAACAAAATCTTCAAAAAAAAAAAAAAGTGAGAAGATAGTTCCTTCAGTCCTCAATACCAATGTCAAAGGCTGGACAACAGCAATATTTTTTCCCATACAGAAAGTTAACATGGCAAATAAAAACATAGGCAAAGTTTAGGGGTGCCTGGATGGTTCCATCGGTTAAGCGACTGCCTTTGGCTCAGATCATGATCCCAGAGTGGTGCAGTCGAGTCCTGCATCAGGCTACCTGCTCAGTGGAAAGTCTGTCTGCTTCTCCCTCTCCCTGGGTGATCTCTCTCACCTTCACTCTCTCTCAAATACATAAATAAAATCTTACCCTGAGATCATGACCTGAGCCAAAGGCAGAGGCTTAACCCACTGAGCCACCCAGGTGCCCCTAAAATCTCATTCTTAAGTAGCAAGGTTCCCAACAAGAAACTCAAGTAGAAATCTTTTCACCTTTGAGTGCCTGATGGCCTTGCCGAGCATTGCCCAACAGAATTGAACTGCCTGGACAGTATTTTATGTGTGGTCTTTGAAGTTAGCACCTGTCAGGGTCTTTGAGTCCTATCTTGCAAACTCATAATAATCATAATTAAGTTAAAAATAAGAGATGCAAGAATTCTGTACTCAAATCATATTTCACCTGATTTCAGCAAGATGAGGCACTGGAAGGGAAGGGTGGGTATGCAGGTGGATGGGAGGGGTTGGGTGGCAAATCATTAACTTTGCCTTTCCTCTTCCCTTTATTCCTGGAGAGCCTGCCTCTGTGGTTACACCATCCTTGGGAAGGTTCGGGAGGAGACTGGCTCATAGTGACAGTAGGTAGAGGCCTTACCTGACGTGGCAGGCAGAGGCTCCAGGACCCTCCAGGTCTTCCCACCAGCTAAAGCCTAGAATCCCTTTATTATTGGCTAATTTGCGCAGCTTGCTTCCCTCTCCATGAACCTGTAGGACTTTTGAGGAAAGCTAATACTTGAAGCTGTCACGTATCTCTGAGGGCAAAGGTTGAAATTTGCTGGCTTTCGGGCCTGGCAGGGCTAAGAGGGGACTGAAGCAAACAACCTGCAGTGAACCCCAGCTGCGTGGAGCTGTGCAGTGTGGGCCGCTGCTACCAAGCCTTCCGACCTTTCCAAAGAAGCCAAGAAGCCACATCTTTATGTGAAGTCCCCTCCCCCAACTTTTTGACATTGACCACTAACTCTGGCTCGATACAACACTGTACAGACCAGACCAAACGCACCCACAGGCCAGCAGTGAAACACGTCAGCATGCGTGTCTCAGTTCAGCGCATGGGAGAAGTGAGGGTAGAGCCCGCAGCCACCTGGTCACAAAGGCAGGAGTGAAGGGCAGTGCTTCAAGAGAATCTGAAGGTCTGAGCATGAGTAGAGCGACTCTGCTGAAGGTAGGCTCTGCAGCAACTTGCCTGGGCACCAGCCTGCAGGTGCAGGAGAGGAAGGGCCCACACAAGGAGCCTCCGGAGGGTTTCTGAGCAGTGGCTTTGGTCACAGCCCATCTACCTCGGCTCTACCCCTTGTCCAGGACCACCGTTGGATATTCCCAGGCACATTGAAAAATACATCAGCTATGGCTATGCCAGTATAAAGACAAATAGGAACCAGGCTAGATTAGTATTCTTTTTTTCCTTCTGATTTGGAAAGAAATTTAAAACTTTTCTTGGGCCCTTTAAAGTATTGTGAGCCCTGGCCTCCGGTGCCTAAGGGATAAATGTGGCCCTGCCTGCCTCCAGCCCACCAGTGCTTGGACTAAATGCTGAATGAAAACTCTTGGTTACTAGCTTCTGGTGCCCGTCACTGTGAATACGACAAATCAATAGTCCTGTTAGGAGGCGGCTAGATTACTGTGGACACAAAGCATAGGCCATAAAAGTGGACTACATCAGTTGGAATCCCAGCCCTGTCACTTACCCTCTCTGTGCCTTGATCTCCTCATCCATGAAGCAAGAATAGTAACAGTACTTACCTGAGAATTCCTGTGAAAATTAAATGGGTTAATACATGTAAAAAGCTTAGGAAAGTACCTGGTAAAAGTCAGAAATAAGTGTTAGATGTTATTTTGTTCTGTTATGTTCCCACATCTCACTGGCTTTATGGTTCTGGATATTGATGATGAAAGTATCAAGGGAACATGTTAAAAACTCATGAAGGACCAAGCATTCCCTGGTCTTGAAGGCAGCAGATTTATCATAATTTCCTAAAGGTAACTTAACTGCATAAAATTCAAGAGATGGATAAATATCTATGCAGGCTTGCCTTGGCTAATTTTTAATCATGTGTTGTCTTCCTTCTATCTGCTTCTTGATTTCCCCCATTTGTCTCTAAAAGAAGTTCAAAGTGGAAACTTGAACTTAGAAGCTTAACCATGGATTGTGTTTGACATTCTGAAGAGATACAGTCTTTTAATAAATAAATAGGCCTTGCATTCATTCAAAGTTGCCTAGCAACTTTCAAAGCACTCAAATATTATACAGTGATAAATGATATACATTCAAAGCAGCTAAAAGCAAGAGAGAATTTTAGAAAAGTTCATGCCGCTGGGAGGACCCAGAGCACCAGCCTCCCCTGTTGTACTAGGATAACTATGGACAGTGATTTCTGTTGTCATCCATTGAGTCATAGAGTGAGAAGGAGGCTCTCAAGTTATCAGCCTGTCCTTCATTTGCTGAGGACACTAAACAGACAGTTGTTTCCTCAAGGTCACATTGGTTGGTCTCAGGCTCTTTATGTCTAGTCTTGCCACCTCGGTAATCATTTTGCATGCCTTGCTTACTCTGAGTGCTTTTGTAGGAATCTACACCTCTAACTAGATGTGTTGCAGCTAAAGACAGCTATAGACTTGTGCAGATTCTAAATTCTTTTGGTGGAAAAGGAAAAAGGCACTCAAAACTCCTTGCTAAATGAATGAATGAAAGTTCTTTAAGCTTTCATTTCATGTTTCTTGTGATCCCATTGAATTCTTCACCATTTTACAAAGCAGGAGGAGGAAATAGAGACCTTCATGTATTATCATATTCTCAGCCTACATGTAGTCCATATGGTTCATAACCACATGTGGAATGAAGTATTTCTATTTCCAAATGTTTATAGATACATTAACATGAGTGTTGTTTGATTTCAAAAGAGCTAACAACGATGTATCCAAAGCCACATGATTTGGTGATTTCCTGAAGACAAGAGTCAGGAAGGTCATGTAGAAATGTGAGCTAATCTGAGCCGGTATCTCTCTCTCTCTACATAATTACATTTAACTGCTCAAACTACAAAAAATATTTATTCTCATCTAATCCGAAGAAATGGCACAACTTCGAATCTCTTAACACCAGACAAAAACAAATGTGTTTTTCCAGATTATCACGTCAAAAAATGGGCAGAAGACAGGAATAGACACTTCTTCAAAGAAGACATACAAATGGCTATCAGACACATGAAAAAATGTTCATCATCTGTAACTGTCCCTCAGAATAGTATGCTGCTTAAAATACAACTTTAACTAATGAGAAGTTGTACTGGTCATGCTTAAAGGTGACCTTGAGAAAAACCTATACTAGCAGCAGGCCTCTGTGGGAGAGGATGATATATGTCATTGAAGCCCAGCAGCTGGGAACACCCGGCCGCTCAGGATGGAACACTGCCAGCTTCCCCTTTTCGTTGTCTCCCCTGCCTCAGAGAAAGCCTGCTGTTAAGGTAATCTATTTAAATACGCTTGCTGAACAAATTCCATGCTGCTTGACCAGACACAGCTTACTCTTCTTGTTTACCTATAAGACTTGTGATCAAGGTATGACACACATTCCTTCTTGTTTACTTACCAGACCTTTGACTAATGTATAGCGTTCTTCTCCTTTGTTGGTTGTTATCTTGTATCTAATAAATACAGGATGGAGGAGACGTTCAGGGAGATGGTCCTTCCAGCTGTTGTCCTCTGCTCCCTCTTTCTTACAGCTGACTTGTTTGTGCCTCATTCTTCTCCCGTGGGCTGTTAAGTAGTGGCAATCATCATTAGCCATCAGGGAGATTCAAATTAAAATCACATTGAGATACTACCTTACACCAGTCAGAATGGTCAAAATCAACAAGAGAGTAAACAAGTGCTGGAGAGGATGTGGAGAAAGGGGAACCCTCTCACACTCTTGGTGGGAATGCAAGTTGGTGCAGCCACTTTGGAAAAAGTGTGGAGATTCCTTAAGAAATTAAAAATAGAGCTACTCTATGACTCTACAATTGCACTACTGGGTATTTACCACAAAGATACAGACGTAGTGAAAAAAAGGGGCCATATGTACCACAATGTTCATAGCAGCAATGGCCACAATCGCCAAACTGTGGAAAGAGCCAAGATGCCCTTCAACAGATGAATGGTAAAGAAGATATAGTCCAGGGTCACCTGGGTGGCTCAGTGGGTTAAGCCTCTGCCTTTGGCTCAGGTCATGTTCTCAGGATCCTGGAATCAAGCCCTACATCGGGCTTTCTGCTCAGCAGGGAGCCTTCCTCCTCTCTCTCTCTGCCTGCTGCTCTGCTTAGTTGTGATCTCGCTCTCTCTGTCAAATAAATAAAATCTTTAAAAAAAGAAGAAGAAGAAGATATGATCCATATATACAATGGAATATTATGCCTCCATCAGAAAGGATGAATACCCAATTTATGTATCAACATGGATGGGACTGGAGGAGATTATGCTGAGTGAAATAAGTCAATTATCATACGGCTTCACTTAGTTGTGGAGCATAAGGAAAACATGGAGGGCATTAGGAGAAGAAAAGGAAAAGAGAATTGGAGGAAATCAGAAGGGGAGAAGAACCATGAGAAACTGTGGACTCTGAGAAACAAGCTAAGGGGGCAGGGGGTTAGGTGAGCCTGGTGGTGGATATTAAGGAGGGCACGCATTGCAAGGAGCACTGGGTGGGTGCATAAACAATGAATCTTGGAACACTGAACAAATAAAAATTTTTAAAAAGTGCGTTTCTCAAAATACAGCTTTACTGTAGTCTAATAGTTTCCTTTCCAAAAAAACTAATCAACAAAAATCTCTTGCACGTTTGCAAAATACTGGAAAATCAGTAATTTCTCCGAATAGTGTTGCTTGCTCACTTTATAGTGAAGGTGCTAAAGAAAGTTTGAGACATATTATGGAATTTTATATAATTCGCGTTCTATTCAGTTGTTGAATCCAGTGAGCCATGCTGTGCTCCTAATGTTAAATGGATGTCCAAGTCTTTCTTCGGGCCAAAATAAGCCAATTGGTTTAATCTGAAATAGCTGTTTTGTTAAAAACCAGTCATTTATAAACAGAATGGTGATTTCTTTATAGCAAAAGAACAAAACCCGATACTAACCTATGCTCACATATGATGTTCAGCTCCGTGGGCCCAAATGCAATTCTTGAACATAAGCCATGTCAGCATGAAGTGCTGAATACAGGCTAATATATGGACTCTTTTTAACTGGACTATTAAGTCCATTAACATTTAATGAGACAATTTTTACTTTATCCACAAAAACACTCACAATGCCTTTCCATCAACTCCCTAAAGGCAAAACAACATAAATTTAAAAGAAAAATAACCATGAAGCTTCGCTAAGTGCAGATGGTTTCCATAGGAGAGGTTGAGTCCTGAATTTCTGTCTCAATACAGTCCACATTTGGTTTTTAGTACAAAGATAAACTCAAACTGGCAATTACCCTTTGTTAACCCTACCAAATAATCTCAGCATGAAAACACTGGCATTTTTCTCACTACAATGTATGGAGAATTAGCTAAAGTAATTTCACCAAGAGGCTTAGTAATCCATTGCAAATTTATGCTGTGAAACATTATCTTTAAAAATATCATTTTCCATTTACAGCAGGCTCAAAATAAATCTATATTCACTTTGGCTTGAATGATGAGGATCTGGAAACCAAGGTCCTTTATAGAGATCCACTGTCCCATTGACACAAAGATAAACGTGGGACACAGGGAACTCAAATTGTCAGTCAGTTGTGCTTTTTTCCATTACCTTCGACACATATACGCTAGTTTAAACTTACAGTTTGTTCTGAACCCAAATCGGGATATTTGTTTTTAACATGGATTTTTTTTTTTTAGATTTTATTTATTTATTTGACAGAGATAGAGAGCACAAGTAGGCAGAGCAGCAGGCAGAAGGAGAGGGAGAAGCAGGCTCTCCGCTGAGCAGGGAGCCCTATGGGGGACTCGATCCTGTAACCCTGGGATCATGACCTGAGCCAAAAGCAGCTGCTTAACTGACTGAGCTGCCCAGGCGCCCCCAAGTCTGGATATTTTTATAAGTATGTTACTCCCCCTGCCCACGCTGCCAAGGCCAATATTGAAATTTCTAAAGTAGAGAGAAGTGAAATTGGTCCCCTTATTAAGCTTTTTAAAAAATCATTAACATATTCATCTTCATGTTTCTTAGTGTGAAGCTACCACCTGGACAATTCTGTAGATTTAACAATTCTCCATCCATTCCTCCAAATCCGACCCTTTTGAAAACAGCTCTCCCTCAGTTAATAAAAGAAAAACTACAAGCGTCCATGACTCAGAGTCATGTTTTGGGCAAACTTATTTAATAATCTAATGATTTAAAAGTAAATCATATTTTTTTCAAACACCTGTCTTGAAAGACCTCCCGTAGCAGCTTCGGGGATTTGAATACCTTTGAGAAACCTGAACATCTAAAGGAGTTAGTGGGACTGATGCAGTTGAGGCACTGAGCATTTGACATGGCAGTTGTAGGACTTGTAAATGTACCACAGTAGGAAACAGGTTTCCATGGACTTCAAAGCAAACGGCAGTTAATTATCTAGCTTTCCGGAGCAGTGTGGACTTAGCGTGACAGCTGTTAGGCGAGGACACATGGGCATCTCCACAACTGAACATCAGCTCATGTCATTGTCTGGCTTGGATCTCATTGGAAAGAAATGCTTAAGGTCTCAGCTTGGTTCGATTCAAATTAGTCTACGAGTTTTCCCAGATGGTTTCTCAACACAAGCTTATTTCTCACCCCAGAGCCTGTGCTTCGCCATCACCTCAGATCTGCCGTCAACATGCTGTTTGCATATGCTCAAGCTCCATTTTTAATGCCATGCATGGGATGTATCCATTTGAACTTTCTCCTCCCTGTTATTATTGTGAATTCAACCTGGAGGTCTTGTAACTTCGGTAAGAAATGGAATGCTTGGGGCGCCTCGGTGGCTCAGTGGGTTAAAGCTGCTGCCTTCGGCCCAGGTCATGATCCCAGGGTCCTGGGATCAAGCCCCACATCGGGCTGTCTGCTCCGCAGGGAGCCTGCTTCATCTTCTCTCTCTCTCTCTCTCTCTCTCTCTCTCTCTCTCTGCCTGCCTCTCTGCCTACTTGTGATCTCTGTCAAATAAATAAATAAAATCTTTAAAAAAAAAAAATAAAAAAATAAAAAGAAATGGAATGCTTCTGCTTTTTAATCTCTCTCTCTTTCTCCTTCTCTCTCTATCCCTCCCCGTCCCTCTCATCCACCCTCCTCATTTTTTCACCGACAGAGCTTGACGGTTTCTACCTGGTGCCTAAAAGGTGGGATGTCTTGGGGTCTTCGTGGTTGGCCAAATATAGTGGGTCTAGCCGCTACTTGACCTGCATGACTCCTAGCAGAGCCTGGCTTGTCCAGTTTCCCAGAGCATCAGCTTCTATCTATGACCTGATCCACCTTCAGATCAGCCATGACAAATGCAAAGAAAAACTAAGCTCATTCTTGGCCTCTCCTAATACCACCTCTCAGTCGAGGATTGTGGTCACAACTGTGCACTTTGCTGCATTTTAGAAACATTTTTAGACCCAGATCTCATCCTTCTTCAACAATGTCAGGTCGTGCATAAACACAAGGATGTACCTTCAAGGAAAGATAGCAAAAAGAAAGCAAAGAACATATTCCTTTGATTAGACCTTCCAGAGGTAGGGAAGAATAAAATGTGAAGGGGGAAAAGTGAGGGACAGAGTTATTGGGATCAGAAGCTAATTAGGAGAGAGTTGAGAAAAGGAAAACTTTTCAAAAACAGGAAAAAAAAATGAAGTTCCGAACTGACCTAAACTAACTTCATCCCTTTTAGAAAAATGTCTGCCTTTAAGTACTCTAAGTTATAGTGAGGTCTTGCTGTTAAACTTGAAAAGTAAAAAAATAACACTTGAAAAAAACCCTCAGCAATTGCTGACCTCTCATTGCCATTCACTTCAATCAGCCCCATGCTGTTTCTTGACATGTCCAAAGACCCAAATGAGGCCTTGCTGATTTCGAGCAGTTGGTAACTATGTGCAATATATGCAGAATCATTTTCTGGGGACTCCAAAGACCTAGGACTCTTCTAGTCCCTCCACCTCCAGGAAACAAATACCAAATGCTTTCATCTTTCCAGTATGCAAAATGTTTTCAAGCTGCCTATAAAACGTGTGCTGTGAGTGATTTGACAAAAATATTCTACAAATTTATTAATTATCTTTAAACATGTTTCTTTGCAGTTTTCAGTTCATCTTATATTAAGTGCTGAGCAGAACCTGGCTTTATTTCTTACAGTAAAATTACACAAGATGTATAAATCTTTAATGTTCTTGGTTTCCTTTAGTGACTTTGCTTTCTTCTAAAAAGTGTCTGAATACGTCTGAAATGCATGCTAGATAAATTCCCAAGATGCCAGGCTGCTGGCCAAAGTACTCAAAGGTGATGGGCTACAGCTGCTTCCTTCTTCCTAAAGAAAATGGTTCGAAGATGCAGGTCACTGGATAGTTGACAAATGTGTGATTGCTGAGCGTTCAGGCCTTGACTTCTAGGAAGATGTTGAGTAGACCATGTGAAAGCAAACTGCTTAATGAAGAGTTAACCAAACCTAGGTTTTCTAGTCTAAATAAGGCAGTATGTGACCAGTGAATCATAAAAGCTGAGAATGGGAATGTACTTTAAAAATTACATGGTCCTAGGATGGTAGGTGGCTCAGTTGGTTAAGCAGTTGACTCTGGATTTCCACTCAGGTCATGATTCCAGAGTCCTGGGATCGAGCCCCACATTGGGCTCTATGCTTAGCAGGGAGTCTGCTTGAGGATTCTTTCTTCCCTCAGTTCCCTCCCCCTGCTCATGTGTGTGCTCCCTCTCTCTTTCTAAAATAAATAGATAAATCTTTTTTTTTTTTTAATCACATGGCCCAGAGATCTAATCCAAGAATACCTGCTCTATAATCCTACCAAGTGACCATATGTTTGAACACCTCTGGAGCAGATAATCTACTCTGTGTTAAAATAGTCTATATATGTACACACAGTTGTAATTCACACGAGACAAATGGATAATCTCCATAATACATTAAGAGATACTACACTTCACTAAGAAAAAGACCTATAGTCCAATTAAAAAAAAAAAAGGCAAAGGATATAGAAAGAAAAAGAAATAGAAATGATTATAAATTTAAAAACGGACAGTTGCAGGGTGCCTGGGTGGCTCAGATGGTTAAGCGTCTGCCTTTGGCTCAGGTCATGGTCTCAGGGTCCTGGGATCAAGCCCTCTCCTACTCTTCCCCCTGCTTGTGCTCTCTCATTCTTTCTGTCAAATAAATAAATAAAATCGTTTAAAAATTTTTTTAAAATTAAAAATGTTCTAAAAAGAGACAGTTGGTTAAGTTTCTCTTTTGACTCAAGTTGTGATCTTAGGGTCCTGGGATCAAGCCCCACTTGAGGCTCCCTGCTTAGCAGGGAGTCTGTTTCTCCCTCTCCTTCTGTCCCTCTCACTCCCCACTCATGCTAATGATCTCGCTCTCTCAAATAAATAAATAAATAAAAATCTTTTAAAAAATTTTTAATTAAATAATAAAAAATAAAGGGGTGCCTGGGTGGCTCGGTGGGTGAAAGCCTCTGCCTTCGGCTCGGGTCATGATCCCAGAGTCCTGGGATCGAGTCCCGCGTCGGGCTCTCTGCTCAATGAGGAGCCTGCTTCCTTTCCTCTCTCTCTGCCTGCCTCTCTGCCTACTTGTGATCTCTGTCTGTCAAATAAATAAATAAAATATTTTAAATAAATAAATAAATAAAAATAAAAAGAGAAGAAATGCTCAACTTCACTTATAGTAAGAGAAACACAAACCAAAACCACACTGAAACACAACTTTTCACATATTTCTATATTCCTGATATGAGTATAAATTTGTACAATCTATATAGAGTAAAATTTAGTAATTAAAGCCATAGATGCATATACATGCTTTTACTCACTGTTTCAACTTTTAGGAATTTTTAAACATGCAAAATGGTCTACTTATAAAGGTAGCCACTGCAGCATTATTAGTGCTAACAGAAGATGTGGAAATAACCTAATTCACATCAACAAAGATCCAGTTAAATAGCATATCCATGCAATGGAGTACTATGCAGCTATAGGTGATAATAATGGTAATAAGGCAGCTCTTAATGTTCAAAAGAGAAAGTTCTCCAGACTTTATTATTTTAAAAAAAAAAAAAAAAGCAAGGTACCCTCAGGAAACTAGGAATAGAGAACTTCCTCAACTTGCTAATGAACCACTATAAAAACAACAACAACCTAACATTATACTCATTGGTGAGAAACTTGAAGCTTTCCCACTAAAATCAGGAAGACAAAGATGTCCCCTCTTACCACTGCTTTTCAACATTGCACTGGAAATCCTAGCTAATGCAATAAGATAATAAAAGGAAATAAGAGGTATACAGATTGGGAAAAAGAAATAAAACTATCTTTGTTCATAGATGATGATATGATGATCTAAATAGAAAATTTGAAACAATTGGAACTAATAAGCAATTATAACAAAGCTGCAGGGTACAAGGTTAATATACAAAAGTTGATCACATTCCTATATACCATCAATTAACAAGCAGAATTTGCTTAAAACACATTGCTATTTACTTCTGTAACCCCCAAAATGAAATAAATCTAACAAAGATGTGCAAGATTTATATGAGGCAAACTACAAAATTCTGGTGAAAGATTATCAGAGGAGAACTAAATAAATGGAGAGATATTCCATGTTCATGGCTAAGAAGAATCAGCATTGTCAAGATGTCAATTTTTCCCAACCTGATCTATAGATTCAACACGATCCCAGTCAAAATCCCAGAAAGTTATTTTGTGGATGTTGGCAAACTGGTTATAAAATTTATATCGAAAAGCAAAAGATCCAGATAAGAAACTCAAGATTAAAGAAGAACAAAGTTGAAGAAGAGATACTATCCGACTTCAAGACTTACTATTAAGTTATAATAATCAAGACAGTGTGGTATTGCAAAAGAATAGACTAATACATCATGGAATAGAAAATCCAGAAATAGACCCACATAAATATAATCAATTTATCTTTGACAAAGGGATAAAGGTCCTACAATAGAAAAAATTCATCTTTGCTACAAGTGCCAGATCAACTGGACATTCACATGCAAAATAATTATTCTAGACCCAGACTTTACACTTTTCTCAAACATTAACTCCAAATGGATCATGGATCTAAATGTAAAACACCAAACCATGAAACTCCTAGAAGGTAACACAGGAGAAAATACGGATGACCTCGATTTGATAACAACTTTTTAAATGCAACACCAAAGCACAGTTTGTGAAAGAAAGAATTGATAAGCTGGATTTCATTAAAATTAAAAATTTCTGATCTGTGAAAGACACTGTCAAGAGAATGAAAAGATAAGCCACAGACTGGAAGAAAGTATTTGGGCAAGCATGTTTGATAAAGGACTGTTATCCAAAGTATACAAAGAACTCCTGAAAGTAAACAATAGGAAAACAAACAATCCAATTAATAAAAAGGACAAAGGCCTTAACAGACCCCTCACCAAAGAAGATAGACAGATGGCAAATAATCATATGGAAAGACGTTCTACCTCATGAATGACCAGGGAAATGCAAATTAAAGCAATAATGAGGGGCACCTGGGTGGCTCACTGGGTTAAGCCGCTGCCTTCGGCTCAGGTCATGATCCCAGGTCCTGGGTTCAAGCCCCACATCGGGCTTTCTGCTCAGCGGGGAGCCTGCTTCCTCCTCTCTCTCTGCCTGCCTCTCTGCCTACTTGTGATTTCTCTGTCAAATAAATGGATAGAATCTTTAAAAAAAAAAAAATTAAAGCAATAATGAGATACCATTACACATCTCTTAGAATGGCCAAAATTTAGAACCCTGACAACAGCAAATGCTGGTGAGCATGTCAACGACATTTGTAGCAGAGATGCAAAATGGTACACTTTGGAAGACAGTTTGGCAATTTCTACAAAACTAAACATATTCTTACCATATGACCCAGCAGTTACACTCTTTGGCATTTACCCAACAGAACCAAAAACTTATGTCCACACAAAAACTGGCACATGGATGTTTACAGCAGCTTTTTTCATCATTGCCAAAACTTGGGAGCAGCCAAGACGTCCTTCAGGAGATGAATGGACAAATAATCTGTGGTACACAATGGAATTTTATTCAGCACTAAAAGAACATGAGCTATCCAGCCATGAAATGACATGAAGGAAACTTAAAAGCACACTACTGAGTGAAAGCAGCCAATCTGAAAGATTAGTGTTTGCCCAGGTTAGGAGGAAGGAGGGACGAATTGGCAGACACGGAGGAACTTCAGAGCACTGAAACTGTTCTGTACAATATTGCCGTGCTGGATACTTGTCCTTACACATATGTCCAAACCCGTAGAATGTACAACACACCAACACCACACCCTAATGTGAACTGTGGCCTTCAGATGATAATGATGTGTCAGTGTAGGTTCCCTGATGGTAACAAATGTGGTACTGTGATGTGGGATGTTGGTGGGGGGAGGCTGTAGGTGTGTGAGGACAGGGGGTATATGGGAACTCTGTACTTTCTGTTCAATTTTGCTATGACCCTAAAACCACTCTAAAAATAAAGTTTGCTAATTTAAAAAAAATGGGATACCATATAGCAAGATGTATAGGATGTTCCCCTTACATAAAATTGGGGAAGGAATTACCTATATATTAATTTTTCTTATGCATGAAATTGTTACCTGTGGAGAGTAGGACAGGAGTTGCAGCAAGACTTTTCACCATACAGCTTTTTATACTTATTTTTGAACCATTAAATAATTACTTATTCAAAAAATTAAATAAAATAATTTAAAATATATGAAAATGGTCTATTCTATCCCTTTCAGTTGAAAAAAAATAGTATTGAAATACTGCCTCAAACAGTTAACTCTTTTTATCTTTTTTGTGTGAGACCATCACACAATGGCCTATTTATCCTAACCCTAAAAATTTGAACCCAATTTTCAGTCTTCTTGAAACCAATAAAAGTATAAAGAAAACCTTAAGAAATCTCCAAAAGAGAAAAATCAAATCTTAAAAGAATGTGGATTCTGATATGAACCTCCACCATTTTTTCTCTTATCTAAAACTTTACCTTAAACATCAGCCCATCAGTCTTGATTATTTATCTACTGTTTAAGGTCTTCACTTGGAAGCCTCCAATCTTTAAGCCTCCACAGGCAGGAATATATTGCGTTTTGTTGTGGGTGTGCTGGAAACGCCCAGCTGTCCTCACCAGCTGAGCATATTCTTTGGAACTGCTAGTTGCAGGGCTTCTGGATCTTTAAGGAATTTTTCTTTTGACCTCAAAAAAAAAAAAAAAAAAAACACCCAAACACCTATTCTGGACAAATGCTATTTCTTTCAGAACTGATTTGTGGGGTTCCTGGGTGGTTCAGTTGGTTAAACGTCTGCCTTGGGCTCAGTGGGGTGTCTGCCCCTCCCACTGCTTGTGCACTCTCTCTCTCTAACAAATAAATAAATAAATAAAATCTTTAAAAAAAAAAAAAAAAAGAACCGATTTGTCCAGGAGATCTGTCAAATTCCTGTAGCCAATATGTTTGATACAAACTATTCTTATGCTTGTCCCTCAGGTAGTCAGTACCTTTCCTACAGATATGCCTCTATGAGAGTCACATACAGTGCTCACAGACTTTCCGGGATTTGATTCTAGGAGGTGGCAGGGCAGCGCCACCTCTCCTTCCTTTGGGAGAACCCACTTGCCTCCAGAAAGGGCTGCCCTCAGCTGACACAAGCAGAACCTGCCAAAGAGCTCACATGCTGATTTTTTGATAGGCCCAGCAAGGTTAGATGCTATTACCGCTCTTAAGCTTTTGGCCAGGCCAGAAGCTGGGTGCGTCCCAATGATGTACCATGACCAAACATTTTGGGCTGTAGCACCCTGTCTGGCGTAGAATGGTGGAGTATCAAATTCTGGCAACAGCTTTCAGCTCTGTAGTATTCAAGGAAGATCCTGGGCTGCTGGAGGGGTTTTCCTGATGCAAACTGACAGTGAGAAGTTTTCAGCTCAAGGTCAGTCAGTCCACGCTGCACAGGTTTGGCTTACCCCCAGCCCTTGAGCTATTGATTGCAAATGTTTCTGAAATATTGAGGTTAGCGGACAATCATTCCTAAATACTTGCCAATGAAATTTAATGTGGTGGATACTTTAGTACATTTAAAAAAAAGATTTTATTTATTTACTTGACAGAGATCACTAGTAGACAGAGAGGCAGGCAGAGAGAGAAGAGGGGAAGCAGGCTCCCTGCCGAGCAGACAGCCCGATGTGGGGCTCAATCCCAGGACCCCAGGATCTGAGCCGAAGGCAGAGGCTTTAACCCACTCAGCCACCCAGGTGCCCCACTTTAGTACATTTTTTAAGTTGTATAAATCCAGATAAAAAATGATCTCAATCATCTGACAAAACAAAACCTGAAATACTTGGGGAACCAAAGATTTATCTAGTTATAACACTGCCCCCCCAAAAAAAAACACACACACACACACAAAAACAAAACAAAATGAAAATAAAGAACTTGAAAGTTCATCAGAAGCAAAATTGGAAGCAGCCAGGAGCAATATGTTTAAGAGCTATGTAACACAAAACCGAAGTGAGAAGTTTTTTGAAGCTTGAGGGCTATATTGATTTGTTTGGAATAATAAAAAGTCTCTTGTTCTCGCCTTACGTTAAAAAAAAAAAAATGCTTAAGGGCCGCCTGGGTGGTTTAGTAAGTTAAGTATCTGCCTTCAGCTCAGGTCATGATCCCAGGGTCCAGGAATCCAGCACCCCCCCTTGCTCAGCAGGGAGCCTGTTTCTCCCTCTCCTCCCCTCTCCTGCTCTCTCTTGCTATCTTTGTCACTCTCTCTCTGTCTCTCTCTCTCTCTCAAATAAATAACCAAAATCTTTAAATAATAAAATAAAATAAATGCTTAAAATACTTATTTGGAAAAAACCCTTAAATATCCCTTAAAATTTTTAATTACCAAGACTGAGTAAATTTCAGTTTCTACATAAACCCCTCTTTAATTTATAAATGACCACAAAAGCACTAGGTATTCATGGTTCTAAGAATTATATGTTACTATAATTGCTCTGTGGGCAAAATAGGCATACGTCAATGAATGGATCTTCTGAAAGCATGTTGCTTTATCTTAATAAAGTTTGGTTATTTTTTTTTAAAGATTTTATTTATTTGACAGAGATCACAAGTAGGCAGAGAGGCAGGCAAAGAGAGAGAGGAAGGGAAGCAGGCTCCCCGCTAAGCAGAGAGCCCGATGCGGGGTTCCATCCCAGGACCCTAAAATCACAACCTGAGCGGAAGGCAGAGGCTTATAATCCACTGAGCCACCCAGGCACCCCTGGTTATTTATTTTTTTTTAAAGAAGTTTGTTTTCGGGGCCGCCTGGGTGGCTCAGTGGGTTAAAGCCTCTGCCTTCGGCTCAGGTCATGATCTCAGGGTCCTGGGATCGAGCCCCACATCGGGCTCTCTGCTCAGCGGGGAGCCTGCTTCCCCCTCTCCCTCTGTCTGCCTGCCTCTGCCTACTCTCTGTCAAATAAATAAATAAAATCTTTAAAAAAAAGAAGAAGTTTGTTTTCAAATATCTTCAGTAATCATGTCAAGCAAAGCTGTACCCACAAACTGTATTTCATGTATGACAAAAATACCTCTGGACACGGAATCTGTCTACTGGCTTATGAAAGGTATATTCACACATCAAAAGTAAACAGTTTCCTAACCTCTGTGTCTCATCATTTTGTGTGCAAAATGGAGGTAATAATATCTCCTGCACAGGGGTGTCGAAAAGATTAAATGAGATTATGTATGTGGTACCAATTCCTTACTGTGCCTCATAAAATTAGCTCTTCAAATAAATGTCTCTTCTTAACCAGAATTTATTTTTTCTCTCTAACTATAGGTGAAATATATTGTCCTCTATAAAAGGAATTTCAGAACGGTAAAGATATTTTAGGAGTTTAGGAACTCAGAGAAGTCATTAAGCCTTTGTTCTGATGACCCCTCCCCAGAATGAGAGTAAGCGATAGGATCTATTCTAGAAGCTGCTTAGGAATTACTAAGAGTAATTGACATATGTCCTTAAGAGTAAGTGACATATGTCCTTTGACAACAGCTTTTTTGGGACCTTGGAGCCTTCCTGGCTCTTTTTCACTTGAACTCTGACTCCTTCTCTGCCTGCTTGTGGACTAGAACCTCTCTCAGGCTGCTTCTAACATTCATCTATCTCCTACTTTCTGCTCCCTTTTTTTTCTTCTTAGAGATTCTTCTTCAAAAATCCAATACCTCATTCACTCTTCCATCTCCTCCGTGTCAAAAGGAGAAGCAGATGTGGATTGCCAGAACTGGCAATGAGTGTCTCTGAGGTCTCAAATTCTGAAGAATGCTCTGATTCCCACTCAAATTCCAGGAAGGCAGCACAGTTCAAGAAGCTCCAGACATTAAAAAAAAAGAAGCTCCAGACATGTAGTCAAATGACCTTGAGCAATTTTCTTACCTCTCTGAGTTTCAGTTATATCATCTATAATACAGGGAAAGTAATTCTGCATGAACCAAAGAAGGCCATTTTCACCTGGTGGAAAAGAAAAAAAAAAAAAAAAAAACTACAACAAAAACCTTTTTTGTTTCCAAACATTGTGTTCAACAGACATCCCTCAACCTCACACTCCCTTTGGAGATTCAGGGCTGAGGTCGAGCTCAGAGATGTGATGATCCTGAGGGACTGGCTGTCGGTCAGTAATGTAAGAGGGCTCAGGGCTGGGCAGGCTGTAGTTTTGTTGTTGTTGTTTAAGCCAGAAGTTGAATGCTTTTTAGAAAAAAGAATAAAATTATTGCTTGAGTCACAATGGCCTTGTAAAAATATCATGTAGGTGACCTGATAGGCTAGATGACCTGGTAGGCTGTTTTGAAGATCAGATGATATAATCCACAAGAGAGTATTTTCTATAATGTATATTGTGTCCTAGAGGTTTGGTGACAGTGATGTTCTTCAGGTAAAAGCCTGCAGTCCGCAGATCACTAAGACTCTGAATCATAATGACTCTTGGGGTCATCTTTTCTAATCCTCCTCAAATGAGACCCTAAGCATACACATGCTGGACAGTTAGAAGCAGATGGCATTGGCATGCTAAAGGAGGGTCATTCTCCAGTAACACAAGTGGGGACTTTGTCCCCTTCTCTCTCGGTGTACTATGAATGGACATCACATCATCTCAGGACACGAGCAATTTTATATAAAAATGATCACTTCCGTTCTTCATGATCTCATCCAGTTTTTGCAATGAACTTTGAAAGTCAACTGCCATTCTTACAAACTTACATATACAATACTACACAATCCAGTAATCCTGCTCCTAGTAGGGGTGCCTGGGTGGCTCAGTGGGTTAAAGCCTCTGCTTTTGGCTCAGGTCATGATCCTAGATCCTGGGATCGAGCTCCTCATTGGGCTCTCTGCCCAGCGGGGAGCCTGCTTCCTCCTCTCTCTGCCTGCCTCTCTGCCTACTTGTGACCTCTGTCTGTCAAGTAAATAAATTAAGAAAAAAAAAAAAATCCTGTTCCTAGCAGTTGAATATTCATGGCAGCTTTATTCATAAAACCCAAAGTAAAAGCAACTCAAATGTCCATCTGCTGGTGAATGAATAAATACATGTTGGTATATGCATGCAAAAGAATTCTACTCAGCAATAAAAAGTAATGAACCATTGATACTCAGCAAATAATAAACCTCAAAAGCCTTATGCTAAAAGAAGCCAGACACAAAAACTGCATACTGTATGATTGCATTTGTATGAAATTCTACAAAAGGCTGTGTGGGCCAGGGACCAGGGTAGGGGGATGAGATTAACCACAAAGGCACTAGAGGGAAATCTGGGAGGTGATTGTGTTGATGGTTATATGATAGTATATACTTGTCAAAGCTCATTGAATTGTATACCTTTTTTTTATTTTTTATTTTATTTTTTTAAAGATTTTATTTGTTTATTTGTCAGAGAGAGTGAGCACAGGCAGACAGAGTGGCAGGCAGAGGCAGAGGAGAAGCAGGCTCCCCGCTGAGCAAGGAGCCCAGTTTGGGACTCGATCCCAGGACACTGGGATCATGACCTGAGCCGAAAGCAGCCACTTAACCAACTGAGCCACCCAGGTGTCCCTATACTTTTTTTTTTTTTAAGATTTTCTTTCTTTATTTTCATGAGAGACAGAGAGAGGGAGGCAGAGGCAGAGAGAGAGGCAAACTTCCAACTCAGCAGAGAGCCCAATGTGGGACTCAATCCCAGGACCCTGGGATCATGACCTGGGCTGAAGGCAGACACCCAACGAACTGAGCCACCCAGGTGTCCTGAATTGTATACTTTTAAAAAATAAATTTTATTGTATATAAATTATGCTACAATAAAGCTGATTTTAAAGAACAGATAACTGCCAAAGAGATTCGCTTAATTTTTAGTCTTATAACTCGCTAATTTAAATGATTTAACCCACAAACTAAAAGATAACAAATATGGTAACTAAAGTTTGAAAGCAGATATGCATGTGTGTGTGTGTGTGTGTGTGTGTGTGTGTGTATATATATATATATATATATTTTTTTTTTTTTCCCCCCCGAAGAGTTCATGGTTAAAGATCCTGGCCAACTTTATTTCTGCTTTTTGACCACCATCATGTTGTTATTGTGTTACTGGTAGAATAAATAATAAAAGTGAGATTGAAAGATCAAGCAATTACTTTGTCTTAGACTAATTACAGAAGGTTATTCCCATGTCTGCATCCATAACCCTGCATCTCTAATTTATGGAATCTTCATTTTACTGAGAAACCACCACAAAACCTCCAGAGTCACCCAAATTGAGCTGAAATTTCATTTTCTGTGCTCTACTCCCACTAGAAACCTCTGATCATTTAATTATTTACTAATTAATTCCACATACCTCCCCTACTTCCAAAGGATCTCATGCAACTTCATGAATAAGGCAAGTGTAATAATGAGAGTAAGTAATGCAAGTAAATGCAGAGTGCAGAGGCCAAATAACAAGAAGTAGCTGCAAATTTGCCATAAGCTTCTAAGTAGACCAAAAAAGGGGGAAGTATGTATAAGTTTCAAAATGCCTATAAAATAAAGAAAAAGTATTAAGTATTAATAGAATTAATAAAAAGTTAAAAATTAATAAGTTTAAAATTAATAAAAAGTATTAAGGAGATGCAACATTCTTTCTGATTCTAAGACTAGGGTGAAAATTTTCCCATGGATCCCCTGAAAGAAGAACTTGTGTGACACAGCAAACATCATCAGCAGCACATCGGAAAAGCCGAAGTGAGTTTTCTGTGGCATCCTTAGATCCACAGAGAGAGCCGAGAACATAATGCCGCTCTATGCAGGGAAACACAGTGGCTGTAGGGAAAAGGTGGGAGGGGACTGACTCTTGACTGTACACATCTCCTTTCGCAGCTTTTGAATAGTACACAACCTGCACACATAACCAAGCCCTGGTTATTGCACAGACTGGGGGAGCTCCTCCACGAATTACTAGTTGTATAATGTTGGGTGAGCTCTGTGTCTCCCATCGACATTGGGGATTAGAGACTATCTACCTCATTTGATTGTTAAAGGTGAAATGATTAATTTTAAGGTTAAATGATTTAATATGTACAAGCCTAGCATCAGGTGAGTGATAGCTATTACTAATGATAATGCCAAAGTGGAGTTTGTAAAGGTTTTCTTGTGATGGAGCAAAACAATGTTGTTCCTTGTATAAAAGTTGATGATAATCCCATTTTAGTCAAGAATATAAATTTAGAGTATCTACTAGGTATGAAAACCAGGTGTCTGTTGGTGGGAATGCAAACTGGCACAGCCACTCTAGAAAACAGCATGGAGTTTCCTCAGAAGGTTAAAAATAGAGCTACCCTCTGACCCAGCAGTTGCACTACTAGGTATTTATCCAAAGGATACAAACATAATGACTCAAAGGAGCACATGTGCCCCAATGTTTATAGCAACAATGTCCACAATTGCCAAAATATGGAAAGAGCCCAGATGTCCATTGACAGATTAATGGATAAAGAAAATGCGGTATATATATAAAATGGAATATTATGCAGCCATCAAAAATGAAATCTTGCCACTTGCAATGACGTGGATGGAACTAGACGGTATTAGGCTAAGTGACATAAATCAGTCAGAGAAAGACTAATGCCATATGATTTCACTCATATGTGGAATTTAAGAAACAAAACAGATGAACATAGAGGAAGGGAAGGAAAAATAAAATAAGAGGAAAATAGAAAAGAAGGCAAACCACAAGAGACTCTTAACATAGGGAATAAACTGAGGATTGTTGGAGGGGAGGGGGTTGTGGGGAAGGGGTACCTGGAGGATGGGCATTAAGGAGGGCATGTGATGTGATGAGCACTGAGAGTTGTATGCAACCGATGAAATCACTGAATTCTACCTCTGAAACTTATGTGCAATATATGTTAATTAAATTAAATTAAATTTAAATAAAATTTTTTAAAAATAATTAAAGATGAAAATTACCGGGATGAAAAAGAAAATCAGGTGTCATGACTGTGGGGTTTATGCAGCTAACAGACCTAGTTTGTTTGAATTTTGTTATGTGCTTTAAAAGGCAATGTACTACTAGGCATTGTTGAAAGAAATTAAGGAAAATCTAAGTAAATGAGAAGACATCTCATGTTCATGGATCAGAAGATTTAAGTTTTTAAGTTGTCAGTTCTCCTCAAATTGATCTAAAAATTAAGTGCAATCTCTATAAAAATCCCGTCTTCCCTTATTGGAAAAATTTAAAAAGCTGAACCTAAAATTCATATGGAAATACAAGGAACTCAGAATAACCATAATAATCTTGAAAAAAGAACAAAAATGAAGGACTCACTCTTCTCAATTCCAAACTTACTACAAAGCTGCAGAAATCAAGGCAATGTAGAATTAGCGTTAGGATAGACACATAGATCAATGGAATAGAATGAGTCCAGAACTAGAATCGTCACACTGATGGTCAACTGATTTTCAACAAAGGTGCCAAGACCATTCAATGGAGAAACAATGGACTTTTCAATAAACAGTGCTGGGACAATTCAATATCCACATGCACAAGAAAGAACCTGGACTTCCACTACACATGATGCACAAAAATTAACACAAAATGGATTATAGACCTAAATTTAAGAGCTAAAACTATAAATCTCATAGAAGAAAACAAAAGGGCAAATCTTCATGACTGCAGGTTAGACAGTGGTTTCCTAGACATAATACTAAAAGCACAAGCAAAAAAGAAAAATAAATAAATTGGACTGTGTAGAAATTTAAAACTTTTATGCTAAAATACTACATCAAGAAAGTAAAAAGTCAACAAACAGAATAAGAGGATATATTACAAATTATTTACATATGTATATATATTATATATATATATGACTCAGGGGTGCTTGCATGGCTCAGTTGTTTAAGTGTCTGTCTTAGGCTTAGGTCATGATCCTAAGGTCCTGGGATTGATCCCCACCTTGGGCTCCCTACTCAGCGGGGAGTCTGCTTCTTCCTCTCCCTCTGCCCTTCCCTCTGCTCATGCTCTCTCTCTCTCTCTCTCTCAAATAAATAAAATATTTAAAAATTTTTTAAAAATAAATAAAAATCATACATTATACAATATATATCTGACAAGGGCTTATATTCAGAATACATAAAGAAATCTTACAACTCAATAAGAAAAAATCGATTCAATTTAAAAATGGGTAAAGTCATTTCTCTAAAGAAGATATGCAGATGGACAATAAGCCCATGAAAAAATGCTCAACATCACAAGCCATTAGGGAAATGCAAATCAAATCCACAATGAAATGCTACTCCAAACCCATTAGGATAGCTATAATAAAAGACAACAACATTGGTTAAGAAATTCTCATACTAATCGGAATGCAAAATGATGCAGACACTTTGGAAAACAGTTTGGCCATCTTAAAATGTTAAACATACAGTTAGCATAGGACCTAGCAATTCTACAGTTGGTATAGATCCGGGAGGAGATAGGTCTATGTATGTATGTATGTATGTATTTTTAAAAATATATGTGTGTGTCAAGCAAAAACTTGGATACAAATAAATGTTCTTAGCAGCATTATTTGCTGTATCTAAAAAGTGGAAACTACCCAAATGTTCATCAACATGTTTATTCATGAATGGTAACTAAAACATCATATATCCATATAACGAAATATTATTTGCCAATAAAAAGGAATGAAACACCGATACATGCCCTTACATGAAAGAACTATGAAAACATTAAGGTAGTAAATGAAAGAAGCCAGTACAAAAGGTCACATATAGGCAAATCTTTCTAGACAAATCTATAGAGACAGAATTATTAGTAGTTGCTGAGGGCTGAGGGAGAGCGAGAATGAGGAGTGATTGCTTATGGGTATAGTTTTCTTTTTGGGTGATGAAATGTTCTAAAGTTAGATTGTGATGATATTTGCACAATCCTGTGAATACATTCAAAACCATCTAATTGGATATTTTAAATGGCTGAATTTTATGGTATGTGAATTATATCTTTTTTTAAAGATTATTTTTATTTATTTGTCAGAGAGACTGAGAGAACAAGAGAGCACAAGCCAGGGGAAGCAGCAGGCAGAGGGAGAAGCAGGTTCCTCACTGAGCAAGGGACTTGGTGCTGGACTTGATCCCAGGACCCTGGGATCATGACCTGCGCTGAAGGTAGGCGTTTAACTGACTGAGCCACCAAGGTGTCCCTGAATTATAACTTAATAAAGTTGTTGGGTCTTTTGTTTTTAAGGCATTAAAAAAATACCCTAGTCAACAGGCCCTTGCAACTTGTGGAGTTTGAGATTCTAGCTTTCAAGTGAAGAATGAACATCTTTGGGCCTCCGAGGATAATATTTCTTTTTTTTTTTAATTTATTTATTTATTTATTTGACAGAGATCACAAGTAGGCAGAGAGGCAGGCAGAGAGAGGGGGGGAAGCAGGCTCCCTGCTGAGCAGAGAGCTGGATGTTGGGCTCCATCCCAAGACCCTGAGATCATGACCTGAGCCGAAGGCAGAGGCTTTAACCCACTGAGCCACCCAGGCGCCTCCGAGGATAATATTTCTTAAATAAGCTTTCAGTTGGAGTTAGACAAGGATGTGATCACTGGCAACAATTCCAGGTACAGATTTTGTGTGTTACCAATTAAGGGCAAAATTTTAAGTAGTTAGTTAACTAGTTAGTTCCTGTGTCTGGGCAGATGTAGTATATTGATTTCATGGACCGTCCATGGGAACTGTTTGTCTTAGGCCAGCAGGTTGCCCTCTGGAGTATATTTCTAGGTCAGTGGCTCCCACCATCAATTAGTGTGTGTTCTCAAGGGAATGCAAACTGATTTCAGCATTATCTTAAACAAAACATAATTAGGAAGGCTAAATATCCTGCCAAAAAATTACATAATGCATTCCAAAGCCAACTAAAAATGAATTTTGGACCAACCTTGCTAAATATACACATTCAGCATGGGTTTAAATGGTTAATAGTCATGATAACACTAAGTTGGTAGTACCCATGTAGGTTTTCTTTTTGAACTTATTTAAATCTTTCTTTAAGGATTTAGAAATTCTGCTACACAAGTTTCACTGGAAAAAAAGTTAATAAATTAAATTCTCAGACATCTGTCCCACTACAACATTGTCTGTCTTTCCTCTACGTCTAAATCCTTCTAGCATGTTCAATCCAGAACGTTCAATCACCTTGCTATGCAAAATTGGTCCACAACCTGGATATCACCAGGGAGAGCCACTCCAAACTATTGTGTCAGAATCTGCATTTTAACAGGATCCCCAGAAAATCTGTGTGCCCGTTTAAGTTTGAGATGCCTTGCTCTCATACCTAACTGAAACTCAGTGTAAAACAGCCTCAGGAAAACTGGGCGGTGAGTCACTATTAGTAATCTCAATTGAGACATTGTAGCAACCTCAAAATGTCCCTATTTGATTAAGGTGGTGAAACCTATAAACGTTCTCTTACTATAAATGTGCATAAAACACAGGAAAAAAGGCTATCATGACCACTCTTACTTAAACATCCTGGATGATGGAGCAGAGAGGAGCTTGTTCCTAAGGAAATTTTCCCTCCTGTTCTAGTTGTCCCCAGATCTTCTGCTGGCTTTGCCCTTTTGGATCCAGCATCACGCTTTGTGAAAGCCCAGCCCGGACACTCTGCTGTCAAGCAGCAGGTGGTAAAGAATCATCAAGGGCAGGAGGGTTCCTGAGTGAAAGATGTACACTTCACTACTTCATATTTTCTATATCAGTATAGAAAGAAGCAATTTAGACCTGAAGCACCACTGTTTTCCCTCCCCCAGGTGGATACAGTTCACGCACAGCCTTCATATTCCTTAAAGAGCATCAACTCTTCTGAACCCACAGGGTTTGAATACATGAACACCCCTCCATTGTACCTTTGCCCCCACATTTCCACTTCCTACAAAGGAAGTTTATAAAGCTAAGTAACCAGGAGGTCTTTCCAAGTGAATCAGTGGTCTCCAGGCCATGATGGGAGACGGGGAAGGGATCAAGAGAGATTTCTGAAGAATGATAATTAAGATGCTGATTCTTAGATTCCACCCTTAAGATTCTGATTCAGGAGGTTTGGTCTTAGGACCAAAAATTAACATTTTGACAAGTGCCCTAAGCAATTCTAATGTAGGTGGTACAGGCTTACACTTGAGGAAACCAAGATAATTGGTTTAAGAATATCAATACCACCTTCGCAATAAAACACTTATTCTTATGTATCTGTTTCGTTTTTGAACTGATGTTGTCAGTTTCCTATTTGGCCTCCATTCAGCATTTACTGAGCAACTGTTGTTGGCAGAGAATTGTACTACCTATTCCTTTCCTGGTATGTTTGGGCTGGGTGGAGGGGATGGGGAGAGGAGAAGGGTGTGATCACAATAGAAAGCTATTTCTCAACTTCCTAGCAAAATGACAAATTCATCTTTTCATGATTTGTGAAACAGATTAACCTAAACAACTATATTACTCAACCAGAGTTACCATCATTTGCTAATTTTTTTTAGGGCACCAGCTACCTGGGATGTCATAGCCTTACCGGTAGGAAGGTCGGTTCTGTAAACCAAACTGCCTACCTCCTCCCTTTGAAATGACCACAGACAAGTAACTCAACCTTTCCGTAACTCAGTTTCTTCATCTGTAAAATAAGGCTACCACCTACTTCGTGGGGATGTTGTAAGGAGTAAACAAAACCTTATCTAATGGATGCAGAGGGCTCCAAGAATCTGAACAATACAGTGAAGAATTCATTCCATTTTTCAGTCAAAGCTACAAGACCATTGTGAGAATACCAAAAACTGTTTCCAGAAGCTGATTTGTAATTCGAGGAGAAGAGTGAAATTTAAACCTTGTTTATTTCAAACAGTTCAAGTGAATTATTGTCAGTAGAGTGACCTGGGATTTTTATTTTTTAGAGTTCTCTAACCCTTGGCTTCTTCGGGAGTTTGTCCTGCTGATGCCACGCTCTGCCCCAAAGTTCCGTTCCAAATCCCCGGTTGAGGGGGCGGACGCGGAGGCGCGAGGTCCCGGGCAGGTGCCCCTCGGAAGCTGGCCGGGAGCCCAGCCCCGGGGGTGGAGGGGCTGGGAGCGGACGGGGGTCGGCGGCCCCCACCGGCGGCCCCGGCCGGCGTCTCAGCACGGAGGATGCCGGCAGGCGCCGGGAGCGTGCGCGGCCACGTGACGGCCGCTATAAGAGCGCTCCCGGCCCACGCTCGGCTCCCGCCGCGCCTCCTCCCTGGCCGCGCTCCCTCCCGGCGCCCGGCTTCTCCCAGCCAGCAACCTGCGGCTGCGGCGGCCTCCCGCCCCCCTCGGCAGCACCATGACAGGTACGCGCCGCGCCGCCCACCGCCCCCCGGACTCCGGCTCCTCGCCCCGCGCTGCCGCCGCCAGCCGCCTCCCCGCCCCGCAGCCCCGGGGGAGTTCCTGGCAGGACGAGGACCGCCGCAAAGTTGCAGGCTGGCTGCAGTCGGGCGTGCCGCTTCCTGCGTCAGCCGCTGCCCCGCCGCCCCGGAGCTGCGGCGCGGAGCCCCGGACGCTGTCGTGGGGGTGGCAGCCTGGCGGCGCCTGGGCCCTCTGCCGAAGCCCCCGTTCCTGCTTCCGTCTCCGTGCCCTTCCTCCTGCTCTCACCGTGAAGGGCGGGCGGAGCAGCTGCGGCGGGGCCGGGTGGGGGTGGGGAGCCGGTTCCTGGGGGCGCCTGTCCCGCGCCCTGGGGCGCGGCGGGATCGCTCGGCGGCCTCCCCCGCCTCCCGCAAGCAGGAACACCGGGAAGGGCCGGCCTCAAGGCCCGGACGGCGGCGGCCCCGGCCCGGCTCCTCTCCCGGCCGCCGGGGCGCTGGCCGCCACGCCGAGCCTATTTTTAGGCCTTTGGGGCCGGGTTGCGGAAAGCTAGAGCTGGGCGAGCGCCCCAGGGGAGCGGGCCGCAGGCGGTGGGCGTGCGCCGGCTCACTTGTTGCGGGGGTTGACTCTGCCCGGAGAAGGGGAAGCTCGGAGATCATTGGTCGGTCCTTCCGATGTTGCTGAAGCTAATAGCGCGGTTACGAGAGCAGCTGAAGATTGCAGATGTAGCCGGAGGTGTTCTCTTTTACCCAGCTGTCACTGGACTCTCCTGTTCCTGTGTAACATTTGCTAGGTGTTCCAGCTCATGTTCCTAAGCATCTGTCCTGTCCCTACTTCATCTTGGACAGTATCCACATCCTTGCTTCCTGAAGCCCTTGAGTCCCCTTTACCTTATTAAACTTGAATCCAGTTTCCCCCAATCTGGACCGCTTTTGAGTTAAAACATTAATCCTCATCCCCCAGATTACATACTCCTGGGGCAGACTGTCTGAAATGTTGCCATCTCATCATGGGTTGAAGGAACAAGTAAAGGCAGAGATTGATGGGCACGTCAAAGGACAGGTTACTGTTCTGAGCTTTCCTAGAGTGTGACTAGGTGGGAAGCCGGTGCCCCTTGAGGAGTGGGGGACACCAGTCTCTCTACAGATTAGTTACTATCTTGTTCAGGAAGAGTGTCCCGCGGGATGTGAAGATGCTCTCTGGTGTGCGGCTGGCTCGTGGCTCCTGCTGTAGCCCCCTGACAGCCTACAACTTTCTTTGGCTTCTCAACGGAATTCACTCTGCCTCCATCCAGCCTCCACATTGGAAAACGGGCAAAGGGAAAATGGACAGAGCGTGACTTCTTGACAAAATGTCCCAACTCCTGGGTTGGGCAACAGTGCCCGCACGTGACCCCTGCCACTGTTTGATCCTAAGTATCCTGTACATTTGGATGCCCACTGCCTTGCTAGAATCCCCTCAGATAGAGTGGACCTCAGACTCATTCCAGGGAACTGGAGAACTGGAGGGAGGGGTAATCCCTGTATTTGCCTTCCCTTCTGGCAACTGTGAGATTGAGAGAGAGAGAGAGTGTGTGTGTGTGTGTTGGGGGGACCCAGGATACAGGTTAGGGGTTGCTGCTTGGTTCTCCTAAAGAAAAAAAAAGAAAAGCAAGTTTGTTAGTGCTTTTGAGGTGGTCCCTAAAGCCAGTTAACATGGATTGGCTGCTGGTTAGATAGAAGCACTAAAGAGGGAAGGCCTGTCTATCAAGGTGATATTTGAGCAGACACTCAGTGACTTGAGATGTGGTGGGTGGTGTGGGTGCCTTTGCTCCAGGTTGAGGAAACAATATATAAAGCCTGAGGCTTGGCAGAAGCCTAAGCATCAGAATGAAGAATATGGCCTCTGCTTTCAGATGCTGTCAGTTGAGGTCATTAGTTGCATTTGTGCTTGGCTGAAAGTACTTGTAGGAAACAGAAAATGTGCTTCTTGATGTTGTTAGCACCTGTTAATTTCCTGAGGTTTACTTTCTGGTGTTAAGCTACTATTTAGTCTGAGAATTTTGTGTGTTCAGACTCTAAACTGGGTTTAATTTTTAAAGCTGATCAGCCTGTTGGAGATTGCCAAAGATGCTAAAGAATGGTCTTGAATCATTCTTAAAGTGGGCACTTGGGTTCTTTCCTTACTCCCAAAGAAGCTGCTCCTTTATTAATAGAGAAAGTTGATCTCAAAGGAGCTGATTTTGCCAAGTTAGTGGTTGAAAAGGGTCCTGGGGTAGCTTTTTCCAGGTAGGATATTATTAATAATGAGTGTGTTGTTGTTGTTGTTGTTGTTGTTTTCTTTCTCTTTGTATTAAGATCAGGCCTTTGTGACACTGACCACAAACGATGCCTACGCCAAAGGAGCCTTAGTCCTGGGCTCGTCTCTGAAGCAGCACAGGACCACCAGGAAGCTGGCCGTGCTTGCCACTCCTCAGGTCTCCGACTCCATGAGGTGAGGATCTTCCTGCCGGTCTGTCGGTCTGTCGGTGGAGCTCTGAAGTCTTTATCCCATTTCTGCCATCACTGGGCATTGAGGCCATACCATTTACAGGGGTTGAGCACTAGGTGGAGAAAGATCAGAATTGCAGAGTGATGGATTTCTGGAGCTGAAACCTCTTCCTAGCTCTTGGGAACTATTCCAGCTGAGCTCCCTTCTGGAAGGTGCGGTTCTGACCCATGCTCTTACTGGTTCCAGCTGTGAGAAGGACCCTCCTGTAAGCAAGGCCTCTAGAATGACCTGAGTGAATGTTTTAGTCCAGGCATTCCTTTTATGTCATCACACTTCACTTGCATTTCTTTCCCAAATGCAGAGGGGCTACTTTGTTTCCTGTTTCTAACCAGGGAAACCTCAGGTGACTGAAAGTAAGCAGTTTTCCCCACTCTCAGTTGGCATTTGTAATGTAAAGAATTGTATTTATCATTTAATAGACTAGAATACTTTCCAGGATTTTCTGAACTAGGGATGGTGTGAAGAAAGCACCCTGGGAGCGGGGGAGGGGGGGCACAAACTGCTGGTTGATTGGGTTAGTTCACTTTGATTTGTTGGTATTAAACTTTGAAATATTTGATTGAACTACCTAGATCCTAATACTACAGAAATATCTGGGCACACTAGCAGCTCTGTAGGTGTTTATTTTTGTTTTCCTATCCCTCTTAGAAATTGAAAATGCCCTTTTTGTGACCTTTTTTTTTTTTTTTTTACAAGAAATAAAAGCACATGCCAAGGACCTCTGAAAAGGCTGCTGTATATTGGTAGATACTTCTCACACTAATAACCTTATTCATAAAGGGTAATTTAGAAAAATGCACAAAAGACTGTTTCCTAATGTGTACCTCTTAATTTGTAGTCTGTTTAGTGAGGGTGTGTGCAAGAAGACACATGTAGTCTCCCTTTCCCCCACTACTGTGGTAAATGGCTCCACTGACCATTTATTTTAAAAAAGCTGATGTTTACTGTGTGAACTGAAACATCTTTTTCTACAGCGTGGAGACAGAGAATACAATACCAGTTTTGTTCTGCATGTTTCCTATTGTTATAAATGTGTAGTGATGATGGGGCTTTATGGTATGTGTTCCCCTGCTCTGAGCTTAGTGTTCTATCTAAGTCCACCTCCACTTAACCCACCTCAAGATTGCTTTCTAAAATAAATCTTGAGTTAATTTGGGGCCTGGAGAGGTGTTGTACCTCACAAACCAAAGTGAGTCTCTCATTATGCCAAAAGTGCTAAGCATACTGTAAGTGTTGGTTATATTTGATTCTAATAACTGGCAGCTAAATAACCAAGTCCTTTAACGTCCTGTGGGACACATGACTCGCTGTCAACTGCTTCAGCAAAAATGGTTATTTATAAGCTTTATTGCAGGTATTATATGCACTTAGCATTATTTATAAAACATGGAGTAATCGGCAGAAGTAACTAATGAAATATCATTGTTAAATACATAGGTTGTTGTAAAGATGTGCTCTTTTGAAAGGGAGTCAAATTTTGAGAGGTAGTTTCTGTAATTTGCCTAGTATTCAGTGATACAATAAACAATAGAAAAGTGCTGCTATAATAATGTGTAAGACAAGTACTTTATCCTCACCAAAGCAATTTTTATTAGTGAAGTGAGTTGCCCATGCAAATTGATACAATTTGGCCTGAAGTAAATTAAGACCACCTATTTAAGAGATTGTACTATATCAAAGTAACAGATTGCTCTAGTAATTGATGGGGTAGACTAATAAGAATACAATTTTACATTAGATGGGTTACTTGTTACTTATCTGAAAAGATAAAAGCGCTGTTTTCTGGATTTGATTTTGGCAGAAAAGTTTTAGAGACAGTCTTCGATGAAGTCATCACCGTAGACGTCTTGGACAGTGGCGATTCTGCACATCTAACCTTGATGAAGAGGCCTGAGTTGGGTGTCACGTTAACAAAACTCCATTGCTGGTCACTTACGCAGTATTCAAAATGTGTGTTCATGGATGCAGATACTCTGGTGAGTGTGGCTTTGGTGACTGGAAAGATGTATATAGTAACTGAGACCAGTTGGGCATTTGAGGAATGCTCTCAAGACTTGCCAGTGAAGTTCAGATAAAACCACTCATTGAAAGCATCAGGTGATGGAGGAGAGTAAGCCCAGGCTACCTGACAGCTGTCATCTGAATGGTTAAGATCAGCAGCAGATTGCATCTTTTGTGTTGGATAACTTAGGGAGAACTTAAGAGTATGCTGGGGCAGAACATTTCTGTAATGCTTTCCCTCCACCCCCCTCCCCCCTTCGAATCAGGTCCTAGCAAATATTGATGATCTTTTTGAGCGAGAAGAATTATCGGCGGCACCAGACCCAGGGTGGCCTGACTGCTTCAACTCTGGAGTCTTTGTTTATCAGCCTTCAGTTGAAACATACAATCAGCTGTTGCACCTTGCTTCTGAGCAAGGCAGTTTTGATGGTAGGTATCTGTTATCTTTATATTTGATGAAATGTTAGTAACTTCTAGAGGCTGCTCTTCTCCAGGATCTAGTTGCTTTCATTCCTTGTGCCTGGAAGACAGCAGTGCATGAGATGGAGAAAACATTTTCATTTGTGCTCTTGTTGGAAAGACTGTTGTGTGTCTGTGTGTACATATTCATTTTTCTTTAAGTGCATAAGGTTGAGTTAGGAGGCATTTTTATACACCTGACTTTAACCGGCTTCCTTCTGTCTTAGAGTGATAAATGAACCATGATTGTTCAAGAATTCAAAAGACTATTAAATCAAGAACTTTAACCACTGTCTTTAGATCTAAGTAAACTTAACTAAAGGAGCTAACAGGAGGACCAGTCATTGTTTCCATAGAAATTGGAGGAATAAACCTGACAACTTGGCTCTCATTCTCTTGGGAAGCACTGGAAAAAAAGATAGAAAATTAAGTGATTAATCTCTCTCTCCAAATTCTCATTCCCTATAAGGCTGCACATACGAGCGGTTATTTGCAAGGCCAAAGAGCAGAACATTGGCAAAGTCAGCATCCATATTCCATAACACAGAACCATATCTGTTTACATGTATATATAGAAAGGTTCTGACTATTCGTGAATGGGTGCCACAGCCTTTGGAGAAATTTGAGCAAATGAATTAGGTATGTTTCCATTTCAGGCCAGTCTCTGAAATAATAAATAATCTTTTTTTTTTTTTTTTTTTTTTTACCAACAAACTATCCCACAGAACTAGCAGTTAATGTGCAAAAGCAGCATTTTCTAAAATTAATGTTAATATATCTTTTGAATAAAGAAGAAAGCCAGTTACATTAGAGAAGAAGGATCTGCTCTAAGAAGGGACTTACTATCAGATACTTGACATTGTGGCAAAGACCCCTGGGCTCTGAAGCAGATTCTGGGCACCAGGAGATTCTTTCTCTCTCTCCGCCCCTGTCCCCCCAAGAGCAGATCTGAGATTGCAGGGAGTAGATCTTTTGAAAGTAGCAGAAATAGCTTTCCTCAGTTGACAAAAGGTTTGGCCCTCAGTAGAGATAGGAAGATTCATTTCCATTAACTAGTTATAAAGTTAAAAGGCTTAATCTCAAATTTAAACATTTTATTTTTTTTTTTTTTTTTTTTTTTTTCAAATTTAAACATTTTAAACTAAAAGATTAAAAGTTTGTCAAATTGCTGAAGTTAAAGCATTTTCAGCTATACATAAAACTGAAATTGGATTTTTGTTGTTGCTATTCACAGGAAATAAATTGTTTGATCACTTAATAAAGGATTTGGGATATACAACTATTGAAATGTCATTGAGAAGAATAAGAAAATTCAAGTCTCCATCTCGTGTGACTATTTGGCTAATTTAAACTCTATGCCAGGAGCTCCCATTGTGGGGTTGATTTGGCTTGCTAGGGGACAGACCTATCTGGTTGTCACAACTGAAGGGTGCTGCTGGCCCCTAGTAAGTAGAGGCTTGGGTTGCTGCTGAAAGTCCTACAGTGAATGCAGACAACCCGCACAGTGAAGGTATTACCAGGCCCCAGTTGTCAACGGGTCAAAGTTGAGAAACTTTGCTCTGTGCCAAGACCTTATATGCTCTAAAACAATGAGCAGGAGTGTATATACCATAATGAATGACGACACCTGTTACGAAGTACAGTCTTAACTTTAAGCACCCTTAAATAGGAAACTGTGAGTGTTCACTGTGGTCAGGACCAAATGCAACTTCACTTCACTGACTTATTTTTTTTTTTTTAGGTCCATAGAAGAAATGAAAGAGGTATTAGTACCTGAGTTCAAAACACTTACTCTTTATTTCTACTGCTTATACTAAAACCATGACCTTTGCATAAAAGGAAGTATTTTTAGCAAAAGTCCACAGTTTGTCTTAACCTTCCCATCAAAATAGAGCTTTCTTCACCTCCTCCAATCAAATTTGAAGGAAGTAGTGTAATCTGCCAGAAACTCAGTGTAAATGGTCCACTCCAGTAAATAATTCACATTCGAAAATAGACCCAGCAACCTGAAATCCAAATGACTATAATAGCATAAAGAGAGTCAGTCCAGTTTCTAATCTAGAAGAGTACTTGATTTTGTTGTTAAGAGTTTGGATACTAAACAGTAGTATGCCATGGCAAATTACCCAGGTTATAATTTTAGAATATAAAACTAATTGGTTAACTGGTAGAGACCCCTCTGGATCAATCTTGTTTGAGAATAAAGAGGGACTGGAGGAATTGATGAATTCATTGTTAAGAAGCCAGGATGTGTGGAAAGTGTCCAACTAGAAAGCACTTTCTGCTTTCTTGGGCCAGAATCTGAAACCACTGAGCGATTCTCTCTGTGCCTGGTAGCATATTTCATTATTCAGCAGCAAGGTTTCCAGGAGCTGGTCTTTCTATAAGGTGCTCCATTTAGCTGGCTTGTTGGTGGTGAAGCATTGAATTTTCTTGGATGCTTAATTGAAGGAGTTGAAAATTTCAATTATGCAGATCGAACTTAGTTATTCTCAGTATGTTGTTTAAATTCAGCAGAAGATACTTACCTGGCAGGGGAGATACCATGATCACGAAGGTGGTTTTCCCAGGGCGAGGCTTATCCATTGCACTCCGGATGTGCTGACCCCTGCGATTTCCCCAAATGTGGGAAACTCGACTGCATAATTTGTGGTAGTGGGGGACTGCGTTCGCGCTTTCCCCTATTAAAAAAATAAATAAATAAATTCAGCAGAAGAATAGATTAGCAGCTTTTAAGTGAAAGGTAGTTTTCCCTTTGTGTTGATAAGCTTTACTTTGTTTTTTGTTTTTTTTTTTTTTTTTTTTTGAAGATTTTATTTTTTTGACAGAGATCACAAGTAGACAGAGAGGCAGGCAGAGAGAGGGGGAAGCAGGCTCCCCATGAGCAGAGAGCCCGATGCAGGGCTCGATCCCAGGACCCTAGGATCATGACCTGAGCGGAAAGCAGAGTCTTTAACCCACTGAGCCACCCAGGCCCCCTGTTGATAAACTTTGCTTACCAGAAAAAGCTCACAACATACTGAGGGAGCCTGTTTCACTCTAGAGGAGTTTACTATCCTATTGAATTAATACCTGTGTGACATAAAGACTTACTGGACTGACAACATTTTGTCATGAGCTACATCTTTTTTTCCTTTTTTTTTTTTTTAAAGATTTTTTTTTTACTCATTTGAGAGAGAGAGAGAGACAGAGACAGAGCACAAGCCGGGGGAGAGACAGAGGCAGAGGGAGAAGCAGACTCCCCGCTGAGCTGGGAGCCCACTGTGGGGTTCGATCCTAAGACCTGGAGATCATGACCTGAGCAGAAGGCAGATGCTTAACCGTCTGAGCCATCCAGGTGCCCCTGCATCTTTTTTTCTAATGGCAGTAGTAACCTTGCTTTACTTTGAGTTTTCAGCAGTGCACAGTTTTGTTTAGATGTCCTGTCACAGGCACTGAGATAGGAACGTTTTCGGGTGTTTCACAGTTTCTAATATCTGCAGATACTCGCCATCCCTCTTCATCACCCAGTTTTACTGAACAGGAGGCTTAGGTTCCAGTATTTTTAGATCGGTATTAAAGGAAACCCATTTGTAGATGATTGTAGCTCAGTTTGAATATCTCCCAAGTCCTTCTTAATCTCTTGCATACGTTCAACAAAAACTATGGGGCCGGGTGTCCACTGACAAGCCAGGCAGGCTGCTGGTGGCTGAGTGTTTGCAGCTGCGTTTACAGCCCTTCTGCTGCAGAGGAATGTGGCTGGAATGCTTCTAATCATCAGCCCTCTAATGACTACCCCTCCCCATGCCTCTGGCCAAAAAAATAACCGTACCATGGCCAGTCCTGCTAGATACCTTGACTTCTCCTTTCCTTCCAAATAGATGGAGTACTAGAATTGAGAGCCAGAGACCATGCACCTCATTCATGGCTGAATTCTAATTTTCTGTGAAGTGTCTAGGTTCCTATACTGTTGTTTGTGTTTGCAAACTGTCTTGGCGCTTATTTCATAACTGAAGTTACATGTTTCCTGGAAGTTGAACAACAGCTGTTGTGAAATATCTGCACAGGAACATTTTATAGAATGTGACAAGATCAGGTTAATTCGGGGTTTGTTAGCAGTGAAAGGAAGAGAGGTCGTATTAGATACTGATCATTGGTTTTGTCTCACATACTCATGTACAACAAGGATGATGCACTTGGCCCTTGAGGAAATTCATCTGAGTGCAAGTTGAGGTTTACTTTCTTTTCCCATGCTACTCTAAAATATCCTAAATTATGGGTGCTTGTACAGTTGAAGAGTTTAGTGCATGAGAATTGCTGTATGTTAAATTTTATCTGTATGTGTTAGTTTCAAAAACCTAGGGCAAAAAGAGGAATTTACATTTTCCGATTTGGAGGGGTTTTTTGTTTGTTTTGTTTTAAGATTTTATTTGTCCGAGAGAGAGCACAAGCAAGGGGAGCAGCAGGCAAAGGGAGAAGCAGGCTCTTGGTTGAGCAGGGAGCCCTACACGGGGCTGAATCCCAGGACCTGGGATCATGACCTGAGCCGAAGGCAGACGCTTAACTGAAGGCAGACACTTAACCGACTGAGCCACCCAGGTGTCGCTGGAGTGTTTTGTTGTTGTTGTTTTTAAATTGGGGACTTACACTGTAACTTAAATACACTAAGCTATTTATTGGAGTAAAGAAATTTTGGTCAGTCGTTGAATTTTCAGAAAGAAGAGTACACTGTAAGTTGGTGATTGAATATTAGGTATGATTTTACTTCAGGCAGAATCCAAGACCTGCTGTGAGGTCCTTATACCTACATGTTCCATATTCTAAGTGGCCATTTAGACCCTTAAACTGTAAGATGTTTTTTCTGTGCTTGCAGATATAGTAAACCAGGAGAGTATAAGTTTTTTTAAACTTTTAACAGAAAAGATTGGTGGTAAATTCTTATAAAGTGTAAAACTGACCCCACTGCTATCTCCTTTAATCTTTGTAGTTACTTTTAGGCTTCAAACTGGACCTGCCTCAAAAAAGAATGAAGATGAGAGGTATTTCTTGATACCACTTGTCTTGTCCAACCCAAATCCGCTCAGAAGTCCCAGGGTGCCTCCCTGGGTTGGCTGACTTGGTGGCTTCTCCCTTGCCCGCCATCCATGGTGGGCTTGCCCCAGCTACCCCTACCTGACGCTGCTGGTGACCCGGAGGGTACTTCAGCAGCTGCTTCGAAAACTGCTCTCTTGCGTTTATGTCATTTCACTGATGGCTTGAGTAGTAAGTATCTCGAATAAGTAAAAATGAAAAGTAGAAGTCACAACATGTAACAGCAAGACAAATGAACACCCAGGTTTTTTCTCAAGAGCTATTTTTACCTCCTTGTACCCATGAGTATTTCTTTAACTTAGCCATCTGTTTGTCTCTAGCCTTGTAACCAGCAGAGCTCATGATCCCCATGAGAAATGGAGAAAGGGGAAAAGATTAACCTATTACATGTGCACAGGCTCTTAAACGGGCCCTCCTCCTCCACTGCTCTCCCACCACTCCTCACTTACTCATGTGTTCATGCGGCAGACCGTTCTGGAGGGCCTGCTGTATCACTACACTAGTACTAGGAGCCCCTGTAGTCACATTCAGAACGGCAGCCTGGCCCGGTTCCTTAGCTAGTGGCAGAGCCTGGGCGGAACCAGACAGTGTTCCTTGACTCTGCGGCTGGGTTGTGTGTGTGGTTTTCCCCCTTCCCTCCCCATTAGTCCCTTCTGTAGCATTCATGACAATGAATCCTGATAGCGATACAGGTTGGAGGAAAATCTCTAGGACATGGCCCTTATTACAGATTAATTACTTAAAAATCATTCCCTTGAGTAGAAAATAGCTGATAACATTCCTCATCCTACAGATAAGGCAGTGGAGGCTCAAATCTACTCTCTTTCTAGCTGATTGCTCTTCTCCCCAGAACCACAATATCTAGAAGTACTTCGCCTTTCCAAATCAGCTGCACAGTTAAGGGTCTTGCATTGTTTTCTGAGTCTGGAAGCATTCTTGGAAATACTACTCTCCACATTTCTTTCGTCCACTTAGCATTTAAATAATGTCAGGTACTAATCTGGGCAAGATGCTAAGTTTAATGACCAGTGATAGACTGGTAAATAATTCAGAGTTCTATCCCTGCCTCTATAAAGCTTATGAGACCTTACAGAAATTTAATAACTAATTATATAACTAATAATGTAATTGTGATTCTGATAAATTCAGAGTGCTAAGAGAATCTAGACTAGGAAGAACTGCCTTAAATTGAAAAAGTGAAATTAGGCCAAGAATAAATGTTCCCGTGCTTTTTTTTTTTTTTTTTAAAGATTTTATTTATTTATTTGACAGACAGAAATCACAAGTAGGCAGAGAGGCAGGCAGAGAGAGAGAGGGAGAAGCAGGCTTCCCGCTGAACAGAGAGCCCGATGCGGGGCTTGATCCCAGGACCCTGGGATCATGACCTGAGCCGAAGGCAGAGGCTTTAACCCACTGAGCCACCCAGGCGCCCCATGTTCCCGTGCTTTTATACACTATCTAATTAACATCTTGATTATTAAGAATCTCTTTTTATTTTTTATTTTTTATTTTTTTAAAGATTTTATTTATGTATTTGACACAGAGCTCACAAGAATCTCTTTTTAAAAAAAGATTTTATTTAGGGGACACCTGGGTGGCTCAGTGGGTTAAACCTCTGCCTTCAGCTCAGGCCATGATCTCAGGGTCTTGGGATGGAGCCCCGCATCGGGCTCTCTGCTCTGCAGGGAGCCTGCTTCCCCCTACCCCCGCCTGCTTCTATGCCTACTTGTGAGCTCTCTCTGTGTCAAATAAATAAAATCTTTAAAAAATTATTTATTAGAGAGTACATGTGAGGGGTGTGCATGACTATGGGGGCAGGAGGGTAGGGGAGGGAGAAGCAGGCTCCCCACTGAGCTGGGAGCCTGACTAGAGGGGTGGTGGTGATATGCAGTAATAGTGAGACCCAAGCTTCAAGTGCCTAGATTTCCATCAGCCACCTGGGGTTCATCCGATGATCCTTGGTAAACCTCATAGAAATATCCCCAAGATATTGGCCATTCATAGACTATAATCCTTGGCATTTTTGCTGTAGGCAGAAGTGCTGATACCAGTGTATAGTGGATGTCAGTTTTAACACAGCGAGTCACATTTTCATTTCCGTGCTTGCCTGTATCACTGTAAAGTATTAAGCATATTTTACTTTAAATTCTTTGCTTGATACTTGGTCCTCTGCCCTTTCATTAGATTGAGAACCATTTGAGAGCTGAAACCTATTTTACTAATCATCCTAGCCATAATGCCTACACTTAATTTATGTTACTTCAGACATTTTCTATAGAAATGACTGTGCAAATTGCATTCTCTGATTAAAAAAAAAAAAAAGGAATTCCCTAGAAGACTCTAAACCAGTGCTTCACATATTCTAATATGCAAAGAAATCACCTAGAGGTTAAAACATGGATTCTGATTCTGTAGGTCTGGGTTGGGGCTTAACATTCTGCCTTTCTGTCAAGCTCCCCGGTGATGGCCATGGTGCTGAAAACTGGACCACTTTGCCTAGGATGATTTTAGAGGGAATATTCCTGTGGCTGAGCTCTTAGGGTTCATGTTTAAACCAGAGTTGACCCACCCTTCCTGCTATCCAGAGGAGGAAGGCCAAGTGCCAACAAACTATGGAGGGGCACAAAAACAAATGCACACATTTGAAAGACGGCACTCAACCCCATTTCTGCCTTACAAGATTGAGCTTCTGACAAATGCTGTGATGTGTCTGTGGTTACCGGGTTCATGACCCTGCTCAAAAGACCTGGAAAATACGGAATGGTTGCAAGGTTATTACTGTACTTGGGCAGCCAGGTGAAAGGATGAGGCAGAATCTGATATTTGCTTTTGTTTGCAAAACAGGTGCCATGTGTCACTTGTCCCATTTCCTTCTGTCTCTCACCTCTGTTGCCACACCCTGGCCTATGGATCATAACTGCTGGTGATGTCTCCTAATCGTGTTTGTCGGTTCAGAGATGATTGAGATTAGATGTGTCTTAACATGTCAGAATAAATAAAGCTGCCTCCAGAAGTCTGATTGAATGTACTGGACTAGAAAGTTCTAGGGATTTTGTAGTGAAAATTCAGTAGTCTTCATAGCATCCCTGTATGTTTTGTAGTGTGGACGTGCTGAGATTTGCATTCTGCTTTGAATTGTGCTCTAATTCAGGGATTTCTCCAAACACAGTATTGATGATGCTACATAGATTTTTCTGATGCAGTTAAAACATTTGCCTGACCTTGAAACGTGGAATTGTGCATTTGAAAAAACATTTTTGAAATGCTAAACTTAAAAATCATATAAAAAGCTACAGACTTTTAGGTGATGTTTAATTCTATTTTTAATCCACAATTTTGGGCTGGAATTCGACCCTCTGTAGTCACATAATGAGGTCGGAGGCCATGGAAGTTGTATGCTCTGTGCTGTCCCCTCTAGAGGCAAGGTTCTTGTTGACTACGTAAGGATTTGCCAGTTGAATGCATATGACTGACTCACAGGTCTTCCCTGCGTGTTCCACCTCTTGCTGGTTTCCTGTCCCACCGGTGCTGCTCAGCCCTGCTGCTGTGGCACACGGCTGAGGGACCGATGAGGTTTTGTAAGGTACCTGAGGGTAAACAAAATCAGCCTTTGATGGCCAGGGGCAGCTGGCCAGGGCTTTGAGGGATCAACAGGGCTGACTTCTGTTTCCCAGGATCATCCTGTCCGATTGGGAAGTTCTGCTTTACAACTACTATTCTGACCTTCATGGAATTAGAATTCTTCATTGTCCTACATGTAGTCAGTAGTCCTTTTCAGTAGAAATGCTTAATTTTAAAAAGGTCTTCTAATGTAGAACTAAAAAAAAAAAATAGTAGAAAAATATATATAGCATGATGCCTGATTTTCTGAAGTTCAGAAACAAGTGAAACTACCGATGTTGTCTGGGGATACATATACATGTGGTAAAACCAAGAAATCATGACCATTAAACAAAACTTTCCATTAGTAGTTCTGGGAGATGGGTAGTGGATTAGGTAGCCTGCACAGAGTTTAAATAGCACTGGTAACATTTGAGTTCTTAAATTGGGTATTGGATAGAGGTTTATAACTAATGTTTTATAAACTACACATATACTTTTTTACAGTATATTTTGTAATGAAGATAAATTAACAGGTAAAGAATATTTACAAAAGGTCTTGCACAATCTTGTTCTTGTCCTTCATCTATTATTTTAAAATAACAAAAATACGGCTTTACTAAGGAAAAGTCAGGGAGAGCATATATGTAACACCAGTCCCCTTATACAATGACTGTTGTTTCATTTATTTTCTTCCAGTCTGAATGTTTATGTTCTTAGTTATGATAACGATGTCTGTCACTGTGTATCTTTATATTGCTTGGTGGACTGATGGCCATTACAGCCCTTAGTTTTAGTGGCTGAATAATATTCCCACCAGTGTATATAGCATAATGTACTAACCATTCCTCTTGGGTGGAATAGTCAAGTTTTTTCAGCTTCTCTGCTATTAGAGAACATCTTCAAGTTTCTTGCATTCGTCCCACAAATAGGTTGTGTATGTGTAAGGCATTCTGCTATGTGGTAGAATTACAGTAAAAAGCAAAAAGCCATAGTCTCTGTCCTTGCAGAATTTAGAATCTAATGGCTAACAGTTCTTCATCATATTTTGTATTTTAAGCACATTAATCCTCAGACTTACAAAAAAAATTATTTTCAGAATAGTAGGTACACATGCAGTTGTAAGAAATAATACATAAAGTTCCCATATATCCTTCACCAGGTTTCCCCATGATAACATCTCAATTCCACAAAAAGGAAATTGACATTGATAAGATCTATAAGCTTTATTCAGATTTCAGTAGTTTCAAGAGTATGGTGTGTTGTGTGTTTGTGTATGTGTATGGGTTTTCTTTTTTTTTTTTTTTAAAGATTTTATCCATTTATTTGACAGAGATCTACAAGTAGGCAGAGAGGCAGGGAGAGAGAGAGAGGAGGAAGCAGGCTCCCTGCTGAGCAGAGAGCCCGACATGGGGCTTGATCCCAGGACCCTGGGATCATGACCGAAGCTGAAGGCAGAGGCCTTAACCCACTGAGCCACCCAGGTGCCCCTGTGTATGGGTTTTCTATGCAGTTTTATTACGTGTGTAGTTAGTTCGTTGTGACCACAACCACAGTTGAGACAGAACAGTTCTGTCACTGGGACCCCTCATGCTTCTCTTGGAGCCATGGCCGCTTCTCCTCCACTCTCTCCCCCTCTTTGACCCCTGACAACCACAAATCTGTTCTGTTTATAATTTCATAGTGTAAAGGATGTTCTATAGCTGGCACAGTAGAACTCTTTTTTTTTCATGCAGCATAATCCTCTTGAGATCCCTCCAAGTGGCTGTGGGTATGCGTAGTTCTTTCCTTTATATTGTTGAGTAATGCTTCATTGTATGGAGAAAGGACATAGGTTATGGGGCAGAATATGTTTTGAGGTGGCACACTGACTTGTTTGGTTACTTGTGTGTTTATGATTTAGGTTAGATACTTTTAGTTTCTTTTGAAAGAATGGCCATGGTTGTCACTTTGAAAGGAAGACATAAAGATCAGGAACCCCCAAGGGCTAAGCAGATGCTATGCTATGTAGTCGTGGCTGACCTTGGTCCCAGTAATGACTGACCTGGACCTGTCCAGAGGCTTGGTCAGTGGTAGGAGAATGTACCAGGATGATGTGTCTTTCTGGGCCTCTGTCGATGAGCCAACAGCTGGGGCTCTGGAAGACCATTCCATTAACCCAGTTTGCTCTCTTTTGCTTTTTGCCACCCCTGCCTCTGCCCCCATAGCCACTTAAAGTCTAAAATCCTTAACTGGAGATAAAGTCCATGTAGTCTGAGCCCTGTGTGATTTGGTCCCTTTCCACATCTCTGAGACCCACCCTTTCCCCTGCTGCAGTCCAGGCAACAGGCCAGCTTCCGGGTCTTTCCACAGCCTCACGTGCCTGCCTACCTCACATCTTCGGTACATGCTGTTTGTTCTGCCTGAAACACCATCTGGCCTCCTCCTCTTCTCCCCCTGTATTTGTCAGCCTCCTCATGGACGCCTTCCTGACATGTCACATGTTCTTGAGCCACTTCCACATGCCTCGTAGCACCCAGCACCTCGCCTCTCTCCTCCTCCTCTGTGGTGATGCTTATTGACTTCTCGTTTGCTGGTACCAGTGTATTCTCCCTCCTCCTGCCCTGCCCCTCATGAAGATGATGGCCATTTCTCTGTTCCCTGTTGACTCTCCAGTGCTTGGTTCGGTGTCCGGCACATAGCAGCTGCTCAGTAAATACCTGTTGAATTCATGAATTAACTTGGGAAAATGGCTTTGGTAGGTTTAACACAGAGTTTCTTATTTTAAAAATGGAATCCATGCCTATTTTTAAAGATCCAGCTATGTGTTCCTATAAAATTATTGGCCTGTCTCTGAAGTTTATGACAGTAATTCATTTCTTTTTCTTTCAGGTGGGGACCAGGGTTTACTGAACACATTTTTTAACAGCTGGGCAACAACAGATATCAGAAAACACCTGCCATTTATTTATAACCTAAGCAGCGTTTCTATATACTCCTACCTCCCAGCATTTAAAGCGTAAGTGCAAATGGTTTAACTGCTGTTGGGGGTGGTCAGGGCAGGGGAGTGGGTATGACCTCATTGTCATTCTGAGGGCAGTCGCAGGTGGGAATTTGGAGGGAAGTCTTTCTCACATGAGAAACATGGCTATGGTGGGGAAAGGCCTTGATGTTACCAGTTACTTTGTTCAGAGTAACCCTGAGGGCACTTAACCACCCTACAGGAAAAGACTCCCGTTTGTTCTTGGGGTGCCACACCCTCTGTTCAATCGTTCCTCTGTCATGGTCATGAATCCATAGCGGGCACAAACCCAGCTTCTGCGTCATAGTGGCTGCTAAGCCTCAGTTCCTATACCTCTAAAATGAGGACGTTAACAGCTTTCTCTGTGGTAACTGTGGAAATGAAGCAAGATGCTGGCCACAGTGTGCGGTCCTGGTCCAGGGCAGGGCTGTGGAACCAAGCTCCCTCGTTCACATTCTAGAGGAGCTTTTTCCTGATTGGTGACTGGTTCCTGAACTTCTAGCTCAGGAGGAGTTAGACTTGTTACCGAACTTCTCTGCCTCAGTGTCCTCCAAAGCTAGTCGTGATCATTAAGGGAGGTAACCCTATGAGGTGGGTAGAAGAGGGCACTCAGTAAACAGTCACATGATTAGTCCTTTTAGTTGGAGATGTGGTCTAGCAGTAGGCATAATCTGTGAAGCCAGAAAGGCAGGGGGTGTTCTCACTCTGCCACTTACCTACTCAGTGGTTTAGCCCTGTGCCTCTGAATTGTCGTGAGGACAGTGCGAGTTCAGATAGCCATAAAGATCTCAGTGGACATCTTGGTTTTGGCAGTATTGTTTGTGTCCCCCCACCCCAACCCCCGTGCCAGTGTGGTTCTAATTCAGCAGTTAATACAGCCTAGTTGCAGGGCTGGTCTCACTGAACAGGGCCCGGGCTGACTCATTTCTGTTGCATGAAGATGATGATTCAGGTTTCTTGAGTGGCAGCCAAGCTGTCAGGTTGATCCTGAGACACAGCCGTGAGCAGCAAAACTGGGCTCGGCTCTGCAGTCTCTGTCCCGCACCGGCATTCCTGAGCCAGCAGAAAACAAAGGGCCTTTCTCTCCTCATATTTCGTTATCCAGAGTCCTCTCTTTACGTCTCCCACCACAATAATGAGCGCATCTGGCTTCTCGTGGCAGAAGTGTTTCCTTTTCTGTTCTTTTCTGGTCAAACTCTGTCAGCGTTCCCCCAGATAAGGATTATAAGTATCTTGTGTTCTTTCCTCCCTAACTGTTCTCTTGGCATATGTCTCCAACATATTACAGCCTCTTGATTGTCTTCCCTCTCTAGAATGAAGCAGGCAAACTATCAAATATACCAACTGTCATCTGAGTAACACAAATAGAACAGGATTCACTATCAAGGGGTGGATTTGGAAAAACATTTTTTTTTTTTTTTTTTTTGGTCTCTCCATCCTTAGCCTTGTCAAGTACCAGCCTGTCTTGGCCTGGAAATAGGGGCCTGATTCTTTTCATTCTTATTGCCTCATAACTAACGCTGCAGCTTTGAACAGTGCTCCCGCAAACCATGATAGCTCCATCCTGTAGAACTGAATTTGTGATAATGCGGTTGGTTAATGTAATTGACTAGACTCCATTGAGCAAGCAAAACGATGAGAGGGTGAAGAGGAAAGGATCATTAGTAGTGTGAGCAGTTCCACCCACCATTCCACTTAATGCTGCCCAGTGAGCACATGTCCTGAGGGGAAAATGTTGGGGAGACATGAATCTCATCTCCTTCCAGTTGGTCTCAGTTCCCAAACACAGTTAACCCCAGTGTTCAGAGATTTGTGTTTTTCTTTCATGTAATGTGGCCCCCGGTGCCTAGCAACTGTCTCCCCCGAGGGTCATTTGGACTCCATCTGATTTTCACCCCAACACCAAAATTGAACACACTGTACCTTTCAGTTGCCTGGTTTGCACAGACACTGCTTGCGTTTATCTTGTTTTGACAAGAACAAGAAGCCCGTAGAGCAGAGTGAAAGTTTATCGTGGGAAGGGGGGATAGACTTACTTGCTACAACCAGGTCCCCTTTCTCAGGAACCCAGTTTTTATATCCTCTGAATGAATTTCCTGGAAAAACAGTTTGAGGTCTAAATGATCAAAATGATTAGGATGGTTCTTCTTCCTGGCTCAACAAATTAGTGCTAATTTTGGAAATCTCCTTGGTTTACTGCCATAATGCAAGGTATATGATGCACTGGGGAGGCTGGGAGCAGCTCCCTCCATGAGCTCCCCTCAGCTGGCCTCATGGCCCTACGGAAGCTCCTTGCCTCCGTGCAGCCCGCCCTTGGGGGGGTCTGCTCTGCGCTTCTGTGGTAAGACTTCTCAGAGTGCTGCTTCTCTCGCCCTGTTGCTGCCTATTTGAGAATGTTGAAACCCCATCAGAGAACTCCTTTTTCCCTTCCTCTACTGGAAAACACTTTTTTTTTCTTGCAGAGATCCACCTCCAGAGACAGTTTTCATACCATTGGGAAGGGTGTAAAAGACAGTTCTATCCCTTTTTTGTTCCAAGTGAATGTCAGCTTGTGACCCAATCTTTTAAGCTGAAGCAGATGATTATGAACACTCGGGCTGCCATAGCTCCCCCACGGATCACCCAGAGGGCCTCTGGGAGCTTGTCATGAATGGGACACCTTGTTGCTGGGCTCAGTCACCTCAGGGGTCTCCAGGACTTGGTGGCCCTGTGGCGTGCTGGCCTCCCCTAGGATGGTGGCAAGTAGAATGAGAGACTGTGGAGTGCTTTGGAGTGACTTGGGCTTGGCGGAGCAAGTGAAAATTTGTCTTACCAGATCCAGGCAACCATGTGCCATAATGAGGTCACCAAGGCAGTATTTAGCTGCCCCAGAATCTTAGAACCATGGGTATCTTCAAACACATGCTGCACTTAGGACAGTGTAGCCCTGTAGTTTTATGTGAAGTTTTTGCTAAAGGATGGCCGAATATGAGCCTTATTTGGCAAATGAATTTGAGCCATGAAGGCAACATTTCTCATACCTTTACCTACATACCATTGGAAATAGGGAAGGAAACACTTACTAAAGGAAACACTAGTTTTACCACTGTGAATGAATTCTCAAATATAGTTTCTGAAAAACAAAATTAGTGCTGTTTTCTGTAATAGGAGATAGTCTTTAACACAGCATAATTTGAGAGCTGAAATGCTTGATTTAGTAACTTTTAAGGTAATTTGTAATATATGAATTGAGAAACAAGTTCATAAATGCATTTCTTATTTTTTTTAAAAGATTTTATTTATTTATTTGACAGAGAGAGATCACAAGTAGGCAGAGAGGCAGGCAGAGAGAGAGGAGGAAGCAGGCTCCCTGCTGAGCAGAGAGCCCGATGCGGGACTTGATCCCAGGACCCTGAGATCATGACCTGAGCCGAAGGCAGCGGCTTAACCCACTGAGCCAACCAGGCGCCCCATAAATGCATTCCTTAATGAAATATTTTGAAAGTGCCTACCATAATGTTTAGGAAATAGTAATCTTTTAGTTAATACGAGTTTCTTTTTGGTTTTCTTCATCTGGAGGGCCTATTTGATTCATGTAGGTTAGAATCTGGCTTGTGCATAGCTCTAGGCAAAATCTCATCAGCCTTTTTAAAAATCAGTCATTTAGCTCTATTTCAGTTTTCTACTCTCTCTGCTGACTAAAACCTGTTTATGGCCTTTTGTGCCATTTAAATGGGCCCAAAGGAAAGAGAAAGAGTTCTCTGGTATTGCTTTAAGTTGCCAAATTAATTAGCCCTATTGATTGACACCAGAGCTTGTTTTACCAAATAATTTCAAAATATTTTAACTTTATCTTTTTACTTGAGTTTAAATATGATCTTGAGTTCAGCCCTGTCCTGGTCTAGTCTCAGAAAGTGTGTCTAGAAACCTAAAAGATTTCTCTCCATTTCCTTACTGCTTTAAATTCTTCTGAGAATATTTGTATCCACTGTTCTTTTTCAGGAGTGGGGCTTATTCACTAAGACCTCATCAAACCTCTTTAAAATCAGTATTTTCCAAAAATGAAATGAACCTTTGGCGTCCAGAATTCTGTGTTCATGTATTTCTGATTTGATTGATTTTTTTCCTTGACCCCTGAGATACCCTTAGGTCCAGCTCCCCACTGTGACTGTTGTCACTGAAGCCATAGAGTTTCTGTGTTCCTTACTTTCACACTCTTAACATCTTCACTTAAAACACTGAGGCCTCAGAGTTTGGATCTTTCTTATTTCGTCAGCTGTTTGTCCACTCACCCGTTTAGTTCGTTGGCGGGCCCGCGGCATGCAGGGGCTCACAGCTGAATGAGGGCACTCTAGTTTAATCAGCCTACGACTTCCTACATGTGGAGAGTTGCCTAGATGTCACGTGGCATGGCCCGTCATGATTTGAGTGTGAGAGGAGAATCCAGCAGTGGTTGCCCAGCTGTCTTATTCCTTCTTTGTGGGTGTCAGGAATCCCTGTTGGGCCCCAGGTCCCCCAGTGTCCAGCATGGCCATCTGGTGCTTCCAACCTCCTCTCTTGTTTTTCAGGCGATGTGTCCTCTCTTCTTACTGCTGCCTGTTCCACTTCCCTACTTCACTTTTATCACCAAGGGGAAAGCTTCCCCATCAGACCGAGCCCAGCCATTAGAGGCTGCCCTGATGGTGGGCCAAAAAGGCATGAGGAGTGGTATCTCTGGGCAGAGGCCCGAGTGAGAAATGTCCTCAGGGGGAGATGGAGCTTACGGAAGGGCAAAGGCGTGTGGATTGAGTGGAAGACCTATCGTCTTCCGGGTCTCAGACTGCTGGGCCACACACTCTCTCTCTGTCCCACAGATACGTTCTGTCTTCCTTACAAAGTTTTCTTTTTTTTTCTAACTAGTGCTTAGAAATCAGGGAATTTCACATGAAACCTAGATTTTCAAATTCTTTTGAAAAAAGGTCTTTGGAGAAAGATGTCCGTGACTGGTAAACATGTTAAAGGTTTGGGGTCTTAAGTAGTTGGGAAGATGGGGCCAAGCAGGTGTGTGGGGACAGGGTTTGACCAGAGATGGATTGAATGTATCCAGTTTGGGATGCATTACATTTGAGGGGCGTGTGATGCATCCTCGGGAAGATGGGGAGTAGGTGAGTAGATGCAGGAGTGGGGAGTTGAGGAGTGAGGTCTAGGTGAGACAGACCTTTGGGACTGTCAGCATAGATGTGCTGTTTATAGCCATGAGACAGGCTGATGTCACCCAGAGAGTGACTGTGATAGAAGAGTCCTGAAGACTGAGCCCTAAAACAGGAAAATGTGGAGGAGCAGGGCCCTGAGACCGAGAACAGTGAGGCAAGAGGAGGCCCAGGAAGGGAGGTGCTGCACAAGCCAGCTAGAGAGAATGTTCCCGGCGGGAGAGAGGGACCCATCTGTATCAGATGATGTTGTTGAGAACTGGCCCTGACCTGGAATGTGGAGGTCACTGGGTGACCTTGACAAGAGCATGTCTGGTGGAGTGGTAGGAACAAGCCTGATTGAAGTGCATCGAGGAGAATGGAGAATTGGAGATGGCGAAGTAGAAAACTCTTCTGAAGCATTTTCTTTGAGAGGGAGCAGAAAGGTGGGCTGGTGGCTAGATCGGGATATGGGATCCAGAGAGGGTAGCAGAGGTGGTTTTTTCGAAGGTGGGTGATGTGAGAGCATAGTGGTCTGTTGATGGGAATGGTCAAGACGAGTAGGGCGCTCTAACCGTGCAGAAAGCTGAAGGTGGCCTTTTTGGAGTCTGGTCCTGGAGTAGCTGAAAGGACGTGTGTCCTGGAGTGCAGGTGGAGAGGTTGGTGTCAGGTAAGAGCCAAGACAGCTTGGTCTTGTAACGTGAAGGAAGACAACGTATGTAGACACAGAAGAAGGCAGGAGGACATGTTTTTTGGTTGAGTGAATGGATGAGCAAGCATCCAGCCAGGAGGGACAGAGATTGACAGGGTATCCCTAGGAAAATCTCCACGGTGACCTGGAGTCCTGGGGTGTCCTTGGCCTACTGGGTGAGGAGACGCCACTCTGGCAGGGGCAGTAGTTGACTAGGTCCTGGTCTAGGTGGTTAAAGTCCACGCCTGAATATTGTTGTTGTTCTGATGTCCAGGGCATGAGTGGGAGGGCTATTTAGCTTGAAAGGCAGGGAAAAGTCAGGGGGGATCCGTGATGGCCACAGTTCTTTGCTGCTAGGTGGCAGCTGTCTTTTGGTGATGCAACATGTGCTCGCTTGTGCTCCGCAGTCCTGATGCTCAGCAGATTCACTCCTCCTCTGCGGGGCCAGCCCACCCCTTGGGCACTGTGCTCATGACGCTTGGTGTAGACCATGAGTAGCTGGGTAAGAGGAGGAATTTGAGGGTGAGAGGGGAAGGGGGCTGACTGGTAGTAGGGAAGGGATTGTGCAGGAGAGCGAGGCTGAGGAGGCGGTGCAGGAGTGAGCAGCCCTGTGCAAGGGAACATGAGTCATTGAGGTGGGTGGAGGCTGGCTGACCCCTGCTGCTGCATTTCCCAGAGAAATGTCTCACAAGCCGTGCTGTGATTCTTCTTCTTGGCTCGTCATTGAACATCCCAAATAAATTGCTCAGTGAGACGTAAAATGGTTCCTGTACACACTGTCACGGGGTGGTTCCGTTTCCATTCTGAACACTTCTGTACTCTCATCCACACGTTACCAGCTGCTGAACTAGTCATGAAAATTCTATCTGATCTTTTGGTAACATCAGGTCACAGGGATTATTCTAATGGCTAACATAAGCAGTATTATTGCTGGCTCAGGTTCAAACTATGTCTTGTGATCTGGACGTCTCTTTTGAGATTCTATCAAGTTAAAATTAGAACACTTATTTTAAGAGATGTATGCAAGCTGAGACAAATCCCCATTACTGGGTCAGAATGAATGGCTCTTAGTAATTTAGAGACAATTGTAATATGTACCCAGTGTTGTTTTGTTTTTTGTTTTTTTTATTCCTGGCTGGTAATTTGATGGATAAATCAGGCAGTGAGTCAGTGAATCTTCCCGTTACCCTTGTTCTGGGTGGAGGTCAGTTGAACTTTATCTTTTGACATCAGTATTTCCCCCTTCTTATTTGTCAGCAACTATTTTGCCTTTAGCCAGGCAACATAGATTCTGGGTGGTACCTGTGTGTGGCCTATGGTGAGAGAGCCAAAACAAAAATATCCTGAGTTTACTTTCTATAAGAAATATGCCCGAATTTGCTTTTAGGCTAAAATATTCTTGTAAGCAAAAAAGTGATTTCCCTTTTTACTTAGGACCTGTTCTCCTATTTCATTTTGATACAGTTATTTTGGATTTTCATGAATAATTGGAGAGTAATTCGGGCACCCCTGGGTATGGCTCATATGGTTAAGTGTGTGACTCTTGATCTCCGCTCAGGTCTGAATCTTGGGGTTATGAGTTCAAGCCCTGTGTTGGGCTCCATGCTGGGCTTGGAGCCTACTTAATAAAAAAAAAAATTCTTAAAAATTAAAATGTAAGAGTAGAATTGATTAAAATGATAGAAAATGATTTTTAAAAACATTCCTCAGGAAGCAGGATTAAGAGGTAAAAATAATTACATGAAATTCATATCTAGATTAATTGAAATTCTAGATACAAAAACAGTGAGACCTTTTGCTCATCTTTTTTGCAAACTGTTTTATTATGAAAGCTAATAGAGCAAGCCCTTGAGGCTACTTTGCTGTGTAAATAAATACTGTTCTGTTTGTACAATTAGAGCATAGTTATATAGTTTTACCCATGTAACTCACACACCTTCATAGAATGTGGCCAGTGTTAGGCCTGACAGCATCCCTTATACCAAGCCAAGGGCAGCCCTAGGTGCTCTCCAGAACATTGCTGTGTATGACTACCTTATGTCTATCTTCTCTTCCCTCCCACCTTCCTATCAGAGCCCCATGTCTCCCACTTACCAGCTGCCTTCCTTTGCACCCTGCCCCACCCTCCCACTGTCAGTGGGCTTGTGGGCTGGCCAGAACCTTCCATGTTCAGTGACTCAACCAGGCCTGTGCTTCCCAAAAATCCTTGTTCTAAAACTTGTTTTTCTCCTACCCGGACTCATTTCCTTAGATCAGTTTGGTGTGTGGTAGTTAGGTTAAAGGAATACCTTGATCCCTTAAAAAAGTTCCCATGCTTCACTGTACAGAAGTAGGGGGCTGACCATGGCCTTGACCCCATGACCTCTGAAGCCTGCACGTGGCTTCTTTATGCCCCACCGTCTTTCTTACTTCCCGTCTCCCGCATCCCCGCATCTCTCCGCTGTCTCCCTCCTGAATCCCCATGAGCACTTTCTGGTCGGTTCCTCAGTCCTCCCAGCCACAGTGGAGACCTAGTCACATTGTGCATTTTATGATTTGTTTTGTTTTTGCTGAAACTTGGGTAGCTGTTGGGTGGTTATGTCACATCTTCACCATCCCGCTTGCTCTCGTCCTTCCCCCATCTCACTGGCACCAAGGAATTCCCTGGCTTCGGGCACAAAGGGCCGTTCCATCCACATTTAGGACCCCTTATGACCTCTGCTTCTACCTCAAACAGGCTTATCAAGGACTGTCTTCAAACTAAGACTGCTCAGTCTAGGAAAGGACCCTCCAGTGGGTACAGTTTTCTCGGTGGTAACGGTAGAATAGGTAAAGAAGGTAATCTTGAGGAGGAAGGATTCTTCTTCTAGCCATGGAGGGTGTTGATGATTTAGATTAAAGAGATGCTCGGGGCCATGGCTTAATGAAGGTAGAGCCCAGGCCTGAGCCCCAGTGAGGTGCAGGCTGTGGACTGTCCCCAGATGGGATTTCTGTGGACATGGCAGGGGAAGGCATTGAACCATATGGGGCGGTCGCTAACCAGAGGTTGCAGAGGCCCCTGAGCCACCGTGGGGCACAGACAGACCCAGAGGCAGAAGTGTCCCCTCCTGCCGTCAGCTGAGTTGGGGGTTCTGTCTCACTGGGCGGTGTTTGCAGCTCTGCAGGGGACCAGACCATCGTGCCCTTCTTTGCATGAGCTTTAAAGGCTCAGTTCCGGGAGCGAGGTGCTGGAGAGGAGCTGGGTGGCCCTTCCGCCCGGTGTAGCACAGTCCACGTAGGGGTCAGCTGCTGGTCCTAAGCGCCACCATCCATTTCTTGTTCTCCCCACCTTTCCCTTACCTTAGCGCAAACTAAACCCTTGTGAGAACAGTCTGTCTTGGGCAGTGCCAGCTTGCTTGATTTGTAGCTTTCTTTCCTGTTGGTTACTTTCTTGCTCTGTCCTGGACTATATTTGGAGTGTTTCCAGGGCTCATTAGACACATCCTTTCCACTCTTCAGATTGACCGTCTGTAGGCAGGGAATTAATCTCTCAAGTAACAGATGCACTCTCAGATGACGTCCTTCCAATTCTGGGAGTGTCTTTCACTGAGAGCCTAGCTGTGGCTAAGAACCTTGGCTCTGGAACCAGACTACCTCCGTGGAAGCCCAGCCCTGTCACTCACCAGCCATGTGATCTTAGACAAGTTATTGAACTATTTCAGCCTTGGTTTCCTCACATAGTTGTTTTGGAGATTAACTGGGATATAAAACATGCAATTGTCAGCCAGTGTCTGGTCCACATAAGTACTCAGTAGGTGTTAGCTGTTCTGTGACTCCTGTTGAAGAGTGTGCAAACTGTCGGGAAGCAGGTTAGTTCCAGGAATAGCGTTTATGTTCTGGCCACGTTTTATTTTAATTAGCATTGTTACTCTCCTATAATGACTGTAGGACATTCATAGGGCAAAGTCATGGATTTGAAACCTACCAGTCAAGTTTTATTCTAGGAGGAGCAAACAAGTAGTCTTGCTCCAGGCGAGATGAGTGAGGAGGCGGATGTCTGAGAAGGCGGAAGTGAGTGCTCTGTTCTGGTCTCAGGCGGTTGGTATTGCAGGCAAGGTAGGGCCTGCCAACCCCCAAAACACACGCAAGTGTCCTGTCTCTGGGATGGGTCTCCCCATCACCACTGGAACGTTTGTTGAAGGCTGTTTGTTACCTTCACCTGCTGTCTTTCCCAGGTCTTTGCTGGGCCCTGTTCCGCACAAAGCCTCCTCTGAAAATCCGCACGTGCACTCATGGCTTGGGGGTTCGTTCCCGCAGCCCCTCGGGTCAGCGTTGCCGGGCCGCCCTGCGAGTTGCTCATTTGTGCAGTTATTCCTCATTGTTATGTTAGGTGACTCCTTTCCCTGTTTGGGTGAAAATCTTTTGGGGTCCTGCACGGACCGTATGTAATAGTTGCTTATTTAATTAATAGCCCTGTGTGCACAAATTTTGAGCGTTACCCTTTAAGGATAAAACTGAGAGTGCTGTGTGTGTGTGTGTGTGTGTTTGTAAAATATGAAATGAAGAGTCAGCCTGGGGATTTCCAGTATCTACTTCATTTTCAGAAGAAAGGCACTGTGGTAGTGTCCATCAGTCTTGGGAGGAAATTTACAGGAGGCTCTATTTTTCTTGCATACTTTTGGAGTGGCAGAATGGGAGGATTGGTAAGAGCACAGGCTTGGGAGAAAGGCAGAACTGTACCAAATCCCTTTGCTGCCACCTAATGGCTGTACCCACCTAATAGCTATATGGCTCTGGCTGACCCCCTGGCCTCTAGGAGCGTCTGTTAACACGTTAGTAAGATCTACCTTTAGACTGTTAATTATTCACAGTCATGCCCTTAAAAAAGTTTGGGCCCAGGATGCATGGGTGGCTCAGCCGGTTAAGTGTCTGCCTTCGGCTCAGGTCGTGATCCCAGGACCCTAGGATGGAGTCCTGCATGGGCCACTTTGCTGCTCAGCAGGGATCCTCCTCCTGCTCCTGCTCCCCTGACTCGTGCATGCTCTCACTCACTCATTGGCTCTGACAAATGAATAAAAAAAATCTTAAAAAAAAAATTGGGGCCCTAAACATAGGAAACTCTCAGATAATGATAGCTATGTAATGGGTCTCTGGCATTTAAAAAAACAAAAAAACTTTAAAAAAAGATTAGAAAGTTTACAGGAATAGTTTACATCATTTCAGTCTGTACTTCATGCTCCACCACTTTGGTTGCCTGTAGGATAAATCCACTAACATCTGACATTCGAACCCAATGGCCAGGGATCCATCCCATTTTTCCTTTTCCCTATCAGAGTTTCGTCTTTGGCTCCAATGGGAGTACCCTCGGTCTGACTCTCATATACTACCTGATACCTGCTCTTCCCCTACCTAGAACTCGTGGCACTCCAGCTCCTGTCTGTTGTACAAGCTTTAAGTCATTGCCCCACAGAACTGACCTTTCATGACCACCCTGCCTTTGCATTCCCGGAGCATTCATTGTTCCCATCTTTCTTTTGGCACTTGTTGTATTCACTTTTATTATGTGGCTTTATGTACATAGATTTCCTTCCAGGCGGAATGGGACTACTCAACTCTTTTTAAGAAATTATGAAATATAGTATATAAACAAAAGGGTATATAAAATTTTCTTTGTTATTTGTTTTTTTTTTTTACTTAATCCAAGCTAAGAAATGGAACACAACCAGGGCGCCTTGCTGGCCCAGATGGTTAAACATTTGCCTTCAGCTCAGATCATGATCCTAGCGTCCTGGGATCAAGCCCCACATGAGGCTGCTGGCTCAGCAGGGAGTCTGCTTCTCCTTCTCCCTCTGCCTCTCCCCCTGCTTGTTCTCTCTCTCTCTCTCTCTCTACATATATGTATCTGTCTCAAATAAAAAACCATTAAAAATTCTTCAAAAAAGAAAACAGACACAACTAGTACCTTAGAAGCTGTCTTGTCTATCCCTTCCCCATCACAGCTTCCCCTTTCCCACAGAGATAACCAACATCATGACACATATATTGATTACAGTTCTCTTTTTTTTAAGATTTTATTTATTTGAGAGAGAGAGCATGAGCAGGGGGAGAAGCAGAGGGAAAGAGAGAGGGAGAAGCTGACCTTCCTCTGAGCAGGGTGCCTGATGGAGGGCTCAATCCCAGGTCCTGGGATCATGACCTGAGCTGAAGGCAGATGCCCAATTCCACTGAACCACCCACGCCCCCCCAGTTTTCTAGTCTTTAAATAGTACTTTTTTTGTTTTGTTTTGTTTTGTCTTGCCCTGTATAAGTGGATGAATTTGTTTGAATATTTAATAAATTCATCCATTTGCTACATAATGTGTGTAGCTCTAGTTGTTTTTCACGGCTATATTTTATTCCCTGATCTGAATATACCAGAAGTTGTCCTTTAAGAATGACAAAATAAAAAAAAAAAAATGACAAAATAGACAGATAATTTTAAAATCTCAGTGACATTCAACAGTAAGTATGTTTTTTTTTAAAGATTTTATTTATTTATTTGACAGAGAGAGATCACAAGTAGACAGAGAGGCAGGCAGAGAGAGAGAGAGAGAGAGGGAAGCAGGCTCCCTGCTGAGCAGAGAGCCCGATGCGGGACTCGATCCCAGGACCCTGAGATCATGACCTGAGCCGAAGGCAGCGGCTTAACCCACTGAGCCACCCAGGCGCCCAGTAAGTATGTTTCTTGCTGGTATGTTGGTGGCAAGGCTGGAGCAGCTCTGATGATCTCAGCAGGCTTGGGAGCTGGGCCATAGGTTTGATTCACATCCACTCCGTGGGTCTCATGCATTCTTCTGCTGACAGAGGTTTCTCAGTGAGAAGGCAGGTTTTTGTTTTGTTTTAGACACACTGTTGCTTCCTCCTCCATTTCACTGGCAAAGGCAGGTTCTGTGAGCATGCCCAATTAATTATCAGGGTGGCAGGGAAGTGTACTCCCCTGTGGAGATTGGAGATTGGGAAAAGGGGTGAACACTTGCTGAACAAGCTTGAAGATCCGGTCACTCAGGTGGTTTATAGTTCTGTTTCAAAGAGCGCTGCTGCTATGAACATTTCAGCTGTGTCTCTGGTTCCACATGGGAAAGACCTGTCGGGTCTGTTCCTAGGAGCTGAGCATCTGGGTCAGAGGTGCGAGCGTTTCCAGTGTCACTAGGTAATACCAAATGGTTTCCCAGGTGGTTGTGCCTTTCCTACCACAGTGGATTGGTATTTTGTTTGTTGCACTGATCCACTGCTACTTTTGGATTTTTGTATACATTTAACGTACAACTGAATAATTTCAAAAATAGGTCTAAAAATTTTTTCAGTGAGCTCAAGTTGTTTTCCAACCACTATTTCCAGTGGAAGGTGCATCATTAAGGCTACAAAACAAAGTGCTCAGAATCCACTAATGGTTTCACCTTGTGTTCTCTTGGCAGATTTGGTGCAAATGCCAAAGTTGTTCATTTCCTGGGACGAATCAAACCATGGAATTATACTTACGATCCTAGCACAAAGAGTGTCAAAAGTGAGTCCCATGATCCTACCATGACTCATCCAGAGTTTCTGAACCTGTGGTGGGACATCTTCACCACCAGCGTTTTACCTCTGCTTCAACAATTTGGCCTTGTCAAAGACACCCACTCATACCTAAATGTGGTAGGTTCTGTTTTTTTCTTTCAGGCAATTTAATGCTATAGTTTTTAAAACTTGGTATACTGGTAGAGGTAGTGTTTAGTGGTACTTTAAATGGAGGTGGTATTTGTAGCAAAAAGAAATGTCCATCTTACAGGGAAGAAATACTGTCAGCAAAGACTTTGTAGATTTTTTAGCAGATTTTATTAGATCTGAGTGCATAAGAAAGGACTTTAGAAGTTTATATGTATGTATGTGTGTGTGAGAGAAAGAGAGAGAGAGTGTGTGTGTGTGTGTGTGTGTATACACATATATATCTGTATCTAGTATGTACAGAATTCTTAGCCCATTATCCTAGGATTCTGAGATTATTCCTAAAGTATAAAGAATGTCTTATTTTAGGTTTTAGAAACTACAAACATTTAAATAGACATATTGTTTATTTTTGCTATCTGCTTAGAAGAATGTATTTTCAGTGAACATTACAATAACATGATTGAAAACAAACACTTGCAAAAGCAGATAGTTTTCTAGTAGTATTTTGGTTTGCCATCCTTCTGCTCCTAGGGTTACATAGAATCTTGAAAAAGAAGTCTCCTTGTAAGAGGAAGACGGCATTAACATTTTAACAGCAACTTGTTTAGCCTCTTTTCCAAGTTTAAATGTTTTCCTCTGAGGTTTGTTCTTTTGGAAGAATTGGAAGAAGATGAGAAGTTACACTTCTCTGCTACATATTAAGATACAAAGAACAGAACTGAATGGATGAATTACAGTTGAGTCTAAGGTTGTAAGAGATCCTTTCTTTGCCATGGTAGAGATTTGAGCCATTTCACTTGGTAGCACTTGTACCAATATATAAAATGGAGAAAGGGAAATATACACTAAGATTCTTATTTTGCTTTACATGGACCATGAAATAATACTTTGTATAGTATTCAGAACGTTGCCTGGCATAGTAAGTGTGTAAAGAAAGCTATTACTGTGTAACCCTTAGGACTGCTGTCAAGTAAGTGTTGCTGTTATTATGTCCTTTTGTATATTAAGATTAAGTGAGACTTGAAGAAGTAACTTCTCTTAGTTACATAACATACTCATCAAAAGCAGAACTGGGACTCAAATCTAGGTCTGCGAGACTCTTACCTTCCGAACAATATTATGAAAAAAGAACTCTGGAAGAGCCTCCCAATATCATTGCTGTTGCAAGTGGAAGCAAAGGCAGGGCTAATCCAGGGTAAGGACTTAGGTTGCTTCAGCTGTGAAACCTTCCCATGGAATCTGCCCAAATACCTTGGAGTTTCAATATATTTAAACATCTTTATATATACATATACTGACCTATATATAGCAACGAAAACCAATAATCAAAAATTTTGTTCTTCCATTTTCTCTGTTAAAAGCAATACCTGTATGCATTCATTCGCCTTCCTTTTTCTCTATTTCTAGTACCTTCTCACCTCAGAGCTTTTTGAAGGATAGCTTTGATATTCTTCTACAGTCAATTGAAGTTAGTTGCCTTTCTATAAGTAATGAGATTCTGACCGAACGTAGAGTAGGTTTGCTCCATTTCCTGCACATTTCACTTGTTCCTTCCACAGCCCAAGGACTGAGAATGATGAACCAAGGGAAGGGGATGGGAATTTAAACAGCTATTCAAGACTAAGCCAATTAACACGAGCTACGAGAGTAAATGCTACTTGATAACAAGCTTGAACAGGCAGATAAGTTTGGTGCATAGTCTCAAACCATTTAGCTCCCACTTTTATAACATGACAACTTGTGTATGTGGTGTGGCTCTCTGGTTAGGTGCTCTCTGAAGGTTAGCCTCTGAGGTATCATTTTGTTTAAGTTCTCAACCTTTCAGAGCCCACACAGATCGAGAATTGATCGTGAGACTGTGTTCCCTTGTCTGTCCATCTTACACTTTCTAATGAACTGTTTGCAGCTTTCAGACTTGGTCTATACACTGGCTTTCTCTTGTGGCTTCTGTAGAAAGGTACGCAGAACTTAAACATTGACCCTAATTTACTTTGTTCTCCCAATGTTTTCACTGAGTCAAGAAGTCTTCATTTCGTTAGGAATAAATCATATGACCCTTGTATTTTTGTGTCTTTTGTTCGTTTCATGTAATACTTTTCAGTTTATGCTACTTTGCATGATAATTCATCCTGGCTTTTCTCACCTTCAACTTCTTGCGTTCTTTAAAACAGTCTGATTTGCAGCTCTCAAGGAGTCTGTGATTATGCTCTCCTTTTTAGGAAGGCGTCTCAGGAGCTGTATCACATCTGTCCCTTGGGGAGATCCCGGCTGCAGCCCAGCCTTTTGTGTCCTCAGAAGAACGGAAGGAGCGGTGGGAGCAGGGCCAGGCTGATTACATGGGAGCAGATTCCTTTGACAACATCAAGAGGAAACTGGACACTTACCTCCAGTAGAAACACTGCCTTTTTCCCATGGACACATCCACTTCAAAGGCACTTGTTTCTGACACTTAGTATCTCGAGCTGGGTTAGGAAAGGTCTCTTACGGTTGCTAGAAGCTTTGCTAGAATTCATCAGATGAGGGGATTTTGCAAGACAACAGGTGAGAACTGGGCAAAAGTTGTGAAGTAGCAGTTCTGTTATGTGGACAGCGTTCTGCTTGTTAACCCTAGGCTTATTCATTACTCAGCTCTTGTCGGAAATTCTTAATTTTGCCGACAGCCAGCATACATGGTAAGGGAGAGTCAAGCTAATTAAAATGGCAGTTATCGACTCTAAAAATGTGCCAGTATGGCTCTAGATCAGTCTCTCTTCAGAATGGGACAGGGTATCTCTCTCTCGCTTGCACGTTGTAGCTTTCACTAGACCTGCATTTTATTTAGAAGGGCCCAGAGACCGCCAGAGTGATTGTGATTTTGCTTTCAGGTGAAGATATCCTGTAACACTGCTGAGTGATTCATAAACCTATCGGCAAGCGGCGTTAACCCATTTTATTTCCTAACTGTAGTGTCTGAAATTGTTCACCAGTTTTCTGTATACTGTAAGGCAGCATGCTAAAATGCTTTTTTCAGTTCTGTGTATCTGTAAAGAGCAGTGTGTTCTCTGATGGTTACCTGCGGTGGCACCTTGTATGAAAATAAAGGCTTCTTGCCATATTTTGGTTGTCTAATTAAGGGATTCCCACTCCCCTTGGGAAAAAAATATATTAGGTAGTTTTTCATAATCTGTAGAATTTGTCAATGTTTTAAAAAACCAGCATAAAACTTGACACTTGGAATTGGTTTCTAGATATCTAGAAATAGTTCAGTCTAGTGTTCTCCAGTGACGATGATTTATCTGTTCTGTCACTCACACTGTCTCTCCATATCAAGTGAGTGTTCAGATTTTAGAAAATACTGCAATGCTAAAATCATCACAGGTTCATTGTCAATCTCTGGACATACTTGATAATCTTTTAGGACTTCTAGAATCAGTACTAGAACTAGTGTTTCTATCCATGAATTAAAATGATATACGTGTAAAGGATATTTATTAAATGTATAGAGGATTCTAGGTTGCAAGGATGGCAAGCCAGGGAAGGGCAGGATCCAAAATGACCTTTTTAAAGCGATGTGAGTAATTAACTCTGTTGGAGGAAAACCAACCAACCAACCAACCAACCATCCAGCCAACCAGGAGAGTAGACCAGGACCAGAAACTCGAGAGGTTTAATTGGGCAGAAGCTGCAGTGGCTTTTGTGACCTAACTAACCTGCAAGGTCACCCTTTTATTTCCACAACATCCTACTGGTTCTGTGAGTCAGCCCTATTCAATTTGGGTGCAAATGGAAACACAGGGATACAGAATCCTGGAGGCAAGAATGGTTAAGGGCTACCTTGGAGGCTGACTACAGAAGAGCTCAAGAAGTACCTGAGGATTTACCTAAAATTGTAAATATCAAATAAATGATTTCTGAAGATAAACTACGATTGGGTGCCTCTTCTCAAATTATTCCTAAATCCAAGGATCTCCATGTTGGGGGCATTTATCAGGATGTAACCCCATCATAAGTCGAGAGATGTGTATATAAAATAGGAAACTGGTTTCCTGGCATCCTCCAAAGGTAACCAAAGTGATTTTGGGGAGATTGTGTTCTAAGCATCATTATGAATTACTGAATTTTGATGTAGTTGGTGTCTATTCATTGCAATTATTCTTAAGGATGATCTTATTGTTCTACCTTTTATGATTTACATTTTAAGAACACTGCTTTTGCAGCTGGTGGAAAATAGCTTGAATTGACGACAAGAGAGTTGATGGGAAGGACAGTTAGTTTACACTCATGGTCCCGGAGAGAGACTGTGGTAATCTAGCATATAGCATACCTTTCACCAGGATGAAGGCAGTGAAGTTGCTGATGGATTGAAGAGTGAGGAAAAGGAGTAACTGAAGATGAGGGGCTTGAGCAACTGTGTGAGGCTCCAGCCTCGCTGCTCCCTAAAGCATTGGAGACTTAACTGTAAGTAGTTTTTTATGCCTCATCACTTAAAAATTGATTCAGTAGGTCTCGGTTGAGGCCAGTTACTCGGCGCATTGTCTCTGCTCCAAGTAACTGCCAGGCAATCCAAAGACTCCGACCCAAATAACATTTGAAAACCACTTGATACATTAAGGTGGTATTTATACTAACTACAACAGGGAATGAGGTTTTTAGCAGAAGATGCATGAAGAGGTCAGGTGGTGGTTGCATAGCAGGAGGCTCAACTTCTAATAATGAAAGTGAAGCCTTTCCAAAAGATAATCTCAGTTCTTTGAGTGATATAGAAAACATTACCATAAATAACATGTGTAAATCTATTTGTATAGTGTTTATCTTTTTAATGTCACTGAGACTTGGAGCATTAAGCTGACGTCAGATTTGGCATGTCCTTAAAATGGTCTGCTATGGTTTACTTTTTTCTTTGCTTATTATTACAAACACACAAATGGATTATAGTCTTTTTATACTTGGGTTATTTGATTAACTTATTTCTCTGGTTTTCAGATGGTGAAATTCAATCTCCTTTAAATAATATGTAAGAAAGCAAAAGAGGAAAGTTTACTGGGCATTTACATCTCAATTCTGTCAATCCTATGATGTATATATGGTATACACATTTTTGCAGATAAGCAGAGAATAAGGTAAATAATCAATAGATTTTGATTCAAATTATTATACTCCAAACCCCAAAGCTATGCTCTGCATTAAAAAAAAGTATTGTAAAAAAAAAAAAAAAAGTTTTGTCACATAGTGAGATCAGAGAAACCGCCCTAAGTAATGAGAATTACAAATGCCAGAAATCTGGGGAGTAATACAGTGCGTAATAATAGACGAGTTTTCATTTTGCTATGAAGATAAGGACGGTGGCTTGAAGGAGAACTTGGGAAATACCGTTTACAAAGGCTTTCATTAAATAGATTGCCTGAAATTATAATATAAAAATAAACTGATAAAATTCCAGGATAGAATTTGTTGTGAGATTTGACTGGGACTCTGATTCAGCTTCTCTACACACATTATGTTACAAGAAGCCTCTGTTACCCTGTTTTCAGAGGTTTTATTGGCCTAGAAGAGGCACAAATTCTATTATAGGACTATGCTGTGATTTTGTGATGTATTCAAGGTGAACATACACCTATATGGGCAAAGGCTCCTTACACCTTATACAAAGCAGTTCAGTTCTTGTGACCTAGTTATTCTGTATTTGTTTCTTGAATGGTTCTTTCAGCTACCATTTCTCACTACTGTTTGCCTAGAATAAAAATAGGAAGAGTCAAATGTTTAGGAAAGAGCCTTTGAATGCTAGTCCTTTTCCACTGAGTCAAGTACAGTTGACCTTGAACAACATAAGTTGAACTGTGAGGGTACACTTAACACATGATTTTTTTAATACAGTATAGTACTGTATTTGATTTTAATTTTCCAGCTTCATTATAAAAATACAGTACACAAGATTTATATCTATGTACATGTTGAGTGTTATCAGTAAGGCTTCTGGTTAGCAGTAGGCTAAGTTTTGGGGGAGTCAGAAATTTTATGTGGATTTTCAATACAAAGCAAAAGCACAGAGGGGGTCAGCTCGCCTAACCCTCATGTTGTTCAGTAGTCAACTATATAGAGATTTACTGAAGGCTGCAATTTTAGATGATCAAAAAGTTTTTTGGCTCCTGGGTCCCTGGTTGAGATTAACAGAAATCTTTTCAGACAACTATACTGCCATGCAGTTTATGTAATCTGAGTAATTAAGTGTATTTTGGAACTCTGTCTGTATCACAAGATTCAAAGCCTTTTTTTTTTTTTTTTTAACAATTGAGAAAAGGTTATCCAAAGCATCAGATTTGGTATATGTGGGGGCATCAAACATATCACTTGGTGTTTTTTGTCTTAATACTTTGTACCCCCCTCTTTTTTTTTTTTTTTAAACATTGTATAAGCAATAAAATCTCTAAAGTGGAAAAGCTTACATAATTTAAGTAAATACCTTTTGAAGGCTATTAATGTTGATTCCAAAAGGATGATAGATATTCCATAGAAAATAGCATATAATGTGCATAAAAGTATCCAGTTAAGAGCCTGAGAAGTCACTGAACTAGGCTAACAGATTTCTTTCCTTGATCTTTTAAAGGATATGCCTTAATTAAGGTGAAGTACTAACTTTTCCAACTACAGGGAGCCAGAATACCAAGAGTCACCTAGTAAGATGTATAAAATGGCAACAATAACTCAGGTTATAAGAACATTTGGGGCGCCTGGGTGGCTCAGTGGGTTAAGCCGCTGCCTTCGGTTCAGGTCATGATCTCAGGGTCCTGGGATCGAGTCCCGCATCGGGTTCTCTGCTTGGCAGAGATCCTGCTTCCCTCTCTCTCTCTCTCTGCCTGCCTCTCCATCTACTTGTGATCTCTGTCAAATAAATAAAATCTTTAAAAAAAAAAAATTTAGAGGATCAATATATCATTTCTTTTTAATCTTCTTGTGAACAGTGGTGGATAGAATAGCCTTTCGATGTAAGACAGATTTGCCCACACAAAGGTCAGATCCATGCCTTTGGGGATTAACTCCATGCTTAATCAAAGTCTGTAATTCATGCCTAATGTGAATGTTTATCTTAAATCTCCTTACTTAAACCTGCAAGAAGCCTTCACTGGAACATTTCTCATGAAATAGTTAATTTACCTTTTCTTTACAAACATTGATACCAGGGCAAGTTTTCTTTAAAAACCTACAGTGGGGGAGGGGGGGGCGCCTGGGTGGCTCAGTGGGCTAAAGCCTCTGCTTTTGGCTCAGGTCATGATCCCAGGGTCCTCGGATCCAGCCCTGCATCGGGCTCTCTGCTCAGCAGGGGGCTTGCTTCTCTTCCTCTCTGCCTACTTGTGATCTGTCAAATAAATAAAATCTTAAAAATAAAATAAAATCTACAGTGGGGGCGCCTGGGTGGCTCAGTGGGTTGAGACCTCTGCCTTTAGCTCAGGTCATGATCTCAGGATCCTGGGATCGAGCACCAAGTGGGGCTCTCTGCTCGGCGGGGAACCTGCTTCCCCCTCTCTCTCTGCCTGCCTCTCTACTTGTGATCTCTGTCAAATAAATAAATAAAATCCTTAAAATTTTTTTTTAAAAAGCCTACAGTGTACTAGTAGGAGAATAGCCCTTCCCTCCCCTAAACAAAAAAAGGTAAGTTAAGCATTCAGGAAGCTATATCCTGGTTAATTTTATCTTTCATTTTTAATTAACTAGAATGCTGAAAACACCACAAACTTACTGAAAATCTTCCTGAAAGTATTCATATCTCTTTTTTAGTAAGTGCAGCACATACTTAAGAATATATACTCTTTGAGGACTCTTAATATCCCTTCTGATCACACTAAATATCCTCTTGTAATAGTCTAGACTATTTCATGTGAACACATGTCCTACAATTTTTGTCCACCAACCTAAAAAATCATTTTGACATTTGATAGCCTTCTAAATGAAGTCCTGTAGCCTTAGTTATTGTAAAGTTTTTGGACACTTGGCTGAGGTTAATGGAGTGGCCTGTGCCCTATACATTAAATTACAAACATTATTAAAATTGTGTTCTTTTCATATAGAAAACAATTTTCATAAAAAGAAGAAATGGATTTAAATTTGTCAGAAAACTCTTGACCAGGAAGGCTGAATAGGGGATTGGAAAAAGATTTAAACATCCTACATTTTAATCAAAAATCCTGATAATAAATCATTTGTCCTTTCCAATGAAGTAAATTATTGTGGGTTCATATAGAAGACTATTGTCTCTTATTACATACAAGAAATATGAATATATTAACAGGGAAAGAAGACATCTGCTTACAAGTCTTCTAATCAACAGTTTTCCCTTTGAAGTAGGTAGTACTGCAGGGAAGCATCCCAGTCATTATTCACAGCAACCAGTTTCTGGCTCTTCTTATTCATAAGTACTACACAAATGAGGTAGCAAATTCCAGAATGTAGAACCTGGTTACTACATACTTCCTAATGAGGGAAAATTGTATTATATCTTTTGCAAGTATTTTACAGCTAATACAGCTAAAAACTTAAGGTTAAACAACTGAGTTGTTATTAAGCCAAACCTGATACTTGTCCCCATGTGTTTAATGAATCTTCCAAATTCTAATGAATAGAATTTTGGCAAGTACTATAAAGAAAAAAAAACACCAATGCCTTGGACTCCCCCCCCCCCCCCAACAGAAAACACACACTGCTGTGAAGATGATAATTACATTGGTACTCACTAATAATAAATTTTCCTGATTTACTCCTTCAATCCTAGATTAGAGCAAAATCTACAATACAGAGTGCTATCTAGTAATACCACTACATAAAAGTATTCTTTTTTTTCCTGGTAGATGAGGAAAATAACTGGAACCAATGTTTTAGAAGATCAAGGCACTTAGCTTTAAAATATACACACTCTGTTTTCTAAGCAAATTCAAATTGAGCAAAATAAAGGGCTAAGAATAAACTTGTTACAGTACTTTTTATGTACTGTCAGTAAAAAACAATTGTGTAAAGTAGGTATCTTCACAGAAGTGTGAGATTTATAAAAATTTTCTTCAAGGAAAAAGGCACAAAAATTATGGCATAGAAGCTGATTTTTAAAACTTTATTGATTTTAAAACAAAATCCAGTTTGAACCACAAAATTCAGCTTGAACCACAAGTGGGAATACAATGTCTTCAAGATAACTTTTAAAGCTATTACTCTATATAATGATAAAACAGAATTAACAGTAGAGCATAATACGAACTTTTCATTTTGGTGGTTTAATATATATTCTTAGGATGAATTTTAACACCATTTAAGAGGACTGTACAAAAACATATTTTTTTAAATGACTTGCCAAATTTATCATTATGAATGCTTAAAAACACAAGTCTATAAATGGGTAAAGAAGCACACAAACTCTTTTACAGTGAGTTTGCAAGGCTTTGCTTTTGTAAGCAAGAGAAGTGTGTATATTTTTGCTGAAAATTCTTTTTGTACTTAATCTCATGGGAGTATTGGTATATAGAAATCCACATACTGTATTTCATGAGATTTTCATCAACCTGATTTTTTTGCGTGTAATGCTAGTTCTACAAGGTAAAGAAATACCCTATTGCTCCTAATGCTAATGGACCAACCCAAATTTCTGTTCCACTCTTACCCATACAGAAAGGTCTGTTGATCTTTTAACCAGCCCTCTGCCTTACCTGCTGCCAAAGAGAAAAAGGGCTGGAAAGATTCTTGCTGTCTAATCCACTGTTTCCTTGGAGCACAAGACCAAGCACAGGGAGGGGAGAATTTAGCTGTTGACAGATTTAGCACATATCTACATGTATGCTCTAGAACACAACACTGCCTCCAAGCTCACCTTTAAGTCCTTTCTTAACACTATAAGTAAAATGAGAAGTGTTCTTAAGTCTGCATGGTCAAACAGGAAGCTTCTCCTGTACACTAATCTATCTTTGGATTAAAAAGTTCCCCTTAAGGAAAAACATCACTAACGTGATTGCCAATGTAGAGCTTGTTTAAATGTGCCTCAAAGGGTCATTTAGAATGCCATGACAACTACTGTGTCTGATTATTAACAAGAAAAAGAGGACTAATTTTATAGATAAATGTGGGGTGAAATTACTGAAGTTCCAAAATCAATGTCTGATTCTAAACACAGTAACAAAGAAATTTTTCCATTCAGGATTAAGATGTCTTTAAGAGTTGAAACGATTTTGGAGGTCATCCAGCCCAACTTCCATCCAGATATCACGCCTCTCACATATAGTAGTCTTCTGAATTATAAAAATTTATAAAGTTATTTTTTTAAAAAAGCTACATAAATAAAAATTATCTCTATATATAGAAATATCTATTCAGCACTTCCATAATTTAAATATTCAAATTAAACTGGGTAGAATTGGTTCCTTCTCACCCCTACAGACTGTATTTACACACTAACACATTGAATTACATTTAAACAATAATAGTACTACTTCACTAAAAATGGAGAAAAATAGTATTCTAACACAGTCCCTAATATTTTCATAAACATAAAAACTGAAAATTACATATGTGAATTAGATCTCAAACTGTTAAAAAAAAAATGTAAGTTAACTTGCTAACCTGGACTTCAGTCTCTCATTTAAGGTTTGATTCTGGAATGCAAATATGGTTTTTTAAAGTAATAAAATCTCTTGTATATAGTCTACGTATTAACCATTTACAAGGACTGTGAACCCATCACATCACAAATGGAAGGCTCTAGTGATTAACCAGATGTGTCCAACACAGAAAATAACTATTTGGTCAAAATTATAAAAGGTTTGACCTTATTTGAAATATGAAAAAGCTGAGTACTTGAAAGATATGAAAATACTCAGCAAAGACACTATGAAAAGCTGAATAACAAAGTAACTTTCTCAAAAAATTATTTTAGGCCACAGTATGTAACAGAACTTATTGCTATTTGAAATATTAAAAATAGGTTCATATATAAAAAAGATTATCAGTAATACTTTACTAATATAAAATGATACACTTCTTTTAGAAGACATACTCTAGATCTCATTTCTAAAACACTATTTTCTGATTTCCAAAATTTCAGTATATAGCTAATCAAACTGACCTTACCAAAATCCCACAAATTATAAATCAATTAAAGTTCTGATTTCATTAATTTTAGCTTGTTTCATTTCATTAGCATTTGTTTTCTTAGTTCCAAAGGCTCCCGCAGCAAGTTCTCTCTTTGTGTTTTGTATTTTCAGCATATTTTCTTCAACAGAATCCTTCACAATGAACTTAAAAAAAAAAAAAAAATACTTTTTAGGTCACAGTATTTAAAATCTTCAATGGAAAAAAATGAAAACTTAAGACATGTTGAAATGTTAGTCCACTATAAAAAAATTTGCTTTCTTACAGTATATTATAGATTATTAACCAATTTTGAAAGCTATTAATCTTTATAATACACATAATCTAATATCTGATCTAATAATTTTTTCTCAATATGCAGTAAGCATATTTAGAATACAGTAGAATAACCACAGCTGAGGACTGCTTTCCCTCATCACTCATATGGTTTTCTTGTATAAAGAATATGGCTGTAAGGCCTTAAGTTACATCTTAAGAACAGCACCAAACCAGCAAACTTTATAGGCAACTCTGTAACTGGAATACCTGCAAGATAAATTTAGCATTATATTTAAATAGCCAAATGAGATTCTCCCAGAAATGCAAGAATGTGCCTTTATCTGGTTTAATTTAAAACATGGAGTAAAGAAAAAAAGACATCTTCTCAACTGATGCTTAAGAAGCATTTCTGATAAAAACCTTGATTAAAAAAAAATCTTCATTAACCTATAAATAAATGTCCCTTAATCTTAAAAGTGTATCCACTGGAAACTTACCAAGAACAATGGAGTCACAATATAAAACAATAAAAGGAACAGCTCAAGAATTACTACTATCACTACTATTAGTCAACACTGCATAGAGGTCTAGTTAGTGTAATAACTATACAACATTACTGAAATACATAAAAGACCAAAAAAAAAAAAAAATGGAGACTAAATTTTTATATGGGAACACTCCTTACTCATAAGGAGTGTTTATATATATTTATAAAAATCATTCTCAAATTAATCAAAAGTTCAGTAAATCCCAAATAAGATTTCTTAAATGAGATCTGGGAACCTAAATCCAAAGTTCAATTTAAGAGTAAGTAATTGTATTAACGAATTTCCAAAAAGAAGGGTAATGAGAGCATTTTGCTCTGCTAGATACAAAAGCATACTTTAGAAAACCATAGTAATTTTAATAGTAATGTCCCAGGAATAGGAAAAGAAATCAAAGAAATAGAAACGCAAAGTCTGGAAAGAGATTCACATTAATATATACAAATTAGTTTATGATAAAACTGACCTTTCAAATCAGTAGAAAAAAAAGATATACTTAAAAATTTTGAAGCTTTTTCATGAAAAAACACATCCAGTTCAAAGAAAAGAGTTTGAAATAAACCACTTCTAATGTAACAAATTTAAAATCAGTGTATAAAGGAGTCTTTTACATTATAAAACTATATTTGTACTTTATGAAAACTGGGCAAAAAAACAATTCACTGAAAAAAATATTAACTGACAAGAGATTAGTGAAAAATAAATATGCTCAAGGTCTTAGGTGTACAGAAATTAAAGGAGCACTTTTTTGACCATCACATAAGCAAAAATTTACATCATTCTCATACATCTTTAAGTCTGTTTAGAAAGCAAAGTTTAAAGAATCCTAAATCCAGAATTTAGGTTTTTTTTTTTTTAAAGATTTTATTTATTTATTTGACAGACAGACATCACAAGTAGGCAGAGAGGCAGGCAGAGAGAGAGAGAGGAGGAAGCAAGCTCCCCGCAGAGCAGAGAGCCCGATGTGGGGCTCGATCCCAGGACCCTGGGATCATGACCTGAGCCGAAGGCAGAGGCTTTAACCCACTGAGCCAACCAGGCGCCCCTAGTTTTCTTTTTTTAAAAAAGATTTTTATTTGAGAGAAAGCCCATAAGGGGCAAGGGGCAGTTGGGCAGAGGAAGAAGCAGACTCCCCACTGAGCAGAGACCCAACACACGGCTGGATGCCAGGACCCTGAGATCATGAGCTGAGCCAAAGGCAGCTGTTTAAGTGATTGAGCTACCCAGAATTCTAGTTTTCTTAATCCTGAAGAAGTACCTGCATATAATATAATTCTCATTATGGAACTGTTTTTATTAGCAAAATATTAGACTGGATAAATTATGATGTATCTATATATGATATTAGAAAGAATGGGTTTGTAGAGTCATTAAATTCACAGAAAGTATAAGGGTGGTTGCTGAGGGCTGAGTTTCAATTTGAGATGAAAAAGTTCTAGGGACAGATGATGTTGAAAAATCATCAATGGTGTGAAATTATGTAATGCCTCTTAAGTGTACACTTTAGATAAAATGGTAAATATTCTGTATGTTTTACTATGTTTATGTTCTTTTATGCTAGTGTACTTACATGGGTGGTTCCCAATATATACTGTTAAGGGAGTAAAGTATGCTGCAGAATAATAAAGGAAGATCTTATTTACCTTAAAAGACATTTTTAAAGGAGAGACATACACACAAATGAATCTATGTAAACATTGACAAAGAGACTTTGAATAACATGTAAAATTACTGATAGTTTCCTCTAGAGGAGATTAAAGCTGACCTTCATACTTTTTCTGCCTAATTCTACTGCAGTCTTTCATAATAATACATTCATGCATTATTTGTATGATCTTAAAAACCTCATCAACCTAATTTTAAAACAGATGGCTTAAAAACTCACTTTTGTGATGATAACTTCTTGCTTCTGTCCAAGTCTATGGCATCTGTCAAAGCACTGATCTTCAGCAGCTGGATTCCAAGCCTAACAAGAATATGAATTGCTTTATTACCAACCTGATCTGTGAGTGTTCTGCCCAATTCCTTTCATTTCAATATTACTCATTCACCTTTTACTGACTCAGATTTTTCTGACAGAATTCAGAAACTGACCTAAATGCTCCGGGGAAAAAAAATATACCCCATCCCCAACTATGACAGGCAGGTATTCCCCATCATTTCACTGCATGGCTTCTAGTATCTAATATAGTGCCCGATACATAGAAAGCACACAGCAATCACCCAATGCTTAAGTAATCAAATAGTACCTTTTCCACTTTAAAACTGATCTATGTCTGCTTAACAAAGGAAAAAAAAAAAGGTTACACATCCTTAAATGACCTAATTTATGTCAGAAAAGATGTAATTTATTCCATTTATGAAAAAGTGTTCTCCCCTTTTGCTGATCTTTTGATTCTTTTTCTTTCTCTTTCTTCCATTTGTTAAATAAAAGCACAAAAAAAGCTTTCAGGAGTAATCAAAAGTACTAAAAATTAAAGGCTTTGTTGATGTAATTTTCTGTATCTATATTTGAATCTGACTTTAAAATTGAACTAAAATAACATTAACTCATTAAATACAAGTATTATCATGGGGACTGTCTTAAAGTGAAGAATGAAACAAGCAAAGAAAAAAATAAGCAAAACTATACAGAGTTCCTCTGTCTAGAAAGACAGGAGTCAAGTGGTTTGGAAATAACTATAATGAACTATCAAGGTTAGCGATCATTAAATTTTAAACTATGGGATGATTTTTAAAGGATGTTTAGGACAAAGGAAACTTTATACAGCAAAGTACCACCTGAAAATGTAACAAAATCGCAAATGCCTATGTTGATGACAAGTTTATAGTGTGATTCATACTTAGGCTGTTACTTTCTTCTGTTTAAAGTTCCATTGATGGGTACCTGGGTGGCTCAGTTGGCTAGGCATCTGACTGTTGATTTTGACTTGGGTCATACACTGGGGGTCGTGATATTGGGCCCCACATCTGGCTCTGTGCTGAGCATAGAGTCTCCCTCCCATCCCTAGCTCTTAAAAAATAAAGTTCCCCATGAGCTCTAGAGAAAAGGAGATTTTACTATTATTGTAATTTAAGTATTGGGTGATTTTTCATATAGAAGTCGGATTTTAAGAATATACTTAGCTTACGATTTTCTAAAAGTAACACATTTTATGTATATTCTGTATTTCACGATTGAATACATATTGAAATTGTTATTACCAACAGCCCAGGTACATGTTCCTTTCTGTTGTCTTCTATTTTATCAAGGAACGTTCTAGTGAGCTGGCAATATATATCTAGTATGACTACCAAGAGTCAAAAATTTTTTTTAAGTAGGCTCATGCCCAGCATGGACCCCAATACAGGGCTTGAACTGAAAACCCTGAGATCAAGACCTGACCTAAGATCAAGAGTAAGATGCTTAACCAACTGAGCTACCTAGGTACCCCTACCAGGGATCAAATTTATCTCATGGTAATATAAAACTGATAGCTTCCATTTTCAGCAGTACTGATGAAGGGAGGTAATTAACTTTATTCAAAAGCCTAAAACTGAATATTTAAAATACATCTTAACTCTAATGCAACATCCCATGAAAAGGTAAAATATTTTCATGAGTAAAGTTTTTTTGATTTAATCATATTTTCCTGGGACCAGGCTTTTATTTTAGAAGTAGAAACATTTGAAGTGTTCGATGAAAATTTACTGTGAACTGCTAAAACATTCTAGCAGTTTTTTTAAACTACTAAAGAGTACAGTCTGTGATCGGCTTTATAATACTATATTTGGTATTGACAACCTTTTCTGTATCAGATACTAAGATTATAACAAAAGAAGCAAGTAATTTGGGAATTTGTCCAAAAATCATCTAAGATTATCATCAGGTTAGTTAATATAACTTAATACGCAATTACAATGACTTTTTTATAATAACCATAAAATATTAAAACTCTAGCAAAGATTTAAAACTTCATCCACAGAACTAAAGCAAGAAAATACAATAGATCACTGCCATCCATAACATCAGTATGAAATCTGTGAATGTTAAAATATGGTTCTGTTCAGTATTTCACTGGGGAGGTTACCCCCAGCTGAGGAAAAAGCCTTGGTAATGGGTGTATGCATGAACTAGCTAGCCTAATCAGAATAACTCAAATTTGTATCTCAGTGAACTTTGTTAACGAAATTTTCTGAATTTCAGGTAACAAGCTAAAACTACAAATCTTAAATCTGTGAATCACAGAAATAGCAAATAGGGTTGCCTCTGGCCCTGACACAGTAACCCAGTGCAAATTAGAAACTGAATTACTCCAGAGTGCCTACAGCTCTATGTGCTGTTAGAAGAAGGTGCTGCTCCTCTATATATGCTTCTCTTAGGTCAGTTTGGTGAATAAAGTTCAGGATGAATTTTAGCTCCCACTCTACAGCTAGATCTGTATTGTACAACTACAAGTGACCTGTATTAGATGCTAAAATTTATCTAAAATGTTCATTAATGGCATTAGTTTCTAAAACTGTGATGCTGGACCACCTCCACCTGAATCACCTACGATCTCTATAAAAATGCAGCTTCCTGGGTCTCATGCAAGAACTCCTTAATCTCTGAGCACAGAGGTGAGAAATTGTATTTTACCTAATATTTTGCACATTAAAACAGACCATTAAAATCACGATGGTAGCTACTTTGTCCACCTTGTTTATAGCCAGATTCCTGGTGCCTGTAAGACTCCCTGACACAATGCAGGATTCACATTATTTGTTGGCCAAATGAATGAAACCACTACACTTTCTATCAGTTAATAGAAACTAATTTAATATATGGAAGCAGAAAACCACAGAAATTAAGAACATGGAATCCTGGTTTGCATATTACTGCATAAGGTTGGGCAAGTTATTTTACTTCTCCGTGCTTCAGAGAAATAAAAATAAGGACAATAATAAAATAAGGACAATAATAAAACCTCATAAGGATCCATCCTAGGGATATCCTAGAGATATTGTGCGAATTTCAGTTGGTGTATGTAAAGCACTTAAAACCCTCATTACACATTTACTAAGTTACTATTTTTACCAAGAATTTTCACAATCAGTTACAACTATGATGGTATTTACCAAATAGTTTATTTTTTTTTTTAAAGTTTAATAACATACCAAAAAGTCTACAGAACTACTTACTGGATCCATTAAAAACACTCGAGAAGCGGCAGAAAGATTCAGGCCAACTCCACCTGCTTTTAAGGATAGAAGCATTATGGTTGGAGATCCTGCTTCAGTGTTTTGAAAACACTGAATTGATTCAACTCTTTTCTTCTGTGCCATGGAACCATCCAAACGAGTAAACACAAATCCAGAGGCTCTGTGGAGGGACAAAAAAGACAAGTAACACTTTCCATTTGATTTAAAAAAATGTAAGTAATTACAAATCTGTTCATTCAACCAATTTTTCTACTCATTTATTTTGACAAATATATACTAACCCATCTACTAACATGTCATACTCTGCAGTTTTTTTCTGATAAAGTCAGGACTAAATCTTTAAAATCCTATGCTCCCAGGCAATATTCTTATTGTGATTCTGTCATTTTAGATAGATGAAATGAATATAACTGGTAAAACATTTTTTGCTAACCAAATCAAAATACACAAGATCCTTTCACTCAAAGTGAGAATCAATATTGAATTTACCTGAGTGGTGTTTCAATTAAAGACAGGAATGTTGTAAACTGAGAAACAACTAAACTTTTTATGTTGGGATTCTTCTTTCTTAAGTCAATTAGTGCATGCATTAGAGCATTAATCTGAAAAAAAAAATGAGGACACCCATTAGATTCTATTTTGAATAGGCAAAATACATACAACTTTTTTTAAATTAGGAAAAGAACGTTCCTGCCCCATTATTTCCCTAAAATGCCAAAGTAAAAGAAAACTAATGTTTTTAAAAATTAAGATTGAAAGAATGCACTCAAACTGAAGCTCCTTTCCTCTCAAACTCACCACTAGAAATAAAAATGTTAACACCAACAGAGTATAATATTCTAACGATAGGGTTAAAAACAGAATTATTTTAAGACATGGTATCCTTTTAAAAAGAAAAAAAAAGGGGCGCCTGGGTGGCTCAGTGGGTTAAGCCGCTGCCTTCGGCTCAGGTCATGATCTCAGGGTCCTGGGATCGAGTCCCACATCGATCGGGCTCTCTGCTCAGCAAGAAGCCTGCTTCCCTCTCTCTCTCTCTCTGCCTTCCTCTCCGTCTACTTGTGATCTCTTTCTGTCAAATAAATAAATAAAATCAAAAAAAAAAAAAAAAAGAAAAGAAAAAAAAAGATTCTATTTATTAGCGGGTGAGAGAACACAAACAGTGGGGACAGGCAGAAGGAGGGAGAGAAGCAGCCTCCCCACTGAGCAGGGAGCCTGACATGGGGCTCAATGCCAGGACCTGAGCTGAAGGCAGAGGCCCAACTGACTGAGCTACCCAGGTGCCCAAGACATGGTATCCTTTTATAAATGTAAAACAAATACTCAAATATTTGCCCATGTGTATTTTACCTTTGAACTAGATGTCCATTCCATATTAGACTTTTTCTCAGTGTCACATGCCAATTCTTCTGGAGGGCATTCTAATAAATTGTCTCCATGTATATCATTTCTGCACAAAGGACATTTAGCATGTGGCTGTATAAGAGTAAGATAGGAGTAAAGTTTTTAAGAGGAAAAAATATAAATTTCCCTAAAATTTTTAAAAAGATGATAAACTATATCCTTAATAGCTAATGCTTTCTTAGACTTTTTATTAGATTCATCCATTTGAGATAAATTTGTACATGCTGAACTCCAGGCATGTAACATTCCTATGTGTTAAGTGGGACTGGGTAAAAAAGGGAGCTAAAGTATGGTATGTGATCTTGACTAACAGCAGGAACTTCAAACAAGTATTATTATACAATTTGCTCTGGAACATGGTCTCAAGTCCAGAGGTCCACTTATAGTAGGATTTTTTTCAATAAATACAGCGCAATATTATATATAATAATATATATTATGTATAGTATATACAAATCTATATACATATATAGTACAATATAAAAGGATATTCTCTTATCATTTTAGTATTTTCTCTAGCTTACTTTAAGAATACCACATATAGGGGCACCAAGCTGGCTTAGTTGGGAGGAGCATGCAATTCTTGATCTTGGGGTCATGAGTGTGAGCCTTACATTGGCTATAGAGATTACTTAAATAAAAACTTCAAAAAGTAAATAACACATATAACATAAAAATATGTGTTAACTGTTAGTGGTAAGGCTTCTAGTCAACAGTAGATAGAAGTTTTATAGGAGTCAAAAGTGATATGCAGATTTTCAACTGCACAGGGGGTTGGCACCCCTATCTCCTACATTGTTCATGGTGAACAGTACTATTTGCAGACAAGTAAAGAAACCAAAACAGTATCTTGAACCTAACTACAATACAGCACACAATTTGGAACTGTTTTTTAGAAGAAAAAAAATATCCTTCTTAATGGCTTATAAAGCTAATGTAGACCTGTTAAATCCTATCAGACTCATTCAAAGCAGTATTTGTTGTGTCCATTTGTACCAAGACATGCTAATATGTCCTACATTACTATATACCAAATACCGTTACCAAAAAAAAAAAAAAAAAAAAAAAAAAAATCTGAAACTGAAACAATGTTAAAAGTAGAGTGTGATTACCTTTAGGGAGCAGGGAGAAGGTAACTGATTAGAAGGGGACACAAGGAGACCAGGATAGTAGTTACATGGATGTATTTACTTCATAATTCACTCAACTGTACAATCATGACTTGTGCATTTTTTCCTATATGTATACCAATGAAAATATTTAAAAACAAACAAATACACCTCTACCTCTGCTGAAGAATTGCTTAAAGGATTATTCCACTTCAAAAAATTATACCATATATAAGAATCCAGGCCTACCTTATCCAATAAACAAAGGAGGCAATTAAGCCCTTGAACTATGGTGAAGCCAAACTGAGATATGTTCTATGTGTATAATATCACCAGACTTTGAACACTTAAGTTAAAAAACCATGCATATTATCTCAGTAATTTTTATATTTTAGATAAATTAGATAAAAGTCATTAACTTCATCTATTTCTACTAGAAAATTTAAAATTACCTTTGTGTCTCACATTATTGATCTATTTATTAGACAGCAATGATCTTACCAACAGAACTAGGATACTAACTGATTATGTCTCTAAAAGTATACTGTCTTTTCATGTTTAAAAGAGCTTAATTATAAGAAATATATCAATATGAAATACTGACATACATAATTAACCAAAAAACATGCACTGGTAAATCCAAGTGCAAAACTCTTTAGTCATTGGACTTAGGTTTCATTACACTCAAAAATGACTAGTGTACCACTCTGTCAAACACTGAACATGTACCTTGTACAAAACTAACCTGCTCATTCTGAATGACTTGGCAAATACAGGGTTTACAAAAGACATGTGCACAGTGTGTTATGACAGGAACTGTTAAAGAATCCAAGCAAATTGCACATTCTTCATCAGAACCTGAGCTCAGAATTAACTTCATCTTCCTTATTAACTTTTTCCGTAGTTCCTCAGGTGTATCATTTCCTAGAGAAAAGGCTGAAAAATTAATATCACAGCAAGATTTGTAATATGATTAGACAAGTTCATCTTATATAGGGAAAAGTTTTACTTGGGTAGTCTTTATTTAGGCTTCTTTTATCACAGGAGACAAACATGATTTAAATTTAAAGAAAATTCAGAAGCTGAAATAGTAGCTAACCCACGTAATACATCTTACACAAAAGCATCATTACAATCTGCACATACTACCACAGAAAAAAAGGCAGATCCAATTTGAAACAATCACCTAAGAGTATAACTGGAAGACACCTGGAACACATCACTATTATTCCATTTCATTGTTTGTGAGTATATTCCACTTATGTCCTATCCTAAAAACAATGTCCATTTGACAAATAAGACACTATAGGCCATACAAAAAATTTCATTCTGATTTAAATATTCTTAACAAATATAATGGTGTAAACAAATCACATCTACTTACCTGAGGGACCACTGGAAGACACTGCATTTGTAAGAAGGTGAGTATGACAACAAATCTGCCGCAATCTAAGCAAAAGACCCAGGACATCTGCATAGTGCGCAAGGACAGTGCCTTCATTAAAATACCTAGGGGTAAAAAATGTTAAATATTATGAAGGCCTCTAAATATCATTCCCTATTCTAAAACGGTGGAATAAAAATGGCATTGTTCTTTTCTCTGGAAATCACGTCAAAACTATCTTTAATGAAACCACAAGAGATTGTAACCATAAAGCAATATAGATCAGAAATGGCTGCCAATTGCAAAAGAAGTTGACAGGAAGATGCTGAGAGACAGGACTCCAGATCTCAAACAGATCTTCCAGAGAACAATTCTTCAAAATAGATGGCAAGCCCTGAAGGTAAAATCAATATCCTTCATGTGCAAAAACAAAACTAGGGTGCATGGCTGTGGTCTGAACTTACATGGACAAGTTTTACATCAAGGCGAGAAGGCAAGCTAAACAAGGAAACACAGCAAACCTGTTTTCAGAAAAGATTATGGACACTAGAGTCCACATTATAAGGAACCCTACAGCTTCTGATCTTTGTTGTGTAAGCACAAATAAAACCTGAAACAACTCAGCTATAACCCTGAGACATAATTAACAAGGATACTTCCTATTAGTCTGGGACACAGCTATGCCTTCTCACCCCATTCATATTAACCTCTTGCAAATAACTAAGCCAGAATTCAAGATACTCAAATATAAGTAATCAGCAAAGAGCAACGGAGAACAAATGGCAGTGAAAGAATATTCACCAAAAAATGCTGCCATAGGGCGCCTGGGTGGCTCAGTGGGTTAAGCCGCTGCCTTCAGCTCAGGTCATGATCTCAGGGTCCTGGGATCGAGTCCCGCATCGGGCTCTCTGCTCAGCAGAGAGCCTGCTTCTCTCTGTCTCTCTCTCTGCCTGCCTCTCTGTCTACTTGTGATCTCTCTGTCAAATAAACAAATAAAAAAAAATTAAAAAAAAAAAAAATGCGTGCCATAAGGGCACCTGGGTGGCTCAGTGGATTAAGCCTCTGCCTTTGGCTCAGGTCATGATCCCAGGGTCCTGGGATCAAGCCCCACATCAGGCTCTTTGTTCAGCGGGGAGCCTGCCTCCTCCTCTCTGCCTGCCTCTCTGCCTACTTGTGATCTGTCAAATAAATAAAATTGAAAAAAAAATGCTGCATTAAAGCAAATAAAAATTATGAGCAAGGATACTGCCATGATTTACCATCACAGCGAAATAACAGAGATGAAAAATGAGGTGGTATAGCTCAGGAGTGTAAAAGAGAAAAGTGAACCATCAGAAAAATGAAAGCCACACTGAAACCAGCATAAAAGAGACAAACCACTGTGAAAAAAAAATGTGGGAAACATAAGAGATAAAAAGTAAAACAAAAACTTAAGAATAAAATTTACCTATGGAACAAAGAACATCCTACACACATGAAGATAAAATAATGGAAAAGATAACATTTTAAAAAAAACCTGATAGGAAAGGGAGTGGGGCGGGAGGGGGGGGGACGGCAGCGGGGGAAGAAAGCCTGGAATCCAGATTTAAATGGTATATGTTTCCAGAAAAAAAATCAAGAGAGAGAGGTCTTAGCCAAATTGCTAGAGTTTAAAGAAAAACGTTAAAATAAAATCAGGGTTTTCTTGGGGCGCCTGGGTGGCTCAGTGGGTTAAAGCCTCTGCCTTCGGCTCAGGTCATGGTCCCAGGGTCCTGAGATCAAGCCCCGCATCAAGCTCTCTGCTTGGCGGAGAGCCTGCTTCCCCCTCTCTCTCTGCCTACTTGTGATCTCTGTCTGTCAAATAAATAAACTTAAAAAATAAATAAATAAATAAATAAAAATCAGGGTTTTCAATAGAAGTACACCAGAACATGACAGTAAAGGCTTCTGAAGGAAGAATGGATGATTCAAATACTATATACTAAGTCTATCACATACTTAAATATATTAAAGCAATCAATAAAGTACAGCTTAATGATTAGGAGCACAGACTCTAGAGCTAGGCTAAGTTCAAAACCTGGCTTTGCCAATTTAACTGTGAAGCTTTGGGTAGGTTTCTTAACCTTTCTTAACTTCAACTTCTTCATCTTTAATGGTGGCATGGTAATAATACATACCTCATAGGACTGTTGTATTAAAAGAAGCTAATACATGGAAAATATTTAGAATAGTGTCTGGATTATGATAAGTAATAGATCTATATGTGTGTGTGTGTATATATATGCACATACTAGTAATATTAGTATATTATTAGTATATATATCATACACATATTAGTAATACTATGTCAACAATTACTTCTAAATATTCAACAGTACAAAGGGGCAATATAATATAAAGGTTGAACTTATAAGCTCTAGAACCAAACTGCCTGAATTTAAATACCAGCTGTCATTCACCAGCTGTGTGACACAGTACAAGTTTCTTAACTGCTCTGTGCTTCAGATTCATCTTTAAAATGTGGGTAATCCTTGTGCTGACTTTTTAAGATTATTGTTAACTAATACATATAAAAGCACTTAGGGGGCTCGTGGATGGCTCAGTCTGTTAAGTGTCCAACTCTTGGCTTAAGCTCAGGTCTAAGCTCAGGTCATGATCTCAGGGTCCTGAGATCCATCCTGTGTTGGGCTCTCTTCCCAGAGGATTACTTGAGCTTCTTTCTCCCTTGCCCTCTGCCCCCCCCACTAGCACTTGCATTAAATAAACAACAAAAAAAATTTTTTTTTAAGATTTTATTCATTTATTTGAAAGAGAACACAAGCAGGGGGAGTGGCAGGTAGAGGGAGGGGGAAAAGCAGGCTCCCGGATGAGCAAGGAGCCCAACGCAGGGCTCAATTCCAGGACCCCAGGGATCACTACCAGAGCTGAAGGCAGACAACTAACTGAGCCGCCACCCAGGTGCCCCTAAATAAAAAAAATCTTTAAAAAACACATATAAAGCACTTAAATAAATGCATTAACACCTAAAAAAGTGCTCAGTAAATGTTACTAAATGTACTACATATTAAAAAGAATAAAAATAACCTATTTTCTAAGGTTTCAATAGTTATTCTTCTCAACCTTTTCAAACAGAATAACCTTTACAAACAGTCTATTCCCTGGCATGGTCACTTATTACACTAATAGTCAGCACTTCAGTTTAACAAATCCCTTTTGAGTACCAGATAATTAGAGCAGAAGCCTCCTCCAACCTCACTAGCCATTCCTGTCTTCTTTGTGAGACCTGTTCTCCACCTTCACTCATTCTTGGTGATCTCATCCAGTTTCATGCTTTAACTAACCATCTATACACAGGTAACTTTCAAATTTACATCAAGAACAGTCCCATGAACTCTAACCTTGTATCTAACTACAAGACCTCTCCACTTAGAAGTCTCAGAGGCCATCATGCAATCAATGGGCCCAAAACTGAACTGATCTTCCCTGAAAAAAACTCTGTTCCTCCCATAGACCTGGTTCTGCAAATGGTAATTCCAACCTTCCAGTCACACTCATGTGAAAATCATGCTGTTACCTTTAACTCCTCTCTCTCACTCCCCATACCGTATCAGTCAGCAAGTTCTGCTGGCTTTGCTTTCAAACTATAACAGAACCCAACTGTTTTTCACCCCCTTCATCACTACTACTACTGTAGTGAACACCGTGATCTCTTTCTTTATTGCCAGTTATCCCTATTTATGCCCGTACTCCTAGAATATCAATCTTAACACAGCAGCCAGTGATCCTTTTAAAATATAAATAAGATTATGTCACTCTCCTGGGTTAAAACCCTTCAAAGTTTTCTAATCTAATAAAAAGTAAAATCCAAAGTCCTTGAAATATGTGCAATGCCTTATGAAACTGTCATGTACTCCCACTCCAATCTCTGACATCATGAGATCCTGCTCATATTACCCAGCAACACTCCCCTCTTTGTTGTTCTTCAAGCTCACTGAATATTCTTTCAACTCAGAGGCTTTACACTTGTGGCTCCCTCTGCCTGAAATGTCTCCTAACTCCACTCTCTTTTTAGATCTTTTCCCACACAGACCCTTCTCAGTAAGGTCTTGGGTGAATACCCAATTAAAACAGTTTCACCATTTCCCATTCCTTTTCTCTGCTTTAATTTTTTTCCATCAAATTTTATTTTTTAAAATTGTTTGTTCCCCTCTGTTAAAATATAAACTCCTTGAGGGTAGAGATTCTTGTCTGTTTTTTAATGCTATATCCCAATATGTGTTACACAGGCACATATTACATTTTGGTTGACAAAATGAATATGAAGGAAATTTCAAACACCACTGAAAGATTTTGAACTCTGAAATCACTTGCTTAGTTAGAACAATCTTTTTCAATCTAATTCCTGTTAAACCTGCTTTGTATTCCAGTGACATTTTTAAATTTGAAGATTCCCCTATTTTCTCTGCCCTCTTCTGCCTTCACTTCATTCCTACTCATTCTGGTGCATGGGCACGCACATCGAACGTGTTCTTGCCTCAACTAGAATTTCTCACCTTCTACCAATCCCCAATCCCTTTATTATCTACTTCATAATTCCTATTCCCAAGATTTCACGTGCTGTTTGGAAAGTCGTATTGACTTCTATATATATCCAATACTACATAAAGCCTATCCACATTAAGAACCTTACAACTTTTTAGAATGGCTGTAAATCCCGTGATCTTCCTCAACTTCCCACCACCTTTCCCTGTAGATACCCTTGCCTTATATTGCACTGACTGTACTCTTTACCACCCACTAGGCTTCATTTTTCTCCACCAATTTGCTTTATTCTCTTCTCTATCTGTAGTCTCTTCCATGGTCTCTCCTCAAGGCAGTTAACCCAAATAAAATGCAAAAAAATTGACAGAGCAACCAACTATCAGTCCCATGTACCAGTCTTACTTTCTTCTTCCTTCTGCGAACGTCATGAAAAATGGTCTCACCCTACCTATAGCTGCTACTTTGTGGTACACACCTCAGTATTCTGGTGAAACTATGCTAAGAGTTTACACCGGTTACTTCTGAATCACCAAATTAAACAGCTTTTCTAAGTCTCTGCATCATGTGATACTACTAACCATTCCCTCTTTCTTGACTATGCTTTCATGGGATTCTCCCAACAGTTTACTTTTTTCCCTAATTCTGTTCTTCACAGAATCTTCTACGGTAATTTCTCTTTGTTTTCCTATTTCTTAAATATGGGCATTCCCCAAGGTTTTGTTCCTTAAATAGGTTTATTATCTCTTGCTATATATACTTCTCTCAACGTTTTTATCTACTCCCATGATAGACAGCCAGGAATAGAAGCAAGCAAGGTCTTCTCACTAGTCACTCAGAACTTGCCACTTCATGTAAACTTTTAATTTTTTCCTAACTTAAGGAATTACTCACCTGTAAATTATAATACTATTTCATTTACTTCAACTAATTTGTAAAAAGAAATTTAAATCAAGAGGCAAGTTACCTTTCTGTATACTTCAGACTTTCCTAACATTTCTAAGAAATACTATTCAGTTAAATTGGAAAGAAAATAAAAATTATTTTCTAAAATAGCTTTCTTTTTTCCATACCTTCCAATAGTAGCTCTGCCTTCATTTTTCACAGACTGATAAATTTTTCTCTCTTCATCTGAAAGTGTAATGTGCTGAATAAATACTTTACGTTCTGGTAACTCCAAAACAGGTTTTCCTTTGATTTTGCTTGTCTTTGTTCTTCTTAGGGTAATATTTTTAATTAGGGATTGTAAGCGCCTAAGTCAAAATAAAATAAATAATTACATAACCTTTTATTTCTATATAAGTTGATTCAACAAGAACAAAAAAGAATATTTAATATATTACTACTATTTTAGAAGCAAAGTCAAGGTTTTTTTTTTAAAAATCCCTGTTTTGAGTCTTATCCAATCTGATAATCAGACATATATTCTATCAATAGAAAAATACAACAATAATGCATTCATTGCCCTCAATTCAATACCTGTCACAGTTTAATCTTCTTTTATCCTGTCTTTATTTTTCTTAGCTTCTCCTTGATTTTGTTCTATTCATTAATTTATTTCTCACTTCTGTCAACTACATCACCTAATATTCAACATTCACATTCTTAAGTACCTACACAAAGTACAAGGCATTATACTAAATATCATAAAACAAATACATGGAAAGATCTTACCTTCAAAAAGATTTTTCAGTAATACAAAAACCAAAGTACAAAAATAATTTTTATAAAGATGCCAAAAAAAATTCAAACATGATGTGACCGTTCAGAAGAGGGAGAAATGCCTTCTAGGATATACAACCTTTACACTCCCTTCTCAACATGAGAAAAAAGGAGGCACATCAATTCTTTACGGAAAGAAAGGTTTTTAAGGAAAGGTTTTTCCTAACACTGAAATATAAATACAATTTCTTAAATAAGAATTTACATAGTTGATTCTGAGAATCAAGCAGACAGTTCTGTAAACTAGGTTGGTGGCTGTTGAACCTTTTTCACTATAACCACAATAAGAAACACATTTTATTCCATCCAGCAAATATATATATAAAAACACATACACATATAACAGAAACCTTTCACAAAATAATACTACGTGTGACTAAATTTCTTTAAATCTTCTACTATTTCATTTTCTTTTATAATGCTTGATGCCATCTTTATAATGATTTTACGACCTGCTAATGGATCCCAAACTCTAGAAACCACTGCTCTAGGCAAAAACCTTAAGCCACATATTAGCCTAGTACCCTGTGAAATGGCTACCATACCAAGCTAAATTTCATTTATCTGTCTCCATGAGAAACAACTTTCTTTCTTAAACTCTCATGGATGCCAGTGTATGTCATACCATTCAATTACCACTATAAAAAAGCTACATAAGTTGTGAAAATTTAATGAACATTAGATCCTCAGAGCATACAGTTTTTCCTGTCATTGTTTAATCAATTAATGGTGATTTCAAGGGCAACAGCAACACACAAAGACTATAAAGCTCTGCCTTTCCTTTCTGTTTGGCTAAAATCAAAGAAAGGGAAGGCTTATGTTTTAGTGGTAGTTAGAAATCCTTGTATCCCCAAACAAGAATCACTAGGCTCTGAGAGCCAAAGACATTAAACTATAAACGCTCTTGGAAGAAAGCCAACAGTGAAGTTAAAATAATAATCAAAGTGACAATTGGTTCAAGCTGCTTACAGTTATTTGTTGCCAATATTAATCAGTTTACATGAGATTACTTACCTAAGTCCTCCTTCATCTCCCATTGTGACAGGACGTTGTATTGTTCTATGCCACCATTCTCTATCAAGAAACGGTTTAAGTTTTAAAAAGGAAAGAAGAGACCACAAGTCCTTTAAAGAATTTTGAATCGGAGTACCTAAAAATAACAGAAAACTGTTGTAACTCTATAGTATATCCATTCAGAATATCCATCTCACCCAATCAGAGGAAACAAGAGTTGAAAATGGGCATTCTGCACCAGGCACACCCACTAACTATCAAGGTATAACTATAATCCATTATTAAACATATACGTAATCTCAAAATAAAGTTTTGCTATAATTTTTGCTCTCATTTGCCATACTAACAAAGAAAAAGACCATAGGTCCAGTAAATTCAACTTTCTCCTTATCCAAGAACATTTGTTTATTTGATTTTAAATCAGCAGTACTAGCAAGAAGGAAAAATGAATCTGAGTTTACACTCTCTTCCCCATGTCCCAGTAGAGGTGTCACAAGTAGTAAACAGGCCTGGCTTCAAGATAAGAAACAGAGAAATCGAGATTCTGATTGGAGAATTTAAGTGTTTAATGAATTTCCAAAGTTCAAAAAAAAAGTCTAGTGATTTCTTCCATAAACTGACTATAATTCAAATGTTGCCAGAGCATAGGCAACTGTGAAAAACAAGTCAAAATACTTTATTAAAAGACTTTCATGATTAATTATGGACAAACTTTATATACATGTGAAGTTTACAAAGTTACCTCACTAAAACTTACTTAATGATACATATTTGAGAATTAATTAAAAAAAAAAAAACCTTTTTACCTGTTAATACCCATCTTCTTTCTGCTTCTAAATCAAGTACAGCTTTTGTCTGCTGAGCATTCGGATTTCGGATGGCATGTCCTTCATCCAGGATCACTCTTAGCCACCTTATGCTATGTAATGGACTATCACCTTTAGTCTGAAATAAATGTTTCATGTGAATTAAAAAACACAGGAAAGTAAAATAGTACACTTCATGTAATTTGGTAAACACAAATTATTATTCTTTAATATCAACACCTACTAGGTGGGAGACAGTGCTTTAAGCACTATATACATACATCATTAAATGCCTAAAAGCTTATGAAGTATTATTTACTCCTATTTTACAGATGAGAAAACTGAAGCACCAAGGCCGGGAAGTATGTTGCTCAAAGGACCACAGCTAGGAAACAGCAGGGCTACCAATTAAACCTAGAATTTAAACCTAAAGTCTGAATTTTAGAACACTTTAGAAACCTGAAGCATATTTCTTATATTCAACTTCTGAAATATGAGTCTCAGTATACTTACTCCGTAGTCATGAGTTAAAATGTTGTATGTAGTCAAAACAATATCCTGTTTTGAAAGCAAGGCTGGGTCTCTTATACGATCAGGACCATAATAAACATAAAAATTCAAGTGCACATCTGCTTTTATATGTTGTCCAAACTGGTCCTAGAAGAAAATTAGAAATATTTAGAATAATAAACAAATAAATAATAATAAAAAAAGTTTGATAAACTATTGTCCTGTACACAAATCAAACTACTAAAATTACATAAAATCAAGTTTCCTGCAATCTAAGCTAAAATAACAATAGTAACAATACTAATTATTATCTTCTTGTCAGGAAAATGGATATATATGCAGAAATAATGCATTATATACATTTTGCTTAACCCTACCAATGAGTAGCCACTTCACTTTTAGGAAGAAAAATAACCAAATTTCTTTAAAACTGTAATTATTTTTTTTAATTTAGTATTTTAATAGATCGGATCTTTAATGCTTCTAGTTAGTAAAGTTCGTAAAATCAAAATTAAACTGTAAAAGAACAAGCAATATTTTCAAGAATGTAGGCAGAGATTCAAGATAGTATCCACTTTCATTCATTTATCACAGACTTACTATTTGCCAGGTTATCAACAGAAAGGTAGTAAAGCTAAAAAGAGAAATAAGACCTGGTCCCAGCCCTCTCTGAGGACATGATCTGTTTAAAACACTTGACTTTCTCTCAAACCTGAGAGATTCTGAGCAGGGGAAAAAAAAAAACAATCATGGTTAGATTGGAAAAAAATAAAAAAGAAGACCAGAGAGGGGCACGTAGATGGCTCAGTCAGTTACGCGTCTGCTGTCAGCCTCAGGTCTTGATCCTGGGGTCCTGGGATCGAACCCTGCATCAGGCTCCCTGCTCAGCGAGGAATCTGCTTCTCCCTCTGCCCCTCCCCTCCCACTACTTCTGTGCTTGTTCTCTCTCTCAAATAAATAAAATCTTTACCAAAAAAAAAAATATATATCACAAAAATAAAACTGAGAACCTATCATAGGAAAGATGATAAATAAAGCCCTAATGTACCAGAAGTAAGAAAAGAATGGGTAAAAGATAACCAAGAAAAAGGGACTAATGGGGGGAGCCTGGGTGGCTCAGTGGGTTAAGCCGCTGCCTTCGGCTCAGGTCATGATCTCAGGGTCCTGGGATAGAGCCCCGCATCGGGCTCTCCGCTCAGCGGGGAGCCTGCTTCCTCCTCTCTCTCTGCCTGCCTCTCTGCCTGCTTGTGATCTCTGTCAAATAAATAAATAAAATCTTTAAAAAAAAAAAAAAAGGGACTAATGGGACTTGAGGACTAATTAAATATGGGATATTAAAAAAAGGGGGGGGAGACAAAGAAGCCTCTCACACTTTGAGTGCCTAGAAGCTATATGATAAAGATATAAAGAAGTTTAAAAAAGGAAGGGGAAAGTGGATATAAAAATGAGAAAGAAATGGGGCACCTGGGTGGCTCAGTCAGTTAAACATTTGACTTTGTCTAGCTTAGGTCATGATCTTGGGGTCCTAGAACCAACCCCCATGTTGGGGGTTTGTGCTCAACAGGGAATCTGCTTGAGATTCTCTCTCTCCCTCTCCGTCTGCCCCTCCCTTAGCTCGTGCTTTCATGCTCTCAAATAAATAAAATCTTAAAATGAGAAAGAAATAGTATTATTATTTTAGATATTTAAAATTTTTGGACACTATAGAATGGCTGACTGGATATGTATATTAGAAATATTTATTTATTTACTTATAAAGATGTATTTATTTACTTATAAAGATGTATTTATTTGAAAGAGAGAGAATGTGCAAGTGGGGGGATAGGTGGAGCGGGAGAGAGGGAGGGGGAAAGAGAAAAAGAGAGAATAAATCCCAAGCAGGCTCTCTGCCAAGTGCGGAGCTGATATGGCTCAATCCCAGGACCCCCAGAGATCATGACCTGACCAAAATCAAGAACTGGACACAACAGACTGTCACCCAGGTGCCCCTACTAGGAAAAGTAATATACTGGTCTGTAATACAATGGAGAGATGGACTTAACAAAGTTATCAGCAGATAGTACATGAAGCTACAGGAATGAGTAAGATTTTCTAAGAACATACATAATGAGAAAAGGAAGTTAGGGCAAAACCTACAGGAGCAGTATTTAAACTGTGGGTCTGTTTTTATTGGGGTAATTTAAAATACTGCAGCAAATAAAAAAATAAAAATAAAGCAAATGTGGCAGACTTTTGAAATTCTTGAATCTTGTTAAATAAATGCAGATCTCATTAAAAATGTTCCTGTTTCAAAAACCATACCATGCTTTAAGGTGGGTATGGGCAGAAGAAGGCAGACTAAACAGAAACCATGGAAGAAAAACAGTGGTCAGAAAATTGGGGAAGCAACAAAATTAGGTAGGGGAGGGGGAAAATAACAAAGTTTCAAGATGGAATACAGTGTTGATTTTTTAACTTGTAATTTATGTTCATTCCCTTCTTTACACAAAAGTTTAAAGATAGCTTATAAAAATAAGACATAACAAAATGCTACAAAAAAAAATAAAAGAGCAGAGGAAAAGAAAAAGGGAACTCACTGAACATGGTAACAATGAGGTCCCTGAAGGCCTTCACAGTTTCTACAGAGGGTGGGAGCAAAAAACCAGACTATTAGGGGGGGCTGAAGAGAGAATGATAACTGAAATAGCAAAGGCAAAAATACTAAGAAAGAGGATAAAAGATGAAAGAGTAAAGGTGAAAACTTAGAGAATTTTATTAAGAAATCTGGTGAAAAAGAGAAATAATTCAATATGAGAAAACTGAGTCAATGGGCTGCCTTGAAATGAAACCGAACAAATCTGTAGCAGGATTAGACCTGAAATAGAAAAAAATTAACTTTCTAGAGAAAAAGAACGATAGTATTGAGTTTCTAGTCACTGTGCTTCAGTTTGTGTGTGTATGTGTATGTGTTATTTCATTTTCTCTTGGGAAGATAACATGTCCAAATATCTAGAACAAGTATGTGCTAGAAGTGGGATTGGTATCTTACACCTTTAAATGGACTCTCCCCTATCTAAAGACAAAAAAAGGATGATAAGGTAGTTCTGGCCAGCTCACTAGGGTGCTATGACATTTATTTAGAGGCTAGGAAGAGAGTAGCTTATTGAAAGATTGCAAAATTCTAATTTTTTTTAAAAGATTTTAATTATTTATTTATAAATAAATAAAAGAAAGAGACAGTGTGTGTATGCGCACATGAGCAGGGGGAGGGACAGAAGGAGAAGCAGACTCCCTGGCTGAGCAGGGAGCCTGACTCAGAGCCTGGTCTGGGACTCCAGGATCATGACCTGAGCCCAAGGCAGACACTCAACCAACTGAGTCACCCAGGCACCCCACAAAATTCTAATTCTTGACCAGGAATCCATACAAGCCCAACCATCCCTCATCCTTAAAAATCAGTTTTTTCTATAATCTCATTTAGGCAAGACTTTGCCAAGGAGTTTCCTTTTGAAGCTTCTATTATCTAAAATTTTGTTTTCCACATACAAAATTATAATGAAATACTGATGACCCATTTTTAAAATACGTATCCCCAAACCAAGCGCACAGTTCTACTGTTTATATCCCCATTAATACTTGCAAACCTCACCCTCAAACTGTCATTCTAGTACCTAAGTATTGGCCTTCCCAAAATGCACTACATTTCTTAAGAGAATACTTCTGTTGGAATAAAAAAAAAAAAAAATAAAGACCAAAAAGACCAAGAAAGAACTAAACCTCACTCTTGTCCTAAGAGGAAAAATGACATACTAATCAGAGGTTAATTAAAAAATATATATATACACCAAAAACTTAAAAAGAACAAGAGTACACAAGAGTCAAAAAGAAAGAAGCATAGAATCTGACAATTAGACAGTAACTACTAATCTTTTCCAAAGCAATTTAGAGAAAAAGTGGCAGAAGCCAGATTACAAGTTAAATAGTAAATAAAAGCACAAAGTGGAAATTAAACCCCAAGAGATAGGACAGCAAAGGAAAGGATAAGAGGAGCAACTTAAAAGTGAGACATAATCAAGAGGAAGTATTCAAAATTTAAAAAGATCCTGGGGCGCCTGGGTGGCTCAGTCGTTAAGCATCTGCTTCTGGTTCTGGTCATGATTCCAGGGTCCTGGGATCAAGCCCCATATCGGGCTCACTGCTTGGCGGGAAGCCTGCTTCTCCCTCTCTCACTCCCCCTCCTTGTGTTCCCTCAGTGAATGAATGAATGAATGAATGAATGGAATGAATGAATGAATAAATAAATAAATATAAAAAACAAAAAAAATTTAAAAGATCCAAGTATGTTTCATGAAAAAGCCAGTGGGAAAAGATTAACCAGACAAGAAAAAATAACAGATAAAATGCAAAGGTGGGAAGAGATGGAATCCAATATACAGACCTAAGGTAATGATCTTAAAAAGACTAGGACCTCTTCCATCTCTGAGATTAGAGGAGGAAAGGTCAGGAGAGATGCAATAACCTTGGACGTGGCAAGAATAGAAGTTCATGTCCAGCGGTCTTTCTGTTCAGAATACTTCTAATAGAGCCATTATTTCATTTTAACATGCAGCTTGAAACTCAGACTGGAAACCTAACCAAGCTGCTCCTTACAAATAATACATCAAGAGGTTCCACTCCAATGTAATATTTTAGACTAGAAAAGCAATCTGGAAGAAAAAAAAAAAGTTTTCTGGTGGGTAGCCTTAAAAGCACAGGCTCTAGAATCAGTATGTTGGAGACTATATCCTAACTCCGTCATTTATTAGCTGGATGATCTTAAGCAAATTACTTAAGTTCTGTGTGTTTCAATTTGATCACCAGGAAAGTGAGAATAATGGTTGTGAGGACTAAATGAGAAAATCAATTAAAAGAGCTTAGGGAAAAACTGAGCTTAGTAAATGCTACAAGTTGTTATACACAGAAGTTAGTGTAGTTCTTAGAAAAGAGTTTTCAATAATTTGTAAATATAGCAACCTTAAATTATGTATCTTTCCTACCTTGTGGAACAGAAATGGCAGAGGAAGAAGTACAAACCTAATCTTGATAATAATTGAAGATGTTTCCTTCTCTACTATAAATCTTCAAATAATTACTTTTATTCAGCAAATAAAACCCTAATTCACCTAACAATTATTTTAACTTAACGTGCTGACCAAGCTTATCTTTCCCAATGACTCTAACAGAATACTTTTTACTATACAAGACTAAAATACAAATTATGTCATATTTTTAAAAGGCTGTGAAGACTTACAATCCAGTTGCTTAACACAGAAAGTGGGCAGATGATCAGTGTTGTTCTTGATCTCTCTTCAACATCAGTTTTCTTTGAACCCTCCATGGCAGATGCTCCTGAAAAGAATGAGTCAGTTGAAACAGTCTTTAGTTTTATTCTCATATATATGTAGTCAATAAGAGATAACAATATATGCCTTCATGAAAAGAGAAAATAGGAAGAATTAAAATGAAGTAGATAGACTACTGTTTCCAGCCATGATGACGTAATAGGAACTAGATTTTACCTTGTCAATTTATTATTTTTTACCTTGTCCCTTTAAACAACTAAAATCCAGAGAGTGATTACTTATAAGGGGAGGTAGAGAATTATGATTGAGAGGAGATACAAGGAAAAAGTTTGGAGTATCTCCTGATATGTGTTTAAGTTATTCATAGTTATTCATTAAGATAGCATTTGTTTTATGCAGTTTTTGGAATCTGTCCAGTCACAACCTCATGTAATTTCCTCCCACACGCTACTAGAGTGACAAACAGGATACAGCAAAAGTGGTGGTATACCACTTGTGAGATTAAGTTATAAAGGAGGCAGTTTCTGTCTTGGGTGCTCTCTTCCTCTCTCTCTCTGCCCACTCCCTTTGGAGGAAACCAGCTGCCATGTTGCAAGAATACTCAGGCAGCCTATGAAAGGACACAGTATAATTTTATTTTCCATTCCCCTACTGGACAGTATTACATTACTTCCAGTATTTTTCTAAAATAACACAGCAGTGAAAACTACTTTTTCATGTGTCCTTCTACATATCTAGATGATATATCTATCTTCATTATATCTTGCCTAACTGTTCTCCATAGTAATTTATACTCCCATCCACAGTGCATAAGAGTTCCTGTTGCTGTCCAATCTTGCCTATACATGGTACTGTGAGGTTTTTAAGTGTTTATAAATTTAATGGGTGAAACGGTATCTCTCTGTTCCGTTAGTTTGATTTTTACAGTGACTGACTCTATCTGCACAGCTTTCCCTATGTTTACTGGTTCTTTACGTTTTCTTTCCTTAGAATGTGCATTTGTATTCTTAGTGGCTATTCCCCTACTGGATTGTCTTTTTCCAATTTATTTGCAGAGCTTTCTTTTACACATTCTAGATACTAATCCTCTGTTAAAGTTACACTTAACCAGAAATATCTTCTTCAGTCTTATCATTTTTCATCTTGTTTATGTTGTACTTTGATGCATGATAATTTAAAATGTAGAAGAATTTTATCAATTTTTATGACTTTTTCTGTCTTATTTAAGAAAGCACTATCATTTCTGTCTCCACTCACTGATTTTTCTTTCTATTCTGTTTTTCTTTCAGAAATGTGGTTACTTTTTTTTTCACAGCTATGACTTTAAAATTTTTCTCTTCTATTATAGAAGTTATGTTATGAGCCTGCAAGAACGAACTTTTTTTTTTTAATTTTTTTTTTTAAAGATTTTATTTATTTATTTGACAGACAAAGATCACAAGTAGGCAGAACAGCAGACAGAGAGACAGGAGGAAGCAGGCTCCCTGTTGAGCAGAGAGCCTGATGCAGGGCTCGATCCCAGGACCCTGGAATCATGACCTGAGCCGAAGGCAGAGGCTTTAACCCACTGAGCCACCCAGGCGCCCCAAGAAAGAACTTTTTGAGATGAACTTAATTCTATCTGAATTCTAATTTTAGAATTAATTCTAAATTCAAAAAAAAGAATTCCATGTTTCTTAAAATTTCTAAAATTAGGGTCAAGAGTATTCTATCTGAAATGCCTATATTTTCAATTCAATTAATTAATTCTCAGACCAAAAGCTAGCTCTTTTTTCATCATTCTGTGTTGGGTCAAATATCATCTCCTTAAACAGGACCCTTTCATCAATCATTATTTCACTATCCTCCTTTATTTTATTCACAATTCCCATTATTTAAAATTATATGTTCCCTTGTTTATGTTTTCCCATCAACAGACATAAACTTCATGAAAATAGACTTCTGCATGGTATATCCCCAACATGTAAGATATAGGAGACTAAGTTACAGAGATACAATAACTAGACCCAGATTTCCTTAATCTTAGGGTTCAAACTCTTTCCTTCTCAAATATTTAGATTCTTATACAATGTTTTCCTCTGAACTACAAAATATAAAATTATAATAAAGATGACTAACATTCATAAATGACAAATTCTACTCATACCAAGAACTGAATCTTTATTATAATTTAAATAAATTCAAATAAATTAGCTTTTAAAGAGACATCAATTGCTCTGGGCCTTCAGTAGAAGAAAACATTTCTGTTACTCAGATGATTTAAGGACCTCTTTTCCATCTATTTTTTACCTAACTAAAATAAGTAGAATTAGAAAAGGTACTAGGAGAACATATAAATATGCACTTCCAGGGAAAATGGAATTATCTTTTTCTTTTCTCTACTTTCTAAACTTCTTGTCTGTGTTCTCTTAACTGTTGTCATTAAAAATTTTTAAATTGAAAAACAAAAGTTTTAAGTTGAAAAACAAAAGCTAAAAAACCATGAAATTTACTGACCCTTTTTCAACATTCTCCTTTTTGTTGTAGGGGTAGATGAAGTAAGTGCACATGCAAACTCTGTATCTTCTTTAACCTTAGAAGAACCTGCTGAAATAAAACCACAGAATCATTAAGAAATTTGGAAACTTATTCTCTCCTATGCTGAGGTACAGGTACCTCCTGAGGATAGAAAATAAAAATAACACTTTCATACTCCAAATCTTAAGAGTTTATATTACCCAAAAAAACCCCAAATATCTGATGACCAAAATTGCTTGACACAAGCATATCATTCCTGCTCAACAAAGGAATGTAGTCACTTGTCATAAAGTGTTACTTCTCTTGAGGAAGAGATGTGAAAGCAGGAGCAACCATATACAAAGTGATTCAGCTTCCAGGTGGAAGAATATTTTCAAGGAAACGGATGTTTGACTTCTAATGATGAGGCTGCCAAATTTTCATATTATCAGCTGGTGGTAATGAGTAATTTTCCAAATATAATTTCTCAACTAATTACTAATACAGTATGATCTAGTTTACAAGAAAAGAAAGAGTTATGTTTTAAAGGTATAGGAAAAAGTAATGATACTCACTGGTTATTTTTACATCTATATGACAAAGTGAACAGTACTAACACCAAGAAGGAGCTCCCACCCAACCTTTATAATTATAATTTATTCACATAAGGTTTTAGTGGAGTCATTTTTTTTTTTTTTTAAAGATTTATTTATTTGACACAGAGAGAGATCAGAAGCAGGCAGAGAGGCAGGCAGAGAGAGGAGGAAGCAGGCTCCCTGCTGAGCAGAGAGCCCGATGCGGGGCTCGATCCCAGGACCCTGAGATCATGACCTGAGCCGAAGGCAGCGGCTTAACCCACTGAGCCACCCAGGCGCCCCTAGTGGAGTCATTTTATAAGTAGTAAAAATTACTTTGTTTAAAGTTAGTTTAAATATTTCTGCTAGATTTTAATTTGAAATTAATCTTTCAATTTGCCTCATTTACCACCCTTGATAAGTGTAAACGGCAATCAAGTGTAAGACCTATTACTAAAGAATCCAAGATAGATAAATATAAACCTATGGAGTTTTACTTTAAGTAATCCTTAAGTGTAGATTATGGATACTGAGATTTATATACATACCTTTTACTCTTTTAGTCTCAGACTGTGGATTTTTCAGTTTCCCTACAACAAAATGAAATACAAAAACAGTCACACTAGGAAATTAGAATGTAAGACACATTATCAAAATCAAATCCATTTCATACTACCTTTCATTTTCTGTGGCAATTCACTTATTTCATTTTCCTCTGAATCACTGCTTTCAGTGTGCTGGATAGCAGTTTTTCTTCTAAAAGAGAAGTATACACAAATTTTTTCAAACCAAACCAAAATGGGATATGAAAACATCAGTTTAATACATGCAGTATAAATGCTTCTGTGTTGCCTGTTTGTCTTCTGAAAAAATTTCAAGGAAAATTTGACAAGTGTATGTAAAGTTTGCTAAAAGCATTTTGCTTTTATATGCAGATGCATTTACTATACAAAATACAGTACCACTACTATTAAATTTGAAAAAGCCAACCATCCTAAAAATAATACTCATTTTTAATACTGAGCTTAATATTTGGCAATTCAAACAAAACATCTATGTAAAACTAGAAAAGTAACTCTTGTCAAAGAAAATACTTCTAATATAATGAAATGAGCAGCTAAGATGCAAAAATGCAATTCTTTTACAATGAAAAATTTTATATATTTTGTGTAGAAACAGTACATTACAGTGGTTAAGCACCTAAAAATAATGGACTTTGGAGTTAAGACTGCTAGATACAAATTTCTATTCCCCTACTTATTTGCTATGTGACTTTAGGGGAGTCACTTAATATTCTTCTGTGCCTATTTCCTCATTTGCAAAACAGAAATAAAAATACAATTCACTTCATAAGATGTGTTACTATATGCAATGTCCCTAAAACAGTGCCTGTTGCATAATAAACGCACATGTATTAACTATCCTATGTGTGTTAGTTATTACTTTTTCCTCCACGGCCTCATTACTATTTCCATGTCCTTTATATCTTATTTGGTGAATCTAACAGTGCTGTTCTCATGCTCGTGGTCAGTTCAGAGTTGTAAGATTTTAGATCTATACGAGAAACTGAGGAGTCCTGGATTTGTGCTCAGTTTAGACAGGTATTAATGACAGAAAACAATTAACAAAGCCCCAGTTTTGAGATCCTTATTGGACTAGCTAATACAGACTCAGTTTTGTGGTCCCACCTACAGATATTATGGCAGACAATATATAAAAAGCCAAGTATGTAGACCTACTTCTGAGGGTAAATGAAATTTATAAAGTGAACAGATTCAAGTTAAGATCAGAGGAGCATTATGTATTTTATTCAAATTCTCCCTCTAGTTTTCATTAATATAATACTCTCCATAAAAAACCTCATCACGTCTTATTTCTAAAGGTGAAATAACTGCGATGAGCAAAGAGCGCTTCTATTAAATCATCTAATAGCTGTCTGTTTTCATCCCCTCAAAATATAAAGAAAACTCTTCTAAAATCAACAACAACAACAACAAAAAAAAACCTTAGGAGCTAGATCTTAGTTCCTATGTGAAAGAAATAGAAAAAAGGTGGTAGAAAGATAATTATTAAAAACTACCAATTCACTTATTTCATAGATTAGTATTACTTTTCTTCACCTATAAAATGAGAACACCTACCTGCCTAAGTCAGTGATTTTGGAAGTTTTAAGTAACAGAATGAATTTGAAAGAACTATATAACTGAGATAAAAGGTCATATTTCTCTCCTATATCTAAGAAAATGGAGAAAGAGTTTAAACAAACATTACATACAATCAAACCATAGCAAAGTTTACCTTTTGGGGCGGGAGCTAGACAATTCTGACTTGGGATATTTATTCTTTCCCTTGACATCTGAAATACTGGGTTCTCCACTACATCTAGATCCTTTCATTTCAAAGAAAAGGACAAATATACAGAGTATTAGTAAATTGTCTTGACTACTAGCAGTATCCTTAAAACCTTGGTTTTCCAAATCAATAGTTCAACTTTTTAAATATCTTCATTCTTGTTCTTTCAATCGGCCAGCTCCTCTCTCTACCCCCTCACCACAAAGGTCTACACCATACTGGAACCTGTGCTTAGACTCTTAACTCCTCTGACTCCCAGATGATGATCTACTTCACTTCACAAAGAAAATCAAATGCTATCTTCTATAAACCCCTAATTTTCCTACATTTTATTCCCTCAATTATCTATATTTTCCATCAACCTTACTTCCTCCTTTCCTTCTAACATTAACTCACCTATCCTTTCTCTTGATCTCACTGCCCCCACAGAGGCCTACAAATTCTCTACATGATACCCAAAATCTCTTCCTATCCATGGATTTCTTTCAATTGTACCTTCATCTCTAACTATTTTTCCATTTCTATTTCAAACTTAGCAAAATACATAATAAATAACAACTGTTATTTCCAAGTCTTCACCTACTGATCTTAAAATGTTTTTGGTTTTGCTCCACTCTAACCAAACTTCAAAGATTAATTTTGTGAATTTATTGCTAAATCAGCTATGTAACTGCTAAATCCAGAGATCTCTTTTCAGTTCTCCTCTACTTCACAATTTGGCTCTTACCTATCTTTCTACCCTTATCTGCTATTGTCCATGTACATTACAATTACCATAAATTATTCTGAGGTCTCAGAACAAAATATGCTTTATGTTCCTATTGTTTTGTTTTTACTGCCCTTTCATGTAATTTCTTCTCAACCAAAATGTTCTCCTCAGCTTCTCCAACTGGTGTACAACCACCCAATTCCATCATGACCTCCTTGATGAAATTTTTCCTGACTACCAGTTCTCATGAGATTTTTAGAAGAGATCCTAAAATTTTTACATATTACAAAGCCAGAGCTCAAATTACATCATCAGACTGGAAAAATGTAAATACAGGATCATGTTCAAAAGTAAACCTTACCTTTGATTAGTCCATCTGCCTTTTCACTGGTATTGTTTCCTCCAAGTTTCATAGATTGATCATTAACATTACACTCCTGGATGAAAAGGCATATTTCTTACATAGCATTGCTGTCAGTTTTAAATAAACTTAAAATGCATCCTTTATATTGCTTTACTTTACATATTAAAGATTACTTAGATTGGTACTCCATTCTGGAGCAATGCAGGGAGGTGCATTAAGTGAAGAGGAAAAAATAAATAGATTAAAAATGTTTTCACAGGTATCTCAAAAGAGAAAACTAGTTGGTCTTTATCTGTTCAAAAGGAATACAAATAGCAAAACTCAATTATAAATGGCATATAATTACTGTAAGAAACATTAAACATGAAATGGAAATTTACTTTAGAATTAAAAGGAATTCTCAAACTTTTAGCCAAGAGTCCCTACTCAGTAAATAACTTATCTTTAATGAGGCTGCCACTGCCATCCTTGTTCTCCAGAATTGCCAAGGTGGGTAGACAACAAGAGTACAGGTTTCAGAATACCTCCTATCATACTCTATTAGGGATTTTCTTGCCAACCCTGACTTTTTCTTTTTCCCTTCATGTATATCCCTTTGTTTCAAAATCTATCAGTGTACATATAGAATACATGAATACCAAAACTTCTATAGAAGTGAAAATTTACAGATCTTTGTAAAAATATTTTTAAATGAATCTAAAAGGGTAGGGTTCCTCTAATCTTTAATTTTTAACTTCATTCTGTAGGTACAAATGACAAATGCCAATTGGGGTAAATTTAATTCTTCCCATTAAAAAAGAAAGGCACGTAATTAAGTCCTATCAAGTAGAGAGCAGGACTGGGAGGCAGGAGTACAAAGTAATTTTTGCTGAGATTGGGATAAGAAAGGATAATTTTAGTATTAAAAAATACAATTTGAAACATCTTCTAAAATCCTACAAGTTTTACTAAAAATGTAGATGAAAAGATCCATCCCCTTCTAATGATATGAGTCTAAATAAGCTGAAAAATTTAAATATAACATATCTAGAAATCATGTTAAATAGTTATTTTAAGTAATTGTTATTTGTATTTTTTCAGAGCTCAGGATATTTTATTTTAATCAATGTCAAATATTTACATTAAGACTGCATAGGCGTTATAAAATTAACACACTGCAGTCCAAAATTGCCATTTTTAATCATAACAGTATTACACCTTTCTTTCCTTTTTTTTTTTTCACAAGCTCGATAAATGATCTTATTTTTTTCTCCAAGTTTTCATTTAAATTCCAGGTAGTTAACAGTATAATATTAGTTTCAGGTATAGAACTGAAGTGATTCATCACTTAATATACAATACCCGATATAAGAAACTGATACTAAAATTGCTTTTCATCAAATGTTCTATGTACTCCTCTTCAATAATTAGTTCAACCATTTATTAAACAAAAGCAAAAAAGAACCTAACAGTTTATCCACAAATAAAGGATGCTCATTACTCTTTTTTTTTTTTTTTTAAGATTTCATTTATTTAAGGGCGCCTGGGTGGCTCAGTCATTAAGTGTCTGCCTTCAGCTCAGGTCATGATCCCAGGGTCTTGTAATGGAGCCCCACAGCGGGCTTCCCGCTCAGCAGGAAGCCTGCTTCTCCCTCTGCTTGTGTTCCCTCTTTCGCTGGGTCTCTCTCTGTCAAATAAATAAATCAAATCTTAAAAAAAAAAAAAAAAAGATTTGATTTATTTATTTGAGAGAGAGAGAGAGCGATAGATCACAAGTAGGCAGAGAGGCAGGCAGAAAGAGGGGGGAAGCAGGCTCCCTGCTCAGCAGAGAGCCTGACGAGGGGCTCGATCCCAGGACCCTGAGATCATGACCTGTGCTGAAGGCAGAAGCTAAACCCACTGAGCCACCCAGGAGCCCCTCATTATTCTTTTATAGGAAATGATTTTGCTCAGCAAGTTTTTTCTACACAGAGTTCAAAATTAAGCCTTCTACAATGTCCAAACCTATCAAGTCATATTACACTCCAAACTAATGGAACTTAAATCAATGACATTTCACTCTATAAGCTTGGACTAGCTAAATCTATTTAAAACTGTAATATTTTTGTTGCGATAAATTCTTAGCTGGAAATCACACTTTCAGCCTCAATTTCAATAAATTTGACAAAGCAGAAACACAACACCTTCCTGCTACGTAACACCTTAAATGCATGGCTGATTTTTGGAGCTGGGGGAAGGCCTTACTGGTAATAGATAATTTTTTAAGCTAATAATTGCTACTGAAGCTGAAAGTTGTCTTGCGTGGTGGTATTCTGTTTTAATAACAAAATGTAAGAAAAACAGGATATAAACTATCAAAACTACTCATGGTAAGGAACTGAATCCCAGATATTTGACAACAGAGTTAAACTCCAACAAAAGTACAAAGTAGGAAATGCAACCAAGGTGCAGAAATTAATAATACAGACTCTGAATAAACAGTGGCAGGAAACTGATACACAGCCTCTTTGAAAACTAAAAAATTAGAAGAGCAGTAGTTTAAAAAAAAAAGTCAAAAATTAAGTCAAAACACGTTTAAAAAAATTTTAAAAAGAGGTATTTTGTATATGCTTTTTGCTATTATTCCCTAAAGTTCTTTGAATTTTAAGCTGAAAATGGAAAATAACTGTTTCATTCTAATAACATTTATTTTTCTATAAAACTAATTCATTTTTTATTCTTAGAAACTGAGTAGAAGTATGTTTATATGTAATATGAAAAAATATATATATAAATTAAGTATCAAGAAAGTCACCCTTGTTATCATCACTAGGACATGATTGTCACTATGTATGACTACATTATATTCATACATACATAAATACACCTTTCTAAAATGAGACCCCAGGGACTTGGGGAGGTCAGTCAGTTAAGTGTCTGCCTTTGGCTCAGATCATGACCCCAGAATCCTGGGATTGAGTCCTACACTGGGTTCCCTGCTCAGCCAGGAGTCTGCTCCTCTCTCTCCCTCTGCTCCTTCCCCAACTCGTGCATGCTGTCTTGCTCTCTCTTGAATAAATAAATGAAGTATTAAAAATAAATAAAAATAAATAAATAAAATAAAATGAGACTCAACTCTATTCACAAATGTGTCCCTGGCCTCTTTTTTTCTTTTAACTAAAAAATATAAAAATAAGTGTTCTTCAAAAATAGGATTTTATAGTTACAAAATATTAAATTTTAAGGCTATATAATAATATAACTTATTGGGAGGAGTTTCTTTTCTGCCTTAAATAATGCATAGAGGAAAAAGTTTGTACCTTTATCTCTGGAAAAAAATGGATTTCTGAGGATTTACTTACTTCTTTATTTAAACAAATTTACTTTTTTAAGTAGGCTCCTTGCCCAGTGTGGAGCCCAACACAGGGCTTGTACTCACAACCCTGATGTCAAGACGTGGGCTAAAATCAAGAGTCAGATGCTTAACTGACAAAGCCACCCAAGCACCCCTCTGATAACTTCTTTACATAACTTCTCTGAAATGGCACTACTGAGTCACAGATTTATAAACACTTTTAAGATTCTTGATATATATTACCCAATTAGCCCCCAAAACACAGTACCCAACTTTCACTCTTATAGCAACACATAAGAGAGGCCATTCATCATTTCTCTAAAAACACTGGATATTATCAATTTTTTGGCAAATTATTTTTTAATGACAAAATTAAAATGAACCAGGGACTTTGGAGAAAACACACTCAACTTTACCTTCTTCAGCTGACTTTTTTTAATTCTTTCAATAGGAAGAGGTTTTCCATCATGGAAGTTGGTAAGAATAACTGCAATGGCTGTCAGAGTTTTGCCCTTTAAAAATATTTTTAAAAGACAAATGGTCAGATTCTGAAACCTAGTTAACCAGAGAACATTCCAAAACCAATTTTAAAATCAAGTGGGCAAAATCATATAGCATTCAAGGTCACAGAAGCATACTATTGTATTAAATAATCTACATATTAATAAAAAGTACTTTATTGATTAAGAAATGCTTTCCCACACTGTATTACTAAGAATTATTAAATGGTTTACTCTATAAAATACTATAAGCATCCCTGAAAGACTATTATAAGATGTTTAACCCTGAACTAATAACTTTATCATGAAACTACAACTTTGCTTGCCATGTAGTTCAGAGCTAATTAAATGATTAGTAATTCCAGTATGCACATGAGATAATTTTATTAAATTTCATTTAAAGATCACTGTTAAGACTCAAAAGCTTTAACTTATCAACAAAGCATAAACGACATATTTCTTGTGCATTTTTCTTAAATAGAAGCACGTAACTTTCATTACTTTCCATAGCTCAGTTTATAATTAGCAATACAGAAATAACTCTGGCAATTTTAAAATAGTTAAAGCAGCAGTTTTCTAAGTGTAGCCCACAGGTCCTGGAGTTTCCCAGGACCCTCTCAGCAGCATGTACAAATCTATTTTCATAATACTGCTAAGACCTTATTTGTGTTGATATCTATAGTAATGCCACAAAAGGGAATTATGGACAAAACCACTGGTACCTTAGCATGAAAACAAAGCAGCTGGCACTACATCATACTAGTGGTCATTGTATTCTTGGCTGCCACATACTCACATATTACAAAAAAAAAAAAAAAAAGAAATTCTACTTAAAAGAATATTCTATGAGAATATTCTTGATGAAGCAGTACACATGACTTTTATTAAATTTTACCTCAAGTATACATGTAAATATTCTTAAGTATAACAAGATGGGAAGAGCACATCAAAATACTCTTGTTCCACACCAAAATATGAGGGCTATCTAGAGAAAAATGACTTGTGAGACTGAGGTTATAAGCTCAACTAGCACCATGCATCACTATTTTTACTTAAAAGAATGACCAACAATCAGTTATTCATGACTGAGTGGCGGACGTTTTTGAAAAATTAACAAAGTACAGCTATCTTCAAGGGAAAATAATTGACAGATTTATTGTAAGTGATAAAATCTGAACCTTCAAGCAAAAATTAAAATGTTGGAAAACTTGTATCTGGGGGTGCCTGGGTGGTTCAGTGGGTTAAAACTTGTATCTGACACCATGAGCACAGCAGCTTCCCAAAACATAAATGCCTTTCTAATAAGATTCGCAGTACTATCAAAGAATATAAACTTTTGATACTATATAATGAAATGTATCAACATCTGGCAGATCTGTGTAACTCAATGAACCAGTATTTTCCAAATAAGCAATGACTGATGTTATAAAATTATGCATAAGTGCAATATTCATTCAATGTGCAAGCTACACCAATGGATTTTAATGCAAAAGAGTACAAAAAGCTCACTCATACCATTTTTAAGTTCCATGTTGTAACTGTTATCCATTAATAAACTAATACTTGCTTAATTTTGTTGTACCAAAGAATTACACACAGTTATCTAAAAAGACTATTAAGATACTTCTTATGTTTCCCAACTTCGTATCTGTGTGAGAACTAATCCTTATGTACCTGTATCAAAACACCTTATCAACAAAATGAATGAAAAAGCAGTTATGAGGACTCAGAATTCATCTCTTGGGCCAAACATTAAAGAGATTTGCAAAAATGTAAAACAATGCCAGTCTTATCTAAATTATTTTTGTTTTGGAATAGTCCCTTTTCATTTAAAAATATGCTATGTATGTTAATAAGTAATGAGTTTATTGTTTTTAAATTACTAATTTCAAAATTTTTACTTTAATATTTAATACTATAAATATTGATATAACCCATTGGGACTCTCAAAAATTTTTAAGAATGTAATGGTTATTGAGACCAAAAAGTATTAAAACTGCTAGTGTAAGGAATCACAAATATATATTTAATACTCTGTATATCATAATACTGTGATAGAATACAAACAATTCCATATAACATTGTTGTCTTTCCCTCCCTTCTGTAAAGATCCATGAAAGATAAGCTACCTCGAATTTCCAAAGAAAAGTGAAAATACATTCATACATTATTGTATGAATATTGCATTGTAATACAATATTGTATTAATTGTACCTTAACAAAATAAACCAAAACAAACAAAAAATATAGCCTCATTTTAAGTGAAAGACATAGAGAAAATTATTCTATACGAAAGTGAAATCTAGTCCCATACTGGCACCAACATATTCCTATCTACTTCAAAATTACCTTCTATAAAATCTTAATTACAAAATAAAATTTTATGAACTCAAGAAAAAAAAATAATTACCAGACCCATATCATCAGCTAAAATTCCTCCATGGACATTTTCTGGTCGGTCCTTCTCAGAAAAATTTGTTATTGTGTTATAGTATAAGTCATTTCGCTGTTCCCAAAATGGCGGAAGGTCTTTACTGTTTTCCCGTGAAACCATCCAAGCTAGAGCTTGTTTTTGATGTGGAAGCAATGGTGTTTCAACAGCCTATAAATAAAAGGAAGGTCTTAAATAGAAATAAAACCAGTCTTCTCTTTTTCTCCATGCAGATTCTGGAAAACACTTGATCTTGTACTAAAAACTACACAGATTAACATTGTATTTTAAAATTCCAAATAGTTCTAAATAAAAAATATTGGGGGGTGCCTGAGTGGCCCAGAAGAAATCAGGCCAAATCAAAAAAGTTAGAGAGGTAACCTGGGGTTTACACACCAGACAAAGTCTCAAGCCCTATTAACAATAAGCAGGTAAAATATGATAACTACAATTACAAGACAAAAAGGTTAACAGAGATAGGTAGAGACAAAAAAAAACCCTGATGTATTTGTAGACTGATTTGAGAGGGTTAAGTGTCTGACTCTTGATTTCGACTCAGGTCATGATCTTGGTGTCATGGGATTGAGTCCCACATCAGGCTCCATATTCAGAGTCTGCTTGAGATTCTCTCTCTGTCCCCCTCTGCCTCTTCCCTCTATCTCACATAAGCATGCTCTCTCCCTTTCTAAATAAAGTATTTTTAAAAGTTAAATAAATAAATACATATACATACATACATAAGTAGAAAATATTGGCTCAGTACCTCAGCTGGTTCCATTTCATGAGTTTTATCATCTTCTTTTAAATCTTCAAACAATTTGTCAAATTCTGTTTTAAGCTACAACAAATAGGAACAAGAAACATGAAACAAACCAATTAAAATAATTTCACTTAATTCGGAGCTTCCAATATCATTTAATTAACTAAAAGATTTGAATACCAAAAGGTACCTAACACATTCTTTGAGTTGCTACACTGCTCACTGAAGGCAGAATGAATAGATGCTTTAGGTGTAAGAAGAACTGTGTTACAATCAAAAGAATATGGATGAGAGGCACCTGGGTGGCTCAGTGGATTAAGCCTCCACCTTCAGCTCAGGTCATGATCTCAGGGTGTTGGGATCGAGTCCCGCATCCAGCTCTCTGCTCAGCGGGGAGCCTGTTTCTCCCTCTCTCTGCCTGCCTCTGCCTACTTGTGATCTCTATCTGTCAAATAAGTAAATAAAATCTTAAAAAAAAAAAAAGAATACGGATGAGATAAATCTAGGGTTTGTCACAGCTCTGTCACAAATCTGTACATAACACTGGGCAAGAGATTTAACCCTTATTGCCTATATCTCACTCCTAGAAAATGAAAGGGATAATTTAGATTTAGAGTGTCTCTAAGGTTCCTTCTGCCGTTGCAATTCTGTGATTCTATTAATTGTATTCAAAACATTCTGTCAGATCCTACCAGGTACATTTATTTGACTTTTTTCCTATGTCAATGACACTTCATTTACTATCACTGCAAACAACTTGCTATGTGCTGCAAAATATTAATAGATGATTTTTATCTTATGCTAATTTAGTTGGTTCTTTAAACTGATCTAACCTAATTCTGTAACAACATGTGTTACAATTACTTTTATAAATAAGCACATGACTACAAAGCAGTAGCCCAGAAGATATCAGGCCAAGTCAAAAAAGTTAGAGGTAACCTGGGGTTTACCCACCAAACACAGGCTCAAGCCCTACTAACAACAAGCAGGTAAAATATGATAACTACAATTACAAGACAAAAAGGCTAACAGAGATAGGTAGAGACAAAAACAAAACAAAACAAAACAAAAACTGATGTATTTATAGACTGATCTCCATTAATTTATTTTATATTCTTTTTTTCCCAAATTAACTTAGCCTAATAGTATCTTAGATTACAAATCAGACAAAGTAAGAACTACACTAATGCCTACGATTTAGAATTTTTTTTGCATTCCATTTGCAAACTTACTGAAACAAGTTTCAAGCTTCAATTTTTTAAAATATTTGAACATTTAAAAAAATCCAAATAATATAAAAACATCAAAACATACTAAAACATCCCATGCATATACAACAATGCATGTGTTTTAATATATGTATGAATGTGTATGCATTCCTTATCACTGCTTTCTTTTCACATAAAAGTTTTTAACATAGGCAGGCCTGCGTGGCTTAGTTGGTTAAGCATCTGCCTTTAGCTCAGGTCATTATCTCAGGGTCCTGGGATTGAGCCCCATATCAGGTTCCCTGCTCAGCAGGGAGTCTGCATCTCTCTCCCTTCTGCCCCTCCCACCTGCTTATGCTTGCCCTCACTTGCTCTCTAAAATAAATAAAATCTTAAAAAAAAAAAGTTTTTAATATATATTCTATAACATGTTTCATAACTTAACATACCCGAAGATCACAAATACTAGCACATACATATTTATCTTATTTTTTTAAACACTATCTTCAACATTTAAAATTCACTTTTAGATTATAAAATAAAAAAGCAGCATACCTGCTCAGTTGTCATCTGTACTGCAGCATGAACTGGCATACTATAGCTTGGTCCAGCTCTTCCAGAGCCCCAACTATTTTCTAAACTAAATCCTAAAGCTGTAATTTACAAAATGAAAAGAATAAAATCATCAAATGAATTATCTTTTAGTAAGTGACTTTTAGAACTTGTGTTTGAAATATATTTAAAAGATCTTTTAAAAAACTAAAAGTCAGGAGCGCCTGGGTGGCTCAGTGGATTAAAGCCTCTGCCTTCCACTCAGGTCGTGATCCTGGGGTCCTGGAATCAAGCCCCGTGTTGGGCTCTCTGTTTGGCGGGGAGCCTGCTTCCCTTCCTCTCTCTGCCTGCCTCTCTGCCTACTTGTGATCTCTCTGTCAAATAAATGAATGAAATCTTAAAAAAAAAAAAAAAAAAACAAAACCTAAAAGTCATTAAAAAATACATTGTTAAACAAACTCTTGCCAAATAAATAATAGTTCTTCATTTCCTACTGGGAGATTCTTTTTGTCTTTTTCAAAGATGAAGTTTAAAATCAGTGATTTCCAGATATTATCATTGGGGAAACCTAGGGAAGGGAATACAGAACCTCTTTGTACATAGTGTGTGTGTGTGCATGTTCTCTCTCTCTCTCACACACACACACACACACACACACACACGCCCCTTCCTATGAAGCTATAATAATTTCAAAATAAAGAGGAAAAAAAATCAGGTATTTCCTTAAAACGATTTCTGAGTTACAACTCAGAGCCTTCAACACACAAATCAGTTTAGCCAAAGCCAAATTATTTCTCAAGAGAAGAAATGTTTTACAATTCCTACATCTTAAAATAGCAAAAAAACAGGAGCTTAAACTCTAAACCTACTTTTTGGTGCAGGACCCAATTTAAATCCATGCTTCTTCAACTGATCTAAAACCGCTTTTCTATGTTCTTCTTTTCCCCAAAAAGTCATATGGAGAGGCATGGTGAAGGCATTGTTTGCACCAAAAGGAACGACCCTATTATATTTAAGAGAAAAAAAAAAAAAGAAGAGAGAGAAAATTAGAAATGTTTTATTTTTTACTTCCATTAAGAATGTGACTATTAAATATTGTAAGCATCTCATTCAAATTTTGCAAGGAAGTGAAATAAGAAGGAACTATATATATATAGGCAAACTAGAAAGACAGAAGTAGTACAGGGACAATATCAACAACAATCACTTTCTGTTCCTCTGTTTTTGGAACAGAAAGTCAGAAGAAACTGAAAGATAGAATAAAGCAGGGTAACCTATAATTGAGATTGTAAGATAGGTACAATAGTAAGTTTAATTGGGGTAGAGCTTTCACTAACAGAACCACTGAGGGTAGCAACCAATTCTGGGAGAATGGGAAATGATTTGCAAGAACTACATCTGACCCTTAACAACATGGGGTTTAGGGACACTGACCCCCTATGCAGTCAAAAATCCACATATAACCTTTGACACCCTAAAATCTTAACTACTAATAGCCTATTGTAAGCCTTACCAATAACATAGTTAACACATATTTTGTAGGTTATATGCATGAAAGACTGTGTTCTTAAAGTAAGCTAAAGAAAACATTCACAAAATCGTAAAGAAGACAGAATACATTCACAGTACTATACTGCATTTATTTTTTAAAAATCTGCATTTAAGTGGACCCATACAGGTCAAACCCATGTTGTTCAAGGGTCAACTGCATTTTTGACCCAGGATTTTATTTTCACTAAAAATTTATTCTCAATAAACAAAAAATTTAATGAACTGAGAATGGAGAAAACAAGTGAGAAGACATTACTCAGTATTTATCATCCAACCTCACCTTTTCATATTCTAAACATTCCATACTTAAAGTTGAGATCACAGACTAAATGCCTAAAAGAGAAAAAAAGGTAACCAAGGAGACTGGGAGTTTTAAAAAAGGAAGGGGTGGTAGAACTGGGAGCATATAGGCCTTGCCTAAAGTAGCAGCTGCTACTTTGTTCCAGTCAACTGATGCCCTGTGAAAATGAAGGTCAGATCTTCCATTTGTCAAGATAAATCTATATAAATAATTTTTACATCAGGTAAAAAATAAACTTGTATAAAATGCAGAATATCCAGATATTTGAATATTAGAAACGAATGAAAAATTACAAAACACTATGTAGGCAAAATGAAACTCACTTACATATGATCACAGGCTACTAGTTTACAACCTCTGATTTAAACACTTTCAAACTCCCAAATCGATGCACTAAAAGGTTTGGACACATGGTGTGGACTTCCTAATATTTGAGCCAAAGTCTATTATTCTCCATGGTAATAATTTAGTAGAAAAGTAAAAGCATAGTTGTTTCATGGCTGGGGTAGTAGAGGCAGATGGGAAGAGAATTAACACATTTATTAACACACAATAAAGGCATAGTGATAAAAGTTGTAAGGGCAACTATATAGCCTCTTAACAAATTCAAAGATCACAACTTTAATTATTAAAACTAAACTCTGAAAATACATTACCCTTCAATCTGTGCCAATTTGTTGTCCATGATATAGGCCAATGCAGCTGCAAGATCTTTCTTTAAATGGCCAACCTGATTTCCATTTACATTGTTTACTTTAATTGCATTCTTATCATAGGGATTATTGGGCTCTCGTTGTAACGCAACCATTTCATTATTATTAACCTAATAATAAACAGATAATATTATAAATAATAAACGCAATAGGAGCTTTCTTCATTAAACTTTTCTGGGCTTCCCATTTATTTTCTAATACGTAATAACAGCATATAAGAAATGTATATTTTATTAGACTTATATTTGTATACTAACATAAAAATATATTTTATAATATTTTTTATAGTATTTTTTAAACTTACATTCACTGGAAAGTTAAAAGATCCTTGATATCTGCATGATACATTCAAAACTAAATAAGAGTCACACTAAAATTTTCAACATCATAACTTCCGAAAACAGGTGATCTTTATTGAGTGCTTATTATACGCTATTGTTCTAAGTACATTACATAGATTATACTTTTCAAATTCTCACAACTCTATCGGTAGGTACTATCATTACACCCATTTTACTGATGAAGACACTACAGCACAGGAAAGTTAAGTAACTCGACCAAGGTCATAAGGGTATTATGTAGCAGAATTAGAATTTACATCCAAGCAAGCTGGTTCCTAAGTGTGATTTCTCCATACTCTAAAAAGGGAAAAAGATATTAATTCTAAGTCAGAACGGAATGAAATTAAGAAAATATATCCAACCTTCAACTCATGTCATTCTGATTCTACCAGATTAAAATTTGCCTGAAGGTGACATCACTGAAAACAGAAGAGTTAAGGACTTTTGAAAATTCTCTCTTCCATAATGGCAATGAAAAAAATGGCAGAAATTGTCAGAATCAACTTTTCCAGACATCTAGAAAACCAACCAAAGGACTGCAGAAACCTGAAGGGTGTTAATTCGAGAAAAACAGCTAAACATCAGTGCTCTAGTCCCTCTCCAGCTCTCAGCTGCATGACAGCCTTTAAAAATAACTTGCTAAAATTCTTGGTGCAGTCTAGCAGTCACCAAAGGGAGTGCAATGGAACAGAATCTTTCATAGATTCATTCCCAAAGAATTGTCATTATTTGACCTGTATGATGGTTCTCCAGAAGTTCTCCACTTGCAAAGTGATTTTTATTTGATCTCTGAGCACATCCAATATAAAAAAAACCTCCTTCCTTGGGTGGGTGTTTATCAGAAACAATTTTACAGGCAGTGGGTAATAGCTGGGGCAAACAATACAATAACCAAAAAGATTAAAAGGAAAGCCGGAGACTAAGATGTCCATCTCTGAATGGCTTTGAAAAGCTCCAATGGCTTTGAAAAGCTCCAATATATTTCTGGGAAAGTAGAAGGCCATATTCAAGCAGAGGGCTGTATGCATGCCTGGGGCTGTGCATATGATCAGGGAAAGACTTCAGAAGACCCTAAGCTCACACCTCTGACTAAACTTGCAGCTCTGAACAAGCAGGACATGAATGTTAAGGAATCGCTGTCAACTGAAGAATGCCCCAAATGCATATAGATCCCCTCATTTAGTAAAGACTGAGAGACTGGTATAATTATAAGCTGACTACTAAGTTAACCAAGTGCAGACATCAGTAGATTTTACAGGGTTAATTCAGGAAAATCATTAAACAAGCAACAATTACCAAAATCAGCAACAACAAACAACCCTGGAGACAGAGAAGAATATCTAATTTTTACTGTTGCCACATTATTTAAAATGTCTCCTTTTCAACAACAACACAAGACATGCAAAGAAATGAGAAGGTATAGTTCACTCATAAGAAAAAAGCTATCAACTGTCCCCAAGGAAGCACAGATGTTTGACCTACTAGGAAAAAAAATTAAAGTTATGTTCAAAAACCTAAAGCAAACCATGTCTAAAAAACTAAAGGAATGCACAAAAACTATATCTCACCAAATACAAAGTCTATTGTCAAAAAGTGAAGTAAAAAAAAAAAAATTCACTAGAAAGGCTCAATAGCGGATATGTGGAGGAAGAAATATTAATAAAGTTGAAGACAGGTCAATTAGATAATCTAAGAATGGTTACAGAGTCTGAGAAATAGAAAGACAAAAGAATGGACATGAACAGGCCTCAGAGATCTGTGGGACAATAGCAACCATATCTAAGATACACACCAGTCTCAGAAGGAGAGGAGAAAAGGGGTAGAGAGAATATTTGAAGAAATAATAGCTGAAAACTCCCCAAATTTGATGAAAAACGTTAATCTACATATCTTAGAAAGTCAACAAACTCCAAATAAACTAAAAGAGATCTAAACCCAGACACAGCATAATTAAGCTGTGGTAAACAATGCTGAAAGCAACAAGAGGAGAAACTCCTTCTTATTTATAGGGGGATCCTCAACAAGGTTAAATATCTGACTTCTCATTAGAAAGCATAGAGGCCAGAAGACAGTGTAATAACTTTTCAAAGTGCTTCCAAAAAAACTAAAGCCAAGAACTGTATATCCAATAAAACCACCCTTATATCCAATAAAACCACCCTTCAAAAGTATAGGAGAAATTAAAGACATACCAGTTAAACAAAAACTGAGAAATCACCACCAGCACACCTGTCCTATAAGAAATATTAGAGACCTACATCTGAAATCAAAGGACTAGACAATAACTTGAATCTACACAAAGAAATAAGGACTACAGGTAAAGGTAATTAGGTGAATATAAACAGTGTAATTTCTTTTGGTTGTTAACTTTTTTCTCCTACCTGATTTAAAAGTGCATAAAATAATCATAAATCCATGTTGATGAGCATTCACTGTATATAAAGATGTAATGTGTATGTTAACAGCACAAAGGAATGGGGGATGAGGGAAATGGAGCTATCTATAAGCAAAATTTTGTATGCTATTAAAATTAAGTTGGCACTAATCCAAACTAGATTTTTATGAATTAAGATATTAACTGTAATTTCCCAGAGCAGCAAATAAGGAAACAACTCAAAACATATAGTAAAAGAAATGAGGAGATTAAAATGGCACACAGAGAATATTAACACAAAAGATGGCAGTAATGAAGGCTAGACAGAAAGGTCACATATTGTATGGCTCAATTTATAGGCAATGCATACAGTAGGCACATCCATAGAAGTAGAAAATAAATTGGTAGATACCAGAGACTGAGGAGAGAGAATAATGGCAAGTGATTTCTAATGCGTACAGGGTTCTTTTTGGAGTGATGAAACATTCTGGAACCAGACAGTGGGGATAGTTACATAACCTTGTGAATAAAAACAAGTCAACTCTATGTACACTTAAAATATGGTGAATATTGGGGGCTGCCTGGGTGGCTCAGTGGGTTAAGCCTCTGCCTTCAGCTCAGGTCCTGATCTCAGGGTTCTGGGATCGAGTCCCACATCAGGCTCTCTGCTAGGCAGGGAGCCTGTTTCCTCCTCCTCTCTCTCTCTCTGCTTGTGATCTCTCTGTCAAATAAATAAAATCTTTAAAAAAAAAAATATGGTGAATATTGGTAGGGGTGCCTGGGTGGATCAGTGGGTTAAGCCTCTGCCTTCAGCTCAGGTCATGATCTCAGGGTCCTGGGATCAAGCCCCACATCGGGCTCTCCACTCAGCGGGGAGCCTGCTTCCCCCTCTCCCTCTGCCTGCCTCTCTGCCTACTTGTGATCTGTCTCTGTCAAATAAATAAATAAAATTTTTTTAAAAAATGGTGAATATTGAGACACCTGAGTCACTCAGTTGGTTAAGCGTCTGCCTTCAGGTCAGGTCACTATCCCAGCATCCTGGGATTAAGTCCTGCATTACGCTCCTTGCTGAACAAGGAGCCTGCTTCTCCCTCTAACTGCCCTTCTCCCAGCCTGTGTGTGTGTGCACCTGTGCACTATCTCTGACAAAATCTTTAAAAAATAAAAATGGTGAATTTTATGGTAGTGATTTATCACTTTTTTAATTGTCTGAAAAAGACAAGGGAATGCTGCTTCAAACCACCACCAAGATCTGTCTACTGATTTTTCACTATAGCTTGACCAATCAGATTATCAGACAGATATTCCTCTCTAGTCCTTCGGAGATATTCATAAGGCATAGCTCTATCCTCTCCCAGTCCCATCCTCTCTGCCAATGCCTGCAAGCCTGATATTTTTTTACACAAAATTATGCAAATCCTAGGAAATATACAACCTCAAAAAGGCCAAAAAAAGAAAAAAAAAACAGTATTTTTTAGATTTTATCTCAAACAAGAAAATTAGATAAGTTTCTTTTATTGTAATAAATTATCACTTATTATAATTAGGTAACTGTCACTACAGATGATAGGTAATTACTGAGAGTAGACAGTAGATAGATAGTAGAAAGTAATTAATGATAGTACAATTTAAAATACGATACATATAAGCCAAAATGCTAGAGACAATAAGAACAAAGAAAACAAGACCTGAGCACCAAGACAAAAAAGGACATATTAAAAAAAAAAAGATTAAAAACAAAAAAAAGAATTACAACTAATTATAACAGTATTTTTAGAATAGGAAAAAAATCATCTATTTTATTATAAAATATTTTGATGTGTCAAGAAATAAATTTAATCATAAGCTTAAAAAAGCACGTTAAAAAAAAATTAGCAATTCCTGGGGCACCTGGATTGCTAAGTCAGTTAAGCCTCAGACTCTGACTCTTTGGCTTAGGTCATGATCTCAGGGAGATCCAGCACCACACAGGGCTCCACACTCAGCAGGGAGTCTGATTCTGTCCCTAGCTCTCCCTCTGTTCAAGTGCAGACAGAGGCACTTGCATGCACGTGCGTGCTTTCTCTCTAAAACAAATAAATAGGCTAAGTCGGTTAACCATCTGCCCTCAACTCAGGTCATAATCCAGGGGTCCTGGGATTGAGCCCCACATCAGGTCCCCAGGATTCTTGCTCAGCGGAGAGTCTGCATTTCCTTCTCCCTCTGTCCTTCTCCACCCTTCCCCAACTGGAGCTCTTTCTCTCTCAACTAAATACAATAAATAAAATCTTTAAAAATAAAATAAATAATCTTAAAAAATAGCAATGCCAATTTTTTGTATCAAAATTTAGGAGATACAACTAATATAGTACTTTGAAGAGTGTTTAAAAGATTAAAAGCTATTTTTTTTATTTATTTATTTTTTTTTTTTAAAGATTTTATTTATTTATTTGACAGAGAGAAATCACAAGTAGGCAGAGAGGCAGGCAGAGAGAGAGGAGGAAGCAGGCTCCCTGCTGAGCAGAAAGCCCGATGTGGGGCTCGAACCCAGGACCTGGGATCATGACCCGAGCCGAAGGCAGCGGCTTAACCCACTGAGCCACCCAGGCGCCCCTAAAAGCTATTTTTTTTAAAGATTTTATTTATTTGACAGATAGAGATCACAAGTAGGCCGTCAGGCAGGCAGAGAGGAGGAGGCAGGCTCCCAGCTGAGCAGAGAGCCCGATGTGGGCTCGACTCCAGGATTCTGAGATCATGACCTGAGCCGGAGGCAGAGGCTTTAACCCACTGAGCCACCCAGGTGCCCCAAAAAAACTATTATTATTTTTTTTTTTTAAGATTGTATTTATTTATTTGACAGAGAGAAATCACAAGTAGGCAGAGAGGCAGGCAGAGAGAGAGAGGAGGAAGCAGGCTTCCCGCTGAGCAGAAAGCCCGATGTGGGGCTCGAACCCAGGACCTGGGATCATGACCTGAGCCGAAGGCAGCGGCTTAACCCACTGAGCCACCCAGGCGCCCCCTATTATTATTTTTTAAAAATATTTTATATATTTATTTGACAGAGACACAGCAAAAGAGGAAACACAAACAGGGGGAGTGGGAGAGGGATAAGCAGGCTTCCCAATGAGCAGGGAGCCCCATGTGGGGCTCCATCCCAGGAACCTGGGATCAGGACCTGAGCTGAAGGCAGATGCTTAATGACTGAGCCACCAGATGCCCCTAAAAGCTATTATTAGTAAGATTAAAATGAAACATTCAAATCGAAAATCTAAAAATAAACTTCAGGAAAATAAGATAACAGATACAAAACAGAAAGAATGAAGAAAAATAACAACCATTAAGAAAAATTCAAGAAAGGTTGTTTGAAAAGATGAAACTTAAATCTCTACCAAGGCTAACTGATAAAAACTAGACACAAGGGGCGCCTGGGTGGCTCAGTGGGTTAAGCCGCTGCCTTCGGATCAGGTCATGATCTCAGGGTCCTGGGATCGAGGCCCACATCGGGCTCTCTGCTCGGCAGGGAGCCTGCTTCCCTCTCTCTCTCTGCCTGCCTCTCCTTCTACTTGTGATCTCTCTCTGTCAAATAAATAAATAAAATCTTTAAAAAAAAAAAACTAGACACAAATATATAGCACAAAGAACGAACACAGTTAAAATGTTACTAAGCACAACTCTGCAACAATAAATATGAAAATTTAGATGGTTTTCTTTAAAAATATAAATTGCCAAAATTGACTATTTCAATTATGCTGAGTTTGAATGAAATGAGAATTAAAAAGTACATAATGTATGATTTAATACATATAAATCTCTAATGCATCTTTAATGCATAAAGCTCTAGGACAGGCTAAACTAACTGTGAGCAACAGAAATTAGATTGTAGTTGTTAGGGCAGGTAGAGCAGAAATGAGCAACAAAATACAACCAAACTTTTAGGGGTGATAGAAATAATCTACATCTTGTCTAGAGTGGTGATTATCGGGCGCCTGGGTGGCTCAGTGGGTTAAGCCGCTGCCTTTGGCTCAGGTCATGATCCCAGGTCCTGGGTTCGAGCCCCGCATCGGGCTTTCTGCTCAGCAGGGAGCCTGCTTCCTCCTCTCTCTCTGCCTGCCTCTCTGCTTACTTGTGATTTCTCTCTGTCAAATAAATAAATAGAGTGGTGATTATCATGTATTTATCTTTCTCAAAACTCATGGAATCATTTGCTTAAAAATATGTATATATTCTCATGTAAATCCCATCTCAATAAAACTGGAAAAGTTGAAAATAATAACTATGCAAAGTTAAATACGTCAATTTTTATTATATTTTCATAATAGTGATCAACCCCAAAATGCCCATCAATAAGGAAACTAAAAATATGATATAGATTTGTACTGACATGAAAAGATAGTCCCAATATTCTACCAGGAGAAAAAAGGGTGACCACTATCACAGACTAATAACGATCATATTTTTTAACACATAATATGATTTCAATTTACACGCTTATGTTCACAGAGTGAAGTGTGAAAAAATAAAATGAATAAGTTATGGTCCAGGATGATAAACTACAGGGAGATTTAATGTTTTTTCTTTTAGCCATTTTAAAATAATGAATATGTAGTACTTATAAAATAAATAATACATATTTTAAAAAATAAAAAAACTTAAGTGATTATTACTTTTAATGGGATCAATATTTTTATTAGCTTATTAGTATCACGGAAATTATTCTAAGCTCAACAAATAGTAAATGTTCTAAAATCAGAAACCATAATCCAGTATTTCACAATGGCTTAAAATAATTTAGAAAACAGTGGCCCTGGGTGGCTCAGTGGGTTAAGCCGCTGCCTTCAGCTCAGGGTCCTGGGATCGAGCCCCACATCGGGCTCTCTGCTCAGCAGGGAGCCTGCTTCCTCCTCTCTCCCTACTTGTGATCTCTCTCTGTCAAATAAATAAATAAAATCTTTAAAAAAAAAAAAAAGAAAAAAAAAAAGAAAACAATCCAAGTTTTGAAAAAAAATAGCACAAATCAGAAATAGGCAAGCTCAGAGATTGATATGAGAACTAAAGAAGAGATGGACGGGGATGCCTGGGTTCCTCAGTCAGTTGAGTGTCTGTCTGCCTTTGGCTCAGGTCATGATCCTAGGGTCCTGGGATTGAGTCCCACATCAGGCTCCATGCTCTGTGAGAAGTCTGCTTCTCCCACTGCCTGCAGCTTCCCTTGCTTATGCAGGTGCACTCTGACAAATAAATATTTAAAAAGAAAAAAAGAGATGGATAGGACATAGGAACTGATAGATTTCAGGAAAAAATTAGAAATGAAAAATTATTTCAGAATTAAAAACTAGAAGGAACACAAAGTGCACAGACCTTGTGGATAACTACATGGTAAGGGAAATAAATGATGAAAAATTAAAAAGTGAAGAAGTATGACAGAAAGGACTTCAGAGGGCAAAAGATATGAACAGACACTTCTCCAAAGAAGACATACAAATGGCTAAGAGACACATGAAAAAATGTTCATTATCATTAGCCATCGGGGAGATTCAAATCAAAACCACATTGAGATACCATCTTACACCAGTCAGAATGGCCAAAATTAACAAGACAAGAAAGGACAATTGTTGCAGAGGATGTGGAGAAAGGGGAACCCTCTCACACTGTTGGTGGGAATGCAAGTTGGTGCAGCCACTTTGGAAAACAGTGTGGAGATTCCTTAAGAAATTAAAAATACAGCTACCCTAACCCTGCAATTGCACTACTGGGTATTTACCCCAAAGTACAGATGTAGTGAAAAGAAGGGCCCCAATGTTCATAGCAGCAATGGCCACAATCACCAAACTGTGAAAAGAACCAAGATGCCCTTCAACAGACGAATGGATAAAGAAGATATGGTCCACATATACAATGGAATATTACGTCTCCATCAGAAAGAATGAATACCCAACTTTTGTATAAACATGGATGGGACTGGAGGAGATTATGCTGAGTGAAGTAAGACAAGCAGTGAGAGTCAATTATAATATAGCTTCACTTAGTTGTGGAGCATAAGAAATAACATGGAGGACAGTAGGAGAAAGAAAGGAAAAGTGAATTGGAGGAAATCAGAAGGGGAGACGAACCATGAGAAACTGTGGACTCTGAGAAACAAGCTAAGGGTTTTGGAGGGGAGGGAAGTGGGGGATTAGATGAACTTAGTGGTGGGTATTAAGGAGGGCACGTGTTGCATGGAGCACTGGGTGTGGTGCATAAACAATGAATCTTGGAACACTGAAAAAACAAAATTAAATTTAAAAAATTTTAATATAATTTAAATTTTTTTTTTTTAAGATTTTATTTATTTTTTTGACAGAGAGAAATCACAAGTAGGCAGAGAGGCAAGCAGAGAGAGAGAGAGGAGGAAGCAGGCTCCCTGCAGAGCAGAGAGCCCGACGCGGGGCTCGATCCCAGGACCCTGAGATCATGACCTGAGCCGAAGGCAGAGGCTTAACCCACTGAGCCACCCAGGCGCCCCAATATAATTTAAATTTTTTAAAAAAAGGATTTCAGAGACAGCAATAGACATATACACAGGCACAGATATATGCAGAGGAGACCTAATACATAGATGGTAGAATGGAGTCCCTGAAAAACAAAGCAAACATTTAAAGCTATAATTAAAGAAAAAATTTCTGAAACAGAAAAAAATGAAGTTACAGGGCAATCATAAGACCTTTCAAGATAAGGAAAAATACCCTTTGGTTATGGAGGCAAAAATTCCCAATTCACTTATATGGGAGAGAAATCATATTGTCATCAGAATTCTATCCAACATTTTATGCAACATCAAAATATCACATAGCAAAAATATGGGTCAAGGACTTTGTATTTAGCCAAACTGCCCGTTAATATAAATGTCACAGTTAGAAACATAGAGAAACTTAGGAAATCTTGTTCTGTCCTAAGAAATTTCCTAGCAACACATTTCAAACAATTACAAAATATTCTAAGAAGCTCCAATATAAAGAAAATATAGGAGGGGTGCCAGGTGAGGTGGCTCAGTCAGTTAAGTGTCTAAGGGTCATGAGATCCGGCCCCTTGTGGGGCTCCACACTTGAGTCTGCATAAGATTCTCTCTCTTCCTCTCCTGACCCTCCCCCCACATGCTCTAGCTTGCTCTCTCTCAAAAAAAAAAAAAAAAAACTATAACTTTTTTAAACAATCAAGAAAACTGATTATGGATTAGTTATTAGATGTAATAAGGAATTACTAATTTTGTTAAGTATGAAAATAACAAAGTTTGAATTTTTTTAGAGAGACAAACTGAATTATATGAATGTGAACTCATACAGTAGAGATTTTTTGTCCTAAAGGACAAAAGAAAAACTGATGAAAGAAATGGGAGAAAAATTTGTTATATTTGGGTATATGGGAGTTTGTTATACTATTCTACTTTTATGCATGCTTAAAATATTTCATAATAAAGAATAAAACTAGTGACACATCATCCAAATAACACAGAAACATCCTACATAACCATAACAAAGACAACTTCTCACCAGCTATGAAATCATGTACTATCTCTGTCTCTCACACATACACATGCAAATAGAGATACAGTAAGATAGACATAGGGAGAAAAATTAGGAGACAGGTAGTCTTACTACAGAAAGGGGAAAAAAAGGACCTAAAAATAGACAATTCCCTTATCTAGCAGGAATTAATCTTCCTAAATTAAAAATACTGAAGTAGAGAAATGCGCTAAGGGACAGAAGGGGAGAAAGCAAAGAACTGACTTGGAAGTTACTCTACAAATGTACCCCAAGTATCTGCTTTTTGGGCCAATCATTTAACCTTCCTAAGTTTTAGTTCTTCAGTTATAAAAACGGGATAACAGATGTTCTATCTACCTTTGAGTCATTACAGCTATCAAATGAAACCATTCAGGAAAAAGTGCCCTGTATATTACAAGCGGGATATAAATGCAAAAGAAAATTAGGCATTAAATATTTGTTATCTCTTAACCAGATACATTCTAATTAAAGTAAAATAAGTAGTAATTGTACATATCACCTTCAAATTCTTTTCTAGGTTAATAAGATAAATACATTTCAACTTAATATCTAATACTCACTACTCCTGTGTAATAGCGTAGTCCAACTACATGACCTCTCAAAGTTCCAAATAAAACTGAATCTAGCTCTTCATCACTAGTTAGGAAGTCATCTGGAGGTATAATATCTTGGAATTCAAAACGGGGAAAGAAAGTTGGATATGAGAGGCGTGGAAAATTTCCATGGGTTCCGTATTGGACAGTCTGCAAGTACTTCCAAACAGGATCTCTATTAAAAAAGAAAAAGCACAGGAAAATGATACACTATTTAACCAAAGACTATGTTATATACACAGGCCAACTGTTTTCTCATTTTATTTCGACATGTTAAATCTTTAGTGGGAACTGTTATATAAAGATGGACAGTGCTACTATGGGTAAAGCAGGAATTGGAGTGAGTGGGGAAGGTCTCCAGGAACCCTACCTGTTCAGTAATGCCTCTTCTACCCACTGAGTACTCAAAATGAAAACTCCAACAAGGGCTCACAAATCTTTTTCCTAGTAATGATTACCTATTTAAACTAAAATGTATATGTCTGTAATTCTAATCACACACCAAATTTCAATAAAAACTGAACTAGAAAGGACTTGCAAATATAGAACTATTATTATATGTGAAGCCATCTATACGGTTACAGATAAAACGTCCAGCATCCACTATTTTAATTCTCTCCAAACAGAACCCTTATTCAGGCATCCAAATCATACCATCATGGGAAGCTGACCTCAAGCCTCCCATTCCCATTGTTTTAAGGGTACCCTCAATCCTTTCATGGATAACTGTTCCAGGAAGAGGCATGTACACCAATTTGGAAAATGAAAAATAAGGGGAAGTCCACTGAGGGGCTTCCTGAAACTCTCCTAAGAACGACGGAAGCTATTTCCCCGCGTTTTCCTTGTACGCTCCGCATACATCTGGCTCCATTGCAAATACGTATTTCCAGGTATGTACACGCACATAAACTGTAAGCTACCTGGGGACAAGGGCTGTCTTAATTGGCCCTTTATTCTGAGCACACCGTCTAGCGCACATTGAGCATCTAACGGGTGCTCACTGAATAAAGCTCAGATCAGGACCCCAGTTAAAGAGCGGAGCCTTGAATCCCGGGCCCCCCCAGAGCCCCCCCATAACCCCTCGCCTGAGGAGCCTCCCCTCGCCAGCTAAGGCAATGTATTTATTTCTCCCGCGGTGATATGAGCCACCAGCAGGACGAATATAAGCTGCACCGGGAACGCGAGGAGAACTCGAAGGGAACACAGGGAAGGTCAGGTTCATTTGGGGACGCCGACAGGCCGTTACCCCCTGCGCCCCACCCCCTCCGCCCCCTTCACCTCTTGAACATCCAGGACATGGCGCTGAGCGGGTAACGAACAGAACGCTTGGGCGCCCCAGATAGCTCTCGAGCCGCCTCAATACGTCTCCCTCCAGGCCCCACAGCCGAGAAGCTGAGGGTAGGTTCCAAGCGCCGAAGGAAAAGCGCTCTGGTGGAAGTGAGACGCCGCGAATCTAGTCAGACGTCGACGCCGTCGCCTTCTAGCAACAATCTAAGAGACCAGTGACGATTTGTGACTGACACTGGCAAAGTCCAATCGCGAGGAGAGGGCCTACGGAAATAAACCAATCAGAGCATGGAAGGGAGGGCAACTCCGCCCCACGCAGGGATTCAAAGACTGTAGGGGGTCCCTGCTGCAGGGGCGGTTCCATCCGGGTTCTTCCCCGCCCCCGAGGCGAGCGCGCGGGAAAGCCACGCGGCCCTAGGAGTCAGAGTGGCGTGCGGGGGGTGTCTGCGTTTTCGGTTTGATTACCAGCTTCAAATGCAGCAGAATGACCCTCCTTTTCCATTGTTTGTCTCAGAACCATTCTTCAGGCCTGACCTCATCCTGCCTCATTCTTACCTCACCTCATGTGACCTGTAGCAGGATTTTAGACTGAATAAGCTCCGCGATTTTATGAGCCCTGGAGCGACCAGCGAGATACTTTATTTCATTTCTTGGGGTGAACCTCGGGTGATTGCCCTCAAACTATTCATTTTAAGTGTCACTAGCGAATCTATGAGACACAACGAATTCAGGAGACTTTAATTGGAATTTAGATTTACAGGCCCCCCCCCCCCCCGCTTCCATTTTCTTTTTTAAGGAAAAATTAATTTCTAGCAGTTGTTGATTGCTGGGAGTGATGAGCAGGACCAGCTACACCTGAGGCACGTGGCTGCCCATGTGAATAGGTGGAAAGAAGCTTGTTTTCCTCAAGGAACCATAGGAGGAACGGAGCTACACAGTTGGCTTTTGAGTCCGAGGAGATTCAGAAAATGTACTTTGGAGGGGTTGGCCAGCGGGCTGACTGCAACCAAGGGGCTGGCAAGGCTGAGCTCTGCAGCTTGGGAGCCCAGAACAAGCTAACTTGGCTGACCTTTAAAATGGTGCAGCAGCACCACCACAGTAAGAAGCTGGTGCTGGTTTTGAACGGCACTTAGGCTCTGTGTAACTGTCAAAGAAGAATTAAAGGATCAAAGAGGAAATGTATCTGTGAATGTGGTCAATATTGGCACTTGCCCTTCATAGAGTGGTGCTTTTTACATTTCCTTCAGCAGAGTATGAAGAGTAGTCAATAAGACAGTTTTTTGAAGAGGCATTTGTTCATTTTCTTAAGCTATCATTTGTAAGCATGAACTAGCAATGGAAAGAGAAATTGAATTTGCAGCAATTTATTCATTTCACTAAACAGAAGGAAGATGATGAAAAAGATGAGAACTGGCATTTCAAATAATATTAATTTACTTTCTTCTGGAACTATTAGATAAATGGCAATATAGTTCAATTTTTGGTGTGCCAAAATCTAAGTAAGTTTTTGGAAAATATGCCAGAAAGCACTTAGACTGAAAATGTTGTATGTGTAAAATCAATGAAGAAGCCATGATCATTAAAAGACAAAATTGCTAATATGAAAATACAGGTAAACCCAACTCCTTAAGATCTGTAATTACTGCCCCATTGTTAAAGAATGCAGATTAAGGTAAAAAATTGCCATTTAAAGTCAACTTTTTTGACATTAAAGTCAACAATATTAGTGTTTTACATTGTTTTACATTTCAGATCTAGCAGCTGAACAGTCTTTCACTTAGTCATGGCACAAAGAGGATGGTGGTGAAGGTAAGAGCCGGATTCCATAGAAATTTAGGGTCTGTGATAGAGTTTGTATTTTATTTTAAATGCAGTAGACCCTCAATTGTTTTAAGCAAGAGAATAACACTGTGCGTTAGGCTTTAAAGAATCCATTCTGGCAGCGATGTGGAGATTATAGGGAAAAAACAGAAGTAGGCTGCTTAGTAGATAATTAGGAAACAATTGTGTCCAGCTAAGAGATAATGGTAGCTTGGAAAAGGGAGATAATGAAGCTAGAGAACCAACACAGTGTGCTGATGGATTTGGGTATGGATGCTGAGGAAGGGGAAGGAATAAAAAATTCCTCCAGCCGCTCACTTTCCAGTCACAAACACACTTTCTCATCATTCCCCGTTTATGCACATTAATCATGTCACTCTCCTGTTTGATGCTGTGAGCTTGAAATCAAAGAATGGCAGGTGTGACTCTTTTTAATCTGTCCCCTACCTCCCACTGCTATCACTTCCCAACCCAGCCTGCCTATAAAAGTCTTCACTAACTTCTCTAAAAATTATGAATATTTTCATACAGACCCACAAGGCCATTCTCACACCCCACAAAATTAATGATAAATCGATCTTTGGTATCTTCTAATAACATAATCAAATTTTCACAATTGTATACAAAAATTTTTTTAAAAAATAATTTAACAGAATGGAATTTTGAAACCCTTGGCAAAGAAAATAATCTGAATTTCTAAAAGGCCGACTGTAATACAAAATATTCCAAGTTTATGTCCTAATAGGTTCTGGAAGAATATATGATGATGTGTGTTTGCTTGTTTGCTTGCTTTATTCACCCGTAAGGAGATAAAGACAAAGTTCAGTGGAAGAGGAGAATTTTCAGGAATAACATATTAGAGTTCACAGAGTAAATCTTTCTTAAGTGGATCTCAGGGAAAGAGCCTGAATGCCATCACCCTAGGCCAAGCACCACAAAGGGAAGGATAATAGCCCAGTAATTTCTGGGGATCCAGCCTCAAGGTTCTGCAAATCTTAAGAGTCTTAAGAGATCAGAAATGTGCCAGGGCAATGAAGGAGTAAAAGCTAATAAGGTGGCTCTGTTAAGGAGCTCAAGGGCAGCCTTTCAAAATCTTTTCATAATTCCCAGTGAGCCTCCAGCACTGTGAAGTTTCAGTAGTTGGTACCTGCTGAAGGTGAATGGATCCCAAACATAGCCTATAGGGTAAGAGAAAGGAGAATGAATCTGAAACCTGTATCTAATTGACTTTAAATCTTAAAATGCCTGCACAACCTGGAAGTGACTAAATTAAGTTACCTCCCATTAGGAAAACTGAAGGTATAAGATAAATTAAGTTCAATAAAAAAATACGAAATTTCATCTTTGTAAATGGAGTCAGTGATCGAAATTAATACATACTACATATCCATACACATGCACCTCTCAGTGACTTTACATTTATATAGTTATAGCAGATACCTTCTAGCTCGTTGACTTAGAAGATTTTCATTTTCTTCTTTTTACTTACATGCATGTAAAATTTTCTGTTTTGAACATGTATTGCTTTTCTGCCACAAGAAAATAATGAAAGATAAAGTATAGTAAAGAAATTATGAAGTTTTTCAAGTTTTTTTTTTTAAGATTTTATTTATTTATTTGACAGAGATCACAAGTAGGCAGAGAGGCAGGCAGAGAGAGAGGAGGAAGCAGGCTCCCTGCTGAGCAGAGAGCCCAATGCGGGACTCGATCCCAGGACCCTGAGATCATGACCTGAGCCAAAGGCAGGGGCTTAACCACTGAGCCACCCAGGTACCCTTCAAGTTTGTTTTTAATTAATGTTAGCCTTAAAGAAAAGTTGCAAAATTACTACAGAATGTTCCCTCACATCTCTTACCCTATTTATTTTAACATACACAATCACAGTACAATTATCAAAATCAAAAAACATTGGTACAATACTATTTCTAACTTTTTTTTTTTTTAATAAGAAGACAGAGGAAATGATGGAAGATAAATCTTTTGTAACTTAGCTATTTACAATGGAATTTTCTCAGACTTAGTCAGGACCACTACAGATTCTGAGGCAGATTTCTGGGTATAACAGCTGGTAGGGCAGAGGAAGGTAATATATAATGAATACCAAGTAAAAGTCTTAATAATATAATGAATATCAAGTGCCTGCCTTTAAATAATAAATGCTTATTGCCATTACTATTATTGTAATAGAATTATTATCTAATTTTCTCTAGCACTTAACAAGAAGTATAGTTGATTGAAGCTTATTTCCTGGTGCTCAGCAGCTGAGTTATTCCCAAATATCAGAATAACACTGTTTCTAGAAGCCAGTCATTTTCCCAGGTGTGTGTCCTTGATCATACTGAATTGTTTCATCAAGAACCAGGAGACACTCTGATGCCAACTCCCATTCTGAGAAATCTGTGGTGTTCCAGATTACAAAGGACTTTCCCAGGAGATAATAGTTTCCTCCTCCTTTAGGCCTTGACTCTTAGACTAAGTGCTCCTACTCAACAGAAGGCCAGAATTTGCTAAAGAATCAGGCCTGCTTGGGATCTATCCCTTCCTTTGTGTCCTGCACAGGACGCTTTTCTGAACTTCAGGAAAGCACAACTCTGAGCCATGGAATTATTTAGGGTTCTTGTCATGGCTGTGGTGAAAGTTCTTATTTTATTTTTTTAAAGATTTTATTTATTAATCTGACAGAGAGAGAGAGACAGGGAGAGAAGGAACACAAGCAGGGGGAGTGTGAGAGGGAGAAGCAGGGCTTCCGGCTGAGAAGGGAGCCTGATGCAGGGTTCCATCCCAGGATCCTGGGATCATGACTTGAGCTGAAGGCAGATGGTTAACAACTGCACCATGTAGGTGCCCTGAAAGCGCTTATTTTAATAATACTACAAGAATTGGTGAATGTTTTTCTGCCTTTTTTATGGCTAAAAAATTAAAAGACCAAAACTTCAACTCTAAATATACTTTGGACATTATCAAAAACACTTTTTTTTTAAAGATTTTATTTATTTGACAGACAGAGATTACAAGTAGGCAGAGAGGCAGGCAGAGAGAGAGGAGGAAGCAGGCTCCCCGCTGAGCAGAGAGCCCGACGTGGGGCTCGATCCCAGGACTCTGAGATCATGACCTGAGCCAAAGGCAGAGGCTTTAACCCACTGAGCCACCCAGGCGCCCCTCAAAAACACTTTTTAAATGTGAGAAACTTCACTGTATTAGCCAATCAGTTTAAATCATCAATCATCATCATAATTTACCAAACTGCTGCATCCTACAACCATAGGATTATGGTTTGTTAACCCAGAATTAAGGTTTAACTTGCCATTTCCAAAAGTCCTTTAGAAAGTTAAAAAAAACTGCAAAATGTCAAACACATTTCTCAAATTTAAAGAAAAAGAATATTTGAATAGATTTTTAGAGGAATTTAATCTCCTGACCTAATAGAATTAGAAATTCCAAAAGACTCAAGTTCATAAACATTAAATTTTAGGGTCAAAATATATTAATATCCTGCTTGAACTGCTAATTTTGTAGTATTTACAAATAAAATTTCCATTTCTCAAATATCTTTAGATAAGATATTGGGGTCAAAAAGAAAGTCAGATGTAACCCTAGGTGAATGGGTAGCACCCTTAGGAACTGGGTGTTTGCAGTCACCACTGTGCACTTGAGTCTGATATATGATATAAACTTGCATGGTCTTATATCCCAGTCTGTGCACTTTATCAGGCTAGGTTGGGCAGGTTACCCTGGGGAGTGCAGAGAGTTGGCAGAACTGCTAGCAGTGTACTCTGTGAATAAAGCCCATTACATCTGACTGCTTCTTCCTCCGTAGCCCCAGGATGTACTTGTAAGCACCCACCTTCCCTGAACTTTAGCTAAATTGCTGCCACCAGATGAAAAGGAAAGAGCCTTTCTACCATAATGTCTTTTGGGTTCCTCTTAAAATATTTTTGTACAAAGTACTGAGTAGGATAGTTCTCAATCTTTTCCCAAAAATCCCTTTGTTATTGAAAGACAACCTAGAACTTTATTCAGGTTATTATTATTATTACTTTTAAAGATTTTTTTTTTTTTTTTGAAAGAAAGAGACACAGTGAGAGAAGGAACACAAGCAGGGGGAGTGGGAGAGGGAGAAGGAGGCTTCCTGCCAGGCAGAGATCCCAATGTCGGGCTCCATCCTAGGACCCTGGGATCAGGACTTGAGCTGAAGGCAGATGTTTAATGACTGAGCCACCCAGGTGCTCCAGGTTTGTAATCAAGGTTTTTAATCAAGAGTTTTTAATTAGCCTTAACAAACTTGAATTATACATTTTGAGTAAAAATAATTTTTTAAAGCTTTTTTTAAATCTATACATTTTTATTTTAGGAGCTATGTTTACCCTTTTTTTGACACCAAAAATAGGTGGATAAATATTATTAGCTTTGCCAGGGGTTCCTGGCCTCAAGCCGGGACTTACAGAGGTCTATGTGCTAGACACTTGTATATACACATGCAAAAATGAATAGTACATGATAATATTAAGAATAAAAGACAGGGCGCCTGGGTGGCTCAGATGGTTAGGCAGCTGCCTTCGGCTCAGGTCATGATCCCAGCCAGGGTCCTGGGATCAAGCCCCACATCAGGCTCTCTGCACAGCGGTGAGTCTGCTTCTCCCTCTCCCTCTATAATCTCTCTCACTTTCACTCTCTCTCAAATAAATAAGTAAAATCTTTTAAAAGAATAAAAGACAGCGGGAAGCGGGTACCTGGGTGGCTCAGTCAGTTAAGCATCTGCCTTCAGCTCAGGTAATGATCCTGGGGTCCTGGGATCTAGCCCTATTTCCGGCTCCCTGGTCAGTGGGGAACCTCCTTCTCCCTCTCCCACTGCTGCTCCCCTGCTTGTGCTCTCTCACTCACTCTCTCTGTCTCAAATCAATAAATTAAATATTAAAAATAAAAAAGAATAAAAGGATCATGTCGGTCAGTTAAGCATCTAACTCACTCTCAGCTCAGGTCTTAATCTCAGGGTTGTGAGTTCAAGCCCCCACTGGGCTCCACACCCAGTGTACTTAAAAAAAAAAAAAAGAATAAAGGATAACAATACACAAATAATACACAAAATACACAAAAGAAATACTGCATGTCTTAAATGGTTTTATGAAGCAGCAAAGTAAACAAAATGAGATACAAATCACTAAACTGCAAGGGAAATTAACAAAGCAGAGTAATGGAGATAAAAATACCATGCTCTGGGAAGCAGTGTTTAGAGGCTTCATGAACTAGGAAGCAGCTAAGCTGGAGGAAAATGACAATTTCATTTTTTAAAAAGATTTACTAACTTTAATGAGAGAGTACATGCACAAGAACAGAACAGAGGGAGAGGGAGAGAGAATCCTCAAGCTGACTCCCTCACTGAGTGCAGAGCCCAAAACAAATCTCCATCCCAGGACCCTGGGATCATGACCGGAGCTGGACATTTAAATAACTAGGCCACCCAGGCACCCTGGGGAATGACATTTTCAATGGGTGGGTTGCAAAGGGGTCTTTAAGGCTGGAGAAAAAAACGAGTCAGAGAAGCGGCCAATTTAAAATATGATTAAGTGCTTATTGTGGGTAAAAGAATGTCTAAAAGACTGTATAAAACAGAGAAATGAAAATCTCACTCAACTAAATCCCAAAAGAATGCAGTTCTGAATTTCTCAATATCAATCAATCCCAGGACCCTAGGATCTTGACCCCAGCCGAAGGCAGATGCTTAACTAAGCCAACCAGGCACCCCTAGATTTCTATTCTTAAGGGAGTTCAAAGTCCCAAAACACAATAAAATTACATATTTTCCTTCATTACTGAGGATTATCCCAAAGGTCTACAATCTAAATGCTCATTTCCCGATCCCAAGAGTAGTGTAATGTTCTCCCTCACATCATACACCTTAAGCTAACAACTGAAAATATACACAAAGACATTAAAAGTCACAAAAAAATTGGGGAACCTGAGTTCCCCCCCTGAGTGGCTCAGTCATTAAGCATCTACCTTTGGCTCAGGTTATGATCGCAGAGTCCTGGGATAAAGCCCTGCATGGCTCTCACTGCTCCGTGGGAAGCCTGTTTCTTCCTCTCCCACTCCCCCTGCTTGTATTCCCCCTCTCACTGTCTCTCTGTCAAATAAATAAAATCTTTAAAAATTAAAAAAAAAAATAAAAGTCACACAAAAAAGTTAATAGTAGAAAAAAAAAGCAAAAACAAAAACAAACAAAAAAAACCGCCAAAAAAAAAAAAAAAAACAACAACTATACGTGGCATCACACTAACAGGCTAAACTTAGCTAAAGACACAAAAATTTACTTGTTTTACTTGAACTATGGGCATCTTAGGAAGTACTTGAGAAATTAACAGATTATTAAAATAGGGTAAAAATTTCAGGTGGGAGCAGAAAACTAAAATCACATTATACTCTACTAGAAGCCTTGGCCCTGACTGTACTCCTTGCCAGGTCCCTGCCTTAAAGTCACTCCTTCACGTTTCATCGCCAACTTCCTTCGCTCTGGGAAACCTTTCTCACCTACTTGCTTCTGCTCAGCAGAGCCATTCCAATACATGCCCTTCTACTCACGCTATTTTGTCAGTTTGCTTGTTAGCCTTTCCCAGATTGTGAGCTCTGGAATGAATAAACCCTTTCCAGTAGGAAGGTCAGACTGAACCTCGATTAAGAAGCTGAGGGACGAACAGTCGCCGTGCCCGCCGGCCTTCAAGCTGCACCAATCCAAACCCCAGGTGACACCCAGCATGTGCCTACTTCGCAAGGGAGCTAGCACCAAGGTCCAGAGCGCATTGCGCATGAGGAGTTGGGCATGCGTGTTTGCAGACCAAAAACTACTAATCCCAGAATCCTCTGGGAATGCATTTTCCTTATCCAGGACTATGTTTCCCAGAAAGCCCTGCAGGGCTTCAGTCAGTGTTTGGAAGCTTTTCTTTCATCAGAATACAAAGGGCAGAATTAACCGGTGTGTTGGGGTGATTCCTTATGCCACGGGAGCCAGAGCCACGGAGACAATCCCTAGCTTTCCCAGGTGGCTTCAGCGAAGGCTATTTTAGACTTGTCACAGTGTGTTAGACCATGGTGTCATTAGAAGTTCCAAGAAAAAGACATTTTGGAAGGAGTGGAAAGGGTCGGGGAGACAGCTACACCGGACCCTGCTTTGTGCCAAGCAACGGCAGATGGCTTAGGACTGCTAGGTCTTCTCCACTCACACTCGCCGAGATGGTGTCTTTTTTTTTTTTTTTTTTTAGATTTTATTTATTTATTTGACAGAAAGAGACACAAGTAGGCAGAGAGGTAGGCAGAGGGAGCGGGAAAGCAGGCTCCCTGCTGAGCAGAGAGCCTGATGCGGGGCTCGATCCCAGAACCCCGGGATCATGACCCCATCAGAAAGCAGAGGCTTAACCCACTGAACCACCCAGGAACCCCCCAAGATGGTGTCTTGGTCCCCAGAAGCGCGTCTCCTGGGAGTCACACTGGTGGCCACCAGGCATCTGCTGCAGAAGTCTTGGTAGGGACAGTGTAGCAGCTGGCTGTTTTCCATCTCAGTCTCATTCCCCGGGGAAACTACCTAAACGGGACCCAGACCTCCCTTCTCCCCTGTTCCTGATCTTTAGTTCCACTCCATTTCTGCTTCAGAGACTCAATTCTGCCAGTTTATGTACAAGAATCCACCCCACCCCTTCTCCCCACCTCCAGTACCTAAATCCTCAGCCTCTATATCCAACACTGATATCCTACTTTCTCTCAGACTCTGTAGTCCCATACTTTTTGCTAGTATCCTGACATCATTTAGTGTTACCTCATACTGAGCATGACATCTCTAGTGCCCTTTTAGGCTCTGGTGCCCGATTAGGCTGAGGCTCCAAGTTAGCCAGGGGTTTTCTGAAACGTGCTGGTGGAGAACAGTTCTGTACTTGGGCTTCAGTTTCCCCGCTTGATATGAAGCCCCTTGGACTCAGGACAGAGAAGAGATGTATGTATCAAGATGAATCATCGCCTACCGATGATGGCAACACCTTCCATTACGCCTTATTCTCACTTGTAAAATGGAGACAGTTATTATCCTTAACCAGAAGGCCCAGTCAATGACTTTCCTAGCCAACAGTGCAAACTTTGCCCTCTACCCCAAAGAAGAAACAGAACCCTAGGACATAGAAGAAAGAGATTATTACTTCTCTGGTGGTGCTCGCATTGGGAAGTTAAGATGAGGCCACTCTGGGGAGGATGACTTTGAAAGGAAGGGGAAGTTGGAGGACCAATTACATTTCAGTTCCTCAGCTACCAATGGTTTTCTTATGTGCTCTTGGTTAGCTTACTTCCTAGACCTAAAGTTTCCTTTCTAGGTATATGTGTTTGTGGTAGAGGGGCACAGAGGTGGGGGATAGTCCTCATTGACACCTTTTCCCAGTGTTTAAAACATTCTTATCCCAAGTAGGTGATTTTGGATTCTAATCTCACCACCAGGGGGCACTATTGACTGTCTGAAGAGCGCTTCGTTTACAATTTGAACAGCCATGTTAACTGCTGTCATAGTTTTTACACGTATTACTTAGAAAAATGAAACAAGGTCCCAGATAAAGGCATCGATTTATTTAGCACCATAAACTCACAAGGAAAACCAGTCTGTTAAGCCAGAGGTTCCCAACTTTGTTTCAAATTGGAATCTTTAAAAAATACTGATTGCTGGGGCATCTGGGTGGCTGGTCTATTAAGGGTCTACCTTTGGCTCAGGTGGTGATCCCAGGGTCCTGGGATGGAGTGCCATGTCGAACTCCTTGCCTAGCAGGGAACCTGCTTCTCCCTCTCCTCCCCACTCCTGCTGTCTCTCACTATCTCTGTCTCTTTCTCAAATAAATAAAATCTTTAAAAAATATATGCTGATTCCTGGGCCCTGTCTTCAAATATTCTAATTTCACTGATAAGGGTCACAATGTGGGCATCAGTACTTTTAAAAGCTCCCCAGTGATTCAATGTGCAGTAAAATGTGGGAACTGCAGCCTTAAGTCCTCTGCTCAGTTTTAAGAAAGGAGTGTGAACCTGATCTAAGCTTTGTATGTTAACAACGTCAGAGGAGAAAAGCAGGAGTCTTCAGGGAAGCATTTCCAGGAATGTAGCTCCACTGGAAACAATGCCAGCCTCTCTGTGCTATTTAGTATTTCCTAGAACAAGAGCCTTACTGGAGTGACCCTGGGAATTAAGTTGAAAATTGATAATAGCAGCTTTTGCTTACTAAGCTTCTATAATGTGCCAAGTATGTCATACCCTTAACAGGCTTTTAGCTCATTTAATTTTGAGGATAAAAAGCTAGAACCTGTCATTATTTTCATTTTACACATGAGGAAACTGAGGCACAGAATGGTTAAATAATTTGCCTGGGATCACACAATACAGCTAGTAAATTGCAAAGCCAGGGTTCAAATCCAGAGAGTCTGTCTGCAAAAGCACAAACTCTTTTTTTTTTTTTTTTAAAGATTTTATTTATTTATCTGACAGACAGAGATCACAAGCAGACAGAGAGGCAGGCAGAGAGAGAGAGGGAAGCAGGCTCCGTGCTGAGCAGAGAGCCCGATGTGGGACTCGTTCCCAGGACCCTGAGATCATGACCTGAGCCGAAGGCAGAGGCTTAACCCACTGAGTCACCCAGGCGCCCCAAAAGCACAAACTCTTAAACACCGTGCTATCCACTTCCTAATCCACAAATAGTGAATTTTTTCCTTTTCTCCCCACTTGGTCTATGTTCCCTCCATTAGTATTCACACCCATTTTCATCCCCTCTCCATTCTCCACTCTCATCTCCAAGGCCTACATTTCTGGCCATTGTTCATTTTCGAGTCACTCAAGTTTCTAGCCCTACATCACACTGCGTACTCAGAGGAGATAGGAAGATATAAAATTTTCTTACTATGTGGCAAGCCCTTCACTAAAAGTTTTATGTATATTATCTCAAATGAAGCTTACAATAACAGTGTTGCAGTTGAAGAAATCAGCTTAGTGAGGTAAAGTAACTTGTTCAGCTGTTTGGCTTGGTTTTAGGCTGTTTGTCCTGACTTTACTCAGGGCATTTCCATTTGTCTTACAGGTCCCAATAAGTATATATCGAAAAAGGAGTGCCGCAGTGGCTCAGTGGGTAAAGTGACTGCCTTCCACTCTGGTCATGATCCCAGAGTCCTAGTATCTAGTCCGCATCAGGCTCCCTGCTCAGTGGCAAGTCTGCTTCTCCCTCTGACCCTTTCCCCTCTCCTGCTCTCTCTAACTCACTCTCTCTCAAATAAATAAGTAAACAAATTTTTTAAAAGAAAAAGGAAAAAAGGGAAGAAACAAAGGAAAGAAGGAAGGAGGGAAAGAGAGGGAAGAAAGAAAAGCGAAAGAGATTTCCTCTGTTAAAGAGGATGAATTCCCAACTTTTGCATCAACTTGGATGGGACTGGAGGAGATTATGCTGAGTGAAATAAGTCAAACAGAGAGTCAATTATCATATGCTTTCACTTACTTGTGGAGCATAAGGAATAACATGAACTAAATTAGGAGAAGCAAAGGAAAAGTGAATTGGGGGAAATCAGAAGGGGAGATGAACCATAAGAGACTGTGGATTCTAGGAAACAAACTGAGGATTTTGTGGGAGAGAGTAGGGGGGATGAGCCTGGTGGTGGGTATTAAGGAGGGCATGGATTGCATGGAGCACTGGGTGTGGTACATGAACAATGAATCTTGGAACACTGAAAAAATTAAATTTAAAAAAAGAAAAGAACTAAAAATACATGCATTCATGTAATCTATTTATACTTTTAGGACATAATTTGATAGAATTTTAATCATGTTGACTTTTTTCAAAGTCTTAAACTAACATGATAGCAAGGTACAAGACTATCTGCCTATGAACATGCTGTGTGTGGATAACAACTCCGTAACTGAACCATTGCTATCACTTTCATGTGTTTGTATATATGGTTATATTTTATAAACTTAGCTCATCTTGGAAATCTGCATTTACTCCATAACTCAGGGAGACTATTCATGGACATAACACAGTTACGTCTTATTTATGTTTTAGTGAATGAAGGTGAAAGTAAAGTAGTCTGAATATTTGAAAAACAAAAAAAGATACTATTAATATTACAGAACAGGTCCAAATTCCTTTAGTCTGAACCTGAGTGAAGAGGTGGTTTTCCTAACATCAGTCCACCGGGATGAATTCTGAAGCACCATTTCCCTTTGGCTTGTATCTTTTTCTGGGTATGTATCTTGTGTTCACAGCAAAGGAGAAAGCTCTATGTTTCCCATTCCCTCACTTCACTCAGCACATTGGCTTGTATGTCATAGATGCAAAGAATCAACAGTGCTTTTACATATGGCTGACACTTCATCTTGCCCACTCCCCTCAGTCTGCAGCTGTGGAAACTCAGGTCTAGGGAGACTGAGGATTGGCATCAAAACCACCATTAGTTGTAAAGCTGGGATTAGCATTGACCATGGGCTGAATGCTCTTGGCACTCTTCCAAACTCAATAAATATTTGTTGATTTGTGGGTCGATTTATTTTATTTTATTTTTTTTTTTAATTTTTTTTTTTTAAGATTTATTTATTTGACAGAGAGAGATCACAAGTAGATGGAGAGGCAGGCAGAGAGAGAGAGAGAGAGAGAGAGGGAAGCAGGCTCCCTGCTGAGCAGAGAGCCCGATGCGGGACTTGATCCCAGGACCCTGAGATCATGACCTGAGCCAAAGGCAGCGGCTTAACCCACTGAACCACCCAAGCGCCCCAAGGGTCGATTTATTTTAATGTCAAAATGACCTGTATTGTGATTGGTACATTATATATGTAGAGACTTGGAACTATTTCATGAGGTAGTTACCGCTATAAATAATTTTGGGTTGTAACACCCTTTCAGATTCATGCAGCCAAACAGTTTGCTGAATGGTTCTCAAAGTTTGGTCTGGAGATCAGTAGCATTAATATTGCCTAAGAATTTGTCAGAAATGCAGTTTCTCTGGCTACTGCAGACTTGCTGAATTGGAAAGTGGGAGTGAGGCATAACAAAAAGTGTTTTAACAAGTGCCCAAGGCATATCTGATGGACGGTCAGGTTTGTGAGCCACTGGTTTAGTGTGAAGTGTCTGTTTGGTTTAAGAAATATATATAACCATAAGAGACTCTTAATCTCAGGAAATAAACTGAGAGTTGCTGGAGGAGAGGGGCATGGGAGGGATGCGTCTAGGTGATGGACGTTGGGGAGGGTATGTGTTGTGGTGAGTGCTGGCCGTTGTGTAAGACTGATGAATCACAGACCTGTACCCTTGAAACAAATAATATATTATATATTAATCAGTTGAATTTAAATTAAAAAAGAAATATATAACCGATGAAAACTCTCTAAAGATTTTGTATAATACTCTTTTTAAAAAGCCCAGATATCCTATTTATATATTACCTTGATTAGGACTTGTCTGTCCCAGAAATAAGAAAATGGTAACTGAAAATATTTTGTCAACAACTCAGTTTTTACTATAAAAACATTCTCTAGAATAAATCTTTCTGAAAAGATAAGGGATTAGACTCTCATGACAAAAGCAGTGCAAGGCCAGTAATTGCAAGTTTATGTGTTTAACAGGTACATCTTCTTAAAAAAATTAATAGGGGTAGTTCATAGAAAATTCTGTTAGCTCAGAGTTCATATAAAATAATGTTAACTCATGAAATAGGTATATTAATACTAGGTATAGTTAATTTATATATGTTTGCCTGTGTGGGAAAAAGGGAATATGTACTTAGAATGTTTGAATCTGAGAGGTCTGTGATTATTTAGGAAACAGTTTTCATACAATTTCATCAATAACCTAGCTCAGGAGAGGATGCTACTAATTCTTTCAAGCTAGGAGTCATTTTACATAAGGAAATTCCAAAAGAGGCCACTCTTGAATAAGATAGAAGCTGAGTGAGCTAGCATAACCCAGTCTGGAAGTCACCAGAAATGTAAATTGTCCCTTTGAGCAAAGGAGGCATCAATTCCATTAGCCCTGCCTTATTGGTAGCGCTAAAGGTAGTGATGGAAATGTATGTTTGTATGTGCATGAGTACACATGTGCGTGGCATTAGGTATAAGGAGAAATTTTCCTTAAGGAAATTGGGACATGTGGCCCAGAGGACTATTCTGAGAATCTTTTTTTTTTTTTTTAAGATTTTATTTATTTATTTGACAGAGAGAAATCACAAGCAGGCAGAGAGGCAGGCAGAGAGAGAGGAGGAAACAGGCTCCCCGCTGAGCAGAAAGCCCAATGCGGGGCTTGAACCCAGGACCTGGGATCACGACCTGAGCCGAAGGCAGCGGCCCAACCCACTGAGCCACCCAGACGCCCCTATTCTGAGAATCTTGTGAGAAACTGCAACTTTTGGAAATCACCCATTTTGTTATTTACTGTTACTCCCTGTTTGTTTTGTTTTCCTAGTATTAGTTCAGAGCAAATATATTCAAAATCCAGAGTACCAGAAGATTGATTTTAGGAGTAATCCTATGGGAGAAAGAATCCCAAGGCCCAGAGTGGGTAGGGAGGTATCCTAGCGACAACACTGGCCTGGCTGGGCCTCAGTGAAGGCATTGGCATGAACAAACCAAAGGGCCCACGCAGATGTTCTCTTGTGATCATGCGTGACATTCGGAAAATGGGAGTTGTAAGGACCTATTTAGCCAGAGCGATTTCATCTCGGTTAAACAGTGATTTTGTTGTTTATGCAGTAAAACTTAAACTGACCCTGCCCCCTCCCTCAGGGGACTTACTTAAAAGCAAGTCCGGGAAACTAGTAAAATATGGTCGACCAGTCCCAGGTAACAGAGCCCAAATACAAGGGTGGGTTAGGTCAGGTGGAGACAACAGAGCCCGAATGCCGGGATGAATTGGGCCAGGTGGAGACATCCAATCAGTGGAGTGCGCATACTGTCTCCCTAGCTACCAAGAAGTGTGGGCCCCGCCTTTTGGGTGCCAATTCTGACCAAGGTGATAGGCTAGTTCAAATGTCTACTATGGGGTGAATTGTAATTCAATTGGCCACCCGTGTGTGACCTAGCATGACTGTGCAGCTTTCTCTGTGTGTTGCAATCTCATTGGCCACCTATGTGTGGCCAGGCTCAACCACATGGCCTTTGCTCTATAAAAGCTAGTCTGTGAGGCTGGGAGTGGCTCGCTCTCTTTGGAAGAGGCAGCCCCGAACGGTCAGTTTGATTCTCGATGCTTGGCTCAAAATAAAGCTTTGCCTGACCTTCGCTTTGTATCAGTCTCGCTCCTTTGATCACAGACCTAACAGGAGTAAAGGTTGGCTTTGGTGGCGACTCGGACATACGAGCAGTTGCTGCCCGGCTTTCTAAACTAAGTATCATTCACCCTTTCTTTAAAGCCCATAACAAATTCTGGATACCAATATACTTTGGGTTGCTGTAGAAATCCACAAGCTCTGCTTTAATAACACTTAGTAGTTTACATTTCTAGAATGGTTTGTCCACCCCTTTGCCCTTATGAGTTGCTCTCTTTAAGTAAAAATCCACAAAAAGACATGAGGTGATATATCAGTAATAAATTCTGGGCTGGGATATTTTGTTCCTTTAGATAAGTTTTCCTGAGTGAAAATTCCCAAAGATGCTCTCTGGACATTCATGTTTTTTAAAACATGAGCAGTATGGATGGTTTGACTTCTATATTTTTAAATTGAATGAATAAAATAACTATTGAAATAAAATGTCCCATTTAAGCAAAACAATGTGAAAGACCCTACATGTTTTTTCAGTGAGGAATTGGGACATAGAGGAGATTAGATGAGCATCTGCTGTGGATAGTCCCATTTTATTTATTTTTTTTTTTTTTAAAGATTTTATTTATTTATTTGACAGAGAGAGATCACAAGTAGACGGAGAGGCAGGCAGAGAGAGAGAGAGGGAAGCAGGCTTCCTGCTGAGCAGAGAGCCCGATGTGGGACTCGATCCCAGGACCCCGAGATCATGACCCGAGCCGAAGGCAGCGGCTTAACCCACTGAGCCACCCAGGCGCCCCAGGATAGTCCCATTTTAGTCACACACTCTCCTCTGTGCTCAGTGGGTCTGGAAATATTAACAGAAAAAGGAGGAAAGTCATGGAGGTCAAAGAGGGAGACCAACTCTCTGTTACAGCAGAGAATTAAAAGGATTGCACATTACGTGGAAGGGGCTCAAAAATGAGAATGGTGCAAAGAGGCACTGCTTTGCATTCTTCCTGGTCCCCGCCTTGATGTATCTCTAGGCTTATTATATTGACCAATCCTGTAAATGTAGAAACTAATCTCCAACTTTGCAGGCTGCAGGACAGCCAATCTAACTTCACTCCCCCTTTCCAGTCTATTAACAAATGTTGGGATACCAGCAAATGGAAGGGGCACCCATAGCACAAGAATGGGTTGATCGATAAATGAAGTGCATGGAAATGATTTTGAGAGCAATTCTACATTTATGTAGAAGCCAGCAAACTGATCCAAACATTAAAAGTAGTAAGATTCACTTGAGTAAGAGATTTATGATCTTTCCATCACTTTATTGTCTGAGTAACAGTCGCTGAATACTGTAACTTTACACATGCTGGGGTCTAAATGCCAGACCATCTGTGGAGATGAGAGATGCCGCATAAGGTCCTGGCAGTCTTCCGAGAGAGCTCTGCAGCTGGAACCCACTTTTGCTTCAGGCCTCTAAAATTCCTATTAATAACAAAGATTCTATTAAAATAATATGTCTTCTATGGGTGCTGTGTGGCTCAGTCAGTTAAGTGTCCAACTCTTGACTTTGGCTTGGGTCATGATCTCAGGGTCGTGAGACTGAGACCCATGTAGGAAGATATTCTCTCTCCCTCTCCCACTGCTCCTCCCCACTGCTCACTCTCTCTCTCTCTTACATGCTCTCTCTCTCTCCCTTTCTAAAACAAAGTAAAAAGTCTTCTAGAGTTACATTTGTGATTATCACTCTTGGCTTTCTGCAAACCCATAAAGAAGAAAAGTGAGTCTACATGGTCTGGAGGGTATGTTACACAGAATGTCAGGGAAGTAATATTAGGGAGTCCCTAAAAAGCAGCAAGACAGTAAGTCATGGCAAGATCTGGGAACAAAGTGCTAAAATCCTAAGAGAACAAGCAGCGGATTTTTAGAGAACACAGAGAGGACTTCTGTGTCCCCTATGGCACAGTAGAAAAGAGTGGTAGGAAATGAGGTGGGAGAGAGATAATGAGGTTGACCAGATAATCTAGGGCCTTGCAGGCCAAGCCAGGAAATATTAGTTTTGATCTGAATATCAAGAAAAGCCACTGGAATGTTTTGAGTGACACTGTTTCTCTTTTATTTAAAACAATAAATTAAAAAAGCATTTAGAATTTTTAAATATTTTCCAGAACATAGCAAATATCTTAGAACACATTATTTACCATTGAACTCCAAACACATCATTCTTATTTTAAATTTCTTTTTTTGGGATGACATATTTTATTTTTTTATTAACTTATTTTACTTAAATTCAATTAGTTAACATATAGTGTATCTTTAGTTTCAGATTTAGAGTTCAGTAATTCTCTTATTTTAAATTCTCAAAGAAATACTTATGAAATAACTTCTATATAACTGATGTTCATACATGAGCTTTGCTTTGCAATTATGCAATAATTTGCTAATTAATGAGTTAATTAGCAATTTGATTTGGGGTAAGTCTCTTAGCTGTTACACATCTTGTAGTCTTTAAAAAAATTCCACGTGTTGAAAGTACACAGTCTGACATGCTATAACATATGTATTCACCCATAAACCTATTACAAAAATCAGGATAATGGACAAATCTATCATTCCTAAAGTTTACTCCTGCTCTTTTTTAATCTATCATATCTCTACCCCTCACTGAGACCCAGGCAACCACTAATGTCTACTACTATAGTTTGTATTTTCTAGAATTTTATTTAAATAGAATCATTTATATTAATAGTACATTCTATTTTTGTCTGGTTTCTTTCATTCAGCATAATTATTTTGAGATCTAGCCATGCTGTTGTATGTATCAACAGTTCATTCCTTTTCATTGCTGAGTAGTATTTCATTGTATAGATAAAACAAAATTTGTTTACCCATTCATCATTGATGGATATTTGGGTTGTTTTTGGGTTTTGACAGGTATACAAAAAGCTGCCATGAGAATATGGCAAGTCCTTTTAAGGATATATGCCTCAGTTCTCTTGGGTAAACACCTAAATGTAGAATGGTTGGCATATGTCTAACTTTCTAAGAGACTGCCAAACTATTTCAAAAGTTGTTATACCATTTGACAGCCACATCAGTTGCTCCATATCCTCACCAACATTTGTTATGATAAGTCCTTTAAATTTTCATTACTACAATAAATGTAGAGTGACCTCTCATGGTAGTTTTGACTTGCATTTCCCTAAGAGCTAATGCGGCTGAGCTCATACTGGAATCTTAATGCCCAACGTGATGATGTTAAAAGGTAGGGCCTTTGAGAGGTAATAAGGTCATGAGGGTGGAGCCCCCATAAATGGGATTAGTGTTCTTATATAAGAGATGCCACAGAGCTCTCCACAACTTCAAAGAGGACCCTAACCCTACTATACACTAGCACCTTCATCTTAGAATTCCCCAACTCTGCAACTGCAAGAAATAACACTCTGCTGCTTATAAGCTGCCTAGTCTGTGGTCTTTTGTTCTAACAGCCCAAATGGATGATGACAGTGGCTATCCACGAGCCCAGGAAACAGGCCTTAGGAAAAACCAGAACTGCAGGCTCTTTGATCTTGGACTTCCGACCTCCAGACCTGGGGGGGAAAAATTCTATTTAAGCTATCCAGTCCGTGCTATTTTATCATGGCTACCCTAGCAGACTAATACAGCCTCCCATAAGGAAATCTGGGTGTGCCTACTGCTGCCCCTGCATTTGTAACAGGAATGTAAGCAGGCAACTCCTCTTTATAGCTACTGACATATATGGAAACCAAGCACATCCCCCACCTTCCCTTGGCTAGCATGTCTACTCCCTATGAAACTTAAATGAGCCACGTTTATTTAAGGCAGAGTTGGCTATCTCTAGAAGGGATTGGAGTTCCAGGCTGTGAGCAAATATCACTTCTTTCTCCAAAACATTTTTAATGTAGGTGAAATTACAATAAAATTTTAAGTTTAGTCTTAAAATTTTAATTTAGTACTGGAATTGTAATTTTCAGTCTTGAGGGAGGAACTAAAAAAAGGACACACATGGCTTGTATTTGTGGAGAGGGGCGTTCATGAGTGTTATATCCGAATGAGTAGTTGTAAGCAGCTGTTAGTCTGTTTTCTATAGGAGCCATCTATGAGTTTTCAACCCTACGTTGTGACTTCCTTGTCCAGTTCTTGGTCTCACTTAGTTTGGTGAATGACTGTATCCCAAAAAGTCCCTATTGGTTGGATTAGGTGAAGGACAGTAGGAGACTACTAAGGGGTACTTTATTCATCTAGATGGCAAAGGGAATGGAGGTATAATTTCAATAGAGGTTTAACTTCAAACCAATTGCACTTAATTTGTAAATTCTTCCAGGAAAAAAATTCATGACGGTGAGAACTAGAAACTGACCAAAGGAAAATTTGTTCTTCAGGGACGCCTGAGTGGTTCAGTGGTTAAGTGTCTGCCTTCCGCTCAGGCCAGGATCCCAGGCTGCTGGGATCCAGTCCCACCTCAGGCTCCCTGCTCAGTCTGTGCTCAGTCCGCTTCTTCCTCACCCTCTGCTGCTCCTCCTGCTTGTGCTCTCTCTCTCTCTCTGTCAGATAAATAAACAAAATCTTTAAAAAAATTTTTTTTGCTCTTTTTTAGTTTTGTCCCTACATAAGTAAGGGGACACCGAAAGTAAGAGAACAACCTACAAGCCAAACTCACATATACTATTTTCTGGATAAAATTGTACAGAGTAACTCTAAGGCTCACTTCATCTTAATGTACGGGGGCGGGGGTGGTTAGTTTTGTTTTTTAATTGGGATTGCAACTATGAGCTCCACCTTGAGACATCAGGAATGGATACAGGATATAGATTAGTTTTAGGAGCACTGGACTGAGAGTTAGTGGATTTCACCCCTAGTCATTCCATCCTCTGAGGCTCAAACTATCAAATACATGGAGTTCACTAGGTGATAGCCACCGTTCTTCCGTAAATAAATAAATACATACATACATACATTTCCTTTCTCCTCCCCTGCCTTCCTTCCTTTCTTTTTGCAAAGCACATTCTAAGTGTTGTTCTTTCCAATGAAATCATCTAGAATTTCCAGGATTTTGGAACAACTCTTCAGAGTATTTAGCCCGGTGTGGAGCCCTGTGCACTGAACTTCACCTTTCACAGCCCTTATCCTCCTGAAGCTCTGAGGCTACGGCGCCGGGATGGGGCGGGGTGGGGGGGGGGAGAGTACAAAATGGTACAAGACAGCAGATAATCAAATGTTGAGACGTATTCAAGGGCCTACACATCTCGTCTAGCCCTGTGCAGTAATGTGAAATGACAAAAAAAAAAAAAAAAAAAAAAAAAAGGACACAGCGGTCTTTGCGCCGCCAACCGCGGGGCGCCGAGAAGCGGCCGGCACTACAGGGTTGGGTCAAAGGCCCCGGGACAAGAGGCCCTCAGGGCGCAAGCGCACCGGGCGGAAGCGACTGCTCCCCGGACCCCAACCTCTCCTCGTAACAGCCTCTTTAAGAAGGGGAGCTGCAGACAGCCCGGGTGACGCTCACGTGACTCGGCTCTGTGCAACTGCTGGCGGAAGTGGTCCAGCCTCTGCGACCCGAGCGGGGTCTCCGGCGCCCCGCGGGGCGTGCAACCTGAGCGGACACCGCCGGGCTGCCCCGGAGCCGGTGGTCGGGATGGTGCAGCTCTACAACCTGCACCCGTTCGGGTCGCAGCAGGTGGTGCCCTGCAAATTGGAGCCCGAGCGGTTCTGCGGCGGAGGACGCGACGCGCTCTTCGTGGCGGCAGGCTGCAAGGTGGAGGCATTCGCCGTGACCGGACAGGAGCTGTGCCAGCCGAGGTGCGCCTTCTCTACGCTCGGCAGGGTACTGTGCCTGGCCTACAGCGAGGCCGGTGAGTAGCAGCGAGGCCAGGGGGAGCCCAGATCCCGGCTTGGGGCCTCCTTCCTAGAGGACTCAGCGTCCCCCCGCGGTACTCTGGGTGGGGAAGAGACTTCCCGGAACTTGCTGGAGGGTTTCGCGGGGTCTGGCTACCGATTACTGAAGGAGAGTAGAGCCTTGCGGTTGTCGTGGCAACCACAGGTGCGCGCTGGCTTCTAGGGGGCGGGGGACGCTGTCTGCTGGCTCTTACCTCGCTCGCTCGCCCGAAAGGTTCTACTCACCCAGACACTTAAAAACAAACAGTACAACTCCAAAAACCCCAAACTCAGAAGTATAGAAAATCTCACTTACAAAAGTAGGGAGATTGGTATACTGAACCCCAGATACTCCCAGCTTCACCAATCATGCCAACTTACGGCCAGTTCTTTTACATCTATACTTGTATCCACTTCTTGTCGGTTTTTGAAAGCTATATTATATGCTGGTTTTTAAATCTATGCAAGTGGAACTCAAGTCATAAACTCCTCTCTCCCACCCAAAGCAGCACAGCAGCCTCCACTACCCATTTCCCACCGATATGTGAAGCAGTACCAAGGAACTACTATGTGGGTGTATCTCTATTTTAGAAAAATCCAACACTTAAAAATAGGTGGTACTTAAGATAACAGAAGGCTTTTTTTAACTGCTTAATAATGCCCTTAGAATTTGTTTCCTCCTTCTCAAGAGGGATATAAAGGCATAAACTGCAGCGTTTATGGTAGAAAAGCCCATGGTTCAGGGGCTTACTAATGAAGTGGAGAGCATGAACTTGGAGGATTGGAGATCTCTTTCTAATTCCTACTCTGTCTGCTACTGGTTGGATATGAGTTGTAGAAACTTTTGGATCTGTCTCTATTAAAAAAAAAAAAATTGGAATTACTAGATCAGAGATTTCCAGGCATTGGGATTTTGTGGGTCCATAAAAAACTATGGGGCTATCATCATACTTAGTATCTGACTATTCACTTTTTCCAGTAAAAATATATATTTTTAAAAGTGAAAAGCCCTGCTATTTACTCTAACCAAAGAGAAAAAAGCATTTAGTCCTAAACATTGGATATCTTTGCTTTATGAGCAACTTACTATGCTGTTATTTTCTTTTTGACTGGTGAAGACATCAACAGAAGCCTGCATTGATTCACAGATAATGTTTGAGAACCACTCATTAGATCTGTATGTTCTCTTTCAGCAGAAGATTCTGATTTTGGAATTTAGTAGAAATACTTCTCAATCATTTGTCAATATTGGTGGTTTTCCCCATCCCACCCCCCTTTTAAACATGGAAGTTCTTGCCTTCAAGAGCTCTACTGAATGGCAAACTCACCAGTCTCAAGGTGTGATGTGTGTGTGTGTGTGTGTGTGAGAGAGAGAGAGAGAGAGAGAGGCAGAAACAGAGAGACAGACATATTTACATGATCTGCCCCATTCTTCCAAACAGACAATTATTCTAGATTTGGAAGTGGCAGGCATTACGTAAACCTCTAGTTTTCTTCCCCATCAGTAGTAGTGATTGTTGGGATCCTTGATATTACTACCTGTGCTTTGGAATCATCTGGGGGAGCTTGAAAATATGCTAATGCCTGGACCACAACCACAGAGAAACTGTCGGTTTCCTGAGGTACGCCCAACATTTAGGTGAGTCTGATATTTAGCCAAGATTCAGAACCACTGACCTAGTGCCATACTGGTTCCTGTAGGCAGTAAGTAGCATGGTAACCTTATTAATGAGGCCTTGAAAAACAAAGACTTTTTATAATCAAGTTGGCTGTCCTAAAGAAAGTTCAGGAGTCATGTGCTATGGCATTAGCATGAGTCAGACAGCTCAAGGGTAACTTTGAGTCCTCAGCTTGAAGACTGGGTATAACCCCTGGGTACAGCTTCTATTAACCCACACATAGCTGACTCCTAGCTATGCTGATACCCAGATAACTTGTCTTCCACTTCTCAGCTAGCTTTTTCTTTGGTCTCTTTCCTCCCATCCACAGTAATTTAGACATGGGGATTCCGGCTCTACAAACCCAGTGTCTTTCTCTGTAGTAAATCTCACCCTGTCAGAAACAGAATGAATCTTACATCAGTCATTTATATTTACTATAACTGCTTTGCAAGTCTCTTACCCAAGTAGAAAACACTTCCTTTCCTTTCTTTTTTCTTTTTTCTTTTCTCTTAAGATTTTGTTTGTTTGTTTGTTTGTTTATTTATTTATTTATTTGTTTATTTATGTATTTGAGAGAGAGAGACCCTGAGAGAACAAGTGGGAGGAGGGGCAGAGGGAGAAGCAGACTCATCCCAAAGACAGATGCTTAACTGACTGAGCCACCCAGGTGCCCAATATTTTCATTTTTTTAAATCTCTAATTAGCAGGCTGAGCCACCCAGGCGCCCAATATTTTCATTTTTTAAAATCTCTAATTAGCAGGCTGAGCCATCCAGGCACCCAATATTTTCATTTTTTTTTTTTTAAAGATTTTATTTATTAGTCAGAGAGAGAGGGAGAGAGAGCAAGCACAGGCAGACAGAATGGCAGGCAGAGGCAGAGGGAGAAGCAGGCTCCTGCTGAGCAAGGAGCCCGATGCGGGACTCGATCCCAGGACGCTGGAATCATGACCTGAGCCGAAGGCAGCTGCTAAACCAACTGAGCCACCTAGGCGTCCCCCAATATTTTCATTTTTAAAAATCTCTAATAGGATGCTATTTTCCCTTTATAAAATTTGGAGGTGTTAGGGAGAAAGAAAGTAGGTAGAAATTTTGAAGGATAGAGGACCCTAACATTATCATCAGTAATGGAAACTTCATTTAGGCTTTGTGTGTGAAGTAAGGAAAAGGAGACCTGAGAACTCACTGCTCTCAAAGGAGAAAGACCTGGTAGCCAGGGTTGAGTGCAGTGTGGGGAGCTCTGGTACAGGACATTTGTTTATGGGGTTTCTGAAGGTGGTGGGGCTGGGAGGACAAGACCACATGGCTCTCACTGCCTGTTCTGTAGCACAAGTGTCTTAAATTACTCTATTACATCCCCCAAACCTTACTGTCTCTTTACTTTTCTAGAGCCATAAAACATATTTTGAATGCGTTGCATATTATTTCTACCTTCTGATGTCAGTTTTGTCATAGGAGCAACCTTTTCCTTAAACTGGTATTAGTGTTAGCCAGGTTTATGATCTTGCTGTATAAAAGGAAGTTTATTATTTTAAAAAATCAATAATCTCAGTTTAAGAATAAATATGAGAATGATTTTTAAATTTACTTAATGAAGACAGAAGCTGTTGGAAAGTAAGTAGAATAAAGCCCTGACCATATATATAATGTCTAAAAAAATTTATAAGTCGGTCAGAGGAAGACAAATACCATATGGTTTTTTTATATGTAAAATTTAAAAAATTAAAAACAAAAACTAATTGATGGTTGCAAGAGGTGGGGTGGGGGCAGTGGGAGAAATAGGTGAACTGTTGTTTTTTGTTGTTGTTTGTTTAAATAAATTAAATTTTTTAAAAAAAGTTTCTTTCATAAAGAGCTATTAACCTCCACAGAATCCTCTAGACTTATATCTCCTTTTTAACATTTTGAGAAATAGCATAATTGGGGAATGAGCATCAGCTTTCCAGCTAACCAGATCCAGGTTTAAGTCCCAGCTCTATCTTGTTGGCTGTGTTGCCTTAGGCAAGTTACCTAGCTTATCTGAGCCTCAGATTCCTGATCTATAACATGGAGAATGAGATAATATCTTGAAGGTTTGTGGTGAAGATTAACAGAGAGAACTCTAAATCTCTGATCATAATACTTGTCAGGTAAACACACCTACTTTAGCAAGTTCTAGTGCATCATTATAAAACTAATCTGAAAACATACAAGGCAGTCTGGGCACTATTTACAGTTTGTAGATTATATATAAATGATAAATTGCCTTTATCAGTGAAATAGGTATATGTTTATAAATGGATGAAAAATATTTTATTTAACCAAAGAAATATTCTTAGTTTTAAAATTCATTTACTAATTTGAATATGGCACCAAAGCACGGGCAACAAAAGAATAAAGTATATTGGATGTCATCAAAATAAAAAACCTTCATGCATCTATAAAAGACACTAAGACACTAACAACAGATTGAAAGGGCAATCCACAGTATGGGAGAAAATGCTTGCAAAGCATATATCCAATAAGGGATTAATATCCAGAATATATAAAGAACTCCTATAACTCAACAACAACAAAAGCCTCTTCAAAATGGGGCAAATAGACATTTCTTCAAATGGCCAACAAGCACATGAAAAGATGCTTAACATCACTAGTGACCAGGGAAATGCAAACCAAACCCATAATGAGATACCGTTTCATACCCATTAGGATGGCTATTATTTACAAGAAGAAAGAAAATAGCAAATGTTGGTGGAGAAATTGGAAACCCTGCGTACTGCAGGAATGTAAAATGATAGAGCTGCTGTGGAAAACAGTACAGTGGTCCTCAAAAATTAATTACCATATGATCCAGCAGTTTCACTCTTGGAAGTCTATAAACAAAGTAATTGAAAGCAAGGACTTGTGCAGATATTCGTACATCCATGTACAAATTTTTTTTATTTACATTTTTTTTTAAAGATTTTATTCATCCATTTGACAGACAGAGATCACAAGTAGGCAGAGAGGCAGGCAGAGAGAGGAAGGGAAGCAGGCTCCCTGCTGAGCAGAGAGCGCGACATGGGGCTCCATCCCAGGACCCTGAGATCATGACCTGAGCCGAAGGCAGAGGCCTAACCCACTGAGCCACCCAGGCGCCCCCATGTACAAATTTTTAAATGAGAGCCAAGAAGTGGAAGCACTCCAATGTCCATTAGCTGAAGAAAAGATAAACAAAATGTGGCATAGGCATCTCTGTACCTGCATGTTCGTTGCAGCATTATTTATAGTAGCCAAGACATGAAAACAACCAAAGTGTCCTTAAACATGAATAAATAAAATGTGGTGTATACATAAAATCGAATATTATTGAGCCTTAAAAAGGAAGGAGATCCTGAGACACGTTACAACACAAATGAGCCTGGAAGACATTATGCTAAGTGAAATAAGCCAGACACAAAAGGACAAATATTGTATGATTCAGTTTATATGAGGTATCTAGAGTGGGCGAATTCAGAGAGACAGAACCTGGAATGGTCATTGTCAGAGCCTGGGGGTGGGGGAGATGAGGAGTTATTGTTTAAGGGATACAGAGCTTTGAGGAAGATGAAAAAGTTGGGATGATGGTGATTGGGGCACAACAATGAGAATATACTTCAAACTATTGAACTGTATTCTCAAAAATGGTGAAAATGGTAAAATTTTACATTATGTATATTTTACCACAATAAAAATTTGAAAAAAAGTCATTCACTGAGGAAATTTTAGGAAGATGGAAGGCAACAAGGGATCTTTTGACCCGACTCCATCCAAACTGCTTCTCTGGAACAGAGTGAGCAAATTCATGGAGCCTGTAGGGTACAGTTAGGTGTTTGGCCACGATATCCAGGGAATGAACAGGGGCAACTCCATTTCTGTGGTATCAAAGGGACCAGCATCAAGAGAAGGTGGCTTTCTGGAAAGCTGGCTCATTTTCGGACAAGGAGGGAATCTGGCCAGCCCAGAGAGTGTTTGTGGAAAAGGGACTGACTGCCTGCTTGCTGCGTTAGTATATGGGAAGTCATTATGCTAACAGCTCGGTGTTTCAGTTTCAGTTCACTGGAAAAGGGCTTATTTACCAAATAATGTTGGTAAACAGTGTGTTCTACATTTGAAAAAACCTTGTCTTACCTTCCCGTCAAAGTCTAAACATTAAGAATTTAAATTAAAAAAGCCACTAAAATAGAATATGTAAGAGTATATTTATGTAATTTGGAGGGCATAGGAGACTGTCTAAGCCAATTAGGAAACCCAGAGGCCAAGAAGCAAACGATATATGTCTGACTACGTGCATATCTGACTACTTTTACTATGGTAAAAGATGCCATAAGCGAAATCAAATGTCAGAAAATAGACTACCAAAAACAATTTGCTATTCATGACCAAACAAAGATTAATATCACTTTTACCCGGAGAGCTGCTATTTCTTATAAGAAAAACAAGTCAAACATCCTAATAAAGTAGATACTTGCAGAAGAGAAATCATACATAGTTGATAAACATGGGAAAAGATGGCCAGCTTTAGAAATGGTCTGGAAGGGCGACTGGGTGGCTCAGTGGGTTAAGCCGCTGCCTTTGGCTCAGGTCATGATCTCGGAGTCCTGGGATCGAGCCCCGCGTCGGGCTCTCTGCTCAGCGGGGAGCCTGCTTCCTCCTCTCTCTCTGCCTGCCTCTCTGCCTGCCTCTCTGCCTGCTTGTGATCTCTCTGTCAGATAAATAAATAAAATCTTTAAAAAAAAATGGTCTGGAAAATATACATTATAATAATCATAGTTGTTTCCCCATCACACTGAGTCAGTGCTAGTAAGGATATGGGGAAATAGGCATGTTCAAACAGTTCTGCTGGTAACATGAGTTCCTATTATGTAATTGTGATAGAATCTGGCAATATCATTTTTTTTTTAAGATTTTGTTTATTTATTTGACAGAGAGAGAGTGAGAGTGGGAACACAAGCAGGGGGAGTGGGAGAGGGAGAAGCAGGCTTCCCAATGAGCAGGGATCCCGATGCGGGGCTCCATCCCAGGACCCTGGGAACATGACCCGAGCCTAAAGAAGGCAGGCACCCAACGACTGAGCCACCCAGGCACCCCAGATTCTGGCAATATCTTAAGATTTAAAACGTACCTGCCTTTTGGCCCAACATTTTTCACTTTTGGGATTCTATGCCATTGAAACAAACCTCTAGAAAATAAATATATAAGGGGCGCCTGGGTGGCTCAGTGGGTTAAGCCGCTGCCTTCGGCTCAGGTCATGATCTCAGGGTCCTGGGATCGAGTCCCACATCGGGCTCTCTGCTCAGCAAGAAGCCTGCTTCTCTCTCTCTCTCTGCCTGCTTCTCCGTCTACTTGTGATCTCTCTCTGTCAAATAAATAAATAAAATCTTTAAAAAAAAAAAAAGAAAATAAATATATAGGTATAGTCCTGTTTATTACAGCATGAAGTATAGTGGCAGAAAAACTTGAATATATATCAATAGGGGAATTGTTGAATAAATTATGGCACATAGGATACATAGGATATGCAGATAATTTTCAATAAAACAATGTTAGATACCCATGTATTGACTTGGCGAGTTAAGATTTATTGGTAATTTTTAGAAGTTGTAAATTGTTAAATATTTTCAGTGTGATTCCATTTTGGTGGGAAAAAAAAAAGACAAAACACTAGTCTACAGTCCATGTTTATATTATATGAAAGAAAGGTATAGAAGGGCACATACCGAGCTCTGTGAGTTAACGCTGGCTCCTCACGAATCGGACTGCAGGAAAAAGATTATGCTTTTCATCTGGCATCTCTTCACAGCTTTTGATTTCTCACAATAGAGAGTAACCATAAAATTACTTTATAATTTAAACAATATAATAAAATCAACAAGTAAGGGAAAATTAACTTGAATTTAAGTTTCATTTACTATGTATAGCTTTAGGCTACTTCTCAGAGTTGACATGAAGGTGCGACTTGTGGGAAGGGGGATTTCAGAGCCTCAGGAAACACTCAGAACTAATATAAGGAATATGTACAATTTCTGTGTAAGCTGCATGAATAATTAATAGATCATCTTAAGATATGATGGGGAGAGATTTATTTTGGAGCCTAAATGCCTAATGTCAGTTAAAAATATACCTAAGATCCTATTAATTAGGGTTTTGTCCTCATCAATCTTCAATTCAGCCAGTCACATTAGGATTCACTAATAGTTCCTTTTCATGGCACACAGTAAGTGGTTATTTCTAATGACAAATTCTTAGTATACTCTCATTTCCTTCTCAGGAGACTATTTGGCCACAATTGAAGAGAAAAACAAAGCTACTTTTCTACGTGCCTATGTGAACTGGAGAAGTAAAAGGACTGAAAACTGTCGCGTGTGTATCCGAATGGTTGGACACAATGTAGAGGCACCTTTCAGTGAAACCTACAAAGACCAGATGTCTATTATTGAAATGCCGCTTTCTGAGGCCCCCTTGTGCATCTCCTGTTGTCCAGTGAAAGGAGACCTTCTTGTTGGTTGCTCCGATAAGTTAGTCTTATTTAGTTTGAAGTACCAGATCATTAATGAAGAATTCTCAATATTGGACTTTGAACGTTCTTTAATTATACACATAGATAATATCATTCCTGTTGAAATTTCTTTTTGTGTTGGTTATGTTGCTCTCATGTCAGACTTAGAAGTCTTAATAGTAAAACTGGAGTCAGACCCTAAAAATGGAGAGAGTGTTAACCACCAGCCACATAAGACCAACAATTCAATGAAACAGACAGAAGGTAAATAATGAATTTAGATTGCTTTCTTAGGTGTAGAGAAAACCCTTACTTCTGGCAATCTCTGAGGGGTGATAGTGTGTGTGTGTGTGTGTGTGTATAGTATGTGTGTATATGTACACGTATGTGCATATATCACCAAGCCACATTATTTGTAGATTCAGTTATTCCTGATACATGGGATTTGGGTTTATGTACTCTGTAGCATGTCAGTGTGTTTCAGCATATACTCGTCAATAGAAATAATGGAAGAGCTAGGACGAGTTTCTGGCCCTAGTTCTCAGAAGTTGAATGGTCTTGGGTTAGGAATACCATCTCTCTGAGTTTCTTTTTTTTATTTTTGAAGATTTCATTTATTTATTCGACAGAGAGGGAGATATCACAAGCAGGCAGAGAGTCAGGCAGAGAGAGCGGGGAAGCAGGCTCCCCACTGAGCAGAGAGCCCCATGCAGGGCTCAATCCCAGGACCCTGAGATCATGACCTGAGCTGAAGGCAGAGGCTTAACCCAGTGAGTCACCCAGGTGCCCCAATCTCTCTGAGTTTCAACTTCCTCATGTAAAAAATTGGGATGGTAATATCCTGTTGTACTTTATTAGTTGTGAGGAAAAAATGAGGATGGGCCAAGGCTTTTCAAAACCATAGTGCCTTGCAAATATATGAGATGTCTGTGTGTGAATAAATAAAATTACCATATGTTTATTTAATTGGTCTGGGGTATTGTGAAATTTAATTTTCATTCAAGTAGTACTTGGACTTATTATACTCTTCTCAAATTTTATTTTTTCAGATGTTCATAATGAAACTTTGCAGCTTGAGTCAGATGACTTTGTTATCTGTCAAAAGCCCATGGAACTTCTCGGGGAAAAAAGTAGCCAATCTGGAGTATCTTTTACACTGGAGTCCACTGGATTAGCTGATGAAAAAACAAAATATTACCATGTTCAGCATCTGCTCTATAAGTATTATAACGCTTTTCACTCACTAGCATTTAAGATCTATTTACCTGCGTAGAAGTACATGGAAATTAGATCTCTTCCTCTTTCTTTCTCTTTTTAAACTCCCAGACGTTTTGCTCCTGATATTTCGTCCTATGTCTTTTCTGATGACATCAAGTTACATTCACTTCAGCTGCTACCCATTTACCAAACAGGTAAGTAAGGATGGCATTTCTACAGTGCAGTGAGGTGAAAAGGCTCTGGCCTGGGAAGGGAGACTAATGTGGTGAATACGTTAGGTTTTTCTACTGAGTCTCCCTGTGCCCTTGGACAGGTTCTGTGGTGAATAATGCCAAGTTCCTTAGCAAATAATGCTAAATAGTGCTCCTGTGAGCACTAGAAAGGGAAGTTGTGTCTACTTAGGAGAAGCCATGGAGAGGACATGACAAGCAAAATGCATTTCTCTTTTTTGAAATGGTTACTTGGCCCGAAAAGGGAAATTAGAGCCTTGTCCTAGCTGGGGGTTTTTAGCTGGGTATGTGGCAAAGCTTCGTTTGATGGTCTTGCGAGCAAGGTGGGAAAATGTTGACTGACTGGGAAGTTCATTCAGAGCAGTGGTTTTCAACCTTTTTGCACATTGGGCTTACTTGGATGCTTTAAGAAATACTGATGCCCAGGTTCTACATACTGGAGATTCTGACTTAATTAACCAACTACAGTGCCTGGGCATCAGTAGTTTTTTAAATGCTCCCCTGGAACCAGTGGGCAGCCAAGACTGAGAATTTGCCATTGGGTTCTGTACTTAGTCCTGGCCTGCCTAACATCTTTAGATGTTGCCGGAGACAATATAAATATTATTCTGATTAAATATGTTTATAAACCTCCCTTATTTTTTTCTTTCTTTTTGTAGACATTTATTACCTACTATTTTGGGTGTTGTGCTGAATACTAGGGAACCAATAATGAGGAAAGTAGGCAAAGTACTTGCACTCGTGGAGCTTATTTTCTTGGCGGGGGTGGGGAAGCAGACATTAATCAAATAATTATTTGATTATTATCAAAGAGTATACAATTACATACTGAAATGAGTGCTCTGTGGGAAAAGAACCCTACCTTGAGAGCCTATAGCAAAGATATTCACCTCATTTAGGGGTCAAGAAAGGCTTCCTAGGAAAGAGGATCTGAAGAGTGAATCAGGGCTGATTTGGAAGTATGGTTGGGTACAGAGGAAGCAACAAAGGCGTTTTGGTAGAGAGAGAATCTTATGTTTGAGGAACTGAGAGAAGCAAGACTGAGAGGTAGAGCTAGGCAGAGAGGGTCGTGAGGCAAAGTTGGAGACCAGAGAGGGCCCAGAGCCAGGTTAGGGGGTCAACTATCTAATGGCTTCTCCCTTTCTCTCTCTTTGCAGTAGCAATGTGCTGGACTAATATCGTAGAATTTCCCATAATCTGAATTTTGCTAATTGAGTCCCCACAGTGTCATTTAACATGTTCCTGTATCTCCTATATTTCCCTGTGTCTTGGTAGTTTGATCTAAAGCCATACTGTTCACTTTGGTAGCCTTTACCCACCAGCTGTTGTTCAGCACTTGAAGTGTGACTAATCTAAATTGAAATACATTGTTAAGGGTAAAATTCCCACCATTTTTAAAATCTTTTTTATAGAATTTATTTATTTATTTGACAGACAGAGATCACAAGGAGGCAGAGAGGCAGGCAGAGAGAGAGGGGGAAACAGGCTCCCTGCTGAGCAGAGAGCCTGATGCGGGGCTCCATCCCAGGACCCTGGGATCATGACCTGAGCCGAAGACAGAGGCTTTAACCCACTGAGCCACCCAGGTGCACCATTTTTTGAAGAGTTAGTACAGAAATATATATATATAAGAGATCTCATTAATTTTTTTATTGACTGCTTATTGAAATGGTAATAGGGATATATTGGGTGAATACAATACACTATGAAAATTTTGCCTGTTTTTCTTTACTTTTCAAAATGTGATTACTAGAAAACTTGAAATTACATATGTGGCTCATGTTATATTTCTGTCAACAATGCTGGTCTAGACTAAGTCTTGATTAGATGACGATGGTGGTGAGGATTATGAAGATGATGATTTGGTAGCACAAGTAGTGCTGACTTCTGTTGGAAGGTACTGACTCTTTTGGTGACTCTTCTTGTGATGATTATTACCTAGATCTGTTAATTTATTAGGGGTTGCAAATGGTGATATTTTAATTATATCACTCCCTTTTCATTTCCTACCGGCATTCTTCTATAAAGAGCAGTTTTCCCTAAACAACTCTTTGGTTATCCCCTGATAGACTCTTTTCCTTAGAAAAGTTAAGATATTGATTTCCTTTATTTACTGATTTCATGGGTTTCCTCCCCACCCCATTTTTTTCATGCAGGTTCCCTTACTTCTGATAGAAAAAATTTGTGTCAGGAAAAAGAGTTGCTGAGTCTCTTCTGTTTCTTCTCATTACCTCATGTGGGCTATCTGTACATGGTTGTCAAATCTGTTGAATTAATGTCAGTTTACCAGTATCCTGAGAAGTCTCAGCAGGCGGTGCTCACACCACAATTTTTGCATGTCATCGCAAGGTATGTTATAGTGTTACTTGTTGGAGCTGGAGTCACTTATTCTGCATATTCTTGGGTTGCTTCTTAAATCAGAGAATTTAAGAATGTGTGGGGATGCCTGGGAGGATCAATCGTTTAAGCCTCTGCCTTTGGCTCAGGTCATGATCCCAGGGCCCTGGGATAGAATCCCCCTTTGGGCTCCCTGCTCAGCGGGGAGCCTGCTTCTCCCTCTCCCTTATGCTCTCACTCATTCTATGACAAATGAATAAATAAAATCTTTAACAAAATAAATGAGAATTGTGTGAACTGGTATATAGTGTTATAAATTAATGGTGTATATTTGTCTTTTGATGGCCCATACCTACCTTTTCAATGTCAAAGATTTAGATTCTGGTTTTGCCTTTGTTTTATTTTCTTAGATTGGATAGGGGTCTTTGTGAGGAAAATTTTTCATAGGGAATTTTAATGAAAAGTCAGTGGAGCCAGTCAGGACATCTCTGGATTTCTTTTTAGATTTTTAAATTTTCTTCTCGACTGCCCTATCCTTTCTGTGTGAGTTATTTCATAATGGTTTAAAACTGTGAAGGAGCCAGAAAGACTACCCTCTGATTAGTACAAATGGGGAAATAAACCAGAGGTTGGGATTGGCAAGGTCATGTGGCTAATTGGAGGCAGATGCCTTTTGAGTTGCCTTACCCTAATATGCTGGCATGTAACTTGGGTTCCTGAGTAGGGTTTTAATCTCATTTCCTTTTATCTCAGCCGTAACTGATGCTTCTGGTTCTATTTCCTGTTTTTTGAGCTTAGGTTATATGCAAGACACTGCATTGGGCCCTCTGGCCAAGCACTTTGAATAAGGTACACCATCTGCTTTCTAAAGCAACAACGTGAAAGAAGGTCAGAGATGCAGGCATGTGGCACAGACACTAGGGGATTTGTGACAAATATCTTTAGACTTCGTGAAAGTGGTGTAGGCACTGCGAGGAGAGAAATTACTTCTGGCTGAGTCATACAGGAAAGTTTTTTGTGCTTGGAGTGAGAAAAGCTAGTTAGAATCTACAGATGTAGATTAGAAGAGAAGGGCATTATAGAGGGAGTGAAGACTATAAACAAAAGCTATGTCTAGTTTTGTAGGAGCATATAATAACTAATTGCAGAGGGCAGCGATTTTTAAATTTTTCCATCTGATTGGTAGTATCAGTAACTACAGCAGGTGCTAGAGTATATTCAGACAGCATAGAATTCCCCTGAAAATTCGCCATTCACTCATCATGTAGTTGCTGCCCTCTCCTCCTGTTTGGTATAGGGAGAAATGCTATTTATTATGTGTTTCCTAAGTGAACATTGTGAAAGTAGCTAGTCTCAATTTCTGTGTTGCATATAGCGATGTTCTTTAACTATGAAGAAGCTGAAATGCAGAGAAGTGGTACAAATGATGCTCGAGAGAGAGCTCAAGGCTTTGAATTTTAAGGACTTCTTTAAGGTTTTGATCAACAGTGATGTGATAAGAGCATTCATTTAGGAAAATTAGTTGTAGCTTTTATGCAGGATGGATTAAACACAGGTAAATCAGGTATTGAAATGGTTCAGGGAAGGATAACCAGGGCCTACAGCAGTGAGAGGATGAGGAAGAATGGATGGAAGAGGCTTCGGCAAGAGAATGACAAGACTTCGTGTCTGTTGGGATGGTGGGAATGGCGGAGGCATGAGGAAACCTCTCCTGAGTGTTGAGGCTGCTTTTATGAAAGTAGAGGCTGGCGAAGTGTGGGGCGAAAGAGAAGTTTGGTTTATGAGTTTGAGGCGCTTAGGCAGTATCAAGAGGAAATGTTACGTAGGCTTTTGGACACAGAACTGAAGATCAGAAAAGAAAGGGAAACGTAGATGCTTTATTACCATCAAGAAAGAGCTGACTGTCCAAATAGCGAGCATGGCCCCAAGAGTGTATAGCAGAGAAAAGTAGTTGGAAAACTAAACTCTGGTGAAGGTCATGTTTAGGAAAGGAGAGAAAGAACAGAAGGATTTTCAAGAATGCAAAAGAACTAAGGAACTACAGCATCTTAGAAACCAAGGAAAAACTAGAGGGAGAAAGAGTAAAGTTTTAATTTCTCTCCCCAAATATTGATGCAAAAGACTATTAATCTTTTCTCTGATTCATAGATGTAAAGGACACTGAGAATTTAGTGATTTGATTCCTTAAACTTATTCCCCCCTCTCTCTTAAATATAAGTCATGAATTAGTTTAGAGTGTAGAGTCCTGGAAACAGTTATGGGGATTTGAAGGGACTGGATTTTGCCTGTCTCCAGGTAAGAAATTATTGAAGTTTTTCTTAATATCAGCACCAGAATACATTCTGACACCCTTAACTTGACCATGGAAGCACTAGACATTAGAATAGCAGTTACTATATGTAAATTCAGATTCTTTTTTTTTTTTTTTTTAAGATTTTTATTTACTTATTCGAAGAGAGACACACAGTGAGAGAGGGAACACAGCAGGGGGAGTGGGTGAGGTAGAAGCAGGCTTCCCGTGGAGCAGAGAGCCTGATGCGGGGCTGGAGCAGAGAGCCTGATGCGGGGCTCGATCCCAGAACCCTGGGATCATGACCTGAGCCAAAGGCAGACACTTAACCACTGAGCCGCCCAGGTGCCCCGTAAATTCAGATTCTTAATAAAGATCCCCACCCCTATTTTAAAAATCCTATATTTGTTGAACTTTTTGCATATTATTTTGCCCAGTAAATACGTATTTTAGAAATATCCTGACCCGTAAGTTTGTCTTGAAAGTTCCTTAGAGGCTGGTATTTAAAAAAAAAAAAAAGGAAAACATTTTTTTGAAGAATCTAAGAACAATATAAAATCATGTAAAATGTCATCCTTATAGAAATACTTAAATAGGAAAGTCTGCCCTCCCCTTCCCCGCCAATAATCCTAGTCCTCGGAGTTCACCATGTCAACAATTGGCGTATATTTAGGGGACCTGGGTGGCTCAGTTGGTTAAGCCTCTGCCTTCAGCTCAGGTTATGCTCCCAGGATTCTGGGATCGAGCCCCGCATCGGGCCCCCTGCTCAGCAGAGAGTCTGCTTCTCCCTTTCCTTCTGCCCCTCCCTCTGCTTGTACTCTCTCTCTCCCTCTCTTTCTCAAAAAAATAAATCAAATCTTTAAAAAGAACAATGGGTGTATATTCACCCAACTTATTTAAAAAAACAGTGCACTACTAAGATTGGTTTTATAGAAGTGGATCATATGACATCCACCGTTCAGCACCTTGCTGCTTCACTTAGCAGTGTATCCTGGACATCTTTTCATGCCAGCACACTTCAGTTCACTTTATTTTTCTCTTGTACTGCTGCTTAGTATTCCAGCAATAGCCAACAGCTGGGTTACTGTAGGCGGAAGTGAGTCATAGGACCAGTTTTTTAACCTCTGGAATCTGCTATTCATTTATCTTTATGGTCATAGCTACTCTCACCTGTCCTTGCATAGGTGCTTTTTTGCTTCTCACCATCTCAAAGTCCCTTCTTTTTTTTTTTTTTTTTTTTTAGATTTTATTTATTTATTTGACAGACAGAGAGAGATCACAGTAGGCAGAGAGGCAGGCAGAGAGAGAGAGGAGGAAGCAGGCTCCCCGCTGAGCAGGGAGCCCGATGCGGGGCTCGATCCCAGAACCCTGGGATCATGACCTGAGCCGAAGGCAGAGGCTTAACCCACTGAGCCACCCACGCGCCCCTCAAAGTCCCTTCTATTCATTTTTACTTCCTGGTGCTAACTCTCTATTCTAGATTTCTAAGTGGTGGTTCTATTGTTCTAGCGATTATTATGACTCCAGAGGTCATGTCTTAGAACATTGTGTAATGGACAGAGATGGCAATGAGCTGAGGCTGCAGTGGAAACCCCCCAAAACAGAGAAAGAACGCCCTGAGTGATACATCTTACCTACATTGTGCAAAGTCTCCCAACTGTGGAAATATCAGAATGCCTTCCTTATAAAGAAGGATTTCTTCTATTTTTTTTTAAAGATTTCATTTATTTATTTATTTATTTATTTATTTATTTGAGAGAGAGAGAGAGCTCGTGTGTGCACACAAAAGTTGTGGGGAGGGGCAGAAGGAGAGGGAGAAGCAGACTCCTTATTGAGTGGGGAGCCTGCTGCTGGGGTGGGGGTACGGGGCGTCCACCCCAGGGCCCTGGAATCATGACTAAGCTGAAGGCAGACGCTTAACCTCCTAAGCCACCCAGGCACCCTGAAAGCAGACTCTTAACTGACTGAGCCAAGAAGTATTTCTTCTAGGGGCACCTGGGTGGCTCAGTGAGTTATGCCTCTGCCTTCGGCTCAGATCATGATCTCCAGGTCCTGGGATGGAACACCTCATCGGGCTCTCTGCTCAGCAGGGAGCCTGCTTCCCCCTCTTTCTCTCTGCCTGCCTCTCTGCCTACTTGTGATCTCTGTCTGTCAAATAAATAAAATCTTTAAAAAAAAGAAGTATTTCTTCTATTATAAGATCGGTGCTAGGTTTGCTTTATTTCAACATATTTCATTTTTAATTCTCCAACTTTTTAATTTGTTTTTATTATTCCTGTGGGGGGAAAAACCCGCTATAAGATGGGTTTTGTAGCAATTTCTAAGTTAACTGTTTTTATTATTTTTTTAAGAGATTTTATTTATTTATTTGACAGAGATCACAAGTAGGCAGAGAGGTAGGCAGAGAGAGAGAGGAGGAAGCAGGCTCCCTGCAGAGCAGAGAGCCTGATGAGGGGCTCGATCCCAGGACCCTGAGATCATGACCTGAGCTGAAGGCAGAGGCTTTAACCCACTGAGCCACCCAGGTGCCCAGTTAACTGTTTTTAATGTAGGATTGGAGTGTTGATTTATCCACTAGTCACCAGGCATGCATTGTGCCCTGACTGTGCAGTCTCTAGGTCATTTTACAGTGCAGAAGAAGCCTGGGGTTGTAGAAAGAGCTAGAGGAGTGTGAGGAGTAAAAAGACCTGGGGTCTAATTAGGCTCCATCCTCCAGAGATGTCTTAGACCAGTCATAAGACGTCATGCCCTCATCTTTAAAACAAGCTTCTGGAGTGGATAATTCTCAAGACTCCTTCAGATAGTCTATAATTTTCAGTTCTACCATCAGATATGTGTTTGCATAATCTAAGTGTGTTATCCAGTCTGATCTAGGCTCAATTACATCCTGAGATGAGTGGGATAGAGATAGTAGTCAGGAAACTTGTGTTCTAATCTTGACTTCGATAGTCACCTCTTTGTACCTTGGGCTTTGGGAAGCTCCTTGGGACATCATTTTGTCTGTAAAATGAGATATTGACCCACATCCATGGTTCTTAATGAGGCATGTACAACAGAGCCACACATGGAGCTTTGTAGAATTATACATGTCTAGATTCAGCTCTTAGAGATCATGGTTCAGTAGGGCTGAGGTGGGGACTATGGGGACCACTCCATGGGGATTCGGAGGTGCTCTCTTAGTTAAGAAGCAGACTAATCGTCAAATGCTGGTGGGTCTTCCCTACCCACCATTGCTCTGTTTGCCTGTGTGAACTCCTCCCAACTATGGGCATGTTGATTATTGGCCTCTGCTCTGCTCAGTGGTGTCTCTCCTGTTCCTTAGCAACAACCTACAGTGTTTCACAGTGCGGTGCAGTGCGGCGGCAGCTCGTGAGGAGGATCCATACGTGGACACCACCCTGAAGGTTAGAACTGGTTTTAGATGACAGTAAAGTCTTACAATCAGACAGGGGTACAGGAATGCTTACAGCTTTGCCCTTGGGTCTAAAATGGTGATCGTTAGAGGTCTGAAGGTCTTGTTTATCAAAGCAGAACTTTTGGACATAAAATAGTAAGCATTTTGTGACACTTTTTAAGATTACTTTGAAAATATTTCACTCAGAATTTAGGTGAAGGGCAAAGTTTTTAAAATTTGGTAAAGAATATGTGTAGGGTAATTTCAGAGAGAGTACTTTACAACTATAGTATACTACAATTTTACTCTTTTTTTTTTTTTTTAAGATTATTTATTTATTTATTTGACAGAGAGAGATCACAAGCAGGCAGAGAGGCAGGCAGAGAGAGAGGAGGAAGCAGGCTCCCTGCTGAGCAGAAAGCCCGATGTGGGGCTCGATCCCAGGACTCCGAGATCATGACCCGAGCCGAAGGCAGCGGCCCAACCCACTGAGCCACCCAGGCGCCCAATTTTACTCTTTTTTAATGGGAGTACTGGTGACAGTTGTATATAGCTATTAACAAAGCACTAGAGAACTCTGTGTTCAAGGACACAAATGCATGAAAAGAATTGATTTCTACTGTTATCAGATAAGCCTATGATATATTTCTATTGTCTTAAACTGAGTGTTAATGGATGTGCTAGATTATTAGCCTCATTTTGAGTGAGAACTAATATGCTTATTCTCTGAAGAGCTCTTGACCACAGAATAACCATAGGCAGTTTTATGATGAAATTCTGTATTTTCTGACCTTGAATTTCTGTTCTCAGAAATATACTGATCCTTTGTGTGATATGCTTCATATGCTATTCCACTTCTCAGGTATAAACTACTTGAATGGATATTTGTTATAAAGCAACATGCTGCAGGAAACTTCCAAAGTATGATGGCCTATACTTTTTTTGTAAAGATTTTATTTATTTATTTGAGAGACAGAGTGAGTGAGAGAGCGAGCACATGATCAGGGGCAGAGGCAGAGAGAGAGAGAGAGAGAGGGAGAAACGGGGCTCAATCCCAGGACCCTGGGATCATAACCTGAGCCAAAGGCAGACATTTAACCTACTGAGCCACCCAGGAACCCCATGATGGTCTATATTTTATAAGTTAATGTCTATCTGGCACCTGAAACACCTTTTCCTGGAAAAGTAAGTGTTCAGTACTGATGGTTAGGTTGCTTTGTAGTGCTTAATATGTCTGAGGTCCTCTTCCACTATCACGGTCACCCAAATTGTGACATGTGATAGCATTTCACGTGATCTGAGTTCTCTGTAACTCTTTCATGCAATGGGCTGTGTATAGCTTTCTGTTGCTGACCAGGCATACTGTCTACCTTCACCCTCTTAAGAAACCTGACTCACAGCTTCCCCATGCCTTTCTATGTTTAAGATACACACATAGCCTCTTCAAGAGTATATTTTAGAAATAAAGGTTATTTCCCTAGTAAAAATGGAAAGCCAACAGATTCTTTTTCCCTCCCTCCTCCCAACACCTTGCTTTGCTTTTTTGTTTTCTATTTTTCAAACCTAAGAAAGACATAGGCTTAACATAAGTGGTGATGCTGGAGTGAGGGGTACATCGTGGATTGAGGTAGGTTCAATCTGCATTTGAAATTAAATCGTGTTGTAGGTCTTCTCAGTGTCTCCTAAAACCAGAGGGAGGGAACAAGGAAGAGAGGAAGGGCAAGAAGAAGAGAGATGGGCAGCCTGCTGGTGGGGAAGCTGCCCTTGAGGCCCGTCCTCTTGAAGGTGGCAGAAGGAAGGACAGTGATGATCACAACTCATGGCTCCCCCCTTTCCTGCAACGCTACCACTCTGAAATGCTAGATACCACCTGTACTAGCGCATGTGTAGCCTCTTGCCAACTCAGACTTTGCGAGCCGTGGTGTCTGAGAAAGATTTCACGACCTCAGGATGTCCAAAGTGTACATTTTTCCTCCCTTTTCTCTGAGAGCCTGACTCCTCAGCACTAGCTAAGGCCATCTCATCTATTCTTAGGAACAAAAAAATAGATGGAAGGGTTTCCCCAGTTATACAAAAGGACAATGAAGATGACTCAGAACCAAAATAGTGCTAATGGATGAGAGGGCACAGGCCTGGCAGCATCATTTTGTGAGCTCCCAGAAAGAGTGCTTCTATTATCTTACCCATTCTACTTGAATTAGTGCTCCTTTACGGGGACAGGAGCCTGCTCCTGGTCCAGGATTTTCTCCCGTTTACCTGACACACTCTGCCGGTCATCCATTCCAGGCAATGTTCCCACCTAAGGAGCTAGCAGTGAGAAGCCATCAGAACATGCAAGCATTTCTCTTCTGTTCATCCATCCACTTAGAAACCATTGATGTTCTCTCTGTGCAGTAGAATGACCTTTTATAGTGTCTAACTTTTCCTAACAACCACATTGTGTCATGTTCCTGAACCAGCTCACTGTCAGTGGGGATCTCTCCAGCAGGTTATCAGCCCATAGCTGTGCTCCGAGAGCTGCTCTGTCAGCCACACAGGAGTTCCCACAGCCTCGAGGGGCTCAAGAGCAGCCGCTGCCTGCATTCACTCAATCAGCAAATACTGAGTAGCTCTTCGGCAGGCACACATGGAATAGGTAGTTGGTTACATAACTTTGGACAGAACAACTTCCTCCTCTGATAAGAATAGGAATTCAGATTTTTTATTTTGGAGGGGGGTGGGCGGGGGAGCAGGACAAATAAACAGACTGACTTTTGAAGGTTAAAGTTCCTGTACCTTTATTTCTTGGTTAAATTTGTGATGTTTCCTTTACTAGGCTTGCCCACCTGTCAGTATGGATGTCTGTGCTTTAAGAATACAGCTTTTCATAGGCTTGAAAGCCATCTGTCACTTTAAAAACCACCTCATACTTTTGACCAAGGCAGACCCTGAGGCTGTTCCAGAAAGAAGAGATTCACCTAAGAGGCTTCTGTAAGCATCCCCACACTTCCACCCATTCCTGCCAACGTTTCTGGAATGCACTGTTACTGGTATATTTTGTGTGTGTCCTAGTTTATCTTTTTAAAAATCAGAACTTTGAATGATTAGATGGTTTGTCTGTGCTTTTTTTTTTCCAGAGAAGGAAAAGAAGGTCCTAGTGATCTCCATACTATCCTTTATATTAACCTTGGAATTTTAGAAGATAATGAATTATAAAATAGTTTCAATAATAATCTGTGGTATTTGAGATAAGCTAAAGGACATGCTCTTCAGTGTAATTAATAGGAAAGACAGAGCCTCTAAAGCTAATCCAAACTACAAGGCTCTTTACTACTTTTTTTCTTTTCTTCTTTGACCTTCCAGTAGTTACATTTTTATCCAGGTATTATTTTCTGGTATTTTAATTCAAAAGAAATTAGTAATGCATTTCTTACCTTAAAGCACATTCATGGTATATAGATATGTGCTGATCGACCTTAAAATTGCATTTGATAACACTAATCTCTGGTTGACTCTTAGATTTTCTGCTTTTACATTGTTTGGAATTGAATGCTTAGTTCCAGACTAGTTATGCGTCTGTCCAACATTTCCTGTTCTGTGAACTTAGTGGTAGGAATTAGATGACAATGAGGATGAGGATGATAATTTGTGTGTTCTCCTATGAATAATTTAATCAGGAAAGAAATCCATCCGGGGGGAAGAGAAGCAGGTAATGTACAGATGGTCCTCTACTTAGTTTGACTTCCAAGTTTTCAACTTCACGATGGGGTTGAAGGCAATACCCATTCACTAGAAACTGTACTTCAGATTTTGAATGTGGCTGTTTCCCTGACTAGCAATCTGTGGTATGGTATTTGGTGATGCTACAGAGTGGCAGCGGCAGCTCCCAGCAGCCACGTGATCATGAGGGTGAACAACCAATACACTCACATCTATCCTGTACCCAGAAAACCATTCTGTTTTTCACTCTGTACAGTATTCAGTAAATTGTGTAAGATATTCACCACTTTATTATAAAATAGGCTTAGTGTTAGATGATTGCTTCTGTGAGTGTTCTGAGCCAAGTTTAGGGTAGGCTAGGCTAAGCTATGATGTCTAGAAGGTTAGGTGTATTTGATTTATGGTATTTTCAACTTTTCATGGGTTTATTGGGAGGTAGCCTCATTGTAAGTCAAGGAAGAGTTGTGTTTCTAGTCAAACACCAGTTTTTGTTTTTAACATGAGTTTTTGCTTTTTCAGATTTTTTTGTGCCTGTGCTTTGTCCCACCAACAGGAATAATCAGAGGTTGTTTTGGGTAACCGGTCACTCAGAGCGTGTGCAGAATGGCCTGAGACTGACTAATTCTAAAAGCTTTCTGGCAAGCTTTCTGGCAAGACAGTTCACTGTCTTGCGAATTATTGACATTTTTTGTCATTGGACAGTTTTAAAAATTCTATTTTTAAATGATTTTTTAAAAAATTTCTAGTCTATTTGAAAGTTTCATTGGTCAGAGCTCTGCATTTTAAAAAAGATTGTATGCTAAAGAAAATGCATCACATAGTGAAAGCCAGAGCTAAGATAGTGCTTGAAGTGGACCATGGCTATGTATGTGTATGTAGCCCCAAGTGTTTGGCCTAGTGTTCTGTTGCAGCTTCTGCTTGGATCGGTGGCGTAAGGCAAGAGGCACTCCTGAAGGCCATGTGCAAGACAGACACTGGGCACAGGCACTCTCACAACCAAGTCTCTCTTCCTTTTGAGGGGTCTTGCCTGTTCTTTGAGCATTTTGCCCATTTGAGACTTCTTATGGAGTAAATTGGAAGCAATTGGTTTATCAGTACATGAGAGTTGTCGAATTTTAAATGCTGTAGGGCCATGTAGCGTTGTGAACTAATGTATAAAATTCCACTGTAGAGCTAATCACTGAAGAAAATACTCAATGCAAATGATTGCATAATTCTTCTTAGGTATCTAATATTTACCATTTAAGATTACCATATATTAATTCTGTGTCTTACCTTGTAATTCTCATCTTTTGTTTTGCTTTCAGTTCTAGAAAAGGAACCAGTGGTAAGCTTAAATCACCTCCTGTAGCTGAGGCTGGGTGGAATTTGTATATTGTGGATACGATCTCACCAGTGCAACTGTACAAAGAAATGGTACTCCTTTCACACTTCCAGTTTTGTTTTTTTTTTAAGATTTTATTTACTTGACACAGAGAGAGCACAAGTTGGCAGAGCAGCAGGCAGAGGAGGAGGTAGAAGCAGGCGCCCTGCCGAGCAGGACCCTGGGATCACGACCCGAGCTGAAAGCAGATGCTTAACCCACTGAGCCACCCAGGTGTCCCAAAAACTCTATTGGATCCTGGATCCTTTTTATTTTTTTTTTTAAGAATTAATTAATTAATTTATTTATTTATTTATTTGTCAGAGAGAGAGAAAGCACAAGCAGGCAGAGGCAGAGAGAGAGAGAAACAGGCTTCCCACTGAGCAAGGAGCCCAATGTGGGACACAATCCCAGGACCCTGGAATCACGACCCGAGCCAAAGGCAGTTAGGTCAACCGACTGAGCTACCCAGGTGTCCCTTTCACACTTTCAGTTCTTATTGGTAGAAATTTAGAGTCAAAGTCATGACCAGATGTTGATTCTAATCATCACACATTCAGAATGCCACAGCCAACCAGCTTGCAGGCTCTGTCTGACCGCAGAGTGTGGATCTTCAGTCACCTTCTCATTTTCACAGCTCCTGACATTTGAGGAGCCAGTAGAAATTCCCTTCACTAAAATAAGACTGACTTACTCATACCCACCCTCCAAAGAGGATCGATTAACCAGTCTGAACATAAATAGCCTTTGACCTTTACTTTCAACCCTAGCAAAGAGAACCAGGAAATGGAGGTGAGAGAAATCTTAGATCATTTATCTCCATCTCGCTCTGAAATATTAGCAGATTGTCTCAGGGCCCTGCGCACCTGCCTCATTGTCCTGTGGGTAGTGGCCCTGGGTGGGGGGGCACCCTTCTACCTTTTCTAAGAGCGACAGCTGCCCACTCATCACTAGCACTTGTTTTTAACTCTTTCTTTTAAAATAATTTCAAACTTACAGAAAAGTTGCAGGGTTAAGAATAGTAGAAATAAAACCCTATATATTCTCCACACAGATTTCACCCATAATCAACATTTTACCCCTTTTGCTTCTTTCTTTCTCTCTCTTTTTTTGTGCTCTTGTACTTTTTTTTTTTTTTTAAGATTTTATTTATTTATTTGACAGAGAGAGATCACAAGCAGACGGAGAGGCAGGCAGAGAGAGAGAGAGAGAGGGAAGCAGTCTCCCTGCTGAACAGAGAGCCCGATGCGGGACTCGATTCCAGGACCCCGAGATCATGACCCGAGCTGAAGGCAGCGGCTTAACCCACTGAGCCACCCAGGCGCCCCTGTGCTCTTGTACTTTCTAAACGCGTACACACACACCCACACCCCCTCACCCCCACACTGTGATCCATCGGGAGGTAATTTGCATTCATCAGAGCCTGATGCCTCTAAATACTTCGTTGTATGTTTCCTACAATCCGGGTATTTGTTTACATCACTGAAGTACTGTGAAATGCTTAATAAGTGAATAAATATGGGACATGTATTCCAATGTTGTCAGTTCACTAGCATCTCCCTTCTCCACTACAGGGCCGAGTCGAACATCAGGTGGTGCATATAATTATCATATCTCCTTGACCTTCTTTTATCCAGAATAATTTCATAGCCTTTTTTTTTTAATGGCATAGACATTTTTGAAAATAAATTTTTACCCCTCCACCTTTTAAAATTTTTTATTATTTATATTTTCTTGTTTAAATTCAGGTTGTGTATGCTCGTTCTCAGCCAGAACATTGCACAGGTAACATTGTGTCTTTCTCAGGGTGTTACACCAGGAGACACATGATGCCTGTGCCCTTATTGGTGATGTTAATTTTGATCATCAAGTCAAAGTTTTGCCTGATTTGTCCCTGGCATTTTAATGCTGATAATTATATCAGCTTTGCCCTGCCCTTTTAATCTGGCGTAATGGAAAGTCTTAAAACTTCATGTAGATGATTTGTTTGCTGCAATCTGAAAATACTGATTGATTCAGATTAACTAGTGATAATTTTAATAAGCCCACAGTGGGTTACAGAAATAGACCAAGTAGAGCCTAAATTTACTGACTGAAACTACAATAAAGGAAGCATACTCAGTCTGAATTTAAGATTTCAATCATAAAACTTAAAAAAGTTAGCTGTTTCACGTTTGTTAGCCTTATTGAACTGTGATCCAAATATTGCTAAGTTAACAGTATTATTAGTATTACGTTATTTGTACCTTCTCTAGTGATTAGCACGGTTTAACAAGGGAATGTTTACAATCAGGTATGTATTAAACTGGCTCATGGAGTGAAAAGAACACCTTAGCTAGGCCTATCAGAATGATAAATAACCTCTTTTTAGTCTTTTATGATTTAATCTGTCTAAATATGAACTTTACTAACAAAATGTCTAGATATTCTTTTTTTTTTTTTTTAATTTTATTTATTTATTTGACAGAGAGAGATCACAAGGAGGCAGAGAGGCAGGCAGGGGCAGCAGGGGTGGAAGCAGGCTCCCTGCTGAGCAGAGAGCCGGATGCAGGGCTCCATCTCAGGACCCTGAGATCATGACCTGAGCCAAAGGCAGAGGCTTAGCCCACTGAGCCACCCAGGCGCCCCGTCTAGATATTCTTAAGAACCAGGAAACTTGTGGGTGTCTTTCTGCAGCAATATTAGTGGCTGGCCTTTTTTTGTTTGTTTCAGGTAGACTACAGTAATACCTACAAGACTGCAAAAACCCAGAGCTGTATCCACCTTCTTAGCGAGGCTCACCTGTTAGTGAGGGCTGCCTTGATGGATGCCAATCATTTGGAACCTGGAGAAAAAGCGGAGCTCTTGGAAGCATTTAAAGAAAGCTGTGGGCACCTTGGAGACTGCTATAGCAGGTTGGTGATGCTTCTTGGAAACTTGTTAAAGAAGCCATCTGGAGCTTTGGGTATAGGTGCCAGCTTTCCCATCGCTGGTAGCTATCTGATGAATGGGGGAACGCTTGAGGGGAAGTGGTTCATTTCTTCGTGTAGTCCATACACGTTTATTGAGCACATACTGTGTGCCAGGTACTGTGCTAAGCTTAGAGCCACAGAGGTGAACATGACTGTTTCCTGCCTTCAAGGAGTTACAATTTATTAGATGAATAATGACTCTCCAGTTCATGAGTCTCCCTCTGCTTAATTTAGGAACTAAATTTCTTTCAGGTCTTCGGGACCTGCTCATGACCATGAAAATCTCAGAGACGGGCATTATTACTGGTTTATTGCCTGTTAGCCTTAAAAGAGAGATATTATTTTGGTGGTCTGGGATTTTAATCTTTGTAGTCAGTGCTTTTATGAGTTCAGAAAAGGAGTGGGATGAATAGTGGTTTTTATTTTTGAGAATGGACTTTATAGTTTTTTTGTATATGATTATTTCAAAGGCTTACTTGACCCATGGGAATGATTATAAATTAATAAAATAGACTTTTCTCTCCTATCAATGTCATTATTTTAGAGCCACATTATAAATCCTAAATTCACTTAATGAGTTATTTTTCTGTTTTTATTGTGAGCAGGCAAAAAGAAGCTGTGTTAATTAGAATGACTTTACAGAATAAAACTCAGAACTTGTTCCAACGACATATGGCAGTAGAAGAGTATTTTGAGATTTATGTCTTCCGGAAAGCATTATCTATTTTATTATCAAATGTGTTAGACATCCAGGCTTTAAAAATGACAAATTTGAGGTTTTTTTTTTTTTTTTTTACTTCCTTCCCTTTAGGCTTGACACCCAGTATTCCCACCTTGCCTTACCATATTATAAGATGTCTGGTTTGTCTATGGCTGAAGTTTTAGCCCGAGCAGACTGGCTACTAGAGGATGGATCACAGAAATACGAGAGGGGACTAATCTTTTACATTAATCATTCACTTTATGAAAACCTGGATGAAGAATTAAGTGAAGTGAATATGGTTTTCTATTTACTTATATCTAACCTTCCTAACTTTTCATTTTAGCCATTTATTTTATGTGATACTGTTTAGAAGTCAGGTTTCAAATGTTCTTCTTTGGGATTATTTTCTCCTTTTCCTAAAAAGGTTATAAAAATGTCCTTTTCTTCATTCATAATCCTAGAATTATAGCTTGGAAAAGAATTTATAATTACCTTCTCCTACTTTCTCATTGTATAGATGGGAGAATGTGGTTCATTGTGGCTGAGCAACCTGTCCAGTGTGACAGGCGCGCATCTCTAGAAGAACGACACACACCTTGGGCCTTGCCCTCCTTCTCATCTGCACCCCTTTGCACAACACAACCCTAGTTCTCCCAAACTCCAAGTGTCCAAAGCTTCACTTAGGAAATTGTGGCCCAGTGACCTTAAGACATTGTTAAGGCTTGTTTTTAGCCCCTCCTGTGTTTTTAGAAAGAATTGAGTCAAATATCCAAAGCTGAACATTATAAGACCAAATACTTTAAGGTTTGGAGAGAAATGAATTTTTTTTAATAAATTACCTCATTAGGTATATTTTGTACTAAGCTGGAATTTTTAAATGTCTTCTAAGTGTAATTTAATCAAATACTTATTTTCTTCTTTTGAACTCTTATTAAAATTAGAAATGCCAGCCACAACTCTGTACATATTTTCACCACTTTTTCTGCATTATACCTCAGCAAAGAGATCACTTCAGGTCATCTCAGGTCTCCCACATTATCACTCTGTCTTTTTAAATCCAAACAGAATACTTACAATTGTGTCTCATTTGGAAGTTTACATCTTGGTTTTGTGTCTCTTTTTTTTTTTTTTTCGCTGATTTTGTAGCTCTGTGTTGGTTAACTGACCTTTTATTTCTCATTCATGTTCACTAAAGGAATTAGCAGCAAAAGTGGTCCAGATGTTCCATGTAGCTGAGCCAAAGCAACTGCCCCATATTCTCTGTAGTCCTTCTATGAAGAATATTAACCCTTTAACTGCCATAAGCTATCTAAGCAAGCTGGATACTTCCGGGTTTTCATCGATCTTAGTGACATTGACAAAAGCAGCAATGGCTCTGAAAATGGGAGATCTTGACATGCACAGAAATGAAATGAAAAGCCATCCAGAGGTACAGTGCCCTGCTTGGTATTAACAGCAGGCTGAAACAGGACCTGGTAGCCCTAAGGTGTTTAGTTTTCTTCTGGCTTCTGTCTAGTTCATTTCTTCTTAGTCATAAAGGAGAATAGACCTCATGCTAGAAAAGAAGTGACCCAAAGTGAGAGTACGTGGGCTTTGATCTGGTGAATGAAAAAGAAATAAGAGTGATCAGTGGTAGCAATGGGTATCCAAAGACCTCTCAACTTTGCATCAGGTGCTTTCAGAGCACAGTACTTGGTTCTAAAGAATATATAGCGTCTGCCCTGAGCTGACAGTCTGATCTAGCGTGAGGGATATGGTATGTCCACTGAAACAGAACAGAGTGCTTTGTGTTCAAGTACAGCAAGCGGGATGTTAACCATGAGCCTTAGGAGTCTAGTAGTGGAGGAAATGGCCTGCACTTGAGAAAATCACAAATGACATTAAGGAAGATTGATATTGAATGACAGTATTGAAGAAAAGGTAGCTTTTCCTTCGAAGAGAGCCCATTTAGGTTCACGAGCCATAGATGTTAATCCGGCAGAGGAGGAAATTAAAAGGTAATGTTAAATGAGCACTTATTATGCCCCCAGTCCATTCTAAGCCCCTTGCGTATGCTATCTTATTTAATTCTTGCAAGAGTGCTCTAAGTTAGATGTGTTGTTATACCTATCATACAGATGAGGGAACTAGGACAAAGAGGGAGAAAGGAGTCGTCCAAGACCACATAGCTCATGAGTGTTCGAGCCAGGGTTTGGAGCAGTTAATATGGCTTTGGATCCTGTGGTTCTAGACTCTTACTTTGTTGCCTGTGGTCAGGTGCCCACAGTATGACTTCAGTTTCTAAAACAAGACAGCAGAAGTGCTTTATCATTGTACAAATGACATGTTTCGTTACGATGAAGAGAGCGAGTCAACATCGAGGTTTCTTCTGCTTTGAAGAGTACAATTTTAGAAAGATGAATTTTCTTAAGGTCTAGTCTTTTTATATTTGCAAGGTATATTATTTTTAAACAAGTAGACTTAAATATAAAGCTCTGTACAAAAATAGGATATCCTGATACTTAAATATTAATAACTTCTTCAAAGACAATTAACAGTGATGTCCTTCTTAGAACGAGAACTTTGTAGTTAGAGAAAAAATTGAGATTGAAGTATTAATAGCTTAACCATGAACCTTGAATGCACTGGCATGTATTTTCAAGATGAACGCAGTGTACATTTTGACCCTAAATTTCTTGTTTATCTGAAGATGAAGTTGGTATGTGGCTTCATTCTGGAACCCCGGCTATTGATTCAACAGAGAAAGGGACAGATTGTTCCAACCGAGCTTGCAGCACACTTGAAGGACACTCAGCCTGGCCTGCTTGTGGCTTCAGTCCTGGGCTTACAGAAGAACAACAAAATTGGAGTTGAAGAAGCAGATTCCTTCTTTAAGGTTTGTCACTTTTCAAAATGCAGTGGCTCTGGACAGGCTGATAAAACTGGTGCAGGACAGGAAGCAGAATAAAAGACCATGTTTTCATTTGTTTATTGCAAAAGAAGACTTACACATCACAAATTTATAAAAGTAATAACATTAAAAGGATATATCTAGAGAAATTCCATTCATGCAACCTGGAATCTGGTTTCTGTTCAAACATCTCAATCTACTTTGCCATAGCACAAATGCTAATGATAAATTATTAAATGCATGGTCCCCATGATGGAGTGCTACTCAGACTAGCTATAACTTGATCGATACTATATTTATCTGGGCTATGGGGGCTGATTTCATTGCTTTCAAGGTGCTTTGTGGTAAGGACGAAGACATCATTCCTCAGCTCTTGGTAGACCTTTGGGAAGCTCAGCTCTTAGCAGGTCTCCCAGATGTGGTTCTCCAGGAACTCTTTTTCAAGCTCACATCGCAGTACATCTGGAGATTATCCAAGAGGCAGCCCCCTGACACCGTACCACTGCGAACATCAGAGGATCTGGTGAGAGACTAGAATAACATGTTAAATTAAACTTGTACACCACACATTACAGTAGTATACTTTGTGATTTTTAATGGCTTAGAATCAAACCTAATTTATATTACCACATATCTTATAAGCAGGAATTAAAAATACACTTAAATCTTGTCCACAGGTCCTAGGAGGGAGCCCCTATTGGGCTCTGTGCTCAGCAGGGAGGCTGGAGTCCACTTGTCCCTCTACCTCTGCATGCCCCTTTGCTTGTGCATGTGCTCTCTCTCAAATCAATAAAATCTTTAAAAAAATAAATAAAATTTTTAAAAAATATATAAGGAAATACTTAGTGCATCCCCGCCCCCATTTTTGGTGCAGTTTTATTCAGTGAGAATCAGCAAGGCTGATTTTCCATTCCCAGGAAAGTATATGCCTAACTCTGTGACATGCAGAAGATTAGCAGTTGCTTGTTCTTGGTGGAATAGATGAAGAGAATCTTGTTTTGTTGTATTTTGCTTATGGTAAATTTCTTTTACATTTTAGATTAATGCCTGTAGTCATTATGGCTTAGTTTATCCTTGGGTTAATGTCTTAATATCATCCGATTCCTTAGTGGATAAAAGTTATACAGAAGACCTTTCAAAATTACAGGTAAATAAGAATGCTTCTTTTTTATGAATATGCATATTACCATATAGTATCAGATTTAAATTTGGTAAAACCTCAGTTGTCCTGTTAATCCAGAGTGTGTACTTTTTTGTGGGGAGAAAATCCATAGTTCGGCATACTCAGGAGCTCTGGAGGGCATTCCTGCCTCTTCCTGAAACTGCTGAGAGGAAGGCTGGTGGCTCCCAGAGGCTGGTTTTGTTGCCTGCCGAGAGTGAGTTCACCAGGTCATGGGACTGTCTTGCCTTATTTTCAGAATGTCCTTGGAAACACTTTGTGAAATGGAAGTATGGCAAATGTTTAGCGATTTTTATTGATGGAGTTTACTTTTTGTTTCGTATTCACTCATACATGTTAGACCTCTAGCCCAAGCTCACCACTCTCTGTCTTATAGAAAGTAGGTTAAAGTAGCCTGTTTATCTGACTCCTGAGGAGAACTTAAAAAAAAATAATAATAAGTGTGATCAGAAAATGTAGATCATCCTGTGAGAATTCTGATCTTGATACTGTTTTTTCCACAAATGAGAAGTAAAGTCCATCTTTGATGTGGTGGACCAAGCTGGGCTAGATATGGATATGATTTTATTTCAGGGAGGCCTGTGGTCCAAGGACCGAATATATCCCCACATTTGCTTTGTTTGGTCTGCCCAATGTAGTGCCAACATATATAATTGAAATTTCAAATGAAGAATTCTGAGTTTTCAAGTTTTTTCTTGAAAGATTAGGCAGAACTGGTAACCTGGGGGCTCTCACTGCCTCTGCAACCTGAGAGTTAGAGCAAACTAGGGGCTCCCCTCCGTGGTCAGTGCTCATGTTGTCCTGTCTGCCACGGTTCTTGTCTCTGGGTCCTCCTCGTCCAGATATGGTGCCTGGTGTCCATTTCCCTTACATCCAGCTGCCTTCATTCATTTCCATCATCTGTTTTGACCTCTTTAGACTTTAGAGTTTGTAATCCCTTGATTTACATCGGGAGCTGGTGTAAGTGTGCTTACTGCTTATAGAAACCCAAATGTCAGGTTGGGGATGGGGTCCAGGAAGGAAACTGAAGAGCCCATATTGCTTAGACTCAGCCTTTAGACAGGTCTGAATTTTATATCCAAAGATAGAGTTACTTACATTCATAAAGAATTGCCAGAGAAAATTCTTGTTGGCTCTTATCTCTAGTCCCCTTACAGTACAGAGGCTCCTTAGGACTTAGCCTCTGATACATTCATTAAACAATTATTCCTCAAGCATGTGCTGTAAATGTGTTCTGTGGCATTGGATAAGCCAGGCAGGGCCTTGCCCTCCCAGAATATATGTATTAATTACATATTTAAAATCACAATTGTAACTAGTGCTATTAAATCTTACCAGATAGAGCTTCAAAGCATATTTATAATCACTGCTTGAAAAAGTGTAATTGAGTGATCTTTTAAAATTCATTTTAAAGTATTTAAAAAGAATACATTCTTCTGGGAATCTTTGCTGTTAAAGGATAGAAATGTAGTCAACCTATACTTTAAAAAATTGTTTTCCTAATTTTATCTCTTTCTAGATTATCAGTGGGTTGATTGGTCTTAGTCATTAAGTAAAAAAAACCATCAAGAAACAAAAAGATCTCATTTGTTTTCACCTAGAGGAATAGGAGGTTCAGAATTACCTGGAGAACCGTTCCAAAATTGTGTGATTTCCCCTCTGCCCTGTATCCCACTGTCACCACACAGATTTGATGAGTGTTTGTCTCTTATCCTCAATCACTGTAATAGTATATTTGTGCAATACTTAAAAAGCTATCTATAAATCATCTAATGTCAAAAAGCTCCTATCTGGAAAGACACAGTAACTAGTCAATGCCCTGCCTTCTGCCATAATTGTCACAGTCCCCTCCCCCACTTCCTTGCCAACCACTACTCCTGAGATTGTGTAGGTAGAGAAGACAGGGTTTGTGGGTTCCAGCCCTGCAGAGCTGGCTGAGAATGAGGGACCTAGATCACAGAAGGAAACAAATGTGCATATATTGGGAAAGAAGGTCATTTCCAATACTGAAAACAAAGGGCATTTCCAGTACTGAAAACAATACTGCTAAGAAGCAGATGACATTAAGAGTAGTAATAACTTTTGGAGCATTTTAAATTCAGTGATATATGTGTTGTCTGGTGTTTCTTACTTTTAAACTTTTTGATGATATGGATAAAACTAAGTAAATGTTCATGGGTAATCAATTTTGTACCAAGCTTTGACTAGCTTCATTTAACCAGGCCAGGGCTTGGGTTACCCATGCCTTGCTCCTTCCTACCCTGCCCATTATCCAAATTAATCAAAAGTTGAAAGTAGAAATAATCGGTGTTTTCTTTCATGTGGGAGATCCCACAAGTGGTCAATTATCATGCTTGCTCTCTTGTTGTCAGGAAATTATTCAGATGAAGATGACTATTGAACTTGCAGGAAGGAAAGGGACCAACCTTATACTCCTAGCCATTCCTTGGTAGATATTTGGAATAAAATAATCACGCTGACTGTAAACAAATAATTCACATTCCATATCCTCTTGTGCGTCTGAGAAGATGCTGTAGTAAAAAGGATACAGGAAGAAAAAAAGTCAGGATATGACCATCTCATCTTTATCCAGAAGAAAGTGAAAGTAGAGATGTTTTGGTGGTAGTAATATTTATAGTTTAAATGTTTAAAAGTAAAATACTAACAAAATTCTGAATACTCAAATACTGCCTACTCTGTCTTTCAGCGTGTGGCAAATAGTACTGATACAAATTATTAGGTTATTAACAATTGCTTTAGTTTTATTAAATGTTAAATTTTATTTTTGGTTATATTTGTAGTACATGCCTATTATAGAACATTTGGAAGATACAGGTGTGAAAAAATAAAAAGTGGACTTTGTCCTTCCATCCAGTGAGCTGATTTCTATTTCAAATCTCCGTGATCTTCCAAAGGCATTTCTTTATGTGCATGTAGCTGTGTAGTTTTTATAAAGTTGATCCTGCTCTGAATATAATTTTGTATTGATATTTTTTACTCATCATTCTATTATGAGCATTTTCTCATTAACTAGACTTTTAAAATAATTTTGATGGCTATATAATAGTCCACTATATGAATGTACCATAATTTACTTATCCCTTATTTAACATAGATCCTACTTGTTCATTATTACAAGTACTACTGAAGTGAAATGAACATAAATCTTTGATCACAATGTTGATTATTTCCTTAGAATAGAGTCCTAAAATAGTCCCATTAGTTTTAATTTACAGTCTATACAAAGCAACTAAAACCATATTAATTTAGAAATGATTGCTTTCTATTAAGCAGATTTTTATTCTTTAAACTAGAGGTGGTTTCAAAATTCTTTAATACTTTAGTCTGCTTAGACTTATAAATAAATATTGTATTGCATTCATCTTTTTGTTTCCTTTTTCTGGTTTTTTTTTTTTTTTTTTTTGGCAAGGGATGTTGGTCTTTTTAAAAAAAAATGTTATACTATATATTGTGCTTTAGTTTTTTGGGTGCCTCATTCCATAACATTTCACTTTTCTGTTCATAGTCTCTTATATGTGGTCCTTCATTTGACATAGCTTCCATTATTCCATTCTTGGAGCCACTCTCAGAAGACAGTATCGCTGGCCTCAGTGTCCATGTCCTGTGTCAGACGCGTTTGAAAGAGTATGAACAGTGTATAGACACATTGTTAGAAAGATGCCCAGAGGCGATCATTCCATATGCTAATCATGAACTGAAAGAAGAGAATCGGGTACGCTTTTCAGCTATTTCTTTTAGGCTTGATTCCTGATAATCAGAATTGATGATCTTGTTGTCTTATCTGTAAAATGGGGGCAAATTATATCAGTCCAACCTCACAGGTCTGGGTGGGTCAAAGGAGCATATATGTTTAATATGTTATGTGCTTTGAGTACCATTAGAGGCTATTAAAATGTATGGTGATTATATGTTATCTCTATTAAAAACCTTTTGCTTGCAAATAAATAGGATATTACCTGAAGATTTGGGAAATGATGTATGATGGGAAAATATTATCTGGACTATATGATCTTTAACTGAGAAATTGGAAGAGTTTAAACTTGAGTACTCTACTCTCCCCTGCCCTCCTGTTCCCCTCCCATCTCTTCCTCCCTCCCTCCCTCCCCCGCTTCTGGCCTTCCTTCTTGTCACCTAAAGATAACAGTACATGTCTACGTTTCTTCTTCAGAATATCCAAGTACATACGTACAACATCCATGTCATTAGATTTTCAAGTTACAAACCTGATTTATGTTATAGTTTAAACAGAAGACTGGCTGCTGATATAACTTCTGTTGTTAACAAATTTTGGCACCTTAACCAACATGATATATTTTGCCCTGTGCTTTCCTGCACAATCTTATTCTTGTTGGAAGTTTGAATGTAAAATGCATCAAATTTAAAATGTGTTCATTTTTTCCTAAGATAGACTTTGTGGTGGAAAAAACTGCTGCCTGAACTTTGTCACAGAATAAAATGTGGCGGAGAGAAAGGTCAGCTTTACCTGTCATCATTAAAAGGTAAAATGATCTTTTTTTGTTTGATTATAAATGAGTCTTAATTTTAGTTTCCATAATTTGCTGAGTGAGGTCTTGCTTCCTCTAGTCCTGAGATTCTCAAATGAGGTGAAGAGGGTCTAAGCAGAATCATCTCAAGAGTTTAGTTCAGCATTGATATGCTCTCCCTTCACATTAGATATTCATTTATCTCTTCTCTTCTCAGCCATGGAGCTGATGCTTTTAAGTCAATCTTTTCAAGCACTTAACAAGTTAACATAGTCATAGAAACTCAGAACCTTAGTATTTTAAAAACTTGAGGGGCGCCTGGGTGGCTCAGTGGGTTAAAGCCTCTCTGCCTTTGGCTCGGGTCATGATCCCAGGGTGCTGGGATCGAGCTCCACAGGGAGCCTGCTTCCTCCCGTCTCTCTCTCTCTGCCTGCCTCTTCGCCTACCTGTGATCTCTGTCTGTTAAATAAATAAATAAAATCTTTAAAAAAAATAAAAAATAAAAAATAAAAAAATAAAAAATAAAAACTTGAATAGCCATTAATACAGTTATATTTTTATTGATGATCTGAGTGCTTAATTTATTTCACATAGGAAATTAACATTATTATTATTAATTATAATTATAAGCAAGTATTGAGGAATAACAAGGTTCCCAAGGATTTAAAAGTTGAGTATCTAGGGGTACCTGGGTGACTCAGTGGGTTAAAGCCTCTGCCTTCGGCTCAGGTCCTGATCCCAGGGTCCTGGGATCGAGCCCCGCTTCGGGCTTTCTGCTCAGCGGGGAGTCTGCTTCCTCTTCCCTCTCTGATCAGGTGTTGGTGGTATAGTGGTGAGCATAGCTGCCTTCCTCCTCCCTCTCTGCCTGCCTCTCTGCCTATTTGTGGTCTCTCTCTCTCTCTGTCAAATAAATAAATAAAATCTTTTTTTAAAAAAAGTTGAGAATCTATAAATTATGCAGTGTTTTACAGCATAGGCATTGTTTGAATTTGCAAAATTCATAGTCACTTATAAATCATGATAGATATATGGTTATAAATTTCTCTAGTCTTATGTGTTACTGTCACTAGATAATTGTTGGCCTGATGACAAAGGGTGTGGTTATACTGCTTTCAGTGTGCATAATCGATTAGAAATGGACAGTTCTGAAATTGTGTCTTCCAGCTGATGTGACTGGTTTTTAAAGTGTTAGAACCTGTGGCGAATGGAGGGTGTTTTTCCGAAGATGCCTTAAGTAAAGTTGCATGCTTGTGACCAGGAAGATGTGGTGGCTTGATACTACCTTTTTGTCCTACTCATCTCCCTGAGTGAATTTTGGGTTTTTGGAAGGTGGAAATGTCAAATATTTGATTGCCTTGTCCCCGTTGTGTCACGTTTATCACACAACTTGGAACCAATTATTTGTGTGGGTCACTTTGCAGAGCAATTATCCCACATCTTCGTACCTCAGCAGCATCATTATCTGAAAGGACTTCATCCTTTCCTCATCCACATCCACGTCCCCTCTACCCCTAACCCACCCATAATCATTCCTCCAAATGTTCCATTTTCCTGTATCATCAGAATATATCCATGTGTGTGCATACACACATGCCTGACTATATGTGTGTGGCTCATAGGACTAAGTGCTGGGTGTGATTTATGTTTATTAGACTCCAAAGCCCCAAGAGCTGGTATAGCATTTTATTCATTTCTCCTGTTGTGCCCTCCTCACCGGCCATATGCCTCTCCACAGGAAGCATTCTCTATTAATTGATTTGAAGGGAAGACACCTAAATAACTTCAGGTCCATTTCCAAGGGAGCGGTAGTGCACTGAGAGGACACCAGGACTAGAGTCTGGAGATCTGGAACTGAGTTCCAGGTCTGCGAAGTACGGAGTGACCAGAAGCAGCCCAATGTTTTAGTATCCTGAGACTAATGAGAAGTTCCGTATTGATTCTAGAACAAACATTAGACAAAATCGTAAGCTGGCAAAGTTGGAGATGGAAGTCAGGAATCTATATAATATATACTTAGGGAGCTTGGATTTCTTGTATATCCAATGCAGCGTTTCTCAGCTTTGGCACCATTTACATTTTGGACTGATAATTCTTTTGTGTATATGCATTTTAGGACGTTTAGCAGCGTTCCTTGCTGCTAAATACCAGTAGCACTTCTCCAGTATGATAAAAATGCCTTCAGACAGTTTCAGGTGTCCCTGGGGAGCAAAATGATGCTGGTTGAGAACCATTGCACCCATGCAGAGCCATTGAAACTGGAGCTAGTGATTGGCTTGTTTCCAGGAAATACTTGTTACTGTTTTTGTGGTAATGAACTATGCTTATTGCTAAAAATGTTACTACTGTAGTAAATTACAAAAATGAAGTTTAGAAAGTCATTTAAAATCCCATCAGCCAGAAATAACTATTTTCAGCATCTGATAAATATTTTCTAGACACACTGGGGGATTTAAAGTCCTCTACATATTTAAGATATTGACCTTATTCTTGGAGTTATAACCTATATCAGCCCCTCATTGGTTGGCAGAAGAGGAGAATTGGGCAGTGGCAAGACTTTTGTTGGCTCTATAACCTTGATGCAGTTCTTTTTATACCTAGGATACTATTTATAGGCTCCACATTTAGGCTAAATAAACTGGTTTGATAGGGAAGTACTGATAATTCATGTTTTTCATATAGGTTTTGTAAACTAGTTAGTAGTCATTGTTTATTAAGTTTCTATTAATATTTTAGATATGCATCATTGTATTTTATTTAATTCTCAAAGGACTCTAGAAGCTAGCAGATGATACCACCTCATTATAGATCAAGAAACTGGGACTCAGGTTAAGTGACGTTCTTAAAGTCACAGAATCTGTCTGACTCCAGAGTTAGGGATCTTTCCCATTCATCACTGCTGATCCATTCATTAACTTTTTAACAACAGGGGCATGTCAGCCCTTTGTGTAAGGGTTGATTTAGGTTGCTGAATATTAGAGAAATGACTTTGGATGGATGCTCACACATCTGAGCAGGAGATTTTATATTCTAGTCACTCTGCAGATAGAGTAAGCGGTGGGCAGGTGAGGATCACACAGGGAATGACACGGGTGTTTATCACCAACACTGTTCTGAAAGGTCACCCCCTCTCTTCCCAGCAGAGGGCAGCATGTATGGATCAAGAAGCAATGGAATCATAAAATTACATAGTTCTTTTTATAAAAATGTTTCCTAAATCCCTTAGTAACTAAAGATATACACAGGAGTACGTTATTTTACAGTTTCAAAAAAATGGTCGTGAAGACAGATTTGTGCTTCTTAATAACATGAAAATCTCATAATAGAGAGGAACTAATTTAGGAAAGTGCCATCCATCAATTAATAGTATTTCCTTTCCCAGCAATCTTTATAAATTAGCTGCAATACAGCCCTAACATTAAAGACAGTATCCACATGATTTTATTTTTCTTTAGAGGCTAATAGAAGTATATTGAAAAAATGATGTAATCCAGCAATGAAACAGTAAATCAAAATTGCAGGGAACTAATATAAACTTAAAAAGCATTTTAGAAAGATTAAGAAGTTGTTAAAACCATAAGTAGTCTGTGGATTTTAAAGACCGATCTTTTTTTTCCTTCCTTTTGTGATTATAACATTTTGCTGCCTGACTGAGCTTCTAATTAGTTGAGTGTTAAGAAAATTGGATGAAAGACAGACATGCAGTTCTAACTCAGATACTATGTCCTACCAACAGAAACATTGTCAGTTGCTGCTGTGGAGCTAGAACTACGGGATTTCCTGAATGTCCTCCCAGAAGATGGCACTGCAGCGTTTTTCTTGCCGTATCTTCTTTATTGCAGTCGAAAGAAATCATTGACTTGAAGGTATCATTTGGAAAAAATACCACAATGCCATAGAAGACTGACTTTGAAAAAAAAAAAAAACAAAACCGGAATATCCAGTAAACATGTAAATAAAGGATTTTCATATCGAATAAGCACATTTACTGCAGATGCTTTCAGGCTGCTTACCCTGTGGTGGTATTATTAGTTTGGTACTTTATGACCTGCATCCATGTAATTGTCCAGAATGTAAATAAAAAGCCACAAAACTTAAGAATTTTTTCAAAGAAGGTATATGTTTTTAAAAGTAGACACTGACTTTTATTCCAAGTAATATCAAATCAGTGTTGTTGGAGAAGTGACAATCTTTTTCACCCCAGAAACATTTGGTAGGTATGTTTGAAAGAATATTTCTTCTTGATTTTTTCCAGATTTCTCAATTAGTTTACTCCTTCTTTCTCTTCTTCTTCTTCTTCTTCTTCTTTGAATAATTTTCTTTGAGAAAGAGGTTAATGTTTTCCCACAGTAAAAGATTTCAAACTTTACTTTTTTGTTACTTTTAAAAACTCATGCTGTGGTTTCTCCCTGAACCAATGAAGTAGAAATTTACAAACTTAAATGTCTTCTTGTCTGGCCATTAACATAATTTGTTGGAGGCATGTTTTTCAGCCAAAGCCTTGTTTCTATTTTTTTTTTTTTTTTTTTTTTTTTTTTTTTTTTTAAAGATTTTATTTATTTATTTGACAGAGAGAGATCACAAGTAGACGGAGAGGCAGGCAGAGAGAGAGAGAGGGAAGCAGGCTTCTTGCTGAGCAGAGAGCCCGATATGGGGCTCGATCCCAGGACCCTGAGATCATGACCTGAGCCGAAGGCAGCGGCTTAACCCACTGAGCCACCCAGGCGCCCCCTTGTTTCTATTTTTTGTTGATGTGTACTTTAGCTCTTCTAGCTAGAGTATATGTGAAAATAAAGAAATGTATCATTGTATTCACAGTTGTATCTTCTTTTTTAACCTCTTATTAAACAATTTTGAGTCCAAGTTCAGCTCATCAATAGTGTGCTTCGACTTTACTTAAGGCTGGGCAAAAATGCTACTCACCACACATCTGTCACAACTGTATTTTGAAACTTTTCTCCTGATGTCAGTGTTCATCTTTACCAGGATATAATCTGTAGAACTGTTTGTCAATTTTGCCTTTCTCCAGTTCCAGATTATTCTCCTTTTGACTGTCTCTTCAAGGGTTCACAAAATCCAGGTGGATTGGCATTATTTTAATTTTTTATTTTACCTTGTTTTATTTAATTTAATTTATTTATTTAAAAATTATTTCATTTAAATTTTTTAATTTTTAATGTATTATTATTTTAAAGTAATATTTTACTTTCTTGACACCTATGCCCCCATGTCTGCTGATTCATTAAGAATGATAGCAGCACCATGTTATAGAGATTGATGGGAACCCAATGGTTGGAAACAATTCAATGAATCTTTATAGCAATCCTTTAAGAACCATCAGGGACAACATCTGGGCATAGATTTTGGGGGTGGGGGTGGAGAATACAGTTTTATAAACTCCTGGTGGTGGTATGAAGGACCTATGTAAATTAGTTATAATTGTATTAGAGTCAGTCATGTATCTATTGATCTTTTCATATGATACAAAGTAACAGTTTCCCCCACAAATTCATGAAAGTGTATGTTTTCAGTCTTTTTTTAATGCTTATAGCCATTCCAAAGTAAACTTTTTCTTCATCACTTTCACGTACATTGTTATGAATATTTTTTTTCCACTTATCACCAATTTATTTCTTTCAGCCAGACTTGGTCTCTATAGAAAAAGAAATTTTAAGACCATTATTAAAAACAGTACTGTAGTCCCCCCTTATCCATGGTTTCCGTTACCTATGGTCAATTAGTCAAGAGGCAGATGTTCCTTAGAAGGTCAATATAGTAGCTTACTGCTATGTCACAATGTTTATGTCATTCACTTCACTTCACATTTTATCTTCTTATACCATAACAAGAATAAGAAAGATTAGTATATCCTGAAGGATCAGGATGAGGTGTTTTGAGAGAGAGAGAGAGAGAGACCAGATTCACATAACTTTTATATAGTACATTATTAAAGTTGTTCTATTTTATTATTGTTGTTAATCTCTTACTGTGCCTAATTATAAATTAGACTTTATCATAGATATGTATGTATAGGAAAAAAATAGTTATATATAGGATTCAGCACTATCCAGGGTTTCAAGCAGCCACTGGGGGTCTTGGAACATATCCCCTGTGGATAAGTGGGGGACTACTGTATAAGTCATGTGGTTTAACTGTATTCTCATTTTTAATATTAGTTATTTTGTTTAATTATTGTTTTTTTATTATGTTATGTTAGTCACCATATAGTATGTCATTAGTTTTTTGATGTAGTGTTCTAATTATTCTCAATTCATTTCTATTTTTCCATTTTTTGCTTTTCTTTTTTATTTAAAATCAATTAGTTAACATAGAATGTATTATTAGTTTCAAAGGTAGAATTCATTGATTTATCAGTTGCATAAAACACCCATTGCTCATTACATCAAGTACCCTCCTTAATGCTCATCCCCCAGTTACCCTTACCTCTCCCTCCTACCCTCCAACAACCCTCAGTTTGTTTCCTAGAGTTAAGAGTCTCTTATGGTTTGTCTCCTTCTTTGATTTCATCCCATTTTATTTTTCTTTCCCTTTCCCTGTGTTCATCTGTTTTGTTTCTTAAATTCCACAAATGAGTGAAATCATATGATATTTGTCTTTCTCTAGCTTATTTTGCTTAGCATAATACCCTCGAGTTCCATCCACATCATTGCAAATAACAAGAATTCATTATTTTTGATGGCTCAGTTATATTCCATTATATATATATATATATATCACATCTTCTTATCCATTCATCTGTTGATGGGTATCTGGCAGAAATTTCCATTTTTTAAATATGTTAAAAACATGTCTCATTCTAGTACTGCTTTAACTAAAGAAAAATTACTTTGCTCCCTGCAAGATGTTCATTAATTATAAAGAGAAAAATAGTAACTTTATAATAAAGAAAACTGGCAGAAATCTTCTTAATCAAATGCTCAAAGTTAACATAATGAGTAAGGGGAAAAAAAAATCAGTATCTTGTGCCTCCTGACATGTGTACTGAGAAAAACAATATCACTTCCATGAGAATCTTGCCAAAAAATGTATAACTTGAATCTAGTCATGAGGAAACATTAGATAGACCCAAATTAAAGGACATTCTACAAAGTGGCTGCCCTGTATTCTTTAAAAATGTCAAACTCAGAGCACCTGGTTGGCTCAGTCCGTTGAGCGACCAACTCTTGATTTTGACTCAGGTCATGATTTCATGGTCATGAGATCAAGCCCTGCGTCAATCTCTACACTCAGCGGAGATATTGCATGAGAATCTCCCTACCCACCCAGCTCTTTCTCTCTCAAATAAATAAATCTTTAAAAAAAGTCAAAGTTATAAAAGAAAGAAACTGTTCAGACTAAGAAGACAAGCCAACTAAACACAACACATGAGTGGGATCTTCTTTTTCTGTAAAGAACGTGATGAGAATAATTTGTGAAATTTGAAAAGGGTCTATACTATTAAATCATCTTTAATTTCCTAATTTTGATAGGTATATTGTATTTATATATAATAATATCCTTATTTTGGGGAAATATATATATATTTACTATATGTTTATATACATTTAACTTTTTATATATGTATTTACTATTGTATGTGCGTTAGAGAGGGTGGGGGGCAGATAGGAGAGAGAAAGGGAAAGCAAATGTGGCTATGTAAAATGTTAACAGTTGAGGAATTTGGGTGAAGGGTATATGGGAATTTTTGGTACTCTTCTCACAACGTTTCTGTAAGTCTGAAATTATGTCCAAAAAAGTTTAAAAATTCCTTTTCATTGAATTAACAGGTGGTTAGGTATTTACCATGCAGAGTATCAGATTGGATTGCAGTAGTTACTAAAATACAGAATATACAGTCCCTGCCTGTAAGTAACTGAAAGCTAGGCAAGTTTTTTTCCTACAGACAAAAGACTATCTGACTGTAGTAGAAATGTCACAGTCTAAAAAGAAAGTACCTTTTATATTTATCAGAGGAGGTCTTTATTATGCCTCCTCTGGTAGGGGAAATGAAGCATTACATTAAGTATGTCAGAATATCTACAGTTCTTTTCTTATGATGTTTTTCATTGTGGAGAAAATTGCCTGTCTCTCTCATATTTGACTCTTCATCTTGTTCAGGAGTTATTGGCATTGAACCCAGCGGTTTATTTGCCTCTTCCCATCTTAGGTGTTCTGGGGCTCTCAGTACCACTCTTTGTAATAAAGGCTTTTACGAGAATCGTTTTTTACGTTACCAGGTATTTGTGTAAAACCCTAGAGCAGACATGAAAACTTGCCGCTTGCACTCACTGTTGATCTTTGAATGACTTTTAATTTGGGGGAGATTTATTTCTATATTTTCTTTCACTTACATGTCCCCTTTAATGCCCATTTTGAAGAGGAAACACAAAGCATTGTTTTCTCTACATCATTTCCCCCTGTTGGGTTGGCCATCACCAATTCCAACAATTCCGAACTCAGAAGACCCAAGAAACACCAAAGGCTGCAACCACACACCAGAATTTCTCTCTGTAGAATACATTTTGTGACTATTTACCCAGGAAAGGGCTGTTTCTTTTCCTGTGTTTCCTGTGCTTCAGGAGGGAGTATTATTGATGGTCTGGGGGAAACAGGGAATTTAGATTCCATTTTTTTCCCCTGGATCTTTGCTATAGTCTGAACATTGGAGTCCCCTCAAATTCCTACATTGAGAACCTAATGCTTGTGGTTGAGAGTAACTTTGTAGGGCCTTTGGGAGGTGATTGGGTCGTGAAGGTGGAGCCCTTATGAATGGGATTAGTGCCCTTGTCAAAGAGGCCCCATGGAGCTAGCTTGTCCCTTCCACCATACAAAGATAAAGTAAGAAGTCTGTAACCAGGGAAGGAATCAGACTAGGTAGTTATTAAACAGCATATATTTATTTTCACAGTTCTGGAAATAAATATATGCTGTTTAATGACTACCTAGTCTGGTATTGTGTTAGAGCAGCTTGAATGGACTAAAACAATCTGACAGTGACCAACAATACTTTCCCTCACCCCTAGAAGTACAGAATGACATCATTTCTGCCTGACTGACTACTTGAAATTATATTGATGTTTTGGGGGGGATGGGTGGGGAGAAGTTTCTTGTGTGCCAAGTACACAAGAACAACTACAAAAAAAGTTAAAAGTGTCCTAGTAAAAACGAAATTAAATTCTAAGTGTGTCTTTTGTTAGCCTTTCAGTAAATAACATGACCACTCCCTTACATCAGCTTTAGGAATAACTGTGCTGCCTCAGAGTGGTGTCTGTTTGTATTAGCTGAGAGACTTCTGGTGCTGTTATCAGACCAGTGATCAGAGGATAAGCTGTATCCCACACCATTTAGCAATAAAAAAAATCCTATTTCGAGGTAGAGAAGGAAGAGATCAGGGCAGCAAATTCATGAATGCTTCCTATTGGGGGAAATATTTAGGCAAAGTAGTGCATCTTAATTATATTGATGATATATGACTTCTAGAATTGCTAGCTCGATATTCACCTGCATTTGGCAGAACCGTGTAAGTAGTCTCCATTCCAGCATGAATGTGGTCAGTCACATGACAGTGGAGTAACCAGATTCCAGGTGTCCTTGGAAACATTTCTAGAGTTTGGTATGTCCCAGGGAAAACGTCAAAGACATCAGAAGTATAAATGCCCCTGTGCTTAATTAGAAAAATGACAAATATTATATAATGTTTATTGTATGTGAGAGTTCATTCAAATAATTTTTCATTGGCCAGCTCAGGGATATTCGAAAAGTGGGTGAATATGTTAAAAAGAGAGAGAGAAAGAGGGAGAGAGACCCTGCACATTTGTATGTCCATAGGAACAGTGAGGTATGTTGTCTTGGTACTGCTGAGTGCCTGGCAGGATGGGCCACAAAGTGCGTGTGAAGGGAAGATGTGAGGAGAGTGCACTCACCCATTTGGATCATGTGGCACCTCTTACACTTCAACTTCAGTTTGCCTTTTATCGTTGCACTTGAGTTACACAACAGAATTTAGCTGTGCCTCATTTCAGTCCTAATCTTACTTTTGCTGAACCTTATCTAGATGAGCTGGTCTGTGAAGCTTTATGGCAAGGAGGGTAATGCTGGGAGCAGGAAAGGAGGCCCAGGGAGAAACCAGAACCTGAGACAGTTCAGGTAGAGGCTAGACTAGACACAGAATACTTGTGGGGAGGGGGGTGGTATTTCTGCAAGGACAGAATTGAAAGTCCCCTAAGAATATAACATCTGTGTAAACCAAGATACAGAGAGCAAAATGGCCTTTTCTGCATTGTGGTAGTTTCTGAATTTTTTTTTTTAATTTTTTTTTTTAAGATTTTATTTATTTATTTGACAGAGAGATCACAAGTAGACGGAGAGGCAGGCAGAGAGAGAGAGAGAGAGAGGGAAGCAGGCTCCCTGCCGAGCAGAGAGCCCGATGCGGGACTCGATCCCAGGACCCCGAGATCATGACCTGAGCCAAAGGCAGCGGCTTAACCCACTGAGCCACCCAGGCACCCTAGTTTCTGAATTTTTTACATTAACTCAAAGGTAAGAAAGAGAGCTTTTGACTCCTGCTGAAATCAGCATTGGCTGAGAAGCAGAAGTAGCCTCGAGATCTTGGGACCGATCAGTTGCCTCACACCAAAATGATAAACTTGTTCACTTTAGGCCATTTCAGGATTCAGAAGTTAGAACAGGTAAAACTTATAATAAAGTCTTGGCTTTACCCTCTGATCCATCATATGGACATTCCCACCCTCTCTACTAATGAGTCTATTCACATGCCTCGCCCAGCAAATATGTGAGCAGAACTCCATAAAAACCCACTAAAAATCCAATGAAGAGCCCAGTGTGTAACAAAGTTTGGTGACAACAATTGAAATTGCTGCATGGCACACTCTTTGGAAATAATTTAGTAGTCTCTTGAAATTTTTTTTTCATAAGTCTCTCTAAGGAAATATTTTCTTCATTTGTGTTAAAACACTTTCCAATAGGGCAAGAATAATGACAGTGGATCACTCTTACCTGATACCCAAAACTGTGGCCATGAAAGTGTACTGAATGCAAGTCTATTTCATTGCCCATCCCCATCAGGTACCAGTTGACTTCATCTCCCACGTGCATCGTGAGGCCTTGCAGGTTCCCAAACATTCTTCCATTAATAGCTGGGGAAATCACATGATTTTTTAAAATTATTTTTCATGATATTTTAAATCAGTAGCTGTTTCACTGACAATATGATTACTAGGTTAATGTATGGGACCTTTTTGAGGTAATAGAAGTTATTTCACTACAGACGGGGAAATGAATACTTTCAGGTCAATAAAGTTGCGCTTCTTTTCTAGTCATTTAGCACCAAAATCCATAATCCTAAGTGTGAATTTAAAAGGGATTGAGACTTGGGAACAGGGAGAGAAGTTAATAGGCGGCTTTTGCTTTGAACAGAATTCTAACTCACATACAGAGTAAGGCAGAACTGGTTTATTATAAAATGAATAGTCTCCAAACTAATTTCATTTGAAGGAAGAAAAGGGGGAATTTAGGGTTAAAATAATGTCTCATACCATGCATTTTATTGCTTTCTATGAATTCCTCATCATCTTTGTTTACTTTCTCGGGGTGTTCAGAGTATGTTTTGATGTTGTCATCTATGTACCAGGATTCATTTTCATCAAAAACAAAAAACAGAAGGGAAAATTCCAGTTTTCTTATGGGATTGAATACTTTCATGTAATATCTCCGGCAAACAATCAGTGGGCCAATTAATCCACTATAAAGATCCTGAAAACAAGCAAAAACATCAGTGATCCTTGTGATAAAGTCAGCATTTCAGACAACTGGGACCTTGGGAATTTTAGAAGGACTGATTTAAGTCACAGACTTTGCCTAATGTGGTGCTGTCAGGTCAGTCACCTCCACTTGTAGATAAGTTGGACTAATGGTGAATGGTAGGTAGGTTGAATGGGTTATGCTGAAGTAACAGAAGTATGTGCAGAAGCCAAATATTAGCTCAGCTAATGAACAGCAATGTGAAAGAACCCCATGGATGGTGTTGGATTGCCTATTCCATAAATTGAGCGCTATACCTCAATTCATCTCTCAAAATCCAGAGATGAATCAAACAAAGCCTGTGCCCTCCAGGAACTTAGTCTAGTAGCGAAAACAGAGGATGGAAGAAATGAATCACTTGTGGCGATGGAGGTTCATAAAGTGCAAATGGACACAGAGGAGGAAGACAACAATTGACAAATCTATGAGACGTTTGGTTTGGGGGTGTCAGTAATGGCCGATTAGGTCTGGAAGGCCTTCAAGCTCTATCATGTTCAGCAACTTTAGATTTTATCTTGTGGGTCATAGGGAGCCATTGAAAAATTGAACATGGCATGGCAACATATTTGCATTTTAGACCAGTCGTCCTGGTGGTGAGTGAAGGAAGGATTGAAGGAGGAAGAGACTGGATCCTGGGGGCCATTGCAGTAGTTAGGCAAATTACAATGTCCCGATCTGTGGAGATAGAGAGAAGGAATAGACTGAATTATATGTAGGTGGGTAGACTGCCTATGTGAGCCAAGGGGAAGAACTAGATACTTCATACCCAGGGTTCCAGCTTGAACAAATGAGTAGATTTGGAACTTGTGGTATTGCTATATGAAAGACAAGAGGGGAGATGGATCTCAATTCCATGTTAGAGTGGCTGGTTTCCAGTGCTGGTGGGACATGCTTGTGGAGATGTTCAGTAGGCTGATACATAGCTAGGTCTAGAGTTTAGGAGAGAGGTTTGGACTCGAGATTTAATTCTACAAATGAATCTATGAACAAGTTTTGATTTGCAGTTGTTGAGTGTTTTGTTGGCTTTGAAATATTCAATCAAATAGCTTTAGTTGTGCTAGATTGACTACTGAGATCAACACTTCTATTATCGTTAATAGAGCTCTGAAATCATGTACCTCAGTTCTTTGGGTTTAATGTATTTTTATGTCAAAAAGGAAATAAAATAACTGCATTAATATTTAATTCTGTGTTACCCACAATCAGAAGTCATAGGATTAACACAGTTACAACTTTATCCTTAAAAAGAAACAAACCAAAAAAATGAAACCAAAGTGAATTGTAGGAAAGCTTCCTTTCCTGGGATTTTAAGATCAAATTGGATCACAAGAAAACTCTAATTTCATCTTCCTTCAACTGTGTGTCTAATTTGGGGGTTTTCACAAAACACAAATGATTTAAAGTTTACCTTAACTTGATCCACAGTTGAATAGTAAGCCCACGGAATACAAGCAGAATCCTTTATTCCAGCTCCAGATCTTTCTGGGATCTTCCATATGTAAGTGCGAATTTCACCTGAATTGATCAAGTGTTAATGTATCTGATTATATTTGGTATATATTTGGTATATAAATATATGCTGAGTCTTAATAACTAGTGACCTAGAAACTGGAAATGTCAAGGTAATTAGTGTTAAAAAGCAGTAGAGCTCTAAATTGTTTTTAGGAATTTAGTCTTAAGACAAACTCTAAGACATACTTTTAGATCTTCTTTGTCAGTCAGGGATTAACTAGCCATATACACACACACATATAATACCACCAAGCCAGAACCTGGCAATACCAATATCACAATTTGAAGGAACTTTAGAACAGATCTTTTTTTAGCTTTAAGTCTGTTCCTGTAAAACACTCTTCAACCATCAAGTGATTTCCCCCAGTGCAACACCTTCCCCCAGCCTCCTCTGTGTTTGTACCTGCATGCCTTTTGTCATTCCCTAGGTTTCACTTTGGCCTTCCTTTTCTCCTTTTTCACCATTATCCCTAATGATTCCACAATTCCTGGTGCAGAGCCATTAGCTCATGGGATCTTATGGGTCACTGACTTGTCCCACTCTGTCATACCATACACAGCTCTGTCACATACGGGACACTACCACACCCTAGACCTTGACACTTTGAAGATAGCCAGTTGCTCTACCCTCCTAACTTGCCAAGGCCTTGACCTTCTTCCCTGTGCTCTGGGCTCTTCTCCAGGCTGATCTCTGTTTCCCGTTACCTCAGGGGTTCCTATCCAGCTCCATCTTACCCACCCCTGCATCATCACCTTTTTTCTAAGCAAAACCTTTCACTGAGAATATAGAGCACAGATTCACCACCTGAACTTATCATCTTTTCATCTGCACTCTTAAAATCCCTTCAGCCAAAAAATGATGTTTCCTTTTCTTCTCCATTCTCCAACCTGCTCTGCTACCCATGGTGGTTGCCCAAAAGCCTGGCGCTGTCCTTGACTCTCCTTCCCTAATGCTCCCTAATGCTTCATTTTTCAGCAGGGGCTGTTAGCTCCACCTTTAAAATACAACCAGAATATGACAACTTACTACCTCAGCTGCTTCCACCCTGGTCCAAGTCTCATTTTTTTAAAACTCATATTATTGCTGTAGTCCTCTAACTGATCCTTGATTCTGGTCTTGTCTTCCGAAGTCACTTAACCCACATGTCAGCCAGAAGAGGACTTCACAGAGTATTCATCAGATCATCACTCTCCAGCTCAAGCCCTCACATGGTTACTAGTATAAAATCTGAGGTTCTGACTACGACCTCTAAGGTTCCCTTTCCTCCTCCTGCATCCAGCCCCCTGCCCTCCCTGGATCTCATCTCACATTCTGTCTCCTGTTTGCTCTGCTCTGGCCTCTAGCCTCCTTGCTCTTCCCATCTCAGGGCCTGGAATGCTCTTCCCCCATAACTCCCTGTAGCTCATGACTTACCATTTAGGTGTCTTCACCAGTGGCGCCTCCTCAAAGAAGCCCTCCTGATCACCCTACTTAAAACAGTGCTCTTGTTACTTCCTCTCTCTCATTCACTTTAATCTTTTCCATAGCATCTTTTATACATTGATACTATGTATATTTATCTCTTTTGAAAGAATATAAGAGTCACAAGGACAGGGCTTTTTATTTCTAATCCCTGAATTCACACAACCAACTTTATAGTGTAATTTATTTTTTCTCACCCATTTTTTTCTCACTTGCCAAATTTGGGAACTGCTAAATTACTAAGAAATAGCCCTTTCCTAGAAGCCAACTTTACAACTGAAGGAAGAAAAATATAGTTTTTAATTAAAAGAAGTGTATTTAACCTCTTCCAGCTTTTGCACTGTGTTAACTGAAGTTATTGCGTTTCCAGTACATGCCAGATATTGGGCTAGAATTGGGGAGTTTAAAATTCCATTGGGGTGGTCTCTGCCCTTAGGACCGTGCCTTCAGCTACCGGCATGGAAGCATTCAACCACACACAGTATGCAGTAAATGCTGTGTGGGTGTGGAGAGATCATCTCTGCTCATTCCACCTTGAGTATTTGCAGATACAGTACTCACATATGTTTTCCTTACTGTTCTGTGCATCCCTCTCTCGTTCTCTCCCTCTCTCTCTTTCTCCCTTCCCTTCCTTTCCCTTTCCTGTATGTGCATGGAGGTGTACACACAGATACACCCCCCTGCATGCCCTCTTTTTAAAAAAAATTTTTAAATTTTTTAAAGATATTACTTATTTGAGACAGAGACGGGGAGAAAGAGGGAGAGCACAAGCTGGGGAGCGGGGATGCCAGAGGGAGAGGGAGAAGCAGACTCTCCATTGAGCAGGGAACTCGACAGAGGGGCCGATCCCAGGACCCTGAGATCATCACCTGAGCTGAAGGCATACTCAACCAACTGAGCCACCCAGGCGCCCCCCTGAATGCCGTCTTAACCACCTCTTTCTTCACTTCCTTAAGACACTCATTTGGAAGGAATACCTCTCTGATAACAGTCATTTGTGGGAAGCCTGTAAAGTCTATTAAAATGCCACCCCCCACTCCTCCCCGCCCCCGCCATGAGTACCTGGTAAAGTTGGAGTAACTGTAGAACTCTCTGTTTTCACCCCATGGGCATGTATTGAGTAGGGCCTTGTGGCCATGTTTTTAAAGATAATTTTAACTATGTCTCCAACATCTGCATGAAGTTGTGGACCTGCAAGAGCAAAAAAGAAGAGTGGCTTATATACCTATCAGATAAGAAGTTCTAACTCAGTAATAGAAGCAAAGATCAGGTAACTTTCTTAGTATGAAGGCAGGAGTCATACTAAATTGCCAAATTGCTTCATACTAAACTACTCTTGGATTTACACCTGGTCTCAGAGGATTCAGAATAAAAACACTAGAAATGGTTGCCTCCAGAAATGGAAACCGGGGGTGCATTTCTCATCAAGAGTCCTACAGGATGTTTTGGCCTGAAAGTCCCTTGTAGGGCAATGGCCTAATCCTGCTGAGTCAGCTATGACCCTACTCTGACCAAGAGTCATTGGGCAGCACTTGCTTTCATTTCTCTGCATTTGGACTTCCAGACCTTCCTGAGTGTGAATTTGTGGCAGTACAGCATTTGGAAGGGTGGGTGGCACCACCCCTCCCATTTCTACCTTCTTCTGTAGCCAATCTTAACTAGTCTGCTGCTAAGAATTTCCACAACCCAGTAACAGTGCCATTCTCCCTTGGGTGTCTTATTTCAGGGGCTGAGGAGAACACGCCTCACGGTATCCTGTTAGTATGGAAATATGGTGGGGTTGGGAGTGATGCCCCCTGCACTTGATGATTTTCCAGAAAATTCCCAAGACAACTGTTGGTCAAGTTCTTAGACATTCTCTCTTAAAAGGATTCCTGAAAAATCAAAAGCAACTTTTTCCATGCCTTGTGTATGGTAACAATGTTTTCTTTCTTTATTTCCTTGTCTATGTGTACATTTTTTTTCTCTTGGAGTTAACTACTAGTTGGCAATTAAAAAAAAAACTAATAACTATGATTTGGGAGCTGGAAGAGAGGTGGAATAACAGAATCTGATGAAGATTTTCATTAGAAAATAATTTCTAGGAATTTCACCAAAATTCACAGGCATCAATTTGATGAACACCAGATACATATAATTTCACTAGCATATGGGATAATACATTGTTTTTGAGGAAAATAAGCAATATTTTTGAAATATTTTTAGAAAACACAGGCTTCTCATTTTTATTACGGAACTTTTATTTTTATTTCAATACCTTAGACTGTGAACTGGGAAATTAAACCCTTGGACGCATAGCTACCCCACACCCGATGATTAGAGTACCTAGAATTCCCAGATGTTCTTCTTCAGCATTTCTCTTCATGGGAACTCTGAACGTGCTGTCGGTGTATTGCCGATACACAACTTTCTTGTATTTGGAGCCTATGTAGAATTCTTCCTTATCTAAAAATGCATTTGAAACACTTCAAAAAAACAATACACACACGAAGGTTAGTAACTGTCTTAATGAAAGTGGAAACCGAGTTAAAAAATTTGACTAAAAACACAGTTTTCATTTAAGTAATTATGCAAATTTTTAATAGCATTCCCCTATTCCAGCAAGAAAGAGTAAGACTTTGAAACTAGATAGGCATGGTAGAAAGTGCTCCTTGCTGGGAGGAGAGCCACCCAAGACCTGTGCTGACTCTTCCACTAGCTAAAATGACCTCCAGCTAGTCATTGCCTGGTTGACCCTCAGGTTCCTCACCCCCAAAATGAGGTATGAGATGAGATGATCTTTAAAATTTCTCTCTAGCCCTAAAATTCTGAGCCCAGATTTCATCTGTGAAGGGTTCTCTGGTTCCTGCAGTATTTCTGGTTTATAAGAGCTGAAATGGCCCAGTGTTTTCAACCACTCCTTTTATCTTAAGTTTGCAATGACTCCTCATGGCCCCTGTAGACTTTTTCTTCTTAAAGATTTTTATTTATTTATTTTAGCAAGAGAGACAGAGGGAGATTGCAAGCAGGGAAAGGGACAGGGGAAGAGGGGGAGACAGAATCCCAAACAGACTGCCCACCGAGCACAGAGCTTGAAGTAGGGCTTGATCCCAGGATGCTGAGATCATGACCTGAGCCAAAATCAAGAGTCGGTTGCTCAACTAACTGAGCCACCCTGAAGCCCCAACTCTTGCAGCCTTCTGACTATTTTACTCTTGTCACTTGAAATAACCTTTCACTACTTTATACTGCAAACATACTCCCCATTAGTCAGTCAAACTAACCAGCTAACATTTGCTTAGCTATAGGTTACCAGAGATGTTGGGCACCCCAGATCTGAACACATGTCTGATCTCTCAAATCATATCCGTGAAAGCTTAGTGCATCATGTGTGAGAGGATGGAGGGAAGAGTGGTTGGAAAAGTCTTCACGAAGTGTCTGGTGATACTGCTCAACGTGCAGTTTCCAAAGCTCCAATGATCCTTTACTTACACTTATTCACAATGAAGTTATTTTTTACATTTCTATAATGTTCATGTTGTTGGTGGTTTTAAAGCGTATTTTCCTATGACTTCTTAGAGGACATAGACCATGTCTACTATACCGCCCTCAAGAATTTAAAATATTCTTCACACATAATAGTTTTAAGAATGTAAAAGAACAGATTACTGAACCGATAAGGAACTCTCTGAAGGAAAAATAAGAAAAGCAGCAAACGGCTGATAAGGAAATAATATTTAAGGTTTGAATTTAGGCATTGATTTTTGTTTAAGTTTGACAGTCAATAGCAAGATAAGGACACGTGAGCATAAGAAGACAATCCAACAGAAAAGAAAGAAAGAGCGACTACAAAGAATCAAATGAGATAGATGGAAATTTTCCTGTGAGAAAAATGCCAGAACAGAAATTAATGAGGAAAGGTTCCTGGGAGGCATTCTGCTATGGTTCTGTTGTTACAGTTTAATGCAACTGTTCGTGTTCCTAAAATTTAGCATAATTCTTAATTCTCCGAAAGAGAAAACTAAAAAAAAATTGGGAATCCGAGTCTGGAGATTTACTTTTGTTCTTGTAAGTGATGCAGCTCCCGTTCCCATTCCCTGCTTGGGGAATAATCCCATTCCACCTCTACTGCTGCGATGTAGTAGGTCCTGTGCGACAGGTAGAAGCTTGGATCGTCAGACTGTCCCCTGCATTTGTTCACAGTGTATTTCTGCTTCATGCCTCCTGTGTAGTGATCAGTTGTTAGGCATTCAACATCAAAAGTCCCTGGAATGGTAAATAAGAAAGCGTGTCACTCCTTTGCTCAGCACCTTCTATGGCTCTTCAGCTCACTCAGGATCAACACGTGGCTCAGGTAGATGATCACCTCAGCTACCATTCAACTCTATTCCAGTCACAGAGGCTTCTTTGCTGTTCTTAGAACAGGTTAAGTGTGTGCCTGCCTCAGGGCCTTTGCCCTTGCTGTTTCCTCTTCCTGGATGATCACATCAGCTACCACTCATTCTGTCCCAGTCACAGAAGCTTCTTTGCTGTTCTTAGAATAGGTCAAGTGTGTGCCTGCCTCAGGGCCTCTGCCCTTGCTGTTTCCTCTGCCTGGAATACTCCTCCCCAAAATATCCACATAGCTTATGTCCTCACTTTATTCAAGCTTCTCGTTAATTGTCATCATCTCAAAGAATTGTTACCCACCTTCCCCCATCAGTCACAAGCCACTTTTTCTGCCTTATTTTTCTTGATAACATTTATAACCACTTGATTTTATATATATATATGTATATATATATATTTATATACATTTATATATAAAAATATACCTGCTTCTTGTCTGTCTCCCTGCATTAGAATTTCCACTTCACAAGAAAAGGCACTTTATGGCTTTTGTTGACTGTTGTATTTACACTTGTCTAATGAATGAAGGAAGAGGTGACACTGGACTTGTCTTACGTTGTAGTGGTATATGGTGAACCAGATAAAGCCCGAAGCAAGTTAGTGTGTTTTACATTTCGGTTAAAGTTCTTTCTTTCTTGTTTCAGTTTGTCTTACTTGTTCAGAACCAGGCCAAGGGTATCTCTGAGGCTGCACGGCTATCATTCTAGCATGGGACACTCAAACACAAACAGCCAACAAGCCAACAATACATGAAGGCTACAGAGAGATTACCAAAAAGTCTAACTGCAGAGCTGTTAGAGAAGTCATTCCCTTTCTAGTCTGATTTGCCAGCTATCGTTAAAAGGAACATAACAAGAAAACATCCCGAGGACTCTATAACATGGAAATGGGAAAAACCACAGTCTGCTCTTCACTTGTCACTCCCTCCCTTCCCCTCAGCAGCAGGAAACAGACCTATCTGCCACACGCTTAGCTAACAGTGGCCCAGACATGCTCTTCAAGGGAGGGAAGGGCACACACTTGGGGGCTTGGGGAAGGGATGAGTTGATCACCCAACCCAGCTTTTTAAGCCAAAATGACATGAATCCATTTAGCGGAGACTTGTCTTGGCTTTAAAGAAATGTACCTTCAGTATCGGGCTGCATGAGGAGTGTAACACTTGTTTGAGGGAAGAGGTTTGCTGTGTCTCTTCTTTCTCCTTTTGACAGATAAGTGTTTCCTGTGAAGTAAATCCCGTGTACATCAGCCTCATTTCCAGCACTGAATAAGTACCACATGACTGAATCTCCTTGGCACATGTTGAGACCAGGCTGATTCCCATACATGAAGCCATTCATGGCTGTAAAAGTCGGGAAATAATATTTTGAAAGTGATTTATCGTATGTCCTCCTACGTGACAACCTCCCAGATTTTCCAGAACCAACTTTGTTGATCTCATTTTTGAAAGACCCATTCATGCTGCCCCAACCCATTATGCATCAAGAGTGTCTCTGCAACCCCTTGCTGTACCCAGCACCCTCAGAACATCCCTGGCTAGAAGGAAAAGAGCTGAAGGCAGAGTTCTTGAAGTTCTGCAATGTTCTTCCCAGCTAACCATTTCTTAGTTCTCTCAAGAGTTGGATTTGTGAGGACCCAAATGAATGAATAATAACAGCTATTCCTGGGCACTGCAGACTGGGAATGTGTTTGTTGCTCTGGATGGAAAATTGTCTGATTCATCTTGAATAACAGGGAAGAGTGAATGCAGGAAGTTTTCTTTCACTGCTCTTACTAGTAGGTAATAATCTTGACTTCTCCAAAATGTAAATATGCGAACTCAAAAAAAATATTATCATGATTGTGACCAGTATTGATTCAGTTAAAAAAGCAACATGAGTTTTTAACACAACTTTACATTTGTTTCTTCTTGCTATGGTGATTTTCACATGTAGTCCATTAGCAGTGTGGGCCTTCTGAACAATTAGTTCACTGTCTCTAAACCTCTAGAATTATTCTGGGAACGAAAAAGAAAATCTGATGCTAGGTTTCAATTAAATAAGAATTTCTGGAGGTTGCCCTGAGCATTTAAAAAACAATTTTAACAGTTCTAATAAAACTCCTAGGGGAATTCTAATTTGTAGTCAAGGGTGAGATTCATTAAAGTTCATCGACAATAAAGGCCACATCTTTCTTTCTTTTGAATGATAAAATGAGGCTGTCGCTATTAAACCACAGATGAGAAAAGCATCTAATCCAGTAGTTCTCAAATTTAGGCATATTACAACGATGTAGAAGGTTTTGTTACATAGAGATTGCTGGCCTCACCCATAAAGTTTCTGATCCAATAGGTAGGAGTTGGGGCCCCAGAATTTGCATTTCTAACAAGTCCCTGGGTCATGCTAAAGCTGCTGATCCAGGGACTACATTTTAAGGACCAGGTATCTAACTGATAGATTTTATGTTTTATTATTCTAGATTAAGCAAGATGAAAAATAATTAACTGATACCTTAAATATTAATATTACCCTCAGAGTTGTATTTAATCATTTGTTGAAAATTAATCAATGGGCAAAGTAATTAGCATTTTGGTTTCATTAAAAACGTTACATGGGCCATACTGAAATAACTTAATATTGGCAGGTGATGCATACTCACAGTGCATCTTATTAGATTCCTGAAAATCTTCATCTTCTTTATTCACCAGATGAGGGGCGGTTGTAAACATTCTAATATTCTCGTCCAGGAGTAAACTTTCATTCTCATCAAATACTGTGGGGAACAGGTAGAACTCCTTGTCTACATTTTTCTGTAAATTAAGACAAGAATAATGATGTGAAGATAGGACAAGTGAAGCAGAAAGACTTAACACACAGTACTATTTGGGCACAAATTCACCAAAGGAAGGAAGAAGTTTCCATTCCTTTTTGTAGATGGGGCTCATGAAATAGTCCAGTTGATTGCCAGAGTTTTCATTCCTATCTTTGTAGTAGGGTTTTGATTCAACATGATCTAAGTCTCTCTCTACACCTACACCTTCTGACTCCTTTCCTCACCTTCCTGCCAGCTCTGCCCATACCACTGAACACACCAAAAACAGTGACTAAAATAGGGGGAAAAGGTGCCTGTGCCAAAAATTGGGGAAAGTGTCATCTGCATTCATGAAAACTTGAAGAACTTCTGTAAGGCAGAGCAGGGGAAGCAGATAGAGGGAGAAATAGTCTGTCAAAAAAAAAAAAAAAAAAAAAAAAAAAGCCTCTGACTGAGGAGGACCAGGAATCCACACCATCTCTAGTCATGTGAACAAACATTCTCACTTTCTCTCTCACTGTCCCTAGTGAAACATAATCGAGCAGAAGTGCTATTTGGTCTATGGAATATGTCAGTAGTTCAGAAGAAGGCAATCAGTCCAAGAAATCAAAACATATGAGCCCCTGAAAACTAGATACTCCCTCAAAGAAAAGTTTAGAGATTATTGCACATCTTTTTTCTGAGATAATTTTTTTCAGATGAAAAATACGATTATCAAATTTTTAAAAACCAACTAAAGCAGAGACCTGAAGGTTAGATCTTATAGAAAACTGAATCCCTGATGGGGATAAATTTTTAAAAAATGTTTTATTTATTTGAAAGACAGAGAGAGCTGAGGGAAAAGTGGAGGGAGAGAAAGTCTCAAGCAGACTCTGCACTGAACATGAAGCCTGATGTAGGACCTGATCCCATGACCCTGAGATTATGACCTGAGCTGAAACCAAGAAACTGACAACTAACTGACTGCACCATCCTGGTGCCCCTATGATGGGTATAATTTTAAGAAAGCTCCCATAATGGGGCACCTGGGTGGCTCAGTGGGTTAAAGCCTCTGCCTTCGGCTCAGGTCATGATCCCAGGGTCCTGGGATCGAGCCCCGCATCGGGCTCTCTGCTCAGCGGAGAGCCTGCTTCCTCCTCTCTCTCTCTGTCTGCCTCTCCGCTTACTTGTGATCTCTCTCTCTCTGTTAAATAAATAAAATAAAATCTTTAAAAAAAAAAAAAGAAAGCTCCCATAAATCAGAAGAAAAGATTGAAAGATGAAAAATACATACATAGTAATGATTTCAGAAAGAGAGACATTTTAAAAGAGGGAAAAGCAATGATAATAAATAATAGTGGAAATGTTTACCACCAGAAACAGAAAATTCAGATTCAAAAGCTTCACTGAAAACAAGGCAAAATTAGTCATAGAGATCTATGCTTAAAAATAGTCTGGCAAAATTTCTGAATTTCAGACATAAACAAATTTCTACAATAAGTGATTTTAAAAATGTTATCACAAACATTGAACTTCTCTAGTACAATAAATGTCAGAAGAAGATGGAGTAGCATTTATGTTTTTGAAGGGAAAAATTATGATACAGAAATTCTATGCCTAGCAAAGAACAACAAAAATACATTCTCATATGTGTAGGGATTGTAATAGAGGACTGAATGTAGATTTACTTGTATTCTGATCTATAGAGAAAACTTCAGTGAAATGTGTATAGGCCATATTTTCCAATCATAATGTAACAAAACTAAAAAATACTAATAAAGGGAAAAAAGTTAATAAAATTAAAAAATCACATTTGATCCTAATAACTCTTAGAGAGGAAGCAAACATGAATTACTAAATATTTAGTAAGCAATGTCCATGACAACAAGGCATAATGCATGGGATACACCAAACATATAAACTGAGAGTCTGAAATACTTTTATTTTTTAAATTTTTTTAGAGAGAGAGCACAACACACATGTGTGCACAGGGTGGGAAAGGGAGGGGCAGTAGGAGAGAGAGAAAATCTTTTTTTAAAAATATTTTATTTATTTATTTGACAGAGAGAGAGAGAGAGAACGAGAGAGGGAATACAAACAAGGGGAGTGGAAGAGGGAGAAGCAGGCTTCCCACTGAGTAGGGAGCCCAATGGGGGGCTTAATCCCAGGACCCCGGGATCATGACCGGAGCCAAAGAAAGATGCTTAACGACTGAGCTACCCAGGTTCCCCACAGAGAAAGAATCTTAAGCAGGCTGCTCTCCCAGTGTGGAGCCTGACTCAGGACTCGATCTCATGACCCTGGTATCATGATCTGAGCTGAAATCAAGAGTTGACGCTTAGCCAACTGAGCCACCCAGGCACCCCTGAAATACTTTTTATTTAAAGTAAAACCAAATAAAAATAAATATTTGTAAATATCTGAAAATTTTAGAAAAGTAAAATGAAAAAAGGAGAAAAGAATTAATACAGGCAAAAGAGAAACTGTTTAATAAATTAGAGCACAAATTTGAATGGCTAAACCTAAAAATGTATTATTTGAAAAGACCGATGAAATACCCAAATCTCTGGCAAGTTTAATTAAAAAAAAAAAAAAATAAGAGATAACCCAAATAGGGGCGCCTGGGTGGCTCAGTGGGTTAGGCCACTGCCTTCGGCTCAGGTCATGATCTCGGGGTCCTGGGATCGAGCCCTGCATCGGGATCTCTGCTCAGCAGGGAGCCTGCTTTCTCCTCTCTCTGCCTGCCTCTCTGCCTCCTTGTGATTTCTGTCTGTCAAATAAATAAATAAAATCTAAAAAAAAAAAAAAAGAGATAACCCAAATATACCACAATAAAACGGAGAAAAGAATATAACCACATGTATGGGGAAGGAACAAAAGATCATTATGTACAATAAGTGTGATAAGCTGACTTAGAGGAAGGTACCTGAATAGACCAATATCCATAGGTGAAATGAAAATGTGGTTAAAACACGTTATGATAGACAGACAGAAAGAAAGAAACCCTAACTACTTCTTTTTAAAAGTCACACAGTTAAAATAATTTTACAATCTCTTTCAAATATCTAAGGAGCAGATGATTCCTATCTATTTAAACAGTTCCAAAGTATGCAAATCTTCCCAATTTACTTAATTGGGAATTATAAATCTTCTGAATTTATTTAATGAAGATAGTAAAACCATGATTTAATACTTAAAAAAGCACGCACAAAATCTAAAATAATATCGCTTACAGCTTAAATGAGAAATTCTAACTATCAAGTTCAACACAGAAATATATTGAAAAAAAAAATTAAAAAGCCACAGTGCTCATACCACCAGCATTTTTCAATCTAGATCTAGAACAAACAATCCTAAAATCTGTATGGAACCACAAAAGACCCCAAATAGCCAAAGCAACCCTGATCAAGAAAAGCAAAGCTGGAGGCATCACAATTCCAGACTTAGAGCTTTTATTACAAAGCTGTAATCATCAAGACAGTATTGTACTGGCAAAAAAAAAAAAAAAAAAAAAACGAAACAGACACATAGATCAATAGAACAGAATAGAAAACCCGGAAATGTATCCACGACTATACAGTCAAGTAATCTTCAACAAAGCAGGAGAGAATATCCAGTGGATAAAAGACAGTCCCTTCAACAAATGGTATTGGGAAAACTGGAGAGCAACATGTGGAAGAATGAAATTTGGCCACTTTCTTACACCATACACAAAAAAAATAAATTCAAAAATGGATGAAAGACCTAAATGTGAGACAGGAAACCATCAAAATCCTAGAGGAGAATATAGACAACAACCCCTCTGACATTGGCCACAGAAACTTTTTACAAGAAAGACATGTCTCTAAAAGCAAGGGAAACAAAAGCAAACATGAACTTTTGGGACTTCATCAAGATAAAAAGTTTCTGCACAGAGAAGGAAACAATCAACAAAACAGCAACCTAAAGAATGGGAAAAGATATTTGCAAATGACGTATCTGATAAATCTATAAAGAACTTATGAAACTCAACACCCAAAAAACAAATAATCCAGTTAAGAAATGGGCAAAAGACATAAACAGACGTTTTTCCAAAGAAGATATAGAGATGGCTAAGAGACACTTGAAAAGACCCTCAACATCATTCATCACCAGGGAAATACAAACCAAACCACAATGAGATCCCACCTCACAACTGTCAGTATGGCTAAAATCAACAACACAAGAAACAACAGGTGTTGACAAGGATGCGGAGAAAGGGGAACCCTCTTACACTGCTGGTGGTAATACAAACTGGTGCAGTCACTCTGAAAAACAGTATGGAGGTTCCTCAAAAAGTTAAAAATAGAACTACTCTTCTATTCAGCAACTGAACTACTAGATGTTTACCCAAAGGATATAAAAATACAGATTCAAAGGGGTACGTGCACCCCAGTGTTTATAGCAGCATTATCAATGATAGCCAAACTATGGAAAGAGCTCACATGTCCATCAACAGATGGATGGATCAAGAAGAGGTGGCATATATATATATATATATATATATATATATATATGTATATGTATATATGTGTGTGTATATGTGTGTGTGTGTGTGTGTGTGTGTGTGTGTGTGTGTGTATGAATAATACTCAGCCATTAAAAGAATGAAATCTTGCCATTGCAATGATGTGGGTGGAACTAGAGGGTATTATGCTAAGTGAAATGAGTCAGTCAGAGAAAGACAAATGCCATACGACTTCCTCACATGTGGAATTTAAGAAACAAAACATATGAACATATGGGAGGAGCTAAATAGAGAGGGAAAGAAACCATAAGAGACTCTATAGAGCAAACTGAGAGTTGCTGGAGGGAGGTGAGCAGGGGATGAGCTAGAAGGATGATGGATATTAAGGAGGGCACTTGTTACGATGAACACTGAGTGTTGTTAAAAGTGACAAACCACTGAATTCTATTCCTGAAACTAATATTGCCTGTATGTTAACTAGAGTTTAAATGAAAATTTGCAAACAAACCAAAAACCTCACAGTGTCCAAGTAATGTTTTTCCTGAGAAGGACAAGACTGGTTCAACATTAGGAAATCCTTAATGTATTTCATCATGCTTACACTTCAAAGGAAAAAAGATATATAACAATTTTTTAAATAAAAATGTTTTAAATAAAAATTTTTAAATAAAATTACACATTTGGCCCTAGCTATTCCCTTCACTTTCTCCGAGATCTTTGCAAGTCTTCCTCCTTGAAATTTAGATCTCACCTCAAATATTACATCCACCTTATCTAAACTAGAATTTCTGTTCACTATTACATTACCCTAAGTAGAAATTCCATGTTCATGGATAGGAAGACTCAATACTGCCAAGCTGTCACTCCTTCCCAATTCAATCTATAGATTCAATGCAGTTCCAATAAAAATACCAGAAAATTATTTGTGGATATCAACAAAGTGATTTTGAAGTTTGTACAGAGGCAAAAGGCCCAGAATAACCAACATAATACTGAAGAAAAACAAAGTCAGAAGACTGGACATTTCCCAACTTCAAAACTTACTACAACACTGCAGCAACCAAGACACTATGCTACTGGTGAAAGAATAGACCAATACATCAATGGGAAGAATTGAGAGACCAGAAGTAAACTCACATAAATTCAGTCAACTGATCTCTGACAAAGGAGCAAAGGCAATACAGTGGAACAAAGATAGTCTTTTCAATAAATGGTAATGTAACAACTGGACTTTTACAAGCGGGGAAAAAAAAGAATCTAGACACAGATCTTACACTCTTCACAAAAAGTAACTCAAAATGGATCACAGACCTAAATGTAAAATAAATAAAATAAATGTAAAATAAATAAGGCTCCTAAAAGACAACATAAGAAAAATCCAGATGACCTTGGCTAGAACTTTTGATATATAACACCTAAAGTCACAAATTATGAAATAAATAATAGATAAGCTGGACTTCATCAAAATCACAGTTTATGCTCTATATAAGATAATGTCCAGATAAGTGAGAAGACAAGCCACAGACTGGGAGAGAATATTTGCAAAAGACACATCTGATAAAGAACAATTATCCAAGATATCAAAGAAGTTTTAAAACTCAACATTAAGAAAACAAACAACACTATTAACCAATAGGCAAAGACATTAACAGATACCTCGCCAAAGAAGATAAACAGATGGAAAACAAGCATATGAAAAAATGTTCTACTTCATATATCATTAGAGAAACAAACATTAAAACAAAAACAGGTTACCACTACACACCTATCGGAATGACCAAAATCTGGAACACTGACCACACCAGATACTGGCAAAGATGTGGCACAACAGGAACTCCTGTTCATGTCTAGTGGGAATACAAAATGGTATAGCCATTTTTGGAAGACAGTTTGGTATTCTTACAAAACTAAATGCACTTTTACCATACAGTCCAGCAACGGGGCTCCTTGGTATTTACCCAAAGTGGCTGAAAACTTATGTCTACACAAAAACCTGCACATGGATATTTATGGTAGCTGTATGCACAATTACCAAAACTTAGAAGTAACCGGGATGGTCTTCAGTAGGTGACTGGATAAAAAATCTAGTATATTCAGACAATGGAACATGATTCAGCACTAAAAAGGAATGAACTACTGAGCCATGACTGAGCCATGAAAAGACTTGGAGGAAACTTAAATGTGTATTACCAAGTGAAAGAGGCCAGTCTGAAAAGGCTATATACTGTATGATTCTAACTACAGCATTCTGGAAAAAGGCAAAACTATAAATTATTAAAAAGACCAGTGGTTACCAGGGGTTGGGTATTGGTAATAAGAGATAAATAGGTGGAAAAGGATTTTTACAGCAGTGAAAATATTCTATATGATTCCATAATGGTGGACACTTCCATTATACACTTGTCTACACCCACAGGATGTAAACACCAAGAGTGAATCCTAAAGTAAACTATGGACTTTGGATGATAACAATGTGTCAGTGTAGGTTCATCAATTGTAACACATCTGCCCTCTGTTGGAAATGTTGATCCTGAGGGAGGCTGTGTGTATTGTTGGTGGGGGGGCGGGTAGGGGATATATGGGAAATCTCTATTTTCTTCTTAATTTTGCAGTTAACCTTAAAGTGCTCTGAAAAGTTAAGTTGACAAAAATAATAGTGAAAAAATAAAAAACTCTAAAGCTAAAAATAAAAGGTGCTTATAATAAGGGAATAAGTAAGAGGGAAGAAAGGATAGGAGCTAGACTTCTTTGAATATGTCTCTTTTTGTAGATTTGATGTTGGAACCAGGAAATATTTTACATTATTATAAATAATATTACAATTTTAAAGGCAATCCCTAAAAGAAAGAGAAGTACAATTAAATAAACCTGTGTATCTGGTGGATAGCAAAACTACACAGAGAGGAACTATTCCAAATAACTTTAACTTTGTAATTTGACTGAACATCCCCAGTGGGATCTACTCTAAGGACCAAAAGGCCAGCAAACAAATCTTAAATTGTTTTCAGTAATTGTATTCTGGCCGTAGTGTTGTAATTATGTTTCTGAGGTTATTGTATGTATATTGTGGCATGAATTGAGTAAATGTTTATGTTGATATCATTGAGAACTAAGATTTTTCAGTGCAGCTGAAGGGAGTACTGATGTAAGATAAATAAAGTTAAGTAAAAAACAATAAGAATCCTTAGACCTGAATTTGAATAGAAAGTATCAGTATGAACTCATGATGAATTTTCTCTTAAAAAAGTACCTTTTCTAGTTCTGCCCATAGGAAAGGGCTAGGAACAATGATTAAGCCAATAGAAATGAGTACCGATAGTGCCCAGATTGTGGTTCTGAATATAATTTCTTACTGAAAAGAACTAGGGCTTTTTGGGAGAAATGGTTGGTTCTAGGTCTGACTCAGAAAGTGTATAATATGAACCTAAAATAGCTTTTTACACTAAAAATCAAGGAAGCTTCAAGGACTACTAAGTTCATCTGAAAATAAAGGAATCAACCAGAACAAATCTCCTCCGTGGCAAGAAATAGAATTTGGGGGGCATCTATAGGGATAATATCAGTGATTTCAAACATACCAAATATTCTTAAATCCATGAGTTCACAATAGCACTTAATAAGAAAAAATTATTAAGAATCTTTGAAGTATGTTGGAGGAGAACTATTACTTTGAAAACTTGTAAATAAAGGGAAAGAATCAAGCATTTGTCACTCCTTTCTTATAGAATGTGTACCTCAGGCTAACCAAACAATCCATGAAGGGAAGTTTCTGTTTATGGAAACATACTGGCTAATAAATAAAGAATGATGGGATCAGGATGTTACTATTGTACAATCCGTGATTAGTTTATGAATCTAAGAAATGGTTCTCAGGGGCCGACAACATTCCCAACTGATGGAAGTACCCAGTAGCACACATGAAGCAGTACTGGGGGAAAAAAAAAAAAAATCTAACCTGAATTTGATCAAATCTGTAGATCTAGCCACTAATTTATAAGAAATTGAGGGAAAGAGAAAGAAACATGCCGAATGACACCATAGGAGTATGAGCAGTAAATCCAGGCATGGGAAACTTCCATAAGATAAATGACCCTTGTGACAGGAAAAAAATGCAAGGAAGTAACCTTGAGAAACACAACAACTGATTGCAATGTGGGTCATTATTTGCATACTGATTCAAACAACAAACTTGAAACAATTAAGAGGCAGCTGGAAAAATGGGAACACTGATTAGAAATGTGATGAAAAAATTTGATTAAAAATTGATGATACTAACATTATTATGATGATTCTAAGTTATGATAATTTTATTGAAGCCTTTTTTAAAGAGTCCTTATCTTTTATAGGTTCATATTACAATACTTAGAGATAAAAACATGATGGAGTTAGGTATTTCTCTTTCCTGGTCAAATGGTCATTTCCTCCTTTCTAAAAATGCTTTAAGCAGTACTTTCTTCAGTGAATGTTGAGTGACCAATTATTTTTTATTTGTGTGTTGAAGTCTAAAAGTATCATAAAAGACCCTGGGTTCCAAGAAAAGTCTGTTTCCAACTCATCTTGAAATAATCATGTTAGCCAGAGAATTTATGCATAGGAGAGCTCTTATGAAGGGGAGAAAAATTTGTAATAAATATTATGTATAGGGTATCTGTGTGCGTGTGTGAGTGTATGTATATGTGGTTTTGTTAGGTTGTCTGTAAATTTGCAAATTTCCTTTATATATATATGTGTGTATATATATATATATATGAAAAATAAAGCTTAATTGTCCCAGAAAAAAAAATATTATGTATTAAATCCTCAAAGTCTCAAAACCCACAATTTTTCTTATAATAATGATAATTAAAAGGGATTGGGAAGTCATTTATATTTTCCCTCATTGGACTCACCAGTCTCCCGTTTGCATGTAAGCTTCCTTTCCTACATATTTTCATTGGCCCAATAAGCCCAGTGAATATATCTTTGGTGGGATCCACAGCAGAGTAATACATCTTAGATAGGCAGATGTGATCTTTGTAAGTGGGTCCCACTTCTTCGGGGACAGTCCATTCGTAGGTGAATGTTTGTTTGGGTGCTACATGTGAAGCTGGAGGAGGCACACCTGTGAGAAACGTCACATTGGAGAGGTTAAGTATGCTTTCTAATGTGGTCATTTGAGCCACCAAGTAGACCAGGTTTAGTACAAGACAACCCACTTCTCAGTTCCTTATTACGAATTAGAATGAAATCCTACTTGAATGGTGTCACTTGTGCTCCTGTGTCAGGTCACAGAGGGGTATGATTTCCTTCCGGAAGCCTCCTCTTAACCGGTCTGTGACTGGTGCCTGCTATGGTCTGAATGTTTGTGTCCTCCTAGAATTCACATATTGGAATCCTAATGCCCAATGAGATAGTCCTAGAAGGTGGGGCCTTTGGTGGATGCTTAAACCATGAAACTAGAGCCCCCCTAAATGGGATTAGTGCCCTTAAAGAGAGATCCCACAGAACTCCCTAGCCCCTGCTACCACATGGAAACACAGCAAGAAGTGTGAGACCCAGAAAAAGGTCCTCATCCAACCATGCTGGCCCCCTGATCTTGGACTTCCAGTTTCCAGAACTGTGAGAAATGAAGTCCTGTTGTTTATAAGCCACCCAGTCTGTGGAATTTAGATACAGCAGCCTGAACGGACTAAGACAGGGCTGCTCTCACAGCCCCTGATGATGTCCCCAGCACCTTTCATGCTAGGTTACGTGTATTTCCCCCACAAACAGAATGTAACCGCCCTGAAGGAAGCAGTGTCTCTATATTTCCTTTGCTAGAACAACACCTGAAAAGAGGGTATACTCCATACATGTTCTATTGAACAAAACTGAATTAAAAATAACTTCAGAACTAAAAGGTAACTGCAGATGATCCTGTTCAAATATCCTGATTTTATACTTGGGGAAACTGAGGCCAGAAGGACTGAATAACTTGCCCACAGTCACACTGCAAGAGGTGGAAAAGCACTCGCCTTCATTTGTCAGCCTGATATATAGAAATACCCAAATGCGCGCATAAAATGGAATGTTTGTATTATTAAAGTTATATTAAAATGCTTATAATGCTAAGGAAACAAACTCAGTATAAAAATACAATGACAAGTATTTATATACTATGAACTCAACTACATTCAAATATATATTATATGTACACAGATGAAAAAGTGGGGGCTTACATAAGAGTATCATAGTGGTTATCCATAGAACTATAGATAATATTTTTGGCTGTACTTTTTCTATTTTACAAATATTCGAATGAGCATCTAATCTTACAATTGCAAGAACATTTTTCAAATCTAAAAATCACCCAAACAGTACCCCAGAAATGTATAATTGATATAATCCCAGTAAGTTCCTACCAGCATTGTCAAAAATCATCCAATTAAGGCAGGACAAAATTCCATATACCAGTTAGAAATGGAAGGAGAAGAGGTTAATTTGCTTCCTGGCATGATGCCTAAGAATGATATATGAGCAGCTTCCTTGGAAGCTTCTGCCTTCAGTTTTTGCTGGGCAGTTTTCCCTGGTGGACCAGCACAGCAGGTTGTTAAATGTAGTTTGGTTACAGAATGTTGTACTCACTTTCACTCAGGGAGTTGTGAAGTGAAGTATAGTATGTGCCTTCGTTGTTCTTGCTGACCCTCACCCCAACTGGCTCAATACTGAGGGGATATGCTCCTTTGTTATGGAAAGTGACTCTGATGGTATCTCCCACCTCTGCCCAAATGACAGGACCTAGGGACAAAGAGAGCATTATTAGTCTTCCTTGGTATATAACAAACTCAATACGTAAGACAGTTGTTTACTTTGGCTTGTCCTCTGGCAGAAACTGCTGGCAGCAACATGTTATTTCTGGCAAATGGAACACCTGCTTTTTTGTTTTATTTTGTTTTGTTTTAAAGTCTGTTATCAACTTGACATGGTGAGGCTAGAAAGAGATAATAAAGGCTTTCTGATTTATCTTCAGGTTAAGGAAATTTGTTATAATTTTTATCCAAGTTGGTTCACCAGCTTTATACATCGACAAGAAATTATTACGTGTCTATACTCCTCATCCTAGCCTTCTGCTGGCCAGATGTGTGATATTTGTCCCAAGAGTCAGGGGACTGCTAGTTAAACCTTGACCACCCAAAGAGGGTAAGTTAAATTGTCTAGGATGTGAAGAGTAACATTTTTATGGATTTTATTTCACTAAAATTAATATTGTTACCAAATATGGAATAAAAACATATATAGTAGATATTTTATGTAATACATAACATAGTATTTATTGAGAGCTTCTCATGTGCTTTTCTGAGTGTTAATGTGCATTAACTCATTTAACCCTTACAGCATCTTTATGAGATAAGGACTGTTATTGTTAATTTTTAAAATTTATTTATTTAGGGCACCTGGGTGGCTCAGTGGGTTAAAGCCTCTGCCTTCGGCTCAGGTCATGATCCCAGGGTCCTGGGATCGAGCCCCGCATCGGGCTCTCTGCTCAGCAGGGAGCCTGCTTCCTCCTCTCTCTGCCTGCCTCTCTGCCTACTTGTGATCTCTCTCTGTCAAATAAATAAATAAAATCTTAAAAAAAAAAAGATTTATTTATTTATTTGAGAGATAGAGTGCGAACGCCTACCGGGGAGCAGAGGGAGCAAGAAAGTGAAGCCGATTCCCCGCTGAGTGCAGAGGTGGATGCGGGGCTCAAATCCCAGGACCCTGAGATCATGACCTGAGCTGAAACCAAGAGTCAGACACTTAACTGCCTGAACCACAAAGGTGGCCCAGGGCAGTTATTGTTATTATTGTTCCTGATGAGGGAGCAGGAGGCTGACTGAAGACAAAGCAAAAGCTGACACCTTGCACCCCCTCTCCATCCGCTCCCCCGCATATGTGTAGCATTCCTCAGGCACCCCTGACTGCCATAAACGATAAACAAATAGTTAACTTGCAGAGATCACAATCCTGCAGGACAGGAGTCTCCCTTGGCTTACAAATGTCCTAAATCTCACTAACAAAGATGATTGATAGCAGGATTGTGACATCCCACCAAGAATCTCCCAACTATCTTAATGTTAATGGCTGGCCTAAAGACAACAGTGATCAAGCCGCAAGGGCAAGGCCTCCGGTAGGCCTCCGATATCCTGGCACCTGGTAGGCCCTCTTTAGCATATGAAAGTTCCATTGAAGCCTCCCTTCCCCTTCCCTCCCCCCCAACCGCAGGGTACATAACCTGCCATCCCTCACAACCCGGGGCAGCAGCTCTTCCTGACCACGGTCCTGTCCCCGTGCTTTAATAAACCACCATTTTGCACCAAAGATGTCTCAAGAATTCTTTCTTGGTCATCGGCTCCGGACCTCAGCCCACCGAACCTCACCTAGGTTCTAGAACTCCATTCCCATTTTACACAAAGAGAGCAGGTAGAGCAAACAGTACTTTCAGAGGTCACACAGCTCATAGGCGAGGCATGAGGACAGTCTGAATTCAGACTGTGTGCTCACCCACTATATTCTGTCTGAAGGTTTGAGCAAAAACAGGTCTCTGGGTTGTGAACAAGGTTCTAAGACAGACTCTGCCTTTTTCATTAGTAGCCTGGACTTTAATTCTAGAGAATGTACTTTCAGTTAAAAATGAGGCTAATGGCTTTGTTAATTTATTTTATTTTTGTTGTTGTTGTTGTTGTCAATTTAAACCAAGTCATAAACACACATTTCTCTTTACCTTTTTTTAAAAGACTTTATATACTTATTTGAGAGAAAAATAGCAACAGAGAGCATGAGTGGGGAGGAAAGGGAGAAGCAGACACCCCACTGAGCAGAGAGCCCAAGGCGGGACTCAATCCCATGACCCTGGGATCATGACCTGAGCTGAAGACTAATCAACTGAGCCACCCAGGTGCCTCTCTCCTTACCTCTTGAAGGAAAAAAAAAAATCATCATTTGAAGTCAGCAGAGCTTTTAATGATGAAGATTTACTATTGGTAATTTACATTGGAAAAGTAATTAGCTGCTATCCCTTAATTATTTTTTTTTAAAGATTTTATTTATTTATCTGACAGACAGAGATCACAAGCAGGCAGAGAGGCAGGCAGAGAGAGAGAGAGGAGGAAGCAGGCTCCCTGTGGAGCAGAAAGCCCTATGTGGGGCTCGATCCCAGGACCCTGGGATCATGACCCGAGCCGAAGGCAGAGGCTTTAACCCACTGAGCCACCCAGGCGCCCCCTATCCCTTAATTATTAAATGATCATCCACATCCTTAGTTTATATGTAGAAATCACACTGTAGGTCCTGAAGTTTCTGCTCTTTCTGAGATTGGGTAGGTAGCCCAGGACAAGAGTACAACAGTCACAGATACTCTGCATCGACTCACCCAGGATGCCAAGATGTTCCTCTTCAGGGCCTCTCTTCTTTCGATTTATGAAGGAGGCATCTGTGTACTCACGATAAACCAGCTTTTTATAAGATCCTCCAATTCTTGTAGTGCCCTGTTCAAAAAATACCTCTGAAGCACTGCCAAAAGAAAAAGGGTTTAACACTGGAGTTGAGAGCAGAACAAAAAACAGGCATTCACATAGGAGAAATTGCAAAGCAAAATTATGACCAGTGCTCAGAGGCAATGCTTATTTATGATTTGCTAAATATTCAGACAGGGGACGCCTGGGTGGCTCAGTTGGTTAAGCAGCTGCCTTCGGCTCAGGTCATGATCCCAGCGTCCTGGGATAGAGTCCCACATCGGGCTCCTTGCTTGGCGGGGAGCCTGCTTCTCCCTCTGCCTCTGCCTGCCATTCTGTCCGCCTGTGCTCGCTCTCTCTCCCTCTCTCTCTGACAAAAAAAAAAAAAAAAAAAAAAAAATCTTTAAAAAAAAATTAAATATTCAGACAGAAGCGGCTGGTACTAGGCACCTCGTAGAAGGCTGTTCAATTAATGAGTGGGGTATCATGGTGTAGAGTTTTCATTTTTTTCAAGTGAAGTGGAAAATTTTAGGATGACCCACATCAACTCCTAATAGTCATTAACTGTTCTATAATGGAATCTTTAGAACAAGTTACAAAATGTTTAAAATTCAGTATCTACTGTTCATTACATATTAGCACAAGCCAGGTTCTTAGGAGCTTTAATTTATTATCTGAAACTCACACGATATGGCAACAAAGTTGGCATTATTCTCCCCTTCATTCTTGCAAATGAAGAAATTAAATTTCAGAAAGGCATCTGACTTGCCAGAGTCAACCCATTCCTCTCTTCTCCCATTTGATGAATGTATTAGACACCTGCTTTTTGCCAGGAAACTTGTTATGTGCTGATGGTATAACCAGAAGCAAGCTGGACCCACCCCTGTCCACAGGGACTTTATACGGATCAGAGAAGACAGACTATGAACCGATCAACATAATAACATGCAATAAGCACAAAGTGTTATGGAACATTCTCCTGGGCTTAAGGGAAGTGTTGGGAAGAGGCCCCAAAAACTTTCCAAAGAAAGTAATTTTTCAAAATGATCTAGAAGAGAGAGAGTCAAGTTAGAAAGATGAAATATATGTGGTGGGGAGAATGGGGTGGGTGTTTGCAAAGAAGCAACACACTGTTCAGAGGAAAGAGTGAATGCGGCATGTTTTATGAAATATGACTGGGGCACGGTGTACAGGGCAGGGCAAAAGAGAGAGAAAGAGGCCGATGAGAGAGAGTGAGACTTGGAGAGATAAGGAGTGGGTAACAGGACCCAGTTAAAGTTTCAGTACTCCATCCCAGAGCAGTGGGAAAGCTCTGAAAGATGTGAGCATCCAGAAGTAGTATTTTAAGAGAATCCCTCGGGTGGGGGAAAAGTAGACAACTGTTGGAGACATTTAGGATACACCGAGGCAGTACATAATGAAGAGAGAAGGAAGGAGTGGTGACGTGGGGAGTCAGGGATGGTGCTCAGGTTTCAGGCTTGACTGAGGGATGCACAGTGATTGATACTATTTACACAGAGAAGGAAGCTCAGACATACGGGGAAGACAATAGGTTCAGATTGGACATACTGATTTGAAGGGACCTCATCCAAGTGGGGTATCTTTTAAACAATTTTATATATATATTTTTTTTAAAGATTTTATTTATTTGTCAGAGAGAGAGGAGAGTGAGCGAGCACAGGCAGACAGAATGGCAGGCAGAGGCAGAGGGAGAAGCAGGCTCCCCGCCAAGCAAGGAGCCCGATGTGGGACTCTATCCCAGGACGCTGGGATCATGACCTGAGCCGAAGGCAGCTGCTCAACCAACTGAGCCACCCAGGCGTCCCTTTTTAAACAATTTTAAATGCAAATCTACAATTTACAAGATGCAGCTTTGGAGTCATTGCATCTGGATATCAGTGTAGACTGGGACCTAAACATCTGCTTCAGGAATCACAGACCTGGGTGGAGGCAGGCCTGGCCACAGACATGGCGTGTGTCATTGAGTAAGCTACTTAACCTTTCCAAGGAGCTGGGGGGCAAATAAAGCTCCCCTTAGGAGGTGATGTTTGAGCAGGGACTTGAAGCAGGGGTGTGGCATAATCTCATCAACATTTTGGAAAGCTTACTTTGGGTGCTTTATAGAGAATGGATAGTAGGAAAGGAAGTCTAAGCAGAAGAACGGAGGCTGTGGAAGTCATTAGACATAGACAGTAGTTTCTGTGAATCTAAGGATACTGTCAAGAGAGTAAAAAGAAAACCTATAGAGTGGGAGAAAATATTTGCAAACCATATATCTGGTAAGAGGTTAATATCCAAAATATGTAAGGAAGTCATAGGCTTTAACAACCACTACCAACAAGAACAAAAACAAACAACCCAATTCAACAATGGGACTTGAGGACTTAAACAGATGTTTCTCTGAATGACCAACAAGAACATGAAAAGATGTTCAACTTTACTAATTATCAGTAAAATACAAGTCAAAACCACAATAAGATACAACTTCACACCCAATAAGATGCCTATTATAAAAAAAATGTGAAATAAATATTGGCAAGGAAGTGGAGAAATTGGAGCTCTTGTACATTACTGGGGGGAATGTAAACTGGTACAGCCACTATAGAAAGCAATATGGCTGTTCCTCAAAAAATTAAAAATGCAATTGTCATATGATTGAGCAATTCCATTCCTGGGATGTACACAAAAGAATTGAAAGCAGAGATGTAAGCAATGCTCATCCTTCCATGTTCATAGTTGCATTATTCACAATAGCCAAAAATGGAAACAACCCAAATTTTCATCAACAGACAGATGGATAAATAAAATGTGATACATGTGTACAATGGAATATTACTGAGCCTTGAAGAAGAACAAAGGCTACAACATGGATGAACCATGAAAACATTATGCTAAGTGAAATAAGCCAGACAAAAAAGGACAAAAACTCTATTATCCCACTTGTATTAAGTGCCCAGAATAGGCAAATTCACAGAGATAGGAAGTGGAAGTTATCAGGGATTGGAAAGCTATTATTTGATGGATACAGTCTTTCTATTCGGAATGATGGCAAAGTTCTAGAAATGGATAGTGTGGATGATGGTACAATTCTGTGAACATACTTAATACTGTCGGATTGCACAACGCTGTATTTTCTCTTATTTAAAAAAAATTAGTTAATTAGCTAATTAATTAACTAATTTTTATTTGACTTCAATTAGCCAAAGTATAGCACTGTATTTTCATGAAAGGAAAGCTAATGCATTGATCAGTCTAATTATACTCAGTATTTTCTGAGGAATTTGTTAAGCATCTGATAATTTTTAAAATCGTTTTCTTTCATGAACTCAAAAGTCATATTTCTAAAGGGAGACTCATACCAAACACTTTAATAAATATTTAGCAGTGTAGTTACTCAGTTTCAGGTACCAATTATAATGTTAATTCCTGATTCCATCTTTTGTGGATCTTTCTTTCTCTTTCTTTCTTTCTTTCTTTCTCTCTTTCTTTCTACTTTCTTTCTTTCTTTCGAGTCCTATTTTGAAATAATAGTCTTTTTCCTGAATTACCTTCCAGGGGCTGTTAAGTTTTCTTTGGTGAAGATGTCTATTCCAGAAGGTGCATAGTTCCAGACTATTTCCTCAGCAGCGATGTAGTAATGTCTAACATGTTTCCCGCGAATATTGTCCTCTGATGAAGGCTTGTTACAGTCTTGTACCTGGAAAAAGGCCTGGAGACCAGCTGAAAGCCACATGGAAGGAGACATTGGTTAATGGAGCCAATGGTTTTTCCCTCCTATTGCCTTGTAAACACTGCCGGTGAAATAACAGATGGGAATTGAAGAAATAGACAGCTAGAAACAATACTAAAAATTAGAGTAAACTGCAGTAACTAAATTACTGGTGGAAAATTCAAGCAGTAAAACTTCTCTGTATGGCACAGAAGAGAGATATTAAACACTAGTATTTTAAAAAATACGGTACCAATCTTTGTGGTTTCACTTGGGAGGTCTTTTGGTGAGAAAAAAGGGACACATTAATAGATAATTAACGAAGAGAGGTTTGGCCTAGCTTCATATTTTAAGGGCCAAAGTGGAGTGAAGGAGGAGGAATAGAACGAGCATATATGATTATTGTTCTCAGACAAAATCAAAATGGTTATGCACCCAGTGTGTGGGTCTTCTGAGGCCAAGGTCATATTTAATAGGTGAGGTTATGTCTGAAGGTCAGAGTTAACATACCAAAAAGACCCAGATTAAAGTTAATTTCTTCAGTAGATCAATATTACAAACTAGTATATTTTTTTTTAAGAACTAAGAATGTTCTTATATTGAAGAGATAGAGGAGGAATTTAGCTAGTTAAACCAAGGAACAGCTGGACTCAAAGAACAAAGTTGGTTATATTTGATAGAACCAAGAAAAAAAAAAGCTATCTTTCAGCACCACATGCAAATCTTCTGGCGTTTACGATAATGTGTATTTTACAAAGCTGAGAAGTTATATAGAGAATTATACTTTTAGGACAGGAGTACACAATCAGAACCAGTTGTTATTTCCCCCAAATTAGTATGCTTTCACATTTCAGTACTTTATAAAATTCCAGTCTTTCAGTCCTTTTTATTACATTATGATGCATACTGTCATAGGAATGAAATTACGTTACCAGTTCAAGGTTCAGATTATTCCTGATTCCCCATCATTACCTCATTAGTGGTGTAACTGAGACATGATGCTATTTCAGCTGACAGCTCATTTTGGGTAAAGATGCCTTACCTTTCAGGTGGTTAAGATTCTGACAGCTAAGCATCCATTCTCCAGGATTCTGGGCCACCATGAACGCTTCGAAGAGGGTAGCAGGAAAAAGATTGACTGTATCAATTCGGTAGTTCTTATTAGTCAACACCTGGCCGTGGAAGAAGGCTGCATGCACATCCACTTCATTACCCATACCAAAAAGGTACCATCTGACTCTGTCCTCTGCACACATGGAGAGTCCCGGGAGACTTCCAAAAACGTGTCCATTCACAGCTGTAAGCCAAGAACAGAGATTGTGACTCACAGACATTGGTGCCTGGGACAGTAATAGTCATCTCTATAGAAACAGAATGAATTTGGGATGGAAAATACATGACATATATCTTGCTGCTATTCCTCCCTCCTGTACCCACATCAGACATCGCTAATCAATCACAACGCTCTTATTTTAGACCTGAATTCAGCCTCAGGAATTTTGTCAACACAGCATTAGCGGATGAACACAACACTGAAGATGAAACCCGTTTTCTTTCTCCGTTAGGAGCTATCCTCATTAGTATGTGTATTTATAAATACAAATATGTGCTTATATTCATACATACATACAAAATGTCTACACATAAATTTTTAAAAAGACTGAAGCTTATTTAGTAATCAATCATGTATCATGTTGATAGGGGTAATATGAATGACTTTAATGTTTTCTTTCTGCTTATCAGAACTCTGCCAATTTTCTACAGTGAATATGAATTACTTGTGTAATAACGCGGGGAAAGCTTTTTTCTTTTCTTTTCTTTTTTTAAAAGATTGGCAGAAAAAATTAGAAGAGATGTGGAGGAGGAAAGAAGAAATGCAGGGGAAGGATTGTAGGGATCAGTACCAGAGACACAAAGCCCTAAAAGTCCAAAGGCACGGTGATGTAAAGCCTTTTGAAGAAATTTAGGATCACTATTCAAACTCTGTGGTCCTAGAAGTAAGGTGAAAATTGGTTCTCAGTAGCACCATGAATTATACAACAGAGGTACAACCAGACTGACCCAGACTAGATGTTTGAATATCTTTTTCTAACATCTATTTTTGATTAGTGCAGAACAGAGACAGGATTGAAGTATAGAAAGAGGACCTTCTAGCCAGAAATAAGCAAAAGTTGGTGAAAAGATTCTGTACTTCGTTAGTCAGTTATTTTTTTGCTTTGGTATTTACTTTTTGTATTATCGATTTAAGTAAAGATTATTTTGAAGAAGCTAAACACGAACAAAATCTATACTTCTTGGTCTTGTTGATGTTAAGAGAAGTGATTTTTTTAATGCAAATTCTGAGTGATAGAAAACTTTACTAAGCTCATTATTTTGTGTCTGGGGGCACAATTAAGAACTAAGGAGAAACCTAGGCAGTAAACAAAGCATTTCTAGAAGAAATAAAGTGATTTAAAAGTTAGAAAAAGGGCGCCTGGGTGGCTCAGTGGGTTAAGCCGCTGCCGTTGGCTCAGGTCATGATCCCGGTGTCCTGGGATCGAGTCCCACATCCGGCTCCTTGCTCAGCGGGGAGCCTGCTTCTCTCTATGCCTTTCCCTAACACTTCACCTGCTTGTGCACTCTCTCTCTCTCTCTCTGACAAATAAATAAATAAAATCTTTAAAAAAAATTTTAAAAAAATTAAAAAAAATAAAAGTTAGAAAAAAAATGATGCAGATGAAAAATGTATGAGTAAAAGAAATACCTTGTAGAAGTAGTGGTTTGAACTATTTTCCTAAATACAGTTCAATGCTTTATAAGTATAATTTTTTTTTAAGATTTTATTTATTTCTTTGATGGACAGAGATCACAAGTAGGCAGAGAGGCAGGCAGAGAGAGAGAACGGAGGAAGCAGGCTCCCTGCTGAGGAGAGAGCCCGACGCGGGGCTCGATCCCAGGAACCTGGGATCATGACCTGAGCCGAAGGCAGAGGCTTTAACCCACTGAGCCACCCAGGCGCCCCTATAAGTATAATTTTAAGCATTTAGTTTAATAATTTTAGGCTGCCTCAAATAACTTTTGGGATGAGCTTGGAGGTTAAACAAATATATAAATAAATATAACATGCATATACATTAAACCATAATTGATGATGTTTTCTACTTATTAGTTTGGGAATAATTTGGTGTATCCAGTTTTACTAGGCACAGAGTTTTGATTTGATCTGTTTAGCCGAATATGGAGTTGCACATTTAATATGCCTTCTTATCAAGGCCAAACTAGAAACTCACTACTTAGTGATGTCTGGGTGGCTCAGTTTGTTAAGCATCTCTCTTCATATCAGGTCATGATCCTAGGGTCTTGGGATCAAGGCCTGCATCAGGCTGCTTGCTCAATAGACAGCCTGCTTCTCTCTCTGCCTGCTGCTTCCCCTGCTTGTGTTCTCTCTTTCTCTCTCTCTGACAAGTAAATAAGTAAAAATCTTAAAAAAAAAAATAAAGAAGCACACTACTTATTCATGTGAAGGATAAACCTAGCAGACCTAATAGATCAAGAAAAATAAGACCAAAATTAACACATCTTCTATAATCTTACAATACATCCTGTTACTCTCCTGGAAGTCTTCATCATCTTTGTCAACTTTCTCTGGTTCAGAGCAATAGGTTTTAATGTTGTCATCTAGGTACCAGCTGAGATTTTCATCCACCACAGAAAACATCACCACAAATTCTTGGTCAATATTTTTTTCTTTTTCATTATCCAGAGAATCTGAAGAAGTGAAAATTACTATTTTAGTAGAAGTTAATCTTTAACATGTATTTTTAGCAGGTGATTTATAGCTTTAAAGATTTATTTTTCATATAAAGCACAAATCTGGATTAGTCACTTCTGTTTTACAAACCTGAAAACACCAGGAAATTTTATGGTCAGTGTCCAGGGCTTGGAGATCCTCATATATCTGAATATCCACTGACCACATAATTATTCAATACTCTTTGGCAGATGTGAAGGATGGAATTTAAAGTATATGTTCTGGTCTCATAAGCTGAGACAGTAAGTCTTTGCAGGTAACTCATTATCCCAGTAAGAATTAGATTTCAAGCTCTTGAATTATGTCATCTTTGTCATGATGCTAGAAATAGATACTGTGATCCTGTATTGACCAACACAGTACAGACAGCTACAGACCTATCACCACGGAGTGCTGCTAAGGGGGTCACTTTCAGTAAAGTCATACATCTCTTCAACACCACTGTTGGAAATTACATAGAGCAAAACCTATCTTCCAGGAAAGCATGTTTCTTACTGTTTAGCAATGTGTGTGAATGCTTGTTCCATTTATCCCTTCTTTTTTTCCTGTCTTTTTTTGCTGTTTCTTTCCTTTTTTTCTGGATTCACCCCCCACTCAACCTTACCTACTCAATCGTAACACAGAAAAGTTGACTTATAGTTAAAAAAACAAACTGCCCTGTCTCTTGCCTTTTGGTCATACATTGTGATCAACAATGGAAAAAATGTACCTTTTTTACAGATTATTAAAGGTCCGATGAGTCCTGAGGCAATATCTTTTGGAGCATCAATGTGGGAATGGTAAATCCTGGTCACACAATTGCTATCTTCCTCACCAGGACTCTGGTCTTGGGTGGCATCCAATACGTATGTGTACTGCTCGCCTGGATACACTTTGTCATCTGCTTTGTGAAAATCTGTCGTATTGTCAGGATAGATGGCCCCTGGGAAGCAATATGCGATAAAGTTACAACATGAATGTATTTGAACTTAAATGAGAGAATAGATGCTCCATTAATTTTTTCAGCAAACATTTATACAATTTCTAGAATGTGCCCTCTTGGGGATGTAATGATATCCTGTTTGGACACAGAGGAGTGAAGGAGTGAGAGGCTAATGACTAAGGGGTCTGGAAGCTTCACAGAAAATTTGGTCATTATTATTTTTTATACTTACTGAATCTTAAGGGAGTAGTAATAGAGAATAGTGACTTTTGGTTTGCAATTTAAAGAACCACTTTTGTTTTGGGGTCATGGTATGGAAGCATGAGCAAAATGACTACTCTCTATTATAATTTGGAACATCTTGTATGATATCAAATTTTTGCCCATGAAGTAACTATAGATTTTTAAAAATTTTGTACTTTAAATTTTGGAAATTTCCAGAAACATGTAAAAGCTGAGAAAATAGTATAATAAACTTCCACGTACCTGTCAGTTGAACTTTAACAATGATAACTCAAGGCCAATCCTGTTTCATCTATACCCTCACTTACTCTTATCTCCATCACCATCGAATTATTCTAAAGCAAATTCCAGGCATCATATAATTTCACTCATAAATACTTGAATATGTACCTCTAAAGGATAAGAGCTCTTTTTTCTTTTCACAGAAACAATATAACTACCATAACTTAAAAATGAGTAATGCCCTAATATACCATTAAATCATAAAAAAAGAAATAAGATGGCAGTCAACCTCCATGTTAAGAACATATTTGTTTGTTTCAGAAGAAGAAACAAAGATATATGGTCAAAACAATCACCTTCTAAAGCAATACCTCTTTAAAAAATTAATAATTAAAAAAAATCTAATTTTATCTTCATTTCTAGACTGAATCCTTGTAATTCCAGTTAGCATGGCCTCCACATTTTCACTTATGATAATATCTGATGTTCATTGAGTTATTACTATGTACTATTATTGTCCCTATTTTATATATGAGGACATTGAAGCACAGAGAATTTAAAAGAATTTAAGAACTTGCCTAAGATCACTCAGCCAATAAAAGTCAAGGCTGCATGCACTTGAAACTTGGTCTATTACTTTCAGAGCCCTTGCTCTTATCCACGACAAAACACCACCTCTTTCACTCATCATTACCATCATCGAGAACTAAAAATGAGTTTATCCCAAGTTAGGTTGGGATGGGACAATGGCCACAGTATGTTCACACGTAGGAACTTCAGAGGTGAGACAATTCCTCTTTCAAGTCCTGTTTCCTCCCTCTGGATGTTTGCCTTTTCTAGGCCTTAAGGCCCATTGCCTAGTTCTCTCATTCTCTTTGGCTGGGAGGGAAGTCCTCATTCTCACTGACTCACTCATTCTATCAGTCTGCCCAGAAGTCCCCTTATGTTCACACTTGAAAAAGCAAGCGCAATCGAGGGAAACAGCATTATTATGATGAACCAAAATACTTGTTAATAAAATCACTTAAAGCTAAATGACACAGTGATAGGTCTTATCCAGGAGGGGAAGCCATAATCTTACAAGTTAAAAAAGTGCTCCTACTGAGAAGCTAGAGGAAATTCCAGCTTGAGTATGAGCTGAACTTACCCTCATGTTCCTTACGGTACGTTATTCCATGAGGATGAAAAGTGTAGGGCCTAGAGGCAAAGTTTTTTAAGTGTACATAAACATTATCTCCAGTTTCAGCTTTGATAATAGGGCCTAAAAACCCTAGCCAGATGGGTTTTTCTAAAACCGTTGTAAAGGTTTTGTCTGTGTACTGAAGATAAAGAGCCTTCTTATAGATCCTTCCAATTCTATTTGGGCCATTTTGAAGATAGACATCGGAATGCTCCCTGCAAAGGAAAAGAAGACAACTCTATCAGAAGCCATCATTTCAGGGGATAATGTTATAATTATAACATCTCATGTGATTAAAGAGAAATTAATAACCACATCACATGAAATGTTTGCCTATTGTTGTATGGATGCTTCCAAAAAATGGAGAGGAGAGAGGGTACTCATCCTGTTATTTTAACTGTGAGGCCTCCCACCTCAGGTGTGTAACAGAGAATCATGTGTGAAGGCACCATAAAATATGGTATATCTTACCAGAGTATTTTTCTACAGGATTTTTATGTTAAAACCCAGAGGCGTTATGAAAAAGAATACAAAAGTAAAGTGAAATATTAAGATAAAGCAGTTAAGAGTTTACTCACGGTATACCTCTTTCAGCTACTAGAAAAAAAAATGAGTTTATAAGCAGTTAATCTGGATATTTGAGACTTTCGTGTGTGCATATGTTTTTTTTTCCTATATAAATAAAATTTATGATGCTAAATTAGTTTTATTTATATTTGTATTTCTTTTAACATCACTAAACCAAGACTGGAATTGATGCATGCAATATGAGTGGGTTTTAAAATTACCTTTGGGGGCACCTGGGTGGCTCAGTGGGTTAAGCCTCTGCCTTCAGCTCAGGTCATGATCTCAGGGTCCTGGGATCAAGCCCCGCATCGGGCTCTCTGCTCAGCAGTGAGCCCGCTTCCTCCTCTCTCTGACTGCCTCTCTGCCTACTTGTGATCTCTCTCTCTCTCTGTCAAATAAATAAATAAAATCTTTAAAAAAATAATAAAATTACCTTTGGATTCAAATTATCCTTATGTTCTTTTAATTCCTTACTACTGAAAATACGTGAAAACTGAATATTTACATTCTGCTTAGTGGCTGATTCATAGTTGCTCAAAACTCTTCTAAAAATATTAGCAAATTAAATTATAACTGAGCAGGAAGAGGAGGAGAAAGAAAGACAAGAAAGGAAAAGAAAGTGAGTTTGGTATTCCAACTTTAAAGTGATGCTTATGTTGTCCTTAACAGAAGGCTCTGGATCGATCAGGGAGATTGATTAGTGTTACCCATTGAGGAGGACGCACTTAAAACCTGGACTTGGGCAAGCCCTGCCACAAATAGATCTCCTCCAGGAGAATAAAAACTGCTAACACTCAGGCTAATGATCTGAGGTTTGTGTTTCTTCCTATGAGTGTGTGTGTGTGTGTGTGTGTGTGTGTGTATGTGTGTGTGTGTCTTGCCAACATTCACCACAGTGACCTTTGATTCTTATGGTTTCTACTCAACCCCGGTGGAGCCGGAAGTCTGGATGGAGAATAAACTTCCTCTTATTTCCACAGCTGTAAGCTCATCGGAGAGAGTGAGAGAGAAGTTTCCTTCTTTTCTTCAGGACAAGAGGAGGGCTTGTCTGGGAGCTCTGGACTACTGTTGCTGCAGAGTTTAAAGGCCTAGTTGTTAAAAATTCTAGGGTTGCAGCCTAATATTTCTTTTCTTTTTCTTTTTTTAAAAATTTATTTGACAGACAGAGATCACAAGTAGGCAGAGAGGCAGGCAGAGAGAGAGGAGGACGCAGGCTCCCTGCTGATCACAGCGCCCCATGCGGGGCTCGATCCCAGGACCCTGAAATCATGACCTGAGCTGAAAGCAGAGGCTTTAACCCACTGAGCCACCCAGGCGCCCCGCAGCCTAATATTTCTTAAGTTTTGATGTGCTTGGGGATCTACTGAAGACCTTGATGGAAGGCAAACTCCTGAGCCCCAGAGCCATTGTTTCCGATGGTGCGCATCTGGGCAGGGGCTCAGGCATTCATAGTTACTAAGAAACACCCCCGTGTGTTGTGTTGCAGGCATTCAGCACTGGGCCATGGGTAACCTGAATATCGAAGACTCCAAAGTGAAGGGGAAGAGAGCTGCCCAATCCCAGACGCAGTGGGATTTCTTGGGAGGGCAAGACAGAAAAGTGGCAGGCTCTGTTTCCGGAGCCTACCGTGGTAGTGGGCAGGCCAGTGGTATAGTTGCATGAGGACGTCTGAGTACATCTGAGAACAGAAGCCAGTGAGCAGAGCTGCTTGGCAGAGTTTCCGGGGGCTGAGCTCGGGCAGCAGCAGGTGCTGAAAACAGCAGAGCACCATGCCTTGGATTGACCAGAGGACTCTGATGACGAGAAGTATCTCATCCTTGTCACCGTATAACGACGACGCCGTATCTCCCAGATTGCGGGAACTGCGGGATTCTCAAATTGCTCACTGAGAAATGAACCCTTTTTGATGGGAAGGGGGCCAAGCTGGGCATTAGAAAACAAAGAAGTGACCTCTTTTGCTGCGTTTCTCCTAATTGTTTTCATTTTCTAATTGTTTGAGTTTCCATTTCATTAGAATAAAATAGAAAAACGAATTCAGGAAGGCTCAGAGGGATTTCGAGAACATCAAAATGCATGGGAAAACAGCAAGACAGAGGGGGCGAATTCTTCCTCTAACACTGCAGCATTAGCATGAACGGGGCAGTCCTCATAAGCAGATGTTTTAACAACCAAAATTCTGAGGCACTGCAGGCTACTGAGATTAAAAGCAGATTCATCCAGTAGGGACTGCTGTGAGAAGGTTCATGAGTACGATTTCCGTGAGGCACACAGCGAGAGCACGGCTCACAGTGCAGAGATGGAGCTCCTCTCTGGTTGCCCCAGCAGGCCCTGGCACACTCAGTCCTACACAAGCCCGTCCAGGTCTGAGGTAAACTTTCTCCAGTGTCTCCTAGTGGTAGGAAATCGGTCCTGATGATATTTAGATTCAGATTCTAATCCGTGTTCTAAAATGCCCTCTTGATTCACATTTACGTAGGCCCTCAAATTCTTAGGGCTTCACTCAAATACACTGTGTACTTGTATTTTCTGAGCGTGACTCTGAAACACGTGAGAACATGTCACATCCCATTTCAATAAAATGCAGTGGGTTTTGTCGGAATGCCTTTGTTGCATGGAAGTTCCCCTGTATTAATCACCTCCTGATACAGGAGGAGCATGGCCTAAGCCTTGGGATTCACTCTTTGTACCCAGAGATTTGGGGGAGGCAAAAACTGCTTTTGAACTAATTGATCAGAAGTTATAACATTTTCAGGGTTTTTGACATTTGGAATTCCTTTTATATACACAGCAATATGTGAAATATGTTTCCCATCTTTTCTTTTTTAATAAAATTAACTTAACCAAATTGGGAAATATTTCATGTCATATGATATGATATTCTGAGGGAGGTCTATTTGATTATGTTCTGTCTCCAAAGGAACATCAAAGGATCATTAGAAGATGTCTATTTAATTTCAAGAGCACAGCTTGGGGACAAGGGTCAGTTACTAGAAGCTTGCAGGAAGTTTGCCAGTCAGATATTCAGTCAAAATAATCCATTATAGTTGATCTTTGAACCAGATAATTCATATTAATTGTAGTTCTTCCTGTTGACAATTTGAATAGGCTCTTTTTTACTCATTACAATAGATACTACCTCCCTGTCAGTAATCACATCCTTCTTTTTTATCCCCCCAGCTTCTAGAATCCTATAACCAACACAATTTCTGGTAGATTCACACTCAGAAGTGAGTTTTTAATGGTAGTGGAATTTAAAAAAATTTTTATACTGCCTTAGTAAGATGATAATAATGCTACATCCTTCCATAAATTCAGGATACACTTGAATGGTCTTGGTTTATGTTTAGGCATAAGTACTAAAATGTGGGTAATGTATGGGAAAAGTTTCTGGATTCTTGGCTTCATCAGTTGAGACACAGAACATTAGTTTTCTATTGCCAAATAACAAATTATCACATAGCAACTTCAAACAACACCCTCTGATTATATCACAGTTCCGTGGGTCGGAAATCTGGCATGGCGTGACTGACTTCTCTGCTCAGGTTATCACAAAGCTGACATCAAGGTGCTTTCTCATCTGGAGGTGCTGGGGAAATCCACTTCCAAACTCAGTCAGATTATTGGCAGAATTCAGTTCACTGCGGTTGTAGGATTGACATCCCCACTTCCGGGCTGGATGTAACCAGGCTGGATGTAACCAGGCTGGATGTAACCAGGCTGGATGTAACCAGGCTGGATGTAAGCTGAGGACCTGACCTAGCTCCTCACAGCCACCTTACTCCTTCTCAAGTGGCCTCTTCTAAATGCAAGTCAGCAGTATTCTCTTGAATCACCTCAAATCTCTTCTCTTTCTTCTTTCACTAGGAATTCTCTGGTATAGATTAGGTGCACCCGGATCATTATCCTATTTTATTTTTATTTAATTTTATTTATTTATTTGCTTGTTTATTTATTTATTTATTTATTTATTCAATGTAGTTAGCATATACTATATTATTACTTTCAGGGATAGAATTTAGTGATTTATCATTTGCATACAATACCCAGGGCTCATTACATCAAGTGTCCTTCTTAACCTCCCAGTTACCCCTATACCCACTGCCCCTCCAGCAACCTTTAGTTTGTTTCCTAGAGTTAAGAGTCTCTGATGGCTTGCCTCTCTCTCTATTTTCAATTTATTTTATTTTTCCTTCCTTTCCCTTATGTTCATCTGTTTTGTTTCTTAAATTCCACATGAGTGAAATGGTATGTATGGTATTGCCTTTCTCTGACTGACTTATTTCACTTAACATAATACCCTCTAGCTCCATCCACATTGGAAAAGGCAAGACTTTATTCTTTTTGATGGCTCAGTGGTATTCCATTATATACAATACCACCTGTTTCTCCATTCATCTGTCAATAGATATCTGAGCTCTTTCCACAGTTTGGCTATTGTGGACATTGCTGCTATAAACATTGGGGTGCATGTGCCCCCTCTGAATCAATATGTTTGTATCCTTTGCATAAATATCTAGTAGTGCAATTGCTGGCTCATAAGGTAGCTCTATTTTTAACTTTTAGAGGAATCTCGATACTGTTTTCCAGAGTGGCTGTAGCAGTTTGCATTCCCACCAACAGTGTAAGAGGCTTCCCTTTTCTCCCCATCCTTGCCAACATCTGTTGTTTCCTGAGTTGTTAATTTCAGCCATTCTGACCAGTATTAGGTGGTATCTCATTGTGGTTTGGATTTGTGTTTCCCAGATGATGAGTGATGTATTTTTTCATGTGTCTGTTTGACCATTTGTATGTCTTCTCTGAAGAAATGTCTGTTTATGTCATCTGCCCATTTCTTGATTGGATTTTTTTGTGTTTTAGGTGTTGAGTTTGATAAGTCCTTACAGATTTTGGATACTAGCCTTTTATCTGGTAAGACATTTGCAAATATCTTCCCCCATTCCATAGGTTGCCTTTTAGTTTTGTTACTGTTTCCTTTGCTGGGTCATCACCTTATTTTAAAGTCAACTGTACCATCGAATATAATGTAGACCATGAGAGTGATAGCTCATCATACGTACAGGTTCTGGAGGGTTAAGGACACTTTCAATGTGGTGGATAAGGAGATGGGGCCTTTGGTGATATGCCTAGGTCATGAGAATGGAGTGCTCATAAATGAGATTCGTGCCTCATGAAAGAGGTTCCAGAGAGATTCTTAGCTTCTTCCACCATGTGAGGACGCAATGAAAAGGCTATGAACCAGGAAGAAAGCGCTTGTTGGTACCTTGACTTTGAACTTCTCAGCCTCTAGAAAAATAGATTTCTGTTGTTAATAAGCTACCCAGTCTGTGATATTTTGTTCCGACAGTCTGAACAAAAACTGCTGGACATGCTGGTAATCGGAGACAACGAAGGGAGAAACAAATTGCTACCTAAACTCATCTTTACAAAAAGTTTAGTATAGTATTGGTGAAATTGCTAAAGCTCTGTTCAGTAGTCACTGCTCAGATTTATTTTTAAAAAAGATCACAGGCAGAATGACCAGTGCCCTTTAGAGTTCACATGACTCTAGGCTGTTGCTGAAGCCACAGATTATCAAACCTCTGTTGCGCAACTTCCCTAAGCACAGAGGAGACACAAGAGTATTTAAAACCAAAGGAATTCTCTGTCCCCCAGGCCCCCTCCCCCACCATTCTCAATAAACTCCCTCTCTCTTCTCTCACTTCTGGAATTACAGACTTCTTTATGGAAGCATGCTTGGGGCAATGTTTTGCATTTAGTTTATGTCTAGTGAAGCTGATTTGATTTTTGATCATGAATAAGAGCAGAAGAATGGTGGATGGGAGCATGGAGTATAGCAGTACTTTTTTTTTTAATGTGTTTTGTTTCCCTATAGAAACTGCATATAATTTACATTGTATTTAATCAGGGAAAATACTGCCACTATACAAAATAGTTTGGTGGAGTCATGAAATCAGGTCACATTCCTAAGAAGAAACTACGACCTAAAAACCAGACTTAAAGAAATTATTGAAAGGTGTATTAGTTTTGTTTACGATCGGTTATTTTTAGGTCAGAAACTTTTCTTACTGTACATTACTAAATTAATAATGTAATGGTTAAATATTATCATCAGCTATGCATTATCTTTTATTGTGAAAATTTTCAAACATGCATAAAATGAATGAGAATAGCATATACCAGTCAACAGAATCAATGAAATTGATTATATACCAATTATGAAAATTGGTATACTTGCTTAGCTATTTTTAAAGATATAATCTTAGGAGCTGATGGTCATTGGGTTCATTTGTGCTTTGTCATCATTAGAATACATTTTTAAAAGTAGTGAGCATTGGTTATGGTGATAAATATTTAATTAGCATTATTAAAAGTGATGACCTCAGTATAAATTTCCATGATAAAAACATCAAGAATGATACTCTTGCATTTCTGTAGGGTGACTTTTGCTTGAAATAAGGGGGAGAAGGTTCACCTAAAACATGAAAACCTTTAAGTTACACAGTTTTTTGGGGGGGCGTCACTATAAATATCTCACATGTTTTGTACCTGTGTGATGGACCAAGCACTATACTAAGAGCTTTACATGCAGCCACTCTTCAAAGTACCCTACGAGGTATTCTTTATCTCCATTTTACAGATTAGCAGGCTGAGGCTGAGAGAGACAAATTGAATTAACTGTCCGGAGTCATCCAACAAGTACTGAGTGCATAATACCATATTTGTTAAAACGGTGTCTGATTTCTATAAATGAAGTTTTAAAGGATTAAAAGACATTTTATTCTTACCTACTAGTAATCAATAAGTGGTATGATAAACATAACATTTTACACTGTCATTATTTAAATTAAGGAACTTTTGCATAAACAGACAAGAAGACTGAATCCTGATGAGACACAAAATAATAACCAGAGGAGATAAGAAGGAGTGCCCACAGATCCCCCCAGGACCGAGGGGAAAGGAGTTAGGCAGACTTTCCCCCTAGCCAAAAATGCCCAGGAATTTAGAGATTTATTAAAGTTTCCTGGATTTCCAGTCCACATTTTGCAGTTTCCATATACTGCAAATTAATAAAATATTTTATCTTATTGCCTTCATTTTTTAATTGATAGTTTATAAATTTGGTCTTTAAACAAACAAACAGAAAAAAAGAGTGACTTACCTGTCAACTGAAATAAGTTTCTTCTCACTGTCAGAGGCATAGTCCCAAGTTGTTTCAATAATTCCAATGTAATAATGCTTCTCTTTCGCCCAGGCTGAGTTACTATAGAAAAATAGAAAAATACCCAGCCACAAAGTCTTCATCTTTTTTCCTCTTGGAGCCTAAGAAGCAATGAGGCGAAATCAGAAGCCGGCAATTTTATGCTTTCTTCCTTTGTTTGCTTGATTGACACAGCTTAATGTTGCACAAAAGTAAATTGTTTCGTCAAAGCAAATAACGTTTCCCACTTCAGCTCAGTTCTGGTAAACTCAGAAAGAAAAGTTTTCCGTTGCCAGGATTCTCTGATTACAAATAAAAAGTCAACAGTTATTGTTGGAGCCGCTAGAGTGTGCATAACTCTGCTTTCTTCCATTTATTGTGTAAATTCCAGGAGGGCAAAAAACATCGCTAAATGTTCCCTTTGTTCCTTGAACAATAAGCCACAGTACAGTGCCCTGCAAGCAGTGAACTCTTAATAAATCAGGAGGAAATTATGCAAAACAGTTTAAAACATGTCACTCTTCACTTTTGAAATACTTAGTTGCAACTTGGTGATACAAAACATGATATTTAGTGTGCCAAATTTAAGAAGCCCACAATAAGAATCTTATTTTGAAGGATTTATCTATTTTGTATGTTCTGCACACATCTACATAGGAAGTTTACCATATTATTCTGCATTGCTACATGCAAATAAATAATAGAGCATAATAGGGGTTGCTAATTCTATTTTATCATCAAAGAAATCAGACGTAAGTAAATCTGTTTGCAAAAGCAAAGGTTGCTCTTAGTAAACAGAAGTTTATTATCAGAAATAAATAGAAGTTTATTAACAGAAAATTCTGGTTGTAACACTGCACAGTTTGTGTTAATATAGCCTTTTCCTCTAGAATCTTCAATTCATTATTCTTTGTCTGAAGTTGTTTATAGAAATATACTGGTAGGGGCGCCTGGGTGGCTCAGTGGGTTAAAGCCTCTGCCTTTGGCTCAGGTCATGATCCCAGGGTCCTGGGATTGAGCCCCGCATCAGCATCAGCGGGCTCTCTGCTCAGCCTGCTTCCTCCTCTCTCTCTGCCTGCTTCTCTGCCTACTTGTGATCTCTGTTTGTCAAATAAATAAATAAAATCTTAAAAAAAAAATAGACTGGTATAGGAGAAAGGACCCTGATGTTTCTACAATCCATTAATTTAATAGGTGTTCCTGAGAGAGTCTGCTGTGCACCAGGTCCTGTTCTAAGCACTGGGGGTACAGCAGACATGAATCCCTACCTTCATCAGCCTACATTTTAATTGTGAAAGACTGACAATGTACAAATGAAGAGTGAAACAGCTAGTATGAGCGGCAAATGCTAGGGAGAAAAATAAACCAGAGAAGGACAATGATGAGTGCCAGGGAAGACAGCAGGATGAAGATCAAAATCCAATGGCACATCACGTCACATCAGGCATGATGTTTAACCCTGGCCTCAGTTTCCTCACCTGTAAAATCTGTCTCAGCAGACTGTTGTCCGGATGGTAATTGAAATGACTCACCATGTTAAATCACACAGAGATGCTGCTCTCACCAGGTCAAGTAATCTTACCTAACTGCCCTGATAGAGAAAACTGAGTCACATTGCCCAGGATGTCCCAAGACCTCCTTCCAGAGCTACCTTTAACTGTAGTGCCTTCATGCCCACTGAGAGGACCACTGGCCCAAATCTGTGCCTTGCAAGACACTGCTCCTTTTAAATACTGGAGCCCCGGGGAGGCTCCTATTTCCAAATGGTCTACTCGGAGGGGACATCTTTTAGCATTCTCCCCAAAGGGAGAATGGCACAAAGCCACTATATGAGCCAGCAGCTTTCTGGACATTTGCTTCTTTCTCATCTTCTACTCCATGCTCAAACTCAGCCCTGAGGGACGTGAGGACAGTGATCAGATCACAGCAAAAGTCCTGTCCTTCTTTCAGCTAGTCTACCCCACTCCCACCCAAAAAAACTCCCCAAACAAACAAAAACTGCTCAGGTAGTTACTGAGGGCTTCAGAATGTATATCGGTAGCATCCCATACACTGGGGGCAAAATGAAATGGTTAAACAGTAACACCCTGCCCTGTGGGAGTAAATATTTTATGTTGCAATGCAGGAAGGGTCACAAAGTCCATATTTCTGTCCTGTTTTGTGACCGTTACCCTTCCCGTTAAAAGGCATACAGCTGCTGAATGGCGGGAAGTGGGGAGAATACTCTGAGCCCCGGTACTGTCTAAACAAGAGAGGCCACTCTGGGCTAATAAGCAACTGGCCATTGACAGGTCATTTACTGCAAATCTCCTTACAGGGAATCCAAGGTTGGACCTCAAAAGTGAACTTTGCATAATGTTGCAACTGAGATCTTCTGCGCTCAAGAAATGTGTCACAGCAGCATAAACTGGGGTGCCCACAGGAGAGTCTCAGCGGACTTAGAGCATCGCAAGAAAGAAGAGAGGAACCTGGATGGGACCAAATAGCTTGTCCACTTACCTGTGTCTGTCAGAAAGCTGTAACCTCAGAACCCTGGGGTACCCCTTTATAGTTTGTTATAAATAATTACTGCACAGCCAGGTTAACTGCTTAGTGACATGAGTAGAGACATCCCACAAGTTTTAATCATTTTCCATAATTTCTTTTTTTGTTCTCTTAAAGATTTCTGGATAGGGTGAGTCTTACCTGCATCTAGCAATTAAGATCCTAGGGCTCGAGGTGCCCGGGTGGCTCAGTCAGTTAAAAGTCTGCTTTCAACCCAGATGATGGTCTCAGTGTCCTGGGCTGGAGCCCCACGTTGGGCTTCCCACTCAGTGGGGAACCTGCTTCCCTCTCTGCTCCTCCCCTCCCAACTCATGTGCTCTCTCTCTCTCTCTCTTTCTCTTTCTCTCAAATAAATAAAATCTTAAAAAAAAAAAAAAGATTTAAGAAAAGATATCCTGGGCCTGATAATGGCTAAAATCAAAGAAGTTTCGCTTTATTTCTGTCTGGCAAGATTCAATCTCTCCTTATCTCCACTATTCCTGCTTGTACCCTCTAGCTTCTTTTTGGTTGATCCATGAAAACTGCCTTTTAAGGTAAGATAGAAGGATTACTAAGAAACAGACCACTAAGGACAGTATCTCCCTTTGTGACAGCAGGAAACAGTATAAAATCCCAGGTCATTCTGTACAGGACCAGTCAGACCACCATGAAGCTATCTTTTTCACAGGAAATTGTGCAACTCTGGAATTTTATCAGTGAGTGTGGTTTCATATGGAACTCCGATAACAAGTTCCTTGATATGAACTAGTTTAGCACAAGCCTGGCTGATCCTGTTCTCTACTGCTCAGTTCATGGCTATTTAGGGAGTGACCACACAGACTGGGCTTTGGTTGTTCCATCCCCTTTGGCTGACCATTAATGGGTCAAGGTTCTCTCCAGCACATACTCACAGGGACAGCTGTCATAGGCAGGGGAAGAGAAAAGCCTAGACTCTCATTTAGCAAAAACCTTGATGGTATTGAGGTCTACATCACAATGGGGAAAGAGATTTTTTTTTAATGGCATAAGGATTCCAATTACTCTGTTTTTGTTTTCTTACATGGTGAATAATGTAGAAATCAAAACATAGGATTTGTTAGCAATGAAAGAGAACCAGAATAGTAGACTTATTTTTATAAAAGATGAAAGAATAATTTATTCACAAGCTTTGATAACATACAACTTCAATGTGTGACTTTTTAAAAAAACAGATTTTATTTATTTATTTGAAAGAAAGAGAGAGACTGTGGGAGGGGGGCGGATAAGGAGGAGGGGCAGAGGGAGAAGTAGACTCACCGCTGAGCAGAGAGCCTGATGGGGGCCTATTCTCAGGACCCTGCTATCATAACCCGAGCAGAAGGCAGATATTTAACTACGTAAGAGACTGAGCCACCCAAGCACACATCACCCAACCACATGTAATGTGCAACTTTCCTGAAACATCTTCCTCTCTTGTTATGTTTAACCTCATTCCTTCTTGCTTCTGTTCCATGCTGGGGCAATATATTCTGTGTAGTTCTTAACACTTTGATTTGTGTCTGGGTCTTAATTTATAAAAAATGACTCTGTGATGAACTCAAAGAGGCCAATACCATTGAAAAAAAAGCCACAATTCCCCTAGACACAAGAGATGCACATGTCATGCAGGACCAGAGTTGTTCAGGAGGCAGAAGCAGATAAAGAGAAAGCACAGGCCATAGCCTTTGTTGGGGTTTGTGTAGGAAAAACAAGGCAGGGCAGAGTAAATAGCTTATGACTGGCTAGTCTGAATCATCTCAGCAGGCTTTGGGGCATAGAAACAGTCTCTAGTTGTTTCATACTAGGCTAGGATTGATTTAGGACAGAAGAACTAATGGCTTGGTGTGTGGGTTACATAAAGGAGGTGGTTGGGAGTATGAAATCGGGGATTGGTTGTTTCACATATGAAAGACTGGTTCATTGGCAAGCTGTTCACTACTTCTAGGAATTAACTAGCTCTGGGAGGGGCAGCCTTTTCCCAGTTAACAAGGTCCCCAAAGAAATCATGGCATGATAAAATACTGAAAATTAAAAATTTCATATCAGAATAATCTGTTTACATGACTGTCCACTCAATTAGACTGGGCTTTCTTGGGGCCAATGACTATACCTTACTTCATCTTGAATCCCTGGCACTTAGCATAGTACTTGACACACAGCTTAATAAAAATTGAAAGAATGAATAAATGTTGGAGGAGCAAGATGGCGGAGGATTAAGAGACCTAAATTTCATCTGGTCCCAGGAATTCAGCTAAATAGTTATCAAAACATTCTGAACACTTACAAACTGAACAGGAAATCAAAGAGAAGAATAGCAGCAATTCTATGAAGAGAAAAGGGACCACTTAATGGAAGGTAGGACATGAGGAGACGTGAATCTGAGGCAATACATGGGAAGATAGACCATGGGGGGAGGGGTCAGCACCCTGCAAACAGTAGAGCAGTGGAGCACAAAATTTGAAACTTTTAGAAGTCTACTCCATGGAGGGTGTCACTCCAATGGCTAAGTGAGGGGCAGAATCCTCACAGGGACAGTGTGGTCTCAGAACCTGAGAGGCCACAGAAAGACTGGAGGTATCTGAGTGTGGCAGAGCTCCCAGGTATCAGAGCTGGGAAGCAGTCTGCAGAGAGGGAGACGAGGAGGGGCTCTCAGCTCAGGGTTACCTTAAACCATGATCCAAGCCACATTTGGGCCACTGCTCTTCAAGCAGGGATGCCACAGGTGGCAGATCCAGAGACCCCCCTCTTTACTCCCCAGGGACAGTGGTGTGGGAATGTGTTGCAGGAATCTGCTGGGTTTGGAGACTCCAAACGGGTCAGTGCGCCAGAGGTAGAAACACTCAATCACAGGCCGGGTGAGTACAGAGCATGGCTGGAGACCAGGGTGATAGGAGGGATTGACCGCTTTTCTCTAAGGCTGCACTGGGGAGTGGGGTGCCAAGCTCTCAGCTTCTCGGGGTTGGAGATTGGGAGGTCACCATTTTCATTCTCCTCCTCCAAAGCTCTATGGAAAGCGTTCTGGGAACAAAAGCTACAGGCAGCAAACCAGAGCAGATTGCTTAGCCTGGCCTCTGGCAAGGGAGGTGCAATTCCACCTCAGGCAAAGACATTTGAGAATCACTGCAATAGGCCCTTCTGCCAGATCACCAAGAACATCCAGCCAAGACTAATTTTACCAATTAATGAGAACAGCAAAACTTCAGTGCTAGGGGAATACACCCCATAGAATTTATGGCTTTTCCCCCCATGATTCTTTAGTATTTCAAAGTTAAACTTTTTAAAATTTTTATTATTTTTTTTCTTTTTCTTGAAAATTTCCTCTTTCCCAATTAACCTATTTTAACTATTTTATCTTATCAATATCTTTTTAAAATATGATTTTTAATTTTCATTTTTATAGTCATATTCTATCCCTTCATTGATATATATATATATATGTATATATATATATATATATATATATATATGCCTTTCTTTAAAATTTTGGAATACAGTTTCTTCTAACAGACCAAAATATACCCTAAATCTAGCATATGGCTTTGTTCTACTCTCCCTCCTGATCACATTCTCTCCTTTTTTTCCCCTTTCCTTTTTCAACCAACTTCTATCTTATCAATTCCTTCTTTAAAATATTTTTTAGTTTTCATCTTCACAGTCATATTACATCCCTTTGTCATGTTTATCCATATATATATATATATATACACATACATATACATATTTTCTTTCTTTCTTTAAAATTTTGGGAGACAGTTTCTTCTAACAGACCAAAATACACACAAAATCTAGTGTGTGGCTCTGTTCTATTCACTAGCCTAATCATATATATATATATATATTTTTTTTTTTTTTTCCCCCTTTCTTCTCCCCCCCAATTTTGGGTCTCTTCTAATTTGGTTAGTGTATATTTTTCTGGGATCATTGTTACCCTTTTAGCATTTTGTTCTTTCATTCATCTATTCTTCTCTGGACAAAATGACAAGGCATAAAAACTTACCCCCCAAAAAAGAACAAGAGGCAGTACCAACTGCTGGGGATCAATAAGGACATTAGTAAGAAGTCAGAACTAGAGTTCAGAATGACGATTACAAAGATGCTAGCTGGGCTTGAAAAAAAGCATAAAAGATACTAGATAATCCCTTCCTGGAGAAATAAAAGTACTAAAATCTAATCAAGATGAAATAAAAAAGCTATTAATGAGGTGCAATAAAAAACGGAGGCTCTTCCTGCTAGAATAAATGAGGCAGAAGAAAGAATTAGTGATATAGAAGACCAAATGATGGAAAATAAAAAAGCTGAGAAAAGAGAGATAAACAACTACTGGAACATGAAGGGAGAATTTAAGAGATAAGTGATACCATAAGATGAAACAATATTAGAAAAATCGGGACTCCAGAAGAAAGAGAGAGATGGGCAGAAGGTATATTTGAGCAAATTATAGCAGAGAACTTCCCTAATATGGGAAAGGAAACAAACATCAAAAGCCAGGAGGCACAGAGAACCCCCGCAAAATCAATAAAAATAGGCCAACACCCCACCATTTAATAGTAAAACTTATAAGTCTCAGTGACAAAGAGAAAATCCTGAAAGCAGCTCGGGACAAAAGGTCTCTGACCTACAATGGCAGAAATATTAGATTGCCACCAGACCTATCCACAGAGACCTGGCAGACCAGAAAGGACTGGCATGATATATTCAGAGCACTAGAAGAGAAAAATATGCAGCCAAGAATACTGCATCCAGCTAGGCTGTCATTGAAAATAGAAGAGAAATAAAAAGCTTCCAGGGCAAACAAAGACTAAAAGGATTTGCAAACACCACACCAGCCCTACAGGAAATATTGAAAGGGGTAGTCTAAGCAAAGAGAGAGCCTAAAAGTAACGACCAGAAAGGAATAGAGACAATATACAGTAACAATCACCTTATAGGCAATATAATGACACTAAATTCATATCTGTCAATAGTTATCCTGAATTTAAATGGGCTAACTGCTCCAATCAAAGGATACAGGGTATCAGATTGGATAAAAACAAGACCCATTGATATGCTGTCTTCAAGAAACTCATTTTAGACCCAAAGACACCTCCAGATTTCACATGAGGCAGTGGAAAACAATTTACCATGCTAATGGACATCCAAAAAAAGAGCTGGGGTGGCAATCCTTATATCACACAAATTAGATTTTAAGCCAAAGACCGAAATAAGAGATGAGGAAGGACACTATATCATACTTACAGGTTCTGTCCAACAAAAAGACCTAACAGTTTTAAATATCCATGTCCCTAACATGGGAGCAGCCAACTATATAAACCAATGAATAACAAAATCAAAGAAACACATTGACAATAATACAATTATAGTAGGGGACTTTAACACCACCCTCACTGAAATGGACAGATCATCTAAGCAAAAGATGAACAGGGAAATAAAGCTTTAAATGACACAATGGACCAGATGGACATCACAGATATATTCAGAACATTCCATCCCAAAGCATCAGAATACACATTCTTCTTCAGTGCACATGGAAAATGTGCAGAATAGATCACATCCTGGGTCACAAATCAGGTCTCAACCGATACCCAAAGACTGGGATCACTCCCTGCATATTTTTAAATCACAATGCTCTGAAGCTAGGACTCAATCACAAGAGGAAAGTTGGAAAGAACTCAAATACATGGAGGCTAAAGAGCATCCTACTAAAGAATGAATGGGTCAACCAGGAAATTAAAGAAAAATTGAAAAAATTCATGGAGACAAATGAAAATGAAAACACAACTGTTCAAAATCTTTGGGATATGGCAAAGGTGGTCCTGAGAGGAAAATATATAGTAATATAAGCCTTTGTCAAGAAACAAGAAAGGTCTCAAATACACAACCTAACCCTACACCTAAAGGAGCTGGAGAAAGAACAGCAAATAAAGCCTAAACACAGCAGAAGAGAAATAATAAAGATCAGAGCAGTAATCAATGAAATAGAAACCAAAGGAACAGTAGAACAGATCATCAAAACTAGGAGCTGGTTCTTTGAAAGAATTAGTAAGATTGATAAACCCATGGCCAGACTTATCAAAAAGAAAAGAGAAAGGACCCAAATTAATAAAATCATGAATGTAAGAGGAGAGATCACAGCCAACACCAAATAATACAGTTATAAGAACATATTCTGAACAACTATACCCCAACAAATTTGACAATTTAGAAGAAATGGATGCATTCCTAATGACTATAAACTACCAGAACTGAACCAGGAAGAAATAGAAAACCTGAACAGACCTATAACCAGTAAAGAGATTGAAGCAATCACCAAAAATCTCCCAAAAAACAACAGCCCAGGGCCACAGAGCTTCCCAGGGGTTTCTACTAAACATTTAAAGAACAATTAATACCTATTCTTCTGAAACTGTTCCAAAAAATAGAAATGGAAGTAAGATTTCCAAACTCATTTTATGAGGCAAGCATGACCTTGATCCCCAAACCAGAAAAAGAACCCATCAAAAAGGAGAATTACAGACCAATATCCCTAATGAACATGGATGCAAAAATTCTCAGCAAAATATTAGCCAATAAGATCCAAAAGCACATTAAAAGGATTATTCACCATGACCAAGTGGGATTTATTCCTGGGCTACAAGTTTGGTTCAACATCTGCAAATCAATCAATCTGATTACACTACTTTAATAAAAGAAAGGACAAGAACCATATGATACTCTCAATAGATGCTGAAAAAGCATTTGACAAAGTACATCAGCATCCTTTCTTGATCAAAACTCTTCACAGTGTAGGGATAGAGGGTACATACCTCAATATCATAAAACCCACCTCAGAAAAAGACACAGCAAATATCATTCTCATTGGGGAAAAACTGAGAGCTTTTCCCCTAAGGTCAGGAACACCCCAGGGCTGTCCACTATCACCACTGCTATTCAACATAGTACTAGAAGTTGTAGCCTCAGGAATCAGACAACAAAAAGAAATAAAAGGCATTACAAATTGGCAAAGAAGTCAAACTCACTCTTTGCAGATGATATGATACTTCCTGTGGAAAACCCAAAAGACTCCACTCCAAATCTGCTAGAACTCATACAAGATTTCAGTAAAGTGTCAGAATATAAAATCAATACACAGAAATCAGTTGCATTTCTATACACCAATAGCAAAACAGAAAAAGGAGAAATTCAGGAGTCTATCCCATTTACAATTGCACCAAAAACCATAAAATACCTAGAAATAAATCTAACCAAAGAGGCAAAGAATCTGTACTCAGAAAATTGTAGAGTACTCATGAAAGAAATTGAAGAAGACACAAAGAAATGGAAAAGTGTTCCATGCTCACAGATTGGAAGAAAAAATATTATGAAAATGTCTATGCTCCCTAGAGCAATCTACACATTTAATGTAATCCCTATCAAAATACCATCAACTTTTTTCAAAGAGATGGAACAAGAACAACAATAAAAAAGAACAAAGAAACAAAAAAAGAAAAACAAACAAACAAAAGGAATGGGACAAATAATCCTAAAATTTATATGGAACCAGAAAAGACCCAGAATAGCCAGAGGAATGTTGAAAAAGAAAACCAAAGTTGGTGTCATCACAATTCCAGACATCAAGCTCTATTACAAAGCTCTAGTCATCAAGACAGTATGGTACTGGCACAAAAACAGACACATAGATCAATGGAACAGAATGGAGAACCCAGAAATGGACCCTCAACTCTATGGTCAACTAGTCTTCAACAAAGAAGGAAAGAATATTCAATGGAAAAAAGACAGTCTCTTCAACAAATGTTGTTGGGAATATTGGACAACAACATGCAGAAGAATGAAATTGGACCACTTCCTTACACCATACACAAAAATAAACTCAAAATTGATGAAAGACCTAAATGTGAGATGGGAGTCCATCAAATCCTTGAGGAGAACACAGGCAGCAATCTCTTTGCCCTCAGCCACAGCAAATTCTTGCTAAACACATCTCCAAAGACAATGGAAACAAAAACAGAAATGAACTACTGGGATTTCAACAAGATAAAAAACTTTTGCACAGCAAAGGAAACAGTCAATAAGACCAAAGACAACCAACAGAATGGGAGAAGATATTTGCAAATGACATATCAGATCAAGGGCTAGTATCTAAAATCTGTAAAGAACTCATCAAACTCAATACCCAAAGAACAAATAATCCAATCAAGAAATGGGCAGAAGACATGAACAGACATTTCTGCAAAGAAGACATCCAAATGGCCAAAAGACACATGAAAAAGTGCTCAACATCACATGGCATCAGAGAGATACAAATCAAAACCACAGTGAGATTCCACCCCACCCCAGTCAGAATGGCTAAAATTAACAAGTCAGGAAATGACAGATGTTGGCAAGGATGCAGAGAAAAAGGGAACCCTCCTACACTGTTGGTGGGAATGCAAGCTGGTGCAGCCACTCTGGAAAACAGTATGGAGCTTCCTCAAAAAGTTGGAAATAGAGCTACCTTATGACCCAGCAATTGCACTACTGGATATTCACCCTAAGGATATGAATGTAGTGATTCGAAGGGGCACGTGCACCCAAATGTTTATAGCAGCAATGTCCACAATAGCCAAGCTATGGAAAGAATCTAGATGTCCATCAACAGACGAATGGATAAAGAAGAGGTGGTATACACACACACACACACACACACACACACACACACACACAATGGAATACTATGGAATAGTATGGAATACTATGGAATACTATGCAGCCATCAAAAGACCCCAAAATTTGCCATTTGCAATGATGTGGATGGAACTAGAGGACATTATGCTAAATGAAATAATTCAATCACAGAAAGATAATTATCATATGATTTCACTGATATGAGGATTATTAGAAACAAGAAAGAGGACCATAGGGGAAGGGAGGAAAAAATAAGACAAGATGGGACCAGGGAGGGAGACAAACCATAAGAGATTCTTTTTTTTTTTTTTAAAGATTTTATTTATTTATTTGACAGAGATCACAAGTAGACGGAGAGGAAGGCAGAGAGAGAGAGAGAGAGAGAGAGGGAAGCAGGCTTCTTGCTGAGCAGAGAGCCCGATGTGGGACTCGATCCCAGGACCCTGAGATCATGACCTGAGCCGAAGGCAGCGGCTTAACCCACTGAGCCACCCAGGCGCCCCCCATAAGAGATTCTTAATCTCAGGAAACAAACTGAGTTGCTGGAGGGGAAGAGGGTGGGAGCGATGGGGTGGCTGGGTGATGGACATTGGAGAGGGCATGTGCTATGGTGAGTGCTGTGAATTGTGTAAGACTGATGAATCACAGACCTGTGTACCCCTGAAGCAAATAATACATTATATGTTAATTTAAAAAAGAGAGTGAGTAAATACTAACTATAAGAATAGTCACTAACATCAAGTAGAGCTTTATAATATGCCAGAGCAGTGCCAAGAGCTTTATAAATTTTATTTCATTTTATCTTAACAATAACCAATTGGACAGATGCATTAGTTTTCCTTTTAAAAAAAATTTTTTTTAACTGCTGCTTTAACAAATCACCAGCAACTCAGTGGCTTAAAACAACATAAATTTAGTATTTTACAGTTCTATATGTCAGAATTCTGACCCCTGCATCACCAGCCTAAAATCAAGGTGTCTGTGGGGCTGCATTCCTTTTTGGAGGTTCTAGGGGAGAATCCATTTCCTAACCTGCTCCAGTTCTTAGGGGCTGCCCACATTCCTTGGCTTATGTGGCCCCCTTTTATTTTCAAAGCCAACAATGGCAGGTTGAGTCCTGACTTTGTATCACTCTGACCTCCTCTTCTGCCTCCTTCTACTGTTAAGGACTCATCATGATAACCCTGAATAATCTCCCTATCTTAAGGTTTGTTGATGAGAAGCCTTAATTCCATCTGCAACCTTCATTTACCTTTGCCATGAATACTAACATAGCCATAGGTCCTGAGGATTAGGATGAGGATAGCTTTGGGGGAGGCCATTATTTTGCTTACAGAATATCATGAATAGGTATTATTATTATTATCTTCATTTTATAGGTGAGGAAACCATGGATAAGAGAGTTTTTATACCTTGTAAGTAGCTAGCGAGTAGAGTGGCTGGAATTCAGGTTTGGCCTCCATGACCCAGAGATGCACTATGATCCTGAGGGCATTAGAACATGGCTTGAGACCATGTTGGGCTGAGCTTCCCAGTCTCTCTGTGCTGTGGAAGGATTCGGGCCAGGGTCTGGCTGGCAGTTGGAAGATTCAGAGCTTTCATTTTGTCAGTTTACAAAAAGATGACTAGGTTTAGAGGGCTCACTTTGGATAATTTTGCCAACTTGAGTAATTAGTCAATATAGTAATGTATTCATTTAAAAGTAAAGGAGAATAGGCTTTTATTATCAGTCTTTTTTTTTTATTTCAATTTTTTTTTTTTAGTGATCTCTATACTCAACATGGAACTTGAACTCATGACCCTGAGATCAAGAGTTGCATACTCTACCACCTGAGCCAATCAGATGTGCCATATATTATTAACCTTTTAAAAAATTTGGTCATAGATCTTCTTAGAAAATCAAGTTATGGAACAAAATTTTCTTGGTAAGTATAGAATTTGGCCAAAAAAAGTGTATATTCTTAAAGCATATTCCTTTTTATTTTATTTTATTTATTTATTTTTTAAAGATTTTATTTATTTATTTGACAGAGAGAAGATCACAAGTAGACAGAGAGGCAGGCAGAGAGAGGGGAAGGGAAGCAGGCTCCCTGCTGAGCAGAGAGCCCGATGCGGGACTCGATCCCAGGACCCTGAGATCATGACCTGAGCCGAAGGCAGCGGCCTAACCCACTGAGCCACCCAGGCACCCAAGCATATTCCTTTTTAAAAAATTTTTTTTGCACTAATGATATTTCTGTTGAAATGATGAGTACTCATCATTACAATGAGAGGACCCTTGAATAGTTGTGCAGGAGAAACATCCCACTGATGCATTCTTCGTCTTCAACTGTTCCTGTTAAGATGTATGCCATTGACTACTTTTCCATACAACTCGATTCATCAAATCACACTTCATGTAGCCATTAAATTAGGGTTCATTTTACTAGACTATGACTCCTGTCCACCTCTGAATCCCAAAGTCTAGGATTGTGTTCATAAGTGAATGAGTAGGTGAAGTTAAGTATTACTTTGGTGAGATTTGGACAACAGCTTTAGCAATTTCTTACACAATGGTGTAGTTTCATCAGGCACACCTTTAAAATTCTCAGAAAGGGATGCTTCTCATGGGAAAGAAGGGTGGCTAGTTTCATCCATACTTTGCAGGTTCTTATTAGTTTCAATAGCATAGAGTGAAGTAGTATTGTTAATTTTGTCCAGTGTTATCATAGCATTATTAGCATATTAATTTTTAGAAGTACTTTTCAGGAGACACAAGTTGGAGTACCTTGGGGTAAAATGAAATGATGTCAGGGATTTGTCTGATAAGATTCCGGGTATTTATGTATTATCTGTGAAGTTAAGAAGTTGTAAGTAAAAAAAAATGAAAAGTATGGCTTTGGTTTCAATGCTCATGTTGAACCCTTTTATTTAACTAATTTCTGATTTTAAATATTCTTATTGTCTAAGGCATAAGCTGTTTTTTAGCCAACCCACAAGACATTTGTAGTCCCCTCTTCTTGTTATTCCCTCTACAAAGGCTACAAAACCTCTTTCCCAGCATTCCTTGCTGTTAGGAATAGCCAGAGAGTAGGGGTTTGACCAATGAGACAGAAGAAGTTGGCTGGGTCTCCTCAGAAGACTTACTTTTCTGATAAAAAAAAAGAATATGTGGTTGGTGCTACTCTTTTTTCCTTCTTCTCTACCTTCAGTATATATGCAATATTTGGAGTTGCAGCAACCATCTTGCAATCATGAGGCAACAGTCATGAGGGAAATACCAAGGACATTAAAGACACTGGCCCTTGCACCATCAAGTTACTGGACCAACCCTAGCAGGCTCCTAGCTTACTTAAAAGTTTGCGACAAACACCATTGGTAATCCTCTTAGCTGGCTTTGGTTTCAGTTAGCTTAGCTGGGTTTTATGTTACTTGTAGCAGAACACATCCCAAATATTAATATTGCCAGATACAAAGACAGAGCATGAGGCCTTATTCTTGGTTCTGGAAAACTGTCACTTATACATTCTATAACCTGCAGTTTAATAATAATACATGAATTTGCATTTTAAATACTGATTCAAATTTTCAACCATGCTATGAGAATTTCTTTTCTTTCTTTCTTTTTTTTTTTTTTTTTTTGACACTTACTGATGGTGTAGTTTAGTCTTGGATTGTGTATTTTCTTTCTGAGCTAGAGTTCAGATTGTACCTGCTGTCTTTGTTCCTCTTGCCCACTCCCTTCACTATGTGTTGAAAACCTTGTTATACCACTATAGACTCTACCCCTGTGGCACAGTTGACAGAAAGAGGAAGCTCACACACAAAACTGACCAAAAAAAAAAGTGTATTTCAAGCTTGTTTTCCTGGTAGATTGCCATGAGTCTTCAGCCAGGCCCTGGATTCCTTCATCCCTTCTTCAGTAGCTTTAGCTCTGCTCATGGACTTGTCAACACTCATATCAGAAAGATATTTATGCTGTGGAAAAGAAAGTTTCATGATTTTCTAAGAAGTAACTGAGTCAAAATATTAAATCATTATATCAAGAGACCGAAGAGTAATGACTTCATGGAGAGCCTAAGTAACTAAGGAACTGATGAAAATCTCAGAAAGAAAGATACTATTTTCATCCTAAAGTTGTTAGTAGTAAAATGTGTTAGAGAGAGAGGAGAAAGGAATAAGAAGAAATAAAGTATCACTTGAATACGAAAAAATATGTAATCATTATTTAATTTCCTTCAAGAGTTGTGGAAACACTTTATAATTCTATAATTCTATCAGAGTATATGTAATAAACCTACCTCACCACACTGTTACTGATACTATCTTTGAAAAAAGAAATCTTTGCCAAATCAATAGCTTCCTTACTCAACAACTGTATTTGACTGTTGTTTAAATACAATGTTTAAGTGATTTGATTATTAGCGAGGTTAGATATCTTTATAGGCTCAATAGCCATTTGTGTTTCATCTTCTATAAATTGTTCAAATCCTTATGTGTATGTTATATGAGTCTGGAAATAATGCATATAACTCTAGAGTATCTTTTATCAGATTAGAAACAGTTATCTAAGTTTGAGAAAGAAGATAAGACCAGAGTTTCTTAGTCATCTCAAAACAGTAATCTTTGAGGGTTTTTGAGATTTATTTATGTCTTTTAGAGAGAAAGAGAGAGTGAGAGAGAGAGTGGGGGGGGGGAGACAAAGGGAGAGGGAGAGAGAGAATCTCAAGCAGACTCCCAGCTGAGTGTAGAGCCTGATGTAGGGCTCCATCTCATGATCCTGAGATCATGACCTGAGCTGAAATCAAGAGTTGGATGCTTAATCAACTCAGCCACCTAGGTATCCTTCAAAACAGTAATCTTTAAATGAATGAATAGTGTGTCAGATCATGTAAAGTTCAGTGGGTCAGATATCCTTATATAAACAGAGTTAATTTAAATATGATCACTTCAAATTAATTTGGCTTACCTTTTCATTCGATTACAGTGTAAGTGCTTTCCATTCCAGCCTCAATGTGAACACTAACATGGCAATGAAATAACCAGGTCCCAACATCTCTTGCATACATTTTTACAGTCTGATACACTCCAGGAGGAAGGTCATAAACGTCAGAGCGATACAGTCCCGTATCCTCAATAAGGAGACAAAACACCATTAAATAACATAAAAGGTATTAGTCATTTATATATCTTATCAATTCTAAAATACTTTGTTAGACAACAATTAGAAAACATTAGGTGCCATTGCACTTCTCTTCGGAGTACAAGTGAGGGTTTCAAGGAGGAGCAAGTCTGAGAACATTTCAGGGATAGGCCACAGAGAAACATCTCACTCTAAAGGGATCTTGTGTCATTCTTGGTGTTAGATACCTTGTCAGCGCCTCCTGCAGAAGAAAGCTCTAGATTTCAGACAACATCCGGTCTTATAAATCCCAAAAATTTTAACTGAAGTATTTCTAACTAAGGATGTTGGGGATGTGAGATGACCATTTCTTGAGGTGTAGCTAATCAGGAAAACTCATGGTTACAGGAAGGAGAGGAGCTCATCTGCCTTCTGGGGTCAGAACTGAAGACTGAGGGCCTTAGGGACTATTTGTTCTCCTAAACAAAGAACCAGATGTTCAGAAGACTACCTCCTCTGCAAGCTACTTTGATTTTGAAAAATGAAGCCCTAGGGCCTGGCCTGGCTGGATCAGGATGGATTTGGAAGAGCATAGGAAGGAGATGAATTGCTCTGAATAATGCAATGGGAGGTATTTGGAGGATGGGGGCATGTTGAAGAATGCAGCTCAAGATGGGGTCTGGAATAATTTGAGGAGAGGACAGATGTCAAGCAAATCTGGAGAGGAAGAGTGTGAGGAAAGAAGTACTGAGTGTAAGAGAAAAAGGTGGACAGCCAGTGTTTCACAGTAATGCATGGTAGAGGGATAACTGAAGACAGGGATGTTTAAGTCAAATGGTAAATGCTTTCACTGTGTAGTATTGGGGGGGAAATTCTTCATCTACCTCCAAAATTTCACTAAGCGTCTATGACCCACGGTGGCCTTGTTTTTGTGGTTGTTAAGGGGAGTCAGAGGAAATGGGGGTGTGTTCCATTCTGGAGATGCACAGAGATGAGAAAATGCCAGCCATGTGAGGCGAGAGGTAAGGGAGGTGAGCAGAAGCATGAAGTGAGAGTGGGAGATACTGGAAAATAGAGAGCAGAGAGGCAAGGTGTTTTCTACCAGCTGTAGATTGGGGCCTGAGCCATTTTTATTTAGGAAGATTAATTTTGCATCTACAGTGACAATAAAATGGGGGGCAAGGATCCATTTCTAAGATGTCAGAAATGTAGAGAACAATACTAAACAATTTTAACTAAGAATTGACAATGTTCCAGTCACCAGTAAATGTGCACCATGTATCTGGAGCCCTGGCATCAAGGGAGACCACAGCCTCAGGGAACAGGCGACTGGCTGTTCCAAGACCAAGTGAGTAACCCCAGAGGGCTGCTTTGCTATACTCAGGAGTTCCAGAGAGTAAAGCCCTGAGGCTGCATTAATGCTAGAGTAATTAAATTTCACCTCAAGGGAGGGGAAGACTATTCGTGATCATCTGAGGGAGGTTAAGAGTGAGTGGCTAGAACTGACAGCTGCTGGTACTAGGAATAGGATTATTCTTGTTTTTAAATTCAAGTATAATTAACATATGGTGTTACATTAGTTTCAGGTGCACAATATAACGATTCAACAATTCTATACCTTTCTCAGTGCTCATCATGATCAGCATACTCTCATTCTCCCTTATTTCACTCACCCTCCCACCCACCTCCTCTCTGGCAACCACCAGTTCCTCTCTGTATTTAAGAGTCTGGTTTCCTGTTTGTCTCTTTTTTTCTTTGTTTGTTCATTTTTTTTTCTTAAATTTAATAGGATTCTTTCGAAAAGAGCAATTTTGTGAAGAGGTAGAGAGTGAGGGACTCTAGAGTAAGAGTTGGGGGTTCAAATTCTACTTCTACTCATTATTGTTTATGAGAAAGTTCTTCATCTTATTAATCCTTCATTTCATTCCCTTATAAAACAGTGATAAAATAGTGCCTATCTCTAGGAAGGCTCAATGAGAAATCCATGCAAAAAACTAAGCATAGCATTTGGTACATAAGAAGTACTTAATCAAGGTTAGCTTTAATTAACATTATAGAAATGTTACCACAAATTCCACTTAACTTGATGCCTTATATTATAAACATTTATGTAGAGCTAACTCTTTATTTTCTCTCCACTCAACGCTTGGCATGGTTCTAGGAATGTCAGAAGCACTTGCCAAACTGAACTGATCTGAACTAAACATTAAACGTACTTAAAAACTATACCCGGAGTTTAAATCTCTCTCTTTTGTTGTAATCTTTAAAATCTAATGTAAACACTTATGAATAACAACCCTTGTATCAAGGCTTTTCCTTCAAAAACACAAGGAATGTAGATGGCAATAGGAGAAGCTCATGATTGTTGGCCCTGGGTGGAGGGTAAAGGAGATCATTATATTATTCTGTCTACTTTGTCATGTAAAATTCCCTAGAATAATAAAAATAGTTCTTAAGCCAAAACAAATAAGTTTAAGAGGAATAAATGTGTTCATTAAAGGACAGAAAAGAAAGCAGCACACTGATAAAGCTTGGTGCAAATCAAGTCATGCAGACTCATCGAATTTGTCTGAGGCTGAGCATTACAGAAGCTAATATAATACATCTAGAATCCAGGAAAGCTTTTTTTTTTTTTTTAAAGATTTTATTTATTTATTTGGCAGAGAGAGAGAAAGAGCACAAGCAGGGGGAGAAGCAGAGGGAGAGGGAGAAGCAGGCTCCCCACTGAGCAGGGAGCCTGATCCGGGACTCAGTCCCAGGACCCTGGGATCATGACCTGAGCTGAAAGCAGAGGCTTAACCATCTGAGCCACCCAGGCGCTCCTAGAATCTAGGAAAGCTTTATGTGAAACTTTTATCAATGCCAAAAGGTGAACTGTATTATGCCAAGTGGCTGAACTAAATGAGGTGTCAAATGCATGAAATATAATTGGTCCTCAATTGTACATTAATGTGTATATAAGGAATGAGGATGAAGAGATAAAGAAAATGCTCCTTAAGTAAATAAGTGACACTAACCCGGACACTGAAAAGGGGAAGGATAAACCTTAAAATACTTTTAATAAATTAGAGAGATGTCCAGGAAAAGATGGTCAGTGAAACAACCTCGGTAAAGAGTATGAAGGTGAGATGGGGGAAAAGCTATTGAGACAGAGAAATAAAGAGACTAAGAATACATACAAGAGAAAAAGATGAAGATAATTATTTTAAAAGGTTACCATAAAGCCAATTGTCACCTAATTCTGCATTTTTATGTTATAACAAATGCTGAAGGAATGACAGAATTAGAAAGTTACCATTTATAACTCCCAGTGTAAAAATTGATTCCAGGAACACTCATCAATGAATCCTTTTTAAAACTACAAGGTGAAATATAGTTGGAGAATAAGATATGTTTAAAAAAATCACTTCATAGGTTGCTTATTAATTACAAGGGGAAAATGATGCTTTTATAAATGGAGAAAAATAGTAGGGATCATCCCAATAAAGTTATCAAACAGCCCAAACAATGTCAGTACCTCTTGTCAGCATGTACCTCTTGGTGTGACATGGAAAGCACATAATATCACCTATGTGCTGTTCATGTCAAGAATGTTTGACATGGCTCTGATCACGAGGAAACTATCAGACCACGGCAGAATATGGGACATTCTACAATGGTCAGCAACTGGCCTGGACCCTTCAAAAATGAAATGCCATGAAGGATCAAGAAAAAAAAAATCACTTATTTTAGGAGAGATATGACAATGACAACCAAATGCTATGTATAGCTGATTAGATCCTGAATTAAAAACAAAACAAAATCATTAGATTTTCATTAGAAAGAGCATTTTGGGGATAACTGGGACTATTTGATGGATTATATGATAGATTATATTATTGAATTAATGTGGGGTGTGATAATGTTAGCACAATGGGGCAGAGATTCTTTAGTCTTAGGGTGCACATGACTTTATTTAGTACTTGGGGTGAAGAACCATGATGTTATGCAATTAAATGGGGTTCAGAAAAATGGAGAAAGAAAGAAAGTGTGGCAAAATGTATGTGTTCCAATTGTTTTTCTCTTAAGTTACTAAGGGTTTGAAAACAAAAGTTGGAATAGAAAGGGTGAAACTCGAGATGATTATAGAAGTCTTATTTACCTATCAGGTAACACCAGATTAGAGTGAGAAGTGCCCTTCGTGCATTCATAAGCATTTCCTGAGTGTCCACAGGACACAAAGAGCTAAATGTATAATTATTTACATGTACCTGGTATGTTATAGATTGTAGGTGTTGAACTTCAGTTCTGGCTGGGTCATTTCCTTTCTAGTGCTGTTATCCTGCCATGCTGCCCCCGTAACTGCTTCACAAGACGCAACAATAATAGATGACGCTGCCCAGGGCTCTTACCGTGTATTCAAAGCTGTGGCCGTGAAAGTGAACCGTGTGCAGGTCAGATTCACTCCCCATGCCAATCAGATACCAATTCACTTCATCCCCAACATGGAACGTCAGACCTTGGTTATTTCCAAACATTCTTCCGTTAATTGCTGTGGAGGGATACACTGTATTATATTCAACAAAGATTTAAAATAATGTAGGTTTGGGGCACCTGCGTGGCTCAGTGGGTTAAAGCCTCTGCCTTCGGCTCAGGTCATGATCCCAGGGTCCTGGGATCGAGCCCCGCATCAGGCTCTCTGTTCGGCAGGGAGCCTGCTTCCCCCATCTCTCTGCCTACTTCTCTGCCTACTTGTGATCTCTGTCTGTCAAACAAATAAATAAAATCTTAAAAAAAAAAAGAAAAGAAAAAAATAAAGTAAAATAATGTAGGTTTAAAAAAAAAAACACCTCATAGAAAGTATCATAAGTGTTTTCAGAGGCCATGAGGAAGTTAAATTCCGTCTAAGGAAGCTGTAAAACATGACCAAACCATCCATTCATTTGGATGAGTCTAATTCCAGGGAGTTTTTCTTGCCTCAGGAAATGAGGAGTTGAGCTTGCTTTAAGTAATTGGGTTGCACTAGAATATTTCACCACTATGGATACATAAACTGATGGATACTTAAATGTGTCTCTATATTTAAAGTATGTTTAAAGTGATCGTAAGAGGCTTAGAAATTGAGTGTGTTCTTCTTTGACTGCTGTTATTCAGACCTTCATGGTCTGTCACTGGTATGAGTAGAATGGCCTTTGGGCTGGGGTCAGGGCCTTTTTCTTTCGCTCTCTCTCTAGTTCTAATCCTCTATAGCTGTGGTTTCCAAAGAGTAATAGGAAAAAAATATTAATTTAATTATAGGTATAATATATAATTTATGTATTTTATGTATGCATATAATTATATATACATATAATTATATATAATCAGTTATATAATTTAGTCATCATTAATATATAATTACATATTATATATTAAGTTAATATATAATATAATATATAATATAATTTATATATAATATATAAGTTAATATTAACTTAATATATAATTAAATATATGCTATGATATATAAAATTATTATAATATAATGTAATCATATATAATATTGTATTAACATATAATGTAACAGTAATATAACATGTAATTATACTAGTATGTAACATATTAATATTAATATGTGTAATATATTAATATGTAATAATTAATATAATTGAATTATAAATTATATAATATATTCATACTGTATTTTAATATTAATGCATGAATATATACTAAATTATACATTAATTATATAATATATAATAATATAATTGTAATATATGATATTGATAATTTATATCAATATATAAATATATAATATTTAAATTAAATTTAAATTTAAATATATAGATTATATAAATTTATATAAAAACTATATAAATTATATGTAGTTATATATAAACCATATAAATGATATATTATTTATATAAATTATGTAATTAATATATGTAATTATATACAAATAATTTATTTTAATAAATATTAAATATTAATATTTGAGGTTTAATAATTAAATATTAAGATAAATATAAATAAAATATTTTGTATAATAATTATTAACTCCTTTTTACTTTTCTATTTCATGTTCGCCTGTTGAAATGCCAAAAATGCTTTAATTCAGTGGTACAAATATCTAATTTATAACCATATATCTATGGAGGTTGGGTTCTAACACTTTTAGCTGATGGAGGGATATACTAGAAATAGAAAAAACTAGGAGACTGCTTTTGACTGTGCTTCTCAGACTTTAATGTGTATGTATCCTTAGAATCTTATTCCAGTGCAGATTATGATTTACTAGATCTGTTTCGTCTGAAATTCTGCATTTCTAACAAGCTCCCAAGCGATGCTTGATGCTGCTCAGACGAGGCCTGGAGCATGAAGGCCTGGCTGACCGCCAGAGTGGTTCCTAGAGTATGCACCTCTACTTACTGTTCCCTCGTCTGGTGCCTTTGGTGCCTTCCGCACAGTGGTCTTTAACTGGATATTGTCCTGCAGGGGACATTTGGCAGTGCCTGGAGATATTCTGAGTTGCACAACTTGGGGGAAGGTGTTACTGGCTTCCCAGGGCTGGAGGGTAAGCAGGCTGCTGAACATCTTATGATGTACAAGGACAACCCCCTCCCAATAGTTACCAGACCAAAAATATGAATAGTGGTAAGCTTGAGAAACCCCAGTTTAGATCAGTGTCTAAATTCTTAACATGGTATTCAAGGTCTTGCACAATTCTGTGGGCTTTTCTTTCTTTCTTAGGTCACATTCTTCTATCTACTTGGAATGTCATCCCCCTCCCTCTTTACTAGACAGACTCCCATGCATCTTTAAATATTCAACTTAAAGTCCTCTCCCCTTCAGGAAGACCATCTTAGAAATAAGAACTTAAAACACAGCACTGTGTTGATATTTCTGTTCCAGCACCACCACCACCCCCACCCTTCCAGGTCAGCAGAAATGGGCCAGCCCTGTGCTGTGAACAACTCTAGAGAGGATGCCTCATCTTACTGGCCTTTGTATCTCCTCAGCACCAGTGTGGTGCTCTGTGCCCTCCACAAGGCATATTAAAAGATGATGGGTAGCAAAGATGCAGTCCTTGAATTAGTTTCAAATTTACTGTATGTATCTTGTGGGAAGAAAATGAAGAAGTTGAAAGAGATCACATTTGGGTTTGCCTTACTTAAGGATCCCTTACCTAGTTGCATCCCGGAGCTTCCGCCCGTGAAAGGACTGGGACCAGAAGTCTGACTGAATGTGGCTGTCAATCAGTCACATAAACAATCTCAAGTGAGATTGTTTATGTGCTTGTTCTTTGAATAATTGGCTCATTACTGTGATTCTAGATGGGGGGGGGCATAAACAGGATGAGCCTATTCATAAGCCATCGACAAAAGAATTTTGGTTGATGAGCATGGGGTTTTTTAACATTCTGCCTGGTGGGAAATTGGATGAGACCATGTGCTCACCAATTTGCCACAAGCCCCACCTCTCCCTGTGTCTGTCCAGGTAAGAGACTTAGAAAGGTGTGTAGGAAATCCCCAGAAATGATAGCTGGTATTCTTGGTTTTACATCACCTGTGTGGTTCCAGAAGCATTGGAATTTGTCTTGCAGCTAAGTCTACAGCCCTTAGGCCAGATCCAGCCCTCTTACTTCCTGTTTCTCTCTGGCCCCTGAGTGCAGGATGGTTTTTAAATTTCTAAGTGGTTAAAAAAACCGAAAAAGAATGCTTCCCAACATGAAATTTTATGAAAAACAAACTTCAGTGTCCATAAATGAAGTTTTATATTGGCTCACAGCCACTTCCATTTCTTTATATCTTATCTGTGGGTGCCCTTGTGCCCCATGGCAGAGTAAAATATAGCCTATGGTAGAGATAAGTCTACACTCTTTACTCTCTGACCCTTTATGGAAAAAGTTTGCCAGCCTGGGCCACGTGATCCACTCCACAGTCCTATGTGATTGCCTTCTCTATACTGCCAAGTCTGGTAAGTGTGAACCCTCCCCTGTTCCCTTTGTATGAAAACACCGTACAGGCTCCAGCTGTTGAGGCAGCTAGTGGACATTACCGTGCATTTGGTTGCTGAGGTCAAACTGTTCATCATTCCTGTCTATGTTGTTTGGATCTGAAGAATAGGTGTTGACATTTTCTTCAAAGTACCAGGATTTGTTCTCATCAAAAATCATAAAGTGGAGCACACGGTGAACTATGCTGGCTTTGGTGTTTTTGCGACACACGATCAAAGGGCCTACCAGTCCACTGTTAAGATCCTGAAGAGGCAAAGCAAGATTATCAACTGTGCCCAAAATTAAAAATGTCCCCCAACCAGTGAAATGAGTAGAATAAAGGTTGAGTTCTAATGAGTTCAGATCGTGAGTTTGTAGTCATTGGGATTCTAAGTCTGCGACTAAGAAAATGTTTGACATGTTAAATCCTTGACTGAGGAAAAACGGTCATCTCACTCATTCGAGCTGAAGTCTGACGAGAATAACTAACTCCTGAGAGGGATTTTAGTCACATTCCTCAGTGGATTTAGCTCTATTTTTGAAATAAAAAACAAAAACCCAGAGCTTTGTTTTTAATTAGAATTTCTTGGCATTGGAGTTGGCGGGCAGTGAAGTCTAAAGGTCTCGGATCCTTGGCCATGCAACGCCTCCGCCCCCAGAGCCACTTCCGGCTAGGAGCCTTGGTTTGTTTATACTCATTTTGGTTTGGGGTTGAGTGTCTGTGTAGATTCTTGTTCTAGGCAGAGAGCAGGCCAAAATAACTAAAAGTTTGGAGACGAGACTTTTGTTGTTGTTGTTAAATGAAAATAAATTGAACGCCAGCATTGATGGTTTTAAAAAGCTATATACATCTGTATATGTTTATTTCTCATTCATCAGAGACTTTTAACTCCATACTTTGTTTTCTGTAATCCAAATCTAACAAAGCAAAGAAGAGGATATTATTATATTTTCCAATTCACAGTGGCATTTTAGAAAATACCATGAATTGAAGTAATCATAATGCAATGATCTTGCTCTTGGAAAAAGCAAACATCTGTTGAATTAAAAGCTGAGCAGGATTCAGGTCACTTAAATGAAAGATTACATAGAACTAAGATTTTTTTTTAAAACACAAATCAATTCCTTCTTTCTTTCATTATGATTTCCAAGAGGAGATAGAAAAAAAAGGATGACTTGATTTAACGTTTACCTTAACCACATCCCCGGTCGAGTAGTAAAACCAAGGTATGCACTCAAAGTCCTTTGAGGCAGGACCAGTTCTTTCCGGAATCTGCCAAATGTATGTTTGGATCTCTCCTAAAATAGACAAATACAGTGTTTATATACAGAATCTTTTAAAGCCCATGTTTTTAGGGAGATAACAAGCAAACCCTGAAGCTATACACATATTAGGTGACAGAGTCCTAGTTTCTACTTCTGGCTCTACCCCTCCTAGCTCTGTGGTCTTGGTCAACGTGTTTATAGTTTCTGAGCCTCTGTTTCCTCCTGCACATAAAATGGGAATTTAGGGATTAGACAAGATGGTCCAAATAAGGCATTGCTCGGGTCACAGGGTGAAGTTGACATAACTCTCACTGCTGCCTCTCACCGTCTCTGGGTTACTGAATCAAAACCTTACAGTGATTTTGCCATTGAAAAATGTCAGTCATTACATATTGAACTCATGTGTTCACCAAATATTATTGTGGTGAAGATAATGCAGGCTTTGCAACACGACAGACTTGTTTTGAATTCCAGCTCTGAACCTTCTAGTTTATAGATCACATGGGCCTCTTCCCTGTTCCCAGAGCATTTGCATTAGCCCTATGGAATCTAAATCCTATACTCTTGCCTATTTCAGAGAAGTTTTTTTGGACACCTCCTTCCACTCCTGTGCCTTGCTATATAATCCTGTGTCTCCCACTTCCAGAGGCTTAAATTAATTTTCCTAAGCATCTCCGCCAAGTTGTTTTTAACAACTTAGTACCAGCCCTCCCCTTCCAGCTCACCACACAGGGCCTGAGCACAGCGGGAACCCAGAAGTGTTTGTAGAATGTAAGCAATGGAATCCTTCTCCAATGAGAACAGAGTGCTGACTTGCAAACTCTCTTGGTAGGAGATTCATGTTGGCACTACCATGGGACTATCTTTTTTTTTTTTTTTTTTTTAATCCAAAAGGGAATATTTCACCTGCCATCAAAATGTCTCTTTCATCCCTCTGCCCCGTGCATCTTTCCTTTCTGAATTTGGCTCTTTCCTTGATATCCTTAATTCCCAGAACTACTTGTTTTGGTAGTCAACTATAGTAGACATTCAGGTTCCCCTTTAAGAATGAAGGAATCATTGCTCCACAGGCTGTCCATCAGCTTCTGAGATAGCCTTGGTAGAAGAGAGCCACCTCACCCAGGCTTACATCCAATGACAGATGCAGGGGCAGAAAGGCCCAGCTTTCTCATCCCAACTCAGGGCAACTGAGGACCATCCTCTCTTCAGAACTTCTAGGGATGGCTGTGATTTCTACTGAGGCAGCATCTCAATGCAAGCTCTTCCTGTGCCCAATTCTGTGTCTTTGTCTTTCTCTCCATAGCCTTTGATCCCAAGAGCACTATCTGCCCACACATTTTCATTTCAGGGTCTGCTCCCTGGGCATATATTAAAAAGCATTTGTTTGGGGGGCACCTGGGTGGTTCAGTTCAGTTAAGCATCTACCTTCAGCTCAGGTGATGATCCCAGTGTCCTGGGATCAAGCCCCACATGGGGTTCCCTGCTTGGTGGGGAGATTGCTTCTCCCTCAGCCTCTGCCTGCTGCTTCCCCTGCTTGTGCTCTCTCTCTCAAATAAAGAAATAAAATTAAAAATCACTTATTTTTATCTGAGGTATAAAGAATGCATGCTGTATAATGGCATTACCACAGAAATGTTAATACATGAAGTTCATGACTTCCTTTTAGTGTCTCTCTCTCCCTACCCCTTCGTCACACACTGCATTGTATACTCAACTCCTACTTTAGCACTTGAATTGGAGAGTTGGAGTATAGCCTATAATACTGGCAGCTGAATGGGTGGAGAGATGGGAGGGAAGGTGGTTCTAGAAGAAATTATATACCCGGGGGAGTTTTTCTCATGGTACCCATCCCAGAAGCAAACTCAAGACTTGCAAAAGGAACTCGCTCCCAAACTCCTTCTTTAGACCCTTCCTACTAGTCCACTGGTCTCTCTCATCTTGAATTATGCCCATACTTAAGAAGACATTAGCACGTAGTCCTGCATAAAAACTGTGAAGCTTTTTTCTCTTCTGAAGCAGTTACCTGGCTGTGTTAGAACAACGGTGGAATTGTTTGTTTTCACTCCATGAGCGTGGATCGAATATGGTCTTGAGGCTTTATTTTTAAAGACAATTCGGATTTTTTGACCAGGAGTGAGAAATATTAAAGGACCTAGGGAATATAAAAAGGAAAATGTCTGGAAATTGTTATTTATTATAAATTATGAATCCTCTGTCCTCTTAAGTATTTATACCGCGACTTATTTTTATCCTTTTTCCTGAACATGCAGCCAAATAAAACACACTTTTAACAAGTGGATCATTGATGATTTATGAAACATAGTTTTTGCCTGGAAAATTTAAGTCTTCAGAACATTTATTTTGAGTAGCATCAGTTAATGCCTATGAAAACACACAATTTAGAAATGACATCTTTTATTTTCTTTCTTAACCAACCTTATCACTTAAACCTTTTATCCTTTTCCCTTTTCACCTTAGTGGAGAGTTAGCAGGAGCTAGAAGGGCTTTTTACTGACCAAAGATGATTCTTTTTCCCTCAAGACTGAAGACCCCTTCATTGTACTCTCTCTCCCTTCCATCCCAGGCCAAGAAGTGGAGGTAAAAACTTTATTTTAAATCTTTCTATTTAGAAGCAGTTATATCAGTGTCTATAAAAATTCTGAAACAGAGACAGTTTTGAGATGAATTAATTAAGCAGTGAGGATTTCTTCAAATTTGCACTATAATTACTGAAATCAGAGCCCTGAAGGTACCTGCTGGACATGAGATGCTAGCTTGGGACATCCACTCTTTGTCCCCATGGCCATCCCACCTTCTCAAATAGTAGAGAACTGTTTTCCCTTTTCCGTAAGATATTTTTTTTTTATAAATAAGAATGGAATCTAGAGGGTCATATTGTGTTATTTATCTTGATTCATTCAGCCAGGATCCCAGCAAAACTAACATCCTGCTGTTACTAAAGACAGGAGCCACCCAACAGCAAGTGGGAACTGGACAGCACAGACCTCCTTCTGGGGGTTGCAAACAGACAAGCTTGAGAGGCTAATGAGGAGCCAAGAAGAGTATGAGTTTCTCCAACAACATGTAAATCCATCTTCTCAGGGTCCCACACCAGAAAATAGTTTCAATAGGGGTCCCTGGGTGGCTCAGCCGCTTAAGTATCTGACTCTTGGTTTCGGCTCAGGTCATGATCTCAGGTGGTGAGATCAAGCCCCATGTTGGGCTCCTCACTCAATGCAGAGTATGCTTAAGACTCTCTCCCTCTCCCTCCCTTCTCTGGTCCTCCCCCTCTCTCTGTGTGTGTGAGTGCACTCTCTCTCAAATACATAAATAAATAAAACCTTACAAAGAAAAAGAAGAAAATAGTCTCCAATAAACACAGAGTTATCAGGACCCAAATAAAATTTAAGCATAAATGCCATGTGACTTCTGGAAATACTATGCAACATACAGAAATGTCATTTGACATATGATAATATCATGTGACCTCTGCAGACCCTGCCAGATTTAGGGAAATGTTACATATAGGTGCTTGGGTGGCTTGTAGTTTTCCTAGCTGACTTGACAAGGGTAGAAGAAATGGCTGTAATTTTGCTCACTGTTAGACAAATGAAACTAAATATTAACACTTGAAATGTTTAAATTAAACACTTAAATTTAAACAAAAAGGTCCCCCTCCTCAATACCATAGGGCTTCTGGGCTTCATTTTAGTATCAATGAAATGATCTCTAAATGCTACTTCTAAGGTCTCTCTAGAGTTCTTGAATTCTGCGGGAAAGCAGTCAGGTAATCTGAACCTGACCAGAGTAACTTTCTATCGTCTCTTCAGTTTCCATGAAACAACACTTGAATCAGTTTCCTTTCCCCAGTAAAAGTGCCTATTGGCAAACAAATTAGAATTAATGTCATAGGCACTTTTCTGTCAAGGTGGAGGTGGACAATAACCTCAATGTGTGTTGAGAACTGTTACCTCAGAGATTGTTATCTCTGGTGGCCGAGGACAAGAAGAAAAACTTAAAGACCAGTCTGATCGTATATTAATACCTAGTATGTCCAGATGTTTTTCATCTTCATTTCTAGTTGTTTGATTCTTGAATGTGATATCATCATATTGACGGTATAGGACTTTCTTGTATTTGGACCCAAGAAACGTTCCAATTCTATCCAAATATATGTTCGTTTCACTTTAAGGAAATAAAAACAAAACCAAAAAAACCACAAAGTTAGTTAATTCAATCATTAAATTCGACAAATTCTCATATGGAAGAACTCATTATTGAAACAACACAATTGATTAATGTCTAGAGGCTTCTTTACCTCGAAAAGTAATTCTTCTTAAAAACAAAAAATTCTCAGTACTGGCAAGATTGCTGGATATTCATTCTGTACTTTAAAACATGTTTTCCAGAGGAAATTTTAGTTTTGATACATGGACAAATAGCAAAAGTTAAAATCAGAGACAGAAATCGAGTTTTACAAAAAGAAAAACAAGGGTCTCCAATTTGAGGTTCCCGAAAGAAGACAGATTGACAGAGACAAAGGAAGACAAAAGGGAAATCTGACTGATGCCCAATGTTAAATGTAGCTCGAGTGATGTTTAGGACACCTAAGAGTGGTCAGGCGGGATGGTAACACACTTCCGGAAAACTGGATGCAAGGAGTGAAAAGAAAGACAGCGAGAAACAAAGCCCAGAAGTAAGTGAGGCAGATATTTAGAAAGAATTGAAATCATTTATAATCAAAGGTAAGATACATAGATAAACATTATATTTAGAACATATCCTAACCACACAGGTGCCTCACATATATCATGCACACACACCTGTCCTGCACAAGCACATCACACACACATACCGTAGAAAACTCATACACAACACACAACAGGAGCACACATGAGTGAGACTGAAAAGAAAGAGCAGAGGACTCCACAGTGAACCCTTCTCGGCTAGAGATGGAAGCTACTGCCGTACTTCTCTCCTTGTAAATGTTGCAGTTGTTTCTCCCACTTCCTGCTAGGAGAATAATCCCACACAACTTCCTCCGCAGCGATATAAATGGTTTTCTCTTCCTCATACTCTGTTTCGTCAGGGTTTGGCTCTGCACACTGCCTCACGTGGTACTGATGCTTCATGCCTCCTAGATAGTGCTCTGTTGTCATACAAACCACATCAAAAGTTCCTGGAGGTGAGTCAGAAAAGAATGCATAAAGCTTTATGTTCGATTTCTTTTCTCTGTGAAATCATCTAGAAGATATAAACCCCCAAATGGAATACAGTAAAATTTATTATTTTTTTCATTACTTTGGCAGGTACTTGTTCTTTATTCCAGGCTTATTTCTAGGAACTTGGGAAACATCGGTGAACAAAATGGTTAAAAAAATCCACGCCCTTAGGGTTCATATTGCCGGGTGGGTGTTGCCGTAAACAGAGCAGGTAACATTTATGGATGTTGGAAGTGCTATGGATTGAAGAGAAAAGCAGACTGGTCTCAGGAGGACTGAGAATTCTGGATGGGGTATGGAAGGCAGGGAACAATGACCAATATTTTATAGGATGATCAGGGAAGGCCTTGATGGGAGGGTGATACCTGGACAAAGATGAGAGGTGAGGGATGGATGCGGGACAAGAGCAGTCCAGGCAGAGGAAACATGAAGCAAAATCCCCAACCTGAGGGTCTGTTTGGTCTGTCTGCAGACCATTCCAGAGGCCCATGTGTCTGGAGTGGAGTGAACAAGGGTGAAAGGAGTCAAGCTTGGTGCGGGTTGGAGGGCTGGGTCCCAAGGGCTCTTGGGGACCACCAAAAGTCTGTGGCTCTGAAATGGGGAGCCATTGTGAGATTTTGAGCTGATGTGGGATTAGGACACTGGCAGCTGTGCTGAGAACAGATGGCAGTGGGCAAGTGCAGAGGGAAGGAGACCTGTTAGGACCCTACAGAGTGATCCATGAGAGAAGGTGCGGCTTGGGTCAGAGTGGCGGAAGTGGAAGGCAATCAGACTCATACTTCCAAATCCCCAAACAAGGACCCAACAACAACAACAACAACAAAAACTCCAGCCTGGTTCAGGCCATGAATTCCACATGAATTCAGGTTTTCTTTCTCTGATTTTGCTAATTTTATGGTTATCACATGCCAATGCTGCTTCTGAAAGTTACCTTTATCATCCCCAACACTCTCTTCCGTCTCATCTGTACCAGATTCTGTTGTTGCTGTTAGTTTTTGCGGAGGGTAGGATTCAGGAAGATGAACAAGAATCAAAACCTTCAGACTCAAGGATTTGGGAAGAAGTACTTGTTTAGAATGAGGTGATGCCCATGGAGAACAGCTCTTGACCCATAGCAGGCATCTCCACGGGTTTACTGTGGCTGATCTCGTTAAGGAAAGAGAGGAAGAAGGAAGCAATTTTTTTTTCTTAAGTCCAGGAAAACATCTCCAGGGAAAAGGAGCGGAAGAAGTGGGGCAGGCAGGGGCAGGAAATCCCTTGCTGCAGAGTGAGTGCACAGGGCAGAGAGAATGAGTGTTGGAGAAGATTTCTTTTTTTCCTCCCAGTGCTCTTAATCACAGGTTCTGTTTGTTTGAAAAGTAAAATAGAAAATTTTTAAATGCAGAAAATGTAATTGAATGAATCTGCACTATCACCAAGAGTTCAGATACCAATCCATGGCATTTACGGAGTGGCTAGCTTAATGTGTAGCCAGCATTTGATTGGTATCAGTAGTTTTTGACCAAGATGAATGGATTTTTATTTTATTTATTTATTTTATTTTGGTGGAGGTGGATCTGCAGGATAATGAAGGCACTAATATTGAACATCTAACATATGCCAGGCGCTTTACTATGCCACATCTGTCTCACCTGGTCCTTATCTATTCCTTTTTGTGGATTGTAAATTACTTCAATCCCTATTTTACAAATGAGGGTCTCAGGTTTGGAGCAGAGGGGAGGCTCCTCTGACGCCCCTAACAATATTCTGATTTTAAAAATTTACCAGCAGCAATTGACCTCATTGAAGTGAAAACATTTTTCTAGAGAGCCAGACCCTCAAGGAGTGGAGTAGAGAGAAGGCAAAAGCAGATGGCAGGTCTGGGAAACAAACGGATGGAAGAGTAAGATGTAGAGAAGATCATAGAGTGAAAATGGGTTAAAATGCTTCAAAGCATCTTCATTGTTTTTGAGGAGTGTGGGTTGATTTAGAGTCTGGAGCCCAGGAAGAGAAAACCAAGAGGGATGGAGGTGATTTTTGTGATCTGGGAAATGATATATTACTGTTCCTCTGAATTACATGGGGCAGGGGAAAGGCTGTTTAAGCACTGTTTATGTAGGTTCCTTTTTTTCTATACAAACAATATTCAGTGCATGTAAAGATACTGTTTTTCATAATCTGGATACATTTCAGCATGAAAGAGAAGACCTACTACTTACCTACAGAATCGGGTGTCATAAAAAGTGTCTGGGAGGTGTGGGGAAACAGAGTTATGGTGTCATCCCTTGATCCTAAGGAAGTGAAGGTATTTCCTGAAAAATATATCCCATGTAAGTCTTCTACTGATCCCACACTGAGAACGTGCCATGAAACGTTGTCTCCTAAACACATATCAAGTCCAGGCAGATTTCCATACATGTATCCATTTAAGGCTACAAGACATTCGTGACAAAGAAAAGAATATTTAATTCATTGATAATTACCATCCCTTCAAACTTATCAAAGGACTAATCAGAAGGCAGCTCAATCATGTAAGAATTTCAAGATTATCTGAGTTAATCCCTTCCTTTTAGATTTGAGAAAACTAATGCCAAAGAGGTAATTACTTATCCAGTGTCATTAAGCTGATATTTGGAACAGTTAAGATCAGAGTCCAGGTCTCTAGATTCTAGACCAGTCCTTTCTCCCTACACCTGCAGTCTTCAAAAACCCACCCACGTACCCACCAACCAACCAACCAATCAACTAACTAACTCAATAAACACTCCACCCACCAAAGCCACTAATTTGGCAGTAAAAAAAAATACATGATATTTCTATCTCACATTTAATAATAGCTAAAACAATATAGTACACCAACAAGGCATTGTTAAATATTTAATAAATTGAATTTAACATAATCATCCTAGTAGATAATATTTTTGCTATGAAAGTTATCTTTAAAAGAAACATGAAATATATTAGCCAACCCTTGAGGAAAAATGTATGCCTCTCTTAATCTGTAATTCTTTAGACTTAATGAAATTAAACTAGTGCTTAATGAATTTATACTGTAAATTGCATGTTCCCTTACAGTACATCTGATTGGACATTTGGAAGTCTGGATCATTTTTATCCACATTTTCAGGCTTTGTGGTAAATGTTTCGATATTTTCATCTAAGAGATAACTTTTATTTTCATCAAATATTGTGGCAAGCAGGTAAAACTCTTTGTCTTTTCCTTTCTGTGGATGGGAATAGAAAAAGAAATAGACATGAAATACATATATACATACATATACATATATATATTTATATGCATGTGCACACACACACACAAAATCTAGTCAAATAGTTGCTCTGCATACAGGATTTCCTATGCAAGGTGTTTTGTATACTTCTGGAAGATCCAGGTATGGATAAAGACATGAATCCCAGTGAATAGATTTATCACAGAACTAAGAAGTTAGGAGAATTATCTACAGCTGTTTTCATATAAAGTTCTTACTCTAGGGACCCCCACAGCTAAACTTCATAAAACCAAACTGTATGATCATAGCTATTTGTACTGACTTTTCATAAGATGCTTTGTAGAAAGTGAGTTAAATAAGATGTTTTCAATTCTAGAAAGCCGTATTTTTAACATTTATGAAGAAATTAAATATGTATACATATTTATATATTTTTGAATAAATAGAAAGATTACATGTACTATGAGAATTATGAGATTATAATGTTTTCATTGTATGGATGCTTATTAGTACAACATCTCATTTTAAAAAAATATACATTCAATTACACATATATTTATTTGGGGAGATTTATTAGGTTTTATTACCTTATAAATTATAAATGCAAAAAAGAAATCAGATATTAGTTTACTTGTGAGTAAAGAACAAGGGAAATTCATTCCTCAAACATTTATTGAGCACCAACTACGCGCCAGAGAAGGGCTGTGGTTGTTACAAAAAATTAATAAAACCTCGTGTATGGTTTCAAGGAACTTATGGTCTAGTGGGACAGAAAGGCCAATAAATATAATTGCATGGATACGTGCTCCAATAGAAACATACACAAGGAACTATGATAACTAGAAGAAACCACTATAGTTAGTGAATATTTTCCAAAAGGCAGGATGGGACTTTGTCGGAGTTTTAAAAATGTCTCCCTTTAAGCAGGCAAAGCAGTGAGGAAAGGCCATTCCTGATAGAGAGAAGAGGGCAAAATCAAAGAGATGTGTATTAGTCTTTCTTACTCAGGGACTAACAAGTTAATTCTGCAGTACAATAAGAATTGCATGCACAGGGTGGCAGGGAAGGAGGCATGAATCTGGAGGGATCGACAAGGGTCTGGTGTGCTGAGCCCACAAACTACAGAGTGTGGAGAGTGCTAGAGCTGGATTTGAAAGGAAGAGATGTGGAGCTCTACCGAAACAGGGCGAAAGTGGAAATAGGAGTCAGGAGGTTAAAGGAATTCAGAAAGAGGGGATGGTACCTTTAAGAAGGCAGTGGTATTGGGAGTCTGCTGACTAATGTTGGAGGTGAGAAAGGAGTTGATCAAAGTCCTAGGCGGGGTGGTGTCATCAACAAAGAGACAGAGTGGAGGAGAGAGGGCCAAGTAGTGGTTGTCCAGAGGCAGATGAAGAGTTAATGTAGTCAGGTGGAATTAGAGGTGTCTAGAAAACGCTAGGGTAGGTGCTCATTGGGCAGAAGAAGAAGATACAGGTCTGGAGTTCAGAAAATGATAGAATTGAGAGAATCAGCACACAGAAGAAATCGAAACTGCAGATTGCCACATTGCTTTTCCTCTGCAGTTCTGTTCGTGTCCAGGGAACCTCTCACCAAGGCATATCTGGACATAGGTCCATGACTCACCTGTTTGCCATCTTCTCCAAGACTTTCACTTCTGCACACGAGGAGAGGCCCTACGAGGCCACTGTTGATGTCTTTTGACAAATTTACCGAGGAATAGTATAACCAGGTCAGGCAGTTGGGGTCCGTGGAGGTAGGACCCACATCTCTTGGCACTTCCCACGTATAGACAAATGTCATGCCAGGATTTACATGTGAGGAAGGTGGAGGAGTACCTAGTAAGAAATAAATATTTGTAAAATAGGACCGAGGACCAGGAGTCCCCGGTCTAGGCTGTGAAATCTCTGAGAGCAAGGACTGTATCTTGCTCGCCTTGTAGCACCTTGGGTGACAGCTGAAAGGGGCTGAAGGAATTCCCGCCATAATGAGGACACGGAGCTGTTATGACTCGAAAAGTGGGCTGCACCATGATTTGAGGAAGAATTTTATTCTCTAGCTGACATTGTATTGCGGTGTGGCTTGCGTGGGCCTCCCTCGAGCCTTACTTACCTCCTCCAGGTGCTCTGTGGGCCCCCTCGTTGCTCGTGTTGTAACGTAGTCCATGAGGCTGAATGCTGAGGGGCAGGGAAGCCTTGTTATAAAAAGTGACCTTGATGATCTGTCCCACTTCTGCCTTAATAACAGGGCCTAGAAAGCAACAGAATTAGGAATTGTCCTCTGTTTTCACAAACATGATTGTCAGGTGTTTTACTCGAGTAAGTTTTTTTTTGGAACAAAGTAAAGAGATAATGCCATGAACAGGAATGCATCCGACTGCAAGAGCTCTAGGTGATTCACGGTCTTAGAAAGTCACTTTGGGTTACGTGAATATATTAATCTTATTGGATGTGCGGGGACAAAAAAATGTATTGTTTCCATAAGGTTATCAGATGACATCTAGAATCTCTAAAATGGCGTGAGATGTGAACACTATTTTGATTGCACAGAATATATATCAATGGTGTTTATAACCCTGCAGAGCTATGAAGAGAATTTTACCAAGGATTCCGAGGTGCTCTTCTCTTGCCTTCGGTGTTTGGAAGGAAGCATCTGTGTATTCACGGTAAACTAGCTTTTTGTAAGATCCTCCAATTCTGCTTGCACTTTGTTCAAAATGTAGCTGGGATTCACTGTGCAGAGAAAGTAGATACACAAAGAACTTTTAAATCAACAGTAATCACGTGAAAAGAAATTTACATACATCTAGAATTTACATACATCTGTTTTAAGTTACTTGTAATTTATAAAAGCAATGCATGTTCATTGTAGAAAATTTGAAAAATAAGGGGAAACTGACCCCCAAAATAAAATCTTCATAGTCCTGCTATCTGCATATAACCACTGTCAACATTTTCCATGGATTTCTTCTCAGTCTTTTATCTATGTATATGTATATGAGTATCTATGTCTGTCTACTTGGTGGTTTATCCACACACTTTTTTTCTGGAACAAAAAAAAAATTTTTTTTTTTTCCGGCCAGGTAGTTAACAAACAACAAACATCATTTCTAAAACAAGTATGTGCTGAGATGTTAGAATAGTAAGATAAGAGATGTCATTCTTCTTTTTAAGTCTTATTATAATAAAATTAAATAGGTTCCCCTGAAAAAAGGTGTTCCCTAGCAGTGAAGTAGTGACTTGTCATGCTAACATATCATAGAATTTCATAGCCAGGACAATCAAGCAAACTGAAAAAACATCTATTAATTCATACTTATTTTAGACAATATAAAATGAGAGTTGGACCTAACTCTGAATCTAGGTTTTGCTCTAAGCCCAGATATCCTTCATATAAAATTTCCACCTCACAGATTGAATAATGTATTGATGAGCTGATGTAAGAAGAGAAAATATTCACTTGGCATAACATTCTTAGTTTTCACAAATTTTCTGTGAGAAAATTAGAGAAAAATAATTACCATGGGAAACACTGCTTGATGGTTTTAGAACTTGATATTTTCTGACATGTAACTTTCATTCAGTAGACCAGAAGGATTAAAATTCCTGTAATCTTTGAGTTGGTAAATATAATTATATCAGTTGGACTATCAGAAAAACTTTTTGTGTACCTTTTTTTGGTAAAGATTTTATTTATTTATTTGAGAGAGAGAACAAGAATGAAAAAGAGAGAGCATGAGAGGGGAGAGGTCAGAGGGAGAAGCAGGCTTCCTGATGAGCAGGGAGCCTGATGTGGGACTCGATTCTAGGACTCCAGGATCAGGACCTGAGCCGAAGGCACCCAGGCACCTCTTTTTGTGTACTTTTAAACCCTGGTGCCATGGGTAATGTCATAGTTTTTGGTCATTAAAATAGGGACTGGTAATAAATTCTTAGGTGTTGTTGGAATAAAAATATTTATAAAACGACTTAAGAATGTCATAGGAGGGGTGCCTGGGTGGCTCAGTGGGTTAAGCCGCTGCCTTCGGCTCAGGTCATGATCTCAGGGTCCTGGGATCGAGTCCCACATCGGGCTCTCTGCTCAGCAAGAAGCCTGCTTCCCTCTCTCTCTCTCTCTCTGCCTGCCTCTCCGTCTACTTGTGATCTCTCTCTGTCAAATAAATAAATAAAAATCTTAAAAAAAAAAAAAAAAGAATGTCATAGGAAATAAAAAAGTAATAAATGTCTTGGACAATTATTTAATTTTGCCTTCAGATCTTAGCAGGAAGGTATAAATTATACATGAAGCATGTTTCTGAATTTTTGTAAAATTGTGTTATTGATAACATAGCCACTGTGTCTCATCATTGTATATAATAAACCTATTTTGAAATTTAGTGCTAGGAAAAAAAATGAGCAGAATGTTTTATTTTGCACTGGCTGCCAAGGCATTTAGAGAAAAATTTTGTATGGTAGTGATCCTTTGATTCAATATTTTCTAATTATTGATATAGTTATTTTTCTACTTTTGTTTTATCAGTATCTTTTTATGATAAGATGCCTAAATCCTTTTTAAGAGTAGCTCATTATGAAAAAGTTCAATTATCTTTATTTAACCATGAATACTTTTAATCACCAAATTATTACCTTCCAGGTGCTGTTAAATTTTTTTTAGTGAAGGAATCTATACCAGAGGGCGCATAGTTCCAAACAATTTTTTCAGCAGCAATGTAGTAATGTATAACACGTGTCGCAGGAACGTCTGTTGAAGGTTTCTGGCAATTCCTTACATTGAAAAAGGCCTGCATACTAACTGAAAAACAGTAAACCCAAGCAGAGAACATTAGTACAACATTTTTCTTATTCCATACGTATTTTATGTTTTAGCCAACAGTATTGCAACTTCTCCTTTTCGGAGAAATTTGAGGCATTTTACTTATGGAATTTGTGTAAAAACCTAAAATGTGTGAGACAAATACAAAAAGCAGGATGCAAAGATGAATGTTAGAGGAACATATATTACCCGGGAACAATCACCACCGTTGGACTGGTTCCTAGATGAAGATGGTGTCTCTACCGAGAAGAATTTGAGAGTTTATTTGGTCAAAAACATCTTTCCTCAGGTGAATGAAATTACTACTGTGAGTCACTAATGAATTAGCTGAGTTATTATATTAACTAGAAGGCAGGCAGGAAGAAAATCAAGGCAGGTGTCTTTCCATGAGGACACTAGTCCTGTGCTTTGATTTCGGAGTACTGTTGGTGGGAGTGTGAGTTAGGACAGACATTTTGGAAGGCAAACTGGCAGCATTTGTTAAAACATAAAAAGATGCAAATAAAGAGATGTTAACTATAACATTGTTAATAAGCAAAAAACGTGGAAGCAATTTAAATGCCTATCAGCAGGCAAATGGATAAGTAACTTAGGATATATTCCTAATGTGGAAAACTATACAACAGTGTAAAAGAGTAAGTTAGATGTATGGGGAATGTCAGGGAAAAGATTCCAAAACATGGATGAGTGAAGAAAGCAACAGCAGAAAATTACATGCAGTGTGATCTACTTATGTAAAATGAAACATAAAATACAGCAATGTGTTTTTGGTTTCTACATTTTCATATATATTGTGTGAGAATGCATAGTATTCACATCCAGTGTTTACTCTCTGGAGAGGAACGAAGAGGGCAGTGATGGGAGGGTTGGACTAAAGGCATGTTCTTAAATCAGCTCTCTAAAAACAAGAAACACAATATTTGATTTATTTTGCTAATTTTTGTGGTCTAAACACTCCCACTCTGACCAGTTTGAGGTTACCAAGAGTCTACCAGCTGGCTGACTTAATTCTCCACCCTCTTGAGCTGGTATGAGCTGGCTCCCATATATCACTTAGATTTTTGCTTTTTCTGCCTACTGCCTCCACCCAATCCTTCCCCCAACCTCATTCCTTCCTCTTTCCATCCTTCCTTTCTTTCCAGCCAAAGTCTATTCATGTATTCTTGTAATTACTAAAAAAATCAAATAAAATTTTTAATAAATTTTAAATTAAAAAATTTTAAATACAAATTTTAAAAAGAGTGGAAGTAAATTTTGAAAACCACACCCCACTCTAGGACACGGGACACAGGAGAAAGCTATGGAGACAATCAAATCAGCCGAGGAACCTCAGAAGCTTCTCAGTTGTGCCTAGGGCTGACCCTATTCTTTCCACAGAGCTGAGGGCCAGATCAGGCTTGAAGGCACCATCTGCAAAGTCAGTAAATAGGGAGAGTGGGACTGAGTGTACACTGTCACCTGAAAATGATATTCCTTTCTAAGTGAGAAACTTTTTACCATTAAATTCAGTCCTCGAGTTGCAGTAGCTGCGAGTGGTTCTCCTTTTTCCCCAGAGCCCTTGAGGGCCCCAGCACATAGGAAATCCTGATACATACTTGCTGTGTAGTTATTTCAGAGACTAGGGGAAGCATGATTCTAACCAAAGTATGGGACGTGGAAGACAGGTTTGATCACAGAAGTAAACCCCAGTTTTGTACAAAATAAGAAAAGTTACATTCTTCAGTTCTAATAATCATGTTTTTTGATTGAAAGGTAAGAGAAAACATTTGCGTGGTAGGTAGAGTTTGGTCATATTTAAGTATAGAAAAGATTAATGACTTCATAACTGGCCATTGTATGATTCATTGGAGGCTGTGATTAAAGAGGGAAATAAATGGAAATACAGAGGTCTCCTGAGTTCTGGGTTAGTAACATATAGTCCCACAATATTCCTGGCAATTCTTCTTATAAGGTTTTGGACAAGTGTTTTAACCTCTTAAAACTTGTTTCCTCAACTAAAAAACAAACAGTAATAGTCCTTACTCTGCCATTCAGGCTTTTTAAAAGGTTCGCTGGCTAACAAATATAAAAGTTTTTTGACAAACAAAACAAAACACCCCTATATACCTACAAGTGTTCATTATTGTGGAGTTAATTGGAGTTAATTCCAGTTCTGATCTTGTCACACTACCTTCCCAAAAGGCAATCCCATCACCTCCCTAGAAATCAGTTTCTCCATTTGGAAGAGAAGGCATCTGTGAGGGGTTGCAACCTTGAAAATTCTCTGACCCTGTATTATGTAAAGGTCACAAATCCCTACCGTGTATCTGACATTCCAGCTGCCACTCTCCAGGGCCCTTGGCCACCATGAAGGCATCTTCCAGCGAGGCAGGGAAGACCGTAATGGTGTCCTTTCTGTGATTACGAGATATCAGAGTCTGTCCATGCAGGTAGATGGGGTGTGTGTCCAATGCACCACCCATGCCCACAAAATACCACTTGACCTTGTCCTCAGCACACATGGTGAGATTGGGCAGATTTCCATACATGTATCCGTTTATTGCTGAAAACAAATGTATGTTTTGTTTTATTTATTTATCTTTTAAGTAAACCCTACCCCCAACACAGGGGTTGAACCCATGACCCCGACAGCAAGAGTTGCATGCCATGCTGACTGAGCCAAGAAAACAAACATGCACTGATCTCTCACACATGGTAGATGAGGACCATATACTATACATTCTGTGCATTTCCTCACTACACAAACCTCACAGTGTCCGCTTTATTCTCAAGCAGATTCTAACATGGGATTTGATTGGTGTTTCACACACAAAAAGGCCATAAATATTGTATATAATCAAAAGTGTCAGGAGCACAAAGAATTACAGGTAAGAGGAGGAAAGGTGAGCTGAAGAACAGGGGTCAGCGACGAGGGGAAAAGAATAAAAAGAAGCTAAGTCCCGGAAAGAAGAAAACAAGAATGCACGACTGAGAGAATGATCGTATCTCTCCTAAAAAATTTTATGTAGAAACACATTCTTTTTCTTTTTGGGGGGGGGGGGACACGTTTTCATAAAATACCTGGTCAGTTATGTTTTTGTTCTTCCATAATATTTTATTACCTTAAATTGATATCTTGCCTGTTTTACCATCTACTTTGGATCAAGATCAGACTTTAGAAAACAAAAGCATTTCCCTAACTTTTCCTGTTTTGAAACTTTGCCAACCAGCAAGATTTACTGCATGCCTTGCACATCAACCAGCGTACTTTGAGTGAAAAACTGGAAAATGTAAACTCAAGCACACAGACTTGAACAGAAGGAAATTAGTAACTAGAATCACTGAAGTTAGAATTATAGCATATGGGGAATAAGAAAACTTTCTTTAATCTTACAGGGCATCAGATTGCTGTTATGGAAGTCAGAATCGCTAGTGTTAACTTTGTCGGGTTCAGTGTATGTATTAATATTATCATCTATATACCAGCTTTTGTTTTCATCAGTTATGGAAAACATCAAAACATAAGACCTGTCGATGTCTTTTTCGGTGTCTCCATCCAGGGTGCCTGAAACATAAAGAACAACAAAACTTGCTCTTTGCAATAATTATTTTTTGCCATAAAATAAACTGGGAATTCTAACTGATTCATCCTAATCTCGCACACCTACAGACAGAACTCTAAGGAACAAAGCATGCAAGGAACAAGCAGACAGCCTCTCATCTTCCTACTTTCTTTGACCCTGCAGATTCAACACTTTTCTGTAGGAGAAAGGGGTCAGTCATTTTGTGTAAAGGTGGCTCAAGTGAAGTTTGCTGAGTTTGACTACCATCTAGTGACCAATCTGCATCACTGGACTTGAACCGAGGCATTGGACTCACCACCGCCATCTAGTGCTCGGAATCTGAGAGGGCAATTTACTTACTTGACCCAAGAATCAAGGTCAAGGGAGGAAAGGGGAGCTCATTTGATAGAAAAATTCCACTAAAGAGCAGGGGAGAGCCCGCTTATTCTGGTTCTGTTGCTACAATGAGATTTTAAAAATATGTTACCTCTTTTGCAAGTCAGAATTGGTCCAACAAGACCCGAAGGCACGTCTCTTGGAGTGTCTACGTGGGAGTGGTAAATTCTTGTCACACAGTTACTGTCATTAGGGCCAGGCCCCTGCTTTTCTTCTACATACCACTTGTAAGTATATTGTGCCCCTGGTTGCAGACGGTCATCTTCCTTTTGCTGGCTCGTAGTATTATCAGGATAGAGAGCACCTAGAAAACATAATCCACACTGTGGTCACAGTAACCATTGGGCAGCACTATTTTGAATGCGACTCATGTTTTCTCTAGTAAGTCATAAATGTACGTTAATTTCTAGTTTTGGAATCAAGTGTGCATTTCTCCCCTCCTCTTTCCTGCCTCCTGTCTCTTCTTCCTCAGCTGGCTTCCACTTGAATACCCAGCTTGTCTAGTTTCTAGACTAAACTGGAATGAGATAGTATTACTGCAGATTATTATTACCATTATTGATGGATTCCAAAAATATTTACTGTGTATTTACTATATGCCTAGACCTCAGATATAGAAATCTAGGCTTCTGAGAGGCCTTCCACATTTTCTTCAGACTTGGAGCATCAAGAGGGCATCCATGAGGCATCAAGAGGCATCCATGTGTCCTCCAAGTAGATCACTGGAGCCCCAAGAGTGGCCCTCCCTTAGCTTACATTACCCTAAGCTATTACCCCAGTTCTGAATCTGGAGCCTTTCTCTTCTTTCTTTCTTCTTTTCCTAGAATTTTTGCCTCAGATCTTTATCTCTTGAGGCCGGAGTCCTCATAACTATGAATAAATGTCCTACATTCAATAGAAGATTTTGAAGCATGGCCAACATCTCATATTTACCCACCTTCCAATCTTCCAGTAACACCCCCCACCCCCTGCACTCCAATGGTGAACATAAAACCTTAATTGTTGGGTTTTTTCTTCCCTTCCTTTTTCTAACACCACTAGGCAGTTGTGAGTGTAGATGTGTAGGAGACAAGATGCTGTCTGAGAAATAATAATTTTTTTTTAAAGATTTTATTTACTTATTTGACAGAGAGAGACACACCAAGAGAGGGAACACAGGCAGGGGGAGTGGGAGAGGAAGAGGAGGCTTCCTGCCGAGCAGGGAGCTCAATGCAGGGCTCCATCCCAGGACCCTGGGATCATGACCTGAGACGAAGGCAGATGGCAGATTTTCAACAACCCAGCCACTCAGGCAGTTGTTATGGGCATCACTATTCCCAATAACGATTTTTCTTGTCAGTGTTTTTTTCAAGATGCTAATCCTCATCCATTAGGAAATGAAAGGAGGTGGGGGTAGAATAGTACTTCTGCCAACCTAACATTTGCTCATGAGTATCTCCTACCTAAATAAATAAATGTAAATGAATGTGACCCATGTTTTCTCTATTACGTCATGAATGTACATTAGTTTGTATTATTATTACTATTATTACTGTGAGTGAAAAGTGTGTTTTCTTTCCTAAGACTTGCACAAGGGTGGGCATTTAAGATGAGAAATTGAAAAAAGACTGGATATAAACAGTCTACATCCACCCCAAACTACTCCCAGTTGATAATTACCCTGCTTTCCCTGAGGTCTTGGGCTCATACTTCCCATAAGCAACAGCTCGGAAATGTAAGGATTCACTTACCTTCATTTTCTTTAGAGTAGGTGAGTCCATGAGGATGGAAACTATACATTCTTGAAGCAAAATTTTTTACGTGAACATAAACCATGTCTCCAGTCTCTGCCTTAATTATCGGGCCTAAAAATCCCAGCCAGGATGGTTTTCCAATGATTGTTTGGAATGTGTCATCAGTATACTGAAAATACAAAGCCTTCTTATAGACAGATCCTATCCTGTCTTGACTCCGTTGCAGATTTTTATGGGACTCAAACTCTCTGTAAACAAAACAAAACAAAACAAAAAACACAAAGAAACAAAAAGAGAGAACTTTAATAAAGTTTGAGAGGAAAGAAAAAAAAAATGTTAAGTCAATTGAAACTAGAAGTAAGAAGCCTTACAGCCTGATTTCGAAGGACAAAACTCAGACACCGGAGAAAATGTGAAGGGAATCAAAAAAGGAGGTATAGGCAAGGAGAGCGTTGGAGTCTGTGACGAAGCGATTAAATACAAGTGTAGCAAGTAATATACGTGGTATTTTGGTTTACAAGACTTACCAAACTCTTCATACTGAGCCACAAAAAAGCCTTCTAACCCTACGTGAAGGTCTCTTTAGATCTCAAGCATTACATCCATCCCGATGACTTAGAATTATTTATCCATTTAAATGGATTTGTGCATTTGCTGGTAGACTTAGGGTCCTTTTGGCCAACAAACATGGCAAATCCAAACCCCCATGCATAACCACTAGCTCTCTCCCTCCTAATTACTTGAAAAGAGAAATCAAGAACACAGCTACAATTTTAGAATCTCTGCCATACCTTCCATATCGGAAGGAAAAGTGTTGTTTTCTGTCTCGAATGCCACACAAACAAAACTGATGATAAACACAGAATTAGAGATGATCCTTGAAATACTGTGCCATGTTGGCAAGAGTGGCAACAATTATAAGCAGGAATAAATCCTGATTTCTATCAATATCGGTCTTCCATGCCATGCTTACAAGAAAACGAAGGAAGCAGTTTTAATACCAAATGTGCCCTTAAAGGGTCAATGGTTGGAAATTCTTCATTAGCATTTTATGGGTGAAGAACAATTACTGACTTTTGTTTCTGATAGTAACTTTTTCATTACAAAGGTATTACTTACTGATCTTCTGAAAAAGGCTTCCCATTGAGCATATTTTTACCAGTAGGAGCATAGTTCCAAGTGGTTTCTTTAATGCCTATGTTGTAGTGCCTATCTTTTGCCCAACCTGGAGAACTAACAAAACCAAGAAAGATTAATGGTAAAAGGGCCTTCATTTTCAAATCCCAAGCCTGGAGACTCTAAGTGAGTGATGCCTGTCTTTCTTTTATAATCCAGGCTTTCTTCCTTTATTTGTGTCAATTTACATAAGTCAGAATTGCGTAAGAGCCCAACATGTGTTTCATCTACACATACCTCACTTCCATTCCAAATGCATCTAGTTTTCATTAGTCAGGCTGAGGGAAATGTTGCACAACCCACAGAGAATATTATGCTTTGCCAGCATTAGAGCTTGCTTGAATTACTGGGTAGATGGGCTACCAGATCACCCATCATCCTCTGACAATTATTAGCTATCCCTAGGTTATAGGAATCATCTCCAGTTTATTCTCTAGTCTCCACATTCTCCCAGATTCTTCATTATATGTTAATTTTAGTAATTTCTTACTCTAGATGTTAATTTTTTTTTTAAAGATTTTATTTATTTATTTGACAGACAGAGATCACAAGTAGGCAGAGAGGCAGGCTGAGCAGAGAGCCCGGTGCAGGGCTCCATCCCAGGAACCTGAGATCATGAGTGGAGCCGAAGGCAGAGGCTCAACCCACTGAGCCACCCAGGCGCCCCTCTAGATGTTAATTTAAATTCCTTGTCATTTAATACTGTAAGTTATTCTCAAATTTCTTGAAATTTAAGACTATCCATAATCTAGCCCTCAATCTGATATTCCAAGTTCATCTCCATAATTCACATACAGGACCCATTCCCCTGGGAAGTTGACTTATTAGGGACAGAGCTTATCCAAATTGTCCCCATTTTTCAAGCCTCCTGGAACTTTACCTCCTCAGTGAAGACCTCCCTGATTAAATCAGCCTATAGATCCCTCTCTCTTTCTGAATTCAGCAGGCTGTTTCCAGACCTGGCAATTAACTGCACAGTTTGGTACTGGTGTTTAAAATTTTCATGTATTTTCTCTACTTGTCCTTAGATTATAAATCCTAGAGATTACTTGTTTTTATTTTGTGTATCTTCTAGAAATGTCAAGGAATAAATGTAAAATTTTTTGGAACAAATAGAGTCCTTTGGCTATAGTTATAGTAAGGAAAGGAACAGGAGTCTTTGTCACGGATTTGTATTTCATTACATACTTGGATATCTATTACCATTAGATCTTGTTTGAGACTTTACAACTGGAAAACCACAATGACCTTCAACAGTTAGAGTGACATTCGGATTTAGATTTGGAAACCCACACTTAGAAATATTAAAGCAGGGCAATTGTATAACTCATAGGTGAGTTTTTTGTTTTTTTGTTTTTTTTTAAATTTTTATTTATTTATTTGACAGAGAGAAATCACAAGTAGGCAGAGAGGCAGGCAGAGAGAGAGGAGGAAGCAGGCTCCCTGCTGAGCAGAAAGCCCGATGTGGGGCATGAACCCAGGACCTGGGATCATGACCTGAGCCGAAGGCAGCGGCTTAACCCACTGAGCCACCCAGGCGCCCCCTCATAGGTGAGTTTTAAGAACAAGTTGGGTAAACAGTCCACTGCTTTGACAGGTTTTAATGTCACCAGCAGATGTTGGAAGGAATTCAGAAAAGCTAGGCCTAGAGGGACCTCGGTGTGTGGAAAAACTGTCCACAGGAAAATCAAGACAAGGAAGGGTTTCACAAGTGGCACCGTTGGGGAAACAGTGGAAAGGGTCGGGGAGCAGACCCACATCAGACCTGATGGCTCTCACACGAGAGAGGGGTCAGAGATGGGCTCTCTGGCCTCAAGGAGGAGATCCATGGGTTGGAATAGTTGGAAGCTTAAGTCTCACAAATTTAGCTCAGTATATGGAAGAACCTTAGGACCTTCCCTTTCACTGTAGCCTAGAACAGGAGCTGCGAAAGACACCACTCATCAGACAGGGGGCAGGATTCCTTAAATGGGCTTTCCAGTATACCTTTATCCTGAAATTCTGTGACTTCCTTCCTCATCCTCCCAGAGACATTAATTTTACTCTGGAATGTGGATAATTGAAAACCCATTCAGCTGCCTTTTTTTTTTTTCTTTTTACTTAGTAAGCACTTCAAGAAATGCAAAGTCTAGTGTATTTAAAACAACAGAGGTACCCTCATTCCCAACTCCACCATATACCAACTATGTGATCTGGGATAAGTTGTGTTATCATTCTGAACCCAAGTCCCCTTAACCGTAACACAAAGGTAATAACAGTTAAAGCTCCTGGCTGCTGGGAGGACTTACCTTCTAGCCTACCAAAGAGAGTTAAGCATCCTCCCCCAAAGACAATGAAAATTGTGTTGGTAAACATTCATTGTTTGTTTTTCTTCTCAAGAAATGACTAGGGAAAATGGCTTTGTGTGGGGGATGGGAGGAGGATGGGTAAGATTGGAAAGAAGCACTTTTTCTTAGGTCATATTATATTTATGGCTGGAAAGTTGACAATTTCTGTCCTTCCCTTCCTGCATAGACCTCAATAGATCCGTCTTTTGGTACAGCTGTATTTGAAGTTAGTCACATTATTTGGCTATATTCTTGGTTTGTAGCCCAAGACCATGAGGCAACTTACTTTGCTAAGATTTGTTGAATTTGGCCCAAAGGTGTAAGCTCAAACACCTTGGAGGAAAATTTGGATTCCTTCCTGGTTTTTCCATTCCACAGCTGAAAATTATTTAAGAAGAAATGGAGCATATGAAAATATGCATAAGGATCAAGTGATACCAGCATCTTATGTTTGCAAAAAAGCTTTACAATATATAAAAATACCTTTAAGAAATTATTCTTCAAAATGTAATCTTCAAAACACTCTCCCTCACCCCAGCTCTTACATCTGCTTAATACATGAAGTAGCTCAAGCTCAGAAGTTCTAGTAACTCACTGCATGATGCACGCTTCCAAGTTATGGTGTCAGGGTTCAAACAGAAATCCCTGGCTTCTAAGTCAAATGTTTCTTCCATGTGATCTTATTAATTGGCTTCCATAATTTAAGTGTTTATACTTCTATATTATCAATAAAGGCTAAGTTTTGCTCAGAATATATAACTCTAATTGTATTTCCAACAAGGCAGACCAATGGGATATAAATGATATGGGGGCAGGATGGGGAGTTTAAGGACAATGGGGAAGATGTTAGTAACATTTACATTCATTTCCATTCTTTCTGTTTCTTCTGCCAATAATCACTATTTGTTGACAGTCAGATCGTCCTTAGTCAGTTTCTAAACTGTAACTCTAACTGTGTCAGCAAATCCTGAAAGGGAATTTCATTAAGCTCTTTTGATAGTTGAGGAAACTAGAACTCCGGGGTTCTAAAGAACTGACCAAAGCAAGTTGGGGTTATTGTCAAATTTGAACCCAGATCTTAAAGCCTGGTCGATGTTCTTACTACTAAACTCCCCACCTGTTACTCTGGGCAACTCTGGGATCAGGAGTTTAAATAAGTAGAGCAGTTGGCAGCTGGGGCAGATAGGTACACTTAGGCTAGAGCCCTGTGTCCTTCTCAGGTTGGAACTATGTAAACTTCAATCTTTACAGTATGGTGTAGACTCCATGAGGGACCAGATGCCCACAAAACAAGGCATAGAAGAAAAGAATGGGAAGTGTTGAGAACCAAGAGGAAAGAGAAAAGCAGGCCCTGATATTTGGAGCTGGCCTGATAGTATCAGTTGGGCCTTGTCCTGGGACTCACAGTTAGACCTTGGTGTTTTTCTCCTATTGCACATAAAATTTCCAGAACTCTAACATCAGACTACATCGCTGTGACTACAGTGAATCAAGACAAAATAATGTACACTCCAAAATAATGTCTGAACACACAGGGGGAGCATAAACATTGTCCAAACCTTTAAAATAACCAAGCATTCCATTATCCTGGCTATAACTGACTGATGTCTCTTCACCAATTATAACTTTAGATCTGATTCATTCCTCCTGACTTATAGATAAGATTTAAGACATCCAATCATAGAATTGACCCTACTGCATCCAATCCTGAGCAAAGCCCTGCTTCCTTAACATCTCTCAAATCACCTAATATAAGTACTGATCCTGTCAATGCTTGTAGCACCTTCTTTCCAAGATACCTGTGATTCTCCATGGTATGTGTTGTCTTTCATTACAACAAACAATAAATACAATTTATTCAGTTACAGGTGTATTACTGTGGTTTGGTTAGAGTGCATTGACACTAATTTCCCCTAGGGAAAAAAAATCCATAAAGTGGCTACTATTAAAATATTATCAACATGACAAAAATTCAGAAATTTATGTCTCCAACCCAGACCTCTTTGCCTAATTCCAGTGTATATGGTGATCTACTCGACATCTTCACTTAGCTGTTTAGTACAGCACTTCACGAACATTTACATGTGGATGAATCCCTAGAAAAATCTGAGGGTTTTTCAAAATGCAAATTCTGAGTCTATAGGTCTGAGGTGGAGCCCAATATTCTGTATTTCTGTGCTGGATCCCTAACGATGCCAGTGTCACAGGTCCATGAACCATACTTTTGGTAGCAACAATCTAATAGACACCCCAAACTCAACATGCCCAAATATGAACTTCTAAGACTTTCATTCTTAACTCCAGCATGTTAAGAGACCTTGGAAGTCATCACTGCCATCCTTATAACAAGAAGCACTGGACAAACTGGAAGTCAACGACTTTTCTTAAACCTATTAAAGAAGTAATGCAAGTGGGGAGATGAAAATTCTAAGAGAAGGAATCAAAAGAAAATGCTAGAAATCAAAAACACTGGAACAAGAATAAAGGTGCTTCTGATGCTTCATTAGACTGGACACAGTCAAGGAAAGAATCAGCGAGCTTAAAGAACAGTCTATAGAAATTTCTGAAAGTGAAATGCAAAGAGAAAAAAGAATGAAAACAAAAAAACAAAAAACATGCACACACAGAATATCTTGGACTACGGGATAATTTCAGAAGATATGACAAAATTGGAATGCCAGAAGGAGAAGAATGAAAGAAATGAGTAAAATAAATATTTGAAGTAATAAGGACCAAGAACTTTCCAAAATCAGAGACAAATACCAAACTACAAATTTGAGCAGTGCAGAGAACAATTGCTAGAATAGATAACCAAAAAACAAAAACAAAACCCTATACTTAAGCATATCATATTAAACTACAGAAGACCAAATCTAGACAGAAAATCTTGAAAGAAGCTAGGAAGAAGAAAATATCTTCTCAACAGAGAAACAAGAATAAGAATTATAAAACTGGACTGATCTTGCTTATTCTGCTAAAGCCATTCATTCCATTCACACCTTCTTCATCTCAGTTAATGGCATCTCCAGTCTTTGAATAAAGCCAGGTCAAAAATGCTGGATTCATCCTTAGCTCCTCTCTTTCTCACATTTTACAACCTGTCACCAGTTCAAAGTATAACCTAAAATCCAGCCACTTCTCACCACTTCTACTGATACCACCCTGGTTCAAGCCACAATTGCGTCCCCCTAGGGAACTGTAGGAGCCTCCTAAATAGTTACTCTGCTTCTACTCTTGCCCCCCTCCAGTCTGTTCTTAACAGAGGAGCCTGAGTGACCCTTTAAAATATAAATTCCATCAGGTCATTCCTCTTCTGAAGATCTTGCAATGGCTCCCTATTTCCTGAAGTGTAAGATCCCTTCTATGACTTTCAAAGCTCCTTAATGGCTAACAGACACATGAAAAAATGTTCATCATCACTAGCCATCAGGGAGATTCAAATCAAAACCACATTGAGATACAACCTTACACCCGTTAAAATGGCCAAAATTAACAAGACAGTAAACAACGTGTGTTGGAGAGGATGTGGAGAAAGGGGAACCCTCTTGCACTGTTGGTGGGAATGCAACTTGGTGCAGCCACTTTGGAGAACAGTGTGGAGATTCCTCAAGAAATTAAAAATAGAGCTTCCCCATGATGCTGCAATTACACTACTGGGTACTTACCCCAAAGATACAGATGTAGTGAAAAGAAGGGCCATCTGTACCCCAATGTTCATAGCAGCAATGACCATCTGTACCCCAATGTTCATAGCAGCAATGGCCACAGTTGCCAAACTGTGGAAAGAACCAAGATGCCTTTCAACGGATGAATGGATAAGGAAGATGTGGTCCATATATACTATGGAGTATTATGCCTCCATCAGAAAGGATGAATATCCAACTTTTGTATCAACATGGACAGGACTGGAAGAGATTATGCTGAGTGAAATAAGTCAAGCAGAGAGAGTCAATTATCACATGGTTTCACTTATTTGTGGAGCATAAGAAATAACACGGAAGACATGGGGAGATGGAGAGGAGAAGGGAGTTGGGGGAAATTGGAGGGGGAAACGAACCATGAGAGACTGTGGACTCTGAAAAACAATCTGAGGATTTTGGAGGGGCAGGGGTGGAAGGTTGGGTGAGCCTGGTGGTGGGTATAATGGAGGGCACGTATTGCATGGAGCACTAGGTGTGGGGCATAAACAAAGATTCCAGAATACTGAAAAGAAATTTTAAAAATAAATAAAAAAATTTTTTTAAAAAAGTTAAGGGGCGCCTGGGTGGCTCAGTGGGTTAAAGCCTCTGCCTTCAGCTCAGGTCATGGTCCCAGGGTCCTGGGATTGAGCCCGGCGTCGGGCTTTCTGCTCAGCGGGGAGCCTGCTTCCCCCTCTCTCTGCGTGCCTTTCTGCCTGCTTGTGATCTCTGTCTGTCAAATAAATAAATAAAATCTTTTTTTAAAAAAGTTAAGTATATATTTTCCAGATAATAGATAATAAATGTGTCTTGTGAAAAAAACAAAAAACTAAAAACGAAGCTCCTTAATGACTTCACTTCCCATTACCCTCTTTTTCCCATCTCCACTCCTCTCTCCTCTGTCTTCTCTGCTCCAACCAAGCTTGCCTCCTTGCTGTTCCTCTGACCTACCAGTCGTATCTGTAACAGAAGGCTTTTGCCACTGACTCTTCCCTCTGCCTGAACACTTCGCCTCCGGTATTCTCATGGCTCCCTTCTTCATCTCCACCAGGTCTTAATTTAAATGTCACCCTCTCAATGAGATCTACTTTTAATAGCAGCACCTGTTCTACTTCTCTTCTCCCTAACACGTAGGATTCCCTCCTACTTTTCCTTTTGTCCACAGCACGTATCTTCCAATGTATTATACAATCTTCTTTATCAGGTTTATAATTTTTTTGTGTGTATGTCTCTTTATACTAAAATGTAAGCTCCATAAGGACACAAAATTTTGTTGGTTTTTGTTGTTGTTGTTGATGTGTCCGTAGCACCTAGAACAGTGTTTGGCACGAAGTATGTGTCTAATGAATATTTGCTGAAGGAATGCATGGTAGGATACCCTGAAACTGACTATGTGACCTAGAAAAACAGTAGCAGCAACATTAATGACAATTTTGGAGTGCTTTCCGTATGTTAAGTATTTTATGAGTGTAACTCATTTAATCTCTATAACCTTGGAAATGAGACAACTAAAGCAGGAAGAAGGCAAGACTCCAGCCCAGGGGGTGCCTGGGTGGCTCAGTTCGTTAAGTGTCTGCCTTCAGTTCAGGTCATGACTTCAGGGTCCTGGGATTGAGACCCACCTGGAGCCCTACATGGAGCTCCCTGCTCAGCGGGGAAACTTCTTCTCCCTCTCTATATGCCCCTCCCCCTGCTTGTCCTCACTCTTTCTCTTGTACAAATTAAAAAAAAAAAAAAAAAAAAGACTCCCTCCCACGGCTGCACAGGTGGTGAAAGACAGAGCCAGAATTTGAACACCCAGGTATTTGGGCTCCAAAGCTCAAGTTTACAAACAATGTGCTTTGTTGGGAAAGCGGATTATCCTCTCAGTACTTCAAGCATTTTCCTCTTCCTTACAGACTATTGTGCCAGATTATTTTAAAGGTTCATTCCATATCCACAAACCCGAATGTCACTCTGCTTCACTATTTTATCTACTTTGCTGAAAGTTTTCAGACTAAGTAAGAAAATAATGACTTGATGGAACCAGGAACTAGTAGCTCTGTGAACACCACATTGCAGATTCTTCGGAATGTTGCTCCTTCCTATTTCCCAATGCAAATGTCACACAACTGTGCATGAGTAAACTTTATTTTTCCTGCCATAACAATACAATGCTGGCTCATCCTTCCTATCCAAGTTCCCCTAGTATCTGTAAGAATGAGCAAACAGTGATTTTGTAAATCAAAGTTCTTCACAGAAAACAGAATTTTGAATAGCCAGATTAACCAAAACTGGCAGAGTCTCCAGTCCTGCTTTTAGGAGAAAACAGGGACTTTTGTGGAGGAGAGACTGAGGGAGTCTGGTACAGCTCAGAGATATTCAACTGGCCGGAAATATTGGGATATAAAATGGTAGGATTAATAGAAAACTGTATTGGAAAAAAAATTTTTTTGCCCTTTTTGTTTACCAACATAGTTTACCAACTATGAGCCATTTTTACTTCACTGTATATGTGAATGACACTCATAATGCTTATGAGTGTCCCTTCGGAACACTACATTTGTATCTTTGGGGTAAATACCCAGTAGTGTAATCGCTGGGTTGTAGGGTAGCTCTATTTTCAACTTTTTGAAAGTTGATGCTTACAGAGATGTTTTTATGTGCCCAGCCTTATGCCAGTCACTAAGGGGGTCAATGACATTTGTAAAATAGGACAGTATAATGAGTGAAGCATGTCTGTGGCTGATGGTAGAGTCACACATAAAATATGGCCAGATGAAAACACAAACTTTATTTCTTGTTTGTATTCTCAAATATATTGCCTGGCTTATTTACTTAACACATTACTAAAATCAACCTGTCGTCAGTGGATGAGCAGCTGCTATTTAAAAGACATTTAAAAAATTACTGCCACAGACTGCAAGGGTGGTTCAACGATTGCAAATCAATCACTATAATGCACTAAATTCATAAAAGAAAGGATAAGAACTATACGATCCTCTCAATAGATGCAGAAAAAACATTTGACAAAATAGAGCATCTTTTCTTGATTTAAACTCTTCACAATATAGGGATAGAAGGAACATACCTCAATATCATAAAAGCCACATATGAAAGACCCCCAGCGAATATCATTCTCAATGGGGAGGAACTGAAAGCTTTTCCCCTAAGGTCAGAAACATGCAAGGATGGCCACTATCACCACTGTTGTTCAACACAGTACTGGAATTCCTAGACGCTGCAATCAGACAACAAAAAGAAATAAAAACCATCTAAACCAACAGAGAAGCCAAACTCTAGCTCTTCGCTGATGACATGATACTCCATGTAGAAAACCCAAAAGACTCCACTGAAAAATTGCTAGAACTGATACAGGAATTCAGCAGAGTTGCGGGATATAAAATCAATGCACAGAAGTCAGTTGTATTTCTACACACTAACAATGAAGAAGAAGAAAGTGAATCAAGGGATCGACCCCCATTTACAATTGCACCAAAAAACCATAAGATACTTAGGAATAAACCAAACCAAAGAGGCAAAGGATCTGAACTCAGAAAACTATAGAACACTCATGAAAGAAACTGAGGAAGACACAAAGAAATGGAAAAACATTCCATGCTCTTGGATTTGTAGGACAAATATTGTTAAAATGTCTATGCTACCTACAGCAATCCATACATTCAAAGAAATCCCTATCAAAATGCCTCAACTTTTTTCACAGAGCTGGAATAAATAATCCTAAAATTTGTATGGAACCAGAAAAGACCCAGAATAGCCAGAGGAATGTTGAAACAGAAAACCAAAGCTGGTGGCATCATAATTCTGGACTTCAAGCTCTATTACAGAACTATAATCATCATGACAGTATGGTACTGGCACAAAAACAGACACATAGATCAGTGGAAGAGAATAGAGAGCCCAGAAATGGACCCTCAACTCTATGGTCAACTATAGGCAGTAAAGAATATCCAAAGGGAAAAAGGCAATCTCTTCAACAAATGGTGTAGGGAAAATTGGACAGCCACAAGCAGAAGAATGAAACTGGACCATTTCCTTACACCATACACAAAAATAGGTTCAAAAATGGATGAAAGACCTAAATGTGAGACAGGAATCCATCGAAATCCTAGAGGAGAACACAGGCAGTGACCTCTGTGACCTTGGCCGCAGCAACTTCTTGCTAGACATGTCTCCAAAGGCATGGGAAACAAAGGCAAAAATGAACTATTGGGACTTCATTGAGATAAAAAGCTTTTGCACATCCAAGGTAACAGTGGACAAAACCAAAAGACAACCAACAGAATAGAAGATATTTACAAATGACATATCAGATAAAGGGTTAGTATGCAAAGTCTATAATGAACTCATCAAACTCAACCCCCAAAGAACAAATCATCCAATCAAGAAATGGGCAGAAGACACGAACAGACATTTCTCCAAAGAAAACATCCAAATGGCCAACAGACACATGAAAAATGTTCAACATCACATGGCATCAGGGAAATATAAATCAAACCACAATGAGATACTACCTCACAGTGGGTCAGAATAGCTTAAATTAACCACTAAAGAAACAACAGATGTTGGCAAGGATGCCCTCTTACACTGTTGGGAATGCAAACTAGTGCAGCCACTCTGGAAAATAGTATGGAGGTTCTTGAAAAAGTTGAAAATAAAGTTACCCTACAACCCAGCAATTACACTACTGGGTATTTACCCCAAAGATACAATGTAGTGACTGAAGGGGCACCTGCACCCCAAAGTTTATAGTAGCAATGTCCACAATAGCCAAACTGTGATAGGAGCCAAGGTGTCTTTTTTTCCCCCCAAGGTGTCTTTTGACACATGAATGGATAAAGAAGAGGTGGTGTATGTATATACAATGGAATACTACTCAGCCATCAAAAAAATGAAATCTTGTCATTTGCAATGACGTGGATGCAACTAGAGGACATTATGCTAAGTGAAATAAGTCCTTCAAAGAAAGACAATTATCATATGATTTCAATCATATGTGGAACTTACAAAACAAAACATAGGGTCATAGGGGAGGAGAGGAAAAAATAAAATAAAATGAAAGCAGAGAGGGAGACAAATCATAAAAGACTCAATCATAGGAAACAAACTGAGGGTTGCTGGAGGGGAGGGACATGGGGGGATGGGGTAACTGGATGATGGACATTAAGGAGGGCATGTGATGTAATGAGCACTGAGTATTATGTAAGACTGATAAATCACTGACCTCTATCTCTGAAACTAGTAATACATTATATGTTAATTAATAGAATTTAAATTTTAAAAAATTACAAATAAATAAATTTAAGTATTTAAAAAAATTATTGCCACAGAATTTCAGGACAACCAGTAGAGAAGACTCAACAACTATTTGAAACCATGATCTTATTGTGAAAATATCTGTGTAATCTCCCAGGTTGATGACTTCAAGAATATCTACATTCATTAGAATATGCACATTCCAGTGTGTTTCTTATTAAAACAGTTAAACTATGTCATATTCACAACTCTTTAGCTCCTATTGGCTAAAATAAGTGGGTTCATTGCAAAAATTAAGTTGTAATTCATTCTTTGAACCTCAGGATGAAGTTTTCTCCCAATGAAATTATGGAATTTACTCACAGGAAAGTCACTGCTGGGCTGTTGACTCCCAGGCACTTCTGGCCTCCCCGTGTGCTGTGCAAGCATGCTCCTAACCCAGAGAATATATTCAGGTAGAGAAATGCAGAAAGTCATCTGCCTGTACTTGAACTATCTGCAGAAGCCCTACCAGGTGAACCAAGGGGAAAAGCGAGAAACACTGACGTGTCTGCCACACTTAGTTGGTCACTTAGAGAAGGTGATGTCAGATATCTCCATTCAAACAGTATCTTTCTCCCTTTGTAATCTGTAAGTAATTTCAAAGGTGATTTTTGAGATCAACTAAACATCTTATTCCCTAAACATACTTTTACTCAATGATTTTACCATTACTCATTCATAAGTCTCTCTCTTTTTTTAAGATTTTATTTATTTATTTGAGAGAGAGAGAGAGCAGGAGTGGGGCAGGGAGGGGCAGAGGGAGAAGTCAACTCTCTACTGAGCAGGGAGCCCAATTTGGGTTCGATTCCAGGACCCTGGGAGCATGAACTGGAGCTGAAGGCAGATGCTTAATTGACTGAGCCACTCAGGTGCCCTCACTTATAACTCTTACTAACATAAGGGATCAAACCCTATCTCTGATCACTGAGCTCCGAAAAGCCTATAATTAATGCAAGTACCCTCACCTGGGCCCCTGAACTCTTTGAGCCTGCCTTAATCCTTTCCCTTGGCCATCCTTTTAGATCTTCAGATCTAAAGAATTCATTCTTAAGGTTTATGGCATTACAGAAACTGACCCAAGATACCAGGAACTGCCTCCAGGATTCTTGCCAATGTTTTTCTTCAATCTTCCTGCCCTTTTACCCCTAGGGTACTACTGCTTCTGCTAAAATAGGTGAAGAGTAGGCCTAGAACTCAGAGGCAGAGCAGTGAGATTTGCCCCATCATAGCCAAGAACATCAAAAGGCTCCAAGGAACCTCATTTTCGGTTCTGAGAAGCTAACAAAAGACTCCCCATGACAGGCAGCATCTGTACTTCTAGAGATTTCCACCATGGTGGACCTGATGGATTCTCTAGAGCTGCAGGACTCAGCCAGAGTACCTCTTCCTGTTCCCTGGAATGGAAGCTTTCATGTTTTGCTCATTTCCCAGGGTTCTTTTTTCTAGACACTTCAGGAATAGCTTTCTGGATGCCCTGAGGCCAAGATTGCTCAGTTATACCCATTCAGCAGGGTTCTCCATCCTTGGTCTGCAGAGGAAACCTTAGTTCCCCACCTAAAGGAGTTCCAACTTCCATTGAGTATCTTCTGTTGTGTCTCTGCATTAGATACAGTAAACCAGAGTCTTCTAGAGGGGGAGTCTAAAAGCTATGTTGAATTGTTCTCTAGAAATCTCAGGCTTCCAAGTTTGTCTGTGAGTAAAAATAAATTTCTCTAAAAATCTATAGAATCACTCAAATATATTAACCTTAGTGCCTAGAGTGACAAGTTATGAAATCCACCACAACCAGAGTTCCTATGGGTACCCAAACGGCTGAGGCCACATGGAGGGACATGGAGGACTAGACCTAAGTTGCACCGGGGCTTGTTTACAAGTTTGGAGAACATGGAAAAGACCCTCAACCCTCAATATTTATGCAAGTTCCTACACTGCTGTGCTTGAGACTTTCCTTGAGTTAGAATTCCCCAGGACTTCCAAAATGCCATTTTGTGTGAAATCCAGAACTGATCATTAAAGACCCAGGCACAGCCAGGGTGACCCGGGAATCCACCTTGGTGAACATAGCTCATTCCCTGGCAAATAAGTTGTTCTGTTCTATATCATTTTATCTAGATATTGAGCCAAAAACAATGTTACTTACTTCTGAAGAAAAGAAAATGACAGCAAACATAAACCTGTCTTAGAAAAGAGGCAATGGGGCAAATGTTGGCTGCAGGCTCCTGGGAGAAGATAAGTGGAACAAACTCTAGGTCACAGTATGGTTCCTGTGACCTTCCCATTCTCGGGAGTGGGCAGAGGAGCACTTTCAGAGAGTGGAGTGAGTGTCCTCAGCCAATGCAAATGGTGGACAACAGAAGGGAGATCAGGAACATCAGTAGCACATGGTGAAGCCAGATGAGTAGAGAGAAAAATCTCACCCAGTTATGCCATACTCAAGTTAAAAGGATCCTAAATTCACAGCAGGGCTCTTGGTGACGACTGCCCTCCACCTATCTGTGTGTCAAGTTCTACTGCTCCAGGGGACTGGTTGCTCTACACCTGGTGAACAGGTGTTATTTTAAAATTCTCTTTTCCTCCTCTCTGGGAATTCCCCTAAGCTCTCCTCTAAGATCTATCTCCTGTTTCCTGAACCAGAGTTCCTCCTCTTTGTGGAGGGAGAATTCACTCATCTTGGTAGAGCACTTTCTCCAGGAGCTTCCTGGGAAGGTGATATTTTGAGAACTTAATCTCAGAAAATGTCTTGTGTCATGGATATAATCTCCTTCAAAATTTAAAAAGCATTGTTCCAGCCTTTCTTTAATTTAGCTGTTTTGAAGTTTAAAGCCAATATGATACCCTGTACTTTCTAGGAGACCTATTATTTTTTATCTGGCAAGTTATGGAATATCCTTTTTCAGTCAGGGGTTTTAAAACTTCCTTTGGTATCCCTTTTCTATCTGGATTCTCACACTTTTCAGCTGCATGAAGTTTTCTTTTTTTTTTTTTTTTTGCATGAAGTTTTCTTGCATTAAAATTATTTCTGCCCTGGGGCACCTGGGTGCCTCAGTTGGTTAAGCATCCGACTCATGGTTTCAACTCAGCTCATGATCTCAGGGTCATGAGAACCAGCCCCAAGTCAGGTCCACGCTCAGTGTGGAGTCTGCATGAAATTCTATTTCTCTCCCTTTGCCCCTCCCCCACTCATGCATGTTCTCTCTTACTCTCTCTCTAAAATAAATAAATAAGTAAATAAAATCTTAAAATTATTTCTGTCTCCATTTTATCTGTTACCTCTTTTTACAAATTCATACAATTTGGTATTGACTTCTTAGACTGAGTGATTTTCTTTTTTTTTTTTAATTTTTATTTTTTATTAATACATAATGTATTATTAGCCCCAGAGGTGCAGGTCTGTGAATTGCCAGGTTTACACACTTCACAGCACTCACCATAGCACATACCCTCCCCAATGTCTATAAGACTGACTGTTTTTCTAATTTTCCTTAGCTTTTGCCCTATTAAAAAAAAACTTATTCTTTTTGCTCTAGTCTCTGAGTGATTCCTTGACTTCATTTTCCAAATTGTCTACTGAGTTTTTAGTTTACGCTATCTTATTCTTAATTTCTAAGAGGTTTTATTGCTATTGTTCGTCGAATGTTTCTTTTTAAATAGCATTGCTATCTTTTCTCATGAACACAGAATCTTATCTTTGTGAGGAATTCATGATATGTATTTTTTAAGGTTTTCTTCTTCCCAAGTTTGTTTCTCCAAATCAGTGTTTATTTCTATTGGCTTTAGTCTCTATCTTTCAAGTAAGAGGCATTCCTCAGATGGGTCTATCTGCTCATTATTATGAATGAAGGGGAGAGCTGATTGCAAGTTGAGTGTGTGTGTTGAGCTTATTGACCCTGAACTTCACTGTTGGGTAAATTGTGTGAGCCATTTGTTGAAGAATTGCAAATGTTAATATATTAGTTTCCTATTGCTATGATGACAAATAACTACAAACTTAGTGACAGAAAACAGCACAAGATTATTATTTAACAGTTCTGGAGAGTGCAAACCCCAAATCAGTTTGCCTGGACTAAAATCAAGATGTCTGAGTTCCTTCTGGAGGTTCTAGATGAGAATCCATTTCCTTGACTTTTCCAGCTTCTATAGGCTGCCTGCATTCCTTGAATGATCTCCTTTCTCCATCTTCAAAGCCAGAAGTATAGCAGCTTCTCCCTTGTCCGATTTCTATTTTTGTCCACATATCTTCTCACTCTGAACGTGATATTCTTGTCTCCCTCCATAACGACCTTTGTGATTACATTGGATTTGCCTGGATAATCTCCCCCATTTAAAAGTACTTAATTTAATCACATCTGCAAAGTCCATTTCTAGGCAACATATTCACAGGCTCCTGGGATTAGGACATGCACATTTTGGGGGGTTATTATTCAGCCTACCACAATCAATATCTAAGTTTCCCCTCTTGCACTGGCCAGACTCCCTACAAGAGGCTCCAACTTGGAAGGGAAAATTCTGGCTACCAGTATTCTGAGATCCGAATGAATTAAAAGGTCTTGGGGTCAGGTGTGTCTCAGCATTCCTCATTCAGGAAGTACCAGTCATTTAATGTCTCTGGTTTTGCTGCAGTGTCTATGTATTTGGTGAGTCTAGTTCCCTGCAGTTCAGAGCCCCTCATTTTACCCTTCCCAGAGAATAAACTTTCAAATGTCTGCCACTTTCCAGTGACATAGAGAGAAAAAGAGATACAGGGAGTCATTCAATCCTTCTTGTTTTAGTATTCTTCCTTTACTCCCAATTCCAGTTGTAATTGGAGCTGTCCATTTGGGAGTCTTTTGAAGATTCTGACATGTAAATTACGCTGGCTCTCTGCCCCCACCCCAACTCCCAGACCTTGGGATTTTCATGTTTCATGAGTTGGTTTTGTCAGTTATGTTTTTTCAGTAGGCTTTGTAGCTTCCATAATTTTATTGCTGTTTTCTACTCTCCTAATCTCTGTATATTTGTTAGTTTATGTCTTTAAAAAATTCCTTATTATAAATTTAGTGATTTTAGGCAGGAGTGAAATTAGATGGTGTGTGTGTGTGTTTTCATATTAATGCAGAAAAAGCATTTGAGTTGAATTGGTTATATTGTTTAGGCCAGGCAAGGGTTGGCTCTGACCAGAGTAACTAGGCACTACAACTAGTAAAAGGATTTTAGTGACCAGGCTTTTCTGTCTTGCCCTACCTGCCCAATGACACACACTGAAGCTTGACTTCTTGCATCCCTTTCCTACCAGATATTCCAGTTCCTCTGGGACTGGAATCTTGCCCCTAATTCTCAGCTTCATCCCATGAAGCAGGAAGTAGAACTGCCAGGAGTCATTCTGAATATAAAGAGTTGGGGCTTTCATAACACCACCCTTGAATTTCCCCTTTCCTTTCTGTGGGATGGAAGTATATAGGCCAGAGGCTGAGGTTTTAAGAAACTGATTCTTTTTTTTTTTTTAATTTGTATTTATTTATTTGACAAAGAGAGAGCACAAGCAGGGGGAGTGCCAGGCAGAGGGAGAAAAGCAGGTTCTCTGCTGAGCAGAGAGTCCAATTTGGGCTCATCCCAGGATCCTGGGATCATGACCTGAGCGGAAGGCAGACACTTAACCGACTGAACCACCCAGGTGCCCCAGGAACCTGATTCTGATGGCTATTAGGTTTACACTCTCCAAACATGTGACAAAGGAAGTGCAGGCCTGTCTTGTACTTTGTTTAGCCTAGCAATGCCTGCCTCTTACTTCTGCCTACTTTCCCTCCCCAGACTTCTGACCCTATCCTCTCCCTAGAATTGTAGGACATTCCTTTACTCTGTTTCCCTCTGTATATTTGTGGCATTTCTGGGTCTCAGCGACCCAAAAACTGCTCCAACTACACTGGGTTCTGATTGGAGTTAACCAGCTTCTAAGAGCTTTAGATGTACCAACTCACAATCTGTACAACACCTCTACAATTCTTTAAATATTTATTTATTTTTAAAATTTTTTTCACATTTGCTAATCTTTTAATCCTTGCATCTAAATTGTATCCCAGCATTCACACAATACATTCACAGCCATCTCATCTCTCTGAGACACTATGAAAGGAAAGCACAATTATCAGCCCCATTTTACATATGGGAAAACTGAGGCTAGAAATAACTTCCCGAGGACAGTATTGGGAGCAGAGTTGAAGCTAAAGTTAGTTCATTATATAAAATGCACAGTACAAATGTGATTTTTTTAATAGTGTATAACAAAATGTGTCAACATTTAGAAGATCTACATAGCTCAGTGAACCATTATGTTCCGAAGGAACACTGAATAATATAAAATCATGCATGGGTAAGTGATCCACTCAAATACAAGACAGATCAATGGGTTATAACATAACAGATTATAAGAAGTTCATTGATCTGTTTTCAAATTCCATGTTGTAATTAACCATCTAGGAACCATACTTGTTGAGTTTGAGAGTAGTATCAACGATGAATTTCCATGACTTTCTGAAAAAGCTGTTATAGGGCTGACTCCTTTTCCAACTACCTATCTGTGTGAAGCTGGATTATTATTTTTCTTTTTGGTATACTTGAACTTTTTCTTTTAATATTTTTTAAGTTTTTTTAATAAACATATAATGTATTATTAGCCCCAGGGGTACAGGTCTATGAATTGCCAGCTTTACACACTTCACAGCACTCACCATAGCTAATATCCTCCCCAATGTCCATAACCCCACCACCCTCTCCCTACCCCTCTTCCCCCGGCAACCCTCAGTTTGTTTTATGACATTAAGAGTCTCTTATCGTTTGTCTCCCTCCCAATCCCATCTTGTTTAATTTATTCTTTTCCTATTCTTTTCCCCAAACCCCCCACATTGCATCTCCACTTTCTCATATCAGGGAGATCATATGATAGTTGTCTTTCTCCAATTATCTTATTTTGCTAAGCGTAATAACCTCTAGTTCCATCCATGTCGTCGCAAATGGCAAGATTTCATTTCTTTTGATGGCTGCATAGTATTCCATTGTATATATATATACCACCTCTTCTTTATCCATTCATGTGTTGATGGACATCTAGGTTCTTTCCATAGTTTGGCTATTGTGGACATTGCTGCTATAAACATTCTGGTGCACGTGCCCCTTCGGATCACTACATTTGTATCTTTAGGGTAAATACCCAGTAGTGCAATTGCTGGGTCATAGGGTAGCTCAATTTTCAACTTTTTGAGGAACCTCCACGCTGTAGAGTTGTTGCACCAGCTTGCATTCCCACCAAGAGTGTAGGAGGGTTCCCCTTTCTCCACATCCTCGCCAGCATCTGTCATTTCCTGACTTGTTAATTTTAGCCATTCTGACTGGTGTGAGGTGGTATCTCATTGTGGTTTTGATTTGTATTTCCCTGATGCCAAGTGATGTGGAGCACTTTTTCATGTGTCTGTTGGCCATCTGGATGTCTTCTTTGTAGAAATGTCTGTTCATGTCCTTTGCCTATTTCTTTTTTTTTTTTTTAAAGATTTTATTTATTTTATTTGACAGACAGAGATCACAAGTAGGCAGAGAGGCAGGCAGAGAGAGAGAGGAGGAAGCAGGCTCCCTGCTGAACAGAGAGTCTGATGCGGGGCTGGATCCCAGGACCCTGGGATCATGACCTGAGCCGAAGGCAGAGGCTTTAACCCACTGAGCCACCCAGGTGCCCCTTTTGCCTATTTCTTGATTGGATTATTTGTTCTTTGGGTGTTGAGTTTGATAAGTTCTTTATAGATGTTGGATACTAGCCCTTTATCTGATATGTCATTTGCAAATATCTTCTCCCATTCTGTCAGTTGTCTTTTGGTTTTGTTGACTGTTTCCTTTGCTCTGCAAAGCTTTTGATCTTGATGAAGTCCCAATAGTTCATTTTTGCCCTTGTTTCCCTTGCCTTTGGCGATGTTCCTAGGAAGAAGTTGCTGCAGCTGAGATCGAAGAGGTTGCTGCCTGTGTTCTCCTCAAGGATTTTGATGGATGCCTTTCTTACATTGAGGTCCTTCATCCATTTTGAGTCTATTTTCCTGTGTGGTGTAAGGAAATGGTCCATTTTGATTTTTCTGCATGTGGCTGTCCAATTTTCCCAACACCATTTGTTGAAGAGGCTGTCTTTTTTCCATTGGACATTCTTTCCTGCTTTGTCGAAGATTAATTGACCATAGAGTTGAGGGTCTATTTCTGGGCTCTCTGTTCGGTTCCATTGATCTTTGTGTCTGTTTTTGTGCCAGTACCACACTGTCTTGATGATGACAGCTTTTTAATAGAGCTTGAAGTCTGGAATTGTGATGCCACCAACTTTGGCTTTCTTTTTCAATATTCCTCTGGCTATTCAAGGTCTTTCCTTGTTCCATACAAATTTTAGGATTATTTGTTCCATTTCTTTGAAAAAAATGGATGGGATTTTGATAGGAATTGCATTAAATGTGTAGATTGCTTTAGGTAGCATAGACATTTACACAGTATTTGTTCTTCCAACCCATGAGCATGGAACATTTTTCCATTTCTTTGTGTCTTCCTCAATTTCTTTCATGAGTACTTTATAGTTTTCTGAGCACAGATTCTTTGCCTCTTTGGTTAGGTTTATTCCTAGGTACCTTATGGTTTTGGGTGCAATTGTAAATGGAATTGACTCCTTAATTTCTCTTTCTTCTCTCTTGTTGTTGGTGTATAGAAATGCAACTGGTTTCTGTGCATTGATTTTATATCCTGACACTTTACTGAATTCCTGTACAAGTTCTAGCAGATTTGGAGTGGAGTCTTTTGGGTTTTCCACATATAATATCATATCATCTGCAAAGAGTGATAGTTTGACTTCTCCTTTGCTGATTTGGATGCCTTTAATTTCTTTTTGTTGTTGTTTGATTGCTGAAGCTAGGACTTCTAGTACTATGTTGAATAGCAGTGGTGATAATGGACATCCCTGCCGTGTTCCTGACCTTCGTGGAAAAGCTCTCAGTTTTTCTTCATTGAGAATGATATTTGTGGTGGGTTTTTCATAGATGGCTTTGATGATATTGAGGTATGTACTTTCTATCCCTACACTGTGAAGAGTTTTGATGAAGAAAGGATGCTGATGTACTTTGTCAAATGCTTTTTTTTTCAGCATCTATTGAGAGTATCATATGGTTCTTGTCCTTTCTTTTATTAATGTAGTGTAATCAGATTGATTGATTTGCAAATGTTGAACCAAACTTGTAGCCCAGGAATAAATCCCACTTGGTCATGGTGAATAATCCTTTTAATGTGCTTTTGGATCCTATTGGCTAGTATTTTGGTGAGAATTTTCACATCTGTGTTCATCAAGGATATTGGTCTGTAATTCTCTTTTTTTGATGGGATCCTTGTCTGGTTTTGGGATCAAGGTAATGCTGGCCTCATAAAATGAATTTGGAAGTTATCCTTCCATTTCTACTTTTTGGAACAGTTTCAATAGAGTAGGAATTAATTCTTCTTTGCCAGATGGGGTGCCTGGGTGGCTCAGTGGGTTGAGCCTCTGCCTTCTGCTCAGGTTCATGATCTCAGGGTCCTGGGATCAAGCCCCACATCAGGCTCTCTGCTCCGTGGGGAGCCTGCTTCCTCCTCTCTCTCTCTGCCTGCCTCTCTGCCTACTTGTGATGTCTGTCTGTCAAGTAAATAAAAAAAATCTTTAAATGCTTGGTAGAATTCCCCTGGAAAGCCGTCTGGCCCTGGGCTCTTGTTTGTTGGGAGATTTTTGATGACTGCTTCGATCTCCTTACTGTTTATGGGTCTGTTCAGGTTTTCTATTTCTTCCTGGTTCAGTTGTGGTAGTTTATATATGTCTTTAGGAATGCATCCATTTCTTTCAGATTGTCAAATTTGCTGGTGTAGAGTTGCTCATAATATGTTCTTATAATTGTTTATATTTCTTTGATGTTGGCTGTGATCTCTCCTCTTTCATTCATGATTTAATTTATTTGAGTCCTTTCTCCTTTCTTTTCTTTTCTTTTTTTTTTAAGATCTTATTTATTTGACAGAGAGAGATCAGAAGTAGGCAGAGCAGCAGGCAGAGAGAGAAGGGGAAGCAGGCTCCCCGCTGAGCAGAGAGCCCGATGTGGGGCTCGATCCCAGGACCCTGAGATCAGGACCTGAGCAGAAGGCAGAGGCTCAACCCACTGAGCCACCCAGGTACCCCTCTTTTCTTTTCGATAAGTCTGGCCAGGGTTTTATCAATCTTACTAATTCTTTCAAAGACCAGCTCCTAGTTTCATTGATTTGTTCTACTGCTTTTTTTGGTTTCTATTTCATTGATTTCTGCTCTGATCTTTATTATTTCTCTTCTTCTGCTGGGTTTAGGCTTTATTTGCTGTTCTTTCCCCAGCTCCTTTAAGTGTGTTAGGTCCATTATTAAACAAAACGAGACTGAGACAAAGTGAAATTATTTAAAGCTTTATTTTATAATAAGTATTAGAAGTTAGACTGATCGGCCAGGGGAACGAGACTGAGACAAGGAGAAAGTTATGCAAAGCTCTATTCTATGCTAAGCATTAGAAGTCAGACTGACTGGCCAGGGCCGTCTCCAAAGAGAGCGACCACCCCCAGTTTACAGGCTCAAGAATTGACTGACTGACCAGTCAGGGCCACCTCTGAAGAGAATGACCCCTCCCCATCTTACAGACTACCTTTTATAGAGCAAAAGTCTGGCCACACATAGGTGGCCAATGAGAATGTAACATCCCATAGTCATGTTAGGCCACACACAGGTGGCCAATTGAATTACAATTTACCCTTTAGTAGCTGTTTGAACTAACCTATTACTCTGGTCAGAATTGGCGCTCAAGTTTGGCACCCAAAAGGCGGGGTTTACATTCTTTGGTAGTTAGGGAGATGATATGTGTACTTTTACTGATTGGATGTCTCCACCTGGCCTGACTCATCCTTGTATTCTGGCCTCTGTTATTAGGAACTGGCCAACCACATTCTGCTAGTTTCCCAGACTTGCTTCTAAGTAAGTTTCTCTGGGGGGGGGCAGGGTCAGCTTAAGTTTTACTGCACAAACAACAAAATGGCTTTTAACCAAGATGGAGTTGCTCTGGCTAAATAGGTCCTTACAAGTGTAGGGTTAGGTTGTGTATTTGAGACCTTTCTTGTTTCTTGAGAAAGGCTTGTACCACTATATATTTTCCTCTCAGGAGTGCCTTCACTGTGTCCCACAGATTTTGACCCATTGTGTTTTCATTATTTGTTTCCATGAATTTTTTTCAATTCTTCTTTAATTTCCAGGTTGACCCATTCATTCTTTAGAGGGACGCTCTTTAGTTTTCATGTATTTGGATTCTTTTCAAATTTCCTCTTGTGATTGAGTTCTAACTTCAGAGCATTGTGGTCTGAAAATATGCAGGTAATGATCCCAATCTTTTGATACCAGTTGAGACCTGATTTATGACCCAGGATGTGATCTATTCTGGAGGATGTTCCATGTGCACTAGAGAAGAATGTGTATCTGTTGCTTTGGGATGGAAGGTTCTGAATATATCTGTGATGTCCCTCTGGTCCAGTGTATCATTTAAGGCCTTTATTTCCTTGTTGATCTTTTGCTTGGATGATTGGTCCATTTCAGTGAGGGGAGTGTTAAAGTCCCCTACTATTATTGTATTATCGTCGATGTGTTTCTTTGATTTTTTTATTAATTGGTTTATGTAGTTGGCTGTTCCCATTTTAGGGGCATAGATATTTAAAATTGTTAGATCTTTTTGTTGGACAGACCCTTTGAGTATGATATAGTGTCCTTCCTCATCTCTTACTATAGTCTTTGTCTTAAAATCTAATTGATATGATATAAGGATTGCCACCCCAGTGTTCTTTTGATGTCCATTAGCATGGTAAATGGTTTTCCACCCCCTCACTTTAAATCTGGAGGTGTCTTTGGGTCTAAAATGAGCTTCTTGTAGACAGTATATTGATGGGTTTTGTTTTTTTATCCATTCTGATACCCTGTGTCTTTTGATTGGGGCATTTAGCCCATTTACATTCAGGGTAACTATTGAGAGATATGAATTTAGTGCCATTATATTGCCTATAAGGTGACTGTTACTGTATATTGTCTCTGTGCCTTTCTGATCTACTACTTTTAGGCTCTCTCTTTGCTTAGAGGACCCCTTTCAATATTTCCTGTAGAGCTGGCTTGGTGTTTACAAATTCTTTTAGTTTTTGTTTGTCCTGGAAGCTTTTTAACTCTCCTTCTATTTTCAATGATAGTCTAGCTGGATATAGTATTCTTGGCTGCATGTTTTTCTCATTTAGTACTCTGAATATATCATGCCAGTTCTTTCTGGCCTGCCAGGTCTCTGTGGATAAGTCTGTTGCCAATCTAATATTTTTACCATTGTATGTTTCAGACTTCTTGTCCCGGGCTGCTCTCAGGATTTTTTCTTTGTCGCTAAGACTTGTAAATTTTACTATTAGATGATGGAGTGTGGACCTATTCTTATTGATTTCGAGGGGGATTCTCTGTGCCTCCTGGATTTTGATGCTTGTTTCCTTTGCCATATTAGGGAAATTCTCTACAATAATTCTCTCCAGTATACCTTCTGCTTCCCTCTCTCTTCTTCTGGAATCCCAATTATTCTAATGTTGTTTAGTCTTATAGTAACACTTATCTCTTGAATTCTCCCCTCATGGTCCAGTAGTTGTTTGTCTCTCTTTTGCTCAGCTTCTTTATTCTCTGTCATTTGGTCTTCTATATCACTGATTCTCTCTTCTGCCTCATTTATCCTAGCAGGAAGGGCCTCCATTTTTTATTGCACCTCATTAATAGCTTTTTTTAAATTTCAACTTGGTTAGATTTTAGTTCTTTTATTTCTCCAGAAAGATCTTTTATTTCTCTGGACAGGGTTTCTCTAATATCTTCCATGCCTTTTTTGAGCCCTTCTAGCACCTTAAGAATTGTCATTCTGAACTCTAGATCTAACATATTACCAATGTCCATATTCATTAGGTCCCTGGCCTTCGGTACTGCCTCTTGTTCTTTTTTTTTTTTTTTTTTTTGTGGTGAGTTTTTCCGCCTTGTCATTTTATCCAGATAAGAATATATGAAGGAGTGAATAAAATACTAAAAGGGTGGCAAAGACCCCAGTAAAATGTGCTTTAACTAAATCAGAGGAGACCCCAAATCATGGGGGGAAGAAAGGGGGTAAAAAGAAGTTCAGAAAAAAAAATTAAAAAGAGAAAAAAATATAAAGAAAAAATATAAACAAGAAAATATATATATATTAAACTGGTGACTAGAACAGGGTTACCCACTTAATTTGGGGAGTATTTTGGTCTCCTAGAAGAAACTACCTCCCCAAATTTTAAAGAATGAAAAACATATATAAGGATAAACATGATGAAGGGATGGAATATGAGTATAGAGATGAAAAATTTTTTTTTAATTTCTAAAAAAGGAGTTGATAAGTTGGTTGGGAGAGTAAAGAAAAAGAAAGTAGAGAGAATTTGCTCAGGCTGGAGACTAGAACAAAGCCCCGTGGTAGGTTTAGGGTATATTTTGATCTATTAGAAGAAGTTGTATCCCAAATTTTTTTAGAACAAAAAACTCTATGTGTATACAAAAAATAAAGTTAGATACAATGAAGGATAAAATGTGACTATAATAATGAAGGTTCAAAAAGATTATTTTTGAAAGGTATTGTTAAGATAAACTAGTTAAAAAACATTAAAAGAGGAAAGGGTAAAAGTTTAAAAAAATTTAGCAGAAGAAAAAAATAAAATAAAATAAATTAATTTTGCATGGGGAGAATCATGGGGAGAAAGCCATGAATTCCATGCTTTGCTTTCTCCTCCTCTGGAATTCCGCTGTTCTCCTTGGTTAAGTGATCTTGGTCATGGCTGGATTTCTTGTTGATCTTCTGGGGGAGGGGCCTATTGTAGTGATTCTCAAGTGTCTTTGCCCAAGGCAGAATTGCACCACCCTTACCAGGGGCCAGGCTAAGTAATCACTTGGGTTCGCTTTGAGAGCTTTTGTTCCCTGAACACTTTCCATAGGGTTCTGGAGAACGGGAATGAAAATGGCGGCTTCCCAATCTCTGGCTGGAGGAGCTGAGAGCTCGGGGCCCCACTCCCCAGTGTGCCCTCAGAGAAAAGTGCTCAATCACTCACATCTCCCTGGCCTCTGGCTGTGCTCCAAACTCACCCAGTCTGTGACCAAGCGTCTCTGTCTCTGGCACACAGCCCCACCTGGAGTCTCCAAATCCCGAAGATCCCTGAGCTCTTCCAGGGGAGTCTGCCCGGATCTTGTGGGGACCCCACTCACAGAGCAGTGACCTCTGCCATGGATCACAATAAGGTAACCCCAAGTTGAGAGCTCACTCCTCGCTTCCATCTCTGTAGCTGGCTTCCCTGCTCTAATACTTGTGAGCTCCGTGACACTCAGACACCCCCCATCCTTCTGTGACCCTACGGGACCTGAGGCCATGCTGTCCCCATGTGGGCTTCACCCTGGCTTAGCCTCTAGAGCGATGTCCCTCAGTGAAGCAGACTCTTAACATTTATGATTTTGTGCTCTGTTGCTCCGCCGTTTGCCAGGAGCCAGCCCCTCCCCCCACGGTCTATCTTCCCATCGCTTTGGATTCACTTCTCTGCCAGTCCTATCTTTCAGAAAGTGTTTGATTTTCTGCTTCTAGAATTGCTGCTCTTCTCTTCGATCTCCTGTTGGATTTGTAGTGTTCAGAATTGTTTGATAAGCTATCTAGCTGATCTGCTACCTGATGTCGTCTCAGCCTGCTACTTCTCCGCCATCTTGAACTCCTCCTAAATATTTATTTTTTTTTAGAAGGGGAGTGGGGACAGAGGGAGAAGGAGAGAGGGAATCTTAAGGAGGGTCCACAATCACCCCTCCATGGAGCCAGATGTTGGGCTTGACCTGGGGCAGTGTGGGGAGGGTAGCTGATCTCATGACCTTGAGATCATGACCTGAGCCAAAATCAAGTCAGCTGCATAACCGACAGAGACACCCAGGTGCCCCAAAACTCTATTATTATTCCTCTTTTACAAATTCAGGAACTGAGGCACAGACACTGTAAGTAACTTGACCTGGATCGTACAGCTAATAAGGCAGAGTCCAGATCTGAATCTGAGCATTCTGACACCAGAGTACATCTTTAAACCACTAAGTTATAGACTTATAAATCACATCCATGTGCCAAGCACCGTTTTCTGAGATATACATATGTATGTATATATGATATGTAAATAAGATTATACAAATTAGTATGTAAGGGCCTATTCAGCCAGAGTGGGCCCCACCCCAGTTGAACTGCCATTTTGTTGTAAAACTTAAATTGACTTTGCCCACCACCCCCAGGGGAACTTACTTAAAAACAAGTCCCGGAAACAAGTCCCAGGTAACAAAGTCCAAGTACAAGGGTGGGTCAGACCAGGTGGAGGTATTCAATCAGTGGGGGTGCATACTGTCTCCTAGCTACCAAGAAGTATGGGCCCCCACCCTTTGGGAGCCTTTTGGCACCAATCCTAACCAAGGTGTGATAGGCTGGTTCAAATGTCTACTAGGGTAAATTGTAATTCAATTGGTCGCCTAGCATCACTGTGGAGTTTCCTGTGTGTGTTACAATCTCATTGGCACCTGTGTGTGGCCAGGCCCAACCACATGGCCTTTGCTCTATAAAAGTTAGTCTGGAAAGCAGGGAGGGGTCATCCTCTCTATAAGGGGCGGCCCCGACCGGTCTGTTTGACAGTCGGTCTGATTCCTGATGCTTGGCACGAAATAAAGCTTTGCTTGACCTTCACTTTGTATCAGTCTCGCTCCTTTAATCATGGACCCATTATTGGGGTACCCTGTTTTTGGGGGACCCAACAAGTATATACCCATTTAATCTTCATGGATACTATAGATCAAGGAAAAAAACAAAAGGAAAGATACTGAGGGTCTGAACAACAAAATTAACAACTTCACCTAATGGGCACTGTAGAATCTTGGACCCAATATTTGGAAAAATATATACTTTTAAAGAACATAAAATATTTACAAATAGTAACCATAAAACATGATTAAAAAATGTTGAAAGTATCAGAATCATATAGACCACATTGTATAATCACAATACAATTAAGTTGGAAATCAATTAAAAAAAAAACAACCCAAACTCACATATTTGGGAATTTTTTTTTTAAAGATTTTATTTATTTATTTGAGAGAGAGACAGTGAGAGAGAGCATGAGCGAGGAGAAGGTCAGAGGGAGAAGCAGACTCCCCATGGAGCTGGGAGCCCGATGCGGGACTCGATCCCAGGACCCGGGGATCATGACCTGAGCCAAAGGCAGTCATCCAACCAACTGAGCCACCCAGGCGTCCCCATATTTGGGAATTTTAAAGCACATTTAAAAACACATAGATGGAAAAATAAGAAAGTAGAAAATTTTAACTAAATAATAAAGAAAATACAACATTTCAACACTAGGGAGATACAACCAAGGTGGCACTTAAAGAAAAGGTGTATAGTTTTAAATGCTTATTTTAAGGAGAAAAAAAGAAAGTTTGAAAATTAATAAACCAGGCATTCAATTTAAGAAGTTAGGAAAATTACAATGAGATAGAAGGAAGGGAAATAAGAAAGAAATAACAAATATAAAAACATAAATGCATAAAATAGAATTCATTCTCAATTAGAATTAGCTAATTCTAATGTTCAACCTCTCTTAGAATGAGAAAATGAAAAGAACAAGAAAAAGGACTATCACACACTTTCCTTCATGTTTAGTGTTTTTCTATATTAAGATCCTTAAGCAGATTTTACGAAAGGATGAGAGACTACTTCCTTTTTAAATGGTATTTATTTTTTTCTCACTATTCAAGTAACACATTTTCAAATGAAAATTTGAAAATATAGAACAATGTAGAGAAAAGAAACACAAGTCACAATCCGACTATTAGGGGATAATTATTAACTACTAACACTTAGATATTGTTCCAGTCTTTTTTGGTCTGTATCTGAAGATTTGCTCATGTCTACATGTAATCGTATTATTAAAAAATTGATCTCACAGTGCACACATAGATTTGTATACAGCCTTTTTCCCTTAAAACTGCATTAGCGGATGCTCTTTAAATAAAAAATGTGGGGTGGTTCTGTTAATATTAAATATACTGATACAAATACTCTACTGTATTTGGCTGCAACTTGTTCTTAGACAATGTTTCCAATTCTGGGGTGGAGTTGTTCAGCTGACGTCTACTCATGGTCCACTCAGGGTATGGTGCCATATCGAATCTAAACAAGACTGAGACAGTCTGAATGTGTCAGAGAAACTGGTGGGGCTGACTTGTCAGAAGTCTGTTTACCAGAAGGTTAAGGAGTCATTGGGAGAACTAAGAAAAGTGAGTGATGAATATGACAAGTTTATGCGCTTGGCGGAGTAATCAGATACTCTCTGTATGTTAGCATCCTTTCTCAGCCTGTAATTACTTTCCTGACAGCAATGATTGGGTTGATTCATTCCTGGCTTCCTTGAGATCAAATTCTCAAGGAAGAAGGGCCACTAATCTCATTTGGATGGTGTTTCACTCTTGGCTAAATCAGAGCTAGTTGGGTGATGATAGGTTGCCCATGGCATGGGTGCCCATCCCAGTTCTTCTAGCTGGGTCCAGGCATTGAGGTCATCTGATATATAACATGACTTGCTTTCAGGACACTTATATCAGCAAAGGCTGCGGTCAGGGCAGCTTCCTTTAAAGGAGGATGTGGGCAGAGCAGGCACCAAGGATAGAAGCATGTTCTTCCCCCAGGCTGCTGCCCAGCTTTGGCACAGAGCAGGTATTGACAGAGCATTGTTGACAGTGTTCATGGAGGAGAGCAATAGGGAAGTGGCAGAAGTGTTATGGTCCAGTGGGCCTATGGTGGAGACAGGGGTTCAGCATAGTAACCATGAAGGGCAGACAGGCCTGGCAGGCATATCTAATGTTGAGTGTCTACCACGTCCTACGTCCTAAGGAGGATGGGAAAATATATAACATTGCTGCTGTTCTCAAGGAGGTCATGGTAACTATAGGGTACAGACAGAAAGTTTCTAAATGTTTCACTAAAAATTTTTTTCCAATTGTGTAGGTATTGGTAACTCCCTATGACATAGGTATTGCCTGGTCAATGATCACTTTCTTTAACCCATTGAGCATGCCCTCGACTGCTCATTTATTTCAAGGCTATCTCTTGTAGCCCACCATACTCATCATCAGGAGTGAGAAAATAAGGCTAAAGTCTCAGTTAGATTATATAAATTTATACAATTTATTTTGTCTTTCTGTCTCAGTACTTTCATTATTGAACACTGATTGAAGCATTATTTTATGATGTTTATAGATACTCAAGGTGGAAAAGCACATATTTAAAGATTGGATAAAAGCAAGCATTTTTAATAGTAAAAATGACGAGTTTTAAAATATGTTTTAATTATAAAAATGATAATGAAAACTTGGGAAATAGAGAAAAGTAAGAAGGGTCGCCTATCATCCAGACAAAGGACAGTTGACATTTTTCTGTAAATCCTTCCAGATTGAGTTTTCTTCCTAAAATTTTGATTATTTGGTGTTTGTCTTAGGTGGTTTGTTTATAATGTGAACATAAGTTTGTAATCTGCTTTTTAAATTAACAGTATTTATAATCTTTAAAATATAATTTGTAATGACTGTATAACATAATTTGTAGTGACTATATAATATTACAACTAATGTATTACTCTTGACTTAATCTTTCCCTGAAAGTTAGACTTTCAGGTATTTCTAATTTTCTAGAATATTAAATAATATTGTATTATTTGTATTTGAAGTTTTATCTTTTATTCTTATTTTTTTCCATAGTATAGATTATTGGAAGTTTTATCTTTTATTCTTATTTATTTCCATAGTATAGATTATTGGGAATGGATTTGTTTGACCAAAGAATATGGATATTTCTGAAGGTCCTAACACGTATTGCTTAGAAAAAATTCCAGATAGAAGGGTGACATAGCTGGCACTTCCAGTGAGGACTATAAATTTTATAAGAGGCTCAAAAAACACCAAATGGAGAAATCACCATCATTTGAATATTGCCTTAAGGTCTATATAGTAGATATGAGACAGATAGATGGCATATCTTGATAATGGAAAATATTCTTGTTGTCATTCAAATGATTCCAGGCTATAAAAAAAGAAAAAAAAGTGAATGAAGTAGTAAATTTGGCTTGATTAATGATCCACGACCTAAGTATCAACTTAAATTTATAGTGCATACTCAAAATATGATGAATTAGGAACATATCTACTTGAAATTTATAGGAAGGGTATACATTATTTGTTGTTAAATAAAACACAAGCTAACTCATTTGTGATTTCTCTTCACTCTGGACTTGCTGGGTAGTTTTAGCAATTTCAGTCATAACTAAATTAACATCAGTATTTTAGCAGATGAAACAAAAGTAGTTTTGAAGGGATTAAAAACATATTTCTCCACTTTAAAATGAACTACCAATAATTCGATATAAAGCATGATTATTAGGTTAATGGAAACAGCATTCAGAAGAGAAATTATTTCAATGGGATAACTTTGTGAGCCTTCAATTATCTTATGAACAATGAAATTCTCAATAAATAGTAAGCCTTCTTTGTGCTTTGGGTTATTTCCACACAAAACACTGCACTGTGGCTCATTCAAAACACTTGTGCTGTTTTCACCATTCAGGACTAAGTACAGATTTTACAATTACTCCATTGATTCAATCTACATAGGCAAACCAACAGACACATGGGATATAAAAAACATATATATTGAGCTATTAGAGCTTGAGTAAAGATGAGGGCAGTAGGGATGGAATGAAAAAGATGGGAGGCTCAAAACCTTTCAACCAGAGTCATTGGATCTTGGGTAGTGGGGGTAAAATGGAGGAGGTACAGGTGCCACCAGTGGTCTTTTACCTGGATGATAACCGAATAGGTTCCACACAGTATCTTGGATAACTGAGTGACTACTCTGATGAGGCAGACAAGCACCTGAAGTCCACTGAGAGCTATGAGAATGGAAAATAAAATAATGTTCCACTCCACTACATGTACGGGTTCCAGGCACTCAGTCCACATGCTGGAATCTGTAAGGAAACTGAGAGAGAGAAGGGATATAGTCAACAAGACCCATGGCCAAGCCTAAATACTTGGTCCAAGTAAGAGGGCTACAGATGTTTGTATGTTTGGGAAATTAATATATATGATTGAAATACATAATATTATTCAATGTGAATTAAAACATTTTTAAAAATTCAAATACATATATGGAGTATATAGCATGCACAAAGCATTGGGCTATGCTTATTTTATTTTATTTATTTATTTGACAGACAGAGATCACAAGTAGGCAGAGAGGCAGGTGAGAGAGAGGAGGAAGCAGGCTCCCTGCTGAGCAGAGAGCTCTATTCCAGGCTTGATCCCAGGACCCTGGGATCATGACCTGAGCCTAAGGCAGAGGCTTTAACCCACTGAGCCACCCAGGCGCCCCTATGCTTATTTTATTTTATTTTGTTTATTTTATTTTTTGAAGATTTTATTTATTTATTTAGGGGTTAATATGAATATTCAGTGAAAGGTGTGTGAGAATGCTTTGGAACCTGTAAAGCCTGATACAGATACAATTTCCTGTTACCATTTCCCTAGACCCACTCCATACATCCTCATACTCGAACTCTGTCTAAGCCACCAGGGAAGCAATCCCTTCGAGATCCTTACTCTAGATTTCCAAGTACACGCTTTGCACGGATCAGCCAACACTTGGAAGTGAGATGACCTCCATGGTGTTGATTTTTCTCCTGGGCTGTGGCACTTATTTATTCTTCGTGTAAACCACAAAGTAGTAAATGTACTAGCAGGGTCTGGAAGGAATGGAGATGCTATTTCTGATACTCCCTTCCTCCACAACCTCTTTATAGAGCTCCATCACAGCATTTACTTCCTTATATTGTAAGGCCGTCTTACTGGTATCTGTATATATTTGCTCACTATGTTGTGTACTCTGAGAGCCCTACATTTATGTGATTTATACATAGCCCTGTGATTTATACAGCCCAGAATAGCTAGGCCTGACACCTAAGGCTGTGCTTGGCACATGGCAAAGACCAACAAATGCTTGTTGAATGGACCAGATTCAGGATCCCCAGCAGTAGCCATGCCTGTGACCGAGCCTATGGACTACCCAGCAGATGGGGACATAAGAGATTATGCCCGTTAACAATGTTAATCATAAAATCCAGCTAATTTTAAGAACTTAGTAAATCTAATCTGTGCTTTGCTTCCAGTTAATTGTCAGTTCTGTGAGGTAGAAATGATTTACAGAGGCTCAGGGATATCTGTTTCAGGTCATACAGTTTGGAAGTAGCAGATGGACGACGTGAACCCAGATGTTTTATAAGCATCAAAGGCTTGTGCTCTGAGGGCAGTGTTCACTCTAAAGCAGCCATCTTAGCAGAACATTCTGTCAGGTCCGTGTGAGCTCCTAGAGGGAAGGAAAACTGAGTAATTTATCTTTGGTTCTCTAACACCTAACCTGGACAGAGTTAATGTTCAAGAATTATTTGTTGAATAAATGTACAAACAAAGACCTAATTTGTGGGACTTTAACATTAACACTTGTTCCACCCAGAATTGGCCAAGGCTTGGAAATTTCTCTAGGATACCAGAGATACCAGAGACTTCACTTCCCTTTATGGCTTCCAGTGTTTTATCTCCATTTGTCTGTAGCTGGAGTCAGGTGAATATAGATATTAAGAGAAACTTTCAAGAGTAATGAAGAGTAATGGAGAGTAATGGAGAGTAATGGAGGGGCATGTGGGCAGTCCGAGATCTTGCTCTGAAAGGGAAATCTTCTTTGATTTGGGGGTCAGGGATGTTCAGGGGATGACGGCACAAAAAATGCCTTTTTGCACCCAGTGGGACTTTCTTTATTAGCGTCTCCTTTCCTGAGTCCCTGAAGGGCTTCGAAATGCCTACGGTTGTTTTCTAGGTTCTCCTGACCTAAGAGAGAGCTCTGCTCACAGAATGTGGCACCTGGTGGAACTTTCAGGACAAGGCAGCTATGGGCACAGAAGCAGATTTGCAACCCAGGCCTAGCTGAGCATGTAAGACTTCAAGTTGATGTGGGCCTTGAACAACAGAGCCAATCACAGGGAGCTGAGAAGAGACTGCAACTTCTCTAGAGAGTGGTCCAGACACTCCCTCCATTTATACCATTAGAATTCTGGGCATAGGACAGGACTGGGAAGGATCCGATGGACGTCTCCTACATCTCTTTCTGGGCCCTGCTGCTTCTAGAGCTGTCTCTACAGGTGCTGGCAGATACAATGCCAGTGTGAGGTGTTCTGCGATCTGGGACTGAGTTCCTCAACAGCTAACTGAATCACCAGCCCTCTAAGCTAAGGCTGCCTTCCTAGACTCTTCTTCAGTGCATACTACATCTTCTCCTGGCTCCCCCACAAATGCCTGCGCCTGGTCATGCCCCCTGATCTCACCCTGTACTTGGCTGCTCATGCTGCCTGGTTCTATCTGTGTTGTCCCTGATGGTATAGCATGGATAACACCATCCAAGGTCACTGAAATTTTCTTCCAGCCAAGCCCCTTCCCATCTGTAACAGACCACACTTCCAAACTGACCACACAGCAAGACTGGGGTATTAGAACCATTCAATTCCCAGGCTCCAGTAGCTGCCAGACCACAATAACTACAAAGCTTCGCTCTGAAATTCAGGAGAAACACAACTTTCATTTGGATATCTCCGCATCAACCTCAAAATAGTGAATGCATATGACATTAGAAGACTGGCAGCGGTGTCTAGGTGGCTCAGCCAGTCGAGAGTCTGCCTTCTGCCCAGGTCATGTTCTCAGAGTCCTGGGATCCAGCCCTGTGTTAGGCTCTCTGTTCAGTGGAGAGCCTGTCTCTCCCTCTGCCTGCTGCTCCCCCTGCTTGTCCTCTCCCTCTCTTGCTCTATCTCAAATAAATAAATAAAATCTTGAAAAAAAAAAAAAAGACTGCCCCTCCCCCAAAAAAAGAAAGAGAGAAGGAAAAGCATCTGAACAGAGATCTATGTAGGCAGAAGTTGGTCTGAGTATTCCTACATAGAACCCCAAAGTTATCATGGAAAATGATCATAAGCATGAAGCCAGGTGTTTCTGGCTTTCTGAGCCCCTTGATTTGGAGAATTATTTCTTACCGTCCTGCAGTGCCTTCAAAGACGTACTCCCAGCCATCAAGAGTGCGGCAGTATGGACCCTGAACAAGGCCTAGAGCAGATATGACCAGGCAGTATCCAGAGAAAGCAATTCCAAGGGCAGAAAAGATCATCGACAGCAGTGTCTAAATTAAACATAGAAGAAGGAGGTCAGAAAAAAAAAGAAGGAGGAGGAGGAGGTGGAGGTCGGTGCCACAGAATGAGACAAGGGGATATTGTGGATAAATGATCAGATAGGTACCTTCCCCTACTTGTCCAAACCTACTGCATGCAGTCTCTGTGAATGTCCACAGAAAAACAAACATTTAATCCAAACCCATCTGATCTTTAAAATAAGTTTTAAAATGCCTTTTTGTGTGGAATTCCACAGAGAATACTAGTTAATTGACTACATTTCTTCCTTTCTTCTGGAATTTCAGTATCAAAATAATGATCAAACATTAATGCAGGGAAGGGGTGTGACTGATCAATCTGTATTTACCAAAGACGTTATTTTCTAGGTCAGGTGGGTTCTCTAAGAATCAGAAGCTAAGACCTTGACTTTTCTCATGTGAAGATGATATGTGGATACCTTCACTTACAGGAATATGAGGGGAAGCATCAGGTGTTAGCCTATATGGCCATATTTATGTTCATGTGAGGAAGGGATTGATGGGGAGGAAGGCGTTTGCCTTGGAGGAGAGAGAACAAGCAGTGTTCCCAGGCAGATGGGTACAAGCAGAATTATAAGGTAAGTAGATTAGTGTGATCTAAGAGAGGGTTCCCACGGAGCATTAGAGAGAAGTTTATGAAGACCAGATAGACATGTTTGCTAATGCTGGGGAAATGGAGTTGTTGGACGCCACCCAGCCCTCGAGTTGCTTACAAAGTTAGTGCAACTCGTACCTGCAGGTAGAAGGTGGTTTTGAATGCTGGCTCAAGGAGGGCTGACTTCATCCTTCAGGACAAGTAGCTCTTCCCCGCCATAACCTTTTACTACATTCTTTTTCAAGTCTACTGAAAAGTTGAACATATGGTGTAGTATACTATAGTCAATGTATCTTTGTATACTTTTTATCTAGACTCACCTGTGAATATTTTATAATTTTTCCTTGCTCTCTCTCTGTGTATGTATATATCCATGCACATGTATTTATTTATTAACACATTTTTGTTGCCAAACCACTTGAAAGTAAGGTGTAGACACTGTGATATCTCGCTCCTAAACACATCAGCACATATCTCCCCAAAATAAAGATCTTCTATTATTCTGCAACTATGTTTTACTTTTTTGTACAGGATCCAATGAGAGTTTATGCACAGGATTACATCTCTTTTATTTCCTTTGATCTACATTAGCCTCACTGCCTCTTTGTTTTTTAGAATATTAAATTGTTTTTGAACAATCCCAGCCAGTGGTTTTATAGAATGTCCCCCACAATCTGGGATTTTCTGATTGTTTCCTCACAACTGGACTTGGGTTAAACATTTTGGCAAGAACACCCGATGGGCATGAGAACATTAGGGGCCTCCCACTGTTATTGGTGATGCTTTTGACCTCTTGGTTAATAAGGTGGTATTCTTCAGGTCTATAAACATACATTTTTCACTTTGCAATTAGTAAATAATTTGTGAGGTAATACTTTGAGACTGTGTGATATTCTATCCCCCAAAGACATTTCAACCGATGAGTTTACCATCCACTGATGGTCCTCATATCCATTGATCACGAATTATCACAATGACTGGTTGCAGGGTGCTGCTTATCTCATTCTATCATTTCTTCTGCATTTATAACATTAATTTTCTGCACAGAAGAACTTCCATTTCATTTTTCTCTTTCTCTCTTATTGTGTACTCAGGGATTTTCTAATTCAATGTGTTATAATTCATAACTGTTATTATTCTCTTAGATGCTCATTTGGTCCAAATATGGCCAGTGAGACCATCCTGCCAAGTCAATTCCTGTGCCCTTCGAGATACCCCTATCATTCCTTGAATACTTCCTTGCTTCCCGGCACAAAATGTACCAAGCCCATTTTGAATTTATAAAGAACCAGAATAGCTCTTTTTCCAACAAGCCATGTACTTGGTTTTTGAACAAGGAATTGACATGAGCCAATATATAATTTGGAAAGTTGGTTCTGGCAGTGATGGCATGCCAGCTAGAAGTAAGAGAGCCCAAAATAAGGGTTCCATGTGGAGACTTCAACTTGCGGTAACAACAACATGTCCAGGAGGAAAAGACATTGGGTAGGAAATAAGTACCTGGAGATAGACTGAAAAAAGAAAATTCCAGAGTTTGGGACTGGAACACAAAGGACAGAAATAGGGATGCCAAGAAGGGTAATTTGCTTTGGGAGACAATTTAATTTAGTTTTAGAAATGTTGCTTTCAAGTGAGAGTAGAACAGCCAAGTTAGTTGACAATAAATTCAAAACTTGACACCAGAAAAACTGAGAACAACAAACCTGTGATTTTGGGGACAAAAAGTGATCTTACGTTATATATATCTCAAATAATTTAACATTAGTTTACTGATTATAACATTAATACATGTTCATTATGGAAAATCAGAAAAAAATATTTTAAAAATCTGGGGACACCTGGGTGGCTCAGTGGGTTAAAGCCTCTGCCTTCAGCTCAGGTCATGATTCCAGGGTCCTAGGATTGAGCCCCACATCAGACTCTCTGCTCAGTAGGGAGCCTGCTTCCTCCTCTCTCTGCCTGCCTTTCTGCCTACTTGTGATCTCTCTCTGTCAAATAAATAAATAAAATCTTTTAAAAAAAAAACTGAAGAAGAAAAGAACAGGTCTGCTTTTTTCCCTATTGGATATTAATTCATTGGCATCTTCACATATGATTAAAACATCTTTCAAATTATATATCTCGTATTGATTTTAATAGCATGTTGCCCCATCATAGGATGAGACAAGCTATATTTTTAACAGATTACTGTTCGTTACACTTCACAAAGAAAATTTACCTATCCACCAATGCTATCTTCCAAAAAGGAAAAAGGATGTTTCAAAAAGATTGAGCTCCTTGTTTACCAAATATGCTCTTAAGCAGTTCACTGGAAAGATCAATGAAGAATTTTTTGATTTGGTGAAACTGGCAACCATAGCATAACAAATATGTATTTATATACATATACAAATTACAGTGTAATGAGTGGATACAGTTGCACAATTGAAGATTGAAATAAATCAGGAGGGGCGCCTGGGTGGCTCAGTGGGTTAAAGCCTCTGCCTTCAGCTCAGGTCATGATCCCAGGGTCCTGGGATCGAGCCCCACATCAGGCTCTCTGCTCAGCAGGGAGCCTGCTTCCTCCTCTCTCTCTCTGCCTGCCTCCCTGCCTACTGTGGTCTCTGTCTGTCAAATAAATAAATAAAATCTTTGAAAAAAAAAAAAAAAGAAAGAAATCAGGAATAAGAATCTCTCTGAGGTACAGTTCCATGTTCTATTAAATGTAAAAGAGGTAGATGATTATACTACCTCCATAATAGGGATATTTCAAAGATTAAAGGACACAATGGATATAAAAATTATTTCAAATTATAAATATAATCACAATATCATCTCTTATTCCAAGCGCCTCTATTTGGCTGGTAGCTGTTTTCCAGAGATAACAACCCACAGGATTTTGGCAGAAAATGAGACAACACAGAAGAATGAATAGCAAACAAGAAGTTAGTAAGGTTCAGGTCACCCCCAAAACATGGCACTTTAGCATACTGAATATCTTAAGCTGAAGGAGCTTGAGAAAATGGCAGAAGCAGGATGGTCACTCTGACCCCTCCCAGCCCCTTCACCCTTTTTCTCTTAAAGAGCTCATAAAACTCTGGTGTGCAAGTTACCCTCTCTGTACAAGGAGAAAAAAGAAGAGATGGGGGCCAAGAAACCTGTGAAAACAAACCTCGTTAATCTAAACCTTATCTTCCTTGTTACTTCTTCAACATTTACTACCCCTAGCCCAAACACCTCACTCTTGCCAATTCTTTACAAATTTGTTGTTGTTTCTTGCTACTCTGGTCACTGCTTCAGGTCTTCATTCTCTCATTAAGGCCCCCATGTATGCATAAAATTCAATAAAATGCATATCCTTTTTTCTTGCTCACCTATCTTTGTCAGTTTAATTTTCAGACTGAGCCAGGGACCCTAAGAGGGTGGAGTAAAACTTTATTTCTGTTACAATATCTGGCACCCAACACGGGGCACCATAGCTCGGGACACCTTCCTTGGTACAGGAGCTACGGTTAGAGATCCTGGATCTGGGAGAAAAGCCACAGAAGAATTCTTGCCATGTCAGTTTCTTGGATCTCTGCTTGTGGGGGACTGGTCTAGGTTAGGTGGTAAGAGTCTTTTCCTTTTCAGATTCAGACTGGCGGGGAAAAAACATTTGTAGAGATGAGTTCTTTGGATTGTGACTCTGGTTAAAATTTGGTTTTGAGTTATCCCTTGGTAATTGATCCTTTCCCTGCCAGGAACAGCTGTCAATTTCCTGTTTGTCTTTTATTTGTGTTCTGAGAATTTGACTTTCTGCCTGTCAGGCATGCAAATGCCAGTTCTTGAAAGCAGCCAACTGTCAGGTTGTGGTCCCTCCAAAATCTGCCATACAGAAATTTGGGCTACACCCCACTGCAGCTAGGATCCCACCAATTGTCACCAGCTTTCAGGAGGAGTTGTCTAAGTTTCTTTTGCTACCTTGGGGAGTGATTCTGGATCTTGGGAGGGCTGCATCTTTTGCACTTGCTTTGGGGACATCTCTTGCTTCCCTGATTAAGTTTTGGTTTTGGTTTCGAGTCATTTGGTTTAAATATTTGAAATAATTTTTTAGGGGGCTGTATGGTCTGAAATTGGCCAAATTAAAGGTTGATATTCACATCCTGATAGAAACTTCTAAAATTAAGTTCTTCTCTCCTGAGTAAAATGGAGCTCTCTGTACTCGGAGGGAAAGAAAAAATGTGGAAGGTTTTGTGAAATAATTACAAGAGCATTACAAAGACACACTACTGTTAATCTAGAACCGAGAAATATTCGGACTTCCATCTTAGTTGGAAATCTTCTCCCTAATATAAAGAAGCAGATTGAAAATAGTGTAATTAGATGGGTAGGTCAGGGTCATTTGGGCTGTGATCCCCCTCTTTGAGGAATTAAAAAACAATTGCCTTTGTCTTACAAATCTAGTCTTTATCGAACTAGAAATGTGTCCCTTAAAGCAATTCAAAGTTCACCTACCTATTCTTACCACTCCCCAAGCCTCCCCTATTCATCTCAAAAGATCTGTAGTTGTTATAAAAAATCAGGACATTGGGAAGAGAACTACCCTGTGCTTCAGAAAAAGAAGGAAAACATTAAATAGTTACTATTCTATGCCTCTTGATAATAGATAAATATGCCACCAAATTCCTTCTAAAAGGAAACCTACATTCTCTCTGCCCCTCTGAGATGCAACTCTTATGGGGCTCCCGCTCTTTGGAATGTAAACATTCTGGGAGATAATTAAAACACAACACACAACTGCTTGAAACTGAAGGGCAAAAAAAGCAGGGTTAGGGGAGGTGGAGGGGTGGGGAGAGGGAGATGGGGGGAGGGGTGGGGAGGTGTGGGGGAGCAGGGGGGTGGGGGAGTAGGGGGTGGCTAAAAAAAAACCCAACTGCTATAAAAATTCCCTCGCCAAAATCTAGTCCACAGCCTTCATAAAATTACTTGTCAAGGGCAGATATAAATCTTAAAAGCCTTCTCCACAACTCAGTAAAAAGCTTTAGCCATCCAAGTGGGTAGCCATAACTTGCTCCATAGGCCAGAAACACAATTTGGACTCTTCTATAAACTGGTAAGTTTCTTATCAATGTACCTAATACATGGCTAAAATTTAAAAACAAAGGCCATAAGATCTCTATGTCTGTCTATATGTTTATTTATACCTACATATGTGTGTTACAGATGTGTGATATTTTTCTACCTCCAGATGGTATTACCAAAATAATTTATAAAATCTGTCAAAAGAGTTCTATTCTAATTGGCGTAGAGGTAAATGAGTGCTCATATAAATTAAGTTTCTTAAACACAAAGACTAATCCAAAACAAATTTTTTAAGTTCACACAATCTGGGATAATCTTTGGTTAAATAAAGCTATTTTAAAAATTGTTGGGAAAAATAAAAAACAAGCATATCTTCAGAGTTGTCAGCATTAAACGTATCATAGTCATACAATTTTATTTCTACCTAGAATTACAAGTCAAACAAACGTAGTATCTCTGCTAGATCTTTAACAATATAAAACTATCAATTCAACCTATAAACGAAGCATACACTAAAAAATAAATTGCTGAATGTATGTCAAGCACGGCAACTGAGAGAAAGAGAGAAAAAGTATGTATGTTTAACTTTTTGGGTGCTTTGTTTCTACGACATTTGATGCTTGCCTAATATATATGTCACAAAATTTGTCAACAAGAAAAATAACTTAAAATAATGGCTAACTTTGTCTCTTGTGTCGTGAAATTTGCATGAGTTATCTACACATAGTTGTTAAGAGCAAGCACATTAAGTATATGGGTGGTAAAAGTTTATAAGTGAATTTTTCAACAATGATTAAGTTTTATAAAATCCATTTATTTTAAAATACCTTCCAAAACCTTTTTGTTAACTTGAAACTTTAAAGTAATACAAGTTGTACTAAGGGAAGTTAAATAATGGTAATTCATTGAATATGTAAGTCATTTCCAAATAAAATAAATGACTGAAACATTGATTAGTGAACATAACCCTCTATTTGTCTCTCTTTTAAAGAGGAAGTAAAGATATTCGGGTCTATTAGTAGATATGTTTTGTGCTATACTGAAAAATTGTACAATGAAGAAATGTATGCTTTAGAAATTATGAAATAGCATACTCAAGAATTTGCCAATCAGTGAGATGTTGGTATCTATAACATTCCACAACAGCTTACTTCCTGGTTTTCACCAGAAATTAAAGTTTCTTTTTTTTTTTTTAATTTATTTATTTGATTCAGAGGGAGAGAGAGAACAAGAGAAGGAACACGAGCAGGGGCAGTGGGAGAAGGAGAAGCAGGATCCCTACTGAGCAGGGAGCCTGATGTGGGGCTCGATCCCAGGACCCTGGGACCATGACCTGAGTCCAAGATAGATGCTTAATGACTGAGCCACCCAGGCTCCCTCAGAAATTAAAGTTTCTAAGAGTTAAGAATTCCAATTAATGTATGTAATTAAAACTACTAAAAAGGGGGGGGGGGGGTGCCTGGTTGGCTCAGTGGGTTAACCCTCTGCCTTTGGCTCAGGTCATGATCTCAGGGTCCTGGGATGGAACCCCACATCCAGTTCTCTGCTCAGCAGGGATCCTGCTCCCCCCAACCTCGTCTGCCTCTGTGCCAACTTGTGATCTCTGTGTCAAATAAATAAATAAAATATTTTTAAAAAACCTACTAAAAAAAAGTTAAACTAGTAGAAATAAAAAGGGAACAACTCTGCATACAAGAAAAAAAAAGGAGGCATTTTGGTTAAAAAAAAGTATGAATTACAGAGATGTGTTTTTGTTGAGGGAAAAGGAAACTTTCAGGGGAAACTTTCTCTCCTCTGTCAAGTGAGTCTTGGGTGACCTTAAATTCCATTACAGAGCTCTGCCATTCCAAACCTGGGCAGACTCGTATTTAGCCTTTAAGATGTGCTTTATTTAATTTTAATGAGAATTAATTGCCACCATGTTGTAAAATGCTCCATATTTCTACTTTCTGCTGAAAACTGAGAAACACTGCCCATTTTTGTCATGATAACAATTGGCTGGACTTGAGCAGATCCCTCTCTTCCTTAAACAGAAATTGAAATCTAATGCTTACCAGCCTCAGATCTCTCATTTCCATCAGGAGGTTGGCTCCTGGGGCATATAAACTGGGACCCCTATTCTAAAGCCCTACCTTGAAAGAACCAACCAGGGAATCCGGAGAATCCCCTCTCCTGTCCTCCTGCTTTTCCCATTGAGATGCCAGCCATCTCTTTTGATTTGATTATGAGACGCCATCCAGACTCCACTCGTCTGCAGCGTCCATTTATGCTTTAGATGCTAATAGTGATTCAAGGCAAATTGGACACATTTATTTTTATTATGAACCTAGCGGCACATACGGTTGTTTTCTAGAGATTCCCTGAGTGTCAGAAGTTAATGTTTACCTGAATCTATTGTTTCACCTAGGCAGTTTTGAAAGCTTCCCATAAGTATAATACCGGCAGTTACTGGAGGAAAATACATACACCCGCAATGCACATGCACACGCAGGTGCACAGAGCGTCTTTTCATTCTTCAAATCTTCTCCACCAAGAGCATAATTCTAAATTTAGCAGCTAATTAAGTCTTCCAACACCATCTGTCATAAAGCTAGACATGTCATCTCAACTGCCCATTAAAATCTGGTTGCCCCTTGGACCAACTAGCTCAGGGTGTCTGGGGGTGGAATTCCAGCTCCAAACTCTCAGATGATTCCAATATGCAGCCACAGCCGGCAGCCACAGCCGGCAGCCACGGCCGGCAGCCACGGCAGCCAGCAGCCACAGCTGCAAGATATGCCTACCAGGCCTCTGGAAAATTCCTTTTAGTTAATACATCGCAGAATCTCTCTGAGCCACAGGTAATTCATATAAGTATGAGTAACAATGATCTAATTCCCTGGGTAAGAGTGAAAAACATGTGCTATGCAAATATGATTAAAAGATGATAACCCTGAGGAGGAGAAGGATAGTGATGAAAATGTAGGAGCCCAGCACCTGCCTGCTGAGCACAGGCTTAGAAAATTGGTTGTATTATTCTCTCTTGATTCTATTTAAATTATTTTTGAAGCCCCATTTAAAAAAAATATACATTGTGTATATCCAACACATGGATAAATCTAATCATGCTGACTGACAGAAGCCAGATACAAAAGACAAATTTTGCATAATTCTATTTACATAGAATACAAGCTAATCTATAATGACATAAAGCAGATCAAAGATCAATGTTTTGGGGGTGATAGGAATGTTCTGTGTCTTGATCGTGATGGTGGTTGCCTGGGTGTATTTGGCTGTCAAAACTCATGAAATTGTACAATTTTAATGGATGCCATTTATTGAATGTAGATCAGACCTCAATAAAGTTGAAAAGGGAAAAAAGTAAACTCATATTATTTTCTAACTCTATGTATCTTTAATAGTTTTTTTTTTTTTTGGTCAGAGAGAGAGAGGGAGAAAGCAAGCACAGGTAGACAGAGTGGTAGGCAGAGGCAGAGGGAGAAGCGGGCTTCCTGCCGAGCAAGGAGCCTAATGTGGGACTCGATCCCAGGACGCCGGGATCATGACCTGAGCCGAAGGCAGCCGCTTAACCAACTGAGCCACCCAGGCGTCCCTCTATGTATCTTTAAATCCTGAACTTCTGGAAGAACATCAACAGTAAACAAAGACAGTAAACAAAATGGAAGTTGGTTTTTTCTTTTTTTTTTTTTTTTAGTAAATTCTTGGGCTCTGAGTTGAAAGGGTCACGGAGAGGGGACAACAGTGTGAATATTTTCTCGTTTCTGAGTGAGAAGAAAGAAAGCAGAGCCCACTCAGCCATCCTCAAGGTACTATTGCTCTTACCATGTATTTTTTGCTGCAGTTTTCACTCTGGCAACATTTATAGTTGTTATCATTCTCCAATGCAAGAAGAACTGTTGCTACTATAAGCATCTGTAGTAGGGAAGAGAGGAAATATCAAAATGGAATACTAGTCATAATCAGAGCACAGTGATTCTGAGCAGGAACTTTGGGGCAAGTGGACCTGGGTTCAGAACCCAAAGCTGCCATTTTCTAGCTGTGTCAGCTTGAGAGTCTTTCCCTATAAAGTGGTGTTGGGAACTCACCTCGTTGGGTGGTCAGGAGGTCATGTATGTAGAATTTTGAACATAGTGCTTGATTTAGAGTAAGTGGTTGTTAAATGTTAGCTATTATTGGCATGGTTATCAGTCATCAAAAACTAATGATTAAGCAGTAAATGGTATAGACATGGGAATACCACCCCGCAGCAAACCTGCATTTCTCACTGACTCAGTTGCAGAGGTCAAAGGAAAATCATTCACCAGACTTTGATGTTTGCCAGCCTTTCTCCATTTACTGCTCTCTGGGAATGCAAGTGAGAGGTACAGTTAATCGGAATTACATGTCTTAATTCAAAGTAAAATCAGTTTGTTTTGCCCAAGCATTCAAATCATCTCAGGTTCAAATCTTCAAGTGTGTTTTGTCTCTATCCAGCCAACAGACTGGGAGAATTCAATGTATTCTACTTCCTTTTCTTGGTAGCCTAAGGAAAGAGCTCAAGTTCTGTAAAGAACATGGGTTTCTTTTCTGTTATAGTTCCTTGTTTGGGCAGGTATGGACCAGGAGTTGCTTCTGACAAATTCTCCACCTATCATTTACTCCCAGTGTTCTGGACTGAATCCTGAAGCAGATTTCATTGTTATTTTACAGCATTTCCAGTTTTACAGCATTTACCATTTTACAGCATTACCATTTTACAGCATATTTACAGCATTTCCAGTTTCCAAATTCATCAGCTTTCGCTTGTCTACTTATTTATTTATCTACATCCCTCTTCTTTCTCTTAAAAATATTTAACGTAGTAACAATCAGGTTTTGCAGGGATTCCCTAACAATGGAAAATAGAGAACTGATTCTTTTCTAAGTTTTATATTTTACACAGAATATAAACCAGAGTCTTACATTCTCCTCCTTACAACACCACTAATTATCATAGATTTTAGTAGATTCTAATTTAATCTTATTAATGCCCTGCAACCCTTCTATTGATTCCAGTGACATATTGAGGGAAACAATGAAGAGAGAATGCATAGTACACCAGGTACAGTAACTAGCTTCATTACAGTACTAGTGGGAAATAATTAGACCTAGACCCTGGAGTCCTGTGTCAAAAGAGAAATACAGGCATCGCTCGTGTTGAAAAAGAAACTGCTTTCTTTTTTTCATTGTGAAATTATAACTGGAATACAGGGCTCAAGCATAATGGAGGAACATTACCCCAAATCCCACCACCCTCACATGTTTTTATGTATATACTCCCAGGGTATTACCACATGTGTATATTTTGCATAGTTGTAACTTATTCACAATTTTTTGTATCATTTCTTTTTTGCTTAACACAAAATAATATGCATTTTCCATGTTACTGCATCTTCATAATTATCATTTTCAATGCCATAAGAAGTGAATGTTCCACAATTTATTTGACCAATTCTGTGCTAGGAAGCTCCTACAAATTACTTACTATTATAAATACTGCTGCCATAAATATCTGTGTATGTGTATCTTTCCTTATTATGGATTATTTCCTCAGAATGAGTTCTCAGGTTTAGGATTACTGAGTTGAAAGATATAAACATTTTCATGGATGTTAATACAGCATATCAAAATCTTCTCCAGAAGGTTTGCATTCACTTATAGTATAATCACCAAACATTCATTACGTACCTATCTATCACACAGCAACTTCAATAGCGTTGATTATCAGCACTTTAAAGTTAACTAACTTCATGTGCAAAATAGTAACCAAATGAAAACTGCTTTTCATCATAGCTACTCAAATATTATATTAATTAAGCACCCATGAAGATGTAAAGATAAATTGTAATCCATTGTCTTTTATGTCTTTGGTGATATAGTAAGCTTATAGCGCACAATGTGCTGTTTTTAGAAATGATATGATCAGGAAAAGTGTTTTTTCCTCTGACTTGCCAACATGATTTACTATCAGCTTGTTTTTAAAGAGCACAAATTCATCAGGAAAAACATTCTTGGATTCTTACTGTAAGTAATTAGATCTCATTTCAAAAACACCCCCATTATGAGGGGTATAATGTCAGACTATTTAATTATGATCTGGCCCATTCTTCAACAAGTATTTATAATCACAATATTCGTTGGCTATCTAATACATATCAGCCTCCATGCTGGGCACTTCTTTCATGAGATTTTGTTAAATCCCCACAATTACCCTAAAAAGTAAATGCCATCACTCCCATTTTTCAGATGAGAACCCTGAGGCTCAAAGACATTGAGTCATCTGATCAAGGTCTCACGGTACAAATGGCAGAGCTTGTATTTGAACACAAATTTGTCTGAATCTCCCAATCTCTGCTTTTCCCATGTGGTCTCGATATCTCTCCAGTCTAGAGAAATCATGAGGGCAGATAGAAACTATTCTGGAAAATAGCTCTGCCACTGGACATCAGACAGCTTAAACCAACACACAGGGTTCATGAGGACATATTTCGACCGGCTGGCATCTCACAGACTTTCATTAGGTCTAATTTCCTGCACTGCTGAAGTCACATAAATCAACAGCTTATCGAAGACAAAGCTACCCTCCCAAGCTCTCATGGACGACCTGCCCCTCTACCCCCACCCATCTTCCAAATCCTAAACCCGGGATTAGTCCAGTGATTTTTCCATTATTCATTATTTCTGCTAGGAACAAGACAAAGCTTAGTAAAAACACTCCCTTCTGCAACCCAAGTCTCCGAAGTCACACTTACCATGATACCTGAGAAACAGATTCCTTCAAAATACCACACGTAGTTGGTGAGTTTATTGCTGGATGCATAGGAAGTTTGCCCATTTGGGAAATACAATAATATGTTCACAATTATGCTCCAAAGTGCAAGCAGAATCAGCAGACCACTTAGGCAGCCTCCACATTTCCGAGACCCCATTTCACCCTGCTCAGAACCTGCAGGAGATTTCAAGAGTGTAGAATTACATAAAGCCTAATTTGTTTCCTACCTGTCCCCCCCCCTTTTTTTTTTTTTTTTTTTGAGATTACCTACCACGTTCTGGGTCAGAGCCCTTCACTTCATATTCATGAGAAGCCCAGGGCTCGGACAGAACTGCAGCCCACAATCTCTGGTGAGAAATAGTAGTTTACTGTTTGGAGAACAATAGACAATGATCTAGGGCTGAAGAGCTGAGCTGGTCTTCATCCTGTGCCAAAGGAATGCGGTGTTTTTACTACATTTTAAAATAAGTCATTTTCCTCTGGATTACAGCACGAAAGCCTTAACCCTGAGCATATTTTAAAGAAGGAAGTTGGGGCAGGGGTGGGGTTGGAATCGAATCTGGCAAATTTAATCCAACGGTGAACAGGGGGGTTAAAGAGGAAACTACCAAGGGAATTTACACTAGAACAGACTGTGTGGTGTGTTGACTTTAGGCTTCTGCCCTTCCTTCAGGGTTCTTTATTTTGTGCTCACTATTCACCAAGCTTTGTTCCAACTTCCGGGGCGGGGGGCACAAAAAGGACAAAGACAGGGACAGGCTGGTGGGGGAGAAAAACAAGACTTCCTGTGGGTGAGTTTACTGTCTAGGGACAACTTTCCTTCCAAGAGTTCATCTCTGCGATTTCCACCTCTCTGAAAAATAGTAACAGGAAGAAATTCGCATCTCTCTTGCTGCTTAGGAAAATGGGGAAAAGAATTTGGGTAATTTGGTTAAGACTTTATGAGTAAGAAGTTTGAAACAAGGATTTAAGAATTATTGCTTCCAAATGATTGCCCTGAATCGAAAGAGCCACAGAGCCTCTCCAATTAGGATGATATGAGGAAAGGATTAAGGCAAGGCATCCTTACCCTGCCTGTTTTTCTTTTAAGCTTTAATTAATTAACTTATTTGAGAGACAGTGTGCATAGGCGGAGTGGGGGTGGAGGGCAGAGGGAGAGGGAAAAGCAGACTCCCTGCTGAACCCAGGGCTTGATCCCAGGACACAGAGATCATGACCTGAGCTGAAGGCAGCCACTTAACTGAACCACCCAGGCGCTGCCCCCCTTCTTGAAAGATTTTATTTATTTATTTGAGAAAGATTGAGAGAGAGTAAGATGACACTATTATGTTAAAGATGATGTGGACAACAGTGATAAGGAATGCAAGGGTTGCCTGACTTTGTTGCCATCACTCTCTGTTGGGAAGATCAGAACCCAACTCAATTTAACTTTCTTAAGTCTCAACTTTCTTATCTGTGAAATGGAAATTTAAAAAAAAAATGATACTTTTCCTAGAAGAATAATATGAGGGTTACCCAAGATTATGTGTGCAAACCACAATGTCAGGTGATATAGAAGGAGTAGGCAATAAGTCGGAACCATTGTTAACAATAAAAAGAGCAGTTATAGGGACATAATTGTCAAAATAGTACAGAGAGCAGAAGTAATGTCTGTTTATTTACTTCTCTTGATACCCGAAGAGTTCTGTGGCATGAGCTCTTAAAATCTTGATCCCAGAAGTATTTACATTAATTTGTTAGTGTCCTCCAGAAAGTATTAATATTCTATAATATATATACTTTTCATTCAAGGGAATAAAAACTTATTTTATGTGAATAATGTTAAATTATATTATATTCATATTTTTTTCCAAAAAATTGAGGTCCTTGGATCTGCTTTCAGATTCAAATAATCAAATCTAGAAACTAACAGTCTTATTCTATGATGGGTTCCAAAGAGATTTCTTGGCACCCCTGGTGACTGTGATTTTTTTTTTCCCTAATGTTTTTGAGCAAAGAGCATCACAAAGTTTGGTCATTAGATTTTTTTTCTTGAGGGACATAGAAGCAAACTAAAATCATATTTACCAGAACCCTCGGGATGATAGGGAGAGCAACAGTTTTGACTGAATATTTATTAAGCACCTCTTATGTGCCAGGCACTTTATTCTAAGTGCTGGGGAGAGACAGATCCATGAAGGAGACAGTCCAAAATTCATTATTGTCCTTATAAAGCTTATATTCTATTGTGGGGAGACTAATAATTAAATATATATATATATATATATATATATATATATATATATATGGCTTGTCAGGTAGCGATAAGTATGGCTAAAATAAATCAAGAAAAGGGCAAATAGAAGTGCTTAGAGAATGGTGACGGAGACATCATTTCAAAGAGCGTGGTCAGGAAAGACCTTAAAGAGAAGATGACATCTGAGTAAAGATCTGAAGAAAGTGGAGAGTGCAAGCCATGTAGGCAACTCAGGGGAGAAACGTTCCAGGCAGAGAGAATGGCAAGTGTACAAAAGCCCTGGGTCGAAGTGAATCCTGGTGAGGACCACTGTGGTTGGAGCCAAGTGAAGTAGGGGAAAAGTAGTAACACCTGAGATTAGTTTTGAGTAGGAAAGTGACTTCTTGTTGTGAATTGGTTGTAAAGGATCTGGTTGAAAGAAAGGAGATGAGTTCTAAAGTCATTTCAACAATCCATGGCTCAGACCATGACAGTAGTAGCTGAGATGGTAAGAAAACGCTGGCTTCTGTGTGTGTGTGTGTTTAAGATTTTATTTTATTTTATTTTACATAATCTCTACACCCAGTGTGGGGCTTAAACTCACAACCTGGAGATCAAGGGTCACATGCTCTACTGACTGAGCTGGCCAGGCTCTTTAAGACAGAATCAAGAGTATTTGGTGACAGATTGGATTGAATATAAGAGAAAGAGAGGCAAAGATGACTACATGGTTCAGAGCCCAAGCAACTGGAAGAAAGAAGTTGTCATTAACTAAAATGAGCAAAACAGCAGGTTGAACAGGTTTGGGAGGGGGAAGATGAAGTGGTAAGTTTCAGACATTCTAAGTTTTGAGACACCTATTAAAATCCAAATGATGTCAATTAGGTAGTTAGATATACAAATATGAAGTTCAGGGGAGAAGTCTTGGGTAGAGTATATAAAAGTTGTCAGCATTTGAATAGTATTTAAAGCCATGAAACACTATGAGAATAAGAGTGTAGACAGAAAAGAGGCCAAGTACTAAATCCTGGGAAGTCCAATGAATTGCGTTTGCAAACTTGATGGGAAGCCAGGAAAGGAGCCTGAGAAGTGGCCAGTGAGTTAGAAGAAAAACCAGAAGCTTATCCTAGAAGTTGAATTTCTAGCTGAGGAGGAAGTAACCAACTGAGTCAAACGCTGCCTATAGAGCAAGTAATATGGGAGGACTGAGAGTTGGCTATTGGGTTTAGCAACATGGACGTCACCAATGACCTTGATAAAGAAACTGGTTGGAGGGCTAGACATGGAAGGCTCACTTTAGTGGGTTCATGAGAGAATGGAAAGAGAGGAGAGAAGCTCTTTTGGAGAGTTTTACTGTAAAAAAGAGCAGAAAAATGAAGCTGTAGCAAAGTGGAAGTCAAGGGAAAAAAATTTTTTTTTAAAGATTTTATTTATTTATTTGACAGACAGAGATCACAAGTAGGCAGAGAAGCAGGCAGAGAGAGAGAGAGAGAGGAGGAGGAAGCAGGCTCCCTGCTGAGCAGAGAGCCCGATGCGCAGCTCGATCCCAGGACCCCGGGATCATGACCTGAGAGCCGAGGTAGAGGCTTTTACCCACTGAGCCACCCAGGTGCCCCAAGGGAAAAAATTTAATGGGGAAAATTGTAGCATGTCTGTACAATGATGAGACTGTTCTTTTTGAGAGTAGGGGAGGGGAGGTGGGGATTGATAATGCAAGACAGAGAGAGGGGAGAATTACCAGAACCTGTCCTCATTTACATGAGAAGGGATGGGAGTATGTGCAAAGGAGGAGCTTGTCTTAGGTACAGCATGGGCCCCTCAGTCCTTGGCACAGAAAGAAGGCAGAACAGACAATATTGGATTTGTTTTCTTGGTGAAACAGAGAGAAGGTTGATCAGCCAAGAATGAGAATGGGGGGAGACTGTTAAAGGTTTGGAGAGAGAGGGAAAGGTATGAAACAGTTGCCTAGGATGGTGAATAGTTGGGATCAACGTGGCAGGATTGTTAGCAGACACTGAGGGCCCATTGAGGTCATGAACAAATAGTGAACTTAGGCAGGATGACTGAGTGTTCTTCCTAGTGATGTGCAGGTGCGGAGGTGTGGGTGGAATCGTAAGGAAGCTGCAATCACCAGGACTGGGACTTTGCCAGGCAAGTACCATGAAGAGAAAGCACGAGTGTATCAAGAATATATGTAAGAATATCAAGAATATATGTAAGAGGGGGAACCTGGGTGTTTCAGTGGGTTAAGCCTCTGCCTTCGGCTCAGGTCATGATCTTAGGGTCCTGAGATCAAGCCCCATATAGGGCTCTCTGGTCAGCAGGGAGCTTGCCCACCCCCACCGCCGCCTGCCTCTCTGCCTACTTGTGATCTCTGTAAAAAAAAATAAAATAAAATAAAGAAAGAAAAAGAATATATGTAAGAGAGTGATTATAATAATAGACCATGGAATGCAGGGTGGGAAAGGCAAGTAAGGACATGAGAGAATATGAGGAGAGTGAAAAAGAGGTTGCATTTGGAGATTGTGTGTCCCAGTGTGGTTGAAGAGTTACTGGCTTGGGGTAGCAGAAAGACAAAGAGCTGGAAAGATAGACTTTAGTGATTGAGAAGTGGGATGCTGGAATTTAAGATTAAAATGTTTCAGAAATTGGGCACCTGGGTGGCTCAGGTCATGATCCCTGAGATCGAGCCCCACATCAGGCTCCCTCCTCAGAAGAGAGCCTGCTTCTTCCTCTCCCTCTGACTGCTGCTCTGCCTACTTGTACTCTCTGTCTCTGTGTCAAATAATAAAAACCTTAAAAAAAAAGTTTCAGAAATTGATGAAGACAAAATCTAAAGGTATATTATGGGCTGAACTGTATCCCCTCAAAATTCATTATGTTAAAGCACTAATCCTTATAACCTCAGAATGTGACATAATTAAGTTAAAATGTGGCTAGTAGGGTGGGCCCTAATCCAATGTGACTGGTGTCCTTATAAGAAGAAAAATTTGAACACACAAAGAGATACCAAGTGCACCTGGTGCACAGAGAAAAGGCTGAGTGGGGACACAAGAAAGTAGCCGTCTGTCAGCCAAAGAGAGAGGTCTCGAGAGAAACCCAACCTGCCAACATCTTGATCTTGGACCTCAAGCTTCTATTACCTTGAGAAAATAAATTCCTGTTGTTTAAGCCCCCTAGTCTGTAGTATTTTGTTATAGTAGCCCCCACACACTAACAAGGTATGACCATAAAAGTGAGAGGTGAGGTAGGATGTGAGGCCAGAGGATGGAAAAAGGAATTGAGAGGGTTTAGTTGAGATTTTACAAAATTTTTTATTGCTGATACTTTGTACTTTGGAGAAGAGTGACTAAATACTTTTTGTTAAAGTTTACAGAGAGTGGAATCGTTGAGGATTTGCCATCTTCTATCAACACTATGGCTTCTAGTACATTTCAATACCACTGAGATGAGCAGTCACTCCCAACCAGGGTGTTCCTCAAAGTAATCATGATGAATTGACATTTAATACTCACTAGATATCTTTTTCATGCTAGAAACTGTGCTAGAAGCTTTCACGTATATTAAAACAAAAAATGAGTTCAATGACATGAAGGTGAAAGCGTTATTAATCTCATTTTGCATTTGGAAGAAAAATGAACATAAGAAAAAAAATTTTCAACTTGCCCAAGAACTTGGAGTTAAATCCAAGACTTTTATATTCTTTGGACTCTTCAACTGCCCTTGCCTGATACACTTCTATGTATTAATCCTTTCCTCTTCACTGCAAATAGGTTTTGGATGTGGATATTCTGATTCCTGGGTAGTGGCTGCCTACAATGTTATTTTGGAGACACACTGGTAACCAGATAGGTTAACGAGATAGATGAGTGCTGTCTGCTGTGGACACAGGGTCAGGGAAAGGCAGCATGCATTGCTAATACTCCCCAGTCTTAGTTGACCCCAGAAAGATGTCTCTAGTGATGATTTTATGTCACGGGTAGTTATGAAGACTTGAGGTACAGGACAAATTGCCATTTGGAAAACCATTCAGTAAGGGTGATGGTGACAAAAGTAATGAAGAGGATATGACAGGCTGGAAAACCTGATAAAACTGTGGAAAGGGGAGTTGAGTAATGACCTTATTTTGGTGATCCCATTAATGAAAACATCTAATGAAGTCTCCCCAGACAAGGAAAAAAAATTACTTGATTTCATTTCTAAGAAAACTCTTTTTTAACCTGCCTCCTGAAAAAAATATGTATGCTCATAAAGTGGATTCCTGAAGCCATTTGTATCCAGTAAATTCCCAATTTTCTTGCCAACGAATTCTTACTAAATCTGGATTTTCTTGCTGGTCCTCCAGGAACCAGGGAGAGTCACTGGGCTGCTGTGCTTACTGGCCATTTCTGGCCTTGGCTTCCTGTTCTCAACAGCAGAGCTGAGGAAATCCGCAGGATGCTTGCTACCAGGGGACAAGATGACTCAGGAGGAAACACTCCACCTAAAATAGTCTTGGTGTGTAGCCCCTGAGTCACTTTGGAATCAAAGTAAATGTGTGATCCTGGAATTAATCCCACAGGTGATGGGAAGTGGAGAAGAAGGAAGTATCTGGAAGAAGTTTATTCAAAAGAAAAGTCTGCCACAGAGATGAAAATTTAACTGCAGAAAAGGTTACAATTCAGGGAGAAATTTCATCCTAGAAGTTCAAAGTAGGTGAATTGCGATTTTCTCCCATGACCATGGGCATAAAGTTGTTGTCAAGGCCCAATCTAGCGACCCACTGGAAGTGGATATTTCCTTAAAAACATGCTAGGAAAGCAGCACTAGAACAGCTGTGTAAACAGAAATGGGCCATTGGGCTACAATAGCCTTGATTTTTGTCTTAATAATTCTTTCTCAAGAATTATATGGCCAAAACATTTATGGTGCTGCTAGATGCTACATTTATCTTGAATTCATGGTAAACATCTAGTGTTTCACCTACTAAAAGAGGGGAAGGAGTATACAACTCAGATTCAAAGCTCTCCAAGCAATATTCTGTATTGGGAATGGCCCCTCAAACCTTTATCTTACCTCCCCTTTTCCCCCTTCATCCTGGTTCTAGTCCTCACAATCTACTTATTTATTTCAACTCTTCCCAATGAGGGCCCAAAGAACTGAACTGCAGTCTATCACTTATTCTTTAAGTGTGTATTGAGAAATTACCATCTAGCAGGAAGACAAAGAACACCCCACCCATTTTTTTTCCCTCCAGATGCTCGGAATCTAATTGTGGAATAGAAAAGTCCAACAACAGGTTTGTAATACAAAGTTGTCAAATCTCCCAATAGATTTAAACATAGGTGTCTTGAAATTACAGCAAGGCAGGGAACTTGAATGGAGCTAGGGGTTCACGGGAGATTTCTTGGAAGGGCAGGGACACAACTGAGTCATCAAGGTGAAGAAGCTGGTAGCTGGACAAATGCAGACTCAATCAAAGTTAAACATTTACATGGTAGAGAGATGCCATGTGTGAAGCTTGATTGGATCCTGGCTCAGGAAACAACGAGGTGAAATATATTTTGAGGACAATAGAAAAACTATTACTACAAAGAATATTAGACAATATAAGAAGGTGTTTTAAATTTACTTAAGGTAAAGTAATGATGTAATTATGAAGGAGGTTCTAATTTTTAGGAGATACATACACTTAAAATGTATTTAGCAAATGATTTAGTAAACATCTGAAATCTGAAAAGGTTTAGCAAAAGGAGGAGGAGGAGGAAAAGGAGAAAGAGAAGAAGGAGGAGGAGGAGGAGGAAGGGAGGAGGAGGGGGAGGAGAAGGAGGAGGAGGAAGATAGGGAGGGAAAGAAGGAAAGGAAGGAGGAGGAAGAAGAGAAGGGGAAGAAGAAGAATATAAGTATGGTAGATGGCTAAAGGAATTAAACCTATCAAAACATTAACATTTGTTGAATTGAATCAATGTTCATTCCACTAGTTTTTCAACGTTGTTGAGTTTTTGAAAATTTTCATAAAAAATAGTTGGAGAAGAAGTACACTGGTAGATATTCAGTTGCATAAATACCAACACTACCCAAAATTCAGAGAGTGTATCCATGCTGGGTATTCAAGGTCGAAAATAAGTGCTCTGCCCAAACAACCACATTAGGCTACACAGAAGTGCCGAATTAGGAAAGAGGGGCCCAGTCTGCAACTTAGAGCCAGTGTCCTGCTACCTGAATAGGAATGAACGTGATTGGAAGTGTGGGTGAAGAAGGAGCTCAGAGCTTGAAGAGTCTTGTACATGTCAAGCTGAAGAGTTTGGAATTTATCCTGAGGAAATCAGAGCCACTTAAGAGAGGAGGGCATTTTAGAGGCTCATTTGAGGGATGGATCAGAAAGTCTGGAAGGGATCATCGCAGAGACAAGTGCAGTCATTCCATCAGAAATAAAGAAGGCCAGGGTGCCTGGGTCATGCAGTGGGTTAAGTGACCGACTCTTGGTTTCAGCTCAGGTCCCCTTCTCAGGGTCATGAGATCGAGGCCCATGTCGGGCTCTGGGCTTGAGATTCTTTCTCCCCCTCCCTCTGCCCCTCCCATTCGTGCTCTCTCTCTCTCTCTATCTCTCTGTCAAATAAATAAATCAAGCTTTAAAAAATAAAAAGAAACAGAAAGAAGGCCAAATTTGGGGGAGGATGCAAAGCAAGCCACTTTGAAAAAGAGTTTGGCAGTCTCTTATAAAGGTAAATATATATGTACCATACAACCCAGGAATTTCATTACTAGGTATTTACTCAAGAAAACAAAAAACTTAAGTTACACAAAGACTTTGACAGGAACGTTTAGAGCAGCATTATTCGTAATCACCAAAGTTGGAAGTATTGACTAGCAAACGGATAAAATGTACATTCATAAGCAGAATAGTGTGCAATAAAAAGGAATGACCTACTGAGATGACAACAGGGATGAATTTCAAAAGCCTTATGCTGCGTGAAGGAAGCCAAACTACACACTGTATGATTCTGTGGATATGACATTCTGAAAAAAACAAAGCTAGTGGTACAGGAATTGGATGAGTGGTTACAGCCAGGTGCTGGAGTATGGGAAGGATTTGCCTACCAAGGGGCACATGGAACATTCCGGGGTGATGGGGAAATATTTTATGTTATATTTTTATCATGGTGGTAGCTACATAGCTGCAGACATTTATCAAAGCTATGCACCTACAAAGGGTGAATTTCACTGTATAGAAATTGGATATCTCAGTATACCTCACTTCAAACAAAAGAAAAGAAAAAAGGATAACAGGACATGAGGACTGAATGGATAGAGAATAAGAGAAGGAAAAGTGAAAGATGTTTTGGTAATCAAGAAAACAGATATGCTAATACAAGAAGTGGAAATGTCAGAGGATAGTACCAGGATACAGGCAGTTAACTGCTACAAGAATAAAATGAGCGGGGTGCCTGGGTGGCTGAGTGGGTTAAGTCTCTGCCTTCAGCACAGGTCATGATCTCAGGGTCCTGGGATCAAGCCCCGCATCGGGCTCTCTGCTCGGCAGGGAGCTTGCTTCCCCCTCTCTCTCTGCCTGCCTCTCTGCCTACTTGTGATCTTTCTCCCTCTCTCTGTGTGTGTCAAGTAAATAAAAAGTCTTAAAAAAAAAAAAGAATAAAATGAGCAATCAAGTTATAACCAGGAGTAATTCAAAATGTATTAAACTATTTTCATCTAGTTTTATGTTACTACTTTAGCAGCCAACTTGGCACAAGTATGAGGAAAATGTAATTAACTTTAAAAAGTGTATAATGGATTCCCAAGGAGAAATTTCTATTCTAGGGACATAAAAAGTGTGTGTGTGTGTGTGTCTGCATGGGTATTCCTATCTCAAAATATTTGATGATAGGGACACCTGGATGGGTCAGTGGGTTAAGTGATTGCCTTTGGCTCAGGTTATGATCCCAGGGTCCTGGGATCAAGCCCCACATTGGGCTCCCGGCTCAGCGGGAAGCCTGCTTCTCCCTCTCCCACTCCCTTTGCTTGTGTTCTCTCTCTCACTGTGTCTCTCTCTGTCAAATAAATAAAATCTTTTTTAAAAAATCTAATGATAATCTTCTTTGGGTTATGTTTTTCACTGATTTCACATGTTTTTTTAATTTAGGTACGCCTAGGTGGCTCAGGGGGTTAAGCCTCTGCCTTCGCTCAGTGGGGAGTCTGCTTCCCCCTCTCTCTCTGCCTGCTGTTCTGCCTACTTGATCTCTCTCTCTCTCTCCATGTCAAAAAAATAAATAAAATCTTTTAAAAAATTAAAAATGAAAGTTTATTTATTTGAGTGAGAGAGAGAGCTAGTGGTGGGGAGGAGCAGAGAGAGAGGGACAAGCACACTCTGCTGAGCACAGAGCCAGACATGGGGTTCAATCCCATGACCCTGAGATCATGACCTGAGTCAAAATCAACAATCCGAAGCTTAGCCAACAGAGCCAACCAGGCACCCCTAATTTTACATGTTTTTTAAAATGATTAAAATGTATGCAAAATGCTTTTTAAATTTTAATTAATAAAAAAACACTAATTTTTTTTAAATGAAGCATGCATATAATATGGTGGAAGCAGTAATTCTGGAGATAGTTTGGAGAGAATTTAAGAATGTAGAATGTTTTCCAGGAAGTGATTTTTCAGATAAGATAGGCTTATACATGGGCATATGGACCTCTCAAATAAGAATACTATTATAGTATTTGTGGGAAGAAAAGAGTGGAAATAATCTAATTTTCCATTAATAAGAAACTGATTAAATAAGGGATGGTTTATCTATACAATGGAATACTATGCAACTGTTAAAAATGAGAAAAATCTATGTGTGCTAGTATACAAAAATGGTTGAATTATTTTAAAAAAACATTGTACAGATCTCTCTCTCTCTCTCTCTCTCTCTCTCTTTCACACACACACACACACACACAAACTGAACAGCCAAAGAGTATCTCTGGAAGACTATGACCAGAAGCTGTTTCATCTGTCAAGATGAAATTACACAATAATTTGAACAGTGAAGAGTAGTTGGTGGCTGCTGGACACTGGCTGGACTGCCACCCACTTCAACGGCTGGGGCTGCTGGCCAAGTAGGGCCCATGCCCCCTGGGCCCAGGCCTGCAGGGCTCCACAGCCTGGCCACCATGCCCCATATTCATGCCCCGCATCGTGAACATAGCCGTTTCCTCCCCAGGAAGAGCTGGCTGCTCGCCCTGGTCTTCTGGCTCTCGCTGGTCTACTTCCTTCTTAGCACCTTCAAGCAGGGGGAGGGGGCAGTGAGAGATCCAGACCAGGTTCAAGACCATGAGCAGCCCATCCCGTGGAAAATGTAATTTCAGCTGGGCAGTAGCAGGCCAGCCTGGCCCCCAGTGCTGGAACTCCATTCAAGGGAAGCCCTGTCGGATACATTTGTGAAAGGGAGGATTTGCCAGTGAATGGCCGCTGGAATGTCAACGTCCCTGGCAAAAAGCAGTACCACTGTGAAGGCTGCTTGCCCCACAGCTGCTGCAGCACTTCCAAGTACTGTGTGCCCTGCTGCCTGCAGCCCAGCAAGCAACTTCTCCTGGCATGCTTCCTCACCTGGGCAGCCATGCTTTTCCAGAACCTTTTCATGGCGGTTGAAGATCACTTTGATTTGTATTTGGCCAGATGCAGGACCTCATCCCGGGTTCCCAGGGAGTTGATGCTGGCTGCTGACTTGATCTGTTCATCATGACCAGGGTAAAAGATAAAAGTTAAATTACAGGAGTATCCAGCCCTATGCCCACCCACCACCCACACGAAGGACTCAGCATCATTTTGTAATGAGTTGAATGGTGGCTGCACAAAAAGGACACATTCATGTCCTGACCCCTTGGAACCTGTAAATATGAGGCTACTTAGACAAAGTGTCTTTGCAGATGGAATTAAGTTCAGGATCTTGAAATGAGGTCACCTTGGATTATCTGGGTGGGCCCTAAATCCAATGACAAAAGTTCCCCTGAAACACACAGAAGGTACGCACAGAGGAAGACCTTGGGAGACAAGCAGCCACAAACCCAAGAATGCTGACAGCCACCAGGAGCCTGAAGAGGCAAAGAACAAAGTCTCCCCCAGAGCTCTGGAAGGAGTACAGCCCTACCAACACCTTGACTTTGGACTTCTGGCCTCCAGAGATGTGACAGAATAAATTCCTGTTGTGCTAAGCCGCGAAGTTTGTGGCAATTTGTTTTGGTAAGCCTGGAAAACTAATAGACATTTTTTTTTTTTTGCATTAATGGAAAAGGGGTTAAGTTTAAAAAAAAAAAAGGATACTGGAGAAGTCAGTAGGAAGTAGGATTTATTTATTTGTTTGTTTATTTATTTATTTATTTATTTTAAGATTCTATTTATCTGTCAGAGAGAATGAGCACAAGCAGGGGGAGTGGCAGGCAGAGCAGGCAGAGGGAAAAGCAGGCTCCTCTCCGACCAAGGAGCCCAAAATGGGACTCAACCATGACCACAGCCAAAGGCAGATGCCCAACCGACTGAGCCACACAGGCATCCCAAAGTCAGTAGGATTTAAATAACAAGTTGGTTAAGGGGATAAACTGATCCTTGTGAGCCTACTGAGGATTGAAGGACTGACTCATTCAGGTAGCACAATCAGATTAAAAATGTTTTCTCAAGACTTTCCGTTTTTATGGGGAGTAGGTGTGTGTGTGTGAAGGAAATGGAAAATGGGGTGTAGCATGGTTGATTGACTTTCCTTTAATCTTATCTCCTTGATGGCCCCTACTGAATCCAGTCATAGGGTTAGTCCTGGCTTTCAGAAAATATGTGCCTTGACAATATGGACAAAACCAGATTCTAGTCAGCTTTGAGACTCCAGAAAAGTCATATCTCATGTGGTAGGGCAACTCTACAGTTACTGGAACTCCAGAGAGGAACACATATTCCTATGGTCAAAAATGTCCCATGAAAACCCTTGGAGAGACATCAAATTGGAGACTGTTGTGTTTTCTCTGTCAGTCCAGTGCAGCCAGATAGCCAACAATGTTGGGGAAGATTGTTGATTGTTCGGTTGAGCACCAGATGAAGAAGTTAGCCAGCTTTTAGAGGCCATATTATGTGAAAACACTAGATATTTAAACACTGGACTCATGCTTGGGGCAGAGAGGCACTTAGGACCAGAGGAGACTGAATGGACTCCAGTTCCACGCTTGGAGAAGAATGGCAGGTGAAAGCTTGCTTTGCACTTAATGTTGATTTGTCCTGTTTTTTCTCTCATTAGTATACTATTATTGTTACTTTTACTATTCTGCTGAATGCCTATAGTTGAATTTGTGTAACACAATTGCATACATTATAAGACTACCATATAATGGAAGTTTTTCTTGAAACTACTTGCTTTTCTATATGAGAGTTACACCCTCCTTGCTGCTAAAACAAGACTTCAGGGAAATCAGAGTTTTCTTCTCTGATCCTCTCTGAGAATAAAATTTAGCCAGCTGAGCTGTCCGTGTGGCTCTGCCAAGGGATTGCCTCTTCTAGCCAAGTTAGGTCTTGCCCATAGTGATCTGGAAGCCAAGTTTCTGAAAAAAATCATAAAATCATTCCTGAAAGAAAAGTGGCTATTTATAAGAAATTTACTGAGTGAGAATAGGGAAGTCTGAAGAAATACCTTAGGGCTGAGAAAGAGTATCCAAGAAAGAAATAAATTTGAAAGGTGGAAGCTCAAGTCTAGACCCAGATCTTCTTAGAGAGGGAGAAGACACCTCCCCACCATGATGTAATATTTTGCTGGGTTGCCTCAAGTCGGAGCTGGTTCACAGCTGACAGGCAAGGAATGACAAGCTGGAAATACCTCCAGCGAAGAGCCAGTAGTCTGAGACTGGTGAGAAAGAAATCACTCGCTGGAGGGTGCTCATGGAATTCTCTGGGGGAACTGCCATGGAGAGTGCCATTGAACTTGATGGGAAGGTGGCTGGGCCACTGTGGTCACAGTGGAAACCTGCCAGGAATTGCTTACAGGAGTGTTGCAGAGCTGGCCCAGGAGAAGCCAGCTGGGCCCCCACCATCAGTGGGTTTCCCACATACCTGCCTCGCACCACAGGCAGAAGAACAGAAAGCCCACCAGAACAGGGAAGAGAAGCCCATCTTTCCTCCAAAGTCCCACCAGTGTCCTCTCCTGGGAAAGCTGAACACTGTGGCTGGGGGGCAAGGAAAGATGCTTAATTTTTCAGAAGCAGAGAAATGAAGAGGAGATGGGGGGCTGGAAGGCAATAAATTCCTAAATGCCACAGCTGGTAACTGTGGTATCTGGGGAGAAAAACTGGTTGGTGAGGCTCTGATGCGAGAGAGAAACTCACTTTTCACTGTAAATCTTTGTATTGCTTGATTTGGGGGAGGGACATGAGAAATTTCTTTAATGCATTATCCTGAGTTTTATACTATAAAATACTAATGCTGTTGATGATAGTGATATGATATGCCAGCCATTGTCCTAAATGCTTTAACTATGTTAACTCACATAACCTTTCTAGCTACTTATTATTAGACCCAATTTTTATACCCGAAGAAACTGAGGCACAAAGAGATTAAGTAACTTGCCCAAGATTAGCTGCCAAGTGATTGAGCTAGTAACTGGTAATCTGGTTGCAGAATCTGTGTTCTTAACCACTACACTATATTAACTTCTGACATTTATCAGTGTTTACTGTGACATGAAACATAATGAACAAGTGAGGTGGTAATTAATACTGCTCATCAGGTAGTTCCCAATTTCTTATTCCCCTTAGAGGTGAGTTGGGTCATATGATTAAAGAGTTACACGTGTCATTTCTAATCAGGCATTTCATTATTTGGAAGAGACCTTCCACAGCTCTCTTTCTCCCCTTGCACCAGACTGTGTTGACTGTGATAGGTAGAAAGCATGAGCAAGAAATAAAACTTTGATAGAATTTCTAAGACCTTGATACTTTTGCTGATGATTCTTACTGAAGCAAAAATCTAGCTTATTTTTATTAAAATAAGGATGTGTTTCTAATTATTAAACATGTGTTTTATAAAATGCCAAGTAAGATATATCACTTATTGTAAATTTTTTTTTATTTTTAGTTAATATTTTTAAAGACTTTTTGTTTATTTATTTGAAAGAGAGAGACAAGAGTGAAGAGCATTGGGGCGGTAGGGAGGGCAGAGGGAGAGGGAGAAGCAGGCTCCCCGCTGAGCGGGGAGCCCAGTGCAGGGCTTGATACCAGGACCCTGAGAACATGACCTGAGCCAAAAGTAGACACTTAACCAAATGATCCACCCAGGTGCCCCAATTTTAAAAATTATTATTGGAATTTTGAACTTAAGAAAAATTGAAAAAATGAGAATTATACAAAGATCACTATTCTTCAGCTAGACTCATCAATTGCTCATATTTTACTCCCTTTGCTTTATGTTTCTCACATGCCTTTTTTTTTTTCTGAATCGTTTAAAAGAAAGTTGCAGACATCATGAAACTTCATTGGAAAAACTTCAGTGGGCATCTTTTTTTTTTTTTTAAGAATTTTATTTATTTATTTTAGAGAGATAGAGCACAAGCTGGGCAGGGGGCAGAGGGAGAGGGAGGGAATCCCAAGCACTAAGTGCAGAGCCTGACTCCGTGCTTGATCTCATGACCCTGAGATCATGACCTGAGCCGAAATCAAGAGTGAACTGACTGAGCCACCCAGGCACCCCTCAATAAGCATCTTCTAAGATCAAGAACATTCTACATGACCACTGTGAAAATCTTCGTTCCTAATAGCATTCACATATTTACATTCTACAAAATTGTATACATAAAATAGCTTTAGAACCACAATTTTAATATTAATACCAATCATAAATCTATGAAGTGGACTTTAAGCATTTGTAGTCTCCCTTTTCCTTTAGAATTAAGAACATCAAGGATGTGAAATCATTGTACAATGTATAGTACAGAACAGAGTAATTCAAATAACATTGAACATAGTCCTCTGTACATCCTTAGTGAGATATATTTGGAGGACATAAAGGGACTGGCAAGAAATCTTGATTATAACTTGACAGAGATTCATTTGCTTCTTTTTATATTTGATTTTAGTTTTGATTTTTAAAAATCTTTTTATTTATTACATTTTATTAAATTGCTTTATGGATGACTTCTACTTGGTTCAAAAGCAGAACCATATAAAAAAGCATATTCAAAGAAGTGCCACTCATTTCCCTTTCCTTCATTCTCTTCCCACCAACTCCAGAAGCAGATATTAACATTAGTCTTTGTTTTGTCCTTCCTGTGTTCCCTTTTTTCCCCCCAAAACACACACATATACTATATACATAATATATAATACATATTCTTATGTTCTCTTATTTTTTACACTTCATTTTTTTCCACTTAATAATATCCTGGAAATCACTCCATATCAGTGTATAGAAATATTTCATATGTTTTGTTATAACTCTATAGTACTCCATCATATAGCTGCACTGCAGTTTAATTTATCAGTGGCTGTTTGGGTTGTCTCCACTCTCTTACAATTAGAAGTAATATCGTAATGAAGAATATTGTACATGCATTCTTTCATATTTGTGGAGGTTTACTTTCAAGGTAGTTTCCTCAAAGTGGTTTTCCTGGATAAATACATAATTATTATTGTTACGTATTGTCCAATTTCCTTCATCAGGGATTGCATCATTTTGTATTCCTGCTTGTTTCCCCAACAGACTTACCAACAAAGTACATTGCCAAACTCTTGAATTATTGTCAGTCTGACTGGTGAGAAATGATATCCCTGTATGGTTTTAATTTGTACAGGGTTTATTTTATTATTAATATATTTCAACATCTTTTTGCATATATTTTTTAAAGATTTTATTTATTTATTTATTTGACAGAGATCACAAGTAGGTGGGGTAAAGGGGAAGCAGGCTCCCTGCTGAGCAGAGAGCCCGACGCAGGGCTCGATCCCAGGACCCTGAGATCATGACCTGAGCCGAAGGCAGAGGCTTTAACCCACCGAGCCACCCAGGTGCCCCTCTTTTCACATATTTAAGAGTCAACTCTAAGGGTGCCTGGGTGGCGCAGTCAGTTAGGCATCTGACTTTTGGTTTTGGCTCAGGTCCTAATCTTAGGGTTGTGGAATAGATCCCCCCATTGGGCTCTGTGCCCAGCATGGAGTCTGCTTTAATTTCCCCTTTTTCTCCCTCTGTGCCTTCCTACAAGGCTGGAACACTCTCCCTCTCTCTCTCTCTCAAATAAATAAATAAATTGTTAAAAAAAAAAAAAGAGGAGGTTGAGTTAAGATGGCAGAGTAGGGGGACCCTAATTTTGTCTCATTCCTAGAATACAACTAGGTATCAAATCATTCTGAACAACTGAGAAATCAACCAGAGATCTGAGAAAAGAAATGCTGCAAGTCTACAAGTAGAAAAGTGATCATAATTTGGAAGGTAGGAGGTACAGACATAAGATGTCTGAACTAGAATTTAAAACAATTATAAAGATACTAGCTGGACTTGGAAAAAGCATAGAAAACTCTAAAGAACCCCTTACTGTAGAGATAAAAGAACTAAAATCTAGTCAGGCTGAAATTTAAAATGCTATTTCTGAGGTGCAGTCCTAAGTGGAGGCCAGATAGATGAGGATGAAAAAAACAGAGGAGTGAATCAATGATATAGAAGATAAAATGATGGAAAATAAGTAAGCTGAAAAGAAGATATAAAGAAAACTATTAGATCATGAAGGGAGACTTAGAGAACTCAGCAATTCCTTAAAGGGAAATAATATCCATATTATAGGGGGTCCCAGAAGATGAGGAGTGGGAGGAAGACACAGAAGATTTATTTGAACAAATTGTATCTGAGAACTTTCCTAATCTGGGGAAGGCAATAGACATTCAAGTCCAGGAAGCACAGATATCTCCCCTCTCTGCTAAAATTAACAAAATTAGGTCAACTCCTCAACATATTAAAGTATGCAAATTTCAAAGATAAAGAGGAAATCCTGAAAGCAGCTCAGGACAAGAGGTCCTTAACCTACAAGGATAGACACAAAAGGCTGGCAGCAGAACTGTTCATAGGAACATGGCAGGCCAGAAAGGACTGGCATGATATATATAAAATATGGGGAAAACATGTGGCCAAGAATGCTTTATCTTGCAAGGCTGTCACTCAGAATAGGAGGAGAGATAAAGAGTTTCCAGGACAAACAAAAACTAAAGGAATTTGTGAATACTGAACCAGCTCTGCAAGAAATATTAAAAGGGATCCTTTGAGTGGAGAGAGAACCCAAAATTTAAAAAGACCTGAAACAAACAAAGACATTCTGCGGGAACAGCAACTTTACAGGAAATACAATGGCACTAAAGTCTATCTTTCAATAATTACTCTGAATGTAAGTGGACTAAATTCTCCAATCAAAAAACAGAGGGTGGGGCGCCTGGGTGGCTCAGTGGGTTAAAGCCTCTGCCTTCAGCTCAGGTCATGATCCCAGGGTCCTGGGATCGAGCCCTGCAAATATCTGCTCAGCAGGGAGCTTGCTTCTCCCTCTCTCTCTGCCTGCCTCTCTGCACACTTGTGATCTCTGTCTGTCAAATAAATAAAATAAAAAATCTTAAAAAAAAACAACATAGAGGGCATCAGAATGTATTAAAACAACAACAACAAAAAAAAAACAAGACCTGTCAATATGCTGCTTGTTAGAGACTCATTTTAAGCCCAAAGACACTTCCAGGTTGAAAGTGAGGGGTGGAGAACCATTTATCATGCCAATGGACATAAAAAAAAAAAAGAAAGAAAGAAAGAAAAACCTGGAGTGGCCATCCTTATATCAGACACACTAGAAGAAATGGATAAATTCCTAGAAACACACAAATTAGAAAAACTAAGACAGGAAGTAATTTTAAAAACCTAAATAAACCTATAACCAGCAAAGATATTGAATTGGTAATCAAAAATCTCCCAATAAACCAGAGTCCAGGGATGGATGGCTTCCCAGGAGAATTCTACTGAACACCTAAAGAAGAATTAATACCTATTCTTCTGAAATTGTTCCAAAAAATAGAAATGGAAGGAAAACTTCCAAACTCATTCTATAAGGCCAGCATTACCTTGATCCCAAAACCAGACAAAGACCTGACCAAAAAAGGAGAATTTCAGACCAATATCCCTGATGAACATGGATGCGAAAAACCTCACCAAGATAACTAATAGGATCTAACAGTACATTAAAAGGATTACTCACCATGACCAAATGGGATTTATTCTTGGGCTGCAAGGGTGGTTGAACATCTGCAAATAAACCAATGTGATACATCACATTAATAAAAGAAAGGACAAGAAATATGCTCCTCTCAATAGATACAGAAAAAGCATTTGACAAAATACAGCATCTTTTCTTGATTAAAACCCTCCACCATGTACTGATAGAAGGACATAACTCTATATCATAAAAGCCACTTATAAAATATCCACAGCAAATATCATCCTCAAAGGGGAAAAACAGAGCTTTTCCCCTAAGGTCAGGAACATGACAAGGATGTCCACTCTCACCACTGTTGTTTAACACAGTACTAGAAGTCCTAGCCTCAGCCATCAGACAAAAAAAGAAATAAAAAGCATCCAAATCAATAAAGAAGAAGTCAAGCTTTCACTCTTCACAGATGACATGATACTTGAAGTAGAAAACCCAAAAGGCTCTACCAAAAAATTGCTAGAACTGATACAGGAATTCAGCAGGGTTGCAGGATATAAAATCAATGCACAGAAGTCAGTTGCATTTCTATACACTAACAGTGAAGAAGAAGAAAGAGATATCAAGGAATTGATACCATTTAAAATTTCACCAAAAAACCCATAAGATACCTAGGAAAAAACCTAACCAAGGAGGCAAAGGATCTGGACTCAGAAAACTATAGAACACTCATGAAGGAAATTGAGGAAGACACAAAGAAATGGAAAAATGTTCCATGCTCATGGGTTGGAAGAACAAATATTGTTTAAATATCTATGCTACCCAAAGTAATCTACAAATTCAGTGGAATTGCTATCAAAATACCACAGACATTTTTCACAGTGCTGGAACAAACAACCCTAAAATTTATATGCAACCAGAAAAGAACCCTACTATCCAGAGGACTGTCGAAATAGAAATCGTAATTCTGGACTTCAAACTCTATTACAAAGCTGTAATCATCAAGACTGTATGGTACTGACAGAAAAACAGCCACATGGATCAATGGAACAGAATAGAGAGCCCAGAAATGGACCCTCAACTCTATGGTCAACTAATCTTCAACAAAGCAGAAAAGAATGTCCAATGGAAAAAAGACAGTCTCTTCAACAAATAGTGTAGGAAAAATTGGACAGCCACATGCAGAAGAATGAAAGTGGACCACTTTCTTACACCATACACAAAAATAAACTCAAAATTGTTGAAAGACCTAAATGTGAGACAGGAATCCATCAAATCCTAGAGGAGAACACAGGCAGCAACCTCTTTGACCTCAGCCACAGCAAATTCTTGCTAGACACATCTCCAAAGACAAAAACAAAATCGAGCTATTGGGAATTCATCAAGATAAAAAGCTTTTGCACAGCCAAGGAAATAGTCAACAAAACTAAAAGGCAACTGACAGAATGGGAGAAGATATTTGCAAATGACTTATCAGATAAGGGGCTAGTATCCAAAAATCTATAAAGAACTTATCAAACTCAACACCCAAAACAAAAATCCACTCAGGATATGGGAAGAAGACAAAACAGATATTTCTCTAAAGAAGACATACAAATGGCCAACAGACACATTAAAAAATGCTCAACATCACAAGGCATCAGGCAAACACAAAGCCAAATCACAATACCTCCTACCAGTCAGAATGGCTAGTTAACAAGTCAGGAAAAAACAGATGTTGGGAAGATGTGGAGAAAGGGGAACCTTCTTACACTGTTGGTGGGAATGCAAACTGGTGCAGCCACTCTGGTTATCAGTATGCAGATTCCTCAAAAAGTTGAAAATAGAACTACCCTATGACCCAGCAATTGCACTACCATGTATTTATCCAAAGGATAGAAACAGTGATTTGAAAGAGCACATGCACCCCCAATGTTTATAGCAGCAATGTCCACAATAGCCAAACTATGGAAAGAGCTGAGATGTCCATCAACAGATGAATGGATAAAAAAGATGTGGTATATACATGCAATAGAATATTACTGAGCCATCAAAAAGAATGAAATCTTGCCATTTGCACTGACATGGATAGAACTAGAGGGTATTAGGTTAAGGGAAATAAGTCAGTTAGAGAAAGACAAATACCATATGATTTCACTCATATGTAGAATTTGTGAAACAAAATAGATGAAAAAGGGGAAAAGAAGGAAAAACAAAATAAGAGGGAAACAGAAGGGGAGGTAAACTATAAGAAAGTTTTAACCATAAGAAACAAACTGAGGGGAAGTGGGTGAGGGGAAGTGGTAACTGGGTGATGGGTGTGAAGGAGGGCACTTGATGTAATGAGCACTGTGTGTTATATACAACTGATAAATCACTGAATTCTACCCCTAAAAGTAATAATATACTGTATGTTAACCAAATTGAATTTAAATTAAAAAAAATTTAAGTCAGCTGTATATCTCTTTCTTGGATTATCTGTTTATGATTTTGTCCACTTTTCTCTCAGGTCTTGAATTTTATTCTTTTTTATTTTTAGGCACTCTTTATGTATTAAAGAGATGAGCCCCAACATAAGTTGCAAACATTTTCCACCAATTTGTGATTTGGCTTTTGACTTTGCTTGTGATGTCATATACCTTGCCAAAAAATTTATTTTTATGTAGTCAATTTTTTTTTTTAATTTATTTGACAGAGAGAGATCACAGTAGACAGAGAGGCAGGCAGAGAGAGAGAGAGAGAGGGAAGCAGGCTCCCCGCTGAGCAGAGAGCCCGATGCGGGACTCGATCCCAGGACCCCGAGATCATGACCTGAGCTGAAGGCAGTGGCTTAACCCACTGGGCCACCCAGGCGCCCCTTATGTAGTCAAATTTATCAAGACTTTCTGTTGTTGCTTTGGGATCTTGTTTTACAGCTTTAAGAAGTTCTTTCCAAACTCAGTTATGTTTTCTTAGTACTTTCATGCCTTTTTTTTTTTTGAACTTAGATTACTAATGCATTTGAAATTTATTCTGATCTATGCTATGAGATAAAGCTTTAATTTGTTTTTTTTGAAATGGCTATCCAGTTGTCCTTACACCATTTTTTTAGAGTTAATATTTTTCCTAGTGACCATCTTTATTATTTACTGAATTTCCATATATACTTGGGTCTATTTTGGAATGTCTAGTCTGTTCCATTGGACTCTGTCTTTATTCATGCTATATCTTTTAAAATATTACTCCCCTATTCTTGAAAAATTATTTTTAAAGAGTGTAGTGTCAATGGGACTTGGTGACTAACTGAATATGGAAGTTAAAATAGAGGAAAGTGCCCTGGCTACCCTCAAACTTCTTTCCTATATGCCTTGGGTAGTGGAGTAAGGTTGTTTGCCAAAAGGTATTGGGGAGATGATGTACGGAGAGAGTATCATGAAGATGGAAGCCTTGGATCACACCAAATATACGCACAGGAAGTGGAAACCAGGGAAAGGACTGAGAATGCATGTTTGAAGAGATGCATATTAGTTTCCTAAGCCTGCCATAATTACCACAAACTGGGTGGCTTAAAACTAGAGAAATTTAATGTTTCACAATTTGGGAAACTAGAGGTCTGAATTCAAGATGCCAGCAAGTTTGGTTCATTGGACGTTCTAAGGGCCACCCTGTTTCATGCCTATATCCCAGCTTTGGTGGTTGTGACAATCCTTGGCGTTCCTTGGCTTACACTGCATCACACCAGTCTTGGCTCTGTCATACCATGGCTTTCATCTCTCTGTGTCTTCACATGGGCTTCTTATAAGAACACCCGTCCTTGGGTTTAGAGTCTACTCTAATCCATCTAACTATTTGACTTATTACATCAGTGAAGACCCTATTTCCAAACAAGGTCATATTTGGAGGTTTGGAACAGATATGAATTTGGGGAACACTATTCAAATATTCACTATTTAAGATGGAAGAAAATCAAGAGGTGGAGGTAACATGGAAATCGAGGGAATACTATTTCAAGGTTCAATAGGTCCAGTGCTTTGGGAAGATCTAGTGAAACATGCCCAGAGAGTCATGTTGCTTGCTATCCTGTTGCCCTCCACTATCCAGCCACCACAACTGAAAGCTGCCTTTCAGTTGTCCAGACTGTAGTGTGTCCTGCCCCTAAGTCCCATACTTGCCATTCCCATGCCTGAACCCTTTCCCCAGCTGTTTTGGCTGATGGGGCCACCTCATCCTTCAGCTCTCACTTTGGAGCCCCAAAGGGCAAGCTTCATGTCCATCTTAGACAAATGTATATCTTGTCCCTCTCCCTGTGCTTAGCACATGGTAGATTCTTTAAAAATGTATATTGAACAAATAAACATACTTCTAAGTAAATGACACTGTTCAGAGCACGTTACTCAACAAATTTCTTTTTTTTTTTTTTTAAAGATTTTATTTATTTATTTGACAGAGAGATCACAAGCAGGCAGAGAGGCAGGCAGAGAGAGAGGAGGAAGCAGGCTCCCTGCTGAGCAGAGAGCCCGATGCGGGGCTCGATCCCAGGACCCTGAGATCATGACATGACCTGAGCCGAAGGCAGCGGCTTAACCCACTGAGCCACCCAGGCGCCCCAACAAATTTCTTTTTTGTTATTACCATAAAGTGCTATTTTTTCTTGTTAACAATAAATCAAATAGCTTACCTCCTGGTACAGATTTACCTAGCAATATTCGAAGCACTGCTTCGAATCGTCCTCAGAAAATGGACTCTGAAATTGGGCATTTCATTGTTAATTTCTCATCACAAAGATGTGGCTCAAAGTTAATTTATACTCCTATAATTTGTCTATACCAATGTAACTTAGAGTAAATTACAGATGCCAAAACACTGAGTTAAAAAGTGTATTTTATTTCACACTTATATGGTGTTTACTGTGTTCCAGTTACTGTTTTAAGCATTTTACCAATATTAACTCATTTAATCCTCATAACAATGTAATGATGTAGTTATACTATCACCTCCATCTAATGGAGGAGGAAACTGGGGCACAGAAAGGTTAAATTACTTGTCTGAAGTCAAAGAGTTGGTAAAAATTGAAGCTGGGATTCAAACTGGGCAAAGTAACTCTAGATGGACTCTGTGCTATAGGTTGCCTCTCAACATACTTTAAATCTGTCCTTACATGGGCAGTTGCCTTGTTCATATAACCTTTTTCTGCAGCATGAAATGAAGAGATAAGCCTACAGATTTCTCTAGCGGTCCTTATCTACCAATTCCACGTCTGCACCCAGCTGCCACAACACAGCTCACACGGTTCTGGAAGAACATACAAGAATGTACACGTGCGAGGCAGCCTAAGTCAGATTTTGAAAGATGTTAACGTAACCTGATTAAGCCCAAATTGGAGTCACTCATGCTGAGCCTCATGTCAGCAAACCAGATCTTTTAACTAAGTTTCTACGCTCAGCTCTCCCAGGAAAGGAAGGCCCATGTCAACCAATCAGTGCTTGCCTGCTCAGCACAGGCTACCTGACCCAGCTCCTGCTCACTTTGGTCTATAAACCCTCTCAAATTGTACAACTATTTGGGGCTTCTTTTTATTTGCTAGCTTGAATGCTGCCAGATTCATGAATCTCTGCATAATTAGTAAGATCATTAAAATTTATTCAGTTGAAATTTTTTTTAACAAATATAAATGTTCTCTAAATTCTCTATAACCTGAAAGGAAATAATTCTGCTAAAACAAACCAACCAACCAACCAAAAACCAAAAACAAACCAAAATAAGAAAACCCATCATTTGTATTTCTAATTTACATTACTAATTAGAACCCTTAATTTGAGTTCCAGTAACTTTTTATTCTCAATAAAATTGCATGGATCCAGGTGCTTTATATTTGCATATATTAACTTTAAAAATGAAACGGTCAGTTATTTTACCAGCAAAAATGGGTTTATTTGGGAATAGCAGAGAACTTTGATTCAGGACATACAAGCTATGCCAAAACCCTAGGCAAGTTCAGAGAATAAAGGATAGGAATGTTCTTTTATTTTTTTTTTAAGATTTTATTTATTTATTTGACAGAGATCACAAGTAGGCAGAGAGGCAGGCAGAGAGAGAGGGGGGAAGCAGGCTCCCTGCTGAGCGGAGAGCCCAATGCAGGGTTTGATCCCAGGACCTTGGGATCATAACCTGAGCAGGAGGCAAAGGCTTTAACCCACTGAGCCACCCAGGCACCCTGAGGAATGTTCTTTTATATAGCAAAGTGGGGATGCGTGGGAGAGGCTATTATAAACAAAAAGCCCATTGGAGTAAATTGGGAGTTCAAAGTATAGTGGCTTTTCATTGGCTCAGTTATGACCATCTGTCATTGGCCTTGTTGTTGCTGGGTAGGAGAAAATCTTTCTTCCTACTAGAGTTGTAAAGTTTAAGACTTCTTCCTATTGAGAATGCAAAGGCTGCAGCCAGTGGTTTGGTGTGAGAGCTCCACCTTCTGGCCTCTGACTCCGTTTTGAATTATGTTTCCTTTATTCAGTTCCACACATAACAAAAACTCATTACAGTAATTATTTTTCCACAAAAAAGGAACCATTTTACCCTGTATGCCCACACCCTAGATGGTGTTTTTAAAAAGGTTTATTATGATAAATTATTGAATAGGACAGGAAATAGAGTTCATTGCTGTATTGCTTTTGGAATTGCTAAGAAAATGGTCTCAACCATCACAATTTGGTACAAGGTGTTTGAAAACTTAGCTCTGGACAGCAGAAATGATACAAAATAACAGTCTTTAGTTTCAAAAAAATGCAATGTCTAATCTCTACCAGGTATTTTATTTTATTCTATAGTATTTTATGGTCTACAAAGTGCTTTATTTCATACCTCATTGACCTAAGAACAGGTCTGTGGGTCATGCAGGAAGAACATTCTCATCTCCCTAAATACACACATAACAAAACCGAAATGGGGCAGACAGAATGACCTGCCAATAGTTTCTTGACTGGCCTATGGTGGAGCTGTCCTTAGAATCCACCTTTCTTTCTTTCTTTTTTTTTTTTTAATTATTATTTATTTATTTGACAGAGAGAGAGAGATCACAAGTAGGCAGAGAGGCAGGCAGAGAGAGACGGGGAAGCAGGCTCACTGCTGAGCAGAGAGCCTGATGCGGGGCTTGATCCCAGGACCCTGAGATTATGACTTGAGCTGAAGGCAGAGGCTTAACCCACCGAGCCACCCAGGCACCCCTAGAATCCACCTTTCTAACTCCAGCTGTTCCAAACATCCCATGGCTGCTAGCAGAGCGACAGGTCCTGGTACTGTAGCAACTAACAAATGCCTTGTGGGGTTAGAAGAACAGGTGCCTCCATCAATTTTTAGCACCAGGTGGTGAAGAGACTCCCTCCTCCTGCTAGATGTTTCCAGGACAGCTTCTAGCTCAGAATGCAGATATATAAGGGGAAAGTCATCAGTAAGTGCCTTGGTGGCCTGTGACCCAAGGACAGATCTCCTTACTCTCCACATTCAGCTAGACCAGTGGGTCTCAACCTTGGCTGCACATTAATTCATGATTAAAAATCCTGAAGCCCAAAGCATACTCCAGACCAAATGCATCAGACTCTGAGGTTGAAGTCTAGGTATCAGCATTAAGACTCTCCAGGTGATTCTGATATATAGCAAAGGTCAAGATCCAGAGAATTAGAGAAATATGGTAAATCTCATCTGGTCTAAACCATCAGCTCTTTATTAAATGGGTCAATTCTTGATTTGAACATAACAAAAATGCACAGATGATCTGATTAGTCTACAAATTTTTGATTATCATTTTTAAAATAAATCTTAACTTAGAGAGCAATCTTGCTCAGCATTGTACTTTGCTAAAATTATCTAATTTAAACCTCTCCTGAGGTAGGTATTCTCTCCAATTCACAGGCAAGGAAGCTGGGGTACTTGGAGCTTAGTAACAATATGCAAGATTACACAGCTGCTAAGTGTATTGGAATTTAAACCCAAATACCCTTGACTCCAACACTCAGCACACAACTTCTGAGCAGCCCTGCCTGCATGTAATTATTGATTTTATGGGCTGGTTCTGTGCTTGGTTGTTGGCATTCGTTCGTGTCTTACGCCTCTCAAAATCAGCGCTGGCAACGGAGACTGGCTCAGATCTTCCTCCTCTTTGCTCTTATAGCATCTTGCGATTCTCTCCAGCCAGGAAGGCTCCTTGAGGAAGATGCCACATTCTGTTCTATATCATTCTATCTTCCATGACCAGAACAATGCTGACATAGTAGGGCTCACACACCTATTGTTTGAATGAATGACACTCTAAGCCACGTGGACTACATCCATTTCACTAGTTTACATGGTCATATTCCCAATACACTTATAAATACATGCTTTGAGAAACCAATACTATGGTATTCAGCTGTAAATCAAATGGAAGTTCATCAAAGTCAACTAGAAGTTCCTAGTAGGTAGCATGAGTAAATTTTCCAGGAGATTTTTTTTTTAAAGATTTTATTTTTATTTATTTGACAGAGAGATCACAAGCAGGCAGAGAGGCAGGCAGGCAGAGGAGGAAGCAAGGCTCCCTGCTGAGCAGAGAGCCCGATGCGGGGCTCGATCCCAGGACTCTGAGATCATGACCCGAGCCGAAGGCAGCGGCTTAACCCACTGAGCCACCCAGGCGCCCTTCCAGGAGATTCTTAAAACATAAAACAGTTCCATATAATACTGTAGACATTTGAGCTGAAAGGTACCCTAGAGAAAAATGAAATGGCCCCAGTGTTACCTCATTTGAAATTCAGAAATTGGATCCTTCCATTCTTCCCTCTTCCTTCTTTTCAAAAAACACGTTGGCACACCATGGAGTGAAAGAGGAAACAAAACAATGCTTGTGTTCAGTGGTCTGGAGTGCAGTGCTAAGGGGCTCCAGCAAACTTGAAAAAAGATGTAGTTACAGATTTTCAGAAAATCTATAAAGTCTACAACATTTATTTTTAGAATGCATTTAATTAGAATAAACTTCTCCCAAAGCTCAAAGTACCAATTCCAAACAAAATCGCTGTCGCTCCACCGAGCCTAGTAACAAAAAGGTCAGTCTTCCTCTTGACCTGCCCCCTCTCCCATCATTCTTTTGGGCTGACGCTGGCCCTGGATCCTTCAATCCCAGTGCTGTCTTTACTTCCCTTGGCCACATGGTGTCACTGTTGAAGACCAGGTGGTTCACGTTCAACTGCTTCCTCTGCTGAGAGGAGCCCTAAGCATGACCAGGTCTGAAGGGGCCACAAGGGCTCTTCATGGGCAGTGCCCGCCTCCACCACGGGGCTCTGTCAAAGGCCCATGTGTGGCTTTCCTTTCAACGTAGCTTTCTTAATCTCTACACTCACAGCTAGCCCCTGAAGCTCTGAGTTGAAATGGGTTCCACTGTTTACGGAATTCTCTCCATTGTTTCTCTCTGGTGATCCCCAAGAGGTGGGGTGGCAGCATTATTTCCACCACCCATCCCCCACCCCACTCAACTCCCCAGACATAAAGGCCTCTCTATATCATCTTCCCCTGGACAACCTAGGCTACTCACCCCTTACTTACTTGTCTTCTATGGTTTAAATTGGTATGTATCCTTTTTAGGGAAAACTCCCTGCAAGAAGTCCACAAAGCTAGGGGCGCCTGGGTGGCTCAGTGGGTTAAGCCGCTGCCTTCGGCTCAGGTCATGATCTCAGAGTCCTGGGATCGAGCCCCACATCCGGCTCTCTGCTCAGCGGGGAGCCTGCTTCCTCCTCTCTCTCTGCCTGCCTCTCTGCCTGCTTGTGATCTCTCTGTCAAATAAATAAATAAAATCTTAAAAAAAAAAAAAAAGAAGTCCACAAAGCTATATTCTACCCTGACCCATAAGGAAAAGTAACTCGCACTTCTCTCACTAAAGAAGTGAAGAGAGGATGCCTGCATGGCTCGGTGGGTTAGGCCACTGACCGTAGACTCAGGTCATGACCTCAGGGTGGTGAGTTCATGCTTTGACCCCATGGGGTTCCTCACTCAGCCCAAGGTCCACTTGAGATTCTCTGCCCCTTTCCCTACCCACAGATGCTCTGTCTTTATCAGTCTCAAATAATAAGATAAATAAAATCTTTTAAAAAAGTGAAGAGATACAAGAGAAGATTAACTCACAGGGCTAAGATAAAATAATCCCAAATATATTATCATTCTATCATTTTTTATTGTTCAGTGAAGTTACAGGTCTGTAATATAATACCTTTGTGATTTTATATCTATATATATATGATCTCCAACCCCCTCAGAGGTGTTTTATCCTTTCAATTCTCCTCCCCTCTTTCAGCCCTGTGCATGTTTTTACCATAATCTGCTTACATATGCTTTGGTCTAATGTCATGTCCATTGAGAAGGGAGTGAACTTATTCAAGTCAGGGGCAGAGCTGGGACTCAGGACCCCAACTCCCAGCCCAGCCGTCTTTCTGCAACACTACCCTGACCCTCCATTTCTGGGAAGACTAGCAGGCTGGGAAGGCCAAGGAATAACCTAGCAGCTAGATGGGAGATAGGACTGAGTCAAAGTGAATGGTCAAGGGAGATGCGTCAATATTTGCTCCCACCACTAAACACAGGTCTTTCTCCAAGAACTGCTGGATTCAAACTGCAGCGGGTCTTTGGAGGCACCTCACTCTGCTCTCTACTTTCCATGTCCCTCTCTCCATGGTGGGTACAAAGTACCCCAGTGTGGGTTTCCCATCAAATCTACTTACAATGAAGCCAGTATCCATCTTATCAGGTCATATCATCCCCAGGCATGGTTGGATCAGCCAGGAAACACGTAGGTCTAGGCTCAAGCAATAGGAATCCTTGCTTATCACCCAAAGGAACATATAGGAATGCAACCCCACAAGCTTACAAGTAGTTAATCAGCACTACCCTAAAGATATAATCACTAGATGTACCTAATGAAATTTCTAATGTATAGAAGAAAGATATTTTTCAGATTCCAAGTATCTTCTCATGGAATAGACCTCCAGGGTACCAGATGTTAAGTAATACCTGCTAGCATGATCTCATAGGCTTCCAATCAACAGTGTCCACCTTCTCAGGAGATCCTTGGCACCATTTCCTCCTGAGCCTCTGACTAACAGCACCCACTTTCTCAGGGGGCCCCTCCCCCAAATTTTCCCCTTAAAAACCCCCACTTGCCAGCCTTCGGGGAGTTCAGGACTTTTGAGCATTAACTCCCCATTCTTCTGAGTGATGCCATACCAATAAATAGCCTATCTTTCTTCATTGCAAAGCTCTGTGTCGGTTGTTTATTGGTTTGCTACAGATAGGGTAGACTACCTTTCATTTGGTTTGGTTAGAATAGCAACCACGTATTATTGTTCTGGCCACCTGGAATCCCTTTTTTCTTTCTTTGGGGAACTGTCCTCTAGCATTCTATGCATTCTTGGCATGTTTGGCCCATCCCAGCCATCCCTAACTACCTACTGGTGTAAACACATGGCCTATGCCCAGACAGTCAAAATATCCCAACTTGGAGGCCACAGCACATTGGTCTTGTGACCCAAGCAAGGCAAGTGGGGCGCATGCCTGGATTTTATTTATGGACATTGGGATAAACAAGCTCTCATTCCTCTGGGTTCACTAATCTAAGATGATAAATCATTTAATTAAGGAATTATTTCACTCAATGTATTGTGCTCATGCACGGCCATATGGAGGAAACTCATCTGCAATGAAAGAAATGAAGCCAACACACTAGGGGATGCAGAGGAATGGGAGAGAGAGTGAGAGTAAGAGAACAAAGTGTATAGACAATACCGTTTGAGGCCTGGAGTCTCCCGAACTCATTGATATCAGCACTGAGTTTCTGTCACATCCAACTGAGAAAGATCTTTCTGATATATTGACCGTCTTGGATCTTTTGTTTTTCTGTGTGGTATGATAAGAAGTATATTTGGTGACTGTCCCTAATTCCATGCACAGGTCTCCTAAAACCCTTGGAATTTTCTGAGGGATGGGAGTGACTTCTGTTATTTATAATGAGCCTCTTTCCACCACACCTGAGTTTATGGTAATGAGGTGACTTAGGATGAGGCCTCTACATAGCATCAGGATGGGGCTGGTCACCAAAAAGACCAAGTGATTAGAGGGTGGGAACTTTTAGTCCCACTCACTGACCTTCAGGAAGTAGAAGGGGAGCTGGAGATTAAACTTCATAGAAACTCTTGAACAACAGACTTGGTGAGCCTCCAGGTTGGTGAACATCAAGATGCTACGAGGCTGGTGTGCCCAGAGAGCACATGGAAGTTTTGTGTATACTCCCTACACCTTGCCCTATGTATCTACCCCAGCTACCTTTCCTGAGTTATATCTTAATAACAAACTGACAAACATAAGTGTTTTCCTGAGTCCTATGAGCCATTCTAGCAAGTTAGCCTATGAGGGAGGGGAGGTTATGAGAACTGAAGTCTGAGAGCCCAGGAGTTGAGACTTGTGTCTGAAGTGGGGGAAGTCTTATGGGACTGAACTCTTAAATCTATGGAATCTGACACTAACACCAGGTAATTAGTATCAAAATTAAATTGAATTCTTGGACACCTATTGCGTGGGCAGAGTATTGGAAAATTGGTTGCTGGTGTTGGAAAACACCCTATACTTTGTCACAATATATGAATGCTGGGTTGCATTTGTTTGAGACTCTACTTTTATAAAAAGAATAGCGCCACCACTGTGTGCTGGGGGCAGGGGTATGAATGTGTCAAATCCCCAGCCATCATATTTGCATTGTCTGCCTTCCTAAAACACATGCTGGGCACACAGTGAACATTCTCACACTCCTTTAAATGGGTAACAATCCTATCCCCAAAGCCCTCCACACGCCCCTTCCTACAGAACCCACAACTCTCTCCCTTTTCTCCAAAAGTAACCACTATCCTGACTTTACAGTGGTTATTTCCTTACTTTTCTTCATAGTTTTATCATCCAAGGGCATCCCTAAACTCTATAATCTAGTTTTGCTTTGTATGTGAAGGGGGAATGGGAGACTATGACTGTTGGAATATGTTGTACATCAAAGGAAAGGATTTTACAATGAGCAGTGGTCCTCAAGCTTCTCAGGGCAGTGGTCCTCAAACTTGAGTAAGCACCAGAATCACCTGGAGGTTTATTAAAACACAGATGGCTCACTGGGCTCCACTCCCATGTAGGCTGATTCTGTGGAGTGAGGACTGAGAATTTGCATTTCAAACCAGATCCCAAGTGATGATGCTGGACCAGGACCACACTTTCAGAATGAGACTTAGGGTATATGAGGATATATCCAGGGCTGCTCTCAATTCATCTTGAATAGCTAAGCTTCTTACTTCCCAAAACACTTTGGAAATCAGGATTTGATAGCTCCAGATTTTTACAATAATCTCTTTATTCTTTTCACTATGCTGGCAGTTGACAATTTGCTTAGCCAGTTTGCTTGTACCAAAACAAAAGAGCCTAGATCTAAGATCCTATGAGCCCTTGTATTTAGACCATCATCTGGTGCCAAAACACTGCTCTATAAAGGTCAGAAGCCCTAAAGGTGGCTGAGTTCTTCTGGGTAACTGGCCTCTAGAGTTTGGATACATTTCTTTCAAAAGAGAGATTAGTAACATCCTAAAATTCTCCATCTTGCACAGAATCCAGAAGGAAATCTCTCCATCCCCAACCATACAGAATCTTGTCTTCAACATCCTTTCACTCTCATTGCATTTGCCACTCCAGCTAGACTGCTGTATGAATTGACAGGATGAGTTTTGGTGGTAGTATAAAGCTAAAGGAAGACTCAATCTCTTCCAACAGAATTTATATCCCATAAAAAGAAGAGTGCTACACAAGAAAGAAAACTAATGTTTATTTCTGACTTTCTTTTCATTGCTCAATGTGTTGGGTGCTATTCGAGGCAGTCTCCAGGATAGTGCCAGGTAATCCTTACCCTCCCATCTTGTCCCAGTGTTGTTCTGTGTGATCAATAGAATATGGCAGAAGAGACAGTAGGTAACTTTCAAGATTAGGCGTAAAAGCCTACAGCTTCCATCTTTCCATCTTGGGCCTTCTCTCTCTCTCTCTCTCTCTCTCTCTGTCACACACACACACACACACACACACACACACACACACACACACACATCATCAACTCTAGGATCAGCCAGATGCCTGTCCTAAGCCGCTTAATAGGGAGGGCTACATTGCAGAGATAAGTGCCTCCAGCCAGCAGACCCATGAGTGATCTTAAAAGTGGATCCTCCATTTCTAGTCAAGCCTCAGACAACAGTGGACTCAGTTCACTTTGCAGCCTCATGAGCAACGCTGACCTAGAACCTGAGTTAAACTGCTCCTGAATTCCTGGCTGCAGAAACTGTGAGGTGGTGGGGGCGGGGCGGGGGGGAGGTTTATTGCTTCAAGCTGCTAAGTTTTGGGGTAATCTATTATGCAGTGTTAAATAATAAATACAGGTGCCTTTCCCTAATTGACCCCTATTAACCATCAAATGGCCCCAAGAGACAGTTATTGTTATATTTTACTGAATCTAAGATATCATCCCTTGCAAGGTGTTCTGTGAACCATTAAGAAATGAAATAAAGGGGCGCCTGGGTGGTTCAGTGGGTTGGGCCGCTGCCTTCGGCTCAGGTCATGATCCCAGGTCCTGGGTTCGAGCCCCGCGTCGGGCTTTCTGCTCAGCAGGGAGCCTGCTTCCTCCTCTCTCTCTGCCTGCCTCTCTGCCTACTTGTGATTTCTCTCTGTCAAATAAATAAATAAAATCTTAAAAAAAAAAAAAGAAATGAAATAAAGTCTACTTAATGTTGCATTTATGAAATAAGTATTACTTAAACTGTGACATGCCTTCAGTTGTAAGATGCATGCCAACTTCCATATGTTACAATGTGACAAAAGTGGGTACCTCGGAACTGACGGAATGTGTTACCTGCATTTTGCAGCAAGGATTTCTGCTCACACGCAGCAGAAATGAAAGCTTGCTTTTTCAAACCCATTCTTCAGCTCCGCGTGCAGTAACCACTTAATATGTTTTGAATAGAGAGGTCAGTGGTCTAAATGGACATAATCTGACCTCTCGGGCCACGCAGGACTCAGCATGGATCTTGTTTTACAATGTAGATCAATAAGGGAAAATTTTAAAAGATGTAAATTCTCCTAATTCTCCTTTCAGCCAAAGGAAGGCTCCCCTCTCAGCACTGACCTTTACATTGCCTCTTTAACTAAAGTGCAGATATACTTGTTTGTGGCTCTTTAAAATCAGCCCCGGCTGGCCCCAGGTCCAGAACAGCTGACATCAAGTGTCTGTTCTCACATACATTATCTGAGCCAGACAGTATCATTCCCACTGGACATGGGAGGAGAGAGATGCTGAAAGACATTAAGAAACTTGCTTACAATCATAAAACAGGAAAGTGACAAATGCTGGATGGAGTTCTACCAAGCTGTTCTCACCACCATTCCTCCCACATCAGCAAGCCTTCTCTGAAGCACGGAGTCGTGGCCTTGTCTACTGGCCTTAAACGGTATTCGCAGCAAAGTAGAAAAGGCAGCCAATGCCTGTGAGAGTTTTTCAGTGGCCTCTAAAATGGCTTTTTGATGAATAGCCTACTGTCTTTCATCTTGGGAATACCGAGTGTTTCATCAACATTATCTCATTAGTTCTCATAGCAGCAGACTTTTCAAATAAATGAGTTAATGTTTGCAGAAAGTCCTTGAGATCTAAAGACTAGAAGTGCTGTATGAAGGTACGGTGTTGTCCTAAAGCCTGAACAGTTGCCAGAGTCTGTGGAGAGTCTGTTGGAGAGCTAGCCTGTGAAAAAGGCGGACTTTTCAAGTCACGGAAATGGAAGCAGGAATCGGGAGACAGATCCAGCATAGCCGATCCTGGTTTGGAGATGGAGTAAATCTACAAAGCAGAGATACCTGAGAGGATTTTATTGGCAATCTGGTCAATTACTGATGCCCTCTTGATGGGCTGAGAAGGATCTTGGGCCATGTCTGGGCTCCTTGGGAAAGAGTTTGGGAATGGTGAGTGATGTCTGCTATGGATGCAGGACTAGTAAATTTGGAGCATATGTTCCAGAAATTTGCCTGTCTTCCTACAGATCAGTGAGCAACTTTACTATAATCATTTATTGGTTCTAGGGGGGGTCCTTTGTTGTTGTTGATTCTTTTGGATTTCCTGCAGAGACATTCATGTCATTTGTGAACAAAAATAGCTTATTTCTTCTTTCCCAATCTGTATATCTTTTATATCATTTTCTTTTTTTTTTAATTTTTTTATTTTTTCAGCATAACAGTATTCATTATTTTTGCACCACACCCAGTGCTCCATGCAATCCGTGCCCTCTACAATACCCACCACCTGGTGCCCCCAACCTCCCACCCCCCACCCCTTCAAAATTCTCAGATCGCTTTTCAGAGTCCATAGTCTCTCATGGTTCACCTCCCCTTCCAATTTCCCTCAACTCCCTTCTCCTCTCCATCTCCCCTTGTCCTCCATGCTATTTGTTATGCTCCACAAATAAGTGAAACCATATGTATATCATTTTCTGGTTTTACCACATTAGCTAAGACTTTCAGCATGATGTTGAAAAGAAGTGGTGACAAGGGATATCCTTGCTTTGTTCTTGATTTTAGCAGGAAAGACTAGTTATTCACTTAAGTAAGATGTTAGCTAGAGATTTTTGTAGATGTTCTTTATCAAGTTGAGGAAATTCACTCTATTCCTAGTTTGATAAGAGTTTTTTTTTCTTTTAATCATGAATGGGTATTGGATTTTGTCATCTATTGATATGAGTATGTGATTTTTTTTCTTTTTTAGTCTGTTTATGTGGTAGATTACATTAATTGATTTTTAAATGCTGAACCAGCCTTGCATTCATGAGATAAATCCCACTTAGCTGTGATATATAATTCTTTTTTATACATTGTTGGATTTGATTTGCTAATATATTATTGAGAAAGCTTACATCTATGTTCATGGCAGATATTGGGGTATAGTTACCAAGTGATTTTAACAGGCAGCCAGAGTTGAGCTCCTGTTCTAAGGGTTGAAAGAAGAAATAATATGCAAAATTCCTCACATGTTAGGTGGCTACTGAATCCCAGAGCTCTGGATTTGGGTGAGGAAGAGAACGATGAAGCAAGAATTAATGAGACTGATAATAGAATGGAACTACTATTCTAATCTCTATATTTATAGACAAAATAACAGTCATCTGAGACAAAACTTTATAGCTTATCATGATTTTATATAGGCTCTAATTTGACCATCCAAATCCTGATAGGCAGTTAGAGATGACATTCGCATCTCCATTTTATAGATTAGAAAATTGAGGCTCGGAGAGAAAAAGTGATTTGCTTAAGTTTAATAGCCATAACCCAAACTCAGTATTCCTGAGCAAAATCCAGACCCTTTTTTTGTTTAAAGATTTTATTTATTTATTTGACAGACAGAGATCACAAGTAGGCAGAGAGGCAGGCAGAGAGAGAGGAGGAAACAGGCTCCCTGCTGAGCAGAGAGCCCGATGGGGGCTCAATCCCAGGACCCTGGGATCATGACCTGAGCCGAAGGCAGAGGCTTTAACCCACTGAGCCACCCAGGTGCCCCAACCCAGCGCCCTTTTGATACGGTTCTTCAACTATTCAGATTTCTGTGGATCTTCAGTCACTCAAATATGCTTTTTATTTGATAAAAGTTCAGATAAGGATCCAGTTGTCGTTTAATTGCTTGTGGCATTAAAGGGGGAATGACTTCCAAAGCAAAAAGAAAGAATCCTCAAAAAGGCACATAGAACCACTCACTTCTGGTCTGTGAAAACCATTTAGTTTAGTTTGCTTTACCCTCAGAAGCAGAGGTGATGGGAGAGTAAGAGGTGTGGACCCAAGAAAAGTGTGGTGCTCAGGGAAGGTCAAAGGAGCATCTGCAGCCCTACTCATCCTTTCTCTCCACACTCAGGTGCTGTCCTTGCACCTGGCACACCTACAAACTATCAAACCCTGATGTTACCATCTACATATGGGAGCCCTGAAGATATAAACATGAATACTTCTCTCATTATACAAGATGAGACTCACCATTGCCTCTAGTGTGACACCTCCCTGGCCAAAGAAACGCCTAATTGCTCACAGGTTACCTGAGTCACAGGGCACCCTGACCCTCTAGCTGGGGGTGCTAGAGCCTGAATCATCCAACTTGTCTTTGCAGAAACTTGTTACTAACATGTCATTTTGTTTCTGTCTCTTTCCAACCTCAAGCTTTCCCTGCCTCACATCAATGGCGTGTCTTTGCTCCCTATACCTCTACACCCATACCCAAGAGGGCTCATGCGCAAAGGCAGAGGGAAGTTGCTTCTCAATCTTTCTACACACACCAGGGTCCATGCTCACATACAAGCGCACCCCATGATAAACACACTGGGACTCAGAAATGGAGTTGGTGGGAGAGCTGGCTTGATGCTGAACTATGGAGGGATGAAATGCCTTATAATTAAGGGATGAAATGCCTTATAATGAAATTCTACTGTCTTTCCCACTCAGAGAGGTCTCCCACTTGGAGACCAAGACAGCTACAGTAGAAACATTCTTCTCCAAGATTGTAACATTGGCAATCAGGACTCCCCACAAAACTTAGGGAACTGGGGCTGTTGAAGGTCATATAATATTCTCTTAGAGAATCAGAGCAAGATCCAGAAGGGTGGTAACCCTGCAAGCTTTTTCAAGAACAGCAAACATACATAAAGTACATCAGTTTCTGTCCATTGAACAGACAGCAGATGATTATACTGACAAATGCTCTCTTTCAGCCTAAGTTCCTGGTCATCAATGAAAATCTCTGGGGACACCTGGGTGGCTCAGTTAGTTAAGTGTCTGCCTTTGGCTTAGATCACGATTCCAGGGTCCTGGGATTGAGCCCCGGGTAGGGCTCCCGGCTCAGTAGACAGCCTGCTTCTCCCTCTGCCTGCTGCTCCCCCTGCTCATGCTCTCTCTCTTTCTCTCTCTCTGACAGATAAATAAATAAATAAATAAAATCTTTAAAAAAGACAAGAAGAAAGAAAATCTCCTCTAACCTCTATCCTCTATTGTCATTTCACAAGTATGTCATGTTCCCATGTCTGTGCTGTTCTTATCTGCTATTTACTTTCTTTCCAAAGCTGTAGCCCTAGGCTCTGAGAGTTAAACAATTTGGGAAGTTTTGAGTTAAACAGGTTTTACAACAAGAATTCTCAGAGCTTATGCAATGTTAATGGGTGTGGTGACTCTTCAGGAGGATTTGTGTGCACTATTTTCCAGACGTGTTCAAAGAGGTCTCATAGGGCACCTATTTCGTTCAGAAGATGCTCATCAAGTCCCAGGCAGACACTGCTATCTTTTCCTCTGTTATGGGTTGACATGTATCCCCTCGAAAAAGATATATTGAAGTCCCAATACTTAATACCTCAGAATGTGACCTTACAGAGGTAATCAAGTTAAAAGGAGGTTATTAGGGTGGGCCCTGATGCAATTCAACTAGTGTCCTTCTAAAAATGGGAAATTTGGACACAGAGATGGATATGCACAGAGAGAAGCTTATGCGAAGAGATAAAGAGAGAGGTTGTCCTTTTACAAGCTGAGGAGCCCCTGAGACTTCCAGAAGCTAGGTGAGGAAAGGCCTGAAACAGATCCTTCCCTAGTACCTTCCATGGGGGCATGGCCCTGCTGACACCTCCATGTTGAACTTCTGGTCTTTAGAACTGGGAAATAAATGTCTCTGGCTCTGAGCTACCCAGTGTGGAGTACTTTGTTACAGCAGCCCTAGGAACCTAATATATCCCTTAGTATCCATTCTTCTAGCTGGATGATAGGTAAACCAGGTTCATTTTTTTTTCTCTCTCTATTCATTAATATATTTTTTTTCTAATTTCTATGATCGGCTTAAAAACAACAAAAATACCCATTCTTCTCCTCTTCTATTGTAATGGAAGTATGCATTTTTAGCTAGGCAAATGGCCAGCTAGACTAGAGCTCACAAACTCTTTCAGTAAAGGTCTAGGTAGTAAATATTTTAGGTTTTGTGGAACAGATGTTTACTTTCACAACAGCCCATTCTGCCATTGTAGCAGGAAGGATACCATAGAGAATATGTCAATAAATGAGCATGGCTGTGTTTTCATAAAACGTTATTTAAAAAAAACAGGCAGCAGACCCGATCATTGAGCACCTGATGTCTGCTGGTCATTATTCTAGATGCTGGGAATACCATGGTGAGTAACATATTCAAGGCCTCTGCCTTGTGGAGCTTGTAAAATCTTGTTTACAGTTGTGTCCTCAGCACCTTGTGCAGGGCAGGGCAAGTAGTAATCAGTCCAGAAATACTGAACCAGTGAGTGACTGACAGGCCCTTGGGTGAAAAGAGATGAGCCAAGTGTTGGGGTGGTAGGCCAGGGGGGATCTCTGGGCTCCTTGTGTGGTTAACTAAAGCCCAATAAAAGAATCTCCACTGGCAGTTTGATTCCTTAACAAGGCAAAAGCAAACCAACACCAGAGGGTGCCTTTTTTTTTTTTTTTTAAGTAGGCTCCAGGCCCAGTGTAGCTCTTGAACTCATGATCCTGAGATCAAGATCGCATGCTCTGCCTACTGAGCCAACCAGGCATCCCCAGTGTGTCCTTATATCCATGTACAAGAATGATCATAGTCTCATATTTCCAAAGATACAGAAACTGGAAACAACCCAAATATCCAGTAATAGAATCAATGAGTAAATCAACTATATTATTTTCAAATAATGGGACACTATACAGCAAAGGATGAGAACAAGCTACTGCTACAGAAGACAACAGACGAATATAAAAACCATTGCAAATGGAAACGATCTACCCTCCAACCCCCAACTTGGACACTGAGGACTAAAACTCTACACTGCTCTAGCTTACTGTCTACAGCTTATAGCTTACTGTCTACATTTACTATGATTTTATTATTCCCTAGTCTCCATTAGCACAGTTTACTTACTATTCTAGGATACTCTTGCCCAGGTGAATCACTTTATTGTTCATTATAGAACTTCCTGAAAGACCCATCATCTCTTCAATAGAAAACATCAAGAGTTGACACCTCAAGAGCCTTTGAAACGTTCACCTCAAAATCCTTGCCTTGCTTCTCCCACAGTCCTAAATGATATATTCTTACCAATCCTATTCAAATCTTCACGTTGAAAGACTCACCTAAACCAGAACCAAAATCTCAAATTTAACTCTGTCCTTCCCCCTCCCGCGAAAGCTCATTCTAGGTGGTACTCTCCCTGATGGCAGGAAGCAACACATTCAGCTTTGTCCTCTGAACAGATTGTTCTGGTGATCTTTCAGGAGCCAGCATTCAACAATATAATGTTTAGTGAGAAAAACCAGACACAAAGAGAGCATGCCTTATTAATCAATTTATGTAAAGTTCAAGAACAGACAAAACTAATCTATGATGACAGAAATCAGAACTGTAGTTACTCTAAGCGTGTGTGGCTGTGGTAGGGTACGTACTGCCTGGGAGAGGTTATGAGGGAATTGTCTGAGCACTGGAAGTCCTATATCTTGATCTGGATGGTGATTAGTATGAATACATGTATGTAAAAATTCACTGAGCTATACATTTTTGTGTGCATTTTATTACCTGTAAAAAAGTAATTTTTATTTTTTTAAGATTTTACTTCTTTGAGAGAGAGATAGAGAAAAAGAGAGCACAGGTACAAGTACGGGGAAAGGGGCAGAGGCAGAAGGAGAGGGAGACGCAGACTCCCCACTGAGCAGGGAACCTCACTCGGGGCTCGATCCAAGGACTCTGGGATCGTGACCTGAGCCAAAGGCAGACACTTAACCAACTGAGTCTCCCAGGTGCCCTGTAAAAAAGTAATTAGAAAGAAAAGGCTTAAAAAGGTTAAAAATTTAACCTACATTGTCAAAGATTACCAGGAGAGCTGTGTAGTTCTAGAATTTCCTTTACCAAGGGGTTGCCTTAAACAATAGGGAGTTAGGTATCCCATGAGTTGCTAAGCTGGCTCCCTTGGTTTTGTTTTCAAACCTATAGGTACAGTCTACATCTGAGATGCTAGCGGCCATTGCAATTGGCCTTGAGTCCTGTGTATAAGTTAATAATATTTATATACATGGAACAGAGATGGGTGTGATGAGAATTAGCAAATGAAACATTTGACACAGAGTCTTGCACTCACAGGATGCAACTTGTATATATACACATCTTGAAACAGCCCCTATGTGGGAATGATAGTGTTGCTCCTATAAAAACCAGTGTGTGAAATGTTGCATAAGGGAACTCACCCCTCTGTATTTAAGGACCAAGCTACATGAGTTGAGAGTACATACAGAATTGTGTCATCAAAATTGGGAGAGGGAACAGTGTTGATGGCTTTCATTCCCCTTATTTGTAAGATTCACCCATGTTTTCTCATGTATCCATAGTTTGTTTTTTTTAACTGCTGTAGGGTAGGGAAATGTGATTATATGTGGTGTATGTGTGTGTGTGTGGGGGGGTGCATGCATGCATGAAAGGGAGAGGATTGTTTAATCAGTTCTAGGAATTAACAAAAAATATCCAGCTTCAGAAAGGTCAAACAGGTTTCTCGAGCTGCAATAATTTTAAAAAGTGTCTATATTGACAAAGATGAACAGACACACAAAATATTTTGTGTTGAGAGGAAGAACCATTTGTACTAGCCTGGGGTGGGTGACAATTTCTCTATGTAGGATGCGTTGAATCATTTCCACAAACCATGCCAGACCATATCTTATAAACCTGTCGTTAACCCTCCCTCTCATCTCAGAAAAGTAAAATGAGGAAAATTCGAGGTGTGCCTACAAAAACCCTGATAAAAGATCGATGCTCAAAATAAAAGCATTTCATCACTTTCATTTTTAAGAATGGAAAAACAGATATATAGTTGATATTTATAAAAATCTTATTTGGTAGCTAGACCAAGTAGACACCATGGACTTGGATTTCCCAAGCACAGACGGGAAATTATGGACTCCCTACCATATTTGTAGCCTGTGGTTACTGCCTGCCTCACCTGGCCCATCCCTTTGGCTAATTGCCTGTGCAATTATTCTCATGTGTTCACTGCAGAATGACTCCTCTGTCCACCCACAGGAACAATGGTTTTCTCCTACGCTTGGGGATTTTCCTTCAAAGACTATGGACCACTCCCTGAATGATTTTAGGAATGAAACTTTCTTTTCTCAAAAGTAATATGTGTTCACTACAGAAACTTTAATAGGCAGAGATAGGCGAAATGAATCCAGACAAAAATCACCCAGAATCTGACCAATATTATTTCTTAGCACATGTGTATTATAAATATAAATAACATTTTATTGTGCTGACATTTTATCAAAACAGTTCCTTGTTGGACTTTGAAGCCCTTGTTATTTTTCTGGATATAAACACCACTCCCAAAATTATTCCTGGAAACTGAACATCCTTGGTTTGTTTGTTTGTTTAGTTTTTACTTTATAATCATGAACTTAACTCTACAATCTAGCTATTGGAGGGGAAAAAGGAAAATACAGAACCATAGACCTGCAGTGAGAGCACAAAGATTATAGGCTATTTTGAGCAATTGGTGTGAAGAGGTACTCTTCTGAGCTACAGAAGGAATAGTCTGTTAGTTAAGAAAGCACACAAGTCAAATGTATTAGATTTGCCGACAGTCAGAAGTGGTGATCTTCTTGCTGGTTTTGCCATTCCTGGACCCAAACCCATCCATGCTTCCACAATATTCATGCTCTTTCTCACTTTGCCAAAGACCACACGCCAACCAGCTAACCACTCTGTCTTGGCTGCGCAGATGAGAAACTGGGAACTGTTTGGGTTGGGTCCAGCATTCGCCACAAGATGCCCAGACCTGTGTGCTTCAGGATGAAATCCTCAACATCAACTTTGTTGCCGTAGATAAACCTGCCCCAGTGCCATGATGGCGTATGAGGTCATCACCCTGGCACAGAAATCCTGGAATAATCCTGTGAAAGCAGGAAACTTTATAACCCAATACTTTCTCCCCAGTGCTCAGAGCACAAAAGTTCTCTGCTGTCTTTGGCACTTTGCAAAGTTTTAAACACACACACACACACACACACACACACACAGGGCTAAAAAAGATATGCAAACCTTATAGAGAGTTGCTTTTCTGAAAAGTTGTAACAAATCGCATACCTGTTCCCACTATAGATAAGTGTCAGAGGAAACATAGAAAGAACTCACACACCTACAAGAAACAAATTGTAGTGAAGGTAACACTCTATCAATTTCCTCAGACTTTAATTGGAGAGATTCCATGTATTTAGGTAGTTATTTATAAATTTGGTAACTATGGTGAATGGATACTCAGAGGGAACTAGCTAACCTTCAGGCCATGTGTGCTACTCAGGTGACTCAGAGTCTACAGGGATCTTACTGTTTTTATGTTGCCAGGTGATAATAAGCTGTTTCTGCACAATCTCTGAGGGAATTTCCAGTCAAATTAAGGGTTTGGAATATTATAGACCCAGAGTGTGGGCTATAAATATAAGTAAGCTAGGATAGAAGGTAATTTGTTTCGGCCGTTTCCTCTGGACAATGCCAATGACTGCTACTAGAGAATTTACAAACTGGGGGAAACTTTGAGTCACTCAAATTTCAGCAGTGGGATGGGATGATCGAGGGTCCCAGGGACCTGTCCAAGGGCCCCTCAGGTGGGTGGACGGGCTGAGTTGGTTAGAGGAGACAAGACTCGAGCACCTGGGCAGACAGGGATAGCCGAAGAGGTACAGGGGGCCAAGGAGAGGAGCCAGAAAAACGTGGGTTTTCATGTTAGACGGACCTGGATTCATAACCATAGTTCTTACATTTGTTAAAGATAGGCCTAGGGCATATTACTCAACCTCTCTGAGCTTTAACTCTGCACGGTGGAGATAAACACCACTTCCTAGGGCATGCTGAGAGATTACAGTGAAATAAATGTGTAGAAACTAACAACAGGGATTCCTGAGAGGCTCAGTTGGTTAAGCATCTGCCTTCAGCTCAGGTCATGATCCCGGAGTCCTGGGATAGAGTCCCATATCAGGCTCCAGCTTGGCAAGGAGTCTGCTTCTCCTTCTGCCTGCTGCTTCCCCTGCTTGTGTGCTCTCTCTCTCTCTCTCTCATTCTATCTCAAACAAATAAATAAAATCTTAAAAAAAAAACTACAATAATTGATACATCAGAAGAACCCCAACAAATGGTTGCTGTTACTACTATCAGGATTAATCATAATTTTTTTTAAGATTTTCTTTATTTATTTGACACAGAGAGAGAAAGAGAGATCATAAATAGGCAGAGCAGCAGGCAGAGAGAGGGGGAAGCAGAATCCTTGCTGAGCAGAGAGCCCGATTCGGGGCTTGATCCCAGGACCCTGAGATCAGGACCTGAGCTGCAGGCAGAGGCTTAACCCACTGAGCCACCCAGGTGCCCCGTGATTAATCATTATTATTGCTGTTGCCTTTGAGGATAGATTTGGGGATGGGGCAATCATTAGTACTGATCATTACACCTTTTCTTTGGATTTTCTATTTCAGGGGTTCTAATCTGGTGCCCAAGAATTCCCAAGAGGCCCTTGTATAGATATCTGGTAGAAGGGTTTTAAACTCCAGTGAGAAAAGAATGTTAGTGTTTTTAAACCTATAATGAAAACGTACTATTTCCTCTGATCTGACTATATGCAATAGCTCACAGTAGTGATCATGCTTTGATGAATGAGACAAAATTACATATTATTTTTGTATCACATTCAAATTGTTGCATGTTTCTCAAAATATCATTTCGATGGGAATCCTGTTCCAAAAGCACAGTTGTTCTAAGACCAACTCATTAGGCCACTGCTGGAACACATGTGATCTCTGTCTCCCCCTCTATAGATGTTAGGGTGATGGACTGTCAAGGTAACTGTACAATTGAAATAAACTAGCAAGGGAGAAAATGTCCGTGACCCTCCACAGGGGCCTGACGCCTGGAGCATCCAGTAGAAAGGAGAGTTACATATGCGGTGTAATGACCTCAACCCCAAGTGATGCAGAGCAACTACAATGAGTGGATGGTAGAGAAAGGTAGATGAGGAGGGCGAGGATGAGCCAGAGAAAGTGGGATAAAACACCCAGAAGCCACAAAGCCCCCAGCAATAGGGGCTGTACTACCCACAGGCTGGGGAAGAAAAATAGGGAGAAAAATGGAGGAACTTTAAATAAAGGACAATGAAATTAAACATGGTAGTGGATACTTTATTTTGTTGGATTTCAATCATCAAGTTTTGGGGTTATTTCCTCACGGTCCTCCTGCCCTTCCTCCTCCTCCCCCATTTTCCCATGATGTTGATTAACTGTTTTATTCCGTTTCCCATTTTTTCTTGTCCGAGTATCCAGGCCTTTTTTCTTTTTCCAGACATGATCCTTGGCACTTGTCTTTGAAGGACAAAAAGTTTTCCACGTGTTAGAGAAAGGTAAGATCTGGCAGGACTCCTGACAACATTGCTGGTGTTGACTCCTTCCTTTAGCTCGGGCATTCTCAACCAGCTGTCCTGCTTTGGGCAAATATCTGTCTCTCGCAAAACCCAGAACAGTTCATAAAGGCCTCTTGTCAGATTGGCAGGCATATGAATGGGAAACACCATATAAACAGTGAAAAAAAAAAAACCACATCTTTTCAAGTTGTTGGATTTTCTCCTTCATGGTCTTAAAAAAAAAAACAGTAACTAGACATCTTCCATTTAATAAACCAATGCACATACAATAGAAATGGGAAAATGATATTTATCCTTATAATGCTTCTCAAAAAACATTACTCAGGCCAGAGTTCATCTCAGCTACACTGAGAAGCGACCATCATTCAGTCAATAAATGACCTCATTTGTTTTCACAGTCCTAAAAAACAGGTTTGTTTGCTACGCTTGACATCACATGAAGATGCCAGCCTTTATACACATTTATAAAAGTAGAATATGTAAAGTATGATACAGTGGTACAAAGTTTTACAAATTAATACGGTAGAATATATAAATTACAATGAAATAGAGGAAGGTTGTGGTTCTGTCTTGGGGTGGTTCTTTTAGCAGTCATATCGCTGTAAAGAAAATGAGATAGGCATTAGGTCACCAGCAGGCTGAACGAGACGACGATGCCATTTTCGTCCTAAAATTTCCTGTTTGAAGCAGACATAAAACAGGCTGATGTCAACTTCAGCTGAGAGCCTAGACAATGCCCATGAAATGTTTCCTAAACAAAGGACACCCATTGTCCTCTCTGAGGAAAAGCTGCAGGAAAGGGCTATGAAAACGCAGCTTACCGGTGTTGAGTTGGCTCTGAATGTGTTTGGGGTAGGTTTTTAATCTTAGGGATTTTAGAGATAATGCCACGGGAGTTTCACCCAGGAGTGGGCTCAATGGAGGTAACTTTCCCGATTCAATGCTACCAAGTTACAGACTTGACTCATCTACACTAAAAAACCTTGCCCTTTGAAAGTGTCTTTTGTCTGAGGAATAAAGGTAGCAGATCTGCACTGGCATTTCTGGGAAGAAGACATCCCTATTGTGAATTTCGGATGGGAAACACAGTAGGACTATTTGCTCACCCCCCGACTCCCCCTACCCCCCACTCTCCTCACCCCACCCCCCAGCTCAGAGAGGAGGGTCACTCTGACAAACCACTGGCAGCAGCTGTGGTCACTGACATATTATGTCTCTTTCCAAAAATGCACAAGGGCTGATGTCCAGCGGGGCCTCATCTAATTTAAACTCTGCTTTGTACGAAATTCAAGGTTGAAGATAGGTTACATTAAAGTAATTCTGAGAGGATTCTTCTCTGCCTCTCCCCAACAATATTGCCTGGAAACAACTCCACACTGAAAGTTTCCCACTGTGTTGTTTTCTTGGAAATATGGCAAGCTCCCAAAGGAAATTTTTAATCTTGCTGTACTCGCCTGATAAGGAAAACTAGATTTTTATTTTAACTTCCCCTCAAAAATTTTAGAAAGTTTCCACTTATTTACAGCAAGGTTTTTCAGGGTAGCAGTGGACTTTCAGTTTTCATTAGGTTTTGTCTTATTTTAAGAGAAAGAGACCTTGAACCAGGGGAGTAAATGATTAGGAAAATAGAAATTAAGTTTCTGTTCACCTAATTCCGTTTTACAGAATAATGCATAAAACAAACAAGCTGGACTTCCATCAATTCATTAATACATGAGTTTTCTTTTTTAGGAAGATATAGAAACAAGAACTTTCCCTGCTACTAACAAATGCATACTTCTCTCTGTAATCATTTCCTCAGGAAACAAGTGCTTCCTGGTTTTCTTTCACCTTGAAAGGCTTTTGACAAGCTGCTATTCAAAGGTTACTAGTGATTCTCTGTGCTTAGCTGTCCCGGCATTTTTGTGATGCCTTTTTAGGAAGGAATTGTAAGAGATGCAACAGAACAGCAAGTATTGCATACAGGCTGAGAGCAGGGGTTGTGGCATAAGATGACCCAGGGTCCGAAGCCTGCTCCTTCCTGACTAAAGGATTGTAGACATATTGCTTAATCCCTGACTCATAGTGGCATCTGAAATGTGAGTGTAGCTGAGCGCCTAGTGCAAGGGACGTTGATTACTATTTGTGTACGCTAGTTGGGAACATGAGAGCAAACACAGTTGTATCTCTTTGGCTGGAGCCCGTGAAAGGGGTAGTGAGTTTGCTCTTGAAGGAACACTTTGTTTATGGACACCATTTTTCTTATATACACTTAGCCAACTACAAAAAAACAAGATAACCCAGGGACTATGACACTCAAGGAAGCTTATTACCCAGAGCAAAACCATATGCTGTAAATGCTTTTGCTACAAAGATGGTATAAGGACAAATGCTGGTAAGTTGAGCAGCTTTTAATTTTGCCTTTTTTTCTTTCTGATGAAAACAATGGCATATTATAGTCATTGAATACCCCAGGACCAGGCTGTGACATTTTCACACAGTTTCTTACCTGTTGGCGAGAGCAGCAATAACCACATACTCCTCCCATCACTCCGTTTATTACTTGAATGAGACACAAGATGAATTCAATTCCACCGAGGGCCAAAAGGATAGAAAACAGAGAGACATTCCATTCAACAACATGGCTGGGTTCAATGCACTGGGACCATGTGGAGGTATCCAGAAGGTACCTGCGGATAAAAAAAAGAAACTTCTGTCCCATGACCACACCTAATGGGATGTCTCATAAGCTACTTTCTGTGTGGTGCTTTTTCGTTCAGAGAAAAAAGAAATGAATTAATTCATTGACCTGTATCAAATTTTTCTAGTCCAAGTCATTTCACAAAGTGAGGAATTTAGCCCAGGTCATGTTGCAATGAGAAACACAAAATTCAGCAAATATTGGGCATTCACTGTGAGTTAGACACTAAGCCCGGGCTGGGGGTATAATGGTGAACATGGCATGGGCTTTGCCTTGGAAATGCAGAGACTCTAAGAGTGGAAACAAGATGCAATCGCATTGTGACAGGTATACTGATCAAATAAACCAAGTTTGAGGAAGGACACATAACCTAACCCAGGAGAGTACCTGCTTATATAACTATTCCACAGGTCTGAGCTCCATGAAAATAGGAAGCAGAACTTTCATCATTGTATATATAACCCCTAGACCAGTATCTGGCAAGTAGGTACTCAACACTTTTAAAAGTAATTGAGGGGTGCCTGGGTGGCTCAGTGGGTTAAGCCTCTGCCTATTGCTCAGGTCATGGTCTCAGGGTCCTGGGATGGAGCCCCGCATCTGGCTCTTTGCTCAGCAGGGAGCCTGTTTCCCCCCTCTCTCTCTCTGCCTGCCTCTCTGCCTACTTGTGATCTCTCTCTCTCTCTGTCAAATAAATAAAACCTTAAAAAAATAATAAAATAAAAGTAATTGAATGATAAATAATCTGAATCACTTTGAGAATTACTAGCAAACCATGCTGAAATCACATATGACTGACCATACACACACATAAGTCATATACATATATACGTGACTTAGGAGATTTCCTAAATACCTGAATATTCTTGCAGTCTGAAAAACTTCAATCTCTGATTATTCTCTTAGAATCTCAGCCTTTGCTACATCATAAAGCATGTGGATCCTTAATGAAATAGGATTCAATCATGTGGGAAAATCTGCAATTGACTTAATTCCACAAAGAGGTCTGGTATAAAACTCTTTTCTTATCAGTTTTTCTAAAACAGCAGAACAAAGGGACTTGGAATTAGAGACCTAACTTTGAAAGGCTCATTGAGCCCATCAGAAATTCAATTTGTTGATTTAAAAAAAGAATTCTGTCCTTATGACCCTGTCTTTCTGCCTATCAGTGGAGAAAAGAATTTGTCATTTTAGGACACAACGTAAAAAAATTCTTGAGCCCCACTTGCCAATTGAGCAATTAAACACCGGCTTGTGACCACTAGTTATTTCCCATACTGATCTCCTTGGACAGGTTGAAGTGAGGAATGATATAGAAGCAGAAGGTTTTTTACAGAAGCTGGGGTGGGCCAGGGGAGGGGCATACGCTCAAACAGCTGTAAAAATGTTTAGTGATACTTGCCCTTCTCCTCGCTTTCCAGCAACATTCATCATGATCAATTTTACAGGTGGATTTGTACAGTAGTTTGTATGCCTGTGCATATGTGAATAACCAATTTCTACTAATACATTCAGTAGGCTCTGAACAAAGTTGAATCATGATCAATAACCATTTTGACCACCGAAATTTCAAACCCCTCTAAGTGCTCTTAGAGCTCTAAGTGCTAATTTTCCTTCTGAGGCTACCTTGGCTGTATTCATTGTAAGTTAGGAGATAGTATTAACAGCTAACAAAGGCCATGGTCAGATTGTGTCAGTTTCTGTGACAAATACTTTATGTTTATTATCTCATTAATCCTCCTGACAACTACCCCTGGTTTTATTTGACAAATGAAGTAACTGAAAACACAGAGCTCAGTCCACTTTATCCTGGTTGCTGAGGGAAAAATGTAGAGCTGGGACGGAATCCAGGTCCATGGAATTCCATATTCATGATTTATGAACTCCCTATATGCTACACAATTCATGGGAGATAAACAGTCTTGATGATATAAAGGCAATCGAAATTCATTATTCATATTACTTTCACTCATGAATCTCATAACTAAGCTTTTCAAAATTCAAAGAAGGATGTCATTCATTCGTCATCATGTACATCAGTTTCTATCAGCTATTTCTGATCTTTCCTCAATAATGGATAAGATAGAAGCATCAACATAAAATAAAAGACCTTAAATTATCCTGATGTTAAAGTCGTGTATCAGACCTGTCTCCTACAGGCTGATCACTTTAAATAAAGAGTTTGTTGTATGTAGTTATTATCTTATATGTGAGTGTATGTATGGGAGTTCTATGATCTACCCTGGACTTTGGTTAAATTCATATGCTTTCCATCCATATTATGTAATGATTCCATAATATTTTTTTATAAAACAGTAAAATCAGCTAATCATTCTGGTATAGTGGACATACTGTATGAGCACAAACTCTATAGCCAGGCTGCATGGGTTCAAATCCTGACTGTCCATGTCCTTCCCAGCATTGTGACTTTGAATAAGTTCCTGCAACTCTCTATGCCTCCTTTACCTCATCTGTAAAATGGAAGCAATAGTGGAAGTCAACACATCCCTATTAAATTTATCCCTAAATTTATGATGAGGGCTGAATCAGGGAATCCATTAAAAAGCACGGAGAGCTTCTCCGGGTCGGGGATCCACGCTCTGACACCACCTGGTGCCTGAGTCAGTGCGAAGACACTTGGCTGAGTGGACAGACGCTGGGCTGACCACTGCCCGTCTAACCTGCTGGGTTTGCCACTGTACCAGGCGGCGGTGAGAACGCGTGGCCCGACGGGAAACCATTACTCACTGTCCATCGGTGTTGGCAAAGGTGTAGTTCCACTGGCCCGAAGAAGTAAGACACTGTGGTCCTTCCGCCAAGCCCAGGGCTGCCACGATGACACAGTAGCCAGATCCCGCGATTCCGATCAGAGCAGCCAGGACAGAAGAAAACATCTGGCGAGAGCAGAAAGGGAGGAAGTGAGCCCACAAGGCCCCAGCCGCCTCCCAAGGACTGTTTCCACCCTGGGAGCTGGAACACCTACCGCGCATCTCTTGCCGCAGTTGTCGTGGCCACAGCAGCCGCAGCAGTCGTCCTCTTCCAGCCCGATGAACACAAATGCCGGCAGGAACATCTGGTTGGAAAACAGGGAAACAAAGTTCACCGCCTTCCCCCCAAATCGAAGCCTGTCATAAGAGTCCAGCTAAGCATCTTTTGCTAGAATATATTTCTTTCTGACAGTAGTGGATGGCTTTGGGTTCGCTTGCCCGAGGCTCTCAAAGAATGTAAAACCAGAAGGAGCACAAAAGCCCTCTAAGTGGAGTGCTTGCTTGTTTGCCTGTAATGTGTCTTTAGGGTGAGCGTGCAGGACAGGAGAGCTCAAATAGTAACCTATGAAAGAGTTTCTTCTACAAGAGTTCCTAGCACTGTCCCTCAGCTCTGGATGAAACTCTTAAACTCTGTCTTCAAATCTGATTTTTTTCCCCCTTGCAAAACTTAGATGATACTAACAGTCTTTCATAGAATAACTGAAATTTTTCATAAATTGGAGAGATGAAGACACCATATAGTAAGTATGAACTGCTTCTTTGATGATACTATTTTACAATTGTGGCTTCACAATAAAGCTCTTTAAATAAAGTATGAAGTACTCTGAATTTGAGATCAAAAGAAGCTTAAACAGGTGCGATGTTACATGAAGGACAAATGATTATGTGAACATGATAATAAAGCTTCATAATAATGTATTCATTTTAAATGTTATAATGTCTTTTCCTGGCTAAGAAAAATATTCTGTGTGGTACTAGCGATTCCATAAAATGTCTTTCTAGAACTCTCAATCCCAGCATTTAAAGTGGCAAACTTGAGTTTGTCCACATTCTTTCCATGCTGTGGTTGAAGTTAATACTTTCAGCTCCCAGGTTGGCAGGCAAATTCCTCTCACTTCAATTAAAAACAAACCTTGGAAAAAACAACACATTCCACTGTGAGCTTCAGACCCTGATCTGCTGCTAACTGTAGGATTTTTCCTAGAAACCACACCCAGGATTACATAAAGGAGAAAATTTATAGTTCTTTCTGAATAGCAATGCACTCATAACTCATGATTTTTTTTCTGCCATAGATGCCTGAGAATAAACAGCAGAGAATTTGGATCCAAAACTGTTGATTTAGACAGAGAACCAGCGGCGTCCTCCACCCCACCAGAGTAAATGTTAAATGCCCACCCCGTCCAGTACTAGAAACTCTATAGTGTCTCAGATCTGATTTAAAAGCTAATATCTGTTTTCTAACTGTAAAGTAAGAGAGGATAGCAAAAAGTTAGTCCACTGTTAGTTGAAAGAGGAATTTGTAAACCGTCTAACAAAATTAATACACCAGACCTATCGCAACTTTGGTGTGATCTGCTTTCCAAAAAGAAGAACAAACAGAAATAACTGGATTTGGAAGGAGGCACTGTAGAAACATTTCCATGAGAACCCCTCATTAGCAGAAGAGAATAGTTTAAGCTTCTAATAATTCTGAACAACTTACCAGCAAGCCCCCTCCCACGATGCCGGAAAAGAACCACACGAAGCGGCTGAGATGGTTTTCAGAGGCATATTTTGTCTCCCCATTGGGAAAGTAAAGCACTATATTAGCCACAATGCAGAGGATGGCCAGCCACACCAGGGAATGTCCAATGCATCGTGCACATCTGCCGTAGCACATGGTGGCAGAGAGTCTGGGAGGCTTTCCCCCTTCCCTCTGCAGCTCAGCGAGGGCCCGAGTCAGAGGAGAGTGTGCCTGTCTGGGGAGAAAGCAGAAGCAGTTCTCAGCCCATTCCTGAACCTCTTAAATACTCTGAGTTCTTAGTCACTGGGTGGGTGAGGTACTTTGCTTTCATTGGTCCTGATCGCAGGCTCCCGTTGGGGTTGGTGAGGGGGGGAAGGCAGGGGGAATGTCCCGCCCTTCCGATGAAATCCTTGAGACAAGCGAAACCAGGGTAGGACGTGAGAAACAGCCTCAGTCATAGGCAAGGAAAAAAATGATTAATCTTCACCAAGACATTCACTGTGCTATTCCTTCACAGGACAAAGAGCTGACAGGAGCGTCTGATACGACTTTCCAGTAACTGTCAAGTGTCCGCAGCTGACAGAGCCGGTGGAGGCTTTGCGAGGCAGTGAGCTGGGATCCTTCCCCACACAGCTCTCTGGACAGCTTCCAGTTGGATGGCTCCGTGTCCACTTCCACTTTTACCCTGGCTTAATTCCAGACCTGGGGCTCTCCTGAGCCCTGAGCTTGTCTCCTTGTCTGTGAAAGACTAGGGGGCCGCCAGCCATGCCCCCACAGATTTGAGGAGGCTGTTGGGAACATTCCTGAGCCATCTTCTTTCCTCTGCCTACTGCGTGCTCTGCAGGACGGCTCCAACTGTCCAGCTTTCCCTGAGAGCTGCCTCTAACACAAATCTGGCACCAAAACAAAGGTGGCATTGGTCCACACAAAGGGCTCGGGCACCTTTTTATTCCTGAGGATTGCTCTCAGGCAAAGGGATCCCGGGAAGGGCCAAGGGAGGCCTAAAGCATGGGGAAAGGTTAAAAAGAAAAAGAAATTAAAAAAAAAAAAAAAAAGGAAAGGAAAGAAAAAGAGAAAGGAACAGAAGAGAAAGGGACTTGGCAAGCAGAGCAGAGGTGGGGGGCTAGACAGAAACTGGAAAGAGTGGGGATGCACAGTTGTTGGTCAGGACTCAGGGTCTCCCCGTGGTCCACCAGCCAGCCCCTGAGCCCGCTGTTGAAGGCGGAGGAAGGGTGTTACGCAGACTTTCTTACACAGCTGTCTTGCATCCTTGCAGAAGGAGGGGTCAGACTCTGAAGAAGTTCAGCCCTTGAATAGCAGGTTGTGCAGGTCAGATGGCTGGGGGAGGATGGAGTGACAGGTGGGGCCAGGACTAGAGGGGCCCTGTCCCCGGGACAGAAGAGGGAGTGAAGAGGCAAAAGGCCCAGATGGGGGGGGTGTTAGTTCCGAAGAGGAAGGTGAGCAAGGCGGGGGGATCTGGGAGCTCAGGCTGAGGCCAGAGGCTGAAGGATTTGGGCCAAAACTGGAGGGCAGGACACATTCCAAATGTGAGGAGGCTCGCTGGGGTTAGTCACAGAATCGGGACTGGGAGGAACATACTAACAAAGGTGGGACCATGATCCAGACTGGCCTGAGGAAAGAGGTGGATTGAAAAGAAAGCACAGGCGGGGAAGGCTGGAACCACCTGCCTGCTCAGGTATAGGAAGACAGATTTTTTTTTTTTTTAAGATTTTATTTATCTGACAGAGAGAGATCACAAGTGGGCAGACAGGCAAGCAGAGAGAGAGAGAGAGGAGGAAGCAGGCTCCCCGCAGAGCAGAGAGCCCGATGTGGGACTCGATCCCAGGACCCTGAGATCATGACCTGAGCTGAAGGCAGAGGCCCAACCACTGAGCCACCCAGGTGCCCCTAGGAAGACAGATTTTTACAAGAAACGTCACTCCGTTACCACCATGTACCTTCTGTCCTGGCTTTAGGTCCTCATGGAGCGAAGAGTCCACGTATCAGGGCCTGGGGTGGTATCCAGGTGAGTGCCTAGGCCCTTTGTTAAGGCATCATCATTGCAAACCTCCATTCTGCTGATCTCTCACACCTGGGGCCAAAATGGGGCAAGCAACCCTGTCACGACTTTGCTCCTATGTGCTTAATCGCTTCCCCCTCACCCCTACGGTCAGCAGGGTGTGAAGGAAAGAGTGAGGGGCAGGCAAAAAGTGTGGAGTGACAGCCCACCTCTGCTGTTTTCCTGTCTGGAGGCTCAGGCAAGTCATCACATTCGTGGGACCCTGTTTTCTACTCTATACAACACGGGGCAGGACTAGATCAGCTGTTCTTGAGATTTTGAGGTTATGGACCCTCTCCCCACAACCCAAAAATATACAGGTATGCAAGCACACACTCTTCATTCCATTTCAGGGGTTCCAGGGGTTCCCTGAAGCCCGTTAGTGATTTGCTTGCACACTCTGCCAGGTGGGCCCTGTCTGGAGACCATCTGCATCGCAGGTGCAGATACTTGGTCTGCTCTCAACACAGTAAATACGAATCATGGGGGACGAGGCCCCGTCATCTGAATTTCCTTACGAACATTCCAAATGAGTCTTGTGTTTCGCTCAGGTTGGGGATCACCAGCCTGGTCCTCGGGACAAGTAAATATCATGTGTAGTAGATGTTCCCCAAGGCCACTCCCACCTCCAGTGGTTCCTCAGCTCCGGGCAGAAATACAGAGTGTGCATGGATCATAGAGGACACATTACACATCCGTGTCAGTCCCTTGCAGGCTTGAGCTGACCAAATTCACTTGTAACATGGAGTCCGTCCACCGTGCCCAGACTCCTGTCATTCTACACAGTATCTTCTGCTTCTGCCCCAAATCAGGGTCCTTTTTGGGTTAGGTTCCTGGTTTAAGACCAGATATGTTTTTTAGGACAATTGTTTAACCCCTTGGCTCTCATCCTAGGCAGACTTTGCCCTACAGGCCTTTCTCCTGGCTGTGAACGCTCAGCCTCCTGGGCAGAGCTGTGATCTCCATGGACACTTTCTGGGCTCCATCCCATTCTCCAAACCCTCCCCAGCCCTGCCCCAACTTCTGCTTCCCCCACTCCCATCGTCTTTGTTCTAAGCATTATCTTCTCTCAGAGCTTCCTGCTGCAGGGTTCTGCTCATACATCCGCTCAAAGAGGCCATCTCCAAAGACCCCATCTAATAGTGGGAGGCCCCCTACCCCAGCTACTCTTCATCACATCAACTTGTTCTATAATCATCCCAGACTTTATCATCCCTGAAATGTTGCCGTATATTCATTCACTCGTTTCCTTTTCTGTTGTCTGTCTCCCCTCCTTTGAGTGGGGAACCCCTTTGGCCTTGTCCACCCTTGCTTCCTGTGGCCTGGAACAATGCCTGCTACATGGTAGAGAGTCAGTAAATGTTTGCTGAAAAACTAACTGAATAAATAAATGAACTGATGCATTCTTAAGCCTATTCTTACCAGGCTGATGCTCCAGACCCTCCACCTTCAATCCTGTTATGCTCCTTTGTGAGCCTCACTAAAAACCCCCTTTAGCTGTTCATACCATTGCTCCCAGGTCCTGCCACTGCTGGACTGGTTGGGGCAAGTTATTAACCCTTCTGTGTCTCAGTTTCTCTCCTTCTTTTCCAGCAAGATTTCTTGAGCTCCTACTATGTTTTCTAAGTTCTGGGTATATACATAGCAGTCAACAAAACAGACAAAAGTCCCTGCCCTTAAAGCGAGTTCGTTCTATCAGAAAGCAAGAGACAAGTACAACATAATATTAAATAAATAAAATACCGGGGAGCCTGGGTGGCTCAGTTGTTAAGCATCTGCCTTCAACTCAGGTCATGATCCCAGGGTCCTGGGATCGAGCCCCACATTGGGCTCCCTGCTCAGCGGGAAGCCTGCTTCTCCCTCTCCCACTCCCCCTGCTTGTGTTCCCTCTCTCGCTGTCTCTCTCTCTCTGTCAAATGAATAAATAAAATCTTAATAAATAAATAAAATACCTTGTGCATCAGTGATAAGTTCAGGAAAGGGGACTAGGTGAGGGAGGGAGACAGCCTCCTGAAACAGGATAATAATAGAACCTACATCACAGAGTTGATGCACAAAGTGAGTTGATGTGTGCAAAGCATGGAACACCTGGCATTTAGCGATCACTCAATAAATGCTACTTATTATTACTTACTCTTTTCATTAGCCCACTGTCCCAGGCAAGACGTCTCTACTCCCTTTATGATATAGCTACTTCTCTGGGATCCCATCACTCCAATATGTATTGGATCCCTTTGTTGTCCTTTGTGATTGATTTTTAGATACTGGAGTTCCCACAGTGTTATTAAAAGTTCACTTTTACCTACCTTGTTCCCTCTGAAATCAGCCTCAATGCACGAATGAATACCTTGGAAAGAGTGGTCTTTACTTTGCCACAGGACTGCCGGTCTCAGAACACTGGACACTGGTTCTCAGCCCCATGTTTTGGGTATGCTGTCCCACTGCCAGAAAGGCCCTGTTCTTCCTTCTCACCATGGTGCACCCCACCTGGCTTTGTTCCCTCCGCTGAACTCATCACTTTTTCCATGACACCTTCTATCGTACCCTGCCTGCCTCCTTCCTAGACCTGCTCATCACTCCTACGCTGTCCTTTTACACACACCCCTCCAGCACCAATCAACCACGATACACTGATGTGTATCTTTATCACCTTTCAATAATAAGTGCTAAATTTTATTCAAATAAATAGGGGAGTTGAATATGTTCTGTTCTAAGGTTATTTGCTTTGAAGCAAAGCTAAAATGTCTTATGGAAAGTTAAGCAAAATTGGCACTTGTTACATTAAACATTTTTTTGTAAGATTTTACTTATTGATTTGAGAGAGAGAGATCATAAGCAGGGGGAAGAAAGAGGGAGAAGCAGACTTCCTAATGATCAGAGAGTCAATGATGGACCCAGTCCCAGGACCATGGGACAATGACCCAAGCCAAAGGCAGATGTCCAATCGAGTTACCCAGGCACCTGTTACATTTAAGTTTTAAAGTGTTCAGTTTTGGGGTACCTGGTGGCTCAGTGGGTTAAGCCTCTGCCTTTGGCTCAGATCATGATCTCAGGGTCCTGGGATGGAGTCCCGCATCGGGCTCTCTGCTTGTCAGGGAGCCTGCTTCCTCCTCTCTCTCTCTGCCTGCCTCTCTGCCTACTTGTGATCTCTGACTGCCAAATAAATAAATAAAATCTTAAAAAAAAATAAAGTGTTCAGTTTTACCTGTCATTCACATGAGCAGCTGGTATGACTTCTTATGGTGAGCTCTCCTGACCATTTGATAAGTAGAATGTGGCTTCAAGAATAATCCCAAGGGAAATTCCTTTTGATCATATCAAGTACCATAGACACAGGGGTTTTAATGTTGGAAGAAACCTCAAGAGAGTGAATGGTTCTGCTCTTGAATCTTTATAGCCATATTATAGTTAAATCCACGAGGGTTAAAAACTCTTCCCAATATCATCTAGCTATGATATGGGGCAGTGGAAATGAGTTACTTTTAAGAACTAATGTCAATAGTCTATGATTCTGTGTAGTTGAGGTATTCTAAGAGGAAGATTTAAACCCCAACATCCTGCCCTTGGTTGCTTTCTTCCACACGTGTTTTGCCTTCTTCATTGAGAAAGCACTAGTCTCTCACTGGTTTGAACATGAAAAATATAATGATTCATACATGGTATCTATACTCATTAGAGCTTTTTTGATTACAGTTGACTCTTCAACAACAAAGGGGTTGGGGTGCTGAAATTGAAAATTCACATATTACTTTTGATTCTTCAAAATGCTAGTAGCCTACTGTTAAGGAACAGCTTACCGATAATATAAACAGTAGACTAACACATATTTTGGGTATTATATGTATTCTATACTGTATTCTTATAATAAAGTAATCTAGAGAAAAGAAAACGTTCTTAAGAAAATCATAAGGAAGACGGGGTGCCTGGGTGGCTCAGTGGGTTAAAGCCTCTGCCTTAGGCTCAGGTCATGATCTCAGGGTCCTGGGATCAAGCCCCACATCAGCCTCCCTGCTCAGCAGGGAGCCTGCTTCCTCCTCTCTCTCTTTGCCTGCCTCGCCATCTACTTGTGATCTCTGTCAAATAAATAAATAAAATCTTAAAAAAAAAGAAAATCATAAGGAAGAGAAAATACATTTACAGAGTTGTACTGTATTTGTCAACACAGTCCGAGTTAAGTGGATCTATGCAGTTCAAACCCTGGTGTTCAAGGGCCAACTGTATAAGTAGCAGAAGCCAGTTCCAGCTACATTAACAAAGGGCATTAATTATAAACTAAAAGGTACAGATGTAGATGGGGTAATAGCACACATGGACAGGGGAACCAAACTCTGTAGGAAATCTAGAATGTCTTCAGTCTCCATCTTGCCTCTTTTTGACTCTTCTATCCTTAACTGCATTCTTCCTGATGTGGGCTCATTTCTCTCTTTCACAGTTCACACAGAAGAATATGGCTCTTACAGTTCCCAAGTTGACATATTTCTCTGATCAAAATACCCATCAACCTCAGATTCTGAACGGTGGGAGTTACCCTGGACAAGGCTGGGGCGTGCCCAATATGTGGGGACTGAATAAACATGGTTGCTGGGAGCCATCTCTGCCCCCAAGCATCATCAAGGAAAGGTGAGCATAGGACCAGGCAGAGATGCTGGGAGCTGTACTTCATTTGAAACTGTAATCAGGGTGTACGACTGTTGCAACAGAAAGGCAGAGAGAAGGAACAGTGTTGAGCCATTGTAGCTACAATCTCCTGGCTTTCTCCCCATCTTTGCGTCAATCTCAATTCTTGGTTTATTCTTGGTTTAAAAATAAGCTTCTTGGGGCGCCTGGGTGGCTCAGTGGGTTAAAGCTTCTGCCTTCAGCTCAGGTCATGGTCCCAGGGTCCTGGGATCAAGCCCCGCATCAGGCTCTCTGCTCAGCGGGGAGCCTCTTCCTCCTCTCTCTCTGCCTGCCTCTCTGCCTCCTTGTGAGCTCTCTGTCAAATAAATAAATAAATAAAATCTTCAAATAAGCTTCTTGGCCCAAGATTGAACCAGTTTACCTTCACCCTCATGGACCTTTCTCCCTGATTCCCCATCCCCATCTGATAGTTGCAGTTCAGTGTTTCACAGCAGTCCTGTTACCCCCTCACCAAGGTCTCATTGCCATGTCCAAACAAGGCAGCTCCTGAGATGCCAGCCCCATGGTCTGAAGCTCAGGATGTGGGTCTGGCTGCTCAGAAGGGCTGGCCCGCTCCCTTGAGGGATAGGTGAGCTGAGGGCATCCAGAACATGCCGGTAACAGCCAGCACACAAATATGAACACTCAAAAATGAATGTTTTCTAGTTTGAGTATCTTTTCCTTGGGTTTTGTAATAAAGCCAGGCATATGAGATGGTGGAGGGCCTGAAAAAATTATCCGAGTCTCAATGGAGAGTGGCCTTTGGGTTTCTCAAACCACACACACTGATTCACCCCTGGGGAAACAGGGAATCTCTGGGGGTGGAGACAGGAATCTGCACTTTAAGAAAGTTCTCTAAGTGATTCTATCGCATAGCCAGAGTAGAAATCCACTGAAGGAGGTGGTCCAAGGAGGACACTGAGATCTAGAGGGATTCACTTCAGTTCGGAAGAAAAGCCACAGATTAAATGAAAACAAAACCAAAAATGAATGAAAAATTAAAACTAATCCGTCTGCTTCTGTATTTTGAACCTGATCCACCAAGTGGTTCTCTTTATCATTCTTTTGCTTCCCTGGATCCCAGATGCCTTTAGGGAGAATGACAAAACTGTTGTGCAGTTTCTGTACATTTAGGGGAAGGTGGAGAGGACAATTAAATAGTGTGCAGAATAGACACGTGTCAGTCCTTCCCACGTCATAATTGAACTTTACAGCTCTCCTGTGTGGAGCTGTCTCCAGGTGAGGAAACAGAGACTCAGATGGGTTAAGTATGCAGGCTAAAGTCACAAGGCTTGTGAGTGACATGCTCTGGATTCCTAGTCAGGTCTCTCTGACTCAGAAACTCATGCTCTTCCTTCACACATCTGGCTTACTTATATGACTTACTTATACTTATAAGTAATCTGGATTACTTATACGACTTCTGGCTTACTTATACTCACCAATGAAAAATCACCAAATTAAAGGACTGCCTTTTTTTTTTTTTTTAAATCTACTTATTTATTTGATAGAGAGGGAAAGAGAGCAGGGGAAGGGGCAGAGGGAGAGGAAGAGACAATGTCAAGCAGACACCATGCTGATTGTGGAGACTGACCCGGGGCTCAATCTCACAAGCAGAAATCAAAAGTCAGACACTTAACCGACGGAGCCACCCAGGCGCCCCTAAAGGACTTTTTATTCGACATTTTCAAACAACAAAATTCCAAGATATTAATCATTTGGGTTCTGCTTTAACTGGATAAATGATTTAAATTTAACCTGGTGTTTTTCAAATGAGAAGATGTTAAATTGTCAGAACTCTGGTGGATGGCACAGTACAAAGACTATGGCAGTATTCAATAAACTTAGATTTAATGTAGCAAAATCATACTGTCAACAATCAAGATATGAGCACAATTAGAAGGAAAAAATAGAGGCACCTGGGTGGCTCAGTGGGTTAAGCCTCTGCCTTCAGCTCAGGTCATGATCTCCGGGTCCTGGGATTTAGCCCCACATCAGGCTCTCTGCTCAGTGGGAAGCCTGCTTCCCCCTCTCTCTCTGCCTGCCTCTCTGCTTACCTGAGATCTCTCTCTCTCTTTCTCTTTGTCAAACAAATAAAATCCCTTTAAAAAAAAAAAGGAAAAAATAGTAACTAATTTTTCCCACATTTAGTATAGGAAAGAAATACTAAAGCTTATTTTCATTTCCTTTACTCCAGTCTAATGTGCAAAAGGATTTCCTTACCTGGCCTTGGAATTTATATAAAAAATATGTTTGCCTTTCTTCAGAAAGGTTAGGGCAAAACTCTCCCCCTTGTCTCTCATGCCAATTAAAATTCAATTCCATGGGGCTTCTATCAGTCTGGAGTCGAAGATCACACAAAAACAAGAAGTGAAGGCAGTTGACTTAGAGCGGAATTTCAGATATCACTTTCCAGGGATCCCTGGTGACAGAAGAGCTTTTGTGTGTGTGTGTGTGTGTGTGTGTGTGTGTGTGTGTGTGTGTGTGTGTGTTTGAGTTCCGAATAAAAAAATCTTCCTGCTGTACATTTGTTTGGTCGTCTCTATGACTTCAACACTCTTAGAGACTCAGACTGAAGCATACGGGGCAGTGTGAGCGTTCTCCAAGTAACCATTCCAAGCTGGTGAGTTAATACTCCACCTAGACCTTGTGGCCTTGCCACTCTCAGTCAAACTGGTTTTTGTGGCTGTCAGTCAAAGTCCAACATGGCACTTTTCCCACTGATACTGAATGAGCTGAAAACTCGGGTTACAGTTGATTTTGCCTTAGGGAATTTTACTGAGAAGGGCATTACAGCAGTGGAGCAACTGAGACCCTGTGTGTGCCCGTGTGAGACTGAGAGACAGACAGACAGACAGCAAGGAAACGTGATAGGTTTGAGTTGGCTACAAGGTTTGCTTCTGGTCAGGGTGGCTGGTTGACCTTCCTTCTACTTCTCTGTTCATAGTCTCTGCCTGGCATTGATGGAGGAGAATGGAAGCATTACTGTCCGTGTAAGCATTACCCTCGCATCTAATATAAACACCATGTCTCAAATTTCCTCCCCAGAAAGGGAGTTGAGATTCTAACTAGCTGAATCATCTAGTGACAACGCCTTTCATTGTGTTAGGTCACAAAAAACACAGTAGTAGCCTACTCTGGGAACCCTGATGGGAAATCCGTCCCATTTTTCATGTTAAATCATTAGTCTGGCCTGTTGCAAATGACTGAAAGATTCTACAGAGTCATGAGTTTTCAACAAAGTAATTTGGAAATTACTTTGTCAGACCTAGAAGATGAGGAAAAAAAACTTGAGCAAGAATTGCGAAGGGACTGAAATACCAATTGGAAGCGTAAAAATTAGGTAGAATATAGCTAATGCTTTTACTCCTGCCCCGTGGGAACCAAATAAGCTTCTCTGGTGAGAGACTTTAGAATAGCTGTCTCTATGAGTCATTAAATCAGGAATTTGGATAGAATGGGAGTTGTAAGTTGTCCAGGGAATGTTATTAAAAGCAAGCTGGGGATGTGGAGTCCCTGCTTTGCCTTATAGCTGCTTTTGCAGACAGCTCTCTCTCGGGCAGCGCTCACTCCCCCGCAAGGGACTACCAGGGAAAACTCACTGCAGGGCCTTGTCTTTCTAGAGCGCCCTCCTCTTCCACTTGCCTGACTGCCTATCCAGTGCTCCTGGTATGTTCTGTGATGACATGATGATCAGAATCCCAGATATAGCGTGATATCCAGGTTTGGCACCAGTTTTGTGTGTTTCTTTCTTTCTTTCTTTCTTTTTTTTTTTTTTACTAATTAGAAAAAAGAACATGAACATAAACAAGTGGAAAGCATTTTTTTTTTAAATATAGGGATAACGTCTCACGATATATTAAAAATAATTTAAAAATTATCATGGGGATGGGGCACCTGGGTGGCTCAGTGGGTTAAAGCCTCTGCCTTCAGCTCGGGTCATGATCTCAGGGTCCTGGGATCAAGCCCCGCATCGGGCTCTCTGCTCAGCAAGGAGCCCGCTTCCTCCCCTCTCTCTCTCTCTGCCTACTTGTCATCTGTCTGTCAAATAAATAAAATCTTAAAAAAAAATTATCATGGGGAATTTTTAAGGACCTCTGACAAGCTCATTTTTTATTTATGTTCTGAAAATGACATAAATCAGGATTTCCCTCTCATTTTCATTCTTCTGAGTTTCTGATCAACATGAGGATCATTCATTCCACAAATATTAACTGAATAATATCTCTGTGCCCTGCATGAGTCTAAGAACATTACCTGTATATCTCACTAAATTCTCACAGCAATGTTTTGAAGTAGGTATATACATACCATCATATAGGTGATCAAATGATAAGAGTTTAAACGACCTTCCCAAGGCCTCACACCTTGTGCATGGTGGCTAGGATTTGGATTCAGGCAGTCTGAGTCCAGCCACTCTCTTACTCATTATGCCATATTGCCTCCAACCTCGGGGCCTTGGTCAGATGAGAGCAAGTATTACGACAAGCATTGATACCCTTGTACATAAAATACACGTAGGGCCCAGATATTGGTTTCTAAATGCCATTCTCCAATAAAAGGAACCAAGACTCTTTGAAGAAATGGCTGATTCTAGAACTGAAGCAAGGAAAACACAAGATAATTCTGGAATATCTTGTTGTGCTAGTGTTCTATGTTCTTGTATGCGATGGTTGGTCAGGCATGGCCACAAAGACACAGAAGTTTGGGGAAACAAAATAGATGATGCTCACAGCCCTAGAAAAAGGAGGAGCAGGGCCACCTGGAAAAAACACCAGCATGGCGAGGAGGCAAAAGGGGCAGGAGTGGGGAAAGAGGCCAGGCCACCTCAGTTGAAACTTCAAGGGCAAATCAAAGCAGGACAGTCTAACCAATTTAAGATTAGCTAGTTTGAATCATTTCAGTGAGCTCTCAGCTACAGGGATGGTCCCTCGTTGTCTGGCATTTGGCCCTGGGGTGATCCAGGCAAAGTGATACTGCTTCATGCGTTCCTGGGCCTGAGAAAGGAGCTCTAACTCTGAATGGGCTAGTCTGCATATCAAAGACATGCTCGAGGCTGGGCCTTTGCTATCTCCCAGTATGACCACTTAGCCTCCCAGTATGAACCTCCTAGTATGAATTCTTTTTATTTAGTATTTCAGGTTAGCATTTTGTTTTACACTTCAGGCCACGAAGTTATTATCCTTACTGATGCTCTGGATGCTGTCTTTCTCAGTCAGCTGGGTCCTGCATTCTTTGGCGATGACCTACTAGCCTTTGGTAACTTCTTGCTATCTGGTATAACATCAGGCTCATTTTATACATTTCCTACTCTAGACCTGGAACCAGTTATTTCTCTCAGGAGCTCTGGATCTTAGAGAAAAGGTATTTCAAAATCACAATTTGGCTCAAGGAAGGATCCCCAGTATCATTGTTCTTAAAATTTCAAGGCTGGAAGGACATTGGAAAAAACTATTTATTTGTCAGAGAGCAAGCGAGCACAAGCAGGGGGAGCAGCAGGCAGAGGGGGAAGCAGGCTCCCTGCTAAGCAAGGAGCCTGATGAGGGACTCCAGGCCAGGACTCTGGGATCATGACTGAGCCAAAGGCAGACACTTAACTGACTGAACCACCCAGGTGCCCCAGAAAAAGAGGTTCTTTTACTGTTCTTTGTATATGCTTCTGTGTTATTTGAATTTTCATCACGTATATTCATTCTTATCATTTATTTGTTGCATACAAATAATACATAATTCCGGCATTGAAAAAAGTCAAAGTAAAAATTATTTTACCCCCTTTCCATGCCCCTCTCCTTGCCAGAGATAACAGCAGTTATCAAATTGCTGTGACTTCTTTCAGATTTGTCCTGGACACGTTGTCACCTAAGTAAGACTAGTGCCCTAACGATTCCAGATGCTATTTTAATCTATTTAGATGTCTCAAAGAAACAATAATCTGAGGTAAAAACACAGTGGAGAGCAAAGTAAACCTTCACCGGCACCAGCAAGTAGGGCCTCCGTGTTTAACTCTAGGGGGCGCTGTTCACATCGCTGTCTGTGATTCACGCCCCAACAAACCTGCCAACAAACCAACGAAACAATAAGCAAAGGACCTGAACAGACAGGAAATGTCTCTTAAATATATGGGAAAAAATGCGCAAGTGTGCTTTTAATAAGACAAATACAAAAGAAAGCTACAGCAGGACATTATTTTTTCATCTCTTAGATTGGCAAATGCTCGCTAACACACCCTCGTTCGACGCTGGTTAAGTGCCTGTATTTCTGGCAACTTGACAATAGGCATTCAATGACAAATGTATTAGTATATGCTAATTTAAAACACTTCTGGAATTTTCAACTATATACAAACATATCTTAATATTTAGGAAATGATATCTGCATAAGTCAGGGCTTCTTAATAAGAGCTGCAGAGGAAAATCTAGGGGATTCAACAAACAGGATGGAGGAAAAACTGTGTTTTTGTTTTCATTAAAATCTAACTGAAGTTTGTCATTTCCTTTAATAATGAAAGTAGGCAAGAAACCGCAATAGTATCAGCCTGCGCCTCTGTTACTAGTAAAAATCAGACCTTCTATTACAGATATTCTGAAATATCATTTATGTTCATTCATACTTTGAAATTAGAGTAGTTATTAGTACCACTGCTAGATCTTGTTACTTAAGTCATTAATAAATAAGTGCATTTATTTTTAAACAAAAAAATTTTGATAACTATATTTCAGTATAATTGGATTTCATTTAATCTGAAGGATTTTATTTTATACACTTGAAAGAGAGCTTTACAGTGAAAAGAGATTCACAGGCTTTATCAGACTGCCAAAGGGGTGCCTGGTGCAAAATAAGTTAAGAATAGAGTAGTTCAGGGACGCCTGGGTGGCTCAGTTGGTTAAGCAGCTGCCTTCGGCTCAGGTCATGATCCCAGCGTCCTGGGATCGAGTCCCACATCGGGCTCCTTGCTTGGCGGGGAGCCTGCTTCTCCCTCTGCCTCTGCCTGCCATTCTGTCTGCCTGTGCTCGCTCGCTCTCCTCTCTCTCTGACAAATAAATAAAATCTTAAAAAAAAAAAAAGAATAGAGTAGTTCATTGCATCATGTATATAATCATGGCAAATAATGGGAAGCCTCCAAAAGTGTGAACTAGCTAAAGAATATTTGTATATTGCTACAATGGAATACTCTGCAGCTTCCAAAAAAGAATGAGGAGTCTACCTAATAAAATGAAAAGATATCCCAAATATTGTAAAGACATAAAGCAGCACACCGAAGAATTTGTGTACTGCACTACCGACTTGTATTAAAAGTGAGGCAGAAAGTTATATAATATGAATGCCTATCTGCTTGTATGTATAAAATACCTCTGGAAGATAAACGAGCAGCTGGTGATATTGGTGGCCTCAGGGATGAAACCTGGGTGGCTGGGGACCTGGAACATTAGAGAGACTTTTTTCCTGATAAACCTCAGTATATTTAATTTTTGAGCCTTGTAAATGTATAATCTATTCAAAAATTAAGTAAAACCTAGCATTTAAAATTCCTTGCTAGACTCTGTCAAGGGAATTGCTACAGAGCCATGAGAATACTTCTCAAAGTCCAGTTCCCACCCGTCTTTGGAACCACACCCAGCCTGACCTGGAGCAAAGCCCTAAGGGCTCTTTCATTTCAACCCCATCCTCCGCCCAAACCCCCAATAAAACATTTCCAAGACTTCCTTGGCTCTTGCCTTTCCTTACACCTTCAACATTTTCTCTTCCAGAAATAATATCTAGCCTATTGCAATTCAAAGCAGACACTACAGTCTTGGCCCTACTTTTGTTGCATGGCAAACACTCATGAAGTAAGCTGGCACTGCCGGGATTATTCCTAATGGGCAGCAAAGGGAAGTACATGAATATTCACCAGTGATACATTTTTAGTCTCCAATATTTTTTTTTAAAGATTTTATTTATTTATTTGACAGAGAGAGATCACAAGTAGGCAGAGAGGCAGGCAGAGTGAGAGAGGGGAAGCAGGCTTGCCGCTGAGCAGAGAGCCGGATGTGGGGCTCGATCCCAGGATCCTGGGATCTGAAGGCAGAGGCTTTAATCCACTGAGCCACCCAGGCGCCCCTTCAATATTATTTTTTTAAAGATTTATGTATTTGAGAGAGAGAGAGAGAGAATGAAAGAAAGAGCACGAGCAGGGGGACAGAGGGAGAGGGAGAAGGAGGCTTCCTGCTGAGCAGGAAGCCCGACTTGGGGCTCGATCCCAGGACCCTAGGATCATGACTGGAGCTGAAGACAGATGCTTAATGGACTGAACCCCAGGCGCCCCTAGTCTCCAATATTATTTGTTCATGTTTTCATAATACGTTTATTTTTAAATGAAGTCAAACACACTGAATGGGGTAGATTCTTAGTGTTGTTAGAAGTGAAGCCTAGTTACTACTATTTGTAAGACAGCATAAATATTATGGAATGAGATCACTAAAATATTTCATCTTCCCAAAACTTCTCTCATGAATTTCCTACTGTTTTTGAAATGAAGCCAATTTTCAGGACAATACACTGGTGACCATGCTTGTCTAGTACGTCTTTGGCAATATAGGGTATATTTATACTACCAGAGTAAAATATTTTGAAGAAAACATTAATGCTGAGTCCAAGTAACAATGCTAGCATGAGTACTGATTGCCAAAATCATGCAAGTTACAAAACAATTGTGCTTATAAGTATTTGTTTAGAGCATTATGACAACAAATGTTAATTTTCTTGAGATTTGGCTCAGCAGAGGGAAGCCAGCATTAGTCTTTGGAAACCATTTTGTTTAGAAGCAGACTTGAGGCTCTTTGCAGGATAAACAAAACTGTAGCAGAGTCTGGCCACAAGAACTTGAACAAATCGTTTAAAATTACAACATAACCTTATTATTTTTATGGTGGACTCTGGGAAAATATTTGAGGTCTCAACAGAAACCTCCGGCTTGTTTTTGAGTCAGAAATGTGTTTTCCTTGGAGTCATGAACAGGATAAAGAAAACTGGGACAGTTGCCAAGGCTCTGTGTTTTTGAGCTCTTCCAAACTGCAAAGAGAAAGAGTGGTTGGACTGCTAGCGGATTGGGGTCAGGGCTGGGGTGGACTTTGGGAGGAGGAAGATAAAACTTTCTCTTACTTCTGAAGACTGGTGTAGTAAGGTGAGGTTGTTAAGAAAGGGATAAGGGTATTTCCAGCTCCCTTTTTGCCCTGTGACAACACCCAGTACAAAAATTTCTCCAGACTGTGTTCCCCAGAGGACAGCATGGAGGTTAGGGCTTTGGAACTGAAGCCACACAAGCTACCTATTTGAAGATGGATGGTTTTCTTCAGTCTCATTAGAGATTCTGAGGCCCCAAGGGTCTCTGTGGGTCTGTGTGCAGTAGAGGAAGGGACCACCGTGATGGGCATCTCTGGTCTTCCTGATCACACTGCCTGACCAGTGCCTTGGAAACTGATGAGTCACAGCAGATGGAGTATTTGATAAGGACTCTGCAGGCTATGGCATCTCAAATACCAGGAGAGCCTTGCATGAACCCCAGGAGAATGAGAGAGAATTCCCAAACATGATCGAGGTTGAATTTCTTCTGCCATCATGTAGGTGGAAGTACAGAACCAATTTCTCTAATTTAGAGAAATGTAGCATTTATAGAAGGTAAATATCAGGCTCAGATCATGGCAGAGTGACATTCATGCTTGCTACATTGACAGTATTTATCCACAGTTAAGTATAAATCTCACCTCCCCTGTACTACCACTACTCCCATGCAAACACGGCACCTGCATGCATACATGCGTGCACACACACTCCTATTAAACATCTTACAAGTGAGATGACCTGGGACCAGCTTGCCTCTCCACCCTTTCTCACCCACCCTTCAGTCTTCATGTTACCTGCCACATTAGTCTTGTTTGTTGGTTTCATTAACTTAGTCATTCAATTGATTCCACAGAAAAATCTTGAGTGCCTGTTATTGACCTGTAACTCAAAGACAGAATTCTAGTCCCAAGACATTCATTGTCTGTAGCATAATGTTTAATACAGAGTGGGAAGGTATGGGTAGGAGGAATGAGAGCAGTTCCCACCCCTAGAAGATGGGCAGAGGAGTTTAATGGTACAGAGGGGCAGGTAACCCAACCTGGAATGAGAGGAGGGGTCAGAGTAAGTTTTTGCAAGAAATGATGACTTAGCCAAACTTGAGGTTGCAGAGAGTAAATGAGAACAAAATAACATTCATGGGAGATGAACCAGCTGGGGCAAATGTTTGGGGTCATGAGAAATAGGGTGTATTTTATGAGCCACAGAGTTGGGCCCTGTAAGAATATAAGCTGTAAGGGGAGCAGCCACACATTTGTTCTGCCTATTACTGTTTCTAAACATTATGCTCTACATGCTTCTCTTAATGATGATCTAATTTGTCACAGATTCTGCCCAGTTGGAATACAGGTCAGAAGAAATAGCAAGCCAAGCAAAATAGTCTCTAGTAGCAAAGAAGAGATGGACACTATTAAGAGAGTTCTACGAGAAAAATCATATGGAAGTTGTGAGTTCCTTCTGATATATATGAATCATCAAAATAGGCTAGTCGAACGCTTAGAACTTTTCACTTCTGTGTCTAGATTAAGAATTGTAATATAGTGGTTTCCTGAGAATAGTATATATTAGGAGATGTTACCGCAACAAATATCTTCCTGTATGTGAACCGATTTAACATAAAATTTAGTGCTTGCCAACTGAAATAAAATTATTTAATAGTTTCATGCATGATTGGATTACCTCCGGTGGAGAGGATACAGAAAGGTTAGTTCATGGCATGGTTTTCCACAAGAAGACAAATGTGGTTTTCAGACTCAATGCAGAAAGCCTTGTTCAAGGTAAGACCTTGTCCTTGGCTAATTCCTTTATGCAGGTTTTCTTTCCCCTTCTACTTTACTCTCCATCTTAAACCATCTCTCCTCCTTTTGGGAAACGTCCCGTGAATCAAACTCACTGTGTTTTTAGCAGTGTGCTCATTCACCGAGGCGGTTCAGTTGGGTAAAGCATCAGTCTCTTGGTTCCAGCTCAGGTCATGATCTCAGAGTCATGAGACTGAGCCCTGAGTTAAGCTCTGTGGTGAGTATGGAGCCTGCTTAAGATTCTCTCTCTCCCTCTGCTCCCCTCTAACCTCTAGCCTGCACTCTCTCTCTCTACCTCTTTTTCAGTAAATGAATAAATAAATAAATCTACTTTTATAATTCTGGAGACTGCTAGAGGTTCAAGAAAATAATGAAAAAAAAAAAAATTTTTCCTTTACCCAAGCCCATGGACTTCTGAACTCTATCCCTGGACCCTGACAAAGAACACTTGTTTTACCCTGGGATCAACACATTGACTCCACTGTTACTGTTTATATAGATATCACCCCAATAAGACCCATCCCTCCATGAGAAAACAAGGGGCACCTTCATTCCCAGTTTGGAGATATAAGAAGGAAGTGGAGATCTACTATTGCCTTGTTCCTTAAGTTGTAAACTCATTCTACACTCCTTCCTTTATTCTTTATTATGTCAGACTTTATTTTAAAAAGATAAAAATGAAAGGGCACCTGGGTGGTTCAGTCAGTGAAGCATCTGTCTTTGGCTCAGGTGTTGATCCTGGAGTCCTGGGATCCAGTCCAGCATCGGGCTCCTTGCTCAGCGGGGAGTCTGCTTCTCCCTCTGCCTCTCACCCTGTTTGTGGTCTCTCTCTCTCTCACTCTCACTCTCTCTCGCTTTTATTAAATAAATAAAAAATCTTTTTAAAAAAGTAAGCTTTGTCCAGAGACAGCCCAGAAAAAGCAAACAGCCACATACCTTCCAGAGGACTCGGACCCCAGCTTCATCTCCTGCATGACCTTGGTAAGTGTCTTAACTCACTCACCATAAAAATAGGCACAATAATACCAACCTAGCCATTATGGTGATGGTCAAAAGTGACACCATCTTTGAAATGTTTTGTAAGCTCTGATGAGCTGTGCGAACATGACAGAAGTCCACCCTACATTTATAGAGGACGGGGTCTCCTCTATGTCTTTTTCTCGCCATTGTACAAGACACTGGGGCCAGAGAAAGGCAAGTCACTGACAACACATCCAGGAAGAAGTGTCCCTGGCTGGAACCTGGTACAGAGCCTGAGAAAAGTACAGTTTTCTCTTCATGGGGAGCAAGTCAGAGTTTCTTTCCCAGCCTGACTACTAGCCTCCGTGAGAACAGCAAAAGTTCCCCAGGTTTGCTTTAACTGAAACATATCATCCATCCACCCACAAATAGTGATGAAAGGATGTTAGAAATGGCTTTGAGGTGCCAACTAATTGGAATTGTATAGCAATCCAGGAATATAATGGTCCTTCTGTTTTGGAATAAATATTTAAAACTACAAATATTTGTGGGTGTTAATTGCTAAGTCCCAGTGCACATTCCTTGCTCTTCAACCCATATGCAACCGAACTCTACTGACACTGAAAACATATCCCATTTTATGCAAATAGTTATTATTTGAAGATTTATATGTGTCTTTTAAAGAAACATGCTGATATATTTTATTTTATTTTATTTTATTTTTACTTCTTTTCAGCGTAACAGAATTCATTGTTCATGCACCACACCCAGTGCTCCATGCAATACATGCCCTCCATAATACCCACCACCTGGCTCCCCCAACCTCCCACCCCCTGCCCCTTCAAAACCCTCAGATTCTTTTTCAGAGTCCATAGTCTCTCATGTATTTTAAATGAAATGAGCTCGGCCACTCGTTAATAGTTAATCAAAGGGGTGCCTGGGTGGCTCAGTGGGTTAAGCCTCTGCCTTCAGCTTAGGTCATGATCTCAGGGTCCTGGGATCGAGCTCCACATCAGGCTCTCTCTTCAGCAGGGATCCTGCTTCCCCCTTCCCCCCTGCCTGTCTCTCTGCCTATTTGTGATCTCACTCTGTCAAATAAATAAAGTCTTTAAAAAAATAGTTATTGAAGTCACATGATGAGTGCATGAGGTTTTCTCCTACTATTGTATCTTTGTGTATGTTTGAATTTTTCCATCACAAAAATAGTTAGAAGCTTTACCTGTCCAAAATAGAAAACAAAGGTATTCCATGCTTATGTTAAATAAATGCAAACAAATTAACGTAAATTAGTATATCCGCATATTTATATTCTTTCAGGTTCATCTGGAGCGATGAGTGCTATGCATCTTAGTTTGTCCTAAAATGCCTTTTACTGATAGCGATGCCATTATGTAACAGAAGATAACAATAAACATTACATCTGGCAGAAAGACACTTAAAACATGATTTTTTTTTCCCCCTCTACGCACCTTTTTCAGCTAGATTGATTTGCCTGCCAATGAGAATATCCTCTAGTTGTATCTGCTCAAATATTTGCTGGTCTTTCATAGTTAAAAGCCTAGGTTAACTATTTATTTAAAAAACGTATGTGGGGGGCACCTGGGTGGCTCAGCAGGTTAAACCCTCTGCCTTCAGCTCGGGTCATGATCCCAGGGTCCTGGGATCGAGCCCCACATCGGGCTCTCTGCTCAGCGGGGAGCCTGCTTCCCTCCTCTCTCTCTGCCTGCCTCTCTGTCTACTTGTGATCTCTCTCTGTCAAATAAATAAAAAAAAAAATATGTGGGTAATCAAGAAGGTGATTGATTGAAGGGCCTTGTGTCAAAAATACATGGCATATATTGGAAGTAGAAGTAAAATCATAATAGAGATGCTGTATTATTTACTGAGTATTTGAGGGAATCATCATCTCTTCAATACAGGAGGCAAATATGGCAGCCTCAGTGCCATAAAGAAACTTTCGATAGCCAGTTACAAGTGAATCACAATCTGAGATAAAGTATCTTTATGTAAATAAATCACCGCTTTATCTTATAGCTAAGCCATGGATCCATCTGGAAGAGAGTCATCTCATATTTAAAAAAAAAAAAAACAAACCTCTGGAGGTTGTTCCCTTTCTATTTTCCTCAGGATCACCAAAATTTTACATTAGGACAAATATATCTCATTTAGGAGTGGTTGTTAAGATCAAAAGGAAGTGACTTAGCAGAGAGAGTCAATTATCGTATGGTTTCACTTATTTGTGGAGCATAACAAATAGCATGGAGGACAAGGGGAGATGGAGAGGAGAAGGGAGTTGAGGGAAATTGGAAGGGGAGGTGAACCATGAGAGACTATGGACTCTGAAAAACGATCTGAGAATTTTGAAGGGGTGGGGGGGTGGGAGGTTGGGGGCACCAGGTGGTGGGTATTGTAGAGGGCACGGATTGCATGGAGCACTGGGTGTGGTGCAAAAATAATGAATACTGTTATGCTGAAAAAATAAAAAAATAAAAAAATTTAAAAAAAAGGAAGTGACTTAATTTCTGCATGTTGTTTTTTAAGTCGTAAGAAAGGAATACTTACTTCTGTCATTTTTATAAGTCTCTCTATGAATGGTATTTATGAATTTTGTTCTTTATTTCCATGAAAACTAGTCTTAAATATTATTGTGGTATGCGATACAATAAAAACTAAACAATGGGGGCGCCTGGCTGCCTCAGTCTGTTAAGCCTCTGCCTTCAGCTCAGGTCATGATCTCAGGGTCCTGGGATCAAGACCCATGTCAGACTCCTTGCTCTGTGAGGAGCCTGCTTCTCCCTCTGCCTGCTACTCCCCCTGCTTGTACTATCTCTCTCTGTTAAATAAATAGGTAAAATCTTAAAAAAAAAAAAAAAAACTAAACAATGAATACCATGTTAACTCTTCTTCCACTCTGTGTCAAAACACTCACCTTTTGATCAGAGCATTGGTGACCGGCTCCCTGTGTAAACAGTGCCTCTTCTCTGAGAATGGAGAAAAGTCTTTCTGCACCCCAGGATGTGATTCATGACAGAAACAGACAAGCTGGGGTGCCTGGGTGGCTCTGTCTGTTAAACGTCTGCCTTTGGCTCAGGTCATGAACCCAGGGTCCTGGGATCAAGTCCTTTATCAGGATCCCTGCTGCTTCTCCCTCTGCCGCTCCCTCTGCTTGTTCTGCCTGCAGCTGTCCCAGCTTCTGCTCGCTCTCACTCGCTCTCTCTGACAAATAAATAAAATCTTTTTAAAAAGAAAAATTGTTAGACAACCTCTCTTCATCCTGCTCAGGGTCTAATGGGGGCAAACTGGGTCAAAGGTAGTCGCCCCAGTTTTAACTTCTGTAAGAAAACACAATGAGTCAGAGAGAAATCACAATGTCTATATCTTTATCAAACGCTGGCTTGATTCTGCTCTGAACATTTTGTCCAGTTTATCCCATAAAAAGTGTCCAAGAAATAAGTCAGTTTTGCCATTATCTAAATAGTTCAATCACATGTGCATAGTATTCAAGGTATGTTTGCTTGATTGCCTACAGCGACATTTTGCTCAGTGCAAAAAAAAGTGAAGGAAGAACACAAAAGGAGAATGGTGGGCATACTCCTTACTATTAACACCTCCATTTATGTACCTTTTGGTCTTATATCCCTTCTAAATTCATAACCAAGATGTCGAGAAAAGGAGTATACGATTGTTACACTTACCGACCAGAATTGAGCTATTTTGTTTGATGCTCAAAAGAGAGTTGTGATATGGGCAGAGCAGGTATTATTGTCACCATTTTACAGCTGGGAAAATTCAGAATCAGAGAAGTCATATGCCAGGCCCAGGATCACAGAAAATTGGCAAGTCTAGAAGCAAACCTATGGTTCCTAGATCCTAACACTCTTTGCCTCCTAGCATGCCAGAGTTTTTAAGATAGATATGAATGATGATTGACCTTAAGTCATTTATTTGCCTTCAGAAAGTGACTTTCTCTCCTGACCCATAGCTGCCTGGCACCAGCCCTCTGCTCGAGCTCTTGGAGTCGTGACTGACTGGAGGAGAACAGGTGGCAGCTTGGCCACCTGCCATGCAGAAAGACTAGATCTCTTCTTTTTGTAGAGGGTTTCCAGGCTCAGCTTTGCAGGCATTCTAAAGCGGAAAGAAAAACAAATCCATCTCTAAAGCAAATGGAAAAATAAACACCAAAGTCAGTATTTTGTGTTCCAAATGAAAGTGTCATTCTAAAGATAATTAGTTGTTATTTTTAGAAAAAGAGATTACAATTTCAGGTCTATGTCCCCAAATTATGGCCTCATCCACTAGGGACGCTGATGGAGAAGCAAGTAGAGATTGTTCAAAGTCTATAGTTCCTATATGAGTAGGTAATGCTTAAATAAGTGATCAGTTCCCATTATACAAATCAATGTTTAGCCAAGTCCAAACATGCTGCTGGCAAGAGTTTTGAGTCAACACTGATATCTAAGGTAAACACGGGCCGACTAACACACACTGGTACTTTAATGAAAATAAATTGTGAAATAGCTCCTTGCCAAGAGAGGTTCTTGGGCTCTTCCCTGGGTAACTGTTGATTAGTCAGAAGAGTATTAAGTTCCCTAAACACTTGTTTAAAATTAATTCATTCAACACACTTTCCCTTTGAGCACTTATTCTCAAGAACTGTGAAGAGTACAAGATTTTACCTTGCTTTCATATTAGCAAGTTAGCTTGACATAGCTTAGAAGCTGGAAGAAAGTCCTGGGTCAGAGACAAAGGACTTCATTAATCACAGCAGTTTCAGTAACCAGTGTCTGCATTTGAGCTGCTCTAAGCTCAGGGAAACCAGGTCTTTTGTACTGAACAGTAAGTATGTCTGCTCAAGGCTGTTGAAGGAAACACGCTTGACAACGCCTCTTCTCCAAAGATGTGTGGAAATTTGAGAAATCCATGGAAAACTGTTTCCTGACACTTATTCTTTACAGACACTGTGATAGAGGCAAAAGGTACGAAGATGAAAAGAAACAAAGTACTATCTTGATCCTGATGAATCTATTATCGCAATAATATCAACCATAAAGTTGAACTCTCAAATTCTGTTCATAGCAAATGTGGGAAGTACAGTTTGCTCAGTATCCCTCCCTAACTTGATTCTTATGATCAGGAAGAGTGGTAGAAGATCCACAAGGCAGAAATCTTGTTCTTCAGTTCCCAAACAACTTGTTTGCTAGTCGTGTCAAAGCCATGAGCGCCGCCAAAATGGAACCAACATGTTGCAATTGCATTTCCAAAGCATCCAGTCTGTAGCATAATGACTCAAATGACATAAAGCTAAAGGTCATTGGCGGGGGAAGTAGATAGCAGTGTTTAAAGAAAGAAGTGCAAGCTGATAGAAAAAATATTATGAGGGAAACCTCTCTTAATTGCACTGGCAGAACTTTGTTAAAAAATAAATTAGAGTCAAGCCACACTAAAATAGTTGGTTCTAGCAAATGAATCAGTGACGAATGACCTTTAAAGTGCATTTTAGAGGTGAGTTTTTCTACGAGGACTTGAGTATTACCACCAGAACGTATTGAAAGGAGAAGTTGTAAAATTCCTCTGAGAATATACAATCTGTGCCTCTGAAAAAGACATAAACATTTTATCCAAATCGTTTCAATTTTTGTGGATTGTTTATAATGGCACTGCTCATTAAGATGATCCGGCTCCCTTTATTCCGACTTGGTTTTTACCAGGCACTTTTTCATAGTCATTTAACTTCCCAGACAAAGACTTCCCCAGAAATAAGAGAAAATATTGTCTTGAGTACATTAAAATTCCAGACCTCCTAATAGCTCTATTTTTTCCCACTTCAAATTAGTTAATTGGCAACCTGTTTTTAGCAACCAGGCTCTTGTAAGTTTAGTTAGTATAAACCAGTCCCCTCAGACACTGATTTCCCCTGAGCAATATGAAAATAACTAACGGGGTTTTTGAAAATTCAAACACACCATCAAGAAATACTTATGTTCGTCAATGGGCTCATCCTGCATCCCCACTGATGAATAATACAATTATTCTGGAAAACTCTGAATGATGAACCAAATAGCTTTTCCCCCTTTGACATCTTTTCAATGTAATAATCATTCTATTTGTCCTTTTCCTTAGACTTCTCCATAAAAGTTAAAATTTAAGAACTCTTTGAATATCTATCTGTAGTCTTTAGTACACAGCACCATTTCCTATGCTTGAGTATTAACTGTCAAACTGATACTATTTTCTTAGACTACCTACAACAATGAAAATCTCCAAATCATTGTATAGCATTATGTCTGTAATTCTTTGATCTCAGAAATATTTCCTCTAAGCTACATATATATATATAAAATATATGTTTATGTATATGTGTGTGTGTTATATATACATGTGTTTGTGTGTTTGATCTTGAGACATAGTAGAATAATATTGGATAAAAAAGGCCTAAATGCATGAAAACACAATGTGCATTTAGATGACAGATCTATTTAGTTATAATGCTACAATGATCTCCAAATTAGTTTATCATTCCAAAATATTTGAATTCCCTAACACTGAAGAAATTACAGGAAATTGTTCAATTTCCTAGGGCCTTGGGCACTTCTCCTATGATTATTGCCTCCAGTATACTTTGATTGTGGGTAAAGAACCGTGAGGGAGGCATTTTGTCACCTCTTTAGATGTACCCAATATTCTGAAGCTTTTAGGAAGAACATATTATAAAAATCATGAAATTTAACCACTGCAAAAAAATAAAACCAACTCAGTAATAAACATCATTTGTAATTTCTACTGTGTCTGAAGGAGTTACTCTGCTACATGTGGTGTGGGGGTGAGGTGAGTTCAGTGGGCAGAGAGGCGAGAGGCCCTGGTGAGACACTTTCAGGAGAGCCTACCCAGCCGATGCCTATACTCCGGCACAGCAAAATTTTCAGAGCAAAATTTCCTGGGATGTGTAAGGAGGAAAGAAGCAAAAATATAACAGAGCCAGGGGTGCCTGGGTGGCTCAGTTGGTTAGGCAACTGCCTTCAGCTCAGGTCATGATTCTGGAGTCCTGGGATCGAGTCCCACATCGGGCTCCCTGCTCAGCAGGGAGTCTGCTTCTCCCACTGAACTCTCTCCTCTCATGCTCTCTCTCATGCTCTCTCTTTCTCAAATAATTAAATAAAAAAAATCTTTAAAAAAAAAATATAACGGAGCCAAATGTGTTTCTCTATTCTTTGCCGTTGGTCCCTCTCAGTCCGCGAGGGTGTACATTTTCCCAGTTGTCATACCCGGAGTCATGAGAGAAGGTAGACAGCAGACCACTCAGCAGAATTGAAAAGCCATAAGCCAATCCATTGAAATAGAGAGAGTTGCCGACTTTTTACTTGGAGACAGAGGAGATATGTCCATGAAGGGAGGGGATCTGCCACCTACCCCAGATGGGATTTCCAAAAGTTGCACTTTTTAAGACAAAAATTGCACATTTTAAAAGGTTTAACATTTCGAAGGAGTGACTTTCAACAGCGTTTGCGAAGGGTGTGATGAAAAGAGGAGACAGGCAGGAGCGTGAAGGCAGGAGCCTGAGACCATGGGAAAGAGCAGCCCCTTCCTGGGCTGTCTGTGTTTGCTCCTGCCAACCAGTATCAGCCTGTGCTTGCCAGCCAGCCACCACCCCAGGTTGTAGCCTCTCAGGTTAGGGGCTGGTTATTACCATGAGCCAGGACTAGAGCAAGGGATCTTAAAAAAATAAATATATAAAATAAAAGTACATGTCTACCAATGAGAATTTTCGCTACCATTCCCCTGTCTTGACTCGGTTACTTACCTTGGTGTTTTCACCCACAAAATGGAGTTTTTAACACCAAACTCAAGGAGTATTATAAAAATTAAATAAGATAAGGTTTGTGTCTTAGTTTGGGTCCCCAGAGAGACCTGAATCAGGGGGTTGGATGTACGTCGTTTATTTGGAAGGTGAAGGGAGTACTCAGGGAGGAGGGAAGCGAAGCCAGAAAAGACAGCGGCCCCAATACGTGGGTCAGCAAGCAGCTGCCCCTGGGCGCCGCCAGAGCTTAGTATGTCTCTAATAATCATGTAAAAAAGGAAAAATGGCAAACTGACTGGGTGACACAGGGTGAATTCTACAAAGATTCATGGAAGAGGAATTCTCTCTTTTAAACCGGTTGTCATGTGGGTCCCATAGCTCAGGATCTGTCTTTTTGTTTTATTTAACTGCAAGCTATCTAACACAAGTAGAACAAATAGCAAATACTAATGTGTCAATTCTGACATCTTATTGACATAATGGATTATTGACCCCAGGGGGGCTGAGCAATGCTCCTGGTTTTCGTTGCCAGCCCTAACCAGATTACCATCTGTACTCTGCGTGTTCATTTACCCAGACCTGACGGACCTTCATCCTTGTATTGACCTCCCTTTCTGTGAAGACTTTAAAACAATAGTTTAGTTATCTTTTAGTATATTAAAGCTAGAGTATTATGATTAGTTTGTAATAAGAAAAAATAAATTAGGCCAGGAGTCAAGATGGCGGAGAAGTAGCAGGCTGAGACTACTTCAGGTAGCGGAGATCAGCTAGATAGCTCATCTAAAGATTACAAACGCCTACAAATCCAATGGGAGATCGAAGAGAAGAAGAACAGCAATTCTAGAAACAGAAAATCAACCACTTTCTGAAAGCATATTTTCCTGGGGTTGTTGCCACCCTTTTAGTATTTTACTTGCTCCTTCATATACTCTTATCTAGACAAAATGACAAGGCGGAAAAATTCACCACAAAAAAAAGAACAAGAGTCAGTACCAAAGGCTAGGGACCTAAACAATACAGACATTGGTAATATGTCAGATCTAGAGTTCAGAATGACGATTCTCAAGGTTCTAGCCGGGCTCGAAAAAGGCATGGAAGATATTAAAGAAAAAATAAATTAGTTAAAACTACAGGATCACTTGTTTCCTTACAGATTGGCAAATGTTAAAAAAACGTGGATGAGGGGCACCTGAGTGGCTCATTGGTGAAGCATCTGCCTTCAGCTCAGGTCATGATCCCAGGGTCCTAGGATCCAGTGCAGCATCAGGGTCCCTGCTCAGCGAGGAATTTGCTTCCCCCTCTCCCTCTGCCTGCTGCTCCCCCTGCTTGTGCTCTCTCTCTCTCTGTCTGTATCAAATAAATAAATAAAATTTTTAAAAAATCACGGATGATCAAATGTATTTTGAGGTATGCTCATCACAAAAACATTAGTGGTAGCAAAGATTGGAAGTAACCTAAATACCCATCGCTAGGAGAGAAGTTACATCAGTGATAGTACATTCAGACAATGAAACATTGGGCAACGGCAAAGAGTTAAGGAAGATACTCTATGTAATGATATTAAAGGGAAATTTTCATGATAAGTTGTTATTAAAGGTACAAAATTATTTATTATGATAGAGTTTATATAAAAAAGAAGAGGAAGTATATACATGTGCGAATATATGTGTGTATTTGTTCATGCAAAGTGAACAAGTAATCTTAATGAGAAAAGAAGGAAAGATGGAAGGAAGGGAAGGAGAAAGGAAGCGGGGGGAGGGAAAATCATTCTTATTCCCACCACTCAAAGAAAATCATCACTAACATTCTGGGTTAATATTTTGGCATATTAATATTACCATCCAGTCTTTTTTCTCCGCATGAATATTTTTTTGCCTTTTTAAATTAAGGGGAAAAGGGGCGTCTGGGTGGCTCAGTGGGTTAAGTCTCTGCCTTTGGCTCAGGTAATGATCCCAGGGTCCTGGGATTGAGCTCTCTGCTCAGCAGGGAGCCTGCTTCCCCCTCTCTCCCTGCCTGCCTCTCTGCCCACCTGTGATCTCTGTCTGTCAAATAAATTAATTAATTAATTGGCACGTGCGTTCCTCAGGTTCACGTTGCAGTAGCCATGGACGCTTTGGATCGAGTTGTAAAGCCCAAAATGAAAAGAGCCAAGAGATTCCTTAAGAAGAGAGAACCAAAACTCAGTGAAAATATTAAAAATGCTATGCTGATTAAAGGGGGAAATGCAAATTCCGGTGACACAAGTACTTAAAGATGTGTATGCCCTGAAAAAAATCGTATGGCGTTCTCTATAAAAAGAAAAACATTACAAGACCATTTGAGGATCAGATGTCATTGGAATTCTTTTCAAAGAATTCAGATTGCTCTGTATTTATGTTTGGCTCCCATAATAAGAAGCGGCCAAATAATCTAGCAATAGGTCGTATGTATGACCACCATGTGCTGGATATGATTGAATTAGGTATCGAGAAATTTGTCTCTCTAAAAGATATTAAGAATAGTAAATGTCCCGAGGGAACAAAACCCATGTTAATATTTGCTGGTGATGATTTTGATGTAACAGAAGACTACAGAAGGCTAAAAAGTCTTCTTATTGATTTCTTCAGAGGCCCCGCAGTACCAGATATCTGCCTGGCTGGTTTAGAGTATGTTCTGCACTTCACTGCACTGAATGGGAAGATGTATTTTCGGAGCTGTAAGTTGCTGTTGAAGAAATCTGGTTGCAGAACACCAAGGATTGAATTGGAAGAGATGGGACCCTCATTGGATCTGGTTCTGAGGAGGAAACATCTGGCATCAGATGCTCTTTATAAATTATCTATGAAAATGCCAAAAGCCCTCAAGCCAAAGAAGAAGAAAAATGTCTCCCATGATACTTTTGGTACAACTTATGGAAGGATTCATACGCAGAAGCAACACCTGAGCAAACTACAAACCAGGAAAATGAAGGGGTTGAAGAAGCGACCTGCAGAAAGGATAACAGGAGACCAGGAGAAAAAAATCAAAGAGAATTAAAAAAAACTGATGGAACTTAGCCAATGACTATAATGTTATTGTAGTCTGTTTACTTAAAAGAATTATCAATCATCAGTCATTTGTAAGTTTCTTATAAGATGTTATTAAATGTTTTTATAGTATGGTAAAAAGTTAATTAATTAATTAGTTAATTAATTAATGGGGGAAAACGGCATCATATTGTACATATGTTTGTATCCTCTGGTCTGTTCTCTTAATATGCTGGTTTTTGGTGTCATTAAATATTTTTCTACAATATGATGTTTAATGCTATTTTGTACTCCAGAGCATGGATACCCTATAAACTATCCAATTCCTCCCTCAAATGTTAAGCACTGAAGCACGCAAAGTTGTTGCTGAGAGCTGAAAGCACATGTACTATAATCATGCAACTGATTTTTTGTGTGTGACTTGAGGTACTAGTTTTTTATCCTCTGGTTACACACCTTATTCATAGAGTAACACAGTTCTACTACTTTCTAACAACCCGGGCACCTCCTTTAGCCAGAATCGTACATGGAATCTTTTATTTGTAAAGAAGCCTTTTGCAGAAGGAGTGAGTAGCTGGAAAACAACTCAGTGCCTTAAAACTATTTTGCAAATGACTTACTCATGATTCTGACATGAATTGGAACTAAGAGAATTAGCATACTTTACAACTAAACTGAAGGGGGTATCTTTTTAAAACAAAAGATAAGGAGATGTTCATCTTATTTTACAGAAGTCGTAATAGAGTTAGAGTCAATTTTTCCAGAAACCAGAACATTTGCAGAGCAGAAATCCTGGGAGGAATGGAGCATGTTTATCAAATAATGCAAATAAATTCATCAGTGGTTTGTGGCTTATGAAAACATGACAAATGCTTGCATTTAACAAAACCACCTGTTTGAGAACCACAGTTCCATACAAGGTCAGGTTTATGAAGGTATAAAGGTGAAAGGAAGTTTATAGACTTAAGTTCCCACTTTCCTGTAGTGTCTAAACCCTGAGCGCTTGGAGGGAGGCTAAGGTCCTGGGCACGTCTCAGCAAGTGGGACTTGAGCATAGCAAACCCAGCCCTTCTTTTTGCAGACTTGGAGGGTGAGGAGGTGCTGCTCTCCCATGAGCAGAGTGGTGCCCTTGGGGCTAGCTTCTTAAATGTATAATAGAAATCACTGAAAATTAAACATTTTTAGAAACTTGATATTGTGATGGACATTTTCATATATACTACATTTGACCCAACTGTTTGTAAATCTTTTGATACGTATTTTGCACCTTAAATGCAATATTAACATATGCTATTTATTAATTCATTATTCACTAACATATGTTATTCATTCATTCAACAAATCTTTACTCAGAGCTTGGTGCCAGACAGCCTTTTCAGCTCTGAGGATACAAAGATGAACAGTCTTACAGTCTCATGGTAGGAGCTATTAATAAAATAAATGAGCCAAAAGAAACCAACTGCAACAAAAAGCAACAAGTGCTATGAAGAAGACAGAAATGGGCTGAGATTGAGAAAAACCAAGGTTGACCTCCTCTAGGTAGGCAGCCAGGAAGGAATGTTCCAGAAAGGTGATGCTTAAGCCGAGATCATGCACAGGAAGACATGGATCCAAGCTGGGGACTGTGGGAGGAAGGGCATATGAGCAGAGGGAGCAGCCTCCCGGAGCTCTGAGGACAGAAAAGACTTGGCATTTCTGAGGAACTGAAAGAAGTCAAGCATGGCAGAGCATGGTGATGCAGGAAGAGAAAAAGATGAGGCTGAGGGACCAGGGGTGGAGGGTCTTACATGAGACCTTATGCGCCAAGTAGAAACCAGAAATTTTTTTCAGAGTGTGAGGCCAAGCATAGTAATAAAGTAATAATACTGGGGCGCCCAGGTGGCTCAGTCAGTTAAGTGTCTGTGTTCGGCTCAAGTCAAGATCCCAGGGTCCTGGGATCGAGCCCCACTTAGGGCTCCCTGCTCAGCGGGAAGCCTGCTTTTCCCTCTCCCTGCTGCTCCCTTTGCTTGTACTCTCTGTCAAATTAATAAATGAAATTTAAGAAAAAAATTTAAAAAATAAAACAATAATGCTTTACTAAAGGTCCTGTTCCAGAAGTGAAATAAACTCAAAAGTCAACGAAATTTCTCTCTCTGACCTTCTCCTCGCTCATGCTCTCTCTATCTCTCTCTCAAATAAATAAATAAAATCTTAAAAAAAAAAAAAAAAAAAAAGGGACGCCTGGGTGGCTCAGTTGGTTGGACGACTGCCTTCGGCTCAGGTCATGATCCTGGAGTCCCGGGATCGAGTCCCGCATCGGGCTCCCGGCTCTGCGGGGAGTCCGCTTCTCTCTCTGACCTTCTCCTCGCTCATGCTCTCTCTGTCTCTCTCTCAAATAAATAAATAAAATCTTTAAAAAAAAAAGTCAACGAATTGTTTTACTTTAAGAATAAAGACAGAGGAGGGTTTATCTAATGATGACTCAGAAAGATGACAACATCATGTAGCCAAATCCAACTAGAAACCATTGGTCATTCTAGGGAGATTGCACGTCCCAGTTCGCTCAGGAGAGTTCCAGTTTTCACCTACATTCTCAGCATTCCCTTGGTATAGCATTTGTCTCAAATACTTCTTTTTTTCATGAAGTGTTTTTATTAGTAGCAGTGTTGAGATGAGCCGGAATGGGTTGGGCAGACGGCCACTTTGTATTTCCAGCTTCTGCCATAGTCTCATTGAATAGCATATGGGTTGCTTGGGCGATGTTGAATTTTCACTTAAACATATGGTAAAATCTGAAAGAAACCACCAATAACCCAATTCCCTTTTCCCAACTTTCCAGAAGCAATGTAGCTGATGCTTCCTCTTCCCAGCCTCCATGCAGGGCTCTCACGGATAAAATGAAGTATAGCATCGTAAGCTGCTGGGGACAAATAACTCCTTCTGGGGTCAGGTGATGGCAAGAGAAATATCCTGTGTTGCCGAGCCTGCCAGCCACTTGGTGTATCAGCTTGTGACATTCTATGTAGATGTACAAAGTCTCCAAGTCACCAAGTCACCAGATTAATGGAAAACATGTCTAACTTTGGATTAGGTATGGACAGATCACATGCAGGAAATAGAACGTAAGCGGCCCTGTCTAGAACTCTGTGTCCTGTGAACGCCATGGTGCCTTTACCTTTTACGGGATGGTTTAAGTCCACAACTGTTTGTTTTATTGTTCGGCAATGCTTTTGTTTTTTTAATTTTTGAGTAAATCCTTTCAATAGCAATGACCTCAAGGAAATGAGTTGAATGGAAACAGAAGCACAAAATTTCCACTTCACGAGAAAGTTAGTTAAGAAAGTGAAACTTGCACAAAACATGAACATCTACCATCAATTATGGACAACAGTGGTAGCACTGGCCACTCGAAAGTAAGGAGATATAAATCCTCTGAAAAGTCATCAGATTCTACTTCACAAGTTAATAGTTCATTTAAGAAGATGGGAATTGAATACAACAGTCGAACAGGTGCAACTTGAGAAGGTTTATTTGCACAACCCCTTTGGAAACATGTCTTTTGATTTGGATCAAATCCTCTTTCTATTTTAATTTGGCACTTCTTTAATTTCAAGTTTCTTCATGTACATATGCTTGTAAAGTGAGAGCTGAAAAGGGTTCCGCTCCATTAGTATACAAAGAACTTGACAAACTGGGGCAACTGGGTGGCTCAGCTGGTTAAGCGGCTGCCTTTGACTCAGGTCATGATCCGGGGGTCCTGGAATCAAGCCCCACATTGGGCTCCGTGCTCGGTGGGGAGTCTGCTTCTCCCTCTCACTCTGCTGCTCCTCTTCCCCCCAGAACCCCCTGGTTGTGCTCTCTCACTCTTGCTCTCTCTCAAATCAATCAATCAATCAATCAATAAAATCTTTAAAACAAAACGAAGAACTTGCCAAACTACTAAATGATGCCAATTTTATATCAATGTCATCAGGTGACTGACATAAAAATCCAGTGAACTCTAGTAGTTGAAGGTTTTCATACAATATTTCCTGGAATCAAAGTAGAACTTCTAGCATTTTGTTTTGTTGGAAGTGAAACATCTGAAATTCAGTTCAGAGTTCAATTTAGGATTAAATTATTTGTTTTTGTAGGCACAATATGTTTACAAATTTTGGTGGTAAGTGCCAAAACCAATGCACTTACTAAATTGAAATCGCAGAGCAGAAATGTACTGGAATTGATTGACAGGCACATGATTTGTAAATGCATTCAAACAAGCTGCGATATTCTAGCAGTTGTAACAGAAGCTGTGTTGTCAACATTTACAAATATTTTTACGAAGACACAGACAAAATAACTGAACTACATAATACACAGAGACACTGATGTTGAAGCAAGGAAATACTTGAGTATGGCAGTATGTGAATTTACTTTTTGCTGTCTAACATTAATTAGATTCTAGAACCCTGGAGTCTTTCAAGCACAAATTTCTAACTCAACAAACTGAGCGCATGTGCCCTGTAATGGTATTGAATACTTTTTGTAAATATATCCTTTAGATTTTGGTTTGATTGTATTTTTCTCAAAATCAGTTGAAACTCTTTAAAGATTTGTTTGTTTGTTTATTTATTTCACAGAGAGAGAGAGAGAGAGCGTGTGAGCACACAAGTAGGGGGAGTGGGAGAGGGAGAAACAGAGTCCCCAGGGAGCAGGGAGCCCTTACTGAGGGCTCAATCCCAGAATCCTGAGATTGTGACCTGAGCCACAACCAGACAGTTAACCGGTTAACCGACTGAGCCACTCGGGGGCCCCTGAAAGGCTTTAATCAATGTGTTCAATGAGTGGAGCACTCCAAAACTTCAGCTTTTATGTTCTAGCAAATTGCAACTATTGAGCTTGTAAACAAAGAAGCTGGCAAACAAGAAGATCTTGAAATTAAGTGGGGAGCAACTGAACAAAATAAACAATGAGAACTTGAATGTTTTACAAAGTTTAATTTTAAAATTCCATGACTGTACCTTGGACTATTTTGACTTATATGAAGAAATGTTGGATGGACCTATTATTTTTAATTGCCTAAGTGTGTATTCTGTACCATAATAGAATGAAACAGAAAATGTATGTATTTCTGCAGAATCTATATTTGTTAAAACACTTTTGAATAGAACTACTTTATACTTATAAAGTAAATTACTTAAGTAAACTACTTACAAAATTGTTTTGAATTTTCAAAAAAATTCAAGATTTTTTTGAATCTGTAATTCAAAAAAAAATTTGAGACTGTGTAGAGCTTTAATTATTTTTAGCAATCTCTTTTCTTCTTTTTTGCTTTTCTCTTCTATTCTTAAAAATGTCCCGGTCTGTATGATAAGTTATATAGTCACCATAATCAGGGCAGTGTCTCCTTGCAGGAATGAGTGTCAGGCACAGGGACTGAAATTTCTGGGTGACCAAGCCTGTGGGAGCCCCTCAATGGACGTTAGGCCTCAGGAGCACAAAGGCTCAGCTCCTACTTGCTCTCAGGTCTTCTGCATTTAAAACATCCCCCCTGTTAAACTTTCCCATGATGCATGGCTCTTTCACAAGAGGAGCTTGAGGAATACTGGTCAACTTCTGTCTCTGCAGGGCTGACTCTCAACCTACAGTAGATGTAGATCACGCACCCCAGGTCCCTCATTAATTAAAGAGCAGATGGTAGGCAGATCTGCCTCCCTGTGTCAGATCTCCCATGCAAGTAAGGAGAATGAGAGAAAGTATGCCAATGAAAAGCAGGCAGGAATCCCACAAAACTCTGCTTTGAAAGTATCAACAAAAAAAGGTTTTTGAAAAAGGCCAAATATAAGAAAAAAAAAAAAAAACAGTAATCGTGGGAGTGCATTGCTGATCCTTGCTGAAAGTTTCTGAGCTGAGTTTGGAAGTGATTAAGGAGAATGAGGGAAACAAAATTTCCCTCATAAGCCATTTGATTCTTCAGAAGGTCTTGCTTCACAAGTCACGTATGACTCCAGTGTTTTCTCAACGACAAGAAGTCAGAAAGTCTTCTTCCACAGAGTGGAAGGGTACGTCCCGCTCCACCCTGAAATAGCAGAGTTCAAAGGTTCATAGCACTTTGCATTTCTCACGGTTTCTGTCTCTCAAAAGTGGAAACTCGGATAGATGAGTCATGATCCCTATGAAGGAAAACAAAAATTAGCTAAAGTTAAATGTTCCAGAAGGTCAGATAAATCACATATAAATCCTATGTTTAAAGGAAAGGAGAGGTCAAATACACCCTTCATCCCGTCATTCCTACAAAATGACTCCAACTTGCTTTAAAATATGACTTTGGAGACACTCTTTTTCTATGCTTTCCATAACATGGCCTTCCGCACTTTTGTGTCCTCCTAATTCTTCATCGTGAACTCTCACTGTTGTCATCTGGCCTCCTCACAGTCTGTCCTCCCTCATGCCCTACTTCTCTTTCCTTGACTGGAGGTTCTGCTCCTGATGACTTTAGTTCCACCTGATTACTACCCTTCCTCCAAATATTAACTCCAGACCACCATAATGTTTTCTCAATCTACACCAGCTCATAAGGATTTTTCATTTTTGAAAATTTATCGCACTTTCTAACAGGTCAGTTCACCTCTGGTGGTCCTCATTTCTTTATCTGCAAACAGTGACACCATCTTCTTCTTCATGTGATTTTTGAAGAAGGAATCAGATGATAAAGACACCTGTGACTAGCCATGCTATGTCAGCCAATACCTTTGCATTGGGGAAAGACTGATATTGTGGAGGGTCAGAAGGATATTGTGGAGAGAATTTTCTGGCTCTGCCAGTATTGGGTTCTAACATCATTTAACCCCCTGATCTTATAACATAGGAATAAGAATTCCTGTCTCATAAAGTTGTGTGCAAACCAATGAAGAGAATGTAGGCGGAGGTCCTCCTGGCCCTCATACGCTCAGTTGGCTTTTCCCCCTCATTGCCTCAGAGGTTATTCATTCACCAGCTCATTCCCGAAGCATTTGCTAAGGGCTTGGGATTCAACTGTGAAAAGGACATAAACAGTTTCCTCTCCCTTGACCTGACAATGGTGATGCTGTGAGGGAGACGCATGATGCCCATAAGAAGAGCCTCCGAACCAGACCTAGGAGGTCAGGGAAGCTGGAAACTGAGGGAGCAAAGGAAAGCTGTGTGTTCCAGGTAGAGGCACACTCCAATTACTGAGTTTTTATACCAGTAGCTTTTAACTTTTGCAAGCTTCACAATCAGCTCTTGTGAGTCTGTACGAGGCAGCTCCAGCACGCTGCTGCTTGTAGGGGAAGAGAAGGTCACCTTGGGTTGATGGAACCATCCCCAAATATTTCCCTATTGGAGAAGCATGTTAAGCATGTTAATGGGTTTCAGTAAAGGGGTATCAGCATTTAGCTAGCAGACAAGCACCTGCTGACTTCACTCTGCATAAGGAGAAATGCCTAATTCTTATCGATCACAGTTTGAATCTCAACACCAAGCAGATTTTAAAATGACCCAGTCAAATACTGCAAGAAGCTTGTATTAGACATTCATTATTTTAAATTCATGGTAAAAAATCCTGGGAATTCTTCCCTTTTAGTGGCTCTGCCCACCCTTTACACAAGTTCAGCAGATACTTGTATAATCCACTGTTCGCTAAAGTTACAGACTTTGTGTCTGGGAAAGAAAAACAAAAATGTATATGACTAAATCAAGTGACAAAATTGGCTAGAGTCAGTGTCCCTAAAGATCCACGCCATTCAATTATGTATATACAAGTTATACTAATGAATATATATTTTTATTATATATTATATGGTTGTATAAAATAAATGTAATCATATTTATATACCTAAAATTAAATTTTATATTTTTGAAGTAATATAGTCACATGATACACACTTAAAAATACAAGAGGGCTTGGGCGCCTGGCTGTTTCGGTCAGTAGAGCATGTGACTCTTAATCTCAGGGTTGTAAATTTAAGCCCCATACTGGGTATAGAGATTACTTAAAAATAAAATCTTAAGAAAAAAAAATACAAGAGGGTATATGATGAGAAGCCTGAGTCCTGCTCCTGCCATTTCTGACCCTTCCCTGGTGGTAACCGACAATAACAGATTTTTGTTGTGTTTCCAGATATATATGGGACTACAGATACGTATGTATATTCTTCACTCCCCACTTTTAAAACCCAGGTTAACTGTGTTTTAACAAGCCCTCCAGGAGATCCTATTGCACACCAAAATTTGAGAACCACTGACCTGACAGGACCTTATTTCCTTGGGTTTTTCGGTCCTAAAAGGTGGATATCTTTGCCCAAATTTCTTGAAACAAGAGTTATAAAGCCTAGTCCTGAGCTGGAAATGGGGCTCAGATACAGATGACAGGACAAATCAAGGGGGTTTCAATGGACCACCCCACTCTTACTCACTTAGTACGGTTGTCCGAACAGGTGGGCAGCCACGTGTGAGAGCAGAACCTGAGGTCAGTCATGTACCTAGAAGACAGATGGCTTGACAGTAACACATCCATCCTGATTCATAGGACTCCTGTGAAGTGAGCTGTGGAGTTGGGGCCAAGCTGTGGAGTCTGTGGAGTCTGGGGCCAAGCTCAGAAAGGGAGAGTGGGAACAGTAAGGTCAGGATACCCACCGGGCCTGAGAGCTAAGGTTCAGAGCGGTGCTTGTTCCTGAAGAGGGGGATTGTGCTGAACCTCTCATGAGAATGAGAGACAGCCTGTCTGATGACCACTCCCCATGACACCCCATCGCTCCCCTACTGGGGTTCCAGTTAAGACTAGACCAGTTTCAGGCTGGAAATGAATTCAGGCCTGAATTAAGACAGTAGTGGCAGGGATGGAAAGAAGTCACCTGTAGGTAATATTGGTATGAGATGTGGAAGGAAAGGGGGGAATATAAAGAAATTTCCCCTGCTTCTCTGCTGAGAATGAAATGAGGAGACTGACAGACATACAAAATTCCCAGCCCCTTCCCTGAGATTCTGATGCAGTGAGTCTGGGGTGGGACCCGGGAAACCTGGATATGTTATTCTCACTGTTGGAAAAGGACCTCTAAGTCTGGCTTGGAGGGTTGGATAGGAGGAATGTAATTCACTGAATTCAGTTTTAGGTGATGTTGAGTTTAAAATGCCTTTGGAACAATACAATAATTGTGACTAAATCTATCGAGTACTTACTCTATACCAGCTCTTTATGTGGACCATTTAACCCACACAACATCCTAATGAGAGAATTAACTATCATCATACTCATTTTATAAATGAGTACACTGAGTTATAGAGACATTAAACCATTTGCTATTATTTACACAGGTAATAAAGGGCAGATCTGGGTTTTAAACCCAGGCACACCTTATTCCAAAGTCTTTGTTCTTTGCTCTAGTGCCTGCTGTATGTATTAAACCCTGAAACAATGATTTGAAATGAAAATTGGTTTTAGACTGCTCAAGGAGGGCCTGCAGAGAGAGGAGATGGTCAAAGATGGAGCTGTGTTCCTGTTTTAAGAGATGGACAATGGATGAAGAGGTCTTGAGAGTCAGAGAGGTTCAAAGAGAACCAGGAGAGATGAGAGTTTTATAAACTAAGCAAGTTGAGTTGCCTGAGAAGTAAATTTAAATACCTCAGAGAGCTCCCGTAGACAAATTATCCACTGAATGTGGCAAAGGGGAGTAATTTTTGACCTGGCCCAGGAAGGTCGGGGAGAGGCTCCAGCCGTGTCTCTGCAGACTGAGGACAAAGAAAGGAGAAAAGGAAGACAGTGAGGGAAGACCAACTTTCCAAGAGGCTCGGCTCTGACAAAATAAATCTAGAAAGATCTGCACAAAATGTTAACTGTGCTCATCTCTGAGTAGCAGGATTATAGGTAACTTTCATCTCCTGCCTTCATTTCATCTTTCTCAGGCTGCAGAATGCACTTTATAAAGCCTCATCTTAACTGAGAGGAGCAGGGCTCCAGAAGGAGCAAGTTGTGGAGAGCAGGTCTGCCTCACAGAGCCCATGATGGGTGTGTAAAGGAGAAAAACTGTGGTCCTCCTCTCCCAGGGGCAGACAGACCACGGAAACTGAAAAGAATATGCAGTCTTTCAAAAAAGTTTTTTAAAAAAAGATTGTTGCATGTATTGACTATACTTTTGTTTTAAGATTGTATTTATTTATTCATGAGAGAGAGAAAAAGAGGGGGAGTGGCAGGCAGAGGGAGAAGCAGGCTCCATGCAGAACAAGGACCCTGATGTCAAACTCGATCCCAGGACCCTGGGATCATGAACTGAGCCGAAGGCAGACACTTAACCGACTGAGTCACCCAGACGCACTGGAAAATAATTTAAGAAGAAAAAAGTATTTGGGATTCAAGAGCAGAAAGGACATAGAGTCATGGGTAGAGGGTCTTGCAAGAGTTTTTCAGGTCAGGGCTCCAGACCCAGGGAAGGGAGCCTGGGAAGATCCTTGTTGGATCAAGATGTCTCAAATGTATTTAGGCTGAGAAAATGGGCCTGGGACAGAGAGGAAGCCAAGCTCCAGGGCACAATAGTATCTCTTTGTCACTCCATGACTTGTGGGTAATCCCTCTCCCCTTTTCAGCTTCTACTTCCGGTCTGGTTTCCACATATTTATGTAAAGTGTTTTCAGTATAAAACTGATCTTTTTGTAACGTGAACTTTTTCACTTAATATTATAGTGTTTAATTATGTCCTTAAATATTGTTTTAAATAATATGTTAGTACCTAATAATCCCTTAGTTGCTACATTTGGGGGCTCCTGAAACATATCTTCAGATTACTTTTTAGAAGAATTATATCAGTTCCTTTCCCACCAGGAATATATCAGTCCCATTTCGCCATACTCTTACAAGCTGTGGTGTTAGCAATTTTTTCATCGTTGCCAATCTGATAGGGAAAATAGGGTGTGGCATTATTTCTTTTAATTTGCATTTCTTTGGTTATCTTCAAGGTTAGCCATTTTTATGAGTTTATTAGTCATATATATTTCCACTCTGAAATATTCATGTCCTTTTTTCCTTTGTTTGTTATGGCAATCTGCTTTTATTAACTTGAAATAAATTTTAAAATATTAAACAAATTAATATTTACTTGTCCTCTTGAGCATATGTTTTTAATTAAAATTTTTTTCTTCTGGGAATGGCCAAACCTCTATGTTTATTATGATATTATACCTGCATGTCACAGATATTGAAAAGTGATGAATGATAATATTTGTAAATATTTTTATGTGTTCTTCTTTGTTGACTACATGTTTTAAATGCCAGCAGCCATCATCATCATCATCATTTCACATTCTGGTATTTACTCCAGGTATTCTTTTCCTTATTTCTCACTTGAGCTGAATACTTTCTACTGTCATCATTGTATGGCATTTCACAAATGCCAATAGAAAGTGGGTTTCTTTACGGAATGCCAAGGGTTGAGAAGTGAGCAGCAGATGAGCTGTGTGGCTTTTCTATGAAATATCTAATTCTTTCATGAATTAAAATGGGAAGAAAAGCAATATTTTGTAATGATTAAGAGTGGCTTTGGGGGCGCCTGGGTGGCTCAGTTGGTTAAGTGTCTGCCTTCAGCTCAGGTCATGATCCCAGTGTCCTGGGATTGAGCCCTGCATTGGGGTCCCTGCTCAGTGAGGAGCCTGCTTCTCTCTCTCCCTCTGCCCCTTCCTCTGCTTGTGTTTTCTCTCTTTCTCTCTGTCAAATAAATAAAATCTAAAAAAAAAAAAAAAAAAGAGTGGCTTCGGGCTTTGGAGTCAGAAAGTCCATGTTTCCTGGCTATTAGCTGGCAGTGTACCCATGGGTCATGACTCCTCTCTGACTTGCAGTTTCTTACTCTGTGAAATGGGAATGCTCAGTCTTACAGGATTTTCATGGGAGTTCACTGAAAGGAGGTATGCAAAGTGTTCAGTCCCAGGCCTGACACACGGCAAGCACCCCGTAAACGGCTCCAGTTCCTGGGATTATCGGATGCAGTGTTACTGCAGAAAGTATCTCCTCGTGGGATATTATGCTGTGATTCGGCTTTTCCAGCCTCTTTAGCAAATCCTCACAACCATGAGTCCTCCTGATTTCTATTCTTGTAGACTAAACTTGAATCCCTTTATGGAACAGTGATAAAATGCTACAAAGAGAACCAGAAAGCAGTAATTATTTTCTGGTCACCAGCCTAGTGACAGTTTTTCTGATAAAGGACCTGGATAAAGTGATTAGCTTTCCACTTAACAACAGAAACAGAAAGGTATTTCTGTGATCAAATAAAATAGTGTTTGCATGATGAACGCCCAAATATTCAAAGATACCAAGGAACTCAGATGTAGGTGGGTATATGAAGAAGTGAAAACAAAACAGCACAGTTGCTTTCACCTGTGCACGAGGTGGAGAAGAACCATCTGGAACGGATCCCCATAGCAACTGCTGATGGGTGGAAGAGCGCTTGTCCCACATAGAAACCCAGCGTTAGGTGTCTCGCGGCACGCTGTGGTTGTTTAAAACACTGAAAGGAACAACCAGATTTTGATTCGTGAGCTTGATTTGGATTCTCTCAATGAATTGAAACAGTACTAATAGGAGTTAAAAACAAAATTTATTCTCTCCTTTCTCAACTTTTTACCAAGAGAGAACGTCCTGGCCAGGCGTATATTTTCAGAATCTAGAAAATGGAACTAGGAGGTACCATCAAGATCTTCCTGCAGAAACAGAAGTCATCCCTCAACTGTAGTGCAGTTCCTGGTGGTTCACATACAAATGGGGCTCATCTTTACCCTTTAATGAAACTCTCATCTCGCCTTGATGGTCTTGTTTCGGAGGCCTCTTTGATAGTGCTCAGTACTTCCTTGTCCCTCGCTTGACTCCCACATTTAAACATTCACAATTGCTTATTTGTGTCATACCCACACATCGTCTGCCCCCTTTCCAGGAACGTAAGTTCCATGAAGGCAAAGCACACATCAGCACCATAAAACCTAGCACTCAGCTTGGGGTCCGGCTCAATGCAGGTGCTCAGGGACCTTCTTGACTGAGATACCTCTAAGGTAAGCTAACAGTTCAAATCAATGGTCTCCATACTGACTCTCCTCTCTTCATGCTGGCTCCCCTTTGGATCTGATGAGGACACATTCTTGACATTTCTCTGGACGTACTCAGCTCAGGCCCTTATCAGTTCTCCATGAGTCTCCTGACTCTGTCTCATGAGGTTTCTGGGAGGGTCAATGGAACTGAGCCCTAGGGAGTAATGTGGTTATACCTTCTCTCCCTACTCCATACTAGAATTTTCTCACAAAGTGAGTAAATACATAGCTAAACTAGGGTATCTTCATACTTTCAGTTGTTCAACAAAGATAAAACAAGCTCATTGACAAATTGAAATGAAAATTTAAGTGGCATCTTTGTGGTATTCACCTAAACTAGAGCCTGAGAGTGTTTGTCTCTCTCTGCACCCTTCCTTTTCTCTCCACTTCTTCAGGGCCTCCAGAGAAAGCACTTGCTTCAAAGATAGCCCTTGTCCCCGAAGCCCCCTGTGAATACGAGGGTTTTCCATTAATCTGCACCACTCAGCCTCAGGTCAGCACACCTGGGCTTTGGAGACCTCACTGGGGGACATAACTTTATTGTTTTCCAGATAACAAAACTATACAAGCTCATGGCCACACAGAAATATGGTAGCACAGGAAAAACACAGAAAAACGCCATTCAGGCAAGTATGAACACTGAAAACTTTTTTTCCCTTTTCATGGGAAAAGTTAACAGCACCAACATCAGAATGCCAGAGCATATCTTTCCAGGAGCTTTTTTCCCTATGTACTTATTTATCTCTCTAAGCACAGAAATAATGATTGATTTTCAAAAAGAAACGTCTTTAATCTGTCACACACATTTACTTTTTTTAAAAAAGGCAAAATTTTTGTTAGAGTAGAAGGAGAAGGATGGTTTGTTGCTTCGGTTCATAGCTAGAACCCAGTACTTAGAACAGTGCTTGGCTCAATAATTATTTGTATGAATGAATGAAAATAACATTCCTCAAACAAGAAAACTACTCTATGTTGAGAATGTCCATTTGTCCATGTATCTTTTTTCTTTGTCTAACATTTCCCTTTGTGCAAACTTTGGGCAATTCTTCCAAACAAAGTATTGACTGCCTGCTCAGGGAAGGTTTTTAAAGTGCTTTGGAGCCTTTATGCTGAGCACATCCAGGGTCTTTAGCCAAGGTTTATGGTGTTTAACTGAAAAAGCTAAGCCAGTGATGAGTCCAGATCTTGGTTTATTCAGAAATGAACAAAATCTTTGTGCATCTGGCCCAGTCAGGATATAAAGGAATAAAAAGCTGTCCATTTGAATTCCCAAAGGCTTAGCCTTACAGAGTTGCTTGGTGTGGTCTATTTTTAAAGCTTGCGTGTGGAGTGGCGTGGGAGATGGGGGTAGAGACCTAAATGACATCGTGTGTCTCCTGCCAGCATCTGTATAGAATTTCTACCAAGGACTGTTTCATCTGAATCTAATTGTGAAGCACAATCAGACAAACCCAGATTCAGGGCCATTCTGGCCTAGATTCAAAAAAATGAGCCAGAATGCCTAGGTGAACCACCAGGAATTGCAGCAGAATTTAGAAATGATATGTTTTCTATTGCCTCCTATTTCCATTGTCTAGATTGTGAAAGTGAGCTAGCCAGGAAGTAGACTCTTCAGTTCTGGAGATTAAATTAATTTAATATAGAGCATGGCAAAATCCCACTCATTACCTAATTAACAGGAACATCTCTCCTTGAGCAAAATTTGTTGACCACATTATCTTAGACCAGAAGCCCTAAGAGAATGCAGCTGCCCCTAGGACATATATTGCTGAGCTAATGAGATAAAAACCAGACTCACACTGTGCAATTTGAAGTTCCCTCTTTTTCACTCCTAATCATTTCATCTCTCCCCAGCACATATTACCTGACAAAGTACTAGCATTTTGAAGTTCTTCTCTACTCTGCCAGCACCACTATGCAAAGTGGTCCCATCAAATAAAGGTGATTTCTGTGTGGGGACATTTGAGATGTGCTTTTCTCATAAGACAAAAGAGGCCCCCACTGATTCTAAAATATTTTTACCATCAGAAGTCTAGAAATGAGCAGGAGGCACCTTTCCTAAATTAAGCTTCTCATCCTACTATTGCCTTTGGAAAGTTAAAAATCTGCCATTCCCTTTTAACACTCAGAAATACAACCAAGGAGGGGTATCTGAGTGGCTCAGTGGGTTAAGCCTCTGCTTCAACTCAAATCACAAACTCAGAGTCCTGGGATGGAGCTCCGCATCGGGCTCTCTATTCAGCAGGGAGCCTGTTTATCCCTCTCCACTCCCCCTGCTTGTGCTCTCTTGCTATGTCTCTGTCAAATAAATAAATAAAATCTTCTTTTAAAAAAAGATAGAGGGGCGCCTGGGTGGCTCAGTGGCTTAAGCCTCTTCCTTGGGCTCAGGTCATGATCTCAGGGTCTTGGGATCGAGTTCCGCATCGGGCTCTCTGCTCGGCAGGGAGCCTGCTTCCCTCTCACTTTATCTGCCTACCTGTCTAACTACTTGTGATCTCTCTCTGTCAAATAAATAAATAAAATCTTTTTTAAAAATTAAATAAATTTTTAAAAAGTAAATAAGAAACTTAGAAAAAAGAAAGAAAGAAAGAAAGAAAGAAAGAAAGAAAGAAAGAAAGAAAGAAAGAAAAAAGAAAAAAGAAAGAAAGAAAACCAAGGAGTTAAAGTTAATCACAGTTTGGTTGGCTGAATTAGATTTCTATTACTTTAATGCGTTAATGGACTCAATCCATAATTATTGATTTCCTGCTATATTGGGGAGTTCTAGAAGACACAGGAAGAGGGTGGAGGTCACTGATGGGGGTGGGAGGTCATTAACCAGCTAGTGTGTAATTACCTAATCAGCTACTTCATTTGAATTGAAAGAAGGGCTACGAAAGAGGAATACATTGTGCCATGAGAGCACATGACAGAGTCTAACCGCGTCTGGGGAGGGCAGCAATACCTCCCCGAACAAGCAGCACTGACCTGGGTTCTGAGGTAGGAGTAGGAGTTGACCTAAAGGAGGGTGATGGGCAGGAGAGGGTATTTCTTGAGCGAAGCCCAAAGTAGTGGTTCCCCAAGTGTTTGGGGCCCCTGGCAAGCTGAGTTAAGCAGAGGCAGATGATCCAAAACCCTGCAGGTGGTTGGGGCGCCTGGGTGGCTCAGTGGGTTAAGCCGCTGCCTTCGGCTCAGGTCATGATCTCAGAGTCTTGGGATCGAGCCCCGCATCGGGCTCTCTGCTCAGCGGGGAGCCTGCTTCCTCCTCTCTCTCTGCCTGCCTCTCTGCCTGCTTGTGATCTCTCTGTCAAATGAATAAATAAAATCTTTAAAAAAAAAAACAAAAAAAAAAACCCTGCAGGTGGGTTCAAATTCTTGGTATTAATCCTGACAGTGATGGGATGCCGCCAGAGTACAGCGGTGAGGGGCATTCACAGAATAGGGAAACTGGGAGTATTTAGAAATCACTTTCATGCTTAAAACTTTCTATGCCATTCAGATTACTTCATCAGGATATATTCCTAAATGGATAATTATTTAGGTCAGAAGATGTGAAACGGTTTTTTATTGTTGTTTTTGCTTTTTATTATGGAAATTTTTACACACATAAAGAATGGAGAAAATAGCAAAACGAATCCCCCTGTCACCATTTCCCAGCTTCAACAATGACTACTATATAACCAGTTTCTCGTTTTTCATTACACTCCTATGCAAATATATCCACTATCCTGTGGATAATTTTGAAACAAATTCTAGACATCATCTCATCTGTAAACCCCTCAACATGTATTCTAAAATATAAAAAGGCTTTCTGTTTTTTACCTTAACTGTAACACCATAATTACATCTAATAATAGTAATAATTCTTTAATATGACCAAGTATTCATATAGAGTGGCTTCAAGATTTTGAAAGCTTTGGATACACATTGTTAATCTGCATCCCGGAAAGTTTAAACAAATTATATATTCGGGGCACCTGGGTGGCTCAGTTGGTTAAGTGTCTGCCTTTGGCTCAGGTCATGATCTCAGGGCCCTGGAATCAAGAGCCCCACATCAGGCTCCCTGCTCAGGGGGGAGTCAGCTTCTCCCTCTCTCTCTCCCTCTGCCCCTCCCCCACACTCATACACTCACGTGCATGTGCACATTCACTCTCTCTCGAATAAATAAATAAAGTCTTTTAAGAAAATAAAAAATAAACCAGTCATTTTGAGACTCTTCACTATACCTTCATCAAGAGTATATTTTAAAAAAATAGTGTTCTTATTCTTACCTTCACCAATTTAATAAATGAAGAATGATGTCTTGTGGATATTTAAATTTGCATTTCTTTTATTACCAGTGTCACTGAACATTTTTTCGTAAGCTGATGAATTACTCATCCTTCCTCTTTTGTGCACCATTCATTCCTGGACTTTGAACACTCAGCCACAGGAATCTTAATGCTTTTCTGAGATACTGGCATGATCCTTTGTTAGAAGTATTTTTCCCATGTGCTGCTTGATGGAATCTTAGCACTATCAGGAACCTTAGAATGTCCTTGAAAGAAAAAAGTACAGAACTCTGAAGTTGAAAATCCTCCCGGAGTCATCCAGACCCATGCCCACCGTGTACTTCGGTAGTTTGCCTGAAACCGATCTGGTTTCTGTTTAAGCCTTTCGAGTAATGGAAACTTCACTGTTTCAGGAGCAACAGCCCTGAATATGGGCTGTGATGATTGGAAAATGTCTTCTGTTGACCTCAAGACTTTACACTGAACTTAGTAAGTTCTACCTAGTTCTATCAGGCGAAGCTGCTCAAAATGTCTTTCCCAACAGATGACATCCCTTTAATCTTTCATGACAGTATTGTTCCCTAAATTCTCCAAGCCAGCATCCCAGTTGCTTCAACCACTCACTTACTGTCATTTCTAAGCTCATCATTATTTTGACAATTCTCTCCTAAACGTACCCAGACCTAATGTTCCTGACGAAATGTCTCTCTCTAACTCCTTATTTCCCATCTACAAAATGTCTTGCAGCACAGAAGGGACAATACTATATGATTCTTGTGCTGTTGCTCTGTAAAACTGATTATAATTTAGTATTCTTAAAAATTCTTTAAAATAGTCTCTGATGTCAGTCAGACTTACATGAAACTGAGACTTTAGCATTAGAAGGAGACCATTATAAGTCATCTTATTTCCTCATATATATTATTCTGATATTTTCTATTTAATTAAAGTAACAAATTCCAAAGTTGTTCAGGCACCAGACAAATCCAAGGTCCCAATTTATACCGTGTGTATGTTCTTGTGGTAAGGTATTATTGCCAGTATATATTTTCCTAACCTTTGAGGATCCTACAAAAATTAGATTGTGAAATATCTTGTAGTGCTTAGTGATTTTTTAAGTCTTTATTTAAATTCCAGTGTAGTTAACATACAGTGTCATATTAGTTTCAGGTGTACAATAGAGTGATTCAACATTTCCATATATGACCTGGTACTGCCTAATGATTTTTTTTTTAAAAAATCATAGAATGTTGGCTATAGAAAACTCCTTTAGAGATCATCTAGTCCAGCCTTCCCTTCCCAGCTTTCCAGAGAAACAAGCTGATGTTCAAGAAGGCTAAGAGATTTTCCCACGGACACACAGGGGGTTGGGAACAGATTTTTTAAGTAGAAAGAAGTCAGTCAACCACACTTCTCCATGAATCTCTGTAGGCATCTGAAATAAATTGGTCAGTGTGATATGGGAACACAGGAGGACACCCCATGGTTCTCAGAAGGCTTTCCTAGTCAAAGATATTATAGGCAGTGGAATCTGCCAAAATAGCTAAGGTAAGACAACAAGGATAGAGCTCATAAAAAAGGCCACTTTGGGATATTAATAATGAGGAATCTAGACAGCACTTTGTGACAGATTGTATTTTCCAAAGACTACTGCAACAATAAATCCTTAAGGAATCCTTATCCCATAAATCCACAGATTTGTGAGGAAGAATAATCTATTGTTTTAGGCCATGGAAATTTGGAGTAGCTTCATACAAAGCAATAGATACCTGAGACATGCTTTCTAAACCACTCTCAATTTTTATTTGTCCTTTTTATAAGCAATAGATATGATTCATTAACAGAAATGCTAGTGAAAGACACATAAAAGTATTCTTGATTCCTTAGTGATCATTTTTGAAACCACTGCCCTTCTTTCCTAATATCCAGTTCCTTCAATGATATATTTGGTTTATATGTTATATTGCCAGAATCCTTTAAGCAAGACTCTATGATTCCCAGTTCACAAATGAGGTGCTCTTGACTAAAAGCTAAGAAATTCTGCAAGTAAGTAACAGAGTCAGATTCAGACCCATAGCTCTCTAACCAAAGCTGGAGTTCTGATCATGTTCAAATTAGCAAAAGGATATTTGGTCTGAGGGAAGCCCTGGCTTGGGTTGGGTATTAAACAATTTGAGACAAGCAGTGTTGAGTCTGTTACTACTGAGTGGCAATAAGAATAATTATCTGATAGGGTTATTGTGAGGACTAATCAGTGTAACACATATGAAGCAGTGAGCGCAGTACGTGTCTATGTGGAAGGCTTCCAAATAATCCCTCCGGTTTGTGTACACACCAGCCACTCCTCACCCCAAGTCGTGCGGTCTATTTCCCCTCCCCTTGAATTGGAGCTCACCTGGGGACTCTATGTTTCTAGTTTCTAACATTTGCATGAAGGCATTTTTTTTAACTGGTGGGACATCAGTGGCATGTTTAGTTATTGCTGTGAAAACTATTAATTTGGCTGACACACTTTTTAAAAAATTCTCCATAATTACTGGACTCAAAATGTTTTTCCCCCTATTAAGAATAATACGAAATTGACACACAAATTTGTAGTGAACCTACTGAGAGTCCATGATTGAGAGGACCTTCAGCAAGTACTACAATCAACCAAAATTTTCAGTGTGCCTTGCTTCAGATGGACAGACGGTCGTGAAAATGATATTCTGGGACTTCTAAGTCCAGGCCATAAGACAACTGGCAGTTTCTACTTTTTTGCTATTAGAATGATTCTCCTTGGGCTGCCATGCTAAGACAAAGCCCAACTTGGCCACACAGAGACCTGAGACACCCTGGTCAAGAGCCTCACTGAGCCTAGACCCCGCCAGTCAGCCTGCTGAAGGCAACCACGTGGGAAATTCCCGGCGGGCCCAGCAGAATGACTACCCATCCAATAGTCAAATCATGAGAAATAATAACTCATGTTGTTTGAAACTCTGTATTTGAGGTGGCTTGCTACTCAGCAGTAGATAACTGAAATGTTTTCACATACTAATGTTCAATAAATGTGACTGTTCTGTATTACTATTATTCAGAAGTTGGCATCAAAGATAATGGTATTAATTTAGACAAAATTGGCAAAAGAAAAAAGTTGGCTGCATGGGAAATGGGAACAAGAAATAAAATTGTCTTTAATCCTTCATGAATTTTCAGTTTTTTTTAAAGATTTTATTTATTTATTTGACAGACAGAGATGGTAAGTAGGCAGAGAGGCAGGCAGAGAGAGAGGAGGAAGCAGGCTCCCTGCTGAGCAGAGAGCCCGATGCGGGACTCGATCCCAGGACCCTGGGATCATGACCTGAGCTGAAGGCAGAGGCTTTAACCCACTGAGCCACCCAGGTGCCCCATGAATTTTCATTTTTAAAGTGTAAAATAAGGGGTGCCCTGGTTGGTTAAGCATCTGACTCTTAGTTTCGGCTCAGGTCATGATCTCGAGGGTCTCACTCAACGGGGTGTCTGCTTGAAGATTCTCTCCCTCTACCCCTCCCCCTGCTCATGCTCTCTCTCTCTCTCTCTCTCTCTCAAATAAATAAATAAAGCTTTAAAAAAATAAAATAATAAAATATAAAATAAGAACTTCAGTTCATTCCATCCTGGGAAATCCTTATTGCTGTGATTGCTGAAATTCCCAAGATGGAATCTGAACCCCTTCATTTATTTCTTATTCAACCTGGAATCATGCCTCCATCAAATAGTTTATAAATATATGCCTCATCACATTCTTGCTTTTCTTCCTGACTCCCAGCTTTGTGTAACTGCTGTCTAAACAGACACCGCAGCCAAAGTTTATCAGATTTACAGGTCCAAACCTCCTTCCTGGGTGATATAGCATCTTCTCTAGGCAGAAATAGGAAGATTCCACTCTCTTCCACTTCCCCTCCACCCCCATGCATCTGGAGCTTTGCCTTCCTTCATCTATTTTAAACAAAATAAAGATGTTAGTGAAGACGTGTCTCCACTAAAAATGATTTGCTTTTCTACTGCCAACCAGCACTGAGCCCCTTGGGAGACATTTTAATTTGTTTTCTCAACAAGGGCATCTTGTTTCTCTGAGGAAATACTTGGGGTGGGGGGAGAAGGGCTTATGATCTCAAGTAAGAATTTTTTTTAATCCCAAACTGGAGGGGTTAGGAAGAATTTTTTTTTTTTTTAAGATTTTATTTATTTGACAGAGAGAGAGATCGCAAGTAGTCAGAGAGGCAGGCACAGAGAGAGAGGGGAGAAGCAGGCTTCCCGCGGAGCAGACAGCCCGATGTGGGGCTCGATCCCAGGACCCTGAGATCATGACCCGAGCCGAAGGCAGAGGCTTTAACCCACTGAACCACCCAGGTGCCCCGGTTAGGAAGAATTTTTAAAATTTTTTAAATTTTAAATTTATTTTTTAAATTTAAAAAATTTTTAAATCCAGACTTTCAGGAGAAATGGCATACAGACACAGCTAGTCTCATCCCTCCTAAATCCTCACTTACATGGCAGTGAAGGCTTTTGCTTTTTTAAGGCCTGTGCCCACAAGGATGTAGAGAACCAGAGAAGAGACAAAGGGAACAAAAGCAGGAAAACTCTGAAGCAGGATGAGGGGCAGAGAGGAGAAAACTGAACCCCGAGGGTCTTAGTTTCCTAGGGCTGCGGTAACATGGTGCCAGAAAGTGGGTGGCTTGGAAGACAGAAATTTATTTCTCACAGCTCTGAAGGCCCGAAGTCCAACATGGGACCCTGCCTGGGCAGGGTGGGTTCCTTCTGAGGGCTGTAAAGGAGAATCTGTTCCATGCCTCTCCCCCAGCTTCTGGCCGTTTGCTGGTAATCTCGGTGTTTCTTGGCTGGTGGAAGCATCACCCAATCTCTGCCTTCGTCTTCACATGATATTTTCCCTGTGTCCATGTCCCTAAGTACAAAAAGTTCCTTTTTTTTTAAATTTTTTTTAAATTTTATCCCTTTCTTTCTTTTTCTTTTTTTTTAAGAAAACTTGAATTTTATTTTATTTTTTTTTTCAGTGTTCCAGAATTCATTGTGCAGCACACCCAGTGCTCCATGCAATACATGCCTTCCTTAATACCCACCACCAGGCTCACCCCACCTCCCCACCCCCCTCTCCAAAACCCTCAGTTTGTCTCTCAGGTCCACAGTCTCTCCTGGTTTGTCTCCCCCTCCAATTTCCTCCAACTCACTTCTCTCCATCTCCCAATGTCCTCCATGTTATTCCTTACACTCCACAAGTAAGTGAAACCATATGATAATTGACTTTCTCTGCTTGACGTATTTCACTCAGCATAATCTCCCCCAGTCCCATCCATGTTGATACAAAAGTTGGGTATTGGGGCGCCTGGGTGGCTCAGTGGGTTAAGCCGCTGCCTTCGGCTCAGGTCATGATCCTAAGTCCTGGGTTCAAGCCCCGCATCGGGCTTTCTGCTCAGCAGGGAGCCTGCTTCCTCCTCTCTCTCTGCCTGCCTCTCTGCCTGCTTGTGATTTCTCTCTGTCAAATAAATAAAATCTTTAAAAAAAAAAAAAAAGTTGGGTATTCATCCTTTCTGAGGACACCAGCCATATCAGATTAGGGCCGACTCTAATGACCTCATCTTAATGAATTACATCTACAAAGACCCCATTTCTAAATAAAGTCACATTGTGAGATACAAGAGGAAGGACTTCAACCTAGAAAATTTGGGAGGACACAATTCCACCCGTAATACTGACTCAGCCAATTTACAACACAGAATCTCTCAAATTCCCACAAACATGTGCCACCAGCTATCTCCCTAGATGGGGCAAAGGGGCAAGACTGAAATAAGAAAGATGGGAGATTGAATTGACCCCACTTCAGCTGGAGGTTAATTCTCTGGAGCCGAGCTGTCCACCAGGGTAGCCACTAGCCAGATGTAGCTAATTGAATTTAAATTTTAACTAACTAAAATGATCTAGAACCAAAAAATGTAAACATCCTCAGTTCCACAAGCCACATTTCAGGTGCTCAGACTCATGCAGCTGGTGACTCTCCTAAGAGCTGGTACAGAATGTTTCCATCATCATAGAAAGTGCAATTGGATGGCACTGTTCTGGAGAAAACAAAACCGAGGTTGTCTGGACTGGGGGACTGTGAGGCTCAGTTCAACTGAGTTAATGTGTTCACAGAGGCACACATTAAAAAGAAGGAAGGGGATAGAGTGAAATCTGGGCCGTGGGCTGCTACGAAGTCCCCCACCCCACAAGCCCTCTTCTTACCTTGATGTATTATTTTAGAATTCCAAACTATATTTGACCATTAGGAGCTCCAGTACAAGCCTATGTGCTCTACAGGAGACTCACCAGAAGTGATGAGGTGTCTGATATTTTATTCCCATTACAGATGGTTTGCAGTTGGGGTGGGCCCATTGTAGACATGACTGGTTATTCTGTTGCAGTGCAAAGTATTGTGATGACAGGACTGTAACATTATAGTGAAGATGGTGCAGAGATATCCCTGGTGCCTCCACGTGCCCTAAGAGTGGCCCTCATTGCCCGGGTTTATCCCTCATGACAAGAGTTAGCTGTGGGGTGCTCAGTCAGTTAAGCGTCCAACTCTTGGTTTTGGCTCAGGTCATGATCTCAGGGTCCTGGGATCAAGCCCCATGTTGAGATCCACACTCAGCGCACTCTCCTTCCCTCCCCTCTGCTCTTCTCCCCGCCTCAAATAAATAAATAAAATCTTTTTTAAAAACATTATTTATTTATTTATTTGATGAGAGAGAGCGCACAAGCAGGGGAAGCAGCAGAGGGAGAGGGAGAAGCAGTCTCCTGCTGAGCAGAGAACCCGACATGGGGCTCCATCCCAGGACCCAGGATCATGACTTGAGCCAAAGGCAGACATTTAACCAACTAAGCCACCCAGGCTCCCCAGTAAATAAAACCTTTAAAAAAAAAAAAGTGTTAGCTGTAAAACTTCCCTGTAACAGAATTCATAAAGCTGCATATATAAAGAACATTGCAAGCTCTAAGGCATTTTTCTTTCTAAGTACATGTGAATTTGTTTGGCACTGGCTTTGGTATCATGATGTCTATGTCATTAACTCTTACAGGCATTGGTTTCTACAACAAGAAATTAAATGATTGCTAATGAAACATTTTAAAATGCTATTTAGAAGGAAAGATTGTTTCCTGATTTTTTTCTTACATCAGGATGTGGCTTCTAGAAAATTTGATTTTCTTTAGCTTAAACATATCTCCTTTTTTATTAAAATTTTCTTTGAGATAATTATAGATTTGTATACAGTTGTAAGAAATAACAGAGAAATCCTGCACACCTTTTATTCAGTTGGAAATATCTGTTTAAATGTTTTGGGATTGTAGTTCTTTCTAAGTAGGTAATGAAATTATTTTCTTCTGACATGTAATATTGATGCCTTATGTATACATGAATAATGCAGGCAACTTCATCAATTACTTACAGTCTCCAGCCCTCTCTTTCTGGTATTTGAAAGGAACAAGTTGTACTAATTCATTCATAAGGTTTCATCCAGTTCTGATATTCTAATAGAATCTGAGACCAAGATCTTCGACAAGCCACAGCCACCACTCTTTCTGTAACAGTCCACAAGCTAAGAATGATTTCTACATTTTTAAATGGTTAAAAAAAATGAAAAAAAAAAAACTTTTTGTGACATGTGAAAATTACACAGAATTCAAATTTCAGTGTTTAAATTAAGCTTTACTGGAACATAGCCGTGCTCATTCATTTATATATTATCTATGGTTGCTTTCATGTTACAATAACTATGACAGAGACATGTCCCACAAGGCCTAAAATATTTAACGGCTCCTTGCAGAAAGAGTTCATTGACTCCTTCTTTAAACCATTCATGCCCTGGGGTGCCTGGGTGGCTCAGTTGGTTAAGCATCTGCGTTCAGCTCAGGTCATGATCTCAAGGTCCTGGGATCGAGCGCCGTATCAAGACTTTCCCGCTCAGTGGGACATCTGCTTTTCCCTCTTTTCCCCTTGCTTCTGCTCCCTCTGTCTCTCAAATACAAAAATAAAATCATAAAAAGGAAAAACCATTCATACCCTTTAACCCAGGAATGCCACTTCTAGAAACTTATCCCAAAGAAAAAGCAGAGATGTCTAAACTGGGAGATGTATTACATAAAATAGGTTAACCTCACCTGAGGGAAGTATGAAGTCATTAAAGACATTGTTTTATAAAACAACTTAATGAAATGGGAAATGCTCACAATATGTTCGTTGTTCAACTGAAAATACAGATTTCAAAAAAACATGCTCCTGACACAAATTTTTTGAGGGGGGGGGAAACAACCTTGCCATATATTTATTTGGCTAGAAAAAAAAAAAAAAGGCTCTCAGTGTCTATTTTCTTCTTCATTGTATTCTGCATTTTATGTTTCTACAATGAACATATTTTACTTTATTCCATCTGAAAATGTTTAAGTTCTATCCTATATTGTTTACTACTACTTCTAGCTGAATAGTCACACACGTTCTTAGCAGAGAATTAACATGTCTCTGTATAGTTGGCCAAAAATCATCAGAATGCAAAGAATGGGAAAATCTGAGCAAGACAGAATTGAAATTCTAACTTCTTGCATCATATAGTACTTTGTAAATATAATTAATAGTGCTGATTCTGTGGTGGTTTTAAATTCACTTTAAAATGAAGTTCAGTTCTGAGATACAATTTTATATCCATCGGACTGACAAAATCTTAAAAATCTGAGTACTGGTGGGTAAACAAGAATTTTCATATACTTATGATGGGGGTATAAATTAAATCAGCCACTTTAGATAACAATTTGCCAGTTTTTAGTAAGATTTAAATTGCACATATCTTAGTCCCCAGCATACCCATTTCTAACTATATACTCTAGAAAAGTTCTCTTATGTGTGCAAAAGGATAAAAGATCAGGGCAAAATTGTTTATAAAGACAATTTTTTAAAAAAAAGAGAGAAATTAGATGTATTACATATTTCTGAAGTTAAGGAAATGCATTAATAAAATGTGTTTTATTCATGTGGTAATCTCATACAGCAGTTAAAATGAATGAACCCTATTATACCATCATGATAAGTAATATTAAAAAAAGGAAGTGCAACTGGGTATTTACCCTAAAGATACAAACATAGTGATCCGAAGGGGCACATGCACCCAATGTCCAAAATAGCCAAACTATGGAAAGAACCTAGATGTCCACCAACAGATGAATAGATAAAGAAGATGTGGTATATATATACAATGGAATACTATGCAGCCATCAAAAGAAACGAAATCTTGCCTTTTGCGATGACATGGATGGAACTAGAGTGTATTATGCTGAGCGAAATAAGTCAATCGGAGAAAGACAATTATCATATGATCTCCCTGATATGAGGAAGTCGAGAGGCAACGTGGGGGGGTTGGAGGGTAGGAAAGGAATAAATGAAACAAGATGGGATTGGGAGGGAGACAAACCATAAGAGACTCTTTTTTTTTTTTAAAGATTTTATTTATTTATTTGACAGAGAGATCACAAGCAGGCAGAGAGGCAGGCAGAGAGAGAGGAGGAAGCAGGCTCCCTGCTGAGCAGAGAGCCCAATGCGGGGCTCGATCCCAGGACTCTGAGATCCCAGGACTCTGAGCGGCTTACCCCACTGAGCCACCCAGGCGCCCCATAAGAGACTCTTAATCTCACAAAACAAACTGAAGGTTGCCGGAGGTAGGAGGGTAGGGGGAGGGTAGTTGGGTTATGGACATTGGGGAGAGTATGTGTTATGGTGAGTGAAGTGTGTAAACCTGGCAATTCACAGACCTGTACCCCTGGGGCTAATAATACATTATATGTTAGTTAAAAAAATTAAAATAAAAAAAAGAAGTGCAAAGAGACATGTATAGTATAATATTTATCTAAAGTGTTAAAAATCAGAAGATTGTTGGGGTGCATGGGTGGCTCAGTTGGTTAAGTGCCTGCCTTTGGCTCAGATCATGATCTTAAGGCCCTAGGATCAAGCCCCACATTGGGCTCATTGCTCAGTGGGAAACCTGTTTCTCCCTTTCCCTCTGCCTGCCACTCCCCCTATTTGTGTTCTCTCAATCTCTCTGTCAAAAAAAAAACAAAAAACCAAACTTTAAAAAAATCAGAAAATTGTATATAATGTTCTTTATTATATATAAAAACAGAAAAAAAATTGAAAACATAGACCTAAAAGATACATACCATATCAGCATTCACTCTGGGAAAGGAAGAAGGGAATTAGGAGTACAGAAAAGTTCAAGGGGAAGCAATTGCATTCATGAAATTTTAATTTATTTCTAAAACAAACAAGGAACTTAAACATATACAACGTAATGTGGATTTCTGGTTTTGTTGGACATCTGCTTGTATTTTATACGGTTTGCGTTTTTTCCCCTTAATACTGCTCTAACAGCTCAAGGAAGTGAAGATGGGTAAAATTCACAGACTATTACAGTAGGAAAGTGAAAGGATCTCTAAAAGGAGATAGTACTGAGTGATCTCACAATTTATTACAACTGTTTTGAATTCTATCTATACAGATGTCCTTCTGAGGCCTTATCTCTAGACGTTATTACTCCAGGAAGTCATGTGCCTACTATGGTTTTACAGTAGAGCCTGAGCTGTCTCCACCAAACCCATAATACTTCCAAGTTCAATGACATTTGCTGTGATACACATTGCCACCCTTAAGATAAACAGAGAAGAGGACAGGATGTTTTGTTTTGAAACACAAAGACTATGTCTCACAAGTAAAACAAGAATCTCAAAGGTTACTGGGAAAAAAGAGGAAGAAAGAAAAAAAGAAGGAGGTAATTGTTGGTTATGAGAAAGTTAATTCGTAGATTCTTTCCTCATAGCAATTATTAATTAATATCAGCTTTTAAAACATGTGTAATTCATCTACATTTTATCAAATTCTGTTTGTAAAATTTTAAATGACTATCTATACACTTTTTTAAAAAAATCATATATAGCTGAGTAGATAAGAGTATAAGTGTTAGGGGTCACTGGGTGGCTCAGTGGGTTAAGCACCTGACTCTTGGTTTCAGCTCAAGTCATGATCTCAGGGTTGTGAGATAGAGCCCCACATTGGATTCTGCCCTCAGAGGGGAGTCTGCTTGAGATTCTGTCTCTCCCTTTCCCTTTGTCCCTCCCTCCACTCTCTCTCTCTAAAATAATAAATAAATAAATCTTTTTTTCCTTTTTTTTAAAGAATACAACTGTTAGATCTAGAATACCTGGGTTTGAATCCAGATTATGCCATTTACTATTTATGTGAGTTTAGGGAAGTGATTTAGCCTTTTTTTAGGTAACATAGTTATTTTAGCTATTTAGCTTTCTAGTTTTATATCTATAAAATGGGAATAATAATAGTATTTACTCCACAATGTATTTACAATTATTAAATGGGTTACTACATATAAAATTTTAAAAACAGAAATAAAAATGCTCAACAAATGTTGGCATTTTGTATATTCCTTCAGTATGTTTAATAGATGGCTAATTGACAGTATGATATTTCCCAAATGCTATGCACTTAATAGGCATTCAGTAATACTAATGGTAACAAACATGAAACAACCCAAACTTAGACATGAAATCCATAAGTCACTACAAAACCATTATTCGCCAGTAGGTGGCTTTATATATACTCTTGCATATTAAGGCCCCCATCATTCTTGGCACTTGATGTCACAAAAGAGCACAGCTGTAACACTCTGCATCTATGATGCTGCAGAGCAAGATGATGGTTTCCCTGAGCCATGGCTTTCAGGAGGCACATGGTCCTGCAAAAACAAAGTGGCTGTCCCAGTATAGACAACAATAAAATGGTAGAGACTTCATAAAACTGAACTTCCTGTTTAGCCTTCCCATCTCTGAACCTAACCATCTCAACTCTTTCTATCTTTTCTTATAGATGTTGTTGAGATATTTAATTTTTCCATCAGTTCTTCCTAGTCCCTCATATGTACTCTATCTTGTAACAGGCTTCTACACAGGAGAGGAGAGCTGGCTACTTTCCAGTGCATGAGTCACACATAGTTGCCTCATTATAGATCAAATTATAGCACTTCCAAAATAACAATGCTGCAGTATCTCAAAGGTTCCAGGTCTGGTACACAGATTTTTCACTCTAGAAATTATGACTTATTATTAGTTGGGATGAAGGTATATATGACTAGCTCACAGTCAGTGGCCTACACTACATATAATTGAAACCTGTCCCATACAATAAATTTTCTGAAGGCACTGAAAATACATGGTAGCAATGCTTTATGCTTGTTTTGATGAGTGTAACCATAGTTTCCCCACATTTTGATGTTCTATGGATGTTTCTTTGGAAGGAACAGAGAATAAATGTGATAGGAAGATTCCACTACTAAAAAATAGAAAGCCCCCTCCAAAAACAATCGTCACATCTTAAAGTTTTAATGTGTCTACTTTGATTCTGTTCAAAAGCACATTCAAACTTCTCAACCAGGATTAATAGGATCAACGATAACTTAGAATTTTATATGGACTATGTATGCAATGGAATATTACTCAGCCATCAGAAAGATTGAACTCTTGCCATGGCAAGTACATGGATGGAACTAGAGGGCATTATGCTAAGCAAAATAAATCAGTCAGAGAAAGACAAATACCATATGATTTCCCTAATATGTGCAGTTTAAGAAACAAAACAGATGAACAAAGGGGACGGAAGGGAAAAATAAAATAAAATGAAAACAGAGAGTCTCTTATGGTTATAAGAGACTCTTAACTATAGAAAACAAACCGGGGGTTGCTGGAGGGGAGATGGGTGGGGGGAATGGGGTAATCGGGGGATGGGCATTTGATGGAATGAGCACCGGGTGTTACTTAGTGATGAATCACTAAATTCTACCTCTAAAACTAATAATACAGTATATGGTAATTAAACTGAGTTTAAATTTTTTTAAAAATGTAAAGCAATACCACTTCTCTCACTCCTACAATGTAGACTTTAGCTTTTATAACTGTATTCTAATCACTCAATAATAATAAATAATAATAAGCTAAAGTCTTAGCTTATGCAGCTCTTTGGGATCTGGAGGCTGTGAGTTGCACCTCCCTGTGTTCTAGACCCAATTTTCTCTCAGGTCTTGATTAGAAAGGTTTTTCCATCCAAACTATCTTGTTTCGTGTAGCACATTCTGCTAAGCCAAGCCCCATGATATTTTTACATGCAACCTTCAGGAATAAGTGAAGGCTACAAATAAGCAATTAAAGAGAAGGAAGTAATTGGCTCTTCTTAGAAAACACTGAGATGATTAAATTCCATGGTTCCTAGTCATCTTCAGGTGTGGCTTGCTCTCCTTAATTCTAGCAGCAGTAAAACATGCATCTCTTTCTACACTATCATTGCCTATGTATTTGTAGGTCTAATTGATGTCTAAAGTATTTTCCACTGTGGAGATTTGTATAGGGAAAGAGCAGCAATGCAGACTGAAGTTTTGTAGGCTGAAGAGGGGAAAATGAGGTGTGTTCATCTGTTTTTTTCCTTCCAAAAGGTTGTGTGACCAGAATAGAAGATGTAGTCTTAATGAAGACTTGATTTCCCCAGCTCTCTCCTCTGGTTCTCCAGTCCTAACTATGCAAATAACAAGCACTGGCCAGTGTAGTCTCTTGCCTTGCCTCGCGCTGAGGCCATACAAAAAGATAATTACTCATGCTTTGAATTCTGTTATGACAATGATTTTAAACTTCTAGTTAAAGTCACTAATCTCTAACTTCAAACTTTAAACACAGGTCGAAAACACTGTTCCATTTTAACTATCTCTTTTGAGTACTTAAAATTTGTTTACTGTGGATTAATTTCTTATTTGATGGCATCACAAGCTCTTTTAAAAAATAAAAAAAATAAAAACTTGGCTCACAAACAGGCTAAACCTGTGCCACTAAGGCAAATAAATGCTTTCACAGAAATGTAATGTTTGGCACCATGGGGACATATTTTGACTGGAGGGGAGTTGAAATGGGAATGAGATGACCAGCATTCAACCTCATTCATGGCATGAGACCATATCCTTGGGAGATGAGCAACAGGCAGGAAGAGAAACACCAAAGCATTACTGGGAGTATGGAGAGGTAGGACAGAGGAGGATTTTTGAGGGTCAGAGGGGCATCATTAGAATGAGAGACTTGCAGGAGAGAAGAGCTGTATGTGAGCCTGGGGAAGAGATCTGAAGAGAGAAAAACAGGTGGGAATACAGGTAGATCTTAAGACACCATCCTTAAAAAGCTCTAGGAAGGCTCATTTTCTAATAAGGCACAAAACTCTCAGCCTGCAAGCATTTTAATGTTTATTTTCCTGTTCTGAAATATCCATTTGATATTTACCTACTGCTCTAATAAAGAACTTTGATACAGTGGGGTAGGGCATAGGGGGTGAACATCAAAAAGATGGATGGGTATGATAGTCAGGGAGGGATAGATTGATTTCTAAAGTCCTCATGTTAGATGAAAATTGCCTATATTGAAAATTTATCTTGAAACTGACTTGAAATCTCCCTCAGCACAAAGCATATGAATTTTCTTACAAATAAAGCAGTCCGATCCCTAGTCCAAAGTCATTTGCACATTTTCTCCCTGGACCTTCCACGTGTACAAGGACTGTGTTGGGCTTGACTGTAGCCTTTGTCTGATTATTATAATTGAGGCAATCGGTAGTTTAAAGGGCTTTCAATACACCACATGCAAGAGATTTCCCTTTGAGAAAAGGGAGTGATGCTGAGACTTCACTCTGTGTGCATGCTGAGTGTGTGTGTGTGTGTGCGCGCGCGCGCACGCACGTGTGCATGCGTGCCCTGCTGGAGGATGGCTGGGATAGAACTGGTGTAATCTCCATCACTAATTTCAAGTCATGGTGAGGAAAGGCTGGAAATAACCTAGTGTGTATTTGCTCTTTTTGTGTGGACTCACATTTGGCTATTAGCAAGAGGAGAAAGAGGAAGAGACAGAAAGATTGAGAGAGAGAGAGAGAGAGAGAGAGAATCAGGCCAAAAGAGAGAGAGATTGAGAGAGAGAGAGAAAGAGATTGAGTCTGGGAAAAACTTCAGGCATGAGAAATCATAAAACCAAAAGTGTAGGCTGCCTCCCACTTTGATAGGTAAGGGAAGCTCATTACTCCAAGCTGGAAAAGAGGCAGCCTGCCATATCGGTTACATTTTGCTCATCTTCTAATATTTCTTAAGAACTTATTACTGCCTGTCTTCCATACTGTTTGTGGGACTACATGTCCTCTCAACTTCCTCAGGCACAAATTGGTTGCCCATGCCACACCATGAATAAGCATTTCTACTTCACGGTAGTTTAAATATACTTGTCCTTTAATACTTCAAAGTTCCTCACATGATCGCTTTCCTGGTGGAGAAAACAAACTGAAGAAAAATAAATTTTGTTTGTTGTAGAAAGGATGCCATTTTGGTCCTAACAATTCTTTTGATAGAAATGGAGATCACTGTTGGGACGCCTGGGTGGCTCAGTCAGTTAAGCTGCTGCCTTCAGCCCAGGTCATGATACCAGGGTCCTGGGATCAAGTTCTACATTGGGCTCCTTGCTTGGCAGGGAGCCTGCTTCTCTCTCTGCCTCTGCCTGCCACTCTGCCTACTTGTCCTCTCTCTATCTCTCTGACAAATAAATAAATGAATAAAATCTTAAAAAAAAGAAAGAAAAGAAATGGAGATCACTGTTAAAAGTTAGAGTTTTTCAGGGTACCTGAGTGACTCAGTCGGTTAAACATCTGCCTTGGCCTGGGTGATAAGCTCAGGGGTCCTGGGACTGAGCCCCATATGGGGCTTCCCGCCCGGTAAGGATCCTGCTCCTCTCTCTTTTCCCCCCTTGTGCTCTCTCTCATGATCTCTCTCTCTTTCAAATAAATAAATAAATAAATAAAATCTATTTAAAGTTACAGTTTTTCTACTCTTTGCTCCCTCTCTCACAGGGAGACTTGTACTTGAGATCCATGGCCAAAGAAAGTATTTTCAAGGTGACTTTCTTATGGAAGGGGGCAAATAGTGGGTCTTTTCTATATGAGCATAGTTTTCTTTAAACATGACTCGGATTAAATAAATTAAAACTAAAGACTGACTCTTAGATGGAGTCAGAAAAACTCATTTTCAGATGGTCCCATTAAAATAAAACTGCTATTGACATCTGGACTCTGGGTCTAATTGCTAAGGTGGAAACTGAGCCGGAGATCTGATCTGTAAAAGAGAAAACCAGCTGAAGACTCACAAGTCACTATCCTTGGAATTGGAATTATATTTTCAATCAGGAGGACATCCTTTCATTTCCATTCCATTTTTAAAAATGATTTTTAAATGCATAGTTTCTATAATTTTATTTTAAATGAAAGCAAATTTTTATAATGCTTTACAGTTTACAAAACACATGTTTCATAACTTACTTCACTTAATCTTCACAACAAACTTACGAAGTGGGTATAAACATTAGTTCTCTTTGACGGGATGAGAAAAGTGAAGCTCCACCAGCCTAAATTCCTCACTGAGGACTCAAAGCTGCTAAGTTTCATGGGTGGGACCTGAAGCCCGATTTCAGCCTCTAAGCCTCAGGGTTCTTTCTGCTACACTTGGCTCTTCTCTCCTCTGTCATTTTCCTGCATGTTTCATTTGCAGATATTTTCTTGAAATTAGGGCCCAAACACGAGAATGTGAGAATATACCATGGTTATAAATGGCCTACCTTCTTTCCCACAAATTCTAATTTAATGTAATTCCACAGGTATTTGTACAACCCAATGACGATGACATAGATATTTGTATTACCCAATGACATGGTCTGACATGGGCAACACAGGGGCTTTCCCTGTATTGGGAAGGCAGGGCATTAGAGCAGACTAAAGACTCTGGAATCAGACTGCCGGGCTTGAATCCCAGACTCCCACTTCCCACTGCCGGGCAAGTTTCTGGGCCTTTTTCCACACCTGTATAAAGAGTATAATAATATCTACCTCATAGGGTTATCATGGTAACTAAGTGTTGGAATCCATATTAAGCACTTAGAACAATGACTGAGACTTAATAAGAACCCAATAAATGCTGGTTAATATTCATCAGGACAGAGATCTGTGGAGACCATACTCCACACCTAATGACTTGAAGAGCATGAATAGCTCTGCCATCTGGAGGAAGCCGATAAGTGACATAGACTGAGCATTAACCATGTATTATTAAGGTTCTAACTAGGGAAGCAAGGAACCAAGGAGACTCAGCGAGAAGGCCTGTGGGCAGGAAGAGGATTCTAAAAGATAGAACAGAGACACTTAGGTTTCCCCCCAAAGTGGTGACTAGAATTAGTGGTTTAATAGTTTCCAACTACTAGTGCCAAGCTTTGAGAGTGAGACAGAGGAAATGGAAAGGCTTCCAGAATTTTCCAGCTCCCCATTCCAAGGAAGCCCCCAACCTGAATAGCTGAACTTCTCCATCAGCTACTGTGTGGTGATGCTACCAGGCTCCAGGAAGACAAGTGTGGTATTCCTGCCAAGGAGACGGAAACTTCCAGGTTACAGTCTGCCCTCCCCTTCAATCCTCACTTATTCTCTGACTCCCCTAAGTGACGTAGCTCCTTAGGGACCGCCTCCTCACTTCACCCCTTCCCCCTTCTGCCTCCTCTTTCCCTTCCACGTGATTCTATCTGATGATGTTTTTGTGAAGAATGACTAAGACATGAAATCATTTGGTGAACATAAAAAATGCCCTGTGGTTAAATGATGACTAAACAAGAATAAAAATTAAACCAACAAAGCATAACTACCTTTTAATCTTCACGTGTACTAGCTTGCTCACCCTCAAAATTAATGATTTCAGACATTAATTTAATTGTACCTCAGACTCTCAGGCTTGATACTGCTATTTTATAGAGGAGTAAACTGTGACACAGAAACAATTTGCCTGAAAGAAGCCCATGAGTCAGGAGTAGAGTCTGCGAGAGGACTAAAAGACTTGACCCCTCCTGGCTGGACTAGCAGCCCAAAGGTAACCTCCAAATTACTTTAAATCTTTTATTTATTTTTTTAAGATTTTATGTATTTGGGGCACCTGGGTGGTTCAGTGGGTTAACCTCTGCCTTTGGCTCAGGTCATGATCTCAGGGTCCTGGTATCAAGCCTTGCTTCCCCCTCTCCCTCTGACTGCCTCTCTGCCTATTTGTGATCTCTTTCTGTCAAATAAATACATAAAATCTTAAGAAAAAGATTTTATGTATTTATTTGACGGAGAGAGAGAGAGAAAGAGCATGAACACTCAAACAGGGGGAGAGGGAGAAACAGGCTCTCTGCTGAGATGGGAGCCCAATATGGGGCTCAATCCCAGGACCCGGGATCATGACCTGAACCAAAGGCAGACACCTAACTGACTGAGCCACCCAGGTGCCCTGCCTCCAATTTACTTTAGGCTGAGGCTTTCTGCTACATGCTCTGGTGGCTCAGAGGACTATCCTCAGGACTATAAAAGTAAGCTACAGAAAAAGTCCTCTAAACATGTTGATAACTTGGAGAAGTCCTCCAGCCTTGGGAGTGGTAACTTTGTCCTTAAAATTTCCCAGAGCAAATCTATATATATGTATTTGTACATGTATATGCTTGTGTATATGTACACAAACTCTGTGTGTGTGTGTGTGTGTGTGTGTGTATGTGTATGTGTGTATGTATGAATGACTTGGAACTTGACTACATAAATAATTCTTGCAATTCAACAATAAGAAGATAACTAAATAGAAAATGGGCAAAAGATTTGAATTGATAAAAGAAGATATGTACAATTGGTCAATAAAAAGATGTTCAACATCAGTGGGCATCAGGGAAATGCAAATTAGAACCATGAAAGTGTACCACTTCGTATCCATTCCAGTGGCCAAAATTGAACAGACTCACAGTAGGAGTGTTGTCAAGCTTGTAGAGAAGCTGGGACCCTCATACACTGCTGATGGGAGTGTAATGTGATACAGCCACCAGAGAAAATGATCTGGCAATTTCTTCCAAGGTGTCCATATGAGCTAGCAATTCCATTTCTAGGTATTTAACCAGGACAAACAAAAACATGTCCCCACAAAGACTTGTATGCAAATGTTCATCGCAGTCTGTGGAAGGCAACCCCTCCCATGGATCCTAGTGATCTCTGCCTCCTAGAACTCATGCCTTCATGTAGCACCCTCCCCTTGGGGCTGAAGCTATCGATTTATCTCTCACAAAGAGATTATGGCAAAAGTGAGGAGATGCCGCTTCTGAGGTTAGGTTCAAAATGACTCGTTCTGGAAAAAAGCTGGAAGATGGTCCCAAGTTCTTAAAATCTGGTTATGCTGCCACTGTTGACAAGCAGTGTTGGCAAGCCTGTGTGTGTTGAGAGCTTCTCTGATTATCCTCCTCTGGGCCCTTTTGCTGTCTCTGAGGTGAGGCAGACGGTTGCTATGGGTGTCATCAAAGCAGGGGCCAAGAAAGCAGCTGGAGCTGGTGAGGTCACCAAGTCTGCCCAGAATGCTCAGAAAGCTAACTGAATATTGGGGCGCCTGGGTGGCTCAGTGGGTTAGGCCGCTGCCTTTGGCTCAGGTCATGGTCTCGGGGTCCTGGAATCGAGTCCCGCGTCGGGTTCTTTGCTCCGCGGAGATCCTGCTTCCCTCTCTCTCTCTGCCTGCCTCTCCATCTACTTGTGATCTCTCTCTGTCAAATAAATAAAAAAAATCTTAAAAAAAAAAAAAGAAAGAAAGCTAACTGAATATTATTCCTAATACCTGCTCCCCGCAGTCTTTTTTTTTTTTTTTTAATTTATTTATTTGACAGAGAGAGAGATCACAAGGAGGCAGAGAGGCAGGCAGAGAGAGCAGGGGAAGCAGGCTCCCCACTGAACAGAGAGCCCGATGTGGGACTCGATTCCAGGACCCTGAGATCGTGACCTGAGCTGAAGGCAGAGGCTTTAACCCACTGAGTCACCCAGGCGCCCCAGCTCTCTGCAGTCTTAAAACGGAAGAATGCCCTCAGAACTGTTTATATCAATTGGCCATTTAAGTTTAATAGTAAAAGACTGGTTAATAATAACAGTGCATCATAAAACCTTCAGAAAGAAAGGAGACTGTTTTGTGAACCATTTGTTTTATGTGTGTGTATGAAAGATTTAAGTTATTAATTTTTAAAATCAGTACTTTTTTATGGAAACAACTTGACCAAAAACCTGTCACAGAATTTTGAGACCCATTAAAACAAAAATGTAATGAGGACAAAAAAATTTTTTAATAGATCACTAAATTTTGTGGTGATTTGTTATGAATATGTAACATATTCATAGAAGTCAAAAGCTGAAAACAACAGGACAATGATTAACACTGTGGTGTATTCATTCAACAGAATGCCACTTGGCAGTAAAAAGTAACAAATTCTAGTACTTACAACAGCGTGGATAAATCTGAAACCACTAAACTCATCAAAACACACAAATTGCAAACAAAAGAGGGCATATAGTATAATCCCATTTCTATGAAAGTCTAGAAAAGAAAAAACCTATTTTAAAGTGACAGAGAGCAGCTCAGTGGTTGCCCAGGGCCAGATGGTGGGGGTTGACTGCAAAGAAGCAAAAGAAACTTCTGGGGTTATGGAAAAGTTCTATGTACGATTGTGCCAATATAGACAATATATAGATTGTATAGACCTTTGTCATAATGCATTGGGTTAAATACTTAAAGAAAGATACATAGGCAAAAGAATAAATAAAAAATAAAAATAAAAAATGAAAGCAATACATGGTCATATTTTATTACATGCAAATTATGCTGCAATTAAATTGATTTGCAAAGTTTAAAAAAAATCCCGAGATAAATACAAGGTGTGAAGCTATGCAGCAAGTTTTTTTTTAAGCAGGCTCCACAGTGAGCCTGGAGCCCGAGGCAAAGCTTGAACTCAGGACGCTAAGATCAAGAATCGGGGGGCGCTTGGGTGGCTCAGTGGGTTAAAGCCTCTGTCTTCAGCTGGGGTCATGATCCCAGGGTCCTGGGATCGAACCCCGAGTCCGGCTCTCTGCTCGGCAGGGAGCCTGCTTCCCCCTCTCTCTCTGCCTGCCTCTCTGCCTACTTGTGATCTCTCTCTGTCAAATAAATAAATAAAATCTTTAAAAAAAAAAAAAAAGAATCGGATGCTTAACTGTCTGAGCCACCCAGGTGTTCCTACCGCAGCAAGTTTATATATCTGTAGGAAATGAACCGATTCCTAGCAAATATAAGTAATCAAAATTGACTAGAGAAGAAATGGAAAATTAGAATATACAGCAACCACATATAATAGATTGAAAAGATGATTAAAGAACTACCAAAAGCTACTTAGAAATTACTTAACTTGTCGATCCTCAGTTTCTTAATCTGTGAAACAGAAATAAAGTAACACTTAACTCACAGAACTTTGGGCTAATGTGCTTCGTATAATACTTGGGACCCAGAAGTTATTCAGTACTAGCTTCCCTGGTGTGCAGTGGTGTTTTAAGCCGTTTTGATACTAGTTTTTACTTCTCTTTCCAGATGAGCAACATAACATCACTTAATTCAGTCAACAAACATCAGGTTCCTGCTTTCGAGAGTCTTCCCAAAGAGATTCCCAACTCCACAGGATTGAACAGAGTCTCTCTGTGGTTTTCTATCCTGAACCTAATTGTGGAGAGAGGAGAAAAGATGACAAAAAGCAGAAAGAAGGAGGCCAAGCCCTCAGAAAGGAAAATAACTACCGGGGGGGGGGGGGGCGATTTCTTTTTTTTTTTTTTTAATTAATCATTTTTTAAAATTTATTTTCAGCATAACAGTATTCATTGTTTTTGTACCACACCCAGTGCTCCATGCAATCCGTGCCCTCTCTAATACCCACCACCTGGTTCCCTCAACCTCCCACCTCCCCACCTCTTCAAACCCTTCAGATTGTTTTTCAGAGTCCATAGTCTCTCATTGTTCACCTCCCCTTCCAATTTCCCCCAACTCCCTTCTCCTAACTCCCCATATCCTCCATGCTATTTGTTATGCTCCACAAATAAGTGAAACCATATGATAATTGACTCTCTCTGCTTGACTTATTTCACTCAGCATAATCTCTTCCAGTCCCGTCCATGTTGCTACAAAAGTTGGGTATTCATCCTTTCTGATGGAGGCACAATACTCCATAGTGTATACGGACCACATCTTCCTTATCCATTCGCCCGTTGAATTTCTTTTTTTTTTTTTTTTTTTTTTTTTATAAACATATAATATATTTTTATCCCCAGGGGTACAGGTCTGTGAATTGCCAGGTTTACACACTTCACAGCACTCACCATAGCACATACCCTCCCCAATGTCCATAACCCCACCCCACCCCTCCCAACCCCCCCTCCCCCGCATCAACCCTCAGTTTGTTTTGTGAGATTAAGAGTCACTTATGGTTTGTCTCCCTCCCAATCCCATCTTGTTTCATTTACTCTTCTCCTACCCCCTTAACCCCCCATGTTGTATCTCCTCTCCCTCATATCAGGGAGATTATATGATAGTTGTCTTTCTCTGATTGACTTATTTCGCTAAGCATGATACCCTCTAGTTCCATCCACGTCGTCACAAATGGCAAGATTTAATTTCTTTTGATGGCTGCATAGTATTCCATTGTGTATATATACCTCATCTTCTTTATCCATTCGTCTGTTGATGGACATCTAGGTTCTTTCCATAGTTTGGCTATTGTAGACATTGCTGCTATAAACATTCGGGTGCATGTGCCCCTTCGGATCACTACATTTGTATCTTTGTAAATACCCAGTAGTGCAATTGCTGGGTCATAGGGTAGTTCTATTTTCAACATTTTGAGGAACCTCCATGCTGTTTTCCAGAGTGGTTGCACCAGCTTGCATTCCCACCAACAGTGTAGGAGGGTTCCCCTTTCTCCGCATCCTCGCCAGCATCTGTCATTTCCTGATCCGTTGAATTTCTTAAGAATATTGTAAGCGTATCAACACACATCCTTCTGCAAGCCCTAAGGTAGGATGACACAGCCAGTTCTGGGCTGTAGAAGGCTGAAGATTCAGAAAGCTAGTCCGCAGTGTTGCCACGCTAGTTCTCCACACCTAAAGGGAAGGGGCAGATGGATGAAACCAGAGCTTTTCACCTGGGGGCCTTCGCCTCCCTCGCTGCTGCGGGGTGGGTGGGTGGGGGAGCCTCCTCCGGCTGCTGAGGGAGGAGACAAGACTGCAGGCACCAGGGCGGTTTAGGAGTGGTGTGCGGGGAGGGGAGTCTCGGGCCTGGTGGGAGGGCTGAAAGAATGCGGCAGATCTGAGGCCAGATTTTTCCCCTGGCCTCCTCCCCTCTCTATACTGCATGGTTATTTCTCTTGGCCTCCTCCAAGATCTGGGAATGTTCTAGCTTTCAGACAGACCTTCCTGTGCCTCTGAGCTGAGCAATGCTTAATGCCAGAGAGCATTTCCGTGGATGGCACGGAGGGGCCCACGCCTGGCTGTTAGCCCGGGGAGCTGGGGTGAACTCAATCCAGCATCATCCCCTCCACCTTCAAATGCACCGTTCCCCACACTCACGCAAAGAAGAGTAGGGCAGGCTCAGGCTCCATGGGACAATGGCTAAGAATCTGCCCCTGCACCATAGGAACTTTTCAGTAACTTCCAATGAATTCCCTCTGGATGAAAGCACCCGTTTTAGGCAAGGTAACTAGCACTGAAATCAAGTGGATCCATCAGGCTCTACCATTCAGCAACTTTGCGGCCTCGGTTTCTTCGTCTCTAAAATGGGGAAGATTAGGGGCGCCTGGGTGGCTCAGTCATTAAGCATCTGCCTTCCGCGCTGGTCATGATCTCAGGGTCGTAGGATCGAGCCCCGCATGGGGCTCCCTACTCAGCGAGGAGTTTGCTTCTCCCTCTCACTCTCTCTCTGTGCGTGCTCTCTCTCTGTTAAATAATTAAATAAAATCTTTTAAAAAAATAAAAATAGTAAAAATAAAATGGAGAAAATTATATCACGTACTTTGAATAGTTATTTTGAGAATGAAATGAGATAGCATGCATTGAGTGCATGGTACTCTCCTGGGCTCATCACAGAGACTCAGTAAATATGAATATTGCCTTGACCACTGTCATTTCACACTCATCCCATAAGGGTGCGTGCGAGACGGGGCACCTGGGTGGCTTGGTGGGTTTAAAGCCTCTGCCTTCGGCTCAGGTCATGATCTCGGGGTCCTGGGATTAAGCCCCGCATCAGGCTCTCTGCTCGGCGGGGAGCCTGCTTCCCCCTCTCTCTCCGCCTGCCTCTCTGCCTACTTGCAATCTCTCTCTCTGTCAAATAAATAAATAAAATCTTAAAAAAAAAAAGTGCGTGTGAGACAATTCACCCTATTCTGCTAATTTTCCCTGTTGCCCCATACTAAAAGTTGCAGTGAAGTTTAGAGAGATCTGGGATATTCTACAATAGACAGTTTGACTCAAATTTGGCCTAACAAGGACTTGTGGAGCACAAGCTCTACTCCCTGTAGGTACTGGGAGTTAAAGGTGATTTCTAGCTGCCTACTGCCAAAACCACTGCAAAACATAGTGTCTTAAAACGATGTATTATCGATTGTCATGGTTTTGTGGGTTGGGGCAACCTGGCTGGCTTGTTTTTAGTAAGAGTAAGTGAAGAGTTGCGTCATCTGAAGGCTTGTCTGGGCTGGGCGTCCAACATGGTTTCCTCACTCCCCCCTCTGGTGTCTCAGTGGCTCTCCATGGCCCCTCTCTCTTGTAGAGCGTCTAGCTAGACTTTTTATAGGGTGGCTCATGGTTCCAAGAAAAAGAAAGCAGAAGCTGTCAGTGATCTTACAACCTGAGCCTAGAAATGGTCCAGAGTCCCTTCTGACACTTTTTGGTGACAAATCTACTACATGGCAGCCCAGATTGAAGGAAGAGGAACAGACTGGACTTCTCAATGGGCAAGTAGCACGTATGCACACAAAGGGAAGGAACTGGTTGATGTTGAACATCTTTGGAGATAAGCTACCCATGAATCTAATACCGGAGTTCCATGCGGATAAAAACACAAGATATTTACGTGTATGATTTTATTCTTTTCTGCTGATAGTTTTTCATCCAAGTGTGTGACAAGAATCATTCACCACCTGCCTCAGGCTTCTGCGATCCTATCACTGCAACTGACTCCTCAGTGAAGGACAAATTCAGTGAATGGCTCAGATCAGGACATTTTTTTATCAGCTAAGATGGTTTTGTCACTGTAGGACTGTTTGTATCTGCAAATATTTTTAAAGATTTTATTTATTTATATATTTGATATGAAGAGAGAGACAGGGAGAGAGGGAATACAAGCAAGGGGAGAGGGAGAGGGAGAAGCAGACTCCCTGCTGACAAGGAGCCTAAAGCGGGACTCAATCCCAGGACCCTGGGATCATGACCTGAGCTGAAGGCAGATGCTTAACCGACTGAGCCACCAAGGTGCTCTATACCCGCAATTTCATCCCCTAAGTGAGCATGTCACTTTACACTCATTGTCTTGTTTTCAGAGTAAAAACCAAGGCTTTTGATCAGTTAGATGGACAGCCTGCTCTTAGTCCCTTTCCCTGGCACTGCCTTATAACCTTCCATTTTCCCAGTAACCCCAGCTTCCGAAGAGTTCACTTATACAGGTAATTCTTCCAGCTAGAATAAGTCATTGGCTTTAATAACTCCTTGTACTTCTTCAAGACACTTACCTTAATTTGTATCTTTACATTTAAAAGATTGTTGGACTTGGGCGCCTGGGTGGCTCAGTTGGGTTAAAGCCTCTGTCTTCAGCTCAGGTCATGAACCCAGGGTCCTGGGATTGAGCCCCACATCGGGCTTTCTGCTCGGCAGGGAGCCTGCTTTCCTTCCCCTATCTGCCTGCCTGCCTACTTGTGATTTCTGTCAAATAAATAAATAAAAATCTTTTAAAAAAATAAAGATTGTTGGACTCATTTCTCTCTTCCTCGTTAGACCCTAAGCTCTGTAGAGTCCGGTGTCATTTATCTCCAGCATGTAGGTCTGTGCCTTGTACATACCAGGAGCTCAATAATATCTTTGGAATGAATGAATTGTTCCTTCCTTCCAGAACTATTTAGAGGTAAAAGAAGGCAAACCCATTCATAGGGAGAGAAATTTTTAAATTTATTTTCAGAAACATACTGTTTCATTTTTAACTGGCAGACCTTAGAGATCTGGATATCCAACTTAAGAAAAGTGAAATGATTGGAGTCTGTGACTCAAGCAGTACAAAGTAACCTTCCAGAACCCCTACCTCAGCAGTAGATATGACCTGAAGCATGCGAGGCTCGACTAAAGGAATATTTCCAGGTTTAAACTCTCACTTACCATTCCAGACCTTCTTGCTGTGTTCTCACATCTCACATTCCTTCCCTGCATCCTCATCCCTGGCTACCCAACCCTATCTGATGGATGTTACAGCTGTAGTCCTTTAGGCTTAAAATCTTCCTGAAAATCCAAATGCCTTTGGACAACACCTTTCAAAAGTCTGTCCTTGGGGCACCTGGGTGGCTCAGTGAGTTAAAGCCTCTGCCTTCGGCTCAGGTCATGATCCCAGGGTCCTGGGATCAAGCCCCGCATCGGGCTCTCTGCTCAGCAGGGAGCCTGCTTCCTCCTCTCTCTCTGCCTGCCTCTCTGCCTACTTGTGATCTCTGTCTGTCAAATAAATAAATAAATATTTAAAAAAAAAAGTCTGTCCTTGCCTCACTTCCACACCCACAGATAACTCTGGAATCCTCTACTAAATTCCAATACCCTGATTCTCAACATATTTAGACATAGCCTTATTTAGCCTTGGGGCTCCCCAAACAGGAAACACAGATGGGCAATTGGACCCCAGGAATCTTCTTATTCTTATTTTTCATTATGGAAAATTCTAAAGGTAAAGAAAACACCATAATGAACTGTTATACTCATCCCCCAGCTTTGATTATTATGACCAGTCTTCCCATCCACAACTCCACCCCCTTTCTTCTCTCCTGGATGGATTTCAGTGTCTATCTCTAAAAGATAAGTGCTTTAAAAAAAGAAAAAAAAAAACCACACAACCAAAACACATTATCACACCTGAAAATACTCTGGGCACTCTTAATTGTCTGTAACTAGTGATTTTCACTCTGAAAGATACTGACACAGGGAAGCACCATAAAGTTAGCCTTTCTTTACTACTGCCCTCCCCAAATACTCCACAAATGAACACCCACATGCACTCTCCAAGGAGCAAAAAGATATGCATTCCTTTTTTCTTTTTCAGATTTTATTTATTTATTTGTAAGGGAGAGAATGAGTATGCACGAGCAGGGAGAACAGCAGGCAGAGGAAGAGGGAGAAGCATGCTCCCTGCTGAGCAGAGAGCCCTATGTGGGACTTGATCCCAAGACTCTGGGATCATGACCTGAGCCGAAGGCAAACGCTTAACCAACTGAGCCACCCAGCCATCCCAAAAGATATGCATTCTATTGATACTGTTTATTGTCTCATGTAAGAAATGGCACTATCAGATAATTGGCTTTGCTTTTATCAATGTTTTTTGGACAAAGACCACGGGGAATCCCTTGAACAAGTTGGGGCTTTTTTTTACAGGTTGCTGTGAAGGGAACACACACATGGAGAAACCTGGGGTGTCTCAGTAAGAAGGAGTCAGAAAGAAGCTAGTAAAGAATTTAAGCTTCATGGGTAATTTGGGGGAAGGTCTAAAGCAGCAGGGGCTTCTTCTGTATTGTCAGAAAATGGAGGCAGTTCTACGGTTGGACCTCCCAACAGGTCTACTCTGAAGGAAGGTCAGACTAGAGAGTCACCTAGTCAGCGAGCAAGGGGAATGCTTATTAGTTTTTGTTATATAGTGACTTTGCTTTTTCTCAGCCATGGTCTGAGAGTGACCTCATCTGATACAGATGTCTGTAAGACTGTCCAACAAGAGAACAAAATGACACCATGAGCATCAGACCACCTTGTAATAACATTGACATCTAGCTGCGAAAGTCAAATCCATTCCGGATGTTGTGGGCAACTTTCTTCTTTCTCACAATCCTACAGCTTTCTAGGGTATATGAATTTGTTGACTACTGCTATTTTTAGTCCTTGTTCTATTTGAGTTCCTTTTTAAGAAATATTTTATTTATTTATTTGACACAGAGAGAGAGAGAGCACAAGAAGGGGGAGGAGCAGGCAGAGGGAGAAGGAGAAGCAGGCCCCTCATTGAGCAAAGAGCCCAACACGGGGCTCCATCACAGGACCCTGGGATGATGACCTGAGCTGAAGGCAGTTGCCCAACCACTGAACCACCCAGGTGCCCCACTATTTGAGTTTCTGAACCCACTTTTCCTTTGAGATCATTTTGATCACTCATTATTTGTGTGTCTGTGTGTTTTATTATATTACATTCAAGTGCTGGTAAACATCCTTAAATCTTTCTCTAGAGAAGAAAAATGAACTCATGCATTCCCTTTGAGAGTCAAGGGAACACAACTGTTTAAAAATAGCTTCCAAACATTTGATGATTGTAAAATGATGATATATGAGACAGGAGAGATTAAAGAATACAATGTAATGTGACCCGTGTGAAACACTGACATGGAATTCAAAGGCTTCTCTGTTCAAGTACTGCATGTGTGGCTCTTGATTTAGTCACTATGTCACCAGACCTCCCTCATGTCATCTACAATATAACCAGTTTGGGCTAGATGACTTTCCACTTGTATCAGTCTCTGATTCTACCACATGAAATAGTCTTAACTATGTTATATGTTTATACACCCCCTTCCTTCCTTCTGACTCTTTATCATGGAAAATTTCAAACATGGATAAAAGTAGAAAGAATAGTTAAGCAAACCCCAAGCAGCCATCACGAACTTTCCAGCCTCCAAATTCCCAGCCCTGGCCGAAGCCGGTGTGTTTCTACACCCAGCCATGCCAGTGCCTTACTATTTTAAAGCAAATCCCTAGACATCATCTCGTTTCATTTGCTTTCCCTTACTGGAAAGAAAAAAAAAATTTTTTTTTAAAGAAAAAGAACCTTTTTTTTTTAAAGATTTTATTTATTTATTTGACAGAGAGAGATCACAAGTAGACAGAAAGGCAGGCAGAGAGAGAGAGAGAGAGAGGGAAGCAGGCTCCCTGCTGAGCAGAGAGCCCGATGCGGGACTCGATCCCAGGACCCTGAGATCATGACCTGAGCCGAAGGCAGCGGCTTAACCCACTGAGCCACCCAGGCGCCCCAGAAAAAGAACCATTTTAAAATGCAGAGCCCCACAATCATATTTGTTCATACATAGAAATTTAAAGAGAAAGTCTTCATTTAATGGTGTGACTACAGATGAACAGCAGTTTCATCACAAGTAGTCTTTAGATACATGATGGTCAGTTGCCTGTAAAACAAAAATAAAAAGTAAAGATGTAATTTTTTTCAGAGCATTCTTTGTATTTAAAAATAGTTTTTTTTTTTACGCCCGGGTGAATTAGTGGGTTAAGCCTCTGCCTTCAGCTCAGGTCATGATCTCAGGGTCCTGGGATCGAGTCCCGCATCGGGGAGCCTGCTTCCCTCTCTCTCTCTGCCTGCCTCTCTGTCTACTTGTGATCTCTGTCTGTCAAATAAATAAATAAAATCTTTAAAAAATAAAAAATAAAATAAATAAATAAATAAATAAAAATTAAAAATAGCCAAAATTTAAAGTAGCCAAAATCAGAATATTCTTTTTGTTTAAAAAGTTTTTTAATAGCCAAAATTTAATAATTTTTTAAAATTATTAAATAATTTTTAAAATAATAAAAATAGCCATTTGTCAGCTCTAATTGAAACAATCATAGAAAGGGGCCTGGGAATGAGAAAGAACTTGTGAGCCACGGGGGAAGGACGTTCAGTCCCAGCTGCAGCCAGCCACAGTTTGTTTTTCTGCTTGGTCCTCAGCCTTAGGTGAGCTCAATACCAGGGTCCATGGTTGCATGAGTGGCCTCCCCAGTGTCCCAGGCATTCAGTGAATGCGAGAGTGCAGATTTAACGGAAATTCATATTGCAGGTCGGGTGGCCAGGTAGCAAATAAAAAAGTGGGATGCCTAGTTAAATCCAAATTTTGCGTAAACAAAAAGTAATTGTTTAGTATGAGTATCTCCCAGAAACTGCATGGGACATACTTATACTAAAAAAAAAAAAAAAAAAATTCAGGGGTGCTTGGGTGGCTCAGTCAAGTTAAGCGTCTGACTCCGGCTTGGGTCATGATCTCTGGGTCCTAGGATTGAGAGGCATCTCAGGCCCCCCACTCAGTAGGGATCTGCTTGTCCCTCTCTCGCTGCCCCTCCCCCTGCTCGTGCTCGCATGCACATGCACACTCTTTCTCTTAAAATAGATAAAACCTTTTAAAAACATATAAAATAAGGGCACCTCAGTGGTCCATTTGGTTAAGCGTCTGCCTTTGGCTCAGGTCATGATCTCAGGGTCCTGAGATCGAGCCCCACATCAGGCTCCCTACTCAGCAGGGAGCCTGCTTTTCCCTCTCCCTTTGCCCCTCCCCCTGCTCATGCTCTTTTGCTGTCAAATAAATAAATAAAATCTTTAAAAATAATAAAAAAGAAAAGAAAAACTTAGTGGTTTATAGCAATAATATTGTATCTCTTACTTTCTATGGGTCAGGAACTCAGAGCATAAAGGGATAGCTTCTGGTGTTTCTGCTTCATGACATCTGGGGCCACAGCTGGAAGATGGGCCCAGAATCAGCAAAAGCTTCTTCAAGCAGGTGTCTGGCCATAGATGCTGGTTGTGAGCACTGCACAGAGTCGCTAGCCGTAGTGTTTGCAGGGGGGCTTCCTCACAACACAGGAGACGGAATCCCAGGGCAAGAGTCCCTAGAGAGACAACCAGGCAGAGGTCCTATTGTCTTTTATGACCTGGCCTCAGTGTCACCTTCACCAGTTTCAAGGGGAAGGAACGTAGGTCTGACTTACCTTTCTCAGGTTATGAGAAGAGTATGGGGCATGGAATACATATTGGCATAGTCATCTTTAGAAAGAACTGTCTGCCACAGCATGGCCTGTCATTTAGATATCTTCTGCATTCACTTCTGATAAGGTAAACATTCCAGCTGTAACTTAGAATGGGGAGTCTCCTCATGTGCTCGTTTCATTCACGGTCTGTTGGACAGCTAAGATGTAAATGTACATATTTACGATTTTAAGGGTGAAATGTCAAAATACCTATGATTGTGATTGTGAAAGTTGCTTATCTTATATACAAAAGCAATTATGACTAACTACTAAACAGGGGATGCATGGGTGGCTCAGTCACTTCTGCGTCTGCCTTCAGCTCAGGTCATCATCCCCGAGTCCTGGGATCAAGCCCTGCATCAGGCTCCCTGCTCAGTGGGAAGCCTGCTTCTCCCTCTGCTGCCCCTGCTTGTGCTCTCTCTCTTCTCTGACAAATAAATAAAGAAAATCTTTAAAAATTAGAAAAAAAAAAGAACTACTAAACAGAGCAATAGGGAAGTCAACTGCCAGTTTAGGCAATCATGTCTTGGTGGAACAGACTGGTATACTAACTCCATGACATTAAATAAAATAACCTTTCAGAATTGCCTTTTGCTTGTGGTTATTTAAATTCCATTTAAGTCGTATACTTTTCAAGGAAAAGTCTCATCTGGAAATTCTTTACGTATTAGGGGGATGTATTAAAAGCATAAGAATAACTTTAACCCCTTCAAAATGTGTTGGGCAGGAGAAACTCCAAAATCATACATTGACATCTGTGATAAATCATCTTCCATCCAGACAGGGTAATGCTATGATTCCATATCTTGACGGGGGGGAAAAGTATCATAAAATGAGATATTATTCAGCTTTATAAAAGGAAAAGATCGGGACGCCTGGGTGGCTCAGTTGGTTGGACGACTGCCTTCCGCTCAGGTCATGATCCCGGAATCCCGGGATCGAGTCCCACATCGGGCTCCCAGCTCCATGGGGAGTCTGCTTCTCCCTCTGACCTTCTCCTAGCTCATGCTCTCTCTCACTGTCTCTCTCTCAAATAAATAAATAAAATCTTTAAAAAAAAAAAAAGGAAAAGATCTTGTCATTTACAATAACATGGATGAACCCAGAGGACATTGCGCTTATGAAAAAAGCCAGATACAGAAAAAGCTGCATGATCTCACTCGTACATAGGATCTACATATTGAATACACAGAAGCAGAGAGTAGCATGGTGGTTACCAAGAGCTGGGGAAGTGGAGAAAATGGGGAGATGTTGCAGTTAGGGAGGAAGAATAGAGACCTAACAGACATTATGATGACTATAGTTAATAAGACTGTACTGAATACTGGGAATTTTGCAAAGAGAGTACATTTCAGTGCTCTCAGGATTTAAAAAAAAAGGTAACTATGCGAGGGGATGATATGTTAATTAGCTTGACTATAGTAATCATTTCACGCTAGCATATATCAAATATTCCCTTGCATCCCTTATTGCTATATAACCTTTATTTTGAAAAAAGAAATGGCATGAAGAAAAAAAGTATTACCTTGTGTTTTATTATTATTATGTCTTGCTTCTCCACCAGCTTCAGTTAAAATAAGCAGCTATGTAGTGTCCAAAACGGGCAGCATCCTGGCTGGGGCAGCAGAAATCTGGCAGGGGGCAGTGTTGGGTCCTTACTGGTCTCGCCAGACTTCTAACTTCAGACTTGTCATGTCCTACCAAAAGTTCAAATAATGCAATTGCAATAATCATTAAGTTTGTTGATCCCAAGTTTCAGATTCATCCTTCTATCCCTCGTGTTTATTTTATGAAGCCGGTCTTTGGCTTTGGCCTCAGTTTTGGATGAATACTGGTTTTAATACTTGGTTGTTCAACAATTGGTCAAAATAAGAGCGGTGTTCCCAGTTGCCCGGGGCCACGTGGCATGTGTAATCAATAGAACTGCAAGTTCTAATTCAAGGTTCCATACAAGTTTCCCCTCCAAAGTGTTTTTGAAAAAGCACTGGTGAGGGAATTAACTTTCTGATGAGAAAGATCAGAGAAACAAATGGATAATCACATAAGGATAAAATACGGGTTGAAGAGGGAGCGTTGGCATAAAAATACCGTAAGCCTAAAAGGAAGATGGGTGGAGAAAGTGAGGCCTCTTTTCCACAAAGTGGGAGGAGAGATTAAAGGATGCAAAGGAGTGGGGCTTAGGGGAAGAAGACAGTGCTCGGAAGAATGTGGAAAAGTGTTGGAACAACAGTGGCGGAATGCGGTAGGGAGTGCATGTGTAAGGCAGGAAGACAGACCGCTGAGTAGGAGGGCCCTCCTTGTGGACTTCAGCATGAATTCTTAGTGGGCTCAGCTTTTGAGAACTACTGCCTTAAAGCATGCAGAAAACAGTACCAGCCAGAATGATGAGAGTTCTCTTCCAGTCCCAGAACCTTCTGAAATCCCCAGTTGGCGGTGACTGTCTCAAGAACAGAATTTACTAGGGCAAGTAGCAGCTGTCTGAAGTACCCCACAAAGGGCAAAGGCAGGGGCGCCTGGGTGGCTCCGTGGGTTAAGCCGCTGCCTTCAGCTCAGGTCATGATCTCAGGGTCCTGGAATCGAGCCCCGCATCGGGCTCTCTGCTCAGCAGGGAGCCTGCTTCCTCCTCTCTCTCTGCCTGCCTCTCTGCCTACTTGTGGTCTCTGTCAAATAAATGAATAAATAAAATCTTAAAAAAAAAAAAAAGGCAAAGGCAGTAGGAAGTCAAAGGGAGAACATCTATTTAGCCCCAAAGAAAGATACTAATAACTGTGTGCAGCCTCACTGTATGGTCCTAGGACCCCAGGAGTCCTAGGATAGGACCACCAGCATCATCTGGAAACTTGTTAGAAATCCAGCATCTCAAGCCACACCCCAGACCTTCTAAATCAGAATCTGCACTTTAGCAAGACAGCAGATGATTCACATACACATTAAAGTTCGAGATGCCCTGGTCTGTAACTCTGCTAAAAGCTTCGATGTGCACACAGGTAATCGCAGTAATGCTAATCTCAATAAAAAAGAATACCGAGTCTCTGCAATATACCTCATGCCTTACTGGGTACCCTGAAGACATCCAAGGACCTCTAGGATGTATTCTGTACCTCTAGGTTTAATCACTATCGTTAGGTGGGAAGATTTTTTGTTTTCGTTTTTGTTTTTTATTAAAAAAATTTTTTTGGTGTGTAAACCTGGAGATTCACTGACCTGTACCCCTGGGGATAAAAATATATTATATGTTTAAAAATAATAATAAAATTTAAATTAAAAAAAACTAAAAAAAAAGAAATTTATACGAAAAAAAAATTTTTTTTTTTGCAATCATAGTTCAGTCTTCAAAGTCTATGAAAGAGAAAACAGTGTGCTTTAGCTTTGACTTTCTGTGATGTGGAGCTGGTCATTTGATTTCAAGTGAGTGAGATTTATCCTTGAACTCCGGTTCTGGACCGCATGACTGACAGGGAAGGGCAGCCGACATCAGCACAGAGTAAACACATATCACACCAACTGCCTACACCCTTAAGAGATCCGCCCAAATATGGATTGTTCTTAATTAGCATTCTTGTGCTCAATACAAAAGGGCTCAAAAAATATGCTAAAAAAATTGTGTGAAAGTTAAAACCAACCTGCACGAAAGCCCACTGGTATGATCAGCGCTCTAAGTTCTCTCTTTTAAAACTCCGTTTTAATGATGGAAAATTTGTGGAAATGGTGACGATGATTGCACAATAATATGAATGTACTTACAGCCCTGAGCTGTCGACTTAACAGTGGCTAAAATGGCGGGTTTTAAGTTACATATTACTATATCATGATTAAAAACATTTAAAAACCAAACAAACAAAAAACGTTTTTTTGTAGTACATTTTTTTAAACTAACATATAATGTATTATTGGCTTCAGGGGTACAGGTCTGTGATTCATCGGTCTTACACAAGTCACAGCGCTCGCCATAGCACATACCCTCCGCAGAGACCATCCCCCAACACCCCTCCCCTCCAGCAGCCCTCGGTTTGTTTCCTGAGATTAAGAGTGTCATATGGTTTGTCTCCCTCTCTGAAAAAAACTTAGTTTTAATGTTTTCACTACCTCAGAATCTGGTCTTAGCCACACTTTTTGCTCTCTTGGCTCATCCTTTTACAGTTTGAAATCAGTCCTTAAAGTCAATGCGTGCATCTTTGGGCAGTGCGACAACGTGCACGTTCCCATTTTCCCCAGCACTGCCTTTTCCTTTCATTAAGATGAGCAGTGTGCAGGCTTGGGTTCAAAGGCTGACTTGATGCTTCCTAGCTGTATGGGCTTCAGCAAGCTCCAGACCGCTCTGACCCTCAGTTCCCTCCCCTACATAAAAAAAGCAGTTACTGTACCCACCTCAGAGGGACCTGGTCAAGATAAAATGAGTCAGTGATGAAATTAAATCTAACAAGTGTATAAGAAATATTAACTACAGAATTTTATTAAAATTTATTCCTGACGATGAACGAAGTTTCAAAGGAGCATTACCTTCCCAGAGGAGCCTTCCCTCCCCCACCTGAATCCTGCTATTACTATGTACACTTCCATGGCTTCTTCAATGCCATGGCACAGATCACAGTTGGTTATTACAAGGTTCTGACACTCTCTGATTAACAAGAAGCAGGGTTGAGAGCACAGACCTTTTTTGTTTGTTTTAGCACTAGGCTACATGGGATCCAGTCCTAGCTTTTGTTACTAATTGTAAGATCTTGACCAAGCTACTCTCTGTGTCTGATTTCCTCATCAGCAAAATGCAGATTGATAATGGGACCCTCTTTATACAGTTGCTATGAGAAATAATTTGGTAGGTATGTAATAAGTACTAGATGTGTTTCCTATTCTTAGTATTATTAGTATCTCTCTTTCTCTTCTAAGCAGCTCTGTCCATTTAACATATCTCCAGTGCCTAGCTCAGTGCCTGATACATAAAGGAGAAATAAAGATGCTAAAAGAATAAATGTATGAAGCTAAAATTGACATGATTTTAGCTCATTGACCTGACAAATGCTTTCGGCCAGTTTCTCTCAGTGTAATTTTCCAAATTTCACTTCTCTTCTTTCTGTTTTTGTTTTTGCTTTCTAATATGTGTGTGAATTTTTTTAACAGCAAATATGACTGAAGAAATATAATACTAAAAATTATTGGGGAAATACCTATCCAAAGGCACAGACCAAAAGAATAACATAATTGTATAAAGTCAGATGTATAAATATAAAAGAACTAATGTGTTGAAAGTTCCCTGCCTTTTAAAAACCGTAACATGAATTTCTAAACTTAGTCTACTTGAGAAGTATTTTCATTTTAAAAAGAGGATGAAGACCCTCAGTTAGCGATGATCCGCTTTATGGAGAGTGCGTGGAGGCTGAGTCGCTGCTGAAAGTTAATTTTCTACCTATAACCATAGAGACATGGAACAACGCTAAAACCAATCAATATTTGGGCAGATCTCTTGGATGGATTTATCAGTTAAGGCTCATGCTTCTCGGAGAGGTCAAGCTGCGCCCTTTTGTACTGAAGCCTATGTCAGAGAGGGCTACACAGCACCCCCTTTGAGTCAGGAGGAAGCGCATGTGTGCATTTGCTCATTCTGATTGTGAAAACAACCAGAGATACTGACTTCTAGGTGTTGATGGCACCTGTAAGATCCCGAAGTCCAAATCTCCACTCAGGCTATGTCTACCTGTATAAAATAGAGGGAATTACCCAGATGTGTCAGCTTGTAGCTAAGAAAGGCCCTTCATTTGAAGCTAAACACTTGCAGACAGCTTTTGCCATATTGATGGAAGAGTCAATGCCAGTTTGGGTCATTGAGACCTTATAGTGTAGTAGTTAAGAGCACAGTCTCTGGGACTCCTAGATGGCTCAATTGAGCATCTGCTTTCAGCTCAAGTTAGGATCTCAGGGTCCTGGGATCGAGCCCCACATTGAGCTCTCTGCTCATTGGAGAGTCTGCTTCTCCCACTCACTCTCCCTCTGTGGTCTCTCACTCTCACTCTCTCTCTCTCTCAAATAAATAAAATCTTAAACACACATTCACACACACAGTCGCTGAAGTCAGACTTCCTAGTTCAAATCCTCTCTCTACCATCCTGGCAGGTTAAAGATGGCCACAAAGTCTCTGGTCCTCTTTTCATGGACAGTTGAGGTCTATGCCCCTTCCACTGACTATAAGAGGATAGGACTCTGTGATGATTCTGACCAAGGGGATAGGATAAAAGTAGACCTGTCCCAGGCCTTAAGAGATGCAGCTTCCACTCCTCATCTCTTGGAGCCTTAAGCCATTGGGTAAAATCAGACTATGTTGCTATGGAGACTGAAGGGAGAACCTGAGATGACAGGGGGAAGACAGAGATCCCACTAAGCCCAGCCTTACAGCCCTTCCCATGAAGGCACTTAGCAGGTGAGCAGACCCTTCATGGACCTTATAGACCCATGCAATGCACACCTCAACTGTGTAAGACCAACCAACCCCAATCAACACTACCTGGGACAGAAGAATCACCCAGTTGATTCCTGACCTCCAAAATCATGATATATAATAAAATGATTACTGTTTCAAATACAAAAGTTTGAAGTCCTTTATGACACATTGACAGATAACTAGAACAACACTTACTGATGTTTTGGTTTCCTCACTTCTAAAGTAGAGACAACAATTACAATACCAACCTTATTGGATTAAATGAATGGTAATGTAAAGCCTTCAGACCAAGGCCTGGCACATAGCAAGGACTCTGTAAAAGTTGGCTCCTGTTAAGCTTGGGTGACAACTCTCGTCAGATTCTGAGACGGAGAAGTCTTAGGGGGACTCCGTGTCATCTAATTCTCCAGGCCTTTTGGACCTTTTATCGTCCAATCTCAACCAGGACAGTAGCCTCTTTTGGAGTTTTTAGAGTTTACTATTCCACCTAAGGTTAGCTATGGCCTTCCTTCATGTCAGCTATCTCCCATTCAACAGAGGCTGAGCTGGGTCCCAACCCGGCTCCCAGCTCACCACCTGCAGAGTACACCCAACTCCGCCAAATTACACTTCATCCCCTCTGCAACTTTCTCTTCTATTACACTTCCTTTCCCTCAAATGACCACTCACCTTCTCCCTGCTAACACAGATTCCTTCACAAACACTTGAGAAATGCAGAAGCTCCAAGTCTCCCCAGGATGTGGTGGGGGACCCTAGTCCTTCAGGATAAACTATTTTCTGGGCCCATTGAAAGTTCTGGAGAGACTGGATGCTGCATTTCCTAACTTTCCTTCAGTAATTATAAGTGCATTTGCCAATTGAAAGCCCTAAAAAGTTATGCCACTCAGAAATCTATTTAGCTCGGTATTATCTAGATTTGTGCAGACGTGTCTTGATTGTGAAACACTTTTCTGGTAAAGCGAGGCTTCTTGGAAGGAGCAACAGCTGAGATGAGTCCTGGAGGTGGAGAAGAGGGAAGCAGGTGAAGAGAGCAGAGAAGAAAGTAAGAAGACGGTCAACTTGACTTGGCAGGAAGGCAAATCAGAGAGGTTTGGGTTTAAGCTATGAAGGCCATGGGAAGCTTCTGAAAACTTCAGGCAAGAGCATATTCAATCAGATTTGCATTGATTCTTATTTTGTGACCTTTATTCATTCATCGGAGACCTCTAGAAAACAAAACATGTTGCATCATTACCTGTTATCTATATGCATGTTACAGAAGTTTCATAAAATAGACCTAATTCTTGTTACATGCAATGCCCACTATTATTTTCTATTACTTTTTCCTCCTCTTGGAAATACTTTTAAGAAGCTGTTCTAATAATCTAAGCAAGCAAAGATTGAGAACTAAATTTTATGACACCTGAATATGGGTGTCGAGACCCCTCATCTTCTCCCCGATGTGCTAGTTGAATAAATGAGAGTGATCTACTTTCAGAGAAATGGAAGAGCCTATTCCACTTCCGCTAAGAAGCAGTTAATTTTATAAACCCTATGCATGATTTCTATTGCGTCTTGTGGTAAGAGATTGTGATCCCATTGAGGGCAGAAAGTCAGTCCAATTTTTTTGGTTCATTAGGACAGCATTGGCATCTTGGTGGCACCTTCATCCTTTGTAGGGCAAAGAAGCTTAGCAGGCTGAGAAACAGTAGCAAACTTCACCTAGATAGTATGTGTGCCCCCACAGGTGATCAGAGTCCCCTGGAAAATACTCCTCTTCCTGTGCCCGTTGTCTCAGGAACAGACTGCCTGCATCACAGAAGGTGACGATCAGAATGGCCATCATGCTTGCCTTCTTCTTTTCTTTCTGTTAGGATCACTACTGTCTTTCTGTCCCTTCCAGAGCTGCTATCTGCTCTCACTGCTGAGGTCTTCTTACAGGACTGGATCCAAAATGGGGCTCAGTCTCAGCTTCCTTCTCTTTGCTGTATCTGAAAGAGAGGGCTCTAACATTTTCGGTTTAAGGGCTTCACTGCTAGCCAGAGAGCAAGCAACAAACCATCAAGCGTGGGAGTCACAAAAACGATTGCCAGAATCTCAACATTTTTTTTTCCTAGTGCCTAGAGCAGTCTGTTGATGACCCCCACCCCTTCCTGCCTCCCTTCCCTACTTCCACCCTTTCTCCAGATTATGTGTTCCACTTCCCGCTTGCAGGTCTAAAGGCACGATTAATAGTTGAACAATAAGTGACTTAGTCACCCTCCAGGTTTTGGATGGCCAGAGCATTCCAGAAGAGTGACTGTCAGTGTTTCCCCTTCTTCACACAGGAAATAAATGACCTCAGCCTTCTCCCTCACAGTTACTCATGTATCAAAACTTCTTAAAAATTCTGGAAGGACTCTTTGGGCTGAGACCTAGTTTGCAACCCGTTATGGTGCTCCCTTCAGGAAAATGGTGAGGAAGTTTGAAATAAGCCACCATGCCAGAGTACACTTGCTCCCTCTGTGGCAAAACCAACAGGAAAAGATGTTGGAGGCCATGATAAGGCTTGAGACAAGGACCAAACCAGGCCCTGACTTGTGTCTCCCTTTAAGTCCAAATACCTTAATAAAGGGTTACGGACAGAAAAGTTTGAGTAGCACTGAGAAAGGGTCTGTGCTATGTGTCGTGTGCTCACCGATGTGACTTCCCACACGCACTCCCTGGTTGATTGTATTAGTTGGTCCTTGTTGTTCCTGTACTTCCCATAATCCACTCCCTGGTTGATTATAACTTCTTGTATCAATAATAGCTAATGGCATGAGCCGTGACTACCTGGCATCACGAAATTTGTTTGTAGTTAATGTAAAATTTGTTATAGGAACTTGTGGTTACTCCTTCTATTGTGATCTGCCTTATAAATGCTTGTAAGATGTGGAATAAAATCAGCACTGTTGGACATCATCCTCAGTGTCCCTCCTGCCCCCATCTCTTTGTCTCTTAATTTCTTTTCACCATCCTTTTACCCTCACATTTTCATGAGCTGTGAGGAGCTGGCATTGTGGTTCCTGCAATGAAAATGGTAACCCGTGGTGCTTGGACCTACAACACTACTTTTGTTGTCACCATAGAGTCAGCCATCAGAGGAATGGCAGAGTTGAAAGACCAGTAGAAGGTCCACTATTTGAAACAATACTAGTCTACAATAAATGGGTTAACTTATGTAAGAAAATTACCTTGGCTTACTGTTAAGTTTATTAGATGTTCCAACATGCGTTTTATTAGTCTTGCTTTCTCAAAACTCTTAGAAATTAAAAATCCTTCTAATTTTGGGTTGCTTGGAGGACTCAGCCTACAAAAGGTCTGACTCTTTATGTTGCTCAGGTCCTGATCTCAGGGTCGTGGGATCAAGCCCGGCTGGGTATGGAGTCTGCTTAAGATTCTCCCTCCACTCCCCTTGGTCCCTCCCCGCCTTAAAAAAAATCCATCTCATTTTTATTGGAAAAAAAATTGTGGAAGGAAATTGAAGTGTGGTGCACAGTACCCTTTGCTTTCTCTTCTCTCTGATAGTGTAGGCTGGCAACCCCAGTTGCTATTCTGAAAAGTCTAGGACATCAGGGCTGTGCTGACCAGTGTTATTGAAATGACATGATGGGAAATTCTAGGGGCCAAAGGCCCTGGCAAAAGAAAGAAGTTGTCCAGATCCCAGTGGGGAGCTGTCTAGCTTCAAGGTGGCATCTATGATGATTAATTCAAGCCTTACATTTCTAGAACCTTATCTTCCTCTGTGGGATTATTCTCAAGGCTCCCTGTCAAAACTGGTGGTTTATAAGCAAAGCTCATTTGCACCTGCTTGGAGTGTCAGAAAGCGCCCAGCAGCAAGGTGATGACAGTCCTCACCCACTGATGGTGGGAATGCAGTTGGTTTGCCTTTTCTTCCTTCTGCTTGTCTTTATATCTGACTTTTTTACCTAAATAAATACTTACTGGTATTAAGGGGAAAAAAAATCAAAATTGTTGTTCAGAAGGAAGTATGTCCCACGGTTTTCCATAGACTTGCACATAGAGCCATTCTGTTGTTTATATTGAAAAGATCATCTTTTTTAAATTTCTAAACCTACGAGGGAGACCACACCCCGGTTTAGGCAACATGTTTTCTTGATTAATAATCTTAGCTCCTTGCTTTATTACACTGGAATGACCTTGCAAAATGTACTTCATCTGTCTGAACCCGAGTTATCTTCGCTTGTAGAGGGGCCTGACATCTTCCTCACAGGAGGCTGAGAAGCATTGAAAGTGTTCCTTGGTGCTTCGTGTATTATGTGTGCTCAAGAAACATTTGCTGTTTGTCTCCTCACCCCAACCCTGAGATCTCAGAAAGGATCTTTACAGAGCGACCAATACACAATTCAAAGAATCTTTAGAAGGAAACTCAGCTTCCATCCTGCCCAGCTTCTCCAGAGTCCTGACCACAGCCTCCCTTGCCAACAGCCCCTGAACCTCGGGGGAAGGCAGCCCCCTGCTCCACTGCCAGGGAGCTCCCACCATGATCACGATGTTACTTGCTTTTTATTTAGCTAAAATTCGGCCCTCTATAAAATTCTCCCTATTGTTCTTAAATCTAACCTCTAGACTCTCCATGAAGAGCTAGTAGGCTCCTTCTTCCACCCCACGGTCCGGCAGCTACCAGCACCAAACTTGTTCCTTGCATACTGTAGAGCTGGGTCTAGGCACCACCAAGGCCGCCTTTTTTTTTTTTTTTTTTAGGTTTTTTTTTTTTTTTTTGTAAATATTTTATTTATTTATTTGACAGAGAGAGAGAGATCGCATGTAGGCAGAGAGGCAGGCAGAGAGGCAGGGGGAAGCAGACTCCCCACAAAGCAGAGAGCCCGATGCGGGGCTTGATCCCAGGACCCCGAGATCATGACCTGAGCTGAAGACAGAGGCTTAACCCACTGAGCCACCCAGGCGCCCCGCCAAGGCCTTCTTAAGTGACACAAAGCAAATGAGTAACTGAACCAGGCCTCTGGCAACTGGCGAAATTTCCAGTATTTCTGAAAACCCCCGGTACTCACTGAGGGCTCTTCCAACTTCATCTGCTTGGCCTCCGCTTGATAGATTTATTGGTATCTTCCCTCTCCTCTCCCCAAACTCTTCTCCCTTTCCCTTCCCATTTGTGAAGACAGAGGATTTGGTTCCTGCGTGGAGGATGTGACTGAACAAGCTGATTGGGGAAACTGTTTTTGCTAATTCCATCACACCAGGTAACAAAGAAGATAAAATGCAATGAAGTGACAAGTACAGAAATAGAGCAGTCAGGCAATAAAATTAATAATCATTCTGGGGGCGCCTGGGTGGCTCAGTGGGTTAAGCCGCTGCCTTCGGCTCAGGTCATGATCTCAGGGTCCTGGGATCGAGTCCCACATCGGGCTCTCTGCTCAGCAGGAAGCCTGCTTCCCTCTCTCTCTCTCTCTCTGCCTTCCTCTCCGTCTACTTGTGATCTCTCTCTGTCAAATAAATAAATAAAATCTTTAAAAAAAAATAATCATTCTGGTTTGATCCTTTAAGAAGTCCCTATAGGGCTGAACTCAGTGATACCCAACGAGACCATCAAACTGTTACTTCTATATGGAGAGAAACAGAAGCTCTTTAGGATAATTCTTTTGCATTCCAGGCTTTTAGTAGAAAAGAAGAAGACACGCACTGTAGACCATTATGCACTCACCAGACATGATTTTAGGATGTAACTCAATTATCCAGTGATTATAAAGAGCCTGGGAGAAATATTTCTATATCTGGGCAGGGGCATTGTCAGATTAAAGGTGCAGAAGTTCAAAATGCTATTTGTCCCAGTCCTGTGTTCGATTGCAACAATGTGTGTCTTGCCTGTGCTGGTCGATTATTAACAGAGGTTATTGGTCTCCATGGCAAAATTATTGCTCTGACCTTAATCTCATTTATGGAGTACAAAAAAAAAAAAGACTTCGGGTCAGGGAGAATGTATAAATGTCCTTCACCATCAAGGTTCTGCCTCATTTGAGAAGCAGAAGCAACTCCAAGGACGTAGCTCACAGGCTGATTTGGTTCTCCACTCCAAAATACGGATTGAACTGGGGACAATTGCTAGGACGCTGTCGCCGATAACTTTGAAGAGACCCTGTGAAAGGGACAGTGAGGTGCCTTTGATCGAAGTCTTATATTATACTTCCCCCAACATGTGCACTGGAGGCTGCGCCAAGTGCCTGGGGGGCACCCTCATCCCCCTTGCCTTGTTTGGCTTTTTGGCTAACATCCTGTTATTTTTTCCTGGAGGAAATGTGATAGACAACAAAGACCACCTTTCTGACGAGGTCTGGTTTTTCGGAGGAATATTAGGAAGCGGGGTCTTGGTGAGTAGGGATGCTTTAAAATCCTGCCAAAGATTTTTGCGGAATCCTTTTAAAATTGGGTACTTTTCGAACAAGAAGATCTTTAGTTACTAACAAGAGCCCAAACATTGCATGCTGAAAAGTCAGTGCCTTATTATTTTTTTCCTTCTCCATTAGGTCCATCTCCCGAAATTTATTAAGTTATGAATTCCCAAGATTGGGCTGGCAGTTCTCAGGGATAAATTAAATCCCACCAACCAAACTGAGGGCTACATAGTTTCTATCTTCTAACAAGATAGTGCTGGGGAGGGTTGCCTGGGTGGCTCAGTGGGTTAAGCCTCTGCCTTCAGCTCAGGTCATGATCTCAGGGTCCTGGGATCCAGTCCCGCATTGCGCTCTCTGCTAGGCAGAGAGCCTGCTTCCTCCTCCGCACCGCCCCCTCCTTGCCCCTCTGCCTACTTGTGATCTCTCTCTGTCAAATAAATAAAATCTTTAAAAAAAAAAAAAAAAAGATAGTGCTGGGGGCAGTAGACACACACTTTCTGGGAAATTGAAGGACTGAAAACTACCAAGATAAGCCGGTGTTGGTGGATTTCTCTTCCACTCATCCACTAATGATCTACTTAACCCTCCTTTCCAGTAGAGTTTAGAGACTCACTTTTCAGAACAATTGAGGACATTTCTTTTTATTTCTTTTAAAGATTTTATTTATTTGACAGAGAGACAGACAGAGAGGGAACACAAGCAGGGGGAGTGGGAGAAGGAGAACCAAGCTTCCCCCCTCCCCCAGCAGGGAACCCAGGATCCTGGGATCATGACCTGAGCCAAAGGCAGAACTGAGCCACCCAGGTGCCCGGAGGAAAGTTTCTTACTGCTATCCTACTCCACCATGTAAATGGCAAATCAGGGCGTCAGATCTTGAAATCTGGCCTCACCGAAGCTGCAGTTAGGCCTTATGGACCCTAGATAGTCACACTTGACTACCCGGTGGAGCTCTGTAAGTTCATGCCCTTCAGCCTCCCCGTCCCACGGCTTGGACTGCTTGGACGTGAGGCCTCCGCAGCCAGGCAGGCACAGGCTCTCCCTCCCCCGGTCCGATCCCGACAGAGGTGCTTCTCTCTCCGGCAGATGATCTTCCCCGCGCTGGTGTTCTTGGGCCTGAAGAACAATGACTGCTGCGGGTGCTGTGGCAATGAGAGCTGTGGGAAGCGCTTCGCGGTAAGTTGCCAGGGGCAGCCGCCCGCGCGGGAATGACTCCAGGGTGCACCGCTCCTCGCTGGGCATCGTGGGTGTGGGGCCAAGTGAGCGGCCCCAGGCGGTCACCAGCTCCGGAGGGCACTGGGGCATGGAGAAATATGGACGTCTTGATGTGCAAAGTAACAGTAATAATAAAATGTAAACTACCATAGCCCTTATATTCACAGGGTATGAGCATCCTTTTAGCTTTTGCAAAGGGGCAGGGATGTCAGCACCAGAGAACTGGAGTCATGCTGTGTAAAGGACGCAGGCATGGAAGGCAGGGGTGAGGGCTGTAGCTCTCCCTCTGCCACTGAGAGGCCTCCAGACCCTGGGCAAGTCATTTCCCTTCTCCCGCCCTGAGTCGTCTCATATGTAAAGGGAGTGGGGCAGCATGACAGATGATAACAGCCCCTCCTCAAAAGCCCCCTAAATTCCCCATCTACCCCATGGCCAGTTTCACTGTCTCAGTGCCCAGATTTTGCCTCAGGACTTCTGTTTCTTGTTTCATGCCTCTTTCAGGAGGTCAGCTAGAGAGATTTGGCCTCACTGTCCCAGCCTGGGAAGTGGGGTCAGGTCCCATTTCTGCACCTGGGTAAGTCACTGTACTGCCCTCTGCCTCCCTTTTACTGGTCTATAAAACAAGGACGTTGAACTAGATCAGAAGTTCCCAAATACAGGACAAGCTCTGCTGGCACACAGGTGTGCTGTACCTTTCAATAACATAGAAAGTCATTCTCTTGTCAATTCTCCTTCAATCCTTTTGATTTGAGCAAGAGAAACTCAAATTTTGCTGGAAATAAGCTATCCCAAACCCCTCATAATTTCCCTTTCTAACAAAGGAAGAACACGTTTCAGGCTCCCAGAACAGAAGCAACATCAACTAAAAATGCAGTAATACTGTATTATCTTTGTTAATGATTCTAGCGCACCACTCATAGTGGGGATATAAGTTAATAGGGAGGTGACTTAAAGAAAGATATTAAGAATTTGGGTACACTGTATGGCAAAAATGAAGAAGGATGAACTGGAATTACTGGCTGGCTAATGAATAAGGCTGGTTCTTGCTCTAACTCCCCAAGGCTCAATTGTTTATCTAGGAGATTTGGAACCCCAATAATGAGTTATACAAAATTGCCTTAACTTCTAAAGGGAAAGGTGTAGTCATCTGTTCCAAAGTAGAATCATTTCTAACATTTCTTTCCCATTAGTATTTGCTCATTTGTTCAATCAAAAAATATTTGTTTGATCAAAAAATATTGATTGAGCACGTACGACGGGCTGAAGCTAGTGTACTGGGCATACAATTACAGTTTTTTATGTGCAAAGATCATTCAAAGAGAATGTTCTTACATTTTTTTAAAGATTTTATTTATTTATTTGACAGAGATCACAAGTAGGCAGAGAGGCAGGCAGAGAGAGAGAGAGGAGGAAGCAGGCTCCCTGCCAAGCAGAGAGCCCAATGCGGGACTCAATCCCAGGACCCCGAGATCATGACCTGACCCGAAGGCAGAGGCTTAACCCACTGAGCCACCCAGGCGCCCTGTTCTTACATTTTTAACACCATCATGTGTCCCGAGTAAGCATGGATCATTTTTTAGCATTGATTATTATAACATTTAAAAGCAGAGATGTAAAAATTAATCACAATTTATTTGATATAGTTATGTAATGTGTTTTATATATGATATTTTTTTTAAAGATTTTATTTATTTATTTGACAGAGAGAAATCACAAGTAGGCAGAGAGGCAGGCAGAGAGAGAGGAGGAAGCAGGCTCCCCGCTGAGCAGAAAGCCCGATGTGGGGCTCGAACCCAGGACCTGGGATCATGACCTGAGCCGAAGGCAGCGGCTTAACCCACTGAGCCACCCAGGCGCCCCTATATGATATTTTTATATAATTAATTATAAAGGAAAGGAAGACATCTATAACTCACTTGCCCTTTGAAATATAATCCTGTTACCCTCCTTTTGGAGAATAAGTTGAAGATGAGAATTTTTTTTTTTTAAGATTTTATTTATTTATTCAACAGACAGAGGTCACAAGTAGTCAGAGAGGCAGACAGAGAGAGGGGAGGAGGAAGCAGGTTCCCCACAGAGCAGAGAACCCGATGTGGGGCTTGATCCCAGGACCCTGGGATCATGACCTGAGCTGAAGGCAGAGGCTTAACCACTGAGCCACCCAGGCACCCCTGAAGATGAGAATTTGAAATTAAAAAAAAAAAAAAAAATTGGCAATTAAGGAATTGGATGAAAAGGAAAAAATGCCATTGTTTAGAAATCTAACAGCTCAGGGGCACCTGGGTGGCTCAGTTGGTTCACTGTTTGCCTTTAGCTCAGGTCATGATTCCAGGGTCCTGGGATCGAGCCTCATGTTGGGTTCCCTGCTCTGCGGGGAGCCTGTTTCTCCCTCTCCCTCTGCTGTTCCCTCACCCTTGTGCTTTCTCGCTCTCTCTCTCTCTGTGCTGAGTAGAAGGCTCAGAATTAAAACAAGGGGTTTTGTTTGTTTATTTTTGTTTTTAGGTTTATACAGAACTATAAGGAAAAGGGAAATAATATTCAAAGTATTGTACATAGTTTGTTTTTTAATTAGATTTATGTGAAGTTCCAAAGAAAAGCAGAAAAGTCATGTTTTTACAAGCTGAGTTAATCAAATCTGAAACATGTGGTCTGCCCAGTTCAAGTTGTCTGTCTGGGCTCCCTAACACCCCATGGAAGAGGTGCCCTTGGCTTGGGTTGATGATGAACCCTCCAAACCCTTGGTTGATCACCCACAGGGCAGTGCCCATCAAAGGACCCACTCTGCCAGACCATAAAACAAGGCAGCCAGCCACAGCCACCTGGGACCAAAGACGGGTCACCCACTAGGTGGCCTGCAGAAGTTCTTGGTTTTGGGTTTGGTTCCTACTCAGCTGCCAACTTTTAAAAATGGATAAATTTGGGGCGCTTGGGTGGCTCAGTCATTAAGTATCTGCCTTCAGCTCAGGTCATGATCCCAGGGTCCTGGGATGGAGCCCACATCAGGCTCCCTGCTCAGTGGGAAGCCTGCTTCTCCCTCTCCCACTCTCCCTGCTTGTGTTCCCCCTCTGGCTGTGTCTCTCTCTGTCAAATAAATAAATAAAACCTTAAAAAAAAAAAAAAGGAGAATTTTACAGAAGTATTTAGATATTCTACTTCTTTTTCAAAAAATTCAAAATTGACCTGGGCCTGCATTTTGACATAGCGATGGCCTGCGGTAGACACAGCTGAGCGCTTTGTTTCGGGTCTCTGCCCTCCCACTCAGGGCCGCTGAGCTCATGCCTCTGCTGAAGAGCTCTGTTTCCTTAACGTCCTGAGGCTCTGGAGCACTAAGCAATAATCATTTTTAAAGAAAGGAATCTACATTTTGTCAGACCAAAAAGAAAAAGCTGCAGCATATTTTGCTCAGTACTCTAATGCTGAAGATTCGGATTATTTTTCCAAAGGATGGTGGCATTCCCCTCCAGGTGTTTGAGGACAATGGGGCTTCTGTGGAACACTGTTTGGAAAATCCATCTGGGTACAAAGTCCTTTGAGGCAGACACACACTAGGCCAAGGGCTGTGGGACTATCCCTGTTCCTGTCTCCACAGCCTTGCTCTCGTTTGGTTCCTGGCCTCTCTCTCTCTCTCCCCTCCCTTCTTTGCTACACGTCTCTCGGGAATACTTTACAGAAGTCAGTTGCAACATTCTCTTCCCTTTCCCTGGGTTTATGTAAAACCAGGGCATAATAATCGATAAATAGTAGAAGCAGGATATGGTGATTGCAGAGATAAAGCAAGACAATGAGCTGGAAAAAATCTCAAGGTCACTGAACCAGTATCTCATAGTCAAACAGAAGATGGAGGCCACTCTCCTCTGAGGCAGAGCAAGCCAGAAGTCCAGCCTCAAGGTCTGCACTGTTTTAAATAAATTAAGCTACATGAGGGCTCTGGGGTGGCTCAGTCCGTTAAGCATCTGCCTTCAGCTCAGGTCATGATCCCGGAGTCCTGGGATCAAGTCCTGCTTCTGGCTCCCTGCTCAGTGGGGAGTCTGCTTCTCCCTTTCCCTCTGCCCCTCCCCCCTGCTCATGCTAGCTCATGCTCTCTCTTTCAAATAAAGAGATAAAATATTTTTTAAAAAATTAAGCTACATGAGAGCCCAGAAAGGGGACAGAAACTGTGAGATGAGGTTGACCTCCAAAATGGGCTTTGAAAACCCACACCTGTGTTTGTTTCTGGGTCTCATCCTCTTCCTCCCCTACAAGAGGTTTTCAGTGGCCTCCTGGAAGTTTATCTTTGGGGGGGGGGTCAAGGTCTCTGGGCTCCTGATCTTTAAAAACAAAAACAAAGCTATCCGGAGTCCATAGAACAGCTAATTAATTTTAGCCACTCATTCATTTTAAGTCTGTTCTTTATTAAGAGCCTTTTGAAGACCTTGGCCTTGACTCAAAGGAATCTCTGATAATAGAACTGAAGGTAAGGCAGGCAGGCATTTCAGCATCCTTAAAGCATATCAGGTAGATAAAGGCGCACCCCACCCACAGGCAGGACCAGGTGGTTGATGGTCCTGCTGCCAAGGAGGATCTTGTCACTTCTTAAATTAGTCCGTCACTAGAAGCACTTCTTCCGGGCCCGGCTCACCAGTGCCCCCTAGGGACACCTCCTGTGAGAGCACTTCTGAAGTAAACCCTTCCTGAGGCCAGAAGCATGGACTCTTGACATGACGGCCAGTTTGACGGGGATTCAAGAAAGACAGTTCTTTTGAAATAATAGATTACCTTGAATGAAAAAATAAAATATGGAATCCTATTTCTTCACTAAATTTTTTTAGGCTTCAAAATCCTCTGCTATGAAATGGATGATACACACATGTCCCCTCACAAGGACCGTCCGAGGGTGGGGGAAGCTGGTGCCAGCATTAGAGTAAACAAAAGGGGAGAGGAACACCAGGGGGCTGGGTAGTGAGGGCACATAGATCCTCCATAAATGCTTGTGGAATGAATGAAGCAAATGAACACTCAGGGATTTCAGGTGATTTCCAAACTGATATTGTATTATACTATATTATCTCTAACACCAACCCTTTGAGTTAGGCATTAAACTGCCTGTTTTGTACATAGGGAAACTGAGGTGCAGGCAAGTTAAGTTTCTGATGGCTGAAACCCACCCCATTCCCCCAGTCCTCTCCCCTTCCCAAGCCTGGCCAAGGCCAAAAATACAGAACATTAACATCCCAAGGGGAAAAAAAAAATGCTTCAGGTAATACTTGTATATCTCAGAATAATTGTTAAGGAGGAACCTTCATGCCCATCAGAGATGTTTCCCTGACATGTTGCTACTACCCAAGTCTCTGAAAGCTATGTCCCCAAACCTCCCAGGTTTCTTCCCTTCCCAGGCCCCTGTGCCTCTGCCATCTGGCTCAGCCAACTCCCCACGCCTCTGACCAAGAACACAGAGTGAGCTGTGGCAGAACTAGGGTCTAATCCCACAGCCTCTATCTCCAGAACCTGGCAAAGTGGAAGGTTTTAAAGCTGACAAATGGGGAAATCGAGGGCATTTTAATCTCCTTTTTCTGGGGAAGTGTTTCCAGCATATACATAAACCCACTTCTTTAGCTATGGGAACAGAATGTGTGTGCTGGGAGTCGACCTGTTATTTTTCTGCCCAGTGTTAACGCTCTCGGTATTTGTGGAAAGTAAGAGTGTGTGAGGGTATGATAATAAAAATATTACAATGTAATAATGACATTGATCGAGGGCTTGTTAATGTCATAGGAAATTACCCAAAACTTAGAAGTAGGCAAAAGAAGTTTCTGGGTATCCTATCAGGGAAGTACCAGGCGCTATCTAATAGCCTACCCCACCCAGGGGTTATCTGATCTTGTAGAGATAGGTACTTGGATTCCCTGTTTACTATTTATTAGGCTAGCTTACATATTATGATGTCCCTGGGCAGGTACTTTTTATTGAGCCTTGTTTTAAAAAAGAGGAACTGAAGAAAGATGAACTTGCCATGGTCAAAGGGAGGAAGCAAGTCTCAGACCCAGATCAATCTGCCTGTAACCCGCGCCCTTGACCACTGCACAGCAGAGCGCCCTCTTTACTGTTTATTCATCCAGGCCAGGGAAAGTGTTACCAGGGAAGCCTCACAGTCCTGACTCTAAAATCTGGCAACCATTCTCTCTACAGGTTACCTCTATTCCCAATTTTGTGTCTCCTTCCAGAGATTTTCCAGGCTTTTTGCCTGTTTACTTCAAATAACACCTATTTTGAGTGTCTACCCTCACATGTTCAACTTGGTCTCAATAATTTTACTTTTTTCTCCAATTAGCATATAGTGTGGTATTAGCTTCAGAGTTTCAATAACTTTACTTTTAAAGATTTTATTTATTTATTTGTCAGAGAGAGAGAGAGCACAAGCAGCAGGAGCAACAGGCAGAGGGAGAGGCAGGCTCCCCACTGAGCAGGGAGCCAGATGCCGGACTCGAACCAGGGACCCTGGGATCATAACCTGAGCTGAAGGCAGACACTTAACTGACTGAGCCACCCAGATGCCCCAACAACTTTGCTTTCAACAGGAAAAATTTTTTATTATGAAACCCATGATAAAGTTATTCCAGAGTGATAATATCTGAGGAGTGAATTTGATTTTTTTTTAAGACTTCTGAATGTGGAGTTACTGAAAGCAAAGTGACATATACTTTGCTTCCTGTGGTTCATCCGTTCTGGGAAAGTTATGAAAAATCAGTTTGGGTTGCTTGTTTTCTTTATTTTAACGCAAGGTATTTCAAATCTAGATACAAAATCAGAACATGCCACCTGTAGTTTCCTGAAGTTGTAACTTGATTCCGTGTTTCCTTCAGACAGTTTTGTAAAGAAATAAAACATTATTGATTCAGTTGACAGTCACTGTGTTCCTGTCTCCTAACCATAGTAACTATAGTCATAAATTCAGTGCAGACTAGATCCATGCATTTTTTAAATTTTTACTACCAAAAATCAGTTTTCAGATATTCTAGGCTACGCTGTCCGGTGTGGATAGCCACTGTTCTCATGGGGCTATTGAGTGGTAGAATGTGGTAGACCTAAATTAAGGGATATCATAAGTCAAAAATGCTCACTAGATTTCAAAGAATTAGTGCAAACAATGGAAGCTATCTTACGAGTAATTTTTATGTTGATTATGTATTGATATAATTTTTTAATATGTTGAGTTAAAGAAAATATATTAACATTAATCTCAGTGTTTTTGGTTTTGGGGGTTTGTTTTTGTTTTTCCTTTTTAAATAGTTACTGGAAAGTGTTAAATTACATATATGGCTCTCATTAAAATTCCATTGGACAATACTGGTCTAGAGGGCCTTGCAATGGGGACTCCTTGTAAAGGGAATATTATCCAGTTGATATTTTATGTTAACCTGGTTTTTCATTTACTCAGACTTGCTGAGTAATGTGGATGTTTGTATTTGCTTTCTGTATCTTTAAATATTTGCCTGCTAAAATGTTCCAGGAGTGATATTTAAAATCCTTTACTCAACTTACACAGCAGGAATAGCATGAGTCAGATTTCTCCTCTCACTACCAGTCAGCAGATGTTGAAATCCTGGGTCGTTTTAGCTGAGGGGACCTTCTAGACCTGCTCTCTCACCTTCTTCTGTTTTCCACAGGAAGCTGAGGCCAGAGAGGTAGGGGCCTCTGTGACGCTGAGGGCAAAACACAGGTCTCTTTCAGACTTCCCAACTGCCTTCCTGGAAATACAGTCTTTCCCAATTTTAGATACTCTTGTATTCTTAGTAGCTTAATGATTCCTGACTAGCAATTAGAACTCAAAATCACAATGTCAAATAAACAAAAACTGGGTTTCTTTCTTATGTATTTTTTTATTTTTGTGAGAGAACCCATGCCATTCAAACTACTACTCACCTCACAGTGAGTGGATCCTCTCAACAGTGTTGAGAGGATTAAATGAGATAAAGCATGTAAGATTATCACGGAAGGGAGCTAGCTATTTCTATTAGCTAAAAAGTGAGATGATTGCCTTGGATGGCTTTTGAGATATTTTTCACAAAAATTAATTATAAGAATATTTAATCACTGATTTGGTGGAAATTTTGACTTTTGAAGACTTTTAACCAGTTTTAAGATGTCAAAGACTTTTCATCATAGAATCCGTTTTTCTTTTTTTTTCTTTTTTCAAAGATTTTATTTATTTATTTGACAGACAGAGATCACAGGTAGGTAGAGAGACAGGCAGAGAGGGAGGAGGAAGCAGGCTCCCTGCTGAGCAGAGAGCCCGACTCCGGGCTCAATCCTAGGACCCTGGGATCATGACCTGAGCCGAAGGCAGAGGCTTTAATGCACTGAGCCACCCAGGTGCCCCAGAATCCATTTTTCATTGAGATAATTCAGTCTGTCACAAAGAACTGCATGTCAACAAATGTTTCCAGACCATGCGCAGCCTCACTCTGAAAGGACAAGAGGTAACATTAGAAGAAACTGCCCTGAGTGTAAGTTTTCAGTTGCTGTACTAGAACATTCTGGCCATTCCTGGAGTTGTATCGCCTTTGTCTAACTCAACAGGATTTGGTTGGAGCATGGAGGTAGCTCAGAGACAGAGAACCAGCCAGATAAACTGTCACTAAGAATTAGAGTAGTAATTCCCCAAGTGTGTTCTTGCAAGAGCGCATGGAAAAAAGTTATAGATTCCAATGAGATTGGAGAACTCTGTAAATCACCATATTTACCCAAACAAAAGGCAAAACTGAATATAAAACTATCTCTTGCGGTGCCCAGGTGGCTCAGACAGTTAAGCGTCTGCCTTTGGCTCAGGTCCCAATCCCGGGATCCTGGGATCAAGTCCTGCATCGGGCTCCCTGATGGGCAAAGAGCCTGCTTCTTCTTCTCCCTCTACTACTCTCCCTGCTTGTGCTCTCTCGATCTCTCTGTCAAATAAATAAAATCTTTTAAAAAAGAATTATTTATTCTCCCATAAAGAAGTTTCAAAAAAAGCTCTTGGACTGACATTAATATACAAACTTTGAATGCCATCCACATATTTTAATCACATTTTATAAAATTTTAATACAGTGATTTTGAAGTAAGATGTTTCCCCCACTCATTTATTTTTAAATGTATTCATGCTTTTTTGACATCTGTGTCTCTGCTACTGCTAAAGATTCCTTTGGAGCCATCAGAGGTTTCCCATAGTACATCTTCTCTTCTCTCCCATGAAGTTTGGATACAATGTATGGCGCTGTCAGTGGAAATTTCACTCAATTCACAAATCTCAGTTCACAAAAGATAAAGGAAGTATTTGAACACTACTCTTGCAGTTACGTGTAATAATCCCCACAATTGTAAACACTAGGTGTGCTCATTCAGAATGCCCTTTAAAAGTATCGTTAATTATAACATTCAGAAGTAGAAATGATAAGGTCAAGTTTCCTAGAATAACTAACACATCTGTGTTCAGAAAGCTTTCTTTTTTTTTTAAGATTTTATTTATTTTATTTATTTATTTGACACAGAGAGAGAGAGATCACAAGTAGGCACAGAGGCAGGCAGAGAGGCGGGGGGAAGCAGGATCCCACTGAGCAGAAAGCCCAATGCGGGGCTCGATCCCAGGACCCTGGGACCATGACCTGAGCCAAAGACAGAGGCTTAACCCACTGAGCCACCCAGGCGCCCCCAGAAAGCTTTCTTTAAACCATTCTGTCAGCTAACGTTAGCTGGGTTATTCCTGACTAATGCCTTCCTCCTGCAGTACTCAGTTGTTCCAAATAAAGTGTTGGGGGAAGTGCCCTCTTGCCTGGTAGATAAAATATGGACTCAGCTCTAAGGCAATTCCCTCACTTTTTAGGGGTGCTCTGAGAGCTAATATGTTTGTGTATATTCCAGAATACATAGTGTATCCTCTTCTTGGAGGCTCATAGACTTGAGCATGTCACAAAGATGTTTAGGAGTAAAACAGGAGTGATACCCATTTAGCTTGATAGACCCAGCAATTTTCAAAATCATTCAACTAGACATCCTTTGGAGAAGATATTGCCTGTTCTAACATGATAAACTGGCCAACATTTTCATTTGCTTCTGACCTAGATTATATTCACAAATGTTCCTAATGGTGAGGATGGACTAGACACAAAAACTAAGGGGAAAAATTTAAATAATGAGTAACATGAAACCATGGTCTTTGAAAACATCCAACAAGTAGTTACCCAGTGCCTTTGAAAAGGTAGGAAGGAGAAAAACCATATAGATGGTGGTAAGGATAAAGCAATGTCCTATCTTCAGATAACTCGTCCATGAGTGCAAGGAGCTTATGCTGTGGTTCAGGGGAAGACAGACATAAAACGGTATATAGGAATGCGTTGTGGGAGTTGTGCTGTGGTAGAAGTTTATATAGTCCAGAGTACTGGGGGTAAGAGATGAAGGAGGGGACAGTCAATTTGACATAAGAAGTCAGACAAGGCTACATGAGGTACCTGGGGCAAGAGCTCAGTCTTGGAAAGTTGCACCAAAAATACATTAATATAGGATATGAAAACAAATACAGCTGAAGCGCAACTCCATTATTACACAGATTCCAACTGGCAGGCACTGTCTGTTTCTCTCTACCCCCAAACCCATCCCTGCCCCACCCTCCTGCCCAAATATATTCTGTGATAAGATTGTTAGTAATACCCAGAAGTGGGGGAGCGGAAGTACCTGCCATTTAGCTTAGGTTATCACATCTAATTTTCAACAGACCTTTGGTCAGGCTTTATCATGCCCATTTATAAATAGGAAGACTAGGATCCTGGGGACGCGTCCCTAATGCAGTCACCGCACAGAGCAAAGCTGCAAAGCTGTGACCGGAGCCTGAGCCTGCCGACTTCTAAACTCTTGTGCTTTGTGCCACACCTTCACGGGACCAACGTGAGAGAGGTGGTCATTTTCTACCTCCATTTCCAAAATTACGGATGTTTCCATGCTACCCTCTAATGACTATTCAGGATGGACATTGCCTTTCTGAGCCTGATTGGTTTTGCCTGTAGGAGGAAGTTAGCCCGGATGGGCTTTAGGATTTTTCCTGCCTTTCATATTCTATAATTCTATTTTGCTTTCATAATTACAAAAAGAAAGATACTAGTGTCATCTATGTCTTACTAATTAATCCCTGTCATATAAAGATATTTAAAAGAACTTCAGTTTGGGGGCTTGTTAGCCCAAAGAAGAGAAAACTTTTGGAGGGTAGAAAGAGTGGAGAGATGTAACATATGAAATATGTTTATATGAAATATAAAATATCTTCAGCTTTTTAAAGGCTGCTACCACATGGAAGAGAAGTGCTTAAACTCTTTGACCTTGAGAAATGGAACTGGGACCAGGAGGAGAATTCCCGGACTTCTGCTCTTCCTCCTGAGCAGAGCCTACCAATGACATAGGACCCTGCTGTGGCTTAGCTTAAGTGAGATGACTAGACCAAAAAATTTTAAGGTCATTTCCAATTCTAAAATTCTTTGGTGCCGTAAGAGACTGGCCTTTCAGGGCACCTGGGTGGCTCAGTCAGTTAAGCATCTACCTTGGCTCTGGTCATGATCCTGGGGCCCTGGGTTCAAGTCCCGCATTGGGCTCCCTGCTCAGCTAGGAGCTTGATTCTCCCTCTCTCTCTCCGTCTGCTGCTCCTCCTGCTTGTGCACTCTTCTCTCTCTGTCGAATAAATAAATAAAATCTTAAAAAAAAAATCTGTCTACCCCTCAAAAAGTTGAAAATAGAGGTACCCTATGACCCAGCAATTGCTCTACTGGGTATTTACCCTAAAGATACAAACGCAGTGATCCGAAGGGGCACGTGCACCCGAATGTTTATAGCAGCAATGTCCACAATAGCCAAACTATGGAAAGAACCTAGATGTCCATCAACAGATGAATGGATAAAGAAGAGGTGGTATATATATACAATGGAATACTATGCAGCCATCAAAAGAAATGAAATCTTGCCATTTGCGACGACGTGGATAGAACTAGAGGGTATTATGCTTAGCGAAATAAGTCAATCGGAGAAAGACAACTCTCATATGATCTCCCTGATATGAGGAAGTGGAGATGCAACATGGGGGGTTTGGGGGTAGGAAAAGAATAAATGAAACAAGATGGGATTGGGAGGGAGACAAACCATAAGAGAACCTTAATGTCACAAAACAAACTGAGGGTTGCCGGAGGGAGGGGGTAGGGAGAGGGTGGTGGGGTTATGGACGTTGGGAAGGGTATGTGCTATGGTGAGTGCTGTGAAGTGTGTAAACCTAGCGATTCACAGACCTGTACCCCTGGGGCTAATAATACATTATATGTTTATAAAAAAATTATAAAGAAAAAAAGAAAATCACAGCATTAAAAATGTATTTAAAAAAAAATCTGTCTAAATAGGCTGGCCTTTCATATTAGCCCTGAGAAGGAGGGAGATTAGGAGGAGAGTCTTTTCTTAATAAAGTTAAAAACCATGGTTCCAAGGGATCAACCAGAACTAGCATGTCAGCCATCCATGAGCGAGAAAAGAAATGGGGATGGGGGAGAGAAGGGGACACAAGATACCAAAATTCCTTTTGGGATACCCCACTGGCCCCACCTACTATGAAGACTGGCTCTTACCCCTAACTTCCCTGGAGTCCCCATGTTCAACAACAATCAGGTGTGCTGGGGGTAACCTTGGGAACACTTAAGAACCTGCCTGTCTCTCTCCTTCTCTTTCAGATGTTCACCTCCACAATATTTGCTGTGATTGGATTCTTGGGTGCTGGATATTCATTTGTCATCTCGGCCATCTCAATCAACAAGGGTCCTAAGTGTCTCATGGGCAACAGCACGTGGGGCTACCCCTTCCACGAAGGGTAAGGTACATCCTGCAATGCCCTGTGTCTCCACAAGGGGCATGGGCAGGTAAATGGCCCAAGGGGAGCCCTGCACAGGTCCCGTCCCCTTCATCTAACGAGTCTTGGGCACCTTACTCCTCTGAGGCAGAGCTGGAGTGTGGCAGGAGTGAAGTTGCCCAAGATCTCACTTCTTTTTTTTTTTTTTTTAAAGATTTTATTTATTTATTTGACAGAGAGAGATCACAAGTAGACGGAGAGGCAGGCAGAGAGAGAGAGAGAGGGAAGCAGGCCTCTCGCCGAGCAGAGAGCCCGATGCGGGACTCGATCCCAGGACCCTGGGATCATGACCTGAGCCGAAGGCAGCGGCTCAACCAACTGAGCCACCCAGGCGTCCCCCAAGATCTCACTTCTAATTGAGCTTTCGACATCAGACGCCAGGAGACATAACAAGAGAGGGTGCTTCAGCTGGCCTGAGAGAAGGAAGTCTGCAGTGCCATGACCAACACTCAGACATTTACAAGCAGCAACACAAGGCAGCTTGTAATATTAGTAAGCAGAACATGGTGGCATCAACTGAAAATCTTATAACAGAAAACAAGAATGACTACCCAGTAACAGGGCGCAAAGGCTTTCACTAACACCCCAAACGCTCTCTGACCAAACAACTTTTTAAGGTGCGAGTTTATGGAAAATGACATTGAAGATACTGCAGATTCTTCAGGAGAATTCATGTCAACAGAACGCATTAAAATACCGCTTCATATTTTCATGGAACTTTGTAGTTGATAAAGAACTTCTTTGCTCACCAATTTATAATTTACTCCCCTCAGCAACCTTAAGAGGTTGTAAGTTTAGTAAGGTTTAGTAAGCCAAGGCAGGCGTACTAAATTTGGCTTGCTCAAACTTACATGGGTGGTTGAAGGCAGAAGGCAGCTCCAACACATGTCTTGACTTTGAGTTCTAGTCTTTCTGTATTACGCACCCTTCTGTCCACAGACTGCACAGTCTAGTGCAGTAGCCAGTAGCCATATGTACCTGTTCAAACTTTAATTCATTTACATGAAATAAAGTTACAAATTTCTCAATCAACTAGCCATATTTCGAGGACCAGCAAGCTTTATGTGTCTCGTAGCAACTGCATCCACATTCACAGATACAGGGCATTTCCATCATCACCGATGGTCTACAAGGCAGCACTGCACCAGCCTCTGACCTCCGGGAGGGCTGGAACCATTTCAGCTTTGTTCTTCACTGCCTACCACACTGACTGATGCACACCGAGGTGGTCAGGAAACACGGTTGTGGGGTCCTCCTCCACGGGGAGGATGGGTCCGTGCCTAAAGAAATCTGAACACTCTATGTATTAATTTCCATGAGAGTGCAAAGTCCCACAAGAGCAGACTTTCGATGGGGAGACAGAGAGCACTGGTTCGGTGGTGATACGGGCCACAAGGGCTTCCGGTAAGAGAGCATCCCTGCTGTTACACAGGGGTCCAGGCCTCTAGTATCCTCATCAGAGACAGAGATTCCCGAAGGCATTGATTATATTGTGGACTGCCCCCTTTTCTGGCAGAGGACTGTTGGAAATGTCCAACTGCCTTGGGATTGGCCTGCATGAGCACAGAAATTGGACACTGGATCCATTTCCTGAGGTTCTTCACCGGGTAGCTTACTCTCTCCTTCCTGGCGGTGTGTTTCTGAAACTCCAGGTTGTCTCCTCTTAAGGCTGCTCCTACTATTATCTCTACCCACAGCCTCAGTGCGGTAGGAAGCACTTTTCTATTTATTGTTACATAAACACCGAACTTAAAGTCAATTAGGATAAGTCTTGGTCCCAAACAAAGGAGGGAGAAAGGAAATACAACCCTACAACCCGGGGCCCCACGGTCCCACCCCCCCAAGGCAACATGATGGCCTTAGGCCCTCACACCCTCTGCAGGCACAGCCACTCCCTGCTTGGGAGGGAATGGGATGGATGCCCAAGGTCAGGAGAGTGACAGCTGGTCTGTGGGCCGATACAGGAAATGCCAGTGTGGGGGAAGGACAGGAAAGTACTTTTCAAACTATTCTGTCCTTCTGGTGAAGCAAGTTTCCACGCACATCACCGCCATCTACCTCCCCGTTACCCGGTAATGGCCGGTTTCCTATATGTCATCATGCCTTCTCCTCACAACTGACCCGCTCATGAACTGGTATCAGATCACCGAGGTTTAATAATGAAAACAGGGGGGCGCCTGGGTGGCTCAGTGGGTTAAATCCTCTGCCTTCGACTCGGGTCATGATCCCGGGGTCCTGGGATCGAGCCCCGCGTTGGGCTCTCTGCTCAGCGGGGAGCTTGCTTCCTCCTCTCTCTGACTGCCTCTCTGCCTACTTGTGGTCTCTGTCTGTCAAATAAATAGGTAAAATCTAAAATAATAATAATAATAATAATAATAATAATGAAAACAGGGTAGAGTTGACGTTGTGGGCAAGCAGGAGCATTTCAGAATTCTGCACCCTCCTCTGTGCATGGCTGGGCTTTGATAATTCTACGTGAGAGGAAAGAGGTTTGCCTCCCATGAGGTCTACACAGAGACTTCAAACTACACTGTGAGTAAATATGGCTGGGTAGGGGCTTATTACAAAGCCGTGGATACTACACTTTCCAGGTGATTTGTAGAATATTTAAAAGTCATTTGACTACCCATGGTTGTTTTTTTTTTTTTTTCCCCTCATGCCCTGACTTTGGCATTTAATCCCACAGAAGGTACAAGTCCTCTCTCTCTGTACAAGGCCTCAAATAGGCCACAATAGGCACAGGAAGGGCTTTCGGGGTGGGGGTGGGGGGCTCTAGGTGAAGCGTGTCACCTCTTTGTGACCTGTCAGGTTTTCCTCAGCATTCCATTGTCTCCTACATCCTGTGTCCTGTCTTCTGAGGCAAGAACTCACAGCCCTTTACGACCTGATCTCCCATGCCAGCTCTAAACCTTCCTTCCGACTGCCCGGGCTCATCCTGATTTTCTTTCAGTAATAACTGAACCTCTGTCACTCGGTGTTTTCTGGTGGACAAAGTGCTCTCGCCCACGTGTTTCATTTGATGCTTACAAAAAGCCTGTGGGATTAACTCTCCCTCAGAGGGAGGAAAGCTGAGCCTAGAGAGGACATGCAGCTTGCCCCGAGCTATGCTGTTTCTTAGTGACTGAAGCTCAGATTCAATCTTTCTGAGCCCAAGTTACAGTGTCTTCTCTAGAACACGACTGATAGTGATTTGCGGGCTCTGCTTTTTGTGCAAATTATAGATTCCATCTAGTGTAGCTCAGGGACCTCTGCCTCAGTGGATACTTCTTATCCAGGGGGTTCCAGCGTGTGGGCATGGCAGCAGCTGTTGTAGCTGCAGACCTAACACACATGCACAGTTACCAGTGAGGAGAACAGAGGAATCACTTGCATGCGTGAGCTCCCGCAAAAGGATTTGGGAGAGTTGTCACTCTTTCCTTATCACCGAAGGGCAGTGGCAGCCACTGCCACTCCTTCCTTCCTCCCTCCCTTCCTTCCTTTCTTCCTACCTCTCTTTCTTTCTTCCTTTTCTCTCTCCTCCTCCTCCTCTTCCCCCCTCCTCCTTCTCCTTAACGTTAAGGGGCTACGTGGTTTTGCATGCATTATCTCACTTAATCTTCCTAATAAATCTGAGGAGAATTCTTATCCTTAGATAGAAAAATGTAATTCAAAAAGGTTAATCTTCCCAGGGCTCCATAGCTAGTCATGAGTAGAAGGAGAACTTTAAAAAGCAAACGAACACTTAGTCGGCACGCTACTTTATGCTGAAGCCTGTCACAGACGTGGAGCAGGGTAGGAGAGACATGTGACTCCTGCCCCAGTGAGCAGGGGGCTAGTCAGGGTGCCCTTACCTGCCAGACCCTCAGGGTGCAGAAAAGGATGAAATGGAGGAGTGCGAGGGAAATTTCCCTGAGGAGGTGACGAGAGCTGGTTTGGAGAGAAGAACAAAAATGTGTCTTCCAAAGAGGGAGGAGAAGCACATTTCAGGCAGGGAAAAGAGCAGGGACAACCAGGGGAAGGAGCAACATGCTCAGAGAATGTCCCATCACTGTGAGCCTGAAGTTCAGGCTGAATGTGGCAGAGAGGAACAGAAGGGGACACCACATGGGGGTGCAATAGATAGGCAGGCCAGACCTTTGGGACCTTGGGGACCAGCAGAGGACTTCAAGCAGGACATGCCACCACCACTTGTGGATTTCTAGGATGATCGTGATGGCAGTGATATGGAGAAAGAACAAGGGCTCAGTAACAAAGAGAGAAAAGTAAGAGGCTGGAGTAGTAATCCAGATAAGATTATGGACACCTGCAAGGCAGTAGAATTGGGGTTCAAAAGAAGGACACAGATTTCAGAGACCGTCTGAGATGAAATCATCAGGATGAAGTATGAGGAGACAGGGCAGAAGTTATTAAGGTGGACTCTGAGATTTCCAACTTGCGGCACAAAATTTGGGACTCTTCAATGCCATAGAACATAGCCTGTTTTGTTGTTTTCCTCAGAAAATTTTGTTGGCGATCATATTAAAAGAGCAAAGACTTAACTTTTTCTGTCACAAGAACCATACTAAAGAAGCATTCTAGAAGGAAAAAGAAACCTAGGACATTTTGAGATACACCCTCTTGGCTTCCTTTGAAGTAGGACTTCCTCCCATCCAAGGTCTTCCTTTCTGAGACAATTGGCTACGTCCACCTTGACCCTGAGCTGCTGAACGGGAAGCAGCTTGCATCGGGCATGGGGGCAGCTACAAGGAGGGAGAGCCAGAGGAACTGCCAAGGACGGTTAGCAGTGGGGGAGGGATAAGGGAAATGGCCAAGCACAGTACTCGACCAGCCCAATTGGGCTGCAATGCTCCCCGGGGAAGGTGCGGTAAGGTGAGCTCCCTCACACCAAAAACATGGAAGAGAGTACAATACAGGTTCTGCCCGGACTTTTAGTTGAGACCATCTGCATTTGTACTTCAAAGATTCCTCATCAGCATGGAACTCCCTGAGCTGCTCTTGAACACATTCCCTAGAGCCAAAAGCCACAATGACCGAGAGAGATGGGGTGTTTCATGGAGCAGGCAACACTCAGGGATGTGAAACAGCTTTGCTCTTGGCCTGACTGGACTTGGGGACCAGACCCACCCCTGCCACCTGCCGGTGGTGTGATCTTCGGTCAAGGAAGGATGACGGCAAGCTCTGCTTCACAGGTTCAGGCAAGAAGGAAATAATCTGATGTCCAGAAAGCTCTTGGCACCATTACTGCCACGGGCTGTGAGCTGAACATTCCGCCTTACTATTCATCGTCATGAACAGAACTCCTGACTTCGAACAGAATTCATTTTTATGCATTAGAACTTTCTGAAATGTTATGCTTTCATAATGATTTTGTGCTTTAATTTCTAACCACCCACATGAAAGTCCAAAGAGAATATTCTCTCTACCATGGGATAGGTAAATCTTAATTGACATGCTATGATAAATATATTGTATAAATCAAATTTCACAATTACATTATATTGTAAATATACCAAAGGGATATAATTACTCAAGCGGGGGGGGGGGGGTTGTGTAATGATGAAGAACATCGGCTGTGGAGTCTGATAGACCTAAGATCGAATCCAGGCCCTGCCGCTTACTGGACTCAAGTTCTTAATCTGCGTATGTTCGTTCATTCAGTGAATATGTCATGGAGGCTACTTTATGTGCGGTGCTGTTGCAGTAAAATAGCCTCTCCTTGCAGAATTGGGAAGGATGGTGTGAACCCGCTAGGCCAGGGCCCTGCGCGGGCAGGACCAGGACATGACAGCTGCTGTTAGTGACTGACCACTCCCTGTGCTAGAACTGGGGACAGACATAGGAAAAGTGGTCTCTGCCCCTGTAGGTGTATGGTCCTAGAAAGAAGACAGGCGCATGGAGAGACAATGGCAGCACATGGTCCTGGGGGCTCTGTTCCGGAGGGACACAGAGTGCTGAGAAGCACAGGAGGGCTACCAAAGCCAGCTGAGGGCAGGAGAAACATCGGGGAGTCTGTTCTGGAAGATGTAGCCCCTTGAATAAGCCAGGCAGAGCACCCTGGGCAATGCATTTGGGCTTCCCTGTTCCTTCCATCTGCTGCCTTTGTTGCTTGCAAGAAGTGAATTTCAGGAAACCCATGGCTTTCTATCTGGATGTGGATGGGATTGCTGCCGCCCAGGTGGAAATAGCCTTCACAATAATGAGATGCTTGAAAACTCCACTTAAGGGGCTTTAAACTGACTCAGCTCTCCTTGCTTCACAGGATGCGGAAACATGATTAGCTCCTGGGGCCATGAAAAATTAGGGCCGCCTCTCTCCTGGGGTTGGAGAGTTGCACAGAGTAGTCATGGCCAGAATCTCAGAGACTCTGAGCCTGAGAATCTGGGAGGAGAGTAGAAGGGTCTAGAATGGGTATTCGTGGTGGTTTGTGAGCGGAGAGGCAGCAGCAGAGATGGGGCTGAGGAGAATTCTCCAGGTATCCAAACTCAACCCTTGTTTTCAAGAGCCCCCATGAGCATTTTACCAATCTCACCGCCAGGAGGCGCTGTCGTCCCATCTCTGCACAGACTCTTGCCGAGGGAAAGAACTGGGGATTGCCAACTACTTCTTAGAATCTTTGCTTTCTAGAATGCACCTGGTAAATACCATGTCTTCATGACTTTCTATAATCAAGTCTGAAAATTGTAAAGACAGAGAGGACTGCATAGAAAAATGCAGAACAGAAAGAAGAGTTTTAAAAAATAAGTTATTAAAAAAGGAAGTTTTGTAGAATACATAAGTTACCTTATCTTCATAGTCTTCACAATGGTGAGGTTGTTCTCAGCACATTTTATAAATGAAGAACTGGTGCTAAGGGTGGGGGTAAGACTCGTATGAAGAATACACAGCTGGTGAGAAGAATGCTCTTGTTCAAACCCAGGCCCAACTGAATCCAAAATACCAGGGTCTTTCCTTTAGACCACACTGCTCAGATTAAGTAAAATAGTAACAGTACTAGTGCTTTATTGAGCACTTGCTACATGCTAGGTGCTGTTCTAAGCACTTCACTGGTATTGATTCATGTCATTGTCACAGCAGCCCTACGACTTGATGTTACTCCCACTTTATAATAAGGACACAAGTCCCATGGCTAATGAGCGGCTAGGAACTGTGCAATTATGGAAAGGTGAATCAATGCTACAAATGATGTTTTATTTTGAAATCAAGAGCAAAATGCCCCATCTTGCCTTTATCCCTTTCTGCTCTATTAAATAATACTCCAGGGTATCTTCCTTCACTCCAAAGATTTTTGAGGATCTTAATACAGAGTGGATTTAAAATGAGAATTTTAAATTTGTCAGGAACAGGAGTCGTCAAAAAGATCTGGAAACAATATGGTAGATGTTAATTTAGTAGCCAGATGGAGTTTCCCACTGAGCCCTTGAAAGGATAGAGGATACATAAAGGACGAAGGAGAGACCAATTTGTAGCTCTAAGAATATGAGAAGAAATTATAATAATCCACATTTACCTACTTTACTCTTCTTTGTGTTTTAAAGATAATATACTTCGTATTTCTCCTTCAAGACACAATGCCCTTTATATTGCATTGAACTCCTAATATATATGTTTTATAAAGATATTGCAATTTCTCCTATCTCAAAGTTTCATAAACTATGTATTAAAGCAGCAGATGATTTCTTCCTTTTTTTAAGGAAGGAATTAAATCTTTGCATGTTAACAAAAATACTGTTGAATCAAATTCACAATTTGGCTAGAATTAGGCCTTTAAAAACTAAAAAGTGAGTGGATATGTGTATAATGTTTAAAACAGGGTCTGGCTGGCACATAGTATACGTTAGGTGTTGTTTTTAAAATTGTTATTATGGGATATTTTTCTTTTTTTAAAAAAAGATTTTATTTATTTGAGAGAAAGAGAATAGAGACAGAGCATGAGAGAGGGGAGGCTCAGAAGGAGAAGCAAACTCCCCACTGGGCAGGGAGCCCTATGCAGGACTTGATCCCAGGACTCCAGGATCAGTCACTCAACCGACTGAGCCACCCAGGTGCCTCTTATGGGACATTTTTTCTTAGGGACCTTGTGCTTGGGATAGGAAGTATTACAAAAGGAAAATCATGGTGGTATCTTTCTGGCCCAGGTACTGCATACATTTTACAAACAACTCCTTTCTCAACTCCATGTTCCCAACAGGGATTACCTCAAGAATGAGAGCTTGTACAGGCAATGCCTAGAACCTGTCAATGTGGTGCCCTGGAATCTGACCCTCTTCTCCATCCTGCTGGTCGTAGGAGGGATCCAGATGCTTCTCTGTGTCATCCAGATCGTCAACGGCCTTCTGGGGACCCTGTGTGGGGACTGTCAGTGCTGCGGCTGCTGTGGGGTAAGTTGAGGTCCTGGCGCTTTCTTCTCAGCATACAGGAGACCAGGGCAGGCCACCTGGGCCGATGGAGGGAGGGTGCAGAGGGCGGCAGCTGCCGAAACCCAGGCTGGAAAGTCCAGGCAGCCTTCTCTGTCGGCTCAGGGGAATGGAGACTGTGTGGCCGAGAACTCAGTTCAGCTCTCTGCATGTGTTACTATACACAGGCTGAAGGGGACCAAACTTTTCAGTCTCACACCCCGCTGACCACAGTCCTGGAGGAAAAGGACTCTGAATACATGTAGAAGTTTACAATAACATTTACTATTATTTATATGAAGATCCCCAGGGACGGGGCATTTGTCATTCACACATATTGACAACAATGACACGTCATGGTCCAGCCTAGAATGTTCTCACTACTCCCTATATAGATCTAGACAGCAGGTTAAAGTTGCCAAGAATTGGGCGCCTGGGTGGCTGAGTAAGTTAAGCATCCGACTCTGGCTCAGGTCATGATCCCAGGGTCCTGGGATCGAGCCCCGAGTGAAGGTGGGCTCTGTGCTAGGTGGGGAGTCTGATTCTCCCTTCCCCCAGCTCAAGTGCGTTCTCTCTCTCTCTCTCTCTCTCAAATAAATAAAATCTTTTTTTTTTTAAAGATTTTATTTATTTATTTGACAGAGAGAGATCACAAGTAGACAGAAAGGCAGGCAGAGAGAGAGAGGGAAGCAGGCTCCCTGCTGAGCAGAGAGCCCGATGCGGGACTCGATTCCAGGACCCTGAGATCATGACCTGAGCCGAAGGCAGCGGCTTAACCCACTGAGCCACCCAGGCGCCCCTCAAATAAATAAAATCTTAAATAAATAAAGTTGCCAAGAAATATGTGGAACACATGTCAGGCATTGTATTTTCCCTGGAAAAGAATAGGACATACCAATGCAAAACCTATATTTTGATGAGATTTCTGATCTAGAAGAGAGAGAGGGTTCTCAAGTGGGGGGATAAAAGGAAATCACTGAGGACTTAGTCTCCAGATATGATTGTAAGTTTAACGATATAAAAAACAAAAATAAACTTGTGGACAGTAAGAAAGTGTGATTATTTCAACTCATGACCAAGCCAGACCAGAGAATTGTTCAAACACACATGGAAATATTTCAAAACACAAATTGGTGTAGGAGGAAAAAATTAAACAGAACTCAAAAGTTCCATAAGGAAGAACTATGTAAATAAATATGAATTGTGGTCCATCTACTTAAGATAATATTATGCCCCCATTTTAAATGATCCAAATCATTTTCTTTAAATTTCTAACAACCATTGTTACACATATAGGTCAAAAACTCTGTGTCTCAGAAATATACACTTGGTATATTGGTATTCACTTGGAAAGCTTGTATCCTACCCTGTCTTCTATTCACCCAGTTCCCCTGCTCTCCACCTGATTTCTTCTATATCCTCTGGAGTTATTTTGTTATCATTTTCCCCTACCTTAAAAATATTTTTAAAACTACAATAATACTGAAAATGCTTATGACTTAGTGTTATTTTATTTTTTTTAAAGATTGCGTTTATTTATTTGACAGAGATCACAAGCAGGCAGAGAGGCAGGCAGAGAGAGAGAGAGGGAAACAGGCTCCCCGCCAAACGGAGAGCCAGATGTGGGGCTCGATCCCAGGACCCCGAGACCATGACCCTAGCTGAAGGCAAAGGCTTAACCCACTGACCCACATGTGCCCCAACTTAGTGTTATTTTAAAGAGCAAGGTATAAGGGCACCTGGCTGGCTCAGTTGGAAGAGTATGGGACTCTTTATCTTTGGGTTGTGGGTTCAAGCCCCACGTTGGGTACAGAGATTACTTAAAAATAAAATCTTTTTAAAAAGACAAAAATAAAAATAAAAAGAGCAAGATACAAAGAAAAGTATAGAGAATAAACAACTGTGTACATAAGAAAAAACAAACAGTATGGATTTTACAAAGACCTAAAGGAAATCCAACTCACATGGTAAATGATCAGTAAGAAGACTTTGACTTTTTTCCTTCCTTCTAGCTTATATTATTCAAAAAAAGTTTAACAATCATAAATTTTAAAATATACAAAATATAAATTAAAATGTTATATAATTTACATATAAATTTCACTATTGAGATTTTTGTTCTATAAATTTTTTTTTCCTTCCAAAGTCTTATTTGTTTATTTTAGAGAGACTGTTGGGGGAAGGGCAGAGGGAGAGAGAATCTCAAGCAGACTCCATGCTGAGCACAGGGGCCTGACACAGGGCTTCATCTCACGACCCTGAGATCACGACCTGAGCTAAAATCAAGAGTAGGACATTTAACCAGAAAGCACCATTCAGGCAACCCTGGGCTATAAATTTTCAATTCTATTGTGTTGTATTTAAATGTTTTGGTCTTTAAATGCACATGGGAAGAAAAGAAAACTACCAGTTAGTAATCCATCAAAATTATTTTCATGAGAGCAGTTAAGAATATTGAGCATCTTGGGGCGCCTGGGTGGCTCAGTTGGTTAAGCGACTGCCTTCAGCTCAGGTCATGATCCTGGAGTCCTGAGATCGAGTTCCGCATCGGGCTCCCAGCTCCAAGGGAAGTCTGCTTCTCCCTCTGTCCTTCTCCTTGCTCATGCTCTCTCTCACTGTTTCTCTCTCTCTCAAATAAATAAATAAAATATTTTTTAAAAAAAAGAATATTGAGCATCTAAATCTTGTAATTCATCCAAAATGATTTCATGCTTGCTAAATCAGCTCATTTCAAACACTTTCATTATTTCTTTTTCTGCCTACACAGAAAAGAATCATATATTTAATTAGGAAGTAAATTTTCATTGCCAGATTTATGACAAATACAGCTGCCCTTTAAATAGAAGATAGTAGTTTATGCATTTTGAGGATTATCTATAAATTTTAAAACATCCCCATAGGTACCAGTACACTGACTCTTTTCAGTGAGGGTCATCTATACAGATACTGTAGTTTAGCAATTTTATTTATTTTTTTAAGATTTTATTTATGTATTAGAGAGAGAGAGAGCACAAGCAGGGGGAGCAGCAGAGGGAGGGGGAGCAGCAGGGGGAGAAAGAGGGAAGAAGACGGTCGGCTGAGCAGGGAGCCCAAAGCGAGGACTCGATCCCAGAACCCTGAGATCATGACCTGAGCTGAAGGCAGTTGCTTAACCGACTGAGCCACCCGGATGCCCCTGTAGTTTAGCAATTTTAATGAATAAATCACTTGATAGTCAGAAGACAGAAGAAGGATCCACGGTTGTCCGTGCCTGGTAACCGTAGAATCTGAGGATGAATGCACACCGCCTGAATTCCCCGTCCTCCCTCCCTTCTTCCCCTCCCCTCCCATCCTCCTCTCCTCTCCTCCCTTCCTTCTTCACCAAGTTTTTATTTCAAAAACTTCAAATCTGCATACAATGTAAAGGAACAGTAGGATGACCACCTATATTTTTTCACCTGGAAGCACAAACTGTTCACATCTGCTCTCTCTCCCTGAACCATCGGGAAGTAATGTGCAGACAGTCATGAAACTTCACTACCAGATATTTCAGAGCTCACGAGAGCTGCATTTTTTAGCAATTGGTCTGCTGAGGATTCCTTTCTTGTTGGCGGCTTGCCTCTCATCCAGCTGGTCAGCACCCCCACCTCCCGACCCCGTGGGATGCTGTGGGGGGACTTGGGCTCGCAGTCTAGTTCCGAAGCCTCCTCGCTGAGTGACCCCAGCAAGCTTTCTCGCTCCCCGAGTCTTAGTTACCCCGACAGGCTCTTGCAGACCTTTTACAGAGAGTGTGCAGACCCATCGCGTTCAAGCAGAAAGTATTTATTGAGAGAGATTCCTGAGCCTGGCACAGGCCTTCCATGAGGTAATAGATGGAAACATGCCTGAAATAGAAACTATGAGACCTGGGTTGGGTGCCAGCTTGTGCAGTCTTGGCAGAGTCCGTTGCACGCAATGTTTCTTTGTCTGCAAAACGTGGTGGTTAAACCTACTTCCCAAGGTTGCTGCGTGTTGAACACGGGGTGATAAATATGTATGCACATCAACAGTTAGAAGGCTCAGCACGTTATACTGATTGTTATTTACTCAGATACAAAAACTGGGGAGTTGGCGCAGCTTCAAGGAAAGGAGCACGGTCTCTGAGCTTCACCTCCCTGGTTTCGAATCCTCACTCCTCTACTTACTAGTTGTATACATCTTATTAGATGTATACTTTGTATACATCACTTGAGTTCTCTGTGCCCCTTATCAAAAAAGGTTTTAATAAATGAGGCAAGGTTACCTTGGTGGCTCAGTTGGTTAAGCATCTGCCTTCGGCTCAGGTGGTGATCCTCAGGGTCCTGAGATTGAGTCCCGCCTCCGGCTCCCTGCTCAGTGGGGAACCTGCTTCTCCTTCTCTCTCTGCCCCTACCCACTGCTCATGCTCTCTCTCACTCTCTCTCAGATAAATAAATAAAAATCTTAATAATAATAATAAATGATGCAAAATCAAATGAAGCCTCAACTCCTGTAACCTAAGCACAGATAAGTGACAGATGAAAGCTCTGAAGCAATCAGAAAAGTGTTGAAAATATTCAATAGGTAACAATACGGGGCAGGAGTAATCAGGAAGAAGAGGGGTGATGGGGAAGGGGAGAGGGAGGAGAGAAGAAAGCAAAAAAAAAAAAGAATGTTGTCATAATTAAATTAACCTTTGTATATTCTAGGGAGACGGACCAGTTTAAATCTCCTTGATGAGCTGCTCTAATTGATGGCATGTGGGACATTACATTAGACTTATTCTTTTCCCCGGGGCTGGCAATTCCTGTCTGCGTCATAACTGACAAAGCTTAGGGACAACAGAGTTACTCCTTCCACTTTTCCAAGCAGCTTAGTTCAATTCAGATGTTTATGCTATTTTCAAATAAAAAGTAGATTGGTCACTTAAGTTAGGTTTCTGTATCTTTCAGATTCGCTTCCTTCTAGAATTGAAGAGCAGGTTCAAAGCAATTTTATCATAATTTGTTTTGAGGGAAAAATGTGTAAGGTCACACATACTTCCACATTGCTTCTTTGTGTATAGAGATGTTTATATCTTTGGAATGTTTACATAATTCAATGGAGGAAAGCACATTAAAAATGAGCAACTAGGACCAACTTCTGTTTCAAGATTTATGAGAAAAACAGAATGACTGATGTATCATAAATAATTTTATCTGGTGTCTTTTGAGCTAATGTGTTTGAATTACTTGTGACTAATCTTTTGAGCCTGCTTATACTTGCAAGGTTTTCTTATGTATATTAAATTAAAATCATAATTCAGAAGTGATATAATAAAGATTGTGTGTGTGTATTTGGGAGGGAGGGGAAAAGACTGAATGACTACCACATTTTTTTTCACCTTTTCTACAAATAGCTTCTCTTGATGCAACAAAAAAACGATTTTTTTAGAAAAGTTGACTTGGGTAATAATTTTTGTCAGTGTATGACCATGATTAAGGGAATAGGTATTATTAATTTTGTATATTATATTAAGACATTAAGTTTGGTTTTATGAGTCAGGCACTAATAAGTCAAATCCATTCTGTTGATGTGAGTTCAAACCCCAGCCCCACCACACACCAGCTAAGGGATCCTGGGAAAGTTACTTTCTAAGTCTCCATTTTCCTGCTGCTGAAAGGCAACCCATCATCCAAGAAATTTTCAAGTTCCCCAAGGTGAAACAAGGAGGCCACCCAGGCACCCCTAAATATCTGGTTTTGAATGTTTCATAGGCTCCTCAAGGCAACAGTTCTGGGCTGAACTCTCCCAGTCCTCCATGCACATGGCTCTCCTGAAACCCTGGTCTCAGAGAGCGCTGGCATCTGCACTGGGGGCAGACACTGAACTATGAGAACGATGCTAGATGACTGTCCTAACTGCAGAACATACCACACCCCGACCCTTTCAGTGGCTTTCATCACCTAGCCCCTGCAGACCCAGCATCACTCGACCCAGAACCTGGGTCTTTGGCCCCACGACATAAACAGGGTCTGAAAACAGGCTTTCAGACCCTGTTCTTGCATGTACTGGTCCATGTGCGTGGGAATGCTCGTTCCCTCCAGCTCATCAGGGTAAACGCTTCTTCTCCTCCCAGTCTCCATTCAGGGCTCTCATCTTGTCCAGGTTCTTCTTTCCCAATAATCCCCCCAGGTAACTGACAGCGCCCCCCATTCTCCCGTGGTATCCTGTATCTGTCAGAATGGTTGCCCTTCCCCGTCAGATCACATAAAATGTCCTTCTTTCCTTCTGGACAGGAAAGCCCTTGAGCTCAGAAATGCCGTCTCATCCAAGTCCAGACCTCTCCCCAACCTTGGGCCTGGAACATAGTAGCTGTGCTCTGGGTGGGTGTTACCATTGTCACGTAGGTGTGACTGAATTATTCTGCTTGAAACAAAGAAAAAGCTACTCTCAAGCATTTGAGAATCAATCATTTGTCATAAGAAATAACCCCAGGGCCCCTGGGTGGCTCAGTTGGTTAAGCGGCTGCCTTCAGTTCAGGTCATGATCCCAGGGTCCTGTGATGGAGCCCTGCATCGGGCACCTTGCTCAGTGGGGAGCCTGCTTCTCCTTCTGCCTGCCACTCACCCTGCTTGTGCTCTCTCTCCCTCTCTCTCTGACAAACAAATAAATAAATAAAATCTTTTAAAATAAATAAACAAATAAAAAAACCCCAGCACTTATCGGTAATACCCAGGAACCTTGGTAAGTAATTTACACGCATGATTTCACTTGGTCCTCAAAACAACCCACCGCAACTGCCCATGCCTCACATGCTGCTCTGTCTTCCCCACACTTGAGGGAGGCTTCTCTCCTCCCCGCAGGCCCCTGACCTCGGCTTGCCCCCAAGCCTGAGCAAGCACGGAAGTGTCCCTTTATTAGCTTATCCGGGGAATCGGATGACCACAGGGAGACACATTTCCTGTCAGACCCGGGCCAGCATGCCATGCGCTTGCCCAACCTCCTATCGCTGCCAAGCCCTGCTTACCCCAGCCTGGAAAAGAAAAGCCTTTTCTGTTTGTTTTTGAGACGCCTGCAGATTCCTGAGATTGGAGATTCTCGTGTTGCAATAGTCCTTCTGAATAAAGTTTTTCCCACTCTAAGTCTATTTTGTTTTGTTTTTAACCTGACACAACCTGATGATATAGAAACTATGATTAGCTCCTTGCATGTAAGAAAGAGGAAAATGAGGCTTAGAAAAAAATAAACTTTCTCAGGGTCCCACAAACACCAAGTGAAAAATCTGGGATGGGCTATAAACCCAGATCGTCTGCCTATTTGAGGGTAAGAGCCCCACTCTCAGCCACGGTGCTCCAAACCTCACTAAATCTCCTAACAGCATCCAGGAAGGGAGGCTTTCTGATGCTAATTCCAAGTTCCTATAGAGAACTCTAAGTACTAAAATTTTGTTATTTTTTTAAAATGTCACAATGTATCCTGTTCATTCATTCATTCATTCTAACCTGAATTAGTGCAAATGATCAATTAAAATATCCTCATCAAGGGGCAGCTGGGTGGCTCAGCGTCTGCCTTCAGCTCAGGTCATGATCCCAGGGCCATAGGATCAAGCCCCTCATCAGGCTCCCTGCTCAGTGGGAAAGCTGCTTCTCCCTCTCCCATTCCCCCTGCTTGAATTCCCTCTCTTGTTGTCTCTCTGTGTCAAATAAACAAAATCTTTAAAAAATAAAATAATAGGGTGCCTGGGTGGCTCAGTGGGTTAGGCTGCTGCCTTCGGCTCAGGTCATGATCTCAGGGTCCTGGGATCCAGTCCCGCATCGGGCTCTCTGCTCAGCAGGGAGCCTGCTTCCCTCTCTCTCTCTCTCTGACTGCCTCTCTGTCTACTTGTGATCTCTCTCTGTCAAATAAATAAATAAAATCTTTAAAAAAAAATAAAATAATAGGGGCGCCTGGGTAGCTCAGTGGGTTAAGCCTCTGCCTTCAGCTCAGGTCATGATCCCAGGGTCCTGGGATCAAGTCCCCACATCAGGCTCTCTGCTCAGCAGGGAGCCTGCTCCCCCCCCCCCCCCGCCTGCTTCTCTGCCTACTTGTGATTTCTCTCTCTGTCAAATAAATAAATAAAATATTTTAAAAAAATAAAATAAAATATCATAATCAAAATCAGCATTTTATATAATCTTTCAAAGAACCTATATGAAGACAGCCTTACCCAATCATCCCCCCGTGCCACACACAAACCCCAACTGCTTTTTACTTCTACTCATTGATGTTACCCCTCTGTGTGGAAGAAGCCAGAATGCAGAAGCAGATTTCTATAATCCTCAGGGTTAAAAACGACGAGGAGGGGCACCTGGTGGCTCAGTGGGTTAAAGCCTCTGCCTTCGGCTCAGGTCATGATCCCAGGGTCCTGGGATGGAGCCCCACGTTGGGCTCTCTGCTCGGTGGGGAGCCTGCTTCCTCCCCTCTCTCTCTGCCTGCTTCTCTGCCTACTTGTGATTTCTGTCAAATAAATAAATAAAATCTTCAAAAAAAAACAAAAAACAAAAAACAAATCAACGAGGAAAGACAAGGCAGGTTCCTGAGCTCTCTGCCTCGCCTACAGCTGCAGGGTGGCTTCCCCCATCCCTGCTCCCTGGTGCCACCCCCCACGAGCTTACACTGTCCGAGAGTGTGACCCGATGTGGAAATCAGTCTTTACATGCGTCAAACCCCTTTAGTAGTCACAACCCATGGGGTAGTTGTGCTATTATTATCACCCTTATTGAGAAGTGAAGAAATCGAGGCATGAAACGCTTGAGCAAGAAGCCCAAGGTCACGGAGTGAGTCAGTGGCAGGGCTGGCATTAACCCCAGGACTCCTGGTCCCACCCCCCGCCCCCCGCCCCGACCTTGGCACATTCCCCGGCCTGTCCCACCTCTCAATGGAAGGGCTCTGCTTGTGTGGTCCCCCATGTCAGCTCTGCCGCTTTCAAATAGCCAAGCAGAGCATTAAGGTCCTTCCTAAGAAAGCTTAATGAACTGAGTTCAAGGAAAATTAATGGCAGATGTTGAGCCAAAGAGGAAAAACCACTGGAAGCTAATGTCAATGATCTACACTGAAAAATGCTGTGATCCAGTTTACTTTTAACTACATGTGTCCTCGCTGGCCAGGCTTCTTCACTGTTTCAGTGTGTGGCACTTCCTGGGACAGGGGAAGGAGAACAGGGTGCCTACACATTGCCTAGACATCCCGTAATTGTGCAGCATGGAAAAGCTTCTCAGCGTCCTCCTCTGGAAATGAAAGTGATGAGTCAGGCTGCGGCTAAGTTCTTCTCCAGTGCTATCGTGCTTCTAGTTTGGGGATCGTCAGAAGTAGCCTGGGTTATTAACATCTTGGTCCACAGAGCGTAACTCCTTTGGAGAGCTTTTAAAAATCCTAGTGTCCAGGCTCCACCTCCAAAGATACTGATTTAATTAAAGGATATTGGAGCCCAGGCATCAGTGCTTTAAAAAAAAAAATCACCAGGTGATTCTAATAAGGAAGCCAGTGAGAACCTAGGCTCTGGAGTGTTCTCAAACTTGAGCATTCATCAAAAATACCTGGAGGGCTTATTCCCACCCCAAAGCTTCTGATTCAGTAGGCTTGGGCGTGGGGCATCTCAAGTTAAGTTCCCAGGAAACACTGATGCTGCTGGCTCAGAGTCCACACATTGAGAACTCCAAAAGTTTTCACACCCTCGGAAGTGGTATATGTAGTCAGATGAGTATTTTTTTCCCTGCCCTGGGGAGAAAGCTCATAGGTTTCATTAGATTTCCAAAGAGACCCATGACTCCAGAAAGGTTAAGAACCAGAAGTAGAGTCAATTCATTAAATTTAAAGCTTTTTGTGGGCAGGGTTTCCTAGTAGAGGGCTTTGTAACTTTTCAGTCTTACTGTAGCCCCTTTTGTGTGTGTGTGTGTGTGTTCGTGAATTACCTGGGCATTGCTGAGCTGTATGATACCAACACGCTGACCTGTCTACACTCGGTTTCCCACCCCAAATTTGCACTTGGGACATCAGGTTGGGGACAAGGGTAAATATGACAACTTTCCTGAGAACCAAATGTGAATTTTGTGGGGAGGAGAATGCCAAATGATACTACTGAAACAGAAATAAAACCTCTACAGATAATCATGCTGTCTCATGCCCATTGACACTGGGGCCATAAACTTGAGAAAATGAGAGTTGTGCCATAACAATTACCTGGGGATCAGTTAAATAACATTTCATCTGCATGAATTATACTCATCCTCTCATCCAAAATGTGCCATGGGAAGTTCATATATAAACTTTAATGTGTGTGATCTTTCATCCTTTCAAATTTTCTATGTTTGTGGATGCTTTATAATGTAAACAATACATTAGAACAGACATCTATGCATATATTTTATAAAGAAATAAACAAGCAAACATGCATACACTGGGACTTCATGATAAAAAGTCTGGAGATGATTCACCAGGTGTGGTGGTCCTCAAACTTGAGAGAGAGCCAGAATCACTTGGAAGCTTGCTAAGTAAATGCAAATTCCCAGGCCTCACCTTCCTTCAGATTCAGGAAGTCAGAGAAATTCACATTTTACGCTAACATCTTAGGATATTCTGAGGCAGGGGATTCACTGACTCCACTATGAATAATCTTGTTCTGAGAATACCTTAATTTTTCTTTTCTTTTTTTTCTTTTTTTTTCTCTGTACTTTTTTTAAAACTTCATTCTAACCTAAAAGCCACAGATCTTCCTGGCAACGTATATATAGGTGAGTGCAAAGAGGGAAACAAAAACAGCAAACTCCTGCCCATCTTTCTATTTGCCGGTCATGATACCACACCCCTCGTCCAGTCTGCACAGTGGTGGGTGGGGATTGGGAGAGGGGCTGGTCACCACGTTCTGGAGGAGCCAGCTGCTGCCCTCTAGTGGCTCCCCAGCCCACCGGCTCACTCAGTGGGCAGTTTCTCCAAAGACCGGTTTGGCCATCTTTCTAAGTATCTCCCCATACAGAAAAGTTTCCCAAAAGCCTCATCAATTCAAGGCCTGCAACGTGTGAGCAAACAAGTCAACCAAAATGGCACTGTCCAAAGGAAGGGTTGCAGCATGAAAAACAACATTCTTACAAACATATCCATTCAACAAGTATTTGTGTACCAGGCATTGTTGAAGGCCATAAGAGAAACAAAGATCCCTGTTCTCAGAGCACTGACAGGCTAATGGGAAGAGACAATGAAGAAGTGAATTATCTCTTACTGTTATATGGTGGCAAGTGCTGTGGAGAAAAATAGGGCCTGGGAAGAAGAGAGGGAAAGGCTCACCAAAAAAGAAGGAAATGAATATTTACTGACTACCATTTATTTATTTACTGGGTATTCTATATAAGTCAGTTTTCTTAATCTTCACCCTCTTACTGTACCCCACCTTTTATTATAACAGCCAATTTTGCATGTAAAGAAACTGAACTCTCAAAACTGTAAGAGACTTGGCTCAGACCACGGTATTAATTAATAGCTGCGTGGCAAGGAACTTCTGAACTGGTTGGAGGAATGAAGCCCCCGGCAAATATGTAAGGAAGACTGCTCACACATGCCCTTTCTTAAAGCTCACACACCCACCTTCTCCAGGACTGGCAATGTTGTATGGAATGTGCTGGACCTCACCTTTCCCTGTCAGGGCTTCCCTCTTCTCATTCTCTGAAATTCTTATTTTACTCTATGTTAGTTCCATAAATGAATTCTCTTCCAAGAGGTAAGGGTTTGCTGATTATTATTTTTTTAAGATTTTATCTATTTACTTGAGAGAGAGATTGAGAGAGGGAGAGAGAGGAGCAAGGGGAGAGGCAGAGGGAGAAGCAGACTCCCCGCTGAGCAGGGAGCCCGATGTGGGGATCGATCCCAGACCCCAGGATCCTAACCTGAGCTGAAGGCAGACGCTTAACTACTGAGCCACCCAGGCACCCTGGGATTACTGACTATTAACTGTTTGCTAATCCTATAAATCAATTTTTCTCCATTTATAGGCCAATTAGCCACACTATCATTACCTAATGATGTCATTGGGACCTTTTTATGGAATACGTGAGTGGGCCCTTTTTATGGAATAGTCCCTAAATCTCAGTGGTGGAAATGTCAGGCCCCCTGGTCCGGCAGTGATGAATGTGCTTGCTAAAAATGGTATCACTTTGCAAGATTAGAGTCATAGTTAAAATATCAGTTTTTCATTCTCCCGTCTGTTAGAACTATTGGACTCTCAAAAAATGCTCTAAGAAAAAGAGTGTGTTCTTGTGAATATGACACAAATCTATCTACCTCATCAACATAGAAAATCTGTTCAAACCCTAAGGAAGATTATAGAGTGGGAGGATTCTAGTGCCTGGAGGAAATGAGCATTTTATAGCTAAGGAAAATGAGAAATGATACCCAAGAAAGTTAAGTAGATTTCTAGAGATTACAATTACAAGTGACCCTTGAACAGTTCAAGTTTGAACAGCATGGGTCCACTTACACATTTTTTTTTTAATAAATATAGTACCGGACTGTAAATGTATTTCTCTTCCTTATGACCTTCTTTAACAATGTTTTCTTTCTCTAGCTTACTTTTGTACGAATACAGTGTAGGGTACATATAACATGAAATATATGTTAATTCGCTGTTTTTGCTATTGGTAATGCTTCTGGTCAACAGCAGGCTATTGGTAGTACAGTTTTGAAGGAATCAAAAGTTTTATGTAAATTTTTGACTGCCCTGGGGGTTGGTGCCCCTAATCCCATGTGCTGTGTACATCTGTCATTTCTGACACAGCTGGCCCTAGCGCCTGACTTCCAAGACTGAGGTTTTAGGGGAGCTTTTGTTTTTTTGTCTACCCATCTTCAACGAGAGTTGTTGAGGGTGTTAAGAAAACAGATGTTGAGGGACGCCTGGGTGGCTCAGTTGGTTAAGCCGCTGCCTTCGGCTCAGGTCATGATCCCAGCATCCTGGGATCGAGTCCCACATCAGGCTCCTTGTTCTGTGGGGAGCCTGCTTCTCCCTCTGCCTCTGCCTGCCACTCTGTCTGCCTGTGCTCGTGCTCTCTCTCTCTCTGACAAATAAATAAATAAAATCTTAAAAAAAGAAAAGAAAAGAAAAGAAAACAGATGTTGAGAAAACAGACTGAATTGAATAGAAAGACTCAATACTTTAAAGAATTCCAGTTCTGCCTAAATGACTCTAAGAGTGTCACTGGACCGAAACAAGCACAGAGGAGCTAGTTCCTGGAACACAGTGGGTTGTCAACATACAGACCACTTTCCTTCCATTTGTCTTCCATGCCTTTATTTACCAGTTCCATATCCCCAGGACCCTCTGCCTGCTCCCCTCGTCTTACCTCACCAGCAAGCCCCAAGCAATCTCTCTGGCTCCGGAACTCCGTGGGCACACACTAAATACATGGTAGTATATTATCCTCTTGGAGGCAGAGGCCATGATTTCAATTTCTTCCTATCCTCCCAGCACCAAATAGGCCCTTGTCCTCAGAGAGGGCCACCAGCTTCTCTCCATTCCAGCTCATCTTCACTTTTCCGCCTGTTTTCCTTAAGTCATTCTGCTATTAGAAATCTCTCTATAGGGGCGCCTGGGTAGCTCAGTGGGTTGGGCCGCTGCCTTCGGCTCAGGTCATGATCCCAGGTCCTGGGTTCGAGCCCCACATCAGGCTTTCTGCTCGGCAGGGAGCCTGCTTCCTCCTCTCTCTCTGCCTGCCTCTCTGCCTACTTGTGATTTCTCTCTGTCAAATAAATAAATAAAATCTTTAAAAAAAAAAAAAGAAATCTCTCTATGGGGGCGCCTGGGTGACTCAGGGGGTTAAGCCTCTGCCTATGGCTCAGGGCATGATCCCAGCATCCTGGGATCGAGCCCCACATCGGGCTCTTTGCTCAGCGGGGAGCCTGCTTCCCCCCCACCCCCCCACTGCCTGCCTCTCTGCCTACTTGTGATCTCTCTCTGTGTGTCAAATAAATAAATAAAATCTTTGAAAAAAAAAAATCTCTCTTTGGTTTCCATTATATAGGCTAAACTCCAATTCTGGAACAAATCATTCAAGCCCCTTTGAGAATTATCTCCATCTATTTTACTTATTTACTTACCTCCTGCCTTATTGCCTCCCAAAACCGTCCCTCCAAGGCCATGAACCTTCTCAGCACTCAAAATTTGGGGCTTTTTCCCTGAAGTGCCTACGGAACTCTTTGAGGCTAAGGCTCACACTACATCCATGTCCTAGCTGAGGTTTCCTTCCCTACCCTGAGCTCCTATTGTTCCTTGTCCCACAATGTAGGGTCCCAGTTAAATCTATGGCTCCTTTAGAGAAAGGACTGAGTTTTCTTCATCATTGTATGTTCCCAAAGCTTTCGGTGCTGTCGAAATGGCAAGGGGCTGAGCAAGTGCAGAGGGATGAATGAAAGAATTCAATATATATTTGCTGGTTGTTGGACATTAGTGACCCTGAGAATGTCAGGAGGTATCAAAGAAGATCTTCAGAGTCTTATGTTCATTGGCGTCCTTGGGAGAAACTAAATCTGGCTTGGGACCAGGGGACTCAGACCCACCTTAACTCTCTCCTACTACTGGAAACACAACCAACTATCTGGGAGATTTGGGAAGACGTTATGTCAGAAGAAAATGTTGATAATTCCCCAGCTCAATTTTTGTAATTTTTTTTTTGTCAGCCTCTTCTTTCTTATTCTTTTTTTTTTTTTAAGATTTTTTAAATTTATTTGACAGACAGAGATCACAAGTAGGCAGAGAGGCAGGCAGACAGAGAGAGGAAGGGAAGCAGGCTCCCCGCTGAGCAGAGAGCCGGAGAGGGGCTCAATCCCAGGATCTTGGGACTATGACCCAAGCCGAAGGCAGAGGCTTTAAACCACTGAGCCACCCAGGTGCCCCCTCTTCTTATAGAGATATTCTAGCACAGGATGGGGTTCTAAGGGGCTGGCTTCAGGACATGACCTATGCAATTACAGAGGGCCCTACCCTCACAGGAGCCCCACAGTTTAATGCTCTAATGTCAATTCTTACTATATTTGAGCAAGGCCCCATGTTTTCATTCTGCATGGGGTCCCACAATTTATGTAGCCAGTCCTGCCAATGAGTGCATGATGCATACTTTCCAACTTTTTCAGTTTGCTGGAACTTCCCCAATTTTAATACTGAAAAGTCCTAAGTCTTGGGAAACTCTTCTGTCCCAAGCAAACTGGGACACTTTGTCACCCTATTTCTGGTCCTCAGACTGCAAACATAGGAGGCATGCATCACTTTGTTCAATTTCTAATATGACCTAATGATTTACAAGCAGAAGGGTCCATTTAGGACACATAAGCTTCATGGTAAACCCTGTGACCCCAGCAACTTATTATTTCTAAACATAACTTATACATCTCTGTGAACTACAACTAAGGCTTTATCATCTCACACTTTTAAGCTACTACAAGGAATCTATTTCAAAGGACAGCCTATAGGAAAAAATTGCAAATTCTAAGGTCAATGGAAGGGTATCAGTGAACTATGAGCCACCTGGAACGGGAGGGTAAAATGTGTGTGGGAGCGACTTACTGTGAACAACACCTAAAGCCTTGATCAGTTTCTCAAAGCCATCTGAGACAACGAAAAAATAAAATGCACTGGCTAATTGTTTTGGTGAATCTTGAAATTTGGGGGCATTCCAGAGAAAGTTCTAAGGAGTTCTGCTTGGAGGACCCTAATATACCAGACCTTCTGAGGCCCATTCTGTTTTAGAGCCAGAATTCACAGCCCATCTAGCTCTAGTGACCAGAAACTCATCTAGAAAGTCTAACATGACATAATATGTCTGATTAATCTTATATTCATTTTAATCCATTGCATATATTAAACCACTCTGGGCAGCAAGGCAGACAGCAGAAATTCTCTAGATTTTACTTGTACAATACTTTCATATGGGCCCTCAATTGAAGATAAGTAAAGAATATATCCAGGAGCTTTGATAGCTACACAGTATTTTTTTAAGATTTTATTTACTTAAGAGAGAGAGAGAGTGAGAGAGAGCATGAAAGAAGGTCAGAGGGAGAAGACGACTCCCCATGTGGAGCTGGGAGCCCGATGCAGGACACAATCCCAGGACTCCAGGATCATGATCTGACCTGAAGGCAGTTGCTTAACCAACTGAACCATGCAGGTGTCCCAATAGCTACACAATATTAATTGTAATTTTTAATAACTGATGTCCTAAGAAAAAAAAATCTTAAATTCAGCAGCTATAATTTTTTAATTGAAAATATTAATACACGAATTCTCAAGATTGTAATCCTAAAAGAACAAAAAAAAAAAAAAAAAGGAAACTTGGATACACTTACAAGTCCCAGCCGTGAGCTAGTTTGGCGGCAATGCCTGTCACCCCATTGTTTGGTGACGTATTTGTGTACTCAACCAAATCATCTCGGAAGTTCCCTCTCCCCTGTTTAGCAGTCAGCCCCCTTCCCTGTCTGTCCCTTCTGAAACTACTCACTTATTTGGGGAATACAGTGGAGATATAGTGGTCAGTAAAACACACTAGGTGTCCTGCTTTGTGCCTTTAACAACTTATGCTGCCCCCAGCGGTGCAGTAGGGTTCCTGTTACCGTATATCCTAGCTAACCAGAGGTGTCAGCAGTCTTTTTCATCTTGCAGTTTGATAGAAATGGAATGGTCAATCACTATTGTCTAATTTCCATTTTCCTGATTAGTAATGGAGTTGGCAAGCTGTTTGGCCCCCAGTTCCCTGACCTATACATTTTCAATTCATATCCTTGGCTCATATTTCTATGGGACTGTTTCTCTCATTAACACGCAAGTTTATTGTATATTCCGGATACTAGCTTAGGTCTGGTTCTCAGAAGCAGACCCTGATACAAGGACTCATGTGCAACTGATTTACTAAAGAAGAGCTATTTAAGAAAGCGTTTTTCAAGGAATTGGGTATTTACAAGGGAAATTGGTAAGAGAATGGGGGAAACAAGACAGGAAAATGGAGGAAACAAAGCCAGAATGTGTCTCAGGCCAAGTCCTGTAGAAGGCAGTCTCTGTCTGGTCCCACCAGGGACTTTGAAATGTCAGTTACATACCCACCGGTTGCTGGCTAAAGGTCATGTTGTAGAACGTAAATTACGATGCATCTGGCTCTCTGCACGTGTGGGAGCAATGTAACTGTGATTCTTTTTAAAAAGGAGTCACAGGTGTTAGCTGTTGGAAGCAAAAACACACCAGGGTGGGAGATGGGATGCACAAAACAGTAAAGAGAATCTGAGGTGATCTGGGTGGGGAACTGACATCACCCACTATAAGTAACAGTATTATGAAAGTATCAATTTCACTATTAATTCAAGAAATGCAAACTGGAAAAAAAAAAAAGAAATACAGGCTGTAACAGGAAGATATTTCTACCTGTACAGACTTAAGAGTTAGTCAAAAGTTCTAACCACACACACACACACACACAAATCGTAGCTGTGTGAGGTGATCATTTTGTGGTCATCATTGTGCAGGATATACATACATAAAATCACTACACCGTCCACCTTAAACTTACACAGTGTGTCTGTATCTTGATAAAGCTGGAAGAAAAACAAAAATAAGACACTAATTTGTATTATATTTATTGATAGGAAATACATCTTTCATCCAATTTTGGAACTTCGTATATTGTACTTATCTTCCCAAATATTTTATAGAATGTACAATGAGAGGGAAAAAAAACTCCAAATGTTCATGTTTATTCAAATCAGGTGTGATTATTTATGGTTTTGAAACCTCATGTTTGTAGGAAAATTTCTCAATCTTCAAAACAAAACAGAGGCAATATTCGGCTCCAGATTGGCAATGGTGAGCCAGGCCTTTGCATTTGTTGTTATTGGAAATATAAAATGGTACAGTCCTTTCAAAAATGTTTTGACAGAATCTATCAAAATTTAAGATTGCATGATGTCATGATTCCTTTCCTAGAAATTTATCCTCCAGCCATATTCACATGAGACTAGGTTGGTTACTGCAGCACTATTATAAAGGCAAAAAAACTAAAAAGAATCCACAATTCTTTGCGGTTTGCAATAGGGGACATCCATAAAAAATAATGTTAAAAATAATCCAGTATACAACTATGTGTACTGGCATGGAAGGTTGCCCGTAAGATATTGGGCATATTTGTTGCTTGCTGTATAACCTTGTGCAAAAGATCGAACCTCTTAAATCCTTTCATCTCTAAAGTAAGGATAATATTGAAATGTTAGGGTCACTATGCAGGTTAAATTAGATAGTACCTATCAAGTGTTTTTGCATAGTGCTTGGCACATAGTAAATGATCAGTTACTATTAGTAGTATCATTATTATTATCAAGAGAAAAAACAAAAGCTTGAAAATAGCATGTATCATTATTTTTCTTCTGTAAAAAAGGTCCAACTTATTCTACAGGAGGAAAAAAAAAAAGATGCTCAACATCTCTCATCATCGGGAAATGCAAATCACAACCACAACGAGCTATCACCTCACACCTGTCAGAACGGCTGAAATCAACAACACAAACGTTAAGTGTTGGTGAGGATATGGAGAAAAAGGGACCCTCGTGCACTGTTGATGGGAACGGCGCAGCCACTGTGGGTAACAGTATGGAGGTTCTTCAAAAAATCAAAATTAGGGACGCGGCTTGGCCCGGCAGCGCTCCCACACCCTCACGCCCCAACCCGTCGCCTCCTCCACGCCCGGCCTGGAACATGGCGGCCCTCAAACTCCTCTCCGCCTGGTCCCCGCTCTGCGCCTCCGCCCGCCTCACCGGGGGCGTCTGGTCCAAGGGATGTATTTGCTACTTTTCAACCAGCACGCGTCGCCACACCAAATTCTATACAGATCCAGTGGAAGCTGTAAAAGACATCCCTGATGGCGCAACAATACTGGTTGGTGGTTTGGGGTTATGTGGAATTCCAGAGAATCTTATAGGAGCCTTGCTGAAGACTGGAGTGAAAGGCCTGACTGCAGTCAGCAACAATGCAGGGGTTGACAACTTTGGGCTGGGCCTTTTGCTTCGATCCAAGCAGATAAAACGCATGGTCTCTTCATACGTGGGAGAAAATGCAGAATTTGAACGACAGTACTTAAGTGGTGAATTAGAAGTAGAGCTGACACCTCAGGGCACGCTTGCAGAGCGGATTCGTGCAGGTGGGGCTGGAGTTCCCGCATTTTACACCAGCACCAGGTACGGGACCCTAGTGCAACAAGGAGGGGCACCGATCAAATACAACAAGGATGGCAGCATTGCCATTGCCAGTAAGCCGAGAGAGGTAAGAGAGTTTAATGGTCAGCATTTTATTTTGGAGGAAGCAATTACTGGAGATTTTGCTTTGGTGAAAGCATGGAAGGCAGACCGAGCAGGAAACGTGATTTTCAGGAAAAGTGCAAGAAATTTCAATTTGCCAATGTGCAAAGCTGCAGAGACCACAGTGGTAGAGGTTGAAGAAATTGTGGATATTGGATCATTTGCCCCAGAAGACATCCATATTCCTAAGATCTATGTACATCGCCTTATAAAGGGAGAAAAATATGAGAAAAGAATTGAGCGTCTATCAGTCCGGAAAGAGGAGGATGTAAAAACCAAATCTGGTAAACCTGGAGATAATGTGAGGGAGCAGATTATCAAGCGGGCAGCTCTTGAATTTGAGGACGGCATGTATGCTAATTTGGGCATAGGAATCCCACTTCTGGCCAGCAACTTTATCAGCCCAAATATCACAGTTCATCTGCAAAGTGAAAATGGAATCTTGGATTTGGGTCCGTATCCACTACAAAATGAAGTTGATGCAGATCTAATCAATGCAGGCAAGGAAACAGTTACTGTTCTTCCAGGAGCCTCTTACTTCTCCAGCGATGAATCATTTGCGATGATTAGAGGGGAACATGTCAATCTAACAATGCTAGGAGCAATGCAGGTTTCCAAGTATGGTGACCTGGCTAACTGGATGATACCTGGGAAGATGGTGAAAGGAATGGGAGGGGCTATGGATCTAGTGTCCAGTGCGAAGACCAAAGTGGTGGTCACCATGGAGCATTCTGCAAAGGGAAATGTACATAAAATCATGGAGAAATGTACATTGCCACTGACTGGAAAGCAATGTGTCAACCGCATCATTACTGAAAAGGCTGTGTTTGATGTGGACAACAAAAAAGGACTCACTCTGATTGAACTCTGGGAAGGCCTGACCGTGGATGACATAAAAAAGAGCACTGGGTGTGATTTTGCAGTTTCACCAAAACTCATGCCAATGCAGCAGATCACAACTTGAAATGTGAAATAGACATTTGTCCTAGACTGTGTGTTTTTCATTTTAATCACATAGGATTTCATTGAAAGGGTATCAGTAATCGTAATTGTATGTCTCATGTAGTTTTTGACTAGTTTTCTTCAAGCATTTTCCACTGTACCTAGCCATATAGACTTTGTTCTCTCAAGTGTGCTATGACATCTTAATGAAAGGCAACAAATAAATAAATAAATAAAAATTTAAAAGAAAAAAATATATATATAATTATCTTAATTGTTCTATAAGTGCCAAGAAGGCTTATCTTTAAAATAGGTGCTCACATTGGATTTATCTTTATCTTTTGTGGTAGGTACATTAAATTATACCAGGATGGACCCTTAGGAAGACTTTCATTGATGTGCCTTTCCTCCTAAATCCTGACAGAGAAAAGAATGAGGGAGAAAAATAACTCCACCCAGAGTATGCCCAATGCAGCATATTGTACCTAGTCCTGAATGATATGTGAATTTTGAATAGGAGCAATGCTGTCTTAATGATTATGTTTTTCTTTTGGCCTCCCCTGACTTTTCTTTTAGAGCCTCTGATTTTGTGATTGTATCTTCTTTCCCTAAAGCATCCCTTCTCCTCCCACACTTCCTATAACTAAATAGTTGCTCAGTTAGGCAAAAAGGAACATCTCTGTATGGGAGAAGTAACTGGTTCATTGGAGAGACCAAGGGGTAGAGGGTTTATTGGTGCTGATGTCCCACCAAGAAGCTGCCTTTATAAACCAACCACCGGTGCTTTGCCAAAGACCAAGTTTTATTATGACAAGAGGGTTGTAAACCTAAATGATCTAGTCAGCTTTCTCATTTTAAAATAATGCAGTATTTCTGTGTATCCAGAGAGATCCCTAAGAGGCTTTCTCTATGTTACTGAGGCCCAGTGGGCTACCCAAGATGACCTCTTTGGGCACAAGGGGCTGTGGGATAATTTATCATAAGTCCAGTCACAATGACAACAAAATTTAAATTTTTTCTTTCTTTTCAGGCTCTCTTACTTCCGTTCAGAAAAGTTTCTAAATATTGAATCCCTTTTTCTATAGAACACTGTTCTTTTTTCTGCCCAGGCTACTTCCTTGAATAAAGTATTTTATTTAGCTTTACCAAAATAGAGGAAATACTGATGAGCATCCAGGATTTGAAGAGCAGTGAACTTCTATTGTTAGAAAATAAACATGGGGGACTAGGTTTTGTAAGGAACTTGTCCTCAGAGCAGTCCTCCTTACCACCCAGTTGCCTCAGGGGGTATCCTAAGCATCCTGGGTATCAAATGGGAGAAAAGTCCAGGCTCCCTAAAGACGGGTCAGACAGCTGTCCTCCAGACAGAGGTAGGCACATAAACAGTGCAATATAATTATTGCTCTGGCACCAGAGATAGGAATTTATGCATATGTTTAGGAGACAGTTATCATTTAAACTCACTTTTCTTCAGGTAGGACTATAATTGCGTCATGTATGGTATTGGAGGCGAGAGGCTTTTTTGGCCTCACACTCTCTATCTAAAATAGTCTTAACTGACTGGCTGCAGGATTGAAAGCTTATTTTCCCAGTACTGACAAAAAGGACTCTTATTGGAATTTGTGAGGTAGGAGAATAATACATATCTGTTAGAATTATAATTGAAAAAATGTATGTTATTGATGGTTGCTATATTTGCAGACTTAGTTGCTTATCATTCCAGTCCATTACTTTAGGATAATGTGGTTCGAAGTGTGTTCCCAACTTTGAGTGGCAGAACCTATGTAGATGACTTTATATTCTTGATTAAAGAGTTCCATGGATATTAAACACATTTTAAAAATAGCATAAATAATCGAAACTGTTGTAGATCGCTGTGATTGTCTTTTTTCTTGTTTGGGAACGGTGTGACCAGTTATGGGAATAATATACTAGAGACTGGTGGAAAGACCAACAATAAATAGTTCACATATTTTACTGCTTCAAAAAAAAAAAAATCAAAATTAGAACTACCCTAGGATCCAGTAATCCCACTACTGGATATTTACCCAAAGAATATGAAAACACTAACTTGAAAAGATATAGGCACCTGTATGTTTATTGCAGCTTTATTTGCAATAGCCCAGTTACGGAGCAGCCCAAGTGTCCATCCACAGATGAAATGAATAAAGAAATGGGGGTACACACACAGAACAGAATACTACTCAGCCATAAAAAAGAATGAAATCTTGGGGCGGCTGGGTGGCTCAGTGGGTTAAGCCTCTGCCTTCGGCTTAGGCCATGATCTCAGGGTCCTGGGATCGAGCCCCACATCAGGCTCTCTGCTCAGCAAGAAGCCTGCTTCCCCCTCTCTCTCTGCTGCCTCTCTGCCTACTTCTGATCCCTCTCTCCCTCTGTCAAATAAATAAATAAAATCTTAAAAAAAAAAAAAGAATGAAATCTTGCTGTTTGCTATGTGGAGCAAGGGAGTATAATGCTAAGTGAAATAAGACAAAGACAAATACTGTGTGATTTCGCTTATATGTCGAATTTAAGAAACCAAGAAAAAATGACAAAAAAACAGACTCTTAACTATAGAGAACAAACTGGTGGATATGAGGGAGGTGGGTGAGGGGATGAAGGAAGTAAGTGATGGCAACTAGGAGTACACTTACTGCGATGAGTGCTGAGTAAGGTCTGAGTAAGGTAGAGAATTGCCGAATCACTACATTGCACACCTGAAATAAATTGAACACTGTGCACTAATTATTCTGGAATTTTTTAAAAATTTATTTAAAAAAAAAAGATGCATGAGACTTAAGGCTCTGGAATGTTGGTAAGCTGTTCCCACCAGCCTCTCTTCTGTTGTTTAGTTCCTGCTTGAAAATACTCTTTTCCTGAGTGCTCTCACCTAATGTTTCTATGGAATGGAGAAAGATATTACAACAGTGAGAATCAAGGGACTCAAGGGACAGAGAAAATATACTATCACAAGCCCACACTCAGAATGAATGATAAGCTGTTCTTAGTTTTGGTAACAAGAAGCCATGCTATAACATTAGCAACACAGAAAAGACTGAGGATCCTATAGTTCTGACTTCTCTATCTATCAAATATCAAATCTATCAAATCTGAATATCTATCAAATCTGTGAGGGTGTTGGAAGGACAGTGTGATTTTAGAAATAAATTATATATATAAGATGTAAATTATATATATAAGATGTAAATTATATATATACACACACTTAAAAAAAAACAAAACTCAGTGGGCCGCTTCAAACAAAGGGAAAACCAGGATATTCTGCGAATATTTAGAATATTGAAGACCAGACATTTGAGCCAAAACAATGTTGGCCTACAAAATTTTCTTTCTTTCATTGTCTGCCAGGAGAGTTACATAAGCCCTTCTTCGGTACCACCCAAAGCCTTGAGTAAAAGGAACGCACACAAATAATGGAAAGACAAAGGCTCCAAGTGGAAATTCAATTGTATTTATTTTTCTTATACAGAATCAGAGAAGTAAAAACCAGTACCAAACTCCAGGTAAAATGGTTTGATAGGATTGATTTGGCTGCATACCTTCTGTAGGCAGAGCTTTCTAAATTACAAATAAACACACATATGTCATATTACAAAACATAGAAGTAAATTTTTTAAAAAGTTAAAGTATGAGCACATAAATGATGTAGTGTATTAGGGAAACAGTCTCTGTCAATCACCCATTTTCCCAATCAAATTAGTCCACAATTTCTTTTTTTTTTAAACAGCTTATTTTTTTTTCATAAAAGTTGTACTTTCAGAAGTTACTTTCTAATTATGTCATAAGAACACAACTTAATTATAGCAACACTTCTCTCGCCTTCTACAGAGAGCTTTTCCACAACACCGGGGTCAACGGCACCCCCACCCCCCACACAAAATATCTTACTCTGTCTTCCGTGCTCCCACATGCTGTACAATCAGTGAAAGAAATGGCATCTTACATTCTAAATATGCTGGTGAAACACTAACAATTTACTTGGACTTAGTAGAATTGCCAACACGTTTTGACAATGTATTTACTTCAAGAAAATGTGTTCTATCAGGATATCGATGCCTTGGGAATTAGTTTTCCATTTCAATTTTTAATATGTCTTTCCCGTGGCAAAGTTATTGGATGAAATGCTGAAATTTACTGAGTTAGGGCTGAAAAGATGGGATATCCTGGCAGTTCTTTTATGATGAGAAATATAAATAGCACCTTATCATGAATTCTGCAGGGGTCTTAACACTTACAATAATAGAAAAAACCCTTTAAAAGTTGTTCTTATGTTTAGATTTCTAGCTTTAGTGTTCTTTAACAAAGGCCATATTTTATGGCCTTAAAAACAACAAAAAAATTACATCTGGCTTTGTCCATTAGTAAACACGTAGTAATGGTTCATATTTCATTCTGGAAAAATATTTGTTACATTCGTTAATGTATGTTCCAGCTAATTTCACTAAAAAAAATTCTTCTAGTGTCTTCTAATGCCACAAGCTTACTAGGAGATTACTTCTAAAAATTGATAACACAAATCACCGATGTTTTAACTACTTTAAAAAAGAGGGGTATCTGTTTCTTTTACACGTAATAACCTGAAAAGGAGTCTATAAAAATATTTTTAAAAAATACAGTAACACTGCTCAGTTCTGTTAGGTCCCTTGTTTTTTGTTTTTTGTTTTTCTTAGAAAGAATGTACAACTCTTTTTGCAATTATTGCTCACAAAAGAGAAAAAGAGATAGTGCTCCCTTCAATTTAGTAGCAAACACAAACATCTACCCTGCTCTCTCTGAGCGCTTAGAGAGAGGAAAGGAATCTGAACATAAACCATGGGTCTTTCAGGAAAAAGAAATCACTTCATTGTGTTGGAAGCAACAGCAGGCCCATGCTCTTGTCCACAGACACGCTCAGCATCAGCCCGGACAGGGCCACACAGCCCTGACCCTCCTACTCCCCCATAAAGTGCACCAAAGCCCTTTCTTCTACAACAGAGTCTTCTGGTATAAAAGCTGTAGTAGAAAATTGTTGCTTTGTTCTTTTGGGCACCTCTCCTAGCATCCTGCTCATCTAGCTTTTGGGGTACTCTGACTTGTCAGTTTCCACTTCCCCAACTTGTCCTTCCACTATCTCCCGTGACTTCAATACTTCATCTCTGCCCTTCTCACTTGCCTTCTTTCCAACCAGATAGAATGTATGCTGCCTGTCTCTATTCTGATAGATGGAAAATGATCTTATTTAAGATCCCCAACAGATAAGCCCCCTTGGGAATTGAAGGTTCCTCTCAGAGACCTGAATTATTAATGTCTTTCAAAAAAAGGTATTAAATTCATAGATTATAAATAATGTCAGTTCAAAATATTCAACAATTGAGGACTTCATGGTAATGTAGGCAGAGCACATGCCGGGTGAACCTGATGCTCTCTCTCAGTCCTTAAAAGCTTAAAAAAAAAAAAAAAATGTTTTTGGTTACATAAGAGGTATTGAGTACATATTTCATGCCTTTTTATACCAACTGTAGCAAACAGGGTTAGGATAATATACTGAGGAATCCATTTGACTGAATTCAGAAACACAAGTCTCCACCATATACCCTTCAGAGGGTTTTGCTGTTTTGTTTTTTTTTTTAACACCGTCAGTCAGAGATCTGCTTCATCCTTCAAACAGTTTCATAGATAAGATTCTTTTAAGCACTTGAGATCTGGAAAGCAAAACTGATTAAGGCTTCAGCATTTAAAAAGCAACAGTTTCTCTGCTGTGTGTGCTGTCAGGTTGAAAGCTAGGTCGCCCTGATGTTTTCAGAACGGTTGCAAAAGACAAAAAAATAGTCGCTGCTGATTTATCAAAAACACTTGGCTGCCCTTTGTCATCAGCTACAAAATTATAGTGCTTTATAAAATAAACATCAAATTCTAAGCTGCAATTAAAAAAAATCCAACTTGTAATTTAAAAAAAAAAAAGGGTTTTGTTTAATAAATGCTCGTAATTAGTACCAAACTGGTCTCTTTCATAAGATCTGTAGGGTAGGAACTGTGACTCACGGTCCCTGCTCCTCTCCTGCTGGAAGGACGAGTTGTCTAGACGCTACGCAGTAAAGTCATGATGAAGGACCAACTACAAGAGGACCTCATGTGCCTTTGCAGATACAGAGTAAAAAGAACCATCAGAACCAGCATGGATTCAAAACTACATTGTATTCCATACAGCAGACATGTACTATCCATACAATGATTTTTAAAGCTCGAGTTAAGTGTTTTTTTTTTTTTTAAAGCATTCGGTACTACTGTCATCAACACAGTTTTTGAAACCATCAATCAGCTCTAATTTTGTGTACATTTCCTGGACCGAGCCCGCCTGTCACAAGTTACTGCCTGTGGTCAGTTTTTTTTATGGTTTATAATCAATCTGATGCATAAATTTCAACTAACACCCATCAAGCTTATGGGGCGGCAGAGAGAAAAAGAGAGAAGCAATTCTCCGTCCTCAGCTCTGCAGAAGAACGACGCAGAGCCCCTCACGGGAATGCAGGCCTGCGGAAACTGAAAGGAGAACATTTAACTATTTAACTTAAGTTACTGTTAACCAAATCCAGGCAATGATGAAACTGGCCGCATGGAAAGGAAGGAGCAGGGGTCATGGAGTACACCTGCAGACTGACTCTGCTCCACTGCTTTTTGCCAAGAGGCCCAGGAAATGTCAGGTCACAGCTGCATCCAAGTTACAACGGTAGCGATTACAGCCAGGTTAGAAAGGGCTCGCTTTTGTTCAGCGCAGACTCCACATCATTGAAGAGGGGGATCAGATCTTCAGATTCCAAAGTTCCTAGGTCCACATTCGTTCCTGGGAGACAATCGAGAAAATCAGGGAAGCGGGTCTGCTGAGGATTGATGTTCATGGCTGTCTGTCCTGCGTTGTCCCCTAGAACAGAACAGAAGGTGGCCATTGTCATTCCGTTTGTTAAGCTCTTGAGAAGTTAACCCAACGCTCACCTCCATGGCCACCAGGCTTCCATGTAAATGGAAGATTCTATTGCTGCCCGTCTAAAATAGTTCAGTTCTCTGAAAAATTTCAGCTACCATGGTCCCGAAACTGAGTTGGTGGTGCTCACTCGTAGGAGAGGCGGAGATGCTGGATGAACCTTTCTTTGTCCTGGGTAGACAGAGCCCAGATAAGGGCCCACAATGGATAAGCCCAGGAGACAGCAAAGAAGCACAGGAAGGCTGCGATCTGCGCCTTCCCGTGACAGCTGCATGAAGAGCTATTTTGTCAAAGAGAGTCCCTCCCTGTAAAAATGCCTTATCACCCAGTTATACTCTAAGGATTTCATTGTGAAGTTTAGATCTACCCAGGTCCTCCCTCTTCTTATGCTCAAAGATAGTAGTGAGGAGTTTCCTTTAACCTTGTTACTAAAAAGCTGTCTTCAAGGGAGCCTGGGTGGCTCAGTTGTTGGGCATCTGCCTTCAACCGGGGTCATGATCCCGGGGGTCCTGGGATTGAGCCCCGCATCGGGCTCCCTGCTCAGCAAGAAGCCTGCTTCTCCCTCTCCCACCCACTCTGCTTGTGTTCCCTGTCTCTCTGTGTCAAATACATAAATTAAATCTTTAACAACAACAACAACAACAAAAACCTGTCTTCATTGATGGCTCTTGGGATCATTTTCGAAATAGTTTATAAAGGGAATTCTGCAGATCATTCCCCAACACACACACACACACACACCTGGCACCCCACAACTATCTACTTTTCTTACAATGCGTACGAGTCACAATGCACGTGAGCATTGAAGGTTCAAAGAAGTTTTGCTGTAAAGAGATCTGTTTTCTTTTGTTGAGGCCACTATTACCTCAACCCATTTAATCATTCAATCCTATTCTGGCAGTACCTATATCCTAATGGAACTGGAGTCTACAGAACACAGCTGAGAACACACTGTTCCAGGAAAATGAGACGTCTGGGATAGGACATGAAGAACACATGTTCTTTATGAACAATAGTGGACGAGAAAACAAACTGACCTTTGTGCCCGTGGACTGGGCTCTTTAGCCGTGTGACCTTAGACACACGTAACTTGTCTGACCTTCAGTGTATCCATCGAAATTGGGATTATAGGTACCTTCTTCACACACTGGAGCGAATTACCATATAATGTCTGCCACACATACAATAAATGTTGATTGTGCTAAGAGAAAGAAAAACCTAGGAACTCGTCCTTGATTACAGAGTACCAGAATAACTGATTAATTCAAATAGCCCTGATCAATTTTCTGAAGGTTTAAAATATACTTCAGAGGGAGCCTGGGTGGCTCAGTTGGTTGAGCAACTGCCTTCAGCTCAGGTCATGATCCTAGAGTCCCGGGATCCAGTCCCACATCTGGCTCCCTGCTCCGTAGGGGGTCTGTTCCTCCCTCTCACCTTCCCCCTCTCGTGTTTGCTCTCTCTCACATCAATAAATAAAATCTTAAAAATATATATACACCTCAGAGACAGAAGCATTGGTAACTAAGGCCAGCTTCCACCCTAGAATCATTTCTAAAAAGCTTGTTAAATTAGCTTTTGTGTTTTAGAAATACAGTAGCCTTCCTGAAATTGTGCACAGAAATATCATTATTCTGAGCAAAACTGAGAAAATTCACTTTAACCAAATGCATTTTCCAAGGAGAAAAATTACAACTTTCCAAGTGATGAGGGAAACATAATCAAACTTGCATTTTGGTGATAGCAAACCTTAATGGCTCTTCTGTAACCCATATAAATCAGTGACTCTTGGCAATATTTTAGAGGATTTTCATTGCAAAAGGCAGTAATTTGGGAAAATTGTATCAAGTTCGACATGACCTCAACATCAAATCTGACAAGTTCGATGTGATCAAAACATCGAATTTGATGTTGTAGGAAACAGCATCAAAACAGAACAGGAAATCCCAAATAACTTTTACTACCCACTAGAATGTAACAGACAGAAATGAGGCTGAATGAAAGTATCTGCCCAGGAAACCTATCCAATCTAAAGTGCTGGGTGTCTTTTTTTCCTCATCTCTAGTTAGCACCATTCATCTCTACTGATCTCTACTAATAACTCAAGGACATTATTATTTTTTTTTTTTTTTAGCTAAACAAAATCTATTTTAAAGAATTTCTTTTATCCTTTCTCCTCAGACATGGAAAGCATGAGGAGGCTAGTTCTAAGATTCTTTGTTTAGGTTAACAATCTTAAAATACCTCTCTTTGGATCAACTTTGTAATCACATAGTGATCTTTTCGGCCTTTAACAGTTTTATCCATTAAAAAGTAGGAGAGAGAAAAACCAGACAATTCTTAAAAGAGTATGATTATTGCAGAATATTCTGGAAGAGTGGTTGATTTCCCCACCTTTGTCCTGTTATTCCCTTTACTGTATTCCACACCACATCCAGCTGTTGTTTCTATGTGTGATTTGCAAAGGGAGTGTGCTTGGCTGGCTTGTTTCCATTCAGCATGTGGTCAGTGAATCTCTCAGACCTTTTCTAGCCACACTGGAGCTGTGCCCACCCCCAGCTTTTCCTCATCTTATTGCTGTACTACTTTTCTTTCCTTAGGAAGGTTCATGCCTACTTCCTAGAAAGAACTTCACAGACAGGACCCTAGACTCCATGAGCTGACACTCACTTAACCAGGTTAACTTGGAAGCCTAGCATTCATCAAGTTCAATTTGTCCATTACTTCAGCCTCTCAGAAGAGGGGCAAGAGAACTTTGGGCCAAGCTATGTGATCTCATAACTCCCCACAACCCCAGAAGTAAGCATGTTACTCCCACTTATAGGTGAGAAATCCAAGGCTTTGGCACGTTCTAGCACTTTCCCAAAGTCACTACCAAGATGGTGAAACAGAGATTCAATTTAGGCTGCCTGTCTACAAAGACTATGTTCTTTCCAGAATACCACTTAATTCCACACTTTGGCTTCAAAATAGTCCCACTTTGAAGCCATTTTTAAAAGTCATAGCTATGCCTGGGTGGCTCATTCGATTAAGTGTCTGCCTTCAGCTCAGGTCATGAACCCTGCGTCCTGGGATCAAATCCCACATCAGGCTTCGTGCTCAGTGGGGAGCCTGCTTCTACCTCTCCCTCTGCTGCTCCCCCTTCTTGTGCTCTGTCAAATAAATAAAATCTTAAAAAAAAAAAAAAAGCCACAGAACAGAATCCATTTTTTTTTCGCTAATGGTCAGACTTAGATTTAGATCTCCCGAATTTTTTTTAATTTAACTTTTGTTTTTTATCTTTACTGGCTTCCCAGTGTTTAAAAGATGGAAGCAAACAATCCTTAAATATAGGAAGGAGCTACTTCATAAGGCTGTTCCAAAGAGGACAAAATAAATCTCACACCAAAAAAGAGAGAGAGAGAGATGAAGAAGGTGAGGGAGGCTGAAGGGAGGGAGAAAACTGAAGTAATAAATCAACGAATAACAAAACAAACGCTTCAGACTATTCCCGGGTGACTCCTCACAAGACAGTCTGTGCTAGCCTCTAAACATAAGGATGACGACCTGCAGAGAGACCCCAAGGCAGCTGCTCCGACCGACGGCACTCCTAAGACGCCCGGCTGACTTTGACTCTGGTCTGACCAGTGGTCTGGCTTCAGAGACTATGACACAGATGACAGTCTTCTAAGAACATGGAATAACGAACACAGGCACTGTGGACAAGGGCAATGTGGAAAGGACTTCTTTCTTTTTTTTAAAGAAAAGATATTGATTCTTCTCTTTAATTGCTGAAGGAAGACATCGTTACTGTGTTGGGACCTGGGAGATGACAATTTAGAATCTTCTGAGTGGCTTAACTTTCCAAATGGCCCTGCCAATTGCTTCCCAAATGCAGCTAGTAACATGAGAAAAATGGCATGTGGGAAGCACTATAAACCAGTCCCATTTCTCAAGAGGAAAAGTGGCCCATACATTACAACTGAAGGGAGAACAACAAAAATATTCCACTGTGGAAGAACGGCAGAGCAGACAGCGGCATTAATCCAACTGTGAGCAAGGGCTGTAGGAAGCAGGGCAAAGGAAAGAAAGAGAGAGAGAGAAGGAAGGAAGGGTGGGGAAAGAAAGAATTTAAAATCCTGTGCCTGTACGCAAAACCGTATTTTGTATAAACAAAGGAGAAAGGACTAGAATTTAATAATAGTGCCTGAGGCTTGGGCGGCTTTTCAGCTGTCCTTTCTGTTATTGTTGAGATAAAGTGTTTCTGGTTGGACTTAGAAGGGAGATGACCGATGACCATGACCGATGACCATGACCGAAGGGACGATACAAAAAGGCAAACACACGGCAAGGACTTGCAGGCTCTGCTCCCACCTGTGTCCATCTCGTCCACGTTGCTGAGGAAGTCCTCCGGAGTCGTCGGGACACTGTAGCAGCCTAACCCCAGGCCACTGTCAGTGCTCTGCTCCCTCGAATGGTAGGGCCCTCTGGGGAGCAAAGCATGGGGAGACTTCAGTGCGAGCCCACACCAAGAATTCCCAAATCAAAAGAGTCATGAAACCCCTAACCTAGTCTACTTCTGTCACGCTGCCCAACTTTCCAGGGAATGGAGGGAGGCCGAATTTGCACCTCCCTTTAATTTTCTGACATGCACACCGATGTCAGCGAAAAGAAAAGACTAGGCAAATAAAATCGGCCAGTCATAGTAAATGGATGCTGATTTCCTTTTTATCTCAAAATAATAATTTGAACACTGTGCTGCATATAGACTATGATACCATTTATGTAAATTTTTAAAAAAGAAAACAGTGTTGAATATTGCTTATGAATGCACACATTAACAAGCAATTGGAAATTTAAAAAGATGTGTGATGGACACACACCACACACCAATTTCTGAACAGTGGCTCCCACCAGGGAGGGAAAAGAACAGATATCAGTGGTGGGGATGGTGTAATACTTGAAAATGGTATAATACTTTAAAAAAATGGCATAATACTTTAAAAAACAAGTAAGATCTAGGGATCTAGGTGTTGGATACCTGGATAAATCTTATGTTATTCTTTATATTTTTCTGTGTATTTGTAATACTTCTAAATAAACAATTTAAAAATTCCCTTTCTTCATTATTTCAGTTACTGCTTGTTTTTAACCTCTCTTTCTGTTTTTACTAACTTCCATAATCGTATTTGTTTGTTTGCTACAAGCCTCTGAAAGGGCAGAAAAGACACAGGAAGCACATAACTGTCCTTTATTTGTGTTTAAAAAGCTACAATTAAGGTCTGACTACTTCTACTCATGAACATATTTCTGGCTAAATTATCTTTTCCTTCTTGCTCATATGTTTCATATTTTAAAAACATTGTCTCTTTGTGTTAATTACATTTTTTACGGTAAAACCATTTAAGACCCACAGAGAAGATGTGAAAAGAGTACAGAGTCCCTGTGCACAATTCACCCAGCTTCCCGAAGGACACCTTACACAACCGTAGCACAATTACCAACACCAGGAAATGGACAGCTTCCCTTGATCCCCACCCCAACCTCCCAGCTCCCCACCTTTCCCCAACATAAACAAAGACCCATTATACTCTAAACCATGTAATAAATAAAGCAAAAATAAGTCAGTCACTCCAAAATGTTAACTTACCCATTGAGGAAAGGATCAGAGCTATTATTAGTGATGGATCTCATGTCTGGGGTCATGGTTGGCGGGTTGACAGCAGCCTGAACGGTGGCCAGAGTCTCGGCTTCCATGGGGAGCTGTCTACAGAGGGCAGCTTCCTACAGAAATATGACAGAGGGAGAGGCAAGTTATTCACTCATTGTCACAAGGATCGGAGCAAAGTATATTTCACATGAAAGCTTTTCACCAAACACAAAGCACTTCATGTGTGTTCCTAATCAGTCAAAATCATCAGGAAATCATTACTGTTCTTTCTCTGGAGAAAGCCTCCCAGGCATAAGTCACTTTCTGACATTCACCAAGTTAATGAGAAACTCAGCTAGTATCTATCTCAGGACACTTAAGTGGGGACTGTCCCACCCATCCAAGTGTTTAAATACCCCAGTCACGTAAAGGTGTCAAGACACCTTCTCAAAGACAAAGCTATTTTTATCCCAGGTGCTCAGACCAAATCTAAATCAATCAAAGCAGTTGAACTCCTTTGGCATAGCAAGTACATTCGGGTCTTTGCCACTAACAGGCCCAAAAAGTTGGGGAGTTACAGAGTCAGGCTCTCCATCAAATCATAGCTGGCAGTTCTGTGTCAACAGCCGGGAGAACAAAACAACCAGTGAACAAGTTTGTCAGTCCATCGGTTTTTCTATTTGACCAGTCATCTAGCTGACCTGATTCAAATGGCTGAAGAATGGGGAACCATGCAGAGCCAGTCCAAATCCCACTAACAACAAACTGATAGCATATGGATTTCATTAGCGAAAATTAGAACACTAGAATTATTTTGTTTTGGCTGGCATGACTTTGCCAGAGAGGCAATCCAAAAGGTTATGAATCTGACTGCAATCACTTTCTCTAGGTAAAACCTCTAGGGAGTCTCTCCCATTTTGACAAACGGGAGCAGACATCAAATTCCTTTCAAATTTGCTGCTCTTTCCAAAGAAGAATACTTTTATACGTTTAGACTTGCATCCAAAACCAAAGTTAGGCCCTTCCTATATTTATGCCTATCAGTTTCCCACTTTCCATCCTGAAGTCATTGGTCTTCCCATCCCTCAAACCCCAAAACCATGGCTACAACGGCAAACAGAATATTTAGGCCATTTAAATTACGGTATCTCTCTTAGATCTCTTCCAGCCCTAACATGCTATGATTTTAGAGAGTAACTGCTGTCTAGACAGGTCTAGTGAAGTCATCGACAATAAAAACTTTCGGTTACTAGAGTTCATTGTACTGTTATAAGCAGTTATGGTAGCATGACTCTTACAAAACGTGAGACACCTGATTGATATGAAACTGTATTGTTAATTAATATTTAAATAAACATCCTGTCTAGGAAGGGCTTCTGGCTCACTTATCTTCATCCAGGTTGCAAATAACCAAAATACCTAACGAATTTTCTTCAGTTACCCATAAAAAGCAAAAAACACCAACAACAAAGGGATATAAGGGATATTTTCTGACAGATGTTTTTATATGGCAGGCAGTGTGCATTAGAAACCTTATTCTCCAACCAAAGCTCACCTGAAGGCCTCAAACAGAAGAACCATAGGGACGGAACCAGTGGGAGAAGCCTAAAGTCCACCAAGCACACTCACACAACCAAACCACGGTCTGAAAACATCTAGTCAATGATATAATTTCTAGTTCTTTATAAACTGTAACTGTACAGATCCTTTGGGCAATAACCTTCATAACATAAAAAAAACAACTTCAACTATCACAATTCATTTTACAACCATTCTAAATAAATGTGGGGTTTACCCCTAAACAGATGCTCTCTTTTGGTTGTTTCCTTTATTTTTTAAAAATTTATTTAAATTCAATTAATTAACATATGGTACATTATTAGTTTCAGAGGTAGAGGTCTGTAATTCATCAGTCTTATATAATACCCAGTGCTCATTACATCAGTCCCCTCCCCAATGTTCATCACCCAGTTACCCCATCCCTCTACCCCCTCCCCCCATCAACTCTGTTTGTTTCCTATGATTAAGAGTCTCTTATGGTTTATCTCCCTCTCTGATCTTGTCTTGTCTTATTCTTCCCTCCTTCCCCCTACACTCCCCTAAACAGATGCTCTTTTAAACATCAAGTTGAAGATATTGCTGCATTTCCTTATATCTGACAAAATTTTCTCACCATTAAGTCTTAAGAATACTAGTTGAATTTCTAATATTCAGGTAGTCTGAATTTAAATATAGTAAGAATTATTTCTGGAACTTCACTGTATAAAATATATAAATGTATATATATACACACACACATAATATATATTAATTTTTTGTCATTTATAGTAACATGTAAGAAAAATGTTAAAAATTATAAGAAAAAATATCAGAACCTAGCTATAAAATATATAGTTCTAAACTTTCCTTTTCATTTAAATTACTCCTGGCATATTTCAAAGAGATACAACACGTATTTTTTTTAAAGATTTTATTTATTTATTTGACAGAGAGAGATACAGAGAGAAAACACAAGCAGGGGGGAGCAGGAGAGGGAGGAGGCTTCCTGTCAAGCAGGGAGCCCTATGTGGGCCTTGATCCCAGGACTCTGGGATCATGACCTGAGCCGAAGGCATCCACTTGACGACTGAGCCACCCAGGCACCCAATACAACATATATTTTTAAGAGAAAGCTTGTGTGTGGTTAAATATATAAATAAAATTCAAAAGGCTAGAATAACCGAAGTTGAAAGACCCTATACCAGACTGGAGAAAATGTTCCACTGTGCCATCTCGCAATTCACATCTGTTCCTGCTACTGCTACTTTAAAGATAACTGAAGTTCCATTCCTCAGCATCATTATTTCCCCAACTATTCTAAAGGCTCCATGTCATCAAAGAAGCAATCCTAGGTTCTGCCTGTAGGGGGCTCACATTATCATGTTCCACCTTTTAACAACTAACAAACAAGATACAGAGGGTGTTGAATGTACCTGAATAATAACGTTGAAATATAAATCAGACTAGTGTGAGCTAGGAAGTTATCATAGGGGGTAACACTCTCTTTAAGATTATCCTTGGGCTACAAGTCATTCCACACAGCCGCCAACATGAAGATCATGTTGGTTCCCTGGCGACAGTCATCTGGATGGTGGCCCACAAAGCCCTATGTGACAGCCCTGTCCACTTCCCCTCCTTTGTCTCTGATACGCTCCCCTCACTCACCCCCTTCTCTCTGCTTTTCCCACTGCCAGCATCTGAGCAAGTGTTCTCTCTGCTTGGAACATACCCCTCCGGATCTTCCCAAAGTTCATACCTCATTTAATGTCTGCATCCTACAAATGCTATCTCTTCAGAAATTGCATTAAATTTTCTTCACAGCAACGTAAGTATTTTTGTCTTTCCCATTAGAATGTTAGAAAATTCCACAAAGCAAGAAATCATCTTTGTCATGTTCACAACTAAATCCTCACTGCCTATAACAATCTAGGTATACAGTAGGTACTCAACAAATATTTGCTCAATGAATAAATGAGAAATATTACTGGAATTCAAATGGGGATATTTTAAATGGTGATTAGTAATAAAAGGAAAAATACACTAAGAACATTCAATTCTCATCTTCAGCCACAAATACAATTAAAATAACAGCCTACGAATACATCTCAACTAGCCAGGCACAAACTGCATCCTTGTGTGATGATCCCACTCCTTTCTTCCCTGCTCCTAAGACAGAAGAGAAGCAGAAGAGCACAGTGGTCAGAATCAGGGATTCTGGGACCAGATGCTTGGATGTGAACCCTGACTCTGCCATCTCCCAGTCAATTAAACTCTCTGTTCCTCTTTTTTTTTTTTTAAGATTTTCTTTCTTTTTTTTTTTTGGAGAGAGAGTGATGGAGAGAGAAAGCACAAGTTGGGGGGGGGGGTGGAGTTGTTATAGGGGAGAGGGAAAAGCAGACTCCCTGATGACCAGGGAGCCCAACACGGGGCTTGATCCCGCGACCCTGGGATCATGACCTGAGCAGAAGGCAGACTTTCCACCAACTGAGCCATCCAGGCACTGCCTCTCTTCCTTATTTATGAAGTGGGGAAAATGACAGCATCTACCCAACACGATCATTTAATAAATGTGAACTAACTAATACTAACTAACTAATACTAATACTAATACTATTAACTAATACTATTATCATCTCATGTTCTGTATTCTAATCCCAGAAAACAAAAGCAAAACCACGACCAAACCATCTCCGAAGTCACACTATCGGGCGGAACTGATCCATACTGAGTGGTCGGACATTTCTTCCTGATGAACTTTCACCTTGGAAAGATTAAATCCAAGTGTGAAATTCATCACAATGAGTCAGCAAAGAAAACAATTTTCTTTCTTTTCTAAGTAAGGACAGGTCTGTAAGCCTTTTTTGTATATAACATAAAATTAGTTTTCAATATACATGGAGAACAGTGAGACGTTTCACTTCACTTAATTATATTTCATAATGTAATAGTTCCATATTTATAAGTACTTTTTTTTTTTGAATGAAAATACTTTCCTATTTCTGCTCATGAAGGAGAAGAAGAGCGGCACAAAACCCAAAGTTTGGAAATAAAAGGACTAACATCACTAACACGTCTGAATCCCAACAAGGGAGGATTTTTTCAAAAATAACAACTAAATTTAGGTATGAAATTAAAGCCCAGCCTCAGGATGATTTTGGCTACCACATGCCATCTGCTGCCACACGCCTGACTTTGGTTTGACCAAGCAGCAGCCGTCAGGACTGATGAAGGTAAAACAGCTAAACCACAGACAGAAGATGGTGGGACTGGACTCAGCAAATGGATGTGGAAACAGAGGCTCAGTCAGCCAAGGCTGGTCTAGGACTAGACTCTGGCCTCCGACTCAGAGTGGGTATGGCAGCTGCTCTAATCATTGCTGGGGCCTCAGCTCCCCCAAGTCTATGCAGAGCAAATGCTAAGCTGGAGGCACATCTGAGCCCCTGGGTCTGACTCTCACCTCCCACTTCCACTCTAGTCCAGTAGGTCTAACCACAGATGCCGTCCCAAGATTCCGCCCATCCAGTCCTCCCACAAGCCTTCAGTTTCCCAGATTCCTCCTACTTTGGGTCCCTCATCATCTAGCCATATCCCATCCCCCTTTAGAAGTTCTGTTGCACGGTTTCCAGAATGCCTTCCCTGACCACCAGAACCTCAGCAAGCAGCCAGCTTCCCCTTTCCCGGCTCTGGACTCCTCAATAACAGTGTCCCACTGGGGTAGGATACCCCACATCTCACAATCCACTCCTCCTCTGGCCCCAAAGCAGCTCTTCTTACCAACTTCAAGCTTTCTCTTAGTGCCATCACCACTGGTACAAAAATCCAAGTCCACTGACTCCCAGCCCCCATAACAGCTCATTCATTTGTATATGTATTTATTAAAAAAAAAATACTATAGAAACTACCAGGTACCAGGAACTCTTCTCAGCAGCAGGGACAGAGCAATGAATAGACAGTGCCCTACCTCATGGAGCATTCTAGAAAGGGAGACAGATGTGGACAAGGACCAAGCCTTGTGGGTCTTATCTCCTGGATATGTCCATGCTCCAAACCTCTGTTCCATTTCAAGCAGCAGATCAGCACTGCTTCTCTAGCTATTCCAACAGACCTGTCTACCTACCTCCTGTCAACCTCCACAGGCAAGGCTGCATCCAGGTCTCCGTTCTACACTTTGCAAAGGAGAAAAATCAGGCTGGAAGGGATCCTGGTGTCATGTCTTACGAAGAAGCAGGAAACTGTTTAAACAGAAAAGACACCTGAGGGGTATACCTTGGCTCTCAAACTATTTATGGATTATCACATGGAAGAAGGAAGATAGATTCCTTCTGCCGAGGATCTGAGACAGATCTGATGAAGGGCTTTCTAGTTAATAGTCCTGCTGAGGGGTGGAACTGGCTCTCTCAATTCTCTGGGCTGCTGGCCACTGGAATTCTCAAGCAGCTGTGGAACGTTAAATGCTCCTAGACATGTCCAGAGCTTGGCAGAAGAGGAAAAGCTTCCCTGAATCGGAAAGACTGGGGTTCAAATCCCAGCTCAGTTACTCCCTATCTATAACATCTTGAGCTAAATTCTTAACCTTCCTTGACAGCTTATTTATCCGGAAAAAATAAGTAAATAAATAAAAATAGAAAACCAACAACAGAGAGAGACAAAGCGCACTTGTAAAACTCACCTTCCTGGGCTGTTGTAAAGATTTAAAGGCATATTTATAAAGAACCTGGTCCAGAGAGGCAGGCAACAGAAGGAATTACTGATAGTGTTGTATGTTTTAGGAGGCAGAGATATTAGCTAAAGCATGCATATCATTTACTATGTGGGAAGCACCGTTCGAAGCACTTGAGTATTTCATCCTCACAATAACCCAACCGTCTCCATTTTACAGACAAGGCAACTGAAGCACAGGAAGTCAAGCGAACTTCTTCCCAAGATCTGGCCCCCCAGTGTTCTCCTAGCCTCCATACTGACTGACGGTGTGGCAGAGAGAGAAAAACCAAGGGCTGAGGTCAGAAGATCTCCAATTCTCGGCTCTTTCTCCTGCTGGCCGTGGGACTTGGGCAAGTTATCTCCTTTCTCTGAGCCTTTTTTCCCAGCTATCAAATGAAAATACCGGCCCTCTTCCTTCAGACAGTAGGGAGGGGGACTGGGTAACACAGCCTGTTTAGCTGTCCCAGACACAGTTTCCCCTGCCCAGCTGGGAAAAAGACTGACTTGGACATATTCTATGGTCCTTTTAAATGTATATGGGTGGAATTAGTGTCCTGGGAACTCACAACACATCAAGCACAGTTTTAAGTTCAGATTTTAAAGACCGGTTTCAGAAAGATCTGGAAAGCTGCCCCCAGTAACCCCACCCCTCCTGTCCCCTGCCACAACTATATTTTTTTTCTCTATCCAAGCTGAGGGTGGAAAGACCGTTGCAAAATGAGGGCTTAAGAATCTCTTTTGGAGTTTGTGGTTGTCCATCTAAGTCTCTGGAACGAGTAATTATATGTCAGTTAGAAAACAAAACAAAACAGAACAGAACAAAAACCAAACCCCTTTCCTAGCAGCTGTGGAACGGGGTGGGATGTAAAATATCCAGAGGGATGTGAAAGACAAATGCTGATTTGTAAGTTGAAGATGTCCCTGGGAGCAAACCTCAAACCCCCATTCCTTCCAGCTCCCCACTCGCCTGCAGTTTGCCTGTGGAATAAATCAACAGAGGAGGTGAGAAAGCAAACAGCAGTTGAAAGCATCCTGCAGCCCAGGCTGTCCTCGGCTGGGGGAGCCCCCACAGCCGGCAGCTCTTGCCCTCGCTGGAATGTGCTTCAGAGAAAACACGATGACAATCACCCTTCTGAGGGTGCTCTAATGATGGAAGCCTGTGTGGCCAGGGGTTCCACAAAACTAGAGGACTGGACTGTTTTAATTATAAAGGGTGCGGTGAGTAGAAACAAATGAAAAAAATCAAATAAAGACAACATTTTGAAATCCTAACATTAAAATAGTTATTCTGGTGCAGCAACGTTGCTGTCTCTGCCAAAACCCTCAGGGACTTCAGAACGCTGAATTATTTACCTTCTTAAAGGAAAAAAAAAATTCCCAATGTATATTTCTCTTTAACTCTGTGCCAAGAGATTCTAGAAATTCACGGTCACATTTCCTGGAGCCTCCCTTTTTCAAATACCTCATCATCCATGCTCAGCGGCCAGACCACTGGTATGGAAGAAGAGTCAAAACTCTAACCCTGTGGAGGAAGACATTTGTTGAGGCCATAATGTTATCCCTGGCCTGTTTGCTGCTCTTTCAATTCAGGATGTATACCACAACCCCCTGTTTTTCTAGAATCTGTACCCCTTAGAATCACGTTAAGGAAAACTTCACAGTTTAGATATTCTCTCTTCACTTCAGAAAAAAAAAAAATAGCTGAATGGCTTTTGAAATGGTCTGTTTCTTCATACCTTGGTGAGCTTATGGAGATCAGAAATATGAAGCTACTTTTCCATTGTGCAGATGTGGTCACCTTTATTTGAAAAATGTGTTCAATTTACATTTTAAAAAAGGGTCCTTGTAAAAAAGACTCGAATTGATGTTATTCCTCAACAGTATCGGAGCACCAGGACATTTTAGAAAATGGATTATTTCTGGGACTTGACGGAAGCTGGAGCTAAAGCTCACTGGAGAGGACGGCCCAAGTTTGTCCACTCCCTGCTGTGCATTTAGGACCTGGAGCATTTGCTGAGCAAATCAGTGAATGAACCTAACGAGCCAGGCTACCACAGATGGAGTCCCATACTGGTTGGACGACATGACTTCTGATGTCCCAGTCATCCCTGCAACCGGGTTCTATGAAATGCTTTTCTACAAGTTAAATTATAGTGACTGAAGGAAAGACTCTTCATGAAATAGCCACCACCATTGATGCTTCATGGTCTGCTATAACACCACACTTTCTAAACTCTCAAAATAGCTATTCTTCACATGACAAAACCCAGACTCCAGATTCTTTCCCCCAGGGCAGCGCTGCTCCCAGCCGGGTGTGTCCCTCCCCGGCCCACGGTCAGGAATGGCTGCTCGAGGCCAGCCAGCTGGCCAGCCGGACCCGTAGTGGCTGTCAGGCCTAATAGAAATCTGTGAGACCTGCCAGAAGAATTCCGAGGCCTCCCGCCCAAACCCTCTGTCCTCGTCCCCGTTGCCCTGGCAACTAGAGGCCAGGCTTAGTCAGCAGTTTTGTTTGACAAGCTGCATTCTCCTATCCACGGAGCCCCAATTAAAGGACGGACCCAGGCTAAAAGCAGGGCTGAATTTGTCTAAGAATAATAATGGTTTCTCAACAAGGCAGGCCCTGAGAAGGGGCAAGGGGGAGCTAAGGCTTCTCCACTTACGAATTCCAGGTCCTGGGGACTGACAGGAAGTCCTTGGGGTTAAAATCTTCAAGGCAGAAGGCCCCCCCAGCTTCCTAATTAAATGAGTAATACACATGAAAAGAAATACTCTGCTCAGATAAAGCCAGGACTCTGTTTTCATGTCAAGGAATTGTTCTTTTAGATGAGTAAATAGTGACTGAGAAGCCTGTTTCTCAATTCCTTACCAGTTACCAAAACTTTCCATTTCATTGGGTAAAGTTGCAAACATGCCCTTTATGATACTGAGCAAATACTGTGTTGATTTCCAAGCTGTAACAGCAGAATATTCTACACTCATTGTGGGCCTGTGTGGTTCATGGTAATTAAAAAAAAATAATGTCCAGCCTGTTGTAGGAACAATCCCAGGCAGCTTACAATAGATCCAACCAAAGTCACAGCACAACTTCCATGGCTCATATAGAATAATACACAATGTCCCAGTATTATTAAGAAGAAGAGATAATAAAAAATAAATAAAGAAAGAAAGAAAGAAGAAGAGATAATAGGGGCGCCTGGGTGGCTCAGTGGGTTAAAGCCCCTGCCTTCGGCTCAGGTCATGATCCCAGCATCCTGGAATCGAGCAAGCCCCACATCGGTCTCTCTGCTCAGCGGGGAGCCTGCTTCCCCCTCTCTCTCTGCCTGCCTCTCTGCCTACTTGTGATCTCTATCAAATAAATAAATAAAATTTTAAAAAAAAAGAAGAAGAAGAGATAATAAAACAGAAGTTTGGTATGCTACCAATTTTGTTTTAAAAACAAAGCATACGCACAAATACATACAAAGACTGGAGAGAAATCACCAACATCTTCACAGCCACTCTCTTTAGGTAAGGCTATGTATGAGTGGTTACTTTGTTCTTGGTTTTGACTATTTTAAACACTGTTTTACAATGAATGTATGTTTTGTCTTTCTTGTGTGATAATTTTACTTTCTTATTATTTTAGCTGGTATACAGTAAAATCCACTCTTTGTGGTGTATGTTTCTTTCTCTCTCTCTTTTTTTTTTTAAGATTTTATTTATTTATTTGACAGAGAGAGATCACAAGTAGGCAGACATGCAGGCAGAGAGAGAGGAGGAAGCAGGCTCCCTGCTGAGCAGAGAGCCCAATGTGGGGCTCGATCCCAGGACCCTGGGATCATGACCTGAGCCGAAGGCAGAGGCTTTAATCCACTGAGCCACCCAGGTGCCCTTGTGGTGTACATTTCTGAGTTTTGAAAAATCCATGGGTTGTGAAACAGCTACCCCAATCAAGGTACAGAACAGTGCCACTATCCCCCAAATCCCCTAGTGCTACCCCTTTGTAGGCAGCCCCTCCCAACACCCAACACTGGCACCCACTTACTTATTCTCTGTTCCTATAGTTTTGCCTTTTTTCAGAATGTCATAGAAATGGAATCATAAAGACCTGGCTTCTTTCACTTACCAAATGCTTCTTTTGTCTCAATCAGAAAACAAAAACAAAAACAAAACAAACAAAAAAAACAACTAAAACCCTACGCCATTATATTTTTATAAATTAAAAACTTTATATTTCCAGGGAACCTGGATGGCTCAGTTGGTTAAGCATCTTCCTTAGACTCAGGTCATGATCCCAGGGTCGTGGGATCAAGCCCCATGGTTGGGCTCCCTGCTCGGAGTCTGCTTCTCCCTCTCCCTTTGCCCCTCTCCCTGTTGTGCTCTCACTCTTTCTTCCTGTCAAATGAATAAAAACTTGTAAAAATAACATAAAATAAAACAAAGCCACTCTTTAAAAAAAAAACTTTGTCTAATTAAAAAGAAAAAATGGGGGCACCTGGGTGGCTCAGTGGGTAAAGCCTCTGCCTTCCACTCAGGTTGTGATTTCAGGGTCCTGGGATGGAGCCCCGCATCAGGTTCTCTGCTAGGTGGGGAGCCTGCTTCCTCCCCTCCCCTCTCTCTGCCTGCCTCTCGGCCTACTTGTGATCTCTGTCTGTCAAATAAATAAATAAAATCTTTAAAAAAAACAAAACAAAACAAAACAAAAAAAAAACTACGAAGATACCAGAAGGTACACCTTCAACTGAGATGGTTGCCTTTTCTCGAACTGCCATTTCTCTTACGAACTTGAAGCTGCCTCTCCATGTTTGGGAAATTTCACAAGGATAATAAAACTCTCATTATCATGGACAACCGAGAATGTCTCTCAAAAATTTACTTTCCACAATGTCTGCGATGGATGCCTGTGGAAAGCAGTGAAACACTTTCCTAAGACGACTGTGTATTGCAAGACTTGGCCAGGATTCCCCTGAGCTTGGAGCACCTGCCGCAACCCGAGATAACTCATCAGTTATTGGACATAAGAAATTCAACTTGGCTACACCAGCCAATGCTAAGTTGTAGGGACCATTTTTAATGGAACTCTCCTACTTCAGAAGATTCCTAATCAAGGGAGATAGCAAAAACTTCACTGACCCTTTGATTTTAATGCTGTGGACTGTTAACAACCTGTTGGCCTGAGGAGCCACTGAAGAGAAATAAAGAAGTACCTTCTGCTCGCTTCACAGAACTCTGCCCTGTGGCAGGAATGAAAGCCAAAGATGGAAGGAGGAAGGAGTTCGAATTTACCCTTCTGGCCACACATTTGGATTAGCTGTAATCATTTTGATTTGCATTAGTTGTAATCACTTTAATTTCATCATTTTGCCTGTCTGGTAAGATACAAGTTATCCGAAGGTGGCCAAGTCCCATTTATCTTTTTGTTTTATTTTTCACCACAGAAACACTGGTTGGATAAAGGAATGAGGAGATGGAGAAAAGAATGAAAAAAGTCATTTTCCATCCTGAAATATCGAAGGTTCACCTCATATCTGTAATCAAACTTTCTTTACAACCATTTCTTGATATTCTACATGAATTTCCATGATTTCCATGGAATGATTTCCATGGCCACGAGTTAACATGTGAGCCCCTAGCATTACGTAGCCCACGTGGGCTCACCCAATACTGAGGCGGTTCTTTCTCCACAGTGCACCACCATCAGATAACACGCCTGGAGGGACGATGGTATGGAGGAAGGAAAAAGAGGATGGAGGGATGAAACCAAGTATTTGCACAGTATTTAATTTGTAAGGAGCTTTCACATTTATTATATATCTAAGGATGATAACAATTTTCAGAATGGTGATGCTTTCCCAAGAATTAGGGAATAAGTTCATCTTAACTCATTAAATTTTGCCAACCTCCCTTCCCACTACGGAGACAGAAATAGGATGGGGCTTCTCTTCTAGAAATTCTCTCTTGATGGAACTGCAGGTAGATCAAGGCTGGGCAAGGCAGGGACCCTGAGAAGAAAGCCTGCACAGCTAGGGCCCCCCTGTAAGAGGAGAGCCATGCTCCTTACAGAATGCCCAGTGAGCTAAGGAGGTTAAGGCACTTGTTGCCCATGGAGGGCATGGGAATGGGACAGGATGAAGAAATAAAGTCTATAGATAATCTTTAGACCTCCTCATGGGGTGCCAGGATGGCTCAGTCAGTTGACCATCTGACTCCTGATTTCAGCTCAGGTCATGATCTCAGGGTGGTGGAATCAAGCCCCCTTTATGCTGTGCTCAGAGGGGAGTCTGCTTCTCTCCCTCTCTCCCTCTGCCCCTCCCCCCTAGTTCACGCACACAACATAAGCATGCTCTCTGTCTCTCTCAAAATAAATAAATCTTATTTTTAAAAATTTTTTTAAAGTTTTTATTATTTGAGCAGTGTAAATAGTGAAGCAGAAAATCACCAGGGGGGGAAAAAGGAAGTAAAAAACCACCAAGACGATAGACGTAATCCACACCTGAACAACCAGGCATCTTGGCAAACACCCCAGAAAAGTATCAGAGAATGCTGCAACACTATTTACCATCTGGCCTTAAATGGTATCTTTGACACTGAGGAGCAGGCTGCTTCTGGATGGGAAGAAAAAACTCTGGACATTTCCCTCCGCTGTCCCATACAGCAGCATTGCCCAGTATGATGCAGCAAAATGCGCTAAGTTCCACAGCCTCTAGGGATCAGCGTTTAATGAACTTGGTTGGCATTTCTGTAATATGAACCATCAATACTACATCCTGGTTCAAAGGCACCTATGGTTGGAATAAAGGAAACGATGTGGGGCACTTTCCCCCAGCCCTTTGCAGAAATACTTTCTGTAGGAAAGAAGGCAGTGGGACAAAAGAAAGACAAAGTGGCAGAAACTGAGAAACAAATCATTCTTTGCAGAACAGTCTGTAGATTTGTGCAAAAAAAAAAAAAAAGCATTAAGTTCATTTAAATATAAAACTAAGAGAAAAGTTAAAAAAAAAGCATTAAGTTCGTTTAAATATAAAACTAAGAGAAAAGTTACAAATGCTACTATGATACTGTTACCCTTACTCTATATCATGAAACAGAGAAAATATTACAAATGCAATTATTATCGTAAGACAAAAAGTAATAATGTAATTATTTCCTGTTAAGAAACATGATCCTGTGTATCTAAAAACAGTATAAACAACTGTTACCCTGAAATAACCATGAACGTTTAGACATAAATCCTCAGGGGAAAAAGGCACAACTGTAGTTGTATTATAAAGCTGTATTCCTCAAATTCAGGGTAGTTCCACTGAACAACAAAGCACAATTTATATTCATTGTCAGAGCCAAGGTCTAGGGGATTATTTTAGTTTGCCATGTTTTGTATTGATACTTTATATCCTAGAATTTATCTGATGAGAAATATATTATTCTTTTATGGAAATCAATGTGTATTTTTAAAAGTATCAGATGTGACTAAAAGAAAAGGCAGCACTGACTGTGACACTCCCAGGCTCTTCCAAGAAAGCCCCCTGAAAGAGTTAGAAGTACTTATTTCCTTAAACTAGTGAAAGGAAGCTACTTGTGTATCTTGCTTTGTGTGAGTCATAAAGCAAAGTCTCAAGAATTAGAACAATAAGCTGAAGCTTTCCTCCCTAAAAAGTAGCCAGCAAAACTGGTAAGACCTAAAAACATGGTTTACATTAGTTTAGCAACACAGAAGAAATAATTTTGTTCTTGCACAGACCAAACCACGGAGGGAGGCAGAAAACTGTGGGTTCCTTCAGGGATTGTTTTATTCATGTTTTGAAGTGCTGCATCAGCTATGACCCACAGAGGACACAGGGCAACGTTCTGTCCACTGACTGAATGAATGCATTGTGGGCGGTATGGCACAAAGGTACCCGATCAATACCCGCTCTCTCAGAGCCCGTATACAAACATTTACCTTTCTCATTCTCTTTCAATTTTTCCCAGCTCTTTTTCATGCTCCATGGCGGACCAAAGATGGTTGCAAATTCTTAGTCATTTTGTCCATGGAACATCCTTTCTGCTCTCTGCTTTAATCTAGGGCAAATTTGATATTTCTTTGATTGAGAGCATATGGGAGAAGTGACTCTGTGACAGTTTCCAGAACCAGATCCTAAGACACTGGCAGCTTCTACTTCTTGTTTCTTGGAACATTCTCTCTGGGAGACCCAAGCTGCTATGCAATATGTCCCACCAGTGAGACTGCTGTGCTAGCAAGAGATGCCAAATACAGACGTCCCAGGTTTCCGTCCCAACCAAGCCTAGTCTTCCAGCAATCCTTATCATGATGCCACATACTTGAGTGAAGCCATCTTGAACCCTCCAGACCAACCCACCCACCAGCTGAACACTACTGAAAGTGGTCTCCATCAACACCATGGAAGCCAGAAGAATGAGCCGGCTAAGCTTCGCCCAAATTCCTGACCCAGAAAATTGTATGATATAATAAAATAGGCTAATGTTTTAAGCCACTGCATTTTGGGATAATGTTACACAGCAACAGATCACTGCAATAGAGTCTTCTTCCTCCTCTTCTAAAGATCAGCAGTAGAACCCAAAGGCAACCATGTTAACACAGCTGGTCCTCGTACTCGTACGTCTGGCTCTGAAGACAAGGCAGGTAGATATTGGGAGAAAAACCTGGATTCTACTCATATGGTCTGGAGTAGGCTTTGGACCTTTAATGCTTCTAGAGAAAGATTTACCCTGATGACCCGCAGCTACCTACCCCTGTAGGGTCATGGAGCCTCCAGTAGGCACCACAGAAGGTCATACCTGCCTCATGAGCTCCTCTTGGCGCATTCTGATCCTCTCTCTCTCCATCTGGATCCTCTGAAGTCGGAGCTTCTGCTGCTGCTGCTGCTGAGTGGTCAGAGCATTGGGCATATTCATGAGCCCTGCTGGTGGGTTCTGAGGAGGGTGGTTCTGCTGGCTCAGGGGAGTGGGTGCCATCTGCTGCTGGTGCTGGTGATTCATCACTATGGGAGGGAAGACCAAGCAAATTAATGAACAGGTCCTACAACACCTTATCAGAAAGAGAACATCAGAATGCTCTGTGCTTTGGAGTATAGATTCCTGAGATTCCTGCCAAAGTACTTTCCTGTTAATCATTACTGTTTAAGTAATTATTACCTTAATTCAATTCATGGAGGCTCAGACACTAGCGCCACTCCTGATTCATCTAGTCTTGGCATTTGGTGCCCTGTTAAAAATTATTTCACACTTTCCCTGTGTCTAGAGCACATTTTAAAGCCTTTAAGAACATAGTGGTCAAAGCGAATTTCACAAAAGGTTACCACAACAGATGATGTAATTTCAGCAGGACATCTGGGTGTGTGTGCACTTTCTAGACAACCTGCGTGTTCATGTCAGAGCTAAGGAGGGCGTGAGATTATAGATATACAATGGTGCACAATAATATCTAGGACAGGGGTGACTGGCAAGCAAGATGTAAAACACAGTACCTAGACCAGGGATCTACACAGAAGCAGGACTCCACTGACGCTTTGTTAAAAAAAGGGTACCTCAAAGGAGCATGAGCTAAGCTCAGAAACAAATACCTGATTGAGGAAAAGATGTTATATATAGTTTTTACAAAGGAAAAAAATGAGTGCAGAAGAAATTACATAAAAATGATTCTCATGGGAGCACCTGGGTGGCTCAGTCGATTAAGTGACTGCCTTCAGCTCAGGTCATGATCGCAGGATCCTGGGACTGAGGGTCACATCAGGCGCCCTGCTAAGTGGGGAGTCTACTTCTCACTCTTCCCCACCCCCTGCCCATGTGTCCACATGTGCACTCTATCTCCCTCTTTCAAATAAATAAAATCTTTAAAAAAATGATAATCATGGGTTGCCTAGCTGGCGCAGTCAGTTAAGTGTCCGACTCTTAGTTTTAGCTCAGGTTTTGATCTCAGGGTCCGGAGATCATGTCCCACATGGGACTCCACACTCAGCACAGAGTCTTCTTAACACTCTCTCCCCCTCTATCCCTCCCTCCTGCGTGTGCTCTCTCTCTCTCAAATAAATAAATCTTTTAAAAAATGATAATCACAATTTGTGATTGAATAAAGGCATTCTAGAAGTCTTTAAAACTTTTTAAGGATTTTCTACTTATCTGCACTTACCAACACCTTAAATTTTGCATGCAGTACTTAAACTTGAGGAAAGAATTTTAAAATCCTTTAATAAATTCTATAATTGGCATACACACACACACACACACACACACACACACACACACATTTTTTTAAAGTGCTAGTTTTCCTTAAACAGTTTACCAGTCAAATTTGCTTAACTTCTGCCTAGGCCATATTCTATAATAAAGAAAACCACACTTTTCTGTCTATTTGCTCTTACATGAAGGCCCAAAACAAGATATAGTTTTATATACTCCATTTCTGAGGAAAAACTCTCAATTTTTGCTATGTTTGGTACCACTGTCTATTTTTTTTTTTTTTGAAGATTTTATTTATCCATTCATGAGAGACAGAGAAATAGAGGTAGAGGGAGAAGCAGGCTCCCCGCCAAGCAGGGAGTTCAATGCAGGGCTCGATCCCAGGAACCTGAGATCATGACCTGAGCTGAAGCCAGTCACTTAACCGACTGAGCCACCCAGGCATCCTGTATCACCGTCTCTAAAAAAAGAAAATCACTGGCATACTTTATTTCAAGTCTAAAAGTTAAATATTTTACATCTTTCATTTGGAAGACATAGGTATCATATGGAAACATGTTTTAGAACAACTAAGAATTTCCTTAAATGAATTTTAAAGTAGCCTAATCATCTACGTACTAAATGTGTATGTAGATCGCCGCCCCCCACCCACACGCACACACTCAAAAGGGACACAAACACAAAGGATTTTCTGTGGACTAACTGGTTCCCTTGAGGAACGATTAATTCCACGGCAGGAAGTTCCTCCGGATGGGGGTAGAGGTAGGATAAAAACATTCTTTTTTAAAAAATTTATTTATAACTCCCTCAAATCTTTACCGCACTTCCTGTGTGCCAGCCACTGGGCTTGTCGTTGGATAAATAGCTCCTGCCCTCACAGGAATTAGCAGGCTGTTGGAAAGAATGTGTGAAGAAATGAGGTGAATTTATTTGTGGGGCTGTGGAATGCCAGAATGTTAGGCTTTGTCAGGATTCTTAGAAATGATGCGTCCATCCTTTTATTTTACGGGAGGGAGACGGCAACCTGAGAGAGGTGAAGGGGTGTGCTCTGGTTGGCAGCAGGTAGAGCCACCCAAGCCAGAGTGGAGGCCGCCACGCATCCTGTCCTCCGGCTCTTTCAACTGTCCTTGGCCGCCCTCGGTCACGCCTTACCCTGAAGAACAGGGACAGCTGCTGAAACTGAGAGCAACCCTCTGAAGAGTTTGCCTTCAACAGCAAGAGAGCTACCACTTAAACAGCAGGTCATCAAAACAGGGCCTGGGGCCCAAAGCCACTTGCCTTGCCAACAGAAAGGGTTCAAGGCAGGTCTGGAGAGATGGACAACTGTCTGCTCACTCACAAGCTCCTGAACGGGAAGTGAGAATGCTTTGGAGTGTTCTCCCTAACGGTGCAGACTTTCCTTTCTGAATCAAGCCCACCACAAGGAGCTCATGTCTCCTGGCACCATTCCTGGCGCGCAGGGAAGCTCAGGAAATGATGAGACGAATGAATGAAACCAGTCGGCAATCTCTTCATGTTCTCAGTCTCAGAACAGGAAAAAAAAAAAAAAAAAAGAACGACAGTCCTAATCGATGCAAAATTACTGAAACGAGCGTTTCATTTCTCAAGTGATATTCTAGAAATGATCAGGGCATTTTACAGTCTCAACTGGAAGGCCTGGGTAGGAGGTCAGGGATCGTGCACGCACCGTTATCACCGGGAAAAAAGTGCTCTTAAATGCAGGCTGAAGTCAGACAAAGTCCAGATAACCAGGAGGGCTGAATTCGTAACACCTCTTTCCAGCCAGAAGGAAGCTTAGAAGGAAGAACAGTTGCTATTTTCAGGGACAGTCATTTCTAACTCCTGAAGAAGGATGCTCCTACTTTTTTCTGATGTAACCGCTACAGACCCGAAAAGATGCCCGAATGTGTCTCTAGGAGAAATCTGTACACTGAAATATTGCCAACATCAGAAATCCCCAGATTAGAAAAAAGAAGCTTGAAAAAAGTTAGGTTGCTTGTTGGCAGCACAGAGGTTATTAATTTTTAAAACTGACTCGGTTCTGGTAACTTCACGATGGGACAAATACATCAGAGCAAGACCGTCTTCAGGGACTTGGGAAGCCTGCCCTTTCAGTGAGCAAAACCTGCATCGGGTTTACTCACAACGGACTCCACACAACAAAAGCAAATACTGCAGAGTTTATTAGCCTCTGCCTCCTTATCTGGGGGAGTTGAAGACTTGGAGATGAGCTCTTCTAACACCACGCCCTTGCTAGGCTTCAAAACACCAGCCCTCACAGAGACATGGACATGGAGGAATGAGGGTGATGCTGCTTTCCTCCACTTAATTTCATGGATTGGATCATGCAGACCCCACATCTCCAGTTATGAACTATAGAGACTAGAGAAGAATGGAACTTAGACAACAGTTTTGTTTTCAAAGTAAAGCATACACACCCACAGAACTTTGTTATGAGAGAACTGACCACGGTATTGTGTGTAATAGCGAAAGACTAAAAATTTGGTCCACCGATCAGAAATCAAGATACACCTGTTCAGAAATTCTCTATAACCATGCCCGAGAATGAGGGAACTCTGTAGGTACTTAAATGGAACAATCTCTAGGAAACATTGTTCAGGGAGGGGGAAAAAGCCAAGGGACAGAATTCTATGCATGGACCTGCTACTGCTTGTAGTTAGAAAGGGAGGGCATATTACACATAGAGAACGAATATCTGTAGGAGAACACGTTAAGAGCCTGGTAACAGTGGGTAACTCTGGAGAGGAAAACAGGTGTCAGGGATGGGAGGAGATCTTCCTTTTCTTCCTTCTATACCATCTGAAGCTTTCCTATGTGCATTTATTACTTATAGAAAACATAAAAATACAGAAGTAAAAAACATAAAAACGTGGTCATGTATACAACAAACTCAGTATTTTCTTAATGGGAGTGCAAGGCGGTGACCCCAAAAATGATCTAATAAGCAAAATTTCGGCTTAAGAATGTAGTCAAGAGGGGCGCCTGGGTGGCTCAGTGGGTTAAAGCTTCTGCCTTCAGCTCAGGTCATGATCCCAGGGTCCTGGGATAGAGCCCCTCCCTCATCGGGCTCTCTGCTCAGTGGGGAGCCTGTTTCCCTCTCTCTCTCTCTGCCTGCCTGTCTGCCTACTTGTGATCTCTGTCTGTCAAATAAATAAATAAAATCTTTAAAAAAAATAATGTTTAAAGAATGTAATCAAGATCATGAAAGCCCGCCTGGTACAACTCCTCCTTGTAGAAATGCCAAAAATCAATACCCAAAGAAAGAGTGAATTTGGTCATGGTCATAAAATGGTCAGAGGCCTAGAAGCCAGGTGTCTTGGGTCCCACTGAGGTGCCCATGATGCTACCTGCCACTCTGCTCCCTCTAGTTGTTTGGTTTCCAACTATCACTGAACCTTCTCTGAGCCTGCAGCTCATGAATGCTACTGATGGTTGAGGTTCTTTAAAACCACTGCTTTTGCTAGCTACTCAGAGAACATGGGGGCAGAGAAGACCCAAGACAGAGATAAACAGAGAGGAGGTCCTGAGGAGAGCACAGGAAGGCAAAACATGTAAATCTGCAATGAATCTAACACTTCTTGGGATAATATGCCAGAATATTTTAGGGACAGAACAATAGTTCAGCTAAAAACAAAAACAAAACAAAACCCAAGGGCAATGTATCCCAAATGCCATTTCTGAGGCCAAACCAGTTGAGGGCAGGTTGCCATGAATTGCCTCAAAAAGGCTAAAGACCTCATCAGCTTTCGACTTTTGCCAGTCCCCACAGAAAGGAATAACCCAAACAGAAGATTTCTCCACTGAAGCAGGAATGTATCAAAACTAAAGCAGAGACATCTTTTCTTTTCCTTTCAAGAGAGTTAGAATTTAAATTTAAATCCACATTTATCTTTTTCTTTGTTTTCATCTCCTTTTCCTTCAGTAACTTGCCTTCTCTTCCGTTTCTGAAAATCAATAAAAGCACACTCTGCAGCTATGTGGCCAGAAACATTTAACGGCTCTTGTTGAGTAAAAAAAGAAAACACAGAGTCAAACAAACTCCACAGCATGAGATCTGAACACCCTTTTGATTCCATGACTGTGTCCTTGGTGGAACAAAGGGTCAACACAGGAATGGGGTGTGGTGGCAGGGGGAGGGGGTGACTATCCCTGTTGGATATAACCCTTTGGTTAATGCTTCCCTGGACAACATCCACAAATGCACCCTGTGGACTGTTCCAGCAAACACACTTGGTCACTTCCACAAAGACCCACAAGTAGGCTCAGGACAGGAAGGTCCCTGACCTCAGTTCTAAGCCCACATATCATTTGCTACCTAAGAAACAGATACTTTAAAAAAAAAAAAAAAAAAAGGTGAAGCCTCACTCCTGAACTTTTTGCCTTTTGCAGCCCAAGGGAATGGGGAGCAACAGTTTATAAAGTGTCCTGGCAGCTTCTCTAAGCCAGGAGCTGCGGACGACGAGTGAGGCCAGGGAATCAGAGGCTGCCCAGTGCGCCTCCTGGAATGTTTGACAAATGTCTTCTTGGCCTCAGAGAAGTTCAGAGACTTGCTATTCTTGTGTCCTGGGCTTGCTTCCTTCGTTTTTTAAAACAGGCTTGGTTACACACACACACACGGACATATAAACACATACAGAAACACACACATACACACACACACAATGCCAAGTGAAGAAAACAAAACCTTAAGGGGTTAGGTTCAACTATGAAACCTATCACAGGTCTAGACGGAGCTGGCTCGGAGGAGATTATGGAAAGAACAATCAGTGTGCTGATGGCTAGAAGCCACACCAAAGCCCTAGAAAGCCATAGAAATTACTTTACTCCCTCCAAATCCTTCTCCCCAGTTCACATGTGAGACTGAGGAGGGAAAAAAGGAATGCCTGTAGCAAGTATGCATTTCTCATCTCATTCTCAGCCTCTTTTCTCCTTCTGACCACCTTCTTGGCTGAGAGACCACTATACCTGGCACTTTAAGTTGAACCCTTTATTTCTTTTAAGATTTTATCTATTTATTTGGCAGAGAGAGAGCAGCAGCAGCAGAGGGAGGGGGAAAGGCAGACTTCCTACTGAGCAGGGAGCCCAATGTGGGACTCGATCCCAGGACCCTGGGATCATGACCTGAGATGAAGGCAGACGCTTAACCGACTGAGCCAGCCAGGCAGCCCAAAGTTGAACTTTTAAAAATACATGTTTTGAAAAGAAAAAAAAAAAACATGTTTTTGTCAACACGTCAGAGGCACAATCCTATTTAAGTGAGCGAGAAGGTCTCTGTGAGCACAACTTCTTCCACACACACACCCCCTGGAAACCCACTCCCCAACTGTGCTTCTGTTCTATCAGTAATGGGGAAAGTGTCACATGTTGCTGACTATAGTTCATTAGTTGCATAAAAATATAATATCCATGAGTTCACACTCATATAAACAAATGGCCGAATACATAAATAAATGGAGGGAGAAGAGACAAATCTCCTGAGTGGAAGAATTCCAAATAATTTAATGTAGATACACTATCCTCAGGGAGGGGAGCAAAACTTCCACTCCTTAATAGTAGATTGTATATAGTGACCTCCCCCCAAGGAGTACAGTATTGAATGGGGGGGGAGCCACTTTACAGGGAAGAACTCCTGTCTATCAGCCAGATGATCAAGGTCAACCTCAACAATGATAAGCCACAGTGATAGCATGACCCTTGATAAGATGTGACAAAAAGAACACTTCCTCCCAAAAGCCCATCATCCCAACTCTAATCAGAGAAAAAGATCAGACAAATTCCAACAGGGGGGAATCCTCAAAATTCTTAAGCAGTATTCCTCAAAACTATCAAGGTCATCAAAACAAGGCAAGTCTGAGAAGCTATCATGGCCAAGAACAATTTAAGGAGACATGACAAGTAAAGGTAATGTGTTCTGTACAGGACCCTGGAACAGAAAAAGACATTAAGAAAAAACTAAGGAAATCCCTGTATCCATATTGGTTCATCAATTGTAACAAATGTAGCATACTAATGTAAGATGTTAATAATATGAGAAGTTGATGTGTATATGGGAACTCCATCTTTTCAATTTTTCTGTAAATCTGAAACCATTCTAAAAAACTGTGTGCACGCACACATGTGCACGTGTGTGTGTGTGTGTATGTGCAGTGACTACGTCTTCAACAGACACCAGGGACTATGCAAGACACTGTCTCTTCCATATTCACTATTAATTCATTTGTATTATTCATTTGTATAGGATACATAAAAATGGACAAATTTTATAGGGTATATAAAAAATGGATAAATATATAAAAAAAAAAAAACCACCACCATGATCTATAGTGTGTTCCATGGGAGCATATGGAAATTAGGCTACAATAAAAATATAACAATAGCTGCTTCCAGAGGTGTCCCATGGCCAAGTAAGATTGGGAAATGTTGGGCTACACAAAGTTAAAAGAATTCATTTTGTTGCAAGCTTCCTCAGAGCCTTTAGGGCTCTAACAGACAGTGAGACTTTCCAGGAAGGAGACAGAAAATGCAGGACTTCTCAAACTTGGAAGACTAGTGTTCTCCTCAGCAGGAACACTGGGAAATGCTGGTCCACTGCAACTTAGCAGATGTCTTGGCAGTACTGAATCTGAACTGAATTGAAGACGAATTAATATTTATTAAAGCTCTTACTATGTGCTAAGCCCTTTAAAGTCAACTAAACAGATGTGTAGGACATGGATCCAGGGAAAGGAACATAGCAGCCTGGTGAATGTTGAACAAAGTAACATAAAAACAAAGAAAAACGAAACAGGGAAGCAAGGGTTATACAAGACTGCGGTTTATCTGCCTAAATTCTCCATAATCAACTGCTGATTTAACAGGGGAATTTCAAAGATGGTTTAACTTGCATGTCAGTTTTCATAGGGTGAGGAAAACCTTGCTACATTAACTTTCCTTCCATATATACAAAATAACCTATCTTTGAGAGTTTTGTTTTTTTTAACTTGCTTCTGTAATAATATAACATTAAATATTCCAAAGAATCCTTCCAGTATCAACCCTTGAGAGTGAGGAGAGCCTCAAAGAGGCTGACTTACTGCTTTGAATACCTGGTTGCCGTTTCCTCAAACAGGTTGACTAGGCAACAGTCAAATGCACACCTTGGGCGCCTGGGTGGCTCAGTGGGTTAAGCCTCTGCCTTCGGCTCAGGTCATGATTCCAGGGTCCTGGGATCGGGCCCCCCCCATCTCTTTGCTCGTCGGGGAGTCTGCTTCCTCTCCCCTCTCTCTGCCTGCCTCTCCACCTACTTGTGATCTCTGTCTGTCAAATAAATAAATAAAATCTTTAAAAAAAAAAATGCACACCTTGGGTAACACACTTGATTTGAGATCTAGGAAACTTCTTCAATTCGACGTGGGAGCTAATAAGCTTATATAGATTGCATGAGAAATCCCTTCCAAAAACCTAAGTGCCCTATCAGAGGGGAGCACAAGGGCTCTTGAATCATGACTTAAACTGAAAGCTTAATAATCACTTCATCTTCCTTCCCACTCTGCAAATGCTGGAAGGGTAACCAATTGTCCTGGTCTGACAGAGACGGAGGGCTTTTCTGGAACATGGGATATCAGGGCTAATGAGGATGTGAGAGTCCGAGACAGATGGGCATCTGGTCACCTTAGGCCTTGACTGACGCAACCCACGGCAGTTGAAAACCCCCCCTACGAGGCTTCCTGTGTCCATCCTAACACGTCCCCTTACAAAAAGAACCAATGCCAAAACGAAAGACCTATTTGCGTGTCATCCTTGCGCAGGGGCCATGCTAATCTTCTCTGTATCGTTCCAATTTTAGTATATGTGCTGCCGAAGCGAGCACACGAAAGACCTATTTGATATTTAGAACCACAGCCAAGCAGTCCCGACTAGCTCTCAGTGTGCCCTTCATGGATTACAACTAGCTGACTGTCCTTTTGCACCCACATTACCTAATAATCAGAGAGGAAACATTCCTTCTCCACTTACTCTGAAACTTTTTAGGGAGCTCAAGCACTACTTATGACATTGCACTGCAACACTTGTAAGCATGCACTTGACTGAGTCTGATTGTCAGGAAATCCTCCCTGTTGGATTCCTGGTTGGGCCATACATGCTGAAAAGCAGCTCTTTAAAGACTGAACTATATACTCTTCTGTGATCTGAGCTAATTCTCATCTTCCCGAGAGCTGGATTTGTGCTCTTTATAAAGAAGATATGACAAGGAGCCAAGCCTCCACCCTTTGGAACCAACCCCAATAATATGGATTTTCTTTATAAACACAGAACAAAAATAGTTTAGTGCACTTCAGATCTGCCTTACTGATGCACAGACACGAAATACTATAGTCAGTTTCAGGCTTTATGGGTCAGAAACTGATAGGAACCATTACTCCCGTAATTTTACAAGGCAGTATTTAATGAATACCAGGTTTTTGTGACTGTTTTCTCTTTACTTCCAGAGCATAGTTCTCTGCTCAGCACCCATTTCATTTGGTTCTGTTTTATCATTAGTGGTTTACAAACTCAGTTTCCCCAAAGCGCTCCTTCCAGGGGGGCCCGTGTATTCACCCTACTTTGTACCATCAGTGTAGAAGTTCAGGCTAAAATAGACCTTAGTTATTTAGACCAGGGTTCTCAAACTTTTCTTTAGCAGTAGGATCCTTCCGTAGTGTCAGTGGATGGCATGAGGCAGAGGCGACCCTCCTATGTAGGGGATCAGTTCAAAGCAAGCCTACAGTCTCAGCTGGCACCAATGGATCGGGGAGCACTTAAATGGCAGCCCCTTCGGCTATCTTCTCGAAATCCTCTTGGTCTTGACTTCACTCTGCTTTTCCTACAGGCCATTTCTCAACGCTGGTATGAAAATATTAAACGAATTTTGAAAACCTGAACTGACACAGCTTTTGGGGTCTGCTTAGCAGCTCTTCACATCCCCCTAAAATCCTAGCATGGGACCTTGGGACACAATTTTAAAACCAAAGACACAGGCCAATTCACTCAATCTGGAGATGATCTTTGGAAGGATAAATGACTCAGCATAAATGATAGGCAGAGACTGTGACAAAGGTAGGAAGCCCAGGGGATATGCTAGAATGCCACGGTGGGCATATCTAGCATATCAGCTTCACTGATCACCAATCACTGCCTGGTCCTGCTCACCCTCAGTGATCAAAAAGGACCTACTAAGTTCAATTCAGTGACATGGATCTGTTTCCTCTTCCCGATTTCATGAAAAAGTCTAATACAGACTAGCGTAATTAACTTATTTACTACTACAAAATGCTGAAATCACCATGAATCACATGTTAGGATGATGCCCTGTTTGTGTGATCTAGTTTTATAGAAAATGGTATAGGGCTTGCTTCTTCAGTCTTTTTTTTTTTTTTTAAGATTTTATTTAGTTATTTGAAAGACAGAGATCACAAGTAGGCAGAGAGGCAGGCAGAGAGGGAAGCAGACTCCCTGCTGAGCACAGAGCACCATGGGGGCCTCGATCCCAGGATCCTGAGATCATGACCTGAGCCAAAGGCAGAGGCTTAACCCACTGAGCCACCCAGGCACTCCATTACTTCTTCAGTCTTAAAAAAAAAAAAAAAAAAAAAAAAAAAATTTAAAAAAAGACAAGTCAGATAACTTTTAGAAGTTGTATTTCAGGGGCACCTGCATGGCTCAGTAGGTTAAGCATCTGCCTTCAGCTCAGGTCATGATCCCAGGGTCCTTGGATCAAGTTCCACATCAGGCTCCCTGCTTCTCCCTCTGCCTCTGTTGTTCCCCCTGCTTGTGCTCGCTCTCTCTCAAATAAAGAAAACAAAAATCTTTTTTTTTTTTTTTTTTTAAAGTTCCACTTCATAATTCAGGAAGGTTTAAACAGGAAGCCGTACTGCCATCAGGCAACACTAGACCTTCTGGGCACAGCAGCTTCCAGAAAGTAAGGATATGCACCTGGAAGAAGCCAAAACACACAGGTGTAAATCGTTTCTGACATACGTGCAGACCCAGCCACACCAAGTTTCAAAAATATTTCAGCGTCAAGAGTGTCTGAGTGCAGCTGTGGGTCTTTTCCTCTCTGTTTATGGGCCGTACATGGCTTAACTCATGTGAACTGGCCAATGTCAGGTGTCACGCAGCCCTGTCTGATGGAAAACACATGCCCGCAGAGGTAGGAAGAAAAATCCAGCCACAGTCCAGCCTCAACTCAGTCATGATACAATGAAGAGGAAGAAAGGGCTGCAGACACGTCTCTCGCCTTTCTTGTGTCTCTCTCAGCTCCTGCCAACAATAAGCCGCTTGTTTCTCTTATTTCCCAGAAACAGTATTAGCCGTCCAACAAGGTCAGCAAAAAAAAAAAAAAAAAAGGCAACTTTTCACTTCAGGGTGCATTTGGTTCCAAAAATCTGTAAAGTATTAAACCAAGAAGTTGTACTATCCCAACTTCACACTGAGCCCTTTATTCCAATTCTGGGTGAGAATAACCACAAGGCAATTTCTCAGCCGGCTCAGCTGATAAGGCACAGAGCTGAGGGACATGTGTGCCTTCAGCCTTGCCCAGCCCCTCTGTTTCAGGCCTTAAACCCACTTCCAGGTGCCCCTCAATCTGACAGGTGGACCTTAGGTTTTCCAGATACCCCCGGTTCTTCCAGCTTTAGACTTGTAACCTACACTGCCTTTACTTCACAGGAAACCCTGGATTTTTAGCACCAGAGAATGATTTTCCTACTTGCTCTCCTGTCTGCTCATCTCCACAGTAACGCAGGTGACAAACCACGGTGCAACGCTGCTCTCCTCGGGGTCCACGATGGAAATGCCTGGAACACTGGTTTTTGTTGTTTTCCTAGCAAATGCATGCCCTAAAATGTGTATTTTATTGGCATTTGAAAGATTGAGACATGAATTTTCATCATTATCATATATCCAGAACATGCGAGGTATAATATATCCAGAACAAGTTAGCATGCTGATTTTTTTCTGGACCCTACTGTTGTAAAGAAATCACATTTCCTTCCATCAAAACCAGCATCAGCATGTGCTGCTCAGATTCCATCTGATTTAGGGATATCACAAGATTGATCCAAAGTGGCCTGTGAAAGGAAGCTCATCTACGAAGCTAGTGAACTTAGGCAAATAATCCCCTAACTGGGAAAAAGAGGAAATCGGCCACTTCACTCTTCTGCTCCACAAAGTTATCTTTGTATCTTTGAATTTAATACAACGGCCTGGCAATAGCAAAACCAAAACTGTTTTATTATCTTCAGACAATAGGTACACTTTTATCCTAACAGGAAATGGAAACTCTGATTCATGCACTTATTTTCATTAGTCAGGAGAGAGTTTATTGCAGCTTTTTATTGGTTCACCTTCCTGAATGATTTTAAAACTACTCCAGGTGCAAAGTGTGGCAACCCAAGCAAAATAACAGAAAATGAATCTACAGCCGTTGTTCCATGAGAGGCAGAGAAAAAGCTGTCAGTGTGGAAGGCTCATTTTTAATCTGTTTTCTTTCTGTAATGTACCATTTTAGTACACATCTTTATTATTTCAAAAGCTCATACAACAGACACTCCAAAAAACAGTCGAAGAACTCGAGCAATTTATGAAATAGAATAAGCAATCAGAAATCAAACCTGGAAAAATGATCAGCCTCACAAGGAATCACAGAAATGCCAATCAAAGTGAGAGCCATTTTTCAGCAATCAGATTAGCAAAGGGAATGAATGATGTGAGGCCAGTGGGTGCTTTGCATCAGGCCAGGACTACTCAGGAGGGAAAAAAAAGAATTTAAGCAGGGGTAGCAGGATTAGGAAATCTGGTAAAATTATATGTCAAATTTTGGGAACGTGTGTCTGTGTGTATATTGAAGACTGTACCCCTAGATCTTTTAGGATTTCTTGTGACCCCCCAGAAGTTAGTTACCTTTGAAATGAAAAAATATCAAAGAATTAGTAATGAGAGCGTTTGGATGTTAGGACAATAGTTGACTTTGTCTCTCCAGCGTTCTACAGTTCATTTAATTATTCACTCACCAAGTACCTGCTGAGTTCCAGCCAGGTACAAGGCACTGTTTCCAGGAGCTAGAGGGAGAGACTGATGAGCAAGATGGAAAGGTCCTGGCCCTTTGAGAGGTTATAGTCTAGTAGGGACACAGACAATAGCAAAAACATAGTGTAATTCTAGGGGTAAGGGCTTTGTACAAACAAATGTGGACTATCTCAGGCAGATACATTAAGGAAGTCCTCTCTGGGGAGGCGATCTGTGATCTAAGAAACCGGAATCGAATGCAGAAATCAGGCTGGGGGCCATTCTAGGCTGAGGAACAGTAAATGCAAGATACCAAGGTAGGAAGGTGGCTGACCTGTGGGTCTGGAGTACTTGTGCAGAACAGGGTGGCCCCCAGGGCTGAGGGGCAGGGACCAGGGTCCCTGGGGGCTCACGGCTGTGGTGAGCACTGCCACTGACCTCTACTCCAGAGTGACAGACATCTCCTTTCAGCTTACTGCTCAGACTCCATGGGAAACCAGCAGAGAATTTCACACACCGTGGTAAAGTGAAAAATTCTGAAGAAACCCAGAGATGGAGAAGTGGAGGGGGTAACCTCCTTGGCATTAATGTCTCCGGGCTACTGTCTCTCAGCCCTGTGAGGTGCTTGGGGCCCCCTTTGAGAAGAAAGGCCTAAGTTTTGGAGTGGGGGTAGGGGAGCTAGAAACCAAAGCAGCTCTGCTTTTAAAGACTTCCAAGGGGGCGCCTGGGTGGCTCAGTGGGTTAAAGCCTCTGCCTTCGGCTCATGATCTCAGGGTCTTCGGAGAGAGCCCCACATCGGGCTCTCTGCTCAGTGGGGAACCTGCTTTCTCTTCTCTCTCTGCCTGCCTCTCTGCCTACTTGTGATCTCTGTCTGTCAAATAAATAAATAAAATCTTAAAAAAAAAGAATAAATAAGGACTTCCAAGAGGAGATTCTGATCCCAAGCAAAACAAAACACCTATACCTCTTGGTTTTATTTGGGATGGTGTGACAAGGGGGCGGTTGTTCTTAAAAACAAATATACATAAAACACACAGAATAGGGGCGCCTGGGTGGCTCAGTGGGTTAAAGGCTCTGCCTTTGGCTCAGGTCAAGATCCCAGGGTCCTGGGACTGAGACCCCCGTATCAGGCTCTCTGCTCAGCAGGGAGTCTGTTTCCTCCTCCCTCTGCCTGCCTCTCTGCCTACTTGTGATCTCTGTCTGTCCAATAAATAAATAAAATCTTAAAAAAAAAAAAAACCCACAAAGAACAGCAAATAAAGCTACAACTCTGGATTTCCCCAAGTCTCTCCTGAATCCAGCTGGGGATGTGGTGTACCCTGTTCTGGTGCTCTGGGAGCATGCCATGACCCAGGGTTTAGTTATAGGGAAAACCTCTAAGACTCCTGGTGTTCACTGTTGTGAGATTTTCTGAGGACTGTCACCTAAAGCACAGTGTCTAGATCGTTAACGGGGAACTGAAGGGAGAACTTCCTGTTTGGTATCTATAAATAGAAAAATTATGTTTCCCCTCAACACCAGGTGAACCTTGACCTCATAAATGCTTTGATTTCCATAACTGAACATGCCTTGCTCTTTGCAAGAGTGCCCAAATCTCAAAGCCAAATGTTCATGCACCTCTAGTCACCACACAGGGCCTGTGGTATACATTCTTCTCTCTGGCTTTACTATTTTCTCAGCTTCGATCTCCTTTTACCATAACTTAATTATTTATATGCACCCTTTCGAATTATGTGGGTTTTTTAAAATTTTATTATTTATTTGACAGATTGAGAGAGCAAGCACAAGCAGGTGCAGCAGCAGGCAAAGGGAGAGGGAGAAACAGGCTGCCTGCTGAGCAAGAAGCCTGACACGGGCTCAATCCCAGGACCCTGGCATCATGACCTGAGCTGAAGGCAGCTGCTTAACCAACTGAGCCACCCAGGGACCCCTTGAATTATGTGCTTTATAAGAGGCAAGAATAGAGAATAAATGAATGCAAGTATCACTGTCTCATTTCAAAACTGTATCTCTGGGGGGGGCACCTGGGTGGCTCGGTTGGTTAAGTGGCTGCCTTCAGCTCAGGTCATGAGCCCAGGGTCCTGATGGAGACCCACATTTCATGGAGACCCACATTGAGCTCCTTGCTCAGCAAGAAGCCTGCTTCTTGCTCTGCTTGTGCTCTCTCTGTCAAATATATAAATAAAAATCTTTAAAAAAAGAAACTGTATCTCTGTGTATCAAGGTATACAGACTACTGTTGGTTAATTAAATAATGTTCTGCAAAGCTTAAGTGGGCATGCTGGCAATGACATTTGCTCACCATCTCAAGGAGAAGGGCTTATTTGACCTAAGGCCACACCTTACAGGGAACTGGTAGAGCAAAAAAGGTCTCATCATATTGCACTGACTTTTTGGAACACACTCAGGAGAGAAGCCAGTTGACGCAAGCAAACACTGCTCTTCCCCCAACTTCCACAGATACTACCTTAACCAAGGGATCAAAGACAACATCGCCCATACCAGGACAAACTGACTTCGTGTGCCTTCCTGCCAAAAATGTGTAACCTAAATCTAAACCACGAGGAAACACCAGACAAATCCAAATTAGAGACTGATCTATGAAATAACTGGCCTATACCCTTCAAAGATGTCATGATCCAAAAACACAAGGGCCCAGGAATCACTCCAGGTAAAAAGAGATTAAGTAAACAGGACAACTAAATGCAGTGCATGGTCCTTGATAGATCTGGGGCCAAAAACCACACTACTGTGTTAAACGAAGAAATTCTCAAACACGGGTGTGGACTAGATAATAATGTTGTCCCAATGTTAAATTCCCTGATTTGGATACCTATACAGTGCTTATGTAAAAACATATCCTTTTAGAAAATATAATCTGAAGTATTTAGGAGTAAAAGAGCATGATGTCTCCAACTTAATCTCAAAAGGTTCAGGGGAGAAAAAAAGGAAAAAATACATAAACATACAGAGAAAGTGAGATAAGCAAATGTGGCAAATCATAAACCATTAACAAAGGCAAACCTGAACAAAGGGTATATGGGAGTTCCTTGTACTAGAAACTCTTCTCCAAGATTAAGATTAATTGAAAATAGTAAGTGAGGTATTTGAAAAAAAAAAAAAAAAAGACAAGAAAGAAAAACTTCCCTATACACACCCTAAACTCCCCAGAGACTGAAAATTCTAGCTGGCTGGGTCAGGAGAAACTGCGTCACGTATGGGCCATTGTACTGAAACGTTTTTATCTTTGAGGAAACCCCCAACTAAACAACAGTTTTGAAAACTGACCAGATTTTGAAGGGGAGAGAACCCCAGTTGTCATATGTGCTAAGGATTCCAATACCTCACGCTCCCAACCTCCCCACCTCTGCCCCAGACCCCATCTGTTATTTAGAAATAATTCTGGGTTAAGTTTGTCAGGAGGTACCGACTTATGGTTATAAATTAGTCACAGGATTTAACAGTGACTAGAGCTAGCAATATTGTAAACGTATATTTGAACAATGCTAACAGAGTTGATCTTGAACGTCCTCATCACTAGAAAACAAATTTTGTAATTATGTGTGGTGACGGATGTTAACTAGATTTATTGTGCTGAGCATTTCGCAATGTGTGCACATATCAAAACATTATGTTGTACAACTGAAACTAATGTGTTAATTATATATATCTTGAATTTTTTAAAAAGGAGAAACCTTCATATTCAAAAAAACAAACAGCAGGTAAGACAGGGCGAGGAATTGCCCTACTAGACTTGTTGAACAGTCTTCTCGAAGAACAGTTCTGGACAACCTTGCCTGACTACAAAACACCAGACTAGAGAATTACAAGTTTTCTTAGGGAGACTCTGTGCTCCAAGAGTTAACTGACTGTAAAGCTAGAGGCTCTTCATCCACAGGCCCTCACTTCCCAGAGTGGAGCTGAAGAAAGGCCACATTCCACATAGGCCTTCTTGACAGAAGAAAAAATGGACAACTGTGAAGGGCAAAGCTGAGTCTGGAGAAGGCACTAGAGAATGCAAACACATGGAAGCTATGTTTCAGGAAGAAATGTGTCAGGCCAAAGCCATCTATTTGAATATGGTTTGGGCCCTGGGATTCCCTCAAATTGCAGGGGGAACAGTTTTGTATTTAAAACTAGGGCAGAAGCGCCAGGATGGCTCAGTGGGTTAAGCGGCTGCTTTCGGCTCAGGTCACGATCTCGGCATCCTGGGAAGGAGTGCTTCTCCCTCTCCCTCTGCTGCTCCCCCTGCTTGTGCTCTTTCTCTGTCAAATAAGTAAAATCTTAAAAAATAATAATAGTAATAATAAAACTAGGGCAGAGACAGAGGAGAAGACGATACACAAATGATTGAGCCGTGCTGTAGACTGGAGAAGCGAGGTCTCCAGAGGAAAAACCCTCAGGTTCAGCATCTCAGACAGAAGCAAAAGAAAAACAACACAAGTGGTGGAGGCGAGAAGCTCTGAAGCCTTCCCACTGGCAGTGGCCCTGAGCATTCATTTCATTAGGCTGGGATGATCCAACTCCATTTGGGGAGAGATGAGAGTTCCATTCTAATTAGTTCAGGCATTATGGCAGTTGACAGGGGTAGAAATGGAATCTTTTTCTTGATACTGAAAGTGTGAGCTTTGAAGCAGCTAAATGAAAGTCTTGTGAGCCAGGACTAAGTCACCCACATTAAAAAATATTTTTTACTCTCTTTTCTTCCAGCTCTGCAAATATGTGACTCTTGGCAAAGCTGAAAACTCACAACTCACTCTTCACTGGTGTCTGAGAAACAGCACACTGGAAAGGAAAAGGACTAAAATAATATGGAATGAAATGCATGACATGTACTGGGAAGCAAAATAACTTCAAATGAAACTTCCATTTATGGCTTAGTCAAAAACATATGGATAGGCAAGCTGAGAAACAGAGCTAGTGGGAACGTAGGTGCATGGTGAAAAATACACTTCTTACGACAACCTTAAATCATTTATTGCATACGGAAGTTGTGCCCCAAATTCCCCACCCCTGGCCCGCCCTCAGCAACACACCCAGGGAATCTGCAGACAATTATCTGTTTAGTTAGATAAAAGCAAATCATGTCAAAATTGTATTTTTTAAGGAATTCCTATACTTTACTAACAAACATTCCAAAGAAACTGGAAAAAGTGAGGTAGCTAAAGGCAAGCACAAAAATTCATGTGCAAGAGTATTGACGGCGACATCACTTATAATGGTAGAAAAACGGCCTCAACCTGTAGATCTCTCAATAGAAGAATTGGTTAAATAAATTATAGGATAGTCACCCTACAGAATATTGTATAGCCATTAACATGATGTAATGGTTTATAAACAGAAATATGCCCAAGTCCATTCATAAACAAGGAGCACCTAGGCTATACCGATCAGAATTATAAAGACTAAAAAGCCTGATAATAGACATCACTGGTAGGAGGAAAAGAGCATTTTGATACACTGTTGGTAGGGATGTAAAATGGTGTAACCTTTTTGGAGGGAAGAAGAAGAGCTATTAAAACTTCAAATGCACTTAATTTTTAGGTTCAGGACGTCCACCTCTGCAAAATTATCTTACACATAAACAGCACAAGGTGCAAGGATTTACATACAGGGATGCACACTATAGCATTGCTTAGTAACAGTGAACCATCAGAAAAGAATCTAAAAGATCCAGGAGAAGGGACTGTTTAAATAAATGTGGTACATCAGTAGAGTAGAATATTATAAAATCCTGGCAAAGAATGAATATATCTCTAAGAACGAATTTAGAAACCTCTCTAGGATATGTTAAGTTTAAAAAAGACATATACACCCAAGCTTACATATGTACATAGAATATTTCTAGAATACTCAGGAAGCTGGTAGCAGTGTTTTCGAGGAAGAGGAGAGAAGGGCTGGGGGTCTCGATGTGAGAGAGACTGACTTCTCATGAATATTCTTTGAACTGTTTGAAATTTTTTTTGCCATGTATGTGTTACTATTCTAATAAAAACAGCTAATCTTTTATGATTAAGTGAATTGGATAGATGCTTATGGTATGTTAAAGGGAAAAACAAAAAAAGAATACAGAAGGTTTTCCAGCTTTTTTTGTTCACATTTATACTGAAAAAAGACAAATACGAGAAAATGTTGCTGTGATTTTGAATGCTCAGATTACAGTGTTTTCAGCTGTTCTACAATGACCAAATAGTAATTATATAATATGGGGGAGGGGGGAGGACATTCTTGAATCTTGTTGCCTCAAGTATGTTTAGGATCTTATCTTTTCCTGTCCTTTTTTTTTTTTTTTTTTTTTTTAAACCAAGGAGAGGGGGTGATATTCCTCTCTTCAGCACTTAATGAGAAAAGACCATGAAAGCTTTTGTTTTCTTGGCTTCTCTTTCAGTATTATTTTGCTGACTTCATCACGGAGAATTATCCAGAGTCAAGCATGGTGGAACAGCTGTCCCTGACCACCAGCAACTGCAGAACACCCAGGGAATAAATTTAGACTTTCAGAAAGGAAGAAGAAATCAATCTTCCAGTTGATATGGGGTGGGGGAGGTGATGATCACACACGGGCAGGGACATCACCAGGCGCCCCAAAGAGGAGATCAAAGAAGAGTGTCCAAATGTCACTCAGCACTTATTAATTTGGAACAAGTGGTCAAAGGACAAACCCTCCCAGAATCCCTTCACCTCAAACTAACTGGGCAAATTCCCTAGGACAAGGAAGTTCCTGAGGGCAAACTCCTGGAAGTCAGCCAGCAGATACTACTAAAACTGTCAAAATTATTTTTAAAACTCTCAACAAGGGCGCACAGCTTGGAGAAGAAATTAGAATCCATTAAAACTAGTAAGTAAATAAGGGAGGTGGTACCCACAAAGAAGGGACTTAAGGAAAGCCTGGCCTTTACATCCTTCCTAAGAGGCTGTGCTCTTCTTTTGGGGCATGGTGTGCCTCTCTAGAATTTTTCAGATGCTCTGATGCTCTGGTCAACCCTGAGCAAGCAAAATTCAAGGTGAGCCTACATACTTACCGTATGAATGTAGACAATACAGTTCAATAACTGGATGCCCAAACAGCAATATTTTCCCTCATTTTTGAAGTTTACATGGTATGGCTGGGGGGGTCAAAACCCTCTGTAAAGTGGCTTCAGAGATCACATACCCAACGCTCACATGTGCACTAATACCAGCAAGTGCCAAAAAGACAAATGTCAATGCCAGAATAAATGTCTACTTTGGACAAAGAACCCAGTCAAAAAGTTGGTGAGCAAATTCGGACTTCTTTTCGGATAACTCCACTTAAAGAATGGATAACCCAAGCGGGTTTCTGCCATTGATTATTATGACGGCATTCTCCAATCACTAGGCTAAAACACACAACTCTGCTGTAGCACCGACACCTGGCTGAAGATGAGTCATCTGGGCACTTGGAAGCACTCCTTCCAAGACCCCAACCTACACCATCTGAAACAGAATTTCCCAGAGGTGCGGGCCCAGGCATTATTCCAGCAGCAGCCCAAGACTTCTTCAAGGAGCCGGTGACTGGATCCTTAAGATGCATGTTTACCAGATGATCCAAAGGATCTTACCAGCTCTAGACGTGGATCCCCACTGGAGAAACACTGATCTTAGAGACCAGGGAATAACCTGCTTGCCACTGGCAGACTCAGTCCACTGCAGAAGTTTGAAGATTCATGGTTTTGTTTGGACTGCACACAGGGCCTGGAATCTTCTTCCCAACACCCCATCCTCCTCTCCAGCTATGAAAAGCTCAAGACATCAACTGGTTCTCCATTTTTTCCCCTTTAGTCTACTGTAAAAGTAATATAACCACATTACAGAGAAAACAAAGGGAATCACCCCCCATCAACAAGGCTTACCATGACCACTAGTAACACTGAAAAATACGTTAACTGACTGACTTAATACATTAACTCTACCAAGTGGTACACCTGTGATGTATAATGCACGTGGCTAGGGGCTAGAAATACACAGATGGAGAGCAAATCTGTGGGAAAGGAGACTCTAGACAGTCTGTTCTTAAGAACAAAATTATAGTCCTAACATAAACAATTTTTTCTGCTTTGTAAAATTAGACTGAAATAATAAACAGTTCTCCGTGCACCACATAGTCCTTATACTACCATTTTAATGGTTACAAATATATTTTTGTTGTACTGAAGACATTTACTTGGGGGGGGCAATATTATAAATAACCCATGTTTGTGTACACATTTTCCAAAGTGTTCATCTAGCATACTACATCTAGAATTTGATCTTGGAGAATATTTTCTTATGAAAATTGTGGCACCAAAAAATTTTTAAGGCTCTTGAGGCTTCCTATCATAGAGGAAGTTTTCTACCTAAAATTTCTAAATTTCACAATAAAATTGGCAACATTTACCACCTAATCTTATTTCATCCAGACAAACTAATACAGCTTACACCGAACAATGTGGGTTTTAACTGAATGGGTTCACTTACACGCTGATTTACAGCATATAGTACTGTAAATGTATTTTCTTTTGTGATTTTTCTTAACACTTTTCTTTCTCTTGCTTACTTTATTGTAAGAATATAGCATATGATACATATACAGAATGTGCGTTAGTTGACTGTTCTTCCGGTCAATAGTAGGTTATTAGTAGTGAAGTTTGGGGGGACTCAAAGGTATATGCAGATTTTGACGGTGCAAGGGGTCTGCTCTGCAATTCCCCCCACCCCCGTGCTGTTCATGTTCAAAGTCAACTGAACTGATCTACACATTAAGATAAATGGAATGTACACATGGAAACCCAAAGTTCCTTTCTTTATATACTATTATACCTCACTTTATTGTATGAAAGGAGCTGAGTTGATTTAATAGTGTTTTTAGCCCCCATTTCATGTATCTTTAAAAGCCTTACAAGAAAAAACAAAACAAAACAAAAAAAACAGCTGTAATTAATCCCTCTTTGGAAACTCCTAAGAACAGTCTTCAAAAACGTTATCAGATAGAGTGAATTTTGACAACTGATGGCTTAACAAATCTAAGATGAAAATAATGATTTCTACAGTATTTAGAAAATTGTTTCTTCTGTTTCTAATCAAGGGGGAGGTGAAGCCTTTTTCACCAGAATCCCTTCCTTCTTCCTCATGCCCACCAGTCTTCCTCCCCTGCCATATACACCCATGTTCTATCACCACGTTCCTACCAAGGCCCTATCACTCTACCCACCGCCTGTAAAGTATGAAGCTTTTTCAGTTTGTCTTTGGGTTTGTGTGTGTGTATTTATGCCTATCGGGCTAATTGATGCTGCAGAACCACAAAGTTCAAAAACTAGAGAGACTATCAGAGCTGGAAAAATCACTGTAGCTAGATGTGTCTGCCACAGACGTACCACATAAATCTGATACGCTGGAAAAAGAAAAAAAGTAGCCTACACATAAATCTGACTTTTAGTAAACCTTAGGATACCTTTCTATGTGCTTTAGCAACACTGGGCTGCAGTGTCCCTTAGCTATTTTATTTGCTTCTGATATAAAGTTTTTCAGTGCCTTTGTGTACTTCCTAGAGGGAAGAATAAGCCAATTTACCAAACGAAGCACAGACAAGATTTTCCGTCTTGTCTTGAAAAGCATGCCCTGCAAAAAAGGAAAAAACACACACGTGTTTATAATTTGAAGTATGGGCCAAGGCAGACCTGGAGGACTTAGACTCTGGCCTGGTGGACGGCACATTTTCAAAGGGGAAAGCATGTGTGTGTGTGTATGTGTGTGTGTGTGGTATTTTAAAAATTCCTATAGCATTAAAAATACTGCACTTTACCAAAAGTTTCTGAACCGGCTCAGGCTGGCAGTCTGGTGAAGCTGTTATACAGTCTTTATTTTTCCTGTTCTGTCTGGGAGGATACTGGCACCCCAGGTTGGGGCCTCATTCCAAAAAGAGGTCTGTTAATGTGTGACAGGAGCCCAGCACACCACGGTTTCTGATCACGAGGATTATCACCAAAAGGGCAAAACTGCATGTCACTTTCTCTGGGCAATAACATTTTAAAATATGGAGATATTTTAAGTCGCTACGTGATTTCTGTATGCACGTGCCGAGGAATGGGAAAACCTTGCCCATCACACTTGTCCAGACAGCAATGTCCTTCACGTGCAGCTTGAGTGTGCCTGCTTGTCACAAACTCCCTGTTAATGATCTAATGGAGAAAGAGCCCGGTCACGAGAATGTGCCTCTTCTGTCTTCTCACGACTGCTCTCTGGGGTCCACCAACTTATCCTTGCAACACGTAAACAAAAGTGCCCAAATGATACAGGCTATGGGCACCGTGGCTGGGTTTTCCCAAGGGAGGAGCAGGCCAGCTTTCTAAGAGTGCACACCACAAGCTCTTCCTCCCAAGTACATAGCGGCCAGAACAGTGAGGGAAAATGAGGCTACCAGCTAAGAAGAACGGTTACAACATCCATACTTCTCTGGGGGCTTCCTATATGCCAAGTACTCAAGACAACGTTTAGGAGACAGGCATCACAGTGGCCACATATGTTTGCTGTCATCACCACCACTTTACAAAGAAGGACAATAAGACTCAGAGAGGCTCATCACAAACAAAACTAGTAAATGTCTAACCCAAGAGAAACTCAGCTCTGACTCTAAGTCCTTCCCATGAACCACCAGACAGAAAGGTTCCCTGCTTCAATCCCACCCGTCTCACCACGCTAACACCCTAACAGCCTAACTAATTTCCTTAGCAGGCCCCAGTTTCCCCCAGGCCCACCACCTATATATTAGAATAGGCCCTGTGTAGAGTTCTTTTTTTCTCCATTTGTTTCGTTCCCCCCCACTTCAAAAAAATCCAGTGGGTATTAATAATGATTAATGAGACCAACAACCCACTTAAACGATACAAGGTCCTATGTGGTTTGTGTTATGAAAAAAAAGTCAACTTTCAGATGTACAGATATTTTCCCCCTTCACTGTTACAGAAAAGCAAGGATTCTAAGAAAGTTGTCAGCCCCAAGCAATACAGCTTCCACCCTTGGGCGCCTGGGTGGCTAGGTTGGCTGAGTGTCTGCCTTTGGCTCAGGTCATGATCTCAGGGTCCTGGGACTGAGCCCTTCACTGGGTTCCCTGTTCCACAGAAGTCTGCTTCTCCCTCTCCCCCCTGCTTGTGCTGTCTCTCTCCCTGTCTTTTAAATAAAATCTTTATTTAAAAAAAAATGGCTTCCACCCAGAGATCATCTATTCTCTTACTCTCTGAAATTCTCCAATATCCTCCTTTCTTCTCCCATTTACTGGGCACCTTTGGCGACTGAGACACAAAAGTCACCCATCTGCTTGGACAGAATCAAGTAGAATAAAACCGGACAGAAAACCTGATTTGGCAAATACGAAAACAAAAATTTCACAGACCAAGCCAGAGATGGTTCTCTAAAATAAAAAAAAATTTTAAGGGGCGCCTGGGTGGCTCAGTGGGTTAAGCCACTGCCTTCGGCTCAGGTCATGATCTCGGGGTCCTGGGATCGAGTCCCGCATCGGGCTCTCTGCTTGGCGGGGAGCCTGCTTCCCTCTCTCTCTCTCTCTGCCTGCCTCTCTGTCTGCTTGTGATCTCTGTCTGTCGAATGGATAAATAAAATCTTTAAAAAAAAAAAATTTTTTTTAAAGATTTATTTATTTGACAGAGAGAGAGATACAGCGAGAGTAGGAACACGAGCAGAGGAACTGGGAGAGGGAAAGCAGGCTTCCCGCCAAGCAGGGAGCTCGATTCAGGGCTCGATCCCAGAACCCTGGGATCAAGATCCAAGTCGAAGGCAGACGCTTAATGACTGAGCCACACAGGGGCCCCAAGAGGGTTCCTTTTTCTCCATATCCTCACCAACACTTGTTATTTCTTGTCTTTTTGATACTAGACATTCTGACTGGTGTAAGGTAGTATCTCACTATGGTTTTTGGGTTTTGTTTTGTTTTGATTTGCATTTCCCTGGTGATCAATGATGTTGAGTATCTTTTTTAAAAAAATATTTTATTTATTTGACAGAGAGAGAGAGAGAGAGAGATCACAGTAAGCAGAGAGGCAGGCAGAGAGGGGGGAGGAAACAGGCTCCCTACTGAGCAGAGGGCCCTATGCGGGGCTGGATCCCAGGACCCTGAGACCATGGCCTGAGCCAAAGGCAGAGGCTTAACACACTGAGCCACCCAGGTACCAGTACCTGAAATAAATTTATTTTTTTTATTTCTTTTTTCCATTTTTCCCCTGCAGAGTCTATTTCATTTTACTTATGCATTTTAAAAAATTAGTGAGTTTAGATACACAACAAATCTGCCATCCTACAAAGGTGGCTTTTCACTGGATACTGATGCCGCCTGATGACAGTTTACTCCATTTTTACAAGTCACTCACTTCAGGACACCTTTAAGTGATAGGTCTCTGCCAATCAAAATATGATGTGACTTCCAAGCTACATTTCAGGAACAGATGCACTGAAAAAATAAGGTATTCCCTGATAAGCTTCCTGGGGCGGGGGCCGGAGGCGGGGGGGGGGGGGGGGGGGGGGGCACGGAAATATTTCCACCAGAGGGCGCTATACTCACTGAAAGTAATAAATACAGTGTTCCTAATTTAAAGTATTTTGCGCTTTAACCCGCCCAAAAGAAATCTTTTTTTTTTTAAGATTTTATTTATTTATTTGTGAGACAGGGATCACAAGTAGGCAGAGAGTCAGGCAGAGAGAGAGGAAGGGAAGCAGGCTCCCCGCTGAGCAGAGAGCCCCATGCGGGGATCGATCCCAAGACCCCATGGTCATGACCTGAGCCAAAGGCAGAGGTTTTTAACCCACTGAGCCACCCAGGCGCCCCAATAAATCTTTTTCTTGAGAGCTTTTATGATGAACAATGACATTATCTTCAAACCTAACATGAATAAAATACGAAATAAAACTTCTCTTTCCACAAGGAATAATGTTAACAATAAGAATAAAACAATTACAGCTTGTTATGTGCCAGGCACCACATCTATGCACTTTACATATATAAACTCATAATAATCTCTTCATACTATAATAATAATCTTCATTTTATAAATAGGGAAACTAGGGCAAAACTAAGTAACAACAAGTCATCAAGCTAGTAATGGGCAAAGCCAGGTTTCAAATTTTCACAGTCTGATTCCCAAATCCATGAACCTAACTTACAGTAAAACATAGAATCCAAAAAAAGGGGAGATTTATTTCTGAATGTATTTAGCAATATCACAGATTATATAACAGCTCTATAAAATATACAATAGCTTATTAAAGATACTAATTTTATCACCCTATAATATTACATATATAATAACAATATTACTAACTGTATTTTGACATTTTCATCTGTACATAAATACCTCCCTGTGAAGGAGACATACTACTTAGTTCACTTAGTGGTTAGTTATGTTCTATTGAAAAAACCAGAATTCAGATTTAAGAAGTAGAAGGACCTGCTCTTTCTAGTTTTAAAAAATTGGTAATAAAGAGTATAAACTACAGGGAGAGCTGCAGCCTGACATTAACATATTCCGAATAAATCACTTACTGTTAGGAACACATTCCGAGTCTTCAGTCTTTGGCGCTTACTTGGCATCCCTGTTCCCTGTCTATCCTCAGGACACATATGTGATTCGCTATAGGCTAGTAACACTTTTCATAATGCACAAATACTCAAACAGTGTTAGGAAAATACCCAGAATGTGTCATGAGAAATTGGCTGCTTTGATTTATCAGAAAGCTGGAAAGTAAGGTACTGTAACTCAGCAAGAGGTAAACATGGTTCCAACATTCAGATTCCAGTTTCTTTAGATACACTCTACCAACAATGGTGCTTCTGCAGGGAGGAGGGCGCCCAAGCATAGGCCAACTCATGTGTGCCTTCAACTTCATGTTAAGTTTCAAGCATTCGAACTCCTTCTAATTTAATTAATCCACTTAGTACTTGCTGCACAACTTTTCAAAAATGAAGGCAAATCCATAAACAACATAAACAAGGATATTCATTCCAGTATTGTGTATAGGAGCACTAGCAACACTAGTAACAACCTAAGTACCCATCAGATGGGGGCTGCCAGTTAAATACATTCACTGTGGCATATCACTATGTTGGGAAGATTAGGAAATCTTTCACAAGAGTAAGGCAGCTCTCTGTGTACAGATACCAAAGCAGAAGAGGCAAGGTGCAGCACAGTAGGTCAAGGATGCTAGAATTCATGTGAAGAAACACATCCCCCTGACCAGAATCACTAGAGGACTCCCGGAATGGGGGATCCGAGAAAAGCTTATTTTTGAATGCTTTGAAAAAATGTTTGCATTTTTTTAACTGAGTCCATGAAAGACTTTTTTTTTTCCAACTATAATGGATTATAAAATGAAAGTTAATACTTTAATAATCAGTCTTTAGAATTTTTAATGAAAATTAAATGGCTAAAAGAAACCTTGAAACCCGTCTAATGCTACCTAATTTGAGGTTCCTCTAGTACGCATGCAACTGCTTTCTATTTGAGCTCTTATGTATTTGGGACAAATGAGTCATGGGAAGTTTCAGTTTACCACTGCTGGTAGAAGAATTGGTACCATTTTCCTTGATCTGCCTGTTAGATACAGGATACAACAGAAGTTATTCCAAGTCCTTTGCTTCTGGATATATTTTACATCTGCAAGCTTTAAAATGGTAGGTCCAGACTTCCTGGAAGAACAGACAACATATTTACTTGAAGCAGACTCGGGTTTACTTGAGTTCATACTCACTTTGGCTAAGTCACAGAGTGAGGGAAGGTGTCTGGGAATAATGGTTCCATTTTTATCCTGTTCATTCCTGAAAAATCCAATAGGAGAGTCTTTTCACTCTAAAATTAACTATTCTGTGTATGAAGCAGTATCTGGATATCTGATCTTAAATAGAAATGTTATCTTAAAATGGCACCACCTTTTATAAAACCATAAAAGTACCCTTTATTCTTAGCCTTTGGGGGTGTAGGGGAATGACTACAATAAAAGCTGATTAGTTATGCCACTGCAGTGTACTAGTTCATATCGGACCATCTCTAGTGGGCAGAATTTTAGTTCTTTAGTAAAAGCCATTAGCAGAAAATAGTCTTTTCTCACTTCTAAAATCACAGTTAAACATTCTAAATGAGGTGAAGAGTAAGCTGCAGTGTCCTGGGGCAGCTATCTCAAGAAGCCCCCTGCAGATTAGGGAAAGGCTGACTGCCTTCTAAACCATAGCAGCCTCAGTTCAAACCCCAAACTCCACTATCCACAAGCTGTACTACCTTGGGAAAGCTTCCCCATTCACAAAATGGGAATGCCATCACTTCTTGTCCGGTTGTTGTGAGCTGAATGAGATGAGGCACGAAGGCACCAAGCCTGGTGTCATTCACACATTATGCAAAATAATAAGAGGAGGAAAGAAAGGGATCTGAGATCAGAACTGCACCTGTGGCGGTCTTCAGGAACCAAATTCACAGAATGGGGATGTGTACTCGCCTTAGCCTAGATGAAGAGAGGAGGCCTAAGTGATTTTTCAAAACACTCCAACTGAGGCAACTGAAGGAGATGCAGGAACCACAGTGTGAACCTAGGCAGCAAAACTGTGAACTGGTAGCAAAGACGCCAAGAAAGAAAGCAAAGATGGCAGAAGGGTGATGCACCCAAGGACTATGTGGGTGAGCAAGTCAACACCGAGCCAGCCGGAGCTGCTTCTGAGCTCCAGAGCCTCTGGGTTCAACACTTGCTCCTGCAGCTCCAAGTGGACGCTCTGGGCTTACCGAGATTCGGCTGAGACACGGCCATGGACCTCTGGGGTGCTGGGGTGGACGTGGCTGCAGAGTGGAGGTTCATGGGATTCAGGGGCTGATTCATCGCCTTCCTAGGGTCTTGCCATGTGGTGATTTTTTCTATGTGACTAAAAGAAGGAAAACAATTATCTTTTTAATTGTCAGCATGATTATCATTATCACCATCACCAATAACAGCACAAGAGTTAAGTGACGCCGGCTCTTCCTTCCTTAGGATCTGCTTACAAATGGCTGACACACTGTGTTTGTTTTCATCCAAGGTCACGCCTGCCCACATACCCTCCATCCAAGGGCTCCAGCAGGGACTCTCTGAATAGAAGAAGCCCATGACTTGGTTGTCCCAGCTGTCCCTAGATGCAGAAACCCTCTTACATGTTTTCTGCCTCACCAGTGTATCTCCTCTCAGCCAAGGAGTCTTCGCTCCCCAGACTCTCAGATGCTTCCCTGCCATTCAGCCACTGGGATGCCATGGTGGGAACTCCTCTCCCAAAGTAGGACCATGCTCCTGCCCTGCCAACCCTCCCACGCTCTGCGGATCACATAACTGACGTAACGAGGACATCTCTGGTCTCAGCCAAAGCCAGGGCTTTTGAAACCAACCTCGTGAACATGACATGACTGAGCTCTACTAAGACCAAGGAAGGCACTGTGAGGTCCACATGGGTAATACGGAAGACCCTGAAGAAGCTGTCGTTCAATTCATCAAGGTAACAACTGAGAAGCTGGAGTACAGAGTAGCAGGATGTAAGTGTAGAAGAAGGAAGACAGATAATGGAGAAACCCAACCGTCAAGGCATGAAGAATTCTGAGGGCAAAGACATGATTAGACTTTCGGTCATACACAATTTCCAGGATCCGTTATTGTCACTTAATCTTAGAGAAACTGGCCCAACATAAGCTTCTGTCCAGAGTTTCCATATGTCCTGAGAAAGATGGACAGAGGGGTACCTGGGGGGCTCAGTGGGTTAAGCCTCTGCCTTTGGCTCAGGTCATGGTCTCAGGGTCCTGGGATTGAGCCCAGGCGCTCATGGCGCTCCCTGCTCGACGGGGAGCCTGTTTCCCCCTCTCCCTCTGCCTGCCTCTCTGCCTACTTGTGATCTCTCTCTCTGTTAAATAAATAAATAAAATCTTAAAAAAAAAAAAAAGAAGATGGACAGACCTCCAGCTTTGTCAGCCTCCTCTCAAACCACACCATAAGTCAGTCATGTTTCATGTACCCCATGACATAAACTATTTTCTGAGATTTTATTATATTTTTCTTTTAAAGATGAACATATTCACCTAGTACAATAGCTTTGTTTTACGAGTTGCAGCAGAGTTCTTTCTACAGTTATCAAAAACAAACTCTGATAGCAGAAACTAAACAAGTCAGCCTTTTGTTCTAAGGCTGTTCTGACCTCTCCCAAAGTAATTGTCAGTGTCAACCCCCAAGCACTACAGACCCTTCTAGATCCATATGAAAGGAGCCTGATTGTTCTTTTGGTAAAACACACCTCAATTTTGAATAACAATGGCTCCCTTTGAATCCTTGGCATCGCTATTACTACCATTAAATTTAATCCTAAATCAGGGCTATCCCCTCTCACTGGAGTTGTACTGGTCTCTTCTTTTGCATCTGTTTCCTCGCATTTGAACGCTGCCTCTGCTAAACTTCCTCAGATTTCTTTGTCCTAGACAGCAAGTTACAGGAATGGGGAGCTCATCCACTGCCTTGAGTGAAAACTTGGCTGTTTTCCCAAGAAGGCCTTTAAATGAGTGTGATTAAAGGTAGAGGAAGCGTAATTAAGTTTAACTGTTGAGTTTCCATACTGTCGGAGCCCTCAGCAGTCCTTAAAACATAATCCAAAACGAACAGGGTAAAATAAAAACATTAAAACCAAGACTGTCCTAAGCATAAGAGACTCTCAATCTCACAGAACAAACTGAGGGTTGGGGGGGCGTGTTACGGACATTGGGGAGGGTAAGTGCTATGGTGAGTGCTGTGAAGTGTGTAAACCTGGCGATTCACAGACCTGTACCCCTGGGGATAAAAATACGTTATATGTTAATTAAAAAATAAATAAATTTAAAAATTTTAAAAAATTTTTTAAACTTACCTAAAATAATAAAGTAAAAAAAAATTTTTTTTTATTTTTCTGAGAGAGAGAGAGCACACGTGCGGGGTGCATGCATGAGCACACATGAGAGGGGGAAGGGTAAAAAAAAACCAACCCAAGACTGTCCTGTTCAGAAAAACACAAATAGAGGGGGAAAGACCCAACTAAAGAGAGGATAATCACTTATTCAAGCACACAGAAAGATGAAAAAGAAGGAAACAATGGTCTTAGTTACACCTTCAGCTTAACGATTATAATTCTGTTGAAAGCTTTCATAAAATCCTTGTGTCAGCTTCTGGTCAAGTGGAAACTCATCACCAGCCTCCGGCGATTTGTCATTGTCCTTCAGAGTCAGGAACCCTCATTGAGGAGGATGTCAGAGTTAAGTAAACTCCCTTTAGCAAAGTAATTAAGAGCTAAGAAAACCTTTGACTAACCATTCCTTCAGGACCCACACTATGAAAACATGTTTTTCCAAGGTAGGTCTGTCCTACATACTTTCCACAATGCTACCGGAAGGAAAGGAATCCTTCTCTCTTTCATGAACCTTTCTCAGACCCTCTGATACCACGGATCTTGATGCTTCTTTGCCAGGAGCACCAAGAGCGCAGCCGCTGGTGGGAGAAATGGGGGGAACAGGAGGGTGGGGGGAGAGAAAGTGATGCAGGTCTGCTGTGGTCTGACATGCAGCTACCAGTCAGTGGTAGGAATGACACAGGAGCCGGTACAATGCTGGTTTCCACTCTCCTCTCCCATTCCGAACCAGAAGGCTATGGCCCCTGAATCTAGGGAGAGCAGGAAGGCCCACACCCCAAGTGGTAACTGAGCCCAGCTTGCCTAAGGACATCACCACAGCTGGCCAGCCTCCATCCCCCAGAACAGAATGCTGGGGCATTCTGGGAGGACCCTCTGGCCCCATCCCAGAGAGGTCTGACCCCAATGAGGTACAACTCAGCTGTGTCTTCTAAGTCCTAGAAATCCCCCAGGACCGTGGGAGCCTCCTCAGCCCAACCTTCAAACCCCATGCCCCGCCAACACTTTGAAAGGAGTTTTGTTCCCAGCAGATTTGTTAATTAAAAGTGTCACTCACAGTATTGCCCAAAGACTAGAGTACAAGCGGGAGTCTGAAGAAAGCGGTTCTCATTGCTCAGAAACAACTCTGAGAAGAAAGCCACTGGAATTCCCAGTCTTAGCACACCCACCCATCGACCCGACACCAGCTTTGCTCTAAACGCTCAGCTCCTAGGATGTCCAGGGTGGCTCCCGGGCCGAATGTCAAAAGCAAGGGCTCTGCTCACAAGAACTTGATACATCGCAGATGATTTGATCGGAAAGCTACATTCTGCTATTGTGCAAAATCACTTTGCTCCCATCGCCCCGTTCCCAAAGGCAGGCTAAGCCACTGGCTCTGTCGGTCACATCGCTGTCTCATCTCCGCTGCCTCTCAATTACTGACTCATTTCCTTTCTCGGATTTCTCAGTGTAACTTTACTGTCTGCCAGGACCCACAGTGGAGCTGGCCTGCTGCTCCCACCTCTTCCCCAAAGTCACTCCCTTGCTACCGAGCCTAACTTCAAACCAATGTCTCTGCTGTCTTTAAAAGTCTCCTTTCTCCTAAAAATTTATATATATTCAATCTCCCTACATATGTGTGTCCGAGGAATAATATGCTGTACCACTGTCATATCAGAAAATGGAACGAAAAAGGAAAAAGATATCAAACTATTGACGGTGATACATGAAAATAAGAGGCCCGCTGGCACTTTTTTTTTTCTTATCATAACTCCCTTGTACTTCCCAGGTTTTTAATAGTGACTATGAGTTGTTTTCATAAGCAGTAAAAACAAAGACACTCATGAAGGTACAACATGATGAAAAGGAAAACGAGGCACGGTCACACAGGTCATAGGGTAATAAAATGAGACTTTAGATAGGCTGTAGATTTGGCTGTCACCGTCGAGGGGCAAAGAAAGAATTAGGAAAATAGAAATCAATCACCTGGCCCCATGCTGTTTATAAGGAAAAAGAATACCAGTTCCAAAGGAAAAGAAAAACTTTTCCTGACACCAAAAGGCCTCTTTCCTGGGCTTTAAAAAAACAACAACAACAAAAAAACACTCATAAGGGTTTCACAGGGAGACCCCGGTGGTGCAGATAACAAGATAATGGGAGTGGTCATCTCTTTCTTTGGGGGCCTCTGTGACCACCATTTATTTCCTAGACTGCCCCATTCCACAGTCACAGAAAGAACCAACCCACTCCTCACCTCCAACACATCAGGAGTCTCTGATCAGAGAAGGATTCAGGTCCGAAAAGAGCTTCAGTTGCTTAGGAACTGCAGTTTTCGCTCAGGGACAAGAAAACTCAACATTTGTCTGAGATGATGTTTGGCTGAAAAACTGTTGTGTGAAATAATTTTTCCTTCTTGAACTAGTATGTTTTTCAATAGAGACACGGATTTAGAAAGTCACTTTATTTACTAGGGAAATTCTGTGTTGGAGGTTGAAACGTTGTTGAAATGAGTGGAAGAGGGGGCAACCTCGCCACCCTCCTGGTCTCCCTCCACGGCAGGCCTGGTTCCTCCCATCAGCCTCCAGAGGATCATTAACTTAGCTCCTGTTTCCTCTTCTCCAGCCTCCTGCATGACCTTCCACCTTGAGGAGCACCAGGGCCTCCAGACTTCCCCTCCTCCAGTCCTTCCGGTTTTACTCCAACCTTCCACCCCTCCCCCACCCTGACAATCCGCTCTCCATCCCACCTCCAGACTCCTATCCCAAGGACAGCTGGGATCCAAGTCACCCCCCGGGGTCCTTGGTCTCACATGCTTAACCGGTTGACTGAGCCATTCAGGTGCCCACACATACCTGAGTCTTTTTTTTTTTTTTCTTTTTAAAGATTTTATTTATTTATTTGACAGACAGAGATCACAGGTAGGCAGAGAGGCAGGCAGAGAGGCAGGCAGAGAGACAGGAGGAAGCAGGCTCCCTGCTGAGCAGAGAGCCCGATGCGGGACTCGATCCCAGGACTCCGAGATCATGACCTGAGCCGAAGGCAGCGGCTCAACCCACTGAGCCACCCAGGCGCCCCCTGAGTCTTAATGTTACCTCTGATCCTGTGTGACCTTGTTGGACAAGCCACTTCACCCATCCTGGTCTCAGAACCCAGATCCCTGAGCACCCACAGGAGTGAAAGGAGCTAACAAACGTGAGAGTTCCTTGTTGCAAGGGTAAAATAGATCTGTTCAGGGAAAGTAATGACAGCCGAAGTCACCTGCAGGTTTCACGACCAGTTCACAGGGCCTCCCAGGCTCACCTCCCCAGCCATGAGTGTAAGGAAGGCGGCCTTGACAAGCCCCAGGTTGACGGCGTGGGTTCCAGGTTACTCAACAGCATGCACTGTTCACTTACTGTGCACAATGCACTAGGCAGGTATAAAAATAAAGGGCATTCTGTAAATATAAAACCCTGACTAGCAGCAGAACCATTAAAGGCGAAGATAAAATCTTAATCTGTAAAAATAGAACCCACCTGCTTCGTACAATCCGAGAAAAAGCCTGGCATTTTGGGATGAATTTATCCTCCAGCCTATGGTCACGACCTATTACACTAACTTTATGGAAGGAAGCCACACAACAAAGACTTTCTGAAATAGAGAAGGTCTATGTAATACATTTTGTATTGCTGGAAGCATACGAAGATACAAAAATAGAAATGAGGGGCGCCTGGGTGGCTCAGTGGGTTAAGCCGCTGCCTTCGGCTCAGGTCATGATCTCAGAGTCCTGGGATGAGCCCCCGCATCGGGCTCTCTGCTCAGCAGGGAGCCTGCTTCTTCCTCTCTCTCTGCCTGCCTCTCTGCCTGCTTGTGATCTCTCTGTCAAATAAATAAATAAAATCTTAAAAAATATATATATAAATGATTCTGAGTGCTTGATTTTGAAAGAATTTAGAGTTCTTAGCAACATAAGCCGCTTGCCTATTTCTATGGGCAAAGATTTCATCTCTCAATGTAAGTGTTTTGCCTTTTTACTCCCTCTCCGCCCCACCCTCACTGCTTTAATATATTCAAGTTTCACATTACTGTCAGCCATTACTGGGGCTCCCTGCCAGCAACAGAGCTGTTAGGACAGGGCTTAGAAGTAGCCTCCAACCTGCCTCTTTTTTTCCACCACAAACTAGCTAGGCAGTTAAAGAGAACCACACCAGTGAGATGGGAATTTAAAGGCAGCCTGAGGTTGTAAAACCAAGGTCAACTGATTCAAAACTCAATTCACATTCAGTGCCGCTCGGTGCTAGTCCCCTGACCATCCCAGGCTCTGTTCAAGTTCTTCCTTCACTCTCTCTTTGTTGGCGGGGGGGCGGGGTGCTAATATTAAATGGAACATAAGCTCTTTCAATGACAGAAATGATCCTATGAGACACAGCAAAGTGCTCTGTACATAGTAAGCATTTTCAAAACAATACCCATGCAACCCTCATAATACTCACAAACCAACTTAGAGCATATGTAAACAATCTTCCTTTGCTTTTTTAAAAAATTTTTTAAAGATTTTTATTTATTTGACAGAGAGAGAGAGCACAGAAGCAGGGGAAGCAGCAGGCAGAGGGAGATGCCTCACAGGAAACCCCGCACAGGACTCCATTCCAAAACCCGGGGATCCTGACCTGAGGCAAAGGCAGACACTTAACCAAGACACTAAGATGGTTTTTGATTTACGGGACCCATTCACCACTCTCTTAATCACATCACCCTTTATCACAAATGTACATAGCTAAAGATTATTTGCTTAGAAAGTGCTAAATCAACTTTGCAACTTGCTCGTTGTGAACCAGTTCAATTAAAGCCATCAGTGTTAAGAATGGAAATTGAAACAGATTTGCATGAGGCTGATAATTTCCCAGAGAGGGCTTGCCAAGTTAAGTTTGACCCATTGTCAGCAGGCAACAAATGCTATGCCAATACTTAATCCCGTACCAGATGGCAAGAAGACTTGTCCGAGAATCGCTGAAGTCCTGAAATGTTCCCCAGTGAGATTTAAAATACAAAGAAGCAAAACACTGGTTTACTTTCTTATGTTCCGGGAATAAATGCTGCCTGGGTTTCAATTACATTAAACATGCTGGCAGTGTGATCTTATTTAAATTTCAGGACCTAGGAAATGACACATCGTATCTTACTCATATCTTGCATTTCTTTGAGTGGTGCCTTTTGTTTTGTTTTGTTTTTTTGCCAGTGGTATTCAGCTATTCCGACTGACACCAGAGGTGGGTTTTAACCACAAGAACAAAGACAGCTGGCGTGCACACTTATTAATTCTCCCAGACCCAGATGTACACTCTCTCCAAGTTACTTCCTCTGCTGTCACCTAAAAGCAGAACCTAGTGGAAACTGATCACTTGTGAGCCCCTGAGCCCTATTCTTGGGGGGGGGGGGGGGCTCATAGCAAGGAGAGCTACCATCGCTGTGATAGCTCACAGCCCACTTCTAAACTGGCAACCCAACCTGATTTGTAGCCATCTGTTAAGCTGTTCCCTTCTGCTTCACCCTCTCAGTCCAGGTGGATAACCAGGAGTTGGCTTTTGAACTACAATACACTGATAATTGGAAATCAAGTGCTGGCATGTCACCTGGCGGAACTGTTTTAGTTTATTTCCAAAGCCATCAAACTCCTTCCCAGGTTTTCATCCTTCCTATTGTCACCCTAATTGAAGATTCTTTGCCATAAAGCAACTTCCACACCACTATAATTGGTTACAGTTCTTTTTCTGTTCTCCCCAAATCCTGAACGGTACTATCTCTTGCTGGTCCAATGCATTAGAATAAAAGATAGGAAGAGGTTAAAAAAAAAAAAAAAAAAGTTAGGCTGCAAAGGTACATCACTGACACCTCCATTAGCAAAGCATTCGTATCATTCACAGATTAAATCCCAAAGCCATAAAAACGGTCTCATGACATCCAATAAAGGTGACTGTTCCCATAATGGAAGCATGCCTCCTAGACAGCTCATTCTTCTTCGAAACCACAAGGAATTTATAGCTGAAAGGTTCTGCTCTGATTTTCACTTAGGCAGCTCACAGGAATAAGTCCTATATAAATAGGGGATTTTTTTAGGATCCTCTAATAAAAGATGATACAAGACCAGAAGCATTATTTTGGTGCATGTTTCCGGTCTCTACCATTCACTTGCCAATTCACAAACATTTCAGAGTCCTCTGGAATTCTGAATGAATGGCAGGGATTGTATTTTTAACTATGAGGTTCTAATCCTTGACTTCCATGGCAGCCGCGCCAGGAAGCCTCCCCTCGTTTAAATTAGCAGCGGTAGTGGCCACGCCAGTGTGGAAGATCTACTCGCACTTCCGCCGCAGCCAGCTGTGGCGATCTATCGACTCGCAAATCCTTTCCACTGAACAGGGCCACCTTTTCTGCAGACTCACTCCCAGACCCGCTCAGTCAGGGCAGAAGCTGAGTCAAGGAAAGGGGCCGTCGGCCCCACTTGACACAGTCACATCCACAGGTCCTCCAGAGCACTGCTGCTGGGGTGGGGAGGAAGGCGACAGGATGAATGTGCCCCTTCTGGAGAAAACCACTTTGGGAAGCTAGTGACTCAGCAACAGAGCCCCAAGGTGTGACTCAGACACCTCACCTCAGAGGGTGAGGCGCCTCATTGTGTTAGAGGCACCCCGACATTGCCCAACACAGGCAAACCTGCCTTCACCTCTGCAAACCAAACCAAACTCTTACTTAACCTTATTTTTCCTATTCCCTAAAAGAGCAAGAAGAAAAAGAGAAGGACTAGGTTTCTGTTTGCTTTTCTGCCATAGGCCAAGAGCCCTATTAAAGAACTTTGGCTGTTCTGTGATTTTATTATCAACACTTAGCATTTTTTCCTCTTCTCAAGTCAGGATCAACAGTGCTAGTAATAGATGCATAAATCATGCTAAATTTCTCCTATGGAAACCGAACAACAATGGAAGAGTAAATACCACTACGTTTTATTATTTCCAGATATCTAGTATCTCTTCCTACTTTCCCCTTTTTCACAAACAAAACCATGTGGTGGAAGGAGAAGTGGAGAAAAGATGAGGCTCTTTATGAATGGTGACTTCTAGAATTATCAAGAGGCATTTCTTCATTCGACAAGCGTTTACCAAGGAACCCTATCTTTCACGGGGACTCAGTTCCCAGAATCGGTTTGGGAAATGTGGGGTGTGGTGAAAGGAACCCCCAAAAATCCTTTAAATGGCCCATAAGTGTGCGGTCTCCTAGGCTTTATGTATGTTACACTGTCTTTCAGTGTCCGAAACAGCCACTTCCCTCCAGGGTTAAGACATGGTACTGTTTTCTACAGCCAAGCTCCAGGTGAGACCATGCTGTCCCCAAATCCTTACGTTGGGATTCCTAAGCATGTAGTGTTGAATTTGTGCCACTTAAACAGGCATGAAGTCCTAAGTGCCTCGTGGTCTTCCCAGCCAACATGGATCTACCAGCAGACGATCCAGTGTGGGCCCCAGGAGCTGGCAATCAAACAGGCAGTGAGGTAGTGGCCAAGAAATAATGAATGAGTGGAGGTTAACGGACACAAATCTTGGGTTTTTTTATTACTATAAATGGTCCAGAGCCTGACATTCTGTCCTGATAACTATGCATTCGATACTCTCCCCAAATCAGAGGTGTCTGACATCTGGGAAGCAGCTTTAATCTTGCAATCATTTCTTAAATTTGTTTTTAAGCCACTGGGTTACTTGAAATAGTAAAATACTTTGAAAATTGTTTTTCCAGGCTCTCCGTGCCCAGCACACACGTCAATGTGTTGTTTTTCCAGTTGTTCCCCCAGTATGTCTTAGTCCACACCGCTTGCCCACTCCGAAGCCACTCCGGACAAAAACACGGTTCAACTGAACTGCTAATGCCCTTCTGTCTCTTCTTTCTAATGGGGGCAAATGAATTAGATGTCACTTGCCCAAAAGAAGAGGGCAAAGCCTCCTCAAAACCAAGAATTCTTTTGGATTCGTCTAGCTTCACTTCCATTTAGGCAAAGAGATTTGACTCCTCTTCACTGGTTTTGTTTTTCTAAGTTCTGAGAAGAGAATGAGCCACACTGGGCTCCGGTCCTCGGAGCCACTGTGCTTGCACATGCTTGAGGGCCATGACCCAGCTGGCACTGGAGAACAGACTGGCATGGACCCCAACCCCCGTCTGCAGAAAGACTCGAATACTATTCAGAGCCAGCGTCCCATTTCACAAGAAATTATTTAGAGGATGGGAGACAAAAACTGAGGCCTTAAAAGAGATGGAATTAAGCTTCAGAGTCAGGGAAGGGTGAGGACCACTGGAGACCTAGAAAAATGGGGCAACCCGACTTAGGTTTTGTGTTTTAAACCCAGACCACAGGGGCACCTGGGTGGCTCAGTCAGTTAAGTGTCTGTCTTTAGCTCAGGTTATGATCCTGGGGTCCTGGGATGGAGCCCCGCACTGGGCTCCCTGCTCAGCGGGAAGCCTGCTGCTCCCTTACCCTCTCTGACTGCCACTCTGCCTACTTGTGTGCATTCTCTGGCTCTCTGTCAAATAAATAGAAAAGAAAAAATCTATTTAAAAAAAATTAGATTAAAAAAAAATAAACCCAGCCCACAAATCTTTTCACATGTATTTCCTGGCATCTGTGGCTGAAAGTATCACCCAAAAGGGGCAGAACATTCCACAGTATTTTTGAACTTTGCCCCTGCTATTAACCAGTTAAAAGAACACTGTAACTTCACCTAGCATCTCCAGGTCCCAGTGTCCTCCACTGTAAAATGGGCACAAAAATATCCATTTCATAAGTTTGTTTTGACTATTTCATCAAATCACAAAAGTAAAGTGCCTCTACAATGCCGACATAGATGGCACCCTGAATATTTTTTTAAAAGATTTATTTATTTGAGATTGAGAGTGCGCGAAGGGGCAGAACACAGAGCAGAGCTCGATCCCACAACCCAAGGGATCGTGACCGGAGCCGAAACCAAGACTTAATCACTCAACCAACGGGGCCACCCAGGTGCCCCATGACACTATACATGTATTAACTCCCCTTTTATCCCTTATGAACTCTATCCCAATGGTTTAAAGGAATCCGAGGAATTCAAACGCACAAAAATCAGCAAACACACTATGGTACAATGAACCCCCCCAAAATGGCGGGAAATAACAGTGAACATCCATTCACTCTAAAAACTGCAGATATACTTGATTTCACAGAGTGGTGTGAAGTAGTAACTGATTTAGAGAAAATATTCTCAAAAGTAATAGGCCTAGTTAACCACCAGCCCTTGGGTGATCCCTCCACATTTGTCTTGGTTTGGTTTTTCTTTGTTTTTTTTGTTTGTTTGTTTTGCATTATAATGATATCAACTCTCAGACCCCAGTTAGAAAAAGCCAGAGCTAATAGTTCTTTATTGTCTTTGTCAGGGAGGCTCTTTTTATTTTTTTTAAAGAGATTTTATGTATGTATTTGACAGAGACAGACACAGAGAGAGAGGGAACACAAGCAGGAGGAGTGGGAGAGGGAGAAGCAGGCTTCCCGCTGAACAGGGAGCCTGATACGGGGCTCGATCCCAGGACTCTGGTGGTGTCTTTGTCAGGGAAGCACTTCTGGTGGTGATGAGCACCCCCTGTCAGCACACAGACTTTCTTTTTTTTTTTTTTTTAAGATTTTATTTATTTATTTGACAGACAGAGATTATAGGTAGGCAGAGAGGCAGTCAGAGAGAGAAGGAAGCAGGCTCCCTGCTGAGCAGAGAGCCCGATGTGGGGCTCGATCCCAGGACCCTGGGATCATGACCTGAGCCGAAGGCAGAGGCTTTAACCCACTGAGCCACCCAGGCGCCCCAGCACACAGACTTTCTGCCCACATTTAAAGTAGAAAAGGATTTTAGCTTGAAGTGAAAAGCAGGATAAGACTGAACACTAAAAAAATAATACCTGATGCCTTTCCATTTTTCCTAACAGAAATGCTCAGGAAATTTTAGGACAATTTAGTTTTGTAATCATTTACCAGGTGACTGACAATTGTTCGCCCCCACAGTTCACCCCAAAATGTAAGTACTGATCAGTTACAGAAATGCAAGAAGACTTTAAGCTTCTGTGAATCCACAAATGGAAAAACAAATTTAGCCTCAAAAGTACTATAGTTTTATACAAAACACGTTGATGCAAACTCCAAATAGAGTTAACTTGGTACCCACAGGTAGAGGTTTAATAAAAAAAAAAAATACACTACTGCTTTAATCTTTAATTATTAAAGAACAGAAACGTGTATCTGTTTCAACTTTTTATGACTTATTTCCCTATCCAAACCCCACTGTTCTTCACTAAAGTAGCTGGGATTATTTCTCATATAAAATAAACATCTGGGGCGCTAGGTGGCTCAGTTAAGTGTCTGCCTTCAGCTCAGGCCATGATCTCAGGGTCCTGGAATGGAGCTTCTCGCACCGGGCTCTCTGTTCAGCGGGGAGCCTGCTTCTCTCTCTGCCTGCTGCTCCCCCTGCTTGTGCACGCTCTCTCTCAAATAAGTAGTCTTTAAAAAAAAATAAAAGAATAAAATAAACATCTATTTACGCGTATGTGATTTTTAAATTGGTGTGACTTTAAACTTACAGGAAACATGCAAGAATACACAAGGTACTTGTGTCCTTTTTTTTTTTTCAAAGTTAGTTCTTTTTTTTTTTTTTTAAAGATTTTATTTATTTATTTGACAGAGAGATCACAAGTAGATGGAGAGGCAGGCAGAGAGAGAGAGAGAGAGAGAGGGAAGCAGGCTTCTTGCTGAGCAGAGAGCCCGATGCGGGACTCGATCCCAGGACCCTGAGATCATGACCTGAGCCGAAGGCAGCGGCTTAACCCACTGAGCCACCCAGGCACCCTCAAAGTTAGTTCTGACGGAAAAGTAGCCCTAGAATAATCATCTCTTTTTATATGGCCCCATCGTAACAGTGATAGGTGGGTAGGTCATTTTTCCAGCTTTGAAAAAGAAGTGAATCTTATTCTGTAACATATGCAAGATTTACAAAAAAAAAAAAAAAAAAAAAAGGGAAAAAAAGCTACGATAACCAGTCTGAATAACCAAGTCAAAAAGCAAAGTGACACTAGATTTGATAACACCTAAACAAAAGCAGTAAGAATTTGGCAATAACGTGACCCTTAATACCGTCTCATGAAGGAGAGAAGAGACCCCACCCAAGTGGAGAAAACCACAGGCAGATGAGTCCTCTATTTTCTGAGCTGCTGATGGCCACACCACAGCATAACTGAAATCAAACACTTATGTTTAAACACAGACTTGGCCGGTGCAGCTTTTTCACTATGCTTTTTACTTAAATTAGCCGGGAGCGTTTTCAAACAGGGTGAGAGCCACCTCGGTTTGGTTAATTTATTAACTGAACCCTACAAATAAGTTATTCTTAGAAGTTGAGGAAATCCATGTGAAAAACATTAAAATTCTCAGGCAAATGTCCTTCCAATATTTGAAAGGAATGTTCTACTTTCACATATATACATTTTGAAGAAAAATCTATAAATATACAGATTTACATTTTGAAGAAAAAATTGTAAATATATCAAAAATCTGTGTATCACTCTCTGAAGAATGTGTGTTTTAAACAAAGGAGAAAAACAGTTTCAGGAAAACAGCTTTTCTTTTTTAAAGATTTTACTTATTTATTTTAGAGAGAGAGAGAGAGAGAGAGACAGCACAAGCAGGAAGGAGCAGAGAGAGAGGGAATCTCAAGCAGACTCCAGGCTGAGCATAGAGCCTGAAGCGGGCGTGATCCCACAACCCTGAGATCATGACCTGAGTTGAAACCAAGAGTTGGATGCTTAACTGACTGCAACACCTAGAAGCCCCAGAAAAATACCTTTTAAAATGTCCATAAAATGCTCACAAAAGAGCCACAGCCTCACTAAAGGTCACCCTTGCATATTACTATTCTTAAACTGGTACCATCATTCTGGAGGGCAGTTTGTCAACATGCAATAACGATCCTTGAAAATGCTTTGATCGGGCAACTCCACTTCCACAAAGTTTACAAGGAAACCATCTGATAGATAAGGCAGAGCAGGCTGCCTACTTCTGAGTATCTGCTTTCCCCTTCTTCTAGGTGCTAGATATGGCCGTGAGACTAAGTTCTAGACAGTAAACAGAAGTGCTATGTTGGGGGCACCTGGGTGGCTCAGTAGTTAAGCAGCTGCCTTCAGCTCAGGTCATGATCCCAGGGTACTGGGATGGAGCCCCACATTGGGCTCTCTGCTCAGCAGAAAGCTGCTTCTCCATCTCCCACTGACCCTGCTTGTGTTTCCTCTCTCACTGTGCCTCTGTCAAACAAATTTTTTTTTTTTAATCTTAAATTAAAAAAAAAAAAAAAAAAAAGAAGTGCTATGTGGAATTCTGGGGAAGTTCTTTAAATAGAAGAGACAGACTTTTCTGCTTCCCACCTTACTCTTAACCCAGCTTGGAATGTGAACATGATGGCCAGAGCTACAGCAGCCTTCTCAAAACATGAGGAATGAAAGCCACACTGTAAGGACAAAAAAGTACAAAAAAGATAAATGCATGTGGAGCTACCAAACCAGCACTAGCCTGCCTTACTTTAGATTTCTTTAATGTTAGAGATAAATAAGCCATCTCCTTTCATGGCCCTGTTAATCACAAATGTAACTCCAACTCAATACAGAAAGTATGCAAGATGTATAAGAAGAGACGTCCATTGTAATTCTGTTTATAGCTTAAATGTAATAAGTGGTTAAATAAATTATGGTTCAGTCAGATAACAGAACACCGAACAGACATTATAAATGACACAGATCTATTATTTGTTTAAACGGAAAGATGTTCACAATATATTGCTATGTGAACAGGATCCCATTTTGGTTAATATACACACATATGAAAGAAGGAAAGTAGGCTTTATTCAATTCTTTAGATTTCTTTGTATTTTCTACATTTCAGCAATAAGCATCTTTTTTTCCAATCACAAAAAAGGCATGAGAAAAGCTATCCTCCCCCCTAAACAAACTCCCCTCCTACTTCAAAAATAATGTGGCATTCCACATTTGAACCTACAACTGCTAATTACAGCCTCTGAGAATAATTCCACAGCTCAGAGTACAGGGTTGAAAATCTTGTCAGTCCCTTAACTGTGACTTGGAAAAGGCGCCATCGTAATACTCCGGAGAGTGCTCAGCCTAAAGGAGCTCCGAACCAGAGAGGGGCACGAGAGAGGGGGGGAAGCTAGTACAAGGAAGGGATAAAGAGGATCAACGAACATTCTATAATTAAGCAATATTGTAGGGCTGCCTCTAGCAGGTGTTTGAGCAAGGGGGGAGAATCTAAACAAGGTGACGACAGACAGGAACGGCTGTCTCCTGGGGCAGATCAAGCGGGGCCTGTCATCCCAGGCCCCATCTACACTTCCCAGGACAATCTGAGGCACCTTATATCCAGCACCTGGCCGCTTTAAAGACTCCCAGCTGCAGTGCTGTGATTGCTGTCATCTACCTAACCTAGAGGGGAAAGGCATTTGTTGTATCTAGAAAGATTAGGATGAAACTATCTTCAATTGTTCTTATGAAAAAGAATGCATAACTCACTTAACTGTGTTTTTTTGTCATGCCTGAATTTCTCCTTTTTTCTTTTTAAAGGAAGAAACCTACGCTTGCAGCTGTATTTTTCATTTTTAAGTCCGATGTTGATTACATACTCACTCCAAATAAAGGTTTAAATGGAGTTTATGACCAACCACAGCCTCCTCCTCCTCCTCCTCCTCCTCCCACTGTAAGGTACTTCCTGCCTTCAAACCCTTTACGCAACTGCCATTGACTTGGAGAGGAACTCCGCAAGGAATGAGCAGGACACACATCACAATACTGTCAGAGGAAACGGAATTTTCTTTACAGGATGCACTTTGAGTCTTCCTTTCCACAATGCTTCCTAAAATGCCACTGAAATTGATGGAGACTTTAAATATGCCTTCAATTTCTCAGTAGTTCCCCCTGTGGAATGTGTAGAAGGTCTGACAACACGGCCGAGAATTCAAAAACTACTCATGGAATAAATGACCAAAAAAAGAAAGGCATGAATGAATATATTTAATGGGCTTCCTTTAGCAAAGCATTTTACTTCTCAGTGTCTGTATCAAATGAATCTTATGCATATCTGATATACCTTTATCTACAAAATATTCAAGAACTCATCCCATAAGATCTGTTCTTTACTTGTGCTGGGACAAGGACATGAGTGCTAGAGAATGCTACATCTTCTAGAACAGATGAACACTATTCAGCAAACTGACTGAGCCTCTATCAGGTGCCACCCACCATGGGCCCTGAAAATACACCCCCTCTGCCACATCAATAAATGTGTGCGGAATGAGTGAATGAATGAATGAACCGGTATTAATATTCATTAATACTAATAGTCATGATAGTAATTCATATTAGCCATACATGATAATATTCACAATAATGATGGCAATAATAATGTCTGATGATAACAACTGACAGGTATGTAGTGTTTACCAGCTTCAAAAATTATCTTATTTTGATCTTCACATAACAGATTTATTCATCTCCAGTTTTAAGATCCAGAAACTGGGTTGAGAGGTTAAATGACTTAACAGATTCCTTGAGGTTCCATTCAGCACACTAGAGTCCAATCTCGTTCTCATCCCTGGGTCTGGGGTTTTTTCCCACAACATGCCTTGTGAAGCAAAAAGGCTGACGTGAGTAAGCCAGAACATTAGGAAGGAAGGAAAAGAGAGTAAGGACAGTCAGTGCTGCTGTGAACTTGACTCAGTCCTGGAACCACATCTCCTTCAGACTCCGTCCTTTGGAGTAACAGGCCCCACAAGATAGATGCATCCCCCTCTTGTCTCAGTAACCCACCACTATCCTCCTGGTCCCTCCTGAAGCCCCTGATTCATGTACTGTCGCGTGCAAACTTGCCTGCCAAGCTGACCTTTTAATTGCCTGGTTTTAATCAGGCCCATCCCGGCAAGGAAAGGGATTCTCGTGACAGTAAAATAAACTGGCTACATATGATCCTGCAGTTGCCACTAGGGTGAAAGGAAAGGAGAAATGTAGGTGATACTTTAAAAACGTAAACCCAAGGGTACCTGGGGGGGGTTCAGTCAGTGAAACCTCTGCTGCCTTCAGCTCAGGTCATGATCCTGGAGTCCCAGGATGGAGCCCCGAATGGGGCTTGCTTGCTCCCTGCTTCTCCCTCGGCCTGCTGCTACCTCTGCCTGTGCCCTTTCACTCACTCTCTCAAATAAATAAATAAAAGCTTTAAAAAATAATAAAAACAAAAACATAAACCAAACACAAAGCAGAAGCCCAACTCTCTGCTATGACTTAAAAGGAAGAGGCCCTGTCTCCTGGAAGTCTGTTCCTTCAGAAACCAGTCTCTGACCATAACAGCTTCAGTCTGACTTGTCCTTCGTTTTTATTAATGTTGTTTACTAGGAAAAATATTTGAATGGGGTTGATGCTCCATAAAATAAATGTGTTCATTCTATAATATGTTAGGTTAGTAACATATATAATTGTTTTTTAAAATTGACTTTGTCTTTATAATTGACTTTGACTATAATTCAACACCTACAGTAATCTTGTAAGAATTTCTCAGACTAAAGCTCACTTGCCTGGCTTATCTTAGCCTCCTTTTGTAGGAACATGTGGGGAAAAAATGGTCAAAGGAAACTTTTTGGAGCAAATGAAGAAAATACAGTTCATTTAGACAATCACAAAAAAGTCAAGTCTCTATCATTTTCTTCTTGATTACATTTCAATGTACTAAAAGACCTCTATCTTTCCTGACATCATATGATAATTAAAATTTGTACGTTTTCCTGCAATTCCATATTAACATCGTATTTATTATGTGTCTGAGTATGCAAACATGAACCTTTCCTCAAAGTCATTTTTTTGTTCTTATTTGACAGAGAGAGACACACCGCGAGAGGGGGATCACAAGCAAGGGGAGTGGGAGAGGGATAAGCAGGCTCCCTGCTGATAAGGGAGCCAGATGAGGGGCTCCATCCCAGGACCCTGGGTTCATGACCTGAGTGCTATGGTGGGGGCATGGCAAGGTTAGTGGCTACTAAGTCCCTGTGAGTAATTAGGAGGAAAGACACTATTGAATCTGCCAAACTCATCACTGCATGGAAGGACCTCATCTGGCCTTTCAACCTCAAATCCACTTCTCAGGTAACGAAGGCTTTCTGGCTCAGTCACACTATCCGTGTGGGCTGGGTATGGGCTGGGTAGCCTCAAGTGTGTTCCACAGGATTTTAGTCCTAGAAGATCATCATCCCTCACACCTGCACCCAAGAGATATTACCAAAGAAGTCTGGGAAACACTCAATGTTCTGTTTCCCTCCTAAAAAATTCACATTATATGCATCATTATAAAAGGCCCTGGATTTGAATAAGCTTAATCCAACATTTCTCTAATTTACTTTAGGTATAATCTTTTTTTTTTAATTTTACTAATATGCTGTAGAGTACATTTAGCAAATGGAATACGCCATGTGTGGTATTTACTGCAGGCATAGCTTCCGACTCAGTTCAGCAGCACAGTCTGAACACACGACATGCTTCAGACAGTACAGCAGTATTTTTATACCCAACTGACCAAGAGTGAGAAACTACAGGCAGTTCCTAGAGAGTGTCACTGGGCAAATGTTAGTACGTTGTTATGAAGCCCTGATGCCAAAGCATCCCAATGACAAAGTTCAACCACATCAGAGTTACAGAGATTAGAGATCAAGACAGAGGCATACACAGGCATGGAAACAGAGAGGTGTGTGTGTTGAACACAAGTTTCATCTCAAGCTTTCACATATGAAAATATTTACATATATACACGCATGTATTCATTCCCATAAATGAAAACTTAAAGCTAAATTTCTGTTTAAAAAGTGAGTGGAGTTGTCTGCACCCAGAAGCTGTCAACCTTCCTCCTTACTTTCCAACTGGGAGCCTGGGGCTTGGGGGGGGGCGCGTCTATTCTTAGCGAGCTCTCAAAATGTAGCTTCTCCTGGCTTGGGGTCACAGCTGCAGCAAAGCACTCAGGGCGGCTCCTGTCCATCCCCTTGAAACAACTGGTGGGAACCTAGTACTCAGCCGTCAACCCAGCTGCTCAATCTGACTTTCTAACTTTGGCAAGTCACTTCGCAACTCATGTCACTAGGGCATGCCATACTGAAAAGCACACCAGTGAAGGTAAATTCCTACCCCCACGAAAAAACTCCAGCCACACAGAGCAAAGTCATACTCAGACGCTTAGAGTAGTATCGCCCACCGGTGGAAGGCAGGGCCCACGGGACTCAAGTTACATGGGGCATCCCAGTGATCCAGGAAAACATCACTGTCAGACACTACAAACCAGCAGGCCTCCATCTCCCCCCCACTCCCATTTCAACCCATTACAAGTTCCCTACTAGCAGCTGCAGGGCCCGACAGCCTAGAGTCTGGAAGACCATGAACACCAATGTCCGGTCAGGAGGCTGGCATACACTGCACCATCTGTCGACTTTCTTACTAGAATGCAGGATGAATGCTTTTCCACACCGTTAATGTACCATAAAATTGTCATGAAGCCCTCCTAATGTAATTACTTGCATTTAATTGATTATACATGCCCTCATTCTAGTTTTCGTTCTTTTTTTTAACTGCGTGCTCATTGTAATTACTTGTCCCAAAGCCAGATTTCAGAATTATTTGACTGTTTATTATCCTTTGAGAGTTACTAATTAAAATAGTTTCCTTCAGTGAAAAGAGTTGCTCTTTTCCTGAATTTGCCTTGACACTGCTCACCACTGAGGAGAACTCTAAGAATGCCTTGCTAAGCTCCCCTGTAATTGACTGCCTCCATTGTTAACATATGCGTGGACTTCAAAAACATTAAACGACTTATACAAATGGAAACAAAATGCCCTTTGAGTTCTATTGATAACTTAACCTTTAGGGTTTTGGATGAAATCCCATCTCTCGGGAAGCAGGGGGAGCCAACTGAATGAAACTATTATGTAAAAACATTGTTGTGGGAATTATTTTGTGTGAAAATATATACAGTATATCATTTAAAATATCTTTGATTGAAGGTGGGCTTTCATAACTCCTAACTAAAATATACGTATCTTTTATGGCTTCTCTAATTCATGCTCCATTTTTCAGGGGAGTAGGGGTGATTTTCAACAGGCAAACGAAACCAAACCATGACACTGGACATCAGGAGACTGGCACCTTCAGGGGCCAACAGGGGGGGTCTGGAAAAGAACAGGAAGGGTATTTCTTGGAACTGGGGATGTCCCGTTTCTTGAAAGCTGCTAATGTGTGTGATCAGTTTGCAAAAATTCACCAAGCACTACATTTAGGATTTGTATACTTTTCTTTAAAAAAAAAAAAAAAGAAAGAAATTACACCTAATTTCTAATAGTAATTAAGAGAGGGGTGCTTGGGTGGCTCAGTCTGGTGAAGCATCCGACTTCAGTTCAGGTCATGATCTGGAGGTCCTGGGATCACTGCCCCACTAGTGCCCCAATCAGCATCTGCAAGTCTCTCTCCCTCTGCCCCTCCCGCTGCTTGTGCTCTTTCTCTCTCTCTCTCCACCCCCAAATAAATAAAATCTTTTCAAAAAGTAATTAAGAGAAATTATTCAATTTTTAGAAGTAATCGTTATAAAAGAAAAAGGGATATGGTTCCATCTAGCAGAAGCGTTAAGGGGTCTACAAGGAACAGAATTAGGACTGTGGTTTAATTTTTGACCTTGTTTTTAAAAAATAGTGCACAATAAGGGTGCCTGGGTGGTAAAGCTGGTTGAGTGACCTACTCTTAGTTTCCACTTGGGTGGGTGGTTTCAGGTCATGGTCTCAGGTTGTGGGCTCAAGCCCCACCTGGGTCTCTGTGTTCAACATGGAGTCTGCTTAGTCTCTCTCCTTTTCCCTTTGCCCCTCTCCTCTGCTCTCTCTCTCTAAAATGGATAAATACATCTTTTAAAACATAGTGTACAATATTTCTTTGAACAAACCAGTGTAAAAAATAAAACACCTGGGATAATTGAAAAAATTTGAGTATATACTGGGTATTAGATGATATTAAGAAATTACTGTATGTATCTTGATGTGATGCACTAAGAAATTCACAAAATGACTTACGCTGTGCTGCTGTCAAAAATTTTTAACTTGATTTAATCATTGGGAACCCATGGGAGATACTGGTTTAAGTCTTAAAAAAAAAAAAGTTAATGCTGTGAAAAAGAAACAAAACTGTAAGGGGGAGACGGGCACTGTTCTAAACCAAAAGAGGGACAGAACAAAGAAAAGGCAGTATGTGAACCCTGATTGGATCTTGAATCAGGCACAAGCGTGGGAACCCACAACTATAAGAATTTGAATACAGGAAAAAAAAAAAAAGAATTTGAATACGGGCTGCATATTAGGTTATATTATTCAACTAAGGTTAATTTTCTTGGGTGTAAACATGGTATTTGTTATTGTCTGAAAGAATGTCCTTATTCTTAGGAGATGAATGATGAAGTATTTAGGATAAAAATCTCATGTTACCTGTAACTTGCTTTTAAATGGTTTAGTAGGGGCACCTGGGTGGCTCAGTGGGTTAAGCCTCTGCCCTTGGCTTGGGTCATGATCTCAGGGTCCTGGGATCGAGCCCCACAACGGGCTCTCTGCTCAGCGGGGAACCTGCTTCCCTCTCTCTCTCTGCCTACTTGTAATCTCCGTCAAATAAATAAATAAAATCTTTTTTTTTTAAATGGTTTAGTAAATAAATAAATAAAAGAATATACAAAGAAAGAAAGTGGGAAAATGCTAAGAATCACTGACTCTAGATGAAGGAAGAATACATTTCCTAAATACTATTTCAGGTTTAAAATGAAAAGGAAAGACTAAATCTATGTTAATTGTTACATATGAAAATGTTAATTTTGTTATGTAAGAAAATGTCTTTATATCTTAGAGATATTTGTTGAAGTATCCAAGATTAAAATATATCAGTTATTTGCTTGAAAATACTTTCACTAAAAAATATAGGACACAAATGTGGTAAATGTTAATCATTCTTAAATCTAGGTAAGGGGTATATGGTGAGTTTTAGTACTATTTTCTCTACTTGCAAGTTTAAAAATTTGGTATACTAAAATGTCAAAAATACCAAGTTTTGTGATATTCCTCTCTTTAACAATAAAATCTTTTTTTTTTTAAAGATTTTATTTATTTATTTGACAGACAGAGATCACAAGTAGACAGAGAGGCAGGCAGAGAGAGAGAGGAGGAAGCAGGCTCCCTGCTGAGCAGAGAGCCCGATGCGGGGCTCGATCCCAGGATCCTGAGATCATGACCTGAGCCGAAGGCAGCGGCTTAACCCACTGAGCCACCCAGGCGCCCCTAAAATCTTTTTTTTTTTTTAAGATTTTATTTATTTATTTGACAGAGAGAGATCACAAGTAGGCAGAGAGGCAGGCAGAGAGAGAGAGAGGAGGAAGCAGGCTCCCTGCAGAGCAGAGAGCCCGATGCGGGGCTCGATCCCAGGACCCTGGGATCATGACCCGAGCCGAAGGCAGAGGCTTTAACCCACTGAGCCACCCAGGCGCCCCTTAACAATAAAATCTTTGGTGGAGCCTGGGGAGACACCATTAGTTTAGTGGACCCAGAATTCTCAGTTTTTGTAAACAAAGTCAAACAGCACACTTTCCTCTCCAGTTATGACAGCAATTAGGGGAAGGGATGGTTAGTGTCCTAAAGGAAATACTCAAGTCTGTTCTGAAACCTGAAAATTCTCTGGATGTTTTCCAAAGACAAGCCATCACATCCCTGCCCCGCTCTCTCCGATGCTGCCATTCATAACACAGCAGCCTTCAGGAATTCTGTTTTTTCCCTTCTCCATTCTCCATGGATCATTCTCCATTGGGGAATTAGTTTCAGTACTTCTAAGGCCCTTGCTGGCCCAGAACCTAGCACCACAGCGCTCCACGGAGAAATCACTCTGTAACCTGCTAGCTAGCAGGCCAGCACACAGATCACCTTCGAAAAGGAGAGCCCAACCTTGGGAACCAAGCAATCATGTATTTCAATACACGAGGCAACAGGTAGTGCGATGGGCCTTAGAGGGGGACCTGCCCCTCATGAGTTCCCTCTGTGGTTAGTGTGAAGAGAGGGCTCGGAGCAGTACCTAATGCCACAGCCCTGGCCTCCAGGCCATACAGCACAGCAGGCAACGGTGTGGGCAGGGGAGCCAGAAAGAATCTGGCTGAAGGTCAGCTCTGCCACATACTGGCTGACCTTGTTCAAGCTATTCAGCCTCTATTTCTTGGTTTCTTTATCTGGAAAATGGAGATGTCCCATACTGGTTCATAGGTTTGGAAGGGTTGAAGGAAAATAACTGAAGATGATCAAAAAGTATAAACTTCTAGATACAACTTAAGTCACGGGGATGAATCCACAGTATGATGACTATAGTCAACAACACTACCATATTGTACATTTGAATGTTGTTGAGAAAGATCTCAGAAGTTCTCAGAATGAGGGGGGAGAAATGTGTAACTGTGAGGTGATGTTAACTAAACTCAGTGAGGTCATCATTTTGCTGTACATCGAGCAAATCATTGCGTTGCACTCTTTAAACTTACACAATGGTATATGTCAATTACAGCTCAATAAAACTGGAAACCATTTTTTTGTTTTAAAGATTCCATTTATTCGTTTGACAGAGAGAGATCACAAGTAGGCAGACAGGCAGGCAAAGAGAGGGAGAAGCAGGCTCTGTAGCCACCCAGGCGCCCCTGGAAACCAGTTTTAATTAAAAAAAAAAAAAGTTTAGTATTAAAAAAATATCTGGGGCCACACTGTGGTCTAATACTAGCTCCTACACTTAATGTATAAACTTGAGCAAGTTACTTAAATGCTCCATGACTCCATTTCCCACCAATACCCCTGACATACAAAGACCTTAAAACAAAGTTTGGGGGCTCCTGGGTGGCTCAGTGGGTTGAAGCCTCTGCCTTCAGCTTAGGTCATGATCCCAGGGTCCTGGGATTGAGCCCTGCATCAGGCTCCCTGCTCAGCGGTGAGCCTGCTTCCCCCTCTCTCTCTCTGCCTACATCTCTGCCTACTTGTGATCTCCAACTGTCAAATAAATAAATAAAATGTTTAAAAAAACAAAACAAAGTCTGGCAGGTAGAAAGCCATCAATAAGCATTAGCTACCATTATTACTATTATTAGGACCAGAGAATCTGCTCCACAAAGTTATCTTGAAATTAAAGTTACTAAGGCAAGTAAGGCTCTTATTAGCCCTAGTGCCTAAGTGGTGGACCCAGAATTGTTTATAAACATTTGCTATTATTACGGGGTTCCCCAATAATTGTAATATCATAACTGTTTATAAATATTTGCTATTATTACTGGGTTTCCCAATAACCCTGTTAGGTAAGCAATGCCAGTGTTAGTGTTTTACTAATGAAGAAATGGAATCAAAAAGACCCAGTGATTTTTCCCTCTGCTGTATGCCAACAGCAATGACTACTACATTCCACCTCCTAAAATTCTCCATGCCTCAAGGATCCATCATGAAGGAGAGAGAAAAAGTAAAATAACATCTAAAGATGTACTCATGAAATGTCAGCGTAAGTATCCTGAAGCTAAGCTGAAAATATAAAATAGAGGATGGCTGGCTGGCTCAGGAGGGAAAGCATGCAACTAACTCTTGATCTTGGGGTTGTAGTTCTGAGCCCTATGTTGGGGCAGAGATTACTTAAATAAATAAAATTTAAAACAAGAAAAAGGAAATATAAAATACTACTAAGTGCTGGGAGTAACTGTAGACTGACCGGAGAAAGATGCTGGGAAGATGTGAACACAGGTGTGCTTTACTTTGTCCTGTTGAAAGTTTATGTGGGTTTCTTTTTTTTTTTTTTTTTAAGATTTTATTTATTTATTTGACAGACAGAGATCACAAGTAGGCAGAGAGGCAGGCTCCCAGCAGAGCAGGGAGCCTGATGCAAGGCTCGATCCCAGGACCCTGAGATCATGACCTGAGCCGAAGGCAGAGGCTTTAACCCACTGAGCCACCCAGCTGCCCCAATATGTGGTTTGTTTTAATCACATTTTAAATGCACAGAGCAAGCACCCTTTGAAAAATAGGTTTATCACAAGCATTTCTGGAAAGTGTACAATTATCTCCCCTTTATCAATGCTACTGTAGCCCTTTTATCTATGCTATTGTAGATGCAGATTTTTCTGTACCAGTTTAACTGCAAATAACCAGCATTTGTATTCAAGAGTGCACACCTTCAGGTGGGTCCTGTTGGTCCATCTCAGACACAATGATGGCCCCAAAACATGGGACAGTACTCAACACAGGTGCTGGTGTCTGACCTATCGCGGACCAGAAAAGCCATCATGGCAAATTCTCCCAAGAGATGCTTCATCATATCATCTCTGTTTCTCAGTAGCATGACAGAAGAGGAGCTAACAGGGCAAAAATCACAGCACAACGCCAAAGTCAAGAAGACAACTCAAGAGCTTCTTCTTGAAGCTGTGAGTACTAGCTACCACCCAGCTGTTGGGTCTCCTATGGAATCCCAAGAATTTTACCTGCACCATTATCTCATTTAATACAATAATCCCACAAGGAGAAATTATTATCCCCACTTTATGAATGAGGAAACAAAGGTTCAAAAAGTTGATGAGAGACTTGCCTAAAGCCCCACAGCTCATAAATAGTGTAGGAATTCAGACCCAGGTCTGCCTGGCGCCAAAGCCAAGCACTCCTGAAATTTTCTTTAATCTTCTTGTTAGTGTCCCTTGGAAGAAAAAAAAGAAGACACTCAGAATCTTAAGAATCTGAATCCAAAATTAAAAGAAAATAAATATTTTAAAGAATTAAGCCCAGCAGAGTCCAAGAATTCCCCCATGGGCTCTGTACAGAGCAAGACATCACTTTCCAAACAAATGCAGGAGGCTGGGTTCCCGACCCTGTGCTCTCCTTACTCTGAGGTTGCCTCCTACCCGGTTCGCAGGGCCATCTGCAGCGGTGACCACAGGCTCTTGTCTCCTACTGACCATCCCCAGACGTCTCCCTCACTGGGACATGAACATTCCTACGTCCAGTCATACCTGGGGAGGTGGATGATGTATTAAAAGAAAGACAGAGACAGAAACACAGAAGGACAGAGAAAGAAAGAGAGGGAGAGAGAGGAAAAATAGGAACGGGGAAAACACTCCCTCTCACAAGGAATGTGATTCCAACGGGGGCGGGGGGGGGGGGGGGGGACAGGAGGGAGAGAAGCTGTTGATGGCCATTATAGCATCTGAAGTTGGATTTCTGTTCAAGAAAAGTAACCCAAACTTGTAGCTACTGCCTTTGTGCCACAGAGCTGGATTTCTAAGCCTTGCAGTTAGATAAATTTATGTTTTCCACATTTTTGCTCTCTTTTTACCTCTCAACTGGCAGGCTTTCTTCCCAGACTTCTTTAATGAGATAAAATGCCACTGAAAGGGGAAAGCTGCTGGGAGCAGAATCATTCAGGAATTTTTTTTTTTCCTAGCAAAATACAATATAGATGGTGTTTTTAATCACTGTGACCTCAGTGGTACATCCAACCTCTCAGTGAGGGGGTAGGAGGGGTAAAGCTTCATGACATTCTTGCCTATCCTGTCCCTATAGTTTTGTATATACAAGAAGTTAGCTTTTTTAATTAAGCAAAAATGAGTAAAATGTTGATAAATTCTTGGCATTATAGTGACAGTTAGAACTATCAAAGCCAGGACTCATATTTAACTTTTGAGCCCTTGAAGAAAAAATCATTTGAAATGACTTTTCCATATATGAGGACTAACAGTTACACTTCCAAATGCAGACCATAGTATCACCGTTTTCAAAAAAGAGTCTTGCGGGGCGCCTGGGTGGCTCAGTGGGTTAAAGCCTCTGCCTTCAGCTCAGGTCATGATTCCCAGGATCCTGGGATCGAGCCCCGCATCAGGCTCTCTGCTCTGCAAGGAGCCTGCTTCCCTCTCTCTCTCTGCCTGCCTCTGTGCCTACTTGTGATCTCTGTCTGTCAAATAAATAAATAAAATCTTTAAAAAAAAAAAAAAGTCTTGCAAAGATGTTCCAAATATAGATCAGCTACTCCATCAAGCCTTGTACAACTTGAGTAAATTTACTGATAATTAAAATACCAGGATTCTTTAATATTCACCCAAAATACATTCCAGTATCTCTGGCAACTGTCTAGTCATTGACTACAACAACCATAAATCATGCAGCGTCTACTACAAAATATAAGTAACTTTTCTCAATACAACTCCCATATTCCTCAAGCTGCTTGTGTTACCTAAAGCCCTTAGACCAGATCTGTATGTATCTTTGGGGAAGGCTCCCTCCACCGAATAAATGGTTTTATTATTAGTATCCAGGAATTCATCACTTATCTGATAGGCTGTGCTTCTCAAAAGCTAGTTTCAAATACAACTTTTAAATCAAAGTACCTTTTTCCTTTCATGTTCACTATGATCAAAGAACTTATTCCTAGGAGACAAAGATGTATGCATCATTCCATGCACACCTAGGATGTTAAGAAATGGGAAAAACAGGGGGCCAGGCTGGCTCAGGTAGCAGAGCATCCGACTCCTGATTCCAGGGTCCTGAGTTCAAGCTCCATGTTGGGAATGGAGACTACTTTAAGAAAAAAGGGGGGGGGGCGGGGGGGAGAAGAATGGAAAAAAACCTTAGAAGTCATCTGGATAACTTCCTTGCTAATTTGCCATCTGCTTCATATTCCCAAGAGACAGCAAGAAGCACCAGGATCACGTTCACCTACAGACCATCTCAACCCACCCCCACAGAAGAAAGAGAATGTGACTTGGGCATGAGTATCATTGTTTTCTAGGTGCCACACAGGTGGACCTCTCCGGTTTTCCACTGTCAGAGGGCTTTGTTCTCCTTTTTGAGGACCCACACTATCAACAGTTGACTAGTGGTCCAATCAAGTTTTATTTTTTGCTTATTTTTACAGGGTGAAAAAAAAAATGGTCACCTTATTATTGAGGATAACTCATTACATACGGACTTTTAAATTACTGTTTGTATATAGGAGCATTTTATTTATTTTAAAAATTTTATTTGTTTGACAGAGAGAGAGACAGCAAGAGAGGAACACAAACAAGGATGGCAGAGAGAGAAGCAGGCTTCCAGCCAAGCAGGGAGCCCAATTCAGGGCTTGATCGCAGGACCCTGGGATCATGACCTGAGCTGAAGGTAGATGCTTAATGACTGAGCCACTCAGGTGCCCCTATAAGATCATTTTAATGATACCTTGCACCATAAAATTACCTTTAACTGGCCAACCAATTTTCAGTCACACTTCACTCACTGATGTTCCATTTCTTTTTTTTTTTTTTTTTTTTAAGATTTGTTTATTTATTTATTTGACAGACAGAGGTTACAAGTAGGCAGAGAGAGAGAGAGGAGGAAGCAGGCTCCCTCCTGAGCAGAGAGCCCGATGCGGGGCTCAATCGCAGGACCCTGGAATCATGACCTGAGCGGAAGGCAGAGGCTTTAACCCACTGAGCCACCCAGGCGCCCCCTGATGTTCCATTTCTGCCATGTTTGGTTAATGTCATTCTAGAAGGTAAGGATTCCAAAACTGCAATGACCAAGGTCTACCATAGGAATCTTGTTCAGAAGTTAACATCACTCTGGACAGTTTGGACTTGTAGATTAAAATCTCGATATTGGAAGGAAGATCTCATTCAATAAAGTTAACAGGGTGGGAAAGGCAATGGCTCTAATGAGCAAATGGATTATTCTTAGACCTTTTGCTAGTTTCAAAAGGATAAGCTTATTGGTTCCCATGGCAGAAAATACAGAACAAATAACCAGGTTAATCACTGAAGTTCAAAAAAAAGTTGGCCCGTAATGGTTGTCAAGGCTCTGTGTCCAGGAAATCCCGCCAGACAGGCACTGTTTGCAAATGGCTGGGAAATATGGTCCACTGCCATCAAAAACAGATGAAAAGCAGGATTTGGTTAAAAGAGTGAGTCTTTGCCCAAGCAAAACCTTTCCAAAATAAAGAAACAGTGTATGCTGGCTGCCAGCTGACCTTGGCTGAAAAGAGGGGACAGTCCCGCACTGGTGCTCATTATATTCAATCTCAATACTATTAAATGGTGTTGAGTGGAAATAAGACTTAATCAAGGGAAGACCCTGCCAACGCTGACAGTGTTGGTAATATCCCAAACTAAGATACTCAGATTCTCATTAGATCAGGTCAGATTTTTTTAACCTAAAAGCAAAATGCACCAAGATAATATCTATTCTAGTGTTAAGAGAACTAGGATAATATGAGGAAGGATTTAGGTATGCGTTCAAAAACATCGAAATTTTAAGAATTTCCCAAAATATCCTTAGAATATCTTTAAATAGCGATAAGGTACTATTATACAGAGTAATAAAATAGGAAAAGGGATTATTGATAGTAGTTATCTTCTAAAAGTAATGTCATTTTTTTAAAGTAATGTCATTATTAAGAATCAATAGCAGTACTCTAAGTCTACCTGTAACACAGTCCCCTATGGGAATGTAATTGAGTTAATATATGTAAACTTAGTAAGTTTTGTAACATAGTAAGCACTGAGTCTTAGCTATGCTAATAAAGTCAAAGGACCAAAAGGGAAAAGAGAAGCCAGCCTGCTAACTTCCTTACCCCACTCCTAACACAAGTGTGCCCTCTTCATCCCTCTAAGAAGCTCATACTAGGACCCCATCATCCTCTGGACCCTCTATTCACCTATAATTAGCATTAATTATACCTCATGAACTTGACTCCTTCCTTTATTCCTTGGTGGAAATAAGGGCACCTTCCTCAAGGCAGGAGCCAACCTGGAAAGTATCCATTTGATACATTAAATGAGGTTCAAACAAAGTATATCCTTAAGTCATGAAACGGCCTTTTTAAAATTCCCATTATAAACTGCCTGACCAACATGGTGCCAGTCTCCAGGCTTAAGTCTTGAGAAACTCACAGCTTCCACTTTCTGTCTCTTGGAATGCTCGTTCTCTGAACCCAGTCACTATGCCATAAGAAGTTCAAGCAGTCAACAGATAACCAAAAGGAAAGAGACTGATACACTCAGCGGATAGCCAACACTAGCCATGGGAGTGAGCTGCCTTGAAAATGATTCCCTGAGACCCCACTCAAGTCTCTCCAACTAGCACCGTATGGAGCAGAGATGAGCTATTTCTGATTAGCTGCATCCAAATTACAGATCTGAGCAAAATAAATGACTGACGTTTTAAGCCAAAAAAAAAAAAAAATCACATTATCTCAGTAAAACATGGAGCGTGCTCAGGTTCTAATTAATCAGTATTTCTGAACTCAAAAATATGTAGATTTTAAGAGGTGGGTACACTGCTTCAAAAGAAGCAATCAGAAAAGGACCAGACATGATTCCTTCTCCTTTTCTTAAAACTGAAAGGTCAGTCCTCCCTTGAGAACTTTCCCATAGTTAATATCTAATACTTCTCTAGTTAACCAGCCCAAATACCCCCAAACCAATACATGCCCAATTCTTCATCCTATAATGTCACTGGAAACAAAGCGGCATGACTGAGGATAAGAAAAAAAAATTCTGTTTTTTTTTTTTTAAGATTATTTATTTATTGATTTATTTGACAGAGAGAGAGAGAGATCGATCACAAGTAGGCAGAAAGGCAGGCAGAGCAGCGGGAGGGAAAAGCAGGCTCCCTGCTGAGCAGAGAGCCTCATGTAGGGCTTGATCCCAGGACCCTGAGATCATGACCTGAGCCAAAGGCAGAGGCTTATTAACCCACTGAGCCACCCAGGCACCCCATTTTTTTTTTTTTTTAACAAGATCCTGTTCCATTTGTACCTTTTTAAGACTCCTCCAGTGTACTTGAGAAATAAAACATGCATGTTTAAAACACAAACATGTCCTAAAGGCAGGATAGCAAGCAAGCAGCCTCGTAAGTATATGGGATGGAGTGAATGTCTCAATACAAAGGGAATTCAATGTCAGCAGGATGTGAGAGACAAGTGCGTTACCCTTGCAGCTGCATTTATCCAGAGAGATTTATACTGGTGGTTGTGGTGGGTCTCATTTTCATCAGATTTTAAAATCCTTTTGAGCCTGACCCACATCTAATCTTCACATTTACCACTAACAACCACAAACCAGGCTCCGCCTCAAAAATTTCAATATGCATTTTGTAGGCACTAGAATGGTGCTGGGGGAATAGAGGGGGATGAGGGAAAAATAAAGTTTTTCCACAGGAGAAAACTGCAACTATGTAGGGTTCAGCGGGAATATTAGCAAAAGTCAAGGCAAAGTCCAGTTAGATTTTTTTCATTCCCAAAGTCACAGTGTCAAAGGATATACACCTGTTCTAGTCTTGAATGAGCATTTGCATATACTCTTGCGAATACCTATCTGGGGATGGGCTGAGAGTTTGGATTAAAGGATAAGCAAAGACTGTGAACTAAGGCAGCCGGAGACGCGATGATGCTTTTGGTAGCAGCAACCTTCCCTCCCTCATTTCACTTGGAGCCCTGCGTAACTGGGAAATCCCAGCAGGCACAGTATCCGAAATGTCTGGAGACCTCCTGAATCAACCTCACCGGCTTCCAAGGTAGGAAACACAAGATCCCAGCAGACACTTCAACTCCAGCACTGACATATTATCAAGACATGACTTCTAAAGGTTCACAAAACTCCTTAAATAGGAGTTTTATTTTCTTCCTTGCTTAAATTGACCACACTAATGTTCAGATAATTTATGAGAAAAGCCTAATTTTTGTTAAAATATAACACCAATAATATATATATTATATTATAATAATAATATTATTATTATAATTATTATTGACCAGTTTCATCCAACTCCAGGCTTCAGCTGTAGGAATCTATGCTCAAACTGCAAAACCTATTAACTTCAGGCAAACATTTTAAAAATCTGACAAGAGACTCTAAGTTAATAATTTGGTTCTTTTTACTTAGAGGAGCCAGCGTCACTGGCGACCTGCCCCTCCGGGCCCCCACCCACCCTGGGCTCACACACAGCCCTCATCACTACCACCCTGCTGGCTTCCCACCAAGTCCTCAAGAATGATTTACTAAGTTCAGTCAAGTAACTAGATTCTATGAAATAATAAAAGGAAAATGGAGTTCATGACTGAAATCAAGCTGGGTGGAGACATAGAGGGTCTTTTGTTAACAACTGTACAAGGGAATGCAAATGAAGACAGGCTTCACAAGGAATTCTGACATCTTAATGAAGATTTATGAAGAATTTGGGGCATGCAAACCTCAAATGCAATGAGAAAGGGTCATATAAAAATACTGTTTTGTGATTTCTTTTGCTTAAAAACAATTCAAAAACCAGTTCCTTCATAATAATCCCGGTAATTGAATTGGGAAGGGTTTTTCTTTCTGTCCTCTACTCTAATTACACTCCCCGCCGCCCATTAGGCTCTGCTGTTCCTTCTTTCTTTGGTTAACTGTGAAGTGGTATAGCTCATCAGCTTGCCCTAAAGCTGTGGGCTACCAGCACCCCACCCCCACCCCACCCCCCGCCATGAAATCATGAGAGTGACTCGATTTCTCTCTTCCACACAGAAAGTTTTGTGTTACACAGTTTTCTTTGTTCATGTTCTTGGTAATGCAGAAAATCAACTGACATTTTCCCCTAATAATGATTGGATTATGAGATAATGTCAATGAAAAAAAAAGTGCTTCCAGGGTAAAATGCTTCACTGGTACCACATAAATGTCATACAAACGGCATGTGAAGCAGTACACATCTCAGTAAGGAACATAGTTCCCACATCCGAGGTCAGTGACGACATTTTGCCACAGTCATGGGTTTGATGTTGCGTTGATAATACACAAGGATGGGGCGCCTGGGTGGCTCAGGGGGTTAAGGCTCTGCCTTCAGCTCAGGTCATGATCTCAGGGTCCTGGGATCGAGCCCCACACTGGGCTCTCCGCTCAGCAAGGAGCCTGCTTCCCCCTCTCTCTCTCTGCCTGCCTCTCTGCCTACTTGTGATCTCTCTCTGTGTCAAATAAATAAATAAAATCTTTTTTAAAAATTAAAAAAATAATAATACACAGGGATAATTAGAGAGACCGTAAATTCATGAAATATATTCATGGGCAGATATTTTTCTAAACTTTATAAGCAGTAATAATAGCATTGCTATGGTTGTAATACTATAAATAACATACGTGAAGTATTTTCACATTTCCTAACATGCCAAGAATTTTTGCTTTGTATCCTTGTAATGTTTATTTCGTGCTCCAACCCTGGAAGGTAAGTATTACTATCCCCACTTTCCAGGTGAAGAAACAGGATTGGAAGTTAAATCATTTGTCTAAAATCGTGCTGTTGGACAGTGGCTGAGACCCTGACCCCCTGGGAAGGGCCCCTCATGACAGCTTGCGGTGTGTAAGTTTCAGGGCAGCCTGGGAAGGGGTTTACGGCAGGGCTTAGCAAGGGCACCAGAGTAGGCATGGCTCTTTACTCAGTCCAGAGGGGCTCCTTAGCTAGAAGACAAGCCCGTCTCAGTTCCAACTCCTCAATTTTGAGCTGCAATTCAGAAAATGCAGGAAGTGAAGGAAGGAGGTCAAAGAGCGAGCCCTGAGACTTCCAGGAGCACCAGGTGCTCCCTCTGTCACAGTTGCTGCTGCAAGGGCTGCCTTAATCCCAGGTCCCTAGCCCAGCCCCATTCCTTCCAGCCCACATGCTGACCAGCTGCTCCATGCTTCTGTGTAAGGAGTGTTGGGGGGCAGATGTCAGGCAATCCCACGGCTCCTGGGCCTCCATGTGCTGCCCTTCCTGCTAAAACGTTGCTGACCTACCCTCACACCCTTCCCCCACATTTCCTAGATCAGACACCATGGCAGGCCAGAAAGCAGGTGTGACGACAGGTGTCAAGGGAAACCAGGCACAGGGAAAGGCCCACCCAAAAACTGAGGCCATAAGTTCTGCGTTCTCACCCACCAGGCACTGACGAGAAAACGTCCATGAAAGCTTGAGTTGACTGAGGCTTGTGGTCACCTTATTCGCTAGATGTCAGGGTATGCGAGTTCACAGAAAGGCTTTGTAGCCTACGCAGTGGAGGAGGAAAGGATCACTGACTGAAGAGACTAGACAGAGGCAACAGCGCTGCAAAGGCCCAGACTGCACAGAATATAATAAGAAGAACTGTGAGAAGTTCAATATGGCTAGAAAGTGGGTAAAACTGTGAGAAGTTCAATGTGTCTAGGGAGCAGGAACTAGGTCACCAAGGCCTTGTCCGCTTGGTGATGGAATCTGCTTCATCCTAAAGCCGAACAAGGACTTTAAAGCAGACGGCATGGTACTGACACTTGTCTTTTAAGAAAATGGCTCGGACCACAGCCTGGGAAAGGAATCAGAGAGTAAAGCCATCCACAAGGAGGGAAATTCGCTAGAAAAGTACTGCAGAAGCTTGAGCAAGAAATGCTGGTGCCCTAGACTAGGAATGAGTACTGGGAAATTCATGCAGTGGGACTGTGAGGCTCAGAGGGGGACTGTGATGGAAGAGAAAGAAATGCTGGGTGAAGTTCCAGAGTAAGCAACATGTGCGAGCTCCAGAAAAATGGGAGAGAAGCATGTTGGGGAGTGTCCACTTCGGACATGTTGCCTTTGAGGTGACCGTGGCACACACAACTGGACAGGTCAAATGGACAAATGCACGTAAGGACTCAGAAGAAGAGACAGAAGTAGGGGTTTAGACTGGGGACTTGTCTGCATGCAGCTGCTTAAACCTCTTCTCAACTGAAATGTTGAGGAAGGCCATGCCGCAGAGACCCCACCAAGCCTCAACCACTCCATAAAGCTGCTTTCTTATCAACAGTTCTGGAACTGGTGATTCCTTTCCTGAACTCCATCGGTATTGGGGGAAAGATCAGACAGGTGTACAGACAGACACTGTCACTGGTCACATATTAGTTATTTCACACATATATATTTTTCTGTCTTACCCACCTTTAAGCTGTTTAAGAGACAAAAAGTTCTCTGACACATACTCTGGTTTTTCCAAGGCATCTCCTTAAATAGTAATCAAACAAATCTAGTCAGCAAACATTATAATTACATATATGTCATGAAAGACTGAGACCCACAAAAGACACACAGAAGCACAGGATGAGAAAACATCAAGATTTCTCACTAAATCACATGAGTAGGGGGCGCCTGGGTGGCTCAGATGGTTAAGCGTCCACCTTTGGCTCAGGTCATGATCCCAGAGTCCTGACATCGAGTCCCACATCGGGCCCCCTGCTCAGTGGGAAGCCTGCCTCTCCCTCTCCCACTCTCCTGCTTGTGTTCCCTCTCTCGCTGTGTCATTGTCAAATAAATAAATAAAATCTTAAAAAATAATAATAGAATAAAAAACAAATCACATGAGTAGCAGCTAAAACTGGTAATTCTCTAACTGAAGTGCCCAAGCCAGGAGACAGGCTCCGGGGTCACACAAACCTAAGCTGGCCTTCCAGCTCCAACACAGACAGAGATGTGGCAAGTTACTTAACCTTTCTGTGCCTCAAAAGTCTCCTCTGGCGGCGGGGGGCGCGGGGATGGACATACATAACTGAGTCCATGCATAGCAAGTGCTGGGTACAAGGGAGAGGCAATAAGTCTACACCTTCATGTAACTCACTGTCAGGTAATGACAAATAATTAATCACAGTTGCTCTGAAGACGTGAGCATAAAGGGCATATAAACCAGGGGAGCCTTCTGCCCACGAAGGTCAGGGGATGCTTCAGCAGCAGGGATCTTTCAGGATAAGACTTCTCAGGAATTAACTAGATGGTACGGTTAGACTGAGTGGAATCCCAAGGAGTGGCCAATGAATGTGTGAAGTGTCTGAGGCCAGATTTAACTTTATTTTATTAGAAAAGCTGAGAATGACCACTCCGACCAGAAGAAGAACAGAAGGGAAGTGGTCTAGAGGGAAGTGATGGTGAGTGACAGCTTCCACTATATTTGGATTATTCGTTATTGTTATTATCATCACACTATTATTATAACGGTTTTTTTCCTTTAGTTGTAAAGTCCAGGAACACCACCCTCCCATAAAAATCAACAAAATCTGTGACATCAGGCAAAAGCCATGAGAAAGCTTCAACAGGTACTAATAAGTATATCCAATTGCTTTTATTCTGCCCCCAGTTTTGTTTTGTTTTATTTTGTTTTGTTAGTATTCACTTAATAAATGCATGTGGAGTATTTTTATAAGGAGTATTGTATTTATATTGTATAAATATAAATTCACTAGTATTGATGAGAACTCTGATAGTATGGTTAACTTCGGTGTCCTCTGAGAATTTAACATAGTGATTTTCTAAAAGACCTATCTGACTGACCCTCCCTTAAGGTTTTAAGTTAAGGGAAGCGCCTTCCAAATTAGCTAACATAACTAAACAGAATTAATTCATTTGCTGTCATTGAAGGATCAGAGTTATCTTCAATGATTAACAACTATAAGAGACCAAGAAAGTCAACAAAGACCTGTGTGACTGTAAAACTTCCTCTGAGAATTCAAAAACATTACTCAAGAGATTTGCCAAGATAACTGAAACAAAAAAAACTTGAAAAACAAGTAGTGAGTAAGCAGACTCCTGTGGAAAGTACAAATAAAACCACCCACCCATCTTTAACAAAAGATTCCCATTAGAATATAAGCTATATATTCTAAAAAAGTAAAAAATTAAAAAATTAATTTAATTTTTTTAAAAAGAGGGTACCCGGGAGGCTCAGTCAGTTAAGCGACTGCCTTCAGCTCAGGTCATGATCCCAGAGTCCTGAGATGGAGCCCTGCACAGGAGCTCTCTGCTCAGTGGGAAGCCTATCTTTCCCTCTTCCTCTGCTCCCCCCCCGCCCCCCCCCACCGCCTGTGCTCTCTCTCTCTCTCTCTCAAATAAACAAAATCTTTATTTAAAAAAAAAAAAAAAAAGAACCTAAGATTTATAAGGGCAAGCAATTTGGTCCTCAATGCCTAGACCAGTGCCTGGCACATAGTAGGTGCTCACAAAATACATGCTGCACTAAGGAATAAATGAAGAGCTATAGTAACAGTGCAAATCTTGGTATCTAATAATGTTGAATTTTGAATTATTCATAATGTTATTTTTAGTAACTGTTTGCATGTATAATTACTCAGGGTATTATTTTTTAATATAAGAAAGACTTTTTTTTATTTTATACAATATACAAAGTATTCATCTGGAATAACAAAAATGCACATTTTTGTATTCTGACTACCCCTCCAGCACCCTCTACACACACAACCACCACCACTGCCACGAGGCCCTGTACAGTTGGAACATTAAGATTTTTATTTATTTATTTGAGACAGAAAGAGTGGGGCAGGGGTTCAAACAGGGAGAGAGAGAAGCAGGCTCCCCACTGAGTAAGGAGCCCAACATGGGACTCGATCCAAGGACTCTGAGATCATGACCTTAGCGGAAGGCAGATGCTTAAACGACTGAGGCACACACAGGTACCCCAGAGCGTATCTGTTTCTCAAGAATTATTTAAATGATTTTTAGGTAGGTAAATTTAAGAATTATCATCAGAAAAAACAACTGAAGCACAAGTGATAAAGGGTCTACAATGTTAAGATCTACCTGAAGCCTTAGATGTCATCTGGTCCAACCTGACCACATACCAGATGAGCATCAGGCCCCAAATTCCCTGGACTTTGTATTAGCTGAACAAGGTCAAGAACACCAGACTCCTAAAAAGTCATCCACATTCTACCAGGGATTTTCTGCACAAATTTGTGTCAACTAATCATAATCAGATTATCTCCTAAAAGTATGAATATGCAATGTGTTCCCCACTACTATACCCTCCCGGCCCCTTCCAGAAATCATTGTGCAAATTCACCAGCATAGGGCTCAGCAAATCATACCTAGCAGCCAAAGCCCACCCACACCTGTTTCTATATAGTCAGCAAGCTAGGAATGATTTTGACATTGCTAAATAACTGAAAGAGAAGCAAAGTCAATAATTTTGTGACACATGAAAATTCAAACACCTGTGCCCACAAATAAGGTCTTATCGGCACACGGCCACCCTCATTTATGCATTGTCTCTGACTGCTTTCTTGCTACACCAGCAGAGCTGGATAGCTGGGACAGAGCCGGCGTGGCCAGCAGAATCCAAAACATTCGTGATCTGGCCCTGTACAGAAAATGTCTGCCAATCCTTGCACAAAGAGATAGTTAATGAGAATCTGGTAGATTTCACCTTCCGAATGAGTCCGCCAACCAGCTGCAGTCACTCACATGCTATTTCCTCTTCTTTGATTACTGAAACTCCACAGCAAACTATTGTTTTTACCAGTTACTCAGAAAACAAAGATAAAAGTTTCCAGAGAGGAAATAATAACCTTTCTTTTCCAAGGTCCGCATCTGCCTCACTTCCAGTGAAGTTAAAAGCAATGCTTCACTCACAAGTCTGTGTGTATCATTTTCCCCAACTGAATTCAGAGGACTCCAGCGGTCTACTTTTTACAATGAAAGAATTCAGTCAGAAGGAGGGAAAAAAAAAAAATAGCTGGTTAGCAAAAATGAATTTATACTAAGGGAAAAAAAAAAGAATGTTTACTATCTGGAATTGAAAACATTTTTCTCTTCCTTTGGGATGCTAATCTTCTAATATTAAAATGTAAAAACTGCCCTTATATACCATGTATCTTCTAAAAATTGAAAATTACAATGTCCATGCTAAAATTTTCAACTTGGCCAGTTTTCTGGAAGAAAATGAAGTACCAAATTCATACCTGCTCAGTGTTGCGAATGATTTTTAAGTTGTAATGAATCTTTTGCTGGATTTTGTTTCACCTTACTTTCCTCCACCATAATACAAAAGACTGTCTTGCAATGCATAAACTAGGAAAATCCCATTCCCGGGGCCTTTGGAAATAATTTTAAGGGTGTCTATGTTCTCTTACATCATGAGACCAGCTGTTATGCTCCTAAAGTTACAAACGACCACTCTTCGTTTTAACAGTACATTTAAAGAAACCTAATGTTAGTTCAACATGGGTAAACAGTCTCCAACACTGTATAAATAAAGAATTCTTTGAGTTGTAAATAGTAGTTGCTCAAAGCAGGGGAAGGCTGGCTAAGAAAGACAGAAACAAGGGATGAACACAAAGCTTAAAGGGCCTCTCTTCTCCCTTTCCAGCAGGCCAGGGATAGGGAACAGGGCGCCAGAAGTCTGGAGAGCTCAGCCATCCATAAGGACACTAACGCTACAACAGCCTGAAACCAGCAGTCCTTCTTTCATCACCCAAAAATCAACTACTTATATGACATCCGGGGGATTACAGAGAGCCAAAAGGACTGAACTTCACCCATAAGAGAACTACTAATGTACAGGCACCTGGGCAGCTCGGTTGGTTAAGTGTCTGCCTTTTGCTCAGGCTCCTTGCTCAGCAGGGAGCCTGCATCTCCCTCTCCCTTTGCCTGCCATTCCCCTGCCTCTGCACTCTCTGTGTCCAATAAATAAATAAAGTCTTCAAAAAAAAGGAAAGAAAATCACTAATGTACATTAAGGTAAAATGTGTTTAGAACCAATCCAGTGATGGCTATGCGGTGGACGACGACATATGCCAGGGGTTGGCTAATTACAGCCTACGGGCCATGTCCAGTTGGCAGCTTGTTTTGGTAAATTAAGTTTTATTGGAATATGGCCACACCTGCTCATTTATGTTTTGTCCCTGAATGCTTTCATGCCACAATGGCAGAGATGAGTAGATGCAAAGAAACCGTGTAGCGGGCAGTGCCGAAATGTTTGCCATCCACGATCACATACTCGTATATACGCTCTGAAATACTGGAGGGGCTGCCATGTGGACTACATTCATGAGACTAGAAATTCAATAATCGAACACCAAATATCAAAGAGAAATGCTTTTGTTGGAAACTTCCTTGCCACACCTGAACTGTGGCCCAACAGCCACATTAGCTAAGGCTTAGTGCTGCTCCAAATCTAGATGAAAGATCAGGAGTTTGAGGTAAATTCACTCTGTGTTTCAATGAGCTCTAATCAATACCCATTGTTTTGTTACAACAGGCGCTAGGCAAATGTTCACATGGATTAACCTGAACCCATTCCAGACAAAAACAAAAACACCTACCAATATATACCTGGCAGTTGCATCATTTTACTTTGCACTGGAAAACTTAGGATCCTTAAGAGAAAAACACTGTTAATAATTATTTTCCCCTCCACCCTATCACTCTATACAGGCAAGTACACAATAAACAGGGTTTGAGTAAGTCCCTTAGAAACCCCAGTTGCCTGCCAATTGAGTAATATCTTCTTTTCAGGGAAGTGCCATAAAAGAGATTCTATTACCTCGGGTCGCTAAGTATTTCCTATGGAAGAGGATATGAGGCTCTCCACCAGCAGGATATTCAGTGTGATGAGTAAATTAGCATGGAAAATGGAGGAGTTGCTCCCCCCCTTGCCCCATTTGTCATTCTGGAGATCAGAGTTCCACCATCGATAAAGGGCTCTTCTCAACCCCTTCCTCATGTCTCTCCACCACCATATCCCACCGCCATGGACCCCCTGGACACCTCCTTCTATACAATCTTTAATGTTTTAACTACTTGTTTTACTTATGCCTGTGTAGGGTCCTCTGTAACTAAATTATTTCTCAGATAGTGAACTTCAGAAGAGGTAATGGTTCTAAAGCAGACTTGAAAATCATTCTGAAAAATGTCACAATTCTTCTGTCAAAGTTGGGGTGGGGAGGTTGGCAGCAGAACAGAGATGCATTTTTATGGTTTCAGAATAGAAGGAGGCTCTCTGAGGCCCGTCCCAGTCATTCAGCTAAATGTCCTGTCTCCCAGCATCCATCTCCTCGCCTTTCCCAATACTCATCTCTTGAAACCAGAACAGCCTCAGAAGGCAAATCAGAAAATGTGAGGGCTGAGGACAGAACAGAATCAAGTGTGAAAACGAAACACGGCTTAGGGGACTGGCCTGGAAAGTAGGGTTAACTATCCTCCGACTTGGCCTAAGAAGATGAAGTCATGAAGGCGAGTACCAGTTCCCACCATCAGTAACAAGAGCCAGGGACCAAACACAAGGCTGCAGGTAAGTGGCAAGACAAAGGGTAAAAACTTAGTTAAGAAAAAGTATCTGCTTTACCCTGACATTCTCACCTCAGTACAGCTAGTCTCTATACTACATATGCTGACTTTTACTTTGGTAACATACACTCACTCTTGTGTTACTTTTCTAGCAATCAAGTAATCTAGGCTCATGGTAAAAAAAAAAAATCATAAAGTACAGAGAAACAAAAAATGAGAAAGGTCAATGGATGGAAAAAGAAAAAAAAAAATGCAAATCCACCAAGAGAACCCACTGCTAATATTTCAGTATTGTCCTCCAAACTTGTTCTTGCTTAGTGTCTTTTAAGGGGCTCTTTCTTGAACTGTTTTCAAACTTCAGATTTTACTTTTATTCCATCCGGAAAAAACCAGTTCTTCTGAGAGCTATCACTGACATACTTCTCAAAGGCAACAGCACTGATGCTAAGAATTTGTTTACATCTAGTGTAATTTAATTTGATTCTACACCTTTTCTTTCCAAGTTAATACGGCCATCTAGACCCAGAAGTCTTTTTACAAACAACATGAACATCTTTCAAATGGAGACAGCTCCGGTGATAGATTAAGGGGGGGGTTCATTAAACTAATCTAATGGGATTACATTATGTTTGAAAACCTCCATTACAAAAAATGCTTTGTACATGCACCTAAGTGCTGTTTTACGTGCAGACTAATACGTGAAATACACTAAGCGAAATAAACAAAACTTTTACCTTCCAAAGTGCAACTCTTGAATTAAAGTAAGTGCCCATCAACAGATAAATGGATACAAAAGATACAGTGTAGCTACAATGGAATATTACTCAGCCACAAAAAAGAATGAGATCTTACCATTCATGACAAAATAGATGGACCTAGAAGGTAGTATGATACGTGAAGTAAGTCAGAGAAAAACTAATACCATATGATTTCCCTTACATGTGGAATCCAAAAAACAAAATGAATAAGCAAGTGAAACAACAACAAAAAAGAAGCAGACTCATAAATATAGAGAACTGGTGGTTGCCAAAGGAGAGGTGGGGAGGGTTGACAAAATGGGTGAAGGGGAATTAAGGAAAAAAAAAACAAAACTGTTCCCATTTATATTTACATACTCTAGGAATCTTACCAATATCAGGGTACCCTACAGAACTCACTCAACATAAACAACAAATAAACAAAAACAAAACCCACCAGGATTTAATTGTCCCCAAAATACAAAATTTATGACCATTCAGGTTTTCTGCCATCACTGACTTCCCCTCCTATGCATGTTTTTTTTTTCCTTAGAATAATTAGCCACCTAGAACTTCAGAATCAAAGATGTCATAAAGTCTTGGCTTGTTTCTAGACCCCTAGGTCATAATCCTTTCTTCTGCTATTAAAAGACATTTTAAAAAATGGAAAGCAAGGATATATTTTCGAAAAAAAAAAAACGCAAACATCTTCCCATTTAATGCAGAAACACCTAAAACTCAGCTGGGAAACTTAGGCTCAAAATACTGGTGTCTGCCATTTTTGAAGCAGTTTCCTCTTTGGCCCACTGACTTCTCAGGCTCTTACGTGCAAAATTATAAGCTATTGGGAATTTGCTTTAAAGTAATTTAAATGGCAATTAATCGTTAAAAACCTTAAAATATTTTTAAGAGCGAAAACAGATTGATAAATGAGAATGTTGGGGCACCTGGGTGGCTCAATCAGCTAAGCGGCTGCCTTAGGCTCAGGTCACGATCTTGGGGTCCTGGGACCAAACCCCGGGTAGGGCTCCCTGCTCAACGGGGAGTTTGCTTCTCCCACCCCGGCCTGACGCTCCCCCACCCCCACTCCTGGGCACACACATATTCTCTCTCTCTAATAAATAAATTAAATGTTTTAAAAAAAGAGTAGGGGTGCCTGGGTGGCTCAGGGGTTAAAGCGTCTATCTTCAGCTCAGGTCATGATCCCAGGGTCCTGGGTTCGAGCCCCGCATCGGGCTCTCTGCTCAGCGGGGAACCTGCTTCCTCCTCTCTTTCTGCCTGCTTCTCTGCCTACTTGTGATCTCCATCTGTCAAATAAATAAATAAAATCTTAAACAAAAAAAAAAAGAGTGGTCGAATCCTGGTAACTGCTCAAACAGGGTGATGATGGTTACATGGGAATTGGTAACACTATTTTACTTTCATGTATATTGGAACATTTCTCCATGATATGAACGTTTTCTTCAATCGCTGTGAAAATACTACTCCTACCACGAATCCATCTTTTATAGCCAATATAAAGACTACTAAGCTTTACTGGAATGACTACTACATGCCCAGCAATGTTCCTAGCACTTTATACTCCTCTATTCCACACAGCATGCCTGCTTTGTAGGTGTTACTGGTCCTGGTTTGATGTCTTAAGGCACTGAGACCCAATGAAACAAGCAACTTGGCCAAGGACCCAGGGCAATCGAGATGGAAGTGGGAGATCAGCCACACCATGGACGTATCTGCTACACATATTGTTTGGTCCCTTTATAAATATTATTGTACGTGAGCATGTCTGTTTCATTGTCACTTGCAGTATTTTAGTGCATCCTGTTTTTCTAGAAAAATGAATCAGCCTCTCTCTGTTTATCCAAGATAACAAAACAAAACAAAAAAGGCCTGAGAACAATATTGGTCTGATGGAGGCCATCCTGACTGTAAAAGGAAACGTCCCTGAGTCAATATCCTCAGTGAGAGACATCCCTTCATAAAACAAACCAGGAATATTCCAACAGGGTTCAAATAAGCATAAACATCCACACCGTTCAGTGGGAGCTACTCTATCTGCACTCCCCAACTGGAATTTTGACTGCTTTTCCCATGTCATCTCAGATATATACCACAAACTCTGTTCCTCGAATGGCTCTGGCTTTCAAGCTTCTTCAAGGTCTCTTTAATTTTCCTTCAACCAAGAGGCCCTCTCCCCACCTCTCTTTCTGCCTATCAAAACTACCTGATCCTTAAAAACTAGGCTCAAGAAGCACCCTCCTCTGGGGCCCCATGTAATTCCTTGGCTGGAACGAAGCGTTCTCTCCTCTGTACTTCCCCAGTAAGATGGCTGTCATCTCCTTTAATGAACTTCCTTCAACTACCATATATTATGATGAGCCATTTTCATACTTCTCTCTAAAACCCAATGTCAATTATTTGGGGCAAAAGCCATGTACTGATTTATTACTACACTCCACAGTCCCAGCACATAGCAGCAACTCAGTGTGGAAGGAGAACAAAGAAGGAAGGGAGAAATGCTGCTTTTTACATATAGGCCAGAAATGAGTCTGGTAAGGGGGTGAAGCTCTAAAGTCACCAAGCAAAGGCAAAACTACTGTAGGAAAACTGCTTCTGAAAATCTAACTGAACATTTAAGTTTGCTGTGCCATTTTTATCTATCTCTTCATAAAGCCAGCATACCCAGTTTTCCCTCCAGCTTTAGGACAGACAGCTGAGAAGATGGCTGGCTTGTGCTTGAGCACCCTATTGTGGTCACACCCTGAGGGTCTCCCTGGGACCAAAATGAGCAGAAGGAAAAGCAGACTAACATCTCATTTCACACTTACTCCAGGGCATACACTCCCCGAGCCAGAGCAGAGCACCACCTTCACTTCCTCTGTGCCCCTCTCTCCAGGCTCACATGGTTGCATACAGAGGCATCCAATGCACACACAATGCAACTTCACCATGCTGCTTCAAGTTCACAACCACTAGAGGCTGATGGGTTTCCATGGATTAGGTGCTTTCGTATTTCTTGCTGGCCTCCCTCTAACAAAGGATTGACCTGAAGCTCTCTACAATTCCATAAATCATATCAACATTATCCATGAACTCTAAAAACCTCTCCTATGGAGATGAAAATACACGTAGAATATTCCACCACTGGATAAATGAAAATAACTAGTACAACAACACACGTACACAGAAAAACCTGTAGGATAGATACCACAGTGGACAATGGATAGTCAAATGGTGGGTTATGGGAGATTCCCCCTTACTAAATAGTACTATAATTACTTTTTTAATAATGTTTAAGAGTTACTTTATAAAGGCTACTCTCAAGTCCTTACGGATGGACTGAAACAGGAGATTCAAAAGATAAAGTCTGTGTCCTTTGTAGGCACCTTCTTTCAGGCACTGACGAATGGCATGAGGGGCTCCTCGAGGCAGCAGGCTGCCTGCCCCAGTTGGCTACAAGCCTGGGGCTACGATGTCCTGCAGCCAACAGATAGGGCTGGGCACTGCTCGTGGGTCAGCAGACACTTAGGCGCTAGTACCAAGCTGGGAGTGGGCGGACCGACCTCTCTGAGCATCCATCCGTGCCAGTCTTGGTGCCAGAAGCCCCATCCATGTTTATCTCTAATCCTCACAGTGACACCCAAGACAGGCAAGAAGCTGGAGAACTTACCCAAGGTCGCACAGCCAGAAAATGGCAGAGCCAGGGCTTGAAGCCAGGCAAGTCAGGCTCCAGAAAGCGCTCTGAACCAGTGGAGTACAAGATGTGGTCCCCATGCATCTGGAGCTCACAAACAATGGCAAAAAAAAAAAAAAAAAAAAAAAAAAAGCAAGGGACATTTCATGTCAGGTGTGAGGAATATTGAAGGGCAAGGACAGGACGACTCAGGACTATAGAGCAGAGAAACTCTATGAAGGGCAGAGGTGAGATTTGACCTGAGAAGTACAAACCTGTCCCCTCCTTCCTCCCCCCAAGCTCCACCAGGCTCCAGAAAGCAGCAATGCAGGAGCCAACACGGCCTCTAAGCCATTGATATCTATGTGATAGCCAGAGACACTCAACCCAGGGTTGCTTAGGCTGCTGGCCAAACAAGGAAATCCAAGATAAACCTGCCATTCTGTCATGACCTCATCCTGCTGGGAGACAGAAACAATGGCAAAGAGGAACAGCCCTGCTATGTTTCCATGGCACCTTTTGGGAAGAGATGAAATTCACACCTCTCTGGGGCTGTACCCCGAAGTACAGAACAGGGGTTCTCCTGAAGGCAATACCTTGGGCCCCCTGCAACTTCTCCAAAAATGAGAAACAGCAGTGCTTCCCCTCAAACTCCTCACACTAACCGACAGGAGTTCTCAAGTGACTGTGTTCTTCAGCAGTATTATTAGAATTAGGTATACAAGTACCTGATGACGATTTCCACAACTCCCACACTCTACACAGCATGCAGAGATACTTTTTTGTTCAAGCTTGAATTGACTACCAAAGGGAAGGCCACACTTTACCTTTACTGCCCAAAGACGAGCTGACCCAGGGCTGGCTCCGGCTGCTGGTTAATCCTCAGAATCGGCGAAATCTGCTGTTCATATCACACCAATGGTGTGGTTCTCTCAAGATATCAGGGATCTGATTTCTCAATTTTGTTTTCCAAATTGGTGGGCCTTTGGAAGCTTCATAGGGTTCTATCAAGTCCCATGAGGGAACTGATTCCACTTAACATCTACATTTCCGGGTTTTTGGGGCTCTACCATATGGCACCCTTGAGCACTTACCTAGTACTTTATGTAGACGGGCTTTATTAATCCCAGCATCAGCCTTGTTGGATAGGTGCTTTTATCTACCATCTCTGCTTAGGAATGAAGAAACAGAGACACAAGGAAATTAAGCAATGTGCCCAGGGTCACACTGCTCCTGAAAGGCAAAGTCAAGAACTGAACCCACACATTCTGACTCTTGAATCTCTATCCTCAACCACCACACTAGACCAATTCCTCTGAAGACAGTGTAGGGTAACTCGGTTTCTTTGTGTTTTAAGAGGTAACAAATGGCAGCAGCACGTGAGGCACGTAAATGAGGCACAAGGTCACGCGTAGACATCCCATCGGTACCATGACACCCAAGGATGTAACTGGACTTTTCTTTGAACCTGTTTGGTCAGCCCTCAAACTGAAACAGCAGAATTCACCTTCCAAGACAGTAATAAGTCTAACCACAGAGCTTAGCTGGACTGACAATTCTAGATGAAAGAAAGTATTCAGGGATCAGCTGCTTTCAAACTCAGCTCCATGTGCCTTAAAGAAGCCCCTTTGGGGAGCTGGGTCTCATGCAAGAGCTTCTCATGGTGGCTCGCACCCTTCCTGCAGCACACTGACACCCATACCTCCAACCCAGTGCAGCTTCTCATCGACTCAACAGAAGTTGCTGTGGGAGCTGAAACGAAAGGTCTACATCATTTTTACGAAAGGTCTACATCATTTTTATCTAGATCCTACCTATCTACACCTCAAGATCCAGTTCAAATCCATCTGTCTAATTCCACTAACAGCACTGCTTTTGCAAAAAGTTACACAGCTATGTCTGCCCCCGCATCCAGGAATAAACTGAACCCCCAGGCTACAGAGACCACACACATCAGCCTTTCCCACAAGGACCTCAAGCTTCTGACTGCCCTATCTTCTGACTACCCTATTTGCTCAGGATGGCACAGGCAGAGAGAGCACCAACAAAGTACCAGAAATCTGGAGTCTCATAAAAGAATCCATGTCACCCTCGGCAGGAACTCAGATCAATTTCTGCTGAATGAACCACAGATCCCCAAGAGCAAATTTGCTGCTATTCTAACTTTACGATCCTGAAAATGTCACAATGACATGCCTTTCTACCTTGCCTTTCGCCTTGCCTGAACTATTTTCAGGTATACTAAATATGGCATTTTAAGAAGGACAAAAAACACTAGCCCAACAGCTTCGAGGCCTCTCCTATGAAGAAAATGGTTCTTGTTTGGAAACTTTTCGAGCTCAAGTTTGCTTCTTCACTGTCTACTTTTTAAAATTCGAGACGGCAATTCTAATCACAGAAGTCTTTGTGAAACTGTATTTCTGTGATTTTTTTTTTTTTTAATTCAAGCAATGTTATTGGAAGGAAGCAGAAAACCGCAGTACCCAAACAGAAATGACTAATGCTGGTAGCAAGTGCTGTGAGAAATAAGGGCCCACAGAGAAAGAGCCCGCAGCCCCACAGTAGCCTGTTGTACCTTACCATGGCCGGCACTATTTGGAACTAGCAACCAGGATTCCCAGCTCTCTTGATGTGTTCACCAAAGCAACCTGGTGCAAGTCCCTTCACCGGCCATCTTTTGCCAAAGATGATAGAAAAAAATGTAAGAAGAACAAAAACCAAAGAGAGGAAGAAATTCAAATAAAACCCCCAATTCAGAAGTCATACTATATGGTCTCTGCTCCATGACACTGCATATATATTTTTAGAGAAACTATCTATGTGCTGCTGTCTGATGTTAGGCACTGCAGGTGTTCTCAAAAAGTTCTGCATGGAAGATAGACCAGTGACCTAACATTAAACTCTTTGAATTCCTCTCCTATCATTTCAGCATGTTGGCACAGTTTCAAAATTGTGGTTCTTCATCAGAGCTATAAGGATGTTTGCTCTGGATCCCAAAGAATCAAAATGTCTTAATCAATATTTAACTTCCCTTATTTTTATTCTTTCAAATCTCACTCACTCACCTTTACCTAAGGGAAAAAAAAAAAAAAAGAAAAATCTGGTAGCAATGATGAATCCAATTCCTACACCCTCTGCCTGAAAAAAAAAAAAAAAATGGCTCTTACTGCTACCACTCACAGCCCCTCTGTCTTATGACATGAGCAGTAATAACAACTTATTTGTGAATGTAAACTATTCACTTCAAAAGCAGCAAGGGGCTTGCTTTAGCCCAGTCTTACAAGATGTCTCCCTGACAATGACATATTAGTTACAGCTAGGTTGATGAGAGCGGATCTGGGATGATGCTGGGATCATCTTCCCAAGTGCTGGCACCTCTTCTATCAAGGTGGCTATTATTTGAATAAGAAGACTTATTTGTCAAAAACCACAAAGAGACAACAGTCAATTTATAAATAATAACGTATACCAACAGTGTAAGAGAAAAATATGAATAATATAAAAATGATGATAACAATCATTTGGGATTTACTTCCATAGTCCATTTTCCCACATGGCAAAGAAAATAAAGAATTATGCACTTGATTCAATAACCAACTAAAATGGTTCTGAGTTGATCATCATCCTTTCCCCACTAGCTCCTTAAAATCCATAGCAATATAGCTTCAGATTCAGTAACTGCATTTCTAAGAATTAATTCTAATGATGCAGTCATGGATATATCTTAAAGATCTGTTAAGAATAGGGGCACCTGGGTGGCTCAGTGGGTTAAAGCCTCTGCCTTCGGCTCAGGCCATGATCCCAGGGTCCTGGGATCGAAGGCCCGCATCGGGCTCTCTGCTCAGCGGGGAGCCTGCTTCCCCCCTCTCTGCCTGCCGCTCTGACTACTTGTGATCCCTCTCTCTGTCAAATAAATAAAATCTTAAAAAAAATCTGTAAGAACGTTTTCACGTGGCTTAAAGTGTGAAAATGGGAAACAATGTAATTAGCAACGTGGGCTGGATGAATAAATTAGGGTACAATCATAAAATGGGATGTTGAACAGCCACTAAAAGTCATTCTATGACACCATTAGTTGTGAAAAGCATTTCAAGTCATTTATGTTTGTAAAATGTTGTCTTTCTTTTTTATGAATGAAAGCTTATATCCACTGAACAACCTCACTTTTATGAACTTGCATTCTGACACCATACTTGAACAGGAGAGACTAATTTCTAGAGTAATTTCTATAGGCAAATGCAGATCTGTATAAATAAAAATGATATAATTGCTTTCAGGATTAATCACCTTCTAAGAACCCACAGAAAAAGAGGCAAAATCCTGACAAACTGGAGGGCTACTACTTAAGACTGAAGTTGCATACAATGCTAAAATCTCACAGTCTTCTCTGACTGAACGACCTCGGTTCATGCACATCATACTCAATTCTGCATCTCCTCATTACCTTTATATAGTTCAGGTGTCCTCATGCTCCCGCCCATGTATGCTTGTTATCATCCCAGTTAGACTAAGGGTTCAAGCTAGGGTCCTTATCTCCCACTACAGCAAATACAAATGGCTACTGTCTGCCTGGCATGTCTTTCCCTCTTCTGGCCAAAGGAACCTTCCACCCAACCACTGCCACCACGACCACTTCCATGGAGAAGCTACTCTTTGTCCACTCCAATTATGTGTTCCTTGGTGACCAATCCTGTGCCCTGCTTCACTGGACCTGGGGGATGGCAGATGGCCAGATACTGGCATATGCTGAAGCCAGGGTAATAGGGAGCCCTCTCTTCCCTTCAAGGTGCCCACCTGGGATACGGGAAAACTCTGATCTACCTGAGATCACCCTCCTGCAAATTCGAGAAGAGATGTGGTCATAGGGAAGAGAGATGCCAAGGAAACAGAGGGGAGTCCAAGTGATATCCAGTAGTCCCTGAGTCTGGAGTCAATCTTGGCCTCACTGGTATGTGCACCCGCTAGCAGGTGTTGATATCTGTCACTTTCAACTGGGACAGTCCTGACCGGTCCACACTCATTCAACCGGCCACAGACAGGACCCTACATTCTGTGCCATGTTCATGGCCATGAGGTCCAGTCAGTGCCCCCAAGCCCTCCAGGTAACTGGGTTCTCACCTTGGAAGTGTGGGTCACATGAGATCCGGCTTGCTGCGTCCTCCTAAAATACCAGCGTCTGTGCTAAGAAGAGGAAACTGCTTTGTTCTGTTTCTTATGAAAATTAGTAAAATAAATCATAACCACTCAATTTTTCATAGGAATTCTCTTCTCAGGAGAAGTTGTTTAGTGAAATAGACAAGTCTGCCCTTTTTTACCCTGCCTTCTGTGATAGAGTTCTAGTGACTCGGTCTGACGGTTTGTTTTTAATGAAGCAGGAATTAGGATCACATGCAAATAAGTGTTTCCTCATAAGGACAACACGAACTGTTCTAAGCATAGCACTAAAGGCCCTGACTCAAACCAAATGCCACCTCCTTAATCACTAATACACCTCCATAAGGCACCCTAGTTTCCCATTTAACTACTTACCAAGTCCCTCCCTTCCTAGATGTCTGACACCCAGTTGAGCTCATGGATTAAGGTGATACTCATAAGCCATTCTTAGCAATAAATGTGCTGCAATCACAATAATGACCGTAAAGTGATTGTTACTCATGACAATTGAGTTTTCCTTCAGGGCCCAAGAAATAAAAACATCACAGATGGCTTTCTGAGTCAAACCAAGGTATATGACGGGCCTCAAACTGAAGAAATTGTGCATGTGACGTTCTCAATGGCAAACGATTTTAAGTAAATTAATCCCACTCCGTCAATCCTCCACATACTCTACTGGAAGCTACTAACTACTAACAGAGCCTCCAAGGAGGATGCCAAAAAAACCAGCAGTCACTAATGCAACATCCAGGGGCAGACCATCTCAGAGAAACATCCTTTATGAGTCAGGATCATACTCTGTATGGGTTTTTTCTCCCCTAAAGCCCATCCAGTTAAAACCGGTCACTATACAAAAAACAAAGCTAGTAACTTCCCTTTGAGCCAGAATTTAAAGAGAATGTTGGTATATAATAATATACATACTGGAGAGTGTGTAAGAAACAAAAACAAAAAATACTGACCAGAACCAAGAACATGTTTAGCATACGAATAAAAATAATTTTTATTTTACTTAAATAACTCCCATGAAAAACCCAAAAGCAGACTCAGTATTATTGGTTAGAGGTAAAATTCTGTTTTCAAGTTTTAAGAAAAGGCCCTGGAGGTGTTGGCCCACTGAGAACATCAGCTGGAACACTGCCCATACTGAATGGGTGTTCGGATGGGATGAAGAAATCCAGAGAACATAGGGGTGCATCCAAGAATAGTATCAAAAACAAGGTGTTGCTCAACCTTGTCCTATAGCGAACAGGTAGTTGAACACCTACTCTGTCCTGAGGCCACCAAGCAGCTGCTTGGCCAATACTTTATTTATGTCCTACCCTGCCCTCTCTCAGCTCACACTAGTGTAACATCCTGCCACCGGGCCACTCCCAGCACCTCTCCAAAGCAAATTTAGGCCAGATAAGCTAGAGGCTAACAAAAAAACATGCAATGAGACAGGAAGTGTAGCTTAGTGACTCGGGGTCGCCAAATCTGGCAAAAAAAAAAAAAAAAAAAAGCAAAATGCCCAACTGATCCTGAAATTCCGATAAACAACAAACAATTCATGAGTGCTGTGAGATGTTTAAACCTGGCGATTCACAGACCTGTACCCCTGGGGATAAAAATACATTATATGTTTATTAAAAACAACAACAACAAACAATTCATCTCACACGATATTTGGGACACACTTAGACTAGAAACTTGGCCACTGTTTATCTGAAATTCAGATTTACTTGGACTTCTGTATTTTATCTGACAGCCCTACTTAGGGTAATAAACACCTGTTGCTGAATACCCACCATCTTCCCCCATTCCTTTTCCAACCATAATCCAAATTTCCCAGAAAACACCTTCCCCCCATTTTCAGCCATGTGGGGTGTCACATGAGGTAGTCAGCCCTGAATTTTATACAGAGCCATGAAAGGCAGTGAGCAAAGAAACATCAACTGCTGATGGGAAAAACTATTCTTAATTCTCCTAGGGATGAGGAAGCTTGAGACAAAGGGAAACAGGCCAGCAGCCTTAAACCAAGCCGTTCCCAACCCCCCTCTGAAATGCCAGAAAAGCCAGAACGAGGGAGAGGTGGTAACAGCCGAACAGAGTAAGCTATGGGCACAGCAGGTATCTCAAAATCAAACTGGTCAAAATCTACAAAAAACCAACCAGAGACATCCATTATCTGAGGCCTATGAACCACAGAGTTTGTTATCCATTGACAAAGCTTTCTAAGGTGGGTCTTTTTTTTTTTTTTTTTTAAAGGAAGTATTATTCTGAAAAAAAATTCTGAAGGCATAAAAACTTCCCACTAGTAAGCCAGTCTGGGCACTCTGCTTTGCAACAGGGAAGCTAAAATGAACAAACGCTGTTTTAACAACTACAATAGCCTCCACTTCAAATTGTCATTCCTGGTACTGTCCACTGGTTTGTATGAGAGGCTGATTCTGTCCTCCAAGAGTCTCTTTTCCCACACAATGGAGTGTGGGAAATACAGGTGAGTTTTTGGAAGATTGGAAAAATGACTATCGAGACCAAACCCGACTATTTCAGATTCTAGCACAAGAGAAAATTTTAATCTGATAATACTTACAGATCATTCTTCTACAGTGATATCCATCAAATATTTTTTTAATATTTTATTTATTTATTTGTCAGAGAGAGAGAGGGAGAGAGAGTGAGCACAGGCAGACAGAGTGGCAGGCAGAGGCAGAGGGAGAAGCAGGCTCCCTGCCAAGCAAGGAGCCTGATGTGGGACTCCATCCCAGGATGCTGGGATCATGACCTGAGCCAAAGGCAGCTGCTTAACCAACTGAGCCACCCAGGTGTCCCTCCATCAAATATTTTAAGGAAAGATTAAAAGAAAAACATTCTTTCTTAATTGTACAAAAGGTTTAAAAGGAAAAAAATATTCCCCAACTACTCTAGCACTTTTAAGTCTGAAGATGTGGGAGGGCCTTAGCCTCTCTATTTAAATCATTCTGTTCATATGAAACAATTTCATTTCTCTCTCAATCAAACTAAAGCATTTGTCTCTGATGTTAAAGCAGAGTCCCTCAGGCTCACAAAAATACTTATATTTATACTCCCTAACTGTTTATTTAGGATATTTATATCCTTACAGAGATGGACCTCAGAGATCATCTAAAATCAAGGTCAGTATTTCTTAGGTTAGGGAACCTGCTAAACCAAGCTAATCCCAACTGAGACTTAATGTGGCCTCGAAAAACTCTTCCCAATGGCAACATCGTGCCTACGCTTTGTCACTGCTGAATCTCAAGATTCTCTTCTCTGTTTTCCAAATAGCAGTAACTTGTTGTTCAGCATCTTGGTGAGGTCTGAAATAAAGCCAGAAGATACCCTTCCCAACATAATAATCTTTGAGAAGTATCTTTTGTTTTAGAGAAAAGACTGACCCTAAATAAGGCATTAAAAGCTCCTATAGGTTTTAAATTGGGTAACAACACGTATCAGAGTAATTAAAGAAAAACAAAACAAAAAACAAACAAACAAAAAATAACTTTTCAAGTCAGCCAACCCACCTACACTGGACTATTTGATGAAAATATGTAGTAATACAAAGAGCATATATAAAAGCACATAGAAGAAAACATGAAGTTAGAGTAATGAGATTTTCCATGGGTCTTTCTTTCCTTTTTAAAAAGTTTTTAAAAATTTAGAAATTTAAATTTAGAAATTTAGAAAATTTAGAAATTTGAAAGATTTCTAATTACCATTCGAAATTATTTTTGCAAAAAGTAATATTCTAAAACTCAGGTGCACCATACTCATGCTCTAGCAATGCACAGAAAGAGACAGAGAAAAGGTTTTCTATACAGGACAAAAGACTGTCAGCAACTTATCTCAGACCCACAGCCAAACACAAATATCGAAAATTTCCAGGGGTCATTCACTATCTCCACGCTCACGTCTGGCCATCTCACAGACACATATGCCTCCATTTAGGGACAGGTGATCAGAATTTCTTCGTGCATTTCCTCTAGACCAGTTCAAGCCAGCTCGGCTCCCTGTGAAATGCAAGGCCAAGGCTTGTTGCTCCACGTGAGGCTCCAGCCCTGTGCTCAAGCCCTTCTGCCCTGGCTGGGCTGGCAAGTGGCAGAGTGTGTGTCAGGCAGGGCACCTGAGCCCTAAGACCAACAGGAAACAGAGTCATGACACTCGAGGTAATGAAAAGAGCTAGTAACCCAGATATCCACAGTCTCCTTTCCCAGGATCATAATCCACACACAGGCACTGCAGTCACCCAGGAATGATGTCCTTTTTTTTTTCTCCCCCACAACTTGCATCTTTCTGCACTCAATTTCCTTTACTCATTCCTTCCTTCTTTCTAACTCTACTTAGCTCCAAGAACAGTCACAATCTAATGATGGAAAGGTCAGACTTAATGGAAAAAAGGGACGTCAGTCCCCCAGAAACAAATATTCTTTTGTTGAGATCTCCCACACAAAATGTGGTCATCATGTCAGCCTGGAAATGCCAACCTGTTCACAGCTGCTGTGCACAGTTCAGACCAGACCTGTCCCCAGGCATCTAGGGCCAGGACAGAAGATGGGACTGAAGCTTCACGTATCCTGGCAATCAATTTTTTTCTACCTCCCACCAAACTCACAGGGGCAGAAGCTACATTTGGATGAGGAATATGACTTACATTCCAAATTCTCTCAAAAGACCTACTGTTGTAAATGTAAGAATTATGTGTTTCTAAAACCTACTTATTTAAAACAATAAAAGGGACACCTGGGTGGCTCAGTCGGTTGAACATCTGCCTTCGGCTCAGATCCTGATCCCAGGGTCCTGGGATGGAGTCCCACATCAGGCTCTTTGCTCAGCAGGGAGCCTGCTTCTCCCTCTTCCTGCCTTTCTGCCTACTTGTGATCTCTGTGTTTCAAATAAATAAATAAAATCTTTTAAAAAAAATAAACAGAATAAAAAATGTTTTTGTGATTCTGCATGTGGAGGCAGGCCATACCTAAAATCTAGAATGGTAGGGCTCCTTGAATTATCAGTAACAGCACTTAGCCAAATCAGTGATATTATCCACCCTCCCAGTGACGTCTGGATCATATCAACATTTTATCCCTTATTCACCCAGTTACCAAAAAAGGCATTTTCAGTCTTCACATACAAACTCCAAATATATAAGCCAATAGATGTTTAATAACCATAAACACTCAGCTACATTCTGAGACAACACCTTTCAGGTGAAGCCTAAAAAGGTCTCACCCCCCACCCCCACCACCAATCACTCTTCTCAAATGACTTGATGCAACAGTGATGAGAGTACAAATCTAGACCCACAAGCAAAAAAGGTGATTAAGACACACCAAGCAAGACTTCTCACTGTTCCAACAAGACTAAGCAGGTCCACTCTGGTGACTGCAGATGAGGTGATGGCGCTGGGCCCCACGCTCACCAGGGAGGCTGCGCCGAGGCTCTGCACCTGCAGAAACTGGCAGCCGGAGGCACTTGTTCTTTACAACTTTGATTTTTGCTTATTCACTTATTTATTTTTCTGGTCCTAATGATGTCCTTCTGCACTGGCCGAGCTGCCTCAGGCTCCATACCCTTTCTAGTCTGACCCTGACTCTGAGGAAGCAGGCAAGGTAGTTTCCATTTTACAAACAAGGAAACTGGAGCTTGCTGAAATTATGCAAGCTCATTAAGTGGCCAGCCGTGATTCAAGCCAGAATGTCTGACTACAAAGCTCACGAGGACGAGGAAAAAAACAAGCTCACAAGGACTCCCCGGGTCTGCTTCCTGCCTCCAACGATGACTGAGGATCTGCCCACCTGTCTGTCATGCTGGGCAGACACAGCCAGCAGACCCAGATTTCTGCTTTCGAAGCAGTGGAGGAAAACTGCACTCGGCAACTACAGAAACCACCGCCCGGGAGACCATGTTCCCCTGCAAAGTAAGTGTACTTAGCCAAAAGGGGGAAACAACCCAAATGCTCTTCAACTGAGGACCAGATAAATAAAACGTGGTATACACGTACAGTGAAGCACAGTTGCCTCCAAGAACCAACAAAGTACAGGGAGGTGCTACAACATGGATAAACAAACCTTGGAAATGCTATGCCAAGTAAAAGGAACTGGTCACAAAAGACCACATGATATAGGATTCCATTTATATGAAAGAGCAAGGAGGCAAACCTCTAGAGACATAAAGTCGATCAGTGGGTGCTTCAGGCTGGGGAGGATAAAGGCATGCACGTGTGTGCCTGTGTGTTCAGGGGGTGGGGGAGGATAGCTAATAGCTATCTAGCTAGTCAGAGATTCTCTCTGTGCTGATGAGACTACTGGAAAACTGACTGTGGGTTTTGACTGCACATACCTACAAATATACTAAAAATCACCGACTTGAGTATTTAAATGGATGAAATGTATGGTATAGAACTTATATCTCAATAAAGCTGTTAAAGCGTCATGTTAAACAATCAAAAGAGCCCTTAGCTATTATCTCCTTCCAGTTCCTCTTTTAAAAGTAAGGAAACCTAGCAGAGAGCCCAATATTAGGGTCGAAATCAGTGCCCCAATGTGCTCTGCCTCCCAGTACCACTATTCCTTGCCCCCAGGTACTCGGTTCAGTACAAGGCCACGGAATTTGGGAGCTTCAATGTAGTGGAGCCTTTTCAAGCCTGGAACAATGAAGCTACAGCCAATAGCCTATCGGTAGCACTGGGTTCAGAAGAGGTCAAGACCATAGGAGCTGAGTCCTGAGACGGGCCTTCGGAATGGATTGCACTAGATGGAGGGCGGGAGAAGAGAGATGAGGGAACTCCCCGGAGGGGAGACAGGAGCTGCCAAGGAAGCCATCCAGTTTATACCAGGACTTTAGATGAGGTTTGAGTAACATTACAGCCTCAACAGGAGGAGAATGGGGACATCGGCAGGAGATCAGCCCCGCCAGGACAGAACACCAGGGAAGGAGCATTCTGAAGTGACAGAATGAGAGCTGTCTTTACAGAAGACAAGCCTGGTTGCAGTGTGCCAGGGACCGGGGTCAGAGGGCCAGATCTGTCATCTGCAAATGAGCTATCAAGACACACACCAGGGTAGGGGCGATAGGGACAGAGAGGAAAGAAGAGAGACAAGCAGGGGATAACGGCAAAACCCAGCCATGTCTAGACTTGTGGAAGAGAAAGATGGACAGACAGCCGGGGCACGGACTCTGGGCCCAGGCTGCTTGGGCTTCAATCCTTACTAGCTGTGCCTGGTCAGGTTACGTAAATGCTCTGAGCCTCAGTTTCCTGGGTAAAGTGGGAATAAAAATAGTGTTTCTGGGGCGCCAGGGTGGCTCAGGCGGTTAAGCATCTGCCTTCGGCTCAGGTCACGATCGTAGGGTCCTGGGATGGAGTCCCAAATCAGGCTCCCTGCTGAGCAGGGAGTCTGCTTCTCCCTCTGCCCCTCCCACTTGTGGGTATGTGCACACACATGTGTCTCTCTCAAAGAACTAAAATGTAAAAATAGTGTCTCTGTCAAACAGTTGTTGGGAGAATTCAATGTGGACAGGGCTTAGAACAATGCCTGGGACTCAGTAAGTGCTATGCAAATACATGCAAATGCACATTAAGCATTCTGCAACCCAGCTTCTGAAGATGGCAACAGCAACATGGAAAAACCTCATTATCTCCCACCAAGCGTCCTTTTCCCCTCACCTTTCCATGTATTCATCCCTAGGTTCTAAGTTCTAGGAAGAACAAAACATGCCCCTTGTCCCAGAAGGTGGGCCTCCAGGGAGAAATAGGCCAGCAAACGGAACAACAACTATTCTCTGCCCAAATCCACGCATTCTAATCAGTTGAACAAATATGGCTTGGTGGGCAGCGGGAGCAGCAAGTGTCAGCGAGCATTCACCCTTCACCCTAGGCTGCCCTTTCCAAAACTGCCTGGGACCCGGGAACCACTGAGGCTCTTCCCTGCCCTGCTTCCTGGTGGCTTCCCCTGCGGGGCCTGGCCCCGGTATCTCCTCATGATTTAATAAATCAAAGACTCTCTGGCCAAAGCTGAATTGACACTGCTGGCCAGGAAGCTCTGGGCAGAGCGTGAAGATGACAAGAGAGGGAGGCATCCATGCCTTTTCTGCACTGGAGGAAGAAACACACTGGGTGGTCCTGACTAAAGAGCCTTGGACCATCCAATCAGAACAGGGCTCCATTCTACCCTCAGCTGCAGGGGGTCGTGACCGTCGTGTGGTGCCCCCAAAGCAGGACTCCACTCGCCCATACTCACAGGCCTGGGATGATCTAGTGCCCACACCGGAAAGACATTTAAACTAACATACAAATGCAGTCTATTTTTACTAACTGGGCTTGCGTCTCATATCCTTGGATAATTACTTTAGAAGTCTCCCTTCACAAATATTAAAACGTTTCAAATGAAGTTTTATACTAGGTCTTTCTGATGAGGTTTAAATAACATTACAGTCCCACTATCAGAATGGGTAAATAACCTGTAGTATAGACATACGATGGGATAAAAAATATTTAGATAGATCTTTAGCAGTGGAAAAGCATACTTTTAAGTAACAACGACAACAAAAAAAAAAGAATGTGAAAGTAACATGTAAAAAATATCTGAAGCAGGTTTGTACATGCACAGGTATGTATGTCTGAAGGACAGACTATGAACTGAGATGTGGGCTCACACTCTGGGGGGACAGGCAGGATTGGGAGTAGAGAATAAGAGAGACTGTCACTTTGGCTGAATTTCTCAAAACAAGAATGTGTTTAAGTATAACTTGGGTAATTTTTTAAAAGAAAAAAATAGGAAAAGAAAAGAAAAGCAATAGACACTGTTGCATGTGAACACAGGCTCATCTATAAATAAAGTTAACCTGGTCTATAATTTTTAATTCTTCTTCCCTTTATTCTGGTCAGGAGGGGGCTCATTTTCCACTCTTCAGAGAGCTGAAAAGATGATATTAAATTCTGTGTGACCTTAAGGCACATGTAAAGAATAAAAGACCCCAAGCCAAATCTTAAAGTATATTAATAATGGATTTATGGTTTACAATGTGATGTTCCCAGAAGAATCATTTCTCCTGGGTTTATCTGGCTAGTCTTCCTTTCAAGTATGTTTGTGGATGATGGTGATAACACTAGTAATGAACTTGAGGCTGTGTTTAAATAATTGCAACCAACTAGTTCCTCTGACATGTCTGTATTCACTATTGACACAGTTAATCTGCTTAATTACAGTTTTGTTAATATCTCAAATTCCCCTATTTACTTTGCATCCTGAAAAGTCCTTTGAAATCCAAACAGTCTACTACCTCTCCAGCTCTGTTTGGGAAGGTTACAATCTTACGATTATTTAAGGGGCATACTTCCAGCATTGAGTGGAATGTGAACATAACCTAGGAATAGATAAATATACTGAATTATTCTCAGCAACTTTTGCTCTCTTGGAATATTACTGTTCAGTTTGAGGAATTGATTTCTTAGAATTTATAGTAATACTGATAATTAAATACAGAGAACAAAATATATCCCAAAGTGTAATATACTGTATGTGTACCCACTATGCTGGGCACCGTACCAGCACCTGCCACACAGTATGTGCTCAATAAATATTAACTGGCTTACTGAATAAGAAAGAGGTACCAGGTGACTTTAATAATGGAGAAATTAAAAAATCACTTCATTTCTTTCAGCAAATATTATCTGAACTCATATGTGTGCCAGGCATTGCCCCAGGTACAGGAGAGTACAGGCAAGGTGAGATTTGCTTTTCATCCTTAAGAGCTCACAGATTAAAGAATAAAAATAAAGCATGAGCACTTTCTGCTGGGGCAAAACATCAAGGGCTGTCTATTCCTTCCAACGCTCAGATTCGTATCAAATTTGTACTATTACGTCTAATCTACAAGCATCCATTTCTGCCTCTGACCACCCAGTAACATTCTGATTATTTTAACAGCATGCTCCGTATCAGTACTGATCTCAACAAGTATCTCCTGGTACCAATATGTGCTAGGCATGGAGGACAATACAATACCAGGTCCATATTCTAAGAGCTGACTTGTTAGGGAAATGAAATAAATCCATTCACTCAACAACAAGCCTTACATGACATTTTAATGGACAAAAGAAAAGAGCAAGTGCCAAATTACCCAGCCAGATCCAATTAGTCTGGGGATCTAGAGTAGCAGGGGATCCTTTTCAGCTGGTTGGTCCAATAAGGTATTAGAGAGATGGGGTTGCTGAATGTTAACAGACCAAGTGAGAGAGGAAGACATTCTAGGCCGGTGAGAGAAATGACACATTACTCTTCATCAGCAAGTCCAAAAACAAGCCAATCTGTATGAACTATGCAGAGACCATGAGCACAAAATAGAAAACTGGAGAGAGAGAAAAACCTTCATGATCATAACGGGCCACCTTCAGGTCTGTTTATTAACATATTCCAAAAAACCACTGCTCAGTTATATCCACGTATGTCCTGACATGAAGGTGACCGCCTGGAAAAGGATGCAAGTCCCAAGTGGCATGCAGTGTAATTCCCTGACATTTGTATTTTTAAAGAGTTCATATGAAGGGCAATGGCATTAGCATAATACTGGCTCCGGACTTTGGATTTTTAACCAAATGTTAAAAATGAGTCGTTTCTCTTGTCTCTGTGTGCGTTCCCCTCACTCTCTTGGCTCATTTCTCTTTTCTCGTCCTTTATTTTTCTCTCTCCACCCTTTTCTGTGTAAGTTAAGGGGAAAAAAAAAATGCCACAAGCCTGTATGTTTAAATTCAGCCCACATGACATTTCCTTCGAATTTAATTGCTTCCATACAATTTATATCCGCTAGTCACGCTAGACCCCAGAGTATTAAACATGCTCTTTCACAAAGAAACTCTTGTCCTATAATAACCCCCATAATCAAAGTGCAGGAATTATGGGTAGGGCCCAGCCGGATGATGGGCGAAACAAACAGGTTTTTAAATTCACCCAGAGCAAGCTTTGGACGGAAGCAAATCCAAGCCAGCCACTCCACCATCAGGCTTGAGAGCAGAAACACTGGAGCACTCACTAGCTCAAATAGAGGTCTGGCTATCTCTGCACATCCAGCAAGTCTAAATGAACTCAGCTAGTTTATCTTTGGGTCACCACACATGCCACTTAAAGACACGAGGTTACACTCTCTCTGCTTTCAAGTCAGCCCATCCAAAAAAGACCTGTTGGTGGTCTCCACGGGCCCCTCTTCAAAACATCTTTAAAATGAATAAATAGTTCTTCATTGTTATTCTGAAAAGACTAAAATTACCTCTTCCATTTTACTATGAACTACTCCCTCAGTGTATCTGGCCACGTTCCATAGGAAAGAACATCTACAAACATCTATCTCAAGGTGTCTTATAAAACCCTTAATCTTTCTGGACACTTATTCAACTTATCCCATTATCTTTCCCTTCTCTAAACAAACCACCTCCCCAAAAGTTCACCTTTGAAATCTTATACCTGTAGAGAGGCACTTAATATGACTCCTTAGATCTCCCTTATTCAGGTAGCCCAATGTGTTCAAACTGTGCCTATTTTCTTACAAAACCCCTTAAGCAACATTTTTGGTCCTCCTTATATTGAGATAAGTGCCTCTCTAACAGGATCAGAAGTTTCTTTTTAAACATATAGGGGCGCCTGGGTGGCTCAGTGGGTTAAAGCCTCTGCCTTCGGCTCAGGTCATGATCCCAGCGGGGAGCCTGGTTCCCTTCCCCCCTCGCCGCCTGCCTCTCTGCCTGCTTGTGATCTCTGTCAAATAAATAAATTTAAATATATATATATATATATATATATATGTATATATATATAAATTCCATGCAATCTCTCCTCATGTTCAAAATCCATTCACAGCAAGAGCAAACTATCTGAACTACTTATCAGATCCACACATTCCCATCTTAAAGGATTTATTCAGTGTTTCTGCAGCTTACCCCTCTGCTTATGTTTCCTCGATTTTCATAAACCAATGATTCTGTCTACGAATCAAGGTTAGAACCAATACAGTTTGGATCAGATATGTTATTCTAGTCTTAGAAACTGACAGATGAAAACAGTTTGCTTACTTCCAATGAGCTACTTTTGACCTATTTATTATAAAAAAAATCAATTTCTACAGTATCACTATAACACAATGCCATCTGAGTTTTATTTATATTTTGCATGCTGTACATGGTTATTATTTGCTGCAGTAAATAATGTCTAGATCTGGACACACTCAGACCCATAATCTCTTTATGTATCAAGTCACTAGGCAAGTCAAAGAGAAATCAGACTTTTAAAACATTCATGTAGAAGCTCATACTTCATTTTAGGAAGGAAACCTTGTATTTTAATGGTATGAGATATTATTTATTATGCAATGTCCTTTTATCTTGTTCCACAATGTAACTTTTTTGTTCTACACTTGGCCGACTTTACTCTCACTGTACAAAACAGACATTGTTTTAAAAACCCATTTGTAATTAAGTGTAAATAAGTATGATTTTGCACTTCAGCTGAAGCAACCCCATAGCATTAGTTTACACCTCCGTGCTCACTTGGAAGTTTATAATACTTTTTCAACACTCTGGAAACTAGACTCCAAATAGATACATACCAGTCAACCAGGATGTTGTTTACCAGGGCTCACTCAGAAGGACCTCCAGAGAACTCTGGAAATGTAACTTGTTTCTACTGCTTTGCTTTAAGGGGAGTACGGACAGTGACTTTAACCAGCCACACCGGGCCCTCTGATCCACACATGGTCGTGAGCTGGACATTCCAATGCATGGGCAACTGGGAAATCTGCGTCCTGTAATGGTTTTCAACTCATTAACTAGGGCTGGCCAACTGTTAGGTTAAATGAAAAGCACTGTGGCAAAACCTGACTCAGGTTACCACGGCTAATAATTCAAAAAGGCCGTGCTGGTCCATCCCCTCCACCGCTCATCTGACAAACTTTCAGGCAAAAGTTTCAACAATTCTGGATCTAACCTTTAAAAGCATTTCTTTCATGTTGACACTCCAAACTGTCCATAATTATTGACCCTACAATCTAATCTGCTCCTACTGTTAGATATCTGTTAATAATCACTGACTGCTCAATAGTTATTAACATGTAAGCAACAGACAAATACAGAGAACAATGGAGCCACTGTCTACTGTATGGGTTACAGCCCTCGGACCTTTGCTACTCTGCTTTCCAAAGCCCAAAGCATAGCCCTTGCTATCCCCTAACACTTGCAGAAACGTGACATCAATAAACTCAAATTTAATTTTTTCAGACCACAGACAACTAAAATTTTATTGAAAGCCTAAGTAGAGAAGCAACTGTATTTGTAAAACACACTTGGGGAGAGCTCTACCTTTAAGTAGCTCATCCTTTCTCTCTTCCTGCCTTTCCTTACTTCAAGTTTTTCTACAATACATATTTACGGTTGGATTTTATGTTAAAATGCACAAAAAGACAAATAAACATTGGATGGTATAACTGCTTTGGAGGAATTCACATTTGCCAGAAGTTCTATATGCACAGGCTAGTATTTCACACAGCACATAAAACAAAGACCCGTAAAAGTGGAAACAGTTGCACTGGAGACTGTGTCTTCAGAAAACATAAGTACTTTTATAAACAGTCCTGAAGTTTACTGCTTCTTTTATGATTCTTAATCCCAGCTACTAACAGTTACATGTTCAGACAAATCCCAAAGCAGTAAGAAGGCTACCAGGTACTCCCAAATCAGCAGAAGGCAACAGAATAGCCTTTTGGTTACAAAATGTATCCAAATCCAAACTCCACTTCAGACCAGTTGGATACAATCAAACATGTTTTATTTGCCTTCTATTGTGAAAGGGTAAAGGGGCCTCAGCATTTGCCCATGTTAATCTCGGAATCCCCTCTGCCAGGTTATCAGAATCCAGTTTAGCAAATGGAGAAACAAAGATAGGAAAGATAAAGGTTTACCTGAGACAACTGTTACATAATATTGTGAACCATAAATTTTTAACTGATACTCACCAAACATAATCTGTTATTTTTATGGCCACCACTAAGTATGACACGTCCCAGCAGTAACAGTCCTGTGTGCTACAAACTGTGCCAAAGGTTCTACCACAGTCAGAATCCAATACTGTAATTTTCCTTATGACAAGGGATTATCATATCAATTAGAGTAGTATTTTTCACCCAAGTCTTTTAACTTATCTCAGTCAGTTATAAAACACTGATTTCAAACCCTGTTTTAACAGGATGTTTGAATAAGCAAATGTGTGATATTTCCCTATGGCACTGGATCTGTACAGAGAGAATCATGCTCCTTAGTAGAGATGTGGTAGAATATAGAGGAATTTGGGGGATGCCCCCTTATCTAACTGAGAGGCTTATTTTCTTCATTTTTTTCGCTTTTCAAACACTAGATTGTAGAGTTAGTACCCCAAGCCCTAGCCTTTGCCCTACCCTGGGGAAAGTAAGTGGCCTCAGTGGAAAAACCTATTCACTGAAAATCTGTCAGTTCTGATCTTCCTAGAGCTCTAAGAAATAGGACCCAGAATTAACCATTTCTCTTTCTTGTAGACAATTTCTTCCCTGGATTTCTTGTCCTATTTTCTGCATTTCCTCCAACCTCTCTGGCTGTCTCTCCTTTACAGAGTCAGGACTTTTCTTCTCACTCTATCTGTAACCTCTCTCTCTGGGATCTCATCCACACCTGGATTAGGATAATTATGTATATAATAATAATTATTTTTTATATAAATTATAAATATTAACATGTCATATAATTAGAGAGAATATCTCCCTTAGATATCTTAAATTCACCTCAAACTCAATGTATTAGAAATTTTCTTTTTTTCTTAAGTCTTTTTTTATTTACAGATTTTTCTGGTAAGGATATACCATAGGAAAGCAATTTCACTGGCAGTGAGGTATGTATATACTCTACCAAAATACTCCTTATTTTAACTGTTTTTAACTTAATTTACATACGAAGAAAATTATCACTGCATATCCTTGTTTCAACTACAGTATTAGCCATACTACATAAAATAAAATGAAATGGTGCTTGCATACAAAAACTGTTATTTGTAAAGGAATTTGATTACAGGTTAAAAGAAATAATTTGTTTTTTGGAAAGAGTTTAAAAAACTCACAATTTATCATGACTGAGACATCTGCTCCATATTTTCCATTCCTCATAGCACATTTATTTCAGTAATTCCGTTATGTCAGTTCTTAGCATGAGCATAGTGTTACACAATTTTCGTACATATAATCACATCCAAAACAAGTTCTAAAATTTAAACTGTAAACTGTAAACTCTCATCATACATAGAAATATTTCAACTGTATATTAAGTTTTGCTAACTGATCAAATCTGGAATATAAATGAGAAAGCCTATTTTAAGCTGTGTAGTAAGCACTGTTTATTAAATTACATTTCTACAATGTCAAATAAAGTAAGAGGCAAACCTATTCTGGAGGCATGCAAATTTAGGTAAAACATTGAAAGAAACAAATCTGTTAACAAAAGGATGTCTTGCAATAAAGAACATTAGATTTTTTAGAATCTATCACAATACAAAAATGTAAGGGGTAAATAGCATCTTCACTGACAAATTAGGAGGTAGCACAGATTCACCACTTTATTGTCTGAGAAACGCAACTGGAGTAACAGTATTTCCTTACCACAAATAATTTCCAGGATCATGTACATATTTCTTTTAGAAATACTTGTTTAAACAAATCTCCCTCCACTTTTTAGTATTTAAAAAACCATTCCATGTGATTTTACTTCTTTTTTAAAAAGATTTTATTTATTTATTTATTTATTTATTAGAGAGAGAGAGAGAGAGAGCAAAAGCAGGGGGAGCAGCAGGCAGAGGGAGAAGCAGGCTCCCCACTGAGCAAGGAGCCCAATGTGGGGCACAATCCGGGACCCTGAGATCAGGACTCAAGCTGAAGGTAGATCGTTAACTGACTGAGCCACCCAGGCGTCCCTCCATGTGACTTTAAAAAAAAACACATGTAGATAGAATAGTACTCTGCACTATTTGACTGAACAGTCTCGAACTATGAAGTACATTATATAGTTTCGCGGTTATATATTAGTTTCGCGGTTCCTGGAATTCTCCAAAACACTAAATATATATACAAACAAAATATAGTATCTTATTTTTCAATGCAAGTCTTGTGCGGAATAAACAGAACCTTGATTCCAGTAACAGTGCAGAAAATTTAATTTTCCAGTAAATCTGTCTTTAAGTTACCCTCATGTAACAATTTATTAATGACTGCTTACAAATACTGGTCGTTCACTGAGTTAACGGTTAACTGACAAAACGTAGTAAACCTTAAAAACACATCTTCTATCCTATATAAAATAGTCAACATGTTAGAAATTTTCTCACCCTCTTCTAAACTTCCTTCCTTCTTGTCACAATTAGAGACAACTGTATTGGTGCCATAGACAGCCAGCATCTTGCCAGTCTTCCTTCTCACCTCTTTTCCTCACTCCCCATATTTAATCCATCACCAAAACCCATCAAATTACTTCCATAATATCCTTTAGATGGTTTCATTTCTTCCCTTTGCTAAAACCACCAAAGCAATTTCCCAGCGATTAAGTCACTCTTATGAGTACCTTCCAGAGTGGGAGATCGATCACTCATCCCAGAGTGGGAGATCACTCAAGTCACTGATGTTGCAGCTAGAATGTCTATCCCCCCATTTCATTCCAGTATGGACTGCAGCAGAAAGACTTTAAAAACCTGATCACTTTGGAGCACCAAGGACATCAACTTCCTGAACCACAAAGCTAAATCCCAGTCTCTGAGCAACAGTTACGTCAACAAAGCTTTTCAGCCTGAGACCTTGCCATCAGGCATCACATCCAGTTCTCTGTAATTTCATCCACATCTATACTCAGTCCTTAGGTTGTGTGAGGGTCAGCAAGGAACAAAGACCACCTACGCTCTGCTTCCCACAATGCCAAAACCACCAACCGATGCCATTATAAATGAATCATGTAATGCATAATAAAATCCCTGGAAGATACACAAGCAATTGTGAATAGTGGTTCCATGTGAGGATTAGAACTAGTGGGTGGAGTACTTTTACTTTTACTTTATATCCTTCAGTTCTACTTAATTTTTTATTTTTTAAGAAGCCAACACAGGGCACCTGGGTGGCTCAGTCATTAAGTGTCTGCCTTTGGATCAGGTCATGATCCCAGGGACCTGGGATCAAGCCCCGCATCAGGCTCCCTGCTCAGCAGGAAGCCTGCTTTCTCCCTCTCCCACTCCCCTTGCTTGTGTTCCCTGTAAAAGAAATAAATCAAATCTTTAAAAAAAAAAAAAGCCAGCTTTTAGGGGCTCAGTCAGTTGAGCAGCCAATTCTGTTTCAGCGGGGAGTCTGCTTGTCCCTCTGCCCCTCCCCTTGCTCCTACTCTCTCTCACAAATAGATTTTTTTCTTTTAAAGAAGCCAGTTTTAAAAAATAAATCTGGAAGTAAAATCAAGTCAATAGGAGTTATGTCTGTTCACTTTAATTACATTTATCATCTGCTTGCGTTTTCTACTCTTTGATGGGTTTTCAATGGCAACCTCAACCTCTGAACCCTAGGCCATGAACTGTTTTTCATGGACAAATTGAGAGAAAGACAAATATTCAATATGACAATGTTTGCAGAAAAGCCACCCCAAAGGAACATTTTTACTAAATAATCAAGCATGTGTTTCTTTGTCCAGTCCCCATGCTTTGCACTGAAAAGCTGTAGCTGACAGTGCTTATAGGTAGATTACTCACAAGACAGAAGAGGATTTGGGATTATCTACAGTGTTCGGAACTGAAGTGCGCCAAAGCATATTTTTAAAACAATGAGCATAAGGGCCACAAAGACATAAAATGTATTATGTACAAAAAAATAGATGATAATCATCCTTTGTGCCATAGAACTTGTTTTTGTATTAAGATTGAATATTCAATCTCTTAGATTGATCATTTTGGTTAAGTTAACCAGAGGTATAATAAATTGGTTGGTTGATACATAAAAGGCAGTTGTAAGGATGGGTGGAAAAATGAAATGATGTGTAGATAAATGGATGGATGGATGGGATGAAAAGGAAGGGAAGGGAAGGAAAAGAAGAGTTAAAAGAAACGTATCAGCGTCTCAAACTATCTGTGGAAAGAGATCAGTTTTTTCTAGTTTCAATCTGTCAAGGCCAGTATGTGGTCCCATTGTAGGTGCCTTGTACATAGCCCGGGCCACACATGATTCATCACACAGATCTGCAACACCCAGATTACCGTGTTCCATGAGACGATCCCACTGATCCCGTCCTTACATGTCCCATCATTCTATATACAAGTCTCTAAACATTTTTACCTATGCATTTTGTCCGTCATGGATGAGTTACATACATCTGCACACTCGTCTGTTTAGAGACCACACTTTGAGTCGCAGAGAGAATGGGTCAAGCACTTCACAATGGAAGGCCATTCATTCTGAACAGCAGGGCACCCATGTAACTGGCCAGTGTGCACTTGCCAGACCGTGCATCCCCCTCGTATGAGAAGGGTGAATATAATGATTAACAGTCGGAATAGCAGATGACAGATAAATCAGGTAAGAGACAAGCTAGATAGGTAATTAATTAGATAGGGCCATACTGCTGCTCTTCCCGTAGTGCATCTCTGGATAAAGTGTTAACAGTGGTTCTCTAAAACTAGGGATCCAAGGAAGATCAGAAGAACTTATTTTTCCATTTCCATTCCTCCAGTAGTGTTTGGGCATGTATTATTTTTATAATTAAAAAGAGAGGGGGTGCCTGAGTGGCTTACCCAGTTAAGGGTTTGCCTTCAGCTCAAGTCATGATCCCAGAATCCTGACTGCCCTGGGCTCAGGTCATGATCCTGGAATCCCGGGATCGAGTCCCACATCAGGCTCCCCCCTTGGTGGGGAGTCTACTTCTCCCTCTGACCCTCCCCCTCTCTCATCCTCCCTCTCTAATACATAAATAAAATCTTTAAATAAATAAATAAGTTATCTGAAAACATTAACCCATGATTCAGCATTGTGAGTTTGTGTGAAAAGTCTCTCAAGAGTCTTCACTAAGAGTTCAGGAAGGATAGCTTGAGAGGGAGGCCCCTAGCTGCTCAGCCAGGCATCCTCAGGGGGCACAGCTCAGGTGGGCTTTGGTGGCATAATTCTGCTTCTGGACTCTCCATTTTGCCTTTGCCAGCTGATCTGTCTCAGAGAAACTGAGAAAACATCCAAAACCACAAGACAGGATTCTGGGAACAGCCGGACCACAAGCTATTCATTTATAAGCAGAAATGGCAGACTCAGTGGGGTAGCCTAATATCCTACTAACTTGGAAAGCAAAGACCACCCAGTATTGTGGAATAGCACATGCTAAATTGAATCTATGACAGAGAGATCTATGGAGGGACAGATGGGTGAGTGAATTGTTATGAAATGTTCTATCATTTCAAACTCTTTTAAATCGGTATCCTTAGTTCCTTAAATAACTAGGAAGACCTCAACATAGAGACAATGGCGGGGTCTTGTGCCACATTCAGATAAAGCCGGGACTGGATTATTTCAAAATGAGGAGACGAGAAAATTGACACTGACTAGCAGAAGGCCACTGCGCCCATTCTAGCTGAGGTTCTGGAGCCTCAGTGGCACGCACAGTCATCCACCAACCGTCACTTAACTTTCAACCCAAGGTAGGCCAGACTTTACTTGGCCTCAAAAACACATCCTGAGCACTTCTGTCTCTGAACTTTCTTCCTGGCCCCTCCTTCCTAGAAGGCCTCCTTGCTCACCTACCCACATTCCTCCCATTTTTCAAGACTCCGTGTATGTCAACCAGCTTTACAGAGACTTCTCTGAACACCCACATCCCCCTATCCATCTTCTCCGCTGCATCATAGTATGTGGAGCTGTGATTCTTTTTTTTTCTTTAAAGTTTATCTATTTATTTATTTATTTATTTAGAGAGAGCAAGAGAGAGAGAGCACAAGCAGGGAGAGGCAGGCAGGCAGAGGGAGAAGCAAACTCCCCACCGAGCAAGAAGCCCGATGTGCGGCTCCATCTCAGGACCCTGGGATCATGACCTGAGCCGAAGGCAGAGGCTTAACCCACTGAGCCACGCAGGTACCCCTGGACCTATGATTCAAAGCTTGCAGTCCAAGAGGCACAGACACAATGGAACTCCATTCCTGAGCATGGCAGGTTCCAATGAGGAGTTCTAGTGCACGAGCTTCCAATGCAGAGGGCCACCAGAAAGTCTTAGAGGTTTCTTTCCTTATCATGCACCTGCTTCTTTGCCAGGCACTATGCTGAATTTACATAATGTCAAGCAAGACAAGTACCAATCTTACCCTCAGGGAGGTGACGGTATAGTGAAAAAGAGAAATAACACAACAGAAATCTGGCAGCAGTGCTATAGCTGGGGGGCCACGGGAGACCAGCAGCAGGAGCATCTACGCTCCTGCAGGGGCTGTGAGTCAGGGAGAACCTCCTGCAGGGGATGGCATCGAAGCGGCTGCCTGAAACGAGCGCAGGAGTTAGCCAGGCAAGAAGCAGGAAAATAATGTTCCAGGCACAGGTAAGAGACTGTGCCAAGTTCTTGGGGCCAGCAGGAGGACAGCCAATGGGAGAACTAAGAGACGTTCAGCACGGCTGCAAGGTTCAGACCCGTAACCATAACAGAAACACTTGCCTTATTGTGACACTCCTCCCAGAGCTTCCAACACACGGTGAGCAGCTTCTCTAGGCTCTATGGCCCCAGAGGGTCCGGACACAGCTATTTCGCCTGATTTCGTCTGTGTTCTCCTTGTCTCCCCAGCTAGACCATCAGCTGCCTGAGGTCAGGGAAACCTGCTGCAGTCTCTCCCCTCACAGCTAGCAGTGCTAGCACACGAGACTAGTTCAGTGATTTCTTGCTGTCGATGCTGAAACAGCTAACGATCCTTACGGTGCTATGAAGGAAAAGTTCTCGGGAGATCGCACACATGTCCCCGCCACTGCCATCTTAACTGGGAACAGTCTCAGCAATAAACAAATTATTAGCAGTACTTACTGTGCCAGCCACAGCACTAAGTACTTTACGCAGATTTCCTGATTTCACTTCATCTAACTAGGACCAAGCAAATGAGTATCATTTCTTCCTTTCGTATTTATCCTCTGCTGCACCTGGATGGAACATCGGAAGTCCAGGAAGGAGGGCATGCAAATAAAGATGATGCTGAAGGAAATTCGTGTGACCTAAGGACCTGCCATAATCCTACTTCTTATCCTGAGGCGACTTGAATGGAGAATTCTGGGTTAAGAGTTTAGCCATTACTGTGTCAGTTCATTCCTAAAGAAAATAACCCAAAACGAGAAAAACACAAGCAGTTCTCAAAGAGCCTCCATTTAGTAACGTAAGCTCCAGGCTCCGGTTACTGAGCTATGGCTGAGAGATTTCCCCACACCCTACCACACCTACCCAAATCTATGACTCCATCTTTTTTTTGTTTTTAAGATTTTATTTTTAAGTAATCTCTACACCTCATGTGGCGCTCAGACTCACAACCCTGAGATCAGGACTCACAAGCTCCATTGACTGAGCCAGCCAAGGGTCCCCCCTACGACTGCATCTTTACATCCTTCTTTGCCTTCTTTCTTCTACTGTTTTTGTAACTACCCCACCCTCCAATTTAAAAAGAAATATATGGGGTGCCTGGGTGGCTCATATGGTTGAATGCCTGCCTTCAGCTCAGGTTATGATCCTGGGGTCCTGGGATCAAGCCCTGTGTGGGGCTCCCTGCTCAGTGGGGAGTCTGCCCCTCCCTCTCCCTTTACTGGTCCCCCTGCTTGTGCTCTCTTGCTCTGCCAAATAAATAAGACCTTAAAAAAAAAAAAAAGAAAGAAAGAAAGAAATGAAACATATGTTTATTATAGGACATCTGGAATATACAGAAAGGCAGAAAGTAAACAAGAAAAATCATCCAAAATTTCAGAAATGACCACTGAAAACATTCTGGTATCTATCCTTCTAGCACATACACACACACAGACACACACACACCTTTGAAAGTAAAATCAGGACTACACTATTATCTATCACAAGGTATTGTAATTGTTGGTTTTCTTGTGATATATCCCACTTGTCTGACATATAGGACTTTTTATTTCCAAGCACTAATAATTAACTATTAAATCAAGAGATATAAATGAAAATATACTATGTATCCACAAAGCACACTGGAAAGGAAAAAAAATCTGTAACTTCACTCAAATATAAAAATCTCAACTATAGAAATAACAAAAGGCAGGAAAAGGTTTCCCAAAGTAAGATCTGCAAAGCATTCCTGAGAGGATGGCAACCACTGATAGTTGGAATAAAATGTTCAAATCACATGAGCTTGTGAAATACTGGCTTAAACAAAAATAAACTAGTTTTTCTGATAAGTGACTTTGGAGTCCTTAATGTATATTATGAAATTCCAAGAGTGGGATAGAGCATGCAACATATCCCAAAGTTCCTGGTCCAGAAACCCCATGTTCACAAAGCATCTGAATGGACTAGGGCCAAAGAATACAGTTGGAGAACACAGCTCTCCTGATTATTTCAATGCACTAAACATGCACAGCCCCCCTCAGTGAAAGGGCCACCCTCTCAGAATCTGCCTTTCATTAATAAGCTAATTACTTCAGTGCTCCGTCTTTCAAACCACCTTTCAAAAAGAAAACCATCCCCTAGACTGGTAGACTGGTTGATTCTTTTTTTTTTTTTTTTTAATTTTATTTATTCATTTGAGAGAAAGAAAGAGCACATAAGCAGGGGAACAGCAGAGGGAGAAGCCAATTCCCCACTGACCACAGAGCCCAATGCAATCCTTATCCCTGGATGCTGGGATCATGACCCGAGAGGAAGGCAGACGCTTAACTGACTGAGCCACGCAGACACCCCTGGGATTGGTTGATTCTTTGACTTCTATTACCCTCTCCTGTGGTTAGATACACAACGGAGGAAGGAAGAGAAAGGAGAGAATGATGTATAAGGCTGTAAGTCCAGTAAGTCCTAACTAGTCAACAAACAAAAACCAAGCCTCCATACTGCCTCAAACCTCTACAGCAATTTATTTCTCATCAACCTCTGCAATGATAAAGGCAATGAGAAGCAAGCCAGCTCTTTTTGTTCCCTAGAAACTACTTTACTAACATTATTTAAGTAACCTTCTTCTTCACAAGCCCTCCTCAGTGTCCCTGATCCTGACATCCATGAGGTCACCCACCTTCCCTGTCCCATCTGTGCTCCCTATAAAATGATACACATTTATTAATGGTGAAGACCTTGATAAGAATAAAATGCAAATAGGCACTGTGGATATACCATCCATTTCTGGTTTATTTGTTTTTCTCATCAACTCTCTCTCTCCAGCACCAAGAGCTCCTCCACATTTGACCACCCAGAGGGAGTTCAGAAGTAGACTCCAATGCTCTATCCACCACTCCAGAGTTATCTGGTCACCAAGGAGACCTAATTACAGGGCCTAATTATGGGCACATAATTGGCATGAGGCATCATGGTGCAGGGGCAGGAGTACAGGTTTTAGGATCACATTATTCTAATCCCATCCCTGCCACTCACCTGATACATGACCCTGGGCCACTTACTCAACTTCAGGGAGTCTCAGTTTCCTCAAGAATAGTATGAGATAGGGGAGCCTGGGTGGCTCAGTGGGTTAAGCCTCTGCCTTCAGCTCAGGTCATGATCTCAGGCTCCTGGGATCAAGCCCCACATCGGGCTCTCTGCTCAGCAGGGAGCCTGCTTCCCTCTCTCTCTGCCTGCCTCTCTGCCTACTTGTGATCTCTCTGTCAAATAAATAAATAAAAATCTAAAAAAAAAAAAAAGAATAGTATGAGATAATAGTGTGTACCTATTCAGAGGGTCACTGTAAGGGTTAAAAATACACACACACACACACACACACACATATATATATATATATATATAATGTGAAAGCACCTAGGGTTATGAAAAAAAAAAAAGGTTCACACACACACGTGTCAGGAGTGTGCTCCACAGGTGGTTCTGGGGTTGTCTCTCTGGAAAGCACTGACTCAGCTCCCTGCCTTGTCTGGTCATCAGCAGATGTCACTTACCCCTGCCTCCTCTTCTCTCTCCACTTCTTGATCCCTCCCCCTCTCCCCTCCACCCTCCACCCTAAACGTAAAATTGGCCCAACCAGTAGCTATGAGCCAGATTTAAAAAAAAAAAAACAAAACAAAAAGTACACTGTCTTTAGAAGGGATGCCATATCCTCTGCCTAAGATGCTGAAGTTACAGGGCACCCACAGTGGACATTCCTATTCAGGTTTTTTAACAGGAAAATTGTCTTTATTTTACATTTAAAAAGCTGACTTTCAATTCCAGATCCAGGTTGTCATTCAGAGTCATAACTGTAACCAAGAGTCACAACCAGCTTTTATCCTACTGCCAAGGTTTCTGCATCTGATTTTGGCCAGGTAGAGAGCATATGTGTGTGGACAGAGACACAACCGGAGGCAAGAATGAACTTGTATTGAAAGTCGGCTATGAGCCAGACTCTTCAAATATGTTATCGCATCTAGTCTTTCAAAATATCCTGAAATCCTGAAATAGGTATTACTCTTATTAACAGGTATTTTACAGACAAGGAAACTGAGGCAGCTGGCAATATTTTTTTAAGGACAAAAGGCCCTTCATGAAATCAACTACATTATATTGCCATCCAAAGGTAAACAGGAAAAGAACAGTCAGTTCTTTTTTTAAGAAAATAAATTGAAAACAACTTTTAAAATAAATATTTTGAAATTAAAAAGTATCTGAATATTTTACCTCCCACAAACAATTCTTATTAAGTCACTCAAGCATGGGCACCTGGGTGGCTCAGCCAGTTAAGCATCTGCCGTCCACTCAGGTCATGATTCCAGGGTCCTGGAATCAAGTCCCATATAGGGCTTCCTGCTCAGTGAGGAATCTGCTTCTCCCTCTCCCTCTGCCTCTCGCCCCCACTTGTTTTCTCCCTTAAATAAATTAATCTTTAAAAAAAAAAGAAGAAGAAGAAGTTACTCAAGCATGTACTCCAGCAAAATGAGGGCATAAACCAAAAAAGAGGAAGGCATGAGAAAAGGAAATACTACTTCCAGCCATGGAGAGGAGAAAAGAGAAATGCCAGGATGACAACTCTGTTGGACACCTAGAGAACAATCAGAATCCAGAATGGCACAAAAAGATAAAGGAGTCTGGGCATAAATGCTTAGGGAAATGAGACTTAATAGCACTGATGGAATTTAGAGCCTAAAAAATTTTGAGAAGCAAGTAATACATGAACAAATAAAAAGCAATTAGAAATACTTGAAAAAATGTTTCAGAGAGTCAAGATCCAATTATGAAGAAACTCAAAGGTGACACAAATTTAAACAACTGGTTTAGAGTCTCAGGGGTTCCTGGATGGCTCAGGCAGCTCAGGTCCTGATCTCAGGGTCTTGGGATGGAGACGCATCAGGCTCCGTGCTCAGTGCTGAGTTGGGTTGAGATCCTCTCTCCCTTCCTCTGCTTCACTCCCCCCCCAGCCCGCCGCCACCACTTGCACACTTGCTCTCTCTCTATCACTAAAATAAAAAATAAAATCTTTAAAACAAACAAAGAAAGAGCTTGATGGAAAGAAAGAATCCATTCAACTTTGGTGCCAGATATATCCTTCTTTGATTGCCTAGGAGTCCTGACACCAGACGGAAGGTAACAAGTCTAAACTTTAATCTTAATATAAAAGCAACTAATTATAGTTATAGAAATGTAATAACGTAAATGTTGTCTCTAGATTTTCAACTTTAATAATAATTTATGAATGAGTAGGTCAAGTTAAAAGCAAAACACAAAATTTGCTGGTTATGGGTTCTGGGCTTTGGACCATTAACGTGTCATTGACAAAGAGCAAGAATTCTAGGGACAGCCCCAAACCTCCTTGACTTACAAAAAGGGAGTTAAGAAATACTGTCAAAGTTGACAAAGAATAACAAAGGTGATCTAACAGACAAACTAAAAATAATATAAATACCAAAACTGGGGGAGATTAAAAAAGAAAAACCAGGTTCAAGGAGCTACACTCTCATTTTCAATTAGAAATTAAAAGTTGATAAATCAAAAAATGGTGATAAAAGCATACTAGGTTAAGGAAGTAACAATCAAAGAATTAAATACAGAAACAGTTAAAATAAAACCTAAAAGGCTCCCTCTGTGAGCCTTGAGGAGGTGAAGGAAACCATTGTTTTTCAACAAAAGTCCTTCTGTACTACTGGAATGGTTACTAAGTGCATAGATCACTTTGACAAAAATAATTTTCTATGACACTTTTCAGAAAAGGGAAAACACTAAAATTATTACTAAAAATTGGGAGGGGCAAGCAAATGTTATCACTGAAATTATATTTAAGAGTGGAGATAACAGGTGCCTGGATGGTTCAGTCGGTTAAGCCTCTGCCTTTGGCTCAGATCATGATTACGGGGTCCTAGCATCGACTCCCGCATCAGGCTCCGTGTTCAGCAAGGAGTCTGCTTCTCCCTCTCCCTCTGCCCCTCTGCCTACTTCTGTTGTCTCTCTCTCTTTTTCAAATAAATAAATAAAATCTTCAAAAAAAAAAAAAGAAGAAGAAGAAGAAGAAGAAAAAAGAAAAGAGTGAGGATAAAATATTTCTTCTTATACAATGTTACTCAAATAAAATTTTTCTGTAAGAATATAAAGTCCTACTGAGGCCAAACTGTGTTCTTCGTTACAATTCTGTTTTCTGGTTCATGTGTAATAAACATGTATCCCATTTGTAACCAGAATTTTTTTTTTAAATCTTTAATGTGATCAGTGGTCAAAGTCAGTGTGCCAGGTGGCTAGGAGCCCAAACACCTACATTTATAAAAGCCTTGACTGACAGAATCAACGATAGGATGCTACTGCTATTCCCACTTCGCAGATGCTAGAGCAAAACAGATTTTATGATTAACTGAGGGTCAGTTGCCACCATTTTTCAAGCTTCTATTTAATCCATCAAAATATGTTGCCTTTGGAGGCTGTGTAACAAAGTGTGACATACCACATTTAACTTACTCCAACTGTGGGGTGCCTGGGTGGGTCAGTGGGTTAAACCTCTGCCTTCCACTCAGGTCATGATCTCAGAGTCCTGGGATCAAGCCCCGCATCAGGCTCTCTGCTCCGTGGGGAGCCTGCTTCCCCCTCTCTCTCTGCCTGGCTCTCTGCCTACTTGTGCTCTCTCTCTATCTCTGTCAAATAAATAAATAAAATCTTAAAAAAAAAGTGGGTTAACTTACTCCAACTTTAAACAAAGTCCCCCAAAAAACTCCGAGAACTCCTGGCAAATTGCTTGTCTTGAACGACAATAGTCACAATGACTTTATTTCTTAAATTGCCTTAGCTCCTTGGCCAGAAAGTTTCCCAAGACTGCATAAGATCAAACTAGCCTACTACCTACATTTTTTCAGCTGTGGATTTCACTGGCTATCCAAAGTGAATGAAGATGTACTCAGCTTTGGACTGCAGAGTGGTTTTAATTGGGGGGATGGGACACATGAATCTGAGCAACTTTCTCTAAACCCAAAGCTAATTTCCATTTTTGCCCTAGTTTCAATCATTCAGTCATTATGCATAAAAGGTAATTTTTTTTTTGCTTTTGGGGGAGGGGTCCTTTTTCTCCTAGCTTTCCTCTGATATTAGGCAAGCCTAGTTCTTATTTCATATTTTTTATAACCACAGGTATACTGATCATATATCATACATTTGTGTGTGTGTATATTCATAAGCGCTGTTTAAAAGTCATTTGGGACGGGGCACCTGGGTGGCTCAGTGGGTTAAAGCCTCTGCCTTCGGCTCAGGTCATGGTCCCAGTGTCCTGGGATCAAGCCCCACATCGGGCTCTGTGCTCTGCAGGGAGGCTGCTTCCCCCTCTCTCTCTGTCTGTCTGCCTCTCTGCCTACTTGTGATCTCTGTCTGTCAAATAAATAAATAAAATCTTTAAAAAAAAAAAAAGTTATTTGGGACCAAAAAAGATCCCCCTAAATTACTGTAAATTACTGGACCATTTTCTATGTGCATTTATTACTAAGTCTATTTCTATAACGGTCACAATAAATATTCAAAACCACATTTACCTAAGTAAACTTAATACAAGATTATTTTGGAGCTTTTATGTACCACAGAAACTAATGTCATCCTTCAGAAGAGCATCATCACTTTTAGAAAAATGTCATGTTATTACATTACATACTTGAATTCCACCAGCCATTTAGAAGCCGAAGTACTGAGTACATGTCCACACTAACACTCAAAGCCTGGGGGAAGGCCAGCTGTAAAATGACTATCAAGTCTCTTTCAAGACAAGTGCTTCTCAGCATCACACCAACCCCGGAAACAAAATAAAGAACTCCTCCTTGCACAAGATCTCAACAGCACTGGGATGGGGAAGGAATTACTGGTTACCAGTATGAGTTGAAGAGTTGGCTACAGCAAACCTCGTCCATTATACATATTTGCTGTGAGATCCAACTGACAGCAGTCAAATATTAGTGACAAAGAAAGGCCTGACTGTATTTTTAAAAGAGTACCTAATGTCTCAGCAGAAGTTTTAAACTAAGGCCTCTGTATCAAAGCAATGTCAACTTTAAGATCGAGTCTAAGGCAGGTTTTAAGAAGAGGAGTTACTCTCCATGGCAATGAACGCCCCCCCAGTGGAGGCAATCAAGTGGTCCAGCTGGCACAACCTCCACCAGGCCATCAACAGCCTGACACCCCTTGACCTCACTGGTTTCATTTCAAGTTCCAGCTTGGTTTCTCCTCTGGAACGTAATTATCTCAGGGTACCACAACTGAAACAATCTTTATGTCTGTGAATATATTTTCCTGTACAGTCTAATGTAAAAATTATCACATCAAGAAAAACCTAACAATGTGAAAGGGAAGCATCATTAACAAAACAGGTTCCTGATCCGTTGGTATAGGTTACTAAGTGCAACATAATAAAACTCCTGACCCAATTTCCACACAATTGATTTTCCAGCCCGCAACTACTTCAGCACAGAGTTGCTAATTACATCACTGTGCTGTGTGGTCATTACATCACTCAGCTGGGAGCAGCAAGGCCTGCCAGGCAATGTTCACTTTTCTTGCTTGCTTTTCCTAAGAATGAAGAGACTGCAGACTACCTACACTACTAAGAGTCCCTCTCCCTCCCATGCTCAAAAATGTTCTAGAATTTACCTCTGTGTCATATCCCAATGGACCAAGCTCTGGGGCATCTGTCTTGGAGTGGACAGGTAAGGGGGTAAGAGTTTGTGCCCAGAAATCTGTATCACTATTCCAGATTCTGGACAAAGTCAGCTATGTGTTTTATGAGAATCACTCCAAAACTACTTTTTTCCCCCCCTTCCTACCTCTACGTGTTTCCAGGTCCCCAATCTCTTGGGACTTCCACGACCCTGAAAGAACCTCACCAGAGGCTCTTCTTATCCTTTACCATTCCAACACCCAGAGACGCACTGCCTACTTCCAGCTTCCCAGATCCTTGTAAAGAAACGTGGAAGGACACACGCACGCGCGCGCGCAGGCACGCATCCCAACAAGCATGCGCACCCTGGGCACCGGGACTGTGCCCCCCTGACTTCGGGCTGACTTACTTTAGGAAGTACCTCTGGCCAGTGGCCGTGAAGGTCATCTCCCAGCCCGGGGGCAGTGGCAGCTCGTCGGTCACATCGTAGGACTGCTGGCGGAGGTGCGCATGCTGCTGCGCTGGACTGCCTGCAGCACCCGCTCCGGTGCCCAGCTGCAGGGACGCGGGCGACGAGTGTGAGCGGACGTGCTGGGCGCCGCTGGCCAGCCGGGGCCCAGGGTGTCCGCCGGACGAGTCGGTGCTCGACTGGCGCGAGTGCGAGCCAGAATCAGGCTCCTTGAAAAACGACTCCGGCAGGATCTTCTTCCGCCACGAGCTGGGCTTGGGGTTCATGACCGAGTTGAAGAGGGCTTCGAGGTCCGTGTCTAGGTCCTGCGTGACGTGGATCACTTGCTGCCCGGGTGGCGGGAGCGGAGGGGGCACCGAGGCCGGATTCATCTTCTGCGAAGAGAAAGGAGGTCAGATCAGCCTTTTATTTAATAAAGTCGGAGGAGGGGGTCTGGGGACAGAGAGAAACAAAAGAAAAAGAGGAGAGTGATAGGTGTCCGCCTCAGGATCCCAGACACTCAGCGGTAAGGCCAGCCGGATGGGGGAGGGGTCCCTCCCGGCCTGGAGAATTATGCAACTTTCTCGGAGCAAGTTAAGTTGCGGGGAGGAGGACGAGAAGGAAGGGCGGGGGTGGGGAGGGGGGAGTAACTACACCCTGGAGGGTGCCGAACTGTCGGTGGCGAAGGACGGATCGCAACTTTCCCGGGCAGGGAGCCCCCCAAAGTCTCAACCCGAGCCAGCTCCACGGCATCGCGAGTCCGGAAGCCCGAGAAGCCTAGGCGCCCAGGGGTGAAACGGGGTGAGCGGGCGCGCTCCAGCGGGCTCTACCTGGGCGCGCAGCGAAGCCGAGTCTGGCCGTGCGGCGGCCGCCGTCCCGCCCGAACTCGTCGTCCGGCCTCAGTCGCTCGGGTGCGACCCGAGCTTGCGGGCTTGTAGCCGGGACCCGGCTGGCAAATCCCGACTTGGTGCCTGGCAGCCGAGGGGCTTCGGCTCTCACATCCCCGGAACTGGCCTCAGGCGTTCGCGCTCTGCGAGAAGGAGGCGAAGGAGAAGCAGACAGTGCTGCCGCCGCGGCTCCCGGACTGTCCCATAAACAAAGTTTGGAGCGAACTCCCACTCCCAGAGAAGAGGCGGGCCCGAAAGTTGAGCTGTTGAATTATGCATAACCTTCTAGTCCTGAGCCTGCCTGCCCCCGCTCGTCCCTCCCCTTCCTCCTCCTCCTCGTCCTCCTCCTCCCCCACCCGGGCTCCAGAAAACCCTGGGCGTGATAGGTACTTCGCTGGGTGAGAGGAGACGGGTGCCCCCCATCCACTCCTCCCGGCCGCGCAGACCTTTCCCGCGGAGCCCTGGACCTGCATTCCTTCGAGTTTACCGCGGACTTAGGGCGGGATCAAAGGGAAAGTGGCTGCGCCTGTTGAACCAAGGGCTTGTAGACCGAAACTAGGGCTGGGGGCGGCGGAGGGCACGCGAGCGAGCGGCCCAGACCGAGGGAGGGCCCGTCCTGGCTGCCGGGCCCTCCCTTCGTGCTTGGCGTCGAGGCTTGGAGCGCCCAGAGCGCAGCGCAGATCCGAGATTCTGCCTGAGGGCGGGTTCGGGTCCGCCCTGGCGCGGGGAGGCAAGGCCAGCCTTTCCACGGGAGGCTGCTTAGCGCTTGTGACCATATTTGGTCTGGCGAGGAGGCATCTTGGCTGTTTGGCTTGCAGTTGTCTGCTAGAGCGCAGCCGGTGCCCAGAAAGTGCCTCTGTCATTCGAGCTGCGGCTTTGCCAGTGGGTGCGTTGTAAACAAACAACCTTGAAACCATTCATCAGTCCTTAGTCTCCTCGCGTGACTCGGGTCACTAGAAATTGAGAAGAAACCTGGTCAAAGCTGGGTGCTGGAAAGGGAGAGCAATCGCGCCCCCCTCCCCCGCGACATCCGCGCTGGTTGTGGGAGGATTGGAATGTCCCTGACGCCCTCCAGAGAGCCTGGAGCCGGGATGGAACCCGAGCAGGTGGCTGGGAGTAGAGAGGGTGCGCCAGTGACCTGGAAAAAACCACCCACCCTCCCACCGGCTGGATCTAGGAGAGGGGTGGAGACCCCCAGTCCCTAGATCTAGCTTGGCAAGACGCTGCGGAAAGTGGGAGGCGGCCTTGGCCTTCGGAGCAGTTCAATTCCTTCCTCCCTTGTTCCCTCTCTACTGGGGGGAAGGAGAAAGCGGCTGCAAGGTAAATCACGTTTCACAAAGCCCCTACCCCATGCCATTTGATTCAAACAGAAGTTTATGAAATAAGTCAAATGAGGCAACAGACAGTCTGGACTTAACAGTGGTTGGACTTAACGATTTTTCCACTTTAGGATGGTGCCAAAGGGATGTACATTCAAACTTTACTTGGAATTTTGAATTTTGACCTTTCCCCAGGCTAGTGGTCTGCAGTGCCATACTCTTGATGCTGGGCAGCCCTCCCACCAGAAGGGTAAACAACTTACACTTAACAGCCATTCTGTAACCATGTAACAATTGTCTTTCACTTTCAGCAGCGTAGTCAATAAATTACTTGAAATATTGAACACGTTGTTATAAAATAGGCTTTGTGTTAGATGATTTTGCCCCACTGTAGGTTAATGTAAGTATTCTGAGCACATTTTGGATAGGCTAGGCTAAACTATGATGTTAGGTATTAAATGCATTTTCAACTTAGGGTATTTTCAGTTTACCATGGATTTATCGGACCTCATCCTACCTAAATTGAGAAAGATTTATAAAACACTTTGAACAACCCATCTATCCTCTTAAATAAAATCGTATTAAGTGCAAATATTGCACCTCACTATTTTTATAAGGATGAAATAAAGTCTAAATCTGGAGTTGTTTTGAAGGAGAAAAGTTTACAGAAAAGACAAGACCACCCCATAGTTTTGCCTTGGAAAAGGCCAGGGAGTATTTTGGGGCCACTTCCTGAATGGCCACTCCTTGTCACTGCCCACAACAGAACAGAGCCCACTGATAAGAGGCACCTGTCACCCCAGTATCCATTCTTGAGGTGTGCTCTGATTCCAGACTCTCCAGAGAGTGGAAAAAATCAGGGCTGCCTCAGAGAAAGACAGTCACATGGGTCACCTGCAAAGATAAGCAGAGCATAAGCTCATTTCCAGAGCCTCTGGAACCCCAGATTTCCCATGCAGCAAAACCCTCTACCCATAGGACCAGCAGAAGGAAGGGGGAAGCGACATGTCACTCCACTGGAAATAGTATCAGCAAGCTACCGTCAGAAGCCACCACAGTTACGAGAGGGGGAAACTAGCTATGGAACTAGAGGAAGTGACAGGGACCAAAATGGTTACTAATCAGAAGCTGCAAGACTAACTTGATGATTAAAGGATGGAAACTTGAGTCCAGCCCTACTCCAGGAAGGTCCTCACCCAAGAAGGAAGGGCCTGCTTTTGTAAGGAGTACTTGGCCAGCTATCAGAGAAGAAAATGCTGAGGGAGCCATGAGAATCAGCCAGTGAGAATCAGGGCTGGGATTGGATGGGTAAGGACGCTGTCTTCATTCCTTGCCAAGCTTCAAGAAATAGTGGAAGACAGAGAAGTTGATGCCTGAAAGGGAAATTGCCCAGATCACAGGATAACCCAACCCAAAGGGAAAACCCTTAGTTCCCAGAGAGCCTATATGATGTGATGGTGGATGGTTGAAGACATTAGCTCTGTCCTTCAAACAACAGCTTCAAATGATACCACATTTACAGGTGCATTGTGTCAGGTACTACCCATGCGAGGCAGCACTGGTATAGCGACTAAATGTATATTCCCTGGAGCAAAATACTTGAGCTCTCTATTGCTGGGTTCCTCCTTTGTAAATCAGGTATAGTAACAGTACCCACTTCATAGGGTTCTAGGTTAAAACACTACAAATTTTATCTGCTGACCCATGATAGAACACAAGTTTTGGAGTGCTTAGCTCTACTCTTTATATTGGGCTAGTAACTTAGCTTCCCTAAATCCCAGATTATTTGTTTACAAGTTGGAGATAATATTGTGGCAGTCCATGACATTGCTGCTTTGCAGCCAGACCACCCTCCTGTTAGTAACACCCTTATGGAGTCCCTTCCAACTTAAATCTGGACTAGGCCAATGACTTTCCTTAACCAGAAAAATACAGCATTGAATATGTGCTAATTCCCCCAACCCCACCTTAACCCCTAAGAAGGGGTGGAAGTTTCTATTTTTGTATTTTTGGGACACCTAAGTCCCTAGATAAGTCCAACTACCCCACTGGAGAAACCACATGGAGAGGGAGAGGCCCTGAGATATGTGGAGAGAGGGAGAAGTCCAGCCACCCCACATCTGAGCTGAGCCCAGCCCCTAGGGACCTACCAGCTGACTGCAAACACATTTGGGACCACCATCAAGATGAACAAAAGAACCACAGAGCCTAGCCTAGCCCAGATTGCAGAACTGTGAGTGAATACAATTGGTTTAAGCCACTGAATTTTGGAATTTTTTAAAATGAAGAATGAGCATTCTAAGGATTAAAAAAGAAAATGCAAATAAAGTTCTTAACACAAATTCTGTTATATACTAAAGCACTCAAATGACTGTGATTTAAGCCTCAGGGAGACACAAAGAAGATAGTATATTTTATATCCCCCATTTTACAGATAAGGAATCTGGCCCAGTGAACTTGGCATTTTGTCCAAGTACATACCGTGAATTCATGAAAAGACCCTCAGATTCAGCCCAGGATTTATCCCTCCATTAGAGTGCTGCTTCTAGTCTCCCATCCTGTGGGAGTCACCATTTGCTCATTTTAAATCAGTGTGCTCCCCACTGCATGCCTATCTCAGAGAGAATCTCCACAGTTTTCATAAGATAATCAATTGAGATTTAGCAAATTTTTCTCTCCACTTGCAAAGACTTTCCACTAGAGGTTAATTCCTGCTTCCTAATCTTTCCCTCAACACACTTCCCACTGAAAACTCCCCTGAGCTGTCCATCCCTCCTCCCTCTCTGTCTGCCTCCAACCAATAGCAAGTGACTCTTTATCCTGTGTCCCTCAAAACCATCCTTCCTTTCCAGCTCCCACAACAAGACCTTATCTCAAAATGCTTGCAGTGACCTCCTACCTGGTTTCTCTGCCTCCAGTCTCTCCTTTCTGGCCTCCTATTTTCATGATGTCATTCCCTGGCTCACAAGCCTTTAACAGCTCCCCACACGGATAAAGGTCAGAGCTATCAATCTAGCACCCAAGGACTTGGAACAAACTGCCATCTTCATTGCTTTCTGACCTTGATTTCTTACACAAATGTGTCTTCCTCCACTCCCCCCAGGGTCTGACCCAAGCATATTTATCCTGCTTCTTTGCTACATATATCTCTATTTGAACCCTGCTCAAAATTGCCTTCCATATTCTATTGTCAAGCCTCCATTAGTCTTTCTTCCCTAAATTCATATTATTCTTGTCTTTTCCTTTGTTTTCTTCTGTTTCTTTGACACAATCATATATAACACTGTCTTAGAGTCTTTTACCTCAGTTATCTCTTACTTCCTCAACTATAGCTGCTGGGGCTGGAAGAATCCTACATTTCTTTATGGACTTTAGCTCCTTTGAAGCCCATCATTCCTTATTGAAGGCATGATGGCCCTTTACATGATTTAGCCCATTCTTCTTTTAGCACCCAATGGTGGACTCCTAACAGTTTGGAAGGTAGCCTCTCACCATTTGTTACAGTTTTGGCACTTCATATGGAATCAGCTCCTGAAGAGAATTGAAAGCGCTTTGAGGACAGGTCTAAGAAGGCTTCGTTTTCTTCCTGTTTGTCCCCACACATGATAAGGTGTTCTCCACACCACCAGGTTCAGTACTGGTGGTCACCCAGCCCAATGGCTGTTGTCTTGACTTTGTCATCTGCCATATTTGCCTCAGGAAAGCCACAAGCTGCTTTCCTCAGCCCTGCCCCTCTGGATTGTTGACTTGGTGTGGGTGACTGATTCCAGCTAAGGCGAATGGTCAGAAACTTGGTGGGGTGGTTAAGTTGTTAGAGGACTCCAGCCCAGAAGCCCTTGAGGCAGAACCTGCCTGGGCTTGCTGAACCAGTATAGAGAAAATTCCCAGAGCAGGATCACCATTAACAACCAAAGAGGAACTAAGCAGACAAGGACCTTGAATAGATAAGGATTTGAATAATAGAATAAAAAAGAGTCCAGAAAACTGTTGCATAAGATTAATCTTTATTTCTCTAAGAGGATCAGAGTTGACCACTTCCTTGACAAATCAAATGTGACACTTTTATATTCATAATTTACTGTATCCCAGATGTCTAGCACAATGTCCAGCGTAGGGCAAGTTTACAAATACTTAAGTCAAAATGAGTTGGTCCTGCCACACATTTTTGCACTTACCCTTTGCAGGTATAGGTCTCACTTCCAGGCTTCACTTTTGTGTTCCTAATAAATGCATCACTGGCATGATCATAAGGAAGATAATTTTGATGATGATGGTGGGTGAGACTGTGTTCTGCCTCATGTTATCTCTTGCTTCAGCACTGCAGTTGGACTAGAGGAAAGGAGGATTTCTGAGATTTAGTCTTTACTTGGGTACTGTGTGCAAGTAGTTTATCCTCTAGTATTTTCGGTTTTTGTTTGTTTGTTTGTTTTTTACTTTTTTGTACCGGGGAAGATATTTTTAAATGGAAAAAATAAATTAATTAATACATATTTTCTTAGAAAAATAGAGATTAGCTATCAAGCTATATTGCAAAGCTATATTGCCAATCGCAGGATAATATTAATTAGAAGAATCCTAAATATTTAACGAGATATTTATGAAAGCTTAATATCTAATGAAGTTTTTAGTAGCTATCTGAAATAGTACTTCTGGGGATGCCTGGGTGGCTCAGTGGGTTAAGCGTCCAACTCTTGGTTTCAGCTCAGGTCATGATCTTAGAGTCCTGAGATCAAGCCCTGCCTTGAGCTCTTCGGTCAGTGTAGAGTCTGCTTAACATTCTCTCCCTTTCATTCTCCCTCTGCCCCTCCCTCCACTCATGTGTGCTCTCTCTCTGTCTCTCTCTCTCTCTAAAATAAATAAATAAAATCTTTTTTTATTTTTCTTTTTATTTTCTAAGTTTATAATGTGTTTAAACTTACTGAGAGAATACTCACTTTCATAATGATAATATAGGAAATTATTTTGACCAAACCAAAAAATCATTTTTATTTTTTTAAAGATTTCATTTATTTATTTGACACAGAGAGAGAGAACACAAACGGGGAGTGGCAGGCAGAGGGAGAAGCAGACTCCTCACTGAGCAGGGAGCCCAATGTGGGGCTCCATCCCAGGACCCTGCAATCATGACCTGAGCCAAAGGCAGAGGCTTTGATCCACTGAGCCACCCAGGTGCCCCCCTCATTTCTCTTACATATTTTTTAAAATATGAAATAGAACTTCTGAAGATAATGTACCAATGTGAAAAAGATAATTTTTATTATTTTTGAAAAAATATATCTGGAAACAAGTATCTATGAACACTATAATTACAACTTTGTTCAAAAATATGGGAACAAATGAATGAAAAGATGCTAAAAATAATGCCTAAGTGCTAAAAAATAAAAGAGATGAATGTTTCTTTCTGTGTACTTAGATATGTATAAATCTATTACAAGGTAGAGAAATTGAATCATATTATTAATTCCATTTTGGGTATGATGAGAGAACTAATTAGCAGTGTTTCGAGGTAAATTTTAAGGTTCTCAGAATTATTTATATGTTCAAGAAATATATATATTGTTTGAGTGCCCACTGCATGCAACACCAGAAGTGATCTTTCAAGCTAAACTTGGAAGAGTCTGCCACATGATAGGACAGTCAATGGTTGACGATGTCATTGAACTCCTCCCTCTACCCAAATAAGTCCCAGATCTGGTTACACCAGCTGTTCAAGCCACTGCCCTTCTTCTGTCTTATTTGTCACACAGACAGGAACCCAGGATATACAAGCTCTACTCTTATCCCTCTGTCTCAGCATTGTCCAGACTGAAGTGAAGCCACCTTTCATGCCTGATCAGAAAAGGTCAATCCCTTTTGGAGCCAAGAGGAGGGGAGGAGCAGTCAAACCAATGTGGGATGGAGGGCGGGCCCAGGTCTCAAATTCTGCTCCACAGGAGCACTGACCTGATGGACATGACTTCAAGTCACATTTAAAAATGAGAAAAGTTTTCTTAAAAAATACATATTTACAGATAATCTTAAAGAGTGAATTTATTCTCATGTACTTTCTGCCACATAAGTCTTAATGGGTCCATTTGACCATAGCCATTTCCATGTAGTCATAATAATTATAAGTTGTTAGTACTTCAATTATCATGGTAATAGCAAATAATATTTATATGTTTTACAGACTATAAAACAATTTCACCTGTACAATTATACATGAATCTTACAGTAACTCTGAGAATTGGCAGACAACCTTACTAGGTATCATATTATACAGAAGAAAACAAAGGTTCAGGAAACTTTGTGCCTTGCCAAAGGTCATCAACTTGTAAGAAGAGAGCCAGAACACAAACCCTGTAATGCATCTATGTTTTCATATTATATTTCTCTCATAACTTATTTTTTTTTTAAGATTTTATTTATGAGAGAGAGGGAACACAAGCAGGGAGAGAGGGAGACGCAAACTCCCCAATGAGCAGGGAGCCCAATGTGGAGCTCTATCCCAGGACCCTGAGATCATGACCTGAGTTGAAGGCAGATGCTTAACCATCTGAGCCACCCAGGTGCTCCATCTCATAACTTACCTTTTAAAATATTTATTTATTAATTTATTTTAGAGAGCAATGCAGGGGCAGAGGAAGAAGGAGAGAGACTCTCAAGCAGACTCCCTGCTGAGCCCAATGTGGGGCTGGATCTCATGACCCTGAGATCATGACCTGAGCCAGAGCCACCCAGGTGCCCCTATTTCTCTCATAACTTCTTAACCAAATCAGAGTCTTAATTGCTTCCTCTTTTTTGAGATCACAGAATTCTGTCCCTCAAAAAAGGAGAGAGAAAGAGAGGATATTTCTAGTTCTTTTTCCTCCATTGACCTATCCCTCTAATATCCTTTCACAATTGCTTTGTCATCTAATGGCCACTCAGTGCACAGAGCCTCCTAAAACTTAATTCTAGTTGTCTCCTCCCTCTCATTGAATAAATGAAAACTCAGATGTGTTGGAGGATACTTAAAATGCAGTCAAACCCCAATTAATGGAGTCCTTGCATGTATTAAAGAGCCCTTTTGTCACGCGAATCCTCGCTACTAATTAATATGGGCAGGCAGTCACGACTTTTTTTAAAGGGTTTTATTTCTAAAGTTATTTTATAAATTGGTCATTTGAAAGTCTGAATGTGTTTTGTTATAGAAAAAAAAAATATTACAAATGATGGCTAGTAACTACAGCCATCCTTGGGTGTGTCCTGGTCCTCAAGTTGAGTCTTTCTAGATCCTTTGAGGACTGGTGTGGGAGAAGGAGAACACAGAAAGCAGGTAGATGTGTTCTACAGGAACCGCAAGAGGAGGATCTTGAAGGGTCAAAGCATTTCCTGTGACATCAGGACTACCTGGCTGGGGAAATTCACATTTTCTATATCACATTCTCAAGATGTGGGAGGAAAAGTAGTTAAGCCCTCCTCTTGGCTGCAGGTAAAAAAATATGTTCATGTAAGCAAAAGGGAGCAGTTATAAGGATCCTGCATGGAACATAAGGAAGTGCATACCTCCCTTTTTCTCCCTCTCTTTCCCTCTCCCTCTCTGTCTCTTGTCTCTGCTTCTCTCTACATTATCTACATCATTGTTTCTGGACAAATCAGGTTCTTCTGCTCTTCAATCTACATGGTACATGGTTTTCTATGCCTCACAATTACACATATTAAAAGCCATTCCTCTTTCTTTTTTTAAAAGATTGTATTTGTTTATTTCAGAGAGAAAGAGAGTGATCGAGAGCTAGCACAAGTGGGGAGGGGGAGGAGAGCGATAAGCAGACTCCCGGCTGAGCAGGGAGCCCAATGAGGGGCTGGATCCCAGGATTCTGGGATCAGGACCTAAGCAGAAGGCAGACATTAATGGACTGCACCACCCAGGAACCCCTGCAAGAAGTTCCTCTTAAGAGAAATGGACTTTTGAGTCTGGTCTAAATCCCCAGGGAAAGGTCTTTGATTGGTTTAATTTGAATCAGGTGTCCATCTTTGGACCAATCACTTTTGATGGGGAGGGGGAAGAGCAAGGGCAAGAATAAGTGCGAGGAGCATAACCCTAAAAGGAAGACAGGAAGCCCCCAGAAAAGAAGGTCCAGGCAGAGGACCCCAGAGATGGAATAACTGCCTGAGTTCATATGCCTGGTGTTTCTCAACACCAACACAAGTCTTTCAGCTGTTTGCCTTTTAGAAATAAATCACAACAAAATAGTTGGAGGAACCACGTGATGCTCTTGACAGCTAAACAGTTTTAGGGCTACCTACTAACCTAGAGGCTGCACATTGTAATTCTACTAAATCATCATCTCCCACTTTTTGAGCAGAGATTTCAGGCAAGAGACATTCTCTTTATTTCCTCCCACCTGTCAAAATTGTGTGTTTCACAGGAGGGAAAATAACCTGCAGGTATTTGAGGAGAGTTTTAGTTAAAACAACTTGATAAAATGCCAAAGGAAAAGTGAATGAGATGATCCCTGAGATTTAGCTACCACTTTACCCCCCCCCCCAAAAAAAGTCCCTAACTACTTTCTCTGAAAGCGTCAATCAAGGCTGTTCCCTCATATAGGCTGTAGAGCTGGGAGTTCAATACTGGAGGTCATAATAATGTAGACTTTGGCTAAAATAAAATACAATATAATATAAAAATAAAACTGGGAGCACCTGGGTGGCTCAGTGGGTTAAGCCTCTGCCTTCAACTCCGGTTGTGATCTCAGGGTCCTGGGATCGAGTCCCGCACCAGGCTCTCTGCTCAGCAGGGAGCCTGCTTGCTCCTCTCTCTCTGCCTCCCTCTCTGTCTACTTGTGATCTCTGTCTGTCAAATAAACAAATTCTTTAAAAAACATATTAAAAAAATAAAAAATAAAACTAGTTAACGGCCTGCAAGGAAAAAAAAACCTCTAGAATTTTAGTCTTCCACTTCTCTTGTAATTATTACAAGACTGCCTCAACTAATCAAATATGGCAACATAGACCTTTCAATGAAAAAGGACTAAGTTGTGATGTTGATTGAAACACATTCTTAAGGGAGAAATCTATCTCTTCTGTCTGTCCTGGGGACAGGTATATTAAGTGTCCCAGAACTGAAGCTTCATTATGTCACATCACAAATTAAGGTCTTTTTTTTTTTTTTTTAAAGATTTCACTTATTTATCTGACAGACAGAGATCACAAGCAGGCAGAGAGGCAGGCAGAGAGAGAGAGAGAGGAGGAAGCAGGCTCCCTGCGGAGCAGAGAGCCCGATGCGGGGCTCGATCCCAGAACTCTGGGATCATGACCTGAGCCGAAGGCAGAGGCTTTAACCCACTGAGCCACCCAGGCGCCCCACAAGATAAGGTCTTAAGTTAGAAGTGAATGGATTCCATTCTTAGAACAAAATTTGTCACCAAGAGAGGGGGACCCTTTGGATGAATTACCCGAAAACTCAGGAGCAACAGTTACAGTCATTCCTCCACATAAGCTCCTGCCGACACTCTACTCACCAGAAGACATCGCAGGGCTTTCAGAACATTTTTGTGTTAGTGTTTGAACACCCCACAAAGAGACTGCCAAGAAATAAGTCTGTTTGGCTCAAAGGACAGACACAGTCTGGTGGTTAATTTCCTTTTTGCTAATGAATCCTCCCTTTGACTTTCTGGATAGCTTGACCAAATAATTTTGCAGGCCAAACTTTACAGCCTTCAAAGCAAACTGTTGGTATGAAAGAGACTAGACCATTTTACCTAAAATTGCCAAAAACCTTTGTGCCAAGGCCAGATTTTTACCCTTAGACAATCTTTTCTGTTTCACCACTACTGCTGGGGGTTGTTTTTTTGGGGAGAGGAAATAAGAACCCCACATACAGGCATCTTCTCACCTGGACTTATTTACTTGCAAAGGAAACCTCTTGGTGACCACAAAGTCCCACCAAAGAAAATCCCAACTAAGTTTATTCCTGTTCCAGTTTCATTAATCCACAGCTTGGAGCAGCAGTGTGTAGCTGGTCTGGGAACAAGACTGCTCTTTCTTTCAGTTATCACAAATCCATCTGAACTCAAAAGGGCCTCACTTAAATCAGGAATTTCTAGCGTTCTCAAAATGTCATGTCATTTGAATTTGTAGTTCGATGATCTAAAGGAAACAAACAAGATCCCTACCACTGGCATCCAATGGGAGAGAGAAAGGAGGGAACCATGAAAGTAAATCCAGAAAAACACTGAAAGTGAACTTGTCCTTCAGCAAACAGACAAAATGAACCTCTAAGTTCTAGACAACACTACATGTTCTGTGACTCCTCTGCAGAGTTAAGTTAGAGTAAATTGGCCAGCAGAAATACCTGTGTCATAAGGTAGTTATCTGTTTAATCTTCAGTATTCAAACTTTTCATCAAGAAACAAACCAAAAAAAAAAAAAAATGGAGAAAACAGATGATTACTTGGAAAATAACTAGCAAGAATGACTTGTGGGTCAGTTCAGATCCACCAGGAAGCAGACACCAAGATGGAATTAGATGAGCAAGAAATAGATTGGGGGATATGCCATAAAGAATAAAGGACAGGGGCACCTGGGTGGCTCAGTTGGTTGAGTGTTGACCGACTCTTGGTTTCAGCTCAGGCTGTTGATCTCAGGGTCGTGCCTAGCTGGAGTCTGCTTGGGACTCTCTCTCCCTGTCCTTCTGCTCCTCCCTTCTGCTCTCTCTCTCTTTTTTCCTAAAATAAGTAAATAAATCTCTTAAAGAAAAAAAAAGGAATAGAAGAGAGAAGAAGGAAGAATAGGCCAGGAAAGCCTTGAGATCACCGTGCAGGTCTGACAACTGTGGAAGGAGGAAAGGGAAGGAAGGAGGGTGGGGTAGAAGTGCCTCAGACCACAGCACAGCTTGAAGAAAGTCCAAGCCAGGGAGACTCTAGGTCAATGACAGACTATCAGGAGTGTCCCAGGATGGGCAAGGGTGGCTCAGCTGTAGCACACGGCTGGGCTCACTCACCGGGAGACTGAGGAGATCGTGGCCTTCCCCATGGGCACGATGAAGTAATTGCACCAGTGTGGTGGTGGGAGCTGTCGGCTGACTGCTCTCATAGGAGATTCTCTCCTGAAGGGAGCTGGAAGCAGGGAACCCACACGGCTTTCACCACAATCTATACTAATTGCATCAAACGGAGAGAAACAGTCTATACTGACTGCATCAAACTCCTCCATCCATTTCAGGATGCAGTTCTTCCATGGCTCTCAAGGACCTCTCTCCTGAGGGGAAACTAGGTGGGTAGTGAGACAAATCACAGTCCCTGCTGTGGCCGCAGGTCTCGAGGCCAGAGCTGGCATTTATCTTCTCTCTCAGCTCCACTCTCACCCTACAGTCTCCACAGCCAGTGCTATCTCCTCTGCAGGTGCTGATGGCTTGCCTACCTGGTGGGGAACTCAAACCCTCATTTTGAAGGGGGCCCAAGGCCTTGGAATCACACCCTTCTCAGGTGGGGGCTGCTGAGTATGTGCATTCACTGTTACAATGGGGCAAAATAAGCCCCAGAGGTACCAAGTGGATCATCCGGTTGTGCACATTCCTCCCTGCCTACCCCCTTTACCCCTTTACCCCAGCAGCCTTTACTCCTGCTGCTCAGGGTCATTGACCCCAGCCAGAATGATGGTGACTCTTATTTGCTGTTGGCCCCTGGACACAGGAGTCTAAAGTGCGTACGCGCCATTCACAGATTCTAGTTAAGTGGTACTGTTGTCATGTCCCCTAGTAAGAATGTACTCCCTTTGGGGACCTGAACCTCTAACCTATAGATTCCAAAGTTGTGAAGAGGGGAAGCACAAAGTTCCCCCAAAGGATCACTGGGAGTCATAGTAAGTGGATTCACTTTGGCTTTCACCCCTTTGTTCTTAGACTCACGCATTCTTCCTGTAAGTGACATAATATCATCCAGAGGTCTTTGATTTTGTGTGTACACGGCACCCTGGAGGCTGGCACCCCATCCCTGCAGAGAATTGCCTAGAAGCTGGTGTTTTAGCTGTGGCATGACTATCAGGTTAGCTGATTCTAAATATTGCAGTATGTAATACAATCAGTGCAATTTATATCCAAGGGGTGGTTTCTACACCTCCTTCTCTGCAAAGTGAGTTCCCTGATCAAGTGCTATGTTGTGTGGGATTTTACATCTATGGATGAGGCATGCTGTAAGTTTCCAGATAGTGGTGCTAACTGAGGCTCTGTAGGCACGAAAGACAAATCTACATCCAGAATAGTTATCTATTCCTGTGCAGACAAACTGGATGGAGGGGGCCTACTATAGTCAACTTGCCAAATGGCTGGTTGGACTCTTCTAGGAATAGCGCCATATTGGAGACTGTCTCCATTGTTGGTACACTGAACATTTAGAAGCAGCAGAGAACTAGATTAGCTTTGGTAAGTGGAAGCCCATGCTGTTGGATACATGCATAGCTTCTGTCTCTATTACTTTTTTTTAATTTTTAAAAAGATTTTATTTATTAATTTGAGAGAGAGAGAAAGAGCATACGAGGGGAGGATGGTTAGAGGGACAAGCAGACTACCCCCTGAACAGGAAGCCCAGTGCAGGACTCAATCCCAGGACTCCAGGATCATGACCTGAGCCAAAGGCTATCCCCTAACCAACTAAGCCACCCAGGCACCCTGTCTCTGTTACTTTTCATTTGTCTATCATGTCAGTTCTGGGATGGTTGATGGTAAAGACTGGCTGCCACCAACTAGCCAAATCCGTTTTGTCTACTTTTTTTTTTTTTTTTTTAGTGCCTCTTCAATGGTGAATACTTTTGAGGGCATTAATTTGTAACACAAAATCTTTATACTTCCTGCCTGCTCTCATAGATTCATCTACACGCTTCTGCTTCTGACCTCTTGGTCTTCAGTGTTCCTGTCCTTTCCCTTTCAGAGTCATTGCACAGGAAAGTGTATATATTTGCATCTCAAGCAGTCACCTCTCCTTCCACACAAAGTAAATAAGCTTGGAATCCTTGAAGCTCTACCCACTGAGAAGTTTCTGAGCCACTGACCATTTTTGTCTTGCACCCACATATGAACCAACTGATTCAGTTGGGCTTTTCCTCCCCCTGGCTGAGACCTTACAGAGAATGAGGGCACCTGTTATGTGTATGGTGGATGAAACAAGGTCTGGGATACCTACTCATGCCATTTACTTACACCCTCTGATCCTGCTCAGGCTCCATCTCAGATGTACCACTACTCTTGGGCCTGTTCAATTGTATGACTTGATGGATCCAAAAGAATCCAGCTTAGAATAGGCAGTTCTAAATGCATGCTCACTTAGTGCCCCATGGCCAAGGGCTGCATCTCCACCAGGTGCTAGTAACACACCAGGAACTGTTTCTCAAAAGATGTACAACTCCCTGCTACAGATGACATGTCCTTGCTCTAGAAGTCCCAGCGACTATGTTGTTATTCTCCCACTGGGACTTACTATACGTCCTACGCTGTATCTTTTCCTACCTCCAACACTATAGGCTCTGCCGGGTGGTATGGTAAAGTAAGAGTGTTGCTCACACCACAACCTGTACTTGCTGTAGAGTCATTTCGAGCTCTGGGTCTCTCCCATAAATAAAGCCTTCCATAAATCCTAGTGTGTGGGCTACAGTAAGATTCCTAGATATGGACTATGTGCCTCTAGTACATAAAGAGACCCACCAGGCACTGTATTCCCTTTTTCATAGTATGAGGTGCAAGATACATCACTCTGTGTTCTACTTTGCAGAGGTTGTCCCAAATTGCCCCTGACTACTGAATCCTTATAAACTTTACTCAAGTGGCAGATTTGTGAATCTTCATAGAGTGCTCCGCATCCTCTGGTGTGAATGTCTCCTCCCAAGGCTTCCAGCATCCTAGCCAATATCTTGCTCATTCTGCCTGATAAGCACAGTGTCACTGATGCAATGAATCAGAGTGATGTTCTCTGGGATGTTCAGATGGTCCAGATCTATATATGAACTACACATAACAGAGGGAAGGAGAATTAACCTGTCCCTGGGGGAAAACTACAAATAAATGTCCCTTCCACGTGAATGCTGTTTCTGACCCTCTTTTCTAATTGGAATGGAAAACAACTCATTTGCCAAATCAACCACTCATTCCAAGTACCTGAGGTCTTATCAGCAAGGAAAATGTGGCTGGCCCAGCAGCTACAATCATGGCTGCTACTTGGTTGAGTTTGAAGTAGTGTCATTTCCTGCCTTCAGATTTGTAAATTAAACAGAGATGTGATAGTGACCACCCCCTTCCCTGCACACTTCAGTGATGGCACTAATCTCTACCAGTCTCCACCCCCATCCCCAGAATGCAATATTGGTTTTGATTTACTGTCTTGCTGGGAGTGAGCAGTTTGGCAGGGCACCATTTCGAAGGCTTCTACTTGGCCTTATCCCCCCGGGATAGCTTTTACTCCACAGGCTAGGGCCCATATGGGATTAGTCCTATTGCCAAGTGTGTCACTCTCAATAATGTACTCAGACAGATGGATCTGCAGACCTAGGGCATCTGCTCTAAGTCAGACTTTAGCCAAAACTCCATTTATCTGGTCCCCATGTCCCCATATCTAACTGTAGACAAAGGGGCATGACAAAACTTCAGGGTCCAAATGTCAGTATCAACTGAGAACTCCTATTTAATAATCCTTGAGACATCTGAATATTCTTTCTCCAGGATATAGTAACCCAAGAAAATAGCCAAAGACTCCTTTGGAAATGGCTATGAATCCTTCCAGCATTACTTGCCACGGTGTCCCAGGGTCCCTACTCCTGAGGACCTGGCCACCTCTTCAGTCAGTTAGGCTCCTGACAACTGGCTCAGATCCAGGAACTGAGCAATGGTTTGTGATGTTCTATTGGGGTGATCAGTCGTAACTTCCTGTTACTTTATTTTTGCCTTATTCAGATTATAGATGTTAAGCCACACCCTTCAGGTTATTCGCACAGAATGTGAAGAAGGCTAAGGGATATTCTAAATGCCGTCATTAAATGTCAAAGGTGACTCATTTAAAAATCAATCTTAATAGTCCAAAATATTTTTTTAATATTTTATTTATTTATTTGACAGAGAGATCACAAGTAGGCAGAGAGGCAGGCAGAGAGAGAGAGGAAGAGAAGCAGGCTCCCTGCCGAGCAGAGAGCCCAATTTGGGGCTCGATCCCAGGACCCTAGGATCATGACCTGAGCTGAAGGCAGAGGCTTTAACCCACTAAGCCACCCAGGCACCCCAATAGTCCAAAATATTTAAAGCCATGAACTTCACTTCTAGGTACAAACCAAACAGAAACTTTTACATATGTTCTCCCAAAGATATGTATTAAAATATTCATAATTCCTAGCACTAAAAACTCTAAATTTAAAACACCTAAATACTCTTCAAGAGTATGCTGAATACATAAATGATGAGGCACTATGTAGCAACAGAATGTAGAATGTAAACAAACTATAACTACAAACATCATACGATTTAATATCTGAAACCACCAGAGTCATTTCACCACATTCTGTTGGCAGAAAGGTCACAAAAGTCCACCCAGGTTTAATGGGAAGGATATAGATGCCACCTCTTTTTTTTTTTTTTTTGGTAGGTTCCACACCCAGCATGGAACCCAACACAGGGCGTGGAACTCACAACCCTGAGATCAAGACCTGGGCTGAAATCAAGAGTTGGATACTGAACTGACTAAGCCACCTAGGCATGCCAGCCAAATCTTGATCAGAAAGGAGCAAGGTCACACGGTAAGGTGATCAGGTGGGATGAGAAATATTGATACAGCCATATTTGGAAAATATTACCTGCCACAGTAAGTTTCTTTCAATAATGTTGAATAGATGCTGGCTGAGTGAGTACAAGGTATCTTTGTAATCTTAACATTAATTCTCAGGAGCTCCACTGAAACAATGTGATATAGGAAAGCAAAAGTCACCATAATAAAAATATTCACTAATATACACTCAAGCATCTCTCTCCATTTAATACTCGAGTATCTCTGATTATTGGAAATGGTATTTATCCACCCACATGATGCAAAATTAAAAGGTAAATCTTGCAAAAAAGAAAAGATTTCAATAGAGTATACAGTAGTCCCCCCTTATCCACAGAGACTATATTCCAAGACTCCCAGTGGATGCCTGAAACCACAGATATTACTAATTCATACATATACCATATCTTTCCTCTACATATATACCTATGATGATAAAGTTTAATTTATAAATTACCAACAACAGGGGCACCTGGGTGACTCAGTGGGTTAAAGCCTCTGCCTTCAGCTCAGGTCATGATCCCAGGGTCCTGGAATCGAGCCCCGCATCGGGCTCTCTGCTCTTTGGGGAGCCTGCTTCCCCCTCTCTCTCTGTCTGCCTCTCTGCCTACTTGTGATCTCTGTCAAATAAATAAATAAAATCTTTTTAAAAAATTACCAACAACATTATTAATAAAATAAAACAATTATACTAATGCACTATAATAAAAGTTAGGTAAATATGGTATCTCTCTCTCTCAAAATACATTATTGTACTAGACTCACCCTTCCTATGATGATAATAAAATACCTAGGGATGAGATGAAGTGAGGTGAATGATGTAGTTATAGTGATGTAACAATAGACTACTATTAACCTTCTGATAATACGTCAGAAGAAGGATCATTTGCTTCTGGACTGCAGTTGACTGTGGGTAGGTGAAACCCCAGAAAGCAACACAGTGGGTAAGGAGGGACTACTGAATTTGGAATCTTATGTAACTGGTAGACCAGTCAACAACTGGAAAAAAAATCAGCAATGGTCACATGTTAGTGGAATCATCTGAAAATCCAAAGATTAAGTAAAGGCACTAGGGAAAATTATTGAAACCCTTTGATTATTCCTGCTTGTTAAAGTGAAGGGTATTCTGTGTATTGTTAAAAATTATGTGCCCTCAAAAAAAAAAAAAAGCAATACTTAACCCAGTTTTTGTACATTTCAAGGACTAGCCCTTAGTTTCTATAATAACCTAAATTTGGTTATATATGAGATAAAATTATTTTTATAATTTTTCATTCTAATAATCAGATATAGTCCAAGTCAAATTTCTTCCTGTGAAGTTTTGATCCCTTTTTGAGTGGATTAACTTCAGTGGCCTTTTTTTCCACTACTGAGAAACAGCCTTCCTATAATCTGCATAAGCATTCATCCTCTTCTGGGGGAGTTAAATATGAGCAACATCAATTAAAATTACTTCAGCGATAGTATTTTCAGAGCTTTCTTAGAAAGCCTATTATAATTAGTGAAATTAAACCTGAGATCTTACAAGAGTATTAGTTTTTGCCTTAGATATGAGAGCAAGGTGCATCTGTAGTTATCTGCCAGATACTCTTTCACCAATATTTATGGAGTACCTGCTTTTTTTTTTTTTAAGGATTTTATTTATTTATTTGACAGGCAGAGATCTCAAGTAGACAGAGAGGCAGGCAAAGAGAGAGGCGGAAGCAGGCTACCTGCTGGGCAGAGAGCCCAACACGGGGCTCAATCCCAGGACCCTGAGATCATGACATGAGCCGAAGACAGAGGCTTTAACCCACTGAGCCACCCAGGCACCCATGGAGTGCCCGCTTTTTGCAAGGATTTGTGCTAATATACTTCAGGAATTATAAAGATGAACTGACTCTGATGAAAACATAAGCATATGTATTTTTACTCAAGGTCACTGTGAAGTTTACACCACTGTGTCTACCACCGCCCCATCACCTCCACCACCACCATCAGCCCTACCACCATCATCACCATCATCACCTCTACTACCATCTTCACCCCACCACGATCATCACCATCATCACCCCTACCACCATCACCATCACCCCTCCACCATCATCACCATCATCACCTCTACCGCCACCACCAGCAGAATCCACACAGATCTAACAGTATAAACCACATTTATTATGAAAACTAGAATTAAATAAAGAACTTTACTCTAAAGTTATTTGGGTAACAGCATCTCTTATTCATTTAATTCAGTTGTATTTCTCTTGGCATATATTGGACATTCTCAAATGATACACACCAAAATACTGAAAATTTCAGAGCATTTTTCAGCATTTTGACATGCTAAGAGGAAATTTTTAAGTGTAGAGGACTCATAGAAATTACTTATTCCAATTCCCTCATTTCTTAGATCAGGAAAATGAAGCTCAGAGAAGTGAAGTGACTTATGAGTCACTATGAGTAGACAAGGACAGATCAAAGTAAGAACTCAATCCTCATAATTTACTCACTCCCCAGGGTTTTTCTTTCTCCTACTGACTTCCTATAGTAGGAGGACCAAGTAAAGACCATCAGTTCTGCCTGAGGACAAAGTTATCACACCTCTTAGGCGGAAAGAAACTCTCTGAAGAAAAGGAGAAAGTGCAAATCCTCTCCCTGGAGACCTTTGTTAGCTCAGTTTGTGTGGCTGGTTATGTAAATGAAGAGGCCTTGCAAGGGGATGGGGTCAAGAGTTTCCTGGGGGTTCAGCTTGGTAATGCTGTATGGCCTGGAAAGAAAATGATACTTTGCACTTGCATAATACTTTTCATCCCTCCAACAATAACAAATGCAACTTTGTAGTTTCAGCCAAATACTGCAAAGTACTTCACAAATGTTTAACTCAGGAATCCTCAGAACAACCCAGAAAGGAAGACTTTTGAAAGGAAGGAAGAAAACAACTCTCGTCCTCCTGATTCAGTGAGGAATCGAAGGTCAGAAGAAATGAGTCTACACCTAGCTGAGTGACACCACTGGCAGGACTCCTGATGTGCAAAGACATTCCTCTGTTCACACACTTTCTAAAGTGACCTGGACACGGGATTTCAAAAAGGGCAGAAGTGGACCAAAGAAACCATTGCTTGTTCTTCCAGCCCGTGTATCTATGAAGTTTTCACAAGAGGTTTGGTTCCGAGTCTTTAAAGGTTCTTGGAATTCTCGTCAAAGATTTTTGGCATGTCTCCTAAAGGAATTTTCTAAAACCATGAATCCCTTCACAAAATTTTTAGTTGACAGCTAAAATACTTCATATGTTTAAGTAATTACAAAGGCTATAATTTCCAGCATATTATTAATATACATATTTTAAATAAACTATACCTGTCCTCTTTTTAAAATATCCAACTGAATCTAAAATCTAAGCAATTTGATGCCCATCATTATCCATTTAAAAATATATATAAACAAGTTATTTAACAGTCCAAATTTTATATAATTTCCTTTTCTCCTTAAGTTTATATTCTTGTGCAACTTCTCCTGTGTACTTTTATTTATATTATTGTGTCCAAAGGTCTTCTTATTCATTAGTACACTTTTCTGCAATAAAAATGTTTGTAAATTAAATTTTTAAATTTTCTTTATTTTTGCTAGGCTAAGCTAGAGGAACAGGTAGGCTCAAGCATATAATGGCTCAACACAAAGTCTGTTTCTTTCTCACATAATAGTCTTGGTGAGATGCTCAAATAAACAAGATGCTCTCCTCCACACAGTGATCAAGGGACCCAGTCTCCTTCTATTACATGGCTCTGCCATTCCCCTGAATGGGGATCTAGCTTGCCAGCCTACTTTTATGTGCCCCGGGAGCTAAGAATAGCTTTACATTTCTAAAAGGTTATTAAAAAAAAAAAAAGGCAGAATACGACACAGAGACCTTATATGGCTTATAAAGCCTAAAATAGTTATTGTCTGGGCCTTTACCAAAGTTTGCCAACCCCTTTCCTAGAGCCTCATTCTTGACTCTCTCTAGATGATAGAAGAAGCAAAGAGTGCATGGAAGAGATTTTACAGGGAGAGTCCTGGAAGTGACTCACATCACTTCCACACACATTGTGTTGCCAGAACAATTACATGGCAACACCCTACAGCAAGGAAAATGGGAAAATGTAGGCTAGCTGTGCACCCAAGGAAGGGCAGAACAAATTTTAAGAAGCAACTAATAGAATCTACCATTGTCGGGCTCTAAAGAATCAAAAAGAATATTGTAATTACCAGTTGTGTAAAATATATCAAAATAACCTGCATATATGGTGGATTAAGATAAATATTAAACAAGGGTGCCTGGTTGGCTCGGTCAGTTAAGTGTCCCTCTTGATCTCAGGTGTTAATATCAGGGTCATGAGTTCAAGCCCTGAACTGGGCTCCATGCTGGGTGTGGAGCCTACTTAAAAAAAAAAAAAGATAAACCAACATAAAAGGAAAATTTTATTAAAGGTGCAGTTTCTTTGTTTTAGAGATTTATTTATTTATTGTAGAAAGAAGAGAGAGTGTGCATGAGAGTGAGAGGAGGGCCAGAGGGAGAGTGAGAAAAATCCTCAAGCAGACTCCATGCTGAGCAGGAGCCTGACTCTGGGCTCAATCCCAAGACCCCAAGATTATGACTTGAGCCAAAATCACGAGTCGGATGCTCAACCAACTGAGCCACCCAGGTACCCCAAATGTGCAATTCTTAATAAGATGGATGAGACTGTTTTCAGTTAGCTCATGTTTCCCAAGTTAGAACATCAATTTTATTTCTACTTTTCATTTTTATAAATGATACTGCCAAGAAAATTGCATAAAAATAAGAAGATGGGAATGGAAGACGCTTTATTTAAAGGCAATCTTAACTATCATATTCAAATCCTCAGCTAACAACTCCACTAAGGACTCCTTTAATTTTATGGAACGTTTTTATTAAAAACAACTTGACTTGGGGTTCTGGGTGGCTCAGTTAGTTAAGCATCTGCCTTCGAGTCAGGTCATAATCTCAGGATCCTGGGATCGAGCCCCAAGTTGGGCCCTATTCAGCAGGAGTCTGTCTCTCCCTCTCCCTCTGCCCCTCTGACCAGCTCATGCGCTCTCTCTCTCTCTCTTTCTCTCAAATAAATAAATAAATAAATAAAATCCTAAAAAAAAAAAATATAAAGAAGCAACTTGACTTGCTAAATGATTTGGTACCCAGTTATAAAAGCCATTCACATCTGCAATTTCCTGGGTTTTTAAAAAAAATTTCTACTAATATTTATTAAACAACTACCTCTGTTCTCTTTCAATTAAAGGTGCTTTGTTGGGGGCGCCTCTGTGGCTCAGTCAGTTAAGCTTCTGACTTTGGCTCGGGTCATGATCTCAGAGTCCTGGGATTGAGGCCCACCCGCACTCGCCAGCAAGCCCCACATCTGGCTCCCCACTTAGCAGGGAGTCTGCATGTGCTTCTCCCTCTCTCTCTGCCCCTCCCCCTGCTTGTGCTCTCTCTTTCTCTCAAATAAAATAAAAACCTTTCCAAAAAAAGGGTTTACTCTGTAAATAAAAATATTGATTTTATTATACTTTTGCCAATACATTATTTTTTAAGTGCTTTTATCTTAAAACAGTTTAAGTATTTTTGTTAGAAGCTTAGGGCTGCTGATTTGGCTCATTCAACTTATAGGAAATACTTCCCATATAGACTAATTGGAAAGGGCATTTCTCATTGTCAAACTGATCAGCTAAATCAGATTTATGTTCTGTTGGAAAAGTCTGAATTCGTTTATCAATTCAAATCATTAAGTTAAAAGTCAATTTGAGGAATAGTATGAAACCACTGAAAAACTATGGAATACATCTCATAAGATAAATTACTAAAAGCCTATATCAGGATGTAGAGCTACTATAATTAATTAATGTATCCACTTAAAAAATGTATAAAGCAATTTAAAAATACTCTTTCTTGGGGCACCTGGGTGGCTCAGTCGTTAAGCATCTGCCTTTGGCTCAGGTCATGGTCCCAGCGTCCTGGGGTCGAGCCCCACATTGGGGTGCTTGCTCTGTGGGAAGCCTGCTTCTCCCTCTCTCACTGCCCCTGCTTGTGTTCCCTCTCTCACTGTGCCTGTCTCTCTGACAAATAAATAAAATCTTTTAAAAAAAAAATTGTATGTCACCCCCCAAGTTGCACAGGTTTAACGAGCACCATTCACACTGTATTCCAGTAAAGGTGAGCAACACTCAGGATGTATGTGAGAATCTGACATGGTTCCCATTTAGTTGTGCCACTCAGCCCTGCGTGAGAATCAGGAACCCACACAGCTTCTGCTATGCATAGATGATTCTTTTTTACTAATGGTACCTCCTAGGGCTGAATTTTGAGAATAACTGAAAACAAATAGAAGACATCATCTTCAGCACTTGAAGTATTCTTTGCTTTGCTATCATGGGTCTCTCTCGATAGTTATGCATTCTTTGAAAATAGTCAGGGAACAAGAGATACTGAATCACTCCTCCTCTACCCTCTTACAACATATCTGAATTCAGAGCCTCCCAACACAGACCCAAATTCCTCAGGTCTAAACCCACACCTCACCCTTAATGGAAAGATCTACCTGGTGATTTTGCTTATTCATTAAAGGAAGCTTCCCCAAAATCAATACTTCAAATTATCCCTTTGTTTTCCTTTTCCCCCATTCCCCAGAGGTTCTCAAGACCCTGGAGGTAATGTTCCAAGGTAAGATCCAAGATGCATAAGGAGAAGGAAGTTTTTTGTGTGTTTGTTAGTTACTTTGTTTGTTTGTTTTGAAATGCACAGTGAAAATGAAGGATTTGTATTACTCCATGGCTAGTTTTCAGAAAGAACAAGTTGAAAATCTGGAAAATTATTCCTTAAAAAAAATAAATCCATGTGCATACACCCCCTTCGAAAGTTGCTTAACTCAGTTTGAAGATCTCTCTTTTAGAGAGATTTCTATAGATTGTGCCTTTGGTTAAACAACAATAAATGTTTAGTTGAGACCCCACACATCTGTTTTCTAGTCCAGTTTAAAGCCAATATTCCTGGTGCCAGCCTTTGACCTTCCAATCTCCCTGGGCCTTCCAACTTATGTTGTCCTATGTTTTGAAATTTTATGGTAAAGGACACCTGCCTGGCTCAGTGGGTAGAACATGTGACTCTTGATCTCAGGGTCATGAGTTCAAGCCCCATGTTGGGTGTAGACCCTATATTTAAAATTAGTTAATTAAAGGCATCTTTCCATTATAAAACATATTAAAACATTCTACGGTAAGATTGAGTATTTCTCTGATGGCCAGAGAGAACCGATGACATTTTTCAACGAAAGGGTTATGTGGCAAAGCAGCGTTTTTGGAAGATGAATCTGACAATATTGTGTAAGTGGGCTGGGAGGGAAAGAATGTTGGGAAACCAGTTAGGAAGCTATTATATTTGTCCCTGATGGAGGTCACAAGGGCTTGGACTAAGATGGTAGGAGGAAACCAGAGGGACATATCTTCCTTCTTTTTATTTCTTCCTTTCATGTTAGTAGAACTTTCATTTGTGTATCCACATCTCATGGAAGATGACTTTATCCCTGGCTCAGGGGTATATCCTAAGTGGTCTAAGCCAATCAGGAGACTCCTATACTCCTTGTGATTGATTATTTTAGAAATGAGCATATGACCCAGTTTCGGTCAATGAGATGTGAAAAGTCTGCTAAGAGACTTCTAGGACAGATTTCGTCATTCTTACTAGACAGACATGAGAGGGTGCCCTCTCTTTATCTGCACATCAAGGTGTCTGATTATAATGCCTAGATCTCCCACAACCAGAGGGCCTGAAGATCAAGAACATTCCAGGTCCTCGATCATGTTATTCAGCCACCAAGTCTTTTTTGAGCTTGTATTATCGGAATAATAAAGGCACTGATGAGAGAAATAAGGAAGGTCAGAGCTAAGGAAGGATCTGGAGGAAGACAATGAAATTCTGTATTATAAATATTGAACACAAAGAGAGGCGTATTTCAAGGTGGAAATGACCAGTTCCTAATTAGATGCATGAAAATAGAGCTTAGGGGTGATATCAGAGCCCAAAATGTTAATGTGGAGTTCTTTGCAAAAACTGGTACCTGCAAAGGGAAGAGATCAGGAGAAGAATTGTCCCTGCCCTAATGTCCCACACCTAACTCCTCTGAGGGGAATTTAACACCAGAGGAAGAATAGTAAATTACCATCTGCTTAAAGAAAAAGAAGAGAGAGGTACCCCTGCCAACCTATGCTTATGGTAAAGATCTGTTCATATTCCAGAACAGGAATCTTCTTTCTCCACAGGGAAAGGAAAGAAACAAAAAAAAAATTTCAGCACTGCCTCTTCATCAGGAAAATTTAATGGGAATGTTCCAAGGCAGTTTAAGGATTTTAGCACCTCTGGTTTTATTTTTATTTTTATTTTTTAAATTTTATTTATTTGACAGACAGAGATTACAAGTAGGCAGAGAGGCAGTCAGAGAGAGGAGGAAGCAGGCTCCCTGCTGAGCAGAGAGCCCAATGTGGGGCTCGATCCCAGGACCCTGGGATCATGACCTGAGCTGAAGGCAGAGGCTTTAACCCACTGAGCCACCCAGGCGCCCCAGCACCTCTGGTTTTAAAGGAGTCCCCCAATCCTCTGCCATCACCTCAGCAATATGAAAATTCAGTCTCATTCTTATTGAATCAGAGCATATTCGTTAGTTAGATTCTTTGTGTTTTTCACAGAAAAGAGAAACATGAGAAAAAAAAATCCATTAGAGTAGATGCCCTATTTGATGATAATAGCCCCAGCTTTAATACGTCAGTTTTTGTGTAGGATGCTTTTGTTTCTGGTCCTCTCAGCAACCCCACCAGGGAGATGCTGTTAGTCAGATGTACAGATTAGGAAAATACAGAATTAGATTAACTTGCCCAAGCCCACAATTAGCTGGAATTCTCAGTCAAGTCGACCAGCTGCCAAGGCACATGCCCATTTTGCCGCACCCCACTGACTTTTTTAAGGCAGATAATATAGGGCAGGAAGGCAATGGCCTTGGAGTGTGCACACTTCTTAATGGAAGAAATCTGCAAAAAAAAAAAAAAAAAATCAGAGAAGGAACAACCTGAAAGAGTATTAAAGCCTGAAGTCTATCACCACCACCCAGTCTAAATGTCTTTCCCCCAAGATACCACTGATGAAAGAGATCACTGTAGATGCAAACAGCCCTAGGACTGGGGATATTGGTGGTCGGAGTTCTGCCCTTGACCTTTTGTCTTCTCACTACATGGTATCTTGGTCAAACTCATCCATCTTCGTGGCTTTTACTACCTTTCATATGCTGGCGAGTCCCAAATGTATAGCTATAGAACCCTGTCCAGCTCCAGACACCATCTCCTCATGGTGCTCCCACAGGCACCTCAAATACACTGTGTCTCACTCTCACCCCTCAATCTGTTTTGCACCTCACAATCCCTCTCTTGAGAGGTGTCATCACAGCCAACTGGTGGTTGAAAACAGAAATTTGTACATCATACTCACAGTTTCCAGCCCTCTGTTTCAGTGCAATTCTACTCTCTAAACATCTCTCTAATCCTATGCCTCCAAACCTTCTTTTGCATCATGGCACACAAACTAAATTTGTGAAACTTGGACTTGCTCTGACTGAAATAATTTAGTTTAGTTTTTATAAACCAGAGAATGAATACATAGGTTCATGGTTAATTCATAAAAACCAAGAGCGTTTAGGTGATGCATTTAGGCCTTGGTAACCCTCTGGATCTAGAGTCTGAAGTACTGGAGGGAACCCTCCAATCTCTCTTTTTCTCATCTCTCTTCCTTTCTGTTTTATTTTTCTCTTGAAGGTCAGCTCTCTCAGTTTCCCTATTCATTTAGCAGAAGGTGATCACACCCAGTAGATGAACTGGAAATTTCTTTTTTTTTTTTTTAAGATTTTATTTATTTATTGGACAGAGAGAGGGAGACCACAAGCATGCAGAGTGGCAGACAGAGACAGAGGGAGAAGCAGGCTCCCTACTGAGCAGGGAGCCCGATGCAAGACTCGATCCCAGAACCCTGGAATCATGACCTGTGCTGAAGGCAGTCACTTAACCAACTGAGCCACCCAGGCGCCCTGAACTGGAAATTTCTTAATACCAATTCTAAGGTCCCAGATGAAAGGTCTCATTGGCACAGCTTGGATCAATCAGTCATTCCTTGTCCAACTGACTTAAACATTTTTTTTTAGATTTACTGAGGTATAATTAACAAATACAATTTTAAAATATTTAAGGTGTACAATGTGACACTTTGATGTATGCATGCATTGTGAAAGGATCCCATCACCAAGTTCACATCCATCACCTCACATGTGTACTTTTGTTGTGGTGGTTACTGAGAACATTTAAATTCTACTCTCTTAGCAAATTTTAGTTATATAAAATAGTATTATCAACGATAATCATTATGATATACTTTATACCCTCAGATCTTATTCTTCTCATAAATGAAATTTCATACCATTTTACTGACCTCTTGCTGTTTCCCTCACCCTCCAGTTCCTGGCAGCCACCATTCTACTCTCTATGAATTAAAACTTTTTGTTTTGTTTTTTAGACTCCACATATAAGTGGTACCACGCAGTATTTACCTTTCTCTGGCTTATGTCGCTTATCCTAATGCCCTCCAGTTTTATCCACGTTAACACAAATGGCAGGACAAATGGACTATTGCTAAAAAGTCTAATTATAAATACAAGGTTGCTCCCACTGTCACTTTGTGGAGGGAGTGAGAGGTGGAATTACTAGGCAAGGCAGAATTGTAATCACTCATGGAGATAATCCATTAAACATTAAGCCAGGACTGGAACACAGGACTCCAAGTCTTTGCAATTCTCTACCAGGCAGGGATAACTTTGGGCAAAATGGCAGCTCAGGCAAGTAGCAGCCTCAGCTGACCCCTTTTGTATCCTGTGTTTTTTTATCTGTGTACCTAAATTGGAAGGTGATTTGCTGGGCAGATGAACTTTGCCATGTAATTGCATATACTTATATTATAGAATGGACAAGTTTGCCTTTAGTTTTGTTATAGACCAGCAAAATAAACAGATTTTCTCTTGGCATATCTGAAATGTGCCCTATATTCAAAAATGAATACTGCATCAATGATATAAAAAGTCTTTTTGGACATTGTCTGTCTGGGCATAGCAGGCTTGTTCAATACAAAGAATCTGGGGTTTTGAGAAAAATTCTAAAAATCTTCCTTTTTTTCTTTTAAGATATATTTATTCATTTGAGAGAGAGAGAGAGAGAGAGAGAGCACAGAGGGAGAGAGAGAAGCATACTCCCCACTGAGTGGGGAGCAGGACCCAGGACCAGATCCTGGGACCCTGGGATCATGACCTCCACTGAAAGACAGATGTTCAACTGACTGAGTCACACAGGTGCCCCTAAAAATCCTGCTTTTAAATGCACCTCAATTTTCAATAACTTTGTAATCTTAGGTAAGTTAATCAACCTCTCAGAGACTCAGTCTTTTTTCCTATGAAAATGGATATAATAACACTGCAGAATCGTTTGAGAAGACCAAATGAGACCATGTATATAAAGCACCCAGCAAATAGCAGGTCCTAAGTCACAAGGATTATTATGATTCTTTGATTTTCAAAGGCAGCTTTTTCTCAACTATATTCTTATAAACCAGAAAAATACTCCTGAACACATTCTGATTGTCTAATGAAATAACTAGCAAGATCAGTCTTCCATTGACTATGGAGGTCCAAAATCAGTTTAAAGGACTCCAGTTTTGACTATTACTAACCAGGCTGGCCATCGCCTTTCTGAGACTACGGGGGCTGCTGATTCTGTTTGAGACTGGCCATGTGCCACCACAGTCCAGGCCCACTCAAGTTACCGCTGGAATTGCCCCGTTCCCCTGAAATCAGCTCTTCCAGGAGGGTATCAGCTGTAGGAATCCTCACGTTGGCAAATAAAGTCAAGGTTTAAAATGTATAAGGTGTTAATAACATTTACCATGGACCTAAATCCTTGCTCATCTTGTGACTCACCGGGTTACTTCCAACCCCTGATGCCTTAAGTCCAAATCTACCCACACCTCACTCTATAGAAAGAAGGTAGATAGAAAGCTGCCTACCAAAACAGATACTGAAATGTAAAAGCTCCTCGTTACAGAGATTTTAGTCATCAGAGATTTCTCCCTTGAGAGTTGCCAGGACGTAGCTGAAATGAGTAGATTTAGGGACTTGTGTTTGGAAGACTCGGGTGTTGTTAAGGAATATGTGACAAAGTGGGAGCCTGGATTTCAGAGCCCATCTGGGGCACACATGTTGTTTACATCTATAACCACATAAAAGGTGATGAACAACCCAAGAAGGTTTTGCCAACAAATAGAAACATTTACCACACAGCAGTTGTAAGGGCCAAAATATTAAAAACTGGCTAGAAATTAATGGATACATTTACAAAGCTATTCAAGTAGATTGGTTGATCTCATCAGAATTCTTTGATCTAGGATTCTGGCAGAGAAAATCTAGTTTTTCAAATAAATCATTAAATTAAGAATATCTTCTATGAAAAATACTGATTGAAGATGAATGATGGAACAAATGTCTTTATCCCTCCCCTGAATATCTGTTAAAATAGAAATAAAGGGATTTTTAAAAATTAAAAGGAGGAAGACAAAATGATAACAATGAGATTTTAGAAGCTGAAAAATAGGACAGTTATTATCTGATTTAGTAAATTGTAAAATCTAAGTCCTAAACTAGAAGAGATGAAAACCAGGAAGCAACCCAGTTCTCAGGATCGGTCTCACCAAAAGTCCCCTCCCAAATGTAGCTTAGTTGACTGCCTCTCCCTAGTCCCCACAAGAATGCTTGAGGGTTTTTTCTATAGAGGGTATAATAAAGGTCCCTAAGCCAGAATTAGGGGCACTAGGCGTGATTAAGATTGGGAATACTATATTGAAAGCAGAGAGATGTGGAAAAAAGGTTTATATAATGAAGTACTGTGATACCCAGTCCACTTCCAGAACACTGGCAGCTTGATATAACCCCTATAGACAGAAAAGAGTCGTTTCCCCCCCGCACCTGGAAAACTAAAACAGACCAAGAAAAAACGACCTAAAGACAATGACATTCCCCCCTACCCCCAATATAAATGGCCCAAGCAGATCATGCTAAAGACTGAACTCAACAAGCTTTATCTATGGCACAGAACTTCCCATCAATTCTAAAATATTAATAAAAGGCAGGGATTACCAGACATCTGAAGAAAGCTTCTATCAGGAAATACACACACACACACACACACACACACACACACACACACAACTATAGAGGAAACAGACTATGGAGCAAAATAAAAGCTTCAAAAAGAAGCAAATATTAATATCTTCAGAGAAGTGAAATAGATCTTATAAGAATAGAATGCTATAAAAAGAATCAGTGGGGTGGGAGGAAGAACTCTTGGAAATTTAAGATATGGTAAAAGAATTTAAAAACTTAACTGAAGGTTTAAGATGATAAAGTTGAGGAGCTCTCAGAAAATAAAGACAAAAGACAGAGAAAAGAATAATAGGGAAGAAGAGAAAAGACAATCAGAGGATTAGTGTAGAAGGCCCGATATTCTAATAAATAGGGGTTCCAGAAAGAAAGAGCAGAAGTAATGTGGAGGAACTCACAATAAATCAACAATTCAAGAAAGCTTCCAAATCCAAGAGACACAAGCCACCCAATCAATAGGGCCGGATAAACGCCTGCTGCAACAGACTAAAACAGAACAACAGCAAAGCACGTCACTGTGAAATTTCAGAACCCTGGAGGTAGGGGAGAATCCAACAAGCTCTCAGAGGGGAAAAGCAAGTGTCAATCAAAGGAGGCCGAATAAAGGGAAACAGTAGGTAGAACTGTAGGAGAATACTTGTGGAGAAATCCTAATCTGAAAACGTACATTTGTAGGCCAGAAATTAAAAGCAAATACTCAATGTTTTGTTGGTGTTGGATTGAGAAATAGATTATAGCTAGGATTTCTTCTTAATCCTGGGATATCAACAAAACCACAATCATAATAGCTAACCTGGGCCAGGAATCTCACTAAGTACTTCCAACACACATTAGCTTATAGGCTCTTTTTTTTCTTTTCTTTTTTTTTGTGGGGGGAGGGCATGGAGAGAGAGGGAGGGAGGGAGAGAATCTTAAGCAGGCTCCACACCCAGCATGGAGCCAGACACAGGGCTCCTTCTCAGGACCCTGAGATTATGACCTGAGCCAAGATCACGAGTCTGATGCTTAACCGACAGAGCCACCCAGACACCCCAGCTTGTGTACTCTTTATGACAGTCTAAATAGGTAGAAATAATTACCACAATTTACAGATTAAGTTATGCTAATTAGGTAATTTACCCAAGTTCACACAAACCTAGAATCTAGAATCCAAACTCCAAAACCCATTCAACAGCTACGCCATGCAGGCTTGGGAAGTAATGTTCGTATTTAAATGATTCAGTCACAATTTTTATAAAGCTCAATATTTCTGCCAACACTGACTTCTTAGAGACAGCAAAAATATCTGTTCCAGAACTCTATATCTTTATATTTTGAAAGAGAACAAAAAGGAAAGATGGAGATTGGCTTGAAATTATTATAAAATAAAATACTAGTGCATGATTCTTCAGAACAGAGTATCTTGGTTAGCTGGCAGGACTTCTAGGAAACCTTTTAAGAAAAGGAAAGTCTCAAAGATAAGGGCCCAAAAGAGAGTAGGAATATTTCTGTTTTAGTTGGCTTACCACTCGATTGCTCAGTGGTTTATTAATGCCCAAACTGCAAGAACATTTTGCATAAGGCTTTTATAAGTTGGCCTGGCAGCCATTTTTACGTACACAAGCCCCCCCCATACTGAATTTTCCATATTAATGTGCTTCCATTGTTCTCAGTTGGGCCTGCAGGAACTTTAGCCCTCTTCCAGATGTTTCCTGACATCAGCATCCAAGATGTGCTGGCCAGCTGTCTTTAAAATTGCAGGAACTCTGTGTTGTGTGCATTAGTTATGCAAATGGGAAAGCAAGGACAAGAAGCCAATGTAGAGGATAAAAAAGAACCAGGGGAGGGATTGGACCAGGGCTTTACTGGCACATGTAATGTAGGTAGAAAGCCAAGACAGCAAGCTGTCTTTCATCAAAACCCCCAGCAGCCTTCACCACCCATCCCCACACAGAAAGCTCAGTGTCCTCAGGTCCCAGGTCAGGCCTGGATTTCTGGAAGTTTCCTCACTCCATTTTGAGTGCTTAATAGATCCACTCTGAATACCCACAGATCTACCAATCCTCTAACCAGTTTCTCCTTTGCTCTACTTTCTCAACAGATAAATATCTGCATAGACCAGAGAATAACTCCCCACTGTGTAGTCCTCAGTAAATTAATAGATGTCTCATGAAAAAAAGGGCTGGACAGTCAAATGAGTTCAGAAAAACCTAGGTTAAACAAAGTGAAGCAATTCCCCTTCCCAGAGCACTCTCTAGGCCTCTGATATATTCGTGGGCACCGGAGATATCAGAGGGAGCCAGTTTTCAGAGGACTGAGCCCTGTGAGAAAATGCTGACAAGAGGCAATGAGGCTTCTCAGCCCCACTCACCTTCTCAGACACCAAACTAAGTGCCTCCTTAAGAGCTCTGCAGGTCCCAGACTTAACACATACATTACGGACCTCACAATCACCTCTTCCACCTGCTTGGGCTCCAGCTTCCCTTCCTGGGTTATGGCAGCACCATCCTCCTCCTCCTAAGCTAGAATTAGGGCAGCCATCCTCCATGTTTCCTTTGTCCCCACTTTCACCCTCCCCCATCTAATGCACCCTGCAGTGAAAGGCTACTGCTTTGTCTTGCCAGCGCCTCTGTGGGCACAGACCACCAGCCTCAGACCTGCATCCTTAGCTGATGATGTGGCAGTCCTATTTGGTTCACACAGGAACACTGTGCCTGAGCTTATCAGTGACTGGGTTCATGCCTTCCTTACCCAACGGGCAGGCAGCCTTTTAAACTCTATTAGTCTAAACAGTAGAGAATCACTGTGTTCTCAGTCCCACTATGGTAGGGTTTTATTTTTCTAGTTTGATTTCGTGTTTTTGTTTTGTTTTATTGGTTGGTTGATTTTTATTTGTTCATTTTATTTTTAATTGTGGTCAAATGCACATCACATAAAATTTACCATCTTAACCATTTCTGAGTGTGTAGTTCAGTGGTTTTAAGTACATTCACAGTGTTGTACAACCAACCTCCAGAACTCTGGAGTAAAACTGAAACTGTACTGATGAAACAACTCCCCCTTTTGCTCTCCCCCAGCCTCTACTATTTTTTGCACTCAGCATTCTGCTTTCTCTAGGAATTTGACAGAGACTCTAGGTACCTCCTATAGGATTATGTACCTCATTCAGTATTTGTCTTTTGATGACTAGCTTACTTCACTGAGTATAATGTCTTCAGGGTTCATTTATGTCATATCAGATTTCTTTCCTCTCAAAGCCAAGTAATATTCCATTATATGTGTATTCCACATCATGTTTATCCACCCATTGGGGGACACTTGGGTTGTGTCTACCTCTGGCTATTGTGAATAATACAACCATGAATATGGGTGTATAATATCTCTTGGAGACCCCACTTTCAATTCTTTTTTTTTTTTTAAGATTTTATTTATTTATTTGACAGAGAGAGATCACAAGTAGACGGAGAGGCAGGCAGAGAGAGAGAGAGAGGGAAGCAGACTTCTTGCTGAGCAGAGAGCCCGATGTGGGACTCGATCCCAGGACCCTGAGATCATGACCTGAGCCGAAGGCAGCGGCTTAACCCACTGAGCCACCCAGGCGCCCCGACCCCACTTTCAATTCTTATGAATATACCTCCAGAAGTGGAATTGCTGGATTACATGATGAATCTATTTTTAGTAGGTTACAACCTAGGATAGGTTACTTAGTATCTGTGTTTTAGTTTTCTCATCTATAAAAAAAGATTTAATTATAACACCTATCTTGTAAGGTTATTGTTAGGATTAGAAGAATTAATACTTGCAAAATACTTATAAAACATTATAATTATTTCTTTTTAACAAAGGAAGAATTTGAGACATAAAGAAGTAAGTTGCCCAAGTTCTCATATCTCATAAAGAGCAGAGCCAGGATAGTCACCCAGGTTCACAGCTGAAGACTGTTCTCTTAATCACTCTGCCAAAGTGACTCCACTCCCCAGTTCTAGGATGTTTTTACTGACAAACTCCACCTAAGTTGATTATGTACTGATTCACCTACATGGGCACAGTTTGGGAGGAAAATAAGGGAGGGTAGAAGAGGGAACCCTACGTATCAGAAAAAAAGAACCACCAAAATCTTGATATACTGCCAAAAGGACAGGAGATTGGTAGTAAAATCATAACAAATAGTTCTATTATTATTGGCATGACTTGTTAGGAGTGCTATAAACCAAGTAGATTCACTTCTGTTTATTTTTGAGTTGCCAAGTGTCAGCCACTTTGAGAGTGTGTGTCTGTGAGCCGGACTGAGGATGTGAGAGGGTGTGTGTGTGTTGGGAAGTGGGGGGACATCATCGTGCCCAAACTCCACTTACCTCACCAGCCATGGGACACTCATAGGAAGTTATTTCTCTTTCCCTTCTCTTCTTAGGGGTTTATATGAAGGCCATTTTTTTTAAAGATTTTATTTATTTATTTGACAGAGAGAAATCACAAGTAAGCAGAGAGGCAGGCAGAGAGAGAGGAGGAAGCAGGCTCCCTGCTGAGCAGAAAGCCCGATGTGGGGCTCGAACCCAGGACCTGGGATCATGACCTGAGCCAAAGGCAGCGGCTTAACCCACTGAGCCACCCAGGCGCCCCATGAAGGCCATTTTCATAAGAAATAAATGCCTAAAACGAAGGGAGAAGGATGTGTAATAATAGTATTTTATAATGAAACCGTAGCTTTAGGTTCAGTACTTAATGTTTCTTTATAGCAATGCTTCTAAAAACCATTGAAGTGGCTAACAAGTTTTCCGGCAACCCTGCTTATCGCATGGGGAAATTACACAGAACGATTAAGTAAGTCACTTGTTCAGAGAGACTTAGTAATACACTCTAGGCTTTCATGAGGATGAGCTCATGGATAAATTTGGTGGTGTGGTCATTCTGAATGAAAGTGGTTCAGCTCGGCCAGATGTTTCATTGAGTGCGACAAAAGGCAGTCACACCCAAGAGATGCGTTTTGTTTCGTGACGGAAGGGCACTGGAACTTGTTGTGTTATCTCTGAGAGAAAAAGCCACCTCAGACCCTGGGCATACACAACCTGACCACTGGTTCTGTCCTTTGCAGACTTCTTCCCTCACCCTTCCCCCGAATAAGCTTTCATTTAGATCATTCATTGACCCTGCTCTTGCCCAGGTCACCAAAACTTATCAAGAACATTCACTTCTGGGGGTGCCTAGGTGGCTCAGTGGGTTAAAGCCTCTGCCTTCGCCTCAGGTCATGATCCTAGGGTCCTGGGATGGAGCCCCGCATTGGGCTCTCTGCTCAGCAGGGAGCCTGCTTCCTCCTCTCTCTGCCTGCCTCTCTGCCTACTTGTAATCTCTGTCTGTCAAATAAATAAATAAAATCTTAAAAAAAAAAAAAGAACATTCACTTCTGGTTTTCATCTCACCTACCCTCTTGGCAGCCCCAGCCAACCAGTCTCTCCTGAGACGTTTTCTTCTCTTGGCTTCTATGGAACCACATTTTCCTGGTTTTCCAAATACTAAGTAGGCTGCTGTTGGTTGTTCAGTCTTCTCTGACAGCTTCCTGCCCATTCATCGGAACTTTTAAAGGATGGAGGGCCCTACAGCCCACAGGGATTTCACCCAGTACCTAGCTCACAGCTCTCCAGGCCCTCTTGCTGTTTCCATACCAGCTTTGCTCTGGGTCTTGTCTAGAATACTCTTCTTCCTGAGACCCACAGCCCTAACTCCTCCCTTCTTGGAAATCTTAAAGTTCGCCTGGTCAGTGAAGCTTCCCCGACTTCCCTATTTAAAAATCACAAACCAGCTCCACCCTCACAATCCTCATCCTCCTTATCTTTCTCTTTTTTATAATACTTGTCACCTTCTAAGATAATTATGTATAAAATCTAAACCCTAACCACTGTCTAGACAGTCTTTCACAAAATGTCCCTCCCCCCAGCCTACCTCTCTGACCTCCTCTCCTACCATTCTCCCCATCACTCCTCCAGTTCTGCTCCTCACAACAAACCAAGTTCATTCCCACCACAAAGCCTAGACCTCTGCTGTCCTCCATACCTGTAAAGATCTCTCAGATCTTTAAATGGCTCAGACCTCATTAGGCAGGTCTCAGTTCAAGGTCACTGCTCAGAGAGGCCTCCTATGACCACCCAGTCTAAAGAGGCTCCCAGTTATTCTGTTATACTTGTCCGCTTTATTTTCCTCATAACATTTAGCACTCTTTGAAATCATATTACTTATGCTCATTCATTTATTGTTGCTTTATTTACTGTCTGCCTTTCTAACCAATATGAGTTTCATAAGATCAAAGACTATGGCTGTTTTGCTCATCATTCCATTCTCAGTACTTGGCATGGTATCTTTTATGCAATAGACTCTCAGTTTATATGTCTTGATGGAATAAATGCTGAATGAGGCTGAAGTAATGGAAAGGCAAGAAAAGGGTAAAGGAGGAAGGCAGAATTTTATTTTGCTATTTTAAATCTTAAGCTATTGGGAACTTTGATAGAGAAAAGGGAAGAAGGAGTGAGCAAAAACACAAATAATTATCAATTCCCCAAGTCAGATTTTCTCCTAGCCATGGCTCTCCTCATGTTCAGTACTCAAATGTGCCATTTATTTAATCAACAGTCTCTTGTTCCTGAATCCACAATTCCTGTGTTGTGATATGATATGACCCCACTTCTTGACCACTCAGCCTGGGTGTTTTAGCTGCTGATAAAAGCTGGTATCAAGAGGAAAAGCAAGGGCGCCTGACTGGCTCCCTTGGTAGAGTCTGTGACTTTTCTCGGGGTTCTAAGTTTGAGCCCTGTGTTGGGTGGGGACATTACTTAAAAATTTTTAAAACTTAAAAAAGAAAGAAAAAAAAAGAGGAAAAGCACACATTCCCTGCAGAAGGTGTGTACCCCACCTTCACATTCTTGAAATTTATGAATAAGACTTTTTTTTAAAGATTTTATTTATTTATTTGACAGACAGAGATCACAAGTAGGCAGAGAGGCCAGCAGAGAGAGAGGGGGAAGCAGGCTCCCTGCTGAGCAGAGAGCCCGATGCAGGGCTCGATCCCAGGACCCTGAGATCAAGACCTGAGCTGAAGGCAGAGGCTTAACCCACTGAGCCACCCAGGCGCCCATGAATAAGACATTTTTAAAAATTAGATATGAGTTAGGGTGAGGCCAATCCAAAGCTAATTCCTATGGCACAGTAACAGCCCTAAGTTTCCTGACTGTACTGGAGACTCTAAGCCACAACCGAAATGGCAAGATAATTAACTGATAGTTATTACCCAATTTACCACTAAAGAGGATGGGAAGTATTTTAGAACCAATTACACTCTAGGACAATGCAAATGATATTTCATTTAGCCCTCAAAATAACTCTAAGAGGTATACATTATTATTGTGCTTGCTGAGGTGGGAACTGAGGCTCAATCTAATCATGACCTTTGCTCTAGGTCACACTGTCAATGAGTAGGAAAGGAGCTGTTTGCGACCTTTACTCAAGGTCACGCTGTTAATGAGTAGGGAAGGGAGATGTCTGGGGCCTGGGGCTACATTTTCCTCTCTACCCACACTGCCTCCCAAACATCTAGATTTGACCTATCCTATGAATGCAGGGTATGTAGGCAGAAAAGGGTAATATAGTAGTCCCCGGTTATCTGCAGGAGGTCTGTTCCAGTAACCCTAGTGGGTGCCTGAAACGGGGGATGTACCAGACCCTATCTATACTATGCCTTTTCCTCTACACACGTACCTATGGTAGAGTTTATCAGGTAGGCAGTGTGAGAGATTAGTGATAATAACTAGTAATAAATTGGAACAATTATGACAGTATACTATAATAAAAATGATGTGAACATGGTATCTCTTCTCTCTCAAAATCTCTTATTTGCTGTACTTACCCTTCTTGTGATGCTGTGAATGACAGAATGCCTAGATGAGATGAGGCTAGACGAATGAATTTGGCAGGTGTGGACCTTCTCCTGATTCTTCTAGGATCATCTGCTTCCGGAGCAGGGCTGACCACGGGTAACTGAAGCCGCAGAAGATAAAACTGTATAAGCAGAAACTACTAAGCTGAAGAACGAAAGGGGTCTGGGATTTATGAGTTGGGATCAGATTGGAGCTGGGGGAATTGAAATTCAGAATATGTTTTCCCATGTACTCAGGATTAATTTTGAAATATATTTCAAATCCAAATATTTGACTTAAAAAAAAGTTTTTCACATATAAACCATTAGAAATACAGGACTATGGTCTATGCCAATTCTAAAAAAATAGAAAACAATGGGGCGCCTGGGTGGCTCAGTGGGTTAAAGCCTCTGCCTTCGGCTTGGGGCATGATCCCAGGGTACTGGGATCAAGCCCTGAGTTGGGCTCTCTGCTCAGTGGGGAGACTGCTTCCCCCTCTCTCTCTGCCTACTTGTGATCTCTGTCAAATAAATAAAATCTTAAAGAGAAAATAGAAAACAAAACCCAAACACTAATTTTTCTGTAGAAATATGTAACTTGAATTTTTAAATCAGCTTATTTAACTTCTCTGAGGCAGTTGTCCATCCTATAAAGTGTCTATCCCACATGCGTGTGGGGAGATGAATGAGTGTGAATATGTATGAATAAAGCGCTGTACAAGTCTTAATTTCTCTTCCTACTGCTTACAGTAATCATGAAAACAGTTCAGGTAAGTTAGCAAAACGTTGGCATAACACTGAGCAAAAAAATCTTTTTATTCAGGGAGGGGTGTTTCTGTTGAATTTAGAAACTGCCAATTGTGGGATGTCTAAGTGGCTCTGTGGATCAAGCCCCTGCCTTTGGCTCAGGTCATGATCCCAGAGCCCTGGGATCCAGTCCTTCCTGGGGCTCCCTGCTCTGCAGGGAGTCTGCTTCTCCCTCTGCTTGCTGCTCCCTCTGCTTGTGTTCTCTCTCCCTCTGTCTGACAAATAAGTAAAAAATCTTAAACACACACACATACACCACCGATTGTGATACTCTGAAGTCTCTGATTCCTTCAGCTGAATCTGATCATAGTTGTCAGAAGAAGGAAAAAAACATTAAAAACAATCCCAAGAAATCTAAAACTACTCTAAATATACTGATATTGAGGAATGGCCCAAAGGAAAATAAGAATATTCTTACTTGGTATTAGGGAAAAAAAGATATTCCACATATTTGTACTTGCATTTTCTTTTGGAACGGTTTACTTATTGTTGGTTGATACCTGGTTTCTCACAGCAAATAAAAAGTCATGTTTTATTTTTTAAATTCGATTTCTAGATTTCTTAATAGCCACAATACTCTATAAATGAATAAATGTCGATTTGAGTGGTTCTGAATGTGAAGGTTAGGGTAAGTCCAGAAGAATTAACTGGTTTAGAAAACGAAAATTTTTTTCTTTTTTTTTTTTTTTAGAAAGTGAAATTTTTTTCAAAAAGGAAGCTCAACAACAAACGAAATTGTTGGAAAATACAAACTATAAGACTACATTCGCCAGGACCAAAAGTTAACTTTACTCCTTTAAAATGAATCCCTGGCAATCATTGTTGACCATTTATTGATTACTTATTAGGCAAAGGACCTTGTCTTGTTAACTTATCTCCTAGAGGTAATCTACTTTGCAATTATATGGTTCTGCTTTCCCCTTTGAAAGCAGTTTCACTTCTATTATCTTACCTCACAAGCTTTGAAGGCTAGCACAATGAATTGAATTTCAGATTGTCTTTAGTCGGAAAAACATTTAAAGGTTCACAAGAACAAAAAAGATTATGAACTGATTGTTTACAAAGACTATTTACAAGGACAAGTCTTTTGACTGTGCTGATTGATAAAGGGTGGTGGGGCGGCCTCCTGAGTAATCCTTACTTTCTGTCCCTGGTGGGTGTGTTGAACCACTAGCCGCTGCAAAGACATTGTCCAGAAGAGCAAAACTGAATTGTTTCTTTCAGCTTCTACAAGGTGCTGGAGCAAATCCAGAGGACAGAACTTTGCTGTGGAGGGAAAAAGGATTTATGTGCTGGGTAAGTGAGATTTAAGATATCTGCCCTCTGGTGCCCAGGAGGTGAAGGACAGGGTGACAGTTTTCATATAAGCAGTTTGTAAACGTGAAACTTGTTGAAAGATTTTAATTCCCTGATTAGATGTGAGGAAGAGGTAGTGGAAGAGGATATTCACAGTTGAAGGTAAAGACATAAAAATTCATACATTTGGAAGGTCTGACCTAAGTGGAGATTTAGGAAAAGACTATAGTAACTTGTGAGTATTCTGACCTTTCTTAAGCATTAATGTTCCCTCCAAGATTTTATGTCACCGTTAATAAAACAAATAACACTACTTTTTAAAAAAGATTTTACTTACTCACTTGAGAGAGAGAACACGGATGTGCATGTGCGTGAGCTTGGGGGGAAGGAGTAGAGGGAGAAGCCGTCTCCCTGCTGAGCAGGGACCCTCCCTCCATCTCAGGGCTCCATTCAGGCCTCTGGGATCATGACTTGCACCAAAGGCAGACGGTTTTAACTGACTGAGCCACCCAGGCACCCCAATGCATAACATTATTACCCTCATTTTTGAAAGAACAGAAACTATCACATCATGAAGGCTGAGTTTATATGGAAAAATAAGTGAACAGGGGGAATTATACAAAATTCTATCCCTATGCCTATTAAGGAAAACTGGACCATCAACCCCAAAATATCATAAAATTGTTTACTCTTTTACCCAATGCCTCTGTAGCAATATTATTAAGTTATTAGGCCCTAGAGATTTTTTTTTAAGTCTATGTGACTGTCAGAAAATTAAAGGACTTTCCATTAGTAACCTCACACCTTTTTTTTCATAATCATCACATCAAACTGGGCACTTAAGCTCTCAAGAAAGTGGGTTATTCTCTCAGAAAAGCAGATCAGAAAAAGGGATTTGAGGAAGGAAAGGAAGCAGATGGTGGGGAGATCATTACCAACCACTCAGCCACAGGGTGACATGGGCCATTCACCTCTGCTCTCATGACAAACTGAATGGCTCTCAGAAACTTTTTCTCAGGGTCTTCTTGTTATCTCATCTGGGGCCCTTTATTTAATTTTTTTCTAATTTTTTTATTGTGGTAAAATAAACAACACAAAATTTATTATCTTAACCATTTTTAAGTGGTATTAAGTACCATATTTTTGTGCAACCATCATTTACCATCCATCTCCTGAACCCTCTCCATGTTACACAAAACCAAAACTCAATACCCATTAAACAATATCTCTCCATTCCTCCCTGCCCCTATGCCCTGGCAACCATCATTCTGCTTTCTGTTCTATTATTATTTTTTTTTTACTTTTTTTTTTTTTTTTTTAGGATTTTATTTATTTATTTGACAGGCAGAGATCACAAGTAGGCAGAGAGGCAGGCAGGGGGTGGGGAGGTGGGGAAGAAGGCTCCCCGCTGAGCAGAGAGCCCAATGTGGGACTTGATCCCAGGACTCCAGGATCATGACCTGAGCCGAAGGCAGAGGCTTTAACCCACTAAGCCACCCAGGTGCCCCTCTATTATTTTTCTATTTTGTTTATTTCTGCTCTGGTCTTTATTATTCCCTTCCTTCTTCTAGCTTTGGGTTTAGTGTGCTCTTTTTTTTTCTAGTTCCCTAAGTTGTAACGTGAGGTTGTTGATTTCTTTTTTTTTTTTTTAACATTTATTTGAGAGAGATGCATGCACATGCACACTCACCTATAGTGAACAGGGGGAGGAAGAGAGAATCTCAAACAGACTCCCCTCTGAGCATAGAGCCCGTCGTTGGGCTGGACCTCATGACCCTGAGATCATGACCTGAGCCAAAATCAAGAATTGGATGCTTAACCAATGGAGCCACCCAGGTGCCCTGAGATATTTCTCATTTTTTAATGTAAGCATTTATAGCTATAAATTTCCCCCTTAGCACTGTTACCACTGTGTTCCGTAAGTTTTGATATGTTGGGTATTTGTTTTCATTCATCTCTAAGGGTTTTCTATTTTCTTGTGTGAGTTCTTCCTTAATTTCAACAAATTTGTGAATGTTCCAAAATTCTAACAGAGTTTCAGCCATTATTTCTTCAAATATTCTCTCTGCTCTTTTCTTTCTTCTCCTTCTAGGACTCCCACAACATATACTTTGGTTCATTGACAGTGTCCCACAGGCTTTGTTTCCTTCTATCTTTTTTCTTTGTTCTTCAAATGCTATAATTTTTATTGTTCTCACTTCAAGTTCACTGACTCTTTCTTCTACCTGTTTGAATCTGCCTTTGAATCCACCTACCAAATTTTTAATTTCAGTTGTACTTTTTAGCTACAGAATTTTTTCTTGTTGTTGCTTAAGGTGTCTGTCTATATATGTTTCCATTTTATTCATATATCACGTTCTTGATTTTCTCCACATCCTCTTTTAGTCTTTGAGCATCTCTAAGACAGTAGTTTTAAAGTCTTTGTCTACCAAATCCCCTATCAAGTCCTTTTCAGGGATAGTTTCTGCTGGTTGTTTTTTTTCTTTGAATGGGCCATACTTTCCTGTTTCTTTGTATGCCTTGTGATTCTGTTGATGTTGTTGAAAATAGGCATTTCAATCTGATAATGTGATACCTCTGAAAATCAGATTCTCCCCCTTCCCCAAGGCTTGCTGTTTTTTGTTATTTTTCATTCTTGCTATAGGCTGTGTCTTTGCCAAGGATCAGCCTGAGGTATAAGCTTTAGGTCTTGTCAGGTCTTTTATGAGCCTGTGCCTGCCCTTGAGCATGTGTGGACTTTCTGATTTCTCCTTATATGCAGTTGCTTTTGAACCGTCCTAGTTTTCAATACCTGGCTCCCAAAGGGAGAAAAGAAAAAACTGAAGGGTGGGGAGAAGGTGCCAGCCCTTTAAAGCCCCTGGAAGTCACTTCAGCCAGAGGGATAGGGGCTTGCAACAACAGGGGGATGGGGGTGGGGGGGTGACATGGGGTACTACAGCAATGGCTGCACTTCTGTGATCAGAAGCAGCGATCTACAATCAGAGCACAGATCCTTGGTATCTGGATGATAGGATCCTTTATTCCCACCCTGGTTCCTAGAGACTGTGTGCAAACTGTTCCAGAAACACATGCTGGGCAGCCAGCCAAGGGGCAGAGGGGTGGGAGATGAGTGGTTGCTACTCTACTCAGAGCTGAAATTGACCAAAATTAACCTCAATTTACCATCCAGCCCTTCTCCTGGAATTTGCAAGCCTTGCAGAGACTTGAGAGTTCTAACATATTTACATCAGACAGATTCTGCCAGTGCAATGTGGCAAGATAGTGGCAAGATAGATTTCTGGTGCTTCCTGCTCTGGCATCTTCCCAGAATCCTCTCTGGGATGCTTTATTTTTTAAAAAATGTTCTGTTGTGGAAAATTTCAAACCTAATTAATCCCTATGTACCCTCATGCAGTTTCAACAATTACCAACTACCTGCTCTCACACCTGGAATTTCCATCTATGGTTTCTTATTCACTTCTCTGCCTTTCCCCCCATGGCAGGCTTCAAACAATGTGATTACCTGCCTTTTGCTCCAGCTTCAAGAACCAGTGGGATCCCTCCAGACAGCTGACTAAATCAATATGCCCTCTTTTCTATTTTCCTAACTTGAAGATTTTATTTATTTATTTGTCATGGAGAGAGAGAGAGCAGGGGGAGCAGCAGGCAGAGGGAGAAGCAGACTCTCCACTGAGCAGGGAGCTGATGTGGGACTCAAACCCAGGACCCTGGGATCATGACTTGAGCTGAAGGCAGCCGATTAACCAAATGAGCCACCCAGGTGTCTCTATCTTCCTAACTTGAATAATTTTTATATTCCATCTCTACCTTCCAGGCTCTTTCCTTCCTTCCTTCCTTCCCTTCCCTTCCTTTTTTTTTCTTTCTTTTTAAATATTTAGTTTATTTACTTGACAGAGAGAACGCAGCAGAGGGAGTAGCAGAGAGTGAGAAGCAGACTTCCTGCTGAGCAGGGAGCCTGATGCAAGACTTGATTCTAGGACCCTGGGATCATGACCTGATCTGAAAACAGACACTTAACTGACCGAGCCACCCAGGCACCCCTCCAGACTGTTTTGAAAATAAATAAATAAATAAATAAATAAATAAATAAATAAATAAATAAATAGGGAAAAATAAAGCACTATGTAATCCTTTCTAATGGTTTGAAAATCTGATAAAAGCCTTAGACCATTTCTCTAGAAAAAAAGGGCACATGCTCAATTTTGTAGGCAATTTCAGGAGGTTCATGGATAACCTGAAGCTCTCCAAAGATTGCAGGTTAAGAATCCCAGCTTAGTTTACTCTGTAAGGTAAATCCCCCTTCCTAGGCCTCATCTGCCTTGGTTCTCTTTCACAGACATACGGAGCTCTTTTTTTGAGGTACTAGACATAATGTGCTGGCCCCAAATCCTAGAGAATGAGCAACAGAACAAGATGCTTCACCAACATTTTTCACAATAACCGTATACTACCTATGTTTGAATATTTTCTTGCCCCTTTGAAGTGAAGAACAACTCCAGAATAACCCTAAAACCCACTTTAAAAACATCTTCTTTACCATAGCTTATTCTCGCTTCTCCTTTCTGTTGATTCACTGCATTGAATTTACATGAAATACAAGGGAAAAAAAGAAGTACTAATGGACTCAAAAGCCAGAACAGTTGAATTAAAAAAATTAATTCAAAATAATTTCTTAAAAGTATATTTTAACTACCAGGGTATCCATGCTTCTTTATCAAGCTTCAGTTTCTATTTGGCTCTGCCATTTGCTCATCTGTAGGGAATCTTCGGGATGGACCAGTCAACTAATGCCTACTCACATTGTGTAGAAATTTGGGTTGAGTCCTCTGGGGGGTGTTCCCTGTACATTCTCCCCAGTTCTTCTAATGCAGGACATCAACTGTGGCTGTACATCAGAATCACCTGTAAAATTCTGAAAATTAAAAAAAGAGGTGGGCTCCCATGAGCCTATTACTTCCAGGTTTACTGACATTGGGGCCAGGTTGCGGGTGTGCAGCCAGGAATGAGAACCCTGATCTAATGCTGCGTGCAAGGAATTAACATCATTACTAGTGGTATAAGCCTGGGGGAATGCTAAAATTGTTCCACAGCCTGTAGTTCAATAATATATATATTTTTTGTCTTTTTTTGCTTAAAAAAAGGAGGGGAGTGGAATTTCAGAAGGAAAATTTAGAAGAAACTTGGCAAATGTAAACTACCCTGGGGTAATATTTAAAATATGCTATTTTTTCTCCCTTATTTAATTCCTAATGTAGCATAAACTTCTTGCCTCAGCTGGAAAATGATTTTAGGTATTACATATACATTTCTATCTTAATTTATATTATAAAAGTAATACATATATTTTATAAACATTTTTTTAATGTGTAGAAGAATACAAAGTGAAATCCCAAAGGGAACCCTGTTAACAGTTGTTTTATTTATTTTTTATTTTTTAGGTAAGCTCCACACCGAGCATGGAGCCCAACGTGGGCCTTGAACTTATAGCCCTGAGATCAAGACCTAAACCAAGATCAAGAGTTGGATGCTTACCCAACTGAACCATCCAGGTTCCCCCACACTGCCCACCCCCCCCCAACAGTTTCTTATGTAACCTACAAATTTGCTATCCACATCAACTCTGTATATGACATGGTGATATTTATTTATCTCCAGTGGGCTCAGGACTCACAGGTCATATTTCCTTTCCTTCCATCCTACCCATGGGGTAACAGGAAATCCAGTCTTCATCAGGTTCCCCTCCCTAATGACCCTAAGAATCCTTAGGAATATCCTACTGTCCCATAGGACCATCATAGTCATTGCAATTGGCTTTGAGGGGTAAGGGACGGACCTCTGTGCCTTCTGCAGTGTCAGGGTTGGTCTCTCATGGCAAGTTGTTGCTACTTTTGTACTGATTTGTCCTATGTGTGTACCCAACCTCTTTTCTTAATTTCACACCAGCCTGGTAAAACCAGAACACAACTTTTACTATGACTTTGTTGAAGATATAGAGATTATAGAAGGAAAATACTACATAGAAGCCAACCTATAATTCTTACTGGATGTAGCTTCTATCAGAATGTTTAGCCTATGATCCTAGACCTTCTCTGCCTAACTCCCAGCCAGACTGAAAAAATGCAAGGGTAAGGTCTCCTACCTCTTACAGGTGTCCCTCTAGCCTGTTTCTCCCAACTTCAATCCAAGCCCTCAAATTCCCTCAGCCCATGAAAGAAAGGCATGCATATTAACATCAGTTAATATCCCACTGTGGCTATCTACCTCCAAATGACAATGGGACTGTCTACTCCCTTCAGGGAATGCCTTTATCTTTTCACTTAGGAAACTGTGGTTTTGACTCAAAAGGTAGTCTGAACTCAGGACATGTTTCCCACAGTCTGGAATCTTCAGTGGTAGAACAAAACTATGTGTGGCAGCAGGAGTCTCCCATGGCTCACTGTGCTGAGTCAAACCCGGGCTGGTTCCCTAAGACTCAGGGGGAGGGCCTGGCCTGTGAGACTCTCCTAAAGTCCTCAGACTTCTCTAGATTTCCTGCGGTCAGCCACTTTAAATAACAGCACCTCACACTCCACCAAGAACAGATGAAATTTTACTGGGATAATGCAGCCAAATCCCATTCTTAGCAAGGATACATTACCATAAGGGGATCATAATCTGAGAAAATGCAGGTCTCCTAACTGCACTGACCGTCTTCATATTACCATCTAAAACAAGTTAGCTGTTCGACTGAAAAATTCTCCATCTCAGAAGTGTCTGGGGTTTGATTCAAAACTAGTGGGAGTGGAAGCAGGTACCACCGAGCAAAGTGGGTGGGGGTTTTGATGAAACAAAATTGGCCACAAGTTCATTGTTACCAAAATGAAGTGGTAGGCATTTGAGGGTTCATTATACTATTCTATCTATCTTTGTATATGTTTGAAGTCTTCTGTAGTTAAAAACAACAACTGCATCTCTGCAGAGGGTTTGCCCATGACATTTCATCACTGGAAGACCCTCAAAGTGTCTTAAAGAAGAGAAGAACTTGAAGCACTGCAGATGAATTTGGTTGGCCTCTACCTCTTGCAGACCAGATTGCTTTCTCCCTCCACTGATGTTTCCAAAGATTTTATGGCCAGTATTGACTCAATGCTCACATTCTAGCTCCTGAGTTCTTCACCACAAGCACTCTGTTTCCAGGAACTTCTAGGTTGATGATGACAACAGAGGGTCTTGTTCTCTCTTCATTACGTCCAGGGAGGTGCACTCTCTTGCTAGGTATACAGACAGAATTCAGGTACTGCATTTCTAAATGGTCAAAGAAACTCTACCTGTGCTATTTTATGCCTCGCTCTCTTAAAAGGTTTTCACTGGTACAATTTGAACAGAAAGGAGTCTGGTGAGGGTGGCTTGAACAACGACTGTCGGGCCACCATAACATCCCTGGTCTTAGCGGTTTTTGTTCTGGAATGTGGTCTTTAGCTTTATAAACTCAGAAACTTAAATGTTAGCACACGCAGACACAATGTGTGGTGTCTAAGGCCTGATGAACACCGATAAATTAACTTGCAATGGGGAATGTAACTATAAGCAGACTCCAAATTCATGCCTGCTGGTTAGCACATTTTCTGTCTATGGGAACTTTTTATGCAAAGCCACATTATAATTAGAAGGCTATTTGGTGAGAGTAATCTCTAGAACAGTGAGTTTCCAACTAGGGAGAGTTAGCAGCCCCTGGGGGATAGGCAGAGGGAAGAGGGAATTTGTGTGTGTGTTGGGGGGGTGGTGTGCTATTTTCTGTTTTAGCATGTGTCATTAGGAATGACATACCCAATATTATAATTCAATAATATATTTTGGGAGAAATTAAAACCCTGCTGCTTTCATAATGAAAATTATAAAGAGCAAAGCTCAACAGAATCTTTTTGGCTACTAACACTCAGCTTAGAGGGTGGGAATCCACAAATCAGACACTCTGGAGGGTCTAAGATTTTTTTGTTGTTGTATTTCAAAATGAGGCAAAAAAAACATTGTTCACCGAGACACTAAGCAAATACCATACGTGAGGCAACTTACATTTGCAGGATCAAATTAAAATTTCTCTTCTTAATTAAGAGTCCTTTCTCACTAAATGGCTTTGTATTGAATACAATCATATTTAGTTTATTAGTAGTCACTAACTGTAGAAATTGATGTGGAAACCTTTCTATGTTACTTACCTTTTTGGGTTATTTTGTTTCTGAAATACAAATAATCTGTGTTACTTATAACATACTATGTACTTTATAGTATAGTATGTAGTATAATACTATAAAAATACTATTACAGTTTTGTGAACAAATCCTGCAGGTAGGCCAAACCACTGTGGAGTTATAGCAGACATTTATTTGGTGGTCTCGGCATTGATTTCTCTCTCCTTCTCCTTCCCAAAAGAACTTCTATTTGTTTGGGAATTGTTATGATTCCTGGTAAGAGAGCTCCACTCTTGTTCTAGCACATTCCAACCCACTGAACACAGCCATTGGTTTGTAACCTAAACTAGTCCAATCAGAGTGAATCTAAAACCTTTTTCTAATAACGATACTGGGACAAAGATGGGCTCACCTTCCAGGTGTCTTTGGCAATCACCTTTGGCCATGTGGAGGGTCTAAATTATGAGAAAGCCAACACCAAGACAGAGAGGAGAAAGAGAAGGACATGGGTCCCAGGGGCCATCACTGGGCCACTGGATCAAGTTTGTGATCATCTGGACTTGACAGTTATTTGTCCCAAAAAATTCTTTTTACTGTTTCGGCCATTTTTACCTGGAGCTGAAGCACCAGTGCGTGGATCAGGACACTGTTGAATCTGGATTGGCTGAATTTCCTGTTCGCCAACAAGCTCAAATATCCATCAGTGAAGCATGTCACAAAGAAAAAAGCCCAGTAACCATCATGTTCTTAACTTCTGCTGTGGATCAAAATCATGCAGATAGCTTTTGCAAATCTCAGTCCAATTAAAAGACAATCTACAAGGATGGGACTCAGAAAACAGAATCTTTAAAAATTCCCCAAGTGATTCCAAAGGACAGCCTAGGCTGAAAACCACTGGTCTAAGTAAATATCTGGTTTTATGCATTCAATAGAATCTATAGACTAAATGTTCTAAATATGCCTTCCCACCAAAGGAAAAAAAGAAATGCTGATATATAACTTGTATTGTGAGGTTAATGCAAACCATATTTGTGTGACAGAAAAGCAAAGTTTGTTTGGATCCTTGTTTTACCTTTAAAATGTGTGCAGATTTGGTTCTGTACTGCATTTTTTTTTTAAGATTTTATTTATTTATTTGACAGAGAGAAATCACAAGTAGGCAGAGAGGCAGGCAGAAAGAGAGGAGGAAGCAGGCTCCCCGCTGAGCAGAAAGCCTGATGTGGGGCTTGAATCAGGACCTGGGATCATGACCTGAGCCGAAGGCAGCGGCTTAACCCACTGAGCCACCCAGGCGCCCCTGTACTGCATTTTATATTTCTCTCTCTCCCCAACATTTAATAGGAGCTTAACAGGTACCAGTCCCAGTGACAGACACCAGTGATGCAGAGGAGTACAAGAAAAACACAGTTCCTACAATTCAGGAAAAAAGGTAATTAACCTAGTAATTACACCAAAATTTGTTAAACCTATGATAAGAACAGCACAGAGTACAATGTAAACAGAACAGGTCTCCTAACCTCCTGGAGGAAATGATGTTTAAAGCTGAAACCAGAGGAACGAATTTGTTACCCTGGTAGCTGATGGAAGAGGATCCAGACAGGGGAAGGGAAATAATGAAAGAACATAGCATGGGAAGAGAATGTGAGAGAAATGAGACTGGAGCTAAAGGCTGGAGCTGAGGCTTTATCCCAAAAGTAATGCAAATCAACTGACGGGTTTTAAGCAGCCAAAAGATACGATTTCTATTTTGAAAGAGAATTCTGGCTGCTCTGTAGGGAATGCATGGGGTGAGGAGAAAGGAAAGCTTAATAAGGAGCCAAAGGACCAGTTAACCCGAGGCAGAGAAGATAGCCCAAGCATGAGCAGGGAGGCCATGGGAATGGAGAGAAGTAGACTTGTCTGAGTGATATTTAAAAAGGTGGAATTGATAGGACTTGGTAATGGATCATTTGTGGTGAGTGAAAGGAAGAGAAAGAAGCCAAGAGTGACACACGTATCTCAGATTTGAGCAACTGGGTGGATAGCAATGTTATTTCTTGAATAAAGAATACCAGAAGAGCCGGTTTGTAAAAGATTAAGTTGAATTTTGTTCTTCTTGAGTTTGAAGTAACTGTTAGATCTAAGCACAGACAGATGATAAATAGTTACATGTGTCTCAATTCAGGAGTGCAATAAGGGCTAGAGATCTAAAGTGGATAGTCACCAGCAAATTGATGGTAATTAAAGCCAAAGAAATGAACCAAATTACCTGGCATACGTCTGTGGAAAGAAATGGCTAAGGACAGAGCTCTGGGGAAAATGTACAACTAAGAGGACAGACAGTCTTTCAAAGATTGAGAACACACTACTAGAGATATAGAGGGTAAAACAGAAGAGTGGGTTTTTTTGTTTTTGTTTTCATTTATTTTAATTTTATTTATTTATTTGACAGAGAGAGATAGTACAAGCAGGGGGAGTAGAAGGCAGAGGGAGAGGGAGAGGGAGACACAGGCTACTTGCTGAGCAGGGAGCCTGACTCGGGGCTTGATCCCAGGACCCTGAGATCATGACCTGAGCCGAAGGCAGCTATTTAACCAACTGAGCCACTCAGGTGCCCCGAGAAGAGTGTTTGACATCCCTCCCCCTCCAAAAAGTATATTTTTTAGAAAGAGAGAGTGATCAATCATGTCAGATGTTGCTGTAACATCTAGTAAAATGAGAATGTACATTGGATTAGCAACATGGAAGGTCCTGGAAATGTCACCAGGAGTGGCTTTGGAAGGGAAGGTGAACTTTTTCAGAAGTTACTGAAGTGGAGAAGAGAGAGTTTGTGGCAACTGGAGAGGGATGTCGATCAAGGGATATTAAGATGAGAGAGATTGGAAATATTTCCCTTTTTTTTTTTATGAGAAGAAATAAGAATGATGGATAAATAGAAAATACAGAATGACAAGATAACAGGAAAAAACAGAATCCAGAAACATGAGGGGTGCCTCTTCTGCTAGAATAGGAGAGAAATAATTATCAGCATACAGAACAGTGAGGATTTTAAGTTTGTTGGTCAGCAGTGGAGAAAATTCCTATCTGATCACTTCTATTCGTTGTGAAGAAGGAGATAGTCATTGGTTGAAAACAAGGAGTGGTGAGTGGATCAGAGGCTTAAGGGGAGAAGAGAAAGCTTGAGATAGTTGTTGAAAATGAGAGCGTTGACTAGGGAAACAGTGGGCTAGTCAGGCAGCGTTAGAGGCTTGAGATTAATGACCATTAATATAAAAGCTTGATAGTCTGGATGGTTTCTGCATATTCTTTCCAGTAGGTCTCAGCAGCCATAAACTAGCAAGAAAAAAAGGACAGCTGAATTCATGTACGGTAGACTAGATAGGTGCAATGCAAGGTACAACAGAAAGGATCTGAAATATTGGTGGTAATGGGTTATGAATCCAAGCTGGATAAGGAGGGAAATACAGATAGGCAGAGGCTTTTAATAGAGGGAGGGTAGGGCAAGGGAATTAAAGGTCCATCTGAAGCTGAAGTACTGGGGTGTTGGATTCCTATTGACCAATGAGTGGGATCAGTTTCAGAGAAAGGAATGTCTGAAACTGATTTCAGAAACAGAACAGTTCAGGTGGGGACAAGGTCCAGAGTGCAGCAGCGGAACAAGTGGCTGAAAGAAACAGGGATGCCTTGGGAAATGAGGCCAAAGAAATGAGAAGCCGGGCGCCTGGTGGCTCAGTGGGTTAAGCATCTGCCTTCGGCTCAGGTCATGATCTCAGGATCTTTGAATCAAGCCCCACATCAGGCTCCTGGCTCAGTGGGGACTCTGCTTTCCCCTCTCCCTATTGCCCCTCCCCTCCACTCTTGCATATGCCCTCTCTCTTTCTCTTTCAAATAAATCAATAAATAAAATCTTTGGGGGGGGGGGAAGAAATGAGAAGCCAAGGTGTTGATGGATCGTCCACATACCCAGTTTGATGGAAGGACTTGGGTGAGAAGAAACCATGGAAGCTAAAGGCCCCGTGTCTTGCTGTTGCCCAGTCCTCTGACCACTTCTATCCTCACTTAACTCCAACCACACCAACCTCTCTGCACTCCCTTAAACATACCAAGCTCATTCTCACCTCAGAGCATTTGCATACTGTTCCTGCTGCCTTGAATGCTCTTCTTCCAAACATTCCACTGTGCACTCCCTCACTTCATTCAGGTTTCTGCTCCAACATCACCTCGTCAGAGCTTGCTCTGACCAGTCTCCCTAAAAAAATAGCAGCTCTCAACGCTGACTCCTCACTCTGACCCTTAATCTGTTTTTATTTTTCTTCAGAGCAGTTAGCACAACCTGAAATTATAGTTCACATTTATTTTCTCTATTATCCATCACCCCACTAGGACAGAAGCTCAGTGGGAGCAGTCATATTCTCTTGTTCCCACTGTATTCCAAGCACCTAAAACAGACCCAGGAACATACCTGCTCAAATCCTGCCCTTCTCTGGACAACTCAGAAACATTTTTCTGACCACGCCAAGCTACAATGCTTTTCCCCCACTCTAACATTCCATAGAGCATATTGTATATACTGTTCGCTCATCACTTACTTACTCATTGACTTGTTCATTAATTTAACGATTATGTGCTGACAACTAAGATAGGCATTGTTTCATTTGATAAATTACTGTTTTATGTTTTCATCTTATTTCTACAAGCAAACTATAACTTACTAACTAAAAGGATTATGGTGAAATCACCAGATTTTTTAAGTTCTAAGGAAACAGTTTATAGCCACAATAGAGAAGATACAGAAATCAAATAAAAGGAATAGTAGCAGAGCATTAAAAGGAAAATGCTAATTAAGATTTTTGGTTTGAATCTTGTCTCACTAATCAGACAGATCCTAACATGAGTTTGTTACAGTCAACCTACATCCTAAAATAATGTCTTTTAAACACATGACAATTTGCAAAGCTATTTTACAAAAATCCCACTTTATGAAATAAAGTATGAAGTTTTACAAAGTTAATCTAATTGTATCATTATCCTCTATAACGCTTAGGGTTCTTTAGATCCTAGCTTTAACAGAGAATAAATTTATTGGACATATTAGGTACCCAATAGACTAAAAAGGCAGCTCTGAGACCAGGTCCTTAAAGGACTCCTGCTTGAGATTCTCTTCTCCCTCTGCCCCTCCTGCCCCCTAAAATAATCAATCTTAAAAAAATAAAAAATAAAATGAATTTGTGTCAACCAGTCTCTCTGACTCCTCAAGTTTCAGAGTCCCAGGAGAGACTTAGATTAGAGGCTCAGCGTGAAGAACAGAAGGCGTAGACTCTCTTCTGACAGTCCCACCGAACAATATCCAATTGGGAAGATACTATTTCCCAAATGCACCTTGGGATCCAATTACCAAAAGAGCAAAAGTGATCAAGGGAAAAAAAGTACCAAACTGATGCCCCTGTGAGAACTACTCCCTCCCTCTCTTACATAAGCAGAGCTCCTGAGCTGTTTTATCTCTCCCTATGCTTCATCACACTCTGAACCCATGCTTACATACCTATTTTGTCCACTAGTTTATGAGCCCCAGAAGGCAAGTAGCTGCAGCAGCTGCATTATCCAGAGAGTGGCATCCTAGAGAGCCTCCAAAATCAGTTTAGAAATATCTGAGAAGTTTAAGCAAAAATAAAAGCCTTTTTTTCTCTATTACAGACAATTTTTATAAATTTTTAATAGTTTTACCTCATATGGAAATAAACAAAATGAATATGGGAAGACAAATCCTTCCTAGATCCTTTCCTATCTTCTCTAAATATATAAAATGGTCACAGAACATTCCTCATTTTAGTTGGAAAACTTTTGTATTAAAATAAAAAGAGGGGCGCCTGGGTGGCTCAGTGGGTTAAGCCGCTGCCTTCGGCTCAGGTCATGATCTTGGGGTCCTGGAATCAAGCCCCGCGTCGGGCTCTCTGCTCAGCAGGGAGCCTGCTTCCTCCTCTCTCTCTCTACCTGCCTCTTTGCCTACTTGTGATTTCTCTCTGTCAAATAAATAAATAAAATCTTTAAAAAATAAAATAAAATAAAATAAAAAGATACAAAAAAAATAAAAATAAAAAAAATAAAAAGATACAATATTAATCTAATTTTCTTGGGAGCTAATTTCAGCTAAAAGTCTTCAACAATTTAACTGTTGGTATAACATTCAGTATAACTTTTGAATAAGGCTAAAAATAAAACATTCTGTTCACTGGAGAATAACTCTACTAATAACTGGCTAAGAAGAAATTGTTCTCTGACATTTCTAACTTGTATTTGGGAAGATAATTCTAGAAAACCATCATGGTAGAAAATACATGACTAAATTTGTCAGAGTCTCTCTTACAAACACTATAAAAATAAAATGCAATAGATTAATTCTATAGTAAGACCAAGAATTTAAAAATCAGTCAAGTACTGTAAAAGTCAAATACTGAATATCCATACAATGGAATATTATTCAGCCATTAAAAATGCATGAAGTAATGATATATGCTACAACATGAAGCTTGAAAACATTATGCTAAGAAGCCAGATACATCTATGCTACCTAGAGCAATCCATACATTTAATGCAATCCCTATCAAAATACCATCAACTTTTTTCACAGAACTGGAACAAATAATTTCAAAATTTGTATGGAACCAGAAAAGACCCCAAATAGCCAGAGGAATGTTTAAAAAGAAAACCAAAGCTGGGGCATCACAATTCCAGACTCGAGCTCTGTTACAAAGTTGTAGCCATCAAGACATTATGGTACTGGCACAAAAGAGACACATAGATCAATGAAACAGAACAGAGAGCCCAGAAATTGACCCTCAATTCTATGGTCTACTAAGCTTTGACAAAGCAGGAAAGAATGTCCAATGGAAAAAAGTCTCTTCAACAAATGCTGTGGGGGGTGCCTGGGTGGCTCAGTTGGTTAAGCGATTGCCTTTGGCTCAGATTATGATCCCGGAGTCCCAGGATTGAGTCCTGCATCAGGCTCCCAGCTCCACAGGGAGTCTGCTTCTCCCTCTGACCTTCTCCCCTCTCATGTTCTCTCTCTCAAAGAAAATCTCTCTCAAAGAAAATCTTAGACAAATAACAAAAAACAAAACAAAACAAAAACAAGTGCTGTCGGGAAAACTGGACAACCACATGCAGAAGAATGAAACTGGACCACTTCCTTACACCACACACAAAAATAGACTCAATGGATGAAAGACCTCAATGTGAGACAGGAATCCATCAAAATCCTTGGGGAGAATAGAGGCAGCAACCTCCTCAACCTCAGCTGTTGGCAACTTCTTCCTAGACACATCACCAAAGGCAAGGGAAGCAAGGGCAAAAATGAACTATTTGAACTTCATCAAGATAAAAAGCTTTTGTACAGCCAAGGAAACAGTCAACAAAACCAAAAGAACCAACAGAATGGAAGAAGATATTTGCAAATGACCTATCAGATCAAGGGCTAGTATCCAAGATCTATAAAGAACTTACCAAACTCAACACCCAAAGAACAAATAATCCAATCAAGAAATGGGCAGAAGACATGGACAGACATTTCTGCAAAGAAGACATCCAAATGGCCAACAGACATATGACAAAGTGCTCAACATCACTCATCATCAGAGAACTACAAATCAAAACCACAATTCGATACCACCTCCCACCAGTCAGAATGGCTAAAATTAACAAGTCAGGAAATGACAGATGTTGGCAAAGATGTGGAGAAAGGGGAACCCTCCTACATTGTTGGTGGGAATGCAAGTTGGTGAAGCCACTCTGGAAAACAGCATGGAGGTTCCTCAAAAAGTTGAACATAGAGCTACCCTATGACCCAGCAATCTCAGGTATTTACCCCAAAGATACAAATGTAGTAATCCGAAGGGGGATGTGCACCTGAATATTTATAGCAGCAATATTCACAATAGCCAAACTATGAAACAACCTAGATGTCTATCAACAGATGAATGGATAAAGAATATATGGTACATAAATAAATTGGAATATTATGCAGCCATCAAAAATCGAACTCTTGCCATTTGCAACAACATAGATGGAACTAGAGGGTATTATGTTAAGCGAAATAAGTCAATCAGAGAAAGACAATTATCATATGATTTCACTTATACGTGGAATTTGAGAAACAAGACAGAGGATCATAGGGAAAGAGAGGAAAAAATGGAACAAGACAAAACCAGAGAGGGAGACAAACCATAAGAGACTCTTAATCTCAGAAACAGACTGAGGGTTACTGGGGGGTTGGGGAGGGATAGGGTGGCTCAGTGATGGACGTTGGGGAGGGTATGTGCTATGGTGAGTGCCGTGAATTGTGTTAAGACTGATGAATTCAGACCCTGTACCCCTGAAATAATAATACATTATATGTTAATTTTTTTTAAAAGTCAGACACAAAAAAGTCATATATTACATGATCCTCCTTGTACTAAATGTCGAGAAGAGGAAAATCAACAGCAAGTAGATTAGTGGTTGCTGGAGGAGGCAGGCGTGGAGGGTGGGGGCAGAGCAGCTGGAGGGAGGGGTAATGGAAAGTGACTACGGATGGATATGAATTTCTTTTTGGAGTGATGAGAAGGTTCTGTAATCAGATAGCGGGGTAGTTGCACAACTCTGAACATACTAAAAACCACCAAATTGTATGCTTTGAAAGAGTGAATTTTACGTGAATTACTTCTCAAAAAACTTTTTTTTAAAGGGAGGGAGGAGGCTTAATGAGATTTGGCATGAAAGGAACTTGTTGTAAAGGCCGAAGAAAGGCATGGAATTTGGTATTTATATCCAGGCAAAGACAAAGAGTGGAAGAAAAAAAAGCATAGAAAAGAATACCCAATAATTACATCCTTAAAAGTCTCAACATTAAAAATAAAGGTCTTAATTACATTGCTTATATGACGAGACAAATCATTTTCCCCTTTTGGGAAAGTATATGGTGGCTTGCTCTTTTTTTTTTTTTTTTTCTTAACCTCCTAAAAAATTACCAGAAGGCTTTCTTAGTTCTTTTTAGGCTATGAATTGTGCAACAGTCTCAGCTGCAAATCAAGCAACTTAATGATGTTGTAGCACTTAAACTCACTTGAGCTTTGTAAGAACTTTTTAAATAAAAGCATACAGTTTGTACCTTATGCCAGGACATCATATCCTACCCATCCATACTTGCCCCAGTGAAACTCAGACTTCCCTGGATTTTCTTTTCCTCATTCTTTGAATTTTAATCTGTGTGTTTTTAGTCTTTGAATTAACTGAGAAGCCTTTTCGATCTGTGAGCTAAGCACATTCCTTCAAAACCACAGGCATCCACTTCTCATTGGATTTATGACAATCACAACATTGGCATGCAGGTAAAAAAAAGAATTCAATTTGCTTTTCCCATCACACCTCCAGTTACCTCAGGGAACCTCACTTTAATGGGAAAGAAGGACAATTTCTGCCATCCTAACCATGTCAAAATGTTCCCCAGTGTTCCTCAGTGGTCTATCCTTTCCTCCGAATACTTCCAGAGCTCCGGCTATTGAATCATTAGGGTTTTGCCTCTCAGAAAAAGGTGGCATTTCAAGGAAAAGGGATCCTAACAGACAGCACCCCAGAGGAACGTCCCTTCTTCAGAATAGCCTCTTTAGGAAATTCCTTTCTAAATCTAATAAGTTTATGGATTAAACTACTTTCAAGGATGGAATGGCCTGAGAGCATTCTAAACTGAGATTAGGACTTGATCCTTTGTTCGACACACAACATGGATCACTCAAAGCACTTAATAAATATTTAACAGAATCGAGTCAGTAACATTCTAAAAGAGTTAGAAAAGGCTTTAAAATTTGCTTTGTTTTTTCTATCAACACAATGACAAACGTAAATGGGTGGATTATAGAAACCACCAGGAGGTACACAGAACGGAATTCAAGGCTGTAAAATGAGATCCTCAAATCTACACGAGTATTTTCTAAAGCCTGTGGCTATGCTATCTATATGTTTCTATGCTAAATTTAAATTATTTTTGTCCAGCTTCAAAGACTAACCTCTTAACCTTCTCCAAAGTTTGTACCCTAAAAGGCCACCCATTGTTACAAATTTTAAGAGCTCTCATACATGCATCCTTGACACTCTATGATTTTCAATCTTGCCTTAGCATCAGATTCTCATTTTTGTTTTCAAAGGTGTATTTTCTTTTATGGTATCGCCACCACCTTTCCAATTTGCTGCTTTAAATTTGCTTAAGCTCGGAAGCACCAATAACAAAACAAGCTCACTGAAATCTTTTGAAATACAAAACTTCCAATGGGTGAAGTAGAATATAGACTTTGTGATATACATTGGTCATTCCCTACTGGTAGCTCTGTTTTGAGAGAAGAGATGTTACTATTCTGGCTTTGAGACATGAAGAATATGATATTTAAGTCTCAACATGCATTAGCCAATCCTGAAAAATCAACATACTTATAATCCAAAATGACTTAATAAATATTTAGTTATAGATGGGAAGGCACATTACCCAGTCAAGAAACTTGCTCGTATAGCAGAGTGGAACAGTGACTACGTCTGCAGAAAATATGTTCATATACAAGCTACAAAAAAAATCAAATGTGCTATAAAACAAAGGGAGCAGAGGAGTCCCTAAGGATAAGGAATGTTTAAACAAGAGAAGAGGCTCATTCAATGCTCTGTACTAAAAAATGAGCCTCAGCCTCAGAAAGAAGTTAGGGAGTCTGCTCCCAACTCATTCTGGCCCAAAAGGTGAAGAAGGCAGAACGTCAGAAAGAATAATGGGATAAAGAAAGGCATCCCAGGGAGTTTGACACAGGTAAAGACTAACAGCCGCTTTCTTGTTTCGATTAAGGGAAGACCAGTAGACACAGAAGAAAGGTTGCCTTGAAGGCGCACAGTGGCATTATTTCCATTTTGGCTAGGCCAGCCCTGCTTATTTCCACCAAATGTGGATAACTAAGAAGACTCCTAGAGCTTTTTTTTATCATATAAGCTTGGCAGATATGTTGTTTTTAAACCTGACGACATGCTATATGTGTGTGTGTGTGTGTGTGTGTGTGAGTTTGTGTATTCTTTCATGTAATACATGTTCTCTTTGTAAGGTTAACATGACAGCTTCATTAATCAAGCTATCATGATAATTAAAATTTGACTAGAGTTTAATATGTAATATTACTTCTTTTGTGGGACGTCTGGGTGGCTCAGTCAGTTAAGCGTCTGCCTTCGGCTCAGGTCATGATGCTAAGGTCCTGGGATCATATCCTACATCAGGCTCCTTGCTCGGCAGGGAGACTGCTTCTCAACTCTGCCTGCTCCGCCTGCCATTCCCCCTGCTTGTGCTCTGACAAATAAATAAATAAAATCTTTAAAAAATATATTACTTATTTTGCAATGACAGAACATATACCTATGGGAGATAGTGGCCCAACCGCTTGCAGTGGCAGATTAAATGGGTGGCAATTAAATTTGTGCTTTCCTTACACTGGCCTCTGCTCCCTGCTAGGCTCTTAAGAGAGAAGAAACATGATATCAAAATCTCTAATTTTTAGGATGGAAGGTATTGACAAAACCTAGAGTATACAGCTTAAAAGTCTGATGGTTCCAAAGGCATTCCTGAGTTGCTCCATGGAGAAAGGCTCTCAGAATAAGAGTGTAGATACATATTTAAGACTAAATGCCCATTTCCACCCTTCTGTGATTTTTTTGCCTGAAATCTGCCACCCAAGTCTCTTTGTCCCTCTAAGTCTCTCTGTGACTATGTACTCTATAAGACTGATACATCAGCATCTGAGTTTTTCAAGCCAATCGCTTATAGTTACTTATTAAAAAAACAAACAAAAATCAAGTTTGTAAAGAAGGGATACTTACATGTAGTAAACATGGCCTCCCTTTGCCCTCTTTATACTTTATTCAAACAAAATTTAAAAAGTTACTGTAATTTATATTCAGATAATTAAGAAGTGATTATATTTCCTCCTGCATCCATTGTATATAAGTGTAATGACAGGATCTCTTAGATGCTTTGGGTACTAGGGGAAAAAAGCAGACCTTGATAAAATGCAACATATGATCACACAAATTTGAGTACTATGTAAGCAGTTAGCCATAATAACTCAAACTTAAGTACTTATTACCTTCACTAGGAGGGAAAAATACATCAACTGCCTAAAAAATGTAGTGTTTTAAAAAATTCATATTTACTTCCAGCTATTCTGTGGCTATTTACATTGTGGGTGCTTTTAAAGGTCAAAAACAATGAACTGTCTAAAAATATTCTGAGCAGCAATGGTATTACACTGTGAATTTTATTTTCAGATTTTGGTCAATAAAGACAAAAATAATAAAGTTAAGCAATCAAAAGAAGTACCAAAAAAGACATTCATATACACAAAAGATATGACTAGTATAGATTCACTTCCAGTTGATTCAATTCTTACATTTAAAATATAAAATACATCTTAATTTGTCAAGAAACTGACCACATTTAGCACCAGGAACTTTACTTTAGCTTTTGATCATGACTTCACTACCTTGTCATAGGAAAAGAAATTTCATGGAAAATATATGTTTATAATTGTCAATTAATAAAAAAATTAATTTTGAAAAGTAACTGCTGCATATCGTCAATTCATGAGTGATTAAAAGGGAATAAATCCTTAAAACTGGGACTACTTGATATTGCGCACAACTCTCCTACAGTGGTTTGTTTTCATCTCCTCCAATGCTTGTTCCAGTTGCTGAACCAAATGGAGCAGAGTGGCTGGGTCTGTCTGCAGAACTTTGGTGCTGTGATCTCCATTCTGATTAAGGTGTAGCTTTATAGTCACTGATGGTTTAATCTGTTGCCTCAGGCTTCTGCTTGCAAGCTTCATTTTAAATAGAATAAGAGCATATAACTGTTTAATAATCATGCTGAACACACAGTATTTGTAACCACCTTATATCATATACAAAAATAAAACTTTACATGAATCATAGACTTCAAAATGAAGACTAAAGTTTAAAAAACTTTGGAAAGAAAGAAGAGAATATATATACAACCTTGCCATACAGGATTTCTTAAACATGATATATAAGACATAAACCATAATGAAAAAAACCAATAAACTGAAATACATTAAGATTATTACATTTTCTTCTAAAGGATACCTAAAGATGGTAGAAAAACAAACCACAAGCTGAGAGAAGACACTTTGTAACACATACAACCAAAAAATAGATCAGTACCCAGAACTTATGAAAAACTGTTCTGATTAAAAACAAAAAAACCCCACAAGAACAAGAGAAAAATGTGCATTAGAGCTAAGTAAGCAGTTCACAAAGGAAGTAACACAAATAAATAAACATAGGAAAACATGTTCAACTTTATTAGAAATCAGGAAAATGGCCAATAAAACCATACAGTTCTGTTTTACACATAACAGCCCATCAAGAATTAAAAGCCTGTCCAAATGAAGGCATTGTGAGCAACGATAATGGAACTCTCTTCCACTGCTGGTGAGAATGAAAAGAGAATCACTGGGACGCCTGGGTGGCTCAGTTGGTTAAGCAGCTGCCTTCAGCTCAGGTCATGATCCCAGTGTCCTGGGATCGAGTCCCACATCGGGCTCCTTGCTTGGCAGGGAGCCTGCTTCTCACTCTCCCTCTGCCTCTACCTACCACTCTAACTGCCTGTGCTCACTCTTGCTCCTCTCTCTCTCTGACAAATAAATAAATAAAATCTTAAAAAAAAAAAAAAAAAAAAAAATCACTTCGGAAAACAATATACATTACCATCAATTCCACTCCCAGGTGTATACCTTGAATTCTTACATTTATACATTATATTCATGACAGTAATTGTTTTTGTTTCCAAGATTTTGTTTCCAATTCCAAAAATTAGAAACGTCTCAAATATTCTTTAATAACAGAATGGATACATTGAGAATACTCATACAATAAAATGCTTACTAAACGGCAATGAAAAGAACTACAGCAATATAAATTTTTATGGATAAATCTAGTAAAATGTTCAATCAAAAAGGGAGTTGAGGGAAACTGGAAGGGGAGGTAAACCATGAGAGACTATGGACTCTGAAAAACAATGGGAGGGTTTTGAAGGGGCGGGGGGTGGGAGGTTGGGGGAACCAGGTGGTGGGTATTGGAGAGGGCACGGATTGCATGGAGCACTGGGTGTGGTGCAAAAACAATGAATACTGTTATGCTGAAAATAAATTAAAGAAAAAAAAAAGCAAGCTGCAAAATACATAAAAACTAAGGTTTGATGAAAAAAATTGTGTAAAAAAGGAACTATAAAGAAAGGACTGGGGTGCCTGGGTGGCTCAGTGGTAAAAGCCTCTGCCTTCGACTTGGGTCATGATCCCAGGGTCCTGGGATGGAGCCCCACATTGGGCTCTCTGCTCAGCAAGGAGCCTGCTTCCCCCTCTCTCTACCTTCCTCTCTGCCTACTTGTGATCTCTGTCAAATAAATAAATAAAATCTTAAAAAAAAAGAAAGAAAGAAAGAAAGGATTAACGGAAAATTCAGGATAATGGTTCCTTCAGAGGAGTGGGAGGGGTTGTAACTGGGGGAGGTCATATGTGGTCTTCATGTATTTCTTAAGCTTGGCAGTGGGTACTTATTTTATTATTATTCTTTAAACTGAATAGCTATAATCTTTTGTTTGTATGATATATTTCAAAAATTTTTAAAGAAAATACTACTGACATATTTTTAAAAGAAAAAAAATATCCAAATACTAGAAACAATGGCCAACTTGGAAGCGTTAGCATTTACTTAGTCCTAGCACCAGACTGTTCCCTAAAGACCATTCTTCCTTAAAAGGAACGAGGACATCTTTAAAGGAATAGTTGATTAGAGGTCTGGGACAACAATTGTACAAGATGAACCTGAAGCATCTTGTTACACAAGAAGGCAAGACTGTTACCTACAACTACCAGAGTCATGGCAAAAGGAGAAGAAGCCAAACTGAAGAAACAGAATATTCTGACTAATAAGTTCTTCCAATTAATTCTAGGTGATCTGGCTTCCAGAAGAACCCAAGATACTGATCCATGGCTGAAATTTAACGTAAAAAAATAACTTGGAAACAATAGATTGATACCCTTGAGTAAGCCAGTTCCCAAACATAACAGAGATACTTTTAAGTTAAAGTATCTCTTTAAGATCATTTCTCTAGTACAGATAATTATAGGTATAAAAGACAGGTAAACTATTAAGTATGATGGCTGAAAATACTACTTACTGATTCACTTATGCATTGTTTATACTTTTTTCTCTATATATGCCTTACAGATAGGGACTAATGTATCTAGGTGTGTAATTAAACCATGAACTCTTTTTAAAAGATTTTATTCATTTATTTATTTGAGAATGAAAGAGAGAGAGAGAGAGCATGAGGGGGGAGCAGACTCCCTGTGGGGAGGGAGCCCAATGTGGGACTCAATCCCAGGACTCCAGGAACATGCATGACCTGAGCTGAGGGCAGTTGCTTAACCAACTGAGCCACCCACGTGCTCTAAGCCATGAACTTTGTGTTTAGAGACTTTAGGTCAATCTAGCCTCAAATTTTTAGACAACATAATATCTAATCAATATCCCTTGCAAATAAGTATCCACGCGATTCTTTAAAATTTATAAATAAAGATTATATAACATTCCAAACAAACACCTAGTAAGACATAATCAGATCTAATTTTTTCTCAGAAAGAAATTTTGATGACAATATAGGATAAAGAACAGTAGGCCACAAAGTTCCTGATATGGGCTTTTTTTTTTTTTTTTAAGATTTTATTTATTTGACAGAGAGAGATCACAAGTAGGCAGAGAGGTAGGCAGAGAGAGAGGGGGAAGGAGGCTCCCTGCTGAGCAGAGAGCCCAATACAGGGCTCCATCCCAGGACCCTGAGATCATGACCTGAGCCGAAGGCAGAGGCTTAACCCACTGAGCCACCCAGGCACCCCTGGACTTATTTTTTAATAGAGAGGAAATTCCGTCCTTTTAAAAATAACAAGAGCAATTTTTTTTTTTTAAGATTTTTAAAGTTTATTTATTTGACAGACACATCACAAGTGGGCAGAGAGGCAGGCAGAGACAGAGAGAGGGGGAAGCAGGCTCCCTGCTGAGCAGAAAGCCCGATGCGGGGCTTGATCCCAGGACCCTGGGATCATGACCTGAGCTGAAGGCAGAGGCTTTAACCCACTGAGCCACTCAGGCACCCCAAGCAATTTATTTTATTTTTTTTTTTTAAAGATTTTATTTATTTATTTGTCAGAGAGAGAGAGGGAGAGAGAGCAAGCACAGGCAGACAGAATGGCAGGCAGAGGCAGAGGGAGAAGCAGGCTCCCTGATGAGCAAGGAGCCCGATGAGGGACTCGATCCCAGGACGCTGGGATCGTGACCTGAGCCGAAGGCAGCTGCTTAACCAACTGAGCCACCTAGGCATCCCCAAGCAATTTATTTTTTTTAAAGATTTTATTTATTTATTTGAGATGGAATGAGAGAGAGAGAACATGAGAAGAGAGGGGGTCAGAGGGAGAAGTAGACTCCCTGCTGAGCAGGGAGCCTGATATGGGACTCCATCATAGGACTCCAGGATCATGACCTGAGCTGAAGGCAGTCACTTAATCAACTGAGCCACCCAGTTGCCCCAACAATAGCAATTTAAATGGATCAGTCCTAAAGGTAAATCTTCCCACACCAAACTCAAGTGCATTCAATTTATTGATGCTATTAAATGCACTAATTTTGCTGGCAATTTATGAAGGGAAATGTTTCTATTAGAAACTGAACTATGATGATTAATGTATTTTTTATAAGCAACTGCACAATAATTAGATGGTAACTGTCCACTCACTACCAGTGTTGAGACAAATCAGTTACTCAAAAATGAAAGGTCCAATATCCTATTACTTGTTTCCCAGCCGTTTGGCTGATCTTCTGTCAATTCTTCCTCCCATGAACAGAAAGAAGAATCTATTCCAGTTAAAATCCCTTGTAATAATTTTGACTAGTGAGCTCAGAAAATCAATTAGTTCTTTAAGTAGTTTTTTTAGCTCTAAATGCACTTCACCACATGAAGCAATACTCATTCAGCATACCCTCCACTTTAACTGTATTAGTCCTCGTGAGAGCATGGCTATTTAAACTCATTTCACTTGGTAAATGAGCTCTCCTGAGTTTTAGAAAATTCAATTGCTTAAGTTTCTAAATTTTAAAAATGTCTTCATAATGGAAAAACTCAAAGTAAATCACAAAGCCAAAAAAAAAAAACTTTTAAGGGCTACCAGAACCCAAAAGTCAGAAGTAACCCTCATTCAAGAATGAGGTAAATATGTGCAAGATAAATTACTACTGAATCTCATGAATATGACCATCCCCACACCTCCTGGTTATTATGAGAAGACTGAAACATAAAAGCTTAGCAACACTGATCTCCTCCTCCCCGGGAACCCCACAGGAGTTGCTGCTCATGATGTTTCCAAGAGCATGAACTATGTCTATGTCTGGTTCTTTGTGAATCCACACCACCTAGCACATGACAACTGTACAAGAAATAGTTGATAAACAACTTGTTTAAGAAGCTGCCTACCCTCCCCTATCCTCACCCCTACCTTTTTTAATATTCAGCACTGGATGCCTATTATGTACCATGCATTGTGCTGGGGAGAGAGTAGTGAACAAGACACAGTACCTGCCCTCATGGAGCCTATAGTCTGGTTTATACCATATCTGTGTTTCTACCTACTCAAGCACTCATCACACTGGATTATACTTGCTAGACCCTCTAACTGAATTTCTGTAACCTGTCTGGACCATCTTATCACCATTCCAATCAGGAAGAATCCACTGTAACAGTGGCTTACAAATTGCAAGCTAGAATTCCCCGGGTAAGAAGGTTTAAAAAAATCCTGATGCCTAGGCCAAATCCCATAACAATAAATCAGCATCTCTGGGGGTAGAACACAGACATGAAAATATTTTAAAACTACCCAGGCCATTTCAATATGCAGTCAAGTTTGGGGACCAGTGCATTATACCACATATTCAATGCTCATTCCCATATCCATATAGCCCTTTACAATTTACACTGCCTCCTTTTCCAAGAATATTAACACTGGTTTTCTCCATTCATTCATCTTTCTGAAATTTCACCTTTTGCTGAAGCTTTTCTGGACCATGCAAGCATACGCTGAACTACCGAAGCTATAGATTTTTGAAATATAGTACTCAGTTGTACCTTCATTTATACAATTATATTTCCCCCTCCAGAAATTTACTTTACAACTATCTTTAATTACTAGTTATTCTGAGACCATCTAATATCCCTAACTAGATGATAACATCTTTTCCATCTGAGAAAATGTCTTATGCTTCTTTGTTCGAAAGCATTTAGCACAGCTATAATCAGCAAATGGATGACATTCAATAAACATCTATTAACTTATCTGTCACTGCGTGATAAAGGGCTACATACAAGAGTCTGAGAACTCCCTTTTGGTTATCTCTGTGGCTTTACAAACAACTGAATCTTTCAAACAGAACATATAAAAGTAGTCAGACACAAAAGAATATTTACTGAATCATTTCATATATAGAAAGTTAAAGAACAGGCAAAAGTAATCTACATATTTGAAGCCAGGATGCTGGTGACCTTTGGAAAGGAAGGAAGGAGAAGTAATTGGTAGGTAGCAAAGAGGATGCTTCTGGGGTGCCTGTCATGGGCGAGAGTTGGTTTCATGGGTGTTTCACCATGTGATAATCCACTGAGCGTTACAATGACCTGTGCACTTTAATATATGTGTGTTTTATGTTTAAACATAAAAGTGTCATAAAATCAAATATGAATTTAAAAATCTGCATGACCATCTCCTTTCCAAAATAACCTATTTCTTACAAACTTTGCAAATTAAACTACTCTAAACACATTAAGCATATAAGAAAATGAACTGTTTGTGAAATGGTCTCAAAACAAACATTAAAAAAAATTAGTTTCAAACCAAAGTTTAGTTAAGGTGGTAAAGAATATAATAAGTTTAAGGACATGGAACTAAAATTAATCTTCTATTCTATGTCAGGTGGGAAAAAAAAAATCCATACCTGTACATCTAGTCGCCATTCAAGGCTGTGGTAACTTGGAAGGTCTGGTGCCAATTCACTCAGAATAGTTCTGATCTCTTTTCGGTTGTCCAGATAAAGCTGAAGCAATAATTTGTTCAATTCTTCAGAGAATCCCAGAACAAAAACAGAGTCTTGGAAATCCAGTTCAGAAATCTGAAGGTGAGTCAAGTTTAACAGAACATTAATTTTTTGTCTAGTAACTGCTAAAATATTTGATATACACAAAAGACTATGATATCTCCTAATTCTTTTCTGGCTGGTAAAGAAACAACATCCTTTACATTTAAAGGTAACTCCTGCCCACTACTCTAAAATCTGAGTCTCTGATACATAAAAATACTTTTATTAAAACATAAAAAGAATTGTTAAAATGGCCAACTTCTCTCCTATTCTCCATCAAGCTAGATAGTGCTAATATGCAAAATAAAATAAAATAAAAGTCATTTAATTCTCCCTTCTCCTAGGATATGTCCTATTGTATATGGTTTAATAGCAGGCAGAATTAGAATTAGAAGTAAGTCTAATTTATACTAGCAAGAGGCATTCATACCAGTGGATCACATTATAGTCCTATTGTTTACACATGGCTTCACTAAGTCCATTATAAACCACTAACAACATAATTGAAATGAGCATGTGCCTGCCAGGGCTATGACGTAGAGTATACTGAACCTTTTTAAGGTCAAAGAAATACAAAACAGTTCACAGAACCCCTTACCATAAGCTTCGAGCTTTCAGTAAGGAGGTACGTTAATCCTTCCACACCATGTTGGACAGTGTCACTGCTCACATTGAGTTTTCCTGGGAAAAGGAAACATAAGCCAATAAATTACTGTGTGATATTTATCCCTTTATTCAAGTTCTTATTTAGGCGTAAATATTATCCATTATTCCAAACTTTCAGGCACTGTAATGAAAAATAATGAGTTGGTAATAGCCTCCTGTTCATTCTCCACTGCGAGACAGATGCCTTCGGTATTTCCTGCCGTGTAACCTTCTTTACAAAATGCAAACCCATGGAGACTAGCATCAGCTGTACAGTCCTTCTCTTGAACGCCCAGCTATTTCAAGTCTGAAGAAGTGGAACTCCAAGGACTGACAATCTCAGAAACCACCCTCGCCCAGCAGGGAAAAAACAATACTGCAGAAAAGCGGATGTCTGAACAACTAATTATAACCAAACGCAGGATATTAATGCCTCACCCTGCTATTCCACACCCTTGGGTGCATCGAAGCATCATAGGATCTCTGGCAGATGGTATTATGTGCTTTTTACGCACGACAAAACCAACTTAGTGGAAGCTTTAAAAATCTCGAAGCTACTTAGGGGACGGGAAGGATTTGTGCCCACAAGAGCCCTACCACAACTCTACCTACCACATTCTACCCTATTAGCCCTAACCAATTAGCCCTACCACATTCTACCACAATGAAAGTTAAAACCTTGGAGCTGAAAAACCCCTTCCTCTGCAGGGTGCCAAAAAAAGGCCCGTACTTCCCCGCGAGGCAACTCTCCCCGTCTTACTGGCGGCGCCTTCGTAGATCTTGGGGTTCGAGCCTCGCCTCAGGAACTCCACCGCAATCCGCCCAAACTCCGCGACCACTGCAACGGAAGCCAGGAGCCCATGAGTGCCGGGCGCACCCCTGATCCCCCAGGCCACAGGACACCACCCTCTGCTGCCGCGCCCTCTGACCCGTGCTGTCCACTTGCGGCAAAAACGCCAAGTGCTCCTTATGCTCCTCGGACAGGTCCAGCAGCATCTTCGCAAGGCGGAGGATTTCTCCCGGCAGCGTTGATCCCGCCCTCGCCACTTCCGGGACCAGCGTCCAAGAGCAAAGAAGCTCCGGCTCCTCAACATCCCCAGCTTTTGGGTTCCGGTCTTTCGCAGTCGTACACACAAACGCCCACCGGTGGTGAATTCTGGGGTCAGAAGATTGTTCCGTTCGCAAATCGTCTTGAAAAGATGTAGCTTGGTGGTGCACGGTGCTATGCTCTGTGGAAGATGAAAAGATGTTTAAAATCCGACACGCCCCCTTGTGGAGCTTACGTTAATAATATCTGTAGCTAGCATTTACTAAGCACTATGTCGGGAAATGTTCTGACATTTATTAGAGTTCTAAAGGGTACCATTATTGTTCCCATTAGAGATAAGGAAACAGAGAATGGTCAAGCAACTGAAACTAACTTTTATAGAGCTATTAGTTTGCACAAAGCTTTCGTATATGTTACGTGTTTTGTATATGTTACCTTACTTGATTGGCCTTATTTAATTCGCTCAATAGCTATGACCTCGTTTTTACAGATGAAAAATCAAAGCTCCAAAGATTACATAATAAGCCAGAGACAGAGCTGGAAAGAGAGGGTCAGATCCCTTGACGACCTGCTTCAAAGCCCATCATTCTACACAGCAGGCTGAAAACTGAAGGTTTGTAACAAGTTCTGTAAATGATTATGAATTAGGATAAAGATGGTGATGACGATGACAATGACTGATGCTTGCAGGGTTCAGAATGATATCTTTATTTTAATATGTTGAGAGTAGAGTGAAAATTTGTTTCCTTTCCCAGCTTTCTCTTCTCACTTGCGGTTGTTCAGATATCAGAGTACAGAATTGCTAACTGATAGGAATGTGACTCTCCAAATCTGAACCCCTTGGTGGGAGAGTTGGTGGGGGAAAAGGGGCGGGGGTCGGAGAGATACTTCATATCTATTGTTCTATCTAAGGATTGAGATTACTCTTTCTAATCTCTGATTCTCTTGGGCAGAAATGAAAATTGGAAGTTTTTCAGCTCTGTTCACCATGTGTACCTTGTCTTTCACATTGAAATTGTTTGTTTCCTCCACTGATGAACAGAAAGGCATGTCCTTAAACTTGTTAGTTAGGTCATGAAGCAGCATTTGCAGAGAGAGTGTAATTTTTTTCTTAAGTTGCAGATCAGAATAAATAGCATCGTTTCCTGAAGAAGCTTTTATTCATACATTATTGAGAAAATGTCCATTATTTAAGAATAATTTTCAAAAAAGGTAAAACCATGATTCTTTTTTTTTAAAGGTTTTTACTTATTTGACAGAGAGAGATAGTGAGAGAGGAAAAAACAAGCAGGGGGAGTGTGAGAGGGAGTAGCAGGCTTCCCGCTGAGCAGGGAACCCGATTCAGACTGGATCCCAAGGTCCTGGGATCTTGACCTGCAGAAGGCAAAGGCTTAACAACTGAGCCACCCAGGGGCCCCCAAACCATGATTCTTTTACAAATGTATAATGAATACTTGTCAAAGATTGTGTTGGACCCCTGGGTTAATGAGGGGATTAGTAAGATTACAGTAAAAACCAGTTTCAACTGGCACAAAGGAGATAATTCAAGAACCATACATCCGTAGAGAATAAGAAATGTTGAAATGAATCTACAAATAGATATAATTCTGTGCCAATATGGTATAGCCTTTCTTTCCTGTGATCTCAGGGACTGAAAATGGGGGCAGAGGAGGGAGATAGGGAATAGGAGAAACAAAATGGGTGGAAGGTGGTCAAGAAGCCAAGTTATAGCTGGGGGAAAACAGCCTGGAAGTTAAACTCTCTGGGATAATTTGCAGGGCAACTTTTTGTTACCCAGTGTGATATAGTTGTTTAGAGGAAATTACCTGAATGAAAATATCAAAAGTCTGGATTCCAGATCTGGCTCTCATACCTACTACCTGTAAGGCCTCCAGCAAGTCTTTTTATATGTTATAGACTTAACCTCTTCATTTGTAAATGGGTGGTTGTTGTTATTGTTGTTTAAGATTTTATTTATTTGCCAGAGAGAGAGAGAGAGAGAGAATGAGCACAAGCAAGGGGAGTGGCAGGGAGAGGGAGAGGGAGAAGCAGGCTCCCCACAGAGCAGGGGGAGCCCGATATGGGACTGTATCCCAGGACCCTGGGATCATGACTTGAGCGGAAGGCAGTTGCTTGACCAACTGAGCCACTCAGGCATCCTATAAATGGGTGTTTTAATGATGATTGCCTTTATGTGTCATACAGGGCTGTTATTATGCTTAGATGAACTAATAAATTCACATTAAAAAATTGATTTTAAGGGTGCCCGGGTGGCTCAGTCAGTTAAGCATCTGTCTTTAGCTCGGCCCAGGATCTTAGGGTCATGGGATCCATACCCACATCATACTCCCTGCTCAGTGGGGAGTCTGCTTCTCCCTCTCCCTCTGCCCCCTGTTGTGCTCTCCCTCTCTCACTCTATCTCAAATAAGTAAAATTTTAAAAAATTGGTATTAATGATCAAATGAAACAATAAATTAGTATTAAACACTTGAAAGACTTGTAAACTGAAGCATTTATATTTTATAGGAGAAGATTTTATGTGCCCAAATCATTGAGAATTCCATGTGCATAATCATCCTAAAGTCCATTCATTTAATGCAACAAATATTTATAGAGCAATTACTCAAAGGTTCAAGCATACACACTATGTCTTGGCAATTTGGAGATGAATAAAACAATGTCCTTTCCTCTAAGAGATGACAATAAAGTGAGGAAGATAATCAAGTGAAATCAATACTGTATGATGAGTGATAATAGTTGAGGACTGAACAAAATGATATGCAACCATAGAGAAGGTAGCAATTAACTCTGATTCCAATAAGATTCAGGTTTAGAATAAGTGTCCCAGGGTATGCCTGTGCCTGCTAATACTAATGATTTACAACTGTGCAGCACTAAGTATAGAAGGTCTTAAAGTCACTTCATGCTGTTTCACTCCTAGGGCAAAGTGATGAAAGAAGAACGACTCATTATTTTTTCTATTGACTCTGGCAGGGAACAAGGATTCATAACAATTGTCCTCTCACATTCTCTCCTTGTCTCTCTATCTCCTCCACCTTTTGCACTTTCCTTTTCCTTTAGATTTCCCCACATTCCTTTTTCTTTCTTAGGCATTCCAGCCCCAGAATCTCTGCACCAGTATTTCCTTGATGGTGTTTCAACGTTACATAAAATATTATCATTCCTTGCAAGGAGATCCAGTTCAGTTCAGCATACTGTGAAGGGCATAAAAGCATGGTGATACCATCACTCTTATGAATTGTACTGTCATGATTCTGAAGCAAGCACAAAATGCATGAATTAGTTCTTTAGATTTTTAAAGAATTGTTTTAGTGTATTTATTCATTTTATTTATTTATTTATTTATTTTGAGAGAGAGAGAGAGTGTGTGTGTGCGAGTGAGCATGAGTAGGAGGCAGGGGCAGAGGGAGAAGCAGACTCCCCGCTGAGCAGGAGCCAGACAGGCAGACAGAGGGATGTAGGGTTGGATCCCAGGACTCTGAGATCATGACCTAAGCCAAGGGCAGACACTAAACTGACTGAGCCACCCAGCCACCCCTAAAAAAATTTTTAGTTCACTTTTTCAATTGGATTACAAAATGCAAACAGAAACTGGGAAAGATTAAAAAAAAAAAAAACAACTTCCTGTTGAATTTCCTCAAATTGAGCACACCGAGTAACCCAGATGGAGAAATACCCCAGAACCTCAGCAGGGCCCTCTTCCAGTTACTATCCCTTCTTGTTGTCTCTATAGTGCAATAACACCTATACACATGCTGCTTTCCAACATCTCTTTGATATCATCTTTGTATTTGCTTTTCTTTTAAAGATTTTATTTATTTATCTGACAGAGAGAGACAGCAGGAGAGGGAACACAAGCAGGGGGAGTGGGAGAGGGAGAAGCAGGCTTCCCGCCAAGCAGGGAGCCCGGTGCCGGGCTGGATCCCAAGATCCTGGGATCATGACCTGAGCTGAAGGCATAGGCTTAACAACTGAGCCACCCAAGCACCCCATTCATTTTTGCATTTGCTTTTACATTAACTTTCTATGTGCCCCAACCCCATAGTATCTAACTAGAAACTTTAAAGTATTTTTTAAAATGAGCTTTAGGTTTTAGGTGCCTTTGACTGTTGTAACAAAGTCTGTCTTAGAAATCTTCCTAGCAGGGCACCTGGGTGGTTGTCGGTTGAGCGTCTGCTGGGAGTCTGCTTCTCCTCTGCCTTTCACCCTGCTTGTGTTCTCTCTCTCTCTCTCTCAATCAAATAACAAGTTAAAAAAAAATAAGAAGAAAAATCTTCCTATCAAATACTATCAAAAAATATAAAATATTTAAGAAAAATTTAACAAAATATTTGTAAGACCCCTACCCTAAAAACTAAAAAAACACTGAGGAGAGAAATAAAAGAAGATTTAAATAAATGGTGACATGGATAGAGAAATATATCATGGGTTGTAAGAGGCAATATTATTAAGATATTATTTTTGCTTTTTTATAGAGAATGACAAGTTTCCTTAAAAATCTATATGAAAATGCAAAGGACTGAGAATAACTGAAACAAACTTGGAAAAAGAAGAATAAGGCCAGAATAGACATACTATCTGATTTTAAGACCCACTGTACAGCTATAGTAATTAAGACAGTGTGGTATTAGTATAATCATAAATAAATAAATCAATGGAACAAAATAGAGAGTCTGGAAATAGATCCATAATGATATTATAATGATTTTTTAAAAGATTTTTTAATTTATATATAAATAAGATTATTTATATATAAATAAAATTAAATATAAATAAAACATTAATATTTTATTTATTTTTATTTATTTGTTTGTTTATTATTTTTATTTATTATTTGTTTTATTTTTTAAAAGATTTTATTTATTTATTTGACAGAGATCACAAGCAGGCGGGGTGGGGGGGGTGGGGAAGCATGCTCCCTGCTGAGCAGAGAGCCCAATGTGGGGCTCGATCCTAGGACCCTGAGATCATGACCTGAGCCAAAGGCAGAGGCTTAACCCACTGAGCCACCCAGGCACCCCTGTAAATTGATTTTTGATAAAGATACCAATGTAATTCAATGAGAGAAAAGAAAGTCTTTTCAACAACTGGTACTAGAACAATTTGATAAACTTACAAGAAAAAAATGAATCCTGATTCTCACCTCATATCCCATACACAAAAATAATTCACGATGGATTACAGATTTAATGTAAAAGCTAAAACATGGAACTTCTAGAAGAAAACATATGAGGATATCATCACGACTTTGTGATAGGCAAAGAGTTCATAAAGAGGAAACAGAAGACACCAACCATAAAGGAAAAAAAAAAACAATAAATTGTACTTCATTAAAGTTAAAAACTTTCATTCACAAAAAGGCACCATTAATAGAATGGAAACGTGAACCACAGACTGGGAGAACATATTTGCAATACATATATCTGAGAGAGAATTTGGCTTTTATTTTTTAAAGATTTTATTTATTTATTTGACAGAGAGATAACAAGTAGGCGGAGAGGCAGGCAGAGGGAGGGGGGAACCAGGCTCCCTGCTGAGCAGACAGCCCGATGCGGGGCTCAATCCCGGGACCCTGAGACCATGACCTGAGCAGAAGGCAGAGTCTTAACCCACTGAGCCACCCAGATTTTTATATACTCGTGGTACAGAAATTTGTACCACGAGTATATAAAAATCTCCAATAATCAAATAATTAAAAGATAAGTAACCCAGTATTTAATGTGGGCAAAACTCTTGAGTTGATACTTCACAAAAGAAGCTGTACAAATGACCAATAAGCAAATGAAAATCATTCAGTATCATTAATCATCAAGAAAATGCAAATTAATACACAAAGAGATGTCATTTCAACCCACTAGAAAAACAAAATAAAAAACACTGATGACACAAAATTTTGTTGAGTATGTGGAGTGACCAGAACATTTATACATTGTAGGAGTGCCTGGGTGGCTCAGTCAGTTAAGTGTCTGCTTTCAGCTCAGGTCATGATCCCAGGGTCCTGGGATTGAGCCCTGCATGGAGCCTTGCATGGGGTTGCAGGGGTGGGGTAACTTCTCAGTGGTGAGCTTGCTTCTGCTTCTCATACTGCCCCTTCCCCTGCTTGTGTTCTCTCTCTCTCTCTCTCTCTCTCTCTCTCTTTCTCTCTCTCTGTGTCAAATAAATAAATAAATAAATGAAACCTTTTAAAAAAGAGAACATTTGTACATTGTTAATGGGAGTATAAAAATCATAAAACCACTTCGGAGAACTGTTGTGCAATTTCTTATAATGTTAAAGGTACATTTAACCTCTTATCCAACAATTCCACTCATAAGTATTTGCCCAAGACAGATGAAAGCATATGTCTGGGAAAAGACCTTACAATAATGTTCATAGCAGTTTTATTCATAATAACACAAACTGGAGGCAACCCAAATATATATACAGTTGAACAGATAAATTCCATACAATGGAATATGCTAGATAATAAAAAACGGTCTAAAAAAGATCTGAATGAAGTACAGATATTGGAGTTATTAGAACTGAACTGAACCCAAAATAACTATGAATAATATGTCCAAAATATTAGGTGACGATGAAAAATTTAATCAGAGAAGTAGAAACCTTAAAAAAGAAAGAAAAGGGAAAAAAATAAACAAATAAGAAAGCAAATGTACAACAGAGAGAATTAAAAGTAAAGTTCACTGTAAAAAAAAAACAGAAATCAGAGTAGTGGATATCTGTAGGGGACTGGGATGGACTTAGTTATGGGGGTTTGAAGGGACTTTCTGAGGAAATGGAAATATTTACATCTTGGAGTACTGGTTACACTGATGTATATATTTGTCAGAACCGTTGAATCTTACACTTAAGATTTGTGCAATTCACTGTATGTATCAATTTAAAAAATTAATAGTGATATTTTAGCAGAAGTTCAAAAGATGTCCGAGACCACGTATTTGACCTAAACGGTATTTGTAACTCCCCTAGGGACTTTCCCTATAGAGAGTTTTAAAATTAATTTATTTTTACTATGTACTACTTTCATATGGTTTAAAAAACAAAAAGCATTAAAAATAACCCCAGGAAAACAAAAACAGAGAAAGCAACAGTAAAAATTCTCACCCTCCCCCCATCCTGTTTCCTATTCTTCCAGTTTTCCTACCTTGTAGGAAAGACCACTGTAGGCGACTACTCCTCTCAGTTTCTTAAGAATTCTTCAATGAACTATGTAAAAAAATACATGCCTGAAATGTTCACTTACAGTGATGGAGTTCAAGAAAACATGATGTTCAACACTAAATATACTGTTGATAGTTGTGTAGCATTAGGACTGTTATTAGAAATTATAGCATTAGTTACTTGAAATGTTAATATGAGAACTGAAGTTTCTATTGGATCAGGTCTTTGCCCAAACTGGAGTTGTCATGACTTTTCAAAGCACAATTTCAGGAGGAGTTTCACATGCTGTTAGGCCTCCTTGTGTAGTCAGGTTAGAAATGCTCTTTTTGGCTAGAACTCTTGCTATTCCTAACTGCTGAAGCCATCGTTTCTCTTTAAAGGCACTGAAAGAAAATAAGACAAATAGTTTGTAAGGAAGTCCAATATTGTCTCTATTTATTGCTGAAATGATAGAAATCTCCAGGTTGATTTTGGAGCTGTCGCTAGCTTATCTTGTCACACAAGGTAAGTTGTAAAAATAGAAAACAGGAATCTTTCTCAAACTAGTTCCTTGTGAAGCATTGGAAATATTTTACCAAGGCAATACTAGAAATTTAGCACCAGCACCTAGAAACAGAAGACCACTCAATGTTATATAGAATTCTCTAGATAGAAACTTTTCTGTCTGTTCCCCCAGGCATCCTTATACATCATATATTCCCTGATGCGTCTCCCTCTCCTCCTTTTCCCCCCATCACGAAAACACATTTTTTTCCATTGGTAAGATATTAAATACCCTTTTACCATAATGCAATGAAACTTTATGTTTTATGGTAGCTCTTCTCTGGCTATATACTAATAAAGACTTGCAGATTTAAATATGATCACTCCTACTCTGTAGGGTATAAATGTGATTTACTACAGAGGGGCCCTCTGAGAGTCTGTCCTTTGTCATCCTAGAAGGCCTTGCTTACTGATTGGTTCAACTCACATATCCTTGACTCCTAAATCCTGACCCACACTTCCAATTTCCACATCTTTTATCTTCTTCCTAAACCTGCCCCCTTTCAGTGTTCCTGCTCTAACACAGTGACTTTGCTATCTCCTCACCATCTCTACACCTGGAAACAAACTTCCATTCCTCTTTCTCTCTCTGCTTCTACATCTAATTAGTGATCTAGTTTTGCAGATCATTCCTCAAAAGTATCTTTCATATTTGGATTTCCTCCTCTTCCCTACCTACTTCTGCTCTAGTCCAGGTTTTTATCATTCCTTGTTTCTCTTATTACAGCCTCCTAAATCTACAGTAGGCCTTCCACAGCTTCAGTAAGACTTCTTCCCAGTGACTCTTCCACACATCTCCACCAGATTTGTCTTCAAAAAGAAACATAAACTGCTTATATGACTTACCTGATAAAAACAAAAAGAAAAAACAAAAAAAACTTCTGTGATCTTCCTACCTACTTCCTAATAAATGGACTCTCCACGTGGGCACACAAAGAGATCTCAGCGTAGGTGCAATTTGCCTTGTTAGTCTCACCTTCAGCCAGTTTCTCCCTCTCCCCTAAAATGCCTTTTTAGGGGAGTAAGTAAGTAAGGGAAGTAAGATCCACTTACTTCTTTGAAAACTAAATTTCTCTCTGACCCCTTCACAAAGCAGTGCCCTTGACCATGTTGCCACCACTACCTGGTTCCTTTTGTCTGATGAAGTCCTTTAAATTTAAAGGGCATTCACTAAATCTATGAGAAGCAATTTTGCATTAAGTACTTTAGTGTTTCAAATATTTGAACTCTGTTCAAGTTTGTCTAACTCATCGTTAATGTTCTGGATTAACTCCTTGCTTTCCCTTTGCATGTTTGCATTCTGCCTAGCACTTATTGGGACATAATAAGCACTTTAGAATGTTTTAAAAGTACATTGTTTGCTTTCTAATGTGCATCTGTTGATAAAACTAATCAGTATTTCTTTTCTTACGTTTACAGCCTGATTTTAAGATGGCTATGTGATTTTTTCAACCAATCAATTTTTAGTCTTTTTCTAGAATTTTAGAATATCTCTTTTTATGCATTCTAGTCAGAGCTGTATCACAAATTACAAAGATCGAAGTTGGTAAGCAGTTTCTTCATCTTCTATCAATCTCGTGCAGTCCTGAATTTTGTCAGTTTTAGAGCCCAAATTTCTCTGACCACTAGGTGGCAACAGTTTAGGGGAAATAAAGTAGAGCCGAACCAAAGACCAATACAGAGAGGCAACGAAAACAATCTAGACTTGTTTTGTTCTTTCCTTTTCATTATGTTGAGTAGGGGGAAAAGCCGCTCATAAATCTATATTTCTACTGTAATATTAGCATCCAATTATACCTTATAAGTAATGGATGGGACCTGAGATCTGATCAGAGTTGTGTTTTCAGTGAAATCTGATGACCAATATGCAAAAGTTTATCTTATGAAATGAATATGCCTGAAAAGTCCACTCCTGATACATCTGTTTCTGGCTTTAAATGTGACAATGGGTTACGTTTTAAACGACCTAAAATATTAATATCAACTCTATCACACTGTCCAGTATAGATCTTCCCCAACCAGTATGTCTTGCCCAGTAAGTCAACTGAAGTCTTCATAGTTGTTCCTTTTTTCCTTCCCCTTTCATCACCATCCAGTCTTCCATGACACTTTTGATGCCTCTCTCCCATACTTCAAGTTTCCCCCTTCTCCTTTTAATTATAATTAACAATTTCTTATTAATTAAAAAAAAAGAATAAGCAAGGGAACTTGCTATTTGATACAACTCTTTGTACGGTGTCTCCTTTCTTTCTGCAAGCCTGAGGAGTCAGGTGCTACAGAGATTGGTCTGGCCGGTAAAATGGGTTTATTCAGTCCTAGACACAAGGCTAAGATGAGGTCCTTGAAGCCGGATACTGATGCACTGGAACAACCTGTACTACATTATATGGCATGGTAGGGCTTCATGGACCATTCCCTGCCCTAGACATGCCCTAGTAAAGGTTTGCCCTTGTATGTTTAAAAAGAAAACATTACCTGGCCACAGCTAAGCAGTAGATGGCGTTCTCCCTTGGAGTCTTACCACTGTGCTCCGAGAAACACACCAAGGAGGATTTGAGTAAAAAGTCCGCTTTGGGTGTTGCATAGTAAAAAGATGGGTGTGAGTAGCCCACTCTGGAAACTGGGGGGAGGGGGACTTGAGGGAGATACGTATTTTTTATGAGCTTTTCTTTTTTCCTAGCTGCGGCAGTAATTTTTTTCTGATGCTGTTGTTGATGTCTTTGTAATTCAGAGAGTGTACTTGCATCTACCAGCGGAGGCAATTTCAAGGTTTGTTGTTTTGTGTCGTGCTGTGAATTTGCCAAAGGATTGACAGGTTTCCGGCTTGCAGTTTCTTCCCTGAGAGGCGGTAGCTTGGCCACAGTGCTTTGTGAATCCTCGCACCTAGCCTTGTACCAGCTCTTGGAGGTCATTTTTGGTGTGCTGAAACCATCCACCATCACTGTGTCTCCGACTTTTGCCCCAGAGACCCTTGCTCTGCAAAGCTGGCTTTTATTAAGGTTGTGACTCAGGGCTCTGAGGACCCATTGTTTTATTTTAATATAAATCCTCATGGGGACTGAAATTTTCGGAAAAGAAACTGTGGACCACATTTTACTCAATAAATACAATACACAGTCTTTATGCTTGTGTTTAAAGGCGATGGTCAGGGGAATTTGTCCTGCTGCATTTTTGCATTCCAGGCACAGCACGCTGCAGTGGACAAAGGCCTTCAGAATCAACAGTTGGCCCATTTCTGCAGCTGCATGAATGGGGCATTTAGAGACATCTGCATGAAGGGCTTCATGGCACCATGCTCGACAGGGGTGAACACCCACAGCCTCTTCGGGCTGCACACCCTGCTTCAGGGCCCATTCAGTGAGCTCAATGTACCCATAAAAGGCGGCGATGTACAGGGCTACCTTTTTCTGATACCTGAATGAATGAAATAAGTAGAGGTGAGTGTTTAGGAAGTCAGCAAATGGATAAATGTAGTTACACTAAATAACCACAAAGCATGCTAGTTAAAATGTTTATTTCTTCCTAACTTTTAAGTAAAAAAATTCAGAAAAGGCATATGGTAATATATAGGTTAACCTGCACAGGTCCTGGGTGGCTCAGTTGGTCAAATGTCTGCTTTCAGCTCAGGTCATGATCTCAGAGTCCTGGGATCGAGCCCCCTGCTTAGTGGGGAGTCAGCTTCTCCCTTTCCCTCTGCCTCTGTCCCCAGCCTCTGCACATGTTCTCTATCTCAAGTAAATAAAGTCTTAAAAAAAATAAACTGCACAGGTCCTGCTTAGCCATATTATCCCACTATGCACAGGTAAATTGTTCAAAGTGCTTTTTTTAGAGTGGTTTTCTTTCTTATGAAACTCAGATGCTGAGGGAAAAATAATATATATATATATATTTATATATATATTAATTTTTTTTTTAAAGAGGGAGGGAAGGAGAGGGTGGAGGGGTAGGGGGAGAGGGAGAGAGAGAATCTTAAGCCCTGCACAGAACCTGACACAGGACTTGATCTCAGAACCCTGAGATCATGACCTGAGCTGAAATCAAAGAGTTGGACCCTTAAATGACTGAGCCACCCAGGCACCCCTCAAGCTTTATATTAAGTGGGAAAGTTTTGGAAGACATCCAGCACGAAGAAATTTGAATGTTTTGTGTATTTGTTTGTTTTGTCTTTTCTAACAATAGTGTTTATTTTGGGCTTCTCAAAGTCTCTACTGCTATTCTGACTGAAACCACTAGGTTGCGCCCCCACCAGCACTACCTCCAGTGCCGCAGTCTCCTAACTGGAGCTCCTCTTCTTCCCCTCAAATAACTTCCCACTGCAATCGAAATCCTAACTCCTTACCTTGGCTTACAAAGCCTCTCACAATCTAATCTGGCCGCTGCCCCCATTCCCACAACCCCCCTTCCCTGTCAGTGTGCTAGAGCCACACTGGCCTTCCTGCTGTCCCTACAATACCCCATAAGGCATAAGCTGAATGACTGGTGCAGGCTGTTTGGAGAGATAAGAATCAGGGAGGCAAACCTAGATAGGGTCCCGCTAGGTATATAGTGATACAGATACAGGATATATTTGGGCCCGACTCTCTGACCCCATCATAGAGACGGAGACAAGCTTGCCTGCTATCATCTGAAATCTACTGCAAATAAGCGACTCTCCTCTCACTGGTTACACACTCACCACACCATCTTTTGATGTGCATGTGGGTTCCTGTGTAAGGAAGATGACCTGCCCAGAACATGTGGGTCTCTGGGACCTACAGTTAGATTAGAATTGTGGTGGTTAGATTATAACTAATTAGAGCGATTACATTAATACACTGGCATTTTGGTTCACACATGAGTTTTTGTCAAAATTCATTAATGCAAATCAGCATCTCTGGATGGGATCAGTTTTCTTGATTTGGGGAGAAGAGCCCCTCCTGGATGAACTAACTGGCCCTTGCTTTCATCCTTAGCACTGAAGTTATGAGAGCTAGAGGCACTCTTTCACCAAGATTTACTGATGCTCTTTCCCAAATGTATCTTTTTGTAGTTTGTTTTCTTAGCCCTACCTCTGCTGTCATTATTAGCTTAGTTCCGGCCACTGTCAACCTCATCACGGTCAACCTGTCTCCTGCCTGCCTCTTTTCCTCACACTGCAACCAGGGCCAACGTTCTAATACTCAGATCTCATCCTGGCTTTTCTCTACCTTAAATATCTTCCCAACATTTAAAATATAAAGTTCAAATTCCTTTACATTCTTATGGGTAGTTGTAAGAGCTGGCCTCTTCTTATCCTTCTAGCCTCTGGCCACTAGCTCCCTCTCACTCAGTGATCCACCATGTGAAACTTGTTTCAGTTCCTTGAATCTGTTCTCTTGCCCCCCTGGGACTTTGTACGTGTGGTTCCATCTGTTTGGGAATATCTTTTTTTTTTTTTCTTTCTCCCTACTGTTTACTCAAACATTTAGATCTCATCAATTGCCTTTTTCAGGATACTTGCACCTGAACCACACGTTCCCATATCATCTTGCACTATGTCTGTGTCCTAACACTTTCATACTGACTAGTAAGAGCAACAACACCTAACATTTATGTTCTGCTTACCATGTGCCAGTCCCCCTTCTAAATTCCTATGATTGCTACGTCATGCAATCTCTAAAGCAGTTCTATGAGATAGATGCAATTATTATTCCCTTTTTAGCAAAGAGGAAACTGAGATACAGGATGATTATATAACTTGCCCAAGTTTATACAACTAAACAGGGATGGGGCTTTGAACCTAGACAGAAGGATCCTGGAGTCTGTGCCCCTAAATATTTTGCAATTCTGCTTCTGCAAGAATCGGTAACTTGTTTTCTGTTTCCCCTGCTGGACTGCAAGGTTGCAGAAGGCAGGGGCCATATCTTGTTTTTTGCTATATACCTAGGATCTGGCATAGTACATGCTCAATAGGTATTTGCTGATTGGGTAGCAGAATAGAATAAAAGGAGTTTTTTAGTTTGTTCATGTGTATTTTCTGAACTGTTTGATATATTTTCCCTCTTTTTTCTCTCCTCCCTTTGTGCCTCTGTCCATTCTATTCATACATGCATGTGTGTGTGTGTGTGTGTGTGTTTAAGCATGAGCCCTAGAAATTACTTTTAAAATATTGAATAATATGGGGCGCCTGGGTGGCTCAGTGGGTTAAAGCCTCTGCCTTCAGCTCAGGTCATGATCCCAGGGTCCTGGGATCAAGCCCCGCGTCAGGCTCTCTGCTCTGAGGGGAGCCTGCTTTCTCCTCTCTCTGCCTGCCTCTCTGCCTGCTTGTGATCTCTGTCTATCAAATAAATAAATAAAATCTTTAAAAAATATTGAATAATATGTAAAATTACAAAAGCTGGTTTTCTACTCTGTCACTTCTTAGAGCCCTTAGAGTTCTTGGTGCATGTGTGGGTTTCTGTAAAGCATGATTAAATCACCAGGAGGGAGCACTGTCCAAAAATACCAGTGAATTAAAACCGTAAGAGTAATGCAGCTTACATGTTAGGGTTGCTGCTGATGGCAGAGTCATGCTAACATGACCGTGTGCTTCTCTGAGCCTACTGCCCACTGCCTCAGCCACAAGTGTATGGCAAAAGTAGGTACAAAAGCCTTGTATTAAAACTTTGAAAAATTACTTGGCAGCTTACGAAGAGGGAGCTAGAATTTTCAGCCAATCAGTTAGCAATTAGTGCTTTTTAGAATAATTGAATATGAGGGTGGCAAGGTACTTATTCTGATAGGCTTCAAAAGTGTTGTGGAAACTCTGATTTCCAAACCAAACTGAAGTCACTTGTTGAAATTGTTAGCATTTCTTGAGGAAAGTCTACCTGAACTGCCATCTGTCACCAAAGGCTGTCAGCCCTGGTGACATCCCTGCTATCTTATCCCAGCAAATATCTCAGTAAGAACATCTGCTTGAGACATTCTCAGTGGAACCAGCATAGTGCAGCAACCCAGCCACAGAGTGAATTGCAGACTCAACGTCCTATAGAAGTTTAGTAAAAAAGTACTTAATTTAGCATTTGCCTTATCTCCGTACTTGAGTACTGGTCCTTCATTCGATAAATAGCGTTGCACTTTAAGTTTTTGTCCCAGAAGACAACCCATCAGAAATTCCTTCCATCCATCCCAGACATCCAAACGAAGTGTCGTGCCTGTGGATCAAGAGAGGTTGTTAATGGTTCCCGTCCCTCCCTGTGGTGTGGCAATCCATAAAACTTCTAAAGAGGGGCGCCTGGGTGGCTCAGTGGGTTAAGCCTCTGCCTTCAGCTCAGGTCATGATCTCAGGGTCCTGGGATCAAGGCCTGCCTCGGGCTCTCTGCTCAGCGGGGAGTCTGCTTTCTCCTCTCTCTCTATGCCTGCCTCTCTGCATACTTGTGATCTCTCTCTCTCTCTCTGTTTCAAATAAATAAATAAAATCTTAAAAAAAAAAAAACAAACTTCTAAAGATAGCTTTTTCCAACCAGAGGCATAAGCTAGATGCAAACTGAAAAGTAACCTTGGAATAAGTAGACCGGGATGCTATTTTCAGCTTAGGCCTTCATCGACTTGAGAAGACTTTTAGGTTCTGTGCCCTTCCATTCCATTATAATGCTGAAATAGTTTCTGCAGTTATCTTAAAACAGTCCTGTGGACGTTGATTCCATGCTGATATATACATCACCATGTAAACTCAAACCTTTATGTTGGAAGAGGAAACTAAAGAAACTGGCAGGACCGATGGGCTTTTGGGACCTGTAGCTCACAAACGGGCTAAGGGTGGAGTTAAATGATCCTTTCGTGTTTTTTTGTTTTCAAAGATTTTATATATTTATTTGATAGAGAGAGGGAGAGAGGGAGAGAGAGCATGAGCCGGAGGAGTGGCAGATAGAGGGACAGGGAGAAGCTGGCCCCCAAGGAGCAGGGTGCTCAATGTGGGACTCCATCCCAGGACCCTGGGACCATGACCTGAGCCGAAGGCAGATGCTTAACCAACTGAGCCACCCAGGCACCCCTGACCTTTTTGTTTTATCCATCGCAAGATAGCCATTGTGTGCAACAACACAAAAGTAATATGTTCATTTCTGCTGGAGAATTTATCACTTACCCTCTTCTGGTCTCCCTCTATGGCACCGCATTCCCTTTGTTCCTCAGGGTGGTGTTTTCAGGAATCTTCTTTCCTCAGCCTTCTCTTCTTTCTCTATGCATTCCCTCAGGATAAAACCCATCTCCTTCCTATCTGGCCTACCCTCACCTCGCACCTCCCTCCAGCCTGTCTCACTCACTCCATTCCAGCCACTCTGACGTTTCACCTGTCCTTCAGATACACCAAGTCCACTCCCATCGCAAGACCTGAGGACATACTTTCTTTTGCTTCAAAAGGTCTTCATCCTTTTCACAGGACAATGTCCTTCTTCAGTTTTCAATTCAAGCATTATGTCCTTACAGAAGACTGTTTTGGCCTCTACTGGCTCCTCCCACTCCATTATTCTTTATCCTATGACCTTACTTTAACTTCTTCCCAACTCCTATTATCAGTACTTGAAACCATTTTTCTTTTCGGAGATCTTTTTTTCATGTCTCCACTAAAAAAAAATCTCCTTCAAGACTTGCCACACAGGGACCACTGGATGGCTCAGTCGGTAGGCCTCAGCCTTTGGCTTGTGTCATGGTCCCAGAGTCCTGGGATAGAGCCCCACATTGGGTTCCCTGCTAGGCGGGAAGCCTGCTTTTCCCTCTCGTACTCCCCCTGCTTGTGTTCCCTCTCTCACTGTGTCTCTCTCTGTCAAGTAAATAGATAAAATCTTTAAAAAAAGAAAAAGAAAAAGAAAAGACTTGCCACACACCCTGGCACTTGGTAAGTGCTCATTAAATACTCGTTGGCTGACTAACAGGCAATCTCAGTGACCCTACTGGCTTCACTGACCACGCACATGGCCTTCATTCCCAAGTCCAAACCTCCACTCCAGGCCTCTGCTCCAGCTCCAGATTCCACCTGCTGGGGACATCACCATCTAAGGGATTGCCCTATGACCCCATTGCTCTGAAAGGCAACTCATCATCTTTCATCTCAGTTGTGACCCCACTATCTTCCTTGTTATCTCAGCTAGAGATTAAGAGTTGGTCCTCATCCTTCCCTTTCTTGCGCCCTATATCTGTACAATAGCTTAGGCCTGTAAAGTATATCTCGTGAAGATTTAAGAACCATTTCCTTGCCTCCATCTAACCAGCTCCATCCTCTTTCAGACCTCCATGATCTTTCACCTAAATCTACTTCTAGAAGCTACCACCAACCAGCCTCCCCATCTCTTTCTTCTGGTTTCTGCTCAAATGTCACCTCCTCCTCTGGCTAACCATCTAAAATAGCCTCCCTCTATATTACCACATAACTCTGTTACCATGTCCTGTTTTTGTTTTTTATACTTTAGAGTTCTTAAAATTCACTATTTTTCTGTTGATGCTTATGTTTCCCACCAGACTGCAAACTTCAAGAGGTTAGGACATCTTGCTGCTCTTGCTCACAGTGTAATGCCCACTTTTCTCAATGGTGCTTGGCTCATGGTAAATAATCAGTAAATATTTGTTGAATGAAATTCTACCCTATTCCCCAAATCCATTTTGACCATGTACTGACCTCCGAACCCTTAGCAACCCAGAAGCTCTCCTGCACTTCTGGATACACATCAGGGTATTTCTGGCCTTCAGGCTTCTTCTTTTGCTGCTCTTTTGGTCTCTGAACTCTTGTGATTCTTCCCCCACACCCTCCTTCTAATAGTTTATGATGCAACATAAACTGGTATCACCTCCTCTGGGAAGCTCTTCTTAACTATGTCCTTGTTTCACCTCTACAAATAGTTAAAGGAATCGCTCAACTGGCCACCATGGTGTATGTTGAAACTCTTGATCATTGAAAATAGATTTCTGGGGATGTCTGGATGGCTCAGTTGGTTAAGCTTCTACCTTAGGTGGGATCGAGTCCTGAATTGGGCTCCCTGCTTCACGGGGGACCTGCTTCTCCCTCTCCCTCTGCCTGTCACTCCCCCTGCTTGAGCTCTCTCTCTCCTTTCCTGTGTCAGATAAATACATAAATAAGATCTTAAAAAAAAAAAAAGAAAATACATTTTTGTTTTGGAATTGCTAGTTTGTAAACACTAATAGAGAACTCTCTGAGCTCAAGCATCATGTCTCATCCAGTCTGTGGACTCTGTTCTAGTTATGCTTTTGGGTTGCAAGGAGGCCCTCAAGAAAATGGAGTTTATTATACTGAGACAGTGGCCAGATCTGCTGTGCATTAGGAACAAAGACACCTCTCCAGATGGGCAACTCCCCATCTCTCCCATGGGCTCCGGGATCTCTCTCTCTCTCAAGCCCTCTCTATCTCTTTGTGTCTTCTTTCTTTCTCTGCTGACAGGCTGCCCTGCTGCTCCCTTACAGTTTCTCTACTACTGTAAATGCAACATTGCTTCGCCACGACCCAACCTTTCTTCATGGCACCATGCATTTTCTGCTATACTGGTAACCAGTTTTATCTGTCTATATTTCCCAGTTTGAATTCACAAGACTAAAAATAATTAATAATAATAATATATTGAATATAAATAACTAATATTCACTGAATGCTTATTATATGCTCTACATTATTCTAAATACTTTACACGAATAAGCTAATTTAAAATTTACAACAGGGGTGCCTGGGTGGCTCAGTGGGTTAAAGCCTCTGCCTTCGGCTCGGGTCATGATCCCAGGGTCCTGGGATTGAGCCCCACATTGGGCTCTCGGCCCAGCAGGGAGCCTGCTTCCTCCTCTCTCTCTGCCTGCCTCTCTGCCTGTTTGTTCTCTCTCTGTGTCAAATAAATAAATAAATAAATAAATAAATAAATAAATAAATATCTTTAAAATTTACAACAGTCCTAAGTGTGGTTCATATTATTCTCTTCATTTGACAGTTGAAGAAACTGAGGCCCTATGAGATTAAGTGACTTGCCTGGGTTTTACATACCCAGTAAGGAGTGGAATCAGGAGTTGTACCTTGGCAATCTGGCTCTTGTGCCTACATTCCTATCCTTTATGTTACCTTTGTCTCCAAACAAGAATTTAATTGGCTGATGTCATTGAACAATATGTAGATTGGCTGGCTGCCTTTGAATCAATATGATGGCATTGGCAGTAGGACAAGGCTCAGACACATAGTAGGTTCATAATAAATACTTGCTGGTATTTACCATCCTTGACACCATAGATTTAGTTTCTCTAAAGTTTCTTGTTGTACTTAATTTTCTTATTTAAAGGTTTGATTCCTGTGGGTAGCACTGGAAGCAAAGGACTTTAAACACTGTTCAAATTGCATTTATTTCATCTCTTGATTTAAAAGTGATTTGCTGTTTGTAGTTTACCATAAAATTTACCCACAGATGAGTATTGAAAAGTTTGCTTGGCACTGTACCCCAGCCTCCTTTGTCTTCCACATCTGGGGCCACACAGCCTCCATTTTGAAGAACCAGCCAAGCTTTAGGCCCAGAGAATAATCTTTTTATTTATTTATTTATTTATTTATTTATTTATTTATTTGACAGAGAGAGATCACAAGTAGACAGAGAGGCAGGCAGAGAGAGAGAGAGAGAGAGAGGGGGAAGCAGGCTCCCTGCCGAGCAGAGAGCCCGATGTGGGACTCGATCCCAGGACCCTGAGATCATGACCTGAGCCGAAGGCAGCGGCTTAACCCACTGAGCCACCCAGGTGCCCCAGGCCCAGAGAATAATCTTAATTCCACTGAGAGGGAATATGTTAAGATTCCAGGCTCAGGTGGGAAGTTGGTGTTCCTGTTCATCCTGCTTGGATATTGTTCCAGTTCTACTAACTTGCCCGATTCCTCCTGACCAAGCCCCCACCTAGTGCCCCAGAATATGAGTGCCTGTATCCTACTCTACCTTTTGGGTTTCAGAACTGAGGTCCATCTGTTCTCTGAGCCTGGAACTGAAGTTCCTACTCTGAACCCCAATCTCTGGGGTTAGATTTCTGTTACATGTTGTCAGAGCCTCTGATGTCAACAACCAGCTTTATCTAGTTTTTCACCTCTTATGTCATTTATTTATTTATTCATTTGCTACCTTGATGCTATGCTATGATTCACCCACCAGGTCCCTGCTGGATCTCCCTGAGGTTACCCTCTGCTTTCCTGCCTTTAGCTGCAGACTGATCTGCCTGCCTATCCCGGAGCTCCCACCAGCAGTACTTATTTGAGACTAACTTTCCTCTTCCTGGCCCCTCTGCCCTTCCCTAAGTGGTCGTCTAGACTCAGGATCTCAGCTCTTCCTAGCTCAACCTGTCCACTGTTGATGAACCCTGATTTTGAAAACTACAGAGAAGCCTATATGATTTAAATCCTCATCAGCAGTAGAACACCTCCCATCAAGCTCTGAAATTTTATTCTGCTTTAATACCCTATCTGGGAGCAATTGTTACAGGTTTTGTAACTATTAATTTCAGTTCCTTGCAATGAAGCAGTCCTAATTCCTCAAAGAACAAAGGTAATAATGGCTGGTTTTTCTCTTAATGTTCAACCTTTAAAATTTTATTTTTAAAGATTTTATTTATTTATTTTTGTGAAAGAGAGAAAGAAAGAGAATGACCACAAGCAGGGAGGGAGGGGCAGAGGGAGAAACTCCAATGAGCAGGGAGCCTGATGTAGGATTCAATCCCAGGACCCTGGGATCGTGACCTGAGCCAAAGGCAGACACTTAACCAACTGAGCCACCCAGACGCCCTATCCAGAGAACGTCTAAGCACATTAACCAGCACCATTTATTGGATAATACTTCCATCCCGATTGGTTTGTAATGCCTCTTTGTCACATGTTAAATTCCTTTGTAAGCTTAGGAGTTCTGTTGGAAAATAGAAATTTACTTGAAAAATGGTGGGGTGCCTGGGTGGCTCAGTGGGTTAAGCCCCTGCCTTTGGCTCAGGTCATGATCTCAGGGTCCTGGGATTGAGTCCCGTGTCAGGCTCTCTGCTCAGCAGGGAGCCTGCTTCCCTCTCTCTCTCTCTCTCTGCCTGCCTCTCCGTCTACTTGTGATCTCTCTGTCAAATAAATAAATAAAATCTTAAAAAAAAAAGAAAGAAAAATGGTACATTGCTCCAGAAAATACAGTTAAATTCTATAACTGAATGAAAGTAGAACTAATGAGACTTAAGCTTCAGGACCTTTCACTACATGAGTTTTTTAATTCTCTATTCTTAATTTTGGATTTTTTTTTAAAGAAGACCCCCCAAAATTGTATATATCTACAAACCCTGGATCTGCTCACTTTCTGCTTGCAAACCCATCACCGTGGCAAGCCATGCAGGAAAGCAGGTATGAGCAACAGTGTGCATTCTAGGGAGTTGTTTGCAACCTCTCCCCATGTGGTCCCTCTATCCCTGGGGGCATACATACTTTGAGGTCAATATTTGCCTATCTGATATGGAAATCATTTCTCTGGTGTGGGTTTCCCCTAATGAGAAACAAAACAAAACATTGATCAGAACTTAGAGTACCAATAAGTAGATATTGATAAAAGCATTCTGGGTTGGCACTATAAATTGTTGGAAAGAACCCAATCCTGAGTGTGTGATTACCGTTTCTTAGCAATATGACCTTGAGCAGGTCACTTAACTTCTCTGAGCCTGTTTCCTCACTTGTAAAAGGAATTAAAACAGCATGGTAGATCTCCAAGGGGCCTAAGGACTGGTAGAAGGGCCTTGGAGCCAGCTGAGATTTCAGGGTCTGAACTCCCAGGACTCTGCCCACAGATTGATTGTGATTGCTCACTCTGGCCATGAATACATGCCATGAGGCCTTTACCATTGGGGTATACCAGTGGCAGCATTCTGTAAAGGGAAGTCATTCATTCATTCACTCATTTGTTAGGCACACCTTGTTCCAGAAAGGATTAATGTCAGTTTTCAAGCATATAGATAATATGGACAGAGTAACTAGCAGACAAACATGTAGATAAGCAAGAGGAAAGCAAAAGGCAGGATAGAGATTTAAGAACATGAAATGAGGCTAAAATGAACATTTGTCCCATATACAGTGGTATAAGAAAAAGGTGTGTGTGTGTGTGTGTTGGACCTATATGATGTGCCACTAAGCCTCAAGTCACAAAATCACATGTAGTAGGGAATGTTTAGCTTTGATAAATTCTTGACAAGTTAATCATTAAATATTCTACACCAAAAAAAAAATCCCTTTATCCTCTTATTACTCATCTTCTTAATCCCTACAATCTTTCTGTCTCTATCCACTTTATTAAAACTGCTCTCTCTGGGTTCACCAATGACTTTTAAGCCAAATCAAAAGGTTTTTCTCAGACATTGTCTTTGGTCTTTTACCAGCATGGTAAAAACTCTCTCTCCTTTGTCATCTGTGACAATGCAAAGTCCCACCTTTTCTCCCACCTCTGACAGCTTTACATGTCTCATTTTCTGACTCCTATTAGCTGTCTACTTGCCCTGACTTCAGCATGTCCTGACTACTGGCCCTTGGCCCTTGACATGTCCCTCTCTGTATAGACTCTCAAAGCAAAGCACCTCTCATAGGGCTTAGTCCCTGACTCCATGGCAGGACACCTACAGCAACATCTACTAACTGAACTCACCACTAAGCCCTCACTCCATGTTTGTCGTGGAGGAGAATCGGAAGACGTCAGTTGAACTTACAGCTTTGCCACTAAGTAGCAGAGTAACTTTTAGAGAAAGCACACATTCTCTGCCTTTCTTTAAAGTTTAGGCCCCAAAGTATAAGCTCCTTTTCCCAATTTCACCACCACAGTCCTAGTGTCAGAGACTTGGTGCTTCCCTCTTAAATGTGATTCAGCCTGACATCCTGTCTCTAATTTCTGGGTTTCTCAGATTTGCCTCTCTCTTCCATTGCTGGTGGAGCTAGTTAATACTGGGATTCTCAAAAGTGCCCGTTGGCATAACACCTTGCTTCTCCTAACTCTTTTCTGTATTTTATGCTGCTTGCTGCCTGATTAAACTTCTGCTAAACACTTCTGTTCCAGAATGTGCATAGCTCTGGTTGCCAGCATGTGAAGCCTATGCTTTGTTGCCTCACCCCTAAGACCCTTCTCAATCTGATCCCAGTTGTGTTTCTGATTGGTCTCAGTGAGTCTCCTCTGCTTTTCAGAAGTCTCCTGATATTTGTCTTCCCTGGATTAAGCCCATGTTCATGAACCTGTGGCTTGTGTTTTTCTCCTGGTTTAGAAGCCTGGAATGTCTTCCCTTTCATATGACCATATTTCCCACCTCTTTGTGTGCTCATACCCAGCATTCTCCAGAATGCTTTCCTTAAGCCCTTCAGCCTTCATTGAGCTGACTTACTATTAGAACTAAGTATATGTGCAGGCCTTATTTCTACCACCTTGTCATGAATGCTCGGAATGCAGAGGCAGTTCTGTGTGTTTTTATATGAGCTAATACATGTAGTGACTAACTGAGCTACATAAGTCTTTGATTTTCAATATGAGCTTGACTGCTTCTCAGAGACCTTCTATTTTTCCACTGCTTTTGGAGAGGGGTCAAGTTTCAAATCCTGATAGTACCAGGGATGACTTATTGACTGGGAAAGGGAGAAATTGGAAGGTAGGCTGATCAAGAACCTCTTTACTCTCTAGTTAAAAAAAGGTGGACTGGCTGCTTGAGGAATGATAAGGATGCTTTAGGCAAAGATATGAAGCCAACCAAAGACTTTTCCTCCCTTCTCCTTGAGGCTCTTCTTTCCTTGCCTTTCCTCCTATGCCCTGTGCTCATGGTGGCCAAAGCAGTCTACTCTGGTCATGCTTGAGCCCCTAACCTGACATTTGAAAACCCTCATTCCTAGAGGGTCATTTTAGGAAGCCTGTGTGTTGTCCTTCACACACCCTTAACCATCTGGAACATTTTTGTTTTCTTTACATCTGTAAAAATTTGGGGTTGGGTGAAGCCATTTCTAAATTGTCTTCTAGCTCTAGCTGTAAACTGTTACATCATGATCTGAGCAGCATAGGCCTAAAGAGCCGTCACCTGAATTTTTTTTTATGTATTCTTTTGTGTTTCATTAAAAAACTAGATCATAAATTGCTTGAGAACAAATGCCTCTTGTGTGTCCTTACTCACATAAGTCCCCACCATGTTCTGGGCAGGGCTGATTCCCTGGCAAGCATGCAAAACAGTATGTGCTTTACTGTGAGGTACCGTGGGGACAAATCCTAGAACATCACTTCCTTTGATCAAAAACAGGGATGATAAATGATGTCAAAGTTTTGAGAGCCTCAATTAAAAATATCATGAAAGAATAAGCAGATATAATAGGAGAAGTAACAATAAATGCAAATTTAGCAGTGTAAAAAGCAAACCTGCTTAACTCAACAATGTTTACAAACCCGACTATAAAATGGGAGAACTCAAATTCCATTGCAACAAATGTGACAGCCCATTACCTTAATGTCTGCTGATTGTCAGCAAAGATTCATTCACCTTAAGCAAGAATCTCTATAAAGTTTGAACCATTTTCCTATAGGGTTGAAACAATCAGACAGTCCTTTGAGTTTGTTTTAATGGTGTATGGCTACAGCAGACACAACGTGGAAGTAGAATATTTAAAGAAAGGTTGTAATCTGCTGATCAGGGATGAATGCCAACTCACTAATCTGTCCATCGGGGATACTGTACAGTAGCCACTTGCACTATTTAAAATATTAATATAACCAACAGTGTTTTAAAATGAGATTGCATAAAGCAAGCTCAGGACAGTGTGTGTATCATACGCTACCACTGTGTTCAAAGGAAGAAAAAGGATATGTACTTGAACTTGCTTCTGTGTATTCTTGCAATATATTTTGAAAGAGAAAAACATAAACTGGTCTGAGTCTTGCTCTTCTAGCCTGAGGATATTAACCAGTTATCCTGCTTTGAGTAAAGAGAACAAGACATGGCAGGTTTATGGGACATTTCTTATTTGTTAGTCTAAAGACCCAGATACCAGAGAGGGGCATGGATCATTTACACCCCCACTGAGGTTTCAGAAGTTTTAGTTTGGAAGGAACTCCTCCATTTTTTGCCCGTCTGGTACCAAAGAACCATAGTGCTGAGCAGTAGCTGGTATTGAATATGGTGGGCAGTACCGATGTCTATCTGGTAGTCCCTCAGGGTGTTGCAATCATACATCTCCAGTCCTTCTGGGGTCCGGAGACAGAAGACACTCACAGGGAAGCCACATCTCAGAGCTACCAGGGTTCTCAGATCAGACACTTTTTGACCAAGAAGGGAAATGTTCTCCATCATTGGCATTGTCTCTTGGGTCACAGCATTAAACACATAGAGAGTTGGCTTATCTTCTTCCTAAGGGAAAAGAAAAAGAGGAAACTCAGGAATAAGCACTGTCTAGGGGTTGAAACAAGGGAAAACATTTGGAGGGTGGCTCTGAGTGCCTCTAACTCCCACGACATGGGGGCTAAGGATGAAAGCGAAGGCCCGCTAAGTTCCCAACTCCTGGTCTGACTCCTGTTCTTCCGTCCTGAAACTATTAAGGAGTCCTCCTGCTTTGAGAAAAATGAAGGAGACTTGGCAGGGCTTCGCAACATTTCTTCTTAGTCTGCAGACCCAGAAACATAAGAGGAGTGTTGATAATTATATCCACACTGCACTTATGGAGGTATTCGTTGAGAAACAACTCTACCATCATGCTGGGCTCTGATTTGGAAGTACTATGGTTTCTAAACCCTCAGTCAATTTTTAAAATCCTTTCTGAGAGGTTATCTCTGGGGAGTGGAACTGAGTTCAATGTTGTAGGGGGGATGTTTTACTTAGCATTTTATGCTTTTCATTTTCCGTATGGTGTAACCTAAAAAAATGTGTATTTACTTTTACTGTTTAAAAAGGGAAGTTCTAAATATAAGTGATAAAAATTTCCCCCTTTTTTTTCTTTTGCAATATAAATAGGAAAGCAAGTGACACTGATACATCTCAAGTCAAGTTCAAATGGAAAGTTTGGGAAAAATATTAATCTTCCTGTTAACAACAGATGAATCAAGACACACCAAAACTAGAAACATGGCAAACCAGGAAAATGGGAAGTGGGCAGAGAGGAGAAGACTATTAACATTTTCAGTTTTCGAACCAAAAAAATGAAACTGCATGTACTTCCTCTTCATCGGATTCAGGGCAATCGTGTTTGTCTTCAGTGGCCTCTTGTCGGCTTGGCAGACGTGTGTGCTCGGAGTCGCCCCTGTCATGTGGGAGTCTTGGAGAGGCGCCGTAAGCAAGACTCACAAGTGGGCATCAGGCCTCTGGGTTTTCGGATCTGGGGTGAGGGGCGTTCCTAGCCAGTCATTTTTCTCTTGTTCAGCTCTATTCTATCCTCCCCCTTTCTCCTATCAAAATTTGCCTCCAGATTCCCCCAGGAGTCCCTCCCTGCTTCAGAATTGTAATACATTACATTCATTCCCCTCCTCCCAGATCACACATTGCCATAACATAATCAACATGCAGATCTCTTTGAAAGAGCCTTTAAAGAGTAATGAATGTTACAGCTGCAGTTTAGGCTGCGGTGCTTTGATCTGGGGCCCATTTCAGTGACTCACATCGCCAAAAGCAGGTTCCGGCCCTCTGCTTCCTGAGTCTAAAGTGCTTAGGACAGTTTTTCTCAATAGCTTCTCATAAACTCACTTAATAAAAATTGGAAGGACATAGGACTCACTCTTTCCCTTTCAATATGCTTGCGCTTTCCTATGGCTCCATTAAAGTCCATCCTAAATCCATGTGGTATTTATAAGCAGGAAGAAATCCCTTCAAAAACTAATAAAAAGATAGCGGGTTGGATAAAATTATATTTTAGGCAATAGCTTTTCCTTATTTCTTTGATGGTTACTCTGATTTCTTGCTAGCCCTTAGTACGGATACTAATTTATACTTAAAATTAAATGTGTAATGTGCAAACAAAGTAGCAAAGGCCCAAGTCACTCTTCATAGCGAACCAGTAACTACATGATGTTAAAAAAGTAAGTTCAAAAGGAGCTTCTCAGAATACTAATAAACATAAGCATCTATAACTAGGTATATGTAAAACTCTTAAGTAATAAGGGAGAACTGCAAAACATATGGGAATGTTTAGATGAAACCAATAGTGCAAGTAAGAAAATATATTTGTTATTAATGAAGTTATGTTCTTAAATTGCAAGAAAATTAGCACCTACAGAGTTTTTTTTTTTTTTTTTTTTAAAGCCCCCAGGAACTTCCCAGGCCCACTTAATTCATGATGTATCTGGAACATAGTTCCCTTTCTACTATTTTAACTCTATTTATCCGCCATTTTATAAACCTCACTTTTGTGAGAAAATGCATTTTAAGTTCTAATGAGGCACAGCAATTGGGAGACATTTCTTCGTGTTGGTTATTTGGAGAGGGAGCACGTTGATGGGGATTAACAGCAACTTGTCAACTCACCTTATGCACATAATAAAAGGCATCTCTCTATCTATGTGATACCTCTCCTCAAATATTCTAAATAAGGAACACTGGTAGTTATACTAAAGGAAGCCAGATGTTATTAAATAAATAATACCATCAAAAATCATCATTGAAGGGGCGCCTGGGTGGCTCAGTCAGTTAAGCGGCTGCCTTCGGCTCAGGTCATGATCCCAGGGTCCTGAGATCGAGCCCCGCATTGGGCTCCCTGCTCAGTGGAGATCCTCCTTCTCCCTCTCCTTCTGCCTGCCTCTCTGCCTACTTGTGCTCTCTCTATCTCTCTGTCAAATAAATAAATAAAATCTTTTTTAAAAAATCATCATTGAAAATACATAAAATTAGGCTTTCCCCTTTACAAATAAACCAAGAAATCATGGTAGGAGGTACATGTCTTACTTTTTTTTTTGGCTTGTGACTGAATTGTATTGTTTGAGCACAGTTTATTTCGGAGTGCTTTTTTATTATTAACATATAATGTATTATTTGTATCAGGGGTACAGGTCTGTGATTCATCAGTCTTTTTGTTGTTGTTGTGTGTGTGTATATATATATATATATTTTAAATTAACATATAGTGTATTGTTTGCCCCAGGGGTGCAAGTCTATGAATCATCAGGCTTAGACATTTCATAGCACTCACCCTAACACATATATAACTACCCAATATCCATAACCCAGCCTATCCCTACCTTCCCACCACCCAGCAATCCTCAGTTTGTTCTGTGAGATTGAGTCTCTTATGTTTTTGTCTCCCTCCCGATCCCATCTTGTTTAATTTTTTCCTTCCCTAGTCCCCATGACCCCGCCCTGACTCTCAAATTCCTCATATCAGAGAGATCATATGGTAATTGTCTTTCTCTGATTGACTTATTTTGCTTAGTATAATACCCTCTAGTTCCATCCATGTCATTGCAATTGACAGGATTTCATTTCTTGATAGCTGCATAATATTCCATTGTGCATCTGTGTGTGTGTGTAGGTACCACATCTTCTTTATCCATTCATCTGTTGATGGACATCCAGGCTCTTTCTATAGTTTGGTTATTGTGGACATTGCTGCTATAAACATTGAGGTGCAGGTGCCTCTTTGGATCACTACATTTCTATCTTTGGGGCAAATACCCTGCAGTGCAGTTGCTGGGTCATAGGGTAGCTCTATATTCAACTTTTTGAGCAACCTCCATACTGTTTTACAGAGTGGCTCCACCAGCTTGCATTCCCACCAACAGTGTAGGAGGGTTCCCCTTTCTCTGCATCTTCGCCAACATCTGCCATTTCCTGACTTGTTAATTTTAGCCATCCTGACTGGTGGGAGGTGGTATCTCACTGTGGTTTTGATTTTTATTTCCCTGATACCGAGAGATGTTGAGCAATTTTTGATGTGTCTGTTGGCCATCTGGATGTCTTCTTTGCAGAAATGTCTGTTCCTGTCCTCTGCCCATTTCTTGATTGGATTATTTGTTCTTTGGGTGTTGAGTTTGATAAGTTCTTTATAGATTTCAATACTAGCCCCTGATCTGATATGTCATTTGTGAATATCTTCTCCCATTCTGTTGGTTGTCTTTTGGTTTTTGTTGACTATTTCCTTTGCTGTGCAAAAGCTTTTGATCTTAATGAAGTCCCAATACTTCATTTTTGCCCTTGCTTCCCTTGCCTTTGGTGATGTTTCTAGGAAGAAGTTCCTGTGGCTGAGGTCAAAGAGGTTGCTGCTTGTATTCTCCTCAAGGATTTTGATGGATTCCTGTCTCACATTGAGGTCTTTCATCCATTTTGAGTCTATTTTCATGTGTGGTGTAAGGAAATGGCCCAGTTTCATTCTTCTGCATGTGGTTGTCCAATTTTCCCAACACCATCTGTTGAAGAGACTATCTTTTTTCCATTGGATGTTCTTTCCTGCTTTGTTGAAGATTAGTAGACCATAGAGAGTTGAGGGTCCATTTGTGGGTTCTCCATTCTGCTCCATTGATCTATGTGTCTGTTTTTGTGCCAGTACCATACTGTCTTGATGATTACAGCTTTGTAATAGAGCCTAAAGTCTAGAATTGTGATGCTCCCAGCTTTGGTTTCCTTTGTAAACATTCCTCTGGCTATTTGGGGTCTTTTCTGGTTCCATATAAATTTTAGGATTATTTATTCCATTTCTTTGAAAAAAGTTGATGGTATTTTGATAGGGATTGCATTAAATGTGTAGTTTGCTCTAGGTAACGTAGACATTTTAATAATATTTGTTCTTCTAATTCTCGACCATGGAATGTTTTTCCATTTCTTTGTGTCTTCCTCAATTTCTTTCATGAGTGCTTTATAGTTTTCTGAGTCCAGATCCTTTGCCTCTTTGGTTAGGTTTATTCCTAGGTATCTTATGGTTTTGGATGCAATTGTAAATGAGATCAACTCCTTAATTTCTCTTTCTTCTGTCTTATTGTTGGTGTATAGAAATGCGACTGATTTCTGTGCATTGATTTTATATCCTGCTACTTTGCTGAATTCCTGTATGAGTTCTAGCAGTTTTAGGGTAGAGTCTTCTGGGTTTTCCATGTAAAGTATCATATCATCTTCAAAAAGTGAGAGTTTGACTTCTTTGCTGATTTGGATGCCTTTTATTTCTTTTTGTTGTCTGATTGATGAGGCTAGGACTTCTAGTACTATATTGAGAACTGTGGTGATAGTAGACAACCCTGTTGTCTTCCTGACCTTAGGGGAGAAGCTCTCAATTTTTCCCCATTGAGAATGTTATTTGCTGTGGGTTTTTCATAGATGGCTTTTATGCCATCTCTATCCCCACACTGTGAAGAGTTTTGATCAAGAAAGGATGCTGTACTTCATCAAATGCTTTTTCTGCATCTATTGAGAGGGTCATATGGTTCTTGTCCTTTCTTTCATTAATGTAGTGTATCACGTTGATTGATTTGTGGATATTGAACCAAACTTGCAGCCCAGGAATAAACCCCACTTCGTCGTGGCAAATAATCCTTTTGATGTACTGTTGGATCCTATTGGCTAGTATTTTGGTGAGAATTTTCACATTCATGTTCATCAGAGATATTGGTCTGCAATTCTCCTTTTTGGTGGGGTCTTTGTCTGGTTTTGGGATCAAGGCAATGCTGGTCTCATAAAAAGAGTTTGGAAGTTTTCCTTCCATTTCTATGTTTTGTAACAATTTCAGAAGAATAGGTATTAATTCTCTTTAAGTGTTTGGTAGAATTCCCTGGGGAATCCATCTGGCCCTGGGCTCTTGTTTGTTGGGAGATTTTTTATTACTGCTTCAATTTCCTTGCTGGTTATGGATCTGTTCAGGTTTTCTGTTTCTTCCTGGTTCAGTTTTGGTAGTTTATATGTCTCTAGGAATGCATCCATTTCTTCCAGATTGTCAAATTTGTTGGCATATAGTTGCTCTTAAAATGTTCTTATAATTGTTTGTATAATTTGTTTGGCAAATTTTTAAACTTCGCAAAAGCATGTTGTTTACATCTTGATATGTCTAAGTTGTGCAAAATAAATGAAGAGACTAGCTTTCCAAGATTCTCAGAAGGTAGAACTAACTGCATGAAGTAGCATAGTTAAATAGGAAAGGTACTACTTAAATTTGTATATATCTAATTATGCAATAAAGCAACAATATGACTTAGAATGCAGCCTTTTGTTACATAAAATAGATTAGATAGCTTAGAACTGGTCTGACTGCATTCTCTGAGGCATGGGATATTTTCACGTAGTATTTTTGTCATTGTAATCCCATTTTAGACTACTATTATGCATACTTAGTAAATAGTGTGGAATTTTGAAATAGGCCTCTTTTTATCATTTAATCTAAACAGGAATTAAGTCAGGATGAAAAACCAGTATTTATGGTCTTTGCAGGTAATTTTCTTCCTTCAGATTCAAGATACTGTTTTTCTTCCCAAAACCAGTCATATGAAATTTTCTAAATGTGTTTCTACTGGAGAAGGTGAAGATTAAGATCACTAAGATTTCCATGGAACATGAACGTTTTTATTTAAACCCTGTGTGTTGGCCAGTTCTGTGATGCATAATTATATTCTGCCTCTCTTGAGTAAACCCATTTTACCTCTATACCCTATTTTTTTCCACTGAGAGTTTAAACTCCGGGGAAAGGTCAGAGTTCAGTGCAAAGATAGCTTGCACCACGGTGATAGATGATGTTTTATTGGCAGAATTTATGGAATATTTTTATAAGTAAAACTATGAAATATGTTGCCTCTGGGGAGGGAAACTGGGGGCCAGAGGTGGGAGGAAGACTTTTTACTGTATATACTTTTTATATCTCTTGTCATCTATGTGAATGTACTACCTATTCAAAAATAAATAAAAGTTAGAATTTTAAATTAAGGGAAAGAAAGCCAGTGCTGAATTAAATAATAGTATACTATTCATACTCTTAACACACATTATGTACATCCCTGAATAGCTGTGGCTCAATCCCATCCCTCCAGCTGCTCAAATATCAGTAATAAACTTGTGCCACTCTCTCTAGGTAAGCAAGCAACAAACTCTCAAACATCATTATTGGCACTGAAAAATTCCAGGATACTTTAAAGGGTTTATCCTATACAGTACCAAAAACATGGTATATAAATATATTTAAATACATAAGGAAAGACATTTAAGAAATGAGATTAAAAAAAAGAAATGAGATGGAATTTAGTCTGCCTAAAGTAGTATTATACTATAATTTTCTTAGTGTCAGAAGGAGAAAAGAAGAAATCAGAGTTGTCTTATTTATCTTTTTGATAATTAAACATTCTTCAAGAATACAACAATAATACATGAATAAATGCTCATAAAACATTACAAACACATGTACAAATATGTTATTTTTTATTTACTTAAATGGAATCACACAATGCTAATTTTTCTGTGTCCTGTTTTACTAGTTAGTAATAACTATCTTAGATTTTTTTGAAACATAGACTTCCCACTTAGTCAATCAATGAAATATATTAAAAAACAAAAAAGTTAGCTTTGGCTATCATAAAATTTTTTTTTAATACTAAAATGAGAAAATTAGTGCCCCATTTAGCAGACAATGTGTACTTAGTTACTTGGTTCCTTGAGTCTCATGTTTTCATATAGAATAAAGAACTAGTATTGAATAACGTTTCTTCCCTAGAAATCAATGCTTAAACTCTTTAGGTCACCTGTGTCCTTAAGAAATTGTCAGAAATTAAAAATAAACAAAAGAAGAAGAAATTTTCAGAAATTAAGGATCCTCCACCCAGAAAATCTCTATGCACATAATTTTGCATATTTTGTAATTTTAGGGTTTCGTAAAGTTCTTAAAACCCATGCAGGGACCCCCAATTAAAAACCACTAATTAAGGACACTATAAATGGAAAAGGCTGTCTCCAGGTAGGTATGTACACCTAATTCATGAATGACTACTCTGGCTGAATTTGGATGTAGAAATTGCCCTTTCACTCTTATTGTTGCTGAGAATTTCTTACCTCTCCTCACTCCCCTGCTCTTAATCCATTGGGGACCCAAGGAAGTGATTGAATTTTCTTTCAACATCAATATTTCAGATCCACCCCTACCCTCATTCCAGTATTGGTTCATGAGATGTTCTGGGATGACAGTTTGGGGCAGCAACAGTGGGACAGAGGAAGGAAGGGAGATAAGGAGTTAACAAGGGAAACTCCCTCTAGTCTCTACACCTTACTTCCCGGTACATCAGAAATTGTGCATAAGACCAGTTAGACAAATGGAAGAGAGGAGAAAACAAGAAGAGAAAACTTCTTCCTAAGTTATGAAATGACTTTTGTTGAATTATCCACAACTTTATTCAAAATGAGGTAGATATCTAGAACAATTGTTATTCTGATCATCATACCTTAACAAAGCATTTGAGAGTTGAACCAAAAGATATTCCAACATCAGCAAGACTCCAGCTGTCCTTTAGGGCTGCTCCAGCATATATTAGCTCCAGATACCACCTGCCTTGTTCATCTTCAGAGAGAGGAATGTGGAAATAATCCTTAAAAATCAATAGCATATTATGAAAACAGTATATCTCGATGTTACTAGACTCCCAGTAATATAACCTCTCTTCTTTTACATTTTTTTCCACTGAGCATTATAAAAGTGTTTTGGACAGATGAAGAAGTATGAGGCAGGGGTTCTTAACTTGGAGCCTATAGACCTCTCCAGAAGGTTATGAATAGGGTTTAGATGGGAAAAAACTATGTTTTGTTTTTATTAACTCTGAATGAAACTGAGATCTTCTTTCAATTATGTATGTAGGCAACAAACTAAAGAAGCAGTAGTTGGCTATACCTATGACTTCATCACCAATAGGAATCACAGATTATTTTTATATCATTATAGTTGTTGCAAAAATCTCAAAATATACTGATCACTACTTTGAAATTATAAGTTATTAGATGCATTGCTAAAATTTGATAAGGTGTAAATAAAGAAGCCCAAATGTACTATATCACAAATTTGTTTTTTAATGTTTGAAAATTATTTTCCAATATAGTTGGTTTTCTTTTCTTTGTATGTATTTTATTGTACGCATTTGAAGACATTCTGAGAAGTCTATAGGCTTCACCAGACTGCCAAAAGGATTCAAGACATAGAAAGATTAAGAGCCTCTGTGTTAGAAGATCTAGGTTTCAGTAATCACAGTAATCTCTTTTAACTAATGTAACTGTGATTCAATAAATGCACCTTACTAGATGGGAATAATCATCTCCAAGTTAAATACCATCTGATAGTCAAGACCTAAATATTTGTCTTAATTTCCTGTATTATTTCCTTATGAGAACGCTACTGAATCCAAATTATTTCTTATTCCAGTTCTGTAATTGTAGGTAAGCTGGTCAACCTCTCTGAGCTTCAGTCTCCCTGGGTGCAAAATGAGGCTGTAGTTCAGGGTTGTTTGAAGTCCTCTCCACCTCCAAAATCCTTTGTATCTTTACAGTTGCTCACTCACCAAATGTACCATCCAACAACCGGCATGCTCTACTTAGCTAGTTTAGAGTTAATGTCATGTTTTTGTCCTTTTATGAAGAACAAAAGGACAGTGCACAACCCACACACTTCATAAGGAGAAGTCAATTTTTTTTTCCTGAGAATTTACTGACTCAGTTTGCTTCCTGTCTAACACCTCCATGGTTACTATCTTCTTATCAAACTGTTGTATAAGCAAATAATGGTATTTTCAAATAGTTTTAGTTTCCTCTTTGCTGAAAATGTATCTAATAGTATCTCTACCCCATGTATAGTTTAAAGCCATGGCGTAGTTAAAATTAGTAGACATCTTAGTGGCGTGGGGACAAAGTACATACCTTTATCATCAGCTTGACAGCTTCCACAGTTTCATCTGTTGCAACATCAAATGGTTCAAAAGATCCCTCAAAGGCTATGAAAATTCTCATTCTCTCAAGAAACAAAACAAAGCAAGCAAGCAAACAAAAAACTCCAATCCTACAACTTTTTTCAAAGAATTGGGTAGCTGGAAAAATTCTATTTCACAATTATGGACAAAGATGATGGCCAGAGGCAGCTGTTTCCATCTAGCTTGAAAGTTGAGCTGAGAGAATGTGAAGAGACAAGTCCTGCTATCTGAGTACTGGGCAACACAGACAGCATCTGTATTGGCGGAAATGTTTTCTCCGCCAATGGCAGGCAACAGCCCCTTGTTCCTATAGTACAAAAGTACAGAAGCTAGCAAACTTGACAATGGTTGGGGCAAGTGTGAACAAGCACCAAACAAGTATTGCAGAAAGGCCACACATAAATTACACTTTTGTGATGTGACCATCATCCAGGGACTCTTGAATCTCTATTCACTCAGTACAGATGACTGAAGGACCCTTCAAAATAGAGATGTGATTGGAATGTACTGGCACACAGTGAAGCAAAACATATTTGATTTTAGTGAATGTGGTAATCCTGAAAGTTCTCCGTAAATATCTCTGAGCTGAAGCATTCTGGTTTCCATAACAACTTTGTGTACTTGTTCCCTGGCGGTATTTCTAATCCTGCCACGGGGTACAGACATGGGGTACAGAACAATGCCCACTTGCACCAGGGAGATGAATGCGTAGGCAAATGTCTGTGGTTTTCCCTTATCGTCTCTGTGTAACAGAACCTGCCCAATAACAACATGTGGTTGGTATGTCTTTAGCCTTGCCTTTATGTTATTTTTAACAATTTACCATTGTTATCTTCTTCAGCTTCCCTTAGCATTGGTGGAAAATATTTCAAACTCCACTCAATAATCGAGCAAAGGTATTAAGCACCATTACTCAAGTTTATAGAGTAAGCATTGTACTGGAACTTAACTCTAAGACTTTCCCGGTATGATACACTTGGTTTACTGCTGTTATGTCAGATTATTTGCTTGCATGTGTAAATCTCGTCTTCTTCCTCAAATTCTCCTCCTGATCCATGACAGAATCCTCATTTTGCATTTTTTTTTATTCTTAACAACACTTAGCACAATGTGAGTCATGTGATAGGTGCTTGGTAAATGTTAACCTCTTGGTTGATTCTGTTCCCATTTCCACATTGTGTTCCAACCACAAGAAATGTGAAAAAATGGAAGATATATAAAGGGCAAAGGATTTCATGGCAGAGCTAACTCTCTTTGCATCATATTTTTCAGGTGTTGCAACATCATGTTATCTCCTTTTGTTGTTGACATTTTGATAGGAAGTTTATTAACATAGGGTATAGGTGTTGTGTTTTGGTGTTTCCCCACAAGCTGCTGTGGTTGTTGCCTGGCGAAAGCCCATAGCTACAGCTCCTTCTCCAAGGAATTGCCCTTGGATGATGGGAAATGCTTTGACAAAAAAGCTGAGCATCCCCCTCAGTAACTGACAGCCAAGGGGCTGCAAAAGACCTGCCTTCTCATCTGAAGGAGTGAAAACTCTGCAAAGGATTCTTGTAGATCAGGCCATGGCTGGACTTTACGTGAGACTACATGCTTTCTCACTTTTTCTTCTTCCCAGCTCTGCTGAACTCTCCCTGACTAGTTTTACTTGTGCACTCCCTCAGTAACTGATATGGATCCAATCCCTGTTCTCAGGCTCTGTTTCCAGAGAAATCAACCTACGGCAGAGGATCTTAAAGAAGCTCATATGCTTTAAGAAATCATAACAACTGCTTTATAGCTTCCTAAAATACGTGTTTATTTATACATATGTATTTTTGTACATTGCAGTAGGCTTGCCTTTAGAGTAAATGCCCAGCTCAAAATTATGTCATTAAGGACTAGTTCCTTACCTCTGACCCCAGCAGTGATGTTTGTAATGTGACACTTTTCTCGTCATCACAATTATTTGGACCAGAATGGAACTGTCAGAATCCTTTCTTTTTGGACTGAAGGAAAATAGAACTTTGTGATTTAATCTGTAACATGCACTTAGCCACCGTGAGTGAATCATCTTCTACCTCCAATGTGACTGAGTGGCAGAGAAAGCTAAGAAGAAAGAAGAAACAGACATATGAAGAGGAGCACAGGACATAGACAGAGGGCACTCCCATGGTTTCTGTTGCCCATGAATTGTGAGGCACCTTCTCTCTATATAATAACTTGCCCCCATTTTGCTTAAACATGCTTTGGTTGGTTTCTGTTACTTAAAATTGAGAGAATTCTAATTCATATTTATCCTTTGAGATCCAGCTTCCTTTGGAACAAGATAAGGATATTCATTATCACCACAATTGTCGTTTAATGATGTTGCCAAGATATTAGCCAAAATATTTTGGTAAGAGACATAAACCATGTACCAATATGGAAAAATCTTGAAGGTATATAATTAGGTGACAAAAGATGCAAAACGGAATGTGTCATATGCTACCATTTGAGGAAAACGTAGGGAAATCATATTTACAGATATGATATATGATATAGATAATTTCCATAGACCTCAAAATCCCTGGAAATATACTCAGGAAACTAGAATCATTGGTGCCTCTAGAGAGGATACTTGAGCAGCCAGGGGTCAAGGACAAGAAAAATACTTTTCACTGTATTGTCTTTTTTTTTTTTAAATAGGCTTTATTTTTTAGAGAACTTTCAGATTTACCGCAAAATTAAGCAGAAAGTGCATAGAGTTCTATACTCTTATACCTCTTGCCCCCACACATTACAGCTTCCCCCATCAAAATCCCAAACTGAATGGTACATTCATTACAACTGATGAATCCATGCTGACACTTCATTGGCCAAAGTCCATACTTGATATTAGGGTACACTCTTGGTGTTATACATTTTATGGGTTTTGACAAATTCATAATGACATGTATCCATCCACTGGTACAGTATCGTATGGAATAGTTTCATTGCTCTAAAATCCTCTGTGCTCTGCCTCTTTATCCTTTTTCCTCCCCTAACCTCACGCAACCACTGATCTTTTTACTGTCCGTGGTTTGTCTTTTCCAGACTGTCAAATGGTTGGAATCATACAGTATGCATCCTTTACAGATGTTTCTTTCACTCAGTAATGTGTATTTAACGTTCTTCCATGTCTTTTCATGACTTGATAGCTCATTTCTTTTTAGCATGGAATAATATTCCATTGTTGGATGTACCACAGTTTATTTATCTATTCACTTACTGAAGGATGTCTTGGTTGCTTCCAAGTTTTGGCAATTATGAATAAAGCTGCTATAAACATCCATGTGTAGGTTTTTGTGTGGATGTAAGCTTTCAGTTCATTTGGGTAAATACCCTGGAGTATGATTGCTGGATGGTATGGTAAGAGAATGTTTAGTTTTGTAAGAAACTGCCAAACTATCTTCTGGAGTGGCTGACCATTTTGCATTCCTACCAGCAATGAATGAGAGTTCCTATTGCTCCACATGCTCACCAGCATTTATTGTTGTGTTTGTGTTACCTTTTTTTTCCCTTTTCAGATTATGAACTATGTGAAAGCATTAACTACTTAAAAAATTAAATTAGATGAAATACAGTAAAATAAAATAAAAAAAAGCCCAACTCAGTCCTTTTAAGAAGTCTTCTTGATCTCCCCAGGGCAGTTGACCTCTCCCTCTATTCCCTCACTGCATCATACGTTTTTAAACTATTGGACCTTTTATACTGCATTCCATTTATCATATCAGTGCCACCCTCTCCCATTAGACTGTGAGCTGCTTCATGGAGGGGCAGTATCTTAATCACTTTTGTATCCCCAGCACTGAGTGTCTCGCAGTATGAATAAACACAAGTGAGGTTATTATAGATTGATATCATTAAAAGTTACCTTGTAATAATGAAATGATAAGTAGACTTAAAACTCTCTTAGCAATCTGGGGACAGATTGAATTGATGAAGAATAGATTCGAAAATTTTCTTAGTTGCAATCTAGGAACAACTTGCTTTAGCATCTAGAAGCTCTTTTTGAGTTTTTTTTTCCCCCTTAGGAGTTTTTAAATAATTTAGTTAGCCTACTGGGTGCCTCCTACCTGCAATGTAATATGCTAGGTCTTTGGAAGATTTGGTGATGGATCTTAAGGAATTTGCCATGAATATGGAAAATGGTATCTGTCCAACACACCTGGACCAGGAACTGTATTGTAGGATGAAGTGTGATGAGAGATGTACATATGAAATTGATGGTAAGGAAGTGAAGAGACATTTAATCTGATGTAAAGATATACTATTCATTCATTTTAGTCGTTCAGTACATACACACTGAGCCTTTAGTATGTATCAGGCACTGCTCTCTGCAGGATCATTGCAGTGAATAAGATATGGAACTTCCAGTTTAATGTGAATGTGTGTGTATGTTTGGAGTGGAGGAAAGGTAGGTAAGGAATAGTGGGGAGGGACAAAGACAATAATTAATAAACAATAAATAGCTAAGCTTTGTTTAAAGAGAATGGTCAGATAGTAGGGATAAGCATGGAAAAAGTAAAGACAAATCTAGTGAAATAGGAAAGGAAGGGCTTGTTAGGAATAATGGTATAAAAGAATTAGGTTCAATAAAGGGAAAACAAGAAAATAGGAAGGTGACACATACCAAGGGAGAAAGAACAAGAAAAAAATGTTAAAAGATCTGTACTGGGGTAAAAAACGAAAATGACTATGTCACAATCAGTGATTAATATTTTAGTCCTCTGACCGCTCATGTGTTTCATAAATGGAAATCTATGATTCTTGATTCTTATTTCTGCATTTAGAGTCATGGCAGTCTCCCTATTACAGTTTGATCCCTTACTTTAGGTTCCTTTTAAAAACTCTGAAATAATTACATGTTTACATTGATTTTAAGACTTTTTTGATTTATTATATATTGATACATGTCACACATGTTATATGATATATACAAAACAAGAAGAAATATACCTTCATGTCATATGGTAAATAGTCTTGTAGAGGAACACAGAATGATTGATGATTCTTTACAATACTAATTACTTTAGGAGTATATGCTTTGGTATGAAAAATGCTCAGTGCTGATGTGTTTAGAGAAAATTGATGGCATTTTTTTATTGAAGATTAGTTGACATACAATATTGTATTAGTTTCAGGTGTACAACATAGTGATTTGACAATTCTATACATTATTCAATGCTTATTGCCATTTGTAGTCACCGTAAACATTTTCACAATATTATTGAGTATATTCCTTGTGCTATCCTTATACTTTTCATCTCTTTGACTTATTTATTTTATAATTAGATGTTTGTACTATAATCCCCTTTACCATTTTGCCCATCCTCCCACTCATCTCTCCTCTGGCAACCACCAGTTTGTTCTCCATATTTGAGTCTGTTTGGTTTGTTTGTTGATTTGTTTTGTTTTGTTTTTTGGATTCCACATATAAGTGAAATCATATGGCATTTGTTTTCCTTTGTCTGACTTCACTTACCATAATACCCTCTATTATGGTAAGATGTTGTCACAAATGGCAAGATTCACTCTTTTCTATGGCTGAATAGTATTTCCTTGTATGTAAGTATGTATATGTATATATATGTACATATATATACACACACATATATAACTTATATATATTTATATACTGCATCATATATATACCGCATCATATATACCACATTTTCTTTATCCATTCATCTATGGCACTTGGGTTGTTTCCATATTTGGCTATTTTAAATAATGTTGCAGTAAACACAGGAGTACATATATCTCTTTGAATTAGTGTTTTCATTTTCTTTTTTAAAAAATATTTTATTTATTTATTTGACAGAGAGACATAGTGAGAGGGAACACAAGCAGGGGCAGTGGGAGAGGGAGAAACAGGCTTCCTGCTGAGAAGGGAGCCGGATGTGGAGCTCTATCCCAGGACCCTGGGATCATGACCTGAGCTGGAGGTAGATGCTTAATGACTGAGCCACCCAGGTGCCCCGTGTTTTCATTTTCTTCGGGTAAATACCCAGTAATGGAATTACTGGATCATATGGTAATTCTTTTTTTAATTTTTTGAAGTATCTCCATACTGTTTCCCACAGTGGTTGCACCAATTTACATTCCCACCAACAGTGCATAAGGGACCGTTTTCTCCACATCTCCACTTGTTATTGCTTGTCTTTTTGATACTAGCCATTCTGATGAGGTGGTGTCTCATCATAGCATTTATTTTTAATCTACAACTCTGCTTTTATTTTTACAACTTTAAAATTTGTCATTGAGCTCTGTTGCATTTTTTGAGAATCAAAACAAGTTTGGAAAAAGGAAGTAAAAATTCTTAATTCTCAATATACTTCCTATCCTCATATTATTCCTGATTCATTTAAGGTACAGTTTTCGTTAGTTTTTTTTTTTAAGATTTTATTACTTATTTATTTATTTTAAAGTAATTTATTGTTATTTTAACTGGAAAAGAAATCATGCAGGTTTGGATAATCCTGAAACACCTAGATATATTGAGTTAAATATATCTTCTTAAGTGGATAGCAGAGTTTGCAAGAAAGTAAGGGATACCCTCTTGGGTCAACCAAAAAGAGATCTAAAAATCAGATTTTACAGTTTTTTGAACTTGTTATTTAGCAAAGAAACACATGAAAAGAAACAATAGACTAAAGAAGATGGATTTAACCTGTAAAAGGAACAGATGATTTAAAAGTTTGGTCTGAGGATCACCAGTATCACCTGGGTACTTGGCTGGAACTTTAGAATCTCAGGCTCCACGAGAGATCTACTGAATCAGAATCTGCCTTGCAGCAGACTCCCAGGTGTTCCTATGCATAATAATGTTTCTGAAGCACTAGTTTATATGACATCATAGTTGAGGAATACTAGGAAGATTTCTCCTGACTGCCATTTTCCCACTCACTCATTTTAGTATCTAAAATTTCATTTTCGGGGCGCCTGGGTGGCTCAGTCAGTTAAGTGTCTGCCTTTAGCTCAGGTCGTGATCTGGGGTCCTGGGTTTGAGCCCTGTGTTGCGGGGGGGGGTGTCTCTGCTCAGTGGGGAGTCTGCTTCCCCTTCTCTCTCTGCCTGCCTCTCTGCCTACTTGTGATCTCTCTCTCTCTCTGCAAATAAATAAATAAAATCTTGAAAAAAAAATAAATGCTAGTTTAACTCAGCAGACGATTCTAGGTTGACAACTGTAATTATTTTACTTCAGTATTTGAAGATATTGTTTCATTGACTTCTAGTTTCTTTTGTTGCTACTGAGAAAGTCAGCTGCCATTCCTTTGTATACTTTTTTTTTTAAGATTTTTATTTATTTATTTGACAGAGATCACAAGTAGGCAGAGAAGCAGGCAGAGAGAGAGAGGAGGAAGCAGGCTCCCTGCCAAGCAGACAGCCCGATGTGGGGCTCGATCCCAGGACCCTGAGATCATGACCTGAGCCGAAGGCAGAGGCTTAACCCATTGAGCCACCCAGGCGCCCCTGTATACTTTTTTTAAATTTCAGAACTTTTGTTTTTCTTTGATCTTCTCTAGATTTCACTATAATACCTAGATGTGAATTTATTTTGTTTCTTTAGGGTATAGTTCCTGGGCTGGAATTGCTGTGTCATAGAAAATGTTCTTTTTCAGCCTTTCCAGATAATGCCAAATTCTTTCCCAAAACGACTGCCTTAATTCACACTACTGAGTTCTTACATCTTTATATAGCATTATGTTACATAAATTTTTGCTTGCTTATTTAGTAATAACTTTTAACAGAGGAAGACTGCTTCTCAGTGTCCCAAATAAGAAAGGAAAAATTCAAATAGTATGTTATTCATCTTTTTTTTTTTAAAGGTTTTATTTATTTGTCAGAGAGAAAGCACAAGTGCACAAGCAGGGGGTGCGGCAGACAGAGTGAGAAGCAGGCTCCCCACTGAGCAAGGAGCCCGATGTGGGATGCAATGCAGGACCCTGGGATCATAACCTCATCCAAAAGCAGGTGCTTAACTAACTGAGCCACCCAGGCATCCCTGTCATTCATCTTAGATAAAGAAAGGGAGGCAACTCATCTCAAGGGAAACAATGACAAGATAATTTTTAAAGGCATTTAACCTGAATCAGGCTTTTTTTTTTTTTTTTTTTTTTGGTCTGATCTTTTTCAATTCCCTTGAAAACAAATAAGCTTTGTTGAAAAAAACCTTTCTGACTGATACTTGTCCTTTTGTGTTTTAAACTTTTTACTTACTATCTTACAAGATGAACTTATTCATTAGTTTAGAACTTGGTAAGGAATTGGGAGTCTTTTCTAATCTTTGGACCCAAACTCCCTAAAACAGTTTTTAGTTCTTTTTGGTACTTTTTCAAATGTGCCTACTCCTACATATATGAGTACCTATGGAATTTTTATGGACTCTATTCCTTCTTTTATCATAGTAATACTTTTATTTTCTTTTCAAAATGAAAGTAGGTTTTTATCTGATTCTAAAATTATCATTTTTTTTCTGATTCTGAATATAATAATGTTTAGGGTAATTTTAACGTCTCTAGTTGATCTCAGCACTTAAAACACCACCTGCATTCTTTTTTTTTTTTTTAAAGATTTTATTTTTTTATTTGACAGAGAGATCACAAGCAGGCAGAGAGGCAGGCAGAGAGAGAGGAGGAAGCAGGCTCCCCGCTGAGCAGAGAGCCAGATGTGGGGCCCGATCCCAGGACTCTGAGATCATGACCTGAGCCGAAGGCAGCGGCTTAACCCACTGAGCCACCCAGGCACCCCAACACCACCTGCATTCTTGTCACTACTTACGGAGAATGACTTCTAGGCCATTTTAGACAACGAGTTATTTGATATTCTGTCTTTTTAGTTGTTGTAGTTGTTGTTGGTGTCTTACAGTATTTTGGAGGTAGGAGATGCTACAATTTCATATGCTATCTGTTTATGCTTCTAGGAGGATGTAAAATAAAATAATGTAATGTAAATAAATGTAAAATAAAACCTGTTAGACACAAAGTCTTCAAAGCTCATTTTATTTGTTTTTATAAGGAGATAATTAGCGACTATTAGTATCATGTGCCATATTAACCCTTCATATTCTTGAAAACTACTATTAAGATATCTATCAATCTTACTGCTAACATACTTAAAAACAATTGGTACATTTTCCCAGTCTATTTTCTTCCAGTTTGTCTTCATTCATCACAGTGGGGAGCATAACTGCTTCTGCAGGGTGTACCACAATTCTTCTGCATGAATCCAGTACAAATAGCACATTACCTTGTTAATAACTGAGAGGATTATACCTATTTTTATCTGAAGAGAAGAATAAAGTCAGAATAAAATGTTCCACCTGGGTGGCTCAGTCCCTTGACCCCCTGACTCTTGATTTCGGCTCATATTTGATCCCCACTCTGGGATGGAGTCCTGAGTGGGGCTCTGAGCACAGTCTGCTTGAGGATTCACTCTTCCTCTGCCCCTCCCCCACTCATGTGGGCACTTGCTCTCTTTCTCTCAAATAAATTAATTAATCTTAAAAAATGTTCTGTACTCAAGGTACTTTTATTTAAGGAATAAACAAAGCTGTTTTCCCCCTTATTTTAAATGTGTAGAATATGGGCATTATTAGTATTTGCTTTTTTTTGATGTCATTCAACAAATCTGATTTAACATAAAACCAATTTGAGGTAATTTAAGGAAATCCTTATAGAGATACTGTAACTATGTTTACATTAATTACACTAGCCTTTATGTAATATTTCCAACTCTGATTTTGTTTGCTCCTTTCTCCCCCTCCCTCCTAATTCTGATTTTTATTTATGACTTTCTTAAAGGCAGGTGTTGTATTAAGTATTAATGTTTTCACAACTGATTAAAATCTAACAATATATAGTATATATAGTTGTAAGATACATAAGAGAGCAAAGTAACTCTGATAGCCTTTATTGATTTTTGTGTGTGTGTGTGTTTAAGTTTTATCTGAGTACATAATATTCACGATATTCAAAATTCAGAGGATATAAAAGCATACACAATAGGGACAGTTTTCCTCCCATTCCTGCGTCCTAGCCACTCAGGTATCCCCAGAGCAATCAGGGTTACAAGTTACATCGGTGGTGTTCTACAGGTGTTTATATGTGATGATCCCCTCTAGTACCTCCGTTATTTAAAACATAAGGTCAAAGAACGTGAATGGACTTTTAAAGGCACCTCATTTTGAAGCAGAAGCAGACCAGAATCTAGGTTTCCTGGCATTCTAATTCAGGACTTTTTGCAATCTTCACACTAAGCCACATTGCCTCTTTTAAGTGGCTAGTTGCAACTGGTTAATCAGTGCTGTTGTTCCAGTCTAGGCCATTTAAGTTTCAAAGTAGTTTGGTTTAAGATTGGAATACCTGGTACGCAGATTAATCAGAAGGGCAGTAGGGGGCGGGTTTCTTTGGCTCGCCAAAAGGAGGCTCTGGTTTTAAAAGGCTGACCTAGGGCTTAATCACACGGTTTGACTTTTGCTGAGTCCCAGGGATGGCGCGTGTCAGGCCCAGAGTGCTGACGTCAGTACGGCTCCGAGCCGGGCGTCTGGGTACTCGCTTTCAGCCTTCGGGCTGCTGGCATCTTTAAAGCGACCCGGACTCTATTTAAGGCGTTGGTGGGTCTCGGTCCCATCTATCCGGACTTCAGCCTGAGCACGGTGCAGAGGGGATGAGGTTTCATTCTCGCCCCTACAGCCGGTCGGGTGAGTGTGGTGCAGGGAAGAGATTTGTAGGTGCCAGAGCCAACCCCGCCCAGGGGCAACCCGCCAGCTGGGTCTCGGGCTGTCTAGTCCCAAAGCCAGAGCGGACCAAGGCGGCCGGCCCTGTTCGCTCGGTTTGGTCCCCTCCAGACCCCACGGCCTCTACTCCTGGGAGCAAATGGTGGGGGGTAGGCTTCCATAGCCAGTCCCCTCGGCCAGCCTGCTCGGTCCCCTGACAAAAAGCGGATCCTTCAGCGGCGCTGCAAAGGCCGCCCTACCCATCTCTTCCCTTCACAGGAAGACGGATCACGCGGCCAAGAACGCGACTCCACGAATTGGTCTTTTTTCCCTGCCAGCTGGGGCAGGGAGCGAGACGCGGGGTGAGAGTGGGAAAGGGACTTAGCAAACAGGTCTGTGGGCCAATGGCTTTTCTTTGTCTTCTGGTGCCGGCCAATGAGGCGTTTGGGGGTGGGACTTCCGTCTAGCCTCGGTGTTGTCGTCCCCGCTCGGATTCCGGCTGTGGGGGTCGGTGCGGATATTCAGTCATGAAGTCGGGGTAGGGACTTCTCCCGCAGCGACGCGGTGGGCGAGCCTATTGGTATTGCCGGGTCGGGCTTCCAGGTAAGCGCCTCTCTGGACTCTCGGTAGCGGGGCAGGGGATTGTCCCTCTCAGGGCCTGGCGGGGAGAACACACCCCCTCGCTGGCCCTCTGTAGCAGCCCCGCTGCTGAGAGAGCTTTTTGCTGCTCCTCCCCAGGCAGGGTGCGGAGGCAATAAGGCTTTTTGCAAAAGATTAAAAAACAAAAAAAACCTCTCTGCCCTCGGAGGGCAGCTTCCCGTTCTCCCCCACCCCCGCCCTTTGAGTTTGTATGTATCCAAAGTTGTATTATCTGTTTTGCTTCTCACCTTCCCATCCTGCAGTGGCAGGACCCTGGGAAGATGTTGGGAGGGCTTCTCTGGTCGAGTACCTGCCGCAAAGTCCCGGGGCAAAATCACTTGATTTAAGTTGCGGGGGACTGTGTAGCCTTTGAAAAAAGGAGGGTAGTCACCTCCTTTCCTTATAATCTTCCTCCTTCCCCCGCTGGAAGCTGAGGTTGAAGGTGGGACCTGACTCTACTAGGGACATATTCCATTCCCTCTCCTCTCAAAGACCGCAGCTCTGCCAGGACACTTACGGAGTTGACCCGCACTGATGAAAGAACTCTGTCCCAGTGAAGGAGTGGGCAGGCACTGAAGCCAAGCGATCCCAGGAGCACTCAGGCAACTTTAGTTGCAGCCACTGAGTGTTTTCTGCTAGTTTGGGTGAATTCCTTTATTTTTTTGTCTTAACCTGGCAGTAGTACATTTCCAAAATTACTGTTCCATCCTCCTTTTCAGCACCGTGGGCAGCTGCTCAGGTCCATTTCTTTTTGCCCCAAACTTGCCTGAATGTTAAATGTTCTTCAGTGATGCAGCCGGAACAGTGGAAACGAACGCATTTCTTTCAACAATGATCTGTTGTTCTCCAAGGAGAACATCTGCAGTTTTTGATACAATATAAATAAGTAAGATGGGTGTGCCTCCAAAGGGTTGTACTAGAGAAGCAGATCAATTCCAGATTGAAGGATAGGCTTTCAAGGGTTTAATCTTTAAGTTTAAGGACCGTTTTTAATTAGTTGAGGAGATGAGTTCCATTGAAGGGAAACAAAACTGGATTTGTAGCAGTGAAAAAGAATTTTAAACAGAAGGTAAAAAGTGTAGTGCAGTGCTGTAGTTTGGACTCCATGAGGGTTTAATGGATTTTGGAATCCATTTAGTGCATTGACATTAACATTAGAAAGAAAAAAAAAGAGGACATCCTATGGAGTAAGACTAAATATTTTATGAAGGTTTTGTTTCAGTTTTAAAAAAACTGGGGGCGCCTGGGTGGCTCGGTGGGTTGGGCCGCTGCCTTCGGCTCAGGTCATGGTCCCAGGTCCTGGGTTCGAGCCCCACATTGGGCTTACTGCTCAGCGGGAAGCCTGCTTCCTCCTCTCTCTCTGCCTGCCTCTCTGCTTACTTGTGATTTCTCTCTGTCAAATAAATAAAATCTTTAAAAAAAAAAGTTTAAAAAAATCTGTATATGGGGCGCCTGGGTTGCTCAGTGGGTTAAGCCTCTGCCTTCAGTTCAGGTCATGATCCCAGGGTCCTGGGATAGATTCCCAGGTCATGCTCTCTGCTCAGCAGGGAGCCTGCTCCCCACCCCCCCACATCTGTCTTTCTGCCTACTTGTGATCTCTCTGTCAAATAAATAAATCTTTAAAAAAAATAAAAAATCTGTATATGAAAAGGAAGCTGTGAATGTATACCATATTATTGTGGATTATGGCAAAACAGTGGATCCCAGATTTTGTTGGGTCCCGCCTTCAGCCCTGCCACTTAATAATTCTGTGACATTACCTGTGAATAAGGAAAGAATGTTAGGAATTGTTTGAAGTAAAATGTCTTTTATGTAGTTAAGCCTCAAAGTTTTTTGTTTTTGTTTTTTTTTGTTGTTGTTTTGTTTTTGAAATGATTGGGTAGAAGCCTGAATATTCCGGTGTCAGAAATGACAACTGTTTTATTAATATATATATATTTTACCTTGTCTTTATTTGAAGCCAGCTAGTGTGCTGTCTCCATGTATAATAGTAAATCATGTGGACATAATTTTGGCTTGTGAGGTTTAATACTGAAGGGTTTGGAGTAAGTTCTTACCTCTCCTTGTTTAAAGCTTATTTTTCTCAAGCATTTTGAGAGGGGCCTCAGCTGTTACTAGCATTCAGCATCCTTCTTTTGATATATTTTTCAGAAGTTTGTCAGGCACTAACTTTAACAAAGTTAAGGCAGGATAAGGGCATGATTAGTTTATATTTTTGAGTTAAAGCATTTTATGTTTTCTAGTTCTTGCCATTAAGATGTATAAAATGAAGTGGCATGGTCAGAGATCCTGGTATACTTCATGTTGCTACGACCTAAGAATGTTTGATGTTGAAATAATAAAGTGTCATTTTGGACATTTTAAAACCTGGGAGTTAATAATGTTTAGCAGAAGGCAAATGATTTGAGTCAAAAGAGTATTTTGTATCATTTGACATATTACTACCATATGGCATTGCATATGGTAGTTTCATATGACCTTAAGAAGGGAAGAAAGCTAGTAAGTATTGTTAGTTTTCTCAAAGGAGGAAACAGAACTAATAGTCAAGTGAATTTCTTTTAATAAAGCATGGTTTAATAATTGTTTAAGAATTCGTGTATTCTGCAAATACTTGCGACTATATCAAAACCACATTGTTAAGCTTTACAAAGCTTTTACCTAAAAGTTGATTTGGAAACAATGAGGATATATAATTAGTATTGTCAGTTTACAGATTATAACATATAAATAACAACAGCAGCAGTAATCACTAACACTGAGTTTTTTCACTATGGGCCAAATATAATTCTAGGGGCTTTACACTATGTTGTATAATGATAAGTAGTACAGTTATCTCCTTATAGAAGAAGAAACGAAGACCTTACAAATACATAGGCATTCACACAGATTTTTAGTGGAGTAACTGGAATTTGAACCTAGGCATCCATGGACAAAAAAGGGTGTCCATTTTGTGCCATGTTTTATTAAAAAAAAAAAAAATGCTGGGGCACCTGGGTTGGCTCAGTTGGTTAAGCATCTGACCCTTGGAACACCTGGGTAGTTTAGTCTGTTAAGCATTTGCTTTCCGCTCGGCTCATGATCTCAGGGTCCTTACTTGGCAGAGAGTCTGCTTCTCCCTCTGTCTGCTGTTCCCCCTGCTCATTCTCTCTCTCTGACAACTAAATAAATCTTTAAAAAAAAGTCTTTTGAGGGGTGCCTGGGTGGCTCGGTGGGTTGGGCCTCTGCTTTCGGCTCGGGTCATAGTCTCGGGGTCCTGGGATCGAGCCCCGCATCGGGCTCTCTGCTCGGCGGGGAGCCTGCTTCCCCCCTCTCTCTCTGTCTGCTTGTGATCTCTGTCTGTCAAATAAATAAATAAATAAAAATCTTTGAAAAAAAAAAAGTCTTTTGATTTCAGCTCAGGTTATGATATCAGGGCTGTGAGATTGCACTCCATGTGGAGCCTGCTTAAGATTCTTCCCCCCTGGGGCACCTGGGTAGCTCAGTGGGTTAATGCCTCTGCCTTCAGCTTGGGTCATGATCCCAGGGTCCTGGGATCGAGCCCCGCATCGGGCTCTCTGCTCGGCGGGGAGCCTGCTTCCTCCTCTCTCTCCCTGCCTGCCTCACCCCCAACTTGAGATCTCTGTCAAATAAATAGATAAAATCTTAAAAAAAAAAAAAAGATTCTTCCTTCCTCTGTTCCTCCCTCCCCCTCTCCCTTCCTAAATAAAATATAAAAGAAAAAACAAACAAACAATGCTATGGGGTTATTTTGGATCCTTGCTTGTTAAGATGATCTTGGCTAAGTTCCATTGGCCCTCTGTTTCCTCAATTCCTTCTTCAAAAAATACAGTATTAAGCCATTATGTTTTTGTGGGGATTAAGATAATTTGTAAAGGACTGGACAGAATGTGTTCAATAACTCCTACATGCCTCAGCCTTTTTCCTTTTATGTTGAGGATATGCTCATTTGAAAGGTTATTAGCAGTTGGAGGAGGATGGGAGAAGAAAGATAGCTCTTCATAAGGATGCTACCCAAGCCCAGAGATTAGAGATAGGAAAGCAGAGAAGATTTGCCAAGGTTGTATGTTTAAGGAAAAGGCTGGTCAAGGTAGATTGATATAGAGTATGGAGATCTTAAATGCCATGATGAGGATTTTATATATGATTCTAAGTTGAAAAGAAACCCTCTTTATAGATATGAATCTGAAACAGAAGTGGAGTGAAGGAGTTTAAGCCTGGAGGTAGGAATACCATGGAGTTTAATTATAGTAGTTGAGGCAAGAAGTGCTGATGGTGGGATTGTAAGGAATGGTGTAGATTTGGGAGTTGTTGACATCAACATTGGGAACTGACCTGAGTATGGGCCTAAGACAAATTTGGGGGAGAATAGTGATGTTATTTATGAAATAAGGAGATAAAAGGGAAGTTAGAAGGAGAATTTATGATAGGATTTTAGTTTCAGTGCTGAGGAGTTTTTTGGATGTTTGGAAATGTACAGTGGGAGCTGGGAGTTTTGTGTATTCCATAAAAAGGGAAAAACCCATTGTGAGGAGGTGATCTAAGGCAATCCCCCTTCTGTGGTCCGTTTCATAGGAGTGATTTAACTCCTGAAGGTCCTCAGAAATGCAGATTTCTCACTGGATAGTGAGGTACCCACTGTTTTCCCTGTGAAATTTTGTGTCCTGGGATGGTAGTAGAAGGAAAAACTTTGGAAACCTAGCAATGCTCACACTTAGTGTTTCAAAAGAGAAGCAATCTTTGCCCTCACGGACCTTATCTTCTATAAGATAAGGTCCCACTATCTTCTAGTGGGACAAATAAGGTCTATTTTAATCAAAGAAAATAATTAGGTCTTATACTATGTATTTATAAAATTGTAATTTTTTAAAAGACTTTTTTTATTTTAGAGAGCGCCTGAGAGGGGAGAGGACTTAGTGGGAGAGGGACAAGCTGACTCCATGCTGAGCGCAGTGCCCGACGCAGGGCTTGATCTCATGACCCCAAGATCATGACCTGAGCCAAAATCAAAAGTGGGACTGGTCAACCAACTGAGCTACACAGGTGCCTCACAGCATAATTTTAAATAAGAGTACTATATCAGCTTGTAACTAATACTGTAGAGCACTTTGAAAGAAGGGACTGTTATTCTTACTCATGTGTGTCTCCCCATTTCCCTTTCTTCTCAGTGGAATGGCTTAGATATATTTAATACACAATTGTAGGTATTCATTAAATGTTTATGATAGGGAGATGGAATTGTGTAAAGGTAGGGGCCAGATCTTAAAGGAATCAGCTAAATGTAGCAAGTATTAAGGACCCAAGTACTCACTAGAGTGCCGATTGGGAAAGAGAAGTGTGCTGTGAATAGCACTGCCTTGCTTGCCTAGGAGGTTGAAATGGAAATAAGATTATATTGCAGTTGTAAGCATCAACATTAATGGAATCTGGGAGTACCAAACTTGCCCACTAATTAGCTGGTTGACTATACATAACTATAACTTTCCGTTCATTTCCTCATTTATAAAATGATGTTGGAATTTTTTAGTTAAAGAAAAAAATTTGCTTTTAAGACTTATAAAATATTTATTGCTGTAATGTTTCATTTTACTAATGAAGATAAAATAGAGCTGATCCTGTGCTTCCATTGTATAATAATCAGACTAAATTTATACTTAAGTAGATATTTTAATAAAAGGGGTCTACAAATTTAATGTTATCTAGTTATGTTACTAATACGACTGCATTATAATTTTAAAATAAAGCAAAATGTGGCCTAATATATAGTTTCCCTTTTTGCCATTATGTAAGAAAAATAAGCCACAATATTTTAGACTCTAATAATGGTTCTTAATAGTTATTCATACGTTCATACTTGAATTTTATAACAGCCTTTGATTTTTTGCCATGTGCTAAGTATGTAAATCAGGAAAGGTATAATCCCTAACTTCAAGGAGTTTAAAGATAATGGGAGTGATGAACAATTAGTTTTGTTACCTTGTGGTAGCATGGAGAAGGCACTTACAAAATGAGGGTCTGTGAGAAGAAATTTTAGAGAAGGACTGAGGAGCAATGAATGGCAAGGGACAAAGCTGGAGTCTGTTTATGAAAAACTCTGCTAAGCTGCAATTTAGTTTTGAACTTTATTCTGAAAGTTACTTAATCTGTTAATGAATTTTATGCAGGAAGTAACCTGGTTAGGCATTTTGCATATCTACCTTTACATTCCTCTTTTTTTTTTTTATTAACATATAATATTTGTTTCAGGGGTACAGGTCTGTGATTCATCAGCCTTACACAATTTACAGCACTTCCCATAGCACATACCCTCAATGTGATACACAAGGAGGATACGTTATTTCAGTGATAGAGTCTTTCTTAAGGAAATCAGTCTTTTAACTCTTTTAGTCTTCAGTAAAGTCTGAGGGCCAGTGCTTTTAGGGTATCTGTAACTATGTAATATTTGGATATTAGAACATTTATATGTTCATAGCCACATTAATATAAATTGGAAAAAAAACCAACTGAAATTTTGGGATACTCTTCTTATTGAAGTAAGAGAACTTCTGGTCAGCTCTAAGAATTTGATTTAGAATAATTTCTTAAAGGGCTAGAAATTTGTTGAAGTTTGACTGAATGTGACTGTAGTTACACTTTAAAGAGGGAATGGACTTCCAGGGAGAAATACCACGTTGTGTAAAACACCTCATAGGGATGCCTGGGTGTCTCAGTCGGTTAAGCATCTAGCTTCAGTTCAGGTCATGATCCCAGGGTCCTGGGATTGAGTCTGGCATCATGCTTTTTGCTCAGCAGGGATCCTTCTTCTCCCTCTGCTGCTCCTCCTGCTTGTGCTTTCTCTTTCTCTGACTAATAAATAAAATATTTAAAGAAAAAAAACTCATAAAATGTTGAAAGATACTTTATTGGCCTAGTTACTGTGCTTGTAATTTACATGTTCAACTTTCAAAAAAGAACTGCTTGTAATGGTCCAGCACTTACTATAAACAGTAATGCCTTAAAATTTTTTGAGGTGAAATTCATATAACCTGAAATTAACCATTTTAAAGTGAATAATTGAGTGGCATTTCATACATTCACAGTGTTGTGCAATTACCACTTCTATTTCCAAAACATTTTTATCACTCCAAGATGAAATGCTGTACCCATTAAGCAGTAATTCCCCATTCCCTGCTGCCCCTACCCCCTGGTGGCCACTGATAGGCTTTCTATTTCTCTGGATTTACTGGATGACTCCTATTTGTTATAGAAATTTCATAGAAATGAAATCATACCATGTGTGACCTTTGTGTCTGGCATATTGTTTTCAAGGTTCTGCCCTGTTGCTGCATCAACCTTGTCATATGTGTATCCTTTTTACATCTAAGTCATTGTTATTGTATATATACACTACACTTTATCTGTCCATCTGTTGGACACTTGAGTTCTTTTCTGCTCCTTGGCTATTATGAATATTGTTGCTGTGAACATTCATATATAAGGATTTGTATTGAGTATCGGTTTTCATTTCTTTTGGGTATATGTCAGAAGTGGAATTGTTGGGTCATCCTACGTTTAGCTTTTTGGAGGACTCACCAAACTGTTTTCCATAGTGGTTGAACTATTCTACAAACCCACCGGCAGTGTATGAACGTTCCAATTTTTCTACATTGCTACCAACATTTGTTCTTATCCATTTAAAAATTAATGTTATTGACATCCTTTTGGGATAAAGTGGTATCTCATTGTGGTTTTGATTTGCATTTCCCTAATGACTAATGAGATTGAGCATCTTTTTATGTGCTTGTTGGCCCTTTGGATATATCTTCTCTGGAGAAATGTCTAAGTTTTTTGACCATTTTTAAATTGGGTTTGTCTTTTTATTATTGAATTGTAAATGCTTTCCGGATCTATATTCTTAAAAGATACACTATTTAAAGCATTTTTTCCTATTCTATGAGTTGTCTTTTCACTTTTTTTTTTTTAATTTTATTTAATTATTTGACAGACAAAGATCACAGGTAGGCAGAGAGGCAGGCAGAGGGCGGGGGTGGGGGGGAGCAGGCTCCCTGCTGAGCAGAGAGCCCGATGCGGGGCTCATCCCAGGACTCTAGGATCATGACCTGAACCGAAGGCAGAGTCTTAACCCACTGAGCCACCCAGGTGCCCCATCTTTTGACTTCTTGATAATGTCCTTTGATGCATAAAAGTTTTTAATTTTGATGAAGCCCAGTTTATTTTCATTTCTCTTGCTTTTTATGCCCTAGCTAAGATTCCATGGCTGAACCTGAGGTCATGAAAACTTGCTTATAAGAGTTCTGTCATTTTATCTCATATTTAGGTCATTGAACCATTTTGAGTTAATTTTTATATTTATTTTGAGTTTGGGGTACAACTTCATTGTTTTGTATGTGAATATCCAGTTGTCCAGTACCACTTGAAGGGACTATTATTTTCTCATTGAGTGGTCATAGCACCTTTGTCAAAATTCAAGTGGGCATAGTTGTAGGAGTTTATATCTGGACCTTACTTCCTATTTCTTTGGTCTTTATGTCTATCCCTAAGCCCATTCCACAGTTTTAGTTATTGTAGCTTTATGGTAAGATTTTAAAATCAGGAAGTGTGAGTCCTTTAGCTTTGTTCTCAAAACACTTACCAAAAGTGTTTTGACTATTTGGGACTTGTTGTAATGCCATATGAATCTGAGTTGACTTCCATTTCTGCATAAAAGGCTATTGGAATTTTGACAGGGAATGTATTTAATCTGTGAATTGCTTTCAGCAGTATTGCCATCTTAACAATACTTAGTCTTCCTAATACATGGCATATTTTTCTATTTATTTAAGTTGTTGATTTTGTTCAGCAATGTTTTATAGTTTTCAGTGTATAAGTCTTTCACCTCCTTGATTAAATTTACTCCTGGGTATTTTTTTCTTTTGGGTATCTTTCTAAATGGACTGGTTTCTTAATTTCATTTTTGGATTGTTCATTGATGCTATGTAGAAACACACCTCATTTTTTTGTGTGATGTTTATTGCTTTTAATAGTCATTTTTACCTATATGAACTAGATCATATAGATAAGAAATTGGAAAGTGATTAAAAAATTTTAAAAAAAGTAGAACATTAAGGAATTTTTATTTTTCTGATGTGAGATTATGCTACATATGAATTGTTTGGGATCTCCTTCCAGCATAGTGTTGAATGATTTTCTAATTCTGCTAGTGAATTCCTGGTATCCTGTTACACATGGCCATTATAATAGAAGATAGAACATTTTATTTTCTTTAAGCTTTTGGAGGGGACTTAGTTGTGATGTTACAGAGAAAGCCTTAGGGATAAACCAGACAGTTTATCCCTTAGGGATAAACCAAACTGAATTTGGTTTAGAGATCCATGAATAATAAAAATAAGATTGGAATGGAAGCTGATGTGAGTATATAAATTATCCTTAATACACATCAGTTTACTTTTCTCAGTTTTTCTTGAAAGTTTTCAAATATTTAGCCTTAAAATTTTATTATGAATAGACATAGTTTCAACCTCACAAGTAATTAATGCAATACAAATTTATACAATAATGAGATCATCTGGAAAGGCTGGGATTTCATGACACAGACTTGTACTTATTAGCTCTACTATATAACAGGTGTCATTGAGCAAGTTACTTAAAAATAAGAGCAAATACAAGGCACTTGCTATATGTTAGGCACTGTTATAAGGACTTTATGTTACTGATCTAAGTCTGTTTCTTTATGGAAAGATACTAAAATCAACCTCTATCCGTTATAGTATTGTGAGGATTTAAAAAAATGGCTAAAAACTTAGCCAAAAATGTAATCATTCAATAAACATTAGCTATTTGTGTTCTATAACTTTACCTAACATCAACTAAGATGAGGAAAGAATAATCAGTGCAATGAAATGCACACTTATTTAGAAGTGTAAATAGAACATTATTTCTAGAAGGCAGTTAGGCAATATGTATTAAGTTTTAAATGTTTCTGTAGTGTAGTGTAGTGATTGCACATCTAGGAATTTATCCTAAGAAAATAATCAGAAATGTGTGAAGATATTTATGTTTATCATAGATTTATTTATAATTGCAATAGTTGGATTAATCTTAATATTAACAGTTGGGGAATGGTTAGGCAAAGTCATGATTGAGCTATATAGTGGAATAATAAACAATTAACATATTGTGAGAAATTTTATTACAAAGGAGAAATGTTTGATATAACTTTCAGCTAAAAAGCATATGTCATAATATAACATACAAATGATGTAAAAATATGTGTGGAAAAAATACCGTCACTCATGGTTGGGTCAGAGAAGCAGATCCATTGTGAATAAAGTGAATGTTATAAAATAAGGGATTAGATTTTAAGAAATTCTGGCAACTGGTTATGAAGTATATCATAAGGTTGTGGCTTTTGTGCCTTGTATGTTGGGTGAGCTGAGGGTCATTGTGGATTAACTGGGTGGCAGTAAGGAGGAAGAGCTGAAAGTGTGTTTGGGAGATCAAGGATATATTAAAACGAACATGAGAACTAACTGCAACACATGAGGACAAACACTAATGTTATCTGTGAATATTAACATTATGGTAATCAATCCTTGTCTTCTCTTGTCTCCCTTCTCTTCAGCATAGGGCTTGAACTCCCCACCCAAGATCAAGACCTGAGCTGAGATCAAGAGTCTGATACTTGGTTGACTGAGACACCCACGATCCCCTCAATATTTTCTTTATACTTTCCAGTGAGCATTATTTTTAGCATTAGGAAAAAAACTCTAACATTTTATTAGATAGTAATGTGATGAATAATGTGTAAAGAATAGAGGCTAATTACAAGGGTATTAACTTAAGTCAGTGAACGATGGAACCAGGATTAGAACCTCGATTCCTGTGTTACAACTCTCCTTAGAAGTCTTTGCAGTTATACTTTAAAAGTTAAATTCAATTTGTCAAGTTTTCTGAGAGAAACCACAGTGATTAAAAAAAAAAAGATTTCCTTACTTATTTTTAGGAAGAGAGAATGAGCTGAAAAGCAGTGGGAGGGGCAGAGGAAGAGTGAGAGAATTCCAAACAGACTGAACACTAAGCCTGACACGGGGTTCGATCTCATGACCCTGAGATCACGACCTGAACTGAAACCAAGAGTCGGTCACTCAACCAACTATGCCATCTAGGCGCCCCCAAAGTGATTTTGATTTTTATAGCTGGTAAATTTTCAATCCTCTGTACTAATATTTAGACAAGCCTCAAATAATTTATTTTGAACCTTGGAAGGCATGATTAAAATAAAGTAATACATATTTTTTATTTTGAAGTAATCCCAAGGTTCCAAAAAAGTTGTAAGAATAATATAGAGGTCTTTTTTTTTTTTAATCATTTGAGAGTAAGTTGTTGACCTGATGCTCTGTATCCACCAAATACTTCAGTGTAAGATTCTTACATACAAGGATATTTACCTTGAAGAAATAAATGGCTGGTTTTAGGGCAGAGGCAGAAAACTATAAGATGAGACTGGAAAATCTAGTCAGAAAACAAGGAGGGGCTCAAGAATGATGGAGACCTATCAAAAAGACCTAAAAGCCAGTTTGAGCCAGGTTGGGGACAATTAGGCATCAAAATAATAACTCTAACAGTTTATAACCCATTGAACAAATAGTAACCCATGATTCCGTAATGATATAACTTGAAAGTTTGAGAAATGGAATACCTACTGTGATAGACAGAACAGTGACCCTAAAGATGTCCACATCCTAATACCTAGAACCTGTGAATATATTCTCTTATGTGATAAAAGGAACTTTGCAGATATGGTTAAGGATTTTGGGGTAGGAAGATTATCCTGGATTATCCAGGTAATGGTATTTAGAAGGAAGCAGAAGAGGAGTTTAGCATAATGTGATGTGAAAGGTATCCTCTGCCATTGCTGGCTTTCTAGGTGGAGAAAGGGACCCACCAGTCAGAGAATGTGGGCAGCCTCTAGAAGCTGATAAACTTAACAATCAATTGTGTAATTGAAAACACTTTTATTTTAAAACATACATGGATAATAGTCTAGAATAAAATATGAAATTTGTGTGGCTTTTAAAAATAGGTAATTCAAAGAGACCGTAGGTGTTCTTTCAGATTCTGTGCCTTAATAACATGCTAATGGCCATATATTTATTTTCCTTTTTCTCCTGTTAAGTGAGAGAAACACTGCCTTATTTAAATACTGTCTTGAACAGAAAGTTAACCATGTCAGTTACCAATTTATTTTCTTTCTGCTTCAAACCGTTCCATCAATACCTGCTCCACAATAAAGGACTGGACTCTGAGTGGTTCTCATTTACAAAGAGCAGGATGTTAAGCTTTATCAGACTCTGGAGGGGACAGAGTGGTAGAGGGAACTTAACTAGAGAAAGGGACTTTTTTCCTTCCTTGTTCCTGTTATCTGTGTTTTCCTTTTCTTGCTCTTGTTGCATGGTCCATCAGCAGTCCACATGGTTGAGGACATCTGGTGATTGCCTTAGCCATGTGCCCAAAATACAGAGGCTCTCCGTGATCTTGCAGCCTCAGTTTAGACCTGGTAACTACTTTCCCACGGCCCTTCTGAAGTGGATGTCCTGCATCTCAGGCTTCATGCCTTCAGTGCCTTGACTGCCTCTGCACATGCGCCCACCATTCTTGGCTTGTCTTTACCTCAGGGAATTGTTTCCTGAAGTTCTCTTGACATGGATACTGTGCATTCCAGGCCTTGTGCCTACGGCAGTGTCTTAAGTACCTCTGTACACCTGCCTACTAGCCTCAGCTTGCCTGCACTCCAAAGCATTGTTCCTACTTGCCTGGCAACATTGGACCAACTCTGGTGAAATTCTGTCTAGTGTGCTGCAACCATACCTTCTCCAATGAGAAACCCTGGCCTTGGGGAGGGGACCAAAGGAAAAAAAGAAGGGGAGAAAAAGGGGAGGGGGAAAAAGGGAAAAAATATTTTCCATCATAGTTAATAATTACATTCATTAAAAAAAATTAAACTTCTTTGTTGACTTGTAATTGACATAAACTGTACATATTTAAAATGTAGAATCCTTCTCTCCTTCTCCTTGCCACCCCTTGTCAACATCTTTATAGTTACTCTGTCAACGTTTACTAATTACTTCTGTCAAACATTGTTTAATTTACTTTATAGTTTGTCTCGTAATTGAACCCCTGCTGATAGAAAATTGATCCCTGGAGGGTTCCAGGAGCTAGACCTAAAAATCTGATGTTTTGGTATTGGTTTGGTCATGTTTTTGGTTGTGAGCACAGTGCTGAGCTCCTTGGCAGTGGAAGTGGGGTGCTAGTAATCCATGGCATCATAGTTAAGCTGTTACCTGTGGTTCATAGTGATTTATTGTTAACTCCTATACATTCCTTGGAGCCCAAATGGCTGCTACTTTTGAACTTCATGGCAATAATATCTGAAAGGACTATAGCGTGGGATGGGACATTTTGAACGCTTTACAGAGAGGAAACGACAAAGAATTTAACTCGGCTTAAGATATGTTAAGCTTTTTGGCTTAAGATATGTCCTTGCTTCATACCTTTTTGATTGTACATTTCACTTCACAAGAAATCATTTCATTTTTAAATCATGAATAGACTTGTGAAGTGTAAGACCTTATCGCTTGCTTGTTAACTTTTTTTGGTATAAAAGTAATGCACACTTAGAAAACTTGAACAAGTGGAATGGATTTTTAAGATTTCTATGTATTTTCTTTTAGGCTTTTGTTTGGTATACATTATATAAATAGACTTTTAGAAAAGTCTTTATTTTTTTAGTTTTAAAACATGCAGATTTATAAATATAAAGAAAATAAAAACCGTATAGAGTTCCACCACTCATAGTTTATATGCATTAACGAATTGTTTTCTTTTATAATATTTACTCATTTTTTTAAATGTACACATAAAATACTTTTAGGGTTAAGGTCTTAATGTTTTTTCTTTTTTAAACCATGATTAGGGGGTAGCCACATTCAGAGGCTCTGTAGAAGATCATACTGATAGGTCATGTGTGCATTCATTTTACGAATATTAAACACATAATACATGCCATGTACTGTTTAGATACTTGTGATACATTTGTAAATTAAAATTCCTGTTTTGGAGGAATTTACAGTCTTACAGCAAAGATGGGTACTAAACCATAAACATAACATTTAAGGAAACTGTAGGAAGATAGAAAGTAATGAATATTATGAGAAGTAAAAAAAAAACATAGAGGAGATTAAGAAGTAAGGCATGGTGGGTACAGAGGCAGGTTGCAGGTGTTTGCCGAGGAAGAGTGTGGTATACAGAAAAGAAGGGCAGGAATAGAGCTCTGGGGTGGTATTTTATTTTCATTTCATTTCTTTTAAATTGGTTCCACATCCAGCATGGAGCCCAAAGTGGGGCTTGAACTTGTGGCTCTGAGATCAAGACCTGAGCTGATACCAAGAGTTGGACACTCAACCAACTGAGCCACCCAGGTGCCCCTGGGGAGATATTTTAAGGAAACAGTTATCAGGAGGAATGGTATAACTTGATCTGGTGTCCCATGCTTCTCCACAATTAACATAGTAGGCCGAATTTCATGCTTACTGTCTAAACTCTGTGGGTCATTGGGCATGCTCAGCTTTTTGTTCAGAAATTCTGCATAAATTAGGGAGGGTGAGGGGGTGAGATAATGGGTATGGAAATTGGTTCATTTATTCAGTCAATCTCTAGTACATATAGATATTGAGTCCCCTAAAATAGGGAAACTAGAATGATAGCACAAATTGATACTTTCCTATACATTTTTATTTGTTTTTCATTTTACTTGAGAAGATTTTTCTGAGGTTTTGATGAGAAAACAGTCCTGTCAGATACTCAGCAGAGTACCTGGCTTAAAATTAAGCTCTCTACTGATCTGTCTATAGTGATGGTATGACTTTTGTGTGAAGCATCCTAAAAAAACATTTTGGTTCAGAAGATTGGTACTTTGAAGTATTTACTGAGCATGATATTTTTGATGACCTAGAAAACAACTTCCTGCCATGTTTCCTTAAATGGTTCTGAAGACTCTGATATCCATGAAAGCAATTTCATTGTCTATTGTCTTTTTCTTGTTTGCTGGATGGCTTATGGCTGGGTTGGCAACCTATGACACTGGTGACAACGGTGGTATTTGAGAGAATTATGAAGTGTATTTTTGTTAGCATTCCTATTTATTTTTTTTTCTACCTCTAATTCGCTCCCTCTACTCCATATCTCTTTGACTTGAAGTTTATGAATAATGACCTGGTATGCCACTTGCCAATATATGAGAACAGTGTTTTCCAAATTTGGCTTGATATAAGGATTCAATGGGGGACGTTGTTTAAAATTGTTATCACAGGGCCCAGTGATAAGTGCTGTTCTGGACTAAAGCATGTTTTCCAAACTTCCTTGATGATAAGCAACTGGAGTACATGTTAATAATATGAGTAATCTACATTACCAGATACCATCTCCTGTCCACTGAAGGAGAAGCTGTAACTGTGGTTGAATATGAGTCTGGATATTAACAGTTGCTTATTTGTTCATTCGCTTAGTTTGAATGTGATCTCGGTAAGCTACTTACTTGCCAGCTTTTAACTTTTCCACATAGCCAGAAAAACAAATCAAAAAAATCTTGTTTTAAATGGAAGCCTGCTTTATTCTCTCTTTTTTTTTTTTTTTCCTTTTAAAAAATGGTTAGAGTCAGGGCACCTGGGTGGCTCAGTAGGTTAAGCCTCTGCCTTTGGCTAGGGTTATGGTCTCAGGGTCCTGGGATCAAGCCCCAAATCGGGCTCTCTGCTTGGCGGGGAGCCTGCTTCCTCCTCTCTCTCTGCCTGCCTCTCTGCCTACTTGTGATCTCTGTCTGTCAAGTAAATAAAATCTTTTTAAAAAAAAATGGCTAGAATTATAGAAACAGAGTGCATTAGATGTTTATGTGTGGTTTTAAGGAATAATGATAATGCAAATTCCCATCTCACACTGCCCAAGTTGATATAGGGAATATTGGTGGCATACTAGAAGCACCCTTTCCCTGATCACACTCCTCTTTCTTACCCTTGAGGTACCCATTGTCGTATTTTTATGATAACTTCCTAATTTTTCTTTGTTTTTACTTCTTAAATGTGAATCTTTGCATAATCTCATCTCCATTGTCTTTTAAAGAACTTCATATGATTGGAATTATGTTTGCATTCCTTGTGGCTTCTTTGGCTTTGGGTTATTGTTGTGAAATTCATCTATGTTATATAGCTCTTGTTCATTTTCATTGGTGTAGAGAATTCTATGTACATACCACAATTCTATTTTTAATGCCTAATGCTCAATAATATTTCATATTAAAAAGGAGAACTCATTGTTTATTTCTGCATAAGACTAAGGGTATATGTTGTGGAAGGACAGGACATCAATTCTGTCACTTAACAATAGAAATATCCTTGATTCTATTATAGTTGATATTTTGAGGGAGAGAGTAAAGTATTGTTTCTCTGGGGAAAAAAGTCAGTGTGACTACATACTAAACATTGAGAATAGTTTGTATGAGGCCCTGAGGTTGGAAAGAATTGATGTTTTGCTATTTACTAACCTTTTGAAATTAAGAATTTGTTTATTTTGTGTCATTTGTTGGAAAAATCAAATTGTAAAGCATTGTCCTGGAACCTGAAAAAATTTTGCTTTGGTTGATGATAATGGTTAAAAATCTTAGATAAGGCTTGCTTTGAGTTTGGATGGCTTCACATTAGAGATATTAGATGGGCAACCTACGGTTTCCTTGCAAAGAACTATAAGGCATCTTATTTTTGCTTAAAAAGCTAATTAAGCCTTGTTCTTTCTTTTGTAACACTTTTGTTCATGACAGACTCTCAACCATTTTTTAAAAGCCATCCTTTATGGGGATTTAATTTATATTAGTAGTTTCCATTTGTTAAAACTCTTGGAAGTCATGATGCTTTTAAGGGAACACTGTGAAGTTATTGTTCTCAATTCATACAACAAGCGTTTATAGTATTTTCAAGGAAACATTATAGTACCATATATATACACAATATATGTACATGACCATTAGCACATTTGTTAAATAATCTATTTTATGAAATGTGATTTGGCTATTACAGATTTTACACTAGAGTAGTTAACTAGCTGTTCACTTATTTTTTCTGTTAGCACTTGCTATAGTGTTGTTCTTTTGATACATTTTATAATATAAAATACATTTATTAAGAAAAGCACATTGAAATTACTATCCATTAAATCTTTTGGCAAATTAGGAAAGGTTACCATTATTTTAGCAACGGAGTATTTTGGTCCATTTTTGGAGTGCTGGTCATGCTCAGGGAAGTAGCTTGAAAACATTAGAGTATGAGCTTATTCAGAGGTTTTCTTATGGAGATGATTAGCTGTTTCATTAGTGTTATTTGGCATTGAACTAGTTGAATGTGAGTCATCTAAAGAATAAAAAGTTGTTTGGGAAGGGAATTTCTTGTAAGTTGTTGCCCTTAACCACTTATTAAATGCATTTCCATTTGTAAAATGAAGGTTTAATTTTGTAATTTTGTGTAGATGAATTGTATAGTATTGTCACAGATTTAAATGTGAGGTTAAGATTTACTGTGATGCTTGGGGACATTTTTAATTTTTAAATTTTATTTTGCGAATACCAGACGAGCATTAGAGGAGTAACTGGCATCTTTGCTCTGTTTGGCCATACAGATGATAATCATCATCATCATCATACAGATGATAATAACAGCAGATAATAATAACAACAACAACAACAGATAATAACAACAAGAGCACGTGCCAGCCAGGGTGCTCAGGTTTTGTAAAACAAGGCTAAGAGAAAAGTAACAATCAAGGGTTGGTTCTCTGAAAACATCAACAAAATTAATAAACCTTTAGCTAGATTTAAGGAATAAAGGAAGGCTCAACTAAAATCAGACATGAAAGCCGAAACATTATTACCAATTTTATAGAAATGAAAAGGACTATGAAAGAATACTATGAACAAATGTAAAGCAAAAAAATTGGATAACCTAGTTGACATGGAACACACAACGTATCAAGACTGAGTCATAAATAGAAAATCTGAATATATTCTATGACTAGTAAGGAGATCAAATCAATATTAAAAACCTCCCAAGCAAGAAAAGCTCAGGACCAGATGGCTTCACTGGTGAAGTCTACCAAATATTTTTAAAAAGAATTATACCAATCCTTCTTAAACTCTTCCAGAAAATTGAAGAGGAGATACTTCCTAGCTCATTATATAAGACCAGCATTATTCTGAATCCAAAGCCAGACAGAGGTACTACAAGAAAACTACAGACCAGTATTATGAATATTGATGCAAAAATCCTTAATCCTAGCAAACCAAATTAAATAGCACCATGACAAGTCATGTGCTTGTTGACATGACATGTCAAGCAGTAGGCATAATTAGATGTGATCAGAGATTGTGGTGATGGCTCTACCTCTAAGAAATTTGCTTGGTAGTTCCCAAGGATTTCTAGCATATTCTCTACTATATATTCCTTTGAAGAAATGCAACCTTATTCTGATTATAAGAACACTTAGAATGAATATGGAGTCATGTTCTATTTTTGGTAATTATCGAGAGAGAGAGAGAGAGAAGAAAGAGAGCGGGGAAAGCTAGGGAAAGGGCGAGAGAGGGTAGGATGGGAGAAAAGAGGTATTTGTAACTAGCAAGATTTTGTTACCAAAAAACCCAAGTTCAGCTGCTTGTTGCTTGAAAAGCCAATACTTAAGAGACAAGTTTTGACTGGAAAGGAGTATGATTGTGATGAACACTGGGTGTTGTATGTTAAGTGATGAATCACTTCTGTACCTGAAACTTACATTGCACTGTATGTTAACTAGCTGGAATTTAAGTTTTTTGAAATATTTATTTATTTCAGAGAGAAAGAGCGAGTGAGTGAGCTCATGAAAGCTGGGGTGGGGAGGATGGGAGAGGGATAAGTAGACTCTGTGTTGAGCATGGAGGCCTGATGTGGTCCTCTATCTTAGGACCTTAAGGTCATGATTTGAGCTGAAATCAGGAGTTGGACACTTAACCAACAGAGCCACTCAGGCACTCCACTAGCTGGAATTTAAATTAAAAACTTGGAAAAAGGGGTGCCTAGGTGGCTCTTTGGTTAAGAGTCTGCCTTTGGCTCCAGTCGTGAACCCAGGGTCCTGGGATCCAGCCCCGCGTCTGGCTCCCCACTGAGCGGGGAGTCTGCTTCTCCCTTTCCCTCTGCCCTTCTCTACTGTTCATGCTCTCTTACTCTCAAATAACTAAATAAAATCTTAAAAAAAAAAAAAAAGCTTGGGGAGGGGGGAGAAAAGGAATGAGCTTTATTCAGGACACCTACCACTTGGGGAATGTGTCCCCAGCCTTGGGAAGGCTGACTCTTGTCCAAAAACCAACTCTGAGGTTTCTACCTGGCCCAAAGATTTTTAAAGGAACTTTAGGGCAATTAATCAGTAAAAGGGGAGTACAGTGGTCTATAACACTTCTTGATTGTGTGCAGCTACAGACATTGTGGTACCTGGAGGTTATATATTTGTGCCTGGGGAGGGGGGCGGTGTAGTGGGGCAGATTTAGCTCCCTATGCATGATCTATAGATATACCAAGAAAGGTTTAATCACCCAGGCTAAAAGTGCTTCCTAAAACTTAGACTACTTGGTTGGCCAGAGGGGCCAAGGTGGTGGCTTCAATTTTATTAGAAGGCTTTTCTGTATACTCTTTCTAAACATGGTTCTAAAGAAATGTCCTCAGTAAAATTGTGTTCTATTTGGGGGTAATAAATTCACAACAAACAATACTTTATTGAAATTTGTTATAGAGGCTGCAGTAGTTAAGTTAATTAAAAAACCAGAGGCTGATGAGAATTTTAATGGGAAAGAAAGGTATAATACCCACTCTGCATGAACAGTGAGAGGTTCTGGTTGACCTTAACACTTTCAATAAATTATTGGGCATAACCTGACCCCAGGTCCCACTAGCTTTGTAGAAGAATACGGACTGGGGACATAGCATATCAACATATATTTTCACTGAGAACCTTACATTCATCCAGGTGCAGCTTTTATACTGAACTAAGTATATAGGATGGTGACATATCAAAGCAGCATAGGAAAGTCTCCTGGAGGAAAAGAACCATTTTTTTGTAATAGTCCATGAATAGCTTCCAGATTTCTTTAAGGGTCACACTTATTTCAAGAATGTTTCAGGGAATGTTTTTGTTTTGGTGACAAACTTTTATAATTAGCTTATAGTTTTTCCACTTGTCATGCTTTTCATAAATTCGGAAGACCTTTTTATAACAAATGTTGCTTAATAATACAATTTGACAGTTTATATCTTAACCCAGTAATTTAAGTGCTACGATAAAGCATTGAAGGATTTAAGCTTAATAACTTTTCTCTCTGGAAGACTTCTTGGAGATTTGTGTGATTTTGTTTGTGTGTGGGTGTGATTTTTTTTTTTTTTTTTTTTTGAGAATATGTGTTAATAACCATGGATCTTTTTTTACAGAAATGGTGCATATTGGGGCGCCTGGGTGGCTCAGTGGGTTAAAGCCTCTGCCTTCGGCTCGGGTCATGATCCCAGGGTCCTGGATCGAGCCCCGCATTGGGCTCTCTGCTCCGCAGGGAGCCTGCTTCCTCCTCTCTCTCTGCCTGCCACTCTGCCTAGTTTCTTTCTGTCAAAAAAAAAAAAAAAAAAAAAGAAAAAAAGAAGAAAAAAGAAATGGTGCATATTTACATGTAAAATTTTGCATAAGATAGCATAGAAGTCTTAGTTTTCTCTTAAGTTTTCCTTGAAGATAGTGGAGAATATTTTAAATTTCTGGATAACATGAATGAAGATAGCTGGTGATAGTAGGGTGCCTTCTTGGAAGTTGTGAGTTGATCAGGCCAAGGATACCTGTTGGACTACTCGGCAATAAAATTGTTTAGGTTGGGCAGACTCTGAAGATTTTAGATTTTTTGCCACTTCTTTATCATTTACTTCTGTTGTCTGCCTGCTTTCCCCCCACCCACATTGATGTCAAAATTTTTTTCTTTCTTGACTTCTGTGAAATTAATCTTTCTCTGGATCCTTAAATTTAGATATTCTTCACTTTTCTTTAACCCTCTTCTCTTTTTAATTTTTGGTTTTATATTAAGATCACTTTAGTTATCTATCACCTATTTGTTGATGATTCCTAAATCTCTCTATGGTTTGGTTAGAACTCCTGACTTCTGTTTATTACTATCTGTTTACATGTCCACCAGAGTATTTCACAGACATTAAGTGAAAAAAATTCCCGAATTGTACTCACCTCCACTAACTGTAGTTCTCCTTTACTATTTCCTCTTTTGTCTTTTGGCAGCACCACCCAAACTGTCTTCTTCCTATATTCTACTGCTGTTAAGTTCTTATGTGTACTTTTGTATTTATTCCAGAGTTGTCTTTTTAAATCCTAAATAATCTGCTTTCACAGATGAAGTTATTATTTTGTCTCAAAATCATACTGTTAGTATGTGTTAGTACTAATAACATAATCCTGGGTCTGTCAAATACTGGATCGCCTATTTCTTGCCACAGTTAAAATACTGCTACTCACTTCTATGAACTTAAAAAAACTAGGGGTGTGCCTATAAGGTTTAATTACAAGAGTATTGCAGAGTTTATAATGGTAAAAAAGAATTTCCAACAATAGAAATCCCATTAAATCAGTTATAGCACATTCACATGGAATGACATGTCGTCATTATACAACTGTATTTTAAACCAGTAGTTTTCATTTTGTATAAACAGTCATATGTGGAAATTCAATGTATGAAATACATTAAAAAAAATGTTTAGAAGGCATGGAAGCCCCAGAGGGCCTCCTGGACTGCTATCTGCAGTGGTTCTCCAGGAAATGTTATGGTACAGGGTTTGAAATTTTTTAATTTTTTCAAGTATAGTTTAATGAAGGAGGAAAATATTCGCAATAAATGAACTGAAAAGAATACATTTAACAAAACAAGGGGCACTGAGTGGCTCAGTGGGGTAAGCCTCTGCCTTCGGCTCAGGTCATGATCCCAGGGTCCTGGGATCTAGCCCTGCATCAGGCTCTCTGCTCAGCAGGGAGCCTGCTTCCCCCCCTCTCTCTGCCTGCTTCTTTTTCTACTTGTGATCTCTGTCAAATAAAAAATAATTTTTTAAAAAATATATTTAACAAAACAACATGTACATATCATATATCCCCAATTGCCAAATATATATTTGAATATACATGTAACTAAAAGAATGAAAGGTTTATACATCAAAATATAGACACTAGTTATTCCTTAATTTGGTGATAGAGTGATTTAAATTTTTTGTACATTTTCTACAATGAACAAGAACTAGTTTGTAAATAGACTATAAAAACTCCAGAATGTTTGTTTTTTTAAAGGCAATAAAAGCAAAAATAAGTGTAACGAAACTCACTGCATGTTGTTAAATATACACCTATGCAAACCCTCTCTCCCAGCCCTCTCCTCCCCTTCATATCCAGAGTAAAAGAAGAAAACAATCTAGTGACTGTTGTGCTATGAGCATTGGTTTGATGCCCTTGAGTACCTGTTTAAGCATAGGGTCATTACCTTTTGAACATCAACCTTGATTATTGATGTTATTGTTCATTGGCATTTAGAGTGTGAGTTTTGGAAGCTGCTGGGGTTTGAAACCTGGTTCTGCCATTATTCATTGTTTGACCTTGAGTAAGTTACCTACCAATACCTAAGTTTTCCCCATCTATGAAAAGGGAGATGTTAGGTTTAAACGAGTTTAACTTGATAATGTCCTTAGAGAGATGCCTGACACTTAGTCATCAGTAATAGTGGTTGTAGTTATTATACCTTTAGAGTTATTTTTCCTCTAAACTCTTTTCCCTCTCCTTATTCCCAGAGTTGACTGGGAATTCCATAACTTTACAAAGAAAGTCATAGTTCTTACGCAGATTAACTTTCTCAAACAGGTTGGTAGTCAACATTCTGCATATTTATTCTTTCTAACAAGGTTTGGTAGTAACCATACGTTATTTTATAGGGATTTGCATATTTTTTATGGTATGATTTCTGGCCTGAAATTATATAGAGTGGTTGTCTTGGGGATCTCTAAGACTACTGCAAGTTTAGTGATTTACTAGAAGGACTTACAGGACTTAGCATCTGGTTGTACTCATAACAACGATTTATTACAGTGAAAGGATACAAAGCAAAATTAGCAAAGGGATAAAGTCCAGAGAAGACCGGATGTAAGCTTTTAAGAGTCCTCTCTCAGTGGAGTCATATAGGATATGCTAAATTCCTCAGCACTGAGTTATGACAACATATGTGAAATGTCTACCAGGGAAGCTCAGTGCCCAGAGTTTCTACTGGGGACTGTTCTCTAGGCACCCTCTGCCTAGCATGTTCAAAATTTCAGATTCCCAGAAAGAAAATATGTTTGCTATATAACCACACTGCAGAGTTCAGACATAATGAGCTGTTCTTATCGGGGCTGATGGGAACCCTCCTGAAATCTAGTTCTCAAATGCCCGTGAAGGGCCAACCCTGCAAGCAGGTTTTTCTAAGGATAGCAGCCTCAGGCCTACTATGTTAATTCTTCTCTGAACAGAGGTATATTTATATATTTTACCTAGGAAACTAATATCAACAAATCTATATTAAAAAAAAAACTTTATAGACTTAATTCACACACCATACGATTTACCCATTTAAAGTGAACAGCATAATGATTTTTTAAACAATTTTTTCAGAGAGTGAGCACAAGCAAGGGAGAGTGGCAGGCCGAGAGGGACAGAAGATGTGGGGCTCAATCCCAGCCCCCTGGGGTCTTGACCTGAGCCAAAGGCAGGCTTTAAACCAATGGAGCCACCCAGGTGTCCCAGCACAGTGATTTTTCATATATTTATGGAGTTGTGCAACCATCAGCACAATCTAAATTTGCATGACCCCAAAAAGAAACCCCATACCCATGGGCAGTCATTCCCCATTCCTAGCTGCCTACCATCCCTCCTTTGACTCCTACCTGCAGCCCCCCAGGCAACCACTAATGTACTTTCTGTCTCTGTGGAATAGAGCTATACATTGGACATATTTTCAGCTTTATTTCTTCTTTGATCATAATGGCTTTGTAAGAAGGTAGTTCAAGAATTATTCAGAGGTATTTCTCTTTCAGTGTGTGTCAAAGAGTTACAGTTTGAGTCTGCATGGTATCCTCCAAATACAGAGCCTTATCAATAGTAATCTTATAAAAATTGGTATTACTTGAGTTGGTGGCATTTAATGAAATAATTCATTATAAATGTTCTTGTCTTTGCAAACTTTGTTCTGATCTTTATTTTTTTTTTAAAGATTTTATTTATTTACTTGACACACAGAGAGAGATCACAGGTAGGCAGAGAGGCAGGCAGAGAGAGAGGGGGAAGCAGGCTCCCTGCTGGGCAGAGAGCCCAATGTGGGGCTTGATCCCAGAACCCTGAGATCATGACCTGAGCCGAAGGCAGAGGTTTAACCCACTGAGCCACCCAGGCGCCCTGTTCTGATCTTTAAAAAAGTAATGTTATACCAATAGTTGAGGGCCTACCAAGAGAATTTTAATACTTATTACTTGGTTATTGTTTAGTCCTTAATGGGATCTTTTTGCTTCAGGGTAAGGACTCATGTAGAAAATTGGATGAGGTTGGAAAAGGTAGCTGTACTATTGTCATTAGGATGTAGAGAGGGAAAAAAGTATATATTAAGAGGGAAAGGGCAAAACATTACTTTATAATACATGGCTATTTTTTTTTTTTACATTCTCTGAAGTGGGTACAATCTGCAAGAATAAATAAATTTACATGAGAAGTTAAGTTATATTCAAAGAAGTATAAAAATTCCTTAAAATTGTAAAAATTGTGAAGTGTTTTTAAGTTCTTATTTAGATTGAAATCTAGTTCCCTTCGTAACAGAGTTAGTAGACAAGCTGTACTACACACTGAAAATTGTGGGAGGACATTTGTTCTGTGGTTACAACACAGAACTTAGTCACCATGAGTTATGTAGTTGTTGACTAACTTTGGGTGTTTACCTAAATGTCCACATCTGTGTAAATTTGAAATAGGCCCAATTTTCATGTTAACCCATGTTTGTAGTTAAGATATTTTTAGACATTAGGAATTAATATATATGAAATGACTTGTTTTCAAGGACAAAGTACCAGAGCTCATTGTTACTTACTTCTCTTCCAGGTGATTTTACAGCGAGATGCTGCTCTCCATAGGGATGCTCATGCTGTCAGCCACTCAAGTCTATACCATCTTGACTGTCCAGCTCTTTGCATTCTTAAACCTACTACCTGTAGAAGCAGACATTTTAGCAGTAAGTACAGTAAAATTTATTCATGTCTAAAAAACATCCTTCAGAGAAAAGCTTTTAAAAAGTCCTAAATGATATTTACCCATGAACATACAGGCCTGTACACATAGTTGTTACTTGAAAGTTTAGGACCTTACCCATCTTCGTATTGCTTAATATCTAATGTAAGATCTCACAAATAATAAGAACCTGATAAATGTTGCTCAAGCACACGTGTCTACATGCTGTGTGTTTGTGTAGAATCTTACTGTTTTTGTCCTTGGTAATTAGCATAGCTCTAATGACCTTGATAATGATATTTAAAAAAAATTATATAAGATGCTTATAGAAAATTTCAAGCTTGGATTAACATTAATGAGAAGGGAAGCACAACAATCTTTGAGAAAAGTTTTTACAGGGGCGCCTGGGTGGCTCAGTAGGTTAAAGCCTCTTCCTTTGGCTCAGGTCATGATCCCAGGGTCCTGGGATTGAGCCCCACATCCGGCTCTCTGCTCAGTGGGGAGCCTGCTTTCTCCTGTCTCTCTATGCCTGCCTCTCTGCCTACTTGTGATCTCTGTCAAGTTAATAAATAAAATCTTAAAAAGTTTTTATAGAAGATTATTCCTCAAAACTTTAGTAGTTCTTTCTAGATTGTCTTACTGTCCTCTACCCTGAGAAGTTTATATTTTCTGTGAAGCCAGAAAAGGAAGAATTTTGTGTGTGTGTGTGTGTGTGTGTGTGTGTATGTACATCTGTACTCTAGGTACTATGCTAAAGATTTATTATTTTTAATTTCTGGGTACAAGTGATTTGCGTAATGACAATAGGTCATTCTAGAAACAGAAGGGCTAGAATTGTTGCTGACCAGAGCTTCATGTGGTCTCCAGCCTTGTCTCTGTATACTGTGGTTTTGGGGGAAGTGTCTAGGATCATTGCAGAATTTGGGAGAGCCAGGCTGGTTTCTATATCCTAACTTTTGAATCATAGCAACTCTAATTCCTATAAAATTTGTCACCCTTGTTACCCTCTTTAGTAGGGAACTGGTTGATTTAGATTTTTTTCTGGAATAGTCTAGAATAGTCTAGATGGAGTAAAAGTAGAACCTTTAAGGACTAAGAGTCCATTGACATGCAAATTTTCCTCTAAATTGGTCCCCAGAGTCCTTGGAATATTCTTGGGATGACTTTGAAATGAAGTAGAGGATTTATGGACTGATCAGGGAATGAAGTTTTCTCTGTGTCCCTTTTCTCCTTGGATTTCTTCCATATACTTCTCTCCCCTTCCTCTCTTATTTGTAACATCTGGCACTCCTTGTTTTCCTTCTTTTCTTTTTACCTGAAGTGGATTGTTATTTTGAGGTTCAGCTTTGATGGGTTAAATAAGTTTCAGTGGTCTCTGGGAACTTAACCAGCTTTGTGATCCTAGTCAAATTACTTAGCCACTCTTAAGTTCTTCAGTTTCTTTATTTGTAAACTGGTATGATGTGGTGATAATTAAGATAAACTGCTTAGAATAGTATCTAATACATAGTAAATGTTTTATCTTTTTTATCTTCATTATAATTATCATTCTCCTCATCCTTCACCCACTACCTCGAGTAGTGTATGAGACTGCCTGAGGTGGTTTTTTTTTTCTTTTTAATGTAGACACAAAATAAAAATGTTAGGTATGGAAGTACAGTCAGTCTTTGCCAGCAGTGTCCCTTGTGTTTCAGCCAAGTAAATGTGTGGAATGTATGTTGATATCATCTAGGGAAGGAACCATCTGCACCAGAGCTGCTTAAATGGGGGTCTTTATGTTAACACTAAAGGATAGAAGGCTGATGATGCAGAAATAGCTAGAGGAGAGTAGATTGTGAAGGCATGTAACTAGTAAAAAGGGGAACTAAATATCAAGGCAGATGAACTCGATGTGGTAACACAAGCATTAAAAGGAAGTGAGTCAAGAGCCAGAAAATGTTAGCTTTTCCTTTTAATGGAATAAAAGCATCCTGAAATCTAGTGTGTAGTATTGCTCATTTAAATAAGTTGGGCATTAGGTTGGTCCATTTTGTACTGGTATTAGGATATTGCTTAGGAAATTCAGGAAATTAGGAAATTCAGATGCTTTTATTTTTGGCCATTGAATTTTGTGGCCAATCTGTAAAATGAGGATGATAAAACAGTGTCCAACTTTATAGGGTGTTTGTAAAGATTAAATAAGTGAACACCTGTCTGGTGTATAGTGTGATAACATAAATGCTCAATAATTGTTAGCATTTGTTACTTTCTAAATTAAATTAAACCTTCTGTTAAGGCTGCTATTGAAGGAGAAACTTGGTTAAGAAAAGACCTTTTCAAAAGAGGTAGAATAAAACTGTTATGTGGCAATAACCGGATGGGATTCCAGAAAGGAATACTTTTATTTTCCGCTTCAAGAATTTTAACAGTAAGCATTCTTTAATTTCATGAGCAGCAGTCCACTGTCTAATACTGAAAAGCACTTTTGTGCTAAAGATGTTTGTTTATCTTGTTCATGATAGGAATATTATTATTTTTCTTTTTTTTCAAGATTTTATTTATTTAGTCATAACAGAGAAGGGAGACAGGGAGAGGGAGAAGCCGGCTCCCCACTGAGTAGGGAGCCTGATGTGGGGCTCGATCCCAGGACCCTGAGATCATGACCTCAGCCGAAGGCAGACACTTAACCACCTGAGCCACCTAGGTGCCCTGGAGTATCTTTTTCTTTTTAAAACAATGTGATTTTTAAGAGTCATTGTGAGACCATCTGTGTTTTGCTGTTAAGGAAAGATGAAGCAATTTCAAAATGGGTCTCACTCAGTAACAAAACTTATTCCAAGTCCTAGTGTTGCAAGTATTGTTGTTCAAGATAGACATTTTATTTCTGAAATTTTAGCCAAAAAAAGTGAAACTCCTCAGTAATAGGAAGTGATTAAAAAAAAATTCTTAGTACAGTTGTAGATTTTCCATTTCCTGATTTTAAAAGTACAATTTTTAAAAAAAGTACTGCCTGCACACATTTGTGCTTTTCCTTTGGTCTATGTTGATCTAGATCAGTTTCTTTATTTTGCAGTAGTGTCTTTGGTCTTGGAGCAATTAAGACTTTCTCAAGTTTAACACTTGAGTCAATTAGAGAAAGGTGTTTTAATTAAGAGATTAAATGACACATCGTGATAATGGATATAAAAAGCGCTTTGTGACTCTAAAGCACTTTGTAAATTATATAGCACTCTGTAAGTATGAATTATTGTTACAGTAGGAACGTAACCTGAATTACTGTTGGCTTCCAAGTATACTACCAGGTGATTATCCCAGAGGTAACAGAATAGTTAGGTTCAGTGACCAAATTCATGTGCTCGAATCCCACATTGTATTGAATTAATTACAAACATACAATGAGAAGTGTCATTAAAGAATGGCTGTGTTAAGACACTCAGGGTAATATTCAAGTGAAATGCCAGAACCATACCACCCAAATCTTGTATTGCCCAGTTTGTCCAGTCTGTCTCAATTCTGCATCAGCTTTCTCTGGTCGGTCACATTGTGTTTGCTGGGACATGAGTTGAGGGTGAGCAAGGGGAATTGGCAGATGAATGGTTTTCAGATCCAAAATTCGCTCTATTGGAGAGACTCAAGATATTTACATCTTGAACATCTTGAACACAGCTATAGCTTGCTGTTAACCCGCAGAGCTATTTTTCTCCTTGTCTCTGGCAGATGACACTTGAATTTAGAATGGGTATCACCAGTGGGCGTTTGATTGAGGGATGACAAAGCTCTCAATCTGGATTTGTAACCTAATCCTTTGTGAATTTTTAAAGTTTGGTTGATCTTTTGTACTATCCTTTTCTAGCTATACGTAACACTCTCGCTTTGTTCCGTACATTTTACCTATCTGCAAAACGATGTGTTCTGTTGTTCTCTTTTGTCCTACTATTTGTGAAAAGCTATCTTCACTTCTAATACATCATATAAGCTTTGCCTGTATTTCAGAAGTTACTTGTTTATTATGTTTGCTTAGTTTCATCTATCTTGCTTGTTTCTCTTTTCTGTAAAGCAGATGGAACATTCTTATATAGCACACTCACTTCTCAATTATCATTAGTATTATCTTCTACAATGACAGAGAACCCTTGCTTTGTTTGGCTCTGTTTTGGTAGGAAACTGATAAATACTGTGGCATGGGAATCTATACCTATAAGGAAGAGGAAAATTGATTGTGAATGCCTTCAGTTCTCTATATGGATATGTTTCATTGTGTTTCCTTCTTTCATTGTTCAGCTCTAGATGAAAATGTCCAGATTATATAGAAAAGATCATTTCTTAAAAATGATTTGATGCTTTCTTCTTTGGGGAAAAGACATCTTTTGTAGCTAGGGCCAGAAATCCTGTGTATCTCTTCTATTAAATAAGGCCATTTAGAGAAAGTCAAATGGAACTCCTGTTGGAAAATAATCTGTTTAGAAAATTCCTTGCTAGGGTGCCTGGGTGGTTTAGTTGGTTAAGGGGCTGCCTTCAGCTCAGGTCATGATCCTGCAGCCCTGGGATCAAGTCCTAAATCAGTCTCCCAGCTCCATTGGGAGTCTGCTTCTCCCTCTGACCTTCCCCTCTCTCATGGTCTCACCCTCTCTCAAATAAATGAGATCTTAAAAAAAAAAAAAAAAAATTCTAGGGAACTGTGGGAGAAACTCAGAAAGCAGTAAGTGGTTTAATGTTATAGGATTGCTGTGGTTTAATAAGAATTTTGTGAAATCAGAATCTAAGCAGTTGTATATGTAGTAAATTGTATATATTCCTTGCCATTTTAGTAGATGTACATTTATAAAGTTGATTTAATTGTGTTAAGGTGTGATAGTAGATAAAATTTGTGGAAATGACAACTTAAATAATAAACATTTTGTTTTTAATGTTATATGTAAATTGATTGTAACTTGATTATTTTTAATTTTATATTTAGTATAATTTTGAAAATGCATCTCAGACATTTGATGACCTTCCAGCAAGATTTGGTTATAGACTTCCAGCTGAAGGTTTAAAGGTAAGCAAATAGTAATATGCAGTAAAAGCACAAGGTATTTAGTAAGGTCATTTTTATTGCTCTTTGTTTAAAGAATGAAAATATTTCTTACCATTACCATAAAATCCACACATATTCATTTATAAATGGTTCAGACTATTCAAAAGGTATAAAGAAGAAAATGAAAATCACCTTTGATTGTATCATTCTGAACGAGCCACTGTTAACATTTTGGTATGTATTTCAGACCTGTTTTCAAAGATATGTACTGTGTGTTGGGGGTGTGTGTGTGTGTGTGTGTGTGTGTGTGTGTGTGTGTGTTTATAGATATGTGTATGTATGTATTATATTATGTAAGTGTTTACTTATATAATGAATTTATTTTTTAACATTGAATAGAAACATGCTACTTGGTTTCCAGGCCTTTTCACTTAATTCTCAATCTAGAACATCTTTTCATGGTATTAGAGAAGAATCTTTTTATTTGGAATGGCTGGCTGGTTTTGCAATATCATGAAATACTATGGGATTTTGAACATTTATTTGTTTAATTTTTCATGTGGATTTTTAGGTTGTCCAGTTTTTGCTTTTATGAATAGTGCTACAGTGAGTGTTTCCTTTTTTGTGTAGTTGTCTATTTGCATAGGATACATTTCCAAATTTAGAATAGTTTTGTATATGGAATACATGTTTAAAATTTTGTCATATATTCCAGGTTGCCCTTTGAATGTTTGGGACAATTTAGAATCCTACCAATAGTGTCTGAGGCTTTTTTCCCCATTCCCTCTTTAATACTAGATATTACCAAATTTTAGTTAATTGTTAAACTCTAATGAGCTTGAACATCTTAGTTTTTTGCTGTTTGTGTTTGAACGTGTGTATATGTGAGAGTTAATTGCCTATTAATGCTCTTTGCCCATTTTTATTTTATTTTCTTGAAAGTTTTTTTTTTTTTTTTTAAATCTGAGGGAGAGTGTGTGTACACAAGCAGGGGTTGAGGGGTGGAGGGTAGAGAGGGAGAAGGGAAGCTGAGTAGGGAGCCTGAAGAGGAGCTCAGTTCCAGGACCCTGGGATCATGACCTGGGCTGAAGGCAGACGCTTAACTGACTGAACCATCCAGGGGCCCCTCTCTGTCCATTTTTAAATTAAAATGTCTGTTTTTACTGATTTTTTTTTCTTTTTTTGTTTTTAAGATTTATTTATTTATTTATTTGACAGAGAGCGATCACAAGTAGACAGAGAGGCAGGCAGAGAGAGAGTGTGAAGCAGGCTCCCCGCTAAGCGTAGAGCCTGATGTGGGCCTTGATCCCAGGACCCTGAGATCATGACCCGAGCTGAAGGCAGAGGCCTAACCCATTTAGCCACCCAGGCACCCTGTTTTTACTGATTTCTAAGAATTCTTTTTATACTGGAAAAATTAATCTATTATTTGCCGTATCATATGTGTTTCAGGTCATTTTTTCTGGTTTGTCCTTCATCTTTTAACTTTAAGGTTTCAGTAGTTTTGTTTATGTAGTTAGAAATTACTGTGCTTTCCTTCTGCATCTGGGGTCATGGTTAGAATGTCCTTCCCCATTGCAAGGTGAAGTTTTTATGTTATGTAAGTTAGAATATGAAATTGTATGTATGTACCACAGAATGTTTTCAAGTTGTTTTTTCTTAAAATTCCATAAACTATTATTGTCATTTAGGATGGCAGGCACCTTTGGGAGGGGCGTATTAGTTTTTAATTTTTTTTTTTTTAAAGATTTTATTTATTTACTTGACAGAGACAGATCACAAGCAGGCAGAGAGGCAGGCAGAGAGAGAGGGGGAAGCAGGCTTCTTGCTGAGCAGAGAGCCTGATGTGGGGCTCGATCCCAGGACCCTGAGATCATAATCCTGGCAGAAGGCAGAGGCTTAACCTACTGAGCCACCCAGGTGCCCCTAGTTTTTAATTTTTTGAAGATTTTAAATTCTTAAATTCCTAGCATTGTAGGACTATCTTGCATTATAAAAATATTTAAATGGAAAAGAAAAATACAGAGGAAAAAAGAAAAGCTTCCCATTACCCCCTCTTCATCTATACATGTCAATCCCACTTCTCTCTTCAGCATTAGATATCAGGGTGTTGTGTGATCTTATAGACCCTTCAGCTCTTTTTCTGAATATGTGGTGCTTTTTAGTTCATTAATTTATGAATTGAAAAAGTTCATAGGTGATTACTATTTGTATATATGAAAGGTTTCTTAATTTCTATAATAGAATCAACTCTAGCTAATTAACCCAGAAGGGGATTTATGAAGGGCTACAGATGTCTAGAGTACTGAAGTGGGAGAGCAAGGTTCTTGTCCCATGGAGTTGAAGAATGGATCTCACAGGCAGAGGAGAGTGAGTAAAGCGATAGAAGTTTATTAAGCAAGGATAGAGAAAAAGCTCTCAGGACTGAGAGGGATCCTGACAGGGTTGCCACTGGGGGCTTTTAGGGATGGTCTTTTATAAAAAGCGAACCAGGGATAAATCCTTTTAACATCTCTATTCATATCACCTTTGAACAAGGGCTAGTGATAACAACTTCAGTGGCTTTCCTTCCTTTTTAGGGTCTGGTAATTTTGTTGGTCACAAGAAGCTGTTATAACAAGACTCCACCTCTGACACCTAGTACAGGATGGTTTGGCTTGTTCCCTTTTCCCTGGTTTCCTTTTTACCTCCCATATTTTTAAATTTTGTTCTCCTGATCCCATGGCCCCCTACCTATCTCTTCCTACCTAGCTCCGCCTGTCCCTTACACAGTATCATATCCTGGAGAAGCAGATTCCAATTGCCAGGAACAAAACCCAGAACCTCCTTGTAGAAATGGCTTGATAAAGGATTGATGCAGCCACTGACCCCTAAAGCACATCACCTTTTCTCCCATCAGGAAACCTCTGTGATCTTACTTAGCTCAAAACATTTTGCCTCAACTGCCACCCAAGCTAAAGAAATACTCTTTGCCAGACTGTTTTCTGAAATCCAACATCTTGATTTTTCTGACTGTAGACCCTATAACTACTAGCCAAATAATTTAGTGAAATACTCGCTATGATGGAGGCTGGCTAATATAGTTTATAGTTTTTGTCGTTATTTTTGTTGTTTTAGTCTGCTTTAGAAAGGTGGAATTTGTAGTGTGGGGAAGGTGGGTCAGAAAATTTGGGGCACTATGAATGACAGATACCCACTATGATATTACTCTGTAATTTGACTCCCTGCACATCCCCACACTTAACATTATGTCTTGATCTTTCCACAGCTGCACCTATAGATCTAGCATGTTCCTAGTGAGCACTGCTTTGTATTCTATAATATGAAGGACCATAGTTTATTAGTCATTTCCCATTAACAGATATTTTTGTTTCTTATCCACAATTAAGTTACTTCTCTAGGGTAGAGGTTTAGAAGTGTAGTTGATAAATCAGTGTGTTTGTGCATTTAAAATTTTCACTGATACACTAAGTTACATTTCCAAAAGGCATACTGGAAAAATAAAACAAGACAAAATCAGAGAGGGAGACAAACTATAAGAGACTCTTAATCCTAGAAAACAAACTGAGGGTTGCTGGAGGGGAGGGGGGTAGAAAGATAGGGTAACTGGGGATGGACATTAGGGAGGGCAGTGATGTAATGAGTGCTGGGTATTATATAAGGCTGATAAATCACAGGCCTTTACCTCTGAAACCAATAATACATTATATGTTAGTTAATTGAATTAAAATAAAAAAAAAGGCTGTACTGATTTTATTCCCATTAACAGCACATGAGAATACCCATTTTTCTACACCCTTTTCAACACAAACCTCACTTATATTCCAAAAACCACATCATCAGGAGGATCAAACTTTTCTAGGTTTCTTATTTGTATACTTTTAAGAAGTGACTTGATAAGTAGAGGAAATAATTGATGTGGATTTTGGAATATAGGTGAGGTTCGGTAGGGTCAGGTCTGGAGCCGACGACCAAGAATGAATTCTTGAGATGTCTTTGGTGCAGAATGGTGGTGGTTTTATTAAAGCATGGAGACAGAACCCATGGGCAGAAAGAGCTGTCCTGCACTGGGGTTGTGAGGGGTGGCTGATTATATACTTGGGAGTTGGGGGAGGTAAGGAAAAGGGAGGTTTTCGAAAGAACTCTCATATGCCAAAGAGGACCTACAAGATACTGGAGGCATTGCTCTTGTCAAGTTAAGATTATTTTTTCCCTTCTAGCAAGGCATTAAAGTGAAGACTATTGGGGGCTTCCTGGAGGAGCGTTGTATTCTTTTTTTTTGTTTTGTTTTGTTTTTTTACTTTATTCATTTGAGAGCTAGAGAGAGTGCACAAGCAAGGGGAGAGGCAGAGGGAGAGGGAGAAGTATATTCCCTGCTGAGCTGGGAGCTCCATCCCAGGACCTGGAGATCATGACCTGCCTGAGGTAAAATCAGATGCTTAGCCATCTGAGCCACCCAGGTGCCCCAGAACATTACTCTGCCTGTCTCAAGTATCTGTTATTGGGCTGCAGGTTATAAGGACATCCAATTTCATCCACATTTCCTGTAGGTTATTGATAAGAATGTTTTTCTTGTTTAAAAAAAACTGTAAACTGAGGAAGACTTCGGTCCTGCAGGACCATAATCTCTAGAACCATTTGTTTTTCTTTCCCTTAGCTTTAGGGCAACCATGAATGGGTTGAGGAATGTCACATATATCCCATCAGGGGTAGGAGTGGGGATGGGGATTGTAGGGTGTCAGCTTGTGCTTTGTCTTCAGCTTGCCTTCTGTTCCCTCATCATAATGATGATTGCTAAAAAATTGAAAGCCAGATTTATCTCTAAGGAAGCCTTAATCAGTAAGCCTAGCATCAGATTTCCTAAGTATAGCTACCAATGGCAAATCTTATTTTCAGCAAAATACCTTCTGGGCTAGATATATCATGATCATTGTATATGATGTTTTTATAATATAGTACTTAGTGTATGTTATAGTACTAAGTTTATAGTACTTAGTGTATTTTGATGACAAAACATAGAGGATGAAGGTCATGGGATGCAGATTTGTCCTTGACTGTATCACTCTTAAAGGTTCTAGATAATTTCTACCTTTTATGATATGTATCCTTATATATGATTTTTCCTGATCATTATTCTTAAACTAGCACTCTGTGTTATCACTAGTAAAAATTTCCACAAACTAGACTTATTTGAACATTTACTAGTAACTTCTTCAGGATTCTTTCAAAAGAAGCGATTTTGTTTAATACAAAAGGTTGAAATTAGAAAACTTTTTTTTTCTCTAGTAAAGGAAAATGCAAATATTTCAAGGAAATATGGTTGTTTGGATGCCTTATTTGTAATGCCTCCTTTGCTTTCTTTGTAGGGAAGATGCTTAGTAGCAGCTACTGTATTTTCCCCTCCCAAAACCCTTGATAGTTTTGTGATATGAAGATGTCTTGGTAGGCTGAATGTACTTAGCTTCCTCACTCCTAGGAACTGTTAACTGTCGTAATATCACCTTCAGTTTGTAGACTAAAAAAAAATAGAGTAAATAGAGTAAATAAAAAATAATAGAGTTCCTTTTTCAAAGGATAGGAAATGGAACCATCAAAATAAGAGGTAACACCACCTTTTTATACATAAAATAGGAATTCTAAAATCAAGTCTTTTTTTTTTTTTTTTTTAAAGATTTTATTTATTTGACAGACAGAGATCACAAGTAGGCAGAGAGGCAGACAGAGAGAGAGGGGGAAGCAGGCTCTCCACCGAGCAGAGAGCCCGATGCGGGGCTCGATCCCAGGACCCTGAGATCATGACCTGAGCTGAAGGCAGAGGCTTAACCCACTGAGCCACCCAGGTGCCCCTCAAGTCATTCTTCAAATGCACAAAGGTATAAAAAGAATGCCTCTTCAGTGAATTTTGAGCTTTTAAAATCTTTTCCTGTTAATTTCAAAGGTAATGATTACTCATTCATTTCTTAACTATATCAGGGAATAGAGCATTTCATTAGATGTGAAAAATAATGAATTATTTCATTATGACAATTTATTACTTGGAGAAGAAGTAAGTGGAGACAGGGACAGAGTAAGGGGGAGGAGGGCCTGAAGTAAAGCATGGAAAGTCTACACATAACCCTCCTATCTTATAGAGAATTCCCCAAATCCAACCTTGGTTCTTTTTCTTCCACAGTTGGGTAGTCTCTTTTATCCTCCTCGGACCACCCACATTGTCCTAGTTAGTTTCCAACCACATTATAAGTCAAAGAAGGCTAAGGTATCTATTCTCCTACTCAGCACACTCCCTGCACTTCCCTGTTTCATTACTGGGCATCTTTGTTGTTTGTTCACTGAGTAGTTTTCATTAGATTTTCTTGCTGGCTTTCTCAATTTGATATGGAAAATGTAATTCTTAATTTTTCTTCCCATATAAAAATTTTTTCCCGATTATAAGCAATATAGGCTCACCATAAAATTTAAGATGATAAAGGACATGTATAAAGAAGAATATGAAAATCATACATAATTCTACAACGAAGAGATTATAGTGGTAGACTTGGGTATAACTATGAGTTTCTTATAGACCTATTTATGTTGTCATTTTATGTGTTTATGCTGTTTTGCAGCTTCTTAAAATTTGGCAAGATCATGGCATATCCATTTTGGATATCTTTTTATGTAAATATATATGCATTCATGTCATCATAGTTTTTTAAATAATATTTGAATTATATAATAATGTAATCAGTTCTCTGTCTTTGGTTGTCATTGTGTTTAGGTTGCTTTCACTTATTAAAAATTATGAAATAGTTCAAACACAGAGTAAGGGAATAATAGAACATTCTATATACCTACTACCTGGATGTTCATATTTTGTCATTTTTTTAAGGAAGAAATAAAACATTACCAGTACCTTTGAAATATTTTTTTTCCTTCCAAATTCCATTTCCTTATCTTCCTCCTCATAGATAATCATTTTCCTGAAATTTAGATTTTTCTCATTTATGTTACAAAACATATTTTATCTTCTATATGAATCTGTAAACATTGTACCTGCTTTTAAATTGTTTGTTCTGGTTTTTAAACTTGCTTTTTTTTTTTTTTTCATGCAACACTGTATTCGAATTTTATCTGCATTGTTATATTGTCTGCAGTCATTTTGACTTGCATAATACTTCATTTTATGAATATATCACAATTTTTTGAAATTTTATTAATATGTAAGATGTCAGTTTCTTGCTATTATAGCTTAAAATTCTCTCCTTGTGTATATTACAATTAGATGTCCTTTCACACTCAACAGGTTAGTGAAAATAAAGAGTTAATAGCCAGCAGGGATATGAAAAATAGGTACTCTTATATACTGCTGGTATATGAGTGTCTGACCACTCTGGAGAATTTGATAATAATACTCTTCTTTTCCGAGTGATAATTTGCCATAATGAGATAATTCATTTTTTCTGCATTCCATATATTTCTCTTTAATAAATGAATCTGTGATCGTCTTTGAAATTATCAGGAAAAACTAATTACAAGTATTAAAACCCTTATTACTTTGTATTCTATTTTTATGTTTACCTGAGTGATCTGATCCCTTTTTGCCATTTACCATTCTCTTTGAATACTTAATACTGAAATAATTTCTGTAGCTAGGATATAACCATTTTTATTAGTAATTTTAAGTTCTGAACCCCGTAATCAGATTGATAACCAGTTTGTATTCAACTTCAGTTAATCAGATTATGTCAACAGTGACTGAGTTATTATTACAAATTGCAAATGGCAAATGATGTGAAGAGTGAATGATTGAAGGTCTGTTTCTTTTTCAAAAAACAAAAAACAAACAAAACCAGTATGTTTTTGGCTTCATTACCAAAAGAATTCCTTTTAGTTAGGATTCACTTTTGTTTGCAAAACTGAAGAATTTCTCTGCTGCCTCCCAAGTTTTCACAGTTTACTTTCTGTATTTGTTTCTGAACTCTTTTGCTATCCAAGATTTTGTTAGGCGTTTTGTAATTGCTTAACATGTTTAACACTCTTATGTTATCTGTCAAGTACTACAGAATATAAAATATGAATATATATTTCTTACTGACTTGTGTTGATTTGTCATTTTAGAAGGTGATCTTAGAGGGTATTTCCAATGTAAGCTCAATCACTTAGTTTCTCTAAGAGCAAAAGGAATCCTATCTTGTTGGATGTAGCAGATCCTACAAGTATACCATAGGTAGTCAGTTGAGCTTTTGTTTTTTTATTTGTTGGTTCAGTGTTTAAAGTGACAGTGTTTGACTGGATTTTTTTTCTTAAGCAAGACAATGGTGTGGTTATGATGGTCGTGTGGTGTGTAACATATTACTAAAAGGCATTGTCCACCAGAAGGCACAGTCATTTTGTTTTTTAAATTGTCAAGATATGATCTATGAAGTGAAGCATTATCCTGTGTGTGCTGAATGGGAAACACATAACAGTTGCCCTTTCTTCGTATAGCTTGATAGAAAGTCAAAACCCTGACAAACAACTACTTTTGTGTTGAGATTCAAGGCAATAATCTTTAAATTTTTAACAATTATGTTGTTTTCAGGAATTAGACTTGTTAATAGAAAAACCAAAGGATTATCAACCAGATCTGTTACAATATCTCTTTAACTCTTTCAACATCAGTTTGAGTTAAAAGGGAATTACTGATCTCTTTTCCAAGCTTTATCCTGGACACCATGATTTACTGCCCTCCCCTCCCCCTTTTTAATGATGAGATCATTAGTAGGCTATTATGTCTACAGATTAGTTTGAAATAGTAAACTTAGGAAGAAGGTATTTGTTAATTTACATATAAATATGAAATTCTATTTGCAATCAAGTTAATCTGATTTTGATTATATAAAGAAAGGTATAGTAAATATTTAACAAGTTAAATTATATTTACATGGGACAGCCAGTATTCTAAAACCAAGAGGTGATCAGATGGGCTTTCGGAATATATTTCCATGTTACACAATGTGATCTAAGAAACAAAAGAGAAAAAGACAAATCCAGAAGAATCTCCATAGGATAAAACCATGTTTTCTTGTCTGCAAAAATAATACTAGTTACGGTGGACTGGAGCCTGTATGAAGAGGCTATCACCTTCAAGAGCATTCCTGAAACATATGTTTCTAGATGACTCGTATGAGGTAATACATATATATTCAACAGGTAATACTTTTTTGGGTAAGAATTTAACAACATTAATAGTAAGAACAGGAATATTTAAGATACAACCTGAAATTATACTAAAAATCATCTAGTTCATTGACCAGCCTCATGTCCTCATTTTTTTTTTTTAAGTTCACTGTATTTTTTTTTTAAGATTTTATTTACTTATTTGACAGAGAGAGAGATCATAAGTAGGCAGAGAGGCAGGCAGAGAGAGGGGGGAAGAAGGCTCCCTGCCTAGCAGAGAGCCTGATGTGGGGCTCAATCCCAGGACCCTGAGATCATGACCTGAGCTGAAGGCAGAGGCTCAACCCACTGAGCCACCCAGGTGCCCCTTGAGTTTACTGTATTTTTAAGTAATCTCTACACCCATTGAGGGGCTCAAACTCATGACCCTGAAATCAAAGGTCGCCTTTGACTAAGGCCATCCAGCACCCCATGTTTTGTTAATAACAACTTTATTGAGATATAATTCACACACCATGCAGTTCACTCATTTAAGGTTATGTTTCAGTGGCTTTTAGTATATTTAGAGTTATGCATTTATCATCACAGTCAATTTTAGAACCCCCAAAAGAAACCCCATGCCCATTAGCAATCATTTTCCATTTCTCCCCAACCCCTCAAGTTCCAACTCTAGGCAATTATTCATTTATAAATTAGATCATATAATATGTAGCCTTTTGTTTCTGTCTTCTTTCACTTAGCACTTCTTCAAGGTTCATCTATTTTACAACATATATCAGTACTTTGTTCCTTTTTATGGCAACTAATCTGTTGTATGGCTATACCAGATTTTGTTTATCTCTGTATCAGTTGATGGACATTTGGGCAATTTTTACTTTTTGGATATTATGGATAATTCTGCTATGAACATCAGTGTACATGTTTCTCTGTGTTTTCATTTCTCTCTTTTAAGGATCCACCCATTTATTTTTAGAGAGAGCAAGCACATGTGGGGAGAGGGGCAGAGGTAGAGGGAGAGAAGCAGATACCCTGCTAAGTGTGGAGCCTGTTGTGGGGCTTGATCCCATGACCCTGAGACCATGACCTGAGCCAAAGTCAAGAGTTGGACGGTGAACCAACTAAGCTGCCCAAGTGCCCCCCTTTTTTTTCTTGAATATATACTTAAGGGTAGAATTGTTGGGTTGTCTGGTAACTCTTTAACCTTATAAGGAACCCCCAGATTGCTACAAAGTGGGTGTACCATTTTCATCTCCCACCAGCAGTGTGTGGAGTTTCCAAGTTCTCCATTTCTTTATCAAAACTTGATCTTAATCTTTTTTTTTTCTTTTTAATAGACATTCTTGTGGGTGTGAAGTGCTATTTCATCGTGGTTTTGATTTGAATTTCCCTAATCATTAGTGATGTTGAGCATCTTTTCATGTGCTTATTGGCCAGTCATATATTTTCTTTGAAGAAATGTCTTTCAAATCTGTTATCTATCTACTTGTCTATCTATCTCTTTATTATTTTAGGTGGCTAACATATGGTGCATATTGGTTTTGGAGTAGAATTCAGTGATTCTTCACATACAACACTCAGTGTTCATCATAACAAGTGGCCTCCTTAATACCCTTCACCCATCTAGCACATCTCTCACCTACCTCCTTCCATTAACTCTGTTTATACTCTATTGGTAAGAGTCTCTTATGGCTTGTTTCCCTCTGTCCTTTTCTTTTTTTCCCCCTTCCCATATGTTCATCTGTTTTCTTTCTTAAATTTTACATATGAGAGAGATCATATAGTATTTGTTTTTCTCTGACTGACTTATTTCACTTAGTGTAATACTCTCTAGCTCCATCCACGTCATTGCAAATGGCAAGATCTCATTCTTTTTTTATGGCTGAGTAATATTCCATTGTAGCTTTATACCACATCATCTTTATCCAGTCATCAGTTGGTGTACATTTGGTTTCTCTCCATGGTTTGGCTCTTGTTGCTATAAAGATCGGGTTGCATGTATCCCTTGGAATCTGTATTTTTGTATCCTTTGGGGTAAATACATACTAGCACAATTGCTGGATCATAGAGTAGTTCTAAATTAACATTTTGAGGATACTGTTCTCCAGAGTGGCTGCACCAGTTCCCATTCCCATCAACAGTGTAAGAGGGTTCCCTTTCTCTGCATCCTCACCAACATCTCTTATTTCCTGACCTGTTAATTTTAGCCATCCTGACAGTTATGAGGTAGCCTCTCATTGTGGTTTCAATTTGTGTTTCCCTGATGATGAGTGATGTTGAGCATCTTTTCATGTGTTTTGTTGGCTTTCTGGATTTTTTTTTTTAAAAGCGTCTAATCATGTCTTCTGCCCATTTCTTTTATTTTTTAAAATTTATTTATTTGACACACAGAGATCACAAGTAGGCAGAGGGGCAGGCGAGGGGTGGGGAAGCAGGCTCCCCGCTGAGCAGAGAGCCCGATGTGGGCCTTGATCCCAGGACCCTGGGATCATGACCTGAGCCAAAGGCAGAGGCTTTAACCCACTGAGCCACCCAGGCACCCATATCTTCTGCCCATTTTTTAACTGGGCTATTTGTTTTTGGGTTTTGAGTTTGGTAAGTTCTGTATAGATTTTGGATACTGCCCCTTTATCAGATATGTTGTTTACAAATATCTTCTCCCATTCCTTAGGCTGTCTTTTAGTTTTGTTGATTTTCTTTGCTGTGAAGAAGCTTTTTATCTTGATGAAATCCCAGTAGTTCATTTTTGCTTTTATTTCCCATGCTTCAGGAGATGTATCTAGTAAGAAGTTGCTATGACTGAAGTCAAAGGGAATACTGCCTGTGTTCTCCTCTAGGAATTTGATGGTTTTCTGTCTCACATTCAGCTCTTTCATCCGTTTGGATTCATTTTTGTGTGTGTTAATGGTTTACGAAAGTGGTCCAGTTTCATTCTTTTGAATGTTGCTGTCCAGTTTTCCCAACACCATTTGTTGAAGAGACTGTCTTCTTTTTTTTTCATTGGATAATCTTTCCTGATTTGTCAAAGATTAGTTGACAATGTAATTGTGGGTCCATTTGTGGGTTCTTTATTCTGTTCCATTGATCTCTGTGCTTGTTTTTGTGCCAGTACCATACTGTCTTTATCACTACAGCTTTGTAATATAGCTTGTATTCTGGAATTGTGATGCTTCCAGTTTTGTTTTTCTTTTTCAGAATTGCTTTGACTATTCGGGGGTCTTTTGTGGTTCTGTACAAATTTTAGGATTGTTTGTTCTAGTTCTGTGAAAAATGCTAGTGGTATTTTGATGGGGATTGCATAAAATGTGTGGATTGCTTTGGGTAGTATAGGCATTTTAATAATATTTGTTCTTCCAGTCCATGAGCATGGAATGCTTTTCATTTCTTTGTGTCCTCTTTAATTTCTTTCATAAATGTTCTACAGTTTACAGAGTGTAGATCTTTCACTTCTTTCATTGTATTTAGTCCTAGGTATCTTACTATTTTTGATACAATCACAAATGGGATCAATTCCTTGATTTATTTTTTTGCAGCTTCATTATTGTTGTATAGAAATGCAACAGATTTCTGCACATTTTTATATTCTGTGACGGCTGAATTCATGTGTGAGTTTTAGCAATTTTTGTGGGGAGTCTTTTGGGTTTTCTACATAGAGTATCATGTTGTCTGCAAAATAATGAAAGTTTGACTTCTTCCTTGCCAATTTGGATGTCTTTTATTTCTTTTTGTTGTCTGATTGCTAAGGCTAAGACTACCAATACTATGTTAAATAGTAATGTTAAGAGAACATCCTTGTGGATTTTCTGCTTAGATGATCTGTCCATTGCTATAAGTGGAATGTTAAAGTCCTCTACTATTATGGTATTATCATCAATGAGTTTCCTTATGTTATTAATTGATTTATATATCTTGGTGCTATCACTTTCAGGGATAGATACTTAAAATTGTTAGATCTTCTTTTAAAAAATTTTTTATTTTTCTAAAAAAGATTTTATTTATTAGCAGGCATGCATGAGCAGTGGGGAGGGGCAGAAGGAAACTCCTGGCTGAGCAGGGAGCCCAATGTGGGGCTTCATCCCAGGACCCTGAGATCATGGCCTAAGCCAAAGGCAGATGCCTAACCAACTGAGCCACCCAGGTGCCCAATTGTTAGATCTTCTTGATGGATAGATCCCTTAATTATGATATAATGCCCTTCTTTATCTCTTGTTACAATCTTTGTTTTAAAAATTTGCTTGTCTATTACAAGTATGGCTACTCTGGCTTTCTTTTGACATCCGTTATCATCCCCTCACTTTCAATATGCAGCACCTTCTGTGTTTAAGTCTAAAATGAATCTCTTGTAGGCAGCACAGCATATAGATGGATCTTGTTCTTTTATCCATTCTGATACCCTTTGTCTTTTGATGGGAGCATTTAGTTCATTTATATTCAGAGTGATTATTGAGAGAGATGGGTTTAGGGCCATTGTGTACCTAGAGTTAGTGTTTCTGGTGATTTTTCTCTGGTCCTTTCTAGTCCTTGTTGCTTTTAGTCTTTTTTTTCTCCCCTTGAAGAATTCCCCTTAAACTGTCTTGCAGGGCTGGTTTAGTGGTCACAAACTCCTTTAGTTTTTGTTTGTCCAGGAAACTCTTTATTTCTCCTTCTGTTCTGAATTACTGCCTTGCTGGATAAAGAATTTTTGGCTGAGGAAAAAAAAGCGGGGGAGGCTCCTGGATGGCTCATTCACTTGGTTAAGCGACTGCCTTTGGCTCAGGTCATGATCCTGGAGTCCCAGGATCAAGTCCTACATCAGGCTCCCTGCTCTTCAGGGAGTCTGCTTCTCCCTCTGATCCTCCCACTTTTCATGCACGCTCTCTCTCAAAGGAAAAAAAAAAAAAAATCTTTAGAAAAAAAATTCTTGGCTGCATGTTTCTCCCATTCAACATGTTGAATATTTTTTTCCACTCCTTTCTGGCCTGCCAATTCTCTGTGGACAGATCTGCTGCAGACCTGATCTGTCTTCCCTTATAGGCTAAGGACCTTTTTTCCCTTGCTGCTTTCAGGATTCTTTCCTTCCTGGTTATTTTGTGAATTTGACTATGATATGCCTTTGCCATGGCTGGCTTTTGTTGAATTTAACTGGAATTCTCTATGCTTCTTGGATTTTGATGTCTGTGTCCTTCTCCAGATTAGGGAAGTTTTCAGCTATAATTTGTCCAAATAAATCTTCTGCCCCTTTATCTCTGTCTTTATCTTCAGAGACTCATATGATTTGTGTGTTATTACGTTTTACTAAGTCACTGAGTTCTTGAAGTCTGCCTTCACAGTCCGTTACTTTTCCTCTTCTTTTTAGCTTCATTATTTTCTGTAGTTTTATCTTCTGTATCACTGATTTACTCCTCTCTTTCATCCATCCTCCTTTTTGTGGTCTCCATTTAAATTTTGCATCTTGGTTATAGTATTTTTAATTTTGGCCTGACTAGATTTTAGTGCTTGTAGTAAGGGATTAGCTAGTGTCTTCTATGCTTTTTCGAGCCCAGCTAATATTCTTATAAACATTGTTTTAAATTCTGGTTCAGACATTTTACCTATATCTGTATTGATTAAATCCCTGGCCATGAGTTCTACCTCATGTTCTTTTCTTTGGAGTGAATTTTTCAGTCTTGTTGTTTTGTCCAGAAAAGAAATGAAGAAAGAGAAAAAAGGACAACAAAGAAAAAAAAAAAAAGAAAAAAATATAAAACAAGATAACCAAAAACCTCCCCTAAATCCTGGGTGTGTTTTGGTCTGCTTGTTAAAAGAATCTAGAGCACAAAATAAAAAATAAAATAAAATGAAAGTAGACAAAAATAAAAAATATATCTGAAAATTATATATATATAAATTTTAAAAAGTTAATAAAGGAATTGGAAAATAGAAGAACAGTGAAACAATAATAAAAATAAAAAATAAAGAATAAAAGTAAAAAAGGAACTTGATCCTATTTCCCCTAGAGCTGAGCTTTGCAGCACTCAGTGATCAATAAACTTGGTGTGTACTAGTTGTTTGTGCTGGTCTTCTGGGGGAGAGGTCTGCTACACTGATTCTCAGGCTGTCTTATTTCAGAGCGAAGCATTTCCAGTGCTCAGGTGGGCGGGGTTTGGTGTATGTGGCTTGGCCTCCACTAGGTGGGGCTGTTTTGCTCCCTGATGGCTTTTAGCTCTCATGCGCAGGATGAAAATGGCTGTGTCCAGCTCTCTAACCGGGGAGCTGAACATTTGCCCCTACTCTTTAGTGAACCTTCACAGGAAAGCAGTCATTGTTTCTCCCACTTTCCGTCTGAACCCTGTTTTTACCCTGCCCTATTGGAGCCTTTTTAGCTCAGGTATGTGACTAAGTTTCAAAACTGCAAATTTCAGGGATGCCGGAGGGGCAGACCTGCCTTGTTCCTCCAGGGCTGGGTCTTGTGCTTGTTGCCAGTCCCAGGAAGGTAGTTGCATGACCAGCGGTGGGTATGTGGTTTATGGCAAAAAGCCCTCACCAGGATCTGCTGCTCTCTGCACGCTTCCTGGCTCCGATTCCTGGAACAGTGCGGCAACTTGGTGCCCCTTCCTGCAACCTAGGGGATCCTCAGACCACCCTGTCACTCCTCGATTCTGCCCCTCTTTGTCACGTGAGCACCTTTACTCCAGGCATGTCCCCCACGGTAACAAACTTAAAAGTTCAGATTTTTGCACTCTGCCCTTCCTAATACTCTGTGATAGCTTTAGTAAGCAGGTTCCCTCCTTGTTGCGGCATCTATAGCTGTCTTCTCCAAGTGAACTTCCACCCCTGCTACCTTCCAAAAGGTGGCTGCTTTTCTGCTTGAGTAGTTGGAGTTTTTGTTCTCTCAGAACTCCATTTGACTTTTTGGGCGTTCAGAATAATTGGTAACTAGCTGTGTTCCAGGGATGAGACAAGCTCAGGATCCTCTTACTCCTCTGCCATCTTAACTCTGCCTTTGGTCATTTTAAAATTAGAGTCTATGAATTTTTATTATTGAGTTATAAGATTTCTTTATGTATTTGGATAAAAGCCCCTTGTCAGATATATGATTTGTAAATACTTCTTCCCATTCTTGGCCTTTTCTTTTCATTTTTTGGATGATGCTCTGTGAAGTACAAAAGGTTTTAATTTTGATTAAGTCCAGTTAATCTATAGTTTCTCCTTTTGTTTATGCTTTCTGTATCATATATAAGAAATCAATGCCTAATCCACAGTCATGAAAATTTATGTGTTCTAGGATTATTTTGATTTACTTCTCAGATTTAGGTCTTTATTTTGAGTTAATTTTTCTATTTAATGTGAGGTAGAGGTTCAATAAAATTCTTTTGCCTATGGATAATCCAGTTTTCTCACCACCAGTTGCTGAAAAGCTATTCTTTCTTCACTACATTGTCATGGCACCGTTGTTTAAGAAAAAAAAGGTCAACCATAAATATGAAATTTTATTTCTAGAATTTATATTCTGCTCCATTGATTTGTCTGTACGCCAGCACCATACTGTTTGGATTACTGTAGCTGTATAGTAACTTTTAAAAATGGAAGTGTATGTCCTCCAATTTTGTTTTTCTCTTCTAGATTATTTTGGCTGTTTTGGATACCTTGGATTTTCATTTAAACTTTAGGATCACCTTGTCGATTTCTGCAAAAAAAAAACAACTAAACAAAAAATCCAGCTAGGGTTTTTATACAGATTGCATCAAAATTGTAAATTAATTTAGGGAGTATTACCCTCTTAACACTATTAAATCTTCTTATCTATGAAAATAGACTGTCTTTCCATTTATTTAGGTGTTCTTTAATTTCTTTTAACAAAGTATGGTAGCCTTTACTGTACAAGTCTTACACTTTTATGAAACTTATTCCTGCTGTTGATACTATTGTATCAAAAGATTGTATTGTTTTCCCAGTTTGCTTGTCAGATAGCTCATTGGAAGTGTTACAGAAATAGTTGATTTTTGTACATTAATCTTATATCATGCAATTTTGCTGAACTTTTTTATTCTAATTTTTTTTAGTGGGTTCCTTAGGGTTTTCTATATACAATTGACCTTTGAACAATGTGCGTTTAGAGGCATTGACCCCCACATGGTCAAAAAACTATAACTTTTGACTCTCTAAAAACTTAATTACTAATACTGTTGACCAGAAAAACCTCAGTGATATAAACAGTTTATCAACACATATTTTGTATGTTATATGCATTACATTCATATACACATGTATACATACATATACATGTACATAAATACACATATACATATACATACATACATACATATACATAAAAATATATACAGTAAACATTTAACACAATACACAGTAAAGTAAGATAGGGAGTAGAAAATGTTATTAGGAAAATTTATAAGGAAGGGAAAATACGTTTATAGTACCATACTGTATCAAAAAAAAAAATTCATTTGTAAGTGGGCCTGTGCAGTTCAAGCCCGTGTTGTTCAAGGGTCAGCTGTATAAACTCATGTCCTCTGCAGATCAAATAGAGACGGTTTTACTTCTTCCTTTCCAATTTGAATGTTTTTTATCTTTCCTCTTTTTTCCTTCCTTTCTTTTCCCTTTTTTCCTTCTTCTTTTTTTTTTTTTTTTTTTTTTTTGGGCTTAATCTCCTGGCTAGCACTGCCAGGACGTTTTTTTTTTTTTTTTTAATTGAAGAATTTTTTTTTTTTATTTTGAAATTTGAAATGTTTCTTTGACATGAAGCAATGAATGTCTAAAATAGTTAGGAAAAGGCAAATACTTTTATCAGAAATTCTTAAATAATCCCATTTAGGATATTTCTGAATAGAATTGTCAAGAGCAGACATTTTCTTCTTTTTTTTAGATCTATTTATTTAGAGAGTATATGTGAGAGTGGGGGAGGATCAGAGGGAGAGGGAGAGAGTGAGTATGAGGCTTGATCTCATGAACCATGAGATTATGACCTGAGCCAAAACTAAGTCGGTCACTTAACGGATTGTACTACCCAGATATCCCCAGCTTTTTTTTTTTTTTTAACTTATTTATTCATGAGAGAGAGACAGACAGACAGTGTGTGTGTGTGTGTGTGTGTGTGTGTGTGTGTGTGTGTGTGTAAGCAGGGGGAAGGACAGAGGGAGAGGGAGATAGTCTTCATGATGAGCACAGAGCCAGATGTGGAACTTGATCCCAGGACCCTGAGATTATGATCTGAAATGGAATCAAGAGCTGGTTGCTTAACTGCCTGAGCCACCTGGGTGCCCCAAGAGCAGGATTTGCTTTAGGATTAGTTTGCCCTTCTTTTTCCAATTTTAGTATATGTGCTGCCGAAGCGAGCACTGCTCTTCTTTTTCAAGTGTCTTAAAGTGAAAAGGTTATTGATTTGACATTTTTCTTCTTTTTAACGTAGGCATTTATAGGCATAAATTTCTGTTAAGCATTATTTTAACTGTATCCCCTTAGTTATGATGTTTTTTCTCTTTTCATTTTCAAAATAATTTTGTGATTTCTTTTGTGAATTATTTGATTCATTGCTTATTTAAGAATATGTTGTTTATTCTGTGCTTATTTCTGAGTTTCTTCAAATTTTGATTTCCAATTTTACTTCAGTGTGGTCATAGAATGTACTTTGGATGATTCAGTACTTAAAAGTTATTGAGCATTGTTTTATGGTCTCACATATGATCTATGTTGGAAAATATTCCATGTGCAATTGAGAAGAATGTATACTTTGTTGTTGGACGATATGTTCAATAGATGTCTTTTAGCTTTAGTGGTCTTACAGTGTTGTTCAGGTCTTCTATTTCCTGATTGATCTGACAAGTTCTGTGTTTTGAGAGTAAGATATTGAAGTCTCCAGTATAATTGTTGAATTACCTGTTTCCCTTTTCAATTTTGTTAGTTTTTTTTTTACTATGTGTAATGCAGGACTCTGTTGTTGGGTGCCTGTATGTTTATAGTAGTTATATGGTGTATTGACCTTTATATCATTACAAAATGTTCTTGTTTATTTCTCATAATGTATTTTTACTTTAAAACTTATTTTGTTTGTATTAGTATAGTCATTCCAGCTTTCATATGGTAGCTGTTTATATATCTTTTTCATCTTTTACTTTTAAACCCTTTATAATTTGTGTTTCCTGTATATGGCACACAGTTGGAGCTTCTAAAGTTGGAGTTTTAAAATCCATTTTGACAATAATTTTGAATAAATTATTTAATTCATTCACATGAATGTTATTCTTGATGTTGGATTTACATTTGCCATTTTATTTTCTGTTTTCTGTGTTTCATATCTATTTTTTTCTTTTATTGCTTTCCTTTGCAGTAAGTTAATATTTTCTGGTGTATCATTTTAATTCATTATTGATTTTTTCCCCCACATATTATTTTGAATTATTCTTTTGGTGGTTGCTAGGGCTTACCATATACATCTTTAATGATTAGAATCTACTTCAGATGAATACTAGGTCAGTTTCAGTAAGATATAGAAACATGATTACAATATAGCTCTATTTTTTCTTTGATATTACTTGTATGTATATTATATGTTATAAGCTCAACAATACATTGTTTTAACTATTACTTCATATAATTTTATATTTACTAATGAGCCTGAGAAAGAAAGGAGAATAAGTATCTATTTGTAATGTTTTATGTTAGCACTCTTACTTATTATTTCTGGTTCTCTATTCTTGTGGATTTGAGTTGCCAGTTAGTGCCATCTACTTACTTTAATATGGCTCTCCAGTGCATGCTAATTGGAAATTCAACTTTCAGGCAGCAGCTAGGAAATCAGGATATTATATATGCAGTTTAGTTCCTGTTCCTGTCAAGGTGGGTGTTTTTGGTTACTTAATCTCGTGAGCTAGAGAGAGTAGTCACTGGATATGCTTGTGTTTCCAAGTTAGAGTCGTCATTGTTTTGTATGTTCCAGGATACTCACGAGATACCAAGCCCTGTGGTATCCCAGATCCCAGAGTTAGGTGATTTGGAAGTTACTGGAGTTACGGTTGGAGTGCTAGTTGTGTGGACAAGCTCCTTTCAGGGAGAAGCTGGAGGCTGGTTGTACTGTTCAAGTGAACTGACAGTGGACAGCAGAGGATGTGCCCACCAGATCTTTCAGGCTTCTGGGAGGATCTTAGTTCCCACATGGAGGCTGATTACAAGGCAGAACCTCAAGCATCAGCTAGAAAAGTATGCAGTCACAGCTCTTCTAGAGAAAGACAGGGATGGGTATTTTTGCTTGCATCCTCTGTGCTAAGCACTGGGGGGAAATAGTGGATAGTGATTGCTTCCATACCTGTTAAAAACTGCTTTTTTGTTGAATATGGTCCTATAGGACTTGTGAATGCTAAGCCTTATGTGGCAGCCATAAAAATTGGGATGTTAGGTGTGTGGACACACTTCTTCTAGAGAGAAGCTAGAGACTTGGTTTAATTGTGGAGTGAGCCAGAATGAAAAGTTGGACCCTCTTGTACAGTATACAGTCAGTCCTTTTCCAAGGAATGACTGGGAGATGGGTGTTTGCTTGCTCCCTTTGTACTGAGTCCTAGATGATAGCCAGGCTGGGTGCATCTGGTTTTGTTATGGTGTGTGGGACTCATGGATACATGCCCTGCTGGCTTTCAGAGATAGGCAGTTTGGGGCTGGTCCCTTGGGTAGCAACCTTAAAAATTGGAGTGTTAGGAATGGGAGTATGGTTCAATGTAATATAATTGTATTTTGTGTGTGTGTGTGTGTGTGTGTGTGTGTGTACACGTAGTTGTTTATTATGTCTATATATACACAGTTGTGTATATATATACACAACTGTGTATATATACATACATATGCACGCATATATATGCAAATATATGTAATTGTATATATATAAAAAAACAAAAAATATACATTAACAGAATGTAGGGAGGAAAAAATCTCACAATCATCTCAATTCATGTAGAAAACACGTTTGACAAAATCCAACACCGTTTCATGATAAAAACACCCAACAAACTAAAAAAAAGTAAACTTCCAAACATTGCTGAAATTAAAAGACACAAACATCCTGAGGATGTCAATCCTATCATGGATTGATAGATAATATAGTTAAGATGTCAGGAATCTATAAATTTGATACAGTCCCTATCAAAATCGCAATGATGGTTTTTGCAGAAATAGAAAAATCCATCCTATTATCTATATGGAATCTCAAGGGACCTCTAATAGTCAAAATAATATTGAAAAAGAGCAAAGTCAAAGCTCTCTTACTTCCTGATTTTAAAACTTACTACAAAGCAGGGAGCCTGGGAGGCTCAGTTGGTTAAAGAATCTGACTCTTGATTTCAGTTCAGATCATGATCTCAGGGTTGTGATACTGAGCCTTGCAAGTTGGGCTCCACACACAGCTTAAGATTCAATCTCTCTCTTCCTCTCCCTCTGCCCCTCCCTACCCCCTGCATGCTTGCTCTCTCTTTCAAAAATAAAATAATTAAAACAGTACAAAACTACAGTAACCAAAATAGTATGATGCTGACATAAACACGGACACAAAGACCAATAAAATAGCATAGCTCAGAAATAAACACATACAAGTCAAATGATTTTGACAAGGGTACCAAGACCATTCAAAGAAAGGATAATTCTTTTGACTGATGTATTGGGAAAACTAGATATCCACATGCAAAAGAATAAAATTGGTCCCTTAATGCCATATAAAAAATTAACTCAAAGACCTTACATTTGAGTCAAAGACCTGAATGTAATAGCTAATATATAAAACTCTTGTATGAGAACATAAGGGAAATGTTTTATAACATTGGATTTGGCAATGTTTTCTTGGGCATTAAAAGCATAGGCAACAAAAGAAAAAATAGATGATTGGACTTCATCAAAATTAAAACCTTTTTGCATTAAAGGGCAAAAGACCCTAAAGACAGTCCATGGAATGAGGGAAAATATTTTTCAATCATAAATCTGATATCCAGAATATATAAGGAACTCCTAGAACTCCTCCAATAAAAATAAGTTAACCTGATTTAAAAATGCATACAGGACATGGACAAACATTTCTCCAAAGAAGATAAACAATGGCCAACAAGCTCCTGAAAAGATACTGAGCATCACTAATACTTATAGGGAATTGTAAATCAAAACTGTATTGTGTTATATTAGTATGACTATAATCAAAAGGAAAATAATAAGTGTGGCCAAGGATGTGAAGAAATTGGAACTCTTGTGCATAGCTCGTGGGAACTTAAAATGGAAGAACCACTGTGGAAAACAGTATGACAATTCATCAAAAAATTAAATATAGAATCACCATATGGTTTAGCAATCCTACTTCTGGGTGAATACTCAAAAGAAATGAAAGCAAGAACTTGAACAGATATTTGTACACTCATGTTCATAACCGCATTATTCACAAAAGCCAGAAAGTAGAAACAACCAAAATATCCATCAATAGATGAGTGGATAAACAAAATGTATATGCACAAGGGACGCCTGGGTGGCCTAGTTGGTTGGACGACTGCCTTCGGCTCAGGTCATGATCCTGGAGTTCCGGGATCGAGTCCCGCGTCAGGCTCCCAGCTCCAAGGGGAGTCTGCTTCTCCCTCTGACCTTCTCCTTGCTTATGCTCTCTCTCACTGTCTCTCTCTCAAATAAATAAATCTTAAAAAAAAATGTATATGCACAAGAATATCATCCTGCCTTAAAAAGAAAAGGAATTCTAAAAGATTTCATTTATTTATTTGACAGGGAGAGATCACAAGTAGGCAGAGCAGCAGGCAGAGAGAGAGGGAAGCAGGCTCCCTGCTGAGCAGAGAGCCTGATGCCGGCCTCCATCCTAGGACCCTGAGATCATGACCTGAGCTGAAAGTAGATGTTTAACCTACTGAGCCACCCAGGTGTGCCCAGCCCACACTCTGTTTCGAATAAAGTCAATTTCTTTAGGAAGAGCTTTGGAGGTCTTTTTTCTCACCAACTGCCTCTTTTACTGGGCCAACTTTCTGAGCCACTGATCTGGAATTGACTCCATTCAAAATTCATCAGCCTCACTGGCTTTCTTTCTAATCTAAGAAATGACTGTGTATTTGCTGTTTCCTGTGTTTGTTTCTTTATTACTAATATCTGTGTATCTCCTGAATGATTGCCTAGCACAAGTCACATTTTCATTTTTCGGTGATCTCCTGCTAAGCTCTGTGCTGGTTGAGGATAGTTGTCTCTGATCTCTTTGCCCCTCTCAGCATGGATCCTTTGTCCTGAAGGTGAGCTAAGGGGAAGGTGACCAGGGCCCCAGTGTTCTTGGTTTTGTATACTTTGCCACATTCACCAGGAATTTAGCCTTTGCAGTTTGGAGCTGGAGAGGATGACAAATGGTGAACTTCCCTTCCTGCTGAGATACCATATTCCTTAACTGGGAGCTCAGGGGAGAAGGAGCCCTGTGGTCTTTGCCCTGGCAGTACAGAGTGGAGCTTCCATCTTACTGACCTAATGGCGTCGGGGAAGTGGGTTGTGGCTCAGATGCCACAAACTTTTTTCTTACTTTAGCTATCCTTTAGCATAAATTTCTCATCAACCTAATACCTACCATTTTGGGTTTAACCGAGCAGTTGTTTTAAAGGAACAGTTTCTCCTAGACTTTGGAAATAATCTCTTTGATAATAAGGATATTCTTATATATCCTCTGTTTTTATAGAGATACTATTTAAATATTAAGAGGACTTCTATTTTAAGACTTATTTATATGATTTATAGTTGGTAGTTACTCAGTTTTTATATTAAATATTGGGGGTGTATGTGTATTCAAAATGATGGCAATTTTGTGGGAGTATTTTCTCAGTCCTGTCTGAGCAATTTTACCAATATGAATAGATATAAGAGATATATTCAGAATTTACAGATTGAAAAGTTGATAAATATAAAACCAGGAAGGAAAATGTTATAGTAGAGGTCCTCACAAGCAACAAGTACTTTATCATATTCATTTCTGTTGTAGTATAGTGTTTGGCATAGAATGTAAATTTCTTGAAGGCAGAATCTTTCTCTCTGGCCATACCTGAATTATAGTAGGGATTCAACAAATTTGTACAGTGAACCAATTTATCAATAAAATAAAGAATCAAAATGGCAATTAATGTTTTAGGTTGACCTGTTGGGAAAAAATTGTGAAATAAGAAATAACCAAAATGACCATAAATATATTGAGAAGTTTGCAATCTCAAGGGTTCATTAGTGTTCTTCAGTGAACATGAAAACCCATATTTAAGAATCTGGTAGCCTGATGTTTTCTGTTTCTAGGGTGATTTATGCCATCTGTTTTCTGCTTGCCCTCAGAAGCTCTGTGGAAAAGAACTTGAGGGTGAAAATTCCAACTTTAGGATTTATTTTGCTCTCTGACAAGTCGGAAGTATACTGGAGATATACCAATGTCTTGGGGTCATCTTCACACCTTGATGACTAGCTTGTCTTATGTGTCTCATTGAGGAGTATTTATCATGATCAGTACCTCTTACACATCAGAGATGCAAAACTGGCAACAGTTATTTGGCATCAGGGGGAGCCTAACTTGAACCAGAACAGCTCATGATTATTTCTTACTTTTTATTCAGTATTGTTTTGGCCTAACCACTATTCCCTAAAATTTCCTCTCCCAAAGTGAACATATTTTACTTGCAATTTTTGGCATAATAATACTGTAGATGCTAAGAAAATTTGCTCTGTAATGGAATCTGAAAATGAATCCTTGTATAAAGCAAGGGATCTTTTTTTTTTTCTTTAAAGATTTATTTATCTTTAAAGATTTATTTATTTATTTATTTTAGAAAGGGTGCATGAGTAGGGGGACGGGCAGGAGGAGACCAGAGATTCCCCACTCAGCAGGGACCCCAACATGGGGCTTGATCCCGGGATTCCTGGGATGATGACCTGAGCTGAAATCAAGAGTCAGATGCTCAACTGGCTGAGCCACCCAGGTTCTCCACCATGGACTCTCTTCTTGACTAAGTTTATTAGAATATGTATTGAAAGAAGGTAAAAATTTTACTGACTGATTTTATATATAATATATATGTATATAGGTATATTTTATATATAACACACACATAGAAATATCTTTGGTTTGATGGTATATAGGTATATTTTATATATAACACACACATAGAAATATCTTTGGTTTGATGCTATCAATTTCCTTCTTGACACCTTATAATTCACTTTAAGTTGTGAGCTTTTTTCTTTCCAAGTGTTATTTGTTTAGTGCAAATATCATCATCATAATAGAAATAATAAAAATAGAACTACCCTATGATCCAGTAATTGCACTACTGGCTGTTTGCCCCCCAAATACAAAAACACTAATTCAAAGGGATATATGCAACCCCTATGTTTATTGTAGCATTATTTACAATAGCTAAATTATGGAAGCAGCCCAAGTGTCCGCACTAGATGACTGGATAAAGAAGATGTGGTATATATATACAATGGAATAAAAAAGCCATGAAAAAGAATGAAATTTGCCATTTGCAACAAGGATGGAGCTAGAAAGTATAATGCTAAGCAAAATAAATTAGAGAAAGACAAATACCATATGATTTCACTCAAATGTGGAATTTAAGAAACAAAACAGAGGAGGAGCACCTAGGTGGCTCAGTTGGTTGAACATCTGACTCTTGATTTTGGCTCAGGTCATGAATCTTAGGGTCATGGGATTGAGACTGGAGTAGGGCTCTGTGTTCGGCATGGACTCTGCTGGACATCTCCCTCTCTCTCTGCTCCTCCCTCTGCTCTCTCTCTCGCTCTCTCTCAGATAAATAAAATCTTAAAAAAAAAAAAAACCAACAAAATAAGCATGCAAAGATAAAGAAGAAAAAGAGAGACAAACCAAGAAACAGACTCTAAACTATAGAGAACAAACAGATGGTTTCCAGTGGGGAAAGGGGGGGTGGGTGAAATAGGTGATGGCGTTTAAAGAGTACATTTAGCATGATGAGCACTGAGTAATGTATAGAATTATTGAATCACTATATTGTGTGCCTGAAACTAATATAACACTGTATGTTAATTATACTGGAATTAAAGTGAAAAGTTAATTAAAGGAACAAAATAGTATTAAAGAATAATCTTTAGTTTCACTGATCTCACTGAAATCATCTTTTTGTGTTTACATTAAATTTGAAAGACAATGTGTTTTTAAGAAAGGAAACATTTGAGTCAGTGTGACTCACAGCACCATTAGCAGCTGAATCTTGGCTGTGTTGTCTTCTTTGAAGCTTAATTAAATATTCTCTAAAACAGGATAATAATGCCTCTGATTTGTGATTCTCAGTTGTGAGCATAAAGCTGTCTGTGTGTTCTAGGATTTCAACTTAGTTATGATAGTTAATTTCAACAGCCGCAAATGAGTTGAAAAACCAGTTGTCTTTAAACCGCATATCAGAACTTCTACATAATACAATGAAAGATGGGATAATAGGATAGTAGGTATAAGAAGGAGAAGAAAAAAGGTAACCTAGACTGCTAATAATTTTAATAATAAGTGCATCTGAACTTTTGCCTTAAAAGTGATGATTATATTAGCACAATGCCAAAATTATTCGAGTGCTAGGCTGACAATACGGAAATCTGAAACTTAGTGCTGGTTTAATCCCTATGAGTACTGTGCTAAAATGGGAAGAATATAGGCTTTGGGGTCAGCATTACAAGGCTTCAAATTATGGTTCTGTCACTGGGCAAGTTATTCGACTTAAGGCTGTCCACTTGTCTATAGTAATACATATCCAAAGCATTAGGGTAAAGAAAATAGCTGTTATTTATTACTTCTTTCTCTTATTTTGGGTTTTGTTTGCTTTGCCCCACTTTTCCTAGTTTCTTTAGATGAAAAGGCCATTGATTTGAGACCTTTTCCTCTTTTCTAATATAAATATTTAGTGCTATTAATTTCCCTCTAAGTGCTATGTTAGTTGTGTCTCACAAATTTTGGTAAGTTGTGTTTTTATTTTCATTCATTTCAAATGTTTAGGGCTCATTTGACCCATTTCTGAGGCAGTAGTTTTCTGAGGACTCTATTTGGTGCTCTGTATTAGAGAGTTTTCCCACTCTGGCTGATAAGGGTACAATAATTCCCAGATCTGTGTAGGCTCCAGGGATTGTTCTGTTTACTCCTTTCTTTCTTAGTTTCGGGTAGCTACTTCCCACAAAATGCAGATTACTACTCAGCCAAGAACTTGAGTGGATACCTCTGCATGTATCTAGAGCTCTTTCTTTGTAGCTCCCTTTTCCCCAGTATGGTGCCACAGAAAACCTTAGCTGCGTTGGCTTCCCCATGCTCTGAACCCTGTTTCCTCAACTTATTGAGACCACCAGACTCTGGGTTCTCCTGCCCTGTTCTGAGGCCTGGAATTTCTCCAGGCACCGAGCTGAGGTATTTGCAGGGGTCATTGCATTTTTTTATTTCTTCTTAGCAGTTGCTGTCTTGTGCTGTTATCCATTCTTTGAAAGCTGATATTTCATACTCTGTTTAATTTTCTAGTTATTTAAACCAAGAGGATAAAACTAGTCCCTGTTACTCTGTCATGGCTAGGAAGTAGTTCATCTTAGCATCTTAGTAGGTAATTGATATAGGCTAATTATAAAATCTTTTTAAAACAAATCGCTCAAGGGGCGCCTGGGTGGCTCAGTGGGTTAAGCCGCTGCCTTCGGCTCAGGTCATGATCTCAGAGTCCTGGGATCGAGCCCCGCATCGGGCTCTCTGCTCGGCAGGGAGCCTGCTTCCTCCTCTCTCTCTGCCTGCCTCTCTGCCTACTTGTGATCTCTCTGTCAAATAAATAAATAAAAATCTTAAAAAAAAAAAAAGACATTAAAGGAAGGCGATTTGAGCCTCTTAAAAAAAAAAAAACAAATCGCTCAAAAATTCTTACTTGAGTAAATTCTCAAGGTGGGTGATTTTAGAACTGTGTATTAACATTGTATAAATTTTTATGCTTTTTCTTTTTTTTGTTTTTGATCTCAGTGCAATTAATAAATAGTCTGGGACCTTATTTAAAGGTTTGACATTCGTAGACTATTGATATGAGCCTAATTTTGTTTTTAATACTTTCTGAACTTTTTCAGAAATAATGTTTTAAAAATTATATAGTTGGTCTAAATAGTATTTGCTGACTTAGCACTTTTAAGTATTTAATGTTTTCAGTTATTTATGGGTTTATTGTATTTTTGTGACATCCTTAAATCAGATATTAAGATCTAAAATCTAACTCACTGATAAAATATATAACCAAAAAAGTTACTGGGGAGAATTCTAAGAGTAAACATAAGGGAAGATACAACTTTTGAGATGAAAGATAATCAATTACTGATTTAAAAAATGCCACAAATGTAATATCTAGATTTGTGTGTTTTTTTAAACAACCTTTTCTTATAATTTAGTTAAGGGTTTAACTTTTAATTAGTATATAACCCTCAAATTTCTGTCTTATTCAGTGCTTTCTTCAGTGATGTGCAGAAAGACATGGAAGGTATGACTCAAATTTGCAAATGGCATGAAGCTTGCAATGGTTAAAATACTAATGTTTTGCCCTTGAATCCTAAAAAATAGGTACTTAGAAAAGGTGAAAAATAGCTTAGTAGCAGCATATGTCAAAAATTTGTTGAAACAACTGTAGTGTGTTTGCCAGAAACATCAGTATATCAGAGTGTATCAGTAGGAGTATACTGTCAAGAGCAGGTTAAAGCGTGATAGTTCCCTTTGTTACCTTCTTGTTGTTGATGTGTTTGATTTATCAAAAAAATTTTTTGAAATAAACTTAGACATAGAAAAGCTGCAAAAAATAGTGTGGAGAGTTTCCATATATTCTTTACTCAGTTTCTTTTAATGTTAACCTTTTTATATAACCCTGGTGCCTTTATCAAATCTGAGAAATTAAAATTTATATAATATATTAAATAAAGTGCAGACTTCTTTCAGATTTCACAGGTTTTTCCACTAATAACCTTGGTATTCCAGGATCCAGTCCTGGCTATCTGTTGTTATATTGGTCAGATCATTTATAGTAGTATGTTTGGGTTTTGGCCTCAAATTAAAATATTGTAAAGCTTAAGAACCGAGTCAAATGCCACTTTTTCTGTTTCTGCCTCCTATAGTTTGAATGATTTACTCTGTTCTATGCAGTTGAACTGCATGTTGTTTATACTTTGTTTTCTCTTATTTGATCTGTTAGTCCATAGCCAAATAATTAATATTGGAAAGAACTCAGTCTTATTCATCCTCTTACAAAGAGCCCTTATAAAATGAGACCAGTATATTCAGAGCATAGTGTTAAAAGAACTTAAAATAACATGAGTAGCGGTTAAAGGATATTTTACTGTATAAGAAGAGCATAATTTCCAACTATTTGTGAAAAAGGAATTAAATATGTCCTGTATGTGAAAATTATGGGTAAATTTTGGCAGAATGATCTGATAAAAAGTTAGGGAAAAGTACAGTGGATATTTTTAAAATCATAGAAGGTTGTTGATATAAATAAATCCATCTGTCTCAGATTAGGAAAATGTTAGCTAATAAAGTCTGATCAGTGTAACTCTTTGGTCTGTGCTGGAATGTAAAAATTACGACAGTTTCCTTTGACATCTTTGTTTGAAATATTTATATCAGATATTGGAATCAGCCTTAATCGCCTTTTAGACTAACATTTTGGCTTGTTCGTTTTTGTAAATGTTCATTCTTCTTTTTGTTGCCCATTTTGGTTTTCACCTAGTTGGGTTTTATTTTGTTTTGTCATCTTAATGGAAGTAGTATAACATCGTGGTTCAGAACATAGGTTCTGGAGTCAGACTTCCTGGGATTGCATGCCTGCTGTGTATGTAACCTTGGGCAAGTTACCCAACCTTTTTGAGACTTCATATCCTCATCTTCAAAATAAGTATAATAACAGTAGTTACTTCCTTGGGTTATTCCATGGATTAACTGAATTAGAACACTGAAAGAGCATAGTGCCTGACACACAGTTTTGAATGCCATGGCTCAACAAATGTTAACTGCTTGCTGTTAACTGCAGTTAATTAGTTAATTTACAACTTTAGATACTAACACTATAACTCACCTCTTTCTCTTGTTCTGCTTTTAACTTTTATACTCCTACAAAGGGAAAGATGTAGTGCTGCCTTTCAACATTTTTGTTGACATTATAATTGCATATACTTTTCTTAATTTTACTATTTTTTTAAGATTTTATTTATTTACTTGACAGAGAGCATGTGCTCAGGCGTGCACAAGCAGGGGGAGCAACAGAAGGAGAGGGAGAAGCAGACTCCCTGCTGAGCAGAGAGCCAGATGGAGGCTTGATCTCAGGGCCCTGAGATCATGACCTGAGCCGAAGGCAGCTGCTTAACTGACTGAGCCATCCAGGCGCACCTTAATTTTACTATTTATATAGTTTAACATTAAGTGCAAACTGAAGGGAAGGAAGGTTAAGGTGCTTTTCAGCCTGAAACAATCTTTGAAACAAAACCACTTTATCAAATTATCTACCTATTATGCACTTATTAACCAGTATAATTTATCAACAAAATTAATTTTTCCATAATGTTTATCCTGAAATATTGTAATTCTAAATACCTTCTGAACCATTAAAGCAAAATTATATTCAGCATGATTTTTATGTTTAGGTTTTTTTGAATATTCCAGTTAAAAAGTGGTAATCCAAACTACTTTGGAAAGCTTGGCAGTATTTACTAAAGCTTGATACCTCCATGATCCAGCTTGATATCCTATGGTTCTTTTTTTATGTACATACTTAACAGATGTGTATGTGTTAATGTCCATGGAATGTTTATAATACCCCTATTTGTAATAGCTCCTAACTAGAAATTACCTTCATGCTCATCAGCAGTAGAATAAATTTTGGCATAGTCACACAATGTAATACTATATAGAAATGGCAGTAAAATATCCTCCAAGTATAGCTGCTCAACAGTAGGGCTGAATCTCACAAATACAGCATTGAGAGAGAGAAGTCTAAAAGACCACTTACTATACTATATAGTTTTGTTTGTGTCAATTGTGAAATTAGGCAAAATGAAGCTGTTAGAAGTCTATGTAGTGACATTAGGAATGGGGTTTGAACAGTAGTGACTGGTGGGGAGGATGAAGGGAACTTCTGAAGCACTGTTAATGTTCTATTTCCTAATACAGGTGTGTTTAGTATGTAAAAATTCATCAGGCTGGAAAATTATATTTTGTGTACCTCACTTTAAAAAAAAAAAGAATTTATTTATTTATTTATTTGACAGAGAGGGGTCACAAGTAGGCAGAGAGGCAGGCAGAGAGAGAGAGAGAGAGAGAGAGGAGGAAGCAGTCTCCCTGCCGAGCAGAGAGCCCAATGTGGGACTTGATCCCAGAACCCTGAGATCATGACCTGAGCCGAAGGTAGAGGCTTAACCCACTGAGCCACCCAGGCGCCCTGTACTTTGCTTTATGTGTAGTCACAAAAGCTTTCAGAAGAAATCGACCTATTTATATATTGTAGACCTATTGGATTATACATTTGATGATACTGAGGTACCAGTCTGCCTACACTATTTTTGTCCAGCATTCTTATTAAACATCAGGGAATTACAGCAACAAAGAGAAAGTATAGATGGGCATCTACTTTAAGTATCCTCAGCCTTGGTAGTTTTCTTGAGCTTCCTACATGTTGGCATAAAGCACCCCTGTGAGAAGGTAGAGATGAGGAGAATCTTAGATTACAGAGCAAACATCTTTCAATAAGAAGAGACTGACTCTGAGAGGTGACAGTAAGCACAGGGACCTGGCTTCAGGTAGCAGCTTCTCGGCCATTCTTATTCAAGGGATAGGGAGTTGTGCCAAATTAACTGGCAAAGCCCATCACACTACCCTGTAGACTTTGTGGATGATACAAAGTTTTACTTAGTTTACTTTTAGTTTTAAGTGACTCACATCTTGAGGATGGATAGGAATTAGTTGATTTAGCAAGTTATTCTTTTAGCATGGTCTACAGGAAAGATGATATTTAATAATTTAAGAACTGTTTTTTAAGACTTCATTCAATTTTCTGTTAATGCAACTAGATTGTTTTGAGGACTTTTAGTTTATGTGTATTTGACTTTTGTAAATTTTCTTATGCTTAAAAATAATACACATTTGTCATAACAGATATAACAGTAGTTTTTAAAATGCAGAACCCCGTTTCCAGTTTCACTTGTAGATCTTTTTGTGTGTGTATCTGTACATACCATAAATTCATTGATTCTACGATGCATTTATTTTATTACCCTGTGTTCTGATAGATCTGAAATTGGGATGTGTATTTCAGTAGCTGTCCACTAGGTGGCAATCATAGTGGAGTTGACTTCTTGGGACATGGGAAATTAGGCCATAGCTGTTCATATTATTTTCACTTCATTTGAGTTATATTCCTTGTTGGTACTGTATGGGTTGAGTTTGATTGTTGTTACAAGTATCTTGAAAAGAATGGTACTATGTGGTTTGTCATTAAAACAAAAAGTGTGCAGAAAGGTACAGAAAAGGCAGCAGGGTATAAATTTAACATGATTGAAGCAAATATTCATTGTCGGAAGGATAACCACAGTTATAGTTCTCTGCAAAGTAAAAGCCAAGTGCTTTATGGAATCAAGAAGGGGAGCTATTTTATGAATAAATGAAGGTATGCTGCATTTTATTCCTGAAACATGCAAAAGCATTTCCCATGACAAGGCAGGAGAAATTGTCATATCCTGTGGATAGGTGGTTGGTGTGACCAATTCACACACCATATAGGAAGACTATTGTGTCAGAGCTTTAATTGTTCACATCTTATAAATTTATTGAATTTGATGACTTTTTATGTGTTTATTCAGTGTCTTACATCTATTGAGACAGTTATTTGATCTGTTAATGTAACTTTTTTTTCTGTTAATGTAGCATTTTATGTTAATATATGTTCTGATGTCAAACCATCCTATATTTCTGGGAAAGCAACTTGCTATTTTCTCTTTAAATTAATAGTTATCTTGTGGATATCTTTTTAACTTAGTGTGTATAGATTTACCTCATTCTTTTAATGGCTCCATTGTTTTTCTATTGTATGTGTTTTTTAAAGGTTTTATTTATTAGGGAGAGAGAGCAAGCATGAGTAGGGGATAGAGAGAAAAGGGAGAAGCAGGCTCCTTGCTGAGCAGGGAGCCCAATGTAGGACTTGATCCCAGGACCCTGGGATCATGACCTGAGGTGAAGACAGACACTTAATGGACTGAGCCACCCAGGCACTCTATTGAATTTTTTTAAAATGGCTGCTGTGATCATGTGCATGATTTCCAGCTTTTGCTATTAAAAACAATGTAGCAGGGAACATCTTTCTACATATATCTTAATATACTCGGGCTAGTATTTCTATAGGACAGATATCTAGAAATGTGAGTTTTCATTGTTTGATAACATGAAATAATGTAAAGTTAATTTTAAAAAAGTACATACTTGGTTTAGAAATGTCAATCATCACTGGAAAATATACCAACATGTTAACAGTGGTTTGTCTTTGGAGTGATAGGCTTATGTGTGATTAAAGAAAAAAAATTTTAGTGGTGAAATGGAATGAACTTTAAAAAAACTAAATGTTTATGAAATCAAATACTACTACTTGAAGTCCTGGGATTATGAGCACTTGGGAGGATAGGAACTGTCGTAGCTCCCAGATAATTCATCTAGTATAATGCAAAATACATGAAGCAATCTAAAAGATGTTTTTAGAAGTAAGTTGAATTGATTTTTGGAATTTAACAGAGAAAAAAAACTTCTTGCCAATTCTTTTTCAGGGTTTTTTGATTAACTCAAAACCAGAGAATGCCTGTGAACCCATAGTGCCTCCACCACTCAAAGACAATTCATCTGGCACTTTCATCGTGTTAATTAGAAGACTTGATTGTAATTTTGATGTAAAGGTAATGTTTGTTTTTTTCCTTTTTTTTTGTTACTTTTTTTAGTTTATCTACCTTGAATTCTCTCTTGTTTCATAAAGGCTTTAAAAGTTTTATAGAATTCATCAGATTAAAAAAAGAAGGTGGGGATGAAAGGAAAATGGGAAGTTGGTGAAGGCAAGCAAGACAGGAACAGGTTTAAGTTTTTATTCATCTGCTACAAAATTGACTTTAAACTTTTAGCAGCCAGTACAAAAAGGGGACAGCTCACAATTCATAGTTTTTACAACACTGTAAACAAATTGACGAGAATAAAAATGATTGCTATTGGTTCTAAGGATTTTCATGTGGTTATTGGGAATCTTGAATCTTTAATATTAGAATATTGCTTGATCTAATCTAGGAATGGAAACATTAACCTTCATTTTTATACCTTTACTCTTCCATTACCAATACTACACATATATTTATGCTGACATTGGGATTTCTCTTTTGCAATAAAATAACTCTGTCACCTGTACAAAGTTGGTCTCTCTGGTGTGGGTTAGGTCAGATAGTAAAACAAAGTTTGCCATAGGACTTCGCTCCCTATCACCAATGCTGCTCTAAAGGTTTTTGATACCTCTAATGCTGTCTTTGCAAATCTGGCTTTGGATGGTCTTGGCCGAAGAGCCACACTGAGGCCCGTATAAAAGCCTTGATTGTTACTTTTACCGAACCACCTCAGACTTGAGTGTCATGTAGTTTCTTGTGTGTATCTTAGAGAATAGACATGGGATATTACTTCATGGACTTGACATAGCTAAGATCAAGATCTTACGATTTGTTCAGTAGGAACAGACCGCTGCAAGTCTCTGCTCCTTGCATTTCATGAAAGAAATGACATTTCCATAATAAACTTATTAAAGGAATAAAATAAATAACTGTAAAAGGGTTTGGAAATGTAGAGCACTTTGTAAATGATAGGTGGTGTTACTGTTGTATATCATTTCCAAATCTTACCTCTTAGTTGCCTTTAAATGGGAAATAAATTAGAAATAGAAGTCAAATGTAGATTTCCTGCTCTTCAGAATTATGTCTTTTTTATAGTAGTTTGATTTTAAGCCATTTTAAGATTTGATCTAGAACTAAAACTGTAATAATTGCAGATTGTTTCAACAAAAAGGAAACATTATTGTAATATTTCATTAGTTTCTTGCTGCTGAGAAATTAAAAGTAAACTAAAATTTGCTGATTCTAAGGTTTATTACATTATTATGTAATTTATGTAATTTATGGCTTAGTCTGGTCTTTACTAACTAGAAACTATAATACTTTTTTTTTAATAACTTTTCATTGGGGACGGAAGGTGGTTCACTGCAAAATTTAAGGAAATACTGTCATTGAATGTTTATTTTTCATGGTGAAAACACAACTCTGGAATGAATACATAGGCTTATTAGACCTCCTATCCCTTGAGTGGATCCTCATCATGAGTCTGAGTGTTTCTGATAGAATTTTATGATTAGCTATACTCCAGCAACTCTCTTCCTACTTCCTGCCTTGAATTTTATGCTGCTGCCATACCCTCTCCTTGAAGTCTCTTGTACAATGCTGACTACACCTTTGTGCCTTTATATATACTATTTCTTCTGTTCCAGATCTCTGTCCAAGGTGACATTTAAGTGCTAGCTGAGGATGTTATCTTTTCTGGAAGCCTAACTTTTCTTTCTGCCCTCTCTGATAGAATGAATCATTTTAGCTCAATGTGCCACTCTTCTACTTTGTAAATATCTTCTTTACTGTTTATCACATTATTTTTTATTATATATATGTTTCACTTGTGACCTATGTTTAGAGTTCATGTTTTAATTATAGTTATTACCTAATTTGTATCATAGTGCATAGAAGAGCAATAAACGTTTGTTAAATCAAGCTATATAGTATAGTAGTAAGCCTTTTACTTATGCATCTAATGCATTGTTTTAAAAAACATGTACATGTAAAAATGTTTAAATTGAGAATTCTCATTTTAGAAAGAGAAATATTAGAAATTTACCCATTATACCTCACTGTAGATACAGTTTTAATGAGTAATATTCTAGTCTGTTGTACATGTTTTTAAACTCTTGTTATCTTTCCTTCACAAATAAACAAGAGTGTATTATAGCCATTTAAGGCTAAAGATTCCTTACTCATGTTTTTCCTAATGGTTTCTGTCTTGTCTCAGTTGTGTTAAAAATATGAGACCTTAGTTTATAGGGAAGACACTAATGTGTCTTTTAATGAAGGTCTGGAAATAGACTGCATACATTTGAGTCCCATTTCTTTTTCATTTGAAATACAACTTTATTCTGATTCTCAACTAAAAAGAATGGGAATGACAGAGACAAATTAGATTTTACCACTGGATATTGTGATGTGAATATAGCAGTCTTTTATCTGACACTCAGAAAGGAAATAGTTGCATTCTAAAACAGCCAAATATGCAGTTCCTGAAAATGAAGCTACTTTTAAAACTGCCACATTCACTCTGAAGCCCATTCATCTCCTCTAGCATCCCCAAGATTAAGCACAGGTGCTGTTCAGCTATATAATAAAGTGGCAAACATGCTGCACCACTGACATCACAGGACAGCCGCCTATAAAACTGGACTTCTGGGGGAACTTGGGTGGTGCAGTCAGTTAAGCATACAGCTCTTGGTTTTTTTTTTTTTGTTTTTTTTTGTTTTTTTTTTAAAGATTTTTATTTATTTATTTGACAGAGAGAGATCACAAGCAGGCAGAGAGGCAGGCAGAGAGAGAGGAGGAAGCAGGTTCTCCGCTGAGCAGAGAGCCTGATGCAGGGCTTGATCCCAGGACCCTGAGATCATGACCTGAGCCGAAGGCAGCGGCTTAACCCACTGAGCCACCCAGGCGCCCCCAGCTCTTGGTTTTGACTCAAGTCCTGATCTCAGAAATCAAGCCCCATGTCCTGCTTCTTGCTCAGCATGAAGTCAGTTTGAAATTTTCTCTCTTTCTCTCAGCCCCTCCCTCTGCTCACTCACTCACTCTCCCTCTCTGTCAAATAAATAAATCTTTTAAAAAATCCAAACAAACTAGACTTTTGAGACTACACTTTCTCACAGGTCATCATCCTCATCCAGGCAAACAGTTGTCTAAGCAACTTCTAGATCATGCTTATACTGTGTTGCCAAAGCTAGATCCCTGACAACCTCTGGTGGGGCAAGAGCAGGCATGGCAACAAACTCCAGGTTAGGGTCTCCAGTTAGTTTTCTAGCAGACACAAGAAGGGCTTTTCAAAGTTGTAGTTAATTCTTTTGGCAGAAATGTCATAGTACTACAGGTTCTTCTTTGAGTGGAAGACAATAGATTCTAAGTTAACTGTCTTGTTTTTAACTTCTACTTTGTTGCCACACAGCCCCATGGGGATGTTCTCACATACTTGTACCAGATCTCCATGCCAGTTAGGTACATTCTTGTAAATAACTCTTGATGTTACGTCAAACATTATAATGGCAAGCTGAGCCTGGATGTAATAGCCATCCCTCAGCCCACCAAGTTTCTTCTGATCAGCTGTATCCCCTGCATTGAACTTAATAGGTCCTCTGTTGGTATGGAACATAAGAGGATGGACCTCAACACCCAGGGTGGCTATGTACTTCTCAAGTTTGTCAGTCAGATGATGTTTCACAAATGTAGTTTTTCTAGTACCACCATCACCAACCAATACAAGTATGAATTGGACTTGGGATTTTCCTTGGGCAGCTATCATGTTATTGCTTCCAGAGGTGTCTCTGATTGAATTCAATCTCATTTTTATTGTTAGCCATGTGATCTCAGGCAAGTTACTTTACCTGTGGCTCAATTTCTTTATCTGTAAAATAGGAATTGTAATGTTCCCTACATCATGAAACTGTTATGAGGATCAAATGAAATAATCAGTGTTAAATGCTTATCAAACCCAGTGCCTTGCACATAGTAAGTAAGCAGCAGGTATTAGCCATTGATGTTTTATGCTTCTTCCCATTGGTGTAAAATAAATTAAGAATAAAGGTGGCAAAGATACTGATTGTATTAGGCCTAGAAGTTTCTCATAATCCGCTGTTTGCAAGATGGATAACCAGGAAGACCGTGGTATAATTCAGCCTGAGTCCTAGGGCCTCAGAACCAAGGGAGCTAATGGTCTGGAGTCAAAAGGTCCAAGAATCAAGAGCTCTGATGTCTCAGGACAGGAGAGGTGGATATCAGGAAGATCATCTATTTAGGCCTGCAACAAATTGGATGATACCCACTCACATTGATAAGAGTGGTAGATCTTCTTTAGTCTATCGAATCAAATGCCAGTCTCTGTGAGAAACCCCTCACAGACACACTCCAAAATACTCTTTTACCAACTCTGGCATCTCTTAGCCCAGTCTTGTTGACAACTAACCATTACACTGACCTTTCAGAAACTAAATTATTAACTGATAAGTCACACTATGGTGCAGTAACTCAGTGACAGTTAAGAGTGAAATTTCTAATGTGGTTTATAAAGGACAGTTTAGTCATGCCAGCATGTAATGTATAAAATAAGTTTCATGAATACACAAGAGTAAGAAGTACAGATCACCTATTGAGGTACTATGAAGTAGGATACATTTATCATATTTACTAGAAAAACAACTGGAATCTCATCCCAAAGGGCAATTTCTTTTTCTAAGGGTAGTCATGGGTTGATTGGCTATTAACTTTATTAGCTATAATCTTCAGATCAAAACCTATGGCTGTATTTTCTGGGCTTCCAAATTGATGATTATATATAGTTTTTTAATTAGGTATGTTATAGAACCTAATCACTTAGAATGTATATTATAGTACTTCTCTGAATTGAAAATAAATAGCTCTTTATAAAATAGGGGCTCATTCATATATATCTACAGTTATGTATGAATACATTGACCTAAGAAACCAGTTTAAAAAAAAAAAAGCTTTCTTATTACTGATGTAGCATCCTGGGACCAAATACTAAAAATGCTTAATTCAGCCCCATACAGAATGCAGCAGTTGACAATAGTTGTTGCAAGGTTATATTTTTTGTCATGCCTCCTATTGAAAGTGATACCCAAATTATCTCAATGAGAATTAGCTGTACTTTACAAAGCTTTCCTTGGGGAAAGGAGCACTTTCCATTGTGGATAGCAGAAGGGAAAAAAGTAAAATTTCATCAACATCTTTCAGTAATTGTGGTGGTGGTAATCTTGGTGATGTGGTGGGTATTTCAGGGTTTACTCTTTGAAATTCTTTAGATTTTTTTTTTTTGAAGATGAGTATTGTACTATAACTGAAGAAACGTAGACTTCTTTTATTTCTTCCTTAGAAGTCAATGATGAAGTGAAGTGGTGTTCTACAATAAAGAAAATAGCACATTTTTTCTATACAAACTATCCCAAATGCTTTCTGACTCAGCCAATAAGACAGCCGAAATGCAATTAATAATTTTCGGAAGGTAGGAGATTGTCCTGTTTATAACATTCTAAGTTAAAGCATGGTTTTAACCTTCTTGTTTTAACCTTTTTTTGAGAGAAGTTTTGTCTTCTTTTGAGAGAAGAAGAGGCTTTTAATTTATCTTGCTCTAAAGAAATGCGGCAAAACCCATACTTAGAATTAGTTTTTAGATATGTAGAATGTCCAGAGGGCTAGTGAGAACTGTTGATTATCTGCCAGCTGCTTATTCTGAAAACAGTCACTTTTATTCACACTGACAAAAACTGTATCCTCTGAAAAATGCAGCTCTTTAGAGGAAAAGCTAAACAATGTCATTTTGTTTAATCCTTGTACAATGCTTTCTTTACTGTGACAAAATGTAATTGTTTGGGAATGCTAGTTTTTGGTGACTATTTGAAGTTAAAAAACATTGCTGGCTCTGATAAAGGTATTATTAAATTATTTAATTAGAAAATGTAATCTCCTGAGGCAGAGAGTTTTCAGAAGACTTGAATTGGCATCCCAGTGGGAAATAGGACTTTTTTTTCTTAATTTTTGTTTCAAGAACATTAAAATCACTTTAAATAGAGCTTTTCAGAACTACACAAATTTCTATGTTTATAATCAAATAAAGATTAGTTTTCAGAAATCTGTTCATTGCCATTGCAACTCAGGATATTTTCATGATATGGTTAATACTAAGTCAACAATTTCTTCAAATAGTCTTCTTATTTTAATTGAACTCTAGGGGAACTTGGTAAGCAGATATGGTGCAATGCATGTATTTCTGAATTTAATTACCATTTTTTTTGCTCTAATAATTATTTTTGAATGATGCAGCTGCAAAGTCATATAGGCCAGTTATCAAGAAGCTAAAAGGACTTTTAGATATCATTCTTTCTACCTTTTGTTTTTGTTTTTTCCTGACGTGGATGGAATAATGTTTGGATTGTAGATGATAAGGAATATGTTAGTACTCATTTTCTGTTGGAATATGACTTTTATAAAACTTCGGGGGCGTTCAAACCCCCTTTATCTGACTTAGGCCTTTCTCTCAAATCCCATCTGTACTTTGCCTGTCCTGTCACTTTAACCTTCAGGAGTTTTACAAGTGCACATACACGTTGAGCAGTCTCTCCCTTTCTGTCTGATTTTCACCATGTTCTTCATGTGGATTCCCCTCCCTTTGCTTGGTTATATGGGCAGCCTGACCTTATTTTTGCTCTAAGATGAAGTAATTTGAAACTTTTCCAGACTTTTTTTTTCTTTTCCTGATTTTTCTCCACGTTGAATAGATCACTTCTTCTGTAATATATTACTTAATCAATTAATCACTTTTTCTTTTATATATTCTCTAATCTCTGTGAGGGAAAAGATAATGTTTTAGGTTCTATAGGTTTAGTGTCTGATACATTGTATGGCACTTGGTGGGTGCTCAGTATTTGCTGAATTAACTAATTTAGAAAACTTTAAGTGTTTACAATTGAAACTGGATTAAGGAATAAACAGTATTATCGGAACCTTCTGTTGGCTCCATGTTCACTTCACTTAATGTTCTTGGAAGTATTTCTAAATCTAGATACTCATTTATCCCATAAACATTTTTGTCCGGGTCCCAGTGTTTTATGAAAAATTTTTAAAATTACCATAAAGTTATTTTGGGTTATTTGGATGATTTTATAATAAACATACTATTTTTTTAAAGAAATTTTAGCATCTTATAAAATAGTCTTCCCAGTTTTCCTTTCTAGTTTTGCCTTTCATTATCCTCTTTCAGGCCTCTAGGCTGGAGGTCCCAGGATTTCACTTTTATTGCAGTAATACCAAGCAAGTAAATATGACCTTGATTAGAAATTAAACTGTAAATTATCTCAAAGTTGCTTAATATCATTATTTAATTATTTCTACAAAGTAATTTATAGCATTTATTAATCTACTTCAGAATCATGTTTAAAAGATTCTACAAAAGGATTATTTTCAAGGATTCTTGGGGAAATGGAAACATTTCTACCCACATACGGTTCAAACAGCTTTGTGCTGCTAGCTCATTAATTTTATTCATTTGTTTCTTCTGCCCTTTAATTGATAAACATATCTGCATTTTAATAGGTTCCTAGGGACATCTGGCTGGCTCAGATGATAGAGCATGTGACTCTTGATCTCAGGGTTGTGAGTTCAAGCTCCACATGGGGCATGGAGCCTACTTAAAAAAATAATAATAATTGGGTTCCGTTATACACATTTATGTTTCCTTTTTAATATTTATGCAATAGTAAAATGATAAAATACTCTTCTTTTACCAGAGAGTAATATTCATCAAAAGAAACCGAAAAAATAATAAATTACATGTACTTTACCCTAACCTAATGAAATGTGTGATACTCCTGACTTTATTTACATATCTCTTCCCCACATTCTTTTGCTTCAAAATCAAGATGTTCAGATTACTCAGGTATACTATAAGTAAAGGAAGTCTAGGAGGGAGGAAAGATAGGATCTAAAAAAAGAGGAAAGGATGGATTATATCATTGAAATTCTGTTAATGTGAGAGAAATGTTAGTAGCACCTAGTACCATCTTCTGTGCATTAGCTTTTCCCAACGTGGCCTGTAGTGATACCAAAGTAACATGGGGGAGAGAATGGCATTGGAATGGGATTTAATCTTGACAGGATTACTTGCTGTAGTTATGGATCTTATTTTAACCATTGGTTGTTCCCTGCTATAACATTTCTAGGAATATTTATCCTATAAGTAGAATTAACAGTTTTACATTGACATCTGAATCTACTAGTGCTGCTCCATTCTCATCTCCATTGCTTTGATCATTTGAGAAAGAGATTCTACTTCCTAATTTCTTTTTGCTTCCTTTGACGATAAAGGAAGATCATAGGCAGGTTTTGAGAACTATCTTTATTCTCTAAGTTTTCCATTAATTTTTTTTCCATGTCTTTCCCTTTTAAGGAAAACAACTTTTTCTTCTGTGTTAGACATCTAGGCTGGGAGAAAGGGTAGTTTCTGCCAGGCCGATGTTTGAGTTACTGTGGCTTTGTGTTGACAATTCTGAAAGAAAAGGAAACCAGTTTTCCAGAGAAATTTTTCAGTTGGCATTTGGAAGCAGAGTTAGACCACATTTTCTGCGGAAATATCCACAGAAGTCCCATAGAGGTTGGACTGTGAAGTGAAGCTCCAGTTTTTTCAGATTCTGCTAGAACCACCAATACCCAGTAGTGTATAGCGTCAGAAGATGCTAGGTTCCAGACCCACCCAGGATCTGTTATATACTGTTTTCTTTTTTGTTTTGACTTTTTACCTTTTTATGTTTTGAAACTAGCACACACAAAATATTTATAATGTATGTATATACAGTCCAATAGTAAATGAATATTGGAATTCTCACTACTCAAGTTTGAGAGACCTGTCACTTACTGATGTTCATTAGTTAATGTTAACTAATTAAATTTCATTAAAGTCTACCTTAGGTAATATTTTTAAGTTTTATTCTAACTGCAGATCATATTAAATCAGTATTTGTATCTGATCTTCATGAGGGAGCTTCCTATTTGGAATATTTTTATAGTAATTTCAAATGTTTTAATAGAGTGATGTTAAATATATCACAAAGTGATTGCTTGTTAAAGCTGCTCATTTTCTGTCTTATATTTGAAAAACTTTGTGATGAAAAAATTCTTTGCTAAAAGCCAGACCAAACCCCAAAAGTACTATGCATTTCTTTTTCCTCTACAGTAGATTCTTTTTTTATATTCTATTTTTATATATTATTGTTTTATTTCTCCCTAACTTGATTCTAGCCTAAAAACCCACGGGTACTTTCTCACAACAGCTTCTTGGGAGTAGAACTTCTGTTTTATGAAGTTCTCTATACTGAGTTTTTTTCAGTACAGTGCTTGGTGCAACAAATGAGTGAGCAGTTAAAGAAGGGCGAATGCTCAGAGTTCTACCACTGGGTGGTGCTGAGCATTAAAGTGCTCATTGTAATTGTTCCCTCCATTACAGTATAAGTGTAGTACAGGTCTGTCAGTACTTGGGAATTCTTAGTTGGCTCATAGTAAGTGCAGAGTTGTCTTTTGGTTACATGAAAAGTTCTTTCAACAAGCTTTATTTACAGTGGTAGGTGAGTTGAAATGAGCTTCTCATTCTCATTAGGATGAAAAATAAGATTTGATTAGAATAGAATATGAATTCTGGCAGTATCAGAAATATCAAAATATGAATTTTGATCATATTTTTCATTTTAACATACAATTTAATATGCATATGTAACTAGAGAATAATTTGTGGATACCTCTATTAAATTTAAATTGCAATTCTGAAAATTTATTTAGGCAACTTTCAACTGATGTGGTTAATTTTAACTGGTAAAAGTTCATTATAAAGTTTTTTTTAAGGCATCTTCAAACTAATGACAGTATTAGAAATAGCTGTACATAAAGGTTTATTTGTGTTTTCTTAACATTTCTAAGAAAAAAGGATTGTTTTTAGTTTATTATTCTACTCATGCCCCAGACAAAATATTAAAACTTCATTATAAACAGCCACATTTAGAGACCTATAAGCTAAAGACTTTGACTTTGTGATGATGTGTTGCAGAATACTATTGCTGCAATAAAAAGCACAGATTTATTTTCTGATTGCAGACAATGTACAGAACATTAAGAACTCCTTATATAAATAAATTTTCAACTTTTTTGACTGAGAAAGTACAGCCAAATCCACAATAAGAAATTTACTTTTATTCTTGCCCCAATACATATACAACATATAGCCTATAATAAAGTTTGATGAAGTAGTATTTACCAATACTACCTATAATATTCTGATATATGAAATTTTTTAAAACGATTTTATTTATTTATTTATTTGTCACCGAGAAGAGGGGAGAGAGAGAGAGAGAGAGCAAACAAGTAGGCAGAGAGGCAGGCAGAGGAGGACAGAGAAGCAGGCTCCTGGCTGAGCAAGGAGCCCGACACGAAACTTGATCCCCGGACCCTGGGATCACAACCCGAGCCAAAGGCAGCGGCTTAACCCACTGAGCCACCCAGGTGTCCCTGAAATTTCTTTTTATTAAAAAAGTTCACCCAGGTCCACCAAATTATTTTACTACCCATAATTTTTATTACCTTAATACTTAAAAATTGCTTTCCCGTGTGCCAAAACAAAGGTTGACTAAAATGCTGCCACTGGACTGGAACCTAAAATCGTTTTTAAGTTTCCCGAGGATTCTGGCTTCTGTTTTATGCTATACTTGAAACAAGTAAGTATGGCTTTGCATACAAACACCGATTTTACCAGCCCTACCAAAAATGTTTTCTTTTTTTTTTTTTTTAAAGATTTTATTTATTTATTTATTTGACAGAGAGAGAGAGAGAGATCACAAGTAGACGGAGAGGCAGGCAGAGAGAGAGAGAGAGGGAAGCCGCTCCCTGCTGAGCAGAGAGCCCGATGCGGGCCTCGATCCCAGGACCCTGAGATCATGACCTGAGCCGAAGGCAGCAGCTTAACCCACTGAGCCACCCAGGTGCCCCAAAAATGTTTTCTAATAAAATAAATTCAACTTCTCTCCAAACCTAAATAAACATATGCCATTTGTCAAAAAGTCCACTCTCTTAAAATATAACCTTACATAAGAGAGGAAATGTCTTTGTATCACGATAATAAATGTCTAAAGTTTCAGCATTAAAACCACATACTTTTCGTAACAAATTTTTTAAAGATTTTATTTATTTATTTGACAGAGAGAGGGATCACAAGTAGGCAGCGAGAGAGGGAGAGAGGAAAGCAGGCTCCCTGCTGAGCAGAGAGCCCGATGCGGGGCTTGATCCCAGGACCCTGGGATCATGACCTGAGCCGAAGGCAGAGGCTTTAACCCACTGAGCCACCCAGGTGCCCCCGTAACAGTTTTTCTTAGAACTTTTATGTACTTACTATTTTTTTTGTAAGAGTTGAATTCTTACCAGGTTTACTTCTTTGTTTCTCTACCACATAAGGGTGGGGGAAGGCTGGAATGAATACTAGTTTAGCCTACTAGTGAGTACAGACAGAGAGGAAGTGACATTTAACACTTAACATTAAGGAGAAAAACCAGCTAGGGTATGAGGAAGCCAATTCATGATGATCCCCCAAGTCACTAGAAAAGGTCAAATCATATTTGTTACCTTTTCCTGAGAAAGCTGGGAAAATGCAAAATATTTTAGGAACATTTTTATCTGTGATGACTGAAGTAAAATTTTTGGCATGTTTTTCAGGGGGAACTAAACAAGAGATACAGGGAGCTTTTATTTTTGTGGCATACATCTTGCTGGTAGGGCTGGTAGACTGTTACCTTAGTTGTGATTTAGTTTGATTAAACAAGTGTTTATGTGAGAGAGCTTCTTCTAGGTTTGAGATATATACAAATAAGGTAGTTCCTTTCCTTAAGTAGCATAAAATATTGCATCCAAAGTACTCTAAATGTCATTTTATCATCTTTATTTATCAAGCTGATTAACAGACTTAGTTTTCTGATAAGTAATGTTTTCACCAAGATGTTTTTTATCAGGATGGGGAAGTTCCCTTCTATGTCTAATTTTTTTTTAAAGATTTTATTTATTTATTTGACCTACAGATCACAAGTAGGCAGAGAGGCAGGCAGAGAGAGAGAGAGGAGGAAGCAGGCTCCCTGCTGAGCAGAGAACCCGATGTGGGGCTCCATCCCAGAACCCTGGAATCATGGCCCGAGCCGGAGGCAGAGGCCTTAACCTAGTGAGCCACCCAGGCACCCCTATGTCTGATTTATTTTTTTATTTTTATTTTTTAAATAATTTTTAAATTTTTTTTTAATAAACGTACAATGTATTATTAGCCCCAGGGGTACAGGTCTGTGAATCGCCGGGTTTACACACTTCACAGCACTCATCATATCACATACCCTCCCCAATGTCCATAACCCCACCACCCTCTCCCTACCCACCTCCGCACCGCCACCCTCAGTTTGTTTTGTGACATTAAGAGTCTCCTATGGTTTGTCTCCCTCCTGATCCCATCTTGTTTCATTTATTATTTTCCTACCCCCAAGCCCCCCATGTTGCATCTCTGCTTCCTCATATCAGGGAGATCATATGATAATTGTCTTTCTCTGATGGACCTATTTCACTAAGCATACTACCCTCTAGTTCTATCCATGTTGTCGCACATGGCAAGATTTCATTTCTTTTGATGGCTGCATAGTATTCCATTGTATATATATACCACCTCTTCTTTATCCATTCATCTGTTGATGGACATCTAGGTTCTTTTCCATAGTTTGGCTATTGTGGACATTGCTGCTATAAACATTTGGGTGCACGTGCCCCTTCAGATCACTACATTTGTATCTTTAGGGTAAATACCCAGTACTGCAATTGCTGGGTCATAAGGTAGCTCTATTTTCAACTTTTTGAGGAACCTCCATGCTGTTCTCCAGAGTGGTTGCACCAGCTTGCATTCCCACCAACAGGGTAGGAGGGTTCCCCTTTCTCCGCATTCTCGCCAGCATCTGTCATTTCCTGACTTGTTAATTTTAGCCATTCTGACTGGTGTGAGGTGGTATCTCACTGTGGTTTTGATTTGTATTTCCCTGATGCCATATGATGTTGAGCACTTTTTCATTTGTCTGTTGGCCATTTGGATGTCTTCTTTGCAGAAATGTCTGTTCCTGTCCTCTGCCCATTTCTTGATGGGATTATTTGTTCTTTGGGTGTTGAGTTTGTTAAGCTCTTGATAGATTTTCGATACTAGCCCTTTCTCTGATATGTCATTTGCAAATATCTTCTCCCATGCTGTCAGTTGTCTTTTGGTTTTGTTAACTGTTTCCTTTGCTGTGCAAAAGCTTTTGATCTTGATGAAGTCCCAATAGTTCATTTTTGCCCTTGCTTCCCTTGCCTTTGTCAATGTTCCTAGGAACATTGCTGAGGCAAAGTTCGAAGAGGTTGCTGCTTGTGTTCTCCTCAAGGATTTTGATGGATTCCTTTCTCACATTGAGGTCCTTCATCCATTTTGAGTCTATTTTTGTGTGTCGTGTAAAGAAATGGTCCAACTTCATTTTTCTGCATGTGGCTGTCCAATTTTCCCAACACCATTTGTTGAAGAGGCTGTCTTTTTTCCATTGGACATTCTTTCCTGTTTTGTCGAAGATTAGTTGACCGTAGAGTTGAGGGTCTATTTCTGGGCTCTCTATTCTGTTCCATTGATCTATGTGTCTGTTTTTGTGCCAGTACCATACTGTCTTGGTGATGACAGCTTTGTAATAGAGCTTGAAGTCCAGAATTGTGATGCCACCAACTTTGGCTTTCTTTTTCAATATTCCTTTGGCTATTCGAGGTCTTTTCTGGTTCCATATAAATTTTAGGATTATTTGTTCCATTTCTTTGAAAAAAATGGATGGTATTTTGATAGGGATTGCATTAAACGTGTAGATTGCTTTAGGTAGCATAGACATTTTCACAATATTTATTCTTCCAATCCAGGAGCATGGAACATTTTTCCATTTCTTTGTGTCTTCCTCAATTTCTTTCATGAGTACTTAATAGTTTTCTGAGTATAGATTCTTAGGTTTATTCCTAGGTATCTTATGGTTTTGGGTGCAGTTGTCAATGGGATGGACTCCTTAATTTCTCTTTCTTCTCTCTTGTTGTTGGTGTAAAGAAATGCAACTGATTTCTGTGCATTGATTTTGTATCCTGACACTTGACTGAATTCCTGTACAAGTTTTAGCAGACTTGGAGTGCAGTCTTTTGGGTTTTCCACATATAGTATCATATCATCTGCAAAGAGTGATAGTTTGACTTCTTTGCCAATTTGGATGCCTTTAATTTCTTTTTGTTGTCTGATTGCTGAGGCTAGGACTTCTAGTACTGTGCTGAATAGCAGTGGTGATAATGGACATCCCTGCTGTGTTTCTGATCTTATTGGAAAAGCTCTCAGTTTTTCTCCATTGAGAATGATATTTGTGGTGGGTTTTTCATAGATGGCTTTGATAATATTGAGGTATATGCCGTCTATCCCTACACTTTGAAGAGTTTTGATCAGGAAGGGATGCTGTACTTTGTCAAATGCTTTTGCAGCATCTATTGAGAGTGTCTTGTGGTTCTTGTTCTTTCTTTTATTAATGTATTGTATCACATTGATTGATTTGCAGATGTTGAACCAACCATGCCAGCCCTGGAATAAATCCCACTTGGTCGTGGTGAATAATCCTTTTAATGTACTGTTGGATCTTATTTGCTAGTATTTTGGTGAGAATTTTCGTATCTGTGTTCATCAAGAATATTGGTCTGCAATTCTCTTTTTTGATGGGATCCTTGTCTGGTTTTGGGATCAAGGTGATGCTGGCCTCATCAAATGAGTTTGGAAGTTTTCCTTCCATTTCTATTTTTTGGAATGGTTTCAGGAGATTAGGAATTAATTCTTCTTTAAATGTTTGGTAGAATTCCCCTGGGAAGCCATCTGGCCCTGGGCTTTTGTTTGTTTGGAGATTTTTGATGACTTTCAATCTCCTTACTGGTTATGGGTCTGTTCAGGTTTTTTATTTGTTTCTAGTTCAGTTGTGGTAGTTTATATGTCTCTAGGAATGCATCCATTTCTTCCAGATTGTCAAATTTGTTGGCGTAGAGTTGCTTATAGTATGTTCTTATAATTGTTTGTATTTCTTTGGTGTTGGTTGTGATCCCTCCTCTTTCATTCATGATTTTATTAATTTGGGTCCTTTGTCTTTTCTTTTTGATAAGTCTGGCCAGGGGTTTTTCAATCTTATTAATTCTTTCAAAGATCCAGCTCCTAGTTTCATTGATTTGTTCTGTTGCTTTTTTGGTCTCTATTTCATTGATTTCTGCTCTGATCTTTATTATTTCTCTTCTCCTGCTGGGTTTAGGCTTTCTTTGTTGTTCTTTCTCCAGCTCCTTTAGGTGTAGGGTTAAGCTGTATATTTGAGACCTTTCTTGTTTCTTGAGAAAGGCTTGTATCGCTATATATTTTCCTCTCAGGACCACCTTTGCTGTGTCCCACAGATTTTGAACCATTGTGTTTTCGTTATCATTTGTTTCCATGAATTTTTTCAATTCTTCTTTAATTTCCTGGTTGACCCATTCATTCTTTAGAAGGATGCTGTTTAGTCTCCATGTATTTGGGTTCTTTCCGAATTTCCTCTTGTGATTGAGTTCGAGCTTCAGAGCATTGTGGTCTGAAAATATGCAGGGAATGATCCCAATCTTTTGATACCAGTTGAGACCTGATTTATGACCCAGGATGTGATCTATTCTGGAGAATGTTCCATGTGCACTAGAGAAGAATGTGTATTCTGTTGCTTTGGGATAGAATGTTCTGAATATATCTGTGATGTCCATCTGGTCCAGCGTGTCATTTAAGGCCTTTATTTCCTTGTTGATCTTTTGCTTGGATGATCTGTCCATTTCAGTGAGGGGAGTGTTAAAGTCCCCTACTATTATTGTATTATTGCCGATTTGTTTCTTTGATTTTGTTATTAATTGGTTTATATAGTTGGCTGCTTCCATGTTAGGGGCATAGATATTTAAAATTGTTAGATCTTCTTGTTGGACAGACCCTTTGAGTATGATATAGTGTCCTTCCTCATCTCTTATTGTAGTCTTTGGCTTAAAATCTAATTGATCTGATATAAGGACTGCCACCCCATCTTTCTTTTGATGTCCATTAGCATGGTAATTGTTTTCCACCCCCTTACTTTAAATCTGGAAGTGTCTTTGGGTCTAAAATGAGTTTCTTATAGGCAGCATATTGATGGGTTTTGTTTTTTTTATCCATTCTGATACCCTGTGTCTTTTGATTGGGGCATTTAGCCCATTTGCATTCAGGGTAACTATTGAGAGATATGAATTTAGTGCCATTGTATTGCCTATAACTTGACTGTTACTGTATATTGTCTCTGTTCCTTTCTGGTCTACTACTTTTAGGGTGTCTCTTTGCTTAGAGGACCCCTTTCAATGTTTCCTATAGAGCTGGTTTAGTGTTTGCAAATTCTTTCAGTTTTTGTTTGTCTTGGAAGCTTTTTATCTCTCCTATTTTCAATGATAGGCTAGCTGGATATAGTATTCTTGGCTGCATGTTTTTCTCGTTTAGTGCTCTGAATATATCATGCCAGCTCTTTCTGGCCTGCCAGGTCTCTGTAGATAAGTCTGCTGCCAATCTAATATTTTTACCATTGTATGTTACAGACTTCTTTTCCTTGGGCTGCTTTCAGGATTTTCTCTTTGTCGCTAAGATTTGTAAATTTTACTATTAGATGATGGGGTGTGGACCTATTCTTATTGATCTTGAGGTGGGTTCTCTGCACCTCCTGGATTTTGACGCTTGTTCCCTTTGCCATATTAGGGAAATTCTCTCCAGTAATTCTCTCAAATATACCTTCTGCTCCCTCTCTCTTTCTTCTTCTTCTGGAATCCCAATTATTTTAATGTTGTTTCGTCTTATGGTATCACTTATCTCTCAAATTCTCCCCTCGTGGTCCAGTAGTTGTCTCCCTTTTGCTCAGCTTTTTTATTCTCTGTCATTTGGTCTTCTATATCACTAATTCTTTCTTCTGCCTCATTTATCCTAGCAGTAAGAGCCTCCATTTTTGACTGAACCTCATTAATAGCTTTTTTGATCTCAATTTTGTTAGATTTTAGTTCTTTTATTTCTCCAGAAAGGGCTTTTATTTCTCTGGACAGGGTTTCTGTAATATCTTCCATGCCTTTTTCGAGCCTGGCTAGAACCTTGAGAATCGTCATTCTGAATTCTAGATCTGACATATTACCCATGTCTGTATTGATTACGTACCTAGCCTTCGGTACTGTCTCTTGTTCTTTTTTTTGTGGTGAGTTTTTCCATCTTGTCATTTTGTCCAGATAAGAATATATGAAGGAGCAAATAAAATACTAAGGGTGACAAAGACCCCAGGAAAATGTGCTTTAACCAAATCAGAAGAGAACCCAAATCATGGTAGCGAGAAAGAGGGTAAAAGAGGTTCAGAAAAAATAAAAAGAAAAAAAGAAAAGAAATCAAGAAAAAATATAAAGAAGAAAAAAATATATATATATATTAGACTGGTGACTAGAACAGGGTCACCCACTTAATTTTGGGAGTATTTTGGTCTCTTGGAAGAAACTAACTCCCAAAATTTTAAAGAATGAAAAATATTTAAGGGTAAACACAATGAAGGGATGGAATATAACTATAAAGATGAAAAAAAATTTTTTTTTAATTTCTAAAAATGGAGTTGATAAGGTAAGTTGGTTGGGAGAATAATGAAAAGGAAGGTGGAGAGAATTTGCTCGGTCTGGAGACTAGAACAAGCCCAGTGGTAAATTTAGTGTGTATTTTGATCTATTAGAAGAAGTTGTACCCCAGATTTTTTAGAAGTAAAAACCCTATGTGTATACAAAAAATAAACTTAGATACAATGAAAGATAAAATATGACTATAATAATGAAGTTTCAAAAAAGATTATTATTTTTTTTAATGAAAGGTATTGTTAAGATAAACTAGTTAAAAAATGTTAAAAGAGGAATGGGTAAAAGTTAGAAAAAATTTAGCAGAAGAAGAAAAGTAAAATTAAAAAAAATATCTTTGCAAGACTAAAGAATCATGGGGAGAAAGCCATGAATTCCATGCTTTGCTTCTCCTCCTCTGGAATTCCACTGTTCTCCTTGGTAAGTGATCTTGGTCTTGGCTGGATTTCTTGTTGATCTTCTGGGGGAGGAGCCTGTTGTAGTGATTCTCAAGTGTCTTTGACGGAGGCGGAATTGCACCGCCCTTACCAGGGGCTAGGCTAAGTAATCCGCTCGGGTTCACTTTTGGGAGCTTTTGTTCCCGAATGCTTTCCGTAGAGTTCTGGAGGATGGGAATGAAAATGGCGGCCTCCCAATCTCCGGCAGGAGGAGCTGAGAGCTCGGAGCCCCACTCCTCAGTGCACCCTCGGAGAAAAGCACTCAATCAGTCCCGTCTCCCCAGCCTCCGGCCGCTCTTGGAGAAAAGTGCTCAATCATTCCTGTCTCCCTGGCCTCCGGCCGTGCTCACCCAGCCTGTGACCAAGTGTCTCTGTCTCTGGCACACAGCTCTGCCTGGAGTCTCCAAACCCCACAGATCCCTGAGCTCTTCCAGGGGGAGTCTCCCTGGATCTTGTGGGGACCCCACTCACAGAACAGTGACCTGTGCCACAGATTATGGTTCAAGGTAACCCTGAGTTGAGAGCTCACTCCTCGGCTCTTGTCTCTGTAGCCAGCTTTCCCGCTCTACTACCTGTGAGCTCTGCGACACTCAGATACCCCTGATCCTTCTGTGATCCCGCAGGACCTGAGGCCACGCTGTCCCTGCGTGGGCTTCACCCTGGTTTAGCCTCTGGAGTGATGTCCCTCAGTGGAGCAGACTTTTAAAAGTTCTGATTTTGTGCTTGGTCGTTCTGCCACTTGCCGGGGGCCGGCCCCTTCCCCCGTGGTCTATCTTCCCATCACTTTGGTTCACTTCTCTGCCAGTCCTACCTTTCAGAAAGTGGTCGATTTTCTGTTTCTAGAATTGTTGCTTTTCTTCTCTTTGATCGGTGTTGGATTTGTAGATGTTCGGAATGGTTTGATAAGCTATCTACCTGATCTCCTGCTACCTGATGTTGTCTCAGCCTGCCACTTTTCTGCCATCTTGACTCCTCCCCACCGTCTGATTTTTAATTCAATATCATTTTAATATCCATGATATCAAACAATATCATGGAAAAATGTGGCCATTTTATTTTCAAGGCTTGCCCCATGCCAACACTAAATGTTTACCAAAAAATGAGGAGACATAGTTCCAGCTATTACCTGCAGATGAAGAGAGCTTGAGGAAATAAACTGTTAGCATTAAAACCAAGTGGAAACTCTTACTTTAGCCAAGTAGTGGTGGTGAGGTGGACTTCTCAGACACATGCCCTTGTTAGTTAGGTTCATTAGTGGATGTGCACACTATCTCTAGTACTATTGAACTCACTGAGGACCTATCAAAGGTCTAATTGAGTGAATTTTTATAGAATTTTTCATTTTTGCAGTCTTAACTAAATAGTCTAAAATCTATCCCTGCATCAGGGGAGATATTTTTTTTTAAATTTTTTTATTATTTTATTTATTTATTTATTTGACAGATCACAAGCAGGCAGAGAGGCAGAGAGAGAGGAGGAAGCAGGCTCCTTGCTGAGCAGAGAGCCAGATGTGGGGCTTGATCCCAGGACTCTGAGATCATGACCTGAGCCGAAGGCAGTGGCTTAACCCACTGAGCCACCCAGGCGCCCCCATCAGGGGAGATCTTTAGAAAGCTGAGGACATAGATCAAGTAACATTGGTCCCCATCGAATTGTTTGACTTAGATGAACTTGGCATGATACCATCATTTTGTATTAAGAAGTACTATTAAGAAGCAACCCTATTTCATTGTATTTATCTTGATGTAGCTAACATTTTAAAAATTATTTGTCCTACTAGAAGGTCCGAAAATAGAGATATTTGCAACTTTATTTTTTATCTTGGTTTGGTATGTATGTTTGCACTAGAATCGTTTCACTTGTTCTTCTTACTGGAGTAATCATCACAATGAATTCTAAACAGTTAAATCAGGTAGCATATACCTTCAGGACAGCTAAACCCCATCATCCCTCCCTCCATCCATCTAACCAGCCCTTTGGTTTTTCTGAGCACTGGTCTTGTGTGTATTTTCCACCAGTATGCCAAGTTGGTAAAGAGTCTCTTCAGTCTTTTGCTCATTTTGGGGAGGGTTGTTTTCTTATTAATAAGTTTTGAAAGTTCTTGATATATTCTGGAATATAAGCCCTTTATCAGATATGCATGGTGCAAACATTTTCTTCTAGCCAATGGCTTGTTTTTTTCTTAACAATGTCTTTCAAAAAGAAGAAATTCTTAATTTTGATGAAACCTGATTTTTTTAATGAATTGTGCTTTTGTTGTTATAAATAAGACATATTTTCCTTCCTGAGGTCACAAAGATCTCTGCTTGTATTTTTTCTAGAAATTTTTTTGTGTTATGTTTTAAATTTAGGTCTAAGTGGCTCATTTTTAGTTAGTATTTGAATTTGGTGCAAGTGATATATCATATTGTGTGTGTGTGTGTGTGTGTGTGTGTGTGTGTGTTAGTCACCATACATCAGTATTCTTTATTTTTTGTTGGGGGGGCATCTAGCACTGTTTTTTGAAGATTGTCACTTTTTAAAAATTTTTTAAATTGAAGTATAGTTGACACATGCTACATTAGATTCAGGTGTATAACATAGTGATTCGAACTCTGTATGTTATACTATACTTACCACAAGCATAGCTACCATCTGTCACCATACAACACTCTCACAATACCATTGACTGTGTTCTCTATGTTGTACTTTTCACCCCGGTGACTTCTTCATTCTGTAACTGGAAACCTGTACTTGCCATTCCTCTTCACTCCTTTTTGCCTCTGACAACCACCAGTTTGTTCTCTGTATTTATGCTGTTTCTGCTTTGCTTTGGTTTTTAGATTTCACATATAAATCAAATCTTTTGGTATTTGTCTTTCTCTGTCTTTTACTTAGCATAATACTTCTAGGCCCACCCATGTTGTTACAGATGGTAAGATCTCATTCTTACTTTATGGCTGAGTAATATTACTCTGTACGTGTGTCTGTGTGTTTGTGTTTCTGCGCACGCACGCACATACACCATTTTTCATTTTTCACTTTATTCATTCATCTATCAGTGGACATTTAACCTGCTTCTATATCTTGGCTATTATAAATAATGTAGCAATCAACATTGGGGTGCATGTATATTTTTGAATTAGTGTTTTTGTTTTGTTTGGGTGAATACCCAGTAGCAGAATTACCAGGTTTTAGGTATTTCTGTTTTTAATTTTTGAGGAACTTATGTAGTTTTCCACAGTGGCTGCACTAATCTGCACTGCTGCCAACAGTACACTAGGGTTTCTTTTTTTCCACATCCTTGTGAATACATACTTTGGTGTTGAGTTGTATACTTTATATATTTTGGATATTAACCTCTTATCAGATAAATCATTTACAAATATCCTCTCCCATTCAGGAGGTTGCCTTTTCATTTTGATGATTTCTTTCACTCTGCAAAAGCTTTTTATTTTGGTGTAATCCCAGTGGTTTATTTTTGCTCTTATTTCCCGTGTCTGAGGAGACCTATCTAGAAAAATGTCAGTAAGGCCAGCGTCAAAGAGATTACTTCCTATGTTTTTTTCTAGGAGTTTTATGGTTTCAGGTCTCACATTTAGATTTTTAATCCATTTTGAGTATATTTTTGTGTGGTATAAGAAAGTGGTCCAGATTCATTATTTTGCATGTAGCTGCCCAGTTTTCCCTGCACCATTTGTTGAAAAGACTGTCTTTCCCCCATTATATGTTTTTGGCTTCTTTGTTGTAGATTAATTGACCATATAGTTCTGGGTTTCTTTCTGGGCTCTCTATTCTGTTCCATTGATCTTTGTGTCTGTTTTTGTGCTGGGACTATCTTGTTTTGGTATTTATTGAGTATTTTTATCATGAAAGGGTATTGATTTTGTCAAATGCAGTGTTGGCTGCATTCCAAAAGTTTTGATATGTTTTGTTTTCATCAATTCAAAGTATTTTACAGTTTCCTTGGTGATTTCTTTTTTGACTCATTGGTTATTTAGGATGTGCTGTTTAATTTTGGTATATTTGTGAATTTCCCAAATTTCCTTCAAATATTAAGTTCCAACTTCATTTCATTGTGGTTGGAGAACTTTGTATGATTTTAGTACTTTTAAAATTATTGAGGATTGTTTTATGCCCTAACATCTGGTCTACCCTGGAGAAACTGCACTTGAGAAAAATGTTTATTGTCGAGTAGAATGTTTTATAGATGTCTGTTAGGTCTAGTTAGTTTATATCTTGTTCAAGTCTTCCATTTCTTCATTGATCTTCTGACTTGTTCTATCCATTAGAGAAAGTGGGGCATTGAAGTTTCCAACTATCGTTGAATTTTGTGTTTCTCCCTTCACTTTTTAAATTTTGCTTCATGTATTGTGGAACTCTGTGATTACGTGCGTATGTTTATAGTGTCTATAGCTTCCTGATGGAAAATGGAAAATTGTCTTAGTAAGACATGGATCATGTTTTTAAATCCATTCTGCCGATCTCTGGTTTTTTATTGGGATATTCAGTATGTTTACATTTTTTTTTAAAGATTTTATTTATTTATTTGACAGAGAGAGAGTACAGGTAGGCAGAGAGGCAGACAGAGAGAGAGAGAGGAAGGGAAGCAGGCTCCCCGCTGAGCAGAGAGCCCGATGTGGGGCTCGATCCCAGAATCCTGAGATCATGACCTGAGCCGAAGGCAGAGACTTAACCCACTGAGCCACCCAGGCGCCCCCAGTATGTTTACATTTAATGTAATTATAAAGTAGGATTTACGTCTGGCACTTAATTTGTTTTTTATCTCTTCTGTATGTCTTTTTTAGTTTTTCAATTCCTACCCTTTTTTTTGTGTTAAATGGATATTTTTTAACATACCTTTTTAATTTCCTTGTTGTTTCTTCTGTTTATTTTTTAGTTACTTTCGATAGTAATGATCCTGCTATTGCAATTAACATCTTAACCTAAAACAGTGTAGTTTAGATTAGTACTAAGTCAATTTTAAATAGTATATGAAAATTTTGGTTCAGTATACCTTTACTCCCTACCTCTTCTATCATGCTATTGTACTATTACTGTCATACAAATTGTATCTTTATATAAGTCTATTAACACATTATTTTTTTATGCAGCTGTCTTTTAAAACAAATAGGAGCAGGAAAGAGAAATAAAAATATCTTTGGAGACTCAATCACCTTTCCTTTCCAAGTCTCCTGGACACTCTGTCCATATCTACATTCCCTGTGTCTTCTGTAAACTCTGTTCTCACTTCCTCTCAGTTTGATTTCTATCCTGTGTGACCCTCTTGGCCGGTCCTGTGGGATTCCGCTGTGGGTCCTTGGACCCAGCCAGCCTGGACCCAACCACATCAAAAGTGTGGACTGCAGGGGCACCTGGGTGGCTTGGTTGCTATACATCTGACTCTTAATTTTGGCTTAAGTCACGATCTCAGGGAAGTGAGATCCAGCTCTTGTGTCAGGCTCCATGCTCAGTGGGGAATTGGCTTGAGATTCTCTCTCTTTTCCTCTCTCTGTCCTTCCCCCCCCCTCACGTGCGTGCTTTCTCTCTCTCTCTCAAAATAAAGTAAAAATCTTTAAAAAAAAAAATGTGGACTACAGCAATACTTAGACTGCAGGCCAGGAATGTCTGCTACTTCACACACTGTTCTGGTCAACAGAGAGAAAAAGTGCAGAGATTGAGAGAATGCATTTAGAAACTTTCATAGCAATTTCATAGATAGATGAATAGATAGATACAGAGTCATCTATATCTGTTGAATCTAATAAAAAAAATTAGGTGTCCTAAACAAAACAAAACGTCTTTTAAAAAAAAGATTTATTTATTTTAGAGTGTGAGCGAGTATACATGCATGAGTTGGGGGAGGGCCAGAGGGAGAGAATCTTCAAGCAAAATCTCTCCTGGGGGATTGGGGGAAGCCTAAGGTGGGGCTGGATCCCAGGACCCATGAGATCACAACCTGAGCCCATACCAAGATTTGGGCACTCAACTGAGCCACCCAGATGCCCAATAAAAATATCTTTATACAGTTTTCATAATACCTATGTAGTTATATTTACTGCTGCTACTTATTTTGTATAGATTCAACTTGTTGGCTACTCTTCATTTCATTCATTTCAGCCTAAAGGACTCCTTTTGATATTTCTTATAAGGCCACTGGCACAGATTCTCTGTTTTTGTTCATCTGGAAATGTCTTAATTTCATCTTCATTTTTTTTTCAAGATTTTATTTAATTTATTTTAGAAAGAGAGAGTGAGTGAGTGCATGGGGTGGGGGACAAGCAGACTATACCAAGCTGGACTTGGGCCTCGATCTCAGGACTCTGAGATGACCTGAGCCAAAATCAAGAGTCAGTTGCTCAGGGTGCCAGGGTGGCTCAGTTGGTTAAGCGACCGTCCTTGGGCTCTCTGCTCAGTGGGGAGCCTGCTTCTCCCTCTCCCTCTGCCTGCTACTCTGCTTGCTTGTTCTCTCTCGCTCTCTCTGTCAAATAAATAAATAAAATTTAAGAAAAAAAAAGTCAGTTGCTCAACTGACTGAGCCACCCAGGCGCTCCTCACCTTCATTTTTGAAGGAAGCTTAAGCTGGATAAGCTTAAGCTGAATTCTAAACTCAATTATTTTCTCTCGAAGCCTTTTATTAGTTCATCTAAGTAGATGGTTATGTCAACTTAAAAATAAAGAGAATCTTCTTTGGTAATCTATATTCACTCTTTCTATCTCTCTTCCCAGTCTCCACTGCCCCGTGCCTCCCACCTTCCTTATTTCATTGGCCAGAATTTAAGTATACAATGCTGAACAGATGAGGTGAGGGTTAACATCTTTCTCTTGTTGCTGTTATTGAGAAGAAAGCATTCAGTGTTTTATCAGAAAATATGTTGATTGTGGGATTTTTTGTAGATAACACTAATAATGTAGAAATATTTTAAAATGTCAATATAAAATGTGAACTCAAGTTCATTATTGGGCAGGAAAGTAGATTGAGAGCCAAAAGAAAATGAAAGATGCTTTCATTTCATTTCATTTCAAAGTCACTGTAGGTATCATATGATTAAATTTAGTCATTCTCTTCCTAGTAGTCAAGTGCTTAAAATGCATCTTGAGATAGGTATATCTTTTAATATTTATACCCAAGCCAGGTAGACTTTCCAGGTAGAAATTCCCTAATATTTATTACATCTTTTTTTTACTCCTATTACTACTTTACTTGTTTCAGTAAATAAAATTATAACATCTCATAGAAATTTCCCTCTAAATCATATTTTCATTCTGAATGAATTACAATCTGACGTTTTTCATCTTTCTAGTTAAAAATAAATGACCTTTTTACATTTATAATAAAATGGTGAAATAATGAACTAAACTTAAGATTGTATTATCACTAAAATTAGAAGAGAATATATTTAAACTTGGCTACTATTTTGAATCAAACATATTTTGTCCCATCAATTGAAAGCAGATATTCTTAGAAACATGGGGCATCTGTAGGAGACATGTATATGGTGTTCATGGAATGTTACCTGTCTGTCTGAAATAATCCAATAAGCTTGCTTTTTCACTGTTGTTCAGGTGTTACACATTTTTCTTCATGAAAGAAAAGAACAAATTTATAATTCAGATAATGACTTGAAATGTGTTTCAAAATTAAAATCTTATAAGTGTTTCTGCTGTCAATAATTGGGTTCTTTTCAAGGTTATTTTCCATCAAGGAAAGTCAGCTCTGTTGAATTTTTACCATTCTTCCAAATATATAGCTTAGAGATATACATAGCTCTGCTTATGTGTAGCATCTCTTCTCAGAGGAAAAAAAAGAAGTACATTTAGTTCACGTACAGATGTTAAAGGGGTTTGAAGACTATAAGAAATGTAAAACTGTGAATGGATTATGTCTTATTAGAAGTTAATTATTTTTAGCAACCACGTAGCTAGATTTACTCCAAATATTTGTTGGATGAATGAGTGAATTAATTTGCTGAAAATCTTTAAGTTTTTATCTCAAGTCTTAATCTGTTGTATTCTGTCTTACCTAAAAAAAAAAAAATCTATATATAGAAGCCTTGCTACCTCCCCCATTATTCAGAGTCATTCCTTTCTCTTTCCTTGTGAAAATAAGCTCTGCTTCTCAGGCTTTTCCATTTCTGTTTAAGCATATTCCCTAAGTTTCCTAGGTTCCAAGGTCCAAAAATTAGTTTTTGAAGAAGAATAAAAACTATTGTTCTTTCATATCATTGCCATCTTTCTATCCTGCCTTTTCATAACATCTCCACATATTCAGTTTCTCCTTTCCATATCAATCTAAGTAGACCAAATTTGTTCTAAAACACTGCCTCAGCCATGTCAGCGCCTTATTCAGTTGCCTTCTGTGAACCCTAACAGAGTAGATGCCATGTCTGATTTTTGGAATGGTCTCCAAGGTAGTACTGCCAATCTGGCCCTTTGTTTTCTTTCTTCTCACCTTGGATTCTCCAAGAGAAACAATAAAAATCAATAGCAATGACAGTACTCATAACTAGCACTTATATAATATGTGCCAGGTACTGTCTAAGCACTATTTTGAGTGTTGTACATATATTAAATCATTTAATCCTCATAGTAACTCTTTAAGTTGGGTATATTATCAGACTTACAGAGAAGTTAACTTACTTGCCTAAGTTCATACAACTTATATGTGACAGAGTCAGAATTGGAATGCAGGTAATTTTGTTCCAAGAGTTTATATTTTTAACTTCTCTGCAGATCTTTCTTTCAGTAACATTCTTTATTTAGTAATGTTGATGTTTTATTTTGTTTTTAGTAGGCCTTGCTAGGTCCTGACTTTTGTTTTGTTCTTTCTCTTCCTTATCATATGAGAAATTTCCCTCAACTCTTTTCTACAGTTAGCCCAAATTTTTTCTCTTTGTTAAAGTGTAATTCATGTCGCATAAAATCTGTGATAGGCATTTCAGCCCACCAAATATTTCCCCTCTAAGTTTCCAAAAACTCTATGACAGTACTTTAGCACTTTCCTTCTTGGCTTTAAACTCTGTTTTGCATAGAGGTTTCATTTGACCCACAAGGTTTTATGATCATGTTGTCTAAGTTTTGATGATTTCTCAGTTCAGTTCCTTTTCTCACACATTTGTAAAATGTTAAGTAAGGTTCATAATTTTCGTTCTCCTCCTGATTCATTGGGAAATCCCATGCTTCTCTCTCTAATCAGATTAAAAAAAGATCGCAGCTCTGTCTAAATGCGATTGTAGGGCACTTACTTACCCATTTTTCCTCCTTTCTAAAATGTAGAAAAGAATACCTACTTTGTTGAGGTGTGTTAGGTATTAGAGATAATATATGTAAAGCACTAGCATATAGAAGCTTCCTTTATTCATTATAGCTTTTAGTCTGGAGCCTTGTTACATGTATCCTATCAACAGTTAACTCCCAACTTCTCAATCCTTCAAATCCCATAAAAGATCTTTACTTGCAATCTTGACAGCTCAATCAGTTCTTCTTACAAGACTTGTTTTATTAGTGTCAGTATTACCAGTTTGTCCACTCTGGAAATAAGATGAACTATTGTGTCATTTCCAGGGTTCCTTTTCGAACCTTACTGAAAGTTTTTCCATTAACAGTTTGCTATCTTCTGACATGCTGGCTACTTCCTATAACAAGCCAGCGGTCCTGTATTACTCCAGAACTCTTGGATAAGTGCCGCCTGGTCTACATAATTTAGTTGCAGCTAATTTTTTATTAGAGCTAAAATATTTAGAGCATTTACCACAATTTGAGCTAATGGCTTTGATCAATCTCCTTTAAAAGGTAGATTGGCAATACAATTCAGAAGGCTTTTTCATGAAATTTTCAGTTTTGATGTCTCTCTTGGAATTTAGGTTTGTTCACAGTGCATGTTTTTTATTCGTAAATCTTTGAGTTCTTTGCCTCCATCTGACACCATGTGTGAGGTTGCATTTATGAATGTGAAACTTTGCACATGTTTACTAAGTTGATTTAGGTTTTATTTCTGCCTAGTGTTCTTAAAAATACCAGCTGCTGCTTAGTTAAAAATGTAATTTAATTTGACTTGGTGCACACGTTTTGTAGTTCATAAACATGGATATAGCTTCCTTGTTTGTATTCATAAGTCTGTTGGTCCATATGTTAGTGTGTTTCTTGATTTAATTTTAATACTTTATTTTGGAGATCAATAAAAACAACAAAAGCCTTAGGGAAGACTTCTTGTTAAATTTTTGAAAACATGTTTCTAATTTTGGGAAGTCACACTTGTACATTCAAAAATCCCTGCCTATTTTAGTGGTTTTCTAAGTTTTCTATTTGAGGTATTTTATTGTTTTGTTAGCAGAGAACAGATTTTGATATTGATATAATATTATATTGTATTTATGGAACCAATTGTATTTTGGATGTGTGAAGGAAACATTTCTCCTCAGTTGCTCCATGCAGTTTTAAGAATCTAATGGCTAGTTTTAATTACACACTTGGCAGGTTGTCGTAAATCCAATAATTTATATTGGTAGTTACTAACATTTGGGGGTTCAGAAAGCCTTTTGTAAAATTAATGATGGTTTTATCTCTTCCTACCAGAAAAGCTCACACGTAAACAACTACAGGAGCTTTAAGGACCCCATGGAAGGTTGTTTTTTTTTGTTTTGTTTTGTTTTTTTGAAATGAGATTGTGTGTGTGTGTGTGTGTGTGTGTGTGTAGAAGGTGCAATATAAGATCTTTAAGAAAAATGAAAACAAATTGATATAAATGCTGTAAGCAGGGAGTGGTTATGTGGGTGCTTGAAAAAAGATGCACAGCAGGTCATGGAACAGGGCAGGCTTCATGGAGATAATGAAATTTGAAGGCCTGATAGGCATTCAGAAGACAAAGCCTATTCCAAGCAGACATACTAGCATGAGCTAATAAAGAGGCAAGAAAGTGCCTGACCTCTTTGGATATCCATGAGAATCGAGAGCTCTTTCAGAGCAAGGGTTGTTTCTAATTCACCTTTGAGTTCTGCACTGTGCCGCACAGTACCTTATATAATTTTATTATGTAAACTCCACAAATACTTGTTGAATTGAACTTTTTTTCCACTCTTTATCATGGTTCCTGAGACCACCTTCCTATGTGTCCTATTGTGTTATATCACAAATATATATTTTGCAGGGAAACAAGTTAAATCATGTAATTTCAAATTACATGATTTTTTTTAGCCAAATTCATTGGCTTTAAAAAGCTAAAACTTGTTTTTTATTAGAAAACATCTTTTGATATAAATTTTATATTTCTTAAATTGTATCTCTGGCAACATTTGTTTTTTGAATGTCTTAAACATTTCTCCTCAGTTACTGGGTTAGCTTTTTGGGAGCAGTTAAAATGGTCATGAAAGCATCAAATAAACTAATAGCAACCCCAAGCAAGTATACTTCTGTTTAACTAAAAGCTAAGTGAAGTCTCTTCTGCTATGGTAATAGAATGAACAAATAATAGATTAATATATAAGTAACAAATAAGAAGTAAGATTTAGAAACTATAATATCCTTCTTAAGAGTATTTTTTTCCTCCCCTTGAAAAAACAATACTATCTATGTGGAAGAAGTTTTGGAGCTAGCAGTTTGTCAATTTTAGCTGGATACTTAAAAATGCACATGTAACAAAAAAAATGACAAACTTTCTTGATTTTTGACATTTTCTTGCAAGACTAATAAACATTCCTTATTAACAGTTTTATTGGCTGGTTAATTTTCTTACCATATTCTTAACATTAGAGCAGTAGGTCCTGTGTTGGTGAACTATTTATGCTACTTTAATCAGTTTTTAGAAAATCTCTGCCTAATTTTCTTTCTTGTGTTTGTAATGTTATAATGTGGGCTATTAATTTGTGTGCATGTTTTAAACATTTACTCTTGAATAAGGAATATTTAGTGAGCGCCTGCTCTGTGAGGCTGTTTCACAGGTGCTTTTAATTCCTTGAGGCACTCATCGACTATAGACTGGGTTTTTATTTATTTATTTTTTCAGTGATAGGATAAAATTATTCTGATTAATCTGCATGACTAAAAGTAATTTGTCCAAGTTTATTCCCCTATAAGCAGCGTATATATGAATGTCCAAGGGCTCTTGAGCATGATCATAGCAAATCTCTGTTAGAGCTAGGTGGGTTTAGTATTTTAGCTTGTATCTGTCCTTTATTTGCTTTTCATTCACTTCATGCCATGAATGAAATCAAGAAAATATCCAAAGTCATTGATAATTATAAAATATGTTATGTTTCAAGAACATATTTGAGATCTATTCTTAGATATATAAGTAATCTAGTCCTAGACACATGGTATAGACTTGCTGGTTTATGTTGAAGTTGAGGGACTGTATGACAAAGCAGTCTTTTCCTCATAATTGTGATTGTTTTCTGACTTGCAGGTTTTAAATGCACAGAGAGCAGGATACAAAGCAGCCATAGTTCACAATGTTGACTCTGATGACCTCATTAGCATGGGATCCAACGACAGTAAGTACAGGTATCACTTTTCTTCTCTCCTGTTTGACAGATCTTTTTGAAACTAAAACTTAACAAGACTTCCCCCCACTCTCATTTTCTTTTTAAAAAGCAAAATTTCTTTTCTTTTAGAAAGGTAACTCATCCTAACCCTCTTGTGACAATTTTATTCATACTGAAGTAGAATTGTTCTTTTCTGAACAGTTAGTTGTCTTGTTTTCTTTTAACTTTGTGTTTCATTTTAGAAGATGTGTTGATATTTTGGCAAAAATCAAAGCTTTAAATAGAGATAAACATGCTGAGTTAAGGATTCCATAGAAGAATTCTGGTGATTTCTTTATAGAGTTACAATATTAAATGTTAGGCTATGCATCTATACTAGGTAGCTACTGTATTCTTAAAGAATTTCAAAGCCACATACTTGTGCTTTCTTACACCAGTTGGTTATTAGCTTCTTAACATACGTTGACATTCCTATAGCTTTTCATTCAAAATGGGAATGTTTTCCCTTATTCTCTACTAAATATCAGCTTGTAGGGAAAATGAGCCAATTTAAACCGAATAACTGGCTTTAACCAGTGACTTTTCAGCTGTATGCTTTCACTTAATTTGGTGAGAGTGGTAAAGGGTATCTTTTGTTATGTTAAGGATGTGACTTTGGGACCCCATCAAAGGATGAGGGCTGGCTACCAGGAGAACCAACCCTGCGATGAGAGGGTTGGAGCTTTCAGTCTTCCCCAGCCCCCAATCTGGGGAGAGACAGAGGACTGGAAGTTGACTAGCTCTCCAGTGGCCTGTGGTTTACTGTGTAATAGAGCCTCCATAAAAACCCAAAAGGACAGGGTTCAAAGAGCTGCTAGATTGGTGAACACATTGAGATTTGGGGAGAATTCTGTGCCTGGAAAGGGCATCAATCTCCACATCCCTTCTCACATACTTTGCCCTATGCATCTCTTCCATCTGGCTGTTCCTGAGTTCTATTCTTTCATAATAAACTGATAATCTGGTAAGTAGATTGTTTCTCTGAGTTCTGTGAACTGCTTTACTAATTAATTGAACCCAAGGAGGGGGCTGTCAATGGAACCTCTAACCTATAGCCAGTGAATCAAAAGCATATGTGATAACCTGGACTTAAAACTGGTGTCTGAAGAGTTGAGGGCAGTCTTGTGAGACTAAACCTTTAACCTGTAGAATCTGATGCTATCTCTAAGTAGATAATGACAGAATTGAGTTGAGTTGTTCCATGGTGTGGGGGATATCCCCCACATATCCATTGAAAATTGGGTTCAGACCCCAAAGCACACTGCCAGCATCCATGATTAAGTATTTTATTTTTGTTTTTCTCCTAGCACCTAACCATAATACCTCTGGCTACTAAGTGCCATTGAGTTTCATATGCAAGAAAGAGCTTGGAGCAAAAAGCAGACATAAAGCTATGGACTGGTATCCTACATTGGAATATATTTAAGACTTTAAATAATTAGATCCTCTATAGGAAATATTTTGGAGTCCTTAACTAAATTTTTTATAACTTAAGACGCTGTTCGTTGTTGTTGTTGTTATTGTTTGAGTAGAACCCTTTTCTTCTTACCCTTAGAATCTGAGGTAAAATTACAACTTATAAAAAGTAAAATTTGGTGGGGCGCCTGGGTGGCTCAGTGGGTTAAGGCTCTGCCTTCAGCTCAGGTCATGATCTCAGGGTCCTGGGATCAAGCCCCGCATTGGGCTCTCTGCTCCGCGGGGAACCTGTTTTCCTCTCTCTCTGCCTGCCTCTCTGCCTATTTGTGATCTCTCTCTCTCTCTCTGCAAATAAATAAATAAAATCTTTAAAAAAAAGAAAAGTAAAACCTGGTAATAAGTTCCTTCATTAATTTCCATATATATTTTAAATTATTATTTAACATTCTAGCTGATTAAATCATTAAAGTGCATGAGGTTCCCTTGGGAGGGTCTAGCATTTCACAAAAAGTTTGACAGTCACTGCTGGGAAGTAGAGGAATTGATGAAGTACTTGACTTACCAAATAAACTAGTTCTTTTGGTACTGCAGATTTGACATGATCTTCTTCCCCTTCAGCTATCTCTCTTAAAAAATATATATATATATATGCCAGGTCAGTAACTTTTGTTACCTGTATACATTACTAGCAAAGTGGAAAGCATAACTACTCAAGAAAGGGTGTGAATTTAAATTGACACTCTCACTTGTATCAGCTGTATAACTTTAAGCAAGTTACTTACTCCTTGTGTGTTTTGCTGAAGTCCTGAGCCCAGTGTTTAGCAGGCTTCAAGACCTTCTCAGGTGTTTTGAGTTAAACAGATTCATATTTATAAACTATTTACTCTCTTTACACGTTTTCAATAAAAATTTTGCAAGCAGGAAGTGCCTGTTCCCTTTAACACCTATATTGTCTTTGTAATACCATGAAACCTTTTTGTGGTAATCATGACAGTTCCTAAGGAAAATGTGTTAAATGTTAAAAGTAGCACACAACCATGTAATCCTGTTGTTGCCATGGAAATGTTCCAGTTGAGCTATTACATTTCAAAGATTGCTCAGAATTTTGGTTCTTTATTGCTTGGATTATTTCTGTGATATTTTGCTCTATCCCTGTGTATCTGTGTTTCTTATATTCAAAAACAAATGTTGTAAAGATCTTTACCATTTGCAACTTTGCTGTTACTTGGAACAGGAAAGGAAAGCATGGATTCATTAAAAGAGGCATGTATCTATTCCCTTTTTAAGGCTTAGTCTATAACCACCAAGAATATTGCGCATATTCTAGAAACAGACATTGTAGTATCTGGAAACAAAAGGAAGTTTTAAAAGCCCCTTGCTGCCAACATTTCACACAAGGAATTTGTCTGTTTTTATTTCAGCTAGGACATAGTATGGGTTAACTCAGTGAGCCAGTAATATTTGTCATCTTCAGGAGGCAGCAGAATGTGATGGAGAAAACACCAACTTCGGAACCAGGAAATGTGGGTTTATTCTTCTAGGTTAGTTAATATATGAATTTTGGGAGAGTCACTTAACCTTTTAAGCCCTTTACTTTCATCTGTAAAGGTGTGACTAATTTTTATTTTTATTTGACCTGACAAGGTTGTGAAGATCCTATGAGAGCAGATATGTGAGAAAACCCATGCCATGACAGAGCTGCAAGAGCTTAGATTAGGAAGCGGAGCCTCAAGTTTGAATCTAGGCTGTGCAAATTCCCAATTGTATAATCAGGGCAGGTTATCAATATGTCTGGGTTTGTTTCTTCTCTTTTTTTCTTTGCTGTCTTCCTTGAACAAGTATTTTTTTGACAGCCTACTCTTCATCAGGTACTATTTTAGCCACCATGACTACAGCAGGGAATGATACACTTTAAGGCTCTGCTCTCATACCTTTCAGTGAAATAGCAGAATGCAGCAGTTAGTGTGGCTTCTGGTTACTGCCTGCTAGGGTTTGAATTGCAGCTGGATCACCTGCTAGCTGTTTGACCTTGGGAATATTTTCTTACATCTCTGTAGGCCTCACCTTTCTGATCTGTAAAATGGGGATGATAATAGTACTTAACTCATTGGGTGGTTGTTGAGGATTGAATGAATTCAGACATAGAAAACCTCTAGAAGACTGTCTGTTTCTTAGTGGTTTCTTAGTCATTACATAATAAATACATGATAATATTATTAGATATTATATAATAGTATTAATAATAATCATTTATGGCTATATTACTGCTATTACACATTCTAGGGTGAGAGAGAGGAAATGAACACAAAGAGATATGCTGTATGTCAAGTAGTGATAAGTGCTATAAAGAAAATTATGAAAAAAAAAATTATGTCAGGGTGCCTGGGTGGCTCAGTTGGTTAAGCAACTGCCTTTGGCTCAGGTCATGATCCTGGAGTCTTGGGATCCAGTTCTTCATTAGGCTTCCTGCTCAGCAGGGAGTTTGCTTCTCCCTCTGACCCTTCCCTCTCTTGTGCTCTCTCTCTCTTATTCTCTCTCTCTCTAATTAATAAAACCTTCAAAAAAAAAAAAAGGAAAGAAAGAAAAATCCATGTTAGGCTGAAGGGATATAGAGTGGCAGGGACGAGAGGAGGCTGGCCATTTTAGATAGGGTGGTCAGAGGAGGCTTCTCTGAGGCTTTGACATTTTAACATAGGTCTACAGCAAGAGACTGAGCCATGCAGATTTCTGGAGCAATATTCCAAGGAAAGGGAACAGCAAGCAAATACAAAGCCTCAAAGATAAAGTATGTTTGGTGTTTTCAAGGTGTGACAGAAAGCCACAGTGGCTGAAGTATAGGCAGAAAGAGTGGAGAGAATGAGGTTAGGGAAGGTGCTAGCGGCAGGATCATGTTGTGTATTTATAGGACTTTGGAATTTGTTATGTGTAGCTTTTAAACAGAGATGTGAGGTGATCTTTTATTTTAAAAGGATCACTTTGGCTGTTCTTTGGAGAATAGATTGAAGGTGGAAGGTGGGCAGGAGTGCCAACAAAGAGACAAGTCAGAACGTTGCTGCAATAGCCAGGCCAGAGGTGATGGTGATCTGGAGTATTAACAGTGACTATGATAAATGATAGAATTATGGCTCTGTTTTGAAGTTGATAGGATTTGATAGAAGAAATAAAGAAATTGAGGAGTCAAGAATGATTCCAAGGTGTACAGCCAGAGAAACTAGGTGAATACAGGGTGCTGTTTACCGAGGAGAAAGACAAAGAGTAGAGCGGATTTTGAGGAAAGAGAGAGTGAGAGTTCCTTTTGAGAAACATTAGGTTTAAAACCTCTATTAGGCAAGCAAGTGGAGATATTGAACAGGCAGTTGGATATATGAATCTGGAGACGTTGGGGTTGCCCATCTAAATTGTATTTTGTCTATGATAATATGACAATACTATTGGCAGTGTATATTTCACAGAGTTTTGTGGATAAGAATTAAAATTTAGTGTATTTTAAAGTATTTTGTGAACTAGAAGATGTTTGGTTCAGTAGATAAATAATATTGCAAAGTCTCCAAGATGGCTTTTCATATTTGTATACATTTCTCCCCTTTTTCTGATTGAAGTGAGGAGCTTTTTACATCTCTTTAGATATCATAATTCAAAGAAGTTCTATTATTTCCAATAATTATTGACATGACAGAATATCTGAGTTGTATCATTCAGTGGAAAAAGCTTATACTTTTTTCCATTATTATATGGTCCCACTGATATACAAATATAACATTTTTATTGATCCCACTGATATAAAAATAGCGATTAAATATTCCTTTACCAACCATTTTGGATCTTGCCTTCCTGGGGTTTATATGGGATGTGTATGTGTGAAAGAGGGGTAGGGATGGGAAGAGTGGGAGGAAGCGAGAGAACAAGCAGAAATGAATGATTATATTTACGTTAAAAAAAATATCTAGAAGTGAAAAAAATGTACTCTACCAGGATTATATAACTTTAAAACTTGTTTTTATGGGGCGCCTGGGTGGGTCAGTCAGTTAAATATCTGCCTTTGGCTTAAGTCTTGATCTCAGGGTCCTGAGATCAAGATGCATTGGCTCCCTGCTGGCCAGGGCGGGGGGGGGGGGGGGGGGGGGAAGGGTGTGCGGGGAGGTCAGGGATCTGCTTCTCCCTTTCCCTCTGCCTGCCCCTGCCCCGTGCTCATGCTAACTCCCTCTCTCTCACATAAATAAATAAAATCTTTGAAAAAATTATAAAGTGAGTCCTGCTAATATTTTTTAAAGAAACTTATTTTTATAAAGATTAAAGAAAACACATCTGCAGTAGCTTAGGTTGGAGGGGAGAGGTTGAAAATAAAGGGGGGTACAAGGGAATTTGGGGGGTGATAGAACATTCTGTGTCTTGATTGTGGTGGTGGTGGTTATATAACTATATGTGTTGAAACTCCTAGAACTGTTTATTACTTCAAATAAAACCTTTGTCTTTGGGTGGGAAGGATAATGGTTTTCTTCTTGTATCCACCCCCCCCCCCACCTTTTTCACATTTGTGTTTTTGGGAGAACAAAGTTATTGTGAAAAATGTAATGAAAGTAAATGGACTTTCTCTAAAGCCAAATTTGTTAAATTAACTCACAGCCAAAAATAAGACTGCTTTTTCTATTGTAAATTTAAGAGGATCTTCCTGAGTAATTGGTAATTTTTACAAACTTCTCTTTTGTTGACATTTGACTTTGGTTTTACAAGTAGGTATGAGTCCATTGTCTTAAGACACCAAACAAAACAGAGCTTTACCATGAACTCCAGGCTTAGGAGGAAGTAGAAATTTACCCAGCTTTCCTATTCTTTGCCCTTTCTCAACTTCTGTCAGCCTGTCAGTGTGGAAAGCTGTAGATATATGGTATCATTTTTGAGACTTGTATAAAGTGGTCTTTTCTTACATTTTTCGGCTTATACATCTCCTGGGAATGGGTATGTAAAAAAAGCTTTTTCACTTTTTCATTTGTTATGTGTGGAAAGAAAACTTAAATTTCTTTCTCTTCCTTTTCTAAGAGTTAATTATGTCTATAGAGGAATAAATCAAAGGGAAATATTAAAAATATATCTAGTCTTCATAGGACTATTGAGATGGTATGGTAATGTATGTATGTACAGTGTTAGCTTTTGTTATTGTAAATGTAATAGGATTTCTCAACCACTGTAATTGATGATGGTATGACTCTGAAATCAGGAAAATCAACTGATTCGAATTGATTGTAATTGTTACCAGTTGCATTTGCTGCTGTTATGAAGAAAGTAAAGTTGATTGTACACGGAGTATGGGATTTTAAGAATAATTTTATTATTATTTTATACAGTTGATGTGCTAAAGAAAATTGACATTCCATCTGTCTTTATTGGGGAATCATCAGCTAATTCCCTGAAAGATGAATTTACATATGAAAAAGGGTAAGTAATGGATATAAAAAACAATCATGTAGCTTAATATTCCTTATATTAGGGTAGAACTATATTAGTTGTAACCAAGGTTATGTTTAAAAATGAGCTCTATTGTGCTACATTATCTTTTAAGTCATTATGATTTTAAGACTCTGTTGTAATATTTCTTCTGTGCATGATTACAGTCATTGATGATAACTTCCTAGATCCATTGAGTTCTTTAGGGTTTGCAAGTAATCTAATTTTATAATTCCTTCATTTATTAGCTAAAATGCTTCTGTAAAGAGAACTTGCACCTTTATCAATTATTTCACACAATCTAATGAAGCTAGGATGGGGTGGCAGGCTGGCTTAGTTGGTGGAGCATGTGACTCTTGATCTCAGGGTAGTCAGTTTGAGCCCCATGTTGGATGTAGAGATTATTTAAAAAAAAAAATCTTTTTTTTATTATTAATTTTATTTTTTATAAACATATATTTTTATCCCCAGGGGTACAGGTCTGTGAATCACCAGTTTACACACTTCACAGCACTCACCATAGCACATACCCTCCCCAGTGTCCATAATCCCATCCCCCTCCCAACCCCCCTCCCCCCATCAACCCTCAGTTTGTTTTGTGAGATTAAGAGTCACTTATGGTTTGTCTCCCTCCCAATTCCATCTTGTTTCATTTACTCTTCTCCTACCCCCTTAACCCCCCATGTTGTATCTCCTATCCCTCATATCAGGGAGATCATATGATAGTTGTCTTTCTCCGATTGACTTATTTCGCTAAGCATGATACCCTCTAGTTCCATCCACATCGTCGCAAATGGCAAGATTTCATTTCTTTTGATGGCTGCATAGTATTCCATTGTGTATATATACCACATCTTCTTTATCCATTCGTCTGTTGATGGACATCTAGGTTCTTTCCATAGTTTGGCTATTGTAGACATTGCTGCTATAAACATTCGGGTGCACGTGCCCCTTTGGAACACTACGTTTGTATCTTTAGGGTAAATACCCAGCAGTGCAATTGCTGGGTCATAGGGTAGTTCTATTTTCAACATTTTGAGGAACCTCCATGCTGTTTTCCAGAGTGGTTGCACCAGCTTGCATTCCCACCAACAGTGTAGGAGGGTTCCCCTTTCTCTGCATCCTCCCCAGCATCTCTCATTTCCTGACTTGTTAATTTTAGCCATTCTGACTGGTGTGAGGTGATATCTCATTGTGGTTTTGATTTGTATTTCCCTGATGCCGAGTGATATGGAGCACTTTTTCATGTGTCTGTTGGCCATCTGGATATCTTCTTTGCAGAAATGTCTGTTCCTGTCCTCTGCCCATTTCTTGATTGGATTATTTGTTCTTTGGGTGTTGAGTTTGCTAAGTTCTTTATAGATTTTGGACAATAGCCCTTTATCTGATAATGTCATTTGCAAATATCTTCTCCCATTCTGTCAGTTGTCTTTTGGTTTTGTTCACTGTTTCCTTTGCTGTGCAAAAGCTTTTGATCTTGATAAAATCCCAATAGTTCATTTTTGCCCTTGCTTCCCTTGCCTTTGGCGATGTTCCTAGGAAGATATTGCTGTGGCTGAGGTTGAAGAGGTTGTTGCCTGTGTTCTCCTCAAAGATTTTGATGGACTCCTTTCTCACATTGAGATCCTTCATCCATTTTGAGTCTATTTTCGTGTGTGGTGTAAGGAAATGATCCAATTTCATTTTTCTGCATGTGGCTGTCCAATTTTCCCAACACCATTTATTGAAGAGGCTGTCTTTTTTCCATTGAACATTCTTTCCTGCTTTGTCGAAGATGAGTTGACCATAGAGTTGAGGGTCTATTTCTGGGCTCTCTATTCTGTTCCATTGATCTATGTGTCTGTTTTTGTGCCAGTACCATGCTGTCCTGATGATGACAGCTTTGTAAGAGAGCTTGAAGTCCGGATTGTGATGCCACCACTTTGGCTTTCTTTTTCAATATTCCTTTGGCTATTCGAGGTCTTTTCTGGTTCCATATAAATTTTAGGATTATTTGTTCCATTTCTTTGAAAAAAATGGATGGTACTTTGATAGGAATTGCATTAAATGTGTAGATTGCTTTAGGTAGCATAGACATTTTCACAATATTTATTCTTCCAATCCAGGAGCATGGAACATTTTTCCATTTCTTTGTGTCTTCCTCAATTTCTTTCATGAGTACTTTATAGTTTTCTGTGTATAGATTCTTAGTCTCTTTGGTTAGGTTTATTCCTAGGTATCTTATAGTTTTGGGTGCAATTGTAAATGGGATGGACTCCTTAATTTCTCTTTCTTCTGTCTTGTTGTTGGTGTAGAGAAATGCAACTGATTTCTGTGCATTGATTTTATATCCTGACACTTGACTGAATTCCTGTACAAGTTCTAGCAGTTTTGGAGTGGAGTCTTTTGGGTTTTCCACATATAGTATCATATCATCTGCAAAGAGTGATAGTTTGACTTCTTCTTTGCCGATTTGGATGCCTTTAATTTCCTTTTGTTGTCTGATTGCTGAGGCTAGGACTTCTAGTACTATGTTGAATAGCAGTGGTGATAACGGACATCCCTGCCGTGTTCCTGACCTTAGTGGAAAAGCTTTCAGTTTTTCTCCATTGAGAATGATATTTGCGGTGGGTTTTTCATAGATGGCTTTGATAATATTGAGGTATGTGCCCTCTATCCCTACACTTTGAAGAGTTTTGATCAGGAAGGGATGCTGTACTTTGTCAAATGCTTTTTCAGCATCTATGGAGAGTATCATATGGTTCTTGTTCTTTCTTTTATTAATGTGTTGTATCACATTGATTGATTTGCGGATGTTGAACCAACCTTGCAGCCCTGGAATAAATCCCACTTGGTCGTGGTGAATAATCCTTTCAATGTACTGTTGAATCCTATTGGCTAGTATTTTGGCGAGAATTTTTGCATCTGTGTTCATCAAGGATATTGGTCTGTAGTTCTCTTTTTTGATGGGATCCTTGTCTGGTTTTGGGATCAAGGTGATGCTGACCTCATAAAATGAGTTTGGAAGTTTTCCTTCCATTTCTATTTTTTGGAACAGTTTCAGGAGAATAGGAATTAGTTCTTCTTTAAATGTTTGGTAGAATTCCCCCGGGAAGCCATCTGGCCCTGGGCTTTTGTTTGTTTGGAGATTTTTGATGACTGTTTCAATCTCCTTACTGCTTATGGGTCTGTTGAGGCTTTCTATTTCTTCCTGGTTCAGTTGTGGTAGTTTATATGTCTCTAGGAATGCATCCATTTCTTCCAGATTGTCAAATTTGTTGGCGTAGAGTTGCTTATAGTATGTTCTTATAATTGTCTGTATTTCTTTGGTGTTCGTTGTGATCTCTCCTCTTTCATTCATGATTTTATTTATTTGGGTCCTCTCTCTTTTCTTTTTGATAAGTCTGGCCAGGGGTTTATCAATCTTATTAATTCTTTCAAAGAACCAGCTCCTAGTTTCGTTGATTTGTTCTATTGTTTTTTTGGTTTCTATTTCATTGATTTCTGCTCTGATCTTTATGATTTCTCTTCTCCTGCTGGGTTTAGGGTTTCTTTCTTGTTCTTTCTCCAGCTCCTTTAGGTGTAGGGTTAGGTTGTGTACCTGAGACCTTTCTTGTTTCTTGAGAAAGGCTTGTACTGCTATATATTTTCCTCTCAGGACTGCCTTTGTTGTGTCCCACAGATTTTGAACCATTGTGTTTTCATTATCATTTGTTTCCATGATTTTTTTCAATTCTTCTTTAATTTCCTGGTTGACCCATTCATTCTTTAGAAGGATGCTGTTTAGTCTCCATGTATTTGGGTTCTTTCCAAATTTCCTCTTGTGATTGAGTTCTAGCTTCAGAGCATTGTGGTCTGAAAATATGCAGGGAATGATTCCAATCTTTTGATAACGGTTGAGACCTGATTTAGGACTAAGAATGTGATCTATTCTGGAGAATGTTCCATGTGCACTAGAGAAGAATGTGTATTCTGTTGCTTTGGGATGAAAAGTTCTGAATATATCTGTGATGTCCATCTGGTCCAGTGTGTCATTTAAGGCCTTTATTTCCTTGTTGATCTTTTGCTTGGATGATCTGTCCATTTCAGTGAGGGGAGTGTTAAAATCCCCTACTATGATTGTATTCTTGTCGATGTGTTTCTTTGATTTTGTTATTAATTGGTTTATATAGTTGGCTGCTCCCACGTTAGGGGCATAGATATTTAAAATTATTAGATCTTCTTGTTGGACAGTTCTTTTGAGTATGATATAGTGTCCTTCCTCATCTCTTATTATAGTCTTTGGCTTAAAATCTAATTGATATATAAGGATTGCCACTCCTGCTTTCTTCTGATGTCCATTAGCATGGTAAATTCTTTTCCACCCCCCCACTTTAAACCTGGAGGTGTCTTCGGGTTTAAGATGAGTTTCTTGTAGGCAACATATAGATGGGTTTTGTTTTTTTATCCATTCTGATACCCTGTGTCTTTTGATTGGGGCATTTAGCCCATTAACATTCAGGGTAAGTTTTGAGAGATATGAATTTAGTGCCATTGTATTGCCTGTAAGGTGACTGTTATTGTATATTGTCTCTGTTTCTTTCTGATCTACTACTTTTAGGGTCTCTCTTTGCTTAGAGGACCCCTTTCAATATTTCCTGTAGAGCTGGTTTGGTATTTGCAAATTCTTTCAGTTTTTGTTTGTCCTGGAAGCTTTTATTTTTTTAATTAATTAATTAATTTATTTATTTTTTAAAGATTTTATTTATTTATTTGACAGAGAGAGATCACAAGTAGGCAGAGAGGCAGGCAGAGAGAGAGGAAGGGAAGCAGGCTTCCTGCCGAGCAGAGAGCCCGATGTGGGGCTCGATCCCAGGACCCTGAGATCATGACCCGAGCCGAAGGCAGTGGCTTAACCCACTGAGCCACCCAGGCGCCCCTGTCCTGGAAGTTTTTAATCTCTCCTTCTATTTTCAATGATAGCCTAGCTGGATATAGTATTATTGGCTGCATGTTTTTCTCATTTAGTACTCTGAATATATCATGCCAGCTCTTTCTGGCCTGCCAGGTCTCTGTGGATAAGTCTGCTGCCAATCTAATACTTTTATCATTGTACGTTACAGACTTCTTTTCCCTGGCTGCTTTCAGGATCTTCTCTTTGTCACTAAGACTTGTCAATTTTACTATTAGGTGACGGGGTGTGGACCTATTCTTATTGATCTTGAGGGGGCTTCTCTGAACCTCCTGGATTTTGATGCTTGTTCCCTTTGCCATATTGGGGAAATTCTCTCCAATAATTCTCTCCAATATACCTTCTGCTCCCCTCTCTGTTTCCTCTTCTTCTGGAATCCCAATTATTCTAATGTTGTTTCGTCTTATGGTGTCACTTATCTCTCGAATTCTCCCCTCGTGATCCAGTAGCTGTTTGTTCCTCTTTTGCTCAGCTTCTTTATTCTCTGTCATTTGGTCTTCTATATCGCTAATTCTTTCTTCTGCCTCATTTATCCTAGCCGTCAGAGCCTCCATTTTTGTTTGCACCTCATTAATAGCTTTTTTGATTTCAACTTGGTTAGCTTTTAGTTCTTCTATTTCTCCAGAAAGGGCTTTTATATCTCCCGAGAGGGTTTCTCTAATATCTTCCATGCCTTTTTCGAGCCCGGCTAGAACCTTGAGAATAGTCATTCTGAACTCTGGATCTGACATATTACCAATGTCTGTATTGATTAGGTCCCTAGCCTTTGGTACTGCCTCTTGTTCTTTTTTTTGTGGTGAATTTTTCCGCCTTGTCATTTTGTCCAGATAAGAGTATATGAAGGAGCAAGTAAAATACTAAAAGGGTGGCAACAACCCCAGGAAAATATGCTTTAGCCAAATCAGAAGAGATCCCAAATCGTGGAGGGGGAGAAAGGGGATAAAAAGAGGCTCAGAAAGAAAGAAAAAAAAAAATTAAAAAAAGAAAACCAATAAAGAAAAAGTATAAAAAGGAAAAATATATATATATATATATATATATATATATATATATATTAGATAAACTAGTTAAAAAATGTTAAAAAAGAAAAGGGTAAAAGTTAAAAAAATTTAGCAGAAGAAGAAAAAAAAATTGAAAAAGAAAAGAAAAAAAAAATTTAACTGCAAGGCTAAAGAATCATGGGGAGAAAGCCATGAGTTCCGTGCTTTGCTTTCTCCTCCTCTGGAATTCCGCCGCCCTCCTTGGTATTGAAACTACACTCCTTGGTAGGTGAACTTGGTCCTGGCTGGGTTTCTTGCTGATCTTCTGGGGGAGGGGCCTGTTGTAGTGATTCTCAAGTGTCTTTGCCCCAGGCGGAGTTGTACCGCCCTTACCCGGGGCCGGGCTGAGTAATCCGCTGGGGTTTGCTGGGTTCGCTTTCGGGAACTTTTGTTCCCTGAGCGCTTTCCGTAGAGTTCTGGAAGACCGGAATGAAGATGGCGGCCTCCCGGTCTCCAGCCCCGAGGAGCCGAGGGCCCGGGGCCCCACTCCTCAGTGCGCCCTCAGAGAACAGCGCCCAATGACTCCCGTCACCCTGGCCTCCGGCCGTGCTCCTAGCTGACCGAGCCTGCGACCGGTTCAAGGTAACCCGGAGCTGAGAGTCACTCCTCGGCTCTGTCTCTGTAGCCGGCTTCCCCGTTCTAATACCTGTGAGCTCTGCGACACTCAGCCACCCCCGATCCTTCTGTGACCCTGCGGGACCTGAGGCCACGCTGACCCCGCCTGAGCTTCACCCTGGTTAAGCCTCTGGAGCGATGTCCCTCAGCGGAACAGACTTTTAAAAGTCCCGATTTTGTGCTCCATTGCTCCGCCACTCGCCGGGAGCCAGCCCCTCCCGCCGAGCCAGCTCCTCCCCCCGTGGTCTATCTTCCCGTCGCTTTGGATTCACTTCTCCGCCAGTCCTACCTTGCAGAAAGTGGTTGATTTTCTGTTTCTAGAGTTGCTGTTCTTCTTCTCTTCGATCTCCCGATCTCCCGTTGGATTTGTAGGTGTTTGTAATCTTTAGATAAGCTATCTAGCTGATCTCCCGCTACCTGAAGTAGTCTCAGCCTGCTACTTCTCCGCCATCTTGACTCCTTCCTTAAAAATAAAATCTTAAAAAAGGGGGGATCTGTCTGAGTGGGTCAATCAATTAAGTGTCTAACTCTTGATTTCGGCTCTGGTGGCAATCTCATGGTCCTGGGATCAAACTGCCTTGGGCTCAAGGCTCAGTGGGGAGTCTGCTTGGGATTCTCTCTCTTCCCCTTCATCTGCCCCTCGCTTGTGCACTTGCTCCCACTTTCAAATAAATAAATAAATCTAAAAAAAAAACCCCTGGTATAAACAATTCCTGCCCTTCATTTACTGTTTTTCAAAATGATTTCGTTCACTAGCATCTTCCAAAGATGATTTATATGTATATTCAAAGTATCATAATGAATTCATGAGTTAAAACTCACTGAATATGCTTCAGCCCATTGCAGTTATTCTCTTTATTGATGTTCACATTTTCCAATTTCAGACTTCCAAGTTTAATCCAAATGTCTTTTAATGTAAATCTGGAGCTTTTGACTGCTCCTTATTTTCTGTATGACAAGATGTTCCAGGCCCATTTTGTTCTTTTCCTCCCCCTGACTTGGAACCTGCCGTTTTTTTTCAAGGAGCCTCTGTTTCCTTTTAATTGAATATGGTATTTAGAGACTGAGGGGTGATCATTGCTCCTTGGTTTGTCATTATTTCTAGGGCTTTTCAGTGCATAAATCTAAGACATATATGTGCTTTTTGTTTTTATTATACAAGGTAAGGTTTTCAGGTAAAATAGTGTGTTTTAAAGATACAAAAAATCATGAGCGCATGCTGTTGCTTCTAACCTAAATTCAGGACTGAAGGTTTTTTGCTCTACTTCATTAATTTTACACCTGTATTTTATTTTTCTGTGCTCAAAGACACCAAAGTAATTGTTTTCTTTTTTAATTGCACAATACATATATAACAGAACAATACCAACACTACTGGCATTTGTGAAAAAACAGTTCTATCTTTGTTTAAGGTATATCATAATAAGGATCTAAAACCAAATTACCATGTTTTAAAGACATGTAAAATAATTCTGTATGCTGATGCTGTCAACTGGAAGCACAGGCCTATTTGATTCATGTTGCTTTTAGATTTTAGGGATTGCTTTTTTACCCTCATTGTGACTTTTATGATTTTGTATAAACTTAAAATCAACAAAACACAGTGCATATTCAGAGAAGTCCAGCTTCTAAGTATCATCTGCTTTGTCCATTGTTCCCATCCTAACCTTTTAAGTAGCAATTTTAAAGTTTATTGGGGCGCCTGAGTGGCTCAGTTGGTTAAGCATCTGCCTTCGGCTCAGGTCATGATCCCAGGGTCCTGGGATTGAGTTCCACATTGGGCTCCTTGCTCAGTGGGGAATATGCTCCTCTTTCTGCCCCTTCCCGTGCTTTTGCGCGCTCTCACGCGCTCGCTTGCTCTCTCTCTCTCTCTCTCTCTGTCAAATAAATAAATAAAATCTTCTAAAAAATAGGACATAACAAACACTAGATTTAGAACCCACTAGCACAGTGCTTACAAAAAAATTCTGGAATTGATTGCATTTCTGTGGTTACACATATATAGGAAGTGTTCACAAGTTTTTTAATTTCAGGGCGCCTGGGTGGCTCAGTGGGTTAAAGTCTCTGCCTTCAGCTCAGGTCATGATCTCACGGTCCTGGGATTGAGCCCTGCATCGGGCTCTCTGCTCAGCAGGGAGCCTGCCTCCCCCTCTCTCTCTGCCTGCCTCTCTGCCTACTTGTGATCTCTGTCTGTCAAATAAATAAAATCTTTAAAAAAAAAAGTTTTTTAAATTTCTAGTTCCCTGGGTCTTCCTGCTTTGTTCTTTAGCTCCTTCTCACCTGGCAGTTCTGTTCATTTCTGAGCAACCCTTTGGCTTATCTCATAGGACAGGGTTTATTTGTTTATCTCATCCAAGCCACATCCACATTAGAAAGTTGTTAACATAAAAGGAGAAGAAGAATACCCATATGAGAGATGTAAAGTTTGCTATTGCTGAGATACTTATATTCTATAATGAGTTGAATATAGATAAGCAGTAGTCTGGCTTTTAACCCCTGACAATGTTAATTTATAGCTGGTTGGTAGGATAGGGTAGGGAGGTTGCAGAAGACTCGCATCATATGCAAATGTTCTACTTAAAAGTGGCACCACTGTTACTGTCTCAGCACTGGCTCATATGGTTTCAGAAGATTTGTATCAAGCATAGGGGCATTACTTCCAGACCTGACCTCATGCTGGAAGAGATGGCATACATTACAGTGGCCCAGGCCTGCTGCTTTTCTTTTTTCACCCTGATCAGTCGTTTTAGTATTTTATGTAAAGCTACAAAAACACATGTAAATCTTTTGTCATCCCCTATTCTGCTCAAAGCGATTGAAATAAAAAGCTCCTTTTACTCTAGCGTTCTTAGCATTTTTGGGAAAATATTTAAATTATTGGGAAATTCCTTATATTATCTTTATTTGTTTTTGTATTTGGTAAAGCTTGATAGAGCTCCATGCACATGAATATAATAAATAATGGAAAGAAGACTTAAAAATTGCTTAATTTGATTTCATGTTATTTTTCTTAAGTACTATGGTGTTCTAAACATCTCTATGTGGGGGAAGGAGTTGGCCCGTTTTTATTTCCCTTTTATTGAGAATTTTTGTTTTGCATTTAACCCTTGTGTTATGAAGTAGCAGGCTTCACTGCCTAAAAATCACCTAGAAGTGGGTTACAATGTAGTGTTACCAGCACTATACTAGTTGAGTAGCACCTGAGTACAATGGAGAAAGCAGTCCTATCACCATTATACAAGCGTTTCCCTAGACTGAATATGTTTTCTAATGCAGGATTTTGCAGCCATGTAAAATTTGCTCACACAACAAAAATAGTGTGCCTATTTTTTTTTTTTTTTAAGATTTTATCTGTGAGCGAACATAAGCAGGATCAGAGGCAGTGGGAGAAGCAGACTCCCCACTGAGTAGGGAGCCCCATGTGGGGGCTCATTCCTAGGATTCCAGGATCATGACCTGAGCCAAAGGCAGACACTTAACTGACTAAAATATCCAGGCACCCCAGTAATGTGCCTGTTCTGATCATAGTTTCATTTTATGAGTCCCTGTCAATTTCTTTTATTGTAATTCCACCATAAGCAATAACATGGTTAATAACAAAGGGGATTAAGGCAGGTAGCCTTACTCCATCCCTTTCGCACAAGACACACTTTTTTTTTTTTTTTAAAGCTTTTTCCAGTCAAGCAATGGGGAGGGTAGAGAATAGGGAGGAGGCTACAACTCCTTTTAATTCCCTTATCAGTTTTTTATTCCATATCTCACAGATTAATGTAGAGTACAGGGGCTATGTCCATTGTACCTGGTATAAGAAGTTCATGTAAAGCATAGGGAAGAGGGAGGATATTTTTGATAATAGTAGCTTCAGAGCTTTACCATAGGAGGAGCTGATGGATAATAATTTGACTGGGATGAGGGGTTTCTTTGACAAGATACCCAAGGTACTACCATTGTTTAAATTGCTGATTTTGCCCATAAAATATGCAGAATTTTGCCCAGGTTACTAAATTCAGTAAATAACATGTTTCGGGGATGGACACAGTAATTATTACTGGCTGATTTCCTGTACCCAGTCTAAAAGCTTCCTTAATTATGTAAGCAAGTTATTTTGGTAAATATGTAGAAGAAAAAAAATGGAGAATATATCTCTTAAAGTATTGGAAATGATATATTAGAAGATGAGATGTGTTTAGTGGATTGAATTTTAATATCTAAATGCCTTTTAAGCAATACTTTTGTTTTTAATTAACATTGTAATTTGGCAACTCTTAATATTTCTCAATTACTGATTTTTGTTTTCTTCTAGGGGCCACATTATCTTAGTTCCAGAATTTAGTCTTCCTCTGGAATACTATCTAATCCCCTTCCTGATCATAGTGGGCATCTGTCTCATCTTGATAGTCATTTTCATGGTAGGTAAATCAATGTTAAATATATTTTTTAAAATAGTGTGGATGGTTCTAAAAAACATTGTATTGAGTGAGAGGAGACTTACATAAAGGTACATATTGTATGAGTCCATTTATATGATTGGGTCTAGAAAAGGTGAAGATAATCAGGGTAGAAAAATCAGAACAGTGATTACTTCTAGGGGTGCTAGGAAGAGGGGGTGAGGGATTTACTGAGAAGGGTATGAGGGAACTTTTGGGGGGGTAAGTCATATTCTGTATCTTGACAGAGGTTGCACAAACGTCTGTACACTTAAATTTTTTGCATGTCTTTGTATATAAATTTTACCTAAGGAAAAAAAATATTGTAAAAGAAATACTGATCTCTAACTAATGGTATATATGCTTAAGTATTTGGGGAGACATATATTGATGATCTGCAACTTACTTTGAAATGCATTATAAAAACAATGAGAGAAAGAGGTGTTTTTGGGGTGCCTGGGTGACTCAGTTGGTTTAGCGGCTGCCTTTGGCTCAGGTCATGATACCAGAGTTCTGGGATCGAGCCCTGCTCAGCAGAGGGCCTACTTCTCCCTCTGACTCTGCTTGCCACTCTCTATCTCTCTGTCAAATAAATAAATAAAATCTTAAAAAGAAAAAAAAAGGAGGTGTTTTGATGGGTAAATAGAGGGATGGAAAGGTGATTAAAAGTGTAGTACAATGTTAATTGTGGAATCTAGGTGATGGGTATATGGGTATTATAAAATTTCTTCAATTCTTCTCTGTATTTGAAAGTTTTCATATCAAAATGTAAAGAATACTATGAGTGCTGAGGTTAAAAGTGATGACATATTATCTAAAACAGTGGTTACCACAGTATGGTCCCGGGACTCTTAATGAGACTGTGAAGTCAGAATTATTTTCATAATAATGCGAAGATATTATTTGCCTTTGTCACTCTCAGTCTCTCAGTGTTTAAAGTGGAAGTTTCTAAAAACTATATGATTTGTGATATAAAAAAAAATTGAAGACAGAAGCAGAGAAGAGAAGACTTCTGTATTAAGATAGATACTAAAAGAGAATTGCAGGGGCACCCTGGGTGGCTCAGTCAGTTAAACGTCTGCCTTCAACTCAGGTCATGATCCCAGGATCCTGGGATCGAGCCCAGTCGGACTCCCTGTTCAGTGGGGAGCCTGCTTCTCCCCCTTCTTGTGTTCTCTCTCTCAACTTAATAAATCTTCTAAAAAATTTTTAAAAAAATTTTAAAAAATAGAATTGCCACCCTATAAAACAATCCCAGGAGTCTCACTTTATTTATTTATTTTATTTTATTTTTTTAAAGATTTTATTTATTTGACAGAGAGAGATCACAAGTGGGCAGAGAGGCAAGCAGAGAGAGAGAGAGAGAGGAGGAAGCAGGCTCCCTGCAGAGCAGAGAGCCCGATGTGGGACTCGATCCCAGGACCCTGAGATCATGACCTGAGCTGAAGGTAGAGGCTCAACCCACTGAGCCACCCAGGTGCCCCTCATTTTATTTTTTATAAAGAATATTTATAATATTCAATCAATTTATTATTATATGGACATTACAGGTTAGAGATTAAATGTCATCTTTGGAATGTTCAATCTTTCTGTGATGCTGTGGTATTTCTTTTCATTTATTTAGATCTTCTATATGCATCTGTTTAATAATTTTTTTCTGTAAACATTTTGCATGTCTTTTGTTAGACTTTTTTTTTTTAAAGATTGTATTTATTTATTAGAGAGCATAAGCAGGCGGGAGGCGTAGAGGGAGAAGCAGACTCCCCACGGAGCAGGGAACCCGATGTGGGACTCCATCCTTGGACCCGGGATCATGACCTGGGCCGAAGGCAGATGCTTAACCGATTGAGCTACATAGGTGCCCCTTTTTTGTTAGACTTTTGAAATTTCATTTTCTAAGTGGTGTTATTAGAATATAAGAACATTATGGATTTTTTAAAAGCAAACTCTTAATTTTTGAATAATGTTAATATTCACAAAAAAATTTCAAAAAAGAGTGTTCTTGTAAATTCCTCATCTAGTTTCCCCACTTTAGATTATCGTGGTCCATTTGTCAAAACTAAGAAACTAACATTGGTACATTATTAGTAATTGAACTTCAGACTTTGTATAGATTTCTTGACTTTTTTCATTAATGTTGTCTTCCTGTTCCAGGATTCCAAATAAAAACTATTTTATTTAGTTAGTATGTCTTCCCAGGCTCCTCTTTTCTCTGATAGTCTGTCAGTCTCAGTCTCTCTGTGTTATCCATAACCTCGACAGTCTTGAGGAGTTGTGGCCAGGTATCCTGTAGAATGTCCCTCAATCTGATGTTTTTCTTATGATTACATTGTGTTATAGGTTTCTTGGGGGAAAAAGTTTTTAAAAACAGAGGTGAAGTGCCCTTCTTATGTCATGGGGTACATGATATCTGCATAACATCACTAATGGTATTAACATTCATTCCTTGGTTAAGCCAGGTTTCTCCACTATAAAGTTAATATTTTTCTCTTTTTCTATTCTTACTTTGGCACTTGTATAGCACCCCTAAAACTGAGGAGGGCCAAGCAAGATCTAGAGTGGGGAGTAGGAGAGAGTATCTATATATTATTTGGCATTCTTTCGTGAAAAAGATGTATCTCTTCTTGGCATTCATTTATTCCATCATTTATATTAATATGTACTCCTGTATATTTTATACCTTGGTTTATAATCCAATGCCATTTTATTTATGTTCAGATTTTGACCTTTGGCCATGGAGAGCTCTGTCAAGCTGGGTCATGTGTCCCTTTCATTTGATCCATCCTTTAGTTTTTCTAAGCACTTCTTTAGTATCTGGTACTATAAGAAGCTTCAGATTCATCTTATATTTTCTTGCTCCACCCCTATAATTAGACATTTCTCCAAGGAGCCCTGGTTTCTTTTATTGAAGAGTTATATTTAGAAACCAAGATTTAGACACTGGACATCATTTTTATATATTAGTCTTATATCTACAAACTTGCTGAATTCTACTCTGGTAATTTGAACTTATTGAGTCCCTTAGGTTTTTAGTGTAGAAAAAAGAATAGAAAGAATAACAAAAAAATACCCTTGGCAGAGTAGGAGTAGATGTAAATACCCTTAAATCAATAAAGATTATTGACTGAAAACTAAAAATGAACATCATTAAATGGTTAATTTATTAGAAGACTTCTTGAAAGTCAGAAACAACAAAAAATGCTACTTATTGTTGAACCTCCTATTTAACATTATGCTGTCTTTTCTGGTAAACTGAGAAAAAAAGACTGTATAAGGATTAGAAATAAAAATTTTCTTTTTCCTTATTTAATGATGAATGGGTGCTGAATTATATATCTTTTAACTGTTTTAATGATCATTGTTTTTTTTTCTCTTTTACTCTATGTGGGATTACATTATTTTGTAAATTTTAAAAATCCTTGTATTTGATTATCATGTATAAATTTTGTCTTTACATTTTGGATTACTCTGATTTCTAATATGGATCATTTAGTTCTACACTTGTACATAGATGCAAAAATCCAAAATAAAATATTAGCATTCTGAATGTCCAGGTAAGGGAAAGTTTTAGTATTATGGGACCAGAATAATCTTTTTTTTTTTAATGGAATTATTTCGTTTTGTTTTTTTAGGGAGGGAGGGAGATAGGATTGAGAGAGGAGGGGGAGAGGGAGAGACCCTTAAGCCAACTCCATACCCAGCAGGGCTCAATCTCGCAACCCTGAGATCATAACCTGAGCCGAAATCAAGAGTTGGATGTTAACTTACTGAGCCACCTAGGCACTCCTAGAATAGTCTTCGCATCAAACTGGACAATCCATTAGCACATGGAGCAGGTGCTGTAGAAAACAGTGTGACAAGTCCTCAAAAAATTAAGTTATCATATCCAACAACTCCACTTTGGGTATATAACCAAAAGATTTGAAGACCGAGTTGGACAGATATTTGTACACCTTTGTTCATAATAGCATTATTTCCAATACCCAAAGGTGGAAGCAACCAAATTGTCCATCAATGCATGAACAAAATGGGTTTTCAGATAAACAAAATGTGGTATAGACATACAATGGAATGTTAGCTTCAAAAAGGAAGGGGATTCTAATACATGTACAATGTGGATGAACCTTAAAGACATATTCACTTGAAAAAAGCTAGTCATGAAAGAACCAGTACTGTACGATTTTATTTATATGGGATATCTAGAGTAGTCAGATTCAGAGACAGAAAGTAGAATGGTAGTTGCCAGGGGCTGTAGGGAGGTAGGGTAGGGAATTACTGTTCAATGAGTACGGGGTTTCAGTTTTGCAAGATGAAAAGAGTTTTATGGATATATGGCAGTGATGGTAGCACAGTAATGTGAATGTACTTAATGCCACAGAACCGTACACTTAAAAATGGTTAAGATAGTAAGTTTAATGTTATTTTACCATACAGTTGACCTTTGAGCAACATGGGTTTGAACTGCATTGGGTCCACTTAAAAACAGTTACAAATAACTAACTAGACAAGATAAAACTAGACCCATAAAACTAATAACCCTTATTTTCTGTTTCATAAAATAGTTTTTGATAGAGTTGGGATTATATATCAGTTTTTGGTGAAGGTTGTTTACAAAATAATCTAGGTCTGTTGACTTTTCTCATGGTCATCTGGACATTCAGATAGATGGTTGTCTGCTTTTTCTACTACCACGCCCAGTGTGGAGCCTGATGCAGGGCTCGATCTCACGGCCCTGAGATCATGACCTGAGCTGAAATCAAGAGTCAGATGCTTATCTGACTGAGCCACCCAGGTGCCCCCTAAATTATATTTCTAAGAAATTGTCTATTTTATCTGTTTTCAAGTGCCTTGTCTGGAATCAAGTGCCACTCACATAACAATTTAAAGAGAATTTCTGTTTTTTAAAGAGAATTTACACTATATGTGAAATGAGTTCTCTTGATTCATATTTGTCCATACCTTTCACAGTGTTATCAGAAGTTTACCTGTTTTGTCTTTCAAAGAAGTAGACCTTGAGTGTTTTCTCTTGTTCCTTTCATTCAACAAGTATTTTACATCTATGATGCACTGCTTTGGGGTCCAAAGATTCATCAGTGAACCAAATAGGTAAAAATGCCTTGTGTAAAGTAGCCTAGATTCTGGTGGAAGTTACATTCTAAAGTCTTCACTTTCATCCTTTTTTTTTTTTTCTCTATCTCCTGGATTTCTGCTTTTTATTTTTTTTCATTAGTTTCAGAGGTAGAATTTGGTGATTCATCAGTTGCGTATAACAGCTGGTGCTCATTACAAGTGTCCTCCTTAATGCCCATCACCCAATTATCCCTTCCATTTCCCCTCTCCCCTCCATCCACCCACATTTTGTTTCCTAGAGTACAGCATCTCTTATGGTTTGCCTCACTCTCAATTCTCCATCTTATTTTTTCTTCACTACTCCTATGTTCATCTGTTTTGTTTCTTAAATTCCATGTATGTGTGAAATCATATGGTATTTGTCTTTCTCTGACTGACTTATTTCACTTAGCATAATACCTTCTAGTTCCATCTATGTTGTTGCCAGTGACAAGATTTTATTCTTTTTGATGGCAGAGTAATATTGGTGTGTGTGTGTGTGTGTGTGTGTATGCACATATATATTCCATCTTTTTTATTCAATCATCTGTTGATGGACATCTGGGCTCTTTCCATATTTTGGCTATTGTGGACATTGGGGTGCAGGTTCCCCTTCATATCATTATGTTTGTATCCTATGGATAAAATCCTATCCTATGGATAAAAACCTAGTAGTGCCAATGCTGGATCATAGGGTACCTCTGTTTTTAACTTTTTTGGGAACCTCCATACTGATTTCGCGAGTGGCTGCACCAGTTTGCATTTCCACTAACAGTTTAAGAGGGTTCTCCTTTCTCCACATCCTCTCCAGCACTCCCTCTCACACCTTCATGTCCTCATCCTTTTCCCAGCCCCATCCCTAGGCACAGATCAGCTTTTGGTCACTATAGATTAGTTTGTATTTTTTTCAGCTTTATACACATAGAATTATATATTATGTACTCTTCTGTGTCTGTCTTCTTTCTCTCAGGATAATTATTTTGAGATTCATATATTGAGTATATTGATTTTTTTAACCCAGTTCTGTTTGATTGTATAAATAAATCACAGTTTTGTTTATCCATTTACCTTTTGACAGGCATTTGGGTTGTTTCTGGGTTTTGGATATTACAATAAAGCTGACATGGACATTTGTATACAAGTTGTTATATTGATTTGTACTTTCATTTCTATTGGGTACATATAAGTAGAAGTGGGGTGATTGAGTCATATGGTAAATGTGTGTTTAAAGATATAAAAAGCCACCAGCATTCCAAAGTGGTTATAACAGTAGTGTATCATAATGACAGTTCCTCCACTTCGTTGCCAACACTTGATATAGTTAGTCTTTTTAATTTTAGTCGTTCTCATAGGTGTATAGTGGCATTTGTTATTTGAATTGACATTTCTCCTTGACTAATTATGTTGAGTATCTCTTCCAGTGCTTATTTCCCATGCATTTGTCTTCTTGGTAAACTGTTTATTCAGATATTTTGTCCATTTGTTTTCTGTTGGGTTGCTTGTTTTTTATTATTGTTTTTGAGTTCTTCATAAATTCTGATACAAATCCCTTATCAAATATGGAATTTGCAAGTATTTTTTCTCATTCTGTGGTTTGTCTTTTATTTTTAAGTGTCTTTTGAGGATAGAAGTCCTTATTGACACAGTCAAGTTTATCAAAATTTTCTTTTTATGGATGTCACTTTTGGCATTTGGCTCTGTCCTGTAGACTTCCTTTGCATTCTTGGAAGCACAGTCACTTATATTTGAAAATATTCTGTATATTTTATCCAGCATTCCTGAGTATTCGTAGTACAGTGTTCTATAGTATTTCTATTCAGTTTGCTGCTACAACTGAAAGTGCAGTGACTAATAAATGTATGTTTGAAAATTTTATTAGTTTGTAACTTACAGGAATTTCAACTCTGCCTTCTTAATCCAGTGGGGTCTTTGTAACTTGTGGTCTATCATTTATATTTGCAAACAAATAGTTCTGTGTTATTCATAATGTTTCTGTTAGAGTAGATAAAGATAACTTAGGTGAGGGGCACCTGGGTGGCTCAGTGGGTTAAAGCCTCTGCCTTCAGCTCAGGTCATGATCCCAGGGTCCTGGGATCTAGCCCTGCACCGGGCTCTCTGCTAGGCGGGGAGCCTGCTTCCCTTCCTCTCTCTGCCTCTCTCTGCCTACTTGTGATCTCTCTCTCTGTCAAATAAATAAATAAAATCTTTAAAAACAAAACAAAACGAACAAAAAAAAAAAACTTAGGTGAATGATTGAAAATTCAAAGGATAATTTGAGGTAAACTATTTACTTATGTAATTAGTGCTTCAAGTAATGATACTGTGATTAGGGTTTAAGTAAATTGAATTGATTTGCAGCAGCTATCCAGAAACATGTCTATTATTGTAATGGCCATTTTCCATTTGCATGTTTAATGTCTGATTTCTTTTTTTTCTTTATCTTTAGATCACAAAATTCGTCCAGGACAGACATAGAGCTAGAAGAAACAGACTTCGTAAAGATCAGCTTAAGAAACTCCCCATACATAAATTCAAAAAAGGTCAAGTGAATATTTTAATTTTCTAAATAATCACCATTTGTTTATTTAAGAATCCATGATGACCTCACTCTAATACTGCCTTCTGAGTCCTTGCCATATACTATGCCTAATACTCTGTTAATAGTGAGTGAATGTGGAAGATGGGTTTTTTTTTGTTGTGGTGTATGCTGGTGAAGGCAAGAAGGAGGTAAATGGTCGGCACAGAATTTACAAACAATAATGAAACTGACCTAAATGCTTTTTATTATCACCATGTGTCAGCAGTTCTCAACCTAAATGGATAAAATACTTCTGTGCATTAATATGATCTACTCCCACTAACCCTCCTTCTCTCTCCCACCCTATACCACTATTTAACTAAATACAAAGTTAATAGTGTTACGTTAACTAAATACACATGTGGCTATTATATATGTCAATATATTTTAAATATATCGTCTCATTTAATTTTCATATTTCTATGAAATGGATACTTTAATGGGCATTATGGATGAGGAAATAGAGGATCAGAGAGGCAAAAAATTATAATGTCACACAGCCAGTCCTGATAGAGCTGGGGAGGGGTCTAATAATCTAGTCAGTATAATTTCTCCTACCTATGCTTTAGTACATGCTTGTTAAATCCTTTTGGCTAGTAGTCCCAGACTTTTCAATTCCATATACCATGAAAAGTATTCTGTTTTTTAATTCAGAAAAAATTCATAGAGAGGAGAAATGGGGAAGGCATTAGAATTTAGTTCTGCCAAAATTTTATTTTCCAAGTAATAATGTGTTTTAAAAGCCTTCCATTTACAATAACTGTTATTTGATTAAAAATATAACATTAACAAAAAAATAGGAAAAGCCACATGTTAAAAGGAATAAACAGAGACATTTATAAAAATGTACTGCACTGTCCTCATTCACTGTGGAGTACGTAAAAGTCATTCACAGGCCAGAAGTGGTTTAGGGACTGGGTTTAGGAATCACTTTTTTAAACTCCATTTTGTGTTTATTTTTATGCTTCCTAAACCCAGAAAAAAAAAGTTTAGAAAGGTGGTATTGTCCTAGGCATACATAGTCGGTTTTTTATCTGAGTAAGATGAGTAGCCATTATAGGATTTTGAGTGGGGGAAAGGTAATATGTAATTAAATGTTAAAAGGGTCTTTCAGGGGCGCCTGGGTGGTTCAGTGGGTTAAGCCTCTGCCTTCAGCTCAGGTCATGGTCTCAGGGTCCTGGGATCGAGCCCCGCATCAGGCTCTCTGCTCAGCGGGGAGTCTGCTTCCTCCTCTCTCTCTCTCTGTGCCTGCCTCTCTGCCTACTTGTGATCTCTGTCTGTCAAATAAATAAAATCTGTAAACAAAACAAAGCAAAACAAAAAAAGGGTCTTTCTGCTGCTATGTTAAGAGTAGGGTGTAGAGGGTCAAGGGTATGTATACACAGAGAGACCAGATAAGAGGCCATTGCAATAATCCAAGTGAGATATGAATGTGGGTTAGACTGAGTGGTAGCAGTGGGGGAGGTGAAGAAAATCTTAAATTCCTAAAATTTAAATTTAAATTAAAGAAAATCTTAAATTCATATGTTTGGAAGATGGAATACACTGTATTTATTAATGGACTAGTTGGGGGAGAGAAAACAAGGATGACACCAGAATTTTTGGTTTTAGCAATGACATTGCCTTAAAATAGAGATAAGGATGGTTAATAAGTGGTGGAGTGGGTTTTGGGGGAAAATTGGGCAAGTAAGTTTTGGACCTGTGGAATCTCAGATGTCTTATAGACATTATAATGAGTCTAGAGTTTAAGAGACAGGTCTGAACTGGAGGTGTTGCATAAAGATGTATTTAAATCATGAGTCTTGAATGATGGTACCAAGAGAATGAGTATAGGTGTATGGAAGAATACCAAAGACACATTTGGGACATTCTAACATTAAGTAAGGAAGAAGAGGAATCAGCTAGCAGTGGAGACGGAGCAGGAATGGCCAGTTATATAAGGGGAAAATCAGAAGAGTGCTTTACCAAAAACCAAAGTGATGCAAATCTGTGAAAGAGCGAAAAGTGATATAACCTGTGTCACAATCTCCTGATAAATAAGGAAGATGAAGCCAACAATTGGCCATTAGAAGTTATTTTCTTGATGAGCAGTTTTGACAGGAAAAAACCCGAGATTGTGGTGGGTTTAGGAGAGAATGGAAGGAGAAGGATCAGAGCCAGTAACTGAAGACAACTTTAAACAGAAATTTAACTAAAAGTGGAAGAAATGTGGTAGCAACTGGTAGAGACGTTGGGTTAAGAAATAACAGCACGGGGGCGCCTGGGTGGCTCAGTGGGTTAAGTCGCTGCCTTCGGCTCAGGTCATGATCCCAGGTCCTGGGTTCGAGCCCCACATCGGGCTTTCTGCTCAGCGGGAAGCCTGCTTCCTCCTCTCTCTCTCTGCCTGCCTCTCTGCCTACTTGTGATTTCTCTCTGTCAAATAAATAAATAAAATCTTTAAAAAAAAAAAAAAAGAAATAACAGCACGTTTACTGAAGGAAATTGATGACATGAGTGACGGATGGGAGAGTAGCTGTCATACTGTCTTTGAGAAGGCAAGAAGGAATGGGATCTGGTACACAAATAGGTAGACTAGCCTTAGGATGATAGCATGGAGAGCTGAGCCCTGATGGAAGGTAGAATATATGGGTGCAAAATTCTGGGACATGGGTATATATAGTGGTAGGTCTGTGGAAATTTTCTCTACTTACATTTTTCTCAGGGAAGTGGGAAACAATAATTAACTGAAGATGAGGATGGGAGGGGAGATGCTGGAGGTTTCATAACAGAAAGGTATAAAATATTTCTAGGAGAGTAATTGTGCAGATGGATCAGGGAAATATAATATGATAACCTGACAGCCCAAACCTCCCTGTCGGGTTTATGGTTATGAACCAGTCAACATATTTATGTTTTTCTCTAGCTGTATTCATCTGTGTGGACTGGTGTTTTATTCTTATCATCCTGTTTTTTTTTTTTTTTAATGTGAAGTATAACATGTATACAAAAAGTATCTAAGATACATATTTCTGGAACCATCTAGTTCAAGAAATAGAACATGACTGGTGCACCAGAAACTACTGTGTACCCTTCTGGATCATAATACTTTCCTCACTGGAAGTAGTCATCCAGGCTTATGATAATTATTTCATTGTCTTTCTATTAGGTTTTACCATCTGTATATTCATTCCAAAACAATATGATTGAATTTTTTCCTATTTTTGAATTGCATTTTTTTAAAGTTTTTTATCACCCATTGTTCATCATGACAAGTGCACCTCTGAATTCCCATCACCTATTTCACCCATCTCCCCACCATCCTCCCCTCTGGTTAACTCTCTGTTTGTTCTCTATAGTTAGGAGTCTGTTTCTTGGTTTGCCTTTCTCTCTTTTTCCCACCTTTGCTCGTTTGTTTCGTAAATTCCATCTGTGAGTGAAATCATACAGTATTTGTCTTTCTCTGACTTCTTTTGTTTAGCATTATGCTCCCTAGCTCCATCTGTGTTGTTGCAAAAGGCAAGATTTCATTCTTTTTATTATGGCTGAATAGTATTTCATTGTATATATACACCACATTTTCTTAATCCATTTATTAACTGTTGGACAGTTGAGCAGCTTCCATATCTTGGTTGGTGTTAATAATGCTGCTAAAAACATTGGGGTGCATGTATCCCTTTGAATTAGTGTTTTTGTCTTCTTTGGGTTAATATCCATTAGTCTGAGTGCTGGATTTAGGGTAGCTCTATTTTTAACTTTTTGAGGAAAACTCCATACGGTTTTCCAGAGTGGCTGCACCAGTTTGCATTCCCACCGTTAGTGCAACAGGGTTCCTCTTGCTCTACATCCTCTCAAACACCTGTTGTTTCTTGTGTTGTTGAGTTTAACCATTCTGACAGGTGTAAGGTGGTATCTCATTACTTTTGACTTGCATTTCTCTGATGATAAGTGATGTTGAGGATTTTTCATGTATCTGTTGGTCATCTGTATATCTTTTTTGGAGGAATGTCTGTTCGTGTCTTCTGCCCATTTTTAATTGGATTATTTGTTTTTTGGACATTGAGGGGTTTTTTTGGATTTGGTTTTTTTTTATAGTGGGCATTGAGTTTTTATAAGTTCTTTATATTAACCCTTTGGATATTAACCCTTTATTGGATATGCCGTTTGAAAATATCTTCTTCCATTTAGTAGGTTGCCTTTTAGCTTTGTTGATTCCTTCGCTGTGCAGAAGCTTTTTGATTTTATTATACCCTGATAGTTTATTTTTGTTTCTGTTTCCATTGCCTCAGGAGACATATCTAGGAAAACATTTCTATAGCCAATGTCAGAGAAATTACTCCCTGTGTTCTCTTCTAGGACTTTTATGGTTTCAGGTCTTACATTTAGGTCCTTAATTCATTTTGAGTTTATTTTTGTGTATGATGTAAGAAAGTGATCCAATTTCATTCTTTAGCATGCGGCTGTCCCAGTTTTCCCAACACCATTTGTTGAAGAGACTGTCTTTTTCTCATTGGATGTTTTTGTTTCCTTTGTCAAAGATTAATTGACCATATAATCGTTTTATTTCTGGGTTTATTTCCATTCCATTCTGTTGCTCTATGTGTCTATTTTTGTGCCAGTACCGTACTGTTTTGATTACTATAGCTTTGTACTATATCTTGTAATTCAGGATTATTATACCTCCAGGTTTGTTCTTCTTTTTCAAGATTCCTTTGGCTATTTGGGGTCTTTTTGTGGTTGCATACAAATTTTAGGATTGTTTGTTCTAGTTTTGTGAAAAGTGCTGTTGGTATTTTGATAGGGATTACATTAAATAATAGATTGGGTGGTATGGACATAACTTCAATGGTATAATTCCAATCCATGAGCATGGAATATCTTGCCATTTCTTTGTGTCATCTTCAATTTTTTTAAATCAATGTTTTATAGTTTTCAGAGTAAAGTCTTTCTCCTTCTGGGTTAAGATTGTTCCTAGGTATTTTATTTTGGGTGCAGTTGTAAATGGGATTATTTTCTTAATTTCTCTTTCTGTAGCTTCATTATTAGTATATAGAAATGCAATGGATTTCTGTATATTGATTTTTTTTTAAAGATTTTTATTTATTTATTTGACAGACAGAGATCACAAGTAGACAGAGAGGCAGGCACAGAGAGAGAGAGGGAAGCAGGCCCCCCACTGAGCAGAGAGCCCGATGCGGGGCTCGATCCCAGGACCCCGGGATTATGACCTGAGCCGAAGGCAGAGGCCCAACCCACTGAGCCACCCAGGTGCCCCTGTATATTGATTTTCTATCTTGCAACCTTACTGAATTCATTTATTCTAGTAGATTTTTGGTGGAGTCTTAGGGTTCTCTGTATAGTAGTATCATGTCATCTGCAAGTAGTTAAAGTTTTACTTCTTTCTTACCAATTTGGATGTCTTTTATTTCTCTTTGTTATCCTAGCTGTGGCTAGGACTTCTAGTACAATGTTGAATAAAAGTAGTGAGAATGGACATCCTTGTGGACACCCCTTTTCCCTGTTATATATGATGTTAGTTGTGGGTTTTTCATATTTTGCCTTTAATTTGTTGGTGTATGTTCTCTCTGAACCTACTTTGTTGAGGGTTTGTTTGTTTTTTTTTATCATGAATGGATGTTGTATTTTGTCATGCCTTTTCTGCATGAAAAATTGAAATCATCATATAGTTTTTATCCATGATATAGTTTTCTGCATGAAATATTGAAATCATCATATATTTTTTATCCTTTTATTTATTTTTTAAAAGATTTTATTTATTTACTTGACAGAGATCACAAGTAGGAAGAGAGGCAGGCAGAGAGAGAGAGAGAGAGGAGGAAGTAGGCTTCCTGGCGAGCAGAGAGCCCGATGCGGGACTCAATCCCAGGACCCTGAGATCATGACCTGAGCTGACAGCAGAGGCTTAACCCGCTGCCACCCAGGCGCCCAATCCTTTTATTGATTGATATATCAGGTTGGCTGATTTGTGAATATTGAGCCACCTTTGCATCCTGGGAATAAATCCCACTTGATCGTGGTGAATGATTTTATTTTAATATATGTTGGATTTGGTTTGCTAATATTTTTGTTGCAGATTTTAATATCTGTGTTCATCAGAGATACTGGCCTATAGTTCTCTTTTTTTTTTGTGGTGTCCTTAACTGGTTTTGGTACCAGGATAATTTTTGACCTTACAAAATGAAAAATTTGGAAGCTTTTCTTCCTCTTTTATTTTTTGGAATAGTTTGATAAGAATTGGGTATTAATGTTCTTTAAAAAGTTTCATGGGGGGGGCGCCTGGGTGGCTCAGTGGGTTAAGCCGCTGCCTTCGGCTCAGGTCATGATCTCAGGGTCCTGAGATCAAGCCCCACATCGGGTTCTCTGCTCAGCAGGGAGCCTGCTTCCCTCTCTCTCTCTGCCTGCCTCTCTGCCTACTTGTGATCTCTGTCAAATAAATAAATAAAATCTTAAAAAAAAAAAAAGTTTCATAGGGGACCTGAGTGGTACAGTCAATTAAGTGGCCGATTCTTCGTTTTTGCTCAGGTTGTGATCTTAGGGTCATGAGATTGAGTCCCATGTCTGGCTTTGCATTCGTTGCAGAATCTCTTTGAGACTCTTTCTCCCCTCTTCAAATAAATCTTAAAATGAAATAAAATGTTTTGTAGAATTCACCTGTGAAGCCATCTGGTCCTGGACTTTGGCTCGTTGGGAGTTTTTGATTACTAATTCCATTCCATTCCTGTAAATCACTTTGTTCACATTTTCTATTTCTTCCTCATTTTGGAAGACTTCTGTTTCTAGGAATTCATCTGTTCTAGGTTATCCAATTTGTTGGCATATACTTTTTCATAATTTTCTCTTATAACCCTTTGTATTTCTGTGGTTTTGGTGGTTATTTCTCCTCTGTCATTTCTGTTTTTGAGTCCCCTCTCTGATGAGTCTGTCTAAAGGTTTATCAGAACCAACTCCTGGTTTCATCAATCTGTTCTATTGGTTTTTTAGTTTCTATTTTATTTATTTCTGTCCTAATCTTTATTATTTTCTTCCTTCTGCTGATTTTGAGTTTTGTTTGTTCTTTTCCTAGCTCCTTCACATGTAAAGTTAGCTTGTTTGAGATTTTTCTTGCTTCTTGAGGTAGGCCTATATTGCTATACACTTATGTCTCATAAAGGCTTTTACTGCATCCCAAAGATTTTTGGGCCACTGTGTTTTTATTTTCATTTCTCTCCATGTATTTTTATTTCCTCTTTGATTCTTGGTTGACCCGTTCATTGTTCAGTGGCATGTCACTTAACCTCCATGTATTTGTGCCCTTTCCAGATTTTTTCTTCTGGTTGCTTTCTAGTTTTACACTGTGGTCAGAAAAGATGCAAGGTATTATTTCAGTCTTTTTTAATTTATTGAGACTTGGTTTTTGGCCCAATATGTGATCTGTTCTGTAGAATGTTCCATGTACACTTGAAAAGAATGTGTCCTCTGATGTTTTAGGATGGGATGTTCTGAATATATATGTTAGATCCATCTGGTCCAATGTATCATTCCAAGCCACTGTTTCTCTCTCTTTTTTTTTTTTAAATCTGTTCGGATGATTTATCCATTAATATAAGTGGGGTGTTAAAGTCACCTGTCATTGTATTACTGTCAATTAGTTCCTTTATGTTTTTATTAGCTGCTTTATGTATTTGGGTGCTCCCATGTTGGATGCATAACTATTTACAATTGTTGTATCTTCTTGTTGGATTGTTCCCTTTATAATGATATAGTGTCCTTCTTTGTCCCTTGTTACAGTCTTTGTTTTAAAGTCTGTTTTGTCAAGTATTGTTACCCTGGCTTTTTTTCACTTCCATTTGCATGGTAAATGCTTTTCCATCCTTTTTCTTTCCATCTACATGTGTCTTTAGGTCTGAAGTGAGTCTCTTGTAGGCAGTATAGATGGGTTTTGCTTTTTATCCATTCTGTCACTTTTGGATTGGCGTGTTTAGTCCATTTATATTCAAGTAATTATTGAGAGGTAGGTACTTACTGCCATTTTGTTACTTGTTTTATGGTTGTTTTTATAATTCTTCTCTTTTCTTTTTTGTTCTCTTCTCTCACAGATGGCTGGTTTAGTGATATATTTGGGTTTCTTTATTTTTTGCATACCAGTTACTGATTTATGATTTGTGGTTATCATTAGGTTTGTATATAACATCTTTTGCATATAGCGATCTATATTAAGTTTATGACTGCTTAAGTTTCAACCCATTCTTTACTCCTTCCTCTTCTGTACTCCTATACCTTTTTTAGGTATATGGCATCAAAATTTACATCCTTTTATTTTCTGAATCTCTTGACTGATTTTTGTAGACACACTCCTACGTACGATCTTTTCACTCAGAGATTTCCCTTTAACATTTCTCATAGCACTGGTTTAATGGTGATGAATTCCTTTAACTTCTGTTTATCTAGGAAACCATTTCTCTCCTCTTCTGAAAGATAGCCTTGCTGGATAGAGTATTCTTGGCTGGAATTTTGTTTTTGTTTTTGTTTTTTTCCTTCTTTCAGCTCTTTGAATATATCATGCCACTCTGTTCTGGCCTGCAAAGTTTCTGGTGAAAAATCTGCTGGTAGCCTTATTGGATTTCCCTTGTTTATAACTGTTCTCGCTTGCTGCTTTTAAAATTCTCTTTATCCCTACTTTTTACCATTTTAATTACTTTGTGTCTTGGTGTGGACCTCCTTAGGTTGATTTTGTTGGGGGCTCACTTTGCTTCTTGGGTCTGGATTTCTGTTTCCCTCCCTGGAATTGGGGCAATTTTCAGCTAGTATTCCTTCTTTCTTTCCTTCCTTCTTTCCCTCCCTCCTTCCTTCCTATTTTTCTTTAAAGATTTTATTTATTTATTTGACAGAGTGTGCACAAGCAGGGGGAGTGACAGGCAGAGAGGGAGAAGCATGAGCAGGGAGCCCAATGGGGAGCTTGATCCCAGAACCCTGGGATCATGACCTGAGCTGAAGGAAGACACTTAACTGATTGAGCCACTCAGGCACCCTCAGCTAGTATTTCCTCAAATACTAGCTTTTTCTCTTTTCTCTCTCTTCTTCTGTGATCCCTATAATGCAAATTGATGGTGTCACTGAATTCCTTAAGTCTATTTTCAGTTTTTATTTTTTCTCTCTTCATCTTGATTGCTTTCCATTATTCTATCTTCCAGGTCACTGATCCATTTTTCTGCTTCCTGTAGTCTACTGTTTATTCCCTCTAGTGTATTTTCAGTTATTGAGTTCTTCATCTCTGATTGGTTATTTTTTATATTCTCTCTTTGTTGAGAGTCTCACTGACGTCCTCTACTCTGTCTCAAGTCCCATGAGTATTTTTATGACCTTTACTTTAAATTCTCTATTAGGCATATTACATATCTCTGTTTTGTTTGTTTTGATTTTTGTCCTTTTCTTTCACTGGGGACATATTCCCCTGTCTCCTCATTTTGTCTATCTCTGCATCTGTTTCTGTGTGTCTCCTGCTCTTGGAAGTAGTGGCCTTCTGAAGAAGTGGTTCTCTAGCACCCTGCAGTGCAGTGTCTCCTGTTCACCAGAACCGGGTGCTTCAGGGGTGTTTCCAATGTGTGTTATGTGTGCCCCACTATTGTGGCTGAGCTGCTTCTGCCTTTAGTCCCATTATCTGCAATGGCTCTCTGCCCATTCTGGGGAGGGTCTGGTCCCTATGTTGTTAGTAGGCCAGTCTGAGGCCACCCTTGGCTTGAATGGAGACCAGGCATTCTCCAGAGGTGCAGTAGCATGTAACTGCAGGGCACTGTCCCTGTGTTGTCCCCCGAGAAGCTTTTGTTGGTGGGTGGGGCCTGCAGTCAGACCAGATATCTGCCCTCAGCCCACTGCTGGGGTAGAGTTGGAATAGTGTGTGTGGTTATCTTTCCCTCTCCCTAGGGGCAGAAGTCACTTTGGAGTGGTACTGGTTCCTGTTGGCCCTGCTTTGTGGCACTACTTTGGATGGCCTCCAGCCAAGGCAATATTGGGAGAAGGCAGGTCTATAGGAGAATGCAAGGGTAGGGCACACTGTTAGCAAGTTAGGTGGGAAATGTTGGTGCTACACTGATTCCCACAGGTGTCCATGTGCCTAGGCTCAGGGGTGATGGAAAGAAATGGGGGCCTTCCGGCTCCTTTGTTCCTGGAGAAGTTTCCCATCCAGTATGCATTCTAAAATTGTTAACCAAATCCTCCTCCTGTATACCCCACACTTCCCCCCCCCAAACTAATGCTTCTATGCTATATCTCTGTGGGGTTGTTTCTTGTGCTGTCTTTTTAAGGGTGGGGACTCCCTTTCTTGTCACCCTCCCTCAGCTCTCCTAGGGTGGAGCCTGCTGATTTTTAAAGTTCCTGTTGTTAAGCTGACTGATTTTAAGAACTCACAAAATTATGACCCTCTGGTTCTCATGCAGGTTTCCTGTGCCTGGAGTGCTTTGTATGAAGGTCTGGTTCTCTCCCCTTTCTGTACATATGGTGTCCCTTGCTGCCCTGGACAGTCCCATTTAGTTCCTGACATCATCTCCACCCTTCCTTCCCTTTTCAATGTGGTCTGGTCTCTACACTGAGTTGTGGAAAGTCTGTTCTGCCAATCTTTAGGTCATTTTCTTGGTCATTTACACAAATGTAGGTGTTATCTAGTTGTAACCATGGGATGAGGTGACTTAGGGTCCTTCTACTCTGCCATCTTCTCCATGGGATCCCCAGAAAGTCATTGCTTTTTATGGCTGAGTAATATTCCATCATGTGTTTCTACCACATTCTGTTTATCTAGTCATCTGTTAGTAGACTTGTGGGTTGCTTCTACCTTTTGACTATTGTAAATAATGCTGCAGTGAAAATTGTTTTAAAAGTATATGTTTGAGTTCCTGAATTCAGTTCTTTTGAGTACATACCAAAGTGTGGTATTGCTGGCTGAGTAATATTCCATCATGTGTTTCTACCACATTCTGTTTATCTAGTCATCTGTTAGTAGACTTGTGGGTTGCTTCTACCTTTTGACTATTGTAAATAATGCTGCAGTGAAAATTGTTTTAAAAGTATATGTTTGAGTTCCTGAATTCAGTTCTTTTGAGTACATACCAAAGTGTGGTATTGCTGGGTAATTTGGAAATTCTGTGTGTAACTTTCTGTGGAACTGCCCATATTGTCTTCTACAGCCGCTACACTATTTTACATTCCAAGCATCAATACAGTGTTCTGATTTCTCCGTATTTTTGTTAATTTTTATATGTAGTGTGAGGTAGGGCTCCAAGTTTTTTATATATATTGTGCATGGAAATGCAATAGTCTCAGCCCCATTTGTTGAAGAGAGTCTTTTGTTATTGAATGATCTTTCACCCTTGTCACAAATATTGGCCACAGGTATGGATTTATTTCTAGACTCTCCAGTCTCTTCTATTGGTCTGTATGTCTGTCCTTATGCCAGTACTACATTGTTTTGATTACTTTAGATTTGCAGTATATTTTGAACTGGGAAATGAGTCCTACAACTTTTTTTCTTTTTCCAGACTATTTCAGATATTCAGGATCCCTTGCAATTATATTTGAATTTAAGGATCCCATTTTCCATATCTTCAAAAAAGGTTGTTGGAATTTTGATAGGGATTATATTGAATTTGTAGATTGCTTAGAGTATTATTACCATCTTAATATAAAGCCTTTCAATTCATGAACATGGATAATCTATTTATTTAGGTCGTCTTTAATTTCTTTCATTAGTGTCTTATATTTCTCAGTGTACAAGTCTTTCACTTCATTTGTTAAACTTTCCTAGGTATTTTATTCTTTTAGATCTATTGCAAATGGAATTGATTTCTTAATTTCCTTTTTGGATTGTTCATTGCCAGTGTATAGGAACCCAACTGATTTTTATATAATCTTGTAACCTTCAACTGCTGAATTTATTGACCCTATTAGCTTTCTTTCTTTCTTTTTTTTTTTTTTAAGATTTTATTTATTTATTTGAGAAAGCAAGTGAGAGCATGAGAAGGGAGAAAGACAGAGGAAGACTCCCTGCGGAGCGAGGAGCCTGATGCGGGACTTAATCCCAAGACTCGGGGATCCTGACCTGAGCCAAAGGCAATCGCTTAACCAAGTGAGCCATGCAGGCACCCACTCTATTAGCTTTCTTATGGATTCTTTGGGATTTTCTATATATAGGGTCGTGTCTTCTGTAAATAGATGTAGTTTTTCTTTTCCAATATGGGTTCCTTTGCTTTCTGGTCTAACTGCTCTAGTAGTAATGCTCTTTGATAATGTTGAATAGCAGTGGTGAAAATGTGCATCCTTTTCTGTTCCTCATCTAAGAAGGAAAACTTTTGGTCATTCACCACTGAGTATGATATTAGTTGTGTGATTTTCAAAAATGCTCTTTATCATATTGATAGGTTCTCTTTTTTCTAGATTCATTTTTTTGGCATGTCCAGTTCTGGCACCATTTGTTAAAAAGACTGTCCTCTCTCCTTTGCACTGTTGTTATCAAAGAGTGGTTGACTATATTTGTCTGCTTCTGAGTTGTCTAGTCTGTCCTGTTTATATTTATTCTTCCACCAATTCCATACTATATTAATTATTGTAGCCATGTAAGTCTTGAAGTAGTGTAGTATTAGTCCTTCGGCTTTCTTCTTCTTCATTATTATGTTGCCTGTTCTGGCCTTTTGCCCTTCCATATAAACTTTTGAATAAGTTTGTCAATATCCAAGAAAGAAAAAAAAAGCTGGGGTTGGAGATTGCATTGAATCTATGATCTAGTTGGGAATCCCACTTTAGTCATGGTCTATATAATTTTTTCAAGCACTGTTGGATTCAATTTACTAATAATTTATTGAGAAAATATCACCTGTGTTCATGAGAGAGAATAGTTTTACTTTCTTGTAATGTTTTTTTGTTTTTATATTAGGGCGATGCTAATTTCATAGAGTAAATTAGGAAGTATTCCCTCTGACTCTGTTTTCTGGAAGAAATTATAAAGACTTGATGTCTCCTCTTTAAATGTTTGGTAGAATTCACCCATGCAACTATCTGGGTCTGATGCTTTCTGTTTTGGTATGTTATTAGTTATTGATTCAGTTTTTTAAACAGTTACAAGTCTACTGAGACTGTTTCTCCTTGTTTGAGTTTTGTTAGATTCTTTCAAAGAATTGGTCCATTTTATTGCCATTGAATTTGTGGGCGTAGAGTTGTTCACATTATTCATTAGCCTTTTAATATACATGGAATCAGTAGTAATGACCCTTTTTTCATTTATGATATTAGTAATTTGTGCTTTTTCTCATTTTTTCTAAGCTTGGCTAGACACTTACTGATCTTTTCAAAGAACCAGCTTTTTTTTTCATTGATTTTCTCTGCTGATTTCCTATTTGCAATTTCGTTGATTTCTACAATAAAATAAAATGGGATTTTTATTCCCTTTCTTGTACTTTCTTTGGATTTAAATTCCTCTTTGTTTTCTAGTTTCCTAACGTGTAAGAAAAGAAGATCTAAAATCAATAATCTATATCTATATAGAGATCTAATATCTATATATCTATATAGAGATCTAATATCTAGATAGATAGATATCTATAGATAGATATCTAGATATTAGATCTCTATATAGATATAGATATATATCCAGGGCTATAACTTTCCCTCTAAGCATTGCCCTCACTGCATACCACAATTTTTTGTTGTATTTATGATCTTCATTGGAGTTAGAAATATTTAAAAATTTCTCTTGAGGTTTCTCCTTTAATGCATGCATTATTTAGAAGTGTGTTTAATCTCCAGGTATTTGGGGATTTTCTAGCCCACTTTCTGATACTGATTTCTTGTTTTATTAAGTTGTGTTTGAGAGCAGACATCACGTGATTTCTTTTAAATTTCTTCAGGTGTGTTTTAGGGCTTGGAGAGTGGTCTATCTTGGTGAATGTCCCATGTGAGCTTGGAAAGACTATATATTCTGCTTCTAGCTGGATGATGTAGTCTATATGTCAGTTATATCCAGGTGATTTGATGGCTTTAGAGTTCAATTATATCCTTACTGATTTTCTCCTTATTGGATCCATCCCTTTTTAATAGAGGGGTGTTGAAGTCTCCAACTACAATAATGGATTTATTTGTTTTCCTTGCAGTTACATCATTTTTTGCCTTAGGTATTTTGTGCTCTGTTTTTACACATATACACATTAAGAATTGTTATGTCTTCTTGGAGTATTGAGCCCATTATCATTATATAATGCCCCTTTTATCTCTGATAACTTTCCATGCTCTGAAATTGCTCTGAAATTTAGCTACTCTGCTTTTTATTGGTGTTGGCAGCATGTGTTTTAGTCTTTTCAAGCTACTATGACAAAAATACTATAGAGAGAGTGGCTTAAACAACAAATACTTATTTTACACAGTTATGGAGCCTGGGAAGTCCAAGATCTATGTGCCTGCAGATTTGATGTCTAGTTTGTAGACAGTTGTCTTCTCACTGTGTCGTCATATGACAGAAGGTACAAAGGAGCTCTCTGGGATCTCTTATAAAGTCACTAATACCATTTGTGAAGCCTCAACCCTTATGACTTAATCACATCCTGAAGTACCAAGTATCATTATGCTGGGGACGAGGCTTCAACATAAGAATTTTGGATGGACACAAACATTAAACTAAAGTGGCATGGTATTCCTTTCTCCATCTTTTACTTTTAATCAATGTCTTTATATTTAAAATGGGTTTCCTGTAGACCACACATAATTGGCTCTCCCTTGTTTTTGAACCACTCTGAAAATCTTTTAGTTGATGTATTTAGACCACTGACATTTGAAGTGATTATTGATGCAGTTGGATTAGTATCTACCATTTTGTTACTGTATTTTTTATTTTTGCCTTCTTTCTTTTTTCCTATTTTTGTCTTCCATTCTTTTTCTGCCTTTTGTGGTTTCAATTGAGCATTTTCTCTCCTATGTTAGTATATTAATTACACTTCTTTATTTTTGTCTAGTGGTTTCCCAGTTTGCACTATACATTTACAACTAACTTTTAAGTAACAATGTACTGCTTCACAGTAGTGAAGTACATTATAACAAAATATTCCTAATTTATTTGGCTCTCCATCCCTTGTATCATTGCTGTCATTCATGTATACATAAGCATATGTAAACATTTAGATACGCATATATAACTGCATAATTGTTTCTACTATTATTTTGAACAAACTGTTATCTGTTAGATCAATTAAGAATGATAAAAATGGAGAAGCTTGGGTGGCTCAGTCAGTTAAACATCTGTCTTCAGCCCAGGTCATAATCTCAGGATCCGAGGATCCAGAGCTGCTTCGGGCTCCCTGCTCACTGGGGAGTCTGTTTCTCCCTTTCCCTCTGCCCTTTCTCACTGCTTATTCTCTCTCTCTCTCTCTCTCTCTGATAAATAAAATATTTTTAAAAATGAAAGTATTTTACCTTAATTTATTCCTTCTCTAGTACTTTTCCTTTATACATATTTGAATTTCTGACTTACATCCTTTTTCTTCTCTCTGTAGAACTTATTTTAACATTTCTTGCAAGACAGATCTACTGGCAACAAATTCCTTCAACTTCTGTTTTTCTGAGAAAGTGTTTTTACCTCCACTTTCGTGTGTGTGCTTCAATCTTTTTTTATCATGGTTAAAAAACACATAATGTTAAATTTACTATCATAACCATTTTTAAGCCTTTTGTTCAGCAATGTTAAATATATTGTTGTATTATAGATGTCTAAAACATTTTAATCTTATAACACAGAAACTACACTCATTAAGTACTTATTTCCCTTCTCCAGTCCTCCCAGTTTTTGGTAACCACTCTTCTACCTTCTGTTTATATTTTTTGAATACTTTAGGTTCTGCATATGAGTAAAATCTTATATTTGTCCTTCTGTGACTGACTTATTTTGCTTAATGTGTCCTCTAGATTTATCCATGTTATAGCATGTGCCAGAATTTCCTTTATTTTAAAGGCTGCATAATATTCCATTGTATGTATATACCATCTTTTCTTTATTCTTGCAATTGTTGATGGACATTTGGGTTGCTTTTACCTCTTTGCAATTGTGAGTAATGCTACTAGGTACATGGGTATGCAGATATCTTTTTGAGACTCTACTTTGAATTCTTTTGGGCATATACTAAGAGTTGGGATTGTCAGATGGTGTAATAATTCTACTCTTAATTTTTTTTTTTTTTTTTAGGAAAAATTTAGGTACTGTTTTCAGTAATGACTGTGCCATTTTACATTTCCACCAACCATGCATAACACTTCCAACTTTTCTACATTCTTCTAACATTTGGTTTCTGTTCTTTTGATACTACCTTTCCTGGTTGGTGTGAAGGGGCTCTCTCAGGGTTTTGATTAGTGATACTGAATAGCTTTTTATGCAGTTATTAGCCATTTTTGTATCTTCTTTAGGGAAATGTCTATTCAGGTTCTTTACTCAGTTCTTAATTGGGTTATTTTTGTTGCCACTGCTGAGTTGTAGAAGTTCCATATATATTTTTCGGATAATAACTTTTCAGATACATGATTTGCAGTTATTTTCTTCCATTCTGTATGTTGCCTTTTCACTTTTTGATTGTTTCCTTTGACAGGTGGAAGTTTTAAAATCTGTTGTAATTTTTTAAAAAAAAATTTCTGTCTATTCTTTTGTTGCCTGTGCTTTTGGGGTCATATCCAAGAAACCACTGCCAAATCCGTGTCCTAAAGTTTTTTCCCTATGTTTTTTGTTAAGAGTTTAGATCTTACTTTTAGGTATTTACTTTATTTTGAGTTCATTTTTATATATAGGTCTGACTTCATTCTTTCACGTGTAGAAATTCAGTTTCCTCATCACCATTTATCAAAGAGACTGACCTTTCCCCATTGAGGTCTTGGCACCCTAGCCAAAAATCATTTGGCCACATGTGCAAGGGTTTATTTCTAGGCACTCTGTTTTTTTCTTTTGCCTTATATATCCATCTTTATGTCCATATACACTGTCTTAATTACTTAATAACTGTGGCTTTGTACTTAGTTTTGAAATCGAAGAATCTGAGGCCTCCATTTCTTCTTTTTCAAGATTGTTTTAGCCATTTGGTGTTCTGTGAGATTCCATATGGATTTCAGGACTTTTTTTTTTTGCCCTATAGCTGTAAAAAAATGCCATTGGGATTTTGATGGACATTGGTTGAATCTAGATTACTTGGGATAGTGTGGATATTTTAACAACAATAAGTCTTTCAGTCTGTGAGCACAAGATAGCTTTCCATTTATTTGTAACTTTTTAAAATTTCTTTTAGTGGTGTTTTATAGTTTTCAGTGTATAAGTCTTTAAACTTCTTGGTTAAGCTTATTCCTAACTATTTAATAAATAGGATTTTCTTAGTTTCCTTTTCAGATTGATCACTGTTAATGTCTAGAAATACAACTCATTTTTGGTTATTTTGTATCCTATAACTTTGCTGAGTTTATGTATTCTATCAGTTTTTCTTGGAAATCCTTATGGCTTTCTTCATGTAAGATCAAATCATTTGCAAATTCAGATTTTTCCTCTTCCTTTCAAGTTTGTATTCCTTTTCTTTGTTTTTCTTGTCCAATTCCTTTGATTAGAACTTCAGTTCTTTGTTGAATAGCCTTGGAAGGAGTGGACATCCTTGACCTCTTCTTGATCTTAAGAGGAAAAGTTTTTAGTCTTTCCTTGCTGCTTGTGATGTTAGCTGTAAGCCTTTAATATATGGTTTAATTTATTATGTTGAGGTAGTTTATTTGTTCTGTTTTTTTTTTTCTTTTTTTAAAGATTTTATTTATTTGACAGAGATCACAAGTAGACAGGCAGGCAGAGAGGGGGGGGGAAGCAGGCTCTCCACTGAGCAGAGAGCCCGATGCGGGGCTCAATCCCAGGACCTTGGGATCATGACCTGAGCTGAAGGCAGATGCTTAACCCACTGAGCCACCCAGGCGCCCCTATTTGTTCTTTTTTTAAGTCATGGAAGTGTACTGAATTTTGTCAGATGCTGTATCTGCATTGAGATGATCAAGTCTTCTCTCCTTCATTTTGTTAATATGGTATATTACATTGATTTTTCATATGTCAAACCATCCTTGCATTCCTGTATTAATTTCACTTGGTTATAGTGTATGATCCTTTTAATGTATTGAATTTGGTTTTAGATTATTTTGTTTGGAATTTCTGAGTCAATATTCATCAAGAAATTTGGTTTGTGATTTTCTTGTGTCCTTGGTTTTGGTTTCAGGGTAATGTTGATCTCAGAATGAGTTTGAAAGTATTTCCTCCTCTTAGATTCTTTGGAAGACTGAGGATTGGTGTTATTCTTTAAATGTCTGGTAGAATTTAATTGTTAAGGCATCTAGTTTTGGGCTGTTCTTTGTTGGGAGGTTTTTGAATACTGCTTCAATTTCTTCACTAGTTATAGGTCTGTTAAGATTTTTTAAAATTTCTTCATGATTTAGTCTTGATATGTTGTACAATTCTAGGAGTTTATCCTTATTTTCTTGGTTATCCACTTTGTTGGCCTATATTTATTCATAGAATTCTCTTTAAATCCTTTTTATTTTTGTGACATCAGTTGTAATATCTCCTATTTCATTTATAATTTTTGCTATAAATCTCATTCTTGCTAATGGTTTGTCCATTTTGTCGCTCTTTTCAGTACGCTGACTCTTTTCACTGATTTTTTCCCTTTTTACTGTTTCATTATTTCTACTCTAATCTTTAGTATTTCCATCCTTCTGCTAACCTTGAGTTTAGTTTACTCTTTTCTAGTTCCTTGAGATGTTAGGTTAGTTTGTTGATTTCAGATCTTCCTTCTTTAAATGTAAGGTCTTACTGCTATAAATTTTCCTTTGTACTGCTTTTGCTGCACCCCATAAGTTTTGGTATGCTGTGTCTTCATTTTCATTTGTCTTTAAATATTTTCTAATTTTCTTAGTGATTTCTTTTTGACTCACTAGTTATTTAAGAGTACACTGCTGAGTTTCCACATATTTATGGATTTTCCTGATTTCCTTCAATTAATTGCTAGTTTCGTTCCCTTGTGTTGGAAAAGGTAGTCTGTATGATTTCAGTCTTTTTAAATTTGTTAATATTTATTTTGTGGCCTAACATGTGGTTTGTCTTGGAGAATGTTCTGGGTATTCTTCAGGAGAATGTATATTCCGCTGTTACTGATTGTGGAATGTTCTGTACTATGTCCGTTTTTGTATAATTGGTCTATAGGGTTGTTCACATCCTCTGTTTCCTTATTGAATTGTGTGGTGGTTCTATCCATATTTGAAAGTGAGGTATTGTTTCTTACTACTATTGTATTGCTGTCTCTTTCTCCCATTAGTCATGTTTGCTTCATATATTTGGTGCTCTAATGTTAGGTTCCATATATATTTATAATTGCTGTGTCTTACTAGTGAATTGACCCTCTATTATTATAGTGTCCTTGTCTCTTGTGACAGTTTTTATCTTAAATTCCATTTTGTCAGATATAATTATGGCCACCTCTGCTATCTTTAGACTCCCATTGGCATAGAATTATCTTTTTCCATCTCTCACTTCTACCCTATATATGTCCTTAGATTTAAAATGATTGTCTTTTTGGACAACATATAGTTGATTTTGGTTTAAAGAAAAAAAAAACCCATTCAGCCAATCTATCTTTAATTGGTGCAGTTAGTGCATTTACATTTAAAGTAATTACTGATGGAGAAGGACTTACTATTGCCATTTTCCTGTCTTATAGTTTTTTTGTGTGTCTCTTTCCCTCTCTTGGTGTCTTCATTTGTATTTTGTTGGCCTTCTGTAGGAGTAGTGACACGTTTTAATTTCTCATTTCCCTTCGCGTCTACTTTATCAATATTTCCTTTGTGATTATCATTGCAATCACACAAAACACCTTAGTTATGTAATCTGTTCTAAACTGTTAACTTCAATCATGTATAAAAACCACTCCAAATCTGTCTTCTCCCATTTTGTTGATTACACAGGTTGCTTTTATATTGCATATTATCCATTAACATTGATTTTATAATTACTTCTTACACTTTAAAAAAAATTCTACATCAGATTTTTATGTGACTTATTCACTGAAATTTCACTATCCTAGGATTCTATATTTGTATATTTGCTTTTACAAGGGAATTTTTTATTTTCATGTGGTTTTGTGTTGCTTTTTATTATTTTGCTTCATCTTGTAGGACTCTGCAGCATTTCTTGTAAGGCAGGTCTAGTGGTGATGAGTTTTGTTTTAATCTGGCAAGTCTTAATTTCTCCGTTTTTGGAAGAAAATCTTTTTTGCTGGGTAGATGGTTGGCAGTTGTTTTCATTCAGTACTTCAAATATATTATCTCACTCCCTTCTAGCCTGCAAGGTTTCTTCTAAGAAATCTGATGATCTAAAAGTTATTACTTTATATGTGACAAGTCATGTTTTTCTTTCTACTTTCAAAATTCTTTATCTGTGACTTTTGACGATTTGATTATGATGTGTTTTGGTGTAGGCCTCTCCAGACTTATCCTTGTTGGAATTGAGATTCTTGAATTTGTAAGGTCATTTCTGTTCCCAGATTTGGGAAGTTTTTGGCCAGTTCTTCAAATAGGTCCCCTGTCCCTTTCCCTTCCTTCTCATAGGATACCAGTAATGCACATTTTGTTTTGCTTGATATGTCCCAAATGTTCCTTAGGCTGTCTTCATTTTTCTTCATTCCTTTTTTATTTTTGCCCCTCCACCTTGGTAATTTCCAAAGGCCTGTCTTCAAGTTCACTGATTCTTCTGCTTGGTCAAATCTCCTATGGAAACCCTCTATGAGATTTTCAATTTATTTATTGTATTCTTGAGTTCCAGGATTTGTTTGGTTCTTCATAGTTTCTCTTTGTTGATATTTTTTTCATGCATCCTTTTCCTGATTTTGTCTTTCTTTCCTCTTTTTAATTCATTGAAGGTCCTTTTGACAATACTTTTTAATTCTTTGCAACTTATGTCTCTCTTTAGGTTCGGTTCCTGGAGATTTAATTTGTTCTTTTTAATGTGTTCTGTTTCCCTGCTTCTTTGTGTATCTTATCTGTTTTGAGGATTTTGGCATTTGAAGAATCAACCAACTCTCCTAGATTTTACAGTCTCGTTTCTAACACAGGACTTTCTCCACACCTGCAGATATGGAAACTTCTCAAGCCCCTCTGGGTATGCATCCTTCTGGGCTTGTTTGTGTGATCACCTATTTTAAGAGTTTTGTCAGTTTCTACTCATGGTGCTCCCCCTGTTTATGTGTACAATATTGCAGCTGCTCATGGTAGAATAGATTGTGATACTGGAGCTCTACCTAGTGTGTGCCTATAGTACTGCAGACTCTAGTGCATGGTTTATTTTTTTCCAGAGGTCCCTGACCTGGCTTCCCATTCCTGTCAGTACTTGGACACATGAAGACAAACTGTTCCCTTGAGCAGCCCCTTCCAAAATTCTGACACTGGACATACATTCTATACCTTCCCCTCCTCAGGTAGAAGAGTTAGGGGTTTCTTCCCAAATAGATGTTAGGAAAGAGGGACTCTGCCCTGAGGAAGTGGATAGTGTCATGAATTTTCTTACTGGACTTTGATGCTGTTGGCCTCACCCATGTCTGGGGTACAGAAACCTTTGAACTGTTTTTTTAGATTCCTCACAGAGACATTTGGTCTGTTAGTGTTAGGTCTCCATGGCTGCATGCAGATCTAGGGCTTCCTGTTCTGTCATTTTGCTGACATCACTACTTTCCTTTGCTTTTGAAGGATAATTTTGTAGGGTATAGAGTTCTAGGTTGGTGGGGTTTTTTCCTTCAAGGCTTTAAACAGTCACTCCACTCTCTCTTTGTTCTCATGGTTTCTGAGGAGAGTCAGGTATAATTCTTATCTTTGTTTCTGTACATTCCTTCCCCCTGCCCTCCCTGCCCTGCTGCCCTGGTTTCTTTCAAAATCTTTTTTTTTTTTTTTTTGTATCTTTGATTTTTTTGCAGTTTTCATATCCTATCGTATGCCTAGGTGGTTTTTGTTTTGTTTTTAGACTTTGTCCTGCTTGGTGTTCTCTGATATTCCTGGACTTTTGATTTGTTGTCTTAGATTAACATGGGTGAAATTTTCAGTCATTGCTTCAAATACTGCTTCTGTTCTTTTCTCACTTTCTCTCCTCATAATTCCCATTATGGATCTATTATACCTTTTTAAGTCATCCTACAGTTCTTGGGTATTTTGTTCTTGTGTTTTGGTTGTTTTGTTTTGATTTTTTCCTTTGATTTTCAATTTTGGAGTTTTCTATGGCTGCAACAAGCTCAGAGATTCCATCCTCAGCTTTGTCCAGTCTACTAACCAGCCTATCAAGGTCATTCTTCTGTGTTTTTTGATCACTAGCATTTCTTTTTAGCTCTTCCTTAGAATTTCCATATTTCTGCATTATGCATCTGTTCTTTCATGTCATCTATTTTATTAGAGCCCTTAGCATGTTTATCACAGTTGTCTTAAATTCATGGTCTGATAGTTCCAACATCCCTGTCATGTCTGAGTTTGGTTCTGATGCTTGCTCTGTCTCTTCAGACTGTTTTTAGCCTTTTAGTGTCCTTGAAATTTTTTGTTGAAAGCCAAAAATGTTCAGAATGAAAGGAACTCCAGAAAGTAGGTTGGTGGTGGTGTGGTCATGAGGTGTGTGTTGGGGTGGGAGGGGGTGTGGGAAATGGGAAGTATTCTGTAGTCCTGTGATTATGTCTGTCTTTTAGTGAGTCTGTGGCTTTGGGCTGTGAACTTCACAAATGCTTTTCTATTATTTCCCCAGACTTTGTTGGGACCTGATGGCTATAGAGGTTGGAGTTGGGTCTTTGCCTTTGGCCATGTCAGATTGTGATAAAGATCCCAGTAGGTTCCAGTCTGGTTTGATAATTTTTCTTGAGGGTAGGCTTGTGAAGAACAGTATGCTCTGGCAGATTTCAGAATTGCTACTTTTCCGCTCACCTGTCAGAAGTCCAAGGGGATTATTTTCCGTATCCCCTCTGAGAACCTGGTAGAGCGCCACAAGGTAAAACTAACAAAATGTTCAAGTTCCTCTGGATTTTTAAACTCTCAGACTTGTACACACTGAGCCTCTGCCAATTCATCAGTTATAGTTCAGGTTTTCCTGCCCCAGTGCTTGCTCAGGGGGTTTCTGCTGTGAAAAGTTGTGATCCATCTACCTGTCTATATCTCCCATTTTGGGGGCAGCAGTTTGCCCAGTGAGTTCACTTCTCTGACAGATCTAAGGATTGTTTATTTTTGTTTGCTCAGCTTTTTACTTGTGAGAACAGAGTGATAACTTCTAAGGTCATTCCATGCTGGACCAGAAAACTTCCCCTAGAGTTTTCTTTCTCTCACACTGAGCCTCATCAATTATATTTTATGTTCTCCTGTCTTAATATGTGTTCCCACAGGTTGTTTCCCTCCTACTCTTCTCCTCTAATAAGTTGTGATTCTCTGTATCTGCCATTCTGACTGTCTAGTTTTAGGGACAGTGTTTTCTCTGTGACCTCAAACTTACAGATCTAAGAAGAGTTGTTGATTTTCAGTCTGTTCAGTTTTTTTCCTTGTGGTGAGCACAGGAGTGACAATTTCCAAGCTTCTTACAAGCTGGAAAGCCCTTCCTCCTGCTCTTTTGATTTCTTCTACTTCTACTTCACACCTTGGTTATATGTGTCTGTTTCTCTGGATCAGATTTACCCAGAAGTGAAACTGCTAAGTCATAGATATGTATGTCATCAAATTTAACACATAGTGCCAAACTCCAAGGCAAATACCAATTTACCATCCTATGAGTTATATGAGAATTGCTGCTATTTTACACATTTCCAGATCAGTCCAGTATCCTTAGAAAGTTTTAGGGTTGATCAGATCCACCAATCTTACATAAGGTCTGTTTTTTGTATTTTAGTAGCAACAAAATTATTTGTTAACATTACTGATTTGTACAGTTTCCTTTTTTAAAATGCTTTAAAAAATACTCCCCTTATATAGTTAATTCCACATTTAAATATCTATTCAAGCATTTAATATATACTAGGCACCTACTGTACTCTAGGCCTATGGTTCTCCCGAAACATTAGGGATGCAATAATGAATATAAATCAAGAAGGAATGGTCATATTTCAGTTTCTTATAAAATTTAGATCCCAAACTGGGTTTTTAAAAATACTGAATAGAGATAGTTTAGAAAACATTTTGATCTAATGCATCTTTTTGTGACTTCCTAATACATAAAATTAGGCCTCTCATTTTTAAATTATTAGCCTGCATCTTGAAGATACTTTCTTTGCATAGGTTGTAATATTTTCACATTCATACCTAGCAAGGCACTTAGTAGGAACCCAAATATTTGCCCAAAATTATCATTAAATCACAAGCCATTTACACTCAGTTAAACTAGCCCTAAAATTACAAAACTTAAGCAGCTGTCAGAGTGCCAGCCTTTGCTAATGGGCCCTGTTTCAGCCATTGACATGAAGTAGTTACTGATTTGCACAAATGGCTACACAGTGTAAAACATTGTTCTTAGCATACCTGTGATTCCACTGTAAACCAAGTTAAGAACAATTTAGAACCAATGAGTAAATGGATTAATTTCCTCTTAGAAGTGGCAGACTAAACACATTTTGATACTCATTGTGAAAAAGTCTTACTTTTTTTGCCGTAATTATGAAAGGGATAATATCAGAATTGTTCCTGTATGAACACAGAATTGGAAACCATTTTTTTTTTTTAAGTTCTTTTGCCAAACATCTTAATTTCTTTTTTCCCCACCCTGGTCCGGATGCTTGGGGCTACACAGTCTGAGAGTATGAAGGGCTGTCAGGTTCTCCACTATGAAAGGAAAATGATGAAAACAGATTTTTTTTTAAATGCCTTTCAAGTTATAGACTGAAGTGATAAGCCAGTTTATCAAAAAGAAATCCCACCCACTTTTTCTTACTTGTGGGAAATTACCTTACCTAAAATTCTAAATCCAAGCTGCAATATAAAATTGTACAGATTGTACACTGCACAGCTTTAGGAGGTTATTGTTCATTCTTTGTCATCACATTTTTATTATTTGTGGTAACAAAATTATTTTTTGGCAGATAGCAATAATGTGCCTTGAGGTGGTATTGCTTTTTTCCTAATTTGCATAAAGGTGCCACTGAGCCAGGAGAATTGCTGGTCTGAACATAGAATGATTGACGTAGCACTATAACCATCTTAAGAAACAATCTGTGCAATCACCCAAATTCAGAATGCAGATAAATTTACAGGAAAATTATCCAGCTTATTTAACAAATAAGGTACACAAAGGGAGTAGAATATTTTTAGATTAAAAGAGACAAGTTACCAGCTAAATGCAATGTTTGGACCCTGCTTAGATTTTGGTTTGAAAAATTATCTGTAAAAAGACTGTTTTGAGACAACTGAGGAAACAGTGTGCCTTGGGTATTGGATGATGCATAAACAATGGATCTTGGAATGCTGAAAAAATAGTTTAAATTGAAAAAAAAAATCCATTATCCCCCCCCCCAAAGAAAGATAAAAAGAGACAATACTGTTCATTTTGTTAGATATGATAATAGTATTGTGATTATGTTCTTTTAATGTCCTTGTCTTTTAGAGATATATAAACGTATGTGTTGGTAAAATATTATACCTCTCAATATTTGCTTTAAAATACTTAAGAAAGCAGAAGGTGAATCTAACAATAGATTGAAACTCGGTGATGGTATATGAGGTGGTCTGTTACTTTGTTTATATTTGAAAACTTCTCTAAAAGAGTAAAGAAAGGAACGATGTATTCTTACTGGATTTTATGTCTAAAGGGAAATCCAGTAGAGGGGCACTTGGATGGCTTAGTCAGTTAGGTGTCTCACTCTTTTTCTTTTTTCTTCAAAGATTTTATTTATTTATTTGAGAGAGAGAGAGAGAGAGGGAGATCACAAGTAGGCAGAGAGGCAGGCAGAGAGAGGGGGAAGCAGGCTCACCGCCAAGCAGAGAGCCCAACGCGGGGCTCGATCCCAGGACCCTGAGATCATGACCTGAGCCGAAGGCAGAGGCCTTAACCCACTGAGCCACCGAGGTGCCCCTAGGTGTCTTGCTCTTGATCACAGCTCAGGTTTTGATCTCAGAGCTTTGTGTTTGAGCCCCATTTTGGGCTCTGCGCTGGGTGTCAGACTACTTTTAAGAAAAAGAGAGGCGTGGAAATCCAGTAGAAATCAGTGAAGAATGTACATTATATTACTTCTTCTCCCTGTAGGAATCAATCCATTTTAGGAATTACAGAAAGCCCCAAAATTCCACTGGAATCACAAGTCATTTTCTTTCCTATAGGTGGTTCCCAAGTTTTTCTCTAGCACAGATTAATTTATGCAATTCGTATCATACCTATGGTAACTAGAGGGGTAGGAGTATGTAACTAGTTCTTCTGAATCCCATAGCAATGTGGAACTTAGCAGTTAATTTTTAGGAGATCAGCAAAATAGTGTGGTGGAAATAATACAAGATCTTGAACCTAAAGACTTGGTTTTATTCATGATTAGATGTATGACCTTGACACTTAACCTCCCCCTCTGATACCACCTGCCCTAATAAGTGCCTAATATGTTGGAAGAAAATAATGCAAAATCTTGACTTTTCAAGTACAAATTATCATAGACCGGAACTAAGTAAGGCTAGTCTCATGTTAACCATAGAATCTCTGAAATCTCATAGGCCAGGTTATATATTCAGAATGTCTTAACTTCTGAAGAAAAAGAAATGTGTAGTTGTTATGTGACAGTGTCTGCTTTGTGTCTTACTGGATGGTTATTCCTCCCAATTATTCAGAATCAGTTGTTTTCTAACTGCAAATCACGTCTGTTTCGTGCTCTGTGTTATGGGAAATGTTTTTACATATATTGCCTCATTTGGCTTCTTTATCCATGACTTATTTTATGACTTTTATTTAAAGATTTTTTTTAAACATCTTTAATATTTTTATTTAAAAATGTGTTTCCCACCACATTTTCATAGGCTGATCGTCCTGTGTGACTTTAGTCATTGAACTCGTTGAGTCATTAACTGGTTCCATGTTGGCCACAATCGGAAAGAAGCAATGAAACATTCACAAACTTAGGTTACAGTTTCTACCCTTGCAGGGGTAATAAAGGTACAGCATAGTCCAGAGATTCTCAATGTTTCTCTGCTTTCTGCTTCCATACACTTTACATATGCAACTCACTGCCATCAGTAACTTCTCTTATACGCATGTTTCTCCCTCCTGGCTGGTTGTAGGTTGAGGAGGCAGGCACTTGGGAGCTCTGCTCATAATCAGTCATCACTACTTTTAGTCTCCTCCTCCTGTAAAATAGGAATCTCCTTGCTGCCATATGTTTGGTTCACTGCTTATAATAATGACAAACATTTGAGAGCTTTCTATGTGCTAGGCACAGATCTGTGGGGTTTTTATCAGATTATTTTCTCCTTAGTTCTTGCCTCTTCCTAGCGAGCTGTTTCCTGATGACCTCAAAGCTTTTATGTCCCACCCAGACCTTTCTCTTAAGCTTCAGTCCAGTCCCATATCTCCAATTAATCAAAAGACCTTTCTGCCTGGATAACCTATACAGTCTTCAAATGTAACATGTCCAAAACTGTTTTTTCTACTGCATTAGCATATATTTGACCAGCCACTGTGTTTGGTGTTGGCAGTCAGAGCTCCTTGTCCATAATTAAATACAGCAAGAATACCTCTACAGTTTATTCTGAGAATCACTTACATGTAAGCATAAAATCAAACGGGCACCTGGGTGGCTCAGTCTGGTAAGCATCTGATTTTTTTTAAAAGATTTTATTTATTTATTTGACAGACAGAGATCACAAGTAGGCAGAGAGGAAGGCAGAGAGAGAGGAGGAAGCAGGCTCCCTGCTGAGCAGAGAGCCCGATGTGGGACTCGATCCCAGGACCCTGGGATCATGACCTGAGCTGAAGGCAGAGGCTTTAACCCACTGAGCCACCCAGGTGCCCCAGCATCTGATTTTTTATTTCAGCTCAGGTCATGATCTCAGGGTTGTGAGATAAAGCCCCATGTTGGGCTTGTGGAGCGTGCTAAGATTCTCTGTCTCTCCCCTTTTGCTTTCCCCACCCCCCCTCCCAAACCAAACTTAGTACTTTAGAATAAGGTCCTTATGGTCTGAGCCCAGCTTATATCCCTAGCCTCATCCTGGTTCTCTTCCTTGCATCTTAAATTCTAGCCAGATGAGCTACTTCCTGTGCCACCCACATAGACCTCTGTATAGTTTTTTTGGTCTTTCCCTGCTTTGTTTACCTCTGAGTCCCCATTCTTCCTTTAGGGTCTGCTTTAGTACAGTTCATGGTGTCTAGCAGGCACTTACTCTGTATTTGCCAAGGATATATCAGTGTCTATCTGTTATTGTAATCGACATTTTAGAAAACTTACGGATCACAAGTGTGACCCCCATTCTCAAAGAATTTCTAATGCAATGGAAACAGGACAAATGCAATTTACTTTTATACATATTAAAATATATATTAATATATATTCTTATGTATATTATTTACTTTTATAATATATATTATACATAATATTTATATATATATTGTAAATATATACTTACATGGAAAGTATGGCTTTCCATCACAATACAGTTTTTTTTTAAAGATTTTATTTATTTTTGAGAGAGCAAGCAAGCGAGCATGAGTTGGGTTGGGGAGGCAGAAGGAGAAGCAGATTTCCTGCTGGGCAGGGAGCCCTATGTGGGACTTGATCCCAGGACCCTGAAATCATGACCTGAGCCAAAGGCAGAGGCTTAATAAACTGAGTCACCCAGGAGCCCACAACACAACACTTCTTATATTACAATAAAATGTATGGTCCAGTGAGGAAAAGTTGATACTCTTGTCTTTTCAGAGACAGTACATCTGACACACCACAGTCTCAATGAGCTGCACATGTTGTTCAGGCTCTAATTAGTCTTTAGCAGTAGCCATGCATTATTTTAGGATAAAATACACTCACAAAATACTAACCATTTCTTCAATATTTAGAATTAACTTACCCATTCTTAGTTTAAAAAAGAAATTACCAGTTTGTAAATCTGCTTCCAGTCCCTCGCCTGCTCCTTTTATGTTTTGTATCCTAATAATGCCAAATGAAACACTTAGAAGTTAAGCAAACAGCCGTTATTTAAAATTGCATACATCATCTTTGCATTTCACCCCCCCCCTTTATTACCTATGCCTAGTCCCCAAATCCATTGTCTTTCAAAATGATCATTGGATCTGATCATTTCTCTTCATTCTTATTATTACCGTGTCATCCAAGCCTGTCCTGTTATTTGAACCTTGGGAGTGTCAAACAAGTCAGTCTGTGTCCAGGCTCTCCTCTACATCCCAGGCTTGGCTTCCTTCAGCACACTGATGAAGAATTGGTACGATGCTGTTTTTATACATAGTCATTCCTTTGCTTGAAAGCCTTCAATTGATCTCTACATCCTGAGAAGTCAGATCAGAATCTTCATCTTAGTACTCACAGCTTTTCATGATTTGGCTTCTCCATCCCCATCTAACCTTACTTTCCACTACTCCTTATCTCTAACCTTGCATAACTTAGATTTTGTCATGTTTATTTCTTCTTTGCAAATACTTTTCAACTGTTGCTTTTCCAGTAGTATCTTTTCCTCCTTAGTTTTTCTAAATTCAGGTTATCTTTAAGGTCTGACCCTGGTGCCTAAGAACCTTTCTCCACTATCTTCTTAGCATAGCAAACTCTTCCTTCTTGTAGATCTTCTGACTGTCGGTTGGCAATCAGAAGGCTCTAATATTACCACTGTGCAAACATTATAATCCAGGTAGTACTTTTGTTGTCTTGAGAGTTGGCTGGTATATTCAGCATTGGATTTGGACGGTAAAATCTGAGGACAGCTTTACTCCATCAGTCAGGATATACAGAATTTATCTACATTATATAAAAATGTCTAGATCTATTCATACTTAGATTTATGTGATTAGGTCTTCCAATGAGCAGCTGGAGGTAGAGATCAAGATTTTCTGGGAATAACTGGGGTGTAGTTTTTCATATATTCCTTCACTTAATACTTATTGAGCACTTTTGCTATGTACCAGGCACCGTTCTAGGTGCTAAGGAAACTGCCATAAATTAAAAAAAAAAAAAAAAAAAATTCTGCCTATGTGGAGCTTAGTGAGAGCAAATGGACAAATAAGAAGTCAAGTCACATAGCAGTTATGTGCAATAAAGAAAAACAAATGATGAGTGATGGGAGAGGGGATGGAATACTGTTAGAAAAGACAGGAAAGACTTCTCTGAGAAGGAAACTGAACAGAGAATAAACTGGGGGGAGGGGCAAAAGGAAGGAGAGAACATTGCAGAGGAATAGCAACTACAGAGGCCTTGAGGCAGCGGTGTGTTTGATATACTCAGGGAACAGGAAAGAGCATGTGGCCAGCACAGTAGGATGTAGAGGGAGAGTGGTTAGAGAGGAGAGGGTTAGAGCATGCTGTGGCAAGGACTTGTGATTTTATTGCGTGATGGTGTAACTTGGGTGGCTTTTTTTTTTTTAATTTTTTATTTATTTGACAGGGAGAGAGATCACAAGTAGGCAGAGAGGCAGGCAGAGAGAGGGAGGGGAGGAAGCAGGCTCCCCATGGAGCAGAGAGCCTGACGCGGGGCTTGATCCCAGGACCCCGGGATCATGACCTGAGCCGAAGGCAGAGGCTTAACCCACTGAGCCACCCAGGCGCCCCTTTGGGTGGCTTTTGAGCATAAGAACGACAAGCTCAAATTACTGTGGAAAAGGATCCCTCATGCTGGTGAATAGAGAACAGACTAGGGGTGGAAAGTGAAGCGGTCAGAGTCCATGTGGATTGTTCCAGGTGAGAGGTAGAGGCTTCCTTGTTAAGCGTGCAGCACGAGCGAACAGGGGCTTTGTGGGATTTGTTATTCAGCATGTATTTACTGGGAACCCACTCTATACCAACCACTGTACCAAGCTCTAGGGATATGTCGGTGAGTAAAAGACAGTTCATCTCTTCATAAGGCTAAGAATCTATAACCAATGCTAGTTGTATTTTGTTCTGTGTTGAACTATTTCAAGGGAAAATTAGTCTGATTTTACTCTTCAGAAAATCAGAATAGGGAATGTTTTTCAAGTTTCTCGAAAGGAGCACTTTACATATGGCCACAAAGCAGTAATATAATGAGGTTCCAAGATAGGTAGGAGTTATGTTGTGACTATGGCTTCTGAGAAATCAGTACATTCCTGAGTTACCTAAAGGTGAGGTATCTTATTATTTCATGTCCAGAAACAGATCCCAAGGTCTGCAATGTAGCTCTGAGGTGGACTGAAGGGGATTGAGAGGGTTGGTTTGTATCCAGTACTCTTGACCTTTATCATTTGCCTGTAGCTGTTTACTAGAGAGAACCATGCCTTCAGTTCACTAACTTCTAACGAAAGAAGTCAGTGTAATTTATGCCAAATGAGTTAATTGGGATTAAACTGGATTGGGATGGGTACTGTACCCAATAAAAGTTTGATAATTTTCCATCTTATATCTTGTGAGCATGTATCACACCTGTTCTGTTAAAAAAAAGGGGGGGGGCAAACCAAGCAAACATCATATACATGATCTCATTTAGTTCTCATAGCAGCACAATTAAGAAAAGTACGATCATGACCATTTATAGATAAAGAAAATGAGACTCAGAAAGATTAAGTAGATTACCTAAGGGTGCATAAGTGGGTACACATAAGTGACAGGGCTGCAATGCAAATTCTTGACTTCAAACACTATACTTACAAATACTACCTATCCTATCTTTCCTCTTCAGTCACTACCATTTCAAAATAAATTGCCTCGGGACTTTACTCCTTCCCATTCCTCTCTTCTAGTCCTCTCCCCACCCCTGCACTTACCCTTCTCCTCAATTTACTACGTCAAAGAATATATATGAGATAAAACTAATTTCCTAAAGTTTCAGGTTTACTGAAATAGGAGACTACTCATTTCATCATATTCTATCTTAACAAGATAAATTTTGTAACTTGTCTTTTCCTTTGCCTACACTAATACTGGGATCTTAGTGTTTTCTTACCAGTTACATGCACTTTTTAGAAGGAAATTTTATGTATGATTTTTTTTTTATAGTCACTTTTGCTGCATTGAGAGTTCTAATTAAATACTAGCCCCATCTAGTCAACAAGCGTAAGTATCTAGAAATAATTCGGCTACATGCAAAAATAATGTAGGACCAGTGCATCTTCCACCTTATACCCCAAGGGTACCTGAGGCTGCTCAAGTTTTTTGTTTGATTTCTTTTATATGAGGGGAAAGAAAAATAATTACTGGATTAGAACACACAAGTATTTAAGGACATACATAAATGTGAGTTTGTTGAAGTTGGCTCTCAGGGGTGTTGTACATCCTGATTTCCTAGGGGCCTGAAAAGAAATAATGAAAAAAGAGTAACAAAATCTTTTTAGTAGTAAAAGTACCAAAGTATTTTAAGTACTTGAGGTCTGGCACAATATTTATCATTATAAAATCCCTTTAACTTGGCTTTTTTAATTTCAGGGTAATGACATCTTTTAATCCACTTGCTCCTCTATTCAGAAAGATCTAAGGTCTAACAGTCTTTTACTTGCCTAATGCAATCAGGTTAGAACCAATAAAAACTAACACAGGGAAACCTTAGGTTTAAAAAGAAAATCACAGGACACCTGGGTGGCTCAGTGGGTTAAAGCCTCTGCCTTTGGCTCAGGTCATGATCCCAGGGTCCTTAGATTGAGCCCCACATCAGGCTCTCTGCTCAGCAGGGAGCTTGCTTCCACCTCTCTCTCTCTGCCTGCCTCTATGCCTACTTGTGATCTCTGCCTGTCAAATAAATAAATAAAGTCTTAAAAAAAGAAAAGAAAATCACTCCAAGTGGAACTTGGCCAATGCTTGGATTTGGATTTTAAGCTTGTTCTATGGATTTATTTATGGCCTCTAAGGCAATCCTTTTTTATTCTTATTCTCAATTAGTGAAGTAATTCATGAATACATTTCTAAAAACAAAGTTGACAACATACTGCTCTTTTCTTCAGTGGAATCATTTGTTTCCTTATTCTGCATGCACTGTCATTTCATCATCTGAATACACAAGAAATATCTGACCTTTAATTAAACTTCTAGAATGTAGCTGCTATTTTTTAGCATCCTAGAAGGGGTTGTAAAAATATGAAACCATGGGAGAGAGAAATAAACTTTGTTCCTTCTCCAAATGTGGCAGTCTGAAGGAAGAAAGTGCTCTGGCTTATGAACTAGAAACACTTTAATTTCTAATAAGTGGCAGCTTAAGAGTATTTCTTAACCTCTTATTCTTTTTACATTGTGAATCAAAGCAGATTATTTAAATGTTAAATTCTAAGTAGATGTGCTAGAACACAGTACAGGCATAATGGTTAAGACCGTGGATGGACTCTGGAGTCGGACAGACCTAGGCTGGACATTTGGAGCCCCGTTTACTGGCTAGGTGACCTTGTGCAAATATGCACATTTGTTGTAACACCTCAACAGATAGGAGCAATTAGTATTACAAAAATAAACCCTTACCTAATAAAAATTAGTATTATTAAAATTCACTCATTAGACATTTATAGATGAAAAAAGATTATCAAAATCATGAAGCAGCTTAAAAATATGTAGCTTTATAAATATTACACTTGAAGTCTCTAATAGCCCTCAGTTTGACCTAGTTATACTTTTTGCCTTAAAATGTTTTAGCTGTCATGAGATTTGACATCTAAAGAAAAAAGAGGCCTATTTGTTATTCTAGTTTATGCTAATGGTTTTAACAAAGTTTACGCATATATGTTAGAAAAAATTTCCAATTTAATTACTGCAATTTCCTCCTGGTTGTAAACACTATGGATGATTGAAAACATGTAGAACACTTCTGTGGGTCCTCACCACTCCAGTGAGTCACAGCACCAAACCATGAAAGTCTTGAGAACTTTCATAGGCTTTAGAATGTAGTAGAAATATTAACTCAGGGGAAGTTACAGTATTTTGGAAATACTTTCCAACAAACAAAAAGAATTTGGCATTTGGAAGTTTTCCATAGGCGTAGTCTGTAGTCAGACCCAGAAACCAGCACGTTGAGGCACTGGGACAAGCAGGAAACAGGTCGGTCAACGCTTGCACGGTTTACAGTGCTCTGCATACGCAGTCACCTTAAATCTTATTGATCTTCACTTGGCAGCTCTTTCAGAAGTGTTTGTGCTGATTAATACTTAAGTGATTTAAATACTGACTTAGCAATTTCTAGCACATATAAAATAATAGTGTTTTTAGTTTTCTTGCTTCTGAAGCAGCCAACTGCCTTATAGAGCTCATTACTCATTGCTGCCCTAAAAAATAGCTCTTCGGGGCGCCTGGGTGGCTCAGTGGGTTAGAGCCTCTGCCTTCGGCTCAGGTCATGGTCTCCGGGTCCTGGGATCGAGCCCCGCATCGGGCTCCCTGCTCAGCGGGGAACCTGCTTCCCTTCCTCTCTCTCTGCCTGTCTCTCTGCCTGTCTCTCTGCCTACTTGTGATCTCTATCAAATAAATAAATAAAGTCTTAAAAAAAAAATAGCTCTTCAATTGAAGTTTCCTGAGTCATTCGGTTAATGTATTTCTCCAAGTCTGTAATCATAAAGACTGGTTGCTATATACCATGTTTCTTAGCAGATGAAAAAGCCTTCTGTTTTCACTTAACATTCCTTCTACTAAGCATTTAAGGCTGTCTCTGTGGGACCTGTCTCCCCTGCAGTATGTGAAGGAGCCAGATCCCAGAGTTGTAAATGAGGGGAAAAAATGGGGTTTCATATTTGAAAATTTAAATTACCAGGCACTTTTATTTTATAGCTTAATCACGGAGACTTTCCAAGATAGGCCTAAAAAGCAGAAGATATGATTTTAGAGATTGGAAAAAAAGCAACAGCACATTTAAAGCAGAAGATGTAAAAGTAGAGCAATACTTTTCATAAATTATTTCTTTAATTCAGCAACTGAGACATGCTTTAATTTTTATAACTATATTTAACTACCTTTAATGTAACCTTAATAGCAAATATTACTTCCTTTGCTCAGGGGTTAAAAATAATCAAAGAATTCTCAAGCAAATCTGGTTTTAAAAATATTTTATCCCTCTTGTATCTTGTTAAGAATTCTTGGGAACTGGTATGGAGTGGGGGAGAAGAGAAGATAAAATTAGTTTATTTGCTAGAAAGAGCTGTCATTGTTTTCTTCACTGTTGAAGTAGGAAATAAGTGGCAAGGTAATTTTTGCTTTGAAGTTCATGAATCCAATGCTAACATCTTCCCTGGGCAAATTCTTTAAAAATTCATGAAACTCTGTTTACTTAGCCCTGGAATGTTCACTGTCTTTTACTTTGACGAAACCTATTCTAGTTGACTTTAAGCCTTAGACTATCTTGTTACTAAATTGAACAATTAAGCTCTCCATCAATTTGTATGCGCTAGAGTTAGATTCTCTCAAATTAGTCATCTCTAGATAACATCTAGAGATGACTTTTAAGTGGAACTGTGGTTCCACTTTTAAGAGGAACTGTGGTTCCTCTTTCTATACCTAATGTTAAGTCCAAATGTTTTTGTTATAACATAGCTAAATGCAGGTCTCCACTTAACTTCTGTATTAGGTTGTTCATGACTGAAAGGCCATTGTAGCTGAAACTTGTGTGAAGGGGGTAAGGCTTGTGTGAGAGGAGATGGGAGGAAGATGGTCGTGATAAGCTCGGATTATTCTAAGTGAGATAGGGAACCATCTAAATGAGATTGATATGATATATTAAAAAAAAAATCACCCTGGCTGTTATGGAGGAAAAAAACAGAGAATGTGGACTACAAGCTCTTATAGTAATCCAGGCTATCAGACCAGAGTAATTGAGGAAATGAGAAAGGGACAGATTCTGGATATGTTTCACAGATAAAGTTTACAGGACTTGGTGACAGATGGAATGTAGGCCCTAAGGGAAAGTGGCATGTCCAGACCCGATCAGCTATTCGTGCTACTGCAATGATGGCCTCACATCTGTGTGATTCCTATTCTGTGCCTTTGCTGTATCTAGTGTTTAGGAGAGAAGCTAAGGAAGAACAGGTTTATAGCAGAAAAATCAAAGTTCTGTTCACTCATACAACATTCCCAGATTGATGGGACTTTAAAGTGCATTCATGAAACTTTTCTAAAACATTACTCAAGTGACCATGCCAGAAGCCTTCTAGACAGAAGTGTGTCCATGCTGTTTCAAATAACTGACCCGAATCTCACCCTTCCGTAACTTAACACCTATGCAAAGTCGTTGCTTGACAAAGCCTGGAGAGGTTTTATATCAAGGTTTCTCAACTTCTGCACCATTGGTGTTTTAGATGGGGTAATTCTCTGAGGGGCTGTCCAGAGCACTGGACTATGTTTAGCAGCATCCCTGGCCTACTAGATGCCATCTCCCAGTTGTGAAAACCAAAAATGTCTCCAGGTATCACCTAATGTCCCGGGGCGGAGGGCACAGAAATCTTCCCCAGTTAAGAACCACTAGTTTATACTAGGCAAAACTTCCTAGCAATGGTGCTGACAGAAACAAAACAAATGTTTACTGCCACTTATAAACCCTCTTATGCTACCGGAACCAATGCACAAATTGGTTATTTAAAAAATCTGCTCAAGTTGTAAACCATAAAGACAAATGCCTTAAATTTACCTTTAAGTGCTCAGTAGTTATTTGATGTTGGACCATGATCCTGAGTATGAATCCACTGACTGGAATTCCAAGTTGTTATGGTACATGATGCATTTCCTACCATTTTTAGCTTTAGGCATTTTTAAATGGGACAAGAATTGGATTCTGCTTTCATTCTTGCTTTTATTGATAACATAAATTTGTTCAATCTCACCTGTACTTCACTTATTCTCATTTTGGCTGGAGACGGGCTGGGGGAACAACCAGCTTTTATTAATAAGTGTTCTTTCTTAACAGTCAGCCTAGCTATCAAATAAAACCAGTCTTTCGCATTCACAGATCAAGGACTGCTGAATATTTAATTAAATTACATAATTACCCTGTGTAATACAAACAGATTCGGTGACCATTGCCACTGACTCTTTGTAAGCGTACAGATCCTCTGATGTGACAGCAGCACGTGGGGATGTCAGAGTGCAGCCTCCTCCCCCAGCCTTCAGTGCACCGTGTCTTAAGTCACTATTCCTTTCCAGCCAGTTTGCACCAAACACTATGTATTCAACTTGTTATTGCTTTTAATCCACAATCCTAAAATACAGATATGTTAATATCTTTGTTTTCCCTTTGAGAATACTACACATGGAGATGTGTCTTGCAAAGCTAATAAATAAAATGATCAGGATGAAAATCCCCAACATTTTAACATATGCTTTACCATTTCATCACAAGTCCAAGGCCAGGGGGGTTAATTCTCTATAAAGCACTAAGTTCTAGTCTAGTCCACAGTACAGTTTGTTTGTACTGTACCTTTGAATCTTGACCCATCATCTTATAAAGAAAAGAAAGATCAGGGACTGTGAAGCATTGAGTCCACACATTTAGGACTTTTTAGGACTAACCCCAATATTACCTGTATTAATTTCCTATTGCTGTGGTAACAAATTACTACAAACTTAGTGGCTTAGAACACCACATTTAACTTATAGCTCTGTAGGTTAGAAGTCTGACATAGGTCTCACTGGGCTAAAATATCAAGATGTCATCAGGGCTGTCTTCTTTTCTGGAGGCTCTAGGGGAGAATCCACTTCCTTGACTTCTCCAGCTTCTAGAGGCCACCACAGTCTTTGGCTTTTGACTTAGCTTCCCCTCCATCTTCAAAGCCAGTCACACTGTCTCCCTGACCAGTCATCCACAGTCACATTCCCCTCTGACTCTGAACTTTCCTGCCTCCCTCTCGTACTTTTTAGGACTCTTGTGATTATACCAGGCCCACCTAGAGAAATCAGGATAACCTTCCTACCTTAATAAAATGATGCTTAGAGTTTTCGGGCACAGCTCTGGACCAGTCTGTTCCTGTTCAGTTATATTAACTCTATCATTTTTTTTCCCTGAAAAATGTGTAGCATTTTATAAGGAAATAAATCATGAGATACTTCACTTTAAATTCGAAATCATTGGTGCCAATGAATTAACACAAATTATACTGTAAAAGTCATTTGTAAGAAGTATTGGCTAAAAATGGCTATAGGAAGTTACTCCTTATTTTAGGTCAGTGAGATGGTCAAATAAATGTCAGTGCACTTATACAAAATCAGTAAGTTTGGCACAAATAATTTTTACAGGTACAATGACAGCCTTAAAAATATACTTAATACTGTTAGAATTTAACCTGATACTTTTAACTCTGCAGTTTAGCTTCTGTAATAGCTGTTTGCAATGATACTTTTCTCGGTAGCCGAATTTCCTTTAGATTTTATGCAGCGTGTGATGCATGTTTTGCACTTGTTTTTATTTTTAAAAATGATGCACCTGAGGACTCACAAATGGTAGTAAAATACAAGTAGAAGATCATAACATACTACTCTTTGCTGAAGATCTAAGTAATTCCAACAGGAAAGCAGTATAAAATTACTAAAAATCCAATGCTTAAAACTTAAGTTTTAATTTCTAAGAACAAAGCTAAGGACAGAGATGCAAGTGGTTTCTTTGGGAAATAATCTCCGGAACCAAGAGTGAGGGAGTGGGGAGAGTGAGACAGGGGATGAAAAAACGAAGTGTATCTTACTGAGCTGGTTATTGTGGACAGCTGGGTCTCTATTCCCCTGGAGTCTCTATCCTCAAGCCCCACTGAGGAACCGTGTGCCTCAGAACTGTCCCTTTGAGACAGCCGGGGCCTTTATCCAACAGATTACCTCCTCCATTGGTAACAATGTGTGTTTAGTGGGCACTTTTACAAAGTCATAAAATTTTAAAGTTTGATTTGTAAGAGAAATCAGTGATGACTGATTTGCTTATTAAAACTGTCCTCAAAGTCGATGTAAATGGACCAACTGTATAATTCCAGATAATTGCAGATATACTGGAGTCCTTTAGTCTTGAATAGTTTTAGATGCATATGATCAGTCTCACCAAATTCCACACACAAGGTTCTAATGTAGCAGCTTCTGTCTGCTATAGAATGATTTGATACTCGGTACTGTAATAACCAAATTCAAAACACTGAACAAAAAGTAATTTTCATGAAAGCTTTTTTTGGGGGACTCTTCCTGAACGTGCTCTTTTAAATGACTAAAGGATGGTAAAGGCATTGTTTGGATTGAACTATCATTCTATTCATATTAGAAGTCCAGACTATTTCTGACCTGCCTTCCAAGGTGTTGTTACCCTGTGTGTGGGATAGGTAATGAATTGTCCTTTGTTACCTGAGATTTTTAAGTTTTTACCTAATCTATACATTTAATGGAAAACACTGAATTGAAAGCAGTCCCAGTGGTCACTGCCACCATTGCCTCAACTTAAAAAGATGCTGTAGGACTGCCAATTCCTTTAAAATTAACTACACTTGAATTCCAAAAAGAGCTATGAATTAATAAACCTTCATGATTTATAAAGGTGGTAAGTTCAACAGTAAATTAAGAAGGCAATATTAATAAACACCATTTAGTGACCATCTCTGTGCCGGGCCTTTTGTTTACTCACAAACCTGTAAAGTGTAGAGAATCTTCTTATAGATCCCAGAACTGGATGACAAAGGCTAAGTAACTTGCTAAAGCACACAGAGCTAGTAAATGTTGGAATGGAGATTTTGAAGCCTAGTAGGTCTCATTCCAAATGTTTCTCCAATAACAAAAAAAATTTGAGTATGTTCTAATGTTTCCATTTTTATTTTAAAAATTACTGAGACTTTTAAAGAAATCTAAACAGTGAAATTTTGTGGTCTTTGGCATAAAATATTTCAAAACTAGCATACGAATAGTCATGTAAAACACTACTCCAGTTATGATTAATAAAATTCTTTTGTAAGATAAACAAATTTGACATCCACTTTTAATTTCTTATTTTAGGTAAAAGGTTAATTATTTAAACTTCAGGTTCCTGAACTTAAAGCAGCTCCCTGATCTGACAGAGAACAAGAAAAAGGTATCATTTACAGATAGATCAATCAAAAGACATTTAAAATAATCGACTGAGGAAGACCTTAGAGCTGGAAAGAACACTTCTGTACATCTTTTAATTAATTTTATTTACTATTGTCACAGGAGATGAGTATGATGTATGTGCCATTTGTTTGGATGAATATGAAGACGGAGACAAGCTCAGAATCCTTCCTTGTTCCCATGGTATGAATAATTACATACTGTTTTGAATTTATGTATAATTGATATGTAGGCTCAGTATTAGAGAAGGAGACAAAATAGTTATTAGCATACTATGAGCCAGGTCTTGTAGTAATCACTGGTGTCATTAAAGGATGGAGATATATTTATAAAAACTTAGGAACTTTTCTTGTCCCTACACGATACATATAGAAGAACAGGAATAAACATGGCAAGAAATTAAAAATGTAATATTCTCAACCACAGTATGCTATCTAAAAGGTGTGTATTTTGCTTTAACAGCTTACCACTGCAAGTGTGTAGATCCCTGGCTAACTAAAACCAAAAAAACCTGTCCCGTCTGCAAGCAAAAAGTTGTTCCTTCTCAAGGCGATTCAGACTCTGACACAGACAGTAGTCAAGAAGAAAATGAAGTGTCAGAACATACCCCTTTACTTAGACCTTTGGCTTCTGTCAGCACCCAGTCATTTGGGGCTTTGTCGGAATCCCGCTCACATCAGAACATGACAGAATCTTCAGACTATGAAGAAGATGACAATGAAGATACCGACAGTAGTGATGCAGAAAACGAAATTAATGCACATAGTGTTGTAGTCCAACTGCAGCCTAATGGTGAACGGGATTACAACATAGCAAATACTGTTTGACCTTCAGAGGGTGATTGGGTTATTTCCTAATAAATGTTTATTTAGGTATACAATTTGATTTTTTTGCTCCCTTCAGAGATTCCTGTAGAGATAACTTACTTTTTACTTTTTAGTATTCTACAGTTTAATCAGATTACTGAAACAGGTTTTTTTGATCTGGCATTTATCTGCAGGAATGTACTTCATTTCACTGGTTAACTAGTCATAGGCTGGTGCTCGAGCATCAAATCAACCCTTCTTCTGGAATGAAATATAGCCAAAATATTTTTAAAAATTCCTCAGTATAGCTTGCAATTAAGACCTAGATCCCAGTATGAAAATGTTTCGTGTTTTACACACAAGGTGAGTGCTGTGGCCGCCTAGCATGAGCTAAGCCAACTCCCATTTGCATAAAGTTTACCTAGAGTTATTGAGTTGGAATATATTTGTTCTGATATTTTCCTAAATTGCCATCACTCAGGAGAGGTGACAATTTAGCATTTTTCCTTATATCAGCACCACAAAGAAACTCAAAGCTCTTTTTCCTTTCTATTCCCAAGCAGTCTTATCCTGATAGGAAGGGTCTGTACTAGTGCAGATTTCATAGGTTTCTTTTTTTCTCAAAGTTTTAAGTACTATAGTGTTATGTATGAATTTGATTCATCAACTAAAGTAAATGTCTCTGGACTTTACTTACTGAATTTCAGTATCCTTAAGGGTTTTGTGTTATGATCAAAGCAAAAAGAAAATGCTGTATAAAAATACCAAACTTCAGCAACTATTAATACTCAGATCATATACCTCTTAACAAAAAGCATCTTATGCTAATTAGCCCTGCTCAACTATGTACAGAGCAAATTGTTCAAGTATTGGATTCGAAAATAACTGCTTATGTTTAACAGAACTAATGATGTAAACAATGTATTATGAAAAGCTAAATTAAACCTAACTATGTAGAAAATATAGACTTATGTATAATCAAAATGCTGAGAATTTTTATATGGCATTGTATGAAGGGAGTTTGAATGTTAATAAACACATTTCCCACTTTAAGAACTGGCAAAATATTTGTTCTACTGTACTATTACCCAGATTAGCTTCATTTATATGCACAGTGCTGTAAGGTATAATTAAGGTAATGTAGGTCAGATAAAACCACAACCTTAGAATTTTATACAAGGTAACTGACTGCTCACAACCAATTAATCTCCCTAAAGTTAAAACTGCAGCCAAAATCCCAGCAATAATGTACATTGTGGTACCCTGCTGTAATTATGGTACATCCTTACAGTAGACCTCTATACAGCCTTTAAAGAACAAAGTATCTATATTAACATGGGAATTTTTAGTCAAAAAAAGAACATTAGAGAATAGTTAAGTACATGATATATAGTTGTCTTCTGTTATAAAAAGAGAAAAATTTATTTTTAAAAGAAATGTTAACATACTGGGGAAGTTCTACCTTCTGAAAAAAAAAATCTTATAATCCATCAAAAGAAAAAAGTTATTTCCACTTAGGAAAATAAAAGGTTGAATTCAGTATCCACTGCCTGATACAAGTTGTTCCCTCCCCCAACCTCCTTTTAAAAATCACACACAGGCCTGAGAAATAGATCATTAGTTTACTATGATAGGGAAGCAGACTCTGGAATTGGATGTCCTTACACAACCCTAACTTTTGCAAACCTGGGTGGTCATCTGTACAATTTCATTTAACCTAAGGGAGGGTATGAGGACACTCAGTACCTGCCACATAAATATACGGTAATAGCTTTTTTATAGTTGTTAAATAAACACCATACCTAAAACAGTTTTTTTAAAAGGGCAAAGTTAAAGGTCACTATAACATGTAGTAAATGTTGTATCCCCTCAGTCCTCAATCTATAAACCAGATAAAGGACATGGGTTCCTTTTAAGTATTGGGAGTTTTTCTGAGGCAAAATTACCACCCCCCCCCCCTTTTTTTAAACTCCAAACTTTTAGTTGTGTAAAAAAAGTATATATATACTGGTTTTTGTGTGTGTGTATATATATATACACACAAACACATATATATATGGATAGTCGAAATCTCATTTCTTCATGGTGTAACTATACAGGTTTTTAAATAGGACATTAAATAAAAATTAAAATCTAATTTTCATTAAAAAATTCTTTCCTAATTTAAAACTTTTCTGATATGAAAGTAGTCACATGGGAACTTACCCCAGAGATTAATTTTTCTTGATATTTTGCCCTCAGAAACACCTATGTAAAATACATGTATACATTATATACACTCTATGGATTTATACTGTATGCAATATCTGTTGTTTAACGTTTGTTGGTGAGCACTTTCTCATGTTATTCAAGGACGATTTTTATTCTCTGGACATACAATAATTCATTCAACCCATAACCCTCAAAGTCAAATCTCGCAGTTTCCCAAGTTTAGGTATTTTAAGTAATGTGATGTGATGACATTCTAAGTATACAATGTATTTAGCCCCATTTCCTCAGGTTAAATTCCTAGAACTAAGTATAAAACAGTTACCTACATATATTTTCCTAAGTGTTTTTTGTGGGTAGGGGGCCAATGGCTAGTTTCATTATTTCATTAAGCACCTGTGTTATAGTTGCCCCCTATCATCTTCTACTCCCTTACCCATACCCCCAAACACACACTTTTCACTTTACAGGTTCCTTAAGGGCTTCACAAGTTTGGTCACTGCTTTCTAGTCCCTTCAATAGCTCAGCTGGTAAAGCAGAAGACTGTAGCTGACTTCTGGTCACTGGTTTCTAATCAGTTACCCTAACAGTTCTTTACAGCTAAAGCATGCATGTATATTGTTACTATAAAGTCTCAAATCATCACAACCCAAACACCAAATTTTCATTTGGCCAACCTTTTGTTTGTAACTGGGTTCTTAACAGGTCAAGAAGTTGAAGTTTTTTTTCAATTTCAAAGGTTATGTCCAACTACCAAAGTAGCCCCAAATTCCTAACCTTCCATATTTTTACATCCTTGTATGTGAACTAATCCCTGACAACACTGTCAAAAAATTTGTTATGCACAGTACAGTTTAATAAGGTGGAGATTCCCATTCCCTAAACCACTATTTTTTAAACAGTAGCATATATAGACCCCTTAAAAGTGAGCCAGACTGACCTGCAAATTATTTCTAAAGGGACTTCTGGAGCTTATGGAATCCCATCTCTAGGGTGAAAATCCAGAGCCCAGAATCTGCATTACAACCAGCTCTCCAGTTTTGCTTAGACCCACCACCAACTTTTGAGCATTCCTGCTCCAAGCTTCTGCCTCACAGTTCATAAAGAGTATTAAACATTCGCTAAACGTGAATACATCCCAGAAACCTTATAACGTCTGGAATTAAACTTGACTATTATGTAGTCAAAGGTAATAGGTCACTCCAGTGCCAGAAACTCCAGGAATATCCCAGTTTTCTTAAATGCTGCCTAAGGAACATCTTCTCTTCTGTGAAAGTCCCAGTTGGTTGACTACAGCAGGCCAATACTGCTTTCAAATCTGAAGAAGTCACATGACAGTTCAACACAGAAGAAACCACAATGCAGAAACCCTTCTTGGTATTGGTTCCTTACTGCTCACTAGATTTCACAGCTAGAGACCAACAACAAGAGAGAATAATTTCTAGCAGGTAACTCAGTTTTCCTCTCACAAACCCAAAGATGAGCCCAAAATGATTTTTAAAGCCTTTTTTAAAAAGATAAAGGCCCATGAAAAAGAAATTCCCAGGCACTCATTTTATTTATAATAAATCCTACAGGATATGGAATAGGCCATGAACTCAATTTTAAGATTTTATGCTTGCTATAGAAACTGGCCTATTCTGTATATCCCAATGTGTCAAAAATCAATTGTAACAGTGACAACAATTTACATAAACACAGGAGTCTAGAGTATTTGGTTGGAATAAATTTATTTCATCTGTCTGTAAACAAGGTGTTTAATAGTTATGGCATTTTTTTAAATGCATATTAAATCAGATGAGTTAGACTGTATCCCAGATGTAACAAAGTGCAGGGAAAGAAATGGACAAATCAGCAACAAGATTTGTTTTTAAATCTGTACATTATCCACAAGGCCCAAACAATAGAAGCAAATACTAGAATGTCCCTAAAGTAGTGCCATTCGAAAGAAACCTTTAATAGGTCAGTTAAAATCCATCTCACAATAGCAACAGTTCATTTTAACAATAGTATGGCACAGAACACATATGAAAAAAATTCATCACAAGACAGCCAAGTCCACAATAATGCAACTTCATATAAAAACTCAAGCTGCAAATAAAAATTGGTCCTATGAAGAACAAACTGGACACACTCCAGATGGTTATGTTGGGATACCTAATGTCCATAATGGCAGCCTTTTACAATTTTACTAAAGAGTAGAGCTGGTGTGCAAAGAAAAAGACAGGAACACAAATCTGAGCTATTGCAATGATGGAATGTCCCTGGGGATTCGATCTGTTATGGTTACTGTAAGGTCATGGGAGGAAGTGCCTTTTGCTCTCGTTTTGCAGTTGCACTCTTCACATATCCTACAGACAGAAGGCCTGTCTGTACTCAAGTGCAACGTAACAATACTGAAAGCAAACTACTGCAGCTCTCAATAGCTCGTCAACAAAAGGGATTATTACTTGGTTAAATAAACCAGGCACTGCGTTGAAGATGGAAGCAAACCAAATACCTATGTGCAAAGGGAAAGGGTGGGAAAAGAGGAGTGAAGGAAAGATGCATGCACTTTTTCCTCCCAACCATGCGCTACAAAAGGAAGACTAAATGAGCTAAGTAAATGCTCAAAGTGCTGAAAAGACATTGATCAAATTAGAGATTGTACAACCGGCACCTTGCTTAATATTAACTTAGTTTAGTTATCAATATCCCATTAATTGCTAAGACAAAGTGATGCCCAACTTGGCATGCCCCCTCCCCCCAAATTTCAAGGTATCATGCAAATCATTATTGTGCTGCAATTATGTTGCCAGATAAGGGTTGGTTACATACAGTGGTTAACATACAAATGATCCATTGGGCAAACAGGAATCATGACATTAGAAAATAGGTAAAGAAAAATTAGCTACCACCTATAGTCTGGTAGCACTGTGACCGTAATTGGGGTGGTGATGAAGACAGTTGCTAGGTAGATGGGGAGAGGCTGCTTACACATCAGACCTCCTCAGGTATAAAGCGAGTTCATATGCTTTCTTGTTAAGTGTGCCTCCGTGGACACCTTCCTTTCCCATGACTATAACCAATGCTGGAGTACACAGGGAAACAAAACAAAAGTGAACAGAATTATTTAAGGGGGGGGGGGGCAGAAAGAAAGACACCTTTCCCCACCAACAGAGGGATACAAAGGAGACACAGGTTCATACCCCATCACCCTGCATTGCTAATAAAATTTCCAGAATTAAGACTCAAGCTTACAGCTAGGAAAGTTTAAGAGCAATTTTCCCCTAATACTTAACAGTCTGCCTAGCAGCTAGAACCCAGAGTCTCTCAAGTATTTTGCCATTGAGTATGCCTTCTTATTCAATCCGCCTCCATGGACCCCTTCTTTTCCCATTACAAAGACCAAGACTGAAAGAGAAAGAAGAAAAGTGTTTCAAAAGAAGTGTTAATCAAGAAAGTCACAAAAGTTTTAGCAGACAGAACCCCGATTAATAAGTTAACATTAAGTTAGTTTTCTGTGAATTGTCAAGCACTGAAGTCAACTAGGTCTCCAAAATGAGAACTTTCAAACTAGAAATATGCTGAAAACACTATAAACTGCTTCCTGGAAGCCCAATCAGTACACCTGCAGCACTGCATAAAATATCTTTATACTAGCTAGGAAAAAAGTATTATCATTTTCTTCTAGGGCAAAAACAAATGACAAATTATTAGGCTACTCCCCAATATATAAACTTAAAAACTTAGATGAATACTTACAGAATTCTCTCCAAATTTAATAGGCTTAATTAAGTACAAACTATTAAGTCTGCCCAGTGAGACTCAATGTGTCTATTAATTCCAGAGAAAAACCAAGACCAAATTTTAAAGAGCATTTTCAGTGCCATTCAGAAAAGGCCAAATAAAAAGTACTTAAGGCTTGTGCTTATTGATATCCTCGCTGTGCTTTATTTTTGAATCTGAAATCCTGAAACAGGACTACTGTCTACAACAACAGGTTCTTCTATGATGCAATTCAGAGGTCCAGCCCCAAAATACTTGTGCATGGCCAATTTTATACTTGCTACCACTAGATGTCAGTGGTGCCATTTAGTATAAAAATGTTATTCTAGTTTTGTCACATGGTTAATACTTCTTTTGAACAGATTTATCTGAACTCAGGTAATGTTTAGAGATATGTCTCTATTTCAATTATCTAATTTTCCTAAAGAAAAATACTCATAAGCATAACACATATCAGAATAAGAGTAACCTTCAGGATAATCAGAAGGAGATCGTAGAACCACGTCAGTAAATTACTGCTAGGAGGGGCTTCAAATTCATTCACATAGATTTGGTCTTAAAATCAGCTATGGCAAGTCTGCTATCTGAGGCCACACAGCCCTCTTAATTTACAAAATATTTACAAATATATTTCAGTGTATTTGTAAAGCAATTAGATATTATAATAAACCTTAATCTTGGAAGTTTTTTTATGAAAAAGCAGTGAGACTTACTAAGTGTAGTAAGAATTCTGGTATGTTGAAAATAATCAGGAAATACCAGAACCATATACATGAAATATTTCCTAGTTTTCAAATCTAAATCACACACAAACTTAGTCTTCGAAAATATTTCAGTAAACAGGCGGCTTATTACAAAACCTTATTCTAATTATTTCTCTCTTCCCCAACAATATTTCTAATAGAAAAATGAGTGAATGTTAATTCTTCCTTTTTTATGCTGAGCAGTAAATAATTAACACACAGGGAAGAGATGCAAAGGCAAAAGACTCAAAAGGACTAAAGTAACCAAACAGTATGAATGACTTAATATATGTGAATAACGTGAATATTCTGTTTTTGAGTAAAGTCAGGATCTTAGAGACTAGGCTGTGTATGCAGCTGCTATAGAGTTGGTAAATCTCAAGCAAAGCAGTGCCTCCCTTCAGTGCTGGGCAGTTCACAAAAACCACCTTAATAGCCTTTATGGACTAACACTTTAATTCAAAATGTTAAGGAAACTGCTTAATAAGTTGTAATGTAGCATGCAACTTTTAACCAAAAGAGTACTCTGCTCACCTCTACCAGCTCTGCCGACAGCAACGTTGTATGTTGGCTCCCCACCTTGACTCTTTGTCCGGATGTCCATTGTGCAGTCACCATCGACGTATAGGCTATCTCTGATCACCGAGCACTTCTTTGCGCCAAGAGTCAAACCGTTGGTAAAGAAACCTTCCCGGTCTTTTCCTACAATCATATCTATTTCTACTGGCTGCCCCCACCAAAAAAAAAAAAAAAAAAAAAAAAAAAGGAGGAAAGGAAAAAAAAACATGAAGTTGTAATTCTTTTCATTTTCATGCCTCCATATAAGTGGAAACAGTGTGCCAAGTTTGTATCATATTGTATTAGAAGACATCCACATTTCACTAACATAAAATCAAGTTTGTTTTTTCTAAAGAATTACTTAATCCTGTATGACTACATGTTTTGTATCACTTCATTTCACATTTAACTATGTATTAACTAAAGACCAGTTTGTGCAAAGAATCTATGAAGTTGCACTAAACTGCAAACTTAACAGATTATTTATAAACTGTTACAAGTCAGGTGGTACCTGAAGTGCTTATGTGATGGTAAAGATTCACCTATAAACTCTTCTAACAACTGCTTGTCTGTCACATCCAGTCACATTACAGTTCTGCTACATCAAACTTAAAGTTGCTTGAAAGTCTCCTGAACTAATGCCCATGCTTAACAGACCTGTTCACTTCTATTCTGCTTTAAATAGCCTGAAATATTCCCCCACAGTATGAACTTCAGACCCTAGCCCTCAATACATTCCCAAATTCGTATCTCCCTCCTTTACTTCCCTAGCCACTCTCTTTTTCCCCTCCAACTTCCCTTCCAGTCCCCTCCCACCTCAGTAACCAGTTTTCTTCTTGGGCAAATGCAAAGAGGATTCAGCTGGTTGCACTGCAGTAGGCAACGGTAAGAAACAAACAAAAAAACCCGGAGAAAATGGAGGGAGACCGGGAAAGAAACTGAGGTAGTCGCCAGAACCGGAAAGGAGAAAACGTGCATTCTAACATTCCCTGAATAAGAAGGAAGGCGTCGCCCCCATCAGAACTGCAGAGTCATAGCAGGCCCCAGCCATTTCCAAGCACACTCCCGCAATCTTCCCAGCCAGACAGCGGGAACTCACACACAAAGACAAGAGGACTGCAGGAAAAAAGTTGATCGCCAGACAGATGCCAATTCTCTATAACTGTACTCCACTGCGATTAAAAGAGATCTTAAAGTACCGGTATCAAGGACTGAGTTCTACAGTTAGATCTTAAGCCATGTTAAGTAGTACAGAATAATTAGTAGCACTCATAATAGGGGGCCTGAATTCTGGCATTTGATGGGAGAGGAGCGTGGGGCTATTAAGGGAATGCCCCTGTATTTGACACAATCGTCACAATCCAAAAACAGCCATGTGCAGAAAGAGGCAAAACAATACGGCAGCACTGGAGGATTAGTGACAATTATCCCCCAAACATGTGGCAACCAAGTCAAAACCATTAAGTCACAAGAAAATCAGGCATTGTAAAGCATAAATCTGCATTAGTTTCTTTACTATCTTCACTAAAGAGGGAGGGACTTGGAGAAGTGAAGTGTCCCTTCGGCTTTCACAGATTACTGTAAGCCCCATAAGAGCACCCCCTTTTTTAGAGCTATGTTGCGTAATTGGGGATAACGGTATATCGATGAATCTCCATAGGAGGAGGAGAGAAATCAATGGCAGTTCGCCATCTTGGAGAATTTAAAAAAAAAAAAAAATCCTATGGAGCCAGAGCTGAAGTCGAGATTCACGAATCCACCTACGTTGTCGGCGTACATTTCTCTCAAGCCCCAAAGGCCTGAACACCCGCAAACCTACGCAAAGTCGCTGCGAGGATCCGGGGGCCGGGCAGCCGCCGCCTCCCACAGCCCGCGGCGCGGGCAGCGCGCTGTCCGCGGAATCTAGGGGCAGACCGGCCGCCGGACGACCCCCACCCCGGACCCGCGCACACCCGCCCGGCCCCTCCAGCCCCCGCTTCCACCCCGGGACGTGCAAAGCAAACCTCAGGGTTTGCAGGAGACCAGAGAGAGCCTTGCGAAAAGGAAAAAAAAACCCGCCCCCCCACCCCAGCCGGTGCGCCCCCTCCCCCCGCCTCACGGACAGGCACTGGGAACGCCGGGGGCCGCCGTGGCAGCCAGGGAGCCAGGCCGCCGCCCCCGCCGGGTCAGCGCAGCCCCGGGCGAGGGGGCGTCCCCGGGCCTCGGCCTCCCCGTCCGCCCCGCAGCCGCATCCTCGGCGCCAGCTGCCTACCACACCTGCCGGCGCGGCCCTCCTGTGCCCACAGCCGGCCGGCCCCGCTCGAGTCCGGGGACGAGAAGGGGAACCGGACCGCCGCCGGTCCTCACCGTGATGCTCTGGAAGACGCCCCCGGCCGTGGCTGCCCAGACGTATTTGGCGTCGCAGTAGCCGACAATGGCGGCCTCCTGGCAGCAGCCATCGCACATCAGGTTATCCACGTAGCTCTGCCAACCGGCCATCTTCGAGCCCTTCGCACTGCAGCGGGGACGGCGAGGAGCAGCAGGCGCAGCGGCGGCGGCGGCAGCGGGCGGCGGCGGCGCGGGGGGAGGCGGGGCGGGGGCGGGGAGGAGGCGGCTCTGCGCAGGCACCGACCGCCCCCCTCCCCGAGGAGCTGCGGAGGGAGGACGCGGGGACGGAGAGGAGGGACAAGCGGCGGAGCGCGCCCGGCCTGCCTGCCTGTCCGCCCGCCCGCACCGCGGGACTAAGCACCAGCAGCTGCGGAACGGCTGTGCCGGCGGCGACGATGCTGGCGGCGGCTTCCCCTTCTCACCGCGGCACCTTTCAGTTCTCCGCGGCCGCGGAGGGGCGGGCGGGCGTGCGCGCGCTCGTGCGTGCGATCCTTCCGCGGCGCCCCGACTCGAAGGGTCCCGGGAAGGGAGGGGCAGACTGAGGCGGGGGCGCGGAGGGATACCGCTCTGGGACAATCACGGCTGCCACGTGCGGCACAGAGGTCCGGTTGCGGTGAGGTCGCTGGGGGCGGCTGCCCGAGGCCTGCGGAGGAGGTGGCTCCTACGTCGCATTGGGCCCCCCGGGGATGGGGGCGTCCGGGACGCCTCCAGTCCCCGAGGCTGGGTCGTGATGCGCCTCTCTTCTGCGTCCGGTGGCTGCGGATGCGGAATCTTGAGCCTTGGTGTTGGATTGCCGAGTTGCCCTGGTGACGGGATGTGGCGCGTTTACTCCTGCTCGTGGTGGGGGTGGCAGTGGCAAGGTCGCCCACGCTCAATGCCGGCGTCCTCAATGGGACCCTCTTCCCTGGGGGGCTCAGGCAGCCGAGAGGGCCCATCCGGCAACCTGAAATCCGAGCTGGCGTTTGTGCTCTCAGGACCATTTCTGAGCTTTGCCAGTCTTTCATTGTTGCCTCATTTGGGTACCAAGGCTTCGCATTCTCTGGATTCCTTGACAGTAAGAACGCCTTTAAGACTGCTAATCACCTGTGGCTAAATTACTCAAAATTCCGGACAAAACCAATAGCGACCTATGTAAACTATTGTTGGCTACTGGGAAAGTTAGTGGCGGATCAATGAAATCACTGAAAAAACAAGGAATAAAAGATCTAAGAAAGGGTTCCCCGGCTGAATATAATACAATTTCTGCTATTTAAAGGTAAAATAATTACAGGACCCAGGTCTGAGAATGGATTGTATTTACAAGGCGGAGTCCCTGTGATTCTCTCATCTCTTCGGTAATCTCTGGGTGCTTTGACTAGACAAGGAATTAGGAGACGACCTACAGCAATTTTAATTTAAGTGAACAAAAATGATCTGCCAATCAAGGAAAGGAAGAAAGCTCATTTAAAACGTTGAAAAGTTAATTTCAAATTTAAAGTTATCCTGTAAGGTCACCATTTGTTAAACAGCTGTAGCTCATGAAAGAAGACAAACTGGTTGCTAAACAATTTAATTGGTTCTGAAGCTTTGTATTTTTTCTGCTGTTTGCTTTAATATATTTTCTGCTGAAATCAGCTACTGCAAGGGCGGGGGGCGGGGTACAGTAGGAGAACCCCCAAGTCAGGAACCTATCAGATTGAGACAATGTATTTTCTCATGTTCTGATGATACAGAATACATATGTGGTATAAAATGTGTGCCAAAAATTGTTTCATTTTTGCGTGTGTGCCTAGTTACACTTACTGGTTTATTACTTTACCTCTTTGTAGTGGTGTTTGATGGTTTTAATCCTTCAATCTTAGCAGTTTATCACCTTAAAAGTTGATAATACAGTGTGTTGATAGCACTGAATATGGTCACTTTGTGAGAAATCACCAAGCTGTACGGTTACGATTTGTGCTTTTAGTATGCATGTTATAATTCAATAAATTTAAACAAAAAAAAAGAGAAAATAAAAGTAAAATAATTTAAAGTATATTGAAATTGAGTGTTATTTATTAACCTACTCTAAAGTTTTTGAGATTTCATTTCTAGACTATTAGAGCAAAGAGTTGGAAATAACTGCATTCCATTTTTATTCTATTGTTGGCTTTAAACAACAAAAGGATTATACCAACCGAATATTCTGGATATTCAAATCTCAAAAGGTTTTAAGAAGATTCTCAAACACATCTATTGGGTAATACATTCCAAAGAATTTAGAATTTCTGTCCTTTTTCCATATTTTTTCAAAATTTGATACATTTCAACATTACCATTTTACTTTTTCAACAGCGTTATTACTTTCCCAGAATTGCATATAGTAAAATTTAAACTATGAAAAAAACATTTTGTGTAATAGATTAAATGAGGCTTTACAGTTTAGATTTTTAGATAATATATTCAAAGGAATCTACTTACTGTCTGTTTTTAGTACAAACAGTCCCCTACTTACTATGGTTCAATTATTATTTTCCAACTTTACCATGATGTAAAAGCCATAGGCAGTCAGTAGAAACTGTACTTTAGATTTTGAATTTTGACCTTTTCCCTGGTTAGTGGTATGCGGTGTGATACTGGAGATGCTGGGCAGCCAGTCAGCAGTCAGCTCCCAGGCAGCCCTGCAATCACAAGGGTAAGCAACTGATACAACCATTCTATTTTTCACTTCCAGTATTCAGTAAATTACATAAGACATTCCATACTTTATTTTAAAATAGGCTTTGTGTTTGATGATTTTGCCCAATTGTAGGCTAACGCAAGTGTTCTGACCACATTTGAGGTAGAGAGGCTAAGTTTTTGACGTTTCTAAGATATATTAATTGCATTGTCAACCTTCAATAGTTTCAGTTTACAATGTGTTAAGATCTGTACTATTATAAAATAATCCTGTGCCTATTTTCTTTAGAACTGGTTTCCCAGCACTCTGTCTTATTTTCTATTTGTATAAAATGATCTGTTAATATTTCATATAACTTGTGTACCGCACACACGCTTCAAGAGGCATAAGTAGAGGTTAAACACTGAGTTTTAGGAATAGCAATGTGTTACGTCCAAAGGAGTGTCAATATGAAAAGAAGAATTAACAATTTGTATCTTTCTCTAGGTTTTGTTCTTGTTTTTGTTTTCAGGGTAACTGACCCCTACAGTGATAATACTGATGTCTGAGCAGTAGAGAAAAATCGTAGCTCTGTTGATAATAGGTAGCCAGAATAATGGAGCCTTTAACCATCAGTAGTAGCATATTTAAATTAGGAATGAGTTCTTACACATTCTTTCCAAAGTTTTTAAATTCTTATTTAGGAAAACAGAAACTATGTGGTAAATCAAATTCTTTAACGTATCAGTCAAGGTGTGTCTGAACTTTTTAAGTCCATGAGTAAATCATTAGACATTTTAGCAAAAATACAAAGAAAAAGGAGTTAAATTGGTTAAAATGTATTCAACCCATTAAACATTTGTGTAGACTAAAACTACATAACTACCACAAATATAGTAATCATTAACTAAGCCCACCCCAAGCCCCCAGTTAACTAACATTTCACCTCCATACTTATTTTTTGGAAAAAGTGTTTTAATTGTAAACATAATTATCAAAACAATAAAATTTAGAAAATGGAGAAAAATCACACTTAATCTCATAAGCAATGCAAATGATGTCGTTTGAATGTTTTCACTTGTTTTATTTATGAATTTTATAGTAAAGAACATGGAGTACCTACAATTCTGGATTTGTCCATTTTATCCTGAAACTCAATAAATTTTTGCTTTTTATAGCTCGAGGTTATTCAATTGGATGCATACAAGTTAAAATTGTTATATTATCTTTCTGATATATTTAACCTTTACATTAGGTAGTGGCCCTCTTTATTACCAATAATGTGTTTCGTCTTAACCAACTGGGCCACACAGGTGCCCCATACATGGATTTTCTACTGCATGAGGGATATGTGCCCCTAACCCCTGTGTTGTTCAAGGGCAATTGTATATATATACATTTGGTACTTACCATTCCTTCTTATATCCCAGATCGTTATTCTATGATCCTTCTTCCTGAAGTAAATCTTTAGAAGTTCTTTTAATAGAGTTCTCCTAGTAAATTGTGTATATTTGTTTATTCAAAAATGTTTTTGTATCACTTTCATTCTTAAAAAAATAAATTGAATTTATAATACAAGACCAACACTTTGAAAATACGGCATTCATTCTGGCTTTCGTCATTGCCGGTTGTGTTTTTATGAATGATCTGTTCTTTTTTTCTGGCTACTTTTGGAATCTTTTTGTCCTTGCTGTCCTTCAGTTTCACTATGATGTATCTATATCTAGGTTTCTTTTATTCTACTTGGAAAAAATAGGTATATGTCCATGATCACTTCTGGAAAATGCTCCATCATTATCTCTTCAATTATTCCTTTTACTCAGTTCTCTCTCTTCTTTTGGGATTAAAAATAAATGTTTCCTTTTCCTCTTCTCTTCTCCACATCTCTTAGCTTCTCTCATATTTTCTGTCTTCTCTCTGTACTGCATTCTGGGTAATTTCTTCAGCCAAAAGTTACAGTTTACCCTTCAACTGTGTTCACCTGCTGTTAAACCCCTACAATGAGTTTTTCTTAAAATCTGTTTTCCATTTTTAGAAGTTTCATTTTATTATTACCCAGATCATTCTCATTCCTGATGGTCTCTAATTGCTTGCCTATCTTTGTAGCTCCCTACTTTATTTCTTCAAACATCTCTTACCTTATTATTCTATACTCTGTATCTGACAATCCCAGTATCTAAATAAGTTGTACATTTTTACCTCTCTCACTCATGATGGCTTGCCTCCTGTATACTTGGTGATTTTAGACTGTGAATTCATATTTCCTTGATCTTAATATATGGGAACTCTGATGGCTTAAATTGAAGACAATTTGTTTCAAAGATGATTTGCATCTGGTTCTGCCATATGCCCAGGAGTACCAGCAACTGGGGCCACTTTAGCCCTTCCTATAATGTCCCCTAAATGCAGGAGTATCTGATTCACTTCTTAACATAGAGCTGCTATTGGCGTTTGCATTCAGACCAACCCCATCTCTCCAGCTTGCATACAGACCCTTCCTCTAGTTTCTGCTCAAGATTTATTTCTCTTTATTTGGTGGGAAGAGGGGGTCTCGAAGAGATTTCTAATTTCTAAGCGCCAGGCAAAATAGCAAAAAATGGTTTTGATCCAGTATCTAGTTGTTTTGCAGCCAGAGAATTCCCCTACAATATCTAGTTCAACAACGATGCCAGAAGCAGAAATCATAACCACAATTGGGAATCTTCTGTGTTTTATTCACTATGAGTTTCTGGCTTGGGTACTGGTTGGTGCTATTTACTGAGACATGGAATATAGCAAGATGAACATCATCAAGGAGGAAAATGTTTAGCTTAGTTGACTTTTTAGTACTTGTGAGACATCTAAGTGAAAATGCTGTATGGCAGTTACATGTACAGCTCTGTAGTTCAGAGGAGACATCTGGACTTGAGATAACACTTCAAAAATGAGTAGAGGAAGAGAAGTTTACAGTGAAAGCAGAATGAGTGGCTAGAGAAGTTGGATGGAGAATCAGGAATGAGCTAGGTCATAAATGCCCAAGGAAGAGAGTTTTTCCAGATGGTAGGAATGGTTTAAGAATAGCAAATAATACTAAAATGTCAAATCAGAGTACTGGAAGGTGTTCATTAAATTAGCAACAGAGAGGCTGTTTTGGAAATAGACAAACAGATTTAGGTGAATGATGGCGAATAAACCAGATTGCAATGAGTAAAGGAAAAAATGGAAGGCAAGAGAGCTGAGACTTCATTCAAGAATTTTGACAGTAAAGGAGAATAAAGAGAGAATTAGCCAAATGGAAATTATGGGTAAAGGAGGGGGTGGTGGTGGTTAAGTTTTATTTAGAGAGTCTCAAACATGATTAAATGATGATGAGACGGCACTATTAAAGAAGGAGATATTAAAGATATAAGAGAAGGAAGATAATGCCTCAAGGCTCTGGAACACTTAAAAAAAAAAAATGGCCTGGGATCCAAAGCATGGTTGGATAGAAATGCCCTTAGAAAAAAGATGGGGCACCTTCATTGTAACAGCAGTATGTGATCGTGACTTTCTCTTCTTTTTATGGCACTATGATATGAATACAGAAAAGTGAACTTATCATAAATATATACCTTGTGAATTTTCACAAAGTAATCTCACCCAGATAGCCAGTATCCAGATGAAGAAATAGGATGATATCAGGATCCCAGGGATCCTCTTCTGGCCTGCTTTAAGTCACTACTCTCCTCTCAAAAATTTAACTACTATTGTGACTTCTTAGAAGTCATAGAATAAATGTGGTTATTGTTGAACTTTATGTAAGTGGGTTCACACAATAGGTCCTTCTCCATGACTGTCTGGCTGCTTTTGCTTCAGTGTTTGTCAGTCATCACAGTGTTGTATGTAATTGTAGTTTGTTCATTCTCATTACTGTAGAGTATTCCGTTATCTGACTATACCATCATTTGTTTATCCCTTCTACTCTTGGTTTATATTTTGTTAGTTTCTAGGATTTTGCTATTAGGAGCATAACCACGTTTTGGCATGTATTTTGGTGTGCAGAGGTCAGTATCTACCTAGGAATGAGATTGCCAGCTCATAGGTTTGGGTTTAGTAGATACAAATAACATTCCAAAGAGCTACCATTTTACCTTGGAACCAGCAATGTATGACGGTTTCAGTTGTTCCACATCCTCACCAACATTTGGCATTTCTCTCTTTTTAAGCATAAACGTTTTACTGGGTATGTGACGGTAATTTATTATGGCTTTAATTTGCATATTCCCAATGACAAAAGTGAGCACATTTTTCATATATTTATTAGTCATTTGGACACTTTCTTTTGTGAAGCATTTGTATAAAACTTTTCCCATACATTTGTTTGGATTAACTAGGGAGTAATCCATCAGGTGGATGTATCATAAGTTGTCCATTGATATTGAAAAATCAAGTAAGTTGAGAAACAAAAAATTTTGGTTATGATTTGTGTTGGTAAACTTTCAAAGGCATGGAAATAGATACACACATTTTTAGAAAAACGTCTAACAGCAAGATTTAAAATATAAAGAATGGCACTTAATTAATCAAATGTGTTAGACATTGCCAGTTTCCCTACTCACTATTTACTGTTCTTCCTTGCTAACAGAATCATAAATTTCCTTGGGGGAGAGAGTTAAGAAATGCAATTTAAAATACCTCCAAAATGCCCTTCCAGCTAGGGTGATCATCTAACCCATTGACCAAGGAGCTGAAACAGAAATTATTTCATGGAAAGCTACTTTTCCCCTACTTTAAATATTTGTATTTTATATAAGTTCCCCAGATTTTATATTTATATGTTTATAATTTCCCTGATACATGTAATAATATATACACACACAACTTTCTGCCCTTAATCTGTCCTTCCCTTTATCCAGATTGTGATGATGCAGTGTTGAAGCAAACAGCCATTTGTGACTGTACTAAGGATGGTGAGGAGAAGGAACCTGCTTTCTCAAATGGCTTCATTTGAGAAATGACTCTTACAACAGACTCTTACAACATTGGATAAATAACCTCCTTATTTGGTTAAGCTATTATAACCAGCTTCGGTTAAGTGCAACCAAACCCTGAAGTAACCATCCATTTTTCTACCCCCATCTCAGGTCCCTAAGCATTCTGAGTTATCCAGTGTTGTTTTTCCATTATGAGTTAAGCATGTGAGGAAATCTTTTATATTTATTGCATCCCTATTGTAATAATGACTGAACTGGCCACATCATGGAATATTGTTCCACTGGTTTTGTTGTAACACATTTAGTGCCCTAAAGGTTTCAAGGATTTCAGATGCCTTCTTCCTAAATGTCTCAGTAGCTGATAGAGAATTTCCTAGGGGTTTTGACTCATTTTCTCCGATTTACCAGGTGCAGAAAGAGGACTCTGGGATTCTGGCATCATACGCAGAACATGTCATTCCAAGAAAGTTACACTTGAACTTAGAGGTTTGTTGTAGAATTCCAAGGGGAAGGACACAAAGCCTATAAAAACACTGGTTGTCTTGTTATCTCACATATGTGAAAAATGCCAGCACTTCATCAGAACACCCCCCCCAAGAGATAACACATCTAATTTTTCTTGATCTCAGTCCCAGAATGCAAGCAATGAAATTTAATTAAGTAGCCTTCCAAAAAGTATTAAAATGAGGCTTTAAATTTTTGTGTTTCCTCTAAGAAAGCTCAGATTTTACTTTTAGGGAAAATTGTTTCTGGGACCAGCTACCTTCAGTTCAGGCTTATCCAGACTCATGGTATAAATGGGTGAACTTTGATCAAGAGACAAACGGCAGAACAAAAACATTAAAAAACAAATGGAGAATGGGATAATTATTCCAACTCTAGGTGAAAGTGAGTGTTCTAGAGATGAAAAAGTAAGACTATAATAATGAAGGAACCACTGATGACTGGAATTCCAAATAACATGTATGGCAGTTAAAGAAGAATGCTCCCAATACTATTACTTTACATTGTAGAGATGGACTCTTTTAGTGACTACTTCTGTGACTCTGTTTTTCAAAATCTTTTTAACACAATACATTTAATTTCAGCAATTTATTTGCTAGCAATTCTTCTTAATGGATAGTAGATATCCTTGTAGTGTTATTTTTTTTTCAAGCCATATAACAAGTATTGAGCTCTTGCTATGGTTGTAAATATTGATATATGCTAAGAATATAAAAGAAGGTCCCTGCCCTGTCTCTTAGAGTTTAAGCAGGGAAGAAATTAAGCAATATGGTCTGGCTGGAGGATATGTAAGAGACAAGCAAGGGTAGGACAGTATAGCATTAGATCACAAAATCAGATAGCATTCTAGGAGGACAGAGATGGAAAAAATTAATGAAGGTTGGAGTTATAAGAAAGTAATAAAAGGGCATTTCTTTTTTTTTTTTTTAAGATTTATTTATTTATTTGACAGACAGAGATCACAAGTAGGCAGAGGCAGGCAGAGAGAGAGGAAGTGAAGCATGCTCCCTGCTGAGCAGAGAGCCCAATGTGGGGCTCGATCCCAGGACCCTGGGACCATGACCTGAGCCGAAGGCAGAGGCCCCAACCCACTGAGCCACCCAGGCGCCCCATAAAAGGGCATTTCATAGAAAAGGTACAACCACCGTTCAGTCTTGAAGAATGGATGGGACTGAGGTTTGATCTTCAAAATCATGGACAAAACACGAGCTACAGATCTCCCCTCCTACTAGAAAAAGCAGCCCACAGAATAAGGGATTTGCAAAGCATGTATCTAGCAAAGTATTCATTCAGAATATATAAACAAACTATAAACCAATAAGAAAAAGAGTGACAACATGTAAAAAAAAAAAAAAAGTGAGCAAAGACTTGAATATGCACTTTATAAAAGGGGTACCCAAGGTCAAACAATGGCAGAAGAAAATGCACCACTGCATTAGTACCAAGTAAAGGTAAATAAGACCACAATGCACCTTCTTACACCTATTAGGATGGCTTCTATCAAAAAACCAAAAACCAAAAACCAATACCTAAACAAAATTGTTAGCGAGGATGTGGAGAAATTGGAACCTTTGTGCACTGTCAGCGGGGATGTAAAGTATATAGATAGCAGTGTAACAGTTCCTCAAAAAATTAAAAATAGAATTACCATGTGACATGATGGGCATGAAATTTCCTAAAGCTGAACATACACGTAACTTTAAAACAGGGAAGTTGGGGCGCCTGGGTGGCTCAGTGGGTTAAGTCTCTGCCTTCTGCTCAGGTCATGATCTCAGGGTCCTGGGATCGAGCCCCACATCGGGCTCTCTGCTCGGCAGGGAGCCTGCTTCCCCCCCCCCCCTCTCTGCCTGCCTCTCTGCCTGCTTGTGATCTCTCTCTGTCAAATAAATAAATAAAATCTTTAAAAAAAAAAATAAATAAAACAGGGAAGTTTTATGGCCTATAAATTGTACCTTCAGTAAAGCTGTTTAAGAAGAAGGTGCTAAAAAAAGAAGAAATGATGGGGTATATTACAAGTACAAGAACATTTGAAAGAGGTTCTAATGGCCAAAGTTGGAACAATTTGAGCCAAAAAATTAAATAATGATAGTGTTGTATTATAACCTTTAAAATATGCATGCCTCCCTACTAATATAAATAAATTAATGAGGAAGAAGGGACAAATCTTCCTTATAGAAAAATTTCAAGTACTTAAATGTAGAAGGAATGAGGGAAATAGAAATAACCACTAAACCACAATAATAACTACTGTAAGCAAGATCTACTGATGACAACTAAAATTAGTGGGTGAAACTTTTAGAAGAAACAAGGTATTTGCATAGCCTCAAAGTATCTCCCCACAAATATTTTCCCCCAAATATTTATTAATTTTTGTGGTTTTTAACATAAGCCTACAAAGTTTTTCATATTCCCCTCCAAGAGGTAGAGCTTAATTCCCTCCCCCTTGGGTCCAGGCTGGACTTCATGACAAACTTTTACTGAATAGAGAATGGAAAGGGGAAAATAGTAACTTCACAGTAGGGAAAACTGGCAGACAAGACCTTAAAAGCTGGTGGAAGTTAATATCACCAATAATAAGGCATGTATTTATATCATGATCTGATGTGACACATATGAGTGCTAATCAATGAGTTAACAGAAAGTGTGGAATAATTAGATGAACAGAGAGCCCAACAGTTAATCCACATCAGGGGTCCGTCACAGAAGACAAATATAAAGAGGATTTGATAGTGTATTCCAAGGTAATAAATTTTCTAACTATCCTGCAGAGGGTTGCTGAACACATAGACTGAGCTCCTGGGAATGAAATGCTAGTGGTTCCACTAATGATAATAAAACCCCAGTAAAGACACATATGTTGTTTATAACCCTAATTAGACCAGATCGGTCTATCCCAATATAGGGCAACACATTATATAATGTTGGCCAAGGCGAAAAATATATTATTTTCAGAGGCAAACACCAAGTTCTAGTGACAAACTTACCTCTAAAGAAGGGAGGAGACTTAAAAAGTCTACATAACCTAAAACTAAATTTTGCAGTAAGAAAAGGAGGCTCAGCATTGTAGTTAATGGTTTAGATTTAAATGACTTGGGGGAAAACAGAGTTTTGTGCCCTAAGAAATGGTTAAAAAAAAAAAAAAGAGAGAGAGAGAGAACCTCAGTGAGTTTTGGGGTCTGAGATTGTTGACCTAGAATGTATAAAACTAATATTGCTGAAACATTAGGAAGCTGTCAAAATAAGTTCATCCATAATCCTAGGAATGTATAAAACAACTTTAATGAAGAAATAAATTCAGGGCACCTGGGTGGCTCAGTGGGTTAAAGCCTCTGCCTTCGCCTCAGGTCATGATCCCAGTGTCCTGGGATTGAGCCCCACATCGGGCTCTCTGCTCATCAGGGAGCCTGCTTCTCTGTGCCTGTCTCTGCATGCCTCTCTGCCTACTTATGATCTCTGTCTGTCAAATAAATAAGATCTTAAAAATAAATTAATTAATCCAATATATGGCATTGGATATATAGAATAAAGTTAAATGTAATAAGTTTTATTTATATTTCTGTATGTTGTCTGCTACATAAGGTAATGAAGTATCCAAAAGAAACAATCATTGGGTTTGCAGTTTCAGTTAAAAATAAGGGAATTTAATCAAATTTTATATTAATGTCTAAATGCTCAACCCATTGAGCATTAAGTCAAGTTCATATCATTGTGGGTGTTCTTCTCTGTGCATAAAACACTCTCAGTATTAAAGACTAATCCATGTGTCCAGCAGAATCATCCTCTGGGGAGAGAAGTCACCCTGTACACCAGGAAGGAAGCTTCCTGTCTTCGTTAGCTCAGGCTGCCATAACAAGGACACAGGCTGTGTGGTTTCCACAGCAGAAGTGTGCTTCCTCACAGTTTTGGAGTCTAGAAGTCTGAGATCAGGTTGTGTCCCCAGTGTTGATTTCTTCAGAAGCCTCCCTTCTTGGCTTGTGGAGGAGGGCCCTTTTCTCTCTGTCTTCATGTGGTTTTTTCCTCTATGCCTGTCGCCTAATCACCTCTTCTTATAAATTCACTACGTTGGGTCTGGGTCCGCCCATATGAACTCCTCTTACCTTAATTACCTCCTTAAAGACCCTGTCTCCTAATACAGTCACATTCTGAGCTACTTCAACATATGAATTCAGCCCATAACAATTTCTAAAACCCCAGAATCTGGAGGTTCAATCACTGCAGGCAGAAGGACCCAGCCTTGGAAAATTGCTGAGGTGGCAACTCTCGGGTGGGAGGTGGAGAGAGAGAGAAGGAATCGAATAATCAGAAGAGCTGAATTTGGGCAGGTGGGAAGGGTCTTAAGGAAGGTGAGAGATGAGTGAGCCCTAAGCATTATGAAACCCCCTCACGGCACGTCAGTCACCAGCGTGCTTTAAAACACCTCAATGCCAGGGCATACCTCAGAACAATTAAATCAGGATGTCTGGGAGTGAGACTTCGGCTTCAGTAACTCTTGCTCTCCCAGGTGAAGGGTCCCTGGTTTCCGCTCAGGTCGTGATCTCAGGGTCATGAGATTGAGCCCTGTGTTGGATTCTGTGCTGAGCATGGGGTCTGCTTGAGATTCTCTTTCCCTATTCCTCTGTTCCTTGTGCGCATGGGCTCTCTCTCAAAAATAAATAAATCTTAGAAAACAACAACAACAACAAAAAACAAAGCAAAGGCTGTCCCAGGTGATTCCATAGTGCGGCTGAGGTTGAAAGCCCACAGGTTTGATCACAGGTTCTCACGCTCCAGTACCCTGCACGAGGAAGTTTAGACTACAGGATGCAAATCTCAGACTTCTCACTCTGCAAAAGGTGGTGAAGGGGTGGCCCCCAGCCCTACACTAAAGTTAATGGCAGGTCCCTTGGTCATATTCACTCAGGGCCAGTGGATCATATGAAAGGGGCACTGTTGGTAAGGACCCCACCTGAGAAATACTGAGGCCCATACTCCTGTCTCCTTTGACACTTCTAGGCACTCTGCCTCTCATATTGAGCCCCTAGTGTGTTTTCGTAGCTGTGTTCAAACTCAACCCATATCCTCCTCACCCTCTCTCCCCAAGAAGAAGGGAGAAAATAAGAAACCCAGTTTTATAGATTTGCAGATATACATATTCCCAAATACATTAAGAATGTTTGAACCATGTTACAGGGTGATGACTGCTACCCGACCCTTGAGGAATACTTAATCACAGAAATACTGTACTTAGGATAACACAGTATCACCATGGGCCTCTTTGACTTGTGCAAAGATTAGTTTTTCATAGAAATGATCAAAAACAGATGTTTCATATCTAAAATGTTTTCTCACAGAGAGTTTCAATAGAAATATTTTTGTGTTCAGATACATCCAAATAAAATATTTGGTCTTGAGACATTCTATTTTAAAAGTCAGTGAATTGTGGGACTTCGTGAAAAAGCATGAATCAGGGACCTGCTTTATCTTTCTCATCTTCGGGCTAAGCAAAGGTGAACTGTGGGAAGTGATGAAATTCTGAACGCTGGTGATTCAGGGATGATTTTTAAAATACATGCATCCCTCATGTAATGAAATTGAGAAATGCCAATGACATTTACTATAAAACCTGCTTAGTGATTCCTCTCACATTGATTTGCATTATAAAACCAGAAGTGGCTTTTGATTAGAAAAAATTTGTTCCCAGGATATGATAAAATTATGCATGTAGCCAAATTTTAAAGTCATATCTTCAGAGAAAAATGTGTCATTCTAAAGAGACATATTACCCAAATCTCAATACCATTAATAGGGTGCATTAAAATAAACTCCAGGGAAAAACATGGAAAGCGAAAATATTCTACAACAATGCTTCACAAATTTTAATTTGCATAAGAATCAACTGGGGATCTTGTTAATTCTGATTCTGGTAGGGCCCAAGATTCTGCATTTCTAACAAGCTCTCAAGGGATGCAGTTGCTGCCAATCTTTGAAAGAAGCTCGAGTTCCTCTTCCATTAACTGCACCCACTCCAAAGGTAGAGAATCCTAAAGCTTTCGTTCTCTGCTAACATTTTCATCATCTTGGAACAGAGCTGACCGAACTTTATATCTATTAGCATTTTCACCTAGTCCAACTTTTACTTACCTTCTTGGGGGGTCTCTTTTTTAAAAATTTTTAATAAACATATAATGCATTATTAGCCCCAGGGGTACAGGTCTGTGAATCGCCACGTTTACATGCTTCACAGCACTCATCACAGCACACACCCTCCCCAATGTTTAGGGGGTCTCTTTGCACACAAATTTTTTCTTTTTTTTTTTTTAAAGATTTTATTTATTTATTTGATAGTGAAGGATCACAAGTAAGCAGAGAGGCAGGCAGAGAGAGGGGGAAACAGGCTCCCTGCTGAGCAAAGAGCCAGATGCGGGGCTCGACCCCAGGACCCTGAGATCATGACCTGAGCTGAAGGCAGAGGCTTAACCCACTGAGCCACCCAGGCACCCAGCACACAAATTTTTTCTTACCACACTTTTATACTTGACTGTGTAGTCTATGAAAAATGCATAAAGATCACCAGCTCATTGTTAATTAGCAGAGACTTCTTTCCAGTGCAGGGTAGGAAGTATACTAAGACGATCTGTTAATAGTTAACAATGATCACCCCAAGCACCTCCAGTGACACTACTGACAACCATTGTTGACTGAGTCCTGACTATTTGTTAGACAGTGCTAAATGATTTATTGAACTTATCTTAATTGTTAAAAGGACTCAGTGAGGAAGGTATTCTATTTAGCAAACAGTTATGTAGTGCTTGCTATGTGTCAGGCATTGGTCTAAGCACTCTCCGAGGATGCGCCCAGTCAATCCTCAAAACCTGTATGGAGTCTGTGCTATTAGTACCGTCGTTTTGCAGATGGGGAAGTGAAGGCATAGGAAAGCGAAGTAACTTGCTCAAAATTACCTAGTTAGAAGGAGGTAGTTTGATTAGAACCTAAACAGTCTGGCTCCTGGTCATCCTCCTAACCAGAAGAGGAAACGGGTGAGAAACCTAAAACGTAGCTACTTGGAGGAGGAGGAGACAGGAGTCAAAGTAAGGTCTATGGGCTCCCTGTGTCCCCTGTCTCTGATCACTCCACACTGTCTCTCTAAATTAGCAAAAAGGGACACTGGAGAATACCTGATTCTCATTGAATCAATATGGTCTGATACAATTTTATTTGTATATTTAATCATTTCTGCCGGCATTAAAGACTGTTAGAATAATTTCATCTGCTTCAAATGTAGTTTTATATACAAGACCATGTCTGCAGTTTAAATGTGACATATTAATGCACACAGTTATAGAGGGAGCAGAAAGTTACATGAGCAAACGACCATTTGGCAGCAGAAACACCGTCGTCTCGGGAGATCCCCAAATTCCATCTGCTCGGTGGATTGTGACTCTAAAAGCGAACTGTAATAGTTTAATCAAACTACAAAATATCTTAAACATATTTAAGGGGAACCTGGGTGGCTAGGTGGGTTAAGCATCTGACTCTTGATTTCGGCTCAGGTCACGATCTTAGGGTCATGGGATAGAATTCTGTGTCAGGCTCCATGCTGAGCCTGGTGCCTGCTTAAGATTCTCTCTCTCCCTCTCACTCTGCCCCTCCCCTCAACCCCTTTCACCCTACTCACACACTCTCTCTCTTCCTCAAACAGTACACACACACACACACACACACACACATTTGGTTAAAACCAGGGATATTTTCAATTTCATGATGTACAAATTAGGAAATATCTATTCAGTGATAAATTGGATATTAAGCTATCTCTTATAGAAAGAGATGTCTTGCTTTTTAAAAAATCTAGCCTACCAGTTCCAAGCCTTTTAATTGGGGTATATAATCTGTCTATAATCAATGTACTTCTTTTTTTTTTTTAAGATTTTATTTCTTTATTTGACAGACAGATCACAAGTAGGCAGAGAGGCACGCAGAGAGAGAGGAGGAAGCAGACTCCCTGCAGAGCAGAGAGCCCGATGTGGGGCTCGATCCCAGGACCCTGGGATCATGATCCGAGGCGAAGGCAGAGGCTTTAACCCACTGAGCCACCCAGGCGCCCCAATCAATGTACTTCTTGATATGGTTGGATTTAGGTCTATGATTTGCTAGTTGTTTTCTATTTGTCCCCTCATCTGTTCCTCCTTTTCTGCCTTCATAAGAAGTTAATCAAACACATTTGAGTATTCCATCTATATTTATCTATTTTTAAGATGTATGTCTTCATCAGTAGATGAATGGATAAAAAAGGTGTGGTATATATACACAATGGGATATGACTCAGCCATAAAAAATTGAGATCTGGCCATTTGCAACAACATGGATGGAGCTAGAGGGTATAATGCTAAGTGAAATAAGTCAGAGAAAGACTAGTAGCATATGATTTCACTCATATATGGAATTTAAGAAACAAAACTAATAAAGAGGAAAAAAACAAACAAATACATAGAGCAAACTCACGTTTGCCATGGGGGAGGTTGGTAGGGGAATAGATGAAACAGATAAAGGGGATTAAGAGGCACAAACTTTCAGTTACAATTAAGTAAGTCACGAAGATGAAACACACAGCAAAGGAAATGTTCTCAGTAAGATTGTGATTGTACAACTGTAAGACTGTAACATTGTTTGGTGACAGATGGTGACTATACTTGTGGTGAGCACTGAGCAATGCAGAGAATTGTTGAATCGTTTTGTGGCATACCTGAAACTAATATGACAATGTATGTTAATTATTTTTCAATAAAAAAGATATATCCCTTTGTAATTTTTTGCCGGTTGCTCTAAAGATTACAATCTGCATCTTAATTCATCAGAACTTACTTAGAGTTACTACTGGAATGCTTCATTCAAAAGAATTTGCGGGGCGCCTGGGTGGCTCAGTGGGTTAAAGCCTCTGCCTTCGGCTCAGGTCATGATCCCAGTGTCCTGGGATCAAGCCCCACATCGGGCTCTCTGCTCAGCAGGGAGCCTGCTTCCACCTCTCTCTCTATCTATCTGCCTCTCTGCCTACTTGTGATCTCTGTCTGTCAAATAAATAAATAAAATCTTAAAAAAAAAAAAGAATTTGCAACAGTAAAATTCCATTTATGCCACTCTATCATTTACCACATATTTTACATTTATGTAGATTATTAACCTCACAATACAATGTTACAAAGTTTTGTTTTAAACAATGAGTTTTCTTCTAAATAAATTAAGGGAAGAACAAGTAGTCTTTATAGCTATCCAAATATTTATTATTTCCAGTGTTTGCCATTTCTTCCCACAGATTCAAATTCCTGTTTGATGCTGCTTCATTTCAGCCAGAAAAACTTACTTTAGTCTTTCTCATAGTATGAGTCTGTTAGTGCCAGACTAACAAATTCTCTCAGCTTTTGTTTATCCAAAAATGTCTGGGATGACTTTTTATTTTCCTTTCCTAGATGTTATTCCATTGTCTTCTAGCCTTCATTTTTTTTCCTGATCAGAAGTGAGCTGTCATTTGTGTTGTATTTCTCCTGCTATGTCTTTTTTCTTCTTGCTGATTTCAAGAAGTTCTCTTAATCGTTAGTTTTCAGCAATTTGATTATGATGTTACTAATTGCAGTTTCTCTTGTATCTATCTGCTTGAAGTTTGCCGAGACTCTTAGATCTCCAAGTTAATGTTTTTCACCATTATTTCTTTAAATATATATATTTTTTCTGCCCCAGAAAAATTCTATTTGCTCTCCTTCTGTTGCTCCAGTCCCACATACATTAGATCCCTTGATATTGCCCTAGGTCACTAAAACTCTTTTTGTCTCTTTGTTTTCTCTTTCTTCTATAGATTTGATCATTTCTATCAGTCTGTCTTCAAATTTACTGATCTTTTTTCATCCTATTTCCAAAATGCTATTAATTTTTTCATTTCTGATTTCATTTCCAGATTTAGAATTCTTATTTGGTTATTTATAGTGTCCATTTCTTTTGCTGGCATTTCTCATCTATTCAATCATTATGACATCTTTTCCTTTAAGTCCTTGAACATATTTATAATAGCTGTTGCAACATCCTTGTCTGCTAATTGCAATATTTAATTCCAGAGTTGATTTCTATTGACCATTTCCCCTCTTAGCTTTAGATCACATTTTATTTCTTTGCACTGTGCCTGTTATCAATTTATTGTCTCTTAATTCTAAATTCATCCTTTAGTATCTACTCTATGAAAATGGATGGACTCTTCAAACATTTCTTTTGTAGAGTTGATATGTTAGGCTTTATTAGTAGAGAAGGCTGGAGGCACACTGCAGGAGGAATGTATATATACACATATATACACATACATGCTTATATGTGTGTGTATGTGTATATATATAGATAGATAGATAGATATAGTAGGTCTTTACATTTTTGTCTAAAGTTTATCATTATTATCTGCAGGAAGATCAGTTTGACGTAAGCTTCTCTACCATTATCAAGACCAGAACTCCAAATGGGATTTTATTAAGACATTATTCAAATAAGTTGTTGATAGAAGTATTAACATTATTAATATTGGAAAGGATTTTATTAAACAAAAATGAGAGAAACCATATCTCTGACTCAATTTCTGATACTAAAGAAGTTAATTCTTTTTTTTTTTTTTAAAGATTTTATTTATTTATTTGACACAGAGAGACACAGCAAGAGAGGGAACACAAGCAGGGGGGGAGTGGGAGAGGGAGAAGCAGGCTTTCCGCTGAGCAGGGAACCCGATGTGGGGCTCGATGTGGGGCTCGATCTCAGGACTCTGGGATCATGACCTGAGCTGAAGGCAGACGCTTAACGCCTGAGCCACCCAGGTGCCCCAAGAAGTTAACTTTTCAATTCATAGTATTACTTTAAGGAAAACAATACATTTTGATTATGTTATGCAACACTAAGGTCTGGATACGGAGTTTGCCTTCAAAGCGCACTACTCAACAATTAACAGATTGTGTCAAATATTTTAAGTATTAAGTATTTTAAAAATAAGATTTCAACTAGCAAAAAAAAAAAAAAAAGAGTTCTTGCAATTTGACTTTTAAAAAACCTTCTTTCCCAAAATGGGAAGATTATGACCTATGATCCTATATTTTGATGAACATAGTATATAAAAACATGATAGGTAGACCAGATTATTAGATACCAATGTTACATGTTTATTTACTTATTTATTGTTAAGATTTTATTTATTTATTTGACAGAGAACAAGAGAGCTCAAGCAGGGAGAGTGGCAGAGGGAGAAGGAGAAGCAGCTCCTCACTAAGCAGGGAGCACAGTGAAATACGAGGCTTGATCCCAGGACCCTGGGATCATGACTGGAGCCAAAGGAGACACTTAACTGACTGAACCACCCAGGCGCCCCCAATGTTACATATTTATGACCACCTTTCCCTGTTTGTATACCACAGCGCTATCAACAATGAAGTTGATATAGAGAATGAGTTATTGAGGATACAAAAAAAAAAAAACCACTTTTAATAGAAAATAGAAAATTTGGAAATGTGTAAGAAGCTTTGATAATTTTCAATTTCTTCCTAGAAATGACTACATGACAAACCAGGGTTGTATTTTTACTGTCTTCCTTTTCATTGTGGTATTTTTGGTTGAGAATTATTTGTATACCAACAAATATTCAAATGTACACAGTATTTTAATAAAATAGGGAGGAGACAGTAGTGTCGATTCTAGAAATCCTGTTTCAAGGGCTATCTGGAAACTGCTGTGCTAATGTAAAACTGTCTCTAGTGACCTGAGCTCTCGGAATACTACAAGCTGCCCCTCCAGGGTGGTATCTCTAGGTGATAGCTCACATTCTGTGATTCTTAAAAGGGACAGAAAGGTCTTCTCTAAAGGTAAAACCCTAGGATCTGTAACCTCTCATCCCTTCTTGTCTCTCACAGACATCTTACTACATGTTTTCCATGCACAGAAAGCTCAGAATCATATACTATTATTTGTCTAGTTCCAGAGAATTTTATTCAGTATAGGTAATTATAAGAATAGAGACTCACATTATTCAATTGTATCTGTCATGGCTAAAAGCATTAGTTTGTCTTTTCCAGCTTGGCCAGATTTGGGGTGTCTTTACCCTGACTCATGGTTCACTCATGGCTGGTTGTTTCTGGGTTTCATAGGCTCTAGTCCCGTTTTAGGCTTTCTTCTGTAGGACCTGTTTTGAGACTGGGAATGGCAGCCCTCTTTGCAGTCTGGATTCCCAGTCAGTGGGTGTTAGGCTGAATCTGGTTTAGCACTCACCTTGATCCACTCTTCCTGGACTTTGTCAAAGATGAGGTTGTTGGTTGACTCTGTGACACAATTATTTGCATCAGGTTTGAATATACTGGTTGCCAATCCTTGCCATTTTATTTTTTATTGAAGCATAGTTGACACACAATGTTACGTTTAGTTTCAGATGTGCGGCACAGTGATTCCACACTCTAAATGTTATATGTGCTCACAAATGTAAATACTATCTGTCACCACATGACACTATTACAATACTATTGACTGTATTCCTCATTGTATGCTTTTTATTCCCATGACCTGTTCATTCCATAACTGGTAGCCTGTGTCTCCCACTCCCCTTCACCCATTTTGCCTATCCCTCCTCCCCACCACCACCAGTTTGTGTTCTGTATTTACTGGCCTATTTCTGTTTGTTTTTTAGATTACACATATAAGTGAAATCACACAGTATTATCTTTCTCCGTCTGACTTATTTCACTTAGTATAATGCCCCCTAGGGTCCATCCATGTTGTCTCAAATGGCAAGATCTCATCCTTTTTTATGACTGAGCCATATTCTATTCTATCTGTATGCCACATCTTCTTTACCCATTCATTGATCTATGGATATTTAGGCTGCTTCAATATCTTGAATACATGCCATTTTATTGATAAAATGGTATCAGTTCTAACAAGCCAGGTAAGGCAAGCCCCTTTTTGTGGAATTCCGACCACCTGAGAAATGTGCAAGTTGGTCTTCAGTAAACCCAGATTTTAATTGTGTCTACTAAGTCATCTAATCCCGGTGACTTCTATGTGTGAATTATGAATGTAAATGCTTATTTTTTTTGTCTTACCTAATAAAGAGTCAGGAATATGAGTGAATAATTCCCACATCAGTGCATCTCTTGTGAGTAGAGTGGGCTGGGGAAGCCCAGTTACAAAGCACACAGGAGGCTGAGCTATTGGAGCCCCAAAGCAGCAAAGATCCAGTCCAGAAATATATTCCACCAACTGGAAGTACAGGCTGGGGAGCAGAGGTTATAGGAAGAACTGCCCAGAAAAGTGACTTCTCGAGGTTTGTGCTTAGTCCTGTCTCAGACCACTGATGAGACATGGAGATGGCTGACAAGGCTGGCTGATCTTAGAAAATTATATGGAAAACAGGAAAATAAGTGGACTAGAGGTACCAAAAGTTTGGGTTTGGTATCATCTCGAGCCATTTGAAATATGCTAAAATTACACCTTTGAACTCAGCTGGCATCATTTTGCCCTTGGTTAAGGTTGACCTTACATGACAGGAGATTTGAGCAGGGCTGTGATTATCTCAGTGACTTTAGTGTCTACCACTGGCCATGCACACACTATTAACATTATCATATTAGAGGAGATAAGATATAGTGGAGTCACATATATGTGCATTTTGTAGCCCAATTCAACTATCTTCTCATGGATTTAAAATACTATACACATATTTGGCATATGTGTTTTTTATTCTGTACTTCCCTTCACCCACTGCAAAGAGTTGTAGACACTAAGCTACGCTTACTGTGTACTTTATGGAATATACAATTTATTTTCAGGAGTATATTGGATTGGATTATACCTTGGCTTTTAAAATTTATTACACATTGATTTTAGAATCTTTGTGCTAGGTAAGATAAGTTCTACTCTACTGGGTTCTTGATAAACAAATAAAACATGTTCTGTTTATATTTTATCTTCACACATGAATTTACTATATTAACTTATTACAATAGTATAAAAACAAATCCTAAGCAAAGTCCTAATTATTAGCTTTTCACAATTTACATTGATTACATGGGGGCATAAGAGGAACAGTCTTCTTTTTTGTTTTTTGGGGTTTTTTTTTTGTTGTTGTTATTTTGTTTTTTTTTTTGTTTTGTTTTTTGTTTTTAGGAAGTTTTCTTTATTAGTTGCCCTATGTTGTCAGGAACCTGGGAGGACTCGGGACATTGGTAATGCTTACCTTGGCTGAGGAAGTATGCCAAGCTCAGTTGACAGGGACACCACACAGGTGGAGATGTTTACCACAAAAGCATTTTCTTGATTTCAGTTTGTATTTATGATCTTGGTTTTCTAAAAAAACAAAAACAAACAAACAAAAAAAACCAAGCAAAACAAAATTAAAAAAAAAAAACCACAAATATAAGATAGAAAATGTATTCAACAGTGAAGGTGGATGAAATTTTTGTTAGGTTTTCCAAAAAGGAACTGGGAGAAGTTAGCTGAGTAGACAGAATAAGCATGAATATCATAGAGAAATAATGAAAAACACTTACGCAAACTTTGAAAAAGCTACATGAATGTCCAGAAAGAATCTTTCGTTCTGGAAATAAACTGCTAGGCAGGAATTATACAGTCTCTCTCATCCAGCTTGATGAATGATATTATCTCAAATCACACAGCCTGAGAAACTGATTACTACAGCGAGCCTAAAAATGTACTGTTAAGAGCTGGTCAGGGTCAAGCCTCTGCTACCAACTGGCAATTATGTCGAGGCATTTGATTTGAAATTATGCTTACATGAAAATTTATCTATAAACCTGGAAGAAATAGATGTTTTGGAAAATATATTTAAGAAGACAGGAGTAAAATATATCAAAATCAAAATAACGTTTTTACTCTTTGTAAGAAAAGGGGGGCTTTTATTTTTTATTTTTTAAAGACTTCTGTATTTGAGAGAGAGAGAAAGAGCAAGCAGAGGGGGGGGCAGAGGGAAAAGGAGACAAAGAGACTATCTGCTGAGGAGGGAGCCAAATCGGGGACTCAATCCCAGGACCCTGAGAGGGTGACCTGAGCCGAAATCAAGAGTTGGATGTTCAACCAACTGAGCCACCCAGGTGCCCCCAAAGGGGACGGTGGCTTTTAAAAAAAGAACTGCTTCATCCACATAGCTTGGGTAATAGATACTTGTCTCTGTGAAGACTTGTTTTTTTTAAAGATACACTTATTTTAGAGAGAGAGAGTGCACAGGTGGGGGAGAAGGCAGAAGGAGAGGGCGAGAATCCTCAAGCAGATTCCCTGCTGAGTCGGGAGCCCCATGCAGCTGGGATGGGGGGGTGCTCAATCTCAGGACCCTAAGATCTCGACCCCAGCCAAAATCAAGAGTCCAACACTTAACAGCTGAGCTCCCCAGGTACCCCAAAAGCTGACAGTTAAAAGATGTATCTAGAGTCGTGTGTAATGGGGATAGTCTGTTGACTTCCAATTCAGAGACTAACTAGATCATATCTGATATTCTTGGGAAGACGTTCGGAATCTCTAGTTCGTGGTAGGCCTTCTAACTCACTGGGCAGCCCTTCCCAGTGCGGATGCCCCCACTAGGCACACATATGCATATACACACACAGCTTGTTCTGTACCTTTCCCTTTAGAATGAGGACTAAAAATTTGAACTATGCAGGAAAATGATATTCAAACTATTCAGAGAAAACGAATATGAGCAAAATAATAGGATCCTTAGCTCTGGGAAAACAAGAGTTATGTTCCAGGAATGTGATTGGGTAAGCTGAAAACATTGCCCTATTTTGCTTCTGTGGTCCCAAGATGAAGAAACAAAATAACAATGAAATGCTAAGAATCATTAAGAAAGAGGTAGGTGAGGAAAAGAAACACTCTCCAACCAGTTTGTTGAACCTGAAAATATTATATGTTGTTCTGGTCATTGCCTTAAAAGAAATAAAACCATTCCCTACTAGAAACAAGTAGAGGAGACTTCCATATGCAGAAGTCAGGGACACCCGCTTTCCCTCAAAACAGGCTAAGACAGATGAAACTCAAATACTTACAATAAGAGGAGCTATGGGTGGATAACACAGCTCTTACCAAGAACCAATGTACCTAACCCAGAGCTCCCTTGCAAAGCTAAAAAGATCCAAATTCGGACAAACAAAAGGAAGTCTTAATTTGCACAGTAGTAAGTTTTATGCAAGTCTTTACCCAGAGATGGAAGTGGCAAATATCCACAATGCCAAAAAGGCAAGAAGAGTGACAGTGACACCATAGTTAGTGTTAGATGGTCTTGGGTTTAAAAACCAGTTAGGGGACTTGCCAAGAGTGACTGGAGATGAATTAATCTCCGGCAGCTCCATAGTTCTCATCTATAAAATGGAGGCCATGACACCGTCTACCTCAATGGGTTATTGTGAGGATTGAGCAAGACAATGGATAAAAACACCTAACGCTAGCACATGAGGGCTGAAATGAAGGGGGAGAAGGGTCAACGAGGAGGCACTGGGTAGAAGGGTGAACAGGGTGAGCTGGGGGTGGCAGATTCTTTGGTTCAAGTGTGCCTGCTCCAAACCCTGAACCTCCAGGCTACCCTGGGATTCCGGGTCCCAAGGGAGAGAGCATTCGGGGGCCAGTCCGGCCCACCTGGACCTCCGGGATCTCTGGCATCCACCATGAGGAGCGTCGGGGCCCTGGCGGAGGGGCGGCCCATGACACCCTGGCCAGCGCCCCACGTCTGGCAGACTCCCAGTCTTACCCCAGAGCCCCGTACCACGACTCCTCTGTGCACTTCCCGCCAGCGCGCCCCTCCGGAGGGCTCGCCCACACTCACCAGGATGTCCAGGCGGTGCCCCACCTGGTTGAGCCCAGAGGCCGGCATCCAGGTGGCCCGCGAGGCAGCCGCCCAGGGGACTTCCAGCGCTTCCAGCAGGCGCACGCCGTGGGGCTGAGGAGTACCTGCCCCGTCCTCCGCAGCAGCGGGCGCCGAGCCGAGCGCGCAGGTGCTGTGTCCCAGCTGGCAGGTCTCATTCTCGGGCTCCGAGGGCCAGCTGAAGCCCGGGCCGCATCTTCTCTTTCGACGGCAGACGTGTCCTGCAGCACCTCTCCTGGCCCCAGAAGAGCGTGTGGCGCGGCACCTGCTGCCAGATGTGGCGGACCCCGGCTGCGGCAGCGGTGGCCTCCTCGCTGCCGGCGTGCAAGCTGTTGGAGCGGAAAGCCGGGAGCTGTCACAACACTTTCATGGAGCTCTTGCATCGAGAATAGCTTCATGACCTCCTCCTCCAAGTAGGGGCCCAGCAGGCTCCTGCGGACGGATGGACAAGCGGCCAGAGGCAAGGCCAGGCGGCAGGAGAGTGAGGAGGTCGCAGTGCAGGAGCGTTTGTTGGCACCTCCAGTGGGGGAAGCTGGCTGGGACACTTTCCTGTATGTTTCACGTTTTGTATAAGCCTCAAGAAATAAAGGAAAGCCAAAGAGTGTGTTTTTTTTTTTTAATTTTACTTATTTATTTATTTTTTAAAGATTTTATTCAATCATTTGACAGAGAGAGAGAGAGAGATCACAAGTAGGCAGAGAGGCAGGCAGAGAGGGGGACGCAGACTCACCGCTGAGCAGAGAGCCCAATGCGGGGCTCGATTCCAGGACCCTGAGATCATGACCTGAGCCGAAAGCAGAGGCTTAACCCACTGAGCCACCCAGGCGCCCCGAGTGTATTTTTTTTTTTTTTTAAGTTTAAAACAAAAACACCTTGCAAAGGGCTGGGCATATTATAAGAGGCCACCAGAGGTTAACTAGTAATACTATTCATGGGTAAGAGTTCCTTATCTCAAAGTGGTATACAAGCCTCAGTTGCCTGACTACCTGAAACTTGGTGGCTTCGATCTTGTGTAGGATTCTTCTGCTCTAAGACAGTGATCAACAAATATTTTCTGTAAAAAGCTGGATAGTAAAAAGTTAAGGCTTTGTGGGACATACGGTCTCTGCCAAAAATACCCAGTTCTGGCCTTTAGCAAGAAAGAAGCCACAGATAATCTGTAAATGAATTTGCATGGTTGTGTTCTTTTTTTTTTTTTTTAAAGATTTTATTTATTTATTTGACAGAGAGAGATCACAAGTAGACGGAGAGGCAGGCAGAGAGAGAGAGAGGTTAGCAGGCTCCCTGCTGAGCAGAGAGCCCGACGTGGGCCTCGATCCCAGGACTCTGAGATCATGACCCGAGCCGAAGGCAGCAGCAGAAGAAGCAGCAGAGATCATGACCACTGAGCTACCCAGGCACCCCTGCATGGTTGTGTTCTAATCAAACTTTATTTATGGACACCAGAATTTGAATTTCACATAATTTTCAACTGTCACTAAATAGTCTTCTTTAGTGTTAAAAAAAAATTAAAAATGAAAAACAATTCTTCTGGGCCATACAAAAACAGGTAGTGGGCTGGATTTGGCTCACAGGTTATAGTTTGCTTACTGCTGCTCTAAGATAATGAGGGGTTCAGAACGAGCCACACCAGGAATGTGCCACTTTGGCACATGGATTATTTTCAGCTGAAGGCAATCAAAACCCAGCAGACACAGGAAACGCTTTTTACTTCCCCCTTAACTGCTTAGGTGAAATTAGAATGGGGGCCTGTACCAGGAAGGGAATCATTACCAGTGATAAGCTTTTCATCTGACAGACTTATCTGCAAGGCATGGCACATTTGTTTACCAAATATTTGTTCTTCTCACCTTCCTATGAATTGCCTTCCTCCCCTTTGAAGCCCCAGAACCCTATCCCTTTATATGTGTTCAGGACACATAAAAACCTCAATTGCCTGGGTGCCTTTGGGTCATATGTTTGTGATGCTCCCACAGGTACAAAATTAAATTTGTTTTTCTCCTATTACCCTTTTTATCATGGGAGGGGTCTCAGCCAAGAACCTAGAAGGGTAGAGGGAAAATTATCTCTTCCCATTAATAATTCAGTTCACTTAGTTCTGACCTTATGAAGAGCAATTCTCAATCTCTCTGGTTTTCTAAGATTCCATCCTCATTTGAGGACACACACGATCTACTGCTAAGTGCACTGCTTGGCATCTCTGTGTTTGGTTGAAGTAAACTAAAATATCTTTTTAAATGAACAGGAAAGTTTCAGGATTTCATCCATTTGTAGACCTCTGAGGTAGGAAAAAGTGAATTAGAACCACACTGACAAGGAAAATTATAATAAACTGTCTCTTGATAATAAATTCTAAAAATGACAAATGTGAAATGATTTAGGAGCCACTGCCAATTTTATGTCTCTCTATTTGTGACTCAGTGGATCATATGACTGGACACTAAATCAACAGCTGGAAAATATTATGATAATGAAGCCCAGGATTCTGAAGGTAGCTTTGTAAACAGTTTTTTCTCATGACTAATGCTAGTACCTCTGCAGTGATTTTTGTATAAAGGACCAAATTTATTCTCGATACTTCTGCTTGTGTGCTTAAATAAATTTCCTTAAAATTGGAAACTGTTATCCTCCTGTTACTACAGGGTTGTGGTGATTTGTGTGTGGGAAATGATGCTTCCCTTCACATACACTCCCCTACCCTTTAAAGTGTTTTGGAGATTTAGAAATCATTGCTGAGAGCAGGGAGCTCAAGGCCATCGTCAAAGTTGGAAGAAAATATAGTGAAGCATTTTTTGCAAACTCTGTCCCCTGAATATAACTTTTGGGTTGAAGAAAATGTTTTAATACATAATATTAACATATTTGTCCCTTATAGCAATAAAACAATAAAGCATAAAGTTAAATATTTTGTATGGAGGAAGAGGTCTATGAAGGTTAAAGTGCCTAGAGCCCTCAAAAGTCATAATATGGCCCTGCCTCTTAGGTCCTCAACCCTCCATCATGAGCTGCTAAGGGAAAATAGGAAATGTAAGTGACAATCTCTTAGCACTTCCCAGCCTTACTCTTCTGGTTTTAGACACTCTGTGTGCTCAACCAGGCAAAACTGGGAGAAGGTATCCTGGAACTTGGCCTTGAGATCCCAGGCACCCACTGAGTTAAATATCTTCTGGAACCGAGCTTCAAGGGCACCCTCTCCAAGACTGCCTGTCGGTGGTGTTCCAGTGCCAGTAGATGGCACGGGCCCAGGAGAGTGGCCTCTCTCTGTGGCATGGCCGCAGAGTCCTAGAGAAGTGGGGGAACCCACCATGAGACTGCGGAGCCAGCATTTGGGAAAATGTCTGAACCAGGACAAGCTGCGCAACAGGGTCTGACTTGCACGGGGCCTCCAGACGTGGCTCTAGATTGAAAAGGTTCACTCCCTCATCAGCTCGCAGGCTGGAGGCAGTTTGTTTTGTTTCATTTTGGTCTGTTTGTCTAGGCCTCCACGGACACAATTTCTGAAATGTGAATCCATTCCAGCAAAGAAAGGAAGTCAGAGGTAGATAGCAGGGGATGGGCGGTGTGAGTACACGGGCAATGGGGCTCTAGGCCCAGCTGCTCTGAGAGCTGCTCCTCTCATTTTGGGGGGTCATCTGGTCATGCCACTTAGCTGGGTGTCCCCACAGTGATGGAAGACTTGGATAGCAGGGTTTTCTGAAGCCAAGGGACTATACTACCGCTGAGTCCTGAGGGGTTTCGTAGTACCTGACTACGACTAGTAGTAGTCTATAGACTAGTGTCTATTTATGGAGCAACAGTAGCAGCCATATCACACATTGTAGAGAAAGAGCTTCCCGAGTGTGTGTGATTTATTTTTACTGGAGTGAGGAGTCTTAACCCTCAGAGTCGCCATGAATGGATCAGCTCTTCTCTTAGCCAGCTGGAGGGACTGACACTCAGTGAGGGCGCTGGCAGTGGGGTGGAGGGTGGGCAAGGCTCATCTCCAGGAGAGCTCTGATGGTAGCTCGATGGCAAGTGAGGGATAGGTTTCTGCAAGGGGTTGCAAGAAACAAAGTGAGGGGGTTCACTGTCATCCCACCGTGGTGGACTATCATATTTTCCGGGGTGGTGAAGAAGGTTACCACTGGAATCACTGATCTTTGTATGTAACTTATTATGAAGGATGTCAGCAACCTTGTCATAGTCTACTTTATGGGAATGGGGATGGTTTATAGTTTCTTCCAGGAGGTAGTCTATACATTTATGAGCCAAGAGGACCATTTTGCGGTCTTGGCTAAATAATCCCAGAATAATTCAATTGTGTATTTTGGGGCCTCCTTTTCCATATACCCAGTTAGGGTTTGGAAGACTTAGGCTCAGACTTTTTTGCTGATGGTTTCCAGGAATGATGGTGCTAAGGTCACATGACCAGATCTAACAGGTCCTGCAGGTCTGTGGTCAGAAGCCATGCAGCCAGGGCCCTTCTGAGTTAGGCCTATCACTACCCAGACAAGGTTCTCTAGGAGAGGAAGAGTCAACCTCAGGACAAGCTGCATAGCCATCTGGTCTAGAAAGGTCATGGGACCATGCTTTCCACATCATAGGCAACAGGCACCACCTGCCCTTCCTCAAGTCGAAGCTTATCTTCTTTCATACAGATGGTAACCTCCAAAATGGAGACTATATCCCAGGGGCCTGGCAACTTGACGTCAAATACAAACTTTATAAAGCATTCCAGGGGACCCACTAATAAGCATCACTGGCAATATTTCTGATAAAGCTCACTCTCATGTCTAGATTTGATGTGACAATCACCTCCATTTTCCTTTGCTTGGAACAGACATCATACAGGACTGCCTTGGCTATTTCTGTCAACTCTTTGTGCATTTTCCCCACGCTGCCATATTACATTTTATCCATACAGATACTGATAGCATGGGGCTCCCATGGTGGTTCCAGCAATAAGGGTTTGGAAATCAGGAGGAAGTATTATTTGCTATTAAAAACATGCAGAAATTGTGGGTAGGCTAGGAAATGAGAACCTTGAGTTACAAAGATGTAACTTTTTCTCTATCTGCCTGCCTCTCCGTCTACTTGTGATCTCTGTCAAATAAATAAATAAAATATTTAAAAAAACAAACAAACAAAAACAAAAACTCAGCACACCCCCACCTTCCACTACTGGGAGAAGAAACAGACCTTGTTTGTAGGGTGGGTTGTGTGTGTATTAGATAAACTCTAGATGTTGACATGTTTTCCTGCCACCTAGTTTCAAATTTCCCAGAATTTTCTAGAAGGTATTTTGCAAACTATAATTCTTGGCCTGTCAGTGGTTTGTGAAGTCAATTGAGTAGGGCAGAACCAATATTTTGGTTTTATTTTGAATTTTTATTTTGGAAGATATTCAATATCTAGAATATGGGAGAGAACATTCTGATGTCCTGCCATGTGCCTCTCACCCAGCTTCAGCTACTACACCTTCATGGTCAGTCTTGTCTCATCTACATGTCCTTTCATCTGTCTCAATTATTTGGAAGCTAGTTCCAGAACTTATATCATTTTTATCTGTAAACACTTTGGTTTGTATCCCTAAAAGACAATGATTATTCCCATTTTAAAACGACATGCATAGAAGAGAAGAGTGAAGTCATGTTTTATGAAGCTGTTACTTCCGTTGCACGCATGTATGCACGGTGTGCTGTGTACATTTCACTATGATGTAAAACGCATTTCTCACAGTGAGTCTCAAAGTTCAAAAGCCACTGTTCTTCTAGAAGACACTGTGTAGCACTCAGGCCTCCCAGGCAGCCCCACCCTCACCGTTGGCAGAGGAGAATCAGGGCTCAACCCAGCAGGAGGGAAGTGTTGGGGGAGGGTTCTGGGGTGGGCGCAGCGTGGCCTGGACCATGTGCTGTCCTCCCTTCAGAGGCAGATTCCGGAAGCTTTCACTAGGGGGATTCTGTGACGGGGTAAAAGAGAAAGTATGGGATAATACATGTTTGCAGCCTCCTCCTCTCTTCTAAGGAGGCCTCAGAGCCTGGCTTTGTGTTGCTACTGCAAATAGAAGATGAATGGAAGGAGGCCCAGAAAAGTGAAACGCATCTAGTCAGTGAAGAGCTGAGCAGAAGTAGGGAGGCAGTTGGAAGCAGCCTCGAGGCTGGAGGAGATTTGGGAGGAGAGTTTGAGAATAGCGAGGGGCAAGGAGCCAGTAAAGGTTTCTCGGTGGCTGCTGTGGAGAGCTGTAAGGGTAGCTGAGGAGGAATTTTAGGAGAATTTGCTCTGAGTCATGCAGTGTGTCTTGGTTTAGGTTTGTTTTTAAAACTTCAGTAGAGTTTTAAGATCCTTCCCAGTACTTTTGGAGGTGGAACTGAATGCCACTCTAGGAAGAAGAGCTCAGGCTGTGTGGGTCAGAATGAAGTGCTTCTAGTCTCCTCCATCCTATTTTATAGACCTCATTCTTGTTCTTCTTTCAGCCTACAAGTTGCACAACTTTGCTTCCAGAAATCTCCTCCTTGGTGCTTCCATAGCCCCACCCCAACCCTCCACCCTCTGAGGTCTTATTACCACACTTCCATCCCCCCCACCCCCAACCCTCGGGGTTGAATGATGGTTACAGGTTACAGGTGAGCCGCTGGAGGGCCAGGACCCTGTCTGGTTCATCCCAGCATTCCCCGGGGCTGCCAGCACACAACACAACCTTTGTTGTTTCCCTGCCTTCAAGGAAATGAGCATCCCATTCAGGGTCTTTGGGAAAAATAGGAAAAGTACAATTGGGACTAAGAGCAAGCTGTAAGTTTGTGATATGAACTATCTTGCATGCTTTATGAGTTTACAACAGAAATGATGGACTGAAAACAACAAAAACAACAATAGTATACACTTCTTTGTGCTCTCTGTGTTCTAAGCACTGTCCTAAGTACTTCACATATGTGAACTCCCATAACCCTCACAAGAACCCTCGGACTCGGGGACCAGTATTGCTCTCATTTTGCAGATGAGGAAAACAAAGCACAGAGAGGTGAAGGGACTTGCCCACGGACGGACCCGCTGTGGGTGAGGGTGGGGCTGGGCCATCTGGTTCCAGACTCTGAGCTCTTAGCCAGGGCCACATACTGAGTGACGGGCAGGTGTTTATGAAGGAGGAAGGCTCTCCCTGTTGAGAGGAGAAAGGGGATAATTCTGAGGCCTGTATGAGAGTGCAGGAAGGAAAGGCTTGGGTATGTTCACTGCCTTCTGAAGCAGCTTTTTTCAGAAGGGGTATTGGGATATTGGGTGGAATGGGAGGCAGGGAGCCCGGTGAAGGAGTTTAGAGATGTTTTGAAACTAAGGACTCAAGTCTTTGGTTGGAGAGATGCTGTGATGAAGGTCACTACCCAGGAAGATTGTATAGGGCCACAGGTTGGGAGGGCGCGCGCGCGCGCGCGCGTGTGTGTGTGTGTGTGTGTGTGTGTGTGTGTTGAAGGGAACAGGGCAGGTGAGAGTCAGGTGTCTCTAAAAGGCTGTCAGAAAGTCTGAGACAGAGGCCTGATGGTCTTCACAAGACAAAGGAGCTCCTCTTTGCCAAATGGATGGTGAGAACAGAGACCACAGAGCTGATGAGAGATCTGAGTGGGATGATCCACCAGACAGTGACCCCCCAGGAGGAGCAAAATTCCCAAGGAGAGGAAGCAGAGGTGAGCTCAGGGTTCTATAACCCAGGGGAAAATGCAGGAGCCCCTGAGAAACGCACGTTCATGAAGACTCCAAATTGGCAAAAAGGTGAGGCAAGTTCAGGCAGAATGAAAGCAAGTGACCTCCAAGCTCCAGGACTCTTCTCAGGGTCCGGCCTTAACCTTGACCTGCTAACCTGGCTCCCTGAGAAACAGGTATTTCCTGCCCTCAGGGTTTTTCTTTTTTTTTTTCTTTTTTTAAAAGACTTTATTTATTTATTTGACAGAGATCATAAGTAGGCAGAGAGGCAGGCAGAGAGGGGGAAGCAGGCTCCCTGCTGAGCAGAGAGCCTGAGGGGGGCTGGATCCCAGGACCCTGAGATCATGACCTGAGCCAAAGGCAGAGGCTTAACCCACTGAGCCACCTAGGGCCCCCCCTCAGGGTTTTTCTACAGGCCTTTCTGCTCTCCTCCCCACCCCACAGCTTTTCTGGATTTCTCTTTTTCATCCTCTGGTCTCTGCTTGAACTGCCACCTTCTCAAGGAAAAGCTTCCTGACACCCCTGAAACCAGGTTAGTCTACTCGTTTATCTGCTCCCATAACACCCAGCACTCTTCTTCATAATCCTCAGCACACTAGTGATTCATTCTGCAAGCCCATCAGTGCTTACTGAGTACTTGCTATGGGCCAGGTGCTGATCTGGAGGCAAGCAGTGAACAGGACAGAGCCCCTACATGTGCGGAGCTTACTTTCCAGGTGCGGGGTGACAGAACACAGAAAAGTTAAAAAATACAGAAACAGGAACCACGTCAGAGATTGAGCGGTACTATGTGAAGAAATAAAATACAGCACCACCATACTAGGTCAGATAGTCTGAGAAAGAGACAGAGCTAAAGACCAAAGAGCAAGGGTCAGCCAAGCCCAAGACCAGGGCCAGTAGCTGGTACAAAGCCCCTGAAGTGGGAATGAACTTGGCCTGCCCCAGGAGAGAAAGACCTCCTTGCTGGAATGTGGTGGATGAGGGCAAGAGTCCTGTGAAATGAAGTATGAGAGGTCAGATTATGGAAACAGGGATATGGAGTTTAAAAGCAAGGAGACAAAGATGGAAGCTTTCTCAGTGCAATGGGAGCCACTAGGAAGCCATTTAAACAGTGAAGTCTCATGACATAATTCATGTTTCTAAGGGTTGCGCTGGATGCTGTAAGGAAAGTGGATGGTAGAAGGACAAGAATGGACATGAGAAGGCTGTAATTTTAGCAATCTGGTGAGAGGTGGGGCTCATACCAGGATGGAGATGCCGCAGTTGAAGAAGAGTGAGTACATTTCAGGATATGTCCTGGGAATAGAGTCAACAGGTGTTTGCTGGATTGGATGTGGGGGACACAAAGGAAAGAATCAAGGGTAACTGGTCTACCTTTGGAATGGAATTATGAAGAAGCCATTTACTGAGACCGAAAAGAATGTGAGAGAGGATGGGTAGCAGAGCTCTGTTTGGGTCATGTTAGGTTGGAGATGCCTGTTCAGACCTCAGTTTTATATCTAAGCTGGGGAGCCAGGTAGGTGGCAGGATATACACTAGTCTGTGGTTCTGGGCAGGGAGCAAGGCTGAAGATATGAATTCCTGGCCCTCAGCCTAAAGATGATATTTCAAGTCAAGAGCCTGGCTGAGATCTTCTGGAGCTTCTTTGCTTTCTGATTAAAGTGATGGAGAAGTCATTGTGAAGGAAGTGGGATCCAGAGCTCAACTGGATGGGGTGGACTCTGGTGACACTCCACTTAAAGACTGAGAGAAGGTGAATAGAGAATTCCACATAGATGCTGCCTGGTCAGGAGTCTACATCCTAGGGTGGTGAAGGAGTTCCTCTCTGATTCTTCATCCTATTCTATTTTATTTTATTGAGAGAGAGAGAGCACAAGCTAGGAGACAGGCAGAGGGAGAAGCAGACTCTCCGCTGGGCAGAAAGCCTGATGTGGGACTCGATCCCAGGACCCTGGGATTATGAAATGAGCCAAGCCAGATGCTTAACCCACTGAGCCACCCAGGTGTTCCCTCCATGATTATTTCTTTTATTTCAATGAAAAATATTTTTAAAAAGTTACTAGCTGAGCATGAGATCAGGGAAGGAAGTGTCAGAAGTTTGAAATGGTTTGTCAATCTTTGTTCAACATCTTTCTTTCCAAGAGAGCGTCAGGCCCATGGAAGCAAGAATCAGATCTGTCTTATTCATTGCTATTCCCAGTACCTTGTAAGTTCCTGCACATATAGTAAGTTCTCAACAAACAAGGGTTAAGTGAATGAGTCGCAACTGAATAAAAGTTGGACATCTCTTCCAGTGATGACCGCATAACAAATCACCTTGAGACTTCATGGCTTAACGCAACCACTTGTTAGTATCTCTAACCATTTTGCAGTTTTGATAAGCTCACCTCGTAGTTCTCACCTGGTAATCAGATGGCAGCTCAGCTGAAGTTATCCTATGGCTTCTTTATTCACACATCTGGTGTTTGGGCTGTGGTATCTGGGCCATTCAAGGGCTGAGTGGGCATCGCTCCCTCCGTACGGCTTCTCCTTGTTGCTAGCATGGCCCTCCTTACAATATGGGGGTCTCAGGGTAGATGGATTCTTTCCCAGTGGCTGGCCTCCCCAAGGATGGCTCCTCCTGGAACTATTGTTCCAAGAGACTCAGGTGGAAGTTTCAAGGCTTCTTGGAACCTTGCCTTAGAAGTCTCACAGCGCTCCATCCACTATGTTGTGTGAGTCAAAGCAGTCACAGGCCCCTCAGATTCAAGGGGTGAAGGAACAGGCTGCACCTGTCAGTGAAGGAAGCAAGTGACGCAGCTTTCTTGGAGACAAGCTACAACAGTATCCATGTAACTGTGTTCTACAGACCTGGCCTCTAAGGGGAAGGAGAGAACTAGAGACAGAAGGGAGAAATCACAGAGATAAGGAGCTGGATTCAGGAGAATAGAGCAGATCCCTTAAGGGAGGAATTGTTAAGAAGGCTGAGTTAGGGAGGTCATCCCTGCCTGCTCACATTCCCCAATCAAGCGTAGAAAAGAGGTAGAGGGATGAAGGAGAGGACCTGGGAGGGAGAGAGGCAAAGTGGGAAGGGGGAGGGGCTGAGGGAAAGAGTGGGGGTTAGAGCAGGAGAGGGAGGGAGGAGGGGAAACAGAGGGGGAGGAGGAAGGAAGGGAGGAGAAAGAGAAAAATGAGCAGCTTAGGTATCCAACCTCAGCTTAAGGCATAAACAAGAGCCCCCTTAACTGAAGGGTGAAACCAAATTCTCTAATCTGTTTATTTGTAGTCTACAAAGTCTCCTTGATAAAATTAATAGTCGCCCCCGCTTTAGCCCTAAACAGAGCAGACCTAGCTGCACCGAGCTTGTTCAGTTCGGTGCAGGTTCCAGCCAGGATCTGGGCGGTGTCCCTAGATTCTCATTGTAAATATCACCAGTCACACACCCGCTGAAGTGCCTGATTAAGTTTCACACAACCATCACAAAGCAGTGAGTTGGGTTCAGTTCTGCATTTGAAAAAGGATAACGGTTATGCCAGATTTAAAGTTGGGTCTGGCCTGGGGTCACTTATCTGGCTCCTTGAATAATTTTCTTTTTTCTTTGCCAATTAAGCCTATTCCTGAGTATACTTTGTATCCAAGTCTCCGTTTTCATTGAGAAATGAGATTTTATCTTCGCAGAGCGGGGAAGTATAAAGCAGCAGGTCCTGTCAAAAGGAAAGGTGAGTTCAATGTCAAACGATGGAACCGCAAAATTAGAGAGCCAGAGCCTCTAATGAGGAGGCATGAAAGGACAGAGAACAAAAGGCAGCAGGAAATGATGGAAGGGAGAGGAAGTCGAAGGGTCTCAGGGATCTGATATGTTTTCTTTTGGAAATAGGAGGCAGCGGTGGGGTAGCCTTGCAGCCAAGGAAAATGTTTTACTTGATTATTTGCTTTTTAATTTCACTTTGTTTATTATAAAATCATAGAGTGTGATTTAAAAAAAAAAAACATCGTCAAATGAAAGCCTAGTTTACAATCTTTTTACATTCGTGGACATTTGCAGATAAGGGCCCCATTCTTCCACAGATGCCTCACGCCTCCTGCTCCAGGCTCCTAGCTGAGACTGGGATCAGAGTCTTGGACTGGGCCCTGAGTCTGTGAATTGTTCTTAAAAGTGATTACTCCTTGTTTAAGTTAAATTTCCCGTGGCGAGACAGCCTCAGCACAGGAAGTTTAATGTTGGATGCTTCGTGTTGATGCTGGAAGTTATTTCCAAGCTCCTCGGTCCCTATCTTTCATTTAACAGAGAACATGCAGGTACCAGCATTCCAGTGATCAACTAATTCGCCTCACATAAAAGACTGAATTTCACAGAAGGTTTTGTAAATCGGATTGTATAGATACCTCCCAAAAGATCATTCGTACTCAACTTATTACTCCCCTCTCCACCATTCAAACGAACACCATCCAAACGAACACTTCCTTGTCATAAATGTTTGGAGCTAAGACACCAGAATGGGAGATGTCTTTTGAACCTTGCTTCTAATGTCTTTGAAGTCACTATGGTGGGCTTTGTAAACTTCTCAACAAAGTCCGTCCTTTAAGTCTGAGTAGAAAATGTCTACATAGTGACACTATATTAATTAGGGTTACCTCACTTCTGTAATAAAACTCCTAATCAGTGGCTTCGCACAATATGTGCATCACTGGGAAATTAGCTTGTTTATGTGACAGTTTCCTCATCTGCAAAATGAGGGCAATGTTGTTTTGTGTATTAAATGAGTTAATATATATAAATCCCTTTGAATAGTGCCTGGCATGTAGTAACTATTAGTGGCTTCTGAATGAATGAATGGATGAGCAAATGAATACACATTCATTTCTTGCTCACTTACACAGTGTGGGTGTCCCTGGTTTGTGAGTTTTCCTTGAGCTCATGCAGGGCCCAGCTTCCTTCCTTTTGGGGCTCCACTCTGCTAGATGTCCTCTGGGTCCTCTCCTTCCCCCTGTTAACATCCAGCTTCGGACCCTTCTCTTCCTGACATCAAAATTGGAAAGGATCTAAATTGACTGAGTGGGGAAAGATCCTGATTTAGCTGCCAGGACAGAAAAGAGACCTTATCTGAGAAATGTCAATAATGACTCCCACGTCACTGGGCTCTTCTGAGAATTGCATCAAATAACACATATGAAGGAGCTAGCACACAGTAGCAACACAGGGTAGCTGCTATCTATCACTGCTTGTTTGCATTTGTTTTCTGTATTTTAGCTGTTCTTTCCTTCCTTCTTCCTCCAGCCTTTCCAAGAAGGCACACATGTTCGACGTTATTTTTGTTGGTATTTAATGACCCTTTTCCATAGTGTTTGGTCTATTTCTCAGAATAGGAACGGCTGTGGTCCAAAAACATCTTCTTCATTAACAGAGGGACTAATGTGGACTAACTTTCACGTTGAATTCTCCTTCATTTCCTTCCAGGCCAGCAGTATGGTCCCTGGTGAGGGCTGAGAAGCTGTGATGGGGAGTGAGAGAGGGTGTGGAAATGGGGGACTCTGCATCCTTCCCTTGTATGACTATTTTCAAAGTAATTTATTTTGTAAAGAGTTTTTTAGTAATACAAGCATTTCACAAACAATACCAGAGAAAACTTCAAAATCACATAGTCACCAGTTCTTGGTTGCTGAATTATATGCATCATATGTGGATTTATGAGTTTTGGCCTCAGATGGAACATTACATGTTTGGGGAAGGCGCACCTTATGGCCAGGCTTCCCGGGGTGCCCACAGCAGAGCTTTCATGGCATCTAAAACTTCTCCTCAAAAACATCTTTAACCCCATTTGTGTTATAAAGCACAAAAAATTAAAGCTACTGTCTTTGAAAATTTGCAATTCTCCAAAGAGGACTGAGCGAAGAAATCAATAGCCAACAAAGTTCCTGTTTGCTCAGCGACAGTCCTGTGAATGTGGCTATTTTCCCTAAGGACACCACACGATATTAAGCACCCCATTGTCCGGGTCCCCTCCCAGACTGATCACAGCACACTCTGCAGATAACACGGGGAACCTGTTTGCACTTGAGCTCTTAATCAAATGAGCCACTGGGTGGAGAACCACTGTGGTAGACATTCATAGTTCCTCCTGGATTCTTAGATGAGTTCCTGATTATCTTGTTTTTCTAATAGTGGGTTATTATAGATACATGAAGATACTTGAAGGTGGGGTGCTCCGAGACGACAGGATCCGGACCCTGAGTCCACTGCCTGGGCGTGAAGGCCACAGGGTGTTTGTGGCTCACTTCTCTGAAGCCTAAGAGGGGATCCACTTGGCTTTTGGGGAAGGAGGTGGGTGATGCTGCTGGTGGCGTCCTCTGGCTGAGAGGCTGGTGATGGGGTCTTTGTGGGGGCGGGAGGGTCCCATAGCTATCTTATGCGGCTTAGTTGGGACATCCTAACCTGTTGTGTTCTCCTGGTATTGGTGAACCATCTTTCCCATCTTCCCTCACACTCTTGTTAACCTCCCACCTAACTGGATCACAGTGATAAGCAGGCTGTACTAACTGCGCCCCCATGCGAATGAGGTCCTCAGTGTTACCGTGGGGAAGTGGTGAGAAGAAAGGAGAGCTGTGGGAGGGAGGTGGCCTGAGGAGTAAGACATGCCATTGCTCCTGCAGGTGGATGCTTACACAGACATCTTCCAAGCACCTGCATTTTCCAAGTCCAGGCATTATGCTTGGGACCCAGGCCAGCAGCATCTGCTACAAATTCCAAATTCCAGGCTCCTCCCCAGCCCCACTGAATGCTCGGTTGATGCAGATGCACAAGAGATAGAGAAACATGGAACTGGGGCCTAGAGGTGACCGAGGCAGAGTCCTATCAGCAAGGAGCTAGCTCCTCGCTTCTGGGGAAAAAAAAATTCTTTTTAAAAGGCAAAAACTTAATTTCAGAAAAATACATAGTGAGTCTGTGTCAAAGCTTTATTTAATTCATTAATGAAGGAATCAACAAAATGGCAAAACTGGTTTAAAAGGAGATAGGAAAAAATGGATACATTTAGACAACAGGAAAAAAGAAAATGCTGGAATAATATTGCAAAGTTCAGAACAAAACTGGTTCATGTCCTACGAGAACCTAAAAACCTTAAACTTTGGGTTTATTTTTTTCAATGAAGAGAAACAGTTTGCCTCTTTCCTGAATAAAAGTCACTTGCCTGTATTCATCTTCTGCAAATTAACATCAAACTTTGCCAGATTCTGGCCTCTAATCTATAGAAAGTAGTAAGTCAAACGAAGTGAATTTCCCTTTAGGCCTGTGTGTGAAATGATGCTTGAGTATGACTTGAAGACCTCTGTGGTTATCTGAAGTTTTGGGAAACTTTTCTTCATAGTTCAGAGAGGAGACATTGGGAAATAAATACTCGCAGTGAAAGAGCAGAAGTGATGACGCAAATAGCGAGCGTGTTTGGCGTGTTGGGGGCTGTTTTATGAGTTTGCTCTTTTCCGTCCCAACGCTGTGAGGCAGGGGCTGGTGTGGTGCTCATTTAATAGAGGATGAAACTGAGGCAGTCAGACTTGAGACCCTGAGTGCTTAGCTGTCTCCCCGACAAAACAGCTAAGGGGACAGTAGGCTGTGTGTGTGTGTGTGTGTGTGTGTGTGTGTGTGTGCGCGCGCGTGCGCGCGCGCAAATTTGACTGAAGTAGGGAGGCAGGCTGAGCACGAAATCGATGTACTCCCATTGTTCATTTTTTTTTTTTTAAGATTTTATTTATTTGACACAGAGAGAGAGACAGCAAGAGCTGGGAACACAAGGAGGGGGAGTGGGAGAGGGGGAGGGAGAAGCAGGCTTCCCGCTGAGCAGGGAGCCTGATGCTGGGCTCGATCCGATCCCGGTATCCCAGGATCATGACCTGAGCTGAAGACAGACGCCTAATGACTGAGCCACCCAGGCAACCCCCATTTTTCATTTCTTATGAAACGAATCATTCTTAAATTTGAATCAAACAATGATTGTCCATTATGCGGCCTGCCTGGAAACCCTAAGATTTAGTTTGTATAAAATGCTGGATGCATTGTGCCAACCTGGACTACTGTTTCTGGCAATCAGACCTCGGGTGTCAGCTCATTAAACCATCATTTCCAATCCTAAGGCTGAAACGGTTATGTTGGCACGTTTAGGAAAGCCAGGGGAGGGAGACCTGTGTGTATGTTATAATTCAGTGGGATGGATGTGTCAGTGTTCTTTGTTTAAAAAAAAAAAAAAGGATTTCATTAGATTCTGGCACTCTCTGAGAGTCTGGGTGATTAGAGGACTCCCAGGCTTGATTTGGTATCTAGAACCCACTTCAGCAAAAGGCCAATGAGTAGTCGAAATGAGCTGCTCTTTTCTAATTAAATAAGTCCACCATCTAATCCTCTTAAAACAGAGTAACCAGAGGCAGGACTACTCGAGCCCCTGACCCAGAGTAGGTGTGAGTGAGTACCCTGTGCGCTGTTGTGCCTTTTTGTGGCTGGCACGTGTTTGAAGTTGGAGTTGCAACTTGATGAGCCAAATCGTCCTCCCCAGCCTCCTTTTGTTTGATCACAATTAGTTGCACGTGCAGAACTGTTTTCATATGTAATTGCTCCCACAAGGGGGTAATTGCACCCAAAAGTGGTTGCTTGCACCGATAGCAGGAGCAATTAGCAACCAAAATGCAAATAATTGCAGGCGTCCAAATTGCAGCCTTAAAAAAGGGACACCCAATGGAAGTCTGACTGAAGATTTGGCCCACTCTCCTTTTCCCACTGGAAGTGCAGTTGTTACTGGAAACCGATATTGTAATCTCCAGACCTGCTTTGACTTTCCACACCTCCAGGGGCTTCTTGGAAATGGTGTACATTATAGGACCAAAGAAACACCGGATGATCCCAAATGTCAGCTCATTTAGGAACTAGGAAATGGAGGTACCTGGACATGCCTGAATTTTCCTGGAAACACAACCTAACCGGTCTTTGGGACCTTGGCTACAACGGAATTGGTTGACAGAGAGAAACCTGCTCTAGGAAAGACAGGAAGGGAAGGCAGTATTTTACAACCAAGTGTTTTAGAGCAAGGAAATAGCGAACTCCTATTGATTACAGGCCCACAGGGGCCAATGCCACCTACAGAATGAAGAAAATAAACTCTGGTGAAGTGTATATTGTTTAGCATTCCTATATTAGCAAAACCTTTTCCTTGGGGAATAAGTGTGCTACCTGAATCAATGCCAAGCCAACCAGAAGAATGTGAAAGAAATAAAAGAAAATAGAATGCATTTTCTCCCACTAGAAATACACTTTAGTTTTGCTTGCAGGGTGACAGTGGCATTTGCTGGGCTTTGGGGTGAAAAGTAGGGAGTGAGGGGTGAGCTCATCGGTTGACAAGAAACAATTTGGACGAAACACTGGGCCACCTGTGGGCAGAATGTATTTAAAAACCAAAGGTTGTCCTGGCAGTGGCGATCTCACTGCTGCTGCTCCTCCCGTGTGTGAGCTCTTAGTCAATTTACTAATAGCCTCCTCCGCTCAGTGCAGGGCAAGAAATGTCGCGTTCCATTTACTCCCGCTGTTTGTAGCATCTGGAATGCTGCTCCATCATCCTGCCAATATAATTCTCCCGTACTTTGTGGGCTGCAGCAGGCCTGGCAAAAGATTTACTTTGCAGATAAAGAGAGAGGCATTAAGTGGTCAAAAATGCTTTAGTTGGGGGGGGTGTTAGAAAGTGTTTTTTTTCTTCCAACAGAGAAAGGAAGTATAAAGAAAAAGAGAATTGTGCTCGGATATTTAAGAGGGCTGCTCCGGTATGGTGCCATGAGATGAAACCAGTGGTTGGGCCAATTTTTTGCTTTGGGTAACCAGAGAAGGTAGGGTCATTCTGAGTCCTTGCAAATCCCCTTGAGGAGAAGTGCCCCATGTGTCCCAGAACTAAAAGAAATCCTATGACTGCTCGTGGAAGGAATTCTCTGTGTACAGGCTGCAGTCAGGTTCTGTTTTCCTACCGCGAGGACCTGGTGTGTGGTCAGCAGAAGGCCTTGACGTTGGAGGCCCTGATAATGACTGCCGTGCAGAACACTGGACATCTGCTGGGCTTTTCATGTGTTGCAGAGCAGAGCCTTCCTCCCGTTTGCGTATACTAAAATTAATTTAAGCTGGGAATGAAGGCTTTAATTGCTTGCTTAGGCTTTACAGCCAAATATGATTGGGAGACAGCGCCTTAGCGGAAAAAAAAATCACATTAAAATGTAAATGATTGACATATACTTCTAAATTAGAAGGATGCCATGGAGGCAGGGTGTTGCAAAGCAGTAATGTAATCTGTTGAGAGCTCTGGGTAGATTGATCCTGGGCTATTGGGGTGTGAGATGATTGTTTCTGAATAGCATGAATGACAGGGAGTTCTGGGTCAGCAGAGGGAGGGAGAGCAGAGCTTTTCAGGATACAATGGATGTCTATTGATTTCACCTGATTGCTATTTCCCCTTTGTCTGGTAATGGCATGCTCCTTTTCCTTTGGGCACTATGCTTCTCTTAGTCATGTGGCCCTGGAAGGATTAAGTTCTCCTCAGACATTCCCCACCTCCCTATGACTGTATCTGACCAGTCAGAGGTCTCAGTCCTTCAGGGCACTGGTCTTCCTGTGACAGGATGTCATTGAGAGAAAGAGAGAGAGAGAGAAGGCTTCTATTTTATTCGGAGGTTTCTGGTTGCAGAAATTGTGTGAGCCTGGAGCTGCTAGAGGCAATTTCCCACAGCAATGTGGGAGAAAGTATATGTGGAAGAAAGCCATCGCAGAGAGGAAAGCAGAGCCAAGAGGTGGAGAGAGAAACACAGTTCTGCTGGCATCACTTAAAGAGGCTGGATCCAACCATGCCTGAAGGCAGACACTTCTAGTACCCCTTTGTCTTGAGAAGGTTTGAGTTAGATTTTTATCATTTGAAACCAAATACACAGGGAATTAGAGACTAGGAGAGGCCAATGGATTTTAATAAGAGTAGCTAAAACTCTGTGTTTTAACTCTAAGGATTTTAAAGTCCCTATAAAGAAAAAACACTAATCTTTAGTATTTCTTTGAATGTAACTTTGTTCTGGGATAAAACATGTAGATTTTGGCTCTACCTGGGAAAGTTATTGAATCATTTGGTTTCCTCTTTTTAATAAGTAACAATAATATATTATAATTTTAGTAGGAGTGTCCGCCTTGGGTAGATTAACACATATGTAAGTCTTAGAATGATGCCTGGCACCAACTAAGTACTCCGTACATTTATACATACTCGCCTCTCATGCTCTCCTTGCCTCTCCCTCCTCTCTTTCTTCCTCTCCCTCCCCAACCTTAAGAGTGTGGTTAAGGCAGAACTTTACCTGGAAGGCTGGAAGGAACTGAGGAGGGAAATGCAGAAGCCTCTGTTGTGAATGGGGATAAAAGAGAGTCTGATAACAACACACATTCATTTAAAAAGTTGCCCATCAAGCATGGACTAAGCATAAACGAATTGTTTTATTCACACTAGCTCCTTGTGTCTTCTTGGCTAGTGAAAACTCAATGTCTGCATGTGTTTCCTAGTATGAAATCTTCAAGACCATTTGCAAGGCTGCAGAGAATTTATTCAACTGATTTGCCCACGTTAATAACTTGGAATAGTGAAGCGAATGATCTGAACATGCTGCATAGTACTTGGTAACTCAAAGAAATCATAGGATTTAGGTCAGGGATACATATTTGTTACACCAGCTGCTTTATTATTTTTATACAAAATAATGTTATGGTCAAAGACAGAGGCAATTGGCCATGAAATGAAGGTAGTTTGAGCCTCAGGGACATTTTTGTGCAGGGCCCCTTCCAAGGCCCTGGAGAAATGTAAACCACGTGTTCTCATCTTCATATATTTTTTTAAGATTTGAAAAAGTAAAATATTTTTGCATTCTTTTTTAAAGGAGAGACCCCAACATTACATAAGCCACAGGCCCCATAAATCCTATACCCATCCTTATCACCCCTTGACACTTATAGGTTCCCTAATGTGGATTTTTTTGTTTTGTTTTTTGTTTTTTAGATAACCCAAACTTGTGAGTAAGACCAAGAAAAATAATCAACCCAAACTTGGAAACAAGACCAATAAGTCTGTGTAGAAATAAAGCCACACAGCCTTTCAGTCGCATACTAGGGCTTTGCTTTAAAAAATCGACCAACGAGTATTTAAGTGTCTAGGGGAAAATGTCTTCACTTGACTCCTTTTTTTTTTAAATTTTTAAATTAACATATAATGTATTATTAGCCCAGGGGTACAGGTCTGTGAATCGCCAGGTTTACACACTTCACAGCACTCACCATAGCACATACCCTCCCTAATGTCTGTAACCCAACCACCCTCTCCCTACCTAACCCCCAACCAGCAACCCTCAGTTTTGTGGGATTAAGAGTCTCTTATGGTTTGTCTCCCTCCCGATCTCATCTTGTTCCTTTTTTTTTTTTTTAACTAATGTTTAATGGTCCCAAACTCTGTGAAATTACATGTTAACTTGTAGATTTTTTTGTCTGGTAGAGATGCAAATGACTTTTGTCTGGCAGAAAAAAATAACCTCAAAAATTATGGTTTTATAACCAGTTTTGTATCGAATCTAGCAATCTTTTCTATTTTTTTTTTTGTTGCCTGTAAGTTCCTAGTTCCTCCAGTGCTCTTTGCACCAGCTTTACTGTCTTAGTAGTTTCCTCATTAATGATTTAAATAAAATCTTTGACATTTGTTTATGCTATATTTGTACAACTTTTTGAAAATTATATTGTGACAGGATGTTAAGCTCACGGAAGAAAACCCTTCTGTCCATAATTCACTATGACACGTCCAAGTACATGTCGCACTCTATATGATGCCTTAGGTCAGGGTTAGAATTTTCCTTTCAGTCAATATAGAGGAACTAGGACCAGATTTATCCTTTTGTCTTAACTAGAAAAGCAAACAAAATATATGAAATAGCAGTTCTCAGATCTACAACAGGCAGTGCAGGACTGTGATCTATACTAAAGGGGAAAGAAATGAGGTGATCCTGTGGTAGCCCAGCTTACTCCTTACAGGCTCTTTCTAGGCTGTAGCACAGGGAAGAGGAGCCCAATACAATCTCCTGAACTGAGGAGACAGAGATCAGAATTTGGGGGGAAGTCAAGGCAGCTAGAATTTTCTGAGTGTTATACTAGAAAGGAGAGAGGAAGAGAGGGAGAGCAGGAGAGAGAGAGAGAGGAGAGAATGCTCTGGAGATCTATCGAGGAAGATCCTCGAATGTTTGGCTGATTATATATCTATTACATGTATCAGAGGCAGGGAAAGAACCACTGGAAAGGAGTGAAAGAACAATGACTAGAGTTGGAATTGATTATATTCCAGCAATCCAGAGTAGAAAGACCTTAGAATATAAGGAACATTGAGTATAATCCTCAGAAGGGTATTATCTTGGTGGTAGAGCTAAATTAGCCATATGCTGCAGGGTGCTCTGAACTCACCTCAACAGAGCAGGAAAGCAAATCTCAAAAGAGTGCAAATGATTCCTAGTAACTTCCATGTGCACCAGAATAGAATCCAACACTATTTAAAGGAATATGACAAAATCCAACATGTAATCCTCACAGTGCTTGACATCCAGTTAAGGCAAGAAATATTACCGGGAGTAGAGAGGGACATTACACAACACTAGAATAAGCTATAATAATCCTAAATGCATGCACTTAACACAGAGCTTCAAAACACATGAAGTAAAACTGATGGAACCAAAATGAGATATAGACAAATCCACAATTACAGTTGGAATCTTCAGCATTTCTCTTTCAGTAAGTAACAGAACAAGTAGACAGAAAATCAGAAAGAAAATCGTCACAAAACCTGGACATAAATATTCATAGATGCCCATATTCATGGTGCCCAAAAGTAGAAACAACCCAAAGAATCCAATAACTGATGACTGAGTAAACAAGGTGTAATACAGTTGATAAAGTCACCGTGAATATGAAATTTGCTAATGTTGAACCATTACATCTAGGGGAAATACAGAGTTATATTCTTGTTGAGTCTTTGGTCACAACATATTGGTCAATGGATCAATTCATAAAAGTTTGGCTCTGCTTATAGACACCTTATTTATTTAAAGACACCAGATTCATTACCACTGGACTCATAGCCAACAGCATGACAGCTCATGTCTGAACAAAGCTCACCTACCACTCGCATTTTCTCTATTCTCTATGAAGCACACAGCAGCCTTCTTGTGCTTAGGAACACCAAGCAACACGTCAGCATTATTTTCGTGGGACCATTTTAAATAGCAAAATCGTCAACAAAAAGCACAAAAAATGCAAAAAAAAAAAAAATAGATACGTCACTAAATAGACTGAAAAAAAAAAAAAAAGACACTTGTTTATAGTAAAAGAACTGAAGCAAGAAGCTTGAGCATCACCTTGTGTGACCCCAGCTGGGGGCCTGTGCTTAGGATGACTCCAAGATTTTGCTCCTCTGTGCATGGCACAAATGATTACAAAAATGCTGTGAGTATTGATTTGGGGGTTACAAACAAATTTTAGGGAGTAGGTGAATTAGCAAATGTAGAATCTAATTAAGTAGGATTGACTATATATCATATACAGGAATATTACTTGGCTAGAAAAAAGAATGAAGCTCTCATACTCACTACAACATGATGAAACTTGAAAACATTATGCTAAGTGAAGGAAGCTAGACACAAAAGGCCACATACTGTATGATTTATGATTTCGCTTCTGTGAAATGTCTAGAATAGGCAGAATGAGAGAGGCAGGCAGGAGATTAGTGGTTGCTAAGGGTTGGAAAATGGCAAATGGGAAGTGACACTACTAGAGGTATGGGGTTTCTTTTGGGATGATTAAAATGTTCCAGAATTGGGGTGCCTGGGTGGCTCAGTCACTTAAGTGTCTACCTTTGGTTCAGGTCGTGAGCCCAGTGTATTCGAGCCCTAGATCAGGCGCCGTCCTCAGTGGGGAATAAGCTATAATTTCTCCCTCTCTCTCTCCTTCCAGCTCTCCCGCTCATGCTCTCTCTCTCTGTCAAATACATAAACAAAATCTTAAAAAACAAAAAACAAAAACATACTGAACTTTGTATATGAAGAGGGTGAATTTTGCGGTGTTAAATTATATTTCAACTAAAAAATAAAGTAAGTAAAATTAAAAAAATAAATATAGAAGGCTCAGGAACACTATCAACAAATTTTACTTAATTAATATTTATAAAGCATTTCACACAACAGCAGAATATACTTTCTTGTCAAGTGCACATGGAATATTCACTAATATAAACAACATTCTGGGCCATAAAACAAACCTTAACAAATTAAAAAGTATTGAAATCATACAAAATATGTTCTCTGCCCATAACTGAATTACCCTAAAACCCAGTAACAGAAAAAAATCCTGAAAGTCCCCAAGTATTTAGAAATTAAACAGCATAATAACCCACCAGTCACAAGGTAAATTACAAAATAATTTTAATCAAATGAAAATGAAAACACAGCATATCGTGCTCGCTTTGGTAGCAAATATACTAAAAAAACACAGCATATCAGCTAAAATAGTGCTTAGAGGGAGTTTCATAGAATTAGCCTTAGATTAGGAATGGAGTAATGTCTCTAAGCTTTCACTTTAAGAAACTAGAAAAAGAAGAGTAAATTAAACTGAAAGCAAAGAGAAAGAAGAAAATTTTTATAGGAAGAGCAGAAATCAGTGAAATTTAAAATGGAAAAACAATAGAGAAAATCGTTGAAACAAGCAAACAAACAAACAGAAAACAGTTCCTTGAAAAAAAAAATCAATAATATCTATAAACTTCTAGCAAGAGTGACAAAGGAAAAGAAAAGAATCACAAATATCAATAGTAAAATAGAAGATACCACTACAGACCCTGCAGATACAAAAGGATAATAAGGGAATTCCCTGAACAAATCTACATGTATAACTTTGACAACTTAGATGAAAAGGACCAATTTCTTAAAAAGCACCAACTACCACAACTCATCCAATATGAAATTGAGAATTTGAATGGCCATATGACTATAAAATAAATTGAATTCATGGTTATAAACCATTCAACAAAGAATACTCCAGCCCCAGATGGCTACCCTGGTGAATTCTACCAAACCTTAAAGGAAGAAATAAGGTCAATTCTACACAATGTGTTTGAGAAAATAGAAGAGGAGGGGACACTTCTCAACTCACTCACTCACCAGTATTACTCTGGTACCAAAACTAGACAAAGACATGACAGGAAAACAACAGACCAGTATTCTTACAGACTAATTTTCCTAGACACAAACATCTTCAACAAAATGCTAGCACATGGAATTCACTGATATAAAAAGATAATACAGGGGCACCTGGGTGGCTCAGTGGTTAAGCCTCTGCCTTCAGCTCAGGTCATGATCTCAGGGTCCTGGGATCGAGTCCCGCATCGGGCTCTCTGCTCTGCAGGGAGCCTGCTTCCTCCTCCACTCTCTCTCTCTGCTTGCCTCTCTGCCCACTTGTGATCTCTCTCTGTCAAATAAATTTAAAAAAAAAAATCTAAAAAAAAAAAGATAATACATCATGACTAAGTGAAATTTATTCTAGAAATTCAAGGCTGGTTCAACATTTGAAAAATCAACCAATATAATTTATCATATCAAAAGACTAGAAAAGAAAGAGCACAAGATGATTTCAACAGATGCAGCAAAAGCATCTGACAAAAATCAACTTAGATTCATAATACAAACTCTCAGCAAACTAGAAATAGAAGGGAAAGTCCTTCACTTGGCAAAAGGTATCTTTGCCCTTTTGGGGCACCTGGATGGCTCACTCATTTGAACATCTGACTCTTGGTTTGGTTCAGGTTATGATTTTGGAATCCTGGGATCGAGCCCCATATTGGGCTCCATGCTCAGTGCAGAGTCTACTTGTCTCTTTCCTCCTCCCTCTGCTTCTCTCCTTATTCATGCATGCTTACTCTCAAATAAATAAAATATTTCTTTAAAAGGTATCTTTGCCCATTTGACCTAATTGACATGTCTAGAACATTCCACCTAACAGCAGAATACACATTCTTGTCAAGTGGACATGGAACATTCACTACAACTATACATATTCTCTAGCTACCGTCATACTTAATGGTAAAAGACTGAATGCTTTCCTCCTAACATCAGTAATAAGGCAAGGAAGTCCAATCTCATGACCTCTATTCAATGTGTACTAGGGGTCCTAGCTAGTTGTAGTATGGCAAAAAAAAAAAAAAAAAAGAAAGAAAAAAGAAAAAAGAAATAACATGCATATAGATTGGAAGAAAAAATTAAACTGTATTCATAGATATCAAGATTGCATAAAAAATAGCAAAGAATCTATAAAAAAAGCTACTTGAACTGAAAAGTGATTTAGCAACTTTGCAAGATACAATATCAACACGAAAAAATAGTTACTATTTCCATCTTCTATAAGTAATTAGAAATTGAAATAAAAGCATTTGCATTAGCATCAAAAATCATGAAACACTTAGGTATAAATCTAACAAAATATTGGAAAACATGTATAAAGGAAAGATCAACTGATACAACAATATGGATGCATTTTAAAAGCATTATGCTAAGTGAAAAAAGCTGTACACAAAAGACTATATACAATATGATTCCGTTTATATGAAATTCTAGAAAAGGCAGAACTGTAGTAACAGAAAGCAGATTAGTGCTTGCTGGCTCCTAGAAGGAGATTACCTGAAAAGAAGTACAAGGGAGATTTTTGGAGTCATGGAAATGTTCCATCTTGATTGTGGTGGTGTTTAAATAACTGTATATATTTATCAAAACACATTGAACTGGGGCACCTGGGTGGCTGGATCTGATTTCAGCTCAGGTCAGGATCCCAGCGTCCTGGGATCAAGCCCTGCCTGGGGGCTCCCTCTCCCTCTCTCTTTGCCCCTCCCCCGGCTCATGTTCCTCTCTCTCAAATAAATCTTAAAAAACACACACACACACAAACACATAGAACTGTACACATAAAACTGGTTAAGTATATTATACGTAAAATATACCTCAATAAAGTTGATTTTAAAATAAAAGAGAGAGCACTGTCAGATTGCCATGAAGGGGATGGACTGACGAGGCTAATCAAGACTACAGACCTCAATGTTCATTATTCAGACACAAAAGCTAGGGTTTTTGAAAAAGAAAGTTGACAGAGAAGTAAGGGGAAAGCACAAGAAGGCCAAAAAAGGAAAACACAGAAGTAGAGAAACAGATGAACTTCTCGAACACAGACTTTGTGTGCTAAGATAATTTAAAGACGAGCCACAGATTGGCATGACAGACAAGGCAACCCTGGGCGCACTGGCTCTCGTTCCTTCCTCTGTTCCACTTCGGTCTCCGGTGGATGCTGGGCAAAGCCGCTCAGGCTGATTCCAAGGCAGGCTCGCGTTAGCACCATCATTTCAGTTCACCAGTTACAGTTTTAGGGCCCCCTGAGGGGGAATTTGGTTCTGCCCTACTCTCTGAAGCAGGAATGGCCAGGGGTCAAGGGGCCCTTGTGGCCACTTGCTTACTCTTCTGGTTGGTGAATTCTTTTTTTTTCCACTGAGCACTCCACCTTCAGTTGCCACTTCCTGTCTTTGCACAGTGCCACCTTAGTAGGGTTGTTGCATGCAATACTTGGGATTTATTTATACTGGTTTTTTTTTGAAATTTATTTCTTTTTTTAAAGAGGGTACAGGAGTACCAGGTACCCTTCTGACAGTTTCACAATTTTTTATAAAGATTTTACATATTTAATTGAGAAAGAGAGAGGGAGGGAGGAGAGGCAAAAGGAGAAGCAGACTCCCCACTGAGCAGGGAGCCTGATGTGGGGCTCAATCCAGGAACTCGAGGTTCATGACCCGAGCCAAAGGCAGACATTCGACCGACTGAGCCACTCAGGTGAAATTTAAACTTACCTGGGCATCCCCTATTTTTACTTCTAAATTTGGCAAACCTTACTTACCTTGGGCCACATCCCACAGGATTCTACCTATTGTCCCTTCCTTCCAGCTAATTCCTGAGACTGTTTTCCCTGAATCAGATCATTTGGATTTACAGTTACAATATGTTTACAGATTCAGGAACAAAAACAGGGTCAGGTCCAACAACCTGCAAGAGGAATATTGTCCTCTCAAGACAGGCCAGTCAGAAAAGTGGGGATTTTTTTTCTCTAAATAGCTGTTCCCTCCACACAGGTAATCAAAAACTGCTGCCTTGAATCTCTTTACTACAGGAGAAGTACTTCTCTTTGCATGGTTAGGGAGAAATAAAAATTAAATTCCCACCTTAGAAATGCAGCAGTAAATTAAAGACGTGATCAATCCAATCAAATATTGATTTGCTTTTTTTTTTTTTTTTAAAGATTTTATTTATTTATTTGACAGAGAGAGATCACAAATAGGCAGAGAGGCAGGCGGGGGGAGGCGGGGGGGAAGCAGACTCCCCGCTGAGCAGAGAGCCTGATGCGGGGCTCGATCCCAGGACCCTGAGATCATGACCCGAGCCAAAGACAGCAGCCTAACCCACCGAGCCACCCAGGTACCTGATTTGCTTCTTTTGTGACTCCTTTTACATATAGTTCATAGAGAAAGATCGTACGTGATCTGACTTTTTTCTAAGTGTGTCTGCATCTAGCTTAAAGGCAATTTCATACCAAGAAAACATACTGAATTGTAGCATCTGGTATAAGAACTAGGGAATCTTTATTCTCTGATCAATGCTCTAAAATGTCTTCATGAATAAGACAATATTTTAAACCTCAAACACAATCAACTTCATTATTTGAAATCTGTGATCTTATACTTGCCATGTATTTGAGTACTTCCTAAACTCTTATTAATGATGAAAATAAGGCTGTCAATTAAGCTAAATGACTCGGCTGGGGTTACAGTAAGTCGACTGTTAGAGAGTGCCTGAATCAGGAATTCTTGCTTCTGCAGTTGGTAACAAGAAATCTGTCTATCTGTCTGTCTATCTATCTATCTATCTATCCTTTTCTGGTTCTCCATTTTTCTCAACATCCCATAAACCCTCAACTAGAAACATAAATCCAAAATATTTATGACTTAAATATTTAATAATTGGATATAACTATTTATTCATAGATTAATTTTTTCACAAAAACTATAATCCATGGACCAAAACCACATGGGTGAGTCTTGCCTGTATGTGTAAACAGAATTCTTATGTATTAAATACATATATGTATATATCATGTTGCTACATATAATAGGCTTTTATTATATAATCCTTTTTAAAAAAGATTTATTCATTTATTTTGAGAGAGAGCGCACACATGGGCACATGTGCATTGAAGCAGGGTGAGGGGCAGAGGGAGAGAATCTTTCAAGCAGACTCCCCACCAAGTACAGAGCCCAAAGCGAGGCTTGATCCCATGACCCATGAGATCATAACCTGGACTGAAACCAAGAGTTGGATGCTCAACTGACTGAGCCACCCAACTGCACCCATATACTCCTAAACGGTACTGATGAAGAGACCACATGTCTCGAGTTGTTTCCCTTTGCTCCATTGCATCAATGAGGCATAGAACTTCGTTGTCTTAAGCAATATAGCAGAAAAAAAAGTTTTTTGGTTTTCAAAAGTGCAAGGGCTCTAGGCATAGAAAAAACCTAATGAGAAAGAATGAGTCTTTGCATCAACTCATTTCCCCAAAGACCCACAGGTGAGGGGAGAGGAAGGAGATATGGAGGGAAGGCAAAGGGAGGTTAGCTGAACTCTGGTGTGGCCTTGAGAGGGTTTCCATGCATTGCTCCCTCCTCAAGGCTGAGGCCTTGAGTAGAAGGTGAGGAGAAAGTTTAAAAAAAAAAAAAATGAGGTCATGGGATCTGAGAGTGGTGAGCATATATACTCCCTTGCCCCTCCAACCCATTCAAAAGCTGGGGAGGCGGCCAGAATGTAGGACTCCTAGAATACCTACATATGGGCTGGAATTCGGGTTGATGGCCCTGGGCAGCTTCACAGAGCTACCTGTGCCCTGGGCAGCATGGAGGCCCTGGAATGATCCCTGAGAGAGTTGAACCCTGGGACCTTAAAGCCTCCCCACATAGACAATGGAAGACAAGACAAGAATGAGGATGGATGGATGGATGGATGGATGGATAGCCATCATTGGTTGGATAATGACCCAGATTAGATACCCACTCTCATCCAGGCAGGCACTCAGTTCTTCCCAGCAACTTAAAAGGACAGGAGAAACCCTCCTTGATTTAGATTGTTTCCATATAAGGCACACTAAGTTTGGTTATTAAGAGTCTAAATAAACTTATATATTTTATACCACTAAGTGTGTGATTTGAAATACATGTCTATTATAAATAGATAATAGATAGATGATAGATACAGGATATAATATTTTATATATTTAAATTATGTGCATTCTCTATTTTATATTTATGGTTTGGAAGTTTGCTGGGAAGTAGACAATTAGGAGAGTGGGCTTTTCTTTTCTAGCTATGATAAAGGCTCAAGAGGGTAAGCAGAAAATTATCACATTGGTTCCAATAAGGAAAATTTAAAAAAGTCTGTGTGTGTGTATGTATGTGTATAGTGTAGACAGACAGACAGATATCTTCAGCTACCACTTGTCTGCCTAGAGCAGTTCTTGTAATGATGGGGGAGAAGCCAGAGTGCCCCTAAAGCTTCCACATGAATCTGAACAGTACATCTACTGCGGTCTCCAATCTACTTTGCCAGCCTTAACTATGCACTTAATCTTGTGGCATCTTGTGCTGTCACAGTAGGGTGGGGGAAATTCCTGCTGGAACTCCAGGCTGGACCCCACTTTCTGAAACAAAGAGATGGTGAGTGGGAAGCACTGGCTGAGTTTGGACCAGCAAGCCTTTTTCTCCATTATTGACAAAGCATGAATAAATCAAACACCATTTCTGAAAGCTTTGAAACAAAGCATAGATCTTGGGTTTCCATTTCTAAGAAGAAAATGTAATACATTTACTTATTAAATGTGAGAGGAAAAAAAACATTTCTGGTTTCTCTTAGGAATCACTTGCACAAAAAAAGAGACAGACTCTTGCACAGCAACCCAGCTAGAAATTTTCATTATGAGAGGCAAAAGGGTGACGTGCCTGAAAGCATGAACCCTGGAGCCAGGTGGCGTGGGTTCAAATCCTAGCTCTGCCTTGGTGGCTTCTGCACCTCAGTTTTCCTCTTTGTAAGGTGGGGTTTATCACAGTAGCTTCCTCATGAGATTGCTGTGAAGATTAAAGGAGTAAAGAACCTAGGCAAATAGGCACTATGGTGTTGTTCTTTGTTTTGAAAGGTTAATATGCTGAGCGAGACCACCAGCTTCCTTGTCAGCACTCAGGCAGAATTGGGAATAGCCTGGAAAGCAGTATGAGAGATTCAGATGAAGAATAAGGAAGAATTTGGCAAGTTTTTGTTGTTTTTTAAAATAGTTCATCAAAGAAGTTACAAGGGCTTAAAAAACAGATGCCTTTAAAAGCAGGAGAGTTACTCATTTGACCGGGATAATTTCAGTCTAGGGACCATCTCCTGATGAGCTCTGACCTTCATCTGGATGCTTGGAATTTCATTTAGTTGTCAGTTTCTTCCTCTGCTACTACTACTACTACTACTACTTTCTTCTTCTCCTTCTTCTCTTCTTCCTCGTCTTCTTTTTCTCTTTCTTCCCCTTCTTCTTCTCCTTCTTCTTTTAAGATGATTTATTTATTTGAGATAGAGAGAGAGCTCAAATAAGGGGAGGGGCAGGAGAGGGAGCAGTAGATACCCAGTGGAACATGGAGAGGGGGCACTGGGGGAGATGGGGAGGGGTCTCAATCCCAGGATCCCGAGATCATGATCCGAGCCAAAGTTAGACTCTCAACCTACAACCTGCTGAGCCACCCAAGGGGCCCCTAGTTGTGTTTCCTCTGACCCTAAAACAGCTATGTCACTGGTGATGATGGTGGATGGTTTCTCATTTCCTAAACATGCTTTTGCCCTGGTGGGCAGACCAATTGCAGTTTAACTACTTAGAGAAGAGACTGGTAATAGAACACAGTTGGAATTGGTGTAGTGTTCCAGGAGATGGGGATTAACAAAGAGCATTCTGACTCTTCAGGATGATTTTTCCATGTGAGTTAATGCTATTGAACAGAATAGAAAGTTTTCCTAAACCCAGTTGTGTGACTTGATACATGTTCCTTGGGTGTTTGAAAAAAGTGTGTCACAGGACAGAAAAATTAAATAAAAATTTAAAACTAGGTTCCTGGGACATTTGTGAGCTGCTAGTGTTTTGCTACCAGGCACCAAAAACAATTTGTGGTCAGCTAATCTTTTGGCCACAACTAATTCAAAGGACGCTTTGAGATACAGGTTCCACATCACAGAGCCAGTAAGATTTATAGGTAACTCTTCCCCGAAGATCAATATATTTACAATCAAAACCAGGCAATCTGTAAGAGTTATATTTGACCCCAACATTGTCATCATAACAGTAACATGGTATTCGATCTATATTCTATTCAAATCATAGAGTTGACAGGACCTTAACAACATGGAGGTCATCAGTCCCTTCTCCCATTTTGCAGACAGCAAAACTGAGACTCTAAGAGCTTAAGAGCTTTATCCAAACTGAAACTGTTGGCAGAACTGAGATAGGAGCCCAGAACCTCTGGCTAGCCCTCCCACCTCATCTCACGCCACTCTCCTTCTCCCTCATGACACCGGACACCCGGGAAATGGTTGTGTGCATTCAGTTCTCCTAACAGGGCAGGCTTACCCCCATGTTGGGCCTTGGTATACATGCTCTTTCCTTTCCTTTTCTCCCTATATATTCCTGTGGCTTCCTCTGTCAAGTGTCACTTCATTAAGATCTTTTTAGAGAGGTCTTCCCTAAAAATTCACGAGTCACTATCAAATCACCTTGCATAAGTTCCCTCCCAGCACTCGAATCTCTGAAATTATCTTCTTTATCAATTATTTCTTTTTCCATTCTTGTCTGCCTGCCATTCACAGGTAACCTCCAGGAGAGCTGAGGCCTTACCTGTCCTGTTTCTTGCTGTATTTCCTGCTTCTGGGATGGGTCTGGGAGAGCGGAGATGCTCAATCAACATTGCTGGGAGCAAAAAGAAAGCAAAAAACATTTTTTTTAAAAAGATTTTTATTTATTTATTTGACAGAGAGAGACCACAAGCAGACGGAGAGGCAGACAGAGAGAGAGAGAGAGAGAGGGAAGCAGGCTCCCTGCTGAGCAGAGAGCCCGACGCGGGACTCGATCCCAAGACCCTGAGATCATGACCCGAGCCGAAGGCAGCGGCTTAACCCACTGAGCCACCCAGGCGCCCAGGAAAAAACATTTTAAGAGCCTTTCTGTGTACCTGGATAGTGTGATTACACCACACTGCCACTTTTAATTCATGTAACATAATCGTTAATGCCTGCTATTTATTGAGGATGTGCTATATTTTTAAAAGTTAATATTGGGCCTTTTTCAAGTCTTATCTCATTTGAGCTTCACAACAACCCTAGGTGGTAGGTATAATTACCCTTGTTTTACTGAAGGCTGAAGCTCAGAGAATTTAAGTGGCTCAGGCAAGTTGCAAAGCCCCGTTTCAACCCCCGATTTGAAAGTGATCATATGTTAAGACTTGCAACATGCTTTATTTATTCTATCTGCTCCCAAGGGGTCAATATCAGGGCTATATCAGTAAATATGATGACAGAACAGTTACCGATTGTGAGGGTTCAGAACAGGTTTTAATTCCACATTAATAATGAAATAGTCGGTTGAAAGTACAAAGATGCTTATAATTACATTGATCTTTGAATGTTCAAGTAAGCTTTGGCATCCTCGTTTGTTCAGGTTTTGATTGGTTTGTTGTGTCTCCTCGGGCTCAGGAGAGGGAAGGAGAAAAAGCATAGTCATTGGTGAGGAGAGAGAGCTTTTGCCTGGGGCCTCATAGGCCAGGAGGAGCTGATGCAAAGTTTTGGGTTCAGCCTGGCTATTACCCAGGAGGCCTCCACCTGTAGGAAATGGGGTCAGGGCTTATTCAGGCCATGAAGGAGGACCTCCTGCCCCAGTCCTGTTTTCTGTTCTGACTGCTAATTAGTGAGCCCTCAGTTCCCCACCCTGTCATGTGGAGAGTTGTGGAAATGTTGGCTGACAAACAGGTGGGGAGATGATTGAACATTACTTTGGTCTGGCAGAACTTGTTTGGACTCTTCCCAAGACCGGTATAACTGTCTGCCTTCATTCTTACATCCTGGCCATTACTGAGAAGGGAGGTGTGCAGGGAACGGTCAAACAGTTGTTCGCTTCGGCTCAAGGATGCTTCCAGTCCACCCAGAGGGCACTGGGTGGAGAAGATTCAGGAATGATGTCACTGGTGGAGTCTGCTGCCTTTAATCCTAGCCATGGTCATGGGCCGCAGGTATAGACACTCAGGCCCACGTGTGACCCATGGTGGGCAGGCACCATCCCCCACAGGGATCCCCTCTCCCTCACTGCGTTCGCTCTGCTCTCTCACCCCAACTCCTCAGTCTTTTACAATATGTTGCCACCATTCCCCTCCTGCTGGCCTACCTCCCAGAGGCCAGATGCTAAGAGTCTCCTCCTCAGCCTCAAGTTCTATTGCAAGAGCCTGCATGCAGGGCTGGAGTTTCAGAAAGTGTGGTGTCCACATTTGTTTTTATCCAAATATCCTTTTTTGGAAAAACCCAGGATTGGTGTTCACCTGTAGTAACACAGATATGTAAAAAGGATACCCAAGGACTCAATGCAAAGGAAGGAATATTAAGGTTTAGGTCTCTCTAGAGTCTAGAGCATCTTTTGAGCTAAGTGGAAGGACCGAGGGGAATGATCATGAGCCAGCCTTGAATTCTGTGAACTGGTGGGACACACCTGGAGCAGTGAGTTGCCCTGAAAAAAGACAAAGCTGGATTTTAAAATATGTTCATGGTCAGAGGAAAGAGTGTTACCTGTGCCTCACATGTTAAATGAGAGGGGTGACATATTTTTCTTGAGCAGGTTACCTAGCAAGTTTTAGGATAGGAACAGGGGAGAAGAAAGTAGAATGTGAAGTCGTAATGAAACCTGTGGCTTTTAGAAGGTAAAGCAAAGGAAGAGCCTAGGAAGGAAGCAGGGCTGGAGTTCATCTGAGTGGTACCGTGTAGGATTAGAAGAGAGGGGAGGCTGGCTTAGGAAATGTCTGCTACCTGACTCCAAGGGTGCCACAGTGCCTGGGGAGGCAGCATATGTTTTTAAAGTCAAGGGGTGGGGGACACCGGCTCAGCTAGGAAAGGACTCATATATGGTAAGTGAGATTTTCCAGAGCTCAGAGCTGGGGAGGATAGGCAGATTCCCAGGCAGGTACCCAGAGCCCCTGTACCTGGAATGACAGGTCAGTCACTCAGCTCACAGAAGCCACAGAAGCACAGTGAGCTGTTCCCAGTGTTGGCTGGGTCATCACTGCGGGTCAGAGGAAGACTCAGCTATGGGTGTGTTGTCAGCCAGGTCAGAGCAGTGAAGTCTGGGTGCGGTGGTACCTAGCTGAGGGTGCACCACGCAAGGATAGGCCATGGCCCTCATGGGGCTGGCAGAGGTTCATGAGGCCAGATGCCTGAAAGGAAATTAGAGGGCCCACATGAGCCTCCTGGAGAGCTTGAACAGGAGAGCAGATCTTTCCCATACTTTCAGGACTTAATTCCTGTCCTACGTTGGTTGTATCTAATCTCTCAACGGGCTGCCTAGAGAGAAATGCAAACAGCTGACTTGAAGGTGAAGCCCTTGGTGGAAAGCAGAGATCATGTTTATCATCAGTGTTCCCCTTTGTCAAGGGCTAGAGTCACAACTGAGGCAACTAACTGGAAGGGACCAAAGGAAGGATGGTCTGAAACAGACTGGGACAGTTTATGTTTATGCTAACTTAAGAGTAACAGGCTAGGGGTCCATCACTCACCTGATACTCCCTTTCACTGTTCTGAAGATGGTTGGCTCTGACACTACGTTATAAGGGAATAGCTCTTTAGAAGAGAACTAGACAGATGTTCACATCAAAACTAAATTCCAGTCCAGTGGGGCAGGCAATTGAGGCACCAGTCTGGGATCAGTGACCCACACTAGATCCAAAAAAGACAGAAATGTAGAAGCCAGGGTATCTGTCAGAAGGACCAAGGAAGGGGTTCAATGTTAAAGGTCATGGCAAGATAAAGCCAAGGATTCAAAAGTTTAGTCAGAATAACACTCATGACCAGTCTTCTTGTATTTTAACAAGGAAGTGAACTCAAGGTGGGCATGGAACTGGGTCTACCTATAGTTTAGGTGGGGTTTACTCTATCCCCACAGCAGGGGTTGGTCCTGGTTGACTTAATCCAGTAATTGGTCCCTAGGCACGTAACCCAGTCTGGGACAATAAGAAATAAGATGGCTGCTAAGGCGTCTATGAAAAAAATCTTTTCCTTTCCTATTTAATACAACTTTTTGTCCCTAAGCAATACTGTGAATATATGAAGTCTCTAGTTGCTGTAGCCATGGGGTGGAGGGTATGGGGCCAGGTGGGCTATGGGTATGTCAGTTAGAGCCTGAGGATGGCCCCTATGTTGTAGCAAAACAGAGGTGAGGACTTCAGTGGCATTGTCTGAACCGCTGGATCAAACCTGACCTGAAACATCAATTCTCACTGGATTTCAGATGCATGAGTGAATACACTGATTATTATTTGAGCCAATTAGAATGGGGTTTTCTGTTTTGACTTTTCAACATAGTCTTAACTGATGTATTAACGAAGGGTGAAGGGAGCAAAGCCAATTATGATAGGCTACAAAGTCCTCTCATTTCAGGAATCAAGTCTTTTAGAAAATAAATCCTCCTGGTTTCTCTTGGGATGGTGATTTGGAATATGAGACCAGTCCCCCTTGGTGGGGGCTTCCCTTTGGAAGCAGCGGCCCTTACCCAAAACTGAACACAGCAGTGGGAGGCCAGTAATGATGTTCAGACGGTGAATAGTGAGAATGTCATCACTTTGTGCTTGATTTGCTTTTTGGGTTTTCCTAAAATGGCGGGAGGTAAGTCAGATTACTCGTGCTCTGCTAAACATTTTGCTGAATTCATCTGTGAGGTTGGAGAAACCAAATCGGCCCTTTCAGATTGTTCTCTGACTTCCGAGAAAGCAAGACAGCCCCAAATACCACAAGCTGGCTGAGTGTGGGTGGTGCCGGGAGAAGGCGCAGAAGTGTTCCTGGTTGAAGCCCTCCCCGCCGCCCCAAGTGATCCTTCCAGTGAGAAAGTGTTCCTGAGACCAGATCCCACCCCGCAGCCTCAGCCTCCCAGGGCCACAGGGACCAGATCCCCGTCCTGAGGCCCTATTCCGAAGCATTCTTTGGTTGGGGCTCAAGAGGCACCCTCTGCCCCCCACCCCACTGTTCCAATAAGCCACCTGCAAAGGAAAGTTGCAGGGATAGGTAGTTCCCTTCAATGGCCTGACGTCAGAGAGCCAGGAAAGCCCCTCAGTCCCGCCATTGCTCTCCCACTAACTTACATTCTCGCCAGTGTCCAGACGCCGAGTGACATGCGGCGCACGCGCCGTGAAGGATACCAGTCACCACTCTGAAGGAAGTAACTCAGCTGACCCAGTCCGAGAACGAGTCTGGGCTTCTACAGAGGAGAGAGAGCGGGAACGCGCTGATTCAAAGGGCTGCGGAAGGATCCGGAAGTGGCTGCCCCAAGCTGGGTCCCTCGATCTCTTCATACACGTCGCCCTAATTTAGTGTTCTTCCGAGAGTGTGGGAGGGGGAAGCTAGTCCTGCAAGAAACAGGTCTCTGCATTTCATTGCTCTCCTACTTCCTAAGAGAATTCTGAAAAATCTAGCACCTAGGGTGCTTGGGTGGCTCAGTGGGTTAAGCCTCGGACTTTGGCTCAGTTCATGGCCTCAGGGTCATGGGATCTAGCCCCGCATTGGGCTCTCTGCTCAGTAGGGAGCCTGCTTCACCTTTTGTCTGCCTGCCTCTCTGCCTGCTGGTGATCTCTCTGTCAAATAAATAATTAAAGTCCTTAAAAAAAAAATCTAGCACCCATTTATACGTTTTTACGTTAACATCTATGATGTTCATCCTTGATTTAAAGGCTTTTTAAAAATGAATAGTAGAAAATATAAAACATTTGATGACGTGAATTCAGGTGAGGATCAATCGCCATGGGCATAAATATTTTATAATATTGATGAGGGAGCAGAAGGCAAGTTGAGGGCAAAGTACAGGCTGACATTCCGCCATGCCCTCCAACCCCCAACTCCTGGGTGGGGTGTGTGTGACTGTCCTCAGGCACTCCCGGCTTCCCTAAAGCGGAGGAAGGAAAAACAAATGGTTAACTAATACAGATCACAGTCCTGCAAGACATGAGTCCACCAGTTTACCAAGGTCTTGGTGATTTACAAGGAAAAAGCATTCTCATCAATAACCTAACTTTTAGAGACCCATAACTAAATTTTCTGGAGCCTTAACATCACCCTCCCTTCTATGAGTGGTGTGGGAAAACAGAGGCATAAAGAAATGTAAACAAAGTTAAGTTTCTTTATGACCTGCAGCCTATTGACAAGGACTTGTGATAGGAAGAGCATAACCCTCTTTCAGAAAGCTCCCAGCTGTTGTAATATTAATACCTTACTAGAAGAAAAACAACCATAACTTGGTAATGGCCAGGCTTCCAGGATCCTGTAAATCTTCTTTAGCATATGAAAGTCCTTTTGGACACCTCCCTTTTTCCTTCCCTTCCCCAGCTCCCAAGTATATAATCAGCCACCCTTCACGACCCCAGAGCAGCAGCTCTTTCTGCCCATGGGTCCTGTCCCTGTGCTTTAATAAAATCCTCTTTTTGCCCCAAAGATGTCTCAAGAATTCTTTCTTGGCTGTGGGCTCCAGACCTCACCAGCATTCCAAAATTACATCAATTAAGACTTGCTGAAGCAAATTTTAACCACTTATTAAATAAAGAGAATCAAATCTGGAAAAAAAAAAAGAAGAAAGAAAGAAAAATGTTTACCCATGAGTTTTCTTTCATATATCTCAAAACATTTGGTGGTCTCAGAAAACATTCCAGTTACAGGCTAAAGAATCTCCATCACAAATCGGTATCATTTCAGTTATTCTGAATTCGGAGCAAGCCCCAAACATTGCATTCAGACACAGCTGCAGGTGCGACAAAGCTCTGGGTAAGATAGCACCCTAAGTGTTTCATGATTTAACACTCAAGGAGCAGGCAATCCGAGTGCTTGGAGCTCCGTTCAGACCCTCATGGTAAGATCTGGGGGTAGTGAGAGCCCAGCCTTTCTCTTATGAAGGGGAAAAACCCACAGAATTGGGAAGGAAGTCTTGTTCTCAGGTGGATCAGCTTGATAAAAGAAATTGATTCCTTTGAAATGATCTGTATCCCTTGGAAAGTCTTCATGTGCCCCTCAGGTACCTGCATCCTGGCATCAAGGACAGGTCATGACAACAGGGTTCTGGGGAAATGCAGCCAGATTTCCTTACTGTAATCTCGGGGCCCTTTGCAGAGGCCTCTATTATATTGTTAATCTCCCGAACGACAGAACTGTTTTCTTTGTTCTAAGAATGGTAGGCAGGGGTCACATCGTAAAAGCCTAGGGAGGGCATGCTAAGGATGTCAGATTGGATACTGCAGGGAACTGCTAAGAAGGCGAGTGGCTTGCCTCAACATACATTTAAACATACATTGGGCAACAGGATGAGTGTGAGGAAGGCAGGAGGGTTTTAGAATAGTCCACGAGAGAGATGAGAGACTATGACTGGGGCAGGGGTGGGGAGTTGGGGATGGAAAGGAGAGGCATCAGGGATAACTCATATTGCTATTTAAATTGTAGTCTGAAAGTCAGCGAAGTGGATTTGTGAGGAAAATGCTAAGAGCAAACAAGGCTTTTCTTGGGAGAAGTAGAAAAAGATTACGGCTCATGCTGAAATGCAGGATTAAGTTAAGCAGCAAAGGCTCAGAAAGAGGAGGATGGAGACTATAGTTTGCAGGCTTTAGTCCCCACTCACTATTTGCTATGGACACCTGAGTTTTGCTCAATATTATGAAAGGTGCTGGGACGCCTGGGTGGCTCAGTTGGTTAAGCAGCTGCCTTCGGCTCAGGTCATGATCCCAGCGTCCTGGGATCGAGTCCCACATCGGGCTCCTTGCTCATCAGGGAGCCTGCTTCTCCCTCTGCCTCTGCCTGCCATTCTGTCTGCCTGTGCTCGCTCTCTCTCCCTCTCTCTCTGACAAATAAATAAATAAAATCTTAAAAAAAAAATATTATGAAAGGTGCAGACAAATGAAGCTTCCAGCCTCCTCTCTATTTCCAAGCATATCAGCACCCTGAGCCCTTCCTGTATAGAAATTCTACACATTCAGGGACGCCTGGGTGGCTCAGTTGGTTAAGCGGCTGCCTTCGGCTCAGGTCATGATCCCAGCGTCCTGGGATTGAGTCCCACATCGGGCTCCTTGCTGGGCAGGGAACCTGCTTCTCCCTCTGCCTCTGCCTGCCTCTCTGTCTGCCTGTGCTCGCTTGTTCTCACTCCCTCTGTCCCTGACAAATAAATAAATAAAATCTTTAAAAAGAAAAAAAAAGAAATTCTACACATTCAGTGCAATCCCTATCAAAATATCATCAACATTTTTCACAGAGCGGGAACAAATAATCCCAAAATTTTTATGGAACCAGGAAAGACCCTGAATAGCCAGAAGAGAGTTGAAAAAGAAAACTATAGCTGGTGGCATCACAATGCTGGGCTTCAGATTCTATTACAAACCTGTAGTCATCAAGACAGCATGGTACTGGTACAAAAACAGACACATAGATCAATGGAAAGAATAGAGAACCCAGAAATGGACCCTCAACTCTATGGTCTACTAAACTTTGACAAAGCGGGAAAGAATGTCCAATGGAAAAAAGACAGTCTCTTCAACAAATGGTGTTGGGAAAATTGGACAACCACATGTAGGAGAATGAAACTGGACCATTTTCTTATATCATACACAAAAATAAACTCAAAATGGATGAAATATCTAAATGTGAGACAGGAATCCATCAAAATCCTATAGGAGAACTGAGGCAGCATCCTCTTTGACCTCCGCCACGGCAACTTCTGCTAGGCACATCTCCAAAGGCAAGGGAAACAAAAGCAAAAATAAACTGTTGGGACTTCATCAAGATAAAAAACAAACAAACAAACTTTTGCACAGCAAAGGAAATAGTCAACAAAACTAAAAGGCAACCTAGAGAATGGGAGAAGATAGTGGTAAATGTCTTAGCAGATAAAGGGCTAGTGTCCAAGATCTGTAAAGAACTTATCAATCTCAACATCCAAAGAACAAATAATCCAATCAAGAAATGGGCAGAGGACAAGAACGACATTTCCGCAAAGAAGACATCCAGTTGACCAACAGATACACGTGACAAAGTGCTCAACATCAGGGAAATACAAATCAAAACCACAATGAGATAATATCTTACAATAGTCAGAATGGCTAAAGTTAACAAGTCAGGAAATAACAAATGTTGGCGAGGAAGCAGAGAAAGGGGACCCCTTTTATATGACTGGTAGGAATACTAGCTAGTACAGCCACTCTGGAAAACAGTATGGAGTTTCCTCAAAAAATTAAAAATAGAGCTACCCTTCACCCCAGCAATTGCATTACTGGGTATTTATCCACAGGATACAAATGTAGTGATCCAAAGGGGCACCTGCACCCCAATGTTTATAGTAGCAATGTCCACAATAGCCAAACTATGGAAGGAGCCCAGATGTTCATTGACAGATGAATGGATAAAGAAGATAAAGAAGACATACACACACACACTGGAATATTACTCAGCCATCAAAAAATGAAATCTTATCATTTGCAATAATGTGGATGGAACAGAGGGTGTTATGCTAAGTGAAATAAGTCATTAGAGAAAGACAATTATCATATGTCTTCACTAATATGTGGAATTTAAGAAACAAAACAGAAGATCATAGGGGAAGCGAGGAAAAACAAGACAAAAAATCAGAGAGGGAGACAAAGCATAAAAGACTCTTATTCATAGGAAATAAACCGAGGATTGCTAGAGGGGAGGTGGTTGGGGACGGGGTAACTGGGTGATGGGCATTAAGGAGGGAATTTGATGTGATGAGCACTGGGTATTATGTGCAACTGATGAATCACTGAACTCTGCCTCTGAAACCAATAATGCACTAAATGTTAATTAATTGAACTTAAGTAAACTAAAAAAAAAAAAAAAGAAATTCAAGAGCCACCCTTACCACTAAGCATTTATAAAATACATGGGTTTTGTAGCAAGCGCAGTAGTCTTCAAAACAAAGATCAGTGACTCTGGCTTCTTGCTTAAATATAAATGAAATCATCCTGCTTTGTAATCATTATCACAAACATGGACTAACATTTAGATGCCTCCCCTCTTGACCAAAAGAACAAACAAGTATCCTTCACAACAAAGTATTAACTACAAAAGAGCAACGCTATAGAGAAGCCCTCCTAGGTTAGCTGTGGCTGTTTCCAAAATAGCAGCTGAGGCAACCATCTTAAATATGGAGAGCCCTGTGGAAGGCAAACGTCCATTCTGCCCTCTCAAAGCCTTCCAGGACTTAGAGACTGCATCACAGATCAGTGCCACCCACAATCAAGGGGCCAAGAACTTTGGGTAATTGTTGAAACTTTACCGATTATCTCCAGGGCGTATCAGATGCTGGCAGAGAGCAGCAGGTGCTACTCTAGGCTTTCTTCGAACCCTCTCTCCTTTCGCTCAGGCCAGTTCATTAGCTGCCAACAGGATGCAGCCTCCTCTCCCCGCTGTGGCCACCTGACACCGCTTTGGGCTTTGTTCCTGCACCACTGGAACTCTGTGGCAAAATCAGATCCAAGTGAGCCTTATCACGGGTACTGCAGGGCAGCCTGTTCTCAGGTTTTAGATGCTCCGCGGCATTTGGCTTTTCTTTCTGCAGTTGCCATCCTGGCTATCTCCCTGACCTGCCCTCTTGGGCTGTAACTTCTAACCTATCCATTGAAAGCTTACCACAAACTAGACTCTCTGTGGGGGCTCTAAAGTGCGCGGGGCCATGGGCCCCATCCTTGGGGACAAGATAGGTCTGCTGGGGAGAGAGGAATGTACCCATAGAACACTCTCTGAACAGCATGTAATTTCACATTTTCTAGTCTCCTAGAGAGGACTTCTCCACGTGTCTGTTGGATATCAGTGCCGAATCAGGGGTACAATGTGAGAAAATAAAATATTTCTTCTTGGGGGTCATAAAGAGTCATCTGTCACATTTATGTGGAAAGTGTAGGCAAAGGTGGGTAATATGTACCTGGCTGGGTGTTTAGGGAATAGAAAATGCTCATACACAGGGACGATATATCTTCCACTAAGGTCATTAGACTTGTTTTTATGCCATATAAATGTTAGCTCTGTGTGTATGGGGTCTTTTTGTTTGTTTTTGTTTTTAAGGATTTAAAGACTTTTTAATTTTTTTTTTTTATTATTTAAAGCTAGTCCCTAGGATCATAATAGGCATCTCTAGGAATCTAGGTAAATGCAGGTAAGGGATGGAACAAATGTCTTATTTCAGTGTAAACCTGAACAATCCGGTCCCAACGAATCCTATCCCTTTTTAGTTTCTCATCCCCTCCCCGCAAGGTAACACGGGAATGATACCAACAGAGAAGAGGACCAGAACTCTCAAGGGAGCTTCTGGCTCTTTTGTTTTTCTTCATTCACTGATGTCTCTACCTTGAAGAAACTGTATTTAAGACCCTGGTGAGACTTGGCTACAAAGCATTCCATTCAGACTTTTATTCTGGAAGGGAGAAAAAAAACAGTTCCAAAGAGTTGATCTTCCTTTTTCGCTTCTGAGCTCTGTCTGTCGTAAGAACATTCTGCTAATTAGTCAGACAGCCGGTGAGTTGGGGCTGCTTGGTTTTTAAGGGAATAGGCACCAAGTGGAAGTATCTCTGACAGTTGGGATTTCTGCTTTCAGTTTGCTAACACTGAGCTCCTTTCTGTTGTGATCAAAAAAGTCCAGCCCTTCTGTGGTTCCAAGCAGCACTGAATATTTGAACACAGGCCTGTGTGTGGGATGGAAGAGGAAACTCGCTAGGAGATCAGGTCTGGGGTAAACAGCACGACTGAGTAGTGGGAGAATGGACTGTATCCCTATAGACACCACAAAGCAGATCAGAATTTCTTGGCTCATTTACTCCAGGCCTTTGGCCTGGGTTGGTTCATTGTCCTTGGCAGTCTTTAACTTTTTCTTCTGTTCTGTGTCTTGTTTTATACCAAGAAGTGTAACATAGATGTTAAAATCAAACAGACATGAGTTCCAGTCCTGAGTCTCCCTGCTTACATTGGACAAGATTCCTAAGCTTTTTTTTTTTAAAGATTTTATTTATTTATTTGACAGAGAGAAATCACAAGTAGGCAGAGAGGCAGGCAGAGAGGAGGAAGCAGGCTCCCCGCTGAGCAGAAAGCCCAACGTGGGGCTCGAACCCAGGACCCGGGATCATGACCCGAGCCGAAGGCAGCGGCTCAACCCACTGAGCCACCCAGGCGCCCCAAGATTCCTAAGCTTTTAAGTCTCAGTTTTTTCATCTGTAAAATGGGGATAATAATAGAATTTCAGGTTACTGTGAGGGTCGACCATAGTAAAGTACAATAAGTATGCAGCCCATTGCTTAATCCATAATAGATGCTCAGGAGTTGATTTCCTCTCTTGTCCTGACTTTTCCACTTACTAGCTGTGAGACTTTTAGCAAGTCATCAAAATGTGCCTGGCCTCGGTTTTCCTTATCTTTAAATTGGGTAGGAGGAGGACACGATGATAATGCCTGCTCACTGGGATGTCCTGAGCTGTGTCTGGACAGATGTGTTTGCAGCTATGGGTGATGGCCACTGCTGTGAGACCTGCCTGGGGGCTCAGTGGTCGACTTCACAGCCATTGCCTTTGTGGGAAGGAAGGGTGTCAGGCTTGTGTCTGAGACGTCAGGGGGTATGTCTTCTCAGACATGAGATGAAGGAGGTGGAGGTGGGAAAACCTTGTGGGCATACTCCTTGCAGGTGGACATCCTGAATGCAAATAGTGATTTTCTTCTTCCTTTGGAAAATATGATGGCTAATTATTATGTGTCAACTTAACGGGGCTATATAGGGTGCCCAGACATCCGGCCAAACATTATTCTAGGTGCGTCTGTGAGGGTGTTTCTAGATGAGATTAACATTTGAATCGGTAGACTGAGTAAAGCAGATTGCCTTACCCAATGTGGTCACGAGCCCGTCAAATATGTCAAAGGCCCAAAAAGCTGCAACAGGATAACCATCCCAGGAGTAAGTAGAAACCACTCCTGCCTGATTGCCTTCACACGGGACTTTGGTCTTTTCCTGCTTTTGGACTTGAACTGAAACATTGGCTATTCCTCTGTCTTGATCCTACACAGTTTCGGACTGAAACTACCCCCATCAGCTCTCCTGAGTCTCCAGCTTGCCGATATTGGGACTTGTCAGTTTCCGTAACTGCATGAACCAATTCCTTATAATAAATCTCTTGTAGGTGTATTCTATTTCTTTGACTAATACAGATCTCTCATTTGTCACTCTTTCCTCTCTCACTGCTTCTGTCTTAATCCAGACTCTCCTCATCCCAGAAATGAACAGCAGCTGAATGAATCTTTTTGCTTTCAGCCCCCAGATTGGTCTTTCTAAAATTCCAATTACTTTTTGTCTTTTGTCTACTCAAAAACCCAAAGGCCCCATCACTGAGCAAGGATCCCTCAGTCTGATATTCAAGACCTTCTACTCTGGCCCACTTTATTGCACTTCCTACCCTTCCCCCCACCACAAACTGTCCACTTATCTGCTGGGATCTCAGCACTATTTTCCAAGGAAGTGCATGGTAGCATTTTTTTGCTGGTTTGTTTCTCCTTTCAAGATCACATTGGATTTCAATGAAAGAAATGATATTCAGGGGAAATGTTCTTTAAAACTTCTTCTCTGATGATCATCGGATAATCTTCTTGAAATCTAGTTTTAAAAGTGTAAATAATTTAGGTTTTTTTTCTAGATAGAAAAGAATAGAGAATAAAAGGATAAAAATTTTTTTTTATATATAGTATTAAAAATATCTTGTGAATGTCTCTCATATCAATAAATATAGATTTCAATAATAATTTTTATGACCATTTAGGGGTAGAATAAAATGTATTTAATCAATCCTGTCCTGATAAATACTTAGCTTATTTCAATGTTTCAGTTTTGCAAACAACCCAATCATGTATCTCTAATTATTATTATTTTTTAAATGTGCCCGTTTTATTAGCCTCCCAGACCACAGGTGAATGGTGAGCTATTGTTATTCAAATGGTTGATATTATTTTTACATAAATCAAGGTAACGCCCAACAACATCTTAAGTCTTTAAATCAACCTGCCTTTTCCTATTCTAATTATTTTCTTGAAAGAAATTCTCAATGTGTGACATTATAATTTGTGTAGTTGGGTCTGGAAAATTATATTGCTTTTTTTAATTAAAAAAAAGATTTTATTTACTTATTTGAGAGAGAGAGAGAATGAGTGGAGGGAGGGGCAGAGGGAGAGGGAGAAGCAGGCTCCCCAGTAAGAAGGGATCCTATAGTGGGGCTCCATCCCAGGACCCTGGGATCAGGACCTGAGCCGAAGGCAGACGCTTAACCAACTGAGCCACCCAGGTACCCCTGGATTGATTTTTAGAGACAAAATTTGCAGGTGTTCACTCTAAACAGAAGAAAATAGATAAGAAAAAGAGGATAAAATATTCCACAATTCCATCCCCCCAGCGATCGATCAACTCTCCCGAGGTCTGGGCAGTACTGCGTCCTGGAGTTGACAGAATACTTCCTGCAGGGTTCTGATCATTTCCTTTTGTTTTCCTATTTAACCAAGTGGTCAAAAGTTTATCTGGATACACATAGTGTAAAGCCCGTTGATGTCTTCACATTCTACACATTATTACTATTTTTCTTAGAGCTTATAATTAGATATTTCAGCAAAATCAAGGTTAATTCTAACATGATACATTACAAATGTCAAGACTGAAAATCATGTCTCCGATCTGTGTCTTAACATCCACATATATTAAAAAAAAATTTTTTTTTTTTTTTTTTTTTTAGCTTCAGGCTCCTGACCTGGAAAATGATACGATACCACAACGCTGTGTCACCTTCCTCCAGACACAGAGTTCATCATGCTGGGATCATGTGTTAGGAAGTTCCCATCCACCCACATCATCGCTTTTTGAGGAAACAGGACTTCTGTCTGGATTATTCCATCTTCATATTGTCCTCTTTCATTGCCTTGCCATTACCTAGGACACATCTGGTGAGCACCTTGAGTTTGGGGAGGCCCCTCACTCTTTTTAGATTTCCCTCTGCATAGTGCAGTGTCGGCTTATAAGAGCTGCTTATGTAATCAAGTTTGGATCCAATTATCTATTAGAATAACAACAGTAGGACAGTGAGAGAAACAGAGACACGTGATTTCAGGGGCCTTGGGCAGTTGTGCCTTCTTAGGGCCCTCTTCCACTTAAAAAAAAAACAAAGATTTAAAATCATATTGTATAATTGCATTGGAAGAAAGGCAAATAGAATCCAGACTGGATTTATTATTACATATTCATTATTTTTGTTCTAAAGATTTTATTTATTTGGCAGACAGAGATCACAAGTAGGCAGAGAGGCAGGCAGAGAGAGGAGGAAGCAGACTCCCTGATGAGCAGAGAGCCCGATGTGGGGTTCCATCCCAGGACCCCAGGATCATGACCCGAGCCAAAGGCAGAGGCTTTAACCCACTGAGACACCCAGGCACCCCTACATATTATTTTATTCCTTTTTCTTCTTGCCTTAAAAGAAATAAAACATGTCCATAGGCAATGAGTCTAATGGAGAGAGTGCCCATCTGTGTGTTGAAAGCTAAGGACAAAGAAATGCACTTCTAGAGGGAAATTATTCTGGGATTAGCCAGGACTTTTGACTTCTGCAATGTTCTTTGGTAGCTTGCTGTCATGCCCACAGTGGTTTATGTGTACTAGTCTCATGGAAGCAACACACCAGCCCTCTGTGTTAATTACAATTATTATTTCTCATTTTACAGAAGTAACCAAGGCATACGGGGCTGAAATTAAAGCTCAAGTCATATGGTTAGTAAATGGTGAGACTGGGATACCATTTATTGCACACTACTGCTTGGCCAGCTGCTGTGTGCCAGGCACTGTCCAGGCCCTGGGAAATAGCAGTGTGCACACCCTGGAAAGTTTCATCCTCTGTCTGATTCCATAAGCAGCTCTGTCTTGTGGATGGAAGGCAATGATGTCTCATTCCAAAGGGAGGGGAGGCTGGTCCCTGAAGGCAGATGGGTGAAGCCAGAGGCTTCCTGTGGGATGTGGAGTGAGCCTAGAGAACAGATGGAAGGACGGGGGAATGGCGCAGCGGAGGGAGCTCAGTGTGGGCCGCTCAGGAGGGGAGACCCTGTTTCTGAAGCAGCAAGTTCAGTCTGGCTCAGGCAGGAGACAAGAAGTCAGGGCCCAGACGCTCCAGGGCTGAGGGCCCAGGAGTTTTATTTATCCTGAGGTTGGGAGCATTCAGTAAAGGGTTGTCAGCAGAGATAATGAGAACGATTGCAGAGCCAGTGTAACAACCGAGGTAAGAAATGACGAAGATGATGGAGACGGAGAGAAGCGGACAGGTTGGAGAGAGGGTGAGGCGGTAGAATGTGCCTGGTTCGGAGTCCAGGTGGATGTTGGGGGGAAGGAGGCGGGTCAGGTATCATGCCCAGACTTCTGGAATGCACAGTGATCACTCTTCCCTCCATGTCTTTGCAAAGGACGCTTATTGCTTCTGACTGGACACTTTCCCCCTTTTCACCCAAATAAACCTGCTTGCCATTCCGCACTCAGCTCTGGAGTCACCTCTCTCTGGGGGAACTTCCACAGCTGTCGGGATCCAGCAGGAAAGAGGTGGCATTATTACTGAGTAACAGGGGAGAATTAGTAATGGGATTAGTTATAAAGATGTGAGCAGGTTTAAGGAAACCAAAATGTGGTTTTAGATTAAAAAAAAAAAAAAAAAAGCTAGCAGTATTGTTACCATCCCAGAGATTAGAAAGGACAAGGGGAGAGAAGGTTACAAGATGCCAGAGGAAAGAGATATACCCTCAGCCATCTGGCATCCTTCCTAAGGGATACAGCCATTCTGCAATGATCCTAGAGGAGGAATCTTGGAGAATTAGTACCCCAGCCTTACCCTCTTCCCTCCCGCTTACCTTTTGCTAGGGCTCCACACTGACCAGATCCAACCACAACAGCAGGTACTGGAGTCCATGACTCATTGCCTACCAGCCAGCCCCATCGGGCAAAGCAGGCTTGAGAGAGGACCTGAGAGGCAATGGAAGAGACCCATGACACGTTCCCAGCCCCCAGCTGGAAAGGTATCTGCCCTGTCCTATCCATCTGTGTATCTTCCACACCTAGCATGGAGCCTGGCACCTAGGGAGGGCTCCGTAAATGTTGAATACGCAAAGATCTCACTTAGTAAAGGTCTCAACTGCAAATCACACAGAGAAAATAAATTTCTTAATCTATTATCAGCTGGTGTCTTGGAGTGGTTTGTGGCAAGAAAGAACAAGTTTCAGCATGAGAAGCTGGAAGTTAATGTCCCCTGAGGAACATGTACTTCCCAGTTTTATTCTTTTTTGGGGGGATCAGGGTGTCATCAGTCAATGAAACACACAGCAGCTTCCCCTATAGGGAAGAACAATTCCTACCAGAAATTTACAAGAGTCTGCCATTCCTTTCTCTTTTGCAGCAAAGTTAATGCGTAACAACCGAAAGTAATGACAATATTATTTCCTGCAAATTATATAGGAGGCATCAAACAGAAAAGTGTGTTGGAAAATTAAATTTAGCAGGTCAAGGCAGCAGCACAGAACTCCCAGCTGTTTGCAGTTCTGCTGTGTTGATGGACTGACACAGCGCAGCCATCAGACATGGACAGGGTGACTGAGTAGCAGACTCCAGCCCTGTGTCCTGTCTGCACCTGCCTCTCCATTTTCACAGCCAACCCAGGTCACTTCCTCTTTCAACCTGTTGTACACTGAGGAAATGGGGGAAATTGTTCCGAGAGCAGTTTTTATCACATAATTATTCTCTACCCCGATGTTCAAAGTCTTTTGATGAGTATCTCACATTCCGCCCTTAGTGACGCACCATAACCCCTTGTAATTGGTTCTCAATCCTGTACCTACAGCTCCTCAACTGTCAGTTGTTAAAGAGAAACTTCTGCCTTCATGTCTTCACTTCGTTGGGAATTCTCACTTCTTCTCCTACCTAGTAGGCACTCAAGGAAGACTTCTGATTAATAATCCACTTAGCTATACCGTGTCTCCATAGTAACTCTACACCTGACTCAAAGTTGATGGCAGTTGTGTGCAGTGCCTTGGCTTCTCCCCCACTCAGCCACTAATCCTGCAGATGGACGATTTTATTCCAGCCCTGCAAGGCCTAGAGAGCTCTGCCCTCCGTGACAGATCAGCAACGTTTCCCACTTGCTCCCTCGTTCCCCTCCACCTCCAAACGCAGTGCAAACCGAGTTCCTCTGGGCACAGTGCGCATCAACAGAGACCGCTCTTCAACTTCAGAAATGTCCTTGGCACAAAGCGTACAAGCTATCAGCCCCCGGATGTCTCCCTCTTCTCCATCTTGCAGGGCCATGGAGGAGATCTTGGTGGCCCTACACAGGAGGCCTGCCACAGCGTGGATCTGTCTGTTCTGATCATCCTGTGTTAGGGAGGGAGTAAACAGTCCTCCATCATTGCCCAGAAGCCAGAGCCAAAGCCACAGGAATTTATGGATTAATTCCACGTCTCCTTCTCCGAGATCCTGTAGCCAGGCGGGGCTGCCGTGTTGCACAGCTCTAGGTAAATGGTGCCCCCTGGGGCCGTCAGATGTGGTGGGCCTGGCGCCGAGTGTTGTCTTGAGCCCCATGAGTCCAGTGGCTGTGCTGTTCGTGTGATGCATTCTTTGGTCTTCCCCACCCTGCTCTGTGTCCCAGGAAGCACACCTGTATGGACTGCAATTCCTTTGCCTTCCAAATTCCTTTTCTTTTCTTTTCTTTTTTTTTTTTTTTTTAAGATTTTATTTATTTGACAGCGAGAGCACAAGCAGGGTGAGCAGCAGGTAGAGGGAGATGGAGAGTGGGCTCTCCACTGATCAGGGAGCGTGACGCTGTTCTCGATTCCAGGACTCTGGGATCCTGACCTGAGCTGAAGGCAGAAGCTTAATTGACTGAACCACCCAGGCACCCCGCCCCCACTCTCCAATTTCCTGTAGGATAAAGGGAAGCACTGGAGACTGGAAGGGGGAATGGAGAAGACTGGACAGCAAATTTGCTTCCCTGCCAGGTGGCTGCCAGTTTGCCACTAAGAGCCCCGGGGCCCCTGTCAGGGAGCCTGTCCATTCAACACCCTTCTCTGAGTTCTGGCAAACATGGATGGCCCCAGTGTGACTGGCCCCAGGCTATTGTGCTCTCCTTGGTTCCCCTCATCTTTCTAAGAGGTTCCCTCATTAAACTCTTTTAATTTGACTCTGTTTGAGTGTGCCATCACTGCTTTCTTGCAGTAACGTGGACTAAGTCTCTGTTAATTCTCTGGGATTTCTACTCAGGTTCATTACAGAGAGGCTGCATCCCCTCCTGAAGACAGGGCTTACCTTATTGTGGAGGAGAGACAGACAACAAACAGATGGCAAATGTAATTTATATAATTGTAGAAAGTGATAAGGGCTAAGCAACAACACAAATGTAAACAGGGTAATAGGAGGGTCACGGTCTGGTGGAGGAGAGCTACTTATCTAGCTAGTGTGGCCTGGTAAGGCCTTTCTGAAGAGGTACCTCTGACCTCACTGCCAAAATAATGAGAACGAGGCAGTTGCCCCAATGTTGGGAGAAAGAATATTCCTGCCTGGAGCAGCAGATGGGAAGGGCCCCAGATGGGAAAGAGTTGGAACAGATTTGAACCCCGGGACCAGAGGAAGGTAGCAGGAGAAGGGGGTTTGGATTTTATGCTAAGGGCTCTGAGAAGGCATGGGGGCAGGGGACTCGTGATGGTCACCGTCCCAGTAGAAACCAGATGCAACAGTGAAAGGTTTTAATGGAAGAGAATGCAATGGAAGGACTGTTGGCAAAGGCATGAGCAGGACCGAAAAGCAGCAAAAGATGGTATAGCAGACTACGGAGGGAAGCTCTTACCACCCCACACCTGGAGGGGACAAGAAGATCGAGCTGTTGCCAGCATCTGGGAAGAGAAGGAGCCATGCAAGTGGGGCCTTCAACAGGAGCTGTGTCGGATGACTTCCAGAGGCCTCTATAAGCGCTTGGGGGGCAGAGAGGGAGTGGGATTCTAGCAGATCCTGAGCGATCTGAGGGAAGGGTCCTCATGCACATGAACAACAGAGGCGGTGAGGACTCCCGAAGATGATGGAGCATACCTGACATGAAGCAGAGATGTTGCAAAGAAGGAATTTCATTTTCCAGGGACTGCCCTCAGCTCCGATATTTGTCAGCAATCCCTGACTGTTTTCATAAGCGTTAACACCTTCAGCGCTCAGCCAGGGGACCGGAGAATGGCTGACACAGCAGGGGGGGACTGTGGTCAAAGGTAAGTGTTTGCCCCACAGAAAGGCCTTTCAGGTTAAGTGTCACCAGACCTGAATTCAGGACAGCTGTCTGCTACCTGAGCCAAACCACCGCTGTAGGGGCGATGCCTTCGGTTGGCTTCTCCCGCCAGCAAAACTTTCCAAAGTGCTCATGTTGCCACACGCCTGTGGCTGTGTGAGGCCAGCAAAGCCAGTCGAGTGCTCATTCGGGCTGGGGACTGTCCATCAGCAGGGCCGTGCAGGCTGGCAAACACAGATGGCTCCCAAACATTTCCTCCTAAATGTAGAGGGCAGGGTTCTTATTAAGATGAAATTCTAGGGAAAGAAAACACTGTGGGGGTTATTCAGGGAAAGTAAATATGTAGTCTCTCTTTTCTCTCTCTCTCTCTCTCTCTCTCTCTCTCTCTTCTGGTTTCTGTCTCCTAGTAAGGTACCTCTGTGGGGGAAAAAAACCCAACAATATAAAGTAACTATTCTCTTCAGAAACCTCGGCTGCCCCCCACTGGCATTAGTCTCATTCAGAGGTTTCCAAATATTTTTAGCAGCAGAACTCCTTTTAAAACAAAATCTGCCACAGAATCTTCACATATAACACAGGCAAAACCCAAGTGGCCATTTTCTAGATACCTCTGTGCAGACCCGGATTCTAATCAGTTCTAGTGGGAGCCTCCTGAGTGCAGGTGTGTGTGTGACTTCTGGAGGTGTAATTTGCATACAGCAAAATTCACCCTTTCTAGGCGTACAGTTAGATGAGTGTTGACAGAGTCTCGTAATAACACCACAGTTAAGACACGGAAGAGCTCCGTCGCCCCTCACATTCCCTCAAGCCCCTTTGTAGTTCACCCTCCTACACCATTCCCTGCAGCTACTGATCCGATTTCTGTCCCCGAAATTTTGCTTTTCCAGAATGTCGTATATAGCAATGGAATCGTGCAGAAGGCAACCTTTTGTGTCAGTGTCTTCCCCTTAGCCTAACGTTTTTGAAAGTCATTCGTGATTTTGTGCGTGTCAGTGATTTGTTGCTTTTCATTGCTGAGACTGTACGTTGTTCTTGTGTGGTTTTCAAAGTTGTTCTTCAGCTTCCAATTCTTTTCTGCATAGCATATAAAGTCCCCCATTCAAATAATTTGCATTTTTAAAATACTGAGATTGAAGCCCTCGTAATATCATCGGAGCAGCACAGGTAGAGCAAGGCTGTGTTCTCCTCATGTCACGCTGCTGGGGCAGCGTCTCCCTCCCCATGGTGGCTTCCCGAGCTTCCGATGTCCCTCCATCTCTTCCCAGGACTGCAGCTCCTGGGATTGTTCTAACCAGACAAGAGGAGAGTACTGCTCGCCTTTCTTTTTCTTCTTTTTAAAATTATAATTAACACACCATTCTTTCTGGGGAAAGAATACAAGGGAAGGCATTTGTCTGGAAGTAAACCTAGGTTGCTAAAGCTCTCCCAAGGATAAAGACAGGTAGCTCAAACACAAATCCCATACCGAAATTTCAGCTTTAGCCATTGCTCATTTGACCACCCGGTTGCAAGACTCTCTCGGATTCTCAGTTCTGCCAACTGACAAACAGCTGTTGTTCCCCTCTCAAAGACCACACTATCGGCCTGAGTTGGAACTCACTAAGTTTGAACCTGTGCGAGGAGGGTGGGGTGGGGGAAGGGGGAAAGTGGGGGGGGGGAGTACACAGGAGCCTTGGGTGCTCTGTTCCAGGGTTTGGACCTCATGCTGTAGCCAAGGTCATGGAGCAAGACCTTCAGGCGGAGGCCAGGCCATGTGTATTCTGGAGATCGCTCTAGTATGTGAGGGAGGGAAACCTGTTGGAGGCTCCTGCCATGGTTCAGGTGAGAGACGATGCATTGGCAAGACAATGGAGAGAAGAGAATCCATTTGAGAGACACACCCAATACAGAGTTGATTGAGTCTGGAAGAAAGGGGACAGAGAGGAAGGTGCAATCCACCTCATTATTTACCCCAATAATCCCACCATGTAGGTGTCATCACGTCGGTTTCACAATACCAAAACCCAGCTCAACGCGATTAAATCACTTATGTGAGTTTACACAGCTGGTAAGATAAAAACTGTATCACTAGGGGCACCTGGGTGGCTCAGTCATTTAAGCATCTGCCTTCAGCTCAGGTCATGATCCCAGGGTCCTGGGATTGAGCCCTGCATTGGGTTCCCTGCTCAGCGAGGAGCCTCCTTCTCCCTCTCCTTCTGCCTGCCACTCTGCCTGATCATGCTCTCTCTCTCAAATAAATAAAATCTTAAAAAAAAAATGCATCGTTGTATGGAGGCACAGCACTGAGGGACTACCCAAGCCTGTGAGACATCGAGAAACACATTTAATGAGTTATGGAAGACTACTTTAAGGAAACCAAAAACCATGCCTTGTGAGAGCATCCCTGGGGGCTTGGAGAGCAGCATCTGGGCAATGTGCTCCCCATGACCTAAAGGAAAGGAGCAGACTCTAAAAGGGTTTGCCCTGTTCTCATTCTCCTCTCACTCATCCTCTTTCACTTTGTCCTTCTGCCTGCATCTGGGGAAGAGAGATTTGTATAATAACGTGTTAGCATTTGAGAGCATGTCAGCAAAGCCTGCTGCCAGCTGCCTTTTCTGACACAGACATATCTCCCACTATCAATTTATTCCCCCTTGGATAAGTGGCCTCCTCCCCATTTCCCAACTGCTTTGGAGATAAAAGAAGGCAGTGAGGGATTTATCCTTTTTCCCATAATATTATGGCTATAATTTAAAGCTGCCATAACTCATGTGTAGAACTTTGACCATAATACCATGGAAAAAGCCATCATTCAAACCCCAGAGGAAGAAATGTGGAGTCTTGTTTCTTCCAGCTGTAAATTACCTCCCAACCATAAGACAGCTGTTGGCATAACCAGACAATGGAAACTAAGGTTTGGAAAGTTACCCATGATGGGTTGTTTTTTTCCTTTTCTCCCTTTCTCCACATCTTCACGAGAATCAAAATAGTTTTCTGTACTGGAAAGGGACCAGGACTAGAGAATCGATCTTTATTGGGCTAGTTCCTAACTCCCCAAATTTGGAGGATGCCCTAAAAGATTGGTAGAGCTGGATTACATTTGCATGGATTAAAAAGACCCTGAGTCTTGCAGGGACCATGGTGTCTATTTTTCTCTTGTTTGTAGGGTGGGGTGTTTCAGACTGGTAATTTCTCCCACCTTGTTCTGGTCTGTGCTTCCCAGCTGTGGGCAGGCATAACAACTTTCGCTATGGTTAAAATTCCCTGCTTTAATCATTTTCCAGTGAGCTCATGTAGGAGATCATGAATCCTCCGAAATCTGTTCCCCACATGTCCTACCAAATTCAGCTCTGTCCAATATGCCAACTTATACCTGGGCACGAGCATTCATTCATTAAAAACATTCTAGATACTCCATGCTCCCTATATCACTTCATTTTGTCCTCACCACAGTTTTTCAAGTTAGATATTATTATCATTCCCATTTTACAATTGAGGAAATCAAGTCAACAAGTGACTCAGTAAATAAGAAAAAACTTCTAACCTAGGTCAGCAGTACTCATCAAGCTAGTGCTCTTGCTTTTCCTGGTTCACAATTCTTTTAGGAGGTAGAGGTATATGACATCTGATGGAAAGAGGAGGATACAGTTCTTTTTTTTTCTTAAAGAGATTTTATTTATTTATTTGATAGAGAAAGAGAGATCACGAGTAGGCAGAGAGGCAGGCTGAGAGGGAGGGGGAAGCAGGCTCCCTGCTGAGGAGAAAGCCTGATGCGGGGCTCAATCCCAGGACCCTGAGATCATGACCTGAGCTGAAGGCAGAGGCTTAACCCACTGAGCCACCCAAGCGCCCCGAGGATACAGTTCTTATAATTGCTTTTGAATGTGTAAACTTTTAAATCAAATATTACCTAAATATTTCTGAGATATTATTTACTTTTAGAAGTTGATCATTTTCTATCCTATTTCTTGTGCCTTCTGATTTATGAGTTCAGGCTCTAGGGTTAGATGGCTTGAACTCAGTCCCACCTCTGTTACTTCTTACCAGTGTGACTATGGGCACCAAAGTCAACAACCTCTCTGGTGCCTTGGTTTTCTCATCTTAGAATGAAAATTATAAGTAGTATCCACTTTATAGGGTTGTTTTAACCTTTGAAGGGGATAAATTTATGTAAAATGTTTAACATGGGAGTGACACATGGGTAGTACAGTTGATTATCACACTGGTGGCCCCAAATGAACCTTGCACCCCCCCCCCACTCTGGGGTTTAGCCCCTATGTAGTGTCCTCCACACTAACTCTGGCTTTGGCTGGATAACTTGCTTTGGTCAATGAGATACTTCCAAGTGGTACAGAAGCAGAGTCGTGCTTGCACATAGGGGTTTGTCCTATTGGGACACTTGCTCTTAGAGCCCTGAGCCATCATATAAAGTTAGCCTATTCAATTGCACAGAATCCGTGGAGAGAGAGAGAGAGGGAGGGAGAGAGGGAGGGAGAGAAAAGCCCTATCAAACCCTCACTATTCCAACTGAGGCTCCAGACAGCCATCTTGGACATTCCAGTCCCAGCAGATGTTATGTGGACCAGAAGAACCACCCAACAGAACCCAGTCAACCCATAAAACTCTAAGAAAATATTGTCTTAAGCCACTATATTTTGTTGTGGTTTGCTATATAGCAGCTGATAACTGAGGCAAAGTTCATTCAATAAATGTCATCTATTTTTCAAGTGGTCATCATTATTGATGGACTTTATTTCCTCTAAAATAATTAAGGCAGGGAAAGCTGTGTTCCTCAATAACTCATTCACTCAACAAAAATGTGCTGTGTTTCTACTACAGGCAGAGCAACAAGGATTTGTTCCCCATTAAAAAAAAAATGGTATCCTGCTCCCACTGCCCCCTAAGCATGCCTTCATAGGACTCCTTCTTCTTCTTTTTAAAGCTTTTAAAAAAGATTTAATTATTTATTTTTTGGAGAGAGAGCGCCAATGAGTGTGAGTGGGGGAAAGAGAGGAAGAGAATCTTCAAGCCAACTCCCCACTGAGTGCAGAACTCAACAATCGCAGGCCCCCAAGATTGTGACCTGAGCCGAAATTAAGAGTTGGCTGCTTAACCGACTGAGCCAGCCAGGCACCCCATGGAATTTTTTAACTCTCAAATTTGCAAAATAGAAAAATACAAAATTCTCATCCTCTTAGAATTATTATTTATTGCAAGGCCACACTATTTATCCATTTTTTAACCTTTTAAAAATGCATGAGGGAATTAGTGCAGAACCAGACTTTATTTTTCATATATTCACTGACTCTTCTTGATAGGAAGTTGAAAAATATTCAACCCTACATCAAAACCATAGACTCTCAAGGATAAAAGGGCCTTTGAAAGGTCAGCCAGTCTGCTCTACTCTAGGTAGACTTTCATCTCAGCTTCCCAGAGAGCTGCCAAGGCTCCTGTTTTTAAAGTTCTGTAAGCTACATTCCCTGGGTAGCAGCCACAAAGCCCTTCATGCACAACATTGGTATTTCCAAGGGAAATCATGCTGCAGTATTAACTTTGCCTCCCTCTTCATGCTCCTGCATTATGGGCTGCTGTAATTTAGGGTCATGTTTGTAGGCATGAAGTGTCATTTGGTTGAAAATCATCCACTCCTTGCTGGTGTTACACACAGCTTAAAACAAAATTGTGCAGTTCAGGGAGAATTGCCTGCCCTTCCCATGCTTTGCCTTTTGCCAGGACCTCTAGGCCTTTGTCTCCTAAATGCTGGTCTGACTTCAGTTGTTTCCAGGACAAATGAGCTTTAGCCTGGCATTATTTCTCCTTCTCCATTTGCATCTTAAGCATCTCACACACACACACACACACACACACACACACACACGAATCACCCAATTATGGAATCAAATGCTTAGGAATCTATTAATTTAATTGTGAAAGCAGAGAGCTAGGAAGTGGAGTTTATTTCAACTCCCCACTTTTATCTGCCCTGGTCATCTTAAGATATGAATGTGGGAGGGAATGGGGGTTAGAGGGAGCATATGAATGTGGGAGGGAATGGGGGGCATTTGGCATGGAGACAAACATTCATGAAGGAGATCAAATTTAGAATTTGGACACTGTTTGCAAAGAGGTCGTACATGCAGTCATGGATGCAGGTGTTTCTCATCCAACTCCCAACTCGTGTCCCATGATTGGACCATACCACCTCCCGGTGGTATTAATTAAGTTATTTTTTATTAATTAAATTAATTTGGGTGCTATGGATTAATTAAAAATGAGCAAACTCTTGTGATCACCTGTGACTAGCACAGTTCTATGCTGTGTGTTTTGAATTAGAATTAGAATTTGTTAATGTAAACATTAAAATATACCACAATTTGGGGATCCTGTTTCAACCATTCTTTCATATAATAACAGCTCGGCATATATGGAATCTTTATCATAGACGGGGCATTTAGCAGGAAATTTGACAGCAATCTGGTGAAGGAGGAACTACTCCCACCCCAATTTACATGTGTGGAAACTGAGGCACAAGCACATGAAGAAATAGGTACAGAGTGCCCAGGTGTATGTAAATTATGTAAAGAGCTGGGATTTGAGCCCAGGTGATGTGGCTTCAGAGTTAACGTGTTCAATTCCCCAATCTGCTGTCTCAGTTTTAAAAGTCTCTACACATGGGGAAGATACCTTGCTTCTCCAAGATGTGCTGGACCTACAGAGATAGAAAAGAAGGTGGGTGGACAGGCATGGGATGATGCCAGAAAGGATGAAGCAGGGTGACCTGTGTGGCTACTGAAACAAAGCCCTAGCAGGAGCAGAGTTAGATGAGGCCGCCTTGGTGGCATCCATCCGGCCCAGGCTGGTCTTCCCAGGAACTTCCCCACTGTGCTCCTTCCCCACCCCTTCCTCCCCGTTGTTCCCAGCTTCATCCCCATCTCTTCCTGCCCATGCCACACTAGCTGCCGCCCTAGTGGACAGCACTTCCATGGGATCATGGAGACGACGTCACTGGTTAGAATGCTGGTGCCATAGGCCTGATCACTGCCATGTGAATCAGGAAGTTCCACAGGCACCGAGGACACGAGCTTTGCAATGACCTACCAAATGGTAGAGGCCTAACAAAAATCACAACGGGCAATGGAAAAGTAAATCATAAAATAAAACTAAGCATCTAATTAAAGGCCTGCAAACCATAATAGCCCATCACCTAGCCAACCACAAGTCAGCTCACATGTAAATAATAATGAATGTGGAATGGGGGGGCTTCCACATGATTTAATATGTCTGCCATGATCTTAAGCTGGTATCGAGCAAATCATTGCTCTTGTCTTACTTCTCTTGCAGAGTCTCCCTCCCTTTATAGAATGTCAACCAGAGAGGGCCCTCTTTCTCTCTCAGCCTTCTCTTTAGTTAGCCAGCACCCCCCCATCTCCTCCCAAGGCATGTTTGTGACCTTTGGTAGCCCTTTAGAATGCCACATGGGACCCTATATTTTGCACACAGCCAACGACGTTTAGCTTTGTTTATGGTATTTGATGCTGTAAATGAAAATAAATATGGTTCTTTATAAAGCAAGAAAAAAAGTTTCTGAGGATGTTGGTCATGGGGAAGGGATTGCATGTGTCAGAGAAACTGCATAGAAAGGAGGGTCACAGGTGGGCACCATGGACCCTGAGAAGGGCAGTGAGATGGGGGGGGCCCTTTCAAAGATGTGTGCAAGCTCTCCAGTGTAAACTCCCTCTTCTGGTCCCACAAATTGAAGTAATATTCCAAGACTCACAATCTTGGTGCAATTGGATTTCTTGCGGAAATCAGTGAGGAGATCAGGTGGGGGACTGTGGTGGGAGGCAGGCTTCTCTCTCAGCATCACCAAAACCAACACTGCCTCCACCTGCTCCCACCTGCATGTCTAACACCCCATCCTGGTTCCAGTAAGCCTCCTAAAGGGTCTCCTGCTTCCGTACCATCTTCTCCCCACAACACAGAAACAGGGGTGGTGTACAATCATAAAGCAAATCCCTTCACAGCCCCACTAAGAATAAACACTCATCTCTCTCTCTTGGTTTTTATGAAGCCCTTATAAACCAGCCCCTGTTCCTCCCTCATCACAGCCCTTCTCTCCCGGGTATAGCTGACCCCACTGGCCTCCCTGTCTTCTGCAACGTGTCAAGGTCAAGCCCAGCCTCAAACATGGTCCTGGTGGCTCCACTGGCCCAGAACCCCTCCTGCAGATCTTCAGGCCACCAACCAGCCATTCAGGTCCCAGTCAGTGGTCACCTTTTCAGGGAGGCCTTCCCTGACCCCCCGGGGAAATTAAGTATCCCCCTTACCCGCACATCACAGGACCTCACACTACCCTGTTTCATTTTCTTCACCAAACTTTTTGCTGTCTGAAACCATCTTTTCACATACATTATTTTCTTACTTTTGCTTGCTTGTGTGTCTGCCTCCTGCCACAGTCCCCCAACTGATAGATCCCCCACCTGCTAGAACGTAAGTTCCACCAGGACAGGAATTTGCCTTGCCTTTGGTTTTCACCAAACTGAAGGACTTAGTGTGTTGCGATCATTTATAATAATGCCCAGGAGGTAGCAGCTGGTCAGTAAATACTTGTTGAAAGCATGACCGAAAAAACCAATAGACAGGCTTGCACTGACATGGCCCACAGGAGTGTAGAAATCATGGGGATACTTTGAGGTTCTTGGGTTGGGTGAACTAATTTTGACTAAGTCTCTAAGGGGTCTTCAAGCCACATCTGGTTTATGTATGTATTTAATTGTACCTTACCTCACTGCAAAAGAATGTGTGGTCATTTTCAAAGATACATATAGTACAATAAAATTTTTAAAAAGGAAAGAGTGGATATGGAGAGGAAATATGCATTGAAAAAAATAAGATAACATGAGAGCAAGATTGGCAATTAAAATACATACCACAGAGTTCTTTCTTCCTTGCCAGAAGTGGACTGCAAACGTGACTTTGAACTTTTAATAGTGAGGGACAGCTCATCTACACTAAAGTCCTGAAGAAAGAGAAGAGAGAATGGCTTTTACTTTTTACCTCTTAGCCATGAATCAAAACAACCATGCTAAATTAAATGTGTTTCCAATTAAGTTTACTAATCTTAGTTATAGCAGTAAATATCAGTTGTTATCAGTCAATATTTATTGAACATCTGTACCCAAAGGGCTTATGCAGTCCAACAGACTCACATGCGTTTCTCATGCTGCCCTAGTAACCTGACAGGATCCTGACCAGTCAAACATTTACCTGGAGCACAGCCTGCAGGAAGGATGGTTGACAAGGCCGTGGGCGATGCAGGTCTGACAGGGCTTCCTTCTAATCAGTAGAAAATTCTTACTTGCGTTTAATTAATAGGCTCTTTAATAATATTGAGGATCATTTTCTTCATACAGCCTGCCTTCTTAACCCACTTCTCCAGAATAAAGACCTTCAATGGGTTTAATTTTTTTTCCAAAATTTACATGTTTCCCCCAGATTTGCTCATCTTTGCTTCTCTCTTTAGAAACTTTCTATGTCTCCTCCCCCTCTTTCTCCCACTTCCTCCCTGCCCTCCTCCTCTTCTCCCTCCCCACTTCCTCCCCTACAAACAGTTTTGAAAGGCAGTGTAGAAAGTATCAAAAGCCATTAGAAATTCTATGGGCCATGGAATACTGGCCAACTGCTTAATATTTTTGTATCTCAGTTGCCTGTTTGCAAAATTAGAGATGATAACTGCACCTATCTCCCAGGGTGGTTATGAGCATTAAATGCATTTGTTCACATGCGTGTTAGAACCACGCTGGCAAGCTGCAGGAAAGCATCAGCTATCATTACGATTACATGCCATTCCCTTTTAAAACGATCTCCTCTCTTTTTCCTGTGTTCCTCAGCAGAGACTCTATTTTTTCCTGTTGTCTTGTATCCCCATGTCTCTGAAAGTTACCAGAATTCCTGTCCCCTCTTCTTTACTTAGAGAACTCTCACACATCCTTCAAAATCTTAGATGTGGGGGCACCTGGGTGGCTCAATGGGTAAAGACTCTGCCTTTGACTCAGGTCATGATCCCAGGGTCCTGGGATCAAACCCCACATTGGGCTCTCTGCTCAGTGGGAAGCCTGCTTCCCTCTCTCTCTCTCTTTCTGCCTGCCTCTCTGCCTACTTGTGATCTCTGTCTGTCAAATAAGTAAATAAAATCTTAAAACAACAACTAATCTTAGATGTGTCCTTCTGCAGAAATTCTTTCTGAATTGGCACACCCAACTCCTCCTGTGGGCTTCTCTGGCAACCTGTGCAACTCCCTTTATCACAGCATTTAATACACTGTGGGTTATTATCTGTTTGCTTGCCTCTCTCCATAAGGATTGTCAGGACAAGGGCTGGAATTTGAGTCTTTATGTCTTCAATGTCTAGCACATTGCTTGCTACATAGTAGTTGTTCAGTTCAAGACTGTTTGAACTAGAATGAGTATAAAACTAATCCCATGGGGGAAAACCAACCTATAACATGGCAGAATCATATTTCTTATATATTCTGTACATAAGCAATCTGGTATCATGCTTGCTACAGACTAAAAGACTAAAAGAAACTTATTTTTACTACTTGTCATTTCAAGATTTAACTCACCTTTGTAGGAGACAAAGCCTTTTCTCCCTTGCAAAACATAGTTTAGGAAAGCAGCATAAGGTACTGGGCACTCGCTTTGAACTCCTCTTCTGTGCTTCCTGGTTGTGAGATCTGGGCTAAAGTAGCTCATCTCCCTGGACTTCAGAGTCTGCACCAATTAAATGGGCATTGTAACACTCGCCTCTCTCATTTCTCGTGAAGATCAGATGGGATAGTATCTGTGAATACACTTCTAAAATAGCATATTGTCCCTCTGTAGATGGGAGATAGTATGTAATTTGGGGAGAAAGCTTGGTGTCTAGGTTTAGGCACCTATCCAACTAAGGGGTAGGAAACTATTCTGGCTGTGAGGTTAACTGGAGACAATATCCCTTTTTTAAAAACAATTTTATTATATTTTATTTTAAGTAGGCTACACATCCAATGTGGGGCTCGAACTCACGACTCTGAGACTAAATGTCACATGGTCTACTGACGGAGTCAGTCAGGTGCTCCAGCAATATTCCTTTGGCATCAAGATTCAACTGTAAGGTAATTTGCACCTCTATATTTTCAGTTACCCCATTTCATTAGCTATTAAGAGACTTCCCGTTATAGTTTCTGTAAATGACACTGCTTTGGGAGGCAGGGTGTTAGTGCAAGCCAAATCCATAGTCTTCGCAAGGCGTGTTGCGTGTTCCCCAGGCAGAGGATGACCATGTAATTTCACCAAAGAAAAGTGGGGGCAAGGCTGGACAGTCCGGGCAAAGCCAGCGCAACCCCTACAAACACGGGGCTGTGTGAATTATGATTATTTTTACACGGCAGTTGAGCCGTGATACCTCACACACATAATGATTCGTTGGCTAGAAGATGTCTACATGCCAGTCCTTTAATTTTTCTTTGCTGCTTTCTAATTTTACTGTGATGATAACAAATGGAACCGCAGCGCTTCCATCAGAAACCAGAGCATGTCCGTGAATAACTAACAGACTGCATACAGTTTTCCCAGTGAATTTTCAAAGCCAAACGTGGGTTGGCTTTTGTATATAAATTGCCAGTGCGCCTTTTCCATTCTGGTGGGAGCTCTCTGAAGGGAACGTTCCAGCTGTGATGAATAATAGTCCCTCCAAAGAAGCTGGCATGAGGCACGCATTTCATCCCACTGAGTGGAACACTGCGCCTGTCGCCAAATGTGCCGGGTCTCCCACCATTAAATAAATATATACATATGTCACTTGGCTTTGTTCCCAAGTCCTAGGCTCTGTAGAAACCAAGCATTTTATTACTATTAATAATGCTATAGTTATAATAGACGCAAAGCCAAGGAGTGGGAGCTTTGTCCTTAATATATTTGATTCAATTTCCCAATGTCCGTTACTTAATTTTTACTTACAACATCCCTTAACTCCTCATTTACCACTCTAACAGATAGCAGTATTCTTTCCAATATAAATTGGCTCTATGCAGCTGATATTTTGATTAATGCATCTATAAAGATAACAAGATAATAACATCTACTTCACAGACCAGGATAATAGTAGACATTTATTATGTGGCAGGTATTTTTCTAATTATTGTTGGCCCTGGTTTACAGGTGAGGAAACAACTTTAGAGAGGTGCAGTAACTTCTCTCACACAGCATTGCTGAGATTTGAACCCTGACCCCTATGTTCTGATGCTTGTCTATGGAAGTGAAGCATAAAAGCACTGTTCAATAAGTCTTATTTTCTTTTTTTCCAGGAAGGGACAGACTCATAACTATTCTTGTGTATAGAAAAGTTGATTAGAGAGAACACTCGTTAGTGATGTCTCAATAATTATTGTGAAGATACTTTCTTTTTTTTCGAAATGACATCTAAAAAATTAACTCAAGTTAATCGTTAGACAAGAGACCATGGAGGCAAATATCCAGTTTTCTGTTTCTCTTCCAACTTGTAAAAGCTGTATATTCTTATTTTAAGACAATATCACCTGGTCTTTGGATTATTCCTATAGACTTAAATCCATCCTTCTGACTCCACTCTCCCCACCCCACCACTAACCTGAAGAAGCTTAATGAAACTGCAATTTGGTGGCCTGGCTCCCAACTGCATACCCATCTCATCTCCTCCCTGCCCCCTGCCCCCCAGCTACAGTGCAATTGCCAATGGAATCAAATCCAAAATCTGCGTGTCAAAGCTCTCACCAACTCACGGTTTCATCCTAATGATCTATTCTTATTTCTTACAACAAATCAACATTTAATCTTACTTTCAATCTAGAGTGACGCCCCTGTCATTCAGACACATACTGCTTGTTCCTGATTCCACATCTTTGACTATGCACTGTAGAATGCTCACCGCCCCCATGTGAAGAAGATTCAAGACCCATTTCTTCCCCGAAGCCGACTACTGCAGCCTATGCTCACGTTGCTTTCCTCCTCCCCCTCCTTCCTACTCCATCTATAGTCAGTAACTGTTGAGCTATCAACTATTCCTTAATTGCTAAACAGGTGAAGTGTCTGGCCACCAAATACATTGTCAGCTCCTTAGGGACAGGTCTCCTCTCATGTTTTCTTTTGTATCCTCTAGAATAATGCTGAAGAAACATTAGGTTTCCATATGCACTCTTTGGGTAATGAAGATTGGAAGTAGTAAAACTTGGATTTAAAATCTCTAGTTTCTAATTTGTAATGTACTCATTGACTTGATAATTTTATTTAAATAATGTTCTAAATCAATCTAAATATCCAAGAGTAAATGTTGAGTTCCATAAGGAATGATATATCCATACAGTGGAATATTATATAGCCATCTTAAATAGTGCTCTTGAAGAAATATTATGAGGTCAAATGCTTTGTTATGTATTGGTAAACTTTAAAAATGCTATAAAAAGTACATACAGAATAATCCCAATTTGGGATGAAAACTCCAAAATTAATAGGATATTGAAAAGTACTAATCTTAAAGGAAAACACTGATAAATTGCACTGTATAAATAGCTTCTATTCATCAAAAGATACCTTTAAAGTTGAGAGGCAAAGTGGGGGGTTTGGGAGGTACAGAAGGAAAAAAATGAAACAAGATGGGATCAGGAGGGAGATAAACCGTAAGAGATTCTTAATCTCACAAAACAAACTGAGGGTTGCTGGGGGAGGAGGGTAGGAAGAGGGTGGTGGGGTTATGGACATTGGGGAAGGGTATGAGCTATGGTGAATGCTGTGAAATGTGTAAACCTGGTGATTCACAGACCCGTACCCCTGGGGCTAATAATACATTATATGTTAATAAAAAATTTTTGGGGGGACGCCTGGGTGGCTCAGTTCGTTAAGCGGCTGCCTTTGGCTCAGGTCATGATCCCAGAGTCCTGGGATCGAGTCCCACATCGGGCTCCTTGTTCCGTAGGGAGCCTGCTTCTCCCTCTGCCACTCTGTCTGCCTGTGCACTCTCTCTCTCTCTCTCTTTCTGACAAATAAATAAATAAAATCTTTAAAAAAATTTTTTTAAAAAGAAACCTTTAACAGAGTATAAAGGCAAACCTGACAGAGGACTCATAAGAGAACTCATATAGATTAAGGAAAAAGAAAAGAAAAGAAAAGAAAAGAAAAGAAAAGAAAAGAAAAAGAAGACAACACCATTTAAAAGATAGGCAAAAGATTTAACAAGCAAAAAGAAGATATCTAAATGATTGATAACCAAATGAAAAGGCACCAAATATCATCAATCATCAGAGAAATTAAAATAAAAGTCATAATGAGATATCAATACACGCTACCCCAGTTGGCTAAAAAACAAAACAAAACACCCCCACAAAACTGATAATATCAAGTGTTAGCAGGGATATGGAACAACTAGAACTCTCAAACATTATTAAGGGGACTGTCAGTTGGAACTTCATTTTGGAAATTCTTTTTTATGTTTGTTTTTTTGTTTTCTGGAGAACTTCCAGAGACCTATGACCACTCCAATCTGACCACTGATGCTGACTTCGGACTGCCCTTCTCCCTCTTTCTGGGACTTCCTATCATCATTCTCTTACATCCCTTGCTTCTTTCATTCAGTGACTTCTTTTACTGCTTTGCATTAGAGCAGGTTTTTTTTTTTATAAAGATTTTATTTATTTATTTGACAGACAGGGATCACAAGTAGGCAGAGAGGCAGGCAGAGAGAGAGGAGGGGAGAGCAGAGAGCCCGATGTTCGGGGCTCAATCCCAGGATCCTGGGACCATGACCTGAGCCAAAGGCAGAGGCTTTAACCTACTGAGCCACCAGGCACCGATTCAATGACTTCCTATTTCTTAGTTCATTTCCTATTTCTGCTGGTATGTGTATTTTTTTTTATACTTTCCTAAGGAAGTGTGGATAAGAGTTAAGTTTTTGAGTCTTCTTAGAATATTGATGGCAGGGCCCCTGGGTGGCTCAGTTGGTTAAGTGACTGCCTTCGGGTCAGGTCATGATCCTGGAGTCCTGGGATCGAGTCCTGCATTGGGCTCCCTGCCTCACAGGGAGTCTGCTTCTCCTTCTGACCCTCCCCCTTCTCATGCTCTCTCTCTCTCTCTCAATCTCTCTCTCTCTTTCTCTCTCTCAAATAAATAAATAAATAAAAATAAAATTTCATCCCTTTAAAAAAAAAGAATGTTGATGGCATTTCACCATTGTCTCCCAGTATCTAACATTGCTGTTGTTAAACCTGGAGCCATTTTCATTCCTGTTCTACTGAATGTGAACTTGAGAGAAATAATTACTAGAAGCTTTAAGATGTTTTCTTAATCCTGGTGCTAGAATTTTTGAATGATTTGCTTTGCTTTTTTTCCCCACCCCATCACTATGATTGACTTCCTGGAGTCCATCCCTTTTCTTTAAAAAAAAAATTTTTTTTTTAAAGATTCTAGTTATTTATTTGACAGAGAGAGAAAGAGGGAGCACAAGAGCAGGCAGAGCACCAATAAGAGGGAGAGGGAGAAGCAGGCTCCCCCAAGAGCAGAGAGCCCCGATACGATGCAGAACTCGAACCCAGGACCCTGGGATCATGACCTGAGCCAAAGGTAGATGGTTAACCCGCTTAGCCACCCAGGTGTTCCCATTCCTTTTTATATAAAACCCATATCCATTCTGAATAATTTCTGTATAATTTCCTCCTTTCTCCACCACGCACCCCTTGTTTTCCCTTTCTGGATTAGAGGTGGCTGTTGGACCTTCAGGGCCATTTCTTATCTTTTTCTCGTCTTGCTTGTTTCTTTCTGTTCTACTTGTATAGGTTTCTGTGATGTTATCATCCCATCCTTCACTGAAATTTTCACTTGGGCTATTATATATTTTATTTATATGAGCTCTTTCTTGTTATTTGATCGTATCCTTTTCCCCAGGTTTGATTTGTTTTAATGGACAGAGTAGCTTCTCTTGTTTCAATGTTTTTTTTTCCTGCTCTCTTCATTACCTTTCATTGAGCTACATTCCTTACTCTGTATATTTCCTATTGGAGGCTTTCTCAATTTTGGTGATCCTTGGCTTCTGTTCATATTTTAGAGGGAGGAATTTAAAAGTGTGAAAACTCCGGGTGTGTGAGCAGTGTGTGTCACCTAGTGGGCTCCCCTGTAAAAGAAAAAAAGGAAATTTTGATAGAAATAATGTTGCAAAATGATTTCCAAGGAAAAAAAGTAACCCATTCAATACCAGAGAGTCATGTAATGAAAATTGTGCTTATGAAAGAGTGATTGGGTAGATGCAGAAGGAAATTATTAAATTCTAGAATCCAGTTAAACTGTATTGTAGAGAGAAAGTTGAAGTAATCAGTAAAGCAGCTCCACAGCTTATAACAAAGTACAGTAGCTCTCCTGGTTCTAAATAGGCAAACAGAGCTCCTTTTAAAGCACTTACTTAGAAAATGAATCTGATGGGTATTTAAAAACTTACTGGTGCCTGATGGATAATTTTGAAAAACGTAATTTAGAGACAATCCCTTAATATAATGTGTACTTCCTTAGGGTTTCCTTTTCTTCTTCCTTTTAACCTTCTTATGAAATTTACATTTAAAAGCACTTTCCCTGCTTAAGAGTTCTGTGGGTTGTTGATTTTTTTCCCTTTTCACCCCATGGTTTTATTTCAGCAGTAATTAAAACTGCAGTAAGCCAGAAAGAGGTGAATGAGGAAAATATTCCTCAAGGCTGCTTTTCCTGCCTTGTTAGCAGAAAGTCTTCAAAACATTCTTAAAAGTTTTCCAGGAGATACAGGATTCACTGAGATACTCAAGGGAAATGAAACTTGGACATGCCATCAAAGCCTCATTAATTCACTTTCACGTATTTGCCATTAAATCATTTTGTCATAATAGCCTCATTAATTCATCATCCCTGTTTTTTCTCCTTTTTCTGTTCGCTTATCATTACTTACTGGCGACCTCAATACGTAAAAGCACCTTTAGTCTTTTTTGTTTGCCATGTCCCCCGTCTGATTTATTTGGGGGAAGGAAGTAGGATGTCAGGAATGGTGACCGCCTGGCTTCACGCAGGTGCTTGGAGGACGGCTCACTGATTAATGAGTGGCTCATGTTGAAGGGAACTGGCTGGTTTTTTACAGCCTGACTTGTTCCCCAGTGAGGTAATGGCAGAAAGTTTTCACTTGCCTAAAGACGATTCCTTGTAGGTTGTATCAGAAAGGAGCTGAGGGTGGCTCAGCTTATCCTAACTCATAAGATATAATTTGAAATACAGAGAAAGTGCAGCCACAAGACAAATGGACTGGCATGGGGAATTGCCAGCTGACGGCCAAGTCATCCCTCTTCATAGAGTGCCCTGGTGCTTGCTCTTAGCTGTACATCGGAATCGCTGGCGGAGCTTTCAAACAGAGACCCCAAAGCGGACTCCATTCCAGGCCAACAGAAACAGAATCTCTAGGAGTAGGGCCTGGGAATCTGCATATTTTAAAGTTTCCCCGCTGATTCCAGGGCACTGTGAAGGTTGAGGAAAACTCACGTCATGGGACGAGAGGCATTAAACGGCGAACAGGAATAATTATGCTCTGTCGTCTCCAGTCTGGCTCAGATGCCCTGTGGGAGAAGGTGCAAAGATGGGAGGCAGGGGCGTCAGGAGATTTTCCCACCTATTTGAGAGACAAGATAGGCACAAGTGAAGAAAACTGAGGGCAGCATAAAGCGAAATATAAATCAGGTGGGTGCCGGACCTACAGGGATTCTAGAAAGACAAGACATTGAGGCTAGAGATCGTCAAGTCTTCACAGGGAAAGTGTTGAGTTTGAGCTTTGTGGGGAGCAGGGGAGGACATTCACCCCAGGTGAGACCAAAAGTACGGGAAAGAATGTGCTCAAGGGGGTGAGAAACAGAATTCAAGTGAAGCATCCAGGTAACTAAGGAGGGCCCAGGAGAGAAATAGGAACACCTGTTATGGGGAGTTTGCAGGGTTAAGGGGGAGAGGCAGGAGCAAACTGGTGTTTAATGCAAGAGAACCTGAGGCTCTTGTCAGGAGCCCAGGTGAGGGTTCAGGGGTTCAGAAACCAGGGTCACCAGAACCAGGGCAGGAGGTCAAAAGTTGCCCAGACCCAACATTGGAGAGAGGAGCTCTGCCTACAGCCAGGCATCCCCATGCTCCTGGCTTGTGTGCAAAGCAGGAAGTTGACATGGCCCTCTGACTGCTGCAAATATTTTGTAACCTTTTAAAAATATAGCTTTCAGGTTTTGTCTTGTTATGAGGTAAAAATATTACACAGTATTATTTTTTAGCAGAAGGCACCTTAGTCTGCTCACCCTGTACCGGACCCCCAGAGCTAGAAGGAGCCATTTTGGCACCTGGGGCAAACAGCAAGAGATGTTCTCCTCCAAATCAATTTTATAATTCATGATATGGCTCACAGATGGGCACTACTAACAGAGCACACCATCTGGCGGTTTCCCACTTTCAACCATTACTCTTGCTAAATAGATGTTAAGCTTTCAAAATCATTAATTACAATTTTCATGTCCTTTAAAGCTCAGTGCCTTCGGTTCAGCCCCTTTCCCATGCTTGACTCCTGGGCCATCTCTATGTCTGCCAGGGAGGGGGTGCGACTCAGGCACAGGGTAAGAGTCCGTTCTTTGGGCACAAGCTGGACTGAAAACAGCTAAGAGTTTAATGGCTTACTTCTTAAGCTCACTACAGAATGTAGAAGTATTAAGGTTCATGGCGTCTAAGAGACCAAACCCAAATAGTGCAAACCCACAGTGGGATATGGTGAATCTCCTTAAGGGAACCAGCGATGACAGGAGATCCACGGAATCAAAGAAAGCAAGTGGTGTAGATGTGATTTGAATTTAGTGTGTGTGACTCCAAAGTTCAAAGTGTCTTCCCATCATATTCTACCCTGACAACCCAGACACCATGTGCATTGCAAAAAGGCATCAGGTCTGGACCTTGTCCCCCAGGAATGTTCACCTTAACTGCATCGACAGGGCTGGAAGAGAAGATAAACAACAATTCCTTGTTAAGCATCAGATTAAAGCCAAATGTGAGAAAGGGACATTAGGTGCGGAAGTAGACCCATTCTCCAGTAATTCTCTTTGGAAACTTACTGTGTGAGATGATTTAAGATCGAATTTCTATTCCTATAATGCATTTTAAAAAAACACTTTATTTATTTGTCAGAAAGAGAAAGGAGGAGAGAATACAAGCAGGGAGAGCCACAGGCAGAGGGAGAAGCAGGCTCCCCACTGAGCAAGGACCCTAGGAACATGACCAGAGCTGAAGACAGATGCTCAACTGCCTGAGTCACCCAGGTGTCCTCCTATAGTGTATTTTTTAATATTTGCATTTCTGAACACATAGACATGTAGCAAAATATTTAAATGTCGCAGAAGGAAGCACGGTGAATAGTAAGTTTCCTCACTTTCTCAGTCAGGATCCTGGCAGAAAGCAAAATGCACCGCTAGAATGTCCGGATTCAGGGACTTTAAGGAAGGGACCACTTACAGAGGTGAGGGGAGGGTTCAGGGGATAAATGGGGACTTGGAGGCCTGGGGAACTAGCAACAGCTGAAGAAGAAAAGAATGTCACTGGGATCCTGGGAGAGCTGGAGCTAGCTGTGGACAGAGCAGCTGCTCCACAGCCGGACACCGAAGTGGGGAGAGCATGTGGCAGAAATGTCAGGCTTCCTCTCCACCCAGCCTCAGATCTCCTCCTGCTGCCTCCCACTGGCCAAATCCAGGAGGATATCAACCCTGGAAGGAAACTGGGTGATGGAGGCCATGGAGGACAGACTTTTTGCAGGGAACAGAGCAGAGAAAGGGAAATGATCTGGGGTGGTGTTGGAGTTAGGGAGAGACCCAGGAAACAGCATAGCACCGCAGACCCTCAGTCCCCTGAGGCAACAATTATTAGCATTTTTTTCAGGTAACCATCCAGAAATAGTCTATGCATATACAAGCTTTAAGTGTATATGTCCACCCATTTTCTATGCAAATAGTGGTAAACTCTTCCCCTGCCTCCTCCACACCCCTGCCCTTGCTTTTTAGACATTCAACAGTCTATCTCGGATTTGGCTCTTTCTAGCATTTATGGAGCTACCTTGTTATTGGAGACCAGAGGTTCTAAAAGCATGGTCCCCAGAGAGGCAGCATCTGTATCACCTGGGAACTTGTTAGAAAGGCAAATAAGGGGCACCTGGGTGGCTCAGTCCTTAAGTGTGTGCCTTCTCCTCAGGTCGTGATCCCAGAGTCCTGGGGTGGAAGCCTGCTTCCCTCTCTCGCTGTCTCTTTCTCTCTGTCAAATAAATAAGTAAGTAAGTAAATAAATAAATAAATAAGATAATCTTTTTGAGGAGTCGGGGGGAAGGCAAACAAGTTAGAAACCCAGGGAATGAAACCCAGAAATGTGTGTCTTTTTTTTTTTTAAGATTTTATTTATTCATTTGAGATATATATATATAGAGAGAGAGAGAGAGAGAGAGAGAGCATGAGTAGGGGGAGAGGCAGAAGCAGGCTCTCTGATGAGCTAGGAGCCCAATATGGGGCTTGATGCCAGGACCCTGGGATTATGACCCGAGTCAAAATCAGTTGCTTAACCCTCTGAGCCACCCAGGTGCCCCCCAGAAATGTGTGTCTTAACAAGCTCTCTGGATCATTTGGCGCCCACCAGAGTTCAAGAGCCAGAGTTCCAGAATGAGGCCGGGCCCCCACCTGATCAAGGCTGCGGCTGCTCACAGGTCGATGTACCTCAGGGACAGGTGAAGAGAGAACATGGTGAGGCTATCTTGTTTGCGTCTTTCCACTGTACCTACCAGTCAGAAAAACAAAAAGCAGTATATATAGTATATATTGATGCGTATCTGATATCAGCTCTCAGTGCAAATCAGAATCCTGAAAGAGCAAAGGAAAGGCTCCCCCACTTCTTCCAGACACATCTCCCTTTCTCTCTTTTTGTGTATATTTAGTTCTTTGGACAGAGATACTGTGTTTTAATATGTTTGTTTGAGTATGTGAGGCAATGCAAGCTAAATATAACTATGAAGACTCATAGTCACCACAGGCTTGAGGTTGGCATTTGCTTGAAACCCACGATGGTGAGGCTTGCAAATGTCCGGGTCCCTCAGGGCACAGACTCCCTCAGGAGGGCAATGCTGGGCGTTGCTCTGCCATTGTTTCACGTGGCTCGCGTACCCACTACAGAGAAGGCTGCTGCCTTCTATGCCCACACAGAAGATGGGCACCTTGTCCTCTGGAAGCTCGCCAAACAGCCTGAGGCGTGGGAAGCACTTATCAGCTTTGTGATCCTAGGACCCTCTCTGTGCCTTGGTTCCCCCACCTACAAAATGGTTCCCCAACAAACAGAAATGGCAGAGCTGCTGATTTGCATGGCTCTAGGGAGCATCACTCAGGCCAAAGAACATGGAGTAGCGCTCCCTGGAGGGGGGAGGGCTGAATGAATGATTAAGGAGAAATCCCCTTCTGGCACCTACTGCTGGGCTCAATGGTTCTGCTGGGTGGCCAGGAGCCATGGGAGAGAGTGCGCTGTGAGTCAGACAGTCTGGGATTGAATCCAGGCTCCCTTCCTTACTTAAAATTCTGTGACTTGGACAAGTCATTCGCCTGGAGCAGTGGCTGGCATCTTAATGGCATGCAATAAATAATTCATTGAAAGAATAAATGCACATTTATGAGTCTCAGTTTCTTACTCTGTATAATGGGAACAAGAATATAATTTACTTCGTAGAGTTAAATTAGTATTAATTGAGAAACATATTTCAGAAGCTCTGGCATGATGAAAGGAACTAAATATGTGGCAATTACAATACATAGGTACCAGGAGATAACTTGAATACACCACAGTGTTTTCGGACCTGGGGTGGCATGTCTGAATCAGACGCCAGGCATGGAGTCAGTTTAGGAACAGAACTCAGTCTCTAGAAGGATTGGACAAAAGCAAGGGACAGGTAGCAGGGACAAGACCCCAAGGTGTAGTTTAGATTCTCATTGGAGCTTTTAGAAATTTACAATTAAGTCGAATCCCTGGGTCATAGGTCTTGAGCATGGATATTTTAAAAACAGGGCCCAGGTGATTCTAAGGTATAATGAGAAGCGAGAACTCGATTAATGGAGCCTACTACCAGCCAAGTGTTATGCTAGATGTTAGACGAATATTATTTCCTTTATTCCCCACAACAACTTGACGTGTTAGATATTTTGTCCCCATTTCACATGTGAGGAAATCAAGGATCAGAGGCTAAAAAAACATCTCGAAGTTCACAGACCCGTGTGATGGAGACCTAACTAACCTAGGCCATCTGACTTTGAAGCCAGTGCTCTTTTCACTGTGTTTTACCACATCCCGGAAGGATCCTCAAAGGAAAAAGCCCAGAACGCACTATATTCTTTCGGACTTGTCTCCCGAGGGGCTGAGGCTGGGCCTGTGGTGGGCTCAGTGGCTTCCCTGGTGCGAGCAGGGCTCCTCGTGATTGAACGGTATATGCCTGTGTTTTCTCATAAGGCAACGAGCCATTTTTCATCAGGAAAGTATGGGAGTTGTTTCACTTTCAAAAGAAGTGATATTTCTTGGTCAAATGGCCAGGAAATTCCTGAAAGTGTCAGAAACGGAGTTCCTAAGTCTATTTCTAGCTAAGAAAGATCGGTTGTATGGCAGTGACTGACAGCTTCCGAAGTGGACCAAATCCAAAATGCTTACAAAACATCAGTGTTTGACCCTTCAGGTCAAAAATTTAGAGAAATTTAAAACAAAGTTTCCTAAACTATGGACTGGGCTCCCAAGTAGGACTCAAAATGCAATAGTGTGTATTAGAAACAGAAGACTTCAGAGCCAGCCAGACCTACATTCAAGTACTAGAATGTTCTGCACACTCCCCATCTGTGTCATCCCTTTGAGCCTCAGTTTCTTCCTCAATAAAATGGGAATAGGTGATCTCTCATAGAATTATTGTGAGGATTAAAAGAAAGATGCATAAACAGTAGAGTAGTGCATAGTACATGTCATTATTGTTTTTTTTTTCTTAAAGATCCTATCTATTCATTTGACAGAGAGAGATCACAAGTAGACGGAGAGGCAGGCAGAGAGAGAGAGAGGGAAGCAGGCACCCCGCTGAGCAGAGAGCCCGATGCGTGACTCGATCCCAGGACCCTGAGATCATGACCTGAGCCTAAGGCAGCAGCTTAATCCACTGAGCCACCCAGGTGCCCCGTCATTATTGTTTTTATGATAATGAGATGGTCTGACTTCCTCAAGCACCTGGATCCCCCTCTACTAGATAGAACTTGAAGTTTGAAGATCAACAATCATGTTGAGAACGAGAGACCAGAATTAGGGTGTATCAGATGTTCCTTCTATTGGTGGTGCCCTGGGGAAGTGAGAGCTGGGAAAATGCTGACAGATCATGAAAAATTAATTTAGAATAACTTATACCTATGTCGAATGTATGCTTCTTGTGCAAGATGAGTGGGCTACTAACACCTCTTCCTTTTTCCTCCAAATTTGGAGCCAATTAAAAGGTAGACACACAAATGGAGATCTAAGTGGTGCTTTGCTACTGATGGAAGTGGCTCAGAGAACATGGCTTAAGCATGGGGCACAGGGATCCCAATACTCACCGAGTTTCAGACTCTGCACAGCTTCTTTGGAGGAGGGACCCCACTTCCCTAAGCTCTCGTGGGAAATTGTGGAAGCAGCCTCCCCTTGGAGCTGGGAGATAACCCTGGTCCAGCTGAGGATGTCCCGCTCCCTCTCTTGAATGTGCCATTCTGGTAAGGCTGCTTCCTCTGGAGGAGAGATTGAGGGGTCAGAAAGAAGCTCCTGGGAGGGAGACTCAGGCTTCTTTTTTTTTTTTTTTCCCTCTCTCCTCCTGGGAAATGGAGTGGTTAATCCATTCCTTCTATGGAGGCTGGGGGGAGGAAGTCTCCCCTTTGTTAACACTTCTTATCTTGGATCTGCACACTTTATGCTTGTCTGAAACTGTTGGAATGCTTTATCAAAAGAGACTGAAAGAGAATTTTATTCTCTTCATTGCTTTCTACTGATCCTAGATATGAGAATTTTATTGGGAAAGACTATGCACACACACCAGAGAGAAATATTTAGCTACTATAGTGGATGTATTTGTTATCTATCATTGCATAACGAATTGCCTCAATATGATGACTTAGGACAACAATAAATATTTATTGTCTTACATAGTGTCTGCTGGTCAAGAATTCAGCAATGGGGGCTCCTGGGTGGCTCAGTCGTTAAGCGTCTGCCTTTGGCTCAGGTTGTGTTCCCAGGTCCTGGGATGGAGCCCCACATATGGCTCGCTGCTCAGCAGGGAACGTGCTTCTTCCTCTCCCACTTGCCCTGCTTGTGTTCTCTCTCTTGCTGTGTCTCTCTCTGTCAAATAAATAAATAAACTCTTAAAAAAAAAAAAAGAATTCAGCAATGCTTAGCTGGGTGGTTCTGGCTGAAAATCTCTTCAGAGGTTGGAGTTAAAATGCTGCCTGGGGCTGTGGGGCTGCAGTCATTTGAAGCTTGACAGCAGCTGGAGGACCCACTTCTGAGAGGACTCACTCCCATGACAGCAGGTGGGAGGCCTCATTTCTGCTGTGTGGACCTCTCCTTAGAGTCCTCATGACACAGCAGCTGGATTCCCCAAGAGTGAGTGATCCAAGAGAGAGCGTAGCAGAAGCTGCAGTGTCTTTTGTGACCTACCCCTGGAAGTCACACTTGTGTACTTTTTCTACAATATCTTCTTGGTTATACAGGCCAGCCTTCTCTTCCCTCCCTCCTTCCTTCCCCCCCTTTCTCCCTTTCTTTCTTTTCCTTCCTTCCTTTCTTTCCTTTTCTTTCTTTATTTCTTGATCTTAATTATTTGCTTGAGAGAGTGAGATAGAGAGCATGAACAGAGAGGCAGAGGGACAGGGCGAAGCAGACTCGCCGCTGAGCAGGCAGCCAGCCTAAGGGGCTGGAGGATGGATCCAGGACCCTGGGATCATGACCTGAGCTGAAGGCAGATGCTTAACAGACAGAGCCACCCAGGCACCCCCAAGTCAGCCTTTTTTGAGTGTGAGTGAGCCTCACAGGTGCGTAAAGACGGAGGTCGGGGATAATTGGAACCATCTTGGAGGTTGGCTACCACAGTGGGTGATTTGCTGAAGACTGAAATTTGTCGTCTTCACTTCTTGTAGGAGAACAGTCAGTGAATCCCACTGGTGCTCTTCGAGAGGTATCAAAGCCACCTCTCACTGTCACCCCAGCTACAGGATGGTTCATCAGCCTTTCAAGAATATAGGCTGAGCAAAGAAGATGCCAGGCAGATGGGGACACCCTTTAACATACAGTTGTGGCAGCGCTCGCTTTCCGTGTGTTGGGGGGACGGCACTTTACTCTCCGATGTTATTTTCTGAGCTCTTACTTTATGTAGCTGTTAGAGTTCACATACAGGCGCACATTTGCTCCTTGCAACAGCCTGCAAGGTAAGAGCCTGCAAGGTGGACCTGTTCCTATTTCCATTTCCTAGATGGTGAAACTCAGGCTCAGAGAAGGGAAGTGACTTGCCTGTGAATGATGGGGCTGGGATGTGATCTCAGACCAGTTACCCTTTAGATCAGTGCTTCTCCTAAGAAGGCACATCCAAAGCACCTGGGGGGATGCAGTTGAAAATGCAGCTTCTGTTTCAGTAGGTTCAGGCCAGGGCTGGGATTCCGCGTTTCTAACAAGACCCCAGGCAATACCGCTGTTGCTGAGGCCGGGCCTTCATCTGAGGAAGGAGGCTTTCGAACTCCTCTGGGCCACTCTAGCAAGGGGTGCAGATACCCCAGCACAGCACCAGGCACAGTTAGTTATAAGACAAATGGCAGAGCTTCTCTGTGGAGAGGAGCTGGAGCCCAGGACCCAGTCTGTCCTGCAAGCACGTTATACTCGTGAAGGGGGAGGCAGAGAGGCAATCGGCTGGAAGGCTTCTGTCATTCACCTGGAAAAAGGGTGACGATTGGTTTGAGGGAATCCAGCAGGGGGGCCAGGAGTCCCCACCATGCTCTTTCTGAGACCTCTTCCTTGATGTGGGGCCACACTTTCCTGAACTCCTGGAGGCTATCTGTTTTGGGGACCAGGCAAGAAACTGTGTTTCCCAGCCTCACCACATACAACTTTCTCAATGAAGGCTTTCAAGGTGGGGAAGGGGATGGGGGTGCTGAGTTCTGTGTGTGGATACGGGGGCACAGAATAGGCACCCGCAGCTAGGGGGTGGGGAGCTCTAGTTCTCCCCTGCTTGTTTGTCCCTACAACTGTGCAAGGGCAGGAAGCCTCTAAATATATGTAGTATTTCCCAGAGAGACAAGATAATGAGTATTTTTCTTAGCTCATCCATAAAGTCAACATATAATACATTCTTAATTGCATTTAGGAGCATTGATTCAACTGAGTGTAACTAGTAATTTCAGAGAATGCCCAATAATACTAATGTTACAGCACAGTTGGAGTGCTTTGCTCCGAAAGCTCCGAGCCGTCCCCTGAGTCTGGCTTTGGGGACAATGCCGGCACTTTGCTCTGACAGCAAATCTCCTTCATTCACGTGGACTCTGTGTCCAGCCTTCACTGCTCTTTGGTTTTCTAATGCTAGAATGTACTAGCCTTAGAAAGAATTTACTTTCTTTCATCTTCAGATCCCTCAGCCACCCACCAAGGTGATTTCTGAAGGTTCTGCGTAGGAACTTGAGAATTATGTGCGAATCACTCTCCATTTTGTGGTTGGCCCCCTTCCCCTCACTCGCACAAAGCCCAGAGCTAGAGACAGAAGTGAAGGAGAACGTGGATTTGACCTCCCTCATGCCTTCCCAGCAAGCGCAGAGAAGGAAGACAGCAGTGCTTCCAAGCATCTCCTAATCTCACGAGAGGTGAAACCGCTTCTCCCCTCACACTGCAAGGGAAACGTGTGAGGCTCTCAGTCTTCATGGCTGAACACCAGAATCTGAAACATTTTGAGGAAACTGAGTGAGATTGAGTAAGACTGGAGAAGTGAGTCAGAAGTGCCCAGCAGCAAACACGAAAACACATGCACGTGCACCGTGAACCATGGTCCTGATGAACTGAAAGGCTTTACAGCAGAAGGTTGCAAACCTTTCCGATTGTGGCGTCCTAAAACTTGTATAATTATCCATTCAGAAACTGCACAAGCACTATTCTGCCCATCTAGACACCAGAAAGCATGCATATGACAGGAATGATAACAAAGGAGAGCTTAGGTCATCCCCAGTGAGAGTTCTGCTCTTCCCCCCACCCGTCCACCCCAGTGCCTCCTCTTGGGTGAACTCCAGGAGTGTCTGGGAGACTCCCTGTTGAAATTAGAGCTGGTGAGACAGAGCCCTGCTTGGGCCTTGCCACTGTATCAGCTATATAACCTTGGGGAAAGTTTGGAACTTTCTACACTTTAGGTTGTTTCTCTGTAAAATGCAGGAATGATAGTTCCTACTCTGCGGTTGTGAGAACAAGGCATGGCAAGGGGAGCATTTCACACAGGCTTGGCCCACAGAACAGATGTATTACGTGACAGTAATGATTGTCCAGTGACTTGAGGCTCCCAGTTCAGGAAAATTATCAAACCTTCGGAGATAAGCCAAGAGGAAGTATGATTATGTGTCTTTCAATGTCATATTGGAGAACTGTCTATCCAGCACTCCTGTGTCAAGGTCCCATGACCCTGGAAGGAAAGAACTCTGGCTCACAGTGGGCCATTGATTAGGGCCCCACTTCCTAAACGTTTGATGTTAACTAATTAAGTTCCATGTAATTTTTGTCTAATAGAAATGCAAATCATTTTTGTTCAGTGGAATGGATATCCATGGAGCCTATAGTTGTATTACTTTGGGGTTTTTTGGCATTTAATTTAGCAATTTGATTCTAGTGTCCTGTCTTTTCCTGATCATGTATACATCAGTCTTCTGCATTCCAGCTTTCCCATCCTGCTGGTTCCCTCATTAATCAGTTAAATAAATCTCTGACACAGGTACACTCTATCATTGGGTAGGAGACTAATGCTTTAGCTTTTTGGAAAATTATACTTCGACAACAATTAATTCATCTTTTTGCTTTGGTTGCCAGAGCTGGGTTCTTTTGACTGCAACCAAAATAATATTAACTAAAAGTGCTATATTTGTATTTTCATAGTTACACTGTCTTTTTGAATCCAACTTACCCATCAAGATCTTAGCTACCAGGTACCTCAATCTACCCTAGAATCTTCTCAAGTAAAACAATTCTCAAATTTACTTGAATATTAAATCCTTACCTTCCTTTTTAAGGCAGTTAGCTTTTATTTTTCCTCTATTTAATTCACAAAATGGTTAAAAAAAAAACAGCCAACAAATTAACATGCAATTGCTTTTAAGTGGTAGGACTTGGATAAATTTTTTTCCTGTCTCTACATTGCTATTGTCAATATTTTCTAAAGCAATGATTTGCTATACCTATAATGGAAAGATTTAAAAAACAAAACAAAACAAAACAAACTTCACTTAAAAAAAAGTGAGCACCCTCTCTGTGCATCGCATGGGGTAGGACTCAGCAGGGAACACGGTGTTCTGTACTTCCGGGCTCCTGACTTTGACAGAACAGAGGTGCAAGCAAAGCTATGAGAGAGGACAGAGTGCAAGTGCAGATGGAGAGAGAACATATGGTGCCTGTGAGAATAGGGTGGAGGAGGGGTGGGAGGGAATGAACCATGTTAGAGGACTGGCACTTGATGACCCTATGGAAAACCAATGGCTAGTATTTGCTGCACATTTGTTGCATGCCAAGCATCTGTGCATCTCATTTAACCCTTCACTTTTAAAATTGTGTGAAAAAAATAAGATTTACCAACGTAACCATTTTTAAGTGTACAGCTGAGTAGTGTGAAATATATTCATTGTTGTGAAACAGATATATATATATTTTATTGTTATGAAACAGATCTCCAGAACTTTTGCATCTTGCAAGTCTGAAACTCTATACCCATTAAATAATTCCTCCTTTCCCATTTCCCCCAGTTCCTAGTAGCCACCGTTGTCCCTTCCTTCCTTCCTCCCTTTCTTTCCTTTCTTTCAAGATTTTATTTATTTATTTGACACAGAGAGTGAGAGAGCACAAGTAGGGGAGGCAGCAGGCAGAGGGACAGGGAGAAGCAGGCTCCCCACCAAGCAAGCGGCCTGACACAGGACCCTGAGATTCCAGGACCCTGAGATTATGACCTGAGCCAAAGGCAGATGTTTATCTGACTGAGCCAGGTGCCCCCATTCTGCTTTGTTTCTATGAGTCTGACTACTTTAGATACTTCATATATGAGGGATTATATAGCATATAAGTATTTTTGTGACTGGCTTATTTCACTTAGCATAATGTCCCTAAGGTTTATCCACGTTGTAGCCCACGAGAATTTCCTTCCATTAAGGCTAAATAATATTCCATTGCATGTATATGCCACATTTGTTTATATGTTTATTTGTTGATGGATTTTTGAGTTGCTTCTACCTCTCGGCTATTTTAAATACTACTGCTAAGGACCTGGGTGTGCAAATATCTCTTTGAGACTCTGGTTTCAATTCTTTTGGATATATATCCAGAAGTAGGATTGCTAGATCAGATAGTAGCTGTATTTTTAAGTAATCCCCAGGGAATCAAAAAAGAAATTTACCTTTTCCCTAGTATGGTTCAGAGTTCTCCCTAGCACAGTTCTCGGTAGAGGACTTAGGCCAAGAAAAGAGTAAAGCCCGGTGAAGAACCAAGTTCATTTATGCTAAAAGACAAAAATTCGGGCTTTATTCTGAGGTCTTATTTTAGTTCCTTTTTTCCTCTTTGGAGGAGCTGCTCTTTTAAAATCATTAATCTGGGATTTATTTATTTGAGAGTGGGGGTTGGAAACAGGAGAGGTGGAAGAGAATCTTAAATAGGCTCCACACAGGGCTTGATCTCACAACCCTGAGATCATGATCTGAGCCAAAATCAAGAGTCAGACACTCAACCACTGAGCCACCCAGGTGCCCCTAAAATCATTAATCTTTAAAATGTTACTCTCCCATTTATCTTCACACCCACCCCCCACCAATTTCTGGTATTAAAAAATCCCAAGTCTTCAATATTTCACAAGTATAATAATGCCAGGCAGAGTGTAAGGTTTCTTAATGAATTATCCAATATGGTCACCCCAACCATGTATCGATCTATAATGTCATACAGCATTGTGTGCTGTCATTATTTTACAGACGAGGAGACTGAGGCTTAGGGAAGTTCTGCATCTTACCCAAAGTCATAGCGCTTGTGAGTGATGGCACCAGAGCTTAAAACCACACGGCCCATGTCTTGAGCACCTGCTCCCCTGCACAATCCCGTATCTAGCCTCAGCTCTGCTCCTATGTTGTAAGCGATCCTAAAAATAAATTCCCAGAAGATATATCATCAGGATGGGGAGGTGGATGTTTAAATTGTTGGGATTTCCTTCTGTCTGGTTCTTCAGAGAGGCACATTCAGATGTCTGGGAGTCAATTGGTTTTGAAATAAGAACAAGCCCCTTGATATCCATATGGAGATTTGCTATTCTGCCTACAGTTTAAATTAACCTTATTGATGGATTTCCTGCCAAGCTTAGTTCATTTATTATGCATGTTCCTTTTGGTAGGTGGAAGAAAAAAATATGTGAGAATTATCCTCTAAATAAAGCAATATATATAAACCAGACTCATAAATTTTCTAAAGTTTATTTTTGTTTGCCAAGCTCCTCTGTACTTTTTTGGGGATAAATGTGTTTATTTAATACAAAGAAAAGCAATATCTTAAAATAAGGATATTTTCGTAGTAACAACCAGGAGTGAATCTTTTTTTCCCTTTCATTTGTCATTGTCAGCTGAACACATTCCCAGCCAGCAGCCAGAGGTTGAAATTTATGGCATCAAGATAGGTAAGACAATTCACGATTTCGTCCTGATCTTAAAGAAGTTTCAGCCTCTGATTTTACCCCTCCTAGACTTTAAAATGTGGCATCAGATGAATGTATTACCATAGTTGGGACTGCAGGGCTACAAATCAGGATCAGGATCCTTGGAGGTGACCAGGAGAATGAGCATGCTTTGGGTTGTTCTCATCTTGGGATGAAAAAATATAGCTCAAGGAAGGGGAAAACTAAGAAAACATGCTTCCATTTAGTCTTTTTTGACACTACCTATAATGACCAGACAATGTAGTTTTTCTGGAATATTCTTGGCTTTTAATGATCTAGAGAAGAGAGTGAAAAATGGAATTTTTTGCATCAGTGGTACACATAAATTGCTACTTTGTAATACTACCCTCTAAAAGCATTGACTCGCAGTACTAAGTCTAAACCAAGTTTGAGTTGAGAAGATGGAGAGTGGTTTCCAAAACAATTCAAAGTTTAGCTCTAACTAGATTGGAACTCTAGAACTCTGTGTCTGGACTCAGAAAAATGATGACCCAGTTGATCAGTTATATATGTGGGCTTGTTCAAAGAATTTCCAATTGAATCTGTAATTCCAACATTTTCAGACCCCATGTTTCCTTTTATAACAAAATTTTTAAAAGATTTTATTTATTTACTTGAGAGAGAGAGAAAGAGAGCACAAGTGGGGGGAGGGGCAAAGGGAGAAGGAGAAGCAGATAGGGAGGCAGATTACTGGGCTCAATCCCAGAACCCTGGGGTCATGACCTGAGTCAAAAGCAGATGCTTAACCAACTGAGCCACATAGGCACCCCTATAACAAAAAACTTTTTTGAAGATTTTATTGTTTAGTAATCTTTATACCCAACATGGAGCTCAAACTCACAACCCTCAGATCAAGAGTTGCATGCTCTACTGACTGAGTCAGCCAGGCACCCCTATCATACATTAAGGAACACCCTTCCTACTATCCTGAAATGAAATTTATATATGACTCATTAAATATATATATATTATATATATAACATTAAATATATATATATATATATATATATATATATAACATCCTGTTATAAAAAGAGAACTAAAAGGCAAATAATTTCCAATAAGATATATATCTCAATTTGCAAATACCCAGAGAAGATTGCCATTAAAAGACAGTTTATAAAAACAAACAAGTAAAATCTTGACTCTCATCCAGATAGAAAAAGGAACATATGCATATATTTTAATTAAGTCATAACGAGGAACCAGGCAAATATAACCTGTTCAGGGGAGAAACTAAAAAATGAACAGAACATATTTATAAATCAGAAGTATTGAAATGAATGTATACAATGGAGGCAAAAGTAGTTTCTTCAATAGTGGAAGAGAGGCCAATTGTACCTTTATTAGACCAGACAGAACGTCCATGTCTACAGACAAAAATCCTTCTGCATTGTTATCAGTTATCTACCCTTTCCCTGAGTTGTAGAATAGCTACCATGAAATCAGAACAGATAAACCAGAGGGGTTTTCCAATGAAGTACAAGTTTTTGCTTATACATCCTTAATGGATTAATCAGACATATGCCCTATAAGTAAAAACAAACAAACAAACAAAAACCAAAAACCCTAAATCAGGCATCTACCCAGGGAAAATAACTCAGTTGGCAAAATTGTCAGCCCAAGTCCATCAAACAGTGATGACTTCAGGTAGTTTCTGAAATGGAGTTCTGAAATGGTAAATTTCCGGACAGAGAAAATATAAGCTTCCCTCAATTTACACAATGCCTGAATAAGATTTTGTATGTATAACAAAGTCGGGTTCTGGGTTCAGGTTATTATGTTTTTCACCTATATGAACATCTGGCAGGCTATTCAAAAGTTGTGGGGGATAAAACAATCTGTTATGGTAGGGGATTTTCCTGCATATTACAGAGAATCCAACATCCTGGCCCTACTCCCTAAATGCAATGTTGCCCTCTAATCTTTATGACAAGAGGGGGGAAAAAAAGTCCCACAAGTTATCAACACACTCCGTAGGTATGGTATTGCCCAGATGAGAAACACTGTCGTAGCTGAAATATGCCCTGGGACCCACTGCTTCATCTCTACTTCCAGGAACCCCATTTGCTTAGCCAGGCAGCTAAGGCACCTGCTCTTCTGGAGAAGAGCAAAGGGTTTCTTGAACAGGGTTAGGCCAAAACCCATTTTTAATTTAAAAATTTTAATTTACCATACAATTTGCCTCCCCCTCTGATTTCATCTTGTTTTAAACCCTAAGAGACTCTTAATCCTTGGAAACAAACTGAGGGTTTCTAGAAGGGAGGTGGATGGAGGGTGATGGACATTGGGGAGGGCATGTGATGTAATGGGCGCTGGGGATTCTATAAGACTGATGAATCACTGACCTCTACCTCTGAAACCAATAATACATTATATGTTAATTAATTGAATTTAAATTTAAAAAAATGAAAAAAGCAAAGATTTTAGTTCAATTCATCTTCTCTGAATCCCTCTCTTTCAAGTTTAACTACCCAACAAGTTAAGAGATAAGGGAGGCCTCTCACTGAAAGTGAACACCTACCTCCCCACCCCAGTCTATCTTCCTGAAGAGCTCCTGCCTGGAGACCTGCGGTAGGGGGTGGGGTGGGATGGGGGGACCCACAGAAAGTGGCACAGTCAGATGACCAAAGGGGCCAGGCTGAGCCCAGAATAATGAGGTGGTCCAGGAAGGGTGGGATTGTGTGCACTCGCTGTGATTCGAGGGATCGTGGCCACTCAGACTCAGCCCACTGTTTTCAGATCTTCTGATTTTACTTTCAAAAGAAACAGGCAATCTGAGGTTTTTACATGCAATCATTCAGTTTTTAAATGTTGGCTCATGTGTCTGTACAGGACATGCACACGTACGTGCATACCATGTGCTTATAGCATTCATACGTATGGCCTCTTGCAGTTAGAGCCAGGAGTAGCAGCAACTACACCTTAGGTATTGAAGAGGTCCATCCCCTCAATTAAAATGAAACTGAGTATTATTACTACCCCCACTGCAGATGTGAGGGAAAGAGGACTTGGAGAAGTGATGTGATTTGCCTAGAGTCTCACAGCAGGGGTTTGAATCAGGACAACTTTGCCCCTGATACCGAATTGCCACCCAGTCTATGAAGAGACCACAGGATGTTGTTTTCCCTTCAACTTTTTTTTTTTTTTCCTCATCCTGAATTCACTATTTTAAGTTTTTATTCTAATTCCATCACCCGGTGCTCATCAGGACAAGTGCACTCCTTGACCCCCATCACCTATTTTACTCAGGCCCCCTCTCACCCCCTCTTCTCTGGTAACGATCAGTTTGTTCTGTATAGTTAAGTGTCTGTTTCTTGGTTTGTCTCTCTCTCCCTTTGTGCGTTTGTTTTGTTTCAATTCCACACGAGTGAAATCATATGGTATTTGTCTTTCTCTGATTTATTTCCCTTGAATTATACTCTCTAGCTCCATCCATGTTGTTGCAAATGGCAAAATTTCATTCTTTTTTATGGCCAGATAATGTTCCATTATCTATCTATCTATCACATCTTCTTTATTTATTCATCAAACAATGGACACTTGGGCTGCTCCATATCTTGACTATTGCAAATAAGGCTGTTATAAACAGTGGGGGGCATATATTCCTTTGAATTAGTGTTTTTGTCCCATTTGGGTAAATACTAGGTAGTGTGATTGCTGGGTCGTAGGGTAGCTCTATCTTTAAATTTTTGAGGAATCTCCACACTGTTTTCCACAGTGGCTGCAGCAGTCTGCATTCCACCAACAGTGCAAGAGGATTGCCCTTTCTCCACATCCTCACTACTCCTGTTGTTCCTTTTGTTGTTGATTTTAGCCATTCTGACAGGAGTGAGGAGATATCTCATTGTAGTTTTTTTTTGTATTTCCCTGATGTGAGTGATGTCGAACATCTTTCATGTGTCTGTTGGCGGTGGGTATGTCTTCTTTGGAGAAATGTTTGTTATGTCTTCTGCCTATTTTTTAATTGGATTATTTGTTTTTTGGGTGTTGATTTATGTAAGTTCTTTATATGTTTTGGATATTAACCATTTATTAGGCAGATATGTCATTTGCAAATATTTTCTCCCATTCTGTACGTTGCCTTGTAGTTTTATTGATTGTATGTTCTCCTCATCTTTAATGACTCATCAAAACAAGAAACAAGAACTATTTCTGCTGAAAACAGCATTTATGCATCTATTTAAGTAAAATCAACGTTTCTTTAAGTTTCTTGATCTATCTTCCTGTCAGTAGCACAGAGAGGTCTCTGGAGAAGGAAGGGTACCTGAGTTGTGATAATGTTTGCAGTGAGCTGGGTGAGTCAGTTGCTGTGTTAGCCTACCATCCATCAAAACCGATGCTGAGAATGACAGAATCCCTGGGGATTGCTTGCAAAAAATGTTAAAGCTTTAATTGAAAAGATCTTCAACACAGGCCACAAATAACTTCTTCATTGTGAATTCCTGTCTTGCCCCCAGATGCCCTGGGGCCTCCCAAATGCTAGGGCCAGGTCATTCTGATAGACTTAAGCCATACGCCACCCGCAGGGCCTTTGATGATGCTGGAGTCTTGCACAGCCCCCAGCGGGGAGGGACGCACTTGGAGCAATGTCATCTGTCAAGGGCTAACCTCTCTTTTGTGAATGTCTGCAAATTAAACCTGCCTTATGGAAAGTGGGGATGTTTAATATTTTAAATGTCGTGATTGAAATGCTCATATAATAAAGAAGGTGGGGCTTGGCTACCTAAATGGGGCATCTGTTGTAACTAAGCAGCAGGCATCTCATCAGACACTTTTCAGGAGCTTCCTGAAAATCTGATCAGTTTCTTTTTCTTTGTTTGTGTATTCCTTCTTCTGGTCACTGCCCTAACTCAGATCAGGGTGTGAACCCAGGCTTATTCAAATAGGCAAGCCTTTCTTCCTCTAGAGCAGATGTACTTCTGGAAGGTGTACCCTGGCTTCCTCAGACAGCCAGAGGGGATCATAGACAAAAGTGGTTAAGAATTCCTTACAGAAGCTTTTCTAACAAACAAACAAGCATCCTGCCCCTTCAAACAGATTTTTCTTATATCCATAATGCATGCTCATTAAAGACAAGATAGGGAGAAATAAGATAAAACAAAAACAAAACAAAATTCTTGCTGATCTGACTTAAAAATGTGCATGTGATTCATGGTAAGTTGCTGGGGAAGGCAGCAGTATCAATGAAGTGTTCTTTGAAGCCAAGGCAGGTGAGAGCCAGCCCCCAAATTCACTGTCTTCTCGTATTCTTTTTTTTTTTTTTAAAGATTTTATTTATTTATTTGACAGAGAGAGATCACAAGTAGACGGAGAGGCAGGCAGAGAGAGAGAGAGAGAGAGGGAAGCAGGCTCCCCGCTGAGCAGAGAGCCCAATGTGGGACTCGATCCCAGGACCCTGAGATCATGACCTGAGCCGAAGGCAGCGGCTTAACCCACTGAGCCACCCAGGCGCCCGTCTTCTCGTATTCTTATAGAGTCTGGCTTAAGAGGATCATTCAGTTGCCTAATCTCCCTGAGGCTAAAATTTCTTCTGTTGACAGATAAGACTAGCAAAAGAGTTATCTGTAGTTAGAATAATAATAAATAGTTGAACAATTACCTGTCAATATATGCTGGAGTTTAAAATCCAAAGCAATTTAGGACTGTTCTTTCTCTGTATGTTGCAAATCACGCACCCTTATGTAGAGCCCTTAGTGTACTTAGGAAGGGAGACAGAGAATACAAATGCAGGAATGAAATGCAGGGAAGCACAAATTGTGTAAATGAAATCTAGACTGTTTCTGGGAACATAATTTCATGAATAAAGATGATCTAGCATCTCTGAACTATGTATTTTAAGATTAATATTTCTCAATAGTACTTGTCAAAGTGAGTGGCAGTAGAATCCATAATAAGTACTTTATTGAATTATATTTAGTCTAAATATAAATGTAAAAAGGCACCATGAATTCTCATGTCAAATTATGTCACCTAAAAGTTAATTAATTGAACCATGATTCAGAAAAAGAATTCTTTTTAATTTGGCAAATATTGGTTTGTGTTTCTAACAATTCAATCATTTTTTAATTGATAAACTTTATTTTTTTAGAGCAGTTTTAGGTTCATAGCAAAACTGAGCAGAAGGTACAGAGAGTTCCCACACACTCCTTGTCCCCACACATGTACAGCCTCCCCCATGATCAACATCCCACACCATGGGGACACAGTTGTTACAATCAGGGAACCTACACTGACACATGATTATCATCCAAAGTCCACAGTTTACATCAGGCTTCATTCTCGGTGCTGTGCCTTCTATGGGCTGTTTTTGTTTGTTTGTTTGTTTGTTTGTTTTTTAATTGATTTGAGAGAAAGAGAGAGGAGAGCACAGAAATAGAGTGAGAGGGAGAAGCAGACTTCCTGCTGAGCAGCGAGCCCCATGTGGGGCTCCATTCCAGAATCCTGAGAGCATGACCTGAGCCAAAGACAGATGTTTAAAAGGATGAGACACCCAGGCGCCCCCCATTCTATGGGTTTTGATGACTATCTAATGACATATACCTATTTCTGTCATCGTAGTATCATATTGAGTAGTTTCACTGCCCTAAAAATACTCTGTGCTCCACCTCTACATCCCTCCCTCCCCCCAGAACCCCTGGTAACCGTTAGTTTTTTACTGTCTACATAGTTTTGCCTTTACCGGAACGTCATATGGTTGGAATCCTATAGCCTGTAGCCTTTTCAAATCAGCTTCTTTCACTCAGTAATATGCTTTTAAGATTCCTCCATGTTGTTTCATGGCTTGATAGTTCATTTCATTTTAGTGCAGAATACCATCCCATCACCGGGATGTACCACAGTTTACTAATCCATTCACCTACTGAAGGACGTTTCAGTTGCTTCCAAGTTTTTGCAATTATGAATAAAGCCGCTATAGACATCGGTGTGCAGGCTTTTGTGTGACATAATTTTTCAATTCATTTAGGTGAATACCAAGTTCCTAAAATGTTGGGTTGGAAATAGGAATTCCTCAAGGTTATTTTTTAAAGTTCTAGAAAACCAAAGTACTATGGTTACAAGTTTCAGTGGTTATGTTGTTCAGCCTCTTCATCTCAAATTGAAATCAGTAATAGACAAGTCCACTTTGGGGGAACATTTTTTCCTTTTCTTTTCTGAGCTTCTTTTTTTTTTAGCATTCCCTGAATAATTATTTATCAAACAAGACCAGAAAACAGTTTTCCCTCTGGTTAGAATCTGCTTAGCTAATTTAACAGCTCATTTTTCAAGTAAAAAATGGCAAAGATTCAGCAAGTAGTATTTCTACATTTCCATATCATTTCCATTTATGCTTATTTCAAATCCAGGTCCACCAACCAAGAATATGAAATCACCCCCCAAAAATTTCATCAGTTATTTTCTGTCCCTACCCTCTGCAGGAGAAATAAACTCTCCCTTCTTAGAAGATAAAAATCTAATCTGTTGAGAATCAGGTGACAGGTTCTGTACCAATGCATGACGAGTATATTGATGATGTCAGTCATACACTCATCTCCCACGTTGTATTATTTGTTTATTGCTTGTCTTTTCTTTGAGACAGTCAGCTCCCCAAGGGCAGCAACAAGGCCCATTTGATTTCTCTGTGGCACACAGTCAATATTTCAATATGCATTTGTTGATTGTATCATTGGTTGGTCAGATATCATGATAATCAACCCTGTTTACTCAACAATGACTAAGCACTTCCTAGGCACAAAGGGGAATGTTGATTATTTGGGGTATATGAAGATGAGTAAAATTCATTCCCCACCTTCAAAAAGCTTACCCCGCTGTCAATCCTTATAGTATGCTGTTGTTGTAAAGCCCTTGGTCCATGGAAGGCTATGACTTCCCACATCTCTTCATGAAAAAGTGTTCCTTAGCCTTGCAGCAGCTCAGCATCTTAGGGGCAGGATGGATGTGTTGGAGGATTATCTCCAGAACAACTCCCAACCAATGAGGGTGGCAGGTCTTTGCTCTGCAGTAGGACACTTCTGAGCCTGTGCTACCCAGACCCTCAGTAAATCTCCAATGGGGTGGAGCCCCGGTTGCTCACAGGAGTAACCTGTTCATTAAAACATGCTTTATTGGCTTCTCTCCTTTCTTGGTCTTACTTCCTACTCACTCACAGTGCTTCCTAGGATCTCTTTCCAAATCAATTCTTACATACAAATCCCTTACTCTGGGTCTGATTTTAGAAGAAGCATGAGCACTAGAGTGATAAGTAACAGAGGCACATTCAGTGTTATGAGAATGCAGTCGAGGCGGGGTTAATTCTAGCTAGGAGAAGACTTGCATCTTTTGAATAGGCTCAAGGTGGGGGCTTTGAGTGTACCTGTAGGAAAAACTGCTTCCTGCTGAGAAAAGAGAGGCATGGAGATGTGGAAGTATAAAAAGTGCTCAAGGAACTGTAGGCAATTGAGTCTGTAGAGAATGTGGGTAGAGGAGCATCTCGGAATTTCCTAGAAAGTACTCCAGAGCCTCTCACATTCCAGCAAGGAAGCAGGTCTTTCTTGTAACTTTCATCTGAAACTTCAGCTCCAGCCACTCACCCTTCTTAGACTGGTACTCTGTAATGTCTAGACGTTCTCCTTTTGGTAGGAATATCCAAATGTAGAAACAAACGTGGCTACACGTGACCTGTAAAAGCAGCCATATGGTAACCGCTGACCAGCCCCCTGTCTTTTGCAAGAATGGATCTTTCTTTCTGCCTGTCAATTTTATTTTATTTTATTTTTAAGATTTTATTTATTTATTTGACAGAGAGAGATCACAAGCAGGCAGAGAGGCAGGCAGAGAGGAGGAAGCAGGCTCCCTGCTGAGCAGAGAGCCCGATGCGGGGCTCGATCCCAGGACCCTGAGATCATGACCCGAGCCGAAGGCAGCGGCTCAACCCACTAAGCCACCCAGGCGCCCCTGCCTGTCAATTTTAATTCGTGTTTTCTGAGTTCCCATGACATTGATATTTTGCTCTTTCTGAGAGCTTATAGTCTAAACACAGTGTTTGTGCCTCAACCCAGAGAAATTTACTGCCTTCTGTTAGACGCTAATCTTGAACTAAAAAAAAAAAAAAAAGGAATGATGTGTCATGGAGTCAAGGAAAATGACCCAACCTAACTCTACTTTGGAATCCACACTGTTAGTTCCTAAGCAAGTACAACGTGTGTGTATGTTCCTGCTCATTCTCTCTTCTCCTGTCCTGAAAATGGTTTCCTTCTAATAAAATGTTCTGACAAGTCATTCTGTCTTCCAGTACTCATTCAATTATAGCCTCTCACCATGATCAGCAACTGAGAAATTGGTTATAAACCCAAAATAGGAGCTGAAAACCAAAAAATAGAGGTGTGGCAGCAGGATGGGAGCAGAATAATTTGGTCATTTTCCCAGCAGAGGAAAGCCAGTTTAAGAAAGACAAAATGAGTGCTTCTGCAAAAGGTATACAAGATTGGAAAATAACAAAGAAATTAAAGAAGTTATTAAAGCTCACAAGAGAATTTGGTGAGAGAACACTACTCATTTCAGCTCAGTAGGAGCCAGTTTGCATTATTATGTTTTGCTCTGTACTTAGCTTTGAAGAAAGCCACAAATTACAATGGTTAAATAGAGCTTTTGAAAACAGAAAATAGCAACATTGCAAGTACAGAACAGCACTGGGCTAGAACACCCTCCAGACTATCCCCAAACCAGGATGACTGTAAAGCACTTCCGAAATTCCTCCCTCCCTCTCCTACCCCCAGGAGTTTCAGTCCCATCCTTCGTGAATCCCCATTACTATAATAATATTTGTGTAATAAATACAGCTTTGTTTTGTTTTTCAACTGGGATCTTCAACCAAAGGCTGGGATGGAAAGAAAGCTGCCCGGGTAATTTGACCAGGTTGAATATTTGGGGGAAGAAACGATTTAAGACATATCCGGATCCAGAAAGTAATGATGGTAATCACATTTGTTGAGGTCTTTGTATGTTGAAGGCACTGATCTATAGACATAGTACATGTGTTACACAATTTATCCTCATCACAACCTTAAAAGATAGATACTATTCCTAACCCTATTTAGAGATGAGGACACTGGGACAAAGAAAGACTAAATAACTTGCCCAAGGTCACATGCTGGCAGGTGGCAGAACCAGGATTTGGTCTGGTGATCTGGCCTCTGAGCCTGTGTTCTTTTTCTTTCTTTCTTTCTTTCTTCTTTTTTTTTTTTTTTAACATATAATGTATTATTTGTTTCAGGGACACAGGTATGTGATTCATCAGTCTTACACAATTCACAGCGCTCACCATAGCACATACTCTCCCCAGTGTCCATCACCAGCTACCCCATCCCTCCTACCCCCCTCCCCTCCAGCAACCCTCAGTTTGTTTCCTGAGATTAAGAGTCTCTTATGGTTTGTCTCCCTCTCTGGTTTCATCTTGTTTCATTTTTCCTTCCCTTTCCCTATGATCCTCTGTCTTGTTTCTTGAATTTATCATATCATATGATAATTGACTTTCTCTGATTGATTTATTTCACTTAGCATAATATCCTCTAGTTTCCATCCATGTCATTGCAAATGGCAAGATTTCATTTTTTGATGGCTGCATAATATTCCATGGCATGTCAGTGTGTGTGTGTGTGTGTGTGTGTGTGTGTGTGTGTGTGTTATATCACATCTTTATCCATTCATCTGTTGATGGACATCTAGGCTTTTTCCATAGTTTGGCTATTGTGGACATTGCTGCTATAAACATTCAGGTGCACGTGCCCCTTCAGATCACTACATTTTTATCTTTGGGGTAAATACCCAGTAGTGCAATTATTGGGCCATAGAGTAGCTCTATATACAACTTTTTGAGGAACCTCCATACTGTTTTCCAGAGGGGCTGCACCAGCTTGCATTACCACCAACAGCATATGAAGGTTCCCCTTTCCCTGCATCCTCGCCAACACCTGTTGTTTCCTGACTTGTCAGTTTTAGCCATTCCGACTGGTGGGAGGTGGTATCTCATTGTGGTTTTGATTTGTAGTTCCCTGATACCGAGTGATGTGGAGCACTTTTTCATGTGTCTGTTGGCCATTTGGATGTCTTCTTTGCAGAAATGTCTGTTCATGTCTTCTGCCCATTTCTTGATTGGATTATTTATTCTTTGGGTGTTGAGTTTGATAAATTCTTTACAGATTTTGGATACTAGCCCTTTATCTGATATGTCATTTGCAAATATCTTTTCCCATTCTGCTGGTTGTCTTTTGGTTTTGTTGACTGTTTCCTTTTCTGTGCAAAAGCTTTTTATCTTGATGAAGTCCCAAAAGTTCATTTTTGCCCTTGCTTCCCTTGCCTTTGGTGATGTTTCTAGGAGGAAGTTGCTGCGGCTGAGGTTGAAGGGTTGCTGCCTGTCTTCTCCTCAAGGATTTTGATTGATTCCTGTCTGACATTGAGGTCTTTCATCCATTTTGAGTCTATTTGTGTTTGTATATGTATGGGAGGTGTAAGGAAATGGTCTAGTTTCATTCTTCTGCATGTGGCTGTCCAGTTTTCCCAACACCTTTTATTCAAAAGACTGTCTTTTTTACATTGGGCATTCTTCCCTGCTTTGTTGAAGATTAGTTAACCATAGAGTTGAGGGTCCATTTCTGGGCTCTCTATTCTGTTCCCTTGATCCATGTGTCTGTTTTTGTGCCAGTACAATACTGTCTTGATGACTACAGCTTTATAATAGAGCTTGAAGCCTGGAATTCTGATGCCACCAGCTTTGGTTTTTTAACATTCCTCTGGCTATTTAGGGGTCTTTTCTGGTTCCATACAAATTTTAGGATTATTTGTTCCATTTTGAAAAATGTTGATGGCATTTTAAGAGATTGCATTAAATGTGTATATCACTCTAGGTATGAGCCTGTGTTCTTGATAACCATACTGTAATGCCTCAGAGGTCACGCTGTGGAGTGAATATTTGTGTCCCCCCACCCCCTGATTTATATGTTCCAAGTCCTAACTCCCAGTGTTTGGAGGTGGGACCTTTGAGATGTAATTCAATTTGATGAGGTCATGTGGATGGAGTCCCATGATGGAATTACTACCCTTATAAAAAGAGAAGACACTAGAACTTTCTCTCCTTACCATGTGAAAATACAGTGAGAAGGCAGCCATTTGCCAGCCAAGAAGAGTGCCATCACCAGGAACTGAATCTGCTGGCTCCTTGGTGTTGGACTTCCCGGCAGCCAGAACCATGAGAAAATAAATTTCTGTTGTTTAAACCAGCCGGTCTTTGGTATTTTGGAATAGCAGCCCAAGAAGACTATGACAGAGCACTAAGCTGGCACAACCAAGCTGTTGCCTAGGAGGTCAGGGAATTATAGACAGAAGAGCTTCCACTCAGACCCAGGGATTTATTTTAAGTGCTTCCTTATGAGGCTCTTGCTTACTGCAGAATGGGATTGAGTTATATGGTTCGCTCAAAGGTAATCCAGGGTATGTACAAGTCCCAGAATCAGATTTCTGTAGGAAGCTAGGTACCTTCCTGCTTATCAGTGGCCACCTCATTTCTTAGCGAAGCAGCTGTTATGAGCTAAATATGCAGGGATCTGGATCTGGTAAGTGGTATTGAATTAGAAGGAGGAACAAGGCTGTTTGTTCCCCTCTCATTCCCTGGGATATGGTACAAATCAAGATCTGTGCTAAATTTGAAGAGATTAGTATTTGAGGGGCCCCAGCTTGTCCCTCTCAGTCTTTCATAGAGTAAGTCCCAACTGATTTGACTCTAATTCAGTTCTTTTTATTGCATATTTAATGGTATAAATGCATAATGGTATAAGTGCATGTAAACTGCATATTTAATGGTATAAATGCAGTATCTCTCAGTTACATGAAACTCATATTGTTACCAAATTTTTGCCACAAAGAACAGTGCTACATACTATCCCTAGGAATATATGCTTTTATGTATGGATAATTTTACTTGTATAAAATAAATTACAAAAAGTAGGATTTTAAAGAAAAAGTAGGGGTGCCTGGGTGGCTCAGTGGGTTAAGCCTCTGCCTTCGGCTCAGGTCATGATCTCAGGGTCCTGGGATCGAGGCCCGCATCGGGCTCTCTGCTCGGCGGGGAGCCTGCTTTCTCCTCTCTCTCTCTATGCCTGCCTCTCTGCATACTTGTGATCTCTTTCTCTCTGTTTCAAATAAATAAATAAAATCTTTAAAAAAAAAAAAGAAAAAGTACTTTTAATTTGAGAGATATTATCAGGTTTGCATTCTAAATAGGGTGGCTGAGTGGCTCAGTCAGTTAAGTGTCTGTCTTTGCTCAGATCATGGTTTCAGGATCCTGAGATCGAGCCCCAGCCTGATGTTGGGCTCTGTGCTCATCGAGGAGTCTGCTTGTTCTCCTTCCTCTCCCTTTGCCCCTCCCCCACTCCACCCCCATTTGTGTGTGTGCACGTGTGCGCTCTCTCTCTCAAATAAATAAATAAATAAATAAAATCTTCAAAATATAAATTAATTTAAAAATAAATAGGTGCTAACAAATCACTCTCCACTGGTACTATAGGGCATATTAGTCTGTCCTTCTTAATCATCTTCCTAAGTTCAGGATGTTCTTCCCAGGGAGAAGCCAGATTCTCACTTTCCCAGCACCCTTTGCAGTCTGAGTGTAAACCTGTGACCTAGGCCCTGCCAGTCAGGTACCACAAAGTGAAATCACTTCACACTGATGAGACAAGGACACAGGCGCTGTACAGAATCCAATCTGGTGCAGTGTCTGCAGATATTTCCAGCTTCTAAACATAGCTGTGGCAGTCATACTTTGTTCTGGGAACTTTGCAGCTCTCAAACAGGGATATCTTGTCAACCCATCAGTAGCAGGAATTGATCTGTTCTTAAAGGCTCACTTCAGTCTATCCCATTGCTTCTACTCCGGCTGAAGCCATAGTGACCCCTTCCTGGGTCAGCAGCAACAAACTCCCACCTGGTCTCCCAGGCCCTAGAGTAATAGAATCCATTTTCCGTCCTGCAGCCTGGATGATCTTTCTAGAACTCAAATTGGATCATATCACCCCTGTGTGTTCAAAAGCTTTCAATTTCTCCGCTCTGCCTTAGGCTAAAGTTTCTGTTCCTTAGCCTGTCCATAAAACCCTCCAAGAGCTGCCCCCGACTTCCCTTCCCAGGCACACCTCCCTCGTCCCTTCTCACCATACACTCCAGTCATGCTGCCCACTTCTCGGGTCCTTCATTGTCCCATGCTTTTTCCTACTTCTGGGTTTTTGCAGACCCTCTAACCTCTGCTCTTTCCCCCTTTCTTCCTGTCTAACTTCTGGCTCTGCAGTTGGCCGCTTAGGTGGTGCTTCCCCTGACTGCCCGGGACTAGATTGTGTCCCCACAATACACTGTTTGTGTTTAGTAGGTAATGAAGAAAAATTGGATGAATTAATAAATACGCAGATAAGACAGATATTCATATCACTCATTTACTCATGAGGTAACTAAGGTTTGGAGAGTCTATTTTCATAAAGCTATGAGGCTAGTGAACAGTAGACCTGGGACCAAAACACAGATCTTCTGACTCTTGACATATTTTCAACTATCCCTCGTTGGCCCCTTCAAACGCAATTTATCACTCTTCTTGGCTTAATAAACACCATTATGATGTGCAAACACTGTAAGGCAGGTTTGTCAACCTCAGCACTATTGACATTTTGGGCTGGGTAGTTCTTTGTTGTAGGCTGTTCTGTGCATTGAAAGATGATTCACAGTATCCCTGACCTCTACCCACTAGATTTTAGTAGTATCCTCCTCCTTTCAGTTGTCTCCGGACATTGTCAAATGTCCCATGTGGGGGCAAAATAGCCTTCCATTAAGAACCAGTGCTCTAAGAATACCAGGTATGCTTTGTTAAATCTCTACAGCTCTGGGTTGAGAATATAAGTCTCAGCATAAGGGCGCCTGGGTGTCTCAGTCAGTTAAGCATCTGCCTTCAGCTCAGCTCATGATCCCAGGGTCCTGGGATGGATCCCCGCAAAGAGCCCTGCATCACATTGGGCTCCCTGCTCAACGGGAAGCCTGCTTCTGCCTCTCTATTTGCCCTTCCCCCTGCTGGGCTCTCTCTCTCCTTCTCTCAAATAAATTAAAAAAATAATAAGTCTCAGCATAGGTATACCTCAGAAAAATGGAAAAATGGAAGGCAAGAGCAGACCTATGTCTAAATATTGATGTTGCACCATTTAGGTCACAGGTCTTAACCTCACCGAGCCTCAGTTTTCTTATCTACAATACAGGGATGATAACGCTGAAAACTGTAGGGAGGATCAGAGAGAATGTTCATAAAGAACTCAATAAATTACATTAATGTAATGAAGCAACTGCTTTTTTTTGAACAATAACTAGTGGATTAACTCACTAAAACAGGCATAAAGAAAAACAGGACTAAAGAGAGGAGTTGGAAATTCAGGGTGAAATGGGATGGGTTTGATGAAAAAGGATTTTGAATTCTGAGAGGCCAAAATGAGCCCCACATTTCAGGAATGAAAACAAGTATGACATTTGAACTGCTAAGCTTATGGGTGTGCTGCCTCTTATTTATTACCTCCTTATTTCATGGTTTTGTGAAGAAAAGAGAAAAGAAAAAGCCATGCCTAAGGATCAGTTACCATTTTTTAAAATGATTGCATACCCCGTGGGAGTGGAGGACAGGGGGCATGGATTTCAAGATTGCTCAAAACTGGAATCAGGTGAATTAGCAATTGCTCACACTCTTCATTTCCCTTATGAATTTTAATGCAATTTTAATATTTGCTATATTGTGTTTGTTTACAAGATTCCTTCAATTTTGGATAGCAAATCCAGAAAAATATTTTCCTTGTAAGTATCTACCATTTTTGCTGACTCCCTACCTTGACATAACAGAGCTGCTCCAGAAAGTGCTTCCAAGGAAATTCTACAGGGTGTCCTTGCCTGAGGTTTCAAAGGAGTGAGCTAAAGGGACAATGACATTCCTGTCAGGAGTAGCAGAGCTCAACAGCACTCACTCCTCTAGCTCCCCAGAACTTCTGCTCTCTCTTCCAGTCCCTCTGTCCCTCTCTTCCTTCTCCCTCCCTGGAACTTTCTCCCCTCTGTCCCTAGGGAGATGCTCCAACCTAGGATCTTTTGCCACAGAGCTATCTCCTCTTACTTAGGTCTAAGGGTGTCTACCTCCTGAAACCTATACATGAAAATACAAGGAAATAACATTAAGCGAAAGACATGCATTTAAATGCCCACCCGAACATTCTCACAATGGAATGGATGAATTGTGTAAATCCATACAGTTGAATACCACATAGCAAGGAGTATGAACAAAGGGCAACTTAGTGCAAAAACACAGAAGAATCCATTGTTAAATGAAAGGGGAAAGCACAAAAAAGTACATTTGGTACTCTTCAATGAAGTCAAGAGCAGCAAAACTAATCTCTGCTTTTATTTATTTTTTATTTTTTTAAGATTTTTATTTATTTATTTGACAGAGACACAGTGAGAGGGAACACAAGCAAGGGGAGTAGGAGAGGAAGAAGCAGGCTTCCCGCTGAACAGGGAGCCTGATGTGGGGTTCCATCCCAGGACCCTGGGATCATGATCTGAGCCAAAGGCAGATGCTTAACAACTGAACCACCCAGGCGCCCCTAATCTCTGCTTTTAGAAGCTAGACTAGTGGGATGCTTGGGTGGCTCAGCTGGTTAACTGCCTTTGGCTCAGGTCCCAGGATCTTGAGATCAAGTCCCCACATTGGGCTCCTTGCTCAGCAGGGAGACTGCTTCCCTCTGCCTGCAGCTCCCCATGCTTGTGCGCACTCTCTCTCTCTTTCTCTGTGTGTGTGTGTGTGTGTGTGTCCAACAAAAAAATAAATAAAATCTTGAAAAAAAAAAAGTTAGACTGGTCAGGGAGTAGTGAAAAGAAGGGTTTCTGAATGCTGGTTACAAGAGTGTGTTTTTGTGCAAATTCCGCAGCTCCTCATTTATGGCTTGTGCATTTTTTCACATGTGGATTACACTTCAGACATTCACTAAATAAAACAAACATAAAAATAAAACAAAACAAAAATTTCCAACACTCGTATTTCTTTGAAAATCCTTTCTTTCATGGTAGTATTCTTTCATGAGTATGACTATCTCTCTCAGATTATAGCATTGTGATAAAAAACTGCTTTGATAACACTTTTCAGAAACTAGAAACAGTAATAAAAGACTTGAGTTCTAGGTTCTGCTTAATTTTCCTGTTGACTTCTGCAAACTAAGCACAGAATGTTACTGCTGCGAGAAATCACAGGAACGTCAAGTGACTTGAATTTCTCCCTTCTCCATAGTAAGGGAAGTTGAAGTCTAGAAAAGTGAAGTGACTTGCTCAGGGCCACATGTTCTTTAGTAATAAAATGGGCATTAAAAAAAAAATCTCAGGGGTGCCTAGGTAGCTCAGTTGGTTAATCATCTGCCTTTGGCTCGGGTCTTGATCCTGGGAACCTGGGATCAAGCATCCCCTCCCACCCTACCCCCAAGCCCCCTGATCAGTGGGGGAGTCTGCTTCTCTCTCTGCTGGCACCCCCACCCCAGCTCATGCTCTTTTTCAAAAAATAAAATCTTAAAAAAAAATCTAAAAAAAAAAATGACAATGGGAGTTCACAGTCCCACCCCCTCCCCCCACAAATCCCCATGATTTCACTTTCTATTTAAGAATAAAAATACTGCTGGAAGGGAGAAGGAACTGGGTTGGTTGTTCTATAAATACAGAACTTTAATTAACTGACTCCACTTAGGTAAGAGGTAATGCTCTCACTGTGACTCCTAAGCAAAATTCCCTTTCAATCAACACCTATAAGTTAGTTTCTCCTTGAGACCTAAAACAACAGATGTAATAGGAGAGAGTACAGGTTATGCTGCAATAACAAACAGCTCCCATACCTTGATGGCTTAAAACAACAGTTTTATAATTATGCTACATGCCCATCAAATGTCAGCAGGAGTTTTGTTCCATCTCCTTATGATCCTTTCCCTGGGACCCACTGAAGAAGCCGCTCTCTGGATCCTGGCTGGTCACTGTGGCTATGGGGAAATAGAATGTGGTAAAGCATGCAGCAGCTCTTAAAGCTCTGTCTGAAAGTGACATAGGTACTTCCAGATCCATTTCCACCAGAGCAAGTCTTGTGAGCACTCCTGACCTCCCATGGGCAAGGAGGTACGATCACACCATGAATCCAGAAGCCAGGAGAGCGAGAATATATGGGAACAGCTCTAATGACTATCTTAAAAAAAAAAAAAAGTGAAACTGTCCACCGTGGGAGTCCCATATTTCCTCCTGAGTTTTACCATAATCACTATGACCTACTACACTTTTTAAAGATATGATGGAGTGAAGATAAACTCTGGAGAAAGGAAAACATAGACATGAAAGGCAGCATTGGCAGGTGTAAATAAAACTCTTTCAACTATAATTGAAAGGATTTTTATGAAAGGCATGAAGTGGTTTCCTCTGCCTTTCTGTAAGTAGTTTAGTGGGCTGAATGATCAATATTCTTCTAAAGTGCCCAGAAACCATTTTGACCAAAGGCAACTAAATAAATTAATTGCCTTCCAGGACTGTAACATTGAACCCTTTAAATGAAGGCAGCTTTCATGGATGCAAACAAAATGTGTCCCTTGTGGTCATTGTAAGCTTTAAACATTAATTAGGAGAGAGTGCTTTTAAGTAGGAAGGGGAAAAAATCCATTTTGTTGGGGTTATAATATCTGATGCTAAATTAAAAAGAAAAGAAAATTAAATTAAAAAGAAAATGATTTTACAGGTAATAATTTGTTTTGGATGACTTTCTCCCTTTTTTTCTCTGCACACAAACATAACCATAAAAATCATTAAGTGCTGATAAATTAAAGGGAGAATGTGTCAGACCTCACCCTTCAGCCCCACTCACTTTCTGTACTAGATTTCAAGGGATATTATCCTTGGTTGGTAGCAAATAAATACTTTATTTTCAAAAATCTAGTTAAGACATGCATTTGAATGGACACTGGTCAAAAAGCAAGGTTGGGTACAAGTAACAGTCTATGAAAAATACACACGCAACACAACCTGGCTAGTTAGCAGCTGGCAATGCATGGGTTTTCTCTGGAATTAAGTACCATGTTTATGTGCTATCACACTTCAAATAAAGCCAGATTCAGAGACTTGCTTTACAACTTGAAGTAATGTTATATAATACATCCTTCTGGGGCCTCTGGGAATATTGTTGATGTTCTACAGTCATATCATTTGTTAGTTTCAATGTCCAAGTGTTTGTGGGTATTATATATAAGACTGTATACAGACTTATGGTTGCATCAAGGAATACACATGATTTAGGTTCTGAATTACCCTACAGCTTTATAAATTCTTTGAGAAAAAAGGTCAGGTAAAAAATTTTTTCAATGTGGAATGTAAATGTGGAAAAAGGGAATTTTATATATGATTTGGGAATATTCACTCAAGTTTCAGTGTTAATGGCTTGTAATAAAGACACAAAGTTGAGAACCATACCAGGGATGTGGGTTCCTGAAATAGGGGTCCAGGTGCAGATGGTGGTTTAGTGAGGGTAGGCAAAAATTGGGCCAGGGGATGGTGAGAAGAGTGGTGGTGGTCAGGACGGCAAGGAAAGGAAACAGTCTTGCCTGCTAGGTCAGATGCAGTCTAGGTACATGAAAGCTCTCCAGAAAAACAAACAAACAAACAAACAAACAAACAAACCCTGACACCATCTGAAGGAATTTTATCTTTCCCATCTAAGGTTAACTTGCTTGTTATGATCTAAATAGGAGTTTAGTCCTCTGGAACTGAATGTCAGCCTCTTTCTTCTAAGAGGACTCTAGCGGGAGACCAAGGTCTTACCTTCTGGCCTGACTTTGACCTCCAAGGAGGAATCTGTACTTGCATTTATTACATCAATGCCAGACCTTGGTACATATAAGTACTTGATAAATATTTGTTGAAAAATGAATGTTGAATAAAAAACATGAGCAGAATGGGAAGTGGGGCAAAATGGTGGTGGTATGTTCTCTTCAAAAAATCATTTATTCCTGGGACACCTGGGTGGCTCAGTTGGTTAAGGGGCTGCCTTCGGCTCAGGTCATGATCCCAGTGTCCTGGGATCAAGTCCCACATTGGGCTCCCTGCTCAGCGGGAAGCCTGATTTTCCCTCTGCTTCTGCCTGCCACTCTGTCTGCCTGTGCTCACTCTCTCTGACAAATAAATAAATAAAATCTTAAAAAAAAATCATTTATTCCTGGTCCAGCACCAGGGCCATTACAGGAACCTCCTTAGCAAAGCAGGCACTTTTCAGGGTTGCAGAAACTTTATTCAATCCTGTGCCTGGGTTTCTTCCACGTTGTGGACCTTCACTGGCACTTCACCTTTAGCTGGAACATGTGAACTCAAAGCACCTTTGTTAGCATTCATTTATGCTACAAGACAGTTGAATTAAAAATGTCAACTGTCATGACACAGAAGGAAGACCAAAGGTACAAGTGTAATTTCATGAGGAAATGTGGAAATAGAAGATAAGCCACCTCCTAAATGACATTCATCTCACTGGTGATGAGTGAAGAGTGAGGTACTTAATATTGTAAATACCATGAGCAACAGAAAAGCACTCATGTATAAATATATGACTTTTCATATGAACTTGACAATGATTACATGTTGAAATTGCAATAATTCTGGTCTTTCACTGACTATACTTACTTTCAAACACCTAGCTAAAATCTGGAGCAGATGGATATCTCAAGTTTAAAGCTGAACACACTTGTTAATATTTTATATCACTAAGAATATAATTACAAAACAGACACTGATTTTTAAAAAATAGTTTTTGAACATGTCAAGTCTCAATGTACACTTCTTTTCAAAGTACACAGTCAAGACCCCACAATCTAACCTTCCCATCGTGCGTTTGTAACTATCCTTGCAAAGTTATCAGGAGAACACTGCTTGGGAAAGAGTATTTTCACAAAGTGTTGTGTTCACCCCTAATAAAGCTCTTGCCCTCCTTGCTCTCTGGCCAACAATGCACACCTTTATGTTCTTCTTGACTGGACTGACAGTGGACACAAACATAAAACAAGATATTTCTGGAATGGAGACAGCCTGGCAACGGCACCAAACCAAATTCCTGTTGCCCCAAAATTTCCAGTTTCAAAAGGATTTTCCAAAGTCCTCAGCAGTTCTTCTCATCTTGGCTGTCCATTAGAAGAGTGTGAAGTTTAAAAAAAATACACATTTCCAGAACCCATGAGAGACCATCTTTGCAGGGTGAGGCCCAGGTACTTCCCTTCTCAAAACTCCTATGTGATTCTAATTCAGTGCTGTGGTCTGAATGTTTGTGTTCCCCTGAAACAAATATGTTGAAATCCTAATGCCCAGTGTGATAATATAGGGAGGTGGGGACTTTAGGAGGCAATTAGGTCATGAAGGTGGAACCCTCATGAATGAGACTAACATCCCAATGGGAGGTCCCCTTGTCCTTTCTCCCATGTGAGGATATAACAGTGAAGTCTGTGACTAGAAGGGGGTCCCCACCTGGCCAAGCCTGTACCCTGATCTTGGATTTCCAGCCTTCAGAACTGTGAGAAATATATTTCTGTTGTTTATAAGCCACCCAATCCGTGGTATTTTGTTACAACAGCCCAACGGACTAAGACATCCAGCATGGCTTGAGAACCCATCAGACTACAATCACAGGAACTGAGCAGTTGATGTTGTCCCTTTGACTTATTTAGAGGGTCCAAATATCTGTTAGCCAGGAAGCAATAGCTTAGTGATATTTCTCAAACTTCTCATTTTACCACCTTCATAATTTTTGCCACATTCATGTATCATGTTCCGTCCTTTAATTAACATTTTTTACTAAATTAAATAACACTTAAAACTGAAACATAAGGAATAAAAACAAAGTTCTTATTACAACTGTAATAATGAAATCAGTCCCCCTTGCCATTAATAGAAGGAAACAAACAAAAAAGGCAAAAACAAACACCCCACACATTATTCAAATCAAGTGAAATACTGTTGCTTGCCCAGAGGCATCCAGCCAGAGGTCTGCTTTCTTTTTGTTAACAAGGGAATGGAAAGAGTCTTGCTTTAACTGGTCAGTACACAGTCAGTCCCCTAACCAGGCCTAAGGCTCAAGGCTGCTCTTGGCCATTGGAATTGTTCAGAAAAGGCCTTGTGAGTCAATCTGATGAAATAGGGTGGGGGGAGGGGGATCTTTCCTGGAGGTTTTGGTGGGAAAAAAAAAGATTTTGTCTTTTGGGAGCCCCTGGAAGAGAATGCATCTCTTCCTTTGGATGTTGACTGGGGCTAATACTGGGGACAAATTGCAAGGCTGGGAGTGGCCAGCTAAGCACACCAGCCAGAGCTCCTCCCTCTCCCTCTCTAGGCTACTTTGGTGACTGAGAACATTTTGAGTTGGGTTTTCTGTTAGCTACCCATCAAATCCCAATACAGGGAAAAAAGCAAGCATTCAAAAAATACCAGCACTCAACAGAGACTTTCTTCTTGATATAATCTGGAGGACTGAAAGAGAAGTAGAAGGGGAGTAATATCCTTCTTGACTCAAGGCCGTTGAATGCCGTGTCCATCTATCAGGCAAAATCACCTTAGGGGCACAAGCCTCTCTTGAGGAATATTGGTCTTAGGTCGGGAGACAGGATAGCCTGACAGAGACAAAGCCGCAGTGGTTGTGACTACCTTATGTTTACTTCTTGATAACTTTTCTCAACAAGAAAAGCCACAGTGCACATTGCCAGCTGCACTTGAACTCCCACAGGAAACTGAAAATGTGGACTGGGAATAGGGGAGAAAATAAGTTAACCTAAATAGAGTCTGCGCCCCTGGCATTATACATAGAGCTCCCTGAACATCCCCTAAGTCACCAGAACTCAAAAGTGTAGCGCATGGACCAGCAGCATCCACGGCCTCCCCTAGAAGCTTGTTAAAAATGTGGAGTCCCAGGGGCGCCTGGGTGGCTCAGTGGGTTAAGCCGCTGCCTTCGGCTCGGGTCGTGATCTCAGAGTCCTGGGATCGAGCCCCACATCGGGCTCTCTGCTCTGCGGGGAGCCTGCTTCCTCCTCTCTCTCTGCCTGCCTCTCTGCCTGCTTGTGATCTCTCTGTCAAATAAATAAATAAAATCTTTAAAAAAAAAAATGTGGAGTCCCAGGCCCTACCCAGACCAACTGAATTAGAATATGTATTTTAACCAGATGCTCTTTGATACGTGCACAATAAATGTTGAGAAGAATTGTGCTTGGAGCCCGGATCCAGTGCTTGGAGCCTGGTCATGCAGCTTAGACCACAAACAGCTGATGGGTGCAGAGCCTGGACTCGGAGATTTGCTTCCCCCAGTGGAATGCCAGCTGCACACTTTCAGCCAAGACTGTCTGCTCTGTTTCCCTTCAGCTTCTCTGCAACTGATAGGTCACCTGCACAAAAGAACCAGTTTCCCCGAATCCTTGGGTTTCACTTAATACTAGCGTATCTCCGTCCATCACTGGCGCTCTCACCTTAGAGCTGTAGAGGTCATAGATACGGGAGCAATGAACACCTTTGGGGTTTTCTCCTTTGCTATTACATTTCCTGCATCCTATATATCAATTCATTCATCAACTCAAACACAGATTAAATGCCTTCTTTGTGTCATTTGTAAGCCATAGCTCCTAGATTTTTTTAATCAAAGCTATGGTGACGATTAACAATGTCCTAAGGCCTTTTATAATCAGCAAATTCTGAGCTGTCCTGAGGAAATAGACCAGAGCTCTCCTGCCTCTATCAAGTTTTAGAAATTAACTATTAATATAACTGTCAAGAGTCAGGTAAGTTACATACCAAGGGACAGCTAAAGGTTAAATCAGTGCGGGCAACTAAAAAAGAAAAAAGAAAGTCATAACGTCTTCCTGCTAGGTGGGTCCTCTGTCCTTCATTTTGCACATGCTATTCGGGAATGATCTACATAGTACCTGAGTGACTTTGAATCTAATTTTCTGCATCTGTAAGATAGAGACAGTGGTTCTGAGGATTCCATGTCAGAAGACAGAGAAAGCAGCCAGCTGCGAAGCTCCATACAGTGAGGGCCCAAGAGAGATAGAAGCAGGGAACATAGACCCTAGAACTTCTACCCTTCCCACCCAATGGAAGTCTAAGTTTGACCCATTGGTAAGAAAGGAAGAATTGGACAGAAGGGACTGAGTTTTAGGTGCTTATGGCTCCTGGAGTCCAAGTTTCTGGGGAAGGGCTAGGAGCGGATAGCAGGTGAGACCTTGAGGAGAGGCAGCCCATGAAAGATAAAAGGGGGACAATGGGGCGGGGGGAGCTCAGACTACAACGCAAATCTCATTTATTTATTTATTTATTTGAGGGAAAGAAAGAGAGATCAATTGGAGAGAGGGAAAGGGGCAAGCAGATTCGCCACCAAGTGTGGAGCCTGAGGCGGGACGTGAACTTACCACCCTGAGATGAACTAAGTCGAAATCAAGAGTCAGTCACTTACCTGACTGTGCCACCTGGGAACCCCTATAATGCAAATCTGACAAAGTCTCTGCCAGCCCAAACAGGGCTCTGTTTGGAAGCATCCCATGTTGGGCAGAAATGGCAAGGCTGGAGTATCCCACTGCGTGCTCAGTTTTGGACAAGGCCCTATGTCAGAAATGTGGGGCCTAGTAGCTAAAACCATTCTTGCATCTGAATACCAAGTTTCTTACTTAAAGGGAGATCCAATCTGTACAGCTCCATGGCTAGACAAGATGGGATCATGGAAATCCTCCAGATAAGTTTAGAAGGATCCCACAGCAGAAGATGCACCATTGCCTGTTTTCCTCAGGGAGGCCATGACTATGACCATGACTGTGGCCCTTGAATATTGGAGAGGTAATGTGTGGGGAAGTGTTGGAGCAGATGACCTGGGGGTAAAAAAAAAACCTGGGGGTAGCTTCACAGCACCCTACCCACCCTGTCTGGTTCCGGGGAAAGAGTTAAACAGTCCTGAGATCCCAGGATGGGGGGCAAAAGGGCCAATAAGGGTGGAAAGACTTGGAGAGAGACTTTGTGGTCAGACTAGGAGAAGGCAGAGTATGTCGACCAAGTGCCCCAGACCACAGGAAGGAGGTACAGCAGGGACAGAGTAATGCCCGAGAGCTGGGGACCAGTTACACCTCAGGGGAGGTCACCAAGGCCAGCAGACAGCTGTGGACTAGAACTGTACCTCCCAGGTGCCTTCACCTGGCTCAGTGGGAACCTCGGGAGGAACAAGAATCCCAAATTGATGGAGAAGTTACTAAGAACAAATGGAATTTTAAATTGGGGGAACTAACTAACTTTGAAACAGTGGGATTGTTTTCTACTCAGGAGACACAAGGGCATGGGGGCTATTTAAGTTCAGTTCTTTAAAGAAATTCACAAACTGCATTTCTGAGTTCTGTAGTCTGTTGAAGTTCATCTCTGCCACACATCATGTCACTTTGGGGAATCTATTCTTACAAGAAAAAAATACTATGCAGAGATATGTTTTATTTCCATTTTTTAAAAAAGATTTTATGATTTATTTGACAGAGAGCAAGCACACAAGCAGAGGGAGTGGCAGGCAGAGGGAGAAGCAGGCTCCCTGCTGAGCAAGGACCCCCCCCCCCCCACCATGAGGGACTCGATCCCAAGATTATGGGACTAAGACCTTAGCTGAAGGCAGATGCTTAACCGACTGAGCCACCATTTCCATATTGTTATTAATTAATAAAAATAAATTAATAATTTAATAAAACAATTTACTAAAATAATAAAAATAATTTTATTAATTATATTTATTAATATATATTAATATTATTATTTCCATATTATTTCTAATAATGAAGTGATTTAAAGTAGAAGTATTTGGTAAATTACAGTATGTTTACTTGATGGCGTGTTAGACTAATTACAATGACATTACCATTAATATGTAATAGCATATAACCATTTTTCTGTTAAATTGGTCAATGGAACAAACAGAAAGAAATATTCTATGGTGTTTTTCAAACCTTTTCACCACAGCCCACAGTAAACAGTTCATTTGACATCTTGACTCAGGATGCCCGGATGTATTTTTATCACTGACATGAAGGTTGCCTGAAACAATGCTTGCCCACCCCGCATGCCATGCATTTTGGCATTTTATATGCTCCTCCATCCTGTCTTTTTCAAGGCCAGGCTCACTACATGGGTTTCCTGGCCACTGATAACTCATGCCCCTGCCGAGACTGAGCATGACTCCACTGACAGAAAACACCAAACGACAAAAGCATACGTCTAGGAAACATGCCTGGGCAGCTGTGCCAGATATCAACAGGACCAACTCCCGGGGATTCATGTCTATGCCCCAATTTGTTCCTAAGAAACATAATTATTTTCGCTAACGGAATTGATAGCACCATAGCAATTGCTAAATTGTTCCTGAGGCTTCCCTTCTCCAGGCTAAATAATCCTAGTTTCTGGCTGTGGGGTGAATTCACTGTAGACCGCCCCATAAACTCTAACACAGGAGACCCAAAGCAGGGCTGGTGTCCAGAGCTACGGGGAGTCGCGAAGCCGAAGCCCCACATGGAACTCCTCTGCAGCTGGGCGCCTCATGACTCACGGCTTCCACGCGACCACTGCTGAATTATGTGCATTCTAATGAGGAGACTGATGTCACAGTTCGCCTATCCTTGACATCTCCTTCCCTTTTTTGCCTCTCTCCGACACAATTTTATTGAGTGCCTGTTTTGTTCCAAATACTATTCTAAAAGTTACTTTTGAAAAGATCTTTTTTTTGTATTTTCCTTTTTCTTCTAATTAGCATGTATTTTTTTTTCATAATCAGAGAAAAACACATACTGTTTTGAAAGACTTGAAGACCTAGGTTTTGTCTTTAAGATGCCCACAGCTTAGGAAGGAGCAGTCATGTAAACAAATAGGTCAGTGTGAGACTTCGCTGGGTCGCTTACCTGCCCCAGCCTGAAAGTGGTGGCTCCAAGAGCTCTTTTTTTTTTTTTTTTAAAGATTTATTTATTTATTTGAGAGAATGAGGGAAAGAACATGCAGGGGGAGAGGTAGAGGAAGAGGGAAAATCCTGGAGCAGATTCTCTGTTGAACGGGGCTGGATCCCAGGGCCCTGAGATCATGATCTGAGCTGAAATCAAGAGTCGGCCGCTTAACCCACTGAGCCACCCAGGCGCCACTACTCCAAGCAGCTTTTAACTGATGGGGCACAAGGTGTTTTTCTCTCCCCTTTCCCAGAACAGCACAGAATTTGTCTGACTCCCATCTCTGCCCCCTTAAGCCTTCACTTCCATTTGTTGGTTGAGAGGAATTAGAGAGCAAGAACAGAGAGAGAAAGAGGGGAGGAGGAGGAAAGACAAAAGAGAGAGGGAAAAAGGGAGGGAATGGGAGGAGGACAGAGAGAGTCTGCATGGTATCTAGTCCAGGGGTGGCCCATAGGCGCTTGGCTCTAAGGTGGATCAGGTCCGTACATTGGCCAAAAACATTTGACTGAGTCCAGTATTGGGGGACATGCTGTGATGCTCAGAATACCTTGTAACTCTGCACCCTTCTGAGCTTCTACAGTACTCACCCAAGCCTGGTTGATCCACTGGTTTATTACCCATGCTGTCATGGATGGCCTGGCCTGTGACCTCCACGGGAATGAGACAGCCAGCTCCATATTTGTCTGGCATCAAGGCTGGAGCCAGATCTTTCTGATTATTTTCAGGTTTTCCAAGTTAATGAGTAATGTTCTCATGGTAGCTGCTACTCAGGACATTAACTTCTGATTCTGGTATTTCCCCAAAGAGTTGGCAGACAGCAAGCTGGATAAATCACCAGAGAATACAGCACAGCACTCCTAGGTCTGTGCTTCAGGGGCCGCTGGGCATGGAGAACAACTTGATTTATCACCATCTTGTTGAAGGAAGTGTCTATTTGTTTTTCAATCTTGGGTAGCCTGTCAAAATTTAATATAATGCTGGGGGTGCCTAGAGTCAGTCAGGGGTGTTTTCCCTCAGCAATTCCATGACGTCCTGAACTCTTGTCTCCTGCACTAATCAGAAAAATTTCCCCTCAGCATATTCTTTTAATAATCCTTTGGACACAGTTGTGGAGGATTCTGACATGCCAGCTACCCTGGACCTGCCAGCCCGAGTTTCCCTCAGCACCTGTCTTCCTTCGGGACCCCTGTTCTGCTGAAAGGCGATCTGCTGATAGCAGAGGGGCTGAGTCGGCTAACAGGAGGTGTTGCGGAGGTCTGGGAGGCATGTTTCCAGTTCTGAAAAGCCCAGGGAAAAACATCCCTCTCCAGTGCCTCTTTTGTTTGCACCTCATGATAAATGTTCCTTTGGCAGTTTATAAACAGACTGCTAAAATGTCACCTTTTTAGAAGTGTGAGTCGCTTGTTGGAGAGGGATGCTGGGAGTCAGGAGGCCCAGGTGCCTTGGCCTCCTTGGCCTAAGTGGGTGATTTGACTATGAGCAGATTGTTTGTCGGCAGAATTGGTTTCCCAGTTTGGAAAATTTCAAGATGCCATCCTTCACGCAGACAAAAAAAAAAAGTGACACCGGTGATCCTCTGAAAGTCAAACATAGGGCTTCTGTGTGCCTTTCAGTCTTTACGAATGCCTCTCAGTCCTGTCTGTGAATAGCATGGAAGATGAAAGAACAGGAAGCAAAGAGAGTCTTAGAACAAGAGAAGCCAGCTGGTCTAAAGTGGGAGCAACCCCCACCCTTCTATCCCCAGCCCCCTCTTATAGGAGCAAAAAGCTCTAGCTCATGTAATGAAGCAGTCTGATAAAACTGGCATTCACCAGCCAAAACAACCAGCCACAATCAGCCTCAACCAGCCTGCAGAGAGAGAAGGAATTAGGTCATCTTGATAATGCATTTGGGATCCCGAGAAGCTAATGTATTGTGAGGCGAAGGAACACATTATTTGAATTCATGCTTGTTCAATTAATGTAGAAATTAGTTGTAATTGGGTTCAGTCCCATCCACCCCAGAGAGCAGATGGAGTCCATTCTGTTTTGCTTATCCATCACACATGGATGAAATTCCATCTGAATTCCAGAGATTCCCAAGAGGCTCATAAAATTATATCTTAGTCGCTATACAGAACACATTGGAAATCAGGAAAATAAAAGTCTTAATTGGTAAAGTGAGGAAGAATGCCAGATGCTTCAGGAAAGGAAATGCTCAGAATTTTATAGCTAGTGGGGCTGGTCCTTCTGATAGAAGCTGTCTCTATTCAATGGCCTCTGAGGCCTATGCCATTCAGGCCCAGAGTTTTCTCAGCTGAATGGTATAATTTTTTTTAAGATTTTATTTATTTATTTGAGAGAGAGCAAGAGAGCACAGCAGGGTGAGGGGGTGCAGAGGGAGAGGGAGGGAGAATCCCAAGCAAATGCCGTGCTGAGCATGGAACCAGACATAGGGCCTAATCTCACAACCCCTGAGATCATGACCAGAGAAAAATCAAGAGTCAGTCACATAACCAACTGAGGCACCCAGGTACCCCTGAATGGTATAATTTTTAGTAGCAAAAAACCTGCTTTACATTTGAATGGTTCAAATAAACCAATTTTTGACCTCAAGCTCAGATTCTTATCACAACCCTTCTTCCCTTTGACAATAAAAGGTTTAAGAACTGTACCATCTGATACAGTAGCCCCTGGCCATCTTAAGCTCTAGAAATGTACTAGTCCCAACTGACGTGTGCTGGAGGAGTACAATACACACTGTGTTTCAAAGACTTAGCACCTTACCAAAAATGTCAAGTATCTCTAAGCATGATACCCTCTAGTTCCATCCACGTCGTCGCAAATGGCAAGATTTCATTTCTTTTGATGGCTGCATAGTATTCCATTGTGTATATATACCACATCTTCTTTATCCATTCGTCTGTTGATGGACATCTAGGTTCCTTCCATAGTTTGTTTTTAAAAGGTCTTGAATATCATAATTCAGCTTGAGCTACTCAGTGTGTTTGGATGGAGTTTATTGGTGTGGACTTTACTGTAGGGCAATTGCATGACAATCTGGCTTTTTCAGAAGACTGTCAAACGTCAATTTTGGGGTATCTTTGTTCTGCGGTAGTTCAGTTTCTCAAGAGGATCCTCTGATCTCCTGCTTGGGGGTCTTTAGGAAGCACATTTGTCTGTTTAATTTTGGACATGTTACGTTTGAGGTACCCATGAGACATGCAGGTGGAGATGTTGAGCAGGCGGGGATCTATTGGATGTATGGGTTTGGCGCTCAGAAGAGACCATTAGGCTGAGACATCTAACGGGGGTGGTGTGGGTACAAAGATAGTAAATGACAGGGCTGAAGTTACCTATGGAAGGAATGTAATGTGAGGAAGAGGTCCTGGGTAGAATTTATGAAGAGTCACAAAACATCAGTGTGAGAGAAAGGGAAAGCATGTGACTAGGGAGATTGGAAAGGAGAGGTTAGAAAGGTGGAAAGAAAAGAGTATGAGAGTATGGCTTCATGGAAACCAGAAGTCTTCTGACCCAAGTGTTTTTTCCTAAAATGAGGTTAGACGCCCCCCCCCCCCATATGCTCTTCTCCCGGTTGCACTTTATATCATGTACTATAGTAAGCATTTACGTAATTGATTCATTTGTTCACTGAATAAATATCTAATGAGCACCTACTATGTGCCAGAATTGTTTCAGGATACAGATACAGCAGGTACAAGACAGACGGGGTCTCTGTTTCCATGAAGTTTATCTTCTAGTGGGGATTAACAGGTAGGGCTAATAAGGAAGGAGGTAGAGCAAGAGAGTGGTCAAGTGTGGCAAATGCTTCTGGGAAGTCAGTGACAATGAGGACGGAAGAGCATCCAATGGATTTTACCACATGGAGCTCACTGGAGACACTAGTGTCGTGGGAACAGAAACCAGACCAGAGAGGGCCAAGGAACAAATGATGTACCAATCGAGAGAGGAAACACAGATGACTTTAGTGGGAATAATGAGCAAAAAGGGTGGGAATAGAACAGCACCTGTAATAACTTCATATAGGAAAAAATTCAGTTAAGAATGATTGGAACATGTTTAACAGATGATTGAAAGGATCAAGTTGCTAGAATAAGATTGAAAAAGTAGCAGAGAATAAGGGCAGATACTGAGTAGCTTGAGGTTTCTTAGAAGAGGGGTAGAGAGAGGTACAGGAATGCATCTGGGGTGATTTGCCATGGATAGCAGAAGGGACTTGCTCCAAGGGTGGAGGCTGAACATGAGATGTTTAAATGAGTGAATTTAAAGATTTGTGAGCAGCAGTGGGTGTAGTATAGGGGAAACTCACTGGAAATGATGTTCGGGAAGTACATGGCAGAGGAACCGATGGCCATCCCGGGTGATGTTTCTGTTGCCAGGAGGATGGAGTAGATGGAAGGGAGAGGAAGGCTGGGTCAATGTTCTCAGTGCAAAGCCTTTAGGTGATGGCCTGGCTCATGGGCTCCACCCAGGGACTGAAAGTCAGGGAGAGGTGGATCCCTAAACAAAGTCTCAGCCACAGTCCTAAGAAGGCATACTGTGTGCTGGGAGGCAAACCTCAAATGCTGGCCATGGGTCATGGACAGTAGTCCCCAGTAGATGCTCCATATGGAATCAGCCTGCTGCATGGGACCAGCTCCGGACTTGAGGCTGGGGACTTCTGTTGTTCCCTTCTACCTTAAAACCCCACAGTTTATGCATGGTCCTGCAAAGTTCAATTTAACCCAGAAGCCTAGATGTTGTGTCAATAGTGGCTTCTGTCGTTAGACAAAACAGTGTTTGGGGCAGGTAAGGCTTGTATTCCCTTAAGCTCCAGGTGGAGAGACATAGCATTTTTATTTAGAGCAGTGCTTGTCAATAGTGCTGTAGCATATACCAAAATCATCTGGAGAGCTTGTGAAAAAAAAAAAAAAAAAAAGATTGTTAGGTCCTACTCTCAGGATTTCTGATTCAGAGGGGTTGGGGTGGGGTTTGGAAAATTTGTATTGCTAACAAGCTCACAGGTACTGGTGATGCGGCTGGCCCATGGACTACACTTTGAGAACCATGGATTCAGAGCACTGTTCGAAATTCTGATAGCACATTGGAGTCACCTGGGGAATTTTAACTTTCACATGGTCTGGGATAAGATGTGAACATCAGGAATTGTCTAAGCTCTGCTGGTGATTTGACAATGAGGACTGAGAGTCTCTGGTTTAGAGAATTGGCCCCACTTGAGAAAAGCACATGGAACAATTGATTTCTTCTGCTCTTGGAGCAGCCGTGGTTATTTACTTCATCTGTTTGGACAGTCAGTGTCCAAGAGATGGTTCATTATATACCTTATGCCTATGAGAGTTGTGAAATAGTCCCGTATTTGACTTTGTGTTGCTGCTGTTTTTACCCAGATCATCAGAGTGTGATTTCTAATCCAGAAGGAATTATGGCATTTGTTTATCTGAAAAGACCCATTTAGATCAATTTGCAATTTAAGGGGATATTTGGAAATGTGGTATATTTCATTTCATTAATGGAAATGACTTGGCTCATTAAGCCCCACCAATAGGTTTCCACTTGAAAAGCTTTGTAACTTCCTGGTCAGACCTGGGCAGGGTACGTACTTGAGGCAGCACACTTGACTCCATAAGAGCTTATAATGTGGAACCCACAAAACTTGCTTCTAGGCTGTCTACATTAGGGAGCTAATAGAAACCAGGACAGGGGCGCCTGGGTGGCTCAGTGGGCTAAAGCCTCTTGCCTTCGGCTCAGGTCATGATCCCAGGGTCCTGGGATCGAGCCCCGCATCGGGCTCTCTGTTCAGCGGGGAGCCTGCTTCCTCCTCTCTCTGCCTGCCTCTCTGCCTACTTGTGATCTCTGTCTGTCAAATAAATAAAATCCTCAAAAAGAAAAAAAAAAGAAACCAGGACAAAAGTACTATGTGGTGCTTTTGGTACTCAGCAAGTCATCATTTATTCCTTACTTCTCAGTTGATCTATACTTAGCTAATTCTCTCTACTGTTGATTAGTTTAAAGCTCCTTCTCTAGGATCCATGATTCTAGTTTGTAGTTTTAGCCAAGTTATAATGAAGTCCTTCTATTATTCCTATGACCAAATTAAGTTAACAAATTTTAAGGGCGATCCCCAGATTTCACAAGTTAAAAAAAAGAAAAGCCTACAGTGTAACATAATAAAACCTGTTTGGGGGTACCTGGGTGGCTCAATTGATTAGGCATCTGCCTTCAGCTCAGATCATGATCTGGGGCCCTAGAATTGAGCCCAGCCAGTCTCCTCTCTGGCTCCTGGCTCTTCGGGGAGACTGCTTAGTCCGCTTCTCCTTCTTCCTTTGCCCCTCCCCCACATTGTGCTTGTGTAGGCACCCTTATTTCTCTCGTTCTCAAATAAATAAATAAATAAAATCTTAAGGAAAAAAAAAAAGCTTGTGGTGCTGTTTAAGAGTATGGATTTTGGGGGCATCTGGGTGGGTCAGTGGGTTGAGCCTCTGTCTTTGACCTTCTGAGGTCATGGTCTCAGGGTTCTGGAATTGAGCTCTGTGTCAGGCTCTCTACTCAGCAGGGAGCCTGCCCCCCCCCCCCCGCCCCCGCCTCTCTGCCTACTTGTGATCTCTGTCAAATGAATAAATAAAATCTTTAAAAAGAGTATGGATTTTGGAGTCTGAATGCTAGATGCAATTTCCTAAAAACTAAAGCACTTTACATAACTTACAAATTACATAACTTCCCTGAGTTTTCATTTCTTTATCTGTAAAATGGGAATATTAAATCACCTGGCATAACTACTTCACAAGTTGTATCAAAAGACACAATGTGTGAATGCTTTCTGTAAACTGTTAAATAAAATACAAATGTTAATGATTTCTACCACAGAGTTTACAACATGGAAATTTTGGAATGGATTTTTAGGGATAATTGAGGTTTCTGTGCAAATGTTTTTATTTCAATGAAAGTGGAAACATTTTCCTCACGTTCAGCAATCCTGGGACCAGCCCAAATAACTTACCTACTTGCTCCAGAAAATACTTGTTCCCAGAGAGTAAGACTGAGGTTAAGATGACTTACCAAAAGGAACAGTTTGCTCAGTAAGCTCAACTTCAAGGCTCTCTCCTCCCAGCCTGACAACCCAAAGCTATTGGGTTGTAAACTCTTCCCGTCCCAGTCTCCTGCCTTCCAAGTCTTGCCTTCAAGTCATCCATCCCAGGCCCTAAAGTCCTATGAATATCCTCCCTTGACTTTCCCTTTTTGAGACACATCCTGGAGTGTCAAGGTGGTTCTCTTTCAATACAATACAGACAAAAATCTTAGTTTTTCTTAATTAACAGGTTTTCCCGATGGTCTTTTAAGGAGCCGATGCAATTCTATTGAAAAATCTTTCCAACTTTCTTCATCTAAGTAGGGATGGCTGCCCCTGAAGAACATAAGGGAATCTTATCTATTTCCAGATATTATTCAGTGCCTTAATTGATCTCTCAGAGTACTGATTTTTCATCCAAACGCATAGCCCACTAAACAATCTAAACCTCTGGATAGTTGAGCCTTGGTGAGTGGAAATAAAGTGGAATAGTCTTCAAAACTGGCTACCTACCTTAGAATCTTTGGGGGTGGAGCCCAAGAACAGGATAAGTTCCATGGGAGCCCCTGGTTTAACATTAATTAATTAGGGATCATTAATTAGGTATTGGTTAGGTTCTCAAACTTCCACGGGCATCACAGTCTCCTGAGGAGCTTAGTAAGAAAGCAGTTTCCTGAGCCTCGTGTCCAGAGATTCTAATTCATAGACATTGGGTGAGAGCCCAGCATCCATATGTTAATCAAGCATCTGGAGTCTTCTACTGACAAATTTTGGGAAGTGTAGATTGATGTGGAAGAAGTAAGACTGCAGAAAACTGGTTATGATTAAAATCTTTAGATAATATCTAATAATGAGGTACCATTTCCTGAGATAATACTTTTTTAAATTCTGAGCTTTAGTTTCCTCATTTGCAAAACGGAATTGCTACCATAAGAGATGTCCTATTTTTGTCAGTGTCAGTACCCTGACTGAAATCCGCATAGTGAAAGAACAATTGGCAATTTGGTTAAGATCCTGTTTTGAATTCATTGTTAATGTTGCTAAGCTTCTTTAAATTTAATGTGTTGCCTTAAATAGAATATCCATTCTCTAGGAATAAGTCCAATTATATGTAAGTGTTTTAAATATATTTGATTTGTGCTCATCTTGGAATTTGAGCTTAATCAATATTGTCATATGATCACAAATATAATCAGTACAAAAATCTTAACAAGTAAACAGCTGAGGTTCTAAAAGTGCCAGGTACTATAGGATAGGAGTTGACGAGATGTGACAGGTACATATAATTATAAAACAAGACCAACTATAATAAATAAACAAGAAAGTTCTGGGTCCAAAGGACAGAAACAAATCTATGAGAAGGTGGCACTTTTAAACAGTGAAATTTATAGAATTTATATTATATCTGAGAATTATATCTCAACACATCTGTTATTAAAAATACATATTTAGCAGCAGTCCCACTTTTGGGTATATATCCAAAATAATCAAAATCAGGATCTTGAAGAGATATTTTCATTCCTGTGTTCATTGTAGCACTATTCACAATAACCAAGATACATAAATTACCCACATGTCTATCAACAAATAAGTGGATAAAGAAAAGGTGTAATTCACACAATGGAATAGTATTTAGCCTTTAAAAAGAAGGAAATCCTGTTATATGTGACAACACAGATGAATCTGGAGGATATAGAGAATATAAGGCTAAGTGATAAGCCAGAAGGACAAATGATTCCCCTTATACGAGGTATCTAAAATAATGAAACTCACAGAAGCAGAGAACAGGATGGTGGTTGCCTGGAGTTGGTTGCGGGAGGCGGAGGGAAATGGGAGTTGTTTAGTAAAAAGTCTTAGATATATGAGATGAATAAGGTGTAGATATCTGCTGTACAACTTGGTGCCTATAGTTAAAAATACTGAATTGTGTACTTAAAAATTTATTGACACTAGATCTCATGTTAAGTGTTCTTACAACAATAAGACACACAAGAAAACTTTTGGAAATGATGGACATGTCTATTACCTTGACTACAATGATGGATTCATGAGTATACACATTATGTCCAAACCCATGAAGTTATATACATTAAATATGTGCATTTTTTACACATCAATTATGATGTGGGAAACAAAGGCAAAAGAAAAAAAAAATGAATTTTCTTACTACTTATACCCCACTGGCAAGTCCTTGAAAAGGCAGAGTGAACTTCCTCTAAGAACTCAGCTTCTTTGATGTTGATCCTTTGCTGAAGGCAAAAGGCAATCTTAGGGGCTCCTGGGTGGCTCAGTCGGTTAAGCACCCACTCTTGGTTTTGGCTCAGGTCATGATCTCGTTTGGGAGCCCTGCATGGGGCTCTGCCCTCAGTGTGGAGTCTGCTTCTAATTCTCTCTCCCTCTCCCTCCTGCTCTCTCTCTCAAACAAATAAAAAAAATCTTAAAAAAAAAAAAAGCAATTTTTCGTTAACATTGTCCCAACCTCCAGGATTCTATTTATCTCTACCCCTCAAGATATATATTAGAAGTCTTCCAAGCATATGGCCCATTGATATACATCTGAAGGGTCTCATGAGTAAGGTTTTACTAGACAGTAATAAGTGACCTTTTCCTAACAATGGCTAGCCCCCTCAAGATCCTGGAAACCTTGTTTCCAAAATTCACTAGAGACTTACACCATCCCTAAGCCTCTCCCAGCTTGAAAGTAAATAATGTGCCACTCCTCATGACCCCAGTGCAGCTCTTTCTGCCCACAGGTCCTATCCCCATGCTTTAATAAAATCACTTTTTTGGGGGCGCCTGGGTGGCTCAGTGGGTTAAGCCACTGCCTTCGGCTCAGGTCATGATCTCGGAGTCCTGGGATCGAGCCCCGCATCGGGCTCTCTGCTCAGCAGGGAGCCTGCTTCCTCCTCTCTCTCTGCCTGCCTCTCTGCCTGCTTGTGATCTCTCTGTCAAATAAATAAATAAAATCTTTAAAAAAAATCACTTTTTTGCACCAAAGTCATCTCAAGAATTCTTTCCTGACTGTTTGCTCTGAACCCCAATATTTCCACATCAGATTATACCTCTTAGAGCTGTAAAAAAATGCATATTTGGAAATGTAAAATTAAGATAAAACTTTTTCTTTTCTATATAAAAGTAGTATCAAGACAGTCAATTCAGGAATGATGTGGTGTTCCACAAGGTCAGGGAACCATGCTCTGTCATCTTCAGCATGTGGCTTCCCTCTATGATTCCAAATGGCTATTTGGGTTTCAGTGACCACGTTGGCATCTTGGGCAGCAGAAAGAAGTAAGGGAAGGATGAAAAGCATGGTCTTCCTCTACAATACTTCCTGGAAGTTGTGCATGTCACTTCTTATATCTCCTTGGCAGAAGTAAGTCATGTGACCATATCCAATTAAAGGGAGGCTGGAGGATGTAGTCCTTATTCAGAGCAACCTGAAGTCTGGGACTAGCATTCAGTAGGGAAAGAATATTTCTTATTAAGGAGGAGAGAGAGGACAAATTAGTAGGCTCTGATACATGAACATTGTGTAGATGGTCTTGAATACCACGTTAGAATAGTTTGTTCTTAATTCATCAAGCAACTTGGAGACAATAGATTATTTTGAGGCAAAATGTGACATTATTTAGAAATGTAATCTCTGGCAGTGATATGTAGGATGGTTTGAAATGAGGAAAAACCAGAAGCAGGGAGACCAAATAGGTGATCATAATACATGAAGCAAGAGATACTATGGACAGAGTTTAGGGAGGCAGCAGGAGGACTGAGAGGAGACACTCAGTTGAAAGAATACAAGAGCTCCAGTAGATAGTAACTGAGTAAAATGGGCTCCCACCTTCCCAGCAAGAAGGTGGGGTGTGTAGGGGGGTCTTCCACGTGCCTATTCTTTTGGGAGGATAGCTACTCGGGCCCCTGGAGGGGTGCAGCTCAAACTCTGAACATCACTGGGACTAACTGAGAGTAAAATAACACACCTTCTGGCATCTCCTACAGCAGGAGATAAAAATCATTATCAATATCTCACATTTTACAGATCACCAACTACCCCGTTGAGTAGGTATATAATCACTTCTACCTCAGGCCTCAAGATGGGTAATCGTTATATAACAGAGCCAGTGTTTGAAAATGCTCCAACAGTACATAAAAATTAGCATTTATGTACTGTTTTGTAGTTTACAAAAAGTTTCTAAACCACTCAATCATTCCCTTAAATGAGATACCCATTTGATAGGTGAGAAGACTGAGAAATAGCCATGTTGAATAACAGCCTTATGGGCTGGGATGGGAAGGGATGACACCGAGGTCTTAATTGAGATCTTCTTGTCTCCTAATCTGAAGGTCGCCTTTCTTTGCTGCTTGAATGAACAGAAAATGGCCATTTCTGGACATGTGTGTGTGTAATGTGTACTGTGCATTTGGTTATTGCAAAACATGGAAAATGTTCCGAATAACCTGAGAATCATGATTATCTTGTCATCGTCAAAAATTTCTCCTGGGTGAAAGGGCCAGTGTTCCCTGTGATAGGAATGGTTTCTCCATCTAGGACATTGAGACTGGGTGGTATTTCTAGCCTTCCTAAATTACTTGTACATATTCCCTTGGTTGGTGTGGCAACGTGCTTCTCTTGTCGCTCCTGATTTATGCAGGCCTTTCATGTGGTTCATTGAACTTACTGAGACTTCTGGGTTGGCTCATGGCCCATCCACATCTCCTTAAACTCTTCGTACCTCAAGTCAACAAAGATATAAAGCACGCTTTTAGCCTACTTAAGAGAATTAAATGCCTGCTAACCTAGAATAAATTACATCTGGTTAGGAAAGAAAATAGGAAGTATACTGTAGTTATTGATAACACGAGGAGTTTGGGACCAGCCCAAACATCTCATCATCACTAGGGCTTTATGTGCCCTATTTATTTATCATCATGAGCAAATAATGATAGATCTATTCAAAGAAATGTTATTTACTTATTGAAAAATGGTAGCAACAAAGACTATAGCCACACATACAAGAATACATTATATAACAAGGGGGGGAGAAAGCAGTTAAATGTGCCCCACAGTTTTTATTATGTGAAGGAAATCTAAATATGCCACCCCAAAATATGCCAACTTGGCATAAAATTTGCTTTGAGCTGATAACAATTAAGAAGCAACAAATACAGAAAGAGCTTTCTGGCTTCCCCCATCTGCCTAAAAGCAGGATATAAATCTTCCTTTGTGAAGGTGTCTCCCTCCCTGCTCCTGGAGCAGAAGAGCAGTCATTATCATTGGAGACAGAAAGTTTGGCCCTGCGATGGGTCTGCACAAACAAATCATACTGAAATAACCCTTATCTTCCAGTAGTTTCCTCCATTTATTTACCTTCCACAATTTACCACCCCCAGAGCATGAATCCCTTTTCTTTCGTCTTGCACTTCTCCACAAATTTCTCATCCTTTATTAAGATGGTATATAAGCCCCAGATTCTGACAACTCCTTTGAGTGACTCATTACTGAGTCTGCCAGTGTATGTGCACCTTGGATACATAAATAAGCTCTGGGGTTTTTCTTCTCCTGTTCACCTGTTCTTTGTCAGTTTAATTTGCAGGGCCCCAGAGCTAACCTAAAAGGGTAGAGGAGAAAGTTCTTCCTCCTCTACACATGTTAAATAAAAAGGGAAATGGAAGGAAGAAAATATACCACCATGCTAATATTGGTTATGTAGTATGTAGTACATTCAAACAGGAAAAAAAAATCTTATAGCAGTATTGCAGTATTTTCTAAGGACTGAAAATTACCTGAACATAGCATCTGAATGGTTACAAACAAATTTGGCTCAGGAGTTAATCAACAGTAATACCTCGAGGGGTACTTTGATTTAGGCCTTCATAAAGAGAATAGAACTCAATGAGAGTGAGTAAACCCATGCTATGAGGCAAGAGATACACACAGTTTGACAACAGAGTTAACAAAAGCATGATGAAGAGGCAGGTTCTGGAGTCAGACTATTATTGGCAAGGGTTTGGGCAAGTTACTTAAACTTTCTATGCCTCAGTTTCCTCTTCTTTCAAATGGGGGTAACAGTAACTACTTGGTGGTGTGGTTGAGGATGAAATAACACTGCCTATATGCCTATATATAGTAAGCACTCAATAAATATTACTAGAGGCATTCTGAAAATGATTCTTTTCTTGCTAAAAAAATATTCATAGTCATCAGCCATGTGTAGCAAATGAACGACTTTATCAAATGTTTTGCAACTTTATTGGCCCTTCCACCTGTTTGATTACCTAAAACATCTCCCTGGGCCCTGGAAGTTTCTCTCTGGTCTGGAAGCTCTGTGGTCTCCTTTTTGGGTCGAGAAATAACTTCATATATGAGGTCCAAAATAAAATGATTTCCACAAGTGGTCAGAAAAACAGATGCCATGATATGTCCTGAGAAATGATGTCATATGTCCCCTTTCCCATTTGGCAGCACACAAGGGAGGGCCACAGGCTCCAACATGCAGTCCCCCTTATATTAGGCATGAATAGTAGGTAAAATGGAAGTGGCATGGGTGAGTCAGCTGTAGGAGGCAGAAAGTGTCATTATGAGGATGACAGACTAGAAGCAATGTTTTGCCACAAATTAGCTTTGTGACCCTGGGCAAATGGATTCCCTCTGAAAGGAGAGGAGGGAAGAGGGGGCATAGCTGGATAGATTCCAACATGAAAATTCTATGTCTGTGCACCTCTTCCAGGAACACTTCCTCTGAAACAACAGAGGAAACAATGCAGGTCCTCATAGGCCTCTACTGACTCACACGATCCCAGGCAGATTACAGTGGGCCCCTCGTCCTTCTTCACCAGTAAAGTCTGACTCAAGCTGAATTTAGGCTGAGTTGAGGATAGAGGTTCTGAGCCCACTTAGGTGGGCTCTGGGTTTCCTGGCTGTCATCATTGCCATGGCCTATTGCTTCCTCATCTTTGGAATGCCCTCATGCTGTATACTCTGCTTCTCTTTTCTCCCAACACCCTTCTGAATCAGGCTGATCTCTTCCTTTCCTTCACAGAAGTTCAGTTTACTTTTGGCTTGAACTTGGAGCTTTGATGATGAAAGAAAGGAGATTGTATTTCTTCTAGTCAGAGCTATATTTTCAGGGCAGAGCTGCCTAGACCCACTAGAAATAAAACAAGAGGAGATATGAGGTCATGGGCAAATCCCACCTGCCTGCCTCCTGGTTGGAGAAGAGCCCAGTGAGAATTTAGTCTCTGGCAGGTTGAGCTCAAAAAGTCTTGTGGGGTGGATGCCATGTACTGGTGTCTTATTAGCTGATGGGTTGTAGGGAGAGCTTTTTTCTGGGTGCTGGGTAGAACTGCCTCCAACCCTTACTCTACACCCACGTCTTCATGACTCCCTGAGGTCTAGAAGAGCCTTAATCTTTGATACATGCAACGCTGAAACCAGAGGGTCCCTAAAAGCTGTTCGATAGTGTGATACCACAGCCTTATTTGGTGTGGCTGTGAAAAGCTATAACACACATGGCTGGTGCAGAACGCATTCTGGAGGACTTCCAGGTGGATTAGGAACCTTGTCATTTTCACACAACATGAGTAATGTTGTGTGACCAATACGTACACAGACACAGACTCAAGCTCAAAACAGGTGACTAGAGAATGAATGACCTGTTTGCCAAGGCATTTGAAATATTCACTCCAGGATGGCAAACAGCAGTAAGTACAAGTCTTATGATCTGGTAATAATAGCTGTGGGTAGGCAGTATTTACTGCACTCTCATGAAATGTCAGGTGCTTAATAAGGATTATATCATTTCATGGTTGCTATATGTTTATCAGAATGGGGTAACTTTTCTCCACATTGTATGGATGGGAAAATAGAGGCTTAGAAAACTGAAATAACTCTTCCAAACTCATAAAGCCACTAAGTGGTGAAAACAGAATTTAAATATAAGCAGTCAATCCACGGAACTTGTGCAGCCATCAGAAAAACTGATCTACTTCCACACATGTGGTCTCTCTCCCCAGAATATGGTTAACACTGTTTATTCTGTAATGAATTTCATTCGCTGTAGGTTAAGAACTAGGATTTTGGAGAGTTACTGCCTGAGTTCGAATTTCATTTCTACCCTCTATTTATTGTTGTAATCTTGGGTGACTTGGCTTAACCTCTGTGCCTTAGTTTCCTCACCTGGGGATATAATAGTACGAAGCTCATGGCCTATTGCAAGGATTAAGTGAGACAACACAAATAAATCCCTAAAAACATAGTAAATGCAAAAAAAAAAAAACATAGTAAGTGCTAGTCCTTCTTATCATATGTTAGTTATTATTAGTGACATGCATTTATTGATTGCCTACTATATGGCAGGTACTAGGTTCTTATATACAGACAGAAGAGAGGAAGAGTATTTTGTGGTTAAAAAGATAAGTTATGGGGAGTGGAAAACAGATATTTAAAGCAATTGCGATACAAAGTATTGAAATCCATCATGTAACACTAAGAAAGAAGTGAGGAGGAGGAGAGAAAGCTGTAGGGGAAGGTTTGGGGCTATACTCAGCATGTCAAAGGAATCATATGTGTTAAGAGGTTAGGACTTCATCCTCTATAGGCAATCAAGGGGCTGGGACATTTTTTCTTTTCTTTTTTTTTTCCTTTCTTTTCTTTATTTTGGGGGAGTGCATTTTAAAAAGAGGGAGTAGCACAATCATTTAAGGGCTTTACTCCCCTCTGTTTGAGCCCCATTTAACCAGAGGTGAGTGTAAGCAAAGATCTAACAGAAGAAGAAAAGTTCTTATGAAACTTTTTGGCCATATTTTTTAAAAATTCTGTTTGGAAGCTGATCTGTAGATTTTATAGAAGAAGATTCATTGTACAAAAAAAGGACTTCAAGTCATTTTATATCCTGATCCCATATGCATCGTGCAAGTGACTCTCATTGACTTAATACATTTGGCACCTTCCAGCATGTATAAAACATGGTGTATAAATAGTAGCATAGCCCATGCTGCCAGGGGCTCCTCTTGACGAGGGCAAAGATGACACTGTATTCTCTTAAGAATATGAGGTAACCCATAAGGCAGTTTCCTCACTGTGTCTGCCAGAAATTTTGAGCTGGGGGCATAATCCCCAGGGAACAGCAATAATTTTAAGAGTCCTAGCTAGGGTTGGCTGGTTTTTACAGCAGTAAACTCAACCTGTTCCACTGGTTTCAGTCTGCATGGCTGATTAAATGACCAGCATAGCCAGCCAGCTCCAACACAGAGAAACAAAGGAAGTGGAAAAACCCAGGCTATTAATGAAATAGCCAAGGGTGAGTGTAAGGATTTAGCATACAATGTTCATTTCTTCTCAGAGTTGATGATAGTAGTAAGAATGCCCAACAATCGGTGAAGTGCTTAAAAAATACAGTATACCTGTAACACTCATTCACTACTGCATAGTTATGGAAAATAATATGGAAAGGGCGATTGGGTGGCTCAGTCATTAAGCATCTGCCTTCAGCTCAGGTCATGATCCCTGCATTCTGGGATCGAGCCCCATATTGGGCTCCCTGCTCACCAGGGAGCCTGTTTCTCCCTCTCCAGCTCCCCCTTGCTTGTGTTCCCTCTCTCTCTCTCTCTGTCATAAATAAATAAAATCTTTAAAAAAAAAAAAAAGGATAATGATATGAAAGAGAACCCAATGACAACTCAAGCAGGTTATACTCTACCACCATGTTTAAAAAAAAAAAAGTTTCTAAGTTGATGTGCAAAATAAAATCTTTTTTTTTTTTAAAGAAAATAAAAGGCTCACATTTTAATAGTTATTATCTCTAAGTGGAGGATTACAGTTAATTTTTATTTTACTCTTTTGCTTATATGTACTAGATAATTTTTCTGTAACTGAACATCTATTAATTTTGTGTCCAAAGTTATTTTTTAATTAAAAAATTTTAAATGTAACTGGTGGGAATCCAGAGATATTTGACAACAGAATACAGAGAACATTCAAGGGCCAGATTGGGATGCTCAGCACTGGTTATGGGAATAAGAAGAAAATGAAGTATGTGCAGCCCAGTGGCTTCCAGAAATTCCTGGTCCACAACACCACGGAGCTCTAAGTGCTGCTGATGTACAACAGAGTTTACTATGCAGAGATTGCTCAAAAAATGGTTTCCTCCAAGAACCACAAAGTCATTGAGGAAAGAACTACCCAGCTGATTATCATAGTCACCAAGTTCCACTATGAGGCTGCACAGCAAAGTAAACGAATAGGCAGCTCATGGGCATGTTTTATTTGTGGTAAATAAAACCATGAAAACTCTACCATCTGGCATTTTCCTCCTTTAGAGCAGAAACAGAAAAAAAAAAAAAAAAAGGAATGAAAACACATTTGTAGGTGTTTCATACATGTGGCCCATTTTGTCCTCATGACAATCCTATGAGATAATTGTAGTTGAGACCACTGGTGTTCTACCAAATCTGTGTGTTTCACAGCATTTCCCAGCCTGCCTTTGCAGTCAGGTTGGTCACACCACAGACTTCTGATAGATTGAATACAGGCAGAAGGTAGGTGCTCCCTTTCAGCCTGGCCATGTAAGATCCCAATGTCCTTTTTGCTTTCCCGTCTTCATCTACAAAATTGCAAGCAATTGACTCCAAGTTGTGCCCCGTGAAAGGAGCCCACATGGTCAGAGAGAGCTGCCAGGGAAAGCCATCCATCTGTACCTGCCTGTGAAACAAGAAATAAACTTTGACTCCCTTAAGTCATTGAATCTTTGGACTTGTTGGTTACGGCAGCATAACCTGTCCTACTTTAACTAATATGGATTAATACTATTGTTATCCCATTTTACAGGCAAAGCAACCAAGGCTCAGAGAGATAAAGTATCTTTTTTAAAATTGCAGGGCTATACAGGGTAGAACTAGGATCCAAACTAACACCTATTACACTCCAAAGCTATACAGAGGGCAACCTCCATAGAGTTATACTTTTTCTCTCAACTACCCCAGGTTGGAAGGCAACAATGCTTCCAACATAGGTGGATTTTTAGAGTGAATATCAGGTTTGCCGTTGGGGGTATACATTAAAGTTCGAGGTACATAAAAATTACTAGGGATGCTGGTTAAAAACAACTACAGTTCCAGGACCCAATTCTCATAGACTCAGATTCAGTAGCTCAGAGGAAGGAACATGGAATCTGCATTTTTTAACAAGTACTAAAGAAGAAACCTGATGCCCAAAGGCAGGGCTTTTGAGGTAGCTGACCTCAGTGGTAGACAAGTCTCATCTTTCTGGTTTTCAGCCAATGACTCCCTCTAATGGAGAATTCTGGAAACATTCCTCCTCTTTCCGGGTTAAGGTATCAGAGAGAGTCCATCACCACCCTCAGTGAAGCTGATAAAGACAATTATACATCTTCCAAGATCCTAGGTGCATGACCTGGACTTGACCTCTCAGCCACACCTGTCCCAGACTTGGAACCAAAGTTAGTGAAGGAAAGGAAAACTGAGATGAGCTATATGATAAAGCTTGTAAGACTCATGTTGAGGTTTCAGAATCATTCTAGACATATAGATCCAAGCCCAGTTCTCTACTTCCCTTCAGTTTCTGTGAGTTACCCAAAAACTTTTTAATAAATGACATTTAAGCTTAAATCCACCAGAATGTGTAGCTTGCTGTTGCTTACTAGTAAGAGCAATGAAACTTGCCACTCAAAAGAGTTATTATTGAGAATTGTGGCGGCTAGGTCACGGTGATCCTATTGAAACTAGCTAAAAATGGTACAGTCTGAGCCATCTAAAAGTAATTTCAAAATATCTGACAAATTTACTACTCAAGCACAAAGCAAGGCAATACTAGTCTAGGGCAATAATTTGTAAGTTACCTTTTCTTCTCCATCCACTTGCTTCACACCTTGCAAACTTCCCCACCAGTCAGCAAACTCCTTTCCCAGGATGCTAATGAGATTCTCACATTCTTTCACCTTTCCCTTTTGCCTCTCAGTTCCATAGACAAGCCTCCTGAAGAACCTCTCTGGCAAAGGCAGTCTCTCCCAGCAGGCACTAGAATGATTAAAGCTGAACAGGTTAAGGCAGAACCCACTGCAATGAACTTGGGAGAGGAAGTCTGAGAATTCTCATATATTGGTGCTTTTTTGTTGCCACATATCCTGCAAATGAGTGAGGCCATCTTGCCCATTCTACTGCTGCTTCTCGGTGCCTAGAACTGGCAGTTGTCATGGGAATTTGTACAGGGAAACCCAGAGTCTCCAGACAAGTCTTGTTGTGCAGCTTAGGAGAGGCCAAGAAGCAGGTAGTTAGAATACACCCTAGACTAGAATACACCACAGACTAACAGCCTGCACTGTAGGAAAGCATAACGTAGGCAACAAACCCCAGGCCATATACCCACCTGTGCAAGAAGCAGAATTTTCTTTGTTATCTTTTAACTGTACTCATACTTTAGCTTTCATCCTATCTGCTGCTAGAAACTTAACATTCGTTCAGAGTTCCTCCTTCTCTGTGAGGCTGGGTCTAAGTTCCAGGAGGCTAATATTATGTCACAGCATTGGGAAGGGACAGCTACTAGGCTGACATCTGCTTAGATGTGCATTCCCTCCCCTTGGTCCACACGTGTATGTTTATTTCATCCCCATTTCTGACCTCTGGGGCTCTCCAAGTGTGGCTCTTTTTGCTTCTCTCAGTCCACTCTTGGGCCCACTTTTTAGTGCATCTTCCTTTTCTGTTTGGAAGCATGAGCAATTCTATGGGACTCTTGCAGGTTCATCAACCCAGACACCCCACCTAACCATTTTCATTCATTGCTCCTGCTTCCTGCCCAGTGCTGGATAAACGGGGGAGGCTTATCACCACTTGGGTTCCACTTGGGCAATAAGAATACGCACCTTCTGCACTTGGATCCCTCAGATCTGTGTAGGGTTTCCAGCATTCCCCCAACACCAGACCCCAGGGAAGACAGGCACAGATCACCTCTTCAGGGACCCAGCTTTTTATACTCCCCTCTAGTCCTCTTCTCCTGGCAACCCAGGGGATTTGGGAAAGCTAGTTTGGAGGGTGGGAAAAACTGGCTCTGAGTCATTATTTATTCTTCGGAATCTTCTGTCCTATGCCCTGTGCTCTTTCTGGTCCCTGCTGTGGGTTAGGCTTTTGGAAGTACAAAGGCTTCTTTCCCTCTCCCTATGTCATTCCTGCCCGGAGGCAAAGTGCATTGAGTTTGAGTGGGAGGAAGGGCCATGGGAAAATCCTGGGGCTGGGTGGGGACCCCTGTGGTTAATATCTTAAAATATTATTCCACCACAGGGGTCTGATATGTAATGTTTGGCAAGGGCTGTTTTTGGCTTTTTTATGAATGTCTAAGAATATCACGCTCCTACTCAGTCTCCCCATTAGGTGGTGATTAGATTATAAGACCCTGCTCGCATACAGTCAGATAATTGATTCCTTTGATCATGTCTTTTTATTTAAAGAGTGGACATTATTGTATTTTCCTGTACTATACAAGTACAACTTTTGTGTGCATTTGGGATTAGTTGCTATAAAATGAAGTACAGCATTTTCCTCTTCTTGACATTCACATAAACGGAATTGTACACTGTACTTTCTTGTGTCTGGGTTCTCTTGCTCAGCTTAATATTTGTGAGGTTCACTCATGTGGTTTTGTGTATTTTAAAAAAATTATTGCATAGGACTCCTTTGAATGAATAGCCCAGGACTTATTGACCCATTCTCTTACTGATGGATATTTGGGTTGTTCCCAATTTTTGGTTATCATTAAAAAAGCTGCTAAGAACATTCTGGCTCAAGTCAGTTGATAGCATAGGCTTCACTCCTCTTGGGATATACCTAGAATGGGATTGTTGAGTCATAAGATAGTTGTGTGTTTACCTTTAGTGTCTAATGCCAAATGGCTTTTTAGGAGTTGTACAAATCCACACTCTCACCAGCAATGTATTAGAATTCCAGTTGCTTGATATCCTAATTAATAATGATTTGTATCATCAGACTTCTAATTCAGCCACTCTGATGGATGGAATCACACACTCTGATGGGTTACATCATTGTGTTTTAATTTGCATTTCTCTGAGGAGTAATGTTGTTGAGCACCTTTTCATATGCTTATTAGCTATTTGCATATCCTCCTTTGTGAGGTGTCTGTTCAAGTCTTTTGCCCATTTTGTATTTGGCTGTTTGTTTTTCTTACTGATTTATAGGAGTCTTTTATACATTTAGATACAAGTCTTTTGTTAGATATGTACATTTCAGATATTTTCTCCTAGGCTATGGCTTATCTTTTCTCTCCCCTACAAGTGTCTGACTTTTGGCAGGCAGAAGTTCTTAATTTTAAATATGCCAAATTTATAGTTTTTTAGTTTTTTATGTTAGCAATTTCTGTGTCTTATTTAGTAAATCTTTCCTTAGTCCAAGTTCATGAAAATATTTTACGTTTCTTCTAGAAGCTTTATTGTTTCATCCTTCACATATAGGTCTATTATCAATCTTAGATTAATAATTTGTGTTTGATGTCAGGTAAGAGATAATGTTTATTTTTGTCTACATGGATATACAATTGCTGTAACACCACTATTAAAAGGGTGCTTGGCTGGCTCAGTTGGTGGAGTGTGCGACTCTTGATCATGGGGTTTTCAGTTAGAGCCCCACCTTGAGTATAGAGATTACTTAAAAATAAAATCTTTTAAAAAAAGATGATCCATTTGCCATTGTGTTAATTTGCACATCAAGGAATTGTATATATTTGGGTATATTTCTGGATTCTGTAGTTTATTTTGTCAACTTATTTGCCTATCTTCAGGTCAGTATCACATTTATTTCATAATACCTTGCTATTTCACAATAGCAAGGTATTCTATAAATATCTTTATAAATTAAGGAAGCTCCCTTCTAATCCTAGGTTGCTAGGAGATTATATCAAGAATGATTATTGAATTTTGTCAAATGCTCTGTGTGTTTTGAGGTGATCTATGATTCTTCTTTTTAGTCTATTTGGTGAATTACATTGATTTCTGGGTATAAAATTATTCTTGCAACTACTTGGTCATATGTATGTCTATTTATCACTGGATTCAATTTACTAACATTATTTTGTTCAGGATTTTAGTATCTGTAATCTTAAGACATAATGGCCTATAACATTCCTTTCTTACAACATCCCTAGCAGTTTTTGTTATCAGGGTTATACTGGCCTTATAAAACTAGTTTGGAATTATTTCTTCTTTCTCCTCTAAAAGTATATTAATTCTTCCTTGAATGTTCAGAAAAAAAATAACCAACAAAGCCATCTGGGTTGGGCTTGTAGGGATTTGTGGGGGAGAAGGGAGGTTTTTAATTATAGATTCAATTCCTTTAATCAATGTAGGACAACTTATTTTTCCTATTTCTTTTGTATCAGTTTAAGTAATTTATGTTTCTCAATGAATTTGTCAATTTCAACTATATTATTAAATTTTTGGCATGAAGTTACATAGGTATATCACCCTTTTAAATTTTTTAAATATTTAGGATCTATAGTTATGTCACCTTTTTTTATTCCTGACATTGCTAACTTATGTATTTTGCTTCTTGGTCCCATGTTAGGGGTTTATCAATTTCACTGATCACTTCAAAGAATACATTTTTAGTTTCTGTTTCATTAATTTCTGCTCTTGTCCTTTTTTTTTTTTTTTTTTTTTTGCTTCATTTGTTTTTCTTTGTCTACTTTCTTACAAAAGAAGCTCAGATCATTAATTGTCAACTTTTTCCTTTTAAAGTTAAAATTTTCCCTTCAGGCACTGCTTTGGTTGTGTTCCACAAATTTTGATGTGTCATATTGTTATTTCTTTGATTTATTATTTTTATATTTTGACTAGGTGATGCAAGCACATGAAAACACACATATAAATGCATACACAGTGGAAAGTAAGATTCCATCTGTATCACTTAGAATCTGGCAAGAAACAAAAATTTCTCCAACTTAGATCGTTCATATGAAGATATTTTAGTAAGAAATTATTATGGCAGTGTCACTAGGACAGAGGGCTCAAACAAGGAATGCTAAATCACTGCTGACTCTTCATCAATAGGATGTCATTATCACCTCTGGACCTGATGGAGTAACGTGAGGAAATAGTTCATAGAAGCTAGTAATAGCTAGAACCATGGGGATAGGGCCTTCTTAGGGCTGTGCAGTTATGTAGGGGTGACAAGACTCCAGAACCACTTCATCAAGCAGAAAGCGAGTGGAATGACAAATATCCTGGCCACTCTCCTCTTGGGCATCCATCTTCGGCTGCTGCTTCTTTGTAGCTGAATCCAAGCCAATCTTTAGCAGGTAATCCCCAGGACAGAGAATAGGTCAAAGAAGGGGTGGGGAAGGAGGGGTGAGGAAACAATCAAAGAATAACAAGCACAAGAAGATGTTCTTAGGGTGGAACATGAGGGTGACCCTATGGCCTGATTCCATCCTGACTTAGCTAGGTTTGGTGCATGATGGGTGATTGTAAGGAAAGGCACTCTGGTAATTGGGAAGACCAGGACTCCATTCCACAGAAAAGTAGGATTTGGAGGATCACAGAAGATATTGCCAAGATAGTACATTGTACACTGTTAAACTCTATCCCCAGTGTGGAATGTATGTCACAGCGGTACACAAAATAGCGCTAGGACTTGGTATTATAGAATGTTGAATCACATGCTGAGAAATGTATTCCCTTTGAAATCACTCTTCAATCCTGGTTAAATCAGGAAGAAAGTTTTTCCACTTGAAAGTTTTGACAACTCTTTAATAAAAACAGGCCCGGGGTCCCTGGGTGGCTCAGTCAGTTAAGTATCTGCCTTTGGCTCAGGTCATGATCTCAGGGTCCTGGAATGGAGCCCCACATCGGGCTCCTTGTTCAGTGGGGAGCCTGCTTCTCCCTCTTCCTGCTGCTCCCCCTGCTTGTTTTCTCTAATAAATAAATAAAATCTTAAAAAATAAATAAAACAAAACACATGAGAAAGCAGGCCCAGGTTCAGAGATTTTGTTAAGCACCAGGATCAAGATAGAAGTTAATAAAATTGTTTGGTTTTCATGGCACTTATTTTGAAGTTACTTTCAGTTTATGGTAAATAATACTGATTTTCCATTTATGGTAATGATATAAGGTTTCTTCTGTAAAAATATATATTTAGGTAAAAACCAAGCTGTTTCAAAAAAAAAATTAAATAAACCATGACACAGGAGGTAATCAGCTGTGGCAAACATAGAAAGGATACTTGAAGACTAAGTTGGGATGAGATTGCTTTAAATGTAGATATATTACCAAAACTGAGACAGCACATCACATGGTGAAGGGTAGGGTCTCCAAGAGGGGGAAAAGAAGCACAAACCTCTATGGGGACGGAGTGCTACCTCCTGCATGGAAGGTTTTCTTAAGACATGCTCCCCACTTGTCTGTCCCTGAAAAATGGTTATCAACTTTATTAATACACAATTCACACACTATGAAACCCACCCATTTAACATGTAAAATTCAGTGGTTTTTATTTTCAGAGTTGTGCAACAATCACTACAATCTAATTTTAGAACATTTCCATCATCCCAAAAAGGAGCACTATACCCAGTAGCAGTCACTCCCCACTATCCCTCTTCCTAGCTCTTGGCAACCATTCATCTATTTTCTGTCTATTGATTTGCCCGTTTTGGGTATTTCTATAAATGGGATCACACAACCAGTAATCTTTTGTGACTGGCTTTCAGTTAGCATAATGTTTTCAAGGTTTATCTATATTGCAGCATGTTATCAGTGTTTTCATTGCTAAATAATATTCCTGCAACGGACTGAATATTTATACTCCTCCCCCAAATTCATATGTTGAAACCCTAACCCTCATTATGATGGTATTAAAAGATGGAGATTTTGGGAGGTAATTAGGTCATGAGGATAAAGTCCTCATAAATGGAATTAGTGCCCTCATAAAAGAACCTCAGAGAACTTCCTTGCCCCTTCTGCCATGTGAGGACAGTGAGAAGTTAGTTGTCTGTGAATCATCAAGTGAGCTCTCTCCAGATACTCAAATCCACCAATGCCTCGATCTTGGACTTCTTAGCCTCCCAAACTGTGGGAAACAAACATTTACTGTTTAAGCCACCAATTTTATGGTATTTTGTGACAGTCACCTGAATGAACTAAGACAATTCCCTTGTGTGAATATTCCACATTTTCTAACCATTCATTGGTTGATGGACATTTGGGTTGTTTCCACTTTTTGGCTATTATGAATAATGCAGCTATGAGCATTTGTACAGGCTTATTTGTGGACATATGCTTTCATTTCTCTTTAGTATATACCAACTGTAGAATTGCTGGGTTGTGTGGTAAACCTGATGTTTAAAATTTTGAGGAACTGTCAGACTGTTTTACAAAGTGGCTACATCGTTTTACATTCATCACCAATGTAGAGAGTTACAACCTCTTCACATTCTTGCCAACACTTGATATTCTTTTTTTAATTATTATATAGCCATCCTACTGGGATGAAGAAGTGTCTCACTGTGGTTTTTATTTGTGTTTTCCTAATAATTACTGGTGTTGAGCATCTTTTAATTTTATTATTGAGCTGTAAGAGTTCTTTATATATTCTGGGTACAAGGCTTTCCTATTCCTCCCCCTCCAAAGGATAGCCCTCGCCAGCTAACTTAGCAATTACAAGAGATAGCAAGAAGCAGATGTAGATGCTAATCCACTAAAGAGTTACCTTGCCTTGTAGGAGGCAGCCTATCAAGTGGGGTAACCTGGGCAAGTGTGTTCTCAAGAAGCATTCTGGTGTCTATGCAAGTGTTTGGAAAGGAACTTGATGTAAGCCTCAGATATCCACACCAGCAAGACTTCAAGAGATGACATCGAGGGGCGCCTGGGTGGCTCAGTGGTTGAAGCCTCTGCTTTCGGCTCGGGTCAGGATCCCAGGGTCCTGGGATGGAGCCTCACATCAGGCTCTCTGCTCAGCAGGGAGCCTGCCTCCTCCTCCTCTCTCTCTCTGCCTGCCTCTCTGCCTACTTGTGATCTGTCTGTCAAATAAATAAAAAAAATCTTTCAAAAAAAAAAAAAAAAAAAAGAGATGACATCGACCAGGAAGATTTTGAGTCCAGAGGTTTTTAATCGCCAGTTGCTGCTGTAAATATTCTTCATATCTTTGCTGTTCAAAGTGTGGACCTTGGACCAACAGCATTTACATCTCCTAGGAGCTTCTTAAAATTACAGACTCTCATGCCCCACCCCAGACCTACTGAATCAGAGTCATTTTAATAAGAATTACAGTGATCTGTGCGTACTTTATAATTTGGGAATTGCTGCTATAGGACACTTAAAATAGATTTCAAAACTGCATTGCAGAAAGCCTGCCTGGGTACCTATGCCAGATGGAGCTGGCTGGTACCTGAGACTGGATTGAGGAAAAATAATTACGCATGCAGATTTTTCTCCAGTATCCCTACACCAACCCCCTCAATTCCAATTCTTTCCTTTTATATTTGGGGTCCTCCTTTTTCTTCTTTACTTTTTTAGAATAACCAGTGCTTTCTCTTTATTTTTTCTCTCTCCTATAGCACAACAAGCTCTGTGCAACACTCCAAATGCCATCACACTACAGAGAACAGAATTAAAGGTGTCTACAATTTATAATTTCCCTCCAATTAAGAAATGAGAAGAACTAAGTCTTTTGGAGAAAACTCGATAGACTGGGATGCCCAGGGATTTTTTCAGATCCTGAAATGATACCAGAGATCATCTTTATTACTTATATCCTATATTTTACATTGCGCTAAAAAGAATTGAAGAACTGAAATAAGGGTAACAAAATATGAAAAAGCACCCATGAGTAGGGTTTATGTACCAAGTCTATACCATATTGAAGAATGTCTTGCTAGAAATAGGTTGTAAATTTGGTTCTGAGCTTCCTAGCAGCCAATGAGAAGGGTAAAATACTATGACTCACATGTTCTGTATGTAAGATAAAAATCAATCAGCTGTTTTAGTTGCCTGGCCATTCTTGGTGCTGATGTGTAAGACAATTTTCTTTTTCAGTCCTGAAATTTCCAGTTAAGAGTGGACACATCCAAACACCTGGACCCTCAGTGAGTTGATGTCCTCTTAGGAAAAGGACTCTAATGTGAGCACCTTGGACCAGCACAAGAATAATCCAAAGAGAGTAACTCTGGCAGGGCTTGGGACTGGGGGCCACTCTGACATACCAACAAGCTGTCAACTGAGGCAGAAAGGTTTATGTCATCGATAAATTGTACCTTGTAGGTGGTCACCTGGATGGGGACATTCTAGTGAACTACTTTTTTTTTTCTTTCTCTTTTCTCCTTCCTCAAATATGATCCTACTATAGAAAATCTTAAGGAGCCTTATCTTTAGTCCAGACAATTGGGTCAAAAGATTTATTCTCTTTTACCTAACAGGGAAAACTGCCTTTGCTTTCTTAGCTTAAATCCTCTGAGAACATTGGGAATGACAGGGACCTTGGAAACAATCTAGGCTACTCTCCAAATATCAACAAGCCAGAGAGCCATGGAAATTGGCTGCTTCCAAGGGACAGTCATTGCACATTTTGCCAATGGAACAGTGCTGATGCGACTCATGATACTAGCAGTTGGCTGCCAAGTGGTTATGATAAAAGGGAGCAAGCTAGTTGAAAGCATGTGGGAGGTGGAAGAGAGGGCACAATGTGACTCATAGGCAAGAGGAGTTCGTTGATATAATGGAAAGCGTGCTAGGCTAGCATCCGCTGTGTGACCTTGGGCATGTCCTTAACCTCCCTGGATTTTTCTCACCTATAATAAATAATCAAAGTAATTAACACCTACAGGGTCCTTAGTACTTTACATGAACCATTCATGTTGAATTTCCACAATAATGCATAAGCTAGATCCTATTATTTCTTCTCTTTTCCAAATGGGGAAACTGAGGTACACACACCCAAGGGTCACTCAGTTGAACCCAGGCCATCTGAATCCAGAGTCTGAGCTGTGTCATCTGAGGTGTCAGATTAGATGAATGCTAAAGACTCTACCTCTGCAATTAACTTCCTTTCTCGCTGAGATAATACTAGCTTTGTGAAGATTATGAAGTAACACAGATCAAGTGCTTAGCACAGTGCCTGGATCATAAGTGCTCAATAGATGTCAGCTGTTACTATTGTTCATAATTTCACTTTTACTATTGCCATTTTATGGAACAAATCACTTCTGTCACCTCCTCAACAGCTGCCTCAGGGCACAGTTAGCCCAACTGAACCGATTAATAAGTTCGAACAGTGGATCAATTCAGCCATGAAATCAAGCAAGCCTGAATTGATGCCAAAGTGAATTGCCTAGTTAAATTGTCTGAAGCAGTGCTCCCCAATAGAACTTTCTGTGATGGTGGAAATGCTCTTCATCTGTGCTAATATGTTAGGCACTAGCAACGTGTGCCTACAGAGCACTGGAAATGTGGTTAGTGTGAGTGAGGGACTAAGTATTTCATTTAATTTCACTTTGAATTTTTATCTTACTAGCTGCATGTGGCTAGCGGCTACCATATTGGACAGCTCAGGCTAATGCCAATCTGGCAGCCAAGAACCCTTGGTGAGAGGACACTAAAGCATCAGGCACAAGAAAGAAAGTTGGGAGTCCCTCTGACCACAGCTATTTTGTTACAGGTGCCTTAAAGAATGGTGGGATTTGAATGTTCCTGATTTGGAGTACTTCCTCCACACAGTCCATAAAGTTGTGTATTCCAGGGGTGGGAGGCAGGAGGATGAGAAGAAAGAAGGCAACTGCACTTTCATCGCCAGGATGTCCCAAAGGGATTCTGGGTAGAATCAGATTCTTTATTGTTGTTAAAAATTATTTTTAGGGGGTGGGTGTTTTATACCTGTGTTATGTGACAGCACCATGACATGCCATTTTTCAAATGCTTGGTTTCACTACATGAAGAAACTCAAAAGTGATTTAAGGTCATGGCTTCAATATTTAATTAGGGAAAGATGATCAAAATGGATGATCGATTAATTGAAGACTTGGAAGGGGGCTGTCTTGAAAGCATGTCCATTACAAACTGGCATTTTAGGGAAGCCATGCATACATCCCTAGGACATAAGGGCCTTGCTTTTTAGGCTCACTGGCTTTGGATCAAGAGAGGAGGAGCAGTCAGGCAGATGGTGACAGCACCTCCCTCAGCTCTTACCCTGGTCCTTCAGGATCTTGTCTTTTTTTTTTTTTTTTTTTTTTTTAGTGGAAGAATTTCTTGACGATATGAAGAGATCAATAAGCTTATTTTGATCTAAGTATGCAAGCATGAGACTAGTGCCCTGGTACAAATTTCTACGCCTTGTATTATGTTCTGGTTCTAAAAATCTTTCAGCAATGAAGAATCCCTCTTCTACTTACCCCCCACCACCACCAGGATTGGTCGGGTGACTAATTCAAGGCTGCCAAAATTTGCAGACAACGAAACTGAAATCTAATGAGGCTTGCTTGTGTTAAACCAATGTTTAAATGATAGTAATTAAGAGAGTTTTCATATAGGAAAGGCTTTGTTTAGATGGCAACATTAAAAGCTAAGACCAGAAGAAACACAAGGGTCTTATGCACAAAGGATTCTCTTTATGTTGTTTTGTAATCACACTGGTCAGTGTTTGAGCGGTGAATGCTAACACAGTGGTCCGCCCTGGCATGTGCCCCACTTTACCGCTGTCTACTGAGTCTACCTCGGAGAATGTCTTGTACCAGGGCTGCAGCCTCTCAGGCTGTCTGCAAACAGACACCAGGCCATCTGCCCTCTTGCCTTCCACCCAAACACAGCTGCTGGGCTCCATCCCAGCTCCAGCCATCTGGAGGAGGAATAAAGGCCCCTCTCCTCACCCTCCTCCTGGCTGCCAAGAGGAGACTGGGGTATCTTGGCACTCTCTTAGCCCCAGTGAGGCAAGGAGAATGGAAGAAGCCGCCAGATCTTCTTCCAGTGGCAGGCAGCTCCTTCTCTCTGGTTGTTGGGGTCAATGAAACCCTTTATTCATTCCCCAAACATGTGTTGAGCTCTTGCACATGTCAAGCCCTGGACTGGACCAGTGTCTGAGGACTTGATGGGGGAAGACACAGCTCCTGGGCTATAGAAGCTCAGACTCTGGTGAGGGTGATGGACATGTGCACAGTTAAGTTCATTGCAGGCAGAAGCAAAGAGTGGTAGGGGCCCAGCAGAGGGGTCTTTGACCCAGTGTGAGAGGATCAGAGAAGTCTTCCCACAGAAGGTGACACTGGGCCTGACATCTCAAAGTGAGTCTGCAGTAGGTGCTAGCAAATCAGAATGTTGAAAGGCTGGCCCAGGTGGAAAGAGTATGGAGCCCTGCCTGGTAGGGTAAGGAGAATGAAGGGGGCGGGGTTCATGAAGGGAGGGGCTGGACAGGGACAGCCGGACTCTGGTGGGCCTCGATGCCCATCAGAGAATGCAAGGTAGGCAGTGGAGGGCTGAGTGACAGTCAATGTGGGAAGATGTTCGGGTGGTGGGAAAGAGGACAGCTCTAAGCCATCAAGACTAATTAAGAGCAGTCTCCAGGGGCACTTGGGTGGCTCAGTGGGTTAAAGCCTCTGCCTTCAGCTCAGGTCATGATCTCAGGGTCCTGGGATCCAGCCCCGCATCAGGCTCTCTGCTCAGCAGGGAGCCTGCTTCCTCCTCTCTCTCTGCCTGCCTCTCTGACTACTTGTGATCTCTCTGTCTCTGTCAAATAAATAAATAAAATCTTAAAAAAAAAAAAAAAGAAAGAAAAAAGAGAGCAGTCTCCATATATCCAGAAGAGAAATACTTGGGGCTAAATGAAGTAATGGTGGAAAGGAAATTGGAGGGAGATATCTTTACTAAAAATGTCTAAACCCTTCAAACTGGTTCCCAAATAATTTTGAAGTTCACAGGAAGCTCTGCAACAGAGGAACTTGAAACTACTCTGCAATGTGCCTGGACCTTTTCAAGGACAGGAAGAACTTAACTGCACAGGGCTTGCTAGTGCCTAATGGCCCCAAGAGCCACCTGGCAACCATGGATGGTACGAAATGGCATGCCAGGCTACTCTCAGAAAGGCTATTGACCAAGAGATACCTGAAGAAATGGCTCAAATCCCAACTATAGCATTCACTAGGATCCTCGTTCCAGTTCAGTCCTCAAAGCCACCACCAGGGGAGACCGGACCTAAGGCAGGTGGTTCAGCTAGCTGCAGTCATCTCTCGGGGGCTTTTGGCCTGATTGGGAGAACTTTCAGGGCAATGTAGGGCTGCTCAAGGAAGAGAGGCAGGTCAGCCGCCACCTCTTTCCCCTCTTGGCCTCTCTAGAAGGCCAGATGCTGCCCACCAGGCCCTGCAGGTCAGAGGCCATTGGGCCGTTTGCTTTCTTCTCCCTAATTAAAGGGAAAGGAAGTAAAGGTGCTTTCTGTTCCAATGCCCTTCATTCCTGGCCTCCTGAAAGTGTGCGGAGTCCATCATTTCAAAAGCACTCATGAAAAAATCAGGAGCCAAAAAGCAGGGCTTGAGATTGGCTCCTCTTTGAAAGGCCAGGATGAAAAGCTACTGACAATCTGAATTAAAGATAGAAAAGGAAGCAACAAATACCACAGCCCCATCCCTGACAGCAATAGTGTCCATGTGGGTCGAGAACCCGAGGCCCAGCTCAGTGCTTAAAACCTCAGTTTCTAATCATAAAAAAAAAAAAAAAAAAATACTTACAAAGCACTTTATTATTTGCAGATTTTGCCATTTTTTAAAATGTGAGGCATGGAGAACTGCAGTAGGTCATAAATCTAGCAGGTAGATTAAAACATCCTGTAAGTCTCGGAAAATGTGTATACCATTATTTTTCTTTCTCAGTGATGAATCTGAATTTCTATTCTGAGGAATTCTTCTTTACTTTTAACACATAAAATTTAAAAATTACAACAGCTAAAAATAACCCTGGGTGGATCTTCTATCCTTTTCTCTAATTTCTCAGGCCCTTGTATCCTTGCTGCTTTCCTCTAAGAAGGGTTTGGTAGGTTTTTAAAAATGTATATTTCCTATTGCTTTAATTCTTGCATTGTAGAGCATCTTCTGTTATTAATGTTACCCTAAATGAGATATTATAAGAACAGTAGATAAGCTTGCTAATTCAGCTGATTCATAATTTCTTACATTAAAAAACAAAAACAAAAACAAAAAACCAACAACTCAGCAGCTTTAGAAGACATGCTAGATTAATACCACCATACCTTTCAAAACAGATTGCTGAAGAGCCAAAGGATTACCACTTAGTGCCTTTGTTGGGAAAGCTCCCCCCCCCGCCATCCTGGTGTCTTTTCCATATTTTAAGAAAGTAAAAGATTTCAAGCATCAATCTTATTTCTAAAATTCACGCTGTGAATCCTCAGCATGTTGATTCCCACAGCCCTGAGCTTTGTAATTCTCTTCACTTCCCTGGGCCTTGGGGTTTGCCCTCTTGGCTCCTGTGTGGAGTGCCTGAATGCCTGCACTCTGAAATCTGCCTTCCCCCTTGCTGCGGGCTCTGTTATTCCGTACTGTCTTTGAATCACATGCTTTCAGCCAGAGAAGCCTCGACACAGTTTGCCCTCCAAGATCCTGCATACTTTTGTAGGACCAGAAGGGCAAGTCACATGACTTCCTTCGCTTGTCTGGAAATTGCTCAGTCAGAAGATTTCTCAGCAATTCTTTCACTTCATTTATTCCAGATCCTTCAAATCCTACTTTGTTCTCATGCTCAGAATTTCAGCAGATGGTATTCTAAAGGGAAAAACATGTTGTGGTGTTCAATTCCACTCTCTTATATCTCTTACCTCTCCTTAAAGACTTTTTTACAAGCCACCCTCTTCTAAGCACGCGCACACACACACACACACACACACACACATATATTTTTCTTTTGAAGTAGTGATCCACACAACCACAATTTCTTATTTTTTTCTCACTTTCAAGACAAAATCTGCAGGCAACATCATTTTGCACCTTCAGACAAATGCTGAGGTTTTCATTATAATAGTCTTGTTTTCCGTTTTAAAAAAAAAAAAAATGTCACAAAAGATGTTTTAGCAATTCCAAAATCAAGTTTTCTAGGGACAAAATAGAGAAGCACACAGTCCTATCTTAGGGGAAGGGGACTCCTTCAAGAGGATGCGATGGAGCGTCCACGTGCTTCGGATGAGAAACTGACTGTCTGGAAGTGGTGGCCCAAGGTCACGCCATAAGGCGTGGCAGAGTCAGAACCAGCGCGGAGCGGACAGCTGCCTTCCAGACCAGAGTTATCACCAAATCGGTTTCTTCAACTGTAAAGTGCAAAGGATAACACAACTGTAAAGTGATGTAGCCGGCCTGCAAGAGGATGTTGAAAGGTAAATGAGTTAATATGTGTAGGCGCTTAGCTCCTGGTGCAGAGTTCATGTTCCATAAATGTTAGATTGACATTGTAGGGAAAGGATGCCCTATATTCTCATCGTGTACATTTTGTCAAAATGATCTCATTTCTGTATTTGATGGAGTTTCTATTAGAAATGTGGAGGCTAGGATTTGGCCCAAAATGATGATGCTGATAAGTTAATTCACCAATGTAAAATATAATACTAATAATTTAACAGTAAAATATCTCAGTATTAAAATGTTTTATAAGGGGGATGGCATCACTAAGGGCATAGGGCAATTCTTCATAATCTGTTCTCTTTTTACTACATGTATCAACTTTAAGGGTTTTTTTGTTTTTGTTTTTTTAAAGATTTTATTTATTTATTTGACAGACAGAGACCACAAGTAGGCAGAGAGGCAGGCAGAGAGAGAGGGGGAAGCAGGCTCCCTGCCGAGCAGAGAGCCTGATGCGGGGCTTGATCCCAGGACCCTGGGATCATGACCTGAGCCGAAGGCAGAGGCTTTAACCCACTGAGCCACCCAGGCGCCCCTCAACTTTAAGTTTGATGATTATTTTCTCCCAAAAATATATACTATATTTTTAAAGATCATCATCTTCTACTTTCATTCCTCAGTACTTCTTTTCCTTTCTTCTCGTCCATCTTTATTATTATTCACTGAGAAGCAAACATAGGGCCTTCTAGACTTACAAAATGTATCCAGAAGTAGCAGTCTGTCCTTTCTATAATCTAATAAGACTACCTATTCATCAAACAGGCAACTCTGTTTTTAGTTATATTATTTGCGCCCTTATCCCTGTGATATTTTCATTCTTAAGAGGAAGTAGACAGGGGATGGTGGTGAAGAATCTTCAAAGACAAATGGCTTAAAATAAAAAGGCTTTAAAATGTCAGTGTGTCAATACGCTTACAACGTAATGTTCATGGGATATAAATAGAAAGAGGAGAGAGATGAAAATAACTAAGTTATTTGCCAGCTGGTTAAAAATGTGGTATACATTTAGAATTGCCTTTCAAATGTCAAATTTGTAAGAATATTTTTAAATGTATGGCTATTTTATATATTCATAATAATTTACATAGATCCTTAAGAACAGATTAATTCCGGGGTAAGTCTGGACCTGACTGAAATCTGCACTGTGTACCTTGTGGGTTTATTTTTCTGTAGGTCACTTCTTCTGAATAAAACAAAACAAAAAATCCACATACACTCACTGATGGACACACATACACACACAGGTAGTTCCAACATGACATTTTAGCAGGAACCGGTCTTTATTTTAGACAATTTTTATGTTTGGTCTTATTCAAGACTGGTTCTCTTGGCCATCCTCGGATGAAGGTTAAGTATGCAGTGTATTCAGCAGTGCCTTTGGGATGAACATTTGTAAAAACGGGAAAAGAAAGGAAAGGAAGAATGAGACCCACCGACTGACTGCCTAACAGATTCAGCCAACACTACGGAGATCTCTGGAGTGAAAATGGCTCTTTCAGGTGTCCCACGTGAAGTTAAAGGCTGGGCTTTTCTACTGCCTTCTCAATCAGTCACTGGATATGGGCTGCCCCAGGAAAGGCCTGTTCCCAGGAGAGATTACTCTATGCAACTGGGGCAAATCCTAAAAAGGCTGACAGCTAAATGCTGTTGGCCAGCTCAGCGGCCCTCCCAGCAGCACTGGCAACCAGTCCTTCAAGAGACATCTGGGCGACCCATTAGTGAGACCACCCTGGATTTGGTCATGGTGTCACCATGGCTCTGTGCACTTGGGCAGATCACTTGGGGTTTCAATTTTATTTCCTAGAAAAGGGCTGACTGGATTAGATCATCTCTAGGATTTCTTGGAGCTCTAAAATTTTAAATTAAAAAAAAAAATCAAACTGAATTTTCATAACCTGACTTCTACCTTGCCTTCAGCCAATGTAGAAAATAGTTCTATGTAATATATACAATGAAAGGATATAAACATGCATACAAGTAGATGGAAACTTGCCTTGTTCCTTTTGTCACAACAGGAGTTTGGCAGGAAAGTACAAGCAAGGGAAAAAGTGGGAGGGATTAGATAAGAACTCCACTTCTTGGGCAGCACTAAAGAGCTCTCAAGGGGCCATACACTGTGTGTCTCTAGAATATAGAATTCAAAAATAAGGTTGTTTTCTGAAGCCTTTAGATCGCTCTACCCAACAGTGATAAGAGCATGTTCTCTCTTTCTCAAATTATGGTGATTAGACCCAATTGTAGGAACATTAAGGGGAAAAAAGTACCCTTCTCATCTCTTCCTTTATCAGCCAGCCCACAGGATCTTCCACCTCCTCCCCAGCTAGATTTTTCAAGACTCGTGTGGGCATCTGCAGCATGGGAACCAGATGGCAGTTTTCTTGAATCTGCCTGTTCTACTTTAGCAGCCTCTCTGCAAAAAGCTCCCCAAATGAGTATGCTGCAGGTAGGGTCAGCATGAGAAAACTGGATTCAGGTCATCTGAGAACACGGGATCCCCCCTCAACACCAAGAAGACGATGAGAAGATAGTCTAAAGACAAACTCAGTAAAATATGCAATGTGGGGAAACGTGTCCAAGAAATAGTCTCTCTTCTTACTTGAGTTGTAGGAACATTCCCCCATTTGTAGGAAGGGGCTGATTGGCAGGGGGAAGTTTGGATGTCTGGTATGGAACTAAACATTTTCTAGACTTTGGGGCAGATCTTTGTCTCATGGTGAGAAAGTCTCAGGAAGGATCAACGTGGTTGCTGGGTTTTGGCTGCTAAGAGAAAATGGTTAGGGCAGCATGGCTGGTGGAGGAAAGGGGAAATGTTACAGGATTCTGAGGTGAAGAAAGATGGAGGGCTCTGTGGGTTCTCAAACACCAGTGGGCAGGTTGAGATCAAGCTGGCTGCTTCAGAATCACTTAAGAAACTTGTTAAAAACAGAGATTTCTGAAACCCACCCTAAAAAGTTTTGATATCATTACAAATTCTCCTGTTTGATTCTGATATATAGATAGGTTTAGGAACTATGGGGGTGGTTGGAATGTAAATACTTAAATCATTGGAATTCATCTATTATTCAAATATATGGTCATTAAGCATCTTCTATGAAAAATTTGCTTAGTTAAGTTCTATGGGGTTTATAAATATGTAGAAGACTTAGGCTGCCTCACCTGCCTTTGAAAATGAGCAGAGGACAAGAAAGTTATGCAGGTAAATGACAGACAGGGATGTTCTCAGATATCAACTTACAGTCCCAGGGGATGGAGAGAATAGAATGGAACTAGGATGCCAGGGGGAAATAAACAGATGTTTTAAACTGAGTAAGAAAAGAAGAAGGAGACAGCTTGGCAGATTTCCCAGGAATGGTCCCTAGTTCAGATGCCCAAAGGTTTGAGAAGACAAATATGAATATAAACCTCATAAGTTTGTGGGAAAAAATTCAATGAAAGCACGTATATAGTGCTAAGCACAGTCTGTGGTAATCAGCAATAAATGGTAGATATTAATAACTGTAGGAGATTTAAAGAGCTATGGGCAAATACCTTGTTCAAAAATATCTTCCTCTCTGCCTGTCACGGTGCCTCTAATTCCTTTACTGAGTTTTGAAGTCTTATTAGAAAAGACTTTTATTGAGGAAGCTATTTTGAAAGTCTTATACCTTAAGCTTTTAATAGTCTAGGAAGAAGGCAAAGAAAAGCAGGGGACAGTGGCCACATGGGAGGACAGAAGTCAGGAAGGGGTTGAGGTGGTGTCAGAAGCTAACTTTCATACATATGACATCATTGCTATAGATACTGCTTTCCTGAGAGTGAGTCAGCAGTCTAAGATAAGCTGTAAAGCTTGTGTGATCATCAAGAGCCTGGGCCCGCTGCACCTAATGGCTCCTTTTTCGTCTCAGCTGCTGGCAGATGGGGAAAGAGCCTGAAGAGAAAGGTCCTATTTCTTAACTACTCAGGTCTTAAAATACACACACACACACACACACACACACACACACACACACACACACCCCTCTTTGGGCTCACATTCCTTTGGTGAGAATCAGTCACTTCACCCATCTAGATAGTGGGTAGGTGGGGGATGATGAGAAGTGTAGCCCCTCGCTGGGCAGAAGGCCTCGGGACTCTTAGAGTCCTGAGGGATCCCGGGAATGTGACAGCACATTCATGAAGTGGAATCAGAAACAAAGAGACACAGGCTTGGCCAGCAAGAGAAAAGCTAAAGTTCAGAAACAGGCTAAAGTATAGGTGCCCCCCAAACAAGTGAAACTTTTCAGGGAGAAGAAATGTATTAAGTTAGGTACCAAACTGAGAGAAGAGAAGGGAAAGCATTTGGGGGAGTTTATAAGGGAATAAGAGGAGTGGCCTGGATGAAAAGATGAGAAATCATGCTAAAAGAAGGTAGGGAGGCCCAGGGGAGGAAAGGAATCCCCAGATGGAAATGTGGACTTTAAAGACATGTGATACACATGGTTAGTTGACCAACACAGATTCACGATCCCCCTGGCCAGCCAGAGACCACATCTCCCACCCCTTACATTCAGGTGGGCTGTTGACTGCTTCTTACCAATGGAATGTGAGCAGAAGATTTTTTACAAAAAGTCAAGGGAGCCAGTGGGCCATGAGAACACATGTATCTCCAGATAATTGCTTTCTCCATTTGTCTGCTTCTAAGAAGATGAAGAGAAGAAGGAACCACAAAGGAAAGAGGTCTGGGCCTCTGAATGATCATATGGAAGCTGTAAGACCTGCCTTAGGTTGCAACAGGAGTTAGAAAGAAACTTTATTGTTTTGGGTCTCTGAGAGTTCAGGGTTTGTGTATTTCAGCAGCCTGCTTTACTTAGTACATATAAAATACATATGAAAGGTCAGAGGCGGCCTGTGGGGAGCAGAGGCGATTCAAGAATCAAGGTGATGACTCCTCTGAACTAGACCCTAAGATACAGCATCTTAGGCAACCACCAAGGCCAAGTAAAGGAAACTTCCCTCCCCCTCCACTTCTACACTAGGCTTCAGGCTCCAGACTTTGGGGGGATTGATTTCTCTTTCTTAAGGCCTCCATCTGTCATCTCTAAACCACTTTGATTCTAGATAAAAATGTTGTAGAATAGGAAGAACACTAGGTGTTTTTACCCTAGCTTTTTTGCGGGGAGAAGGGGCAGAGTAACGGAATCAGATAAACAGGACAAAATCAGTTGTGAAGAAGAGGGCAGTGCTACCATAAGAGAACATCATAGTATCTCTGACCTCCAGGTGTGTTAAAGGAGGTGGTTTTTAGTCAGGCTAATCTTCCATGGGCTTAAGGTGGGTAAAAACTGGGCTGTGAACTCAGTTTGGGAGGAAGACCCGGTGAAGGGTTTGGTTGAGTTACTCTGCAGGGACGTTTAAGGATGAGAGTTGAGGAAAGGAAGAAATGTAGAGAGAAGTGACAGCAAAGTCCCAAGATGCCAGAAGAGTTGGCAAGATGAGAGCATTAGGGATGTGATGGGGAGGAAGATGAATCTGCCACATCCGTGAAACATGCGTGTTCAGTGTTAAACAATCTGGTCACTTCCACGTAAGTCTTTGTTTCTTCCATTATCACTGAAGGCTTTCTACCTTCTGTGGGAGGTTTTCCAGGAGCACGCTAGGAAGAGCTAGAATTCTACAATCTGACAAACAGTGAAATAGGGACATCATTGTGCAGGTTGGGCAAAGAGCTATGAACAGAGCTGATCTGGGTGGAGCCTGGAATTATAGTGACCTTCCATGCCACAGTCCTTGAGCACCCAATATGTGCTGGGCACTACTCTAGGACATGAGGACAATGGCTTGAGCCAAACAGAGAAGGTTTCTGGGAACTCACAGTCTAGTGGAATGGCGGACAATAAATAAATGAACAAATAACTAAAAGAGAAAACAAATTGAGGGGTTGTGATGTGAATGGAGGACCTACTTGAGAATGGGTGGTGGTCCTGCAGAGGCCATATGGAAGCTGAGACTTCCATAAGGAATTTGCAAACACCTTGGATGGTGGAAGTCTAGTCTCCCAGGAGCAGAGCCACCCCAGTACATGTAGCTACTCGTTTCTACTGCTAATTCTTTCCCTCCTCGCCATACTGATGTAATGTTCTTTTTCAATGGACAATACACTTGCATTGAACCCTTCTTTGTCTACTATGGAGAGAGACTTGCTATTCAAAAGGATGAAATCAAGGTTGCCGCTGAAGAAGGTCCCAAAGGAAAAAGCAGTGATCCATGGTATTTGAAATGATTTGATCTCACCCTGGTGTAGAGGCAGAAGAATAAAGACGCCTGGCAGACCGCTTAAGCTCCTTAGTTGTCCTGAGGGAAGATGCACTCCACCCTCCCCCAGAGTAAAGACGTCTATGTTGGCGGAAGCTGACATCCTGGTAAAGCCTGAGGTGCCAGGGCCCCCCTAGCTCTGGGTTCGAAGAAACTGCTGAACCCAAGCCGGCTGCCGCCCGCCCGTGCCAGCCTAGAGGGAACGAAAAGAAGGAGCTCCATCTAGTGTTCTCACAGAACAAGACCCAATGCACCCTGAACGTCATTTATCAGGTGAACAAACACACCTTGTCTGGTGTCAAGAAAGATTATCTAAAAAGCTGGAACTGCTGGAGGAGTGTAGCACAAAGTAGAAGTGGGGTTCACCTTTGTCTGGGAAGGCAGACTCAGTGGTCTTAAGCTCTTGCTCGTCCGTGACAACGCATAAAATATCTCCTCCTGGAATGGCAGACCCCAGCCCCACGCACAGGTTCATTTATTGTTATAAAATCAGGGCCTGGGCCCTTGACAACATCCAGAGGACCCTGGGGAGACATATACACTGGGTCCTGCACATTGGTGACTTTTTTGGAGCTTTTGTACACATTTTTGCACTTGATGGGTCATGGGGTTCACATAGCTTCAGCCTTACTGAATAATGGCAAACTGTTTTCCTAAGAAGGATAAGATGATTTATGCTCTCACTGACACTCTATGATGGTTCCTTTTAGTCCTTGTTGTCTCCAAAACTTGGTTTTGTCAGCCATTTTCATTTTTGTCATCCTGATGGCTATGGTCCTGATACTTTGGGGTGTTTTAATTTGCATTTTCCTAGTTAGTAGTCAAGTCAAGCACTTTCCATTAGTTTCTTGGCTATTTAGATTTCCTCCTTTATGAATTATCTGTTGGCCATTTTCCCATGATCTTTTTTTTAATTCTTAAAGTACTTGTTCATTACATATGCCAGTTAAGATGTCTTTATCAGCACATGTCTCATGCCTTCCTTCTTCATTTTCTTTTCCTGGCATCCCTGGATGAACACTCAAATGGAATTCAATGTATAAATCCTTTCTTTTTTTAATATAAATCCTTTCTTTTATGGCTTGTGTTTTCTGTGTCCTATTTTAAAGCCATTTCCCTATCTTGAGGACAAGAAGATATTGTCCTATATTATCTTTCAAAATTTTATTAAAGTTTTGCTTCCTGTATTGAAGTCTGCACTCTCCTGAAAATGAAATTTTGTTGGTAGGAGGTAGCACTCATGTTTTTTTATTTTCTTCCATGTGGATTTCCGATTCTAGATCTGTTTATTGGAAAGACCATCCTCTTCCCACTGTTCTGCAGCACCACTCTGATCTTAAATCAGGTGTCAGTTTCTCTGTGTTTTGAAATGTTCTATTCTATTCCACTGTCCCAGTTGCTGTAAGTTTATAATATGTCTTTATATCCTAGAGAGCTAGTCCTCTCACCTTGTTCTTCAAGTGTCTTGGCCATTCTTTTTTTTTTTTTTTTTTAAGATTTTATTTATTTATTTAACGGAGAGAGAGAGCACAAGCAGGGGGAACAGCAGGCAGAGCAGGCAGAGGGAGAAGCAGGCTCCCTGCTGAGTGAGGAGCCCAATGCAGGACTCGATCCTAGGACCCTAGGATCATGACCTGAGCCAAAGGCAGCCACTTAACTGACTGAGCCACCCAGGCGTCCCATGTCTTGGCCATTCTAAACCTTCATACTTTCTGAATGAAATTTATAATCCCAGGGTTGCATTAAATCTGTAGGCTATTGTAAGAGACTTGACATCTTTGTATCAAATATGCAGTCAATAAACATGGCTATTTATATAGGTCTTATTTAGTTGTTCTCAATAATACTTTGTAATTTTCCATATAGACATCTTGGACTTCTTTTATTGGACTTATTTCTAGGTATTCGATTTTTTAGGCTTTTGTAATTTTTTAAATAGACTTTGTTAGCGCAGTTTTAGCTTCACAGCAAAATTGAGCAGTAAACAGGGTTCTCATATATGCTCTACCCCTGCATGGGCATGTCTTCCCCATCATTAACATGACTTACTAAAGCATCACATTTGTTACAACCAATGAACACACGACAAATCATTACAACCCAAAGTCCATAATGTACAATAATGTTCACTTTTGCTGTTGTAAATTGCATGGATTTTGACAAATGTATAATGACATGTATCTGTATCCAGCACTATAATATCACACAGAGTAGCTTCAGTGCCCTAAAAATACTTGCACTCCACCTGTTCACCCCTCTCTCCACCCTAACTCCCAACAATCATTGGTGCTTTTACTATAGCCATAGTTTTTCTTTTTCCAGAATGCCAGATAGTCAGAATCATACAACCTTTTCATATGGGCTTCCTTCACTTAGTAATATACATTTAAAGCTCCTCTATTTATCTTTCCATGGCTTGGCTGAAGGACATTTTGGTTTCTTCTAAGTTTTGACAATTTTGAATAAAGCTGCTATAAACATCCCTGTGCAGGTTTTTGTGTAGACATAAGTTTTCAGTTCCTTTGGGTAAATAACAAGGAGTGTGATTGCTAGATTCTATAATAAGAGTATGTTTAGTTTTGTAAGAAACTGCCAAATTGTTTTCCAAAGTGGCTGTGCCATTTTGCATTTCCACCAGCAATGAATCAGGGTTCCTATTGCTCCACATCCTTGACGGCATTCGGTGTCATCAGTGTTCCAGATGTCAGCCATTCAAATAGGTAGGTGTCTGGTGGCATTTCATGCTTTTTCTAATTTGCAATTCCCTAATGACATATGATGTTGAGCATCTTTTCATATACTTTTTTCCATCTGTATCTCTTTTTTGGTGAGGTATCTTCTCAGGTCTTTTACCCATTTTTAAAACAACTGTTCATTTTCTTATTGTTGGGTTTTAAGAGTTCTTGGTACATTTTAGATAACAGCCCTTTATCAGATACGTCTTTTGTAGCCCTTTATCAAATATTTTTTATCCCCATCTATGACTTGTCTTCTCATTTTTTTTGGATAGGACCTTTGGCAGGGCAATAATTCTTAATTTTAATTAAACCTAAGTCATTTATGAATCCTGACTTTAGTATTATATCTAAAAAATCATTATCAAACCCAAGGTCATGCAGATTTCTCCCACCTTATCTTCTAGAAGTTTTATTGTTTTACATTTTATATTCATGTCCATAATCCATTTTGAGTTATTTAAAAAAAATTTTTTTTTAAGATTTTATTTATTGGGTGCCTGGGTAGCTCAGTGGGTGAAGCCTTTGCCTTTGGCTCAGGTCATGATCTCAGGGGCCTGGGATAGAGTCCCATGTCGGGCTCTCTGCTCAGCAGGGAGCCTGCTTCTCCCCCCGTCTCTCTGCCTGCCTCGCTGCCTATTTATGATCTCTCTCTGTGTGTCAAATAAATAAATAAAATCTTTAAAATATAAAATAAAAAATAAAAGATTTTATTTATGAGAGAGAGAGAGAGAGAGAGAGAACACACACAAGGAAGGGAAACAGCAGACATAGGAGAAGCAGGCTTCTCCCTACCGAGCGAGGAGCCCAATGTGGGACTCGATTCCAGGACTCTGGGATCATGACTGAGCGGAAGGCAGATGCTTAACCAGCTGAGCCACCCAGATGTCCCAGTTTTGAGTTAATTTTTATAATGTGTGTAAGGTCTATGTCTAGATTTACTTTTTTTTTTTTGCCTGCAGATGTCTAGTGGTTCCAGCATCATTTGTTGAAAACACTGCATTTGCTTCATTGTATTGCCTTTGCTCCTTTGTCAAAGACCCCTTGACTGTATTTGTGTAGGTCTATTTCTGGGCTCTCTGCTCTGTGCCCTTGATCTATTTGCCTACTTTCACCAATACCTCCTTGTCTTAACTACTGTATCTTTATAGTGGGTCTTGAAATTGAATAGTATTAGTCCTCCAACTTTATTCTTCTTATCCTTGTGCTGGCTTTTCTGAGTCTTTTGCTTCTTCGTGTAAACTTTAGTACCATTTTGTCAATATACACAAAATAAGTTGATGGGATTTGGATTGGGATAGTATTGAAACTATAGGTTAAGTTGAAAAAAACTGACATCTTGACAATATTGAGACTTCCTATCCACAAATATGGAATAGCTCTTCATTTATTTAGTTCCCCTTTGATTTCATTTATCAAACTTTTGTAGTTTTCCTCATATGTATCTTGTACATATTTTTTTAGATTTATAGCTAAGTATTTGCTTTGGGAAATATTCTTTTGTCCTTTGCTTTTCAGTTTTGGAGTTCTACTGAGACATCCTCAAGCTCAAAACTGACTCCTTTTTTTTTTTTAAGATTTTATTTATTTATTTGACAGACAGAGATCACAAGTAGGCAGAGAGGCAGGCAGAGAGAGAGGAGGAAGCAGGCTCCCCGCTGTGCAGAGAGCCCCTTGTGGGGCTCTATCCCAGGACTCTGAGATCATGACCTGAGCAGAAGGCAAAGGCTTTAACCCACTGAACCACCCAGGCGCCCCCTCCTTTTTTCATTATATAATGACCCTCTTTATCGCTGATAACTTTCCTTGCTTTAAAGTTTGCTGTGTTTTGACATAAAACTCATGAAAATGTGTAGGGCCCCTAGGACTGGGTTTTTAACTTTCAGGCTTATTCACACTGGGTCTCTAGCAACTTATCAATTACAGTTTAGGTTTTCCTACCCCACTACTCATTCTCAGGGAGGTTTCTGCTCATGGGTTTCTGCTTCAGTAAATTGTGATTCTCTGTATTTGCCTGTCTAATTTAGGGGGCAGTGGTTTGCCCTCTTACCTCAATTCTCTTGACAAATCTAAGAGGAGTTGATTTTTCAATTTGTTCAGTTTTTTACTTGTTTTGGGATAGAGCAATGATTTCCAAGCTCCTTACAAGCTGGACTGGAAATGGATAGTCCCATTATATTTTAAAGCAATTTAATAATCTTTGTTTTTTAACTCAAAGATTTATTCTATTTATAGTTACTATATTTGACAGATATATTTGGATTTTATCTCTGTTACTCTGTACTAATTTTTCACATATAGTCCCTTTCCTTGACATCATTCAGATTGACTGAGTGTTCTCAGCAATCTTTCTAAGATTCTCTCTCTCTCTTTTGGCCAGATGTATAGTAATGTATTTTTAGGTATTTATCCTATTGGGATTAATTTGGATTCTTGATTCTGTGGATTGACATCCTCCATCAATTTTGGTAATTCTCAGCCATTTTCCTTTCAAAAATTGCTCTTGTCTAACTTTTTTCTTCCTCTCCAACTCTAAAAAGATCTTACTGCGTTCTTTTATCTTTTTTCTTTTTAAGATTTTATTTATTTTTTAGACAGCCAGAGATCTCAAGTAGGCAGAGAGGCAGGCAGAGAGAGAGGAAAGGAAGCAGGCTCCCTGCCAAGCAGAGAGCCCAATGCCTGGCTCTATCCCAAGACCCTGAGATTATGACTGAGCTGAAGGCAGAGGCTTTAACCCACTGAGCCACCCAGGCGCCCCTGTGTTCTTTTATCTTTACTACATTCTTTCATACCTCTTTGCTTCGTTCTGCATATTTTCTTCTAAACTATTTCCAGTTCACTAATTTTTCTTCAGCTGTGAATAATGAACTATTAAACCCATCCATTGCATTTTTTTAAAAGATTTTATTTATTTATTTGACAGAGAGAGAGATCACAAGTAAGCAGAGAGGCAGGCAGAGAGAGAGGGTGAAGCAGGCTCCCTGTTGAGCAGAGAGCCTGATGTGAGGCTCCATCCCAGGACCCTGAGACCATGACCTGAGCTGAAGGCTTAACCCACCAAGCCACCCAGGTGCCCCCATCCATTGCATTTTTAATTTCACTGTTTCATTTTTTTCAGTTCTAGAATTTCTGGGTTTTTTTTTTAATTGGCTATCAAAGTTTTCAGTTCTTTCACCAGATAATCAGTTTTGTCTTTTGTCTTCTTGAATGTATACTGCAGGTATTTTAATACTTGTTTCTGATAACTCCAATATCTGCAGTTTCCGTACATCGTTTTCTACCAGAAGTTGCTATTTCTACTGATTATGGTTTGTGTTGTTTTGTCTTCTTGTGTGCTCAGTTATCTTTGTGTACCAGGCATTGTATTAGAAAAATTTTTTCTTGAAATTATTTGGAAGCCAAGGTGATACTATATTTCTCCAGAGTGCATTTGGCTTGCTTTTGCCAAGCATCTGCAGTCCCTAGCATTATTGGATTACTTGTGTGAGGTCTGTAAGAGGACTGTGAGAGACTTTTTTCTAGGTTCGCTCCTTAGTTCCAGGGGATAGCTCGGGGTCCCAGATGAAAATGGGACTCACCAAAGCCCTACCTTGACAGATCACTTACTCTTTTATCTATCTGACTCTAAAACTAACAAGAGTACTGATTGGCCTCCTGGCATTTCAACAGCCTCTTCTAAATCAACAAAAATTTCAAGGCATAAGCATCACCTTTATGGGTTTTCATTTTCTTCCCACTCTTGAACTACTACACTCTCTCATGTTTTTAGACATATCTACTTATATATAATTTTTTCCATTTTTTACTCATTTTTCTCAGTGAATGGGTTTGTCTCATTTATCTAGCTCCCCATTTCCAGATGTTGGAAATTTAGAGTTTGAAATTTTTGGTTTTAAAAATTAATCAATTTGCGGTGCCTGGGTGGCTCGGTGGGTTAAAGCCTCTGTCTTCAGCTCAGGTCATGATCTCAGGGTCCTGGAATCGAACCCCACATCGGGCTTTCTGCTCAGCTCCCCCCCACTCTGTCTGCCTCTCTGCCTACTTGTGATTTCTCTCTGTCAAATAAATAAAATCTTAAAAAAAATTAATCGATTTAACTAATTTTAAGGGGAGAGAAGCTTAGAAAAAGAAATACTAAAACTTCATTTAAGTACAAAAACAAGAATGTCAATAGAAAATGTACGTTAGAAGAAATGCCCTAAAATAAATAATTTGCCTTAGGCATAGCATATTAATAGAAACATTATTAACTTTTTCCTCACCACAAATATGATGTTTGGTCCACTTAGGTATTACCACAATCAGACAGAGTAGGATACCAGAAGACCAGTTCTGGTTTAACTAGACTGACATTGTTTAGCCCTGGGTTTTAAGGTCTCAGGATCTATAGGTAGATCTGAATAGGCTACTTTCCATTATTCACCCTAATCTTACTCAATTCATGTGTTAGAGCAAAATATTCAGGGTATTTTTCTCTTATTTAGAAAGCACTTAACTAAGGTGTGTTTAAAGAAAATCTATTTATGATAACTGTATAGTCTTATTTTTCCCACCCACTGACTAACCCACATGTACAGTATTTATCATTTTAATGAGCAAAATAGTTTTTTATCAATAATTTTATATAGAACACTAATATTTTATTAGAAATAAAAGTGGATTTTCATGCTCTTTCTTTATATGTATAGCTAATGCACATAGATGAAAAAAATAACCAAGAAAATAAGGAGAATTGGTTTTAAGTCTATATATTTTGAGGGTTATGCTTCAGATTTAAGAAATACATTATAGTATAGAGCATATCTTTATTATGTCCACTGAGAATTTAGGATTCTGTATCTACGTGCTAATAAAATTTCTAAAGGAATATTTTATACCTGGTAACACCACGGACCATGTTCCTATCTCGTGTACTCTCTGGATTTAAATCTATATTGATAATAATGAAAATAAAGGTGAAAGTACACACAGTTTAAATTTAGATTAAATAAAATCTATATTTTGGGATCAACAAAACTTCTAAAACTAATAAGTGATTTGAGCAAGTCAGTGGAATACAAAATCCACATGCAAAAATCAACTGTATATCTATATACGTCAATGATTATATGGAAATCAAAATTAAAAACAAATTGTAACCGCTGAAAAAAAGTAAAATAATTAGGCATAACTCTAATAAACCATGTGCTGGACTCGTATGCTGAAATAAAAAATACTTATGAAAGAAATTAAAGACCTTAAAAAAATAGAGGGATATACCATGTTCACAGATTGAAAGACTCAACATGATAAAGACAGCAGTTCTCTCCAAATTGAACTACAGTTTTAGTCCCATTCCTATCAAAATCCAACAAGAATTTTTGCAGATATGGGCATAGTTACTCTAAATTTTATATGGAGAAGCAAAGGAACCAGAATAGCAAATAATTTTGAAAAAGAAGAATAAAATTTACTAAATCCCCCTACTTGATGTTTAGACTTAATATATAGCTATAGCTACCAGGACGGTGTGGAATGACCAAAGGGATATGTACATAGATCAGTGGAAAAGGAAAGATAACTCAGAAATAGAGCCTGTACACAAGTATGGCCAACTGACTTTCAAAAAAGGTGCAAAAGCATTTCAAAGGAGGAAAGATATACTTTTCAATAAATGATGCTAGAACAGTTGAACATGCATAAGCAAAACTAATGAACTTTAACCTAAACCCTCATACTGTCTATAAAAATTATCTCAAAATAGATCATAGATTTAAATACAAAACCATAAAACATTTAGAAGAAAACAAAACATCTTTAGGATCTAGGGTTAGATCAAGAAGTTTTAGACATGATACCAAAAATATGATCCATCAAAGAAAAAAACTGGTCAACTGAACTTCATGGAAATTATGAATTTTGCTTTGTGACTCTGCTAGGAAAATGAATGGACTAGATACAGATTGGGAGAAAATATTTGCAAACCACATATCTGACAAAAGTCATATCTGGAATACATATATATTTAAAAACTCAACAGTAAAACAAAACAAAAAAACAAGTAATCCCATTAGAAAATGGTCAAAAGACATGAACAGACATTTCACCAAAAGGGATTTCAGTGGAATTGTCCTGAGTAAAAAAATCCCATCTCAGTAGTCCACTTATGCAGGGTGCCTGGGTGGCTCAGGGGGTTAAAGCCTCTGCCTTCAGCTCAGGTCATGATCCTGGGGTCCTGGGATTGAGCCCCACATCGGGCTCTCTGCTCAGCGGGAGCCTGCTTCCTCCTCTTTCCCTCTGCCTGCCTCTTGGCCTACCTGTGATTTTTGTCTGCCAAATAAATAAATAATATCTTAAAAAAAAAATAGTCCACTTATGTAACATTTCAAAATGAGAAAATTTATGGAGATGGTGAACAGATAGACGGTTGCAAAGCATTAAAGAATCAGGGGAGAGGAGGCTGGGTATGACCATGAATGAGGAATCTTTACGGCGATGAAGTAGTTCTTGACTGTGGCAGTGGGTACATGAATGTACACTGTTGGGTCCCCCAATAATGGGTCCGTGATTAAAGGAGTGAGACTGATACAAAGCGAAGGTCAAACAAAGCTTTATTTCGCGCCAAGCATGGAGAATCAAACCGACTGGCCAGGGCCACACCTCTTACTGAGAGCGCGACCCCTCCCTGCCTCACAGACTAACTTTTATAGAGCAAAGGCCATGTGGTGGGCCTGGCCACACACAGGTGGCGAATGAGATTGTAACACACAGAGAAAGCTTCACAGTCATGCTAGGTCACACATAAGTGACCAATTGATTTACAATTTACCCTAGTAGATATTTGAATTAGCCTATCACCTTGGTCAGAATGGGCACCCAAAAGGCACCCAAAGGGCGGGGCCCACACTCCTTGGTAGCTAGGGAGACAGTATGTGCACTCTACTGATTGGATGTCTCCACCTGACCCAACTCATCCCTGCATTGGGCTGTAATCTCCACCTGACCTGACCCACCCTTGTATTTGGGCTTTGTTACAAAGCCCAAAACCTGGGACTGGTTTCTCTGACTTGTTTTTAAATAAGTTTCCCTGGGGGGAGGCAGGGTCAATTTAAGTTTTACTGAATAAACAACAAAATGGCTGTTCAACCGAGGTGGGGCCACTCTGCCTAAATAGGCCCTTACATACACATGTGATAAAATTGCATAGAATGTGCACACATGCACACACACACACAAATAATGTGTATAAAATTGGTGAAATCTGTAGAAGGTCTATGAATTATACCAATATCAGTTTCCTTGTTTTGATATTGTGATATCCCTGTTAACTGTTGTCACTATCACTGGGGAACGCTGGGAGAAGGGTACACAGGATCTGTCTCTACTACTTTTGCAACTTCCTATGAATTTATAATTACTTCAATATGAGAAGACTTTTAAAATACTACATTTTTGTCACTGGTCTTGCTCTCCTTTCTTCAAAATCTTTACAGAAGATGCCAAGAAGTAGCCAGTTGGGGTGATTTATTTTTCTACTATCTATTCTCCACGACTTAATGGCAAGGACCCTGACTTGAAATATATACAAGTCACCTAGCAGAGGAAGAAGGTGAGAAAAATCAAGAATTTGGGCCAGGGCAGGAAAGTATTATGTGCAGTCATTACTGAAAGTGATGCCTTTCTCAAGGTGTTTATTTTTTTAATGATCTTAGATTAACAGGAGTCAGGGCAGCAAGCCGGTTTTAAAGACAGGTGTTTGCAAATGAATGGGCAGGAGGGGAGACCTTGGAGGCAAGAAAGAAGAGTGAAGAGATTTAGGAGAGAAGAATTCACTTAAAAGACAAGGTGAGTGGAGGAGACTGTAAATTCAAAAATAAAAATGATCCAGAGACCCAGTACTTGATAAAATTATGAGTATTTTTACTTCTTACCCACTAGACAGAGCTAGTCTTTGTTGTGATTTCCATGAACCTCTGAATTGCATGTGGTTTCCATGAACCTCTGAATTGCATTTACTGAGGTGAGAGAGAGCTCAGTAGAATCCAAAATTACTTGACAATGGGTATTTACCGTATAAATCTTAAAGGGAAAATACCCTGTTTCAGCAATGTTAATTGCTGCCTCATTGTCTTGTCTTTTGTTACCAAGTGAGCAAAATGCAAATTGCTTGTTCGTAATTGTTCTATGGTTCTGTGGTGTTCTATCAATATTTGCAGCATCCACAAAGGGATAATTGGATACAGACAAAAGTAAAGAAAACTCAGAGTTCCAAAACTCAGACTTTTGCAACAGACAGACTAGGTTAGAATTTCAGCCCCACTACTCACCAGTACAAAGACTCAACATCCCTGAACCTCAGCCTTTTCAGAGGAGAGAGTAACACCTTCCAGGACTACTGTGAGGATTAGAGATGATGTGGAGAAGCTTCTAGCACAGTGTGTGGCACACTGTTGGCATGTTAGTCATTGGTAAATGTTCGATTATTATGTTATTATTAGTAGTAGTAAGTGATTCTTCGATATAACACTATTCACTATAAAGTGTCATTTTGCACACGTTGCATCTTTCTTGAGCCAATCCAAAGAAGACTAGTTACTGATGAATCACAAAGGCCTCTGTATGAAGCAGTCTTAACCTTATAAGGCTGTCTCCTGGGAGGGATCCCAAGGATAGAGTTACAGGGAGGTCATAGGTTTATTTCCCCAAATTATAAACCTTACATAATAGTGCTCTGTACTAATATAGTAGAAAGCATATACTGCAGATCTTTTTTTCTCTTCCAGAAACCCAAATAACATATCCATAACATAATCATAAAATAATTAACAGATTTACCCGGAAAACTTCAGGAAGTCAAAGCCAAAATTATATACATTTTTGTCCCTCAGAAAGAAACCCAGGTTTTTCTACCTCTTGACAATGATTCTTTGCTTGACCAAACTTAAGCCAGGCTCCTGAAGCTTTTCTTAGGCCCAATGGCACACTTACTTACAAAATCCACTTTCAGCAAGAGCCCTGCTAAGTCAGTATACCAAGGATCGATCCCCCATGTTCCATATCTGATCACTCTGGACCTCTACTCAGGTTCCTCAGCCTCCACATTCCCTGGGTGATGTCTGGTCACCTTGGCCTGTCTGCAGCAAGAATCCTGTTAGGTCAGTTTAGCCGGATCCCCCTTGACCCCCCAATGCTTCCTCTAAGTAACTGTCCACCCGCGCACTCCTGCTCTGTTCCTTGGCAATAAATTCCCGCTTGCCCATGCTATATTCAGAATTGATTCCTGTTCCCACAATAGGGTTGGTTTTCTCCTATTCCAAGAGTCCTGAATGAACTCAGATTTTACTGCTTGAACTACTCTCCAGCTCTGGCTTTGCTTGGACAGTCTCACATCCCCAAGACTTGCCATAGTTCTCTGAGTCAGTGAGGTGTTCGGTGTGTTCACAAGATCTGCCTCAATTTTTATGGGATTAAATTACACATTATGACTGCAAATCTTTGAGGTGGAAATGAATAAATTCCCCGAAAGAAGTAACTATGGTTGTTCTCCCACCATCAAGTTCAATGTTACACTTCTAGGCACTCATCTTGCAGTCATGAAGGGTCCACTTGTTGTAACTGAACCCTAAGTGACTCTCTGTGATGTTCTTGTTCGTTCACTTTCTTATTAAGACTTCTTCGATTCCCCTGTGGTACAGAACCCAATGAATTCTGGAATATTTGGCCGTCCTGAATCACCTGTCATGTTCCAATGACAATGGAAACATTTTCTATTACAATCTTAAAAGGAGAACAGCAGGGTACGTTTGGAAAGAACAAGTTCTCAGGGAAAGTCAGAGAAATCAAATTATCTGGGAAGATTTAATTTTCACAAAAAATATTGCCTTTACCCTGAGTTCTCTCTGAGGTCTGCTCTATAAATGAACTAAGTCTCTGGAAGAAAAGTTCGGTGGAATTTGACAACAGAAAAAGCACATTATTTTTAAGAATTAAAGGAAGAAATCATGACTCCAGCTCTTCTCATAATCCTAATTAGTGATTGCTTAGACCCATAAAACTTTACAATGGGAGAGAGACCTCAGAGATTATAAGATCCAGTCCCATAGTTTTCCTGATGATGGCACTACAGCATGGAGATGTTGCTGGCCTTTCTCATGGTCACATAGATCCTTAGCACTGAGCTGAAGATTAAAACCCAGGACTCCTCATCTGTGGGCCAGGCTTTTTACACTACCATAGCAGCCACTTTAGGTCACTATATGAGTCAGGGCTCTCCAGAGAAACAGAGCCAATAAAGACATATCCAGGTAGAAAGAGGTTTAGTGTGAGGGTTGGCTCACATGATTATGGAGACTAAGGAGACCAATGATATATGGTCTGCAAGCTGGAGCCTCAAGAAAGCTGGTGGTGTCCTTCCAGCCCAAATCTGAAGTCCTAAGAACCAGGATAACCAATGGTATAAGTCACAGTCCATGTCTAAAGGCCCCCAAATCAGAACACCGAGGTACAAAAGAAGAAGAAGATGGCAGAAGGCAGAAGAAGATGGATGTCTCAGCTCAAGCAGAGAGATTTGTCCTTCCTCCATCCTTTTTGTTCTGTTCAGGCCCTCAACAGATTGGATAACGCCCAGGCTCATTGATGAGGGTGATCTTTACTCAGTCTACTGATTCAAATGCAAATTTCTTCCAGAAACATCCTCATAGGCATACCCAGAAATAATGTTCTATCAGCTATCTAGTATCCCTTAGCCTATTCGAGCTGACACATAAAATTAACCATCACAGTTATTGTATATTTTCAAATATGTCTTCTATCTCCTCTTATGTGTCCAATAAGAACCTCAAATTCAACAGAAGGGGACTTTGTTGGTGGTGTTTATTACATTCCAGAGCCTAGATTAGTTCCTGACACCTTGTGGACAATCTGTATTCCTTACAGAAATCACAGGGAGTATTAGGCCTACTCTCAGAGCTGTGTCTATCTATTCTAGGCCTGTAGATCACGTTCAGGCAATCTTATAGTTCACTGCAACCATGGAGGATGAAAGATGGCCACAAATTCTTAGATAATACTCCAGTTGGGTGGTAGGTCTAAGTCCCCTTGCTCAAGAATCTCAATAAGCTCTGTAACTGCTTTGACCAATATAATACAGTGAAAGTGAAGCAGTGCTCATTTCCAGGGCCAGTTTTGAGAAACTAGACACTTCTGTTTGAGCTCTTTTCTCTCCAGGGGCCCTGAGCCACCATGGGATGTCTGAGCCATTGTGGTGGAGAAGCCATGTGTATGTGCTGCAGTTAAGAGACCCCACTGAGCCCTACTTCAGGGGCTCCCTGCCAAGGCACCAGACACGTGGGTGGAGCTGTCTTGGAGCCTCCAGACAAGACCAGCCGCCAGCTGAGTACCACCCAGTGACCATAGTTGATGCCATATGGATCAGAATAATTGCTCAGCCGACCCTGCCTGGATTCCTGACTCACAAAGCCAGGAAAGAGAGTAATTGGAATAATTGCTGGTTTAAGCTCTAAGTTTTGGACTGGTCTGTCATGCAGTAATAGATAACCAGAATAGGCTCCCGCCAAAATCCCTTTCTGTGCCCTCATGGAGAGTCTCAGTAAAGAATATGTTTGGCTGCAAATAAGAGAAAACCCTGTTTAGTGGCTTGAAGAGATAACAGAAATCCAGAGCCAGGTGTCCTGGAATGGGACAACTTCTCCAGGCTACCCTCTAGGGCTGGGCTCTACCTTCCTGCTTCCTCCAGGATGACTACAATCTCTCCAACCACTGCAGCAGCAATGAAGACAGTAAAAAGAGGTAAGGGCAGAGCAATGAGAGGACAAAGGCCTAGGAGACTGCCAGGCAAATCTGCTTCTTCCCCAAAGCTTTTGTGGAGGTTTCATTCAGTGACTTTCCCGTGCATTTCTTTGGCAACATTTGGATCACAGGGGGTACCTCCAGCCACCAAGGGAGTCTGAGAAGGTTTTAGCACAGCACATTGTCACCCTCATCATAACCGGAGTTAGCAAAGAGAATGGGTAGTAGAGAAGCAGTGAGCATATTCCCCGAGGATTCTTTTTGTCCTGGAGCCTCAAGCAGGGAAGAAGCTGCCTGTTGTTACATGTCCTGAATTCTTAGAGAGAAATGGCTTAGAGCATAAGTCTTTTCAGAAAGGTAGGTGATGGAAGCTGAACTTTCAGAGCAAGTTCACTTGTTTCTGCTTAAATTCATTTGGACATTTATCAGGATGGCTTAGGGAAGCCTGTGATTTCTTTTAGTCGGGGAGCGACTCCCCTCCCCCACTGAGCACCCTTTGAAACTGACCCTGTCTTCTCAGGCAACGAAGCACCAGCCTCCTCAGCTACTCTGGGGAATGGTTTGAAATTTGCTCTTCACAAAATATAAAAGGCCTTAATAACTGGGTCAACCCATACCAATCATTTCTGTCCATCTTTGCATGACAAATGCACAAAGATGCAAATTCGCTTTCAGAGGCACCCATATACACAAAAACTCATTACAAAAAAAATGGAGGCTTGTCATGTTTGGAACAAGAATTAAAAAAAAAAAAAAAAAAAACAAGCTCATCTGAAATCCAAATACCTCACAAGCACTTGAACGTGTAACATGGCCTAAATGTTAATGAAGCAATTCGGCTCACTCAGCAGGATGAGCAACAAAAGAAAGTCTTTTCAAGACACAGCTGTCAACAATTACACTTCGTGGGGTGGAGCTGGCTGGTACTCAGCATCTTAAAACTCATGGAAATGTGGAGCCTATTTGACCGAAACCATTCCAGACTCCAGGGAAGACAGTAAACCCTTATTTATTTGGCAGGCCCGAGCATAGGATATTCTGGGGAGCTGGGCATCCCCACCCTGCTCAGACATAAATGACAGATTTTTGGAAAGACTCAGAACGATACAGAAAGCACTTATGAATGATAGAGGGTCCAACCCACCCTTCCTTTGAGGTGGTGATTCAGATGGCATTTTGGGGTCTGGCAAGGCCTCGGTTTTATATTTCAGAATTAAAAAAAATATATTGGAACTGATTATTTTTATAAACTGAAATTCACTTTACAGTATTGGGGTTACTTACAAGAGAAAGCCCCCATTCTGGCTGGGAGTGCTCCTTTGAGAATTACTGCCCTTACCCCAACAGACTCACACACACGGGCACCTAGTGAATGCGTTTGTACCACAGATAATTGGGCCGGGAGTAATCCCTGACCAAAGGGAGATACTCAGATTCTCTTTCCTGGCAACTGGGAAGTCAGAATTTAGGGAAAGCCCTGCAGCCTCTACCAGTTGCCTTGAGCCAAGGGTATTAAAACTTGGGACCTAGGGAGTGGCCGTGTTCTGCCTTGTGCATAGGGATACAAAGTGCCAGATGGGAAAGAAAAAGTAGGAGGTACTTATGCTGAATGAAGAAAGACTAGAAACCATGTAAACCCCAGAAGGAGACACCCCACCCCCAGAGTGGTGGCCTGGGTTCCTAATAGCCTGCAGTTCCTGGGTCTTGCCCACCCCCCATGAGGCCTGACTGAACAGCTTCCCTTCCACTTCCTCCCCTCTCTCCCTCCATTTTGTGGCAGGTCTTTCTGCCACGTTGGTCTAAGACTTACTATTTGTTTAATTGTGAAAGATTTCTAGCCTCCACAAAAGAGAGCATAATTAAAACAAAAAACACCCATAATTCCCATCACCCAGATTTAACAATTGTCAAGATTTTGCTGCATTTATTTCTTTTCTGAAGTATTTTAAAACAGATCTCAAACGTCACGTTATTTCACTCCCACATACTTCAGTGTGTTTCCCAGAAATATATGTAATTCCAAGACTTTTGTGCTGTAAAATCAGAGGACGGACAGTGAAGGATGGAGTTGAGCAAAACTGAGGAGGGGGGAGAACAGTGGGGAAGGGTAATGGGGGGAGGAAAGTGGGCGAGGGGTCAGCAGAGGAGGTGGAAAGGACTTGTCAAAAGCAGTGTCCTAGAGAGCTGCTGGACTGGGTATCAGGAAGAGGGTTTGGGGTGAGCTAGCTGAGAGGCTGGGGGAGACTCTGAGGTTTATTAAAACAAAGAGACAAGGGGGTCCTAGAAAGCTCATTAAGGATTGTATTTGATTACCCTTACATTCCTTCAAAAAACTTGAATAAAGACTGAATTTTAAAAAGCTAATTTTTAAATATTTAAATATTAAAAATATGACTCTATTCTCCGTTTGAATCATGTGTGACTTGGCTCCACTGAGGTACATTAAATGTGTTGGGAGAAATGGAACACATGAATTTCCCTCAATATTGCAGGCATCTTTTAAGAGTGTTTTTCTTAAGATTCGCTCACAATGGGCCAGGCACTGCTTTCAGTACTTCATGTGAACTGGTTTAAATTCACAGTAACTCTATGAGGTAGGGGCTATGGCTATTATTATCCCCATATTACAGATGAGGATATCATGGCTGAGAGACGTTTAAATGTCTTGTCCAATGTCACAGGTTGTGGGGCAGAACCAGGTATCGAAACCTGGTCTGTCCTTTCCAAAGCATGGCCTCTCAACCGCTCCTCCACACTAAGGATTAGGAGACTGTGAGCCCCCAGTCATGGGTGGGATGCCCATCTGATAGGCACAGAACATTCCATGACTCTGTGCTGTCAGAAATGCCACCACTACCAGTGTGCTCTCCTTTCTCGGGGTCCCTACGGGTCCTGCAGGGATTTCTGTGTTTATAAATTCCTGTAAGAACAAACTCCCCCTAAGAAGGCAGAACCAGTGAGGTGAATTCACTGCTCATGAACATGTGATGAGCTGGAAAGGAACGGTCTTAGTCTGTTTGGGTTGCCACAATAAATTACCATATACTGTATGGCTTATAAACAACAGAAATTTATTTCTTATGATTCTGGGGGCTGAAAGTCTGAGATCAGGGTGCCAGCACAGTTGGGTTCTGGTGAGAGCCCAGTTTTGGGTTGCAGACAGTCTACTTCTTGCTGTATCCACACATGGAGGAGAGAGAGCAAGCTAGCTCTGGGGGACCTCTTAAATAAGGGCATAAATTCTCTCGATGAGGGCTCCAACCCCATGTCTAAGTACATTTCAAAGGCCCCACTTCTCAGCACCATCATATTGTGGATTAGGATTTCAACATATGAATTTTAGGGGGACACAGTCTACAGCAGGAATGAAGAGATGAGGAGCAGGAACTCTGGATTCAGGGGACCCTGGTCTCAAGTTCTGTGTCTCCCCTTTCAAGGTCTGGGACCTTGGGCAAATTGCTTAATTTCTCCAGACCTCAATCTTCTCAAAGTAGTAATTACATGATTACAAAGAATAGAGAAAGCAGAGGATAAGGGAAGAAGGACATGGTTTATAAACACTAAGAGGGGAAATAACATGGAAAGGCAACCGTGTCAAAAATAAGTTTCACACACACACAAAAATAATAAGTTTCACATGTTGGGCTGGTGATGTTGGCCTTTTGTTCTGCCTATTTCAAAGCCTTCAGTCTAGGTCAGAGTTTCTAAAGAGTGTCCCTGACATTGACGCCACCTCTTTGGACTAGACTTTGTGGGTGGATGGTACCTGTTGACTGGCAGAGGTGTGGCCTAGTGGGCTCACGCATGGAGCCAGAATCATCTACTAACAGAACATCTTACTGCCCACTAAGAATTGTCAAGAATTTACACTGCCCTGCTCCTCTTTGTCCAACATTGTAAAACACCGCCAGGCCTTCTGCACTGCACACAGAGTGACCAACCACCCAGGAGGGGTTCTGGGTGCCAATTGGAACCACCCAGGGCAACCGGCATAAACTGGCCATCCTACCCACACAGCTCCAGGTCCGGGGCTCCTCATGAAGGTGCCTGTGTGAATGACGCCCCCTTGCATGAGGCACAGTTTGTGTAACTACACACCAGTCCCCAAAGAGGTTATTTAAAAAAAACTTTCAGGTTACATTATTATGGACAGTTTGTACTCTCAGTGGTTAACTCCAAGTACCTCCAGAAATGAGAAGAGGCTGAAGAAGTAAATAAAGTTACTTGGGCTCTACTTGGAGAAAAGGTCAATCTTTTTTGGCTCTAAAAATAAATAACAAAATGACCTGGTCTCCGATTGAACCATGAGACCAATTTTTCTTCCAAACCATTTATTCTCTCAACATTTTTGCACATATGGAAAAGGAAAATGGGACAAAACAACTATACACTCTCCACTTAGTTTTTTGGTTTTTTTTTAAAGAATTATATATTTATTTATTTGACACAGAAATCACAAGTAGGCAGAGAGGCAGGCAGGGGCAGCGGGAAGCAGGCTCCCTCTGAGCAGAGAGCTTGATGCAGGGCTCCATCCCACGATCCTGGGACCATGACCTAAGACACCCAGGTGCCCTCACTCCACCTAGTTTTTAACAATTGTTAGCAGATTGCCATATTTGCGCGTTCTCCCCCACCCCCCTCTTTTTATATAGACAGATATGTAGTGTGTGTGTGTGTGTGTGTGTGCGCGCGCACACGCGCGCTACATATCCTCCTAAATATCCTACAACACACAGGACAGGCCCCACAACAAAACATTACCTAGTCCAAAGTGTCAGTAGTGTTGAGGTTGAGAAACTTTGCTTTATATGAATCTGTCCAGAGTCCAGTAGAACCATTATATTTTAAGGTCAGAACACATTCTAGAATGCAATTCTTTGCTACTCTTTTTCATGACTGTTACACTCCTGCTTCACATCAAGCCTTATGTTGAATAACCTTCCTCTACAAGGAATGGTCTGATCACCTTCTTCCTCATCTTATACATAGGCCATTATTCTTTGGACCCAAATGAATCCTTCATTTTTAAAAATTCCATGTTGCTGATTTCATTCAGTGGGAACTGTTTTTCCCCAAAGGATATAAGTTGTCCTCCTTGCTTTGAATAAACTATAAATAACTAGGTAAACAACTCTGTTACTATTGTTAAAATTATTGATAGAAAATAATTGACCAGAAAAGGGCCAAGGTTGGGTGTTTTGTGGCACATCAAAAATAACTAGTTGGACACAGAAATTAATCACTACATTGTATGTGCTATGATGTTCAAACAGAAATGACTTAGGAAAACTGTCATCCAAATGGTCACACCTCACTGGGGATGATATCTGCTATGGACTACATTGTAACCCCCCCCACCCCACGCCTCCATTCATAAGTTGAAGTCCTAACCCCCAACTTCATATGTTGAAATCCTAACCCCCAAGGTAATAGTGTTAGGAGGTAGAGCCTTTGGGAGGCATTAGGTAACAAGGGCAGAGCCCTCATAAATGGGATCTGTGTCCTTATAGAAGAGGTCTGACAGTGCTCCTTGCCCCTTCTACCATGTGAGGACATAAGAAGAAGTGAGCCATCTGTAGCCCAAGAAAGGGCCTTCACCACAACCTGACCATGCTGGCACTGTGATCTTGGCCTTCCAGCATCTAGAACTGTGAGAAATTTCTGTTGTTTATAAGCCACTCAGTTTATGGCATTTTTGTTATAGCAGCTGGAACATGCTAGTATGGGAAGTAAATAGGTTTAGATGAGCTCATGAGGGTGGGGGCCTCATGAAAGGATTAATGCCCTTATAAGAAGAGACCAGAGTCTCTTGCACTCTCCCACCCCTTCCCTCACCCCCTTGCTCTGTGAGGATATGAATAAGGTATTGGCCAGGAAGAGGGCCCTCACCAAGAACCAAATCTGCCAGTACCTTAATCCTGGACTTCACAGCCTCCAGAACTATGACAAATAAATGTCTATTATTTAAGCCACCCCATGTATAGTACTGTGTTACAGCAGCCGAGCTAAGACACCATCCTTGATGCTCTGGAAATATTTTACTATTTTTATGCCATTTGTAATCTGATAACCCCATCAAAAGGTACGACCTAAGATTTCTTCACAAGGCATTTCCCACTGCTCTGAATTTTAGGAAAGGTTCTCTCTTCTCTGGAGCTGCTTTGCCTATGTGTTGTTATCTCATAAAGATAACTATTAATTATAAGACATACCATTATTTAAGTTACTAAGAGATAAAAAGCCCAATGTCATAATGGTAAGAGATATACAAGGCACGTCTAGTTTTAAAGATGCTGAAATGTAAGAAATGTATGCTTTGTAACTGAGGACCATATGGCCCTGGGTGTAAGGTGTGACTGACTCTAAGGAGGGAGAAAAGAATCAAGCATTTCCAGACCATGGTACTGGTCCTAAAGCTGAAAGTTCCCATCTTACTCCGGGTTCCTTTTTCAAGGTCCACATTTAGAAAGTAGCTCTTTCCTCAGTGGGGCTGAATGGAGTGGAGAGCCATTTGCTCTCCCCATCTGCTAGGGAAAAGATTGTTGCTCAGCAATGAAAGTCCTGCCTGACGGGGTGTCGACAAGGTGCTCTTTTTTGCTGTCTGAGCAAAAAGATGTGATGAGATCGGTCTTCACTGGACCAGGGAATTTTGCAAAATAGGGCCCTTCTCACTCCTGGCTTGAAGCAGAAATGTTCCCTTGTAGGTAGACTACAGAAGAACAGGTCTGGAAAGCCAAGAGAGGAGAGGACTCATGATGAATGGGAGCCAGCATATATTGCAGGACTCACATATATTGCTTACTTTCCAAAACAAGTCCACACCAGAGCCGAGGGCGGACATGGCATTTGTCCCCAGATTCTCAGAGGCAGGCAGGCACTCACAGTAAAAGCCAGCATCCAGATGCACAGGACAACAGAGGCTCTCCGCTTGTGGCGAGAGCACATCCCGACAGTGGATTCTCTCTGGTGGGGAAGCAGTGAGGTTTCTCTAACACCTCGTTAAAAACCAACTCATGATTCTGAGGCTGTGAGGCGCCGAGGGAGCCTGTGCGCTTGCTGGAGAGCTTTTCTATTTTCAGTCTCGCTGCCAAGGCCCTGGGCAGCTGGGAGTCCCAGGAGGAAAGCCTCCCCACCGTGGCTGGGTTGGGGTGCTGGGCTCTGAGGCTGGAAGACTGTGATTTGTGAACATTTCTCCTTCCGGGTCTCTCACAGAAGGATCTGACTGGTGCTGTTTTTCGGGGCCCAGACTGGACCCAAGGACCTTCCTTCTGCACGTTCAGGCTTGTCTGGTGGGGTGGGGAAGGCCCCCCAGCCTGCCTGTGGCAAGTGGGGGCAGTCATAGTTCCCAGGTGATGGTGCTCTCTTGGGGTGCCTTTTGCTTTTTGGCTGGGAAGCATGCTACACCTCCTCACGGCACCCTTTGTGGCAGCAGAAATGGGCATCACCGATCCCCGTAAACCAAGCCAGGCATCTTGTTAACTAGCCGGGGTGACCTTGTCACCAACAACATTTGCAGCTACAGAAAGTCGTGGACAAGTGGCTCCATTTGCTTCCTGTGCTTCCAGAACGCTGGCACACCCTGCTGGGTCTCACAGCTTGGCCTCCGCAAGCTTCTCTGCTGGGAAGCTGTGCACAGAGCAAGGTGGGGGTTGGGGAAAGCACTCTGCGGTGGTTTTATTCTTGGTCATCACCACTGGAAGGTTTTTGTATTTTTAATTTCAATATTGTCATCTTGCCAAACAAACAAACAAATCCCCTGTACCGGAAGTATTTGAAATGTTTAACGGCATACCTTTCCTCAGGGTGGCAACCCCAAAGGCCAATCCAACAGGACATGGGACATGAGCACCACAAAGTAGTAACAGCACTTGAATGTTACACCGATGCCCCAGCGTTGCCCTCCCCTGGGGCTCATTTTGGAAATTTATGGGGGAGTTTTGGATTTCACCATGACTTGGGAAGGGGGTTCCCAGCCTGTAGGGCATGGGCTCCCACCTCGAACAATAATTTTTTTATCGAACAATAATTTTTTTAAAAAAGATTTTATTTGTCAGAGAGAGAGAGAGAGAGACTGCACAAGCAGAAGGAACAGCAGGCTCCCCAGTGAGCTGGGTGCCCGATAAGCCCAATGCGGGATTCAATCCCAGAACCCTGGGATCGTGACCTGAGCCGAAGGCAGATGCTTAACTGAGCCACCCAGGTGTCCCTCATACAAGAATTTTTCTGTATCCCGGATAACTTATAAATGTCCCGTAGGACGGTTGAGTAAATAAGAGACGTGTTCATAGTTATACGTGTAAAAAACCTAACTTGAATTACAAGGTACTTTTTGTGAGGTTTTAATATACACTGACATTTTGGGGAATGCCACTAGTGTACAAATGGACAGAAGATTGTACTCTGTTTTGTACAAAATTCTACCCGGGATTGTTCACTGTTTTGGAAAAATGTGGTCAGTCTGATTTGTACCTGTGACATTCTCTGTGGTTCTATACACAGGGTGCAAATGTCTGGCTCTTTCATATGTCTTCTTCAGTGATTAGGACTGGGCACTCACTTGTTGAAATACATGTATTATTCTCCTTTTAGAAAACCTTCCTTTTACTTCTTTAATAGAATTAAGACACTATGCTGAAATTTTATTATGTTTTATAAGCAGACTACATTATCTATGAATTTTATTTCGAGATGGAGAAGGTGAGTATTACTTTTCCAGTGTGGTATTACAAATTACCACAGATTTAGTGGTTTAAAAACATATTTATTCTCTCCAGTTTCTGTGGGCAGGGGTCCAGAGGTCCTCTGTCAGGACCCCTCACAAAACTGAAACTGAGGGAGGTGTTTGCTAGTTGTGTCCTCATCTGGAGGGTCAACTAGGACAAGATCTGTTCCAGGTTCACTTGGTTGTTGGTAAAATTAAACTCCCCATGGTTGTAGGGCTGAGGTCCTAGTTTCCCTTGCAGGCCATGGGCCGGGGCTGCTCTTAGAGTCTAGAGCTTTCTGCAAGTTCTTGCCAGGTGCTTCCTTCCACAGACCCTCTAACAGTGTGGTAGTTTGAGAGAATGTACTATTTCACTGTCTTCTAAAGATCAGGTTCACTTGAGATAATCTCCTTTATTAACTCACAGTCAATGGATTAGTGTAACCTAATCATGGGAGGGACATTCCATCCCATCACCCCCTGGGCTTGCCCACACTCTAAGGGAGGGGATTAAACAAGGTGTGTACCTAGCCGGGTTGGGGGGACTCCCAGAAATCTGTTATGAGAAGGAAGCCCTGGGTCTCCTAGAACTGAGGAACACTGCATGCCATGAAAGGGAGTTTTTCACGTACATTTATCTTATGGAAGCCTCCAAATCACCTCTGGAGGCAGGTATAATTTTTGTGGCAACTCTCCCCATAGCCATAGTCAATGTGGATTACCACTTGGGCTGACTTAAGAATGCTTAGGGCCCCAGCATAGCAGGATGGAAAAAGAAAGAAAAGGAAAACTTAAGCTCCAATGAACTTACCTGGAATTTGCAAAACCTAAAATTTTAGAGGAAATTCTAAAGCCAGAGGCACACAGATAGGCCACCCCCGCTCCCTGACTTGATTTCTGACACAAAGAAACCATGAGGTAGTAATTGTTTGCTATCTTAGCTGCTAAGTTGTGGGGTAATTTGTTATTTAGTGAGAGCTACAAACATATGAGATACAAAGCAATAGCTGATTAGTATTAGAAGAGGCCCACTCACCAAGCTGATTTCATGCCAACTCACGGAGGAAGCATTAGAACAGCACTTCAGAAATGCAGAATTCTTGACCTATGGATGGAAGAGGACTATGTATAAGGATAGGAAGAGGTCAGTTATTCTAACATGAGCAGTTTAATATCCAAATGAGTGTCACTCCTTTCAAAATAGTCACCTTGAGTGACTGTACATTTACTCTAATGACAATTGTTCCAACCACATCGGGAACAATTCTTAGATACTCCACTTTGAATAGCCAAGAAGTTGCTGGTCACACCTCAAAAGTAACAGATACCCAAAGACAGAAACTCCAGAGCTTCTTCCTGTGACTGTGGCTAACCCTGGTGAGCTCCTACAGAGCTTGGCCCCAGGTGCAAAATCAGCTGAGGGCACTCTGATACTGACAGAGCCATGACCTGAGATTTCCTTCTGCTCCTCTCCCTGAGGAGCTGGTTTAGCAGAAGGAAATCTCAGGTCATGGTTCTATCGGTATCAGAGGCCAGATTGGTACCAGAACTCGAGATTCCTCGAGTTCAATGTAGAAGAGAATTCCCCCACAGTGGTTTGTGGTGGGGGGCTCTGGATGGGTTACTAGTGTCTTAGACCCCGATTTTCTTAGGCCTCCAGGCTTGAGAGGCTGGGGCATCACTGGTGACTTCAGTGTTTGTTGCCATGCACAGTTGAGCTGAAGGCAATGAAGGAGGCACCCTCCCCCTAGGCATCTACTCCCTGGCAGAGAGCAGCAGTGCCTGTACGGATGAGGGAGCCAAGAAACAAGAATGAAGCCCAAGAGGTGGCCAGTGGAGGAGAATAAGGAGACAAAAAGTCCCATCTTCTAGGCTTCATAGGTACCTAGTATCTGTCTTTATATCCCTGGAATACTTCGGGCCATTTGTAGCAAGGGGAGCCCCCTAATGACATGTGTCCTCTGCAAATGAAATATTTGCTCTGAAAACCTTCCATTGAATTCATAATCTACTGGAAATGCCAACATTCTCTTTCCCAACGAAAGAAGAGGAAGAACAGTGGGGTCTCTTTTGTTAGAATTTCCCATGTTGTAAATTTTTGAATGGCTGTAAAGCCAGTCTTAGAAATTTTATCACCTTCTATAGCAAACAAAATCCTTGATGGTGACTGTCAAAACTCTGAAGAGGTTATGATTAAAATGTCTTGAGGAATTGTTGCAAGGAGCCATTTTAGGCATCAAAATCCAATAAAAAAATTCTGTTGATGAAAGCAAACGCAAGCTTCTCATTAAAAGTGTTAAAAGATTTTATTTGAAAGTTTCATACACATTCAATACTTATGTAATATAAGATGATGCCTCCAGATCCTCTTTAGTTCTAGTTCTGTTATACAAAAAGTGGCCCTCTTTATGCATTTGTGATATACAGATGGTTGGGAAGCACTGGGACAGTAGGAGCCCACTTCTGGGCCCATACCAGCTCAGACCCACCTTCAGAGGAGTGGAAGGGGAGCAGAGGCTGCCCTCCAACCCCAGCCTTCTCTCAGCTGTGTAAGAACCAGGGAGAGGCTAAGAGAGCATACCACAAAGACAACCTCCTCTCACATCACAGAGCTATAACCCCAACACCAAGGCTGGATTCTGTTTATTCCTCCCTCCTTGTGGTGGAATGGTAGCCCCTAATGGAGGTGGTGAGTCTTTATCCTTTGGAGGTGGATTAATTTCCAGAAAAGCTTTGAGTCACCGGAGGCTAAATTCACTTGCATAAAACACTTTGTAAGATGGCTAATAATATTTGGAGTCCCAAAGAGCCATGACATAAGTCAATTTTTAAAAAATTTTCCCTAGAGATGGAGAGGAGAAGGGAGTTGAGGGAAATTGGAAGGGGAGGTGAACCATGAGAGACTATGGACTCTGAAAAACGATCTGAGAATTTTGAAGGGGTGGGGGGTGGGAGGTTGGGGGCACCAGGTGGTGGGTATTGTAGAGGGCACGGATTGCATGGCGCACTGGGTGTGGTGCAAAAATAATGAATACTGTTATGCTGAAAAAAATAAAAAAAATTAAAAATAAATAAATAAATAAATAAATAAAATATTTAAAAAAAAAAAAAAATTTTCCCTAAATGGACTCCAAGGGTAATTTCCTAAGCCAAATGCTTTGATGCCTGCAATAATCATATTGGTTCCCGTGGTTTGCAGGGAGAGTGTCAATTAGATACAAAAGGTCTAAGATGTTTAATTAAAAATCATTGTCACTGCTTTATGGCTATGCCTCTTAGGATATGCAAAACAGATTCTCTAAATAGAGGCTTCCAAGAGGCAACTGAAATAGCTTTACTATTGTTTCTAATGAATTCCTAACAATTGAATGGCATCAATCACTTAGAGTTTTATCTTCATAAAAAAGTGGAAATGGTAACAGCTTCAGTTAAGAGTCACTGCAATTGGGGTGCCTGGGTGGCTCAGTGGGTTAAAGCCTCTGCCTTCCACTCAGGTCATGATCCCAGGGTCCTGGAATTGAGCCCCGCATCTGGCTCTCTGCTTATCGGGGAGCCTGCTTCCTTCTCTCTCTCTCTCTGCCTGCCTTTCTGTCTACTTTTGATCTCTGTCAAATAAATAAAATCTTTAAAAAAAAAATCACTGCAAAACACTGACACTATCTGGTATTTATTTATTTCTATTAATTTCAGGCTAAAGGTAGCGTGTTCAGAAGGCAATTAGAATTCATAAAAGAATGAAAGAAGGAAAAAGAGACCATGGAGAGGAATACAGATGTGGAAGTGGAGGGGCAGTGCCTCATAACAAAACAAAAATCCAAGAATGACATTGATGTTTCCTAGAACTCCAGAGCAACTTTGGGATTTTTCCAACATTTTGCTCACTGCTTGTTCTGTTTCCCATTTATTTTAAATATGTTTCTTTATGTGCTGTCAATTTAGAAAATAATGTATGCTTCTTTAGACCAAAAAATCAGAATAGTGCAAAGTAAAAGATGAAAGTCTCCCAGCGATTTATTCTTCACATAAAACATGATTAAATTTTGACACATTCCCCTTCTGTTTAACTCTACAGTTGTTTTCTCTCACGTTCTCTCTGTTCTGCTCCCCACTAGGCCTCCCACTTCTCTCACTTTGGCTTTCTGTCCAGATTCCTTTTGTGGGTTCAGTCCAGCCTCTGGGGGTTCATTCCTGTTGCGGGTGGCTCTTTTAAGCCCAACTCCCTACACCACTGGCTCCCTCTTGTGGCTCTAGAGGATCACTGCATACCGCAACTTCCAGAGAGGCTTTGACCCTGGGAGAGCAGTTCCACCCTAACCGCCTCCCCCAAGGTAGCTGAACAATTCCGCACGTTGTCGGGAGTCCGTCAAGATTCTGTCTTCTAACTCTAAAGACATTCCCAGAGAGCAGTTTGGGTCTCCTAATGAATGTGAGGGCTCTTCTTAAGATTTCTGAGAATCATGACCCCTTCATGATTTCTCAGGTTCTTCTGTGAGGGTTTCCAAGAGGTATCAAAAGAACACACCTGAACTGTGTGTTGTTTAATTCAAATTTGCTGAGAGTACGGGCACCTGGGCAGCTTAGTTGGTTAAGCATCTGCCTTCAGCTCAGGTCATGATTTCGAGGTCCTGGGATGGAGCTTTTGGCTCCTGGCTCAGTGGCAGGGGGTGGCCTGTTTCTCCCTCTCCCCCTGCTTGTGTTCTGTGTCAGATAAATAAGTCTTTTTAAAAAAAATTTGCTGAGAGTAGAACTTAAATATTCTCATATGAAGATAAGTATATATAAATATGTGAGGTGATGGATGTGTTCATTAACTAGATGGAGGGAATGTTTCACAATGTATACCCATCCCAAGTATTTTACAGTTTAATATGTCAATTACCCATGAATATAGCTGGGGGAGAGGAAGCAAAGTCTGCAGGTTCAAGTTCGTGTGTGTCAGAGTGTGTGAGGGTATGTGTGAGAGAAGTGTGTGCATGTGTGTTGTATGCAAATGTAGCTGGGAGGAGAAAAAGGAGTGACAAAAGCTTCTGCATCTCTTTACAGGTCTTGGGGGAGGGGAGGGATTTTAAAATTCATTTACTGCGTACCTGGGTGGCTCAGTCAATTAAGCATCTGCCTTCGGTGGGGCTGGGATCAAGTCTCAAAGCAGACTCCCTGCTCCGTGGGGAGTCTGCTTCTCCCTCTGGCCCTCACCCTGCTCATTCTCCCTCGGTCTCTCTCTCAAATAAATAAAACTTTTTAAAAAATTTTTAAAAATTCATTTGCTTTGCCTACAGATATCAAGCAATCAAAATATACCAGCACTGGGGACGCCGAAAGTAACCAGATATGATCCCGCTACCAAGGCTCTCTTTTACAGTTAATGGGAGACAGTTTATAGGAAACACTGGCCTAGGAGCAAGCACTGAATGGCACAGAATCAGAAGATGTGAGGTTGAGCTTCTCCTTCATCACTGTGCAACTTTGTGATCTTCGAATAATGCAGCAGAGTTGGAAGAAAGGCAAACAGGGACAGGACGGCCCTGCCTAAAGAGGGAACCACCCTTAAAAAGATTTACACCACAGGGGCTGCCTGGTTGGCTCAGTGGGTTAAGCCTCTGCCTTCAGCCCAGGTCATGATCTCAGGGTCCTGGGATCGAGTCCCACATCGGGCTCTCTGCTAGGCAGGGAGACTGCTTCCTCCTCTCTCTCTCTCTCTCTACTTGTGATCTCTCTCTGTCAAATAAATAAAATCTTAAAAAAAAAAAAATCTTAAAAAAAAAAAGATTTACACCACAGAGAAAGGAGCCCTCCACCCTTTCCCAAGCGGTAGTAGAGGACAAAAACCTGACTGCATGACAGGCACAGGAAGGGTTAGTCAGGTTAAAATAGACCCGACAACAAGCCCATAAAACCCCCTTGACTCAAAAACTCCGGTGACAACCCTCTCAGGTCCCCTCCCTCCTCGGGAGCTTTGCGCTATCGCTCAGTAAACTTTGCTGCCAGCCACTCTGTCTGGTCGTCTATCTCTTCATTCTTCAAAGCAGTGTGAGCAAAAACCTCAGGCATTAAAGTAAAAGAAATCCTGTAACAGAAATAGTCACTTGACCTCATTGAGTCTCAAGTTTTCTTCATCTGTGAAATGAGGACAAAAATACCCCCTCATTTGTCTTCATTGTCTCGTTGTGAGGGTCAGCTGAACTTGTGAATGTGCTCTGAAAACCCCACACCAATGCAGCTAGACGCTGTTATTTTCAGGAGAATTTGGCCCTTCCAAAAGCTGTATTTTTTTCCAAAATACTTTCCTGCAATTTGTGCCTGGAAATTCTGACCCACAGAGTCACTCTTTTAAGGGGTTTTCCTAACCGGGCAAGGCATTGTTACCTGGAGGGCCCAGCGGTTATCTGCAGCAGCTCGTCTATCCCACGAATCCACCCACAGATTGCGTCTACCCGCATTCCAGTGGAGAGGCTCAGTGGGAACTGGTGACTCACCCCACACAGCAGGGCAGGGTTCTAGCTCCTTAACTGGAACTCCCGACCATTGTGTTATCTACCCGGTGGCTCCAGCAAGGAGATCACCCAGACTATACCCGAGACTATGTCTCTTTCCCCAGTAGCTTCCAACCACCATCTCCATTTGGGCTGGGTCATACCGTTTTGGTACTGCTACCACTACCATAGTGGGGATAATCCTTAGCTCAGCTCTGATACAAATTTGTAGCTGAGGCTGACGTGCCCAGCCAGTATCTCCTTGGTGCTCACCTTTAAATACCAACAGTTGTTTTTGTAAACACCTGCTTTTTCTTTGCTGAGGGCTGTTCTGGGACACCAGTGAGTTCACACCTCCAGATGCAGCCCCCAGGCAAAGTCAGAAGAGGTGTGGATAAATACATCAAGTTTCTCATCCCTTGGGCACTGGATAACTGAGGAATATTCTAGAGTGTTTCCAGGTGGGATTAGATCCCAGTGTCTCCCAGAGGGCTCTTGCTTGATACACACTTATTGGCTTCCTGCCCTTCCCTGTCTCTATGAGTGCTTCCTGGGAACCCCTCACAAATCCACTACTTACACCCAAATCTTTGTGTCTGAGTCTGATTCAGGAAAACGCAACCTAGGACAGTTAGTACTGGAAGTTAAACTTGGAATGGAATTGTGGAATCAGACCATTAAGCAGCCCGATGGCAACAAGGCCCCATTGTTAGTCTTATCTGGGGCTTTGAAAGATTCTAGAAGATTCTCTCTTTAGCCTATGAATAAGTTGGGTAAGACTCACTTGCAATGCCAAAATGGAGTCTGGAAGGAGATGCATCCGCTTATGCAATGGCTTTGGCACTGGCATATCAGAGATTCAGTGGCAAAAGATTATAGAGCTGGTTAATTGTTGAAGAAAACAACAAGCTCAGGATCAGCCAATTGTCAACTTGGAACATAGCGTGAAAGCCAGAAGGCTTTGGGGCACCTGGGTGGCTCAGTCGGTTAAGTGTCTGACTCTTGGTTTGGCTCAGATCATGATCTCAGGGTCGTGAGATAGAGCCCCATGTCAAGCTCTGAGCTCAGTGAGGAGTTTGCTAAAAGTTTCTCTCAAATAAATAAATCTTTAAAAAAAAAAAAAAAAAGAAGAAGAAGCCAGAAGGCTTCACAGGCAACATTTTAAGAACCCTCCTCCACTGCAGCTGGAGGGTCAGTCATAAAGAAAACCAGGTCTAGGACTGGATTTTCAGGCTGTTGCAGTAACAAGAGAAGTTGAAGTCACAGCCTTGGCCATGTCTCCCCTGGGGAAGTGAGGGCCCTGATAAGAGTGGGACTCTTAGATGGGACATCTGGGGTGATGTGCCCCAGAAGCTCTAGGCTGTCAACAGCAGCCCCCTCCCACTAACAGAGCAACCACCTATCACGTGAAGATTAGACAAAGGCCTCCCCTCAGCCAGATACCTTGCTAGACAGTGTTTGCTAGCCTCGAGATTTGCTCCTGCAACTCCTATTTCCAGCTGTATCAATAATTATGGTCCTGTCTTAATAAGGCTTGGAAAGGGAGTAATATCCCTGCTATGGGAAGGAGGCGATCATTCAGGAGACCTGGCCTGAGTTCTAAACGACTCCCAGGTGAGTTCTGCCAGCTGTTCATCCTGCTTCTACACGGAGGAACTGAAACATCTTGTCCCTTCATGTTAGTGGCTTGAAACTGGCCATGGTGGAATTATGTCCAAACTAAAAATCAGTAAACGCCACATATTGAAGTCAGAGTTTTTTTTTCTCCTCCCCTCAAGCCACTTCCCCTCCGCTCCCGCGTTTTCCTCCTTCATAGAGAGCTGGCCTACCAGCATATCACCGTGAGACAGGGACCCTGGGAACAAGCCCCAAGTGACAAATGTTGTGCAGCCAAGGTGCCTTCTATTGGCTCTTAGGGTTGGACAGCTTCCCTCACAGAACAGAATCAGGAGTCGGTCCCATATACACAAGTCAGATTTAAAACAAGATCCGGCTCCAAAAAGCACCAATGAGCTGCCCGAGTTGCCGCCCATATCAGCCAATCAGGATTAGGCTCTTCCAACCAATCAGGATAAGGTCTTTCCAACTAATCAGGATGAAGCACTACTTTTCTTTCCTTTATTAATATATCTGACCCAGGGGACTGGGAACCTGAGTGGGCACTTTCTCTGTATAAAGAAAGCCTTCCCCCTCCTTTTTTTTTTTTTTTTTTTTAGGAGACAAGCCTAACTATTTTGTTTGTGTGTGTGTGATTGCTCCATGTGGATTGTCCTGTGTCTTTTGGCTGGGTCTTAGCTTGTTTTTGTTGTCAGGCGCAGTAACCCGGCCCCAGGAATTAGTGAAGTGAAAGAAAGAATGGTCCATGTGAATCCACTGGACCAATTTTGAGGCTGATGTGGGCCATTTATCTCAGGGGTCCATTGTGGTCCACTAGGAAAGGGGCCATGGTGGTTTTTGGGGTCCCTTGCTACAGTTTCCAGCTCAGATCCTGAAAAGATCTATTCTTTCCTGGGGTAAATAGCTACAGGAACCTTTACAGAAGGGTTAGGGGAAGAGCTACCAAGTATGCTTAATACTTGGTATTAAGTATAATACCTGCACGTGGCAGGGTCCTTAATGTGCTCTGGCTCTGGCAACTGACACTGAGAAACTGGGTGAGGGCTGCCATTCTTCATTGTGACAGCTGACACCAGCCTTTGTCCATTTGCACTTGAGCTTTTCAGTTAGGTAGGCTAGGAAGTTCGGGTACTGGCTCCCCTGACTTGACCCCCACGTGCACCATGGTCTAGCAGTCATTAACAAAGGCCTCTGGAGGGTTGTCTCTCCGCCTTGCTTGCCATTATGGCAATAACTTCCACCTTGTCTCTGATGGGCAAATGCCCCCCCATTCCCCCCGACACAATGACTAGTTTAACATTACATACCCTTCAGTCAGTCTTGGTCTACAGAAGACGGCCACTGCTGAACTGTTCAGGGGTGTTGGTGTCAGCCCTCCCAGCTAATGGGTTCTTTATCTGTTGGAGAAAGTGTCTACCATGCCTTCCCCAGGATGTGAGTCCTGATTCATAAGAGTGAATCAAATAAAAAAGTTCTGCCTTATTTTCTGTGGCCCAATGGTGACTCAATACTCTGAAGATGAATTTCCATACTTGTTCTCCTGGCCCTTCAGTGTATGAACAGGATGGCTATATCGATCAGCTAGCAGAACTGACCCGGGAGTCCATTAGAAATGCAGAATCTCAGGCTCCTCCCAAACACCGAACCAAAATCGATTTTTTTTTAAGATTTTATTTATTTATTTGACAGAGATCACAAGTAGGCAGAGAGGCAGGCAGAGAGAGAGGAGGAAACAGGCTCCCTGCTGAGCAGAGAGCCTGATGTGGGACTTGATCTCAGGACCCTGGGACCATGACCTGAGCCAAAGGCAGAGGCTTTAACGCACTGAGCCACCCAGGTGCCCCCAGAATCGATTTTTAGTGAGCTCCCAGGTGATTCGTCTTTATATGTAAGGATGAGAAGCCCTGTTTCAGAACTTTCCAGAGACCCCAGCAGAAAAGAGTCTTCAGTTTCTTAGGCTTGAGTAAAATAGCTGACTTTCTCTGACTCCATCATCACCAACCCCCTCATCATCATCAGTGACTATCAGCGTTATTACCTCGAGCAGGATCGATGAGGCGGACACTTCATCGTGGACCATTTTTATAACAGCACATATGGAGCAGACAATGCCTTGTCCTAGCCGACCCCATTTCCACAGGTATATTTATAAAGTAAACCATTTTTTTTTTTTCCCCTGACAGGATTCTGTAACTTATTTGCTTTCACTTAGAGTTTTAAATCACCTTCTCTGGCAATTCCCACTTTCCCCAACTCCTCCACCCTCGACTGCTTCTCATCTGCCCAACATGCCTGGTTCCTTCCTCACCCTGCCCCTCCACCTTTGTGCACTTACTAGAAGGCTTCTGCTGTTGTCAGAACTGCCAAAGACAACAATGCTTCAACTGGCAGGAAACAGTCTTCACACTCAGGATTTCCTATTATGTGCAGCCTTTTCCAGAAACACAATTGCATCTAAAAATAGAAACTGCCTGGATTTACCTTCATCTCAACACAATGACTCCATGGCCACTGTGACTGGCCTTGAATGAGGGCCAAACACTTTGAAACACAGAGACACTCCATCAGTGCAGGTGAAGGAAGTCGCTTCCAGGGACTTCCAGTGAGGGTAGGCAACTGTTTACTTATTCCCCATTCTTTGTTATTTTGCTCGGTTTTGCCAGTAAAGCTGGGGTAGGAGGAAGGAAAGAGAGGAAGACCGAAAGGAAGGAATTCAGGGGGAAAGGGCTAAGGAAGAACAGGAGGTGGGAGTGACAACTGTGGGGCCGAGGAGGTGACTCAAGAAGAAAGGAAAAGTGGCAGGTGTGTTGTTGAGGAAGAAAAGTGAACTGGAGAAGGAAGAGAGGAAAAGGACCGCAGTAGGATTTTCAGCAGTCTCCACGCAGCTGGAATGGCCAGGACTTCACAGCTGGCTCATGGTTTCCTGAGAGTGGAGAATGAAGAGAGCCGTGTTTAATGTTCGTGCCAAGTTTGGTGTTGTTTATTTTCTCCTTTGCAATCCCCTGAGTAGCATAACCTCCTCTGGGGAAGAGATGTTTTCACCTCTATCCTCATTCCCTTCTGTCGGACACGTGTGTTGGGGACGGAAAGGGACAGGGGGTTGAGGAGGTCAAACAGCATCTTGAAAGCTAGAGAGGTGTCTGCCCTGTCAACCTGAGACCAGAGAAAATAAGCTGTTGCTAAATACAGTTCTCAGACTCCTGTTTGAGAAGACACCATAGCCTAGGAAGTAAGCCCTTGGTTGGATATTGGAGGAGGTGATCCTGGCAGAGAATTTCTAGTGATGATTCTGGGAGAACATTTTTCATGACCTGGAAATTCAGAAGCAAATGGAGAACTGGTGAGAAGTCAGGAGACAAATGCATTGGAGGGGACCTGGAGAGAAATAGGCAGAAGGCTGGAAGTTTTCCAGGGCTGGCAGGCTCTCCTGACTGAGAGTTAAGCAGAGCTAAGGGTAGGCCCAGCTCTGCCCATTACCACTGGGGGACCTGGAAGCACTCTCATCCTCTCTCTAAGCCTCAGGGGCCCCATCTGTGAAACCCGGACGAGGACACCCACTTCCTAAGGTGTTTGTGATGATTCCGGGGTTTGTGAACGAAAAGTTCCACTTCCTGTTTGTTCTATTTGGGGGATTGCAGGTAGAGTCAGGATTCAGGAGGTGTTAACAAAAGAGCTTTGACCTGAAGTCAGACATTGGACCAGAGAAAGAAGGAGATGCAAGGGAGCGAAAATTAGAGTTCATATTCAGACCTGGTGAATGAAGAGAACACTGGAACCCTAAGGACCCAGACTCTGTGACACAGGGAGGAAATGGTGGCAGTGGAGAAAGAGCCAGTTTCTTGTGTATGCTGTGCCTCAGGACAACCAAAGAGATGTAGAAAGTGTCTCCCTCTAGGAGCATTCCGGCTAATAAATGAAGATAGCAAGAATTAAAAATGCAACCATTTTGCAACCTCTAATGAAATAAAGGACCTAGGACCTGATCATTGTGTCAGTTATCAATTTATTGCCTCTCAGCCCCCTACCACCCTTCAGTACCTGCTTCGTAATAATGGATTGGACTCTTGAAGCAGTTTTTTTGAACAATGAGTGCAATGTTAAGCTTTGTCAGTAGAGGGCGGAGGAGGGACACTGCTGGAGAAAGGGGGCTTTTCTCAGTCCGCGTTCCAGTATTGTTTTTCTTGGTCCTAACGCGTGGCCTCTCAAGGGTGCTTGCTCTGCCCTAGCCACGTGCTTAGGCCGTGCAGTCCTTCAGAGACCTCAGAGTCCTAGCCTGGGCTCAGCGATCACCTTGGCTGTGCACTGTGTTCTCCAGGCCTCACCCCGACAGTGGAGCCCCAGCTCCGCCTCTGCACTGTTCAGCATCAGCTGACTTGTGCCTGAGGACACTGTTCCCTCCCATCCCCCCAACATGAACGCTGCGCGCAGGCCTTCCACCCTTAGCAGCCGCCTGCACCCACCCTTGCAGGCACCCATGGAGTCTTTCTGGCTTGCCTGGCGACTGTGGACTAGCTCTGGCCAAGAAGCCCAGTGAACTCAACTGCTTTCATCTGCTGTGCACAACCAGACCTGCTCCAACTAAGGGGAACAGTTCTCAGTCTTCGGAGAACCCTCTCTCCAAGCTCATTTCTCCATGAGTATTCTCCCTTAGCTATTGGATACCGTATACCATCCTTCTTCACGGTTACTCTCCTATCACAGTTAATCATTCTTTTTTTTTTTTTTAAGATTTTATTTATTTATTTGACAGAGAGAGATCACAAGTAGATGGAGAGGCAGGCAGAGAGAGAGAGAGGGAAGCAGGATCTCCGCTGAGCAGAGAACCCGATGTGGGACTCGATCGCAGGACCCTGAGATCATGACCTGAGCCGAAGGCAGCGGCTTAACCCACTGAGCCACCCAGGCGCCCGACAGTTAATCATTCTTTATATGATTAAATATAAGGGAATGCCAAATGTCAAATATATTTGACAAGATATTCTTGTCAAAACATCAATCTTGAATCTCAGCAAGACTTCGACACAAGTATTCAAGAAACGCACAGGACACAGGGACATGTCCAATGATATCATCAGATGCAATCAGTAAAATCCAGGCTGTGGGAAACTCCAAAGAAAAAGAACCAGAATTCTCCAACAAATGAGAGAAAGAATCTGTAAATTAAAAGAGACTTAGAAGGCCTATTAGCCAATTAAAATTCATTGACCTTCTTTGAATCTGGATTCACACAAGCTGTTAAAAAAGATTTATGAGCCAATGGAGGAAATTTACTGGATACTTGATGTTGTTGAGGTAATTATTTTTAAAACTACAAGAGCTAATGAAGGAAATATGAACACTGAATGTTTGATGATATTAAGGAAATAATTTTTCTTTTTGGATATGATATTGCTGTGGATATTTTAAGATCTTTGATCTTTTAGGTTTACTTACTAAAATATTAACAGATGGTTTGGTATGATGTGGGGATTTGCTTCAGAAGAGTCCATGCATAGGGTAGAAGTGGATAGGAGAATATATTGGCCCTGAGTCGATAGTATCAGAGCTGGGTGATGAGTACATGAGCTGATTAAAAACATTTTTCAACTCCTACAGATTGATAAGAAAAAAGGCAACCTAAGTGAAAAATAAGCAAGGGGTATAAATAGGCAATCCATGAAAGAAATATACACAGCCAAATGAACATGTAAATGTGCTCAGCCTTGCTGATAATAAAGAAAATGCAAATATAAAACAACAATGGAAGATCAATGAGATGGGGAAATGGGTATTCCCATTCGTATTACCATACAGAAGGACAAGTGGGCAGAATTTTTCAGATGTAAAACGTGCATTTCTATAAACCCAATGCTTTTGCTTATGGTCAGACATATGGACAAGAATATGTGGTTTTGGCCATATATATTTTTTTTAAATAGCAACACCCTAGAAGCAAACTAAATATCCATCAATGGAGAAGTGGTTGACAAAAAGGAGTAGCTAAAACATGATGTGATATATCCACACAAGGGACTCTGTAGCCATTTTAAAAGGCTTCATGAGCTGACATAATAAAGCACTCTAAGACATATTGTTTAGTGCAAAAAAAAGCATGTTACAGAGTAATGTGTTCCAACTGATCCCATTTCTGTAAATAAAACTAAATACACCGGTGGGGGGAAACACCTACAACGCGTCCCCTTGAAAATGGCATGTTGTAAATGTTTACATTTCTGTGTAAATATTTACTTGTATTCATATGACTTTGTATATACACATACTCTGCTTTGTTGATTTTTCATAATACCTTCACGGTGTTTATATCATTTACTTTTCTTTTACTTTGTAAGTGTTTATTAAATTTGGCAAGAAATAAGTCGTGATGACCTGAACATAAGTGATCCCTCCGGGGCATGGTGGGAGACCAAAGGCAGGGAAGTGAGAGCTTGGTGGGTGGGTCCCGCCGCAGAGGCTCTGTCCACAGCCAGGCCCTGGCCCGCCTGGCCCACCTACCTGACCTGCCTGGTCCAGTTAACACATAGATAATCAGACAAGTTTTAAGATAGAGAAAGCTCAACTAAGTTTTTACTATTTAAAAGGTTTCCTCAAATGTGTCTTGTCATAGGACTTTCAGGCCAGTGAGTTCAATTCCTGATTTTTAAGGATGATAGAGCTGAGGCCCAGGGAAGCTAAGGGAGTTACCCAAGGCCTCTGGACTATTTGGCATTTTAAAAAGTTCTCTTGCAAAGAAAGTACTAAGAGGACAACCAGGAAAGCATTCCCAGGAAAGCTCTGAACATTTGGGAACAATGAGGAAGTAACTAGGGAATTATATGTATAGGACAAGCATTCAGAATTCCTGCAAAGTTGCTGACAGCCATGTATGAGTGACCGGCATCCTGGGGTAATTCACCAGGATCAGGAGAATGAATCATCCCAGGCTTTGTTCTTTGTAGGACAGCACATTTTTCTCCCGCTCCCTCTGTTCTACATCACGGGATTGTTTCCATCAGGGTCACCGGGCTGAAGGACCCACTAAATCTGGCCTCAGTCCTATCTTGGCAAGCGGCCATGACCAGGGTGATGGAGGAGTGTTTACACATGTCAGATCCCAGGAACATTTTCTCTGTTCTGTCTGATAAAGCCCAGAGTCAGATAGGCAGTGGTGAAGAGCACTGGATGAAGAGCCAGCTCACCTGGGGGAGGCTTTTGTTCTGCCCTGAATCCAGCTGTGTGAGCCTGAACTGGTCATTTAAGGCTTTCGAAGCAGGCACAATAAACAGGTTAGATGTGACTCCCCAGCTCTCATGTCCCAGGAACCTGCTTTGGGATGAAAGTAGCTTCCAGCCTGAATATCCATTTTCAAAATCTGTTCTCTCAAGCAGAGTGAGAAAGAAGTACAAGTTTATAGCCATGATCAGTATAGAGCCAAGGCCGGATGTAAGGAAGAGAAAGAATCAAAGTTGACATCACTACCCTATCCAGGCAGAGCAAGTAGACTCACCCTGGGAGCCAACTGTTTGTAGCAGAGGCCTGGAGCACTGTGTTGAGAAGGATCTAAAGGAAAGGTGAGCTCAGGGAAGAGAGTTTTCTGACCCATGAATGATGTCAGCCATGGTTGAAGAGGGTGAGGGCACACAATGTTTTTGCTACCCTTGCTCCTAATTACTGTATTTATGTTCCTATAGCCATGAATCCAGGGACCTAATATGAAGCAGGAAAATGCATGTGATGAAACCTTTTTAGAAAAAAATTTCAGGGGCATGTAGATGGATCAGTTAAGCATCTGCCTTCTGCTCATGTCATGATCCCAGGTTCCAGGATTGAACCTCGTATCAGGACTGCTGCTCAGTGGGGAGTCTGCTTTTCCCTCTACCCCTCACCCTGCTCTCATGTTCTTTCTCACTCTCTTTCTCTCAAAGAAATAAAATCTAAAAAAAAAGAAAAGAAAAGAAAAGAAAAAAATTTCAGAAAGCTGGCTGATTTGGGGTATAATTAGCAGATAGGGGAGTGGGGAATCTAGATGCCTGGGTTCTGTTCGTTGGCCTGTCACTAAGTAACTAAGAATCTTGGAGGAAATCAATGTGTTGGGATATCGATGTTGGGATCCGTATGCTCTGGCTCTGTTGTGGACTAAGATGTGATAAGGAAGGTGCTAAAAGTTCTTTGGAAGTGGGGATGGCTTGTAGACCAGCCTGATGTTCCTTCAGCCACAGGAAGTATTTCTTAGGGGCAGTTTGGCCCAGTTTTGTCTTGTTTTAATTAATGCTGTAATTGTACAACATAAGAAAAAACAAAGTGAATTATAAGTGTTTCTCTTATGATATGTAAAAGAAGGGCAGAAAAGAGAGACCAAAAGAAAATTATCTGTTTTTTTTTGGGGGGGGGGGGTTGTTTTTGTTTTTGTTTTTTGTTCTTTGAGAGTAGCTGAGAGGGGCAGAGGAAGAGAGAGAATCTTTAGGAGGTTCCATGTCCAGTGCGGAGCCTATCACAGGGCTGGATCGCACAACCCTGAGATCGTGACCTGAGCTGAAATCAAGAGTTGGATGCTCAACCAACTGAGCCACCCAGGAGCCTCCAAAATTACCTGTATTGCTATCACTCAAATCCAACATTTGATATCTTATATTCCCTTGATCTGAAGAGAAGTTGATATAAATGTCTTCTGTGATAACTAACAGATTCACCTTTTTGGGCTCCTTTTCAGGAAACTGAACTGCAGACCAAGAGAGTGTTGTATTTAATATTAATTTTAATTTAATAATATTAAATATTCATTAAATAATTATTTAACACAATTGGTAATAATAATTTCATGTTATTTTATCTTTTTTTTTTAAAGAGAAGGTTGAGAATAAAGGTGTTACTAACGTGTTCTTTTTTTTTTCCCCAAAGATTTTATTTATTTATTTGACAGAGGGAGGGAGATCACAAGTAGGCAGAGAGGCAGGCAGAGACTGAAGGGGAAGCAGGCTCCCTGCCAAGCAGAAAGCCCAACGTGGGGCTCGATCCCAGGACCCTGAGACCATGACCTGAACCGAAGGCAGTGGCTTAACCCACTAAACCACCCAGGCGCCCCTTATTTTATCATTATTATTATGAATGACTAACCAGGGCCAAATGAGGGTGACACTCTTTAAGCCAGCATCACTTCTAACTTTGTGTATAAAATTGAGGCAAACCAGGTCCTTTCTGAAATTACATGTAGGGGCGCCTGGGTGGCTCAGTGGGTTGAAGCCTCTGCCTTCGGCTCAGGTCATGATCCCAGGGTCCTAGGATTGAGCCCCGCGTCGGGCTCTCTGCTCGGCAGGAAGCCTGCTTCCCTTCCTCTCTCTCTGCCTGCCTCTCTGCCTACTTGTGATCTCTGTCTGTCAAATAAATAAATAAATAATTTTTTTTAAAAAAGATGAAATTACATGTAAAAGTGAGTGAGGACTAGAAAGTAACAGATAAAAATAATAAACTATTTTTAAAATTTTTATTTGATGCTGTTAAGTTATCTTATTTGATAAAATAAAATGAAAATCACTTGCAAGGATGAAGGAAAACCCTAGGATCGTTTTCCAAGGCAGGGTGAGGTATCTAGTACACAGTACTAGTTAAACCTATTGGCTCTGACGTCAGATGGGCTGAAATCCTGGCTCCTCCCAAATAATAAGGATAATAGTGGGAGCCAATCTCTTATAATAAATCATTTAATATATATGTGCATATATATCCTATTGTCTCTGTTTCTCTGGAGAGCTCTAATGCAACATGTCAAATCCGTAGGACAGTGTCTAGCACATACCAAGCACACAATAAATCTTGTTAAGATACTTCATGTTGAACCAAACACAATGAAGTTAATTCTGTGTTGGGCTCCCTTAGAAGATCTTTGGTAGAAAGTATACAGATCAGAAACTGTTGCTAGGACTGAGAAGAGAAGTACCCTTGCTGGCAAGAACTAAAAGCAACAACGAATGCCAGAAATTTCTCGAGTTCAGAAGCTATGCCACTGAAGTTGTGGTTCTGAGCCTCTCCCTCTCTTATCTACATAGCACACCATTGCCAGAACGTTCTAAAGTGCTTTTTAAAATGCTACTAGCTAAGGGTGCTAGGGTAGCTCAGTTGGTTGAAATGCTACCAGCTCAGTGAGGGTGAACTCATTCATTGATCCCATGTGTATTTATTGAGGTACTGGGCCTGATCCTGGGGATAAAACAGTGAGTGAAATACCACATCCTTGTCCAGGGAGTGTAGAGCCTAGTGAGGGAGCCAGACACCCACACATACAGACACCTCTCCGGGCTTAAACTGATACAGCAACAAAAAAAGAACAAAAAATAACTTGGTGCTGTGGAGGGGATCACTGAGGAGACCCTAATTCAGAAAGATTTCCTGAAACTCCCACTACTTTGCACCCTCCTCACCCCAGGGCACCACTTTGATTTAGGTTCGATGGATTTTTTTAATTTTTATTTTTTTTATTTTTTTGTCTTACAGATACTATGGGCAGTCACTCACAAAAGGGAGGTCTCTGAGAGTGGAGGAACCCAAGCCTCCAGGACATGACATCATTTGTCCCAAATTACCCACCTCAGGCATGGAGGGACCTGGATTTGAACTTGAATCCATCTTCTTCCTCCTTCTCACTCCCCTCATTCTCTCCCATTCTCCACCTCCCCCAGCATCACTGGGGGGGCACCCACTCTGCCTTTGCCCATGCTGTTCCTGGATGTTCCCCTTCTCGCTGCTGCTCAGCTAAACCCCTCTGTGTGGTCTAACCCTAAGTGCAATGAGAAAGGAAAGAAGGGGGGTGATGGCACAAGCTAAAGGCGGTAAGGAATGCAAGGGGGTCTATGTTGGACCTTGAAGGTGGTGTGGGATGTAGGATTTAGCTAAGAGAAATGTGGGTAAAGAGGGCCTGCATTTGGGGAGCAGTGGAAGAGGTTATATGTGCTGCCAGTGACCAACACGAAGCCATTTGAGTGGTCTGGGAGAACTGTGGAAGGTGGGATATTAATGCAGCGATATTATCATGGAAAAAACAGACAACATGCCTGCCCTCAAGGAATTCTCTATTAACTGGAAATTCAGAAGAAAACAAAAATCTCTTTAATAACTCCTCATGCCCTGGCACAATCCTGGGCACTACATAGTTTCCAAAGTTCAATACCAGACTGACGGGCTGAAATTCTTTTGAACTCAGTAAAGAGCCGACTCCAAACCTTTCCATCTGCTGACTCCTTCTTTGTACACGAAGACCACATTTTCCATTTGCCTTAAAACAGCTTAACATTTTTGCTGCATTACTGAGGCCACTTTAATTTATCACTTTGTTTTAAAGAACCACACCATCCAAAAATAGCACAAAATTACTCATTCTGTTTGAGGGTAGATGGTACATACTGTAACCTTCACAGGAGGCGTGCAATCTCTTATTGATCGGACCAGTGTGAATACAGTCCCGATTATCTGTGCATTCTAATGGTCTCACATGGGAGCTGCTCAGTGTTTGTGAAGCAGGTTACCTGTTTTTCCCCCTCCAGATCCACTGAAGGATGGCTGAGCAGCTGCAGAGAGAAACTACACGACTGGGTTCTGAATTCCTCCCTTATCCAGGCCCAGGCAGGCTCAGATATTTTAGAAAGAGTTGACTTACCAAACTTTCTCTCCCCCAGCTCTTCATAATGTTATTTCGTGTCTTTATTTCTCAAACGTTTAGTTTTACATTGGATTTCATATTTTAAGCACAGAAGAACATGGTTTAGAATTTCATTGGAGCCTGGGCAGATAATTTAAAGGGAGAATTTTTTGAGAAATAGGAGTCAGGGCTGGGCTTTCCAGAAATTTTGTTGGGGTTATTTGTGATTGTTCTTATTTTTATAGCAATTATAGTTTCCTCTCCCCACCACTTGCCTTGTGTCCTCCCTACCCTCCCTCACCCCCCACCAGAACATAAGAGGGCTCCTTTTGAGTGGTCTGTCCTGAAAAATCACCATAATGGAATATATATGAGGATTAGGAATAGAAATGTCAGGCCTTATTAAGTCTCAGTAGTCAAACTCTTGTGTTTCCCATTAGGGCTCCAGTGTTTGAGATCTTCCAGAGAGGAAGAATTCTGCCTGTCCCATAGGAAATGCAGCCCCTCCCCCAGACTTAGCAGAACCTTGCCTGGGGTCAGTCATTATTGGAAGCCTGCAGTGTTTTCCACTTTTGTTGACTTTTTGAAAATTCTATTTCAGAGGAGACCTTTGGGAGCTTCATGTAATCAAATTCTATCAAGGAGGGGAAAGTCTAGCTGTTAGTGTATTATTAAATGCCCTGTATAACCACAGAATCTGGGCATTCATAATCTCTCTCCCCAAGGAGCTCAGAGAGCTTTGGATACATTACTTTCTTTTATTCAACCTCACAGGGACATGAAGAAAAAGGGGGGTGGGGTGGGGCAGGCTCTTTAAGCAATCCTCCCGGCATGCTCAGCTGTCTTAGTCCCATATTCCTTATTTCTATTCTGGGCTTCTATAACTCAGGAGAAATGTGGAGACCTGACAAAGCTTAGAAGGAAACTAAAATAACAACGAAGGTAGAGCCACCAGAATGGGGGCAGTCGTCAGCTTTGGAGGCACTCCTGCACTTGGAACAAAGCAATGATCTTGTTCTCGAGTGGACTTGTAAGTCCACTTGTAAGGGAGGAAAGGAGGTGCCTTCTTTACTGCCTGGGAACTAGCAGATGACTTCAGAAGCCCAGAAATGAGCTATTGGCCCAGGATATACCTTGCTCAGAAGGCAAGCTCCCCCACCTTCTGCGGCTAAGGAGAGCTTCTGACACATCTCCCTGGCTATCTTCCACTTTAGAGAACGATTGTGCTTATCAGCATAGACCCACCTTCCTGTGGGCTGCCAAGAAGTATCTGGGTTAGTGGGAGTTTCTAGCCATAGGAGCCGCCATCCCAGGATGTGAACCATGGTGACTCAGGATTGAACTTTGTGGTCAGAGAGACCACGCGCACTCTCTCAGGGGAAGAAATCCCTGATGTCAGACCAGTCTTTAGGCAAAAAGTAAACCTAGGGGCATCTCTTCCCTTCGGGCATCTATATTCCTCTGGAGTATTGATGGAAATAGTTGGAAACCTTAACACACATTCACATCTCTTCCCCATCTACAACTTACTTTGCTCAGTCTGCTTTACAGAAAAGACTGAATGAAATTATTCTTGGTGAGATTCTGTTGCTTACCCCCAGGGGTATTTGCATCTGTAAAAGAGCCAAACTTGAGGTCAAAGAGTAAAACTAATATAGAGGAGGTTTTGAAAAGTGAGGGAAGCATTTTAGCCATAGTACATCCCTCCCCTAGACAAAGATTCTCCCTGAATCGTTGCAGATGCCTGCTCTCCCTTCTCAAAAATGTGGGACGGGGGCACCTGGGTGTCTCAGTGGGTTAAAGCCTCTGCCTTCAGCTCAGGTCATGATCTCAGGGTTCTGGGATCAAACCCCGCATCGGGCTCTCTGCTCGGCAGGGAGCCTGCTTCCCCCTCTCTCTCTGCCTGCCTCTCTGCCTACTTGTGATCTCTGTCTGTCCAATAAATAAATAAAATCTTTAAAAAAATGTGGGACATACAAGGGAGCAGCAAGAAGCGTGGAAATTAATCACGGCTTTACCAGCTGAGTGACTCGGGCCTGACCCCTCCTGCTTCTGGACATCAGTCTGCGTCTCTGAAGAATGAAGGACAGAAGGAAGACCCAGTCCACACCATTCCTTCCACCATCTCCTCTCCTCCTGGCTCCTCCTCCCCCTCACTGTTGGGGGCCCTGAACTGATAACAGTGTTTACTCCAGGCCAGCTGTGTAAGCCACAGTGGGAAATCAGGGCCTATCGCCAGTCACCCCAGAATTTCTGTGTAGGTTGAATAGGGAGCAGCAATCTGGTGGAAGGGTGGAGCGGGCAGGAGTGTGTTCTACATAGCACGGTACCCTCTCCGCCTCCACCCAAGCCACTCTTCAGCTCTGAGGCTTACCAGCTCTCATACTTCCTTCGGCTCTAATGCTTATCTTATCCCCAAGATACCTTATAGCCTAGAGTTTTAGGATTCAAAATGTCAGCCTCAACTCTGGAATCTGACCCAGTGGCTACTTCAGACGGAACTTCTCTCTAGCCCTTCTGTGCTTTTTTTTTTTTTTTAAGATTTTATTTATTTATTTGAGAGAGAGATCACAGGCAGAGGAGAGGCAGAGAGAAAGAGAGAGAGAGACTGACTCCCCGCTGAGCAAGGAGCCCTATGCGGGGGGTCTATCCAAGGATCCAGGGATCATAACCTGTGCCCAAGGCAGCCACTTAACCGACTTGAGCCACCCAGGTTCCCCCTTCCGTGCTATCTGCCTTCCGTCTTTTCCTGCTCTGGCCTCCGACGTCAAACAGGCTGGAGAAAGGCAGTCCCCTTTCCGCCGCAGCTGTGAGCCCGCTGGGGCCCTCCCGTCTTACGAAGCTGGGAGCGTGGTGCCGGAAAGCCCTTCAGATCCCCGCAGGCCCGGCAGAGGCACGAAGCCGGGCAGGGTTGCAGCTGGAAAGGGAGTAATAACCGGTTCTATCAGAGCAACTTGCTTGAGAGCCGACCGGCCGGGCACGGGCACGGGCACAAACGCTAACACAAATTAAACAGAGCCACTGCAGAACCGGTATTGCTCTTTTTCAGTTCGTGGGAGCCTCCTGCCAAGATCAGAGCGATCCCTACGGATGTGATGAGTGTGGGCAAGGCCAGAAAAGGGACGCGCCGGCGACACGTGTGTTATTTTAACCTTCTGCAAGGCTATTCTTAGTCTCTACACCTTGTTCCATCTCAGATGCGATCCAGATGGTTCACAACCTAATGGTGTTGCTCCAACAGAGATTTGTAGGTAGCTAGACCCAGCGTACACTACGTCAGGAGCTGCTCACCTGGGGGCCCTGTGGTTCGGGTCACCGGCGTGTCCCCGGGCAACGCGCTAATCATGGTGCTAGAAGCTGAGCTCCTTCTCTCCCCTCATGGGCCGGGTGCACGGGCAGGTAACTTGAAAGTGATCCGGGACGCAGAAAGAGCCGAAGGAGCCGGGAGGAGGGGCCGCTGACTTAGCGTGGCGGTGGGGGCGGGGCCTTGGAAGATAGACGTGAGGCGAGGCTTACAGGTTGAGAGGAGTTCCGCAGGTGAGAGGGAGGAAGGGAGGGCATTCCCAGCAGGGGGAGCTCTCCTTTTGTGCAACTCCCGTGGGGGTTGCAAAGGAAGACAGCAAGGGGAAGAAAAACGATTGCCTACTCTGCCTTATCTATTCTTCTCACACCGGGCTCTGATTCCTGAAGAAAGGACACACTGAGGGATGGTTGTGAGCCGCTTAAAGGAGGTAGGATAATGTTGGAGTGCTGTTTCTAGTTAGGAAGAAAACCAACAAAAACCCAACCTGCAAACAGGAATGTCCATGCATAGGGAAATAGTTAAACAAATATGGTACACCCAGTTATGTTATGGACAGTCTGTAGTCATTAAAAAAAAAAAAAAAGATCTACATGTGCAAACACAAAGAGATATCTGAGAAACACTGTTAATTAAAAAAAGCAAGTAATAAATAAAATCTTAAAAAAATAAAATAAAAAAATTAAAAAAGCAAGTAAAAGAAAAATATGTATAATTATAATAGGTTCCCATTTATGTAGAGATATGTGATTTTTTTTGCATTTATGTATTTTCTGTGCATTTACATATCTACACACATACAAACACATAGAAAAAAAAGTCCTAGAAAGATACTCGGCTTCTGGGGAGGGAGGTGGGTTAGAGGATGGCAAAGGAAAAGAAACTTTAGCTTTTGTTTAATTCACTTCCATATTATTTACATTTTTACAAGAGCATGTATTACTTGGGTAATTTTTTTTTTTTTTCCAGTGGGAGCAAAAGCACTGAATTGAAAGACAGAGATCCTCCAAGAAGTCGTCGAGAGTGGTCTTTGCTCCTTCCCTTCACTCCCGGCAATCATCTAAATCCAGGAGAAACTGAGATGCCCCAGAAGCTCCCCTCTCCCCTCCTGGCCATCAAGAATAATGCCAGCACAGAGAACCAGAGGAAAGTAGTGTACTAGGAGTACTGGATTTGTTTGTGGGCTTCCCTATTGTTAGAAAAAGATGGTTTATTTGATTTACTCTCGGGAGTTATTTTTCTAGTGGTAATTCAAGGGATCCTTTGTAATCACCTGTGAATAAATAAAACAGTGATATTACAATTAAAATAAAATAAATTAATTAAAATAAATCATTAAAGTCAACTTTAATGCTGACATAAGGAATATAATCTAAATTCTAATGTGCATTTAAATTATAACATTGTGTCAGAGGCTACTGGACCTAGGGATAATATTTTCTAAAATGTCTTCTCTTACCCAGTTCCCCACCCCACCATCCATCCATGATTTCATTTGATCAACCACAAAACAGAGGTATCGAGCTCGAACAATGCTTCAATGATACCCTGTTAGAGCCTGTTCCACCAACACCACATGGGCTTGGGGAGGGGGGTCATCTACCTCTTTAGAGTCTATGTCAAATAAACTCCAATAAACCGTGAGGGGTCCCTGATTAACTACAAGATTCCTTTCTCAGACTTCTGGTTCAAGTCTGATCTAGAAAGAGCTCCTGGCCTTCTTAACCCTCAACTTGCCAGGGATAGAAAATGACTATAAGTAATAGAACTTTATTCTGCCTCTAGGAAGGAGAGGCTGTAGGGTTTGAGGGCTCTGCCCATTGTTTAGTTCTGGAGGAAAGGTCACTTAACCTGCTTAAGCCCCCATTTCCTTGCATCTGCACAGAGTCTAGGCCAGAGAATGTGTTTAAGCTGTGTGTACCCCTGGCGGTGGGGGGGAAGCTCTGAGATTACAGAAGATTTTATTTTTGAGTAGGGCTTGGCTGTCACACCCCAAAGCAAAGCAATCCACAGAAAACTATTTTCTTTTGTATAAGTATTCCCACAGTGAAAAACTAGAGGTCAGAATGTTGCCCCTCATAAGCTTATAGATCCCCAAGGCCAAAGCTGTCTAAGTCAGAGTTTTGTAACTGGGATCCTAGGACACAATTCAGAGGGCTCATGTTTAGCTGGAGCAGGGAACAAAAATCTGTCTTTACCTTTACTAACCTCTTTCAGAAATTTAGTAACTTTTCCCTTTTAACTGTGATCACAAACCACAGTAGTATTATCAGTCTGGACCTGTGACTTAGTCACCAATAGAAATCACAGATAATTTTATAGAACATGACAGTTGTCCCACATATCTCAAATTATTTGCTCTCATCTCTACTCCCAAATTATGGTAGCTATTCAACCTGCAATTAGTCCTAGTTAGTTAATGCTTAATAAAGAGGAACACATGTTATTACATCACAGATTTAAAAGAATATCCCAATAACTATATTTCAGGATAATCAGATTTCTTTATAACCCAATGCGTATTTTTTTTAAACTTTTATTTAAAGACCTGAGAGGGGTCCATTAACTTTGCTAGACTGCCAAAGGGATCCATGCCCAATAAAGGTTAAGAACCCCTGCTCTAAGTGGGGTTAGAGTGGGGTTTGTAAATGTTCCTAAAGGTCTGTGTCAATGTCACTTTATTTACACATTCCTGAGATTCAGCCTCTAGCTCATTGAGCTCTTCCTAACCAAATATGCTGAGGAAGAAGCTGCATCTGTGTAAACATCATCCAGCTAAAGTGTCAGGTTTCCTCCTCGTCTTCACAGTTGTTTGAAGCCAACAGCTAAAGGCATTAGAGGGATCAAATATCCTGTATGGCTGGACGAAGAGAGAGGAACTTCTATGGAATTACAACCCAGGCATTTTGGTTGAACCCTGTGAACTTGTTTGCTTTGTTTAGAGTTAAGTGCAACGATGAAGTGTTCTGAAAATGAAAGAAGTCACAAACCTATAAGTTGTTGGTTTGATTCTCTCCATAGGAAATTAGGGCATCACCTAATACCTGCCTAAACACTTTGATTATGAACAGTCTTGCTTCTGATCTAGGTTGGATACAACAGATGGCTTTCACCCTGATCTCATCAAGGTACCATTGAGTTAGAATCTTATATAACCATTGAGTTAGAGGCCATCTCCGGGCTTACAGAGGGAAAAGGTGCCGTGGTTGCTTGCTGATGGTTGCCATGGTGAGGGGATGTAGCTATGTGCATGTCCTGTGATTATCCTCAGTCCAGTCCGAACTGGTACCAATGACCATCTTTACTTGAGACCCAGATAGAAATACATTCTTGACCATTCCTTTGGTGTCCCTTGTCTGTGCTGAAGAGAAAGGGGAACCTCAGTACTTGCAACTATTTTTGCCAACTAGTTGATTTAAATCGATGAACAAAGAACAGTAAACACACCATGACATTGTAGAAAACTGCCTGGGATGCCCCAAAATAATATAGCACAATTGATAAGGGGAATTTATTTAAAATAATTTGATCAAAGAAAATGTGATTTCTGTGCTTCCCTCCCACTTATTGGTATCATAAAGTTTGATCTCATGACTTTGGTTCAGAAACACTTCTTCAAACCTGATGCTTACTGACTCTGTTTCCTTGGCTTTGCTTCTCTTGTAGGCCATGATAGGCAGGGTTAAAGCTGTCTTGCATTTACAGAGTGCTCTGTCCTTTACAAAACAGTTTTTACACTCTCTCCTGAGACATCTCTCAACAGGCAGAAAAGCCCAATTGTTATCATTATTCCCATTTTACAGATAAAGAAACAGGGGCTCCAAGAAGTCAGGTGACTTACCCAGGCTCTTACTCTCAGTTCAGTGCTCTCTCAGCCACAAGATATTGCCTTCCAGCGTCTGCTTGCTTATATCATGTTCTTCTAAAGAAAGGAAATACTTTTTTTGTTTGTTTGTTTCGGTGGGGGAGGGAAAGAGGGAGAATGAGAGAGAGAATCCCAAGTAGGATCCACACCCAGACAGAACCTGATGCAGGGCTCGATCTCATCATCCCAAGATCGTGATCTGAGTCAAAATCAAGAGTTGGTCACCTTACTGACTGAGCCACCCAGGGGCCCCAAAGAAATCTTTTAAAAAGAAAATGAAAACAAACCAATATTCCTATATGATCAAAATGCACTGTCATCCACCTATCAACTCTTCTCATGTTGGCCAAGCTAGAGGTGATGTTTCTGGTTTTCTTCTCTTTCCTCCTATTTTAGCAGGATTTAAAGTATCTGTTTAACCATTTACACTTCATCCTTCCGCCAGTCCAAGTTAGTAAGAACATGGGTTGTTCAAGCACAGGGAGTCTGCAGAAGGGTTCTTTTTAGGATCTCAAATCAAACGATCCAGTCCGGGTTTTGTAAATACATTTCCTTACAAGCGCCACTTCTGATGCTAGAGGCAGATGCAGGTGTTGGAAGTTTATCTTAGGACACACTAGGAAGTGACCAAGCAGAGGAAACCATCTTGACAGAGATGAAGACAAGCTTCGTGGAGCACCAAAATGTTCCTCTAGAGACCGCAGTAACCCCAGAGGCTCAAAGCAGTGTGGTAGCCAGAATTTCTCTGCCTCTGCTTTTGTGCCATAATCAACTGCCAAATCCCCAACTACCAAATCTCACAACTTCTACTACTTCATGGCTTCTGCTCACCACCTTTTGTGTGTTGGCGTCCGTCTCTACACCTTGGCAGTCCTAAGCCTATGTCTTTCTGGGAACTCCAAGGACCAGAAATCAACTTCCTTGGTAGTTCAAACAGAACCCTCCTAGAGAAGATGATTATTGGGTTTTTTTTTAGGTCCCTTGTGTATCCCTGCACCAGTCAGTGAGGGTAGAGGGATGGGGATACACATGTCGCCAGGGATTTAGAGTCCTACTCAGTCACATGTTGTGGGAAGGAGCTCTCCAAGAAAGTGGTGATCCCTGAACAACCTGAGGTAATTTTTTTCTGAAAAGAAAAAAAGTGTCCTTGGCAGGGAATTTGGACTTCATGACCTGATCTGAATATTTTCCTAAATATAGGTAAATGCTTTCACAATTTCAAGTTTCAATTTCTTCTAGAAAATAAGAATCTATCAGATTGAATGTTAGCTGGTTTTTAAATGAATCTCAAGTCTATAGAACACTCATAAGACCTTGGGGTATATGCAGAAAGGAACAGAACAAAGAAAAACCATTATATACTGTCTATGTCTCCAAAAGAGTCTTTTATCTTCTTTAAAAGATTTTATTCATTTATTTGAGAGAGAGAGGGTATGTGAAGAAGGGGCCAAGGGAGAAGCAGACTCCTTGGTAAGTAGAGAGTCTGACGGTGAACTCGATCCTAGGACCCTGAGATCATGATCTGAGCCAAAGGCAAACGCTTAACTGACTAAGCCATACAGGCACCCCTCAAGAGTCTTTTAGTAACAAATAGTACCAGTTGTGTTTCTTTGTTTGCAAGCAACAGAAATCAACACTGGCAATCTAAGCAAAGTAAAATGTACTGGGAGAATATTGAAAGGAAACAGGGCATCTCTGGGGACTTTGAAACAGGAATCTTCCGACTGGTAGGCCTTATAGCAGGACAATATGTCTGAGCACACCACTGGGATCAAAGAACTCTAGATGTTCATGCAGGTGGTGAAATTATAAAGAAAAGCAAGAAAATCACCTTCATAAAAGTTGGGTTAATAGTAAGCTCAAGAAATAAAGATAGGATGGGTTACATAATTTATAGGTCCCCATGCAAAATGCAGAATGATTCGTTGAAAGATTATAGAGTTTCAAGATGACAACTGCAGAACATTAACGCAAGCCCCGGACACTTCTAAGCAGGGAGTCCTGTGTGACTGCCCAGTTCCACACACCCATGAAGTCGTCCCTGAATGAGGACAAGGGTTTCAGTTGGTGAAGGGAACGGAGGAGGCTCTAGGAGGCAAATAATCATGACTGTGGTCCTATATGGGCACTTGCTTTCAATTCTTTATAAATATTGTGTGTAGTTTTATGCACTCTTCCCGAAGTAGTGTTATATTTCACAATTAAAAAAAAAAAAGGAGCATACCTCCTGTCCTGTGTTAATTGTACAACATTCAGTATGCCAGGATAGAGTCTGAGTGGCCCAGTTCAGACTGCCGTAGAGGAATAGTAATCTAATAATAATAACAAAAATGAAAATGCAAACGAGACCAAGATGAAGAGGACAAAGAAGAATGCCGCGTCGAAGAGCTCAGAGTTCTTGAGCCGTTACACCGTGCTTGAGATGCTATCTGAAGTCACTCATTAAGCATTCATTATCACCCTGTGAAATAGGGGACTCCCCCTTTAGCTTCCAGAGTGGGCTGTGGGTGCTGAACTTGTGACTATGATCTCACACTGTGAGGGAAAGACAATTCCTTAAAAGGAAAGCGGGATGTTGGGATATAGAATGGTTGTGGGTAGCCAAGAAAGGCCAAAATCCACTACATCAAGTAAGAAAAGAGGGCTTTATTTGCGACGACGTGAATGGAACTAGAGGGTATCATGCTTAGCGAAATAAGTCAATCGGAGAAAGACAACTATCATATGATCTCCCTGATATGAGGGAGAGGAGATGCAACATGGGAGGTTAAGGGGGTAGGAGAAGAGTAAATGAAACAAGATGGGATTGGGAGGGAGACAAACCATAAGTGACTCTTAATCTCACAAAACAAACTGAGGGTTGATGGGGGGAGGGGGGTTGGGGGGTGGGATTATGGACATTGGGGAGGGGTATGTGCTATGGTGAGTGCTGTGAAGTGTGTAAACCTGGCGATTCACAGACCTGTACCCCTGGGGATAAAACTATATTATATGTTTATAAAAAATAAAATTAAAAAAATAAATAAATAAATAAAGTGGGAAAAAAAAAAAAAGAAAAGAAAAGAGGGCTTTACTACAGGCTTTCCTGTTCTGCGTTTAATAATCATTTGCCCTGGGGCACCTGGGTGGCTCCGTGGGTTAAAGCCTCTGCCTTCAGCTCAGGTCATGATCCCAGAGTCCTGGGACTGTGCCCCACATCGAGCTCTCTGCTCCGCGGGGAGGCTGCTTCCTCCCTCTCTCTCTGCCTGCCTCTTTGCCTACTTGTGATCTCTGTCAAATAAATAAATAAAATATTAAAAAAAAAATCATTTGCTGGTTTCCGAAGTTGGAAAGAGAGAGGAACAAAGTTGAACAATACAGTGACCTTCAAGTTACTATCCTATGTCACTAAGAAAAAAGGGGGAAGAAGGGGAGAAAATATCTCTAAAATACAAAGAAATATACATGAAATGCTTCATAACTAAAGAAGCAAGTGGTGGGCGTGTCCAGGGTCAGCATTACACGTTACATTCCCAAGGTAGCTTCAGCCCTGCAACGATGGACCCAGAAGCCTAAACCCTGTGCAAGGCCATCTCCTCCATAACGCAGGTGCCCTCAGAAGTAATCTGGCCACAGACATCGTCGCTTTCTTGCCAGCCTGGAACAGCTGAGAGGCAGGCACACTATTCACATTAGGTTCATGGACATGCAAAGCTGCCAAAGAGGGGGGCTCACGAAGAGGCAGAAATCTGGAAATGCCATTAGCAACAGATGCAGCCCAGCATGCCTGTCTGTAGAGGCACCGGCTCTGGCCCATGGGACCGAGGCAGATTCATCTCGGATCCTGACAGCCACTCAGGGCCGACCTGAGAACAGCATGAGTGGGTGGCGGGCCACACAGAAGGAACCCATAAAGCCAGGCCATTTGTTGGTCACAAGGGTTCAAGTCCTTGGAGGCAGTCCAACCTGACTTTGGAATTAGGAATCTGAGATCCTCCCTCTACTGTCTCACCTTGGGCAAGTTACTGTGCCCCTCCCTGCCTTGTTTCCCGGGGAAAGCCGTATTCTGGGGAAAGCCATATTCTGGGCTGGTTAGGATTAAATGAGATGATACAGAGACACTGGCAGTGATAAGTATTGTTAATCGTGTCTATGTAAAATGAGGGAATGAGTGGAAGGATCTCTAAATCCCTTTCTTTTTCTTTTTTTTTTTTTTGTTTTAAAGATTTTATTTGTTTATTTTGACAGAGAGAGACACAGAGAGAGAGGGAACAGAAGGAGGGGGAGTGGGAGAGAGAGTGAGAGAGAGGCAGGCTTCCCGCTGAGCAGGGAACCTGATGCAGGGCTCCGTCCCAGAGTCATGGGATCCTGACCCGAGCTGAAGGCAGATGCTTAATGACTGAGCTACCCAGCCACCCCTCTAAGTCCCTTTCTAATAGTGACATTCTGTGATAGTCTTGAGGCTAAAGTATTTATGAGTTTGAATTTCTATTAGCAGAAGTAGCTGTTCCGTTGAAGGCACTCTCTGTGCGTGGATTTTCACTTCTGTTTTTACGCCTGTTAAAATCTCTGGCGATCTTCACGCGCGGGCTCATGCAAAAGACGACTCTTTTAACCTAACCGCTTGAACATTTATAACCGGTGTTGCCAAATGTTGAACAGGGAGGAAAAACTTGGAGACTGAATCTGTCTATTTTTAATCAGTCCTACCTTCTCCAGAGAGTTCGTTCAGGAAGGTAGGAATTGAGGCCGAGAGGGGCACACACCAGTGCGAGGAAGGTCACGTGACAGGAGAATTCTAGATTTAGAAGTTCAACGTGGAGATTATACTTGCTGAAAATATTCTTAATGTATATTTTCGTGGTAAATTGTTAACATTCTTTCCATATTTCCTAACCTCAGCTATTCCCTTTCCTCCACTGTGGTTAAGGGTAAAAATTCAGGAATGGATAACTTTCAGAGAACTGAGGAGACAGGACTTTGCCTGTGGTCAGGGGAAAAAAAAAATCAAAAAGGGAAATTTCAGTTGCTTCGAAGCTGGTTTGTGAAAAGTCAGCACAGGGGAAAGGCAGTGGGAGGAGGCCTCTCCAGGGGCCCAGCTGAGGCTCCAACTCCCCATTTGTCTTAATTTGGTTTGTGGTTCTGCAGGCCCAGGAAAACACAGACTTGCACTAATGTAGCCCAGGCAAAATGTTGGAAGGAAGAAAGTTTAGACATTTTGTACAAGCTACAGAAAATAAAAGCAATAAGAGAGGTACTGTAACTTCTTAAGGCCAATAAAAAGAGTCCTCAAATACATCCTCAAAGAAACTGGGCTGTTTATTGTGGTGTCACATTTATGACCCATGTAAGTAGCAGTCAACTAATATCATTATAAAACTCTGATTTATAGGCACTTACATTGGATTTTTCTTCCTACTGGGACCTCCCATTTGACAGGACTACGTCGTTATTTGCATGAGGAATTCCTGTTGTAATTGGGGGATGGTGGCTTTCCAGTGGCCAGGATGGTGACCGTTGATGACAGTTTAACATATTCCATTTCTTCAGGGGGCAAAAGTCACATGCATATGGTTGGATTCTTGGTAGAGTGTCTCTTTCAATTTCTATTATGTTGATACAAAGAATTTCTCCGGAAAAAGATCTCTCTAATAAAATTATGAATAAATCATTTGGACTGATCCCAGTTGGAGAAACCAATGTGATTTTTAGAAGTCGAAGCCTTCAGATTTTTCATCAAGATTCATGGTAAATTCATTTTTTAACAACAGCAGCACACCACGACTTGGTCTAGGGAGTCATGTAGATGGGATTTGTCAGACAGGGGACCAGGAACAGATGATGCCAATAATCCAGCAAATGGTTGATTTCTGCCCCTCCCCCCACCCCCACCCCCGCCGGCTGAAGGAACAACTACTCTTTGAGAGCCAGCTCCTGACTTCAGGGCTCCAACAGTCCCGCTCTCTGAAAGCCCTGTAAAAAGCTAGGGGGGTGGAAGGCAATCATTTTAAAGAGATCACATTCAGTTTTATTAAAAAACCAAAACAGCTGGGGCATTGATTTGCAAGCTCTGTAATGTCATTGGTATGCCTGACCTGGCCAAGATATTAAAAAGATATTTAAGGAAATGTCAGTAAGTGTCTCAGGCACAAGCTTTGGCATATCCCAACAGCATTATGGTGCTTTGGGTCATTCATCTTCCTTTATGTTTTGCTATGCAGAGAGAAGGGAGGGAACAGTTACAAAATGATTTACTGTGACACGTCCAGCCTAATGAAAGCATGTGCCGCTCGCCAGTGCTCCTGGCTAATCTGCCCCCTCCCAGATGCTCAGCCATATGTCCCATGCTTGGCCTGAGCAACAATTGTGTTGGTGGGGAAGGATTCCTGGGATCTGAGTGTTTTTAACAGAAATCCCAGAAAGCTCTGAGGCTGCTGGCTCAGGTAGAAAAGCAGCAGGAAAGGGCTCATCAGTTTGGGACTAAGTATTTTTAAAGATGCTCACGTGGTATAATTACAGGATGGAGGGAGATTTACTGTCTCCTCAGACCCTGGAGGATAGCTGAAAGAGGAGTTTGGGCTTCAGCTGAGCAACTTTGCACTGTTGCTGGCCTCCCGGCCCGGGTTCTTTCTTGCCTAGCCTCTCGCTCGCCCCTCTGTGACTCCCGGCAGCGGCCGCATTCCCCGGTTGCCAGAACCTGGCATCCCACCCTTTCCCAGTTGCACATGGTACCGCTCACTTAATGTAAGCAGCTGCTGCTTTGACCAAGTGTGTTTCCAGCCCCTGCCTATTGCGACACTAGATCCATTGCTTCTGCCTCTTGGAATGAAATCAACATTTATTGAACACCAACTCTATTCTATGTAAGACAGCCTGTGAGGCCCTGTGAAAGACAGAAAGCAAGTCGGTATAAAGTAGATCTTTGCCCCCCAAAATCGACGAGATAGTTGTGAATTAATGCTCCCATCTTATGTCCTGGTATACCCTGGACAAAGATCTTAACCTCTTTGTACCTCAGTTTTTCCATCTGTAAAGTGGGGAGTATAACAGGACACAGGATTGCTGCCTATGAATTAATGTGTGCACAATGCTTTGAAGAGTAGGGGACACATAAAGAGCACTCAATGAATTTTAGCTCGTTTTGAGCCCTAGTTGGAAGGAAAAGGAAAAAAGAGAAGTAAAATAATAGGCATATGCCGTACCCTGTAATAAGAGTTCTGTATGCGTAAGCATAATGCTCCCACTGTGGGATAAGGCAGGTATTACTATTATGCTTTCATTTTTTAGTAAGGAAGATCTGCCAGGTTAGTAAGTTGTACACGTTTCCGATGTTGACAGGGCTGATGGTTAAGGCCAAAACTCCTTGGTGCCAAAGCCCACGATTCTGAAAAGACAAAGCATTTAAAATGTAATTCACGTTTCCAAGACATCAGAAGATGTGTAGCAAGGTGCTAGCTGACTGATTCCCAGCACATCCCACAGGAAGACAAGGCTGTGAGAGTTCACTTCCAAATGGAACGTCAGGGCAAGAAAGCTGACTGGAAAAGGTGGGGTTGGAAGACAATCTTGAGGGATGAGTGTAATTTTGGAAGGGTAGCCGAGGCCCGTTGACTCTGTGGGCAATCCTACGGGAGATTGCACCATCTCTCTGAGGGACAGGGCACAAACTGGTTGCCCAAAGCCAAGAGCTCAGGAAAGTCTAAAGATAGCAGGTTTGAACTCTTTCCTCTGGGCATTGGGGGTCGATGGAGTGTCTTAGCAGTGTCTTTGAAAGGCTTGTTCTGCTAGAGTATATTAAATAAGCTGGAACATAAGAGTCCATTAGGAGGCCAGTGCTGTCCTCTTCAGCAGAATTCTTGCCGACCTCCTCGAGGGTGGTGGCAGAGAAAGCAGAGAAGCAGAAAACCAATGACCTGCACCAAAGGGGTGACTGAAAAGGGTTAACAGAGGGGCTCTTCCCAGCGGTCTTGGTAGGGCTGGACTCGGCCATCAGAGCTCCAGTCATCCTCTGTAGCTCTTACCAACGCAAACCCTGAAGGGGCAGAGAGTGAGGTGCAATTCCTGGACTCCGGGAGCAGAGCTGGAGCCGAGGGCCGCCCAGCAGGAGCTGTGACTCTGGGTGGAGGGACACAGCCAACCTGCTGCAACCAGCAGGGAGGTAGCCAGGAAAATAAATAGCCCATCTTCCCTCCTCCCACTCTTCTCCTGCCTGGGCAGGAACCCTCTCTTCAGTCCATATAGGCCATCATTCCTGGGCAGAGGACAGGATGGAGAAGAGTCGAGTACGACCCAGGGGTGCAGATGGAAGGCACGCAACACAGAAAGTTTGTTACGGGATTAGGTAATCGACACGGCCCAGAGCCTGGCACGCAGAAGGTACTGAAGACTTGAGGGTCATTATGATTTCTTAGTGTTTTTCAGGCTTTGGTTGCCTTGGTATTCATGTATCCAGCTCAGCACCTCTGGCCTCGCCACAATCAGAAAACGTTCTCAAATCCCTCAGTAGCATGAGAAGTGAAGTGAATCACTGAAAAGACAACTGAGTCTTTTGCCCGCAATCTTTGACCTCTATTTTTTTTTTTTAAGGAATCTTAAAGAAAAAAAAAAAAAAGGAGGCTTGGAAATCATCTTTTTAAAACACAGCCTTTGTGATTTGTTTTATTGGAAGTTCTAAACAGAGGAAAGGGGGTTGTTTGTTTAGATTGCTATGCAACAGGAGGCATTGAGTAAATGGTTTCTCAGTTTTTATTATTTTAAACTTCACCCAGGAGAAAATTGATTCAAGTTCAAGAAAGAGAGAAGGAACAGAATATAGACTCCACTGTTTTCAAATTTCTAAATGGCACCACAAATAGTAGAACCTTGAAAACAAACATTTACATATGGAAAACTACCTTCATGATTCTCACGTACAAGGTAAAATCAGAAGAAAATCTGTCTTCATCTAGCCAAGCAGATTTTTTTTTCCAGCCGATTTATATATGCTACATGCTGAATAACCAAAGGAAGTTGGAAAATATATCCCTTTCAACCAAATATCAGCAAAAGGTGAAGTGGTTCTGCAAGAATTTTTTGTCCTCTTCCCTCCTGGCTCTGGACGCATGCAAAGCTCTAGGCTCAGATGTAGCCCCAGGTGAAGAGAGCAGAGGGGCACATACTTCCCGGAAGCCTCACCCGATTTTAAGTTCAGACCTCAGGGTTGTTGACCAGAGCTTCGAATTCCCCCTCACACGGTTTTTCATTCTGCCAAGGGCTTTCTAACTGACGCTTGCATCGGTGCTGACTCTCTCAGATTGGCAGGCTTTGCTATAGTCTCTGCATTTTCTGTCCAAGCTAGGGGAGAGAAGGACATGAGTCGAGCTCCCTAAACTTGGTTAAATCTGACATCTGGAAGCCAATGATGGAGAAAGAGAGCAAAGGTTAGGAGAAAAATAACACTCAGTAGCAACCAGCAAAACAAACTTTGGTCTGGAGCAACAAGAAGGCACAGCAAACATTGGATGAGCTCATGTGGCACCAAATCATCTTTTAAAAAAGTCTTACCACTTTATCTAAGGTTAGATTATACAAAAAAGTAAAAAGGAGTAAAGAAAGATAATTAAAACACCACTACCCAAAGACTGCTGGTACTAACCCTTTGACACATTTCCTGCCAGTCTTTTTTTAAACACATACAGATTCTATATGCAGATATGTATATATGTAAGATTGCAAAGAGATACAATGAATATTTTTCAATCTAAAAAACAGAATTTTACCCCTGTAGTTTTATGCCGTGCATTTTAAGCCTGACACTATATCTACACATTTTTCTATTTCATAAAATATTCTTGGAATGGTGATTTTTAAAAAATTCACAACATTGCAGTGCCTGTGTGGCTCAGTCATTAGGCATCTGCCTTCAGCTCAGGTCACGATCCCAGGGTCCTGGGAGGCTCACGTTGGGCTCCCTGCTCAGCGGGAAGCCTGCCTTTCCCTCTCCCACTCCCCTCCACTTGTGTTCCCTCTCTCACTCTCCCTCTCTCTGTTAAAATAAATGAATAAAATCTTAAAAAAAAAAAAAATCTCAGCATCATAGTTGCCCTGCAGAGGTAGCATGACTTACTTCCCCCAGCCTCATATTGTTGGCATTCACGTTATTTCCAATTTTTTTTACTGTTTCAAGGATGTCCATCGAAATATTACTTGTAAGAATATCTTTATAATTCTGTCTGTGGGATAAATTCCTAGAAGTGAAATTACTGGTTGAAAAGCACTTAAAACATAGGGCTCAAACTGCCATCTAGAAAAGTTATGCCAACTCTTGGTCTTGTGGGAAGTTTATGAAAATACCCCTTTAATTACATTCCATCAGTCCCAAGAATTACATCTTTAAAATTCTTTGCATATTTAAGAGGTGGAAAATGGTGTCCTGATATTTTAAAATTTCATTCTCTTTCTAAGCATTTATTTGCCATGCTAAACCAGCTTAGTTATCCTTGAAAAAAACTAGTTTCCTTGTGAGTAGACCTTGGAGTGCCCATTCCCTGGGAAAAGTCAACTTCCATGGGGCATGTGAATACACCCTCTTAAAACAAATGCCACAAAATCCCCACCAACCTTAATTTTAATAATAATGGCACAATGGATTCTCTCCTGTCACATTTTGTAATACAGTCATACAGGCTTTCAAAGGCTGGTGTGCCCTGAAATCACAAACACAGTCTGTGGCAGGAGACACTGGCAATTCTCCAAGCCAGAATGACAAGGGAGCATCTCTGTCACTCTGAGCCACAGGGCGATGGAACAGGGACATGGGACCAAGTGTCATGGATCTCCAACAGCAACCTGACACTTGTTCACCCCTCACATGTCAGGACTTCCTAATCTTTGTGCCAATTAGCCCTTTGACAGTCAGGCAAAGTCTACAGATCCCTTCTCAGAATAATACCTTTAACTGCATTAAAGAAAACACATAATTATAAAGGAATCTAATTACATTGAAAGTTTGTTATCAAAATACTTATAAAAATCTGTGGCTTTGTAATATATGTGCTTATTTATTAAACACTAAATAACAAGATCTAGTGGGAGATCTAACTACCATAATTTCAGAGTGGTAATGAGGGTAAAGATATTTCAAGATCTCTACCACAACTAATAAAATATGAGAATACTTATGACTTCTATTAGTGACAGAGTGCAAGGACTGCACATACTGTTGTGGTTTGTTGCCTACAGTCATAATGAAGGAAATGCTTCCTTTCAATGGGAGGTTAATAAAAGATATAGCTTTCTTTTTCTCTGTCATGGAATGTCTGGGTTCTTTCCATGGACCTATGGTCACATGAAGTGCTCTGAAGTTTGGAAATTATATAAATGCATTATCTCCACCTCCTCCCACTTGCAGAAATGTGACATTTTCTCTGGGCCCTATCCATTATTTTTCTCGCTCTAATTACTACTGTTCTGGGAAGCTGTTGGAACAGGGTGGTAGGGTTGGCCACAGTGGAAGATCTTAGTCAAAAGGTTGAAGCCACGGAGTTAAAAATACTGTACTTGATGAAGTCGTGGAGCTGTGTGCTCTGATCACATGCCATGCCCAGCGCTGCCCTGTCCACCATGCCTGAGAGGCAGGAGCTCGAACAGATTTGCCACTAACTGGCTCCTGTGGCTGCAAAAAAGCCTCTTGAACTCCCTGAGCCTCAGATTTTCTGAACTCAAAAAAATCATCTGGAAGGGACCAACAACCTTAAGTTTCCTTCCTGGCTCTCACAGGAGGTGACTTTAAAACTTCCATTGTATTTTGACAATTCATGCATCTTTCCAAAAGAGTTCTTCAGCATCCGGGACAGAAAGCCTCACCTGTTTTCTAAAATCAAGTTTTATCCCTTCCTCTGTTCCCCCTTGGTTCCTTTTTTGTTTTTTTTTTCCTCATCCTTCTTTTAAAACAAAGACCTTTTGTCTTTTCCTTAAAGCAACAGAGCCTGAATTCACATGCCAATTTTATTTATTTATTTATTTTAAAAAAGATTTTATTTATTTATTTGATAGAGATCACAAGTAGGCAGAGGCAGACAGAGAGAGAGGGAAGCAGGCTCCCCGCTGAGCAGAGAGCCCGATGTGGGGCTTGATCCCAGAACCCTGGGATCATGACCTGAGCTGAAGGCAGAGGCTCTAACCCACTGAGCCACCCAGGTGCCCCCTCATGTTGATTTTAAAGGAGAACTCAGTTTGTCTGGGTCTTCAGTCTAGCACACCACTTCTCCTCACCAGGCCTAATTGCCCAAGACAACTAACTGGTCTCCATTTCGGCCTCCGTTCTCATGTTCCCCAACTTCCGTTCATAAGGCATCCTCGCTTCCTCAGGAGACACGCCTTCCTTCGTGTGTCTTTTTCCATGAGGTCCGAGGCAGGAACTTCTGAATTCTCTCTGGGCTGTTGCCCTGAAGAAGTTGAGTATTCCGTTCTCTTACTCAGCGGGAGTTCACGGGGTAAATATTCCTCATGAATTTTCCTTCCTAATCGCCCAACATTGTTAAATGCTTGGCAGTCTGCTCTGTTCAAGCGGTCGAGGCCAGATTCAGGGAGAGCTTCAGCTTCAGGTGTCCGAGTGAACAGGAGTGCTGGGTAAATGATGGGCCCTGGCAGGAACACCATGGGGGCCCCTTAGGCCCTAAGAATACCAACAAGGCTGAAAGGAGAGGCTCAGAGGCAGCCCTGCTCTTGGCAAGCCCAGGCAGGGTTCCCTTTGATGTGAAGTCTTGCTTGATACTGCTTTGTGTGTCTGCATTTGTCCTTGGCAGGCAGAAGGCTGTTCCTTTCCAACAATGAGGTGCCCTTGTGTATTGCTGCCATCCGCTGAAACAGTGAGGCATGCAAGCAGCTCCCAGGGTGACAGGGGAGGCAGAAGGGAGCTGGGAGGCTGTGGTTGGTGGTGGGGCTGGGGAGGACACTCAAGGAGAGCCCAAGTGCCAAGGATGTCAGCAAGGAAGCTGAGACAGTCCTGGGAGTCTGCACCACGGTTCTCGAAACATTTTACCTCGAAGTAGGAACAGTTGGAGAGGTATACAGAGTAATTAGGAGCAAAATGATGAAAGTTATTTCCTTTGATTGAGACACAAAGAGGTTTAGAAATATGGATTGCAATGGCCTGAAGTTGGCCTGGGCCTGATAGTGGCTTATGAATGTGAATTATCACAACTGGCTCAACTTTTCTTAGGTTCTGTGGATATTATTATGGCTGTTCTCTAAATATTTCCAGTTCTCTGTCCTTTCAAGCACAAGGTCTCCTTGTGGTTGTGGTTGGATAGGACCATGTGATTAGTTCTAGCCAATGAGTAGAGACGATAAGGGTCTCTTCCAGACCGGAGTATTGAATTACTGATGCAAAACTCTCCAGAGTTTTCTTTCCTCTTTGGAATGGGGACCACCAGTATTTCAGATGGTAGCTTCTCTGTCAGCCTGAGTCTTCAAATATCTATTATGTCAGACTCCAGCTGCCAACCCACATGAGGTAAGTAGCATGAGCAAGAAATCACCCTTTTTGGTTTAAAGCCACTAAGATTTGCAGATTTATAACAACATGACCTAGACCTTTATAATTGCTGAAGGGCCAGATGACTCTCTTTTCGCTGAGCTGGTACACTCACAGAGATTAAATATTGAATCTATTGAAGTCAAATCCTCAGCTTCGCTGGGAAAGCATCTTCACCTTATTGAGGCACTGGAAGCTTTCACAGCCAGAAATTTCTCTAGGGAGTTTCACCAAAGTGGACTGACTAGGCTTGCATCTCAGAGCCTCAAGTTTTGAGAAGCCTAGGGTGTTGCAGATGAGAGCCATGACAGTTCCAGAAGATACGGAAGATTTTCATTGGGACTGGCTCAGCCTCAAGGGAGCCAAGAGAGAAACATCATCAACCAGATGCATGAATTACGTGTCTGTTTTCATATATTTCTGTGGTCAGAGGACTTCAGTCCCTGAGCAGTTTTTAATGTGAAAGTGGAAAAAAAAGGAAAAAGAAAAATATGGTTGGAGGAAACTCACAAACTACAAAGAGCCCTAAAAGAGTACTGGCTGGAAATCAGAAGAGATGTCGTTTATACTACAGAACATGATTTGCAGTCTTGGTAAGGCACACAAGGAACATTGGTTGGAGCTTCATGTGAAGTGTAAAAAGGGCTGTAGTTAGTCGGGAGAAGTTTCAGGAAAGATGCCATTTTCAGGAACTACTGCACTTTTAGAAGGAAAAATAGAATGGTGGGTCAGGAGGAGAGCCATACAATCTGAAGCCCTTCTTGGAGAAGGGTCGAGAAGCCAGGTCAGGGTGACTTTACAAGAGGGCATTATAGAAGTTTGCCCTGGGGGGCCCAGTGGGTGTAACATTTTCAGGGAGTCCTCTAAGGTGAGAGGGGAATGTCAGGGGTAAGCTGATAGAGAAAGAATTTTAAAAGTAAAGTAGCTAACACCAAGAGAATTATTCTGAGTGAAATGACCCAGGCAAAGGGCACTGAAGTGGGCACAGAGACAAAAAATGACATCAGCAGTAGGGTCAAGACCACCTGGGATGGGGGTGGTGTTGGGACCTGAGAAGAAAAGAAAAGGAAAACAGCAAGCTTGGAGGAAAAAGAGGGGATGGTTTTGGTCATGTGATTGGGAGTGCTAACTGTCCTCTGTATCCCTTCTTGCCTCCTCCCCTAGGACAATGGAAGATGGAAGGATGGAAGCTCTCCTTGCCCCATTTTTATCTGAGTACACAGCTGCACAGAATAAAGATTACATTTCACACCTTCCTCTTCACATAGATGTGACCACTGGGAACAAAGGAACACGAGCAAAATGTCACATATGGTTTCCTGAAAGAGCAGGCTCTTCATCTTCCTTCTCCCTCCTGCTGCCTGAAATGCAGATACGAGAGGGTGAGCTAGGCCAGTTAGCTTGGACAATTAAGTGGGAACATATGAAGAAAAGAGTACAGACCAGTGAAAAGAAGCTTATGTTCCCAGTGGTCATGGAGCCACCATACCATCCTTGGAGCGCTTAGCCATGAATTTATTTATGTGACAGAGGAAGAAATGTGTGTCTGCTCTACTTAAGCGACTGTTAGAGTGACTTCTCTGTCATAGTTGACCTCATCCTTGTTGATTCAAGACACAGCTTGACTATCATGACAGGTGATTTTTATTTCCTTCTGTATAAGTTTTCATATCTCCCGAGCTTTTTAGAGTGAATCTACATTATTTTTGTAATGAGGTGGGGGATTTGTGTGTTTTTTTAGATTGATAGAAGAGGGGGGACCCAGGACAACAGGTCTGTATGAGACTGAAAGGCACACCGATGCCCTCTGTAGTGCGAAAGGGCCCCTGACGTGAATCTGTTCCCTTCCATCCATTAAAGAGTTGTCCTTGTCATCCCTTGATGAGTTTCCCTCTGTTTTGCAAGTTTCCCGTCCCCCATTCCTGTGGGTGTTCATTTCAGGAAGCAGAAGCCATTTTAGGTATTTCAAGTAAAAAGGAATTGAATACAGGGAGTTGGGGGGCCACAAAAGCATTGGTAGAGCTACAGAGAGGTCCCACTAGATGGAGGGAGGAGGTGGGAGGAGGCCTACTAGATGGAGAGGCATGCTGCTGCCATGTGTCTAACCTGGTAGCCATGAACTGGAGATTAGGAAATCATGATCAACACCCGACATCAGGGGACCTGCTGCCATTTTCACAGTTGCCCTGCATTCATGAAGCTGGTCACGAGACAGTGCGATGGGAAGTCTGTCCACAGCAAAAACGCATTTCTTTTTTATTTTTTTAAAAGATTTTATTTATTATTTATCAGAGAGGGAGAGAACACAAGCAGGGGGAGCAGCAGTCAGAGGGAGAGGGAGAAGCAGACTTCCGCTGAGCAGGGTCCCCAATGTGGAACTCAATCTCAGGACCCTGGGATCATGACCTGAGTGGAAGGCAGACACTTAACCCACTGAGCCACCCAGGCACCCTAATAACTCATTTCTGCCAGAACCTGCCACTGTTGTAAAAATGAAAATGACCTCCACTTGCATTTCGCCTTCTAAATCCAATGGGAAGCATTTCAGACCCTAGCAGAAGGGAGCCCGAGAGGCCTGCTGCTCCACGCTCTCCTCCCAGCCCACAGCAGGGGAGGGTAGAACACTGAGCACCCGCCCACCTCCTGGGGTCCATCTCTTGCTGGTTCTCTCTCAGACCTCGCACATTCTCAGTAGCTTTCTGAGACAGCTTCCCTGTTGGTACATTTCTCTGTGGACAGTTTACCAACCGTTATACATTTATTCCTTGCTAACACCATGTTAGGCCTGCAGAGTGAAATCGCAGTTCTTATCATCTGATACCCCTTCCACTCAGAAAACATATGCTCAGCGTCTATCAGGTACTCAAAAAAACATCCATAGCTCCTCATTATCTGCCAACTAAAGTTCAACTGCCTTCATTTAAGCCTAACAGACGCTCTAGAATCTGACCTCAACCTTATCTCTTATTTTTCCACTAAATGAGCTCTTGTGGACCAGAGACACTGCATTGTTTTCTGTCCTCTATACATATGTCTCTCTTTTCTGCCACCGACACTTGAAGCTACATTGTTTCTCCTCCCTAGGGAATGTTCTTCTTTCCATCTCCCTATGTCAAAGTGTTGCTGATCCCTTAGTTTCCAGCTCAAATGCCACCTCTCCTATGAAGCCTTTCCTGATGCCTTACAGCTGGAGATAAACCTTCCTATCAGAATCCCTGGAACTCGATCTATATTTCTGCCATTGGATTTAAAACAGTCTACCTTCTATTACAGCTTTTTACATAAACATCACTTCTTGTCTAGTAGACCACGAGCCAGAGCGGAGCAAGAATTATTTTGTACTTATTTTTGATCCCCCATAGTGCCATAGTGTGTAAATGAATAAATGTAAACCTCAATGACAGTTATTACTCTCAAAAATCTTGTAATCTAAAAATGAAAAAATTTTAAAAAGCACCATCACTTTCTATTTCTTAGCATATGAAATCTGAACTTCTTTGCCCAGGATTTCATGCTCCCCAGTTGACATCCCACCTCTTAATTCTTTAATTTTCTGTGACACTATATGAGCATTTTGTTCTTTCTGTATGTCTTAGTCATCTTCCTTTTCCTATTATTCTTGCAACTATGTGTGTAATTTGTGTGATGTTATTTTCTCTTTGTTAGTAAACCCCAGATAAAACAGGAATGCCTCCTTAGTGTCTCTAGCGGCAAGAAACAATTAGCAAGGTGCGTTTCTGTGTTTCTACTCTAAATCAACAACGCAAAAGATGTAACTTGATTATAAATGATGAAGGGTATATTTCACAGGTACATTTTAAGATTTCACATCAGGTAACCCATTTACCAATTATTTTCGTTTATTAACGCCTCCAATTATAGAACAAGTCATAGACTTTAATCCTTTTTTATCAAACATGAATTAAATACAAAAGATTGTAATCAGATTGTACCTTTTTTTGCCCCATGTAGAATTCACCCCTTTTTCAAAAAAGTGTAAATGTTCTGGTTTCCTTTCTCAGATGTGTTCTACTCCCCCCACCACCCTCCCATGAGCCTTGGCCCTCTGGTGCCTAGACCACTGCATCTAGCCTTCCAATCTTCAAACAGTAAGCATTCAAAAAATGCTTATTTCAAGTAATTACTAACAAGAATAGGGATGCCTGTGTGGCTCAGTGGGTTAAGCATCTGCCTTCGGCTCAGATCATGATCCCAGTGTCCTGGGATCGAGTCCCACATCAGGCTCCCAGCTCAGTGGAGAGTCTGCTTCTCCCTCTCCCTCTCTCCCTGCTCATGCTCTCTCTTTCACTCACTCTCTTAAAAAAAAAAAAAAAAGAAAGAAAGAAAGAAAAGAAAAAAGAAAAAAAATTACTACTGAAAATAGCATGAAGTAAATTGTCACTGATTTCTTTGTGCAAAGCTGTCCTTCCAATTATTACCTAAGTGAACCACCACCTGCTGTTCACTAGAAGAATTTTTTCTCCCTATTTCTAAAAACATGCATAAGTCTGTTATATGAAAAATAACACGGTCTGGGGCTACAAAATAAGTAGGCTCATAACCAGCAATAGAGTTACATAACTATACTATCACTGAGATAAAGCGCTAAGGGAGTATTGTAAAAAGAATGATTACCTCTTCTTGGAGCTCACCTTCCAATGAATGTTTATCTGTCAGGCATATATATGTCTTTGTTATGCCTCTTAATTTGCGTACAGAGCACTTAGCACTCCTTACTAGTTGGTTGTTAAATCAGGTGCCTGCCCTTGCAAGCCATGCAGACTTTTGTACTCCAGCTTGGTTTGTGCTGGAGATTACAGGCTTTAACTCCCTGGGGATCCATTCTTATTCAAAGGCCAGTTGTGAGAAATAATATTTACAAAGGAGTGGTTCAAGGGCATTGCTGCCCATACATTATTCTAGACAGGCTAAATATCACCCTTGAGTTAAACCAGGTCATCACAGGGCTGTAAACTTGATGTCTTGTTTTGACTCCTTGTAGACCTACGTTTCCCAGTTTTGTCCCTTAGCCTAAGCCATCAGCCTCAGAAGAGAAACATGAAGTTCCATGGAACATGATGGAAAGTGTTGGTGCATTTACTAAAGGGGTTTATGCTGAGGGCATCGGCAAAGGTATAGACAGTGTCCTCCTTTTGAGAACACCCAGGAGTGAGGCTGCTCAATGGCAGGAAAAACTGTTCTTTTTGTGCTTAGACGATGTCAGCCCAAAGCCATCCCCAAAGCCTTCACTTGCCCTCCTTTTTCTATAAAAGTCAAAAAGGTAGATGCTCAATGTTCCAGCCTCTTGGTGGGGAGGTTGCGGCCAAGGAGTCGTCACATGATCCAGTCTGGCCATAAAACGTAAAAAGAAGTCTGCAAAGAAACTTCTTGGATGGCAATTATTTTCCTGGTGAAAGAGTGTAGTCCTCATTTGGCTTGAGACTATGAGACTCTTAAGAGTGAAGAAAAGCAACACCCTAAGGGCCATGGAAAACACAGGAAAAGCCTAGATTGATAGCATGACTGAACAACTGCCCTCCTCTCAACTTCTTGTTGAGGAAGAAAAATAACCACCAATTCATGGAGACCATTATTAGTTGTGTTTTCTGTTACTTGCAACCTAACATGCTCTAACCAATAATCCAGCAACCAGATTGGTTTCCATTGTATGGCTTCTTATAAATCTTGTAATTAAAGCATGCCTCTTGCTTGACCCCCAGAGACTATATGCTTTAATTTTTGTCTCTGGATTGTGAGCTTTTTTTAAAAAAAATATTTTATTTTTAAGAAAGCCCTACACCTAACATGGGGCTTGAACTCATAACCCCAGGATCAAGAGTCGCATGCTCTACTGAGCCAGCCAGCTGCCCCTGCATTATGTTTGTTTATTTGTTTTTAATCCATGTTTTCCTTTTGCCCTGCCTTCTCCAAGTATTTATTTTGTAATCTTGTGTATGCGTTTTAAAAATCAGTTATCTTTTCTAGAACACTGCAAGGTATAAACACTACATAAGCAAACCAAAATCTCAAATCCTGCTGGAAGACTGAGGAAGTAGTTGTTTGAATAAAGATTTCACAGAGACAACATCTGTGCCTCACTCTTTAGTTAAATTCCATAGTTCCAATTATTCCTCAGATTGTAACTGAACTGAATCAGCAAGTAGTTTAAATAGTGACATATTACATATTGTATCTCTATTAAATTTAGAACTCTATATCCTCAACTAGGGGGAACACAAACCTCAGAAACATCCTTAAACCCCCCGATAGAAACAAAATTTTGTTTGTACACACAAAATGTGTATTTTCCTGGGTAAACATCTGAAGCTTTCATCCAACATGACATCCATTATTCCAAAAAAAGTCAAGAACTTCAGGCTGAGTTACATTAACCCTTTTTGAGTCACGTTCCCTCCTGCCCCCAAACCAGAGTCACCACGATGGTTTTTTGCTTTTCTGTCAAGATCCTAAAAACTTCTGTCAGAATGTTGATGCGTGCTTTGTTCTGGGAGTGCACGCTCAAGAAATGGTAGTTGACTTGCATTGAGAGTAATTATTTACACTGCATTTGGCTTCTGGAAATGGCAGTCTCTGGTTGATCATTCTGGAACTCTGAATCCATCGGCTGCGTCCCCATAGGCTTGGTGTGTTGCAGACACACAAATCACAGGAGTGTGAGGGAGGAGAAAAATCATTCCCTTCTCGGATTATGCATTTTTCATGAGAAACAGGTCATTATGGAACCAGTGCCTAGCACTTGCTCTCGTTCTATCTCTCCATCCTTTCTCTCTTGTCAAATTATTCTGCCTCTCCCTTCGTCTGTCTCCTCTCTGCGTTATTACTCTGTATTTGATTATTTTACCATTCCTCTTTTCTGATATATTTAAATGATTTCTACATGATATGTACCTTTGAAATATTTTCTTACGTATCTAACTTTTGTTCCTTTTTCATCTTGGGGCATTTGTCTCTTTGTTAGTAGTTGCACGTTATCCTGTCACGTTCCAGTTGACACATTGCACAGATTTTCTCAAACTTAGAATTTCAATTCCCAACACATAACAAGACAATGCTCATATCCTGTTTTTTCCATGATACTTTGATTCTCCCTGAAGATTTAATTTTACTGCCCATTGTAGTATGTTCCTATTTCCTTTAAAGTCTGTGAATAGAGACTCAATAATTTACTTCTACCAATTTTCTGTTATGCAAATTCTGTGGCAATTTCCTCTCAAATGATGGACTTGAGGTGATCAAGCCATCACCATTTCTTAGAGCAACACTCTCTTCTCTGGTTACAATCAGGAGTGGGTTTAAGCAAGCCAGAGATTTTTGAGGAAGGAGATTTATGTCATGAGAGAAGGGACTCCTGTGGGGGGACAAAACATCTCAGTGAAAACTTCTTTCATGTTTCTGTTGAGAGGCTTTTTTTTTTTTTTTAAAGCAGCTAAGTTATAATTTTTACCAAAATTTAATTACATGCAGAGAGTAAACATCTGGAAATCATCCTGGGTAATCAGTGTGAACTCATATGGTGAATCAGAGGCTTGTATTATATGCCAGAGTTTAGAGATTACAATCTTAATGATCTGTACATTATTCATAAGTCTTTGTTTTAAATCTGTCTGTAAGAAATAATTAGAATCCAAGGCATTCATGAAACAGGAAACTTGCCACTTTATTTCTTACACATAAGTGTATGTCCCTCTGGAGAGTGGGGTTGTCAGAAAGGGAGAAATAAGTATTGGTTTGTTTTTGTTGTGTATGCTTTTTTTTCTTTACTTCATTTTTAATTTGCGAAATTTAAGAAGCAGTAGGGATCCTAAGTCAGGCAAGTAAGCTGGAAGACAATAAAACTTGAAAACTACCCAGGCGTGAAATCCCCTTGAACTGAGGAATGCTTCCAACATTAAATTCTTCATAAGCATGAACTATAAATGATAACATTGCAAAATCAGTTTTTGAAGGACGTGCATAATAGGAAATTTGATCATCTAAAATTAGCCAAACCTACCTTCTTACTAACCTAAAATAATAGCCTATACCCCTACCCGATACGACCTAAAAATAACAGATTACATCTCACCCCCAAAGTAACTTGGCTCGAGCCCAAGAATTAATACGTACATGACACTCAGAATTGCATCCAAAAAAAGAAGTGGCATCCTCTTTCTTGTGAGCTGTCACAGGGCGGTAAGCCTCCCTGGCTCTGTCATCCTAATTCATGTCCGTTGTCTTTACTGTGTTCGGTGTGAAAAATGCGGAGCGGCAACACTCTTTTACTGGGAATCAGGTTCTCAAGAGGCTGCCATCTCAGAAAGTGTGTCTCAAACTCTCTTCTGAGCCCTCCACTCTAAAAGGGATTATGCGTCTTTCTCAGAAAGCTGATAACCTGAGGAAATAAGCAGCTGAGACAGGAAAGAAAAGCTAACGCATGGAAAATGCTTGTTTTTATTTTTTATATTTTCATTTTACAGGAGAGAGTCACAGGGACAGAGTCCAGAAAATGCTAGAGGTGGGAGAATAATAAGTAAAATGGTGGAGGGGGGCCTGGGTGGCTCAGTCGGTGAAGCAGTGCTGACTCTTGATTTCAGCTCAGGTCTTGAACTCGGGGTCCGAAGGTGGAGTCCAGTCTCAGGCTTCCTGCTCAGTGGGGTGTCTGCTTGAGGATTCTCTCCCTCTCCCTCTGCCCCTTCCCCCAGCTCACACTCGTGGGCTCTCTAAATTAAATAAATGAAGTCTTTTTTTTTTAAGAAAAGTAATGTGGTGGAGAGTAGAGAGAGGCAAGGAAGAGATGAAGATGTAAAAAATAATGGAAAGAGAGAAAAAGCAACACGAGAGGGAAAAGCAGACAGCAGGGCTACGCTCTGACTTTTGTGGGCCCTGGGAAATTTTGCCTTCTTCTGGAAGAAAATATTAAAGATGAGATTTTACTACTTCATTGGAATAAAGATAACTACCCTTTTATTATGCATTAAAAATTTTCTTCAAAAGTGAAAGTTCATCTTTTGCTTCTGATTTAAAAGAAATAAACTTATTTTTGTGTGCTCCTAAAAGAATGATGAGCCCAAAGCACTGTGCCCACTGTGTCTAATGGCTAACTTAGCCCTACAGATAGAGGGAGAGAGAGGGAGATAGGAAGAACACTTTGCTCAGAAGTGAGGGCAGAGTTAAAATGAGCAACACAAAAATTCTAAAAGTACATATTTTGTGTATTTCCACAATCTAGATTTAAATCATGTATTAAATTCTTCCTAATCATACCAGCTAATACGTCTTAAACAATTACTCATTCCACAAAATAGCCTGGAAGCTAAGCAGAGGGAGATGGACCTTGAAGCTTTATGGTCCCTCACTTGCATGGGTTCCTTCCAAGATTCTGTGTGCAGTTTTTAAGAGGGTCTCTCAAAATTCTGTGCATTTCAAACCCTAGAAAACCTGAATATGACCATATGGGTAGATAGACTGAATACATACCCTCAATTCACAGTTGAGTTCATTGAAACACCTACATGATTTGCAGAATGTTCAGTCACAGAGCTACTTGTTAAAGGATAGACTTGTTGAAGGAGATTGAGTTTGATTAAAAAGGGATCTTGAGTCATAGGCTGGAATTCAGAATCACATTCAGTCATTAAGTGTAAGGTGCCCAGAACTTCATTCTCAGCCACTTTTCCTGGGGAATCTCTTTAATGCCTCTGGTATTAGCTGTCACCCATTGGCTGGTGACTGCCAAATTTATATCTTCAGCTGCCTCAGTTAACATGCTTTCAATTGTCATTAACAAGATTCTCATCCAAATGATCATGAAAGATACTGAAATGTTCGTATAAGAGGCAGTCCAGAGGTGGTATAAGCTTCCCAAATGGCTGACATGCACTGGTTCAACAATGCCATCAAGGAAGCAGATTCTCTCTCCCCACTCTGCAGTCCAGAATTGACTTCATCCTGTGGCTGGGTATCTTTGTGGCTTAGGGAAGCCATCAGGAGCACCAGGGTTATAGATCTCCTCGTCCAAATCCATTAGGAGAGAAAGCCTGGCTTCCAGCATCTCTCCCAAAAGCCTCCTGCGAATGTCTCTTTGCCTCTCATTGATGGGAATTAGATCACATGCCTATCCTTGAACTAATTCCTGGCAAGTAATTACATTTAGATAAGCACTTTTAGATCAATCAGGCCTATGTTTAAGATGAGGTCAATTTTCGAAATCACATTGAGAGAGGACCAGAATAGGTGTTGAGGTGTCAACAAGAGCAGTAACGTCAGCCCCACACCTCTTCTAACACGTGCCCACTGCCTGTCTCCCCATCTTACTGTTCACAGTCAACTTCAAGGCAACATGTCCAAGGGTGAACTCCTGATCTTCCTCTAGAAATTACTCTTCCTCCCAGGTGCCTTAATTTGATCAGAAATATGAAACCAGAACTCAGAAAGTAATTCTTAACTTCTGTCACTTCTTCACCCCCATATCCAGTCATCGAGGCTGCCCCAGTAACCTCAGCATCACCCTATTTAACCCCCTTGTGCATGTTTACTTGAATTATTGCAATGCCCTCCTTCATGGCCATTTATCCCTTCTTTGACCCATGTCCCCACTGCTAACAGAATTATGTTTCCAGATAAGATAATAAGGAAAGGGAAGTTCATGTTTCTACTTTATATAACTTCCTTTGGTAGCTCCCCATGAGCTTCTGGATATGGTTCATTTGGATGAACAAAATAGATGAAATCCCTGCTTTGACAGGAGTTTAAGGGAATAGAGGCAATAGACAGAAGGCACCTGGAGAGAAGTCCTGATCCAGAGGGCATGGCCGTTGGTCAGTTTTTGTTGGAAATTAACACCTTGAGGTTGGGTAGAAGAGAGTTGCTAAAAGAGAAAATAGCAGTGTTAGTGTGCCCAGAATTCTGTGTACCTTATTAAATTATTCATTGTATTGTCTTTATAACTATTCGTGTATGTCCTAGTCTCTCCCTTTAGACTATTGTCTTATTCACTTTATATCCCCAAAGCCTAAAATTTCTGTGCACCTTATTTTTTCATTTCATCCATCTATTTATACCTTACCCTGGTTTCCACCCAGGGTAACCAAAAAAAATGGGATTGCCTGACCCATAGTAGGAATGCAAAAAATGTCTTGAACACCTTTACAAGTGAAAAAATTGAGACCTGAAAGGTTAAAAATGTTAAGCAAGGTCAGCCAGCTAAATTTCCTCTAAAAGCTATAAAAAGTTCAAAGAGCTGTCATGAAAGGTAAGTTCCCCATCACAGGAAGTGTCTGAGGACAGGCTGATGAGTCATAGATTATCCTTAAGTCCAAGTGGTCTTGTCTGAGCTGTGATTCTACAAAGCACAGTACAGGTTAGTGATTTGTAATACCTTATAGAACTTCTTCAATATTGTTACAGTAATTTTATTTTTTAAGTTCAAAATTTTAAATATTTTGGGAAATTTTTAGTATCTATAAATATTTACCTAAAGAAGTTTGATAAGTTCTAGATAAATACATACTCTAATGGGAATCCAAAATTATATTGATCTATATAGTGTAAATTTGCTTCTTAGAATATGAATGTGGTATAATAAAAGCAACACATTTTGAATTTTGTCCAGGAACACAGTTTCAAGTGAGTGAGTTGTGCTGAATGGCCCAAAAGAATAATCAAACTTCTGGAAATCCCATGGAGACAGCCAAAATTATCAATGAAACAAGAATTAACCTTGAGGAATATTTTAATATACAGTTGCTTCTATGGGTATGCTAAGATCATGTGAAATATTTTTTACCAGCATTAACAAATGTTTGTTAGGCTTATGTGCATAGAATAATGAGGATGTGAAAGCTTTAAGTGTCCAAAAGCCAAACAATGTCTCAGGATGCTCCTTGGATTCTTAATGCAATTTTTATTTAATTGGAGTCTATAATGTTTTATTGAACATCCTATTTCCAAAATTATAATGAAAGTAATTGTGAAAAATTATTGTCCAACCAAATATACTGGAATATATTTTGTATAGAGCAGGGTGAGATCATACTTTAAAAAAAAAAAAAAAAGGAAACCACTTTGAAGACATTTTGATAGAATTTTAAATCTCCTGAAATTTGGTCTATTCGATGACCTCTGGCTGAATAGTATAATCACATACATTTAACTTTATGACTTAAACAGTTTTTTTGTAGACTCTATGATGAGTATTTTCCTACCTCCTTAGAAATGAGAAGTATCTAACTTACTCTAAGCTCCTGAGATATGTTAATATTTTTCTAAAACCACCTAGTCAAATGCCTCCTTTCTGGGTATTTTCTGCTTTGTGGAAATGAGCTGCAAAGACCTGCAATTCAACTCGCAATATAAACAAAGTTTCCTTGTCTTAAAAATTTGTCAAGGCAGAATTCTATCAATAAATCTCTTTTTAAATTGTGCCTAGTGTTTGTGGAAAGACACAACTTGTTAACAGTAGAGCCTGAATACTAAACTTAGAAAGATAGTCCAGGAGGAAGGGCCCAAGGTAAACAGACATTTCCAAAAGTTGTAAATAACAAAGGGCACACATTTGATGTGTATTTCATTCAGTTGCCACATCATAGACTCATAGTAAATGAGTCCAACATGGCTCAAGACCCATGCACAGAGTTTCTCCTATTACCTAATGCAACGTGGACACGCACATCACACTCAGATCCTCGCCTTCACCAGGAAAAGTAAACAGTGTCATGACATATTCATAGCCAATCCAAGCACAGTCACAAAGGCAAAGGAAGTACTGGGAGAATTGTTTCGCAACTGAGAGTCAGGGTGAGTCTGCAATATGTCTGATAAGCTACACTAACACATGCCTGGGAGTTCTGAGCTGTATTCATAAAATAGCATTTGCTTGTGGCTCAAAAACTGCTGAAGGAGGCCACAATATGTCACATTCCACAAGAGAAGCAATTGTGAGGATGGACCCAAGGTGACCAGGGACAACCTTTGTTCACTCTTCCATCACATGGCTCTATAATAAATATTAGTCATCCAGTGTACACATAGGATGTGGTGAGGCTTTCTGAGAAGGCAAAACCCTCTCCCAGAGGTCAGAGTACACTCCCTGTTCCAGGCAGGTCCCTAATCAGATTTGTAATCTTTACCTTGGAGAACCACAGCTTTCTACTAAGTAGAAGCCATCACAGGTAGCAGCACTGGAGCTCATTTATTATAACCACTTTCAAGTTCTCCTTTTCCCACCTGAGTCCCAAACAGTTCATGGTCCTCTGATTTTGATTAAACCAGATTGTGTTTTAAAGTTTTGCTTCTCTCCCTTATCTTGCCTCCCCTAAGTTAATATAAAATGTTCCAAATGATCTCACCTTGTGGCTTCATTGACTAGAGATACTGCAAAATCAGAAGGCACTGCTATTATACTTGGAGGCACAGGCATTTTTTTATCAGAACCTATCTCTTCTATGCTCCATCAGAACACAGCCTTCTCTCAACACAGGGTTGCAGATTCTTTACCAGACCTTAGCGGGAGTCAAAAACAAAAACAAAAACAAAAAAGCACTGTGATATGCAATACACAGCATCATCAACTTAATACAAAAGATTGTATTATTGCTTAGGCTGTGTTTTATTTAAAGATACAAACACACTGTGGTTTTTACTTTCCTCCCACAATGAATAACCTGGCTTTTTGTTTGTTTGTTTAAGAAATTTTCAGTGTTAAAGAAAACATCATACTCTATCACTTTCTATTCAAAAAACAAGGTGAGAGTTAGAACTGATAGAAAGAATTGGCATGGGATACCTACATTGGATTTGTTGAGAAAAAAATAACACAACACTATACATACAGTAAATCCTCTGAGTATCTTTACTAACTAGAAATATACCCGTTTTATAAATATTGCCTTATGGAGGCCCAAGCCTGAGTTAAGTTAGATCCCTTCACCATGAAAGTTGCCTTTCCAAGAGGGATTACAGAGATTAAAGAAAGACCAGCACCTTGTCTAGGTAGCCTGGTGACTGCAACAAGACTTTTTCTTAATCTTCAACCCATCCATCACTCCAACCAAGTTCTTCACAATTGATCCTTGTAGTTAGAGTAAAATATTTATAATTAGACCTCAGTGGGCATCTGGATTCTCCTGGTATATCTTAAATTCTTCCACCTTGAATAAAAACTCTCTCAGTAACACTGGCATTTATCAAGATCTATAACTGATTCTGCATATAAGGAGCTTGAAAATCATCTCTCTGTCCTAACAACAAGTAAAAAGCTGAAGACTAAAAAAATCAACAGCTCTTCTTGGATCCATAAGAGAGGGAAGAACATAGGGGAGATAACCCTCCAGATTGGGGGGACAGACAGGAAAATACAAAGAGCCTTGGCTTATTGAAACAGAGACTTGAGAATGGAAATTACCCACATGAAATTACCCACCCACAGTGCCAGGGTAGGAAAATCTGAACTACAATTGATGAATTGCTGACAGTCCAGTGGGGATAAGCCTGAGAGTTAAAAATGCCAGGGGACCCCAGTCATACAGGGGCCCCACAATATTGTAAGATTTACCTCCAGGAGCTCAGCCAGGTTCTCATAGTAAATATTAGAGAAAAAATCCTTGTGCTTCCTAGAAGAGGAGAGGGAAAAGAATCATTTAAAAATAATGTCAGAGCACTCTGTTTTTCTTTCTTTCCCTTTCTTTCTTTCTTTCTTTCTTTCAGATTTATTTATTTATTTATTTATTTATTTATTTATTTATTTGAGAGACAGAGCACAATTTGGGGAAAGGGGACAAACAGATTCCCCACTGATCAGGGAGCCCAAGTCGGGGCTCAGTCCCAGGACTCTGAGATCATGACCTGAGCTGAAGTCAGCCATTTAAGCAACTGAGCCACCTAGGTGCCCCTTAAGCACTCTGTTTTTCTTAACAAGTCTTGCCTTCAGGGGAAACTAAGGAGCCTAAATTGCTGTGGTGCTATCACATCCTAACTGACCTGGGGAAAGAAACATGCAATTCCAGCTCACTCTGGCCATTCTGTCCCATCTAAAGGGGGAGAAAACCACTGAGAAACACTTGTGAAGTTTATAGTCCAGAGGGATAGGCTCACTAAAAGAGTAAGACCCAATGATAGGTCTAAAAAATGATTTCCCTCTCCCTCCAGCACATTACTAAAGGCCTATTTACAGCAGTTCCTTTTACTTGATACATTGTGTCTTGCTAGCAGTGAAAAATTACAAGGTATAGTAGAAGGAAAAAACAGAATTTGAAGACACAGAGACTGAGCAAGCATCAGAACCAGGTATAGCAGTGATGTTGGAGTTAAAGACTAGGAATTGAAGAGAACTGTAATTAACTTGCTAAGGGCTCTAACAGACAGAGTACACAGCATGCAAGAATGACAGGACAATGTAAGCAGAGAACTGGAAATCCTATGGAAGAATCAAAAAGAAAGGTTAGAGATCAGGAACACTGTGATAGAAAGGAAGAAACCTTTAATAGGCTTATTAGTGGGCTGGACATGGCTGAGCAAAGAATCTTGAGCTTGAGGAAATCTCAACAGAAATCTACAAAACTGAAAACCAAAGAGCATGAAGGGTGAGAAGAAACAGAACAGAATATCCAGGGACTGTGGGACAACCACAGAAAGTGTAAGATATGCATACAGGAACATCAGAAGGAAGAAAAAGAGAGAAAGAATCAGATGAAATATTTGAAATAATAATTTCAAATTATTGAAATTCATTATTATACTCAAAAACTGAGAATTTCTCCAAATTAATGATAGGCATAAACCACAGATCCAGGAGGTTCAGAGAACACCAAGCAAAATGGATGTCTCCATCTATACCTAAGCATATCATTTTGAAACTACAGGAAATCAAAGATAATGAAGAACTCTTGAAAGAAGCCAGAACCAAAACATTTACCTATAGAAGAAAAAAAGATAAGAATTACATCCAATCTCCTCAGAAACGAGGAAAGCAAGAAGAGAATGCAGGGCAATATTTAAAGTGTTGAGAGAAAAAAGAAAAAAAAATCCACCAACCTAGAATGCTATACCCTGCAAAATTATTTTTTAAAAGTGAATGAGACTTTCTCAGATAAACCCAAATTAAAGGAAATTGTTGTCACTAGACCTGTCTTGCAAGAAATGTTTAAAGAAGTCTTTGGACGGAAGGAAAATAATATAGGTCAGAAACTTGGACCTACAGAAAGAAGGAAAGAGCATCAAAAAAGGAGTAAGTGAGGGTAAAATAAAAACCTTTATTTTTCTTAATCTTAACTGATCTAAGAGATAACAATCTGTTCAAAATAATAATAACAATATATTCAATTATGTATGCTTATGTATATATCATGTATATATGGCTTGTGTATGCTTAAGTGAAATGAATGACAGCAATGATATAAGGGATGGGAGGAAGGAATTATTATTGTTATTATAATATTATTATTATTATTAGGTACTCACAATACTTATTAAGTGGTTTAGTGATATCAGAAAGTAGATTTGGATTAGTTGTAAATATATATTGCAAACTCTAGGGCAACCATAAAAAAGGGGGAAAAAGAAATATAACTGATATGCTAGAAAAGGACAGAAAATGGAATCAAATAAAATAGTCAGTTAAAACCACAAAAGGCACAGGGTGCCTGGGTGGCTTAGCAAGTTGAGTGATGACTCTTAATTTCAGCTCAGGTCATGATATGAGATCAAGCCCTGAGTCAGGCTCTTTGCTGGGCACAGTGTCGGCTTGGGATTCTCTCTCTTTCTCCCTGTGCCCCACCCCAAGCTCTAAATAAATAAATAAATAAAATCTTAAAAAAAATACAAAAGGCAGAAACAAAGATAGGAAAAAGGAACAAAGGCTACAAAAAGAAAACAGAAGCAGTATGACAGCTATTCATCCAACCTTGCCAATAATCACTTTAAATGTCAATGATGTAAATGTGCCAATTAAAATGAACTATGAATAGCTTTTAATCATAGTGGATCAGGAAACAAAACATGGCTATATATTATCTGCAAGAAATCCACCTTAAGTATAAAGGCACATACAGATTAAAAGTTAATGAGTGGAGAAAAACATCCCATGCTAACATTAATAAAAAGAAAGCAGGAGTAGCTATATTACTTTCAGACAGAGCAGACATCGAAGCAGGGAAAGTTATCACAGATTAAGAGAGGTGTTACATAATTCTCCAGGAAAGTATAACAATCGTTAATGTATATGCATCTAGCACAGAGCATCAAACTTCATGAGGCAATACTGTTGGAAATGTAAGAATAAACAGATGAATCTACTATCATAATAGGAGATCAACACTCTTCTATCAGAAACGGACATATCCTGTAGTCAGAAAATCAGTAAGGACATGTCGAATTTAACACCATCAATCAACTGTGTATAATTGACATCTATAGACTGCTTTATCCAGCAATAACAGAATATACATTCTCAAGCTTACATGGAACATTCACCAAGACAGGCCACATTCTGGGCCTTAAAACCCACCTTAACTAATTTAAAAGAATAGAGGTCATCCCATCTACTCTCAAATCACAGTGGAATTCAATTAGGACAACAGAAGGCAACTAGAAATCTCCAGATACATGGAGATAAAGCAACACACTTGTATATAATACATAGGTCAAAGAAGAAAACTCAAGAGATATTAAAAACAGGATTTACACATACCACGAGCCTAAAATCCAGGCTTGTTTTTGGCCATGAGGTCACTCACTAGGCCGAGTGGTCAAAGATCACTGAAGCACATCTTGGATAGTTTGATTTTACCTGTACCTTAGTCACCAAGCTAGTCCATCACTGTTTTTCTCACCTTTGCTTGCCTGTGTCCCTCTAATCTGGGGAACTCTTCCAGCTTTATTGATGTCTCCCTATTTTCTCTAAGGTGGATGTCATGTTTCAGACCTCCAATAATACCTGCTATCACAGTCATGACAAACAGAGGGCACTAAGACTCCCAGGACCAACTATCAACCATCATCTTCTTCACCTTTCTGGAAACTTCACCTGAGGCCCTTGTAAATTTGTCCCTTTGATCATTCTGACCCTGAGTGTCCAGAGTTTAATGGGGGGGGGGGGATGGTAGGCATCTTCTCTCAAGCCTCAAACCCATGATCCTCAGGAAAAAGGATTCTGGGGGTAAACTATTCTAGGTAGCTCCAACCTTTTCCATTCTTACTCCTAATCCAAGAACAGATTTAATCTGAGCATGACAGCAATAACATCAACAGCTTTTCTCTATTGCAGTCAGGTCAAATCAGTTACTTAATGATTTTGTACTTCCTAATAATTTAAGGAACTTTTGAAAGAGTGTCCTAAAATTTCATTTGACATTGTGAAGAGTTGTTTTGGAACAACTCCAGAAAAGATTCCAAGTTCAGGGTGGCAGAAAAGATCAACAGGCATAATATGTTTTATATTTAGAGTTTCTTTATATCAGATGAGATTATTTTGGAGAAAATTATTTTTTCTTATGCTTATTTTTTAAACCACATGTTACTTGCTGAAATGTGGCCAGTGGAATTATTGAGCACTAAACTTTTTTCTTAAAGGCAGCAGACATGTACTTCCTAGAGAGGATGACATTTGCAAAGTGGAGCTATTGTGGAGATCTTTGTTTCTCGGAGGGAATTTTTCTCTCACTCAGAAGGATCAACCACAAATTAGGTGGTCCATGCTCTACTGAGACCCGGGGCTAGCCTTTGGCAAAACTGAGTAACTGGCAAAATCAGGCTTTGCTGCAACCTCCTACATACCCACAGTGGCCCAGGTGTATACCAAGCACACTGAAGCCTAGTCTGGCCAATGTCTGGAAACCCTCCTGGCAAGTGTCCTATTCCTCAGACTTTTCTTCCTTCTCTCTCTTCTGTGAAAATGTCCTCTCAGGAGGCTCAAATTACAAAATACTCAAAGGTAGGGTCAAATTACAAAATATTGAAAGTCAGCAGAAGTTATAGTTTTAAAAATTCTAAAAGTCATCCATTAGGGCTATTTTCAAAATTGCTGATTCCTAATATATTAGCTGTAAAACTCTTTCTTCAGAAAAAACAAAATTAAAAAAAAAAGTCCAACATATAAATAAGATAATCCAGAACTGCTCTGCTTAGAACCCTTTTCCTTTCCAGAGGGGAGCTTGAAATTCTGCAGACTTAGAAAAATATCAATCTAATCCAATTCCTTCAATTCACAAATTACAAACTTGAGCCCAAAATTGAATCAACTTGTCCAACATTGTCCAATGAAATGATGACAAAGGTCAAATTCTCCTCAGGGACCTATCACTGAGCTTGACCCAGGCCTTCAGAGGTTTAACAATAAGTGTTAATTATCCAAATTCAACAATTTATGTTATGGTGTTAATGACTGATACCATCTTTACACATTGCCCTTCTTAGGGGTGTTGATTTTCATTTAAACAAAATTCAGTTCCTTAGATCAAAGAAAGGAATATCCAAGAGCAGATATGGAAATGTTATAATAAGCTTGTTGGCACAGGAGAAAATTGAGTAGTATAACAGACCCTCCAGAGAGGGCTATGCTGTCATTTGAAAATCATATACAATTTTATAATATGGTTGTGGGTATGTTGTCTTAGGGGCAGGGAAGAATCAAAAACAACATCTGTTGTTTTTATAAAAGTACCTAAAATAAGAAAACCTAAACCAAACTATATTGACTGATCTGGTGTGCTGAAGTTGGAATGAAAAGTATTCAGAGTTGTGCCTATAATTCAGGTAAGGATATATCTGTTAGCTCCTTATGATGTCATTACCTATACAGTACAATACATACTTCTCTGTCATGACATGAGCAGAATGTTTTCTGTCTTGAGTGTAAATTTTGTTTTATTTTAATTTTGTCTTAACTATATTAGGTTTGGTACCCTCCAAAAAAAGAACTTTCAGGCCCTCAAAGTATTCCTGTTCTTGTTCTATTTCTTCCAGCTATAAACTGAGAAGAAGTTATAAGAAATAAGTGGAAGTAAGTATTTCAGTAAATTTATTTAGATTTCACAATGGTCACCATTAAATAGTGGCAGGTATAATACTGTGAGCAGATGTGTCATTGGAAAATAAACAAAAATTCCAATTATTAGAGATCATGGAAAATTGAGTCACTGGGTGGGGAGGACCTATACCACCCATCATTACCATCAGCCTCCTTCTTTGCTTGACCAGACTGACGAGCAACCTTCCCTTCAGTATTCCTAAGTTTTATATTATGATTATGATTATTATTATTGGAGAGGGGGAGCTAATGATAACAGGAAGAAAAAAGAAATGAATGTTAATTATGGTTTCTCATTTATTGCAAAGAAGAGATTCACCTCCCAATTTGTTGTAAAACCAAAATACTCAACTGCAGCACTATGTGACTATCATCTTGAGGACATTTGAGTCGAAATCCCACCACTTATAATCTGCATTCTTCCAAAACTATACTTGGGGAGAAATTAAGAAAAAGTTCCAAAATATTTCCTTGTCTATTTCTCCGCCATCAAATGACAGACATCATTGTTACCACCAGTCCAATCATTGCCCTTTCAGCCATTTTGATGGCTTCTTCAAAAGGACGTGCTGCTCAGCTGTTTGCTCATTTGACTAAAGAGGATGTGGAGGGAGAAATTCTATCTTGTTAAATATTGAAGACTATCATCAAGGCTTACAGTTTCTTTAAATCAGTTCAAATGAGTAAAAATGATCATAATGCCCATGGAAGGTGTTCCAAGTCAGAATTTAGTTACCCGTTGTTACCAAATATCAACTTCCATATTGGTCTGGGCAGCTATAGGAAGACCTCAGTCTTGCCCTCAAAGCACCTGATGCCTTGCCTTGCTTTGTGAAGATCTGCATGCCTACCACATAGTCCTTTGTTGAGTTCTAGATTCTTTGAGAAATATGATTGGCTACAATAAAGAACTGAAAGATTCAGGGGTGCCTGGGTAGCTCAGTCAGTTAAGTGTCTGCCTTTGGTTCAGGTCATGATTCCAGGGTTCCTGAAATGGAGTCTCGCATTGGGCTCCCTCCTCAGTGGGGAGTCTGCTTCTCCCTATGTCCCTCCCCCTACTCATGCTCTTTCTTCATCTCTCTCTCTCTCAATTAAATAAATAAAAAATCCTTAAAAAAAGGAATGAAAAGATTCAGCTGCCCTATTTTTGAAATACTGAGAAAGGATCAGGAATAAATCTTCAAAATATGTCATAGTCAGTATGACATGGGTATGGACAAAACTAATGCTGGCCATGAATGATGGGTACACTGCACTGGAGTGTACCTCCAGAACACCAATCTTCCCCACTTCAAAAATAATGAGATCACACCATAGGTATCAACATGGAATGATGTCCAAGTCATTGCCAACTGAGAGAAAAAAAAAAATTTGTAACACTATGTATGATTCCATTCATAAATGTTCAGAGGAACCTAAAGAGATTTAGAAAGTACCCCAATAAGATTCTGATAAACAAGTGCAAAACCTTGTGCAAAGATCCCGTAAGAGTCTATTTCCTAAATTCTAGTCCTGACTCTACCACATTGCTTAACTCTTTCATATCTCAGGTTCTGTAAAATCAAAGAGGTAGATTAGAAAATCATGATACCTATTGTACTTCTGATTTGTTGTGTGTGTGCGAGAATATTCTCCTTATTTTTCTTTTATAAATAAAGGATTAAAAATATCCTCTTCAAAAACTATTATGAGGCTTTAAGTGGGTTTGAGAACACATGTTGTAAATTTGTGAATATAGTATATTAATAATGATCCATAGCTTGAAAAATTCCGCACTACAATTTATTAGTTATTTCTATTAGCTCCTCTAACTTTAGCTCAGTTTGGAATATTACCTAGACATATTCTTCATCATAAAAGCAAGGGACTTTATGTCTAAGGTTATTTTAGGGGCTGAGCCATATTAAATATCAGCCTCAGGGAGCAAAAACTCTGTTGAAGCAAAGCTGACTGAGTTAAACTTATGAAAAGTGAATCCTATTTTCCCACTGATGTCCTTAATGAAATCAGAATGTTTCCTAGAAAATATTCCAGTGGATTTGGTTGCAAACTTATTTTTCTATTTGAAGAATTACAGAAGTTGGCTGGATAGTGTTTGTAGGGTCTCTGTCAACTAAAATAGACTGTGGTTCTGATTCTATTTTAGGATTCAGTCCAGGAGGTACCCTCCCACAAACAGCAATGCCAGTGAATGGGCCCCTCTCAGGATTCCATAGTGTCTTAGGAATGTATCCTTTCTTGATGTCAAACCACTAAACTGAGTTTACTCCAAATTTGTTTTTTATTGAACTGTGTGTCTACTGAGGACAGAAATAGGAGAAATAGGATTGGTGATAAATGCTGCTGAGGAAATAATTCAATATGAAGAACTTCCTAAGAACCACAGTTGTTCAATTATGAAAAAAAAAACAACAAAAAAACAGGCTTTCATTTGGAGGAATTAAGTTCTCTGTGAACAGAGACTGTCCAGAGAAGGCTCTCATGGCTTATGGGGGTGACTGTCTATCTACTTTGTGTCAGAGTATTTATGCTTATCTTTTATCTCCTTTATTGCATTGTAGTCATGCTGTGGACAGGTTTTTTTTTTTTTTAATTTGTCTTGTTTTTGGATTTCTGGACACATTGTAGATATTCAAGGAATATAATTTTATGAATGAAGGAAAAATATAGAGAGGGGGACCTTGCATTCACTGAGTGGAACATTGGACAGAGAAAGTTTAAGATCCCTTAACTGTGAAATTCTTGGAAGGGTTCATTGTCCTGTGGAAAAGCAAATTCAGTGGTAAAGCTGCAACATCATAGTGAATGTTTTGCAATTTTTTAGAACTCTTGACTCCAGACTGTTATCAATTCCTTCCTGCAATTCTCTACTTAGACTATTTTCTTTCTTATTTCAAAGCCCAACTTCATACTTGGATATCCTGGAACTAAGAAATCATTCTTTTTATTGAAAAATGTATAATATTTCAAAGAACTATAATACCAAATCATCTCTTACCAGTATGTGCCACATAGTAATTGCAAAAAAATACTTGACAACAAAAAACTTTGAACTATCACATTATAGCAAATAATGACAAATTTGGTAACTTCTGAATTCTACAAAACTTGTTTGCTTCAAATAAGATATACCTGAATCTTATATCATTATACAGTCCAACCAGCACCCTGATTTGTTCAGGTCTGTGTTTCACACTCACAGTCTCAATTCTTCAGTTGGTGGTAAAATCAATTTAATGGGTCACAAGTCAGAATTTTTAAAAGAGGGGAGGTACTTGGGTGGCTCAGTAGGTTAAGTGTCCTATTCTTGATTTAGGCTCAGGTCATGAGATGGAGCCCTGCTTTGGGCTCCACTCTGAGTGTGGAGTCTGCTTAAGATTATCTCTCTCCCTCTAACTCTAACCTTGCCCCCTGTCTCTTCCCCAAGCTTGCACATATACATGCACTCTCTTTCAAAAAAATAAACAAAAACCCCCAATAACAACAATGATAATAATTAAAATGAACAGAAAATACCAGAATGTTAGGATGCCTGGATTGTTCAGCAGTCAGTTAAGCACTGACTCTGATCTCAGCTCAGGTCTTGGTCTCAGAGTGGTGAGTTCAAGCTCTGCATTGGGCTCCATGCTGGGCATAGAACCCATTTAAAAAAAGAAGAGAAAATATCAGAATGCATCATACTTAGTAAGGAAAAATATATTTTAAAGGATTTTATTTACTTATTTTGAGAGAGAGAGAGAGAAGCAAGCAAGAGCAAGAGCAGGAGCAGGGGTGAGGGGGTAGAAGGAGAAGCAGACTCCCCACTGAGCAGGGAGCTCAATGTGGGGCTTGATCTTGGGACTCTGGGATCATGACCTGAGCCAAAGACAGACACTTAACCAACTAAGCCACCCAGGCATCCCAGGAAAAATATTTTTTCATGAAACTTTTATTTCAATAATTTAGTTGTATGTGTGTTATATGTATGTTGTGATATGAAATATATTTCTTACAATGGATCATGTGTAAAACAAAAGGTTTGGAAATATTGATTTACAGGAAGCCCCAGGGCCCATAAAATAATGCCCATAGTTTATCACTAGTTTAATTTTCTCAGGAGATCCCTTTGATATATAATCAGGCTTCTACCTAGAGAAATTATTCTTTTCAAAATTTCTTAGCAGCAGTAAGAAGAACAGACAACCCAGTTCTCAAAGTTCGCACTTGACCCAACTGGAATTAAAATAAGAAGTACAGGATGTTAATTTATTTTACATCATCCTGATGAACTGAAGAGCAAGTGCTTCACAGGCTCCAAGGGTCCTGACATTTAGGACCCACTTCCTTGTCCGGGGTCGATGGGCAGCCATTATTCCTTTCCTGGATTTATCTTTGTTGTCTTTCTCCTTTCCATCTTGATAGTCCACTATTAGAATTTTCCTTACTTTTTTTCTTAGCACTAGGCAAATGTGTGAGGCAAAGTTTATAAGAATAAGTATTTCTCAGAATCTCACTTTTAAAAAAGATTTATTTATTCATTTGAGCGGGGAGGGGCCAAGGGACAGGGAGAGAAGCAGGACTCCCCGCTGAGCGCAGAGCTCTATGGAGCCCCCACAGAGGCCCCAGGGAGCTGGACAGGGATTCCAGGCTCCATCTCACCAGTATGACTGGGGGACTTCCTTTCTCAGGATGCTGAGCTGAAATCAGCAGTCCAGGGCTCGAGAGACTGAGCCACCCAGACACCCCTGAGAATCTAACTTTTTTTTTTTTTAATATTTTATTTATTTATTTGACAGACACAGATCACAAGTTGGCAGAGAGAGTGGGGAGGGAGCAGGCTCCCCGCTGAGCAGAGAGCCCGATGCGGGGCTCGATCCCAGGACCCTGGGATCACGACCTGAGCCAAAGGCAGAGGCTTTAACCCACTGAACCACCCAGGGGCCCCGAGAATCTAACTTTTGAAAGGTTTTTAGAAAGGGGCTCTTTCCTCTACCCTCCTTACTTCTTTTTTCCTCCTTCTTCCACCCCCCTCAACAATCCCAAACCACAAGATAAGTGTTTAAAGCCACTCTTATTGTTCAAAATGCTGTCTCCTTTAGAATAGAAAAGATTCTATGTGTGGTGGCAGTGGTTGGAATAAGTCAAAATTTAAAATAGCTATAAATAATACAGAGTTTAAAAGAAGAATAAAGTTGATGCTTATACATATTTTATTTTTTCAACAGAACTAAAATGTTGAATGCATTTCACTTGGTAATATATTTTCCATTTACTGGTTCTTTTCAAAAAACACTTCCCCCATCCCCATTTCTTCCTTAACAGTATGGTGCCTAGAGAATATTTGACTTAGGCTAAATCTATTTTCTCAGCTTTTTGGAGTGACTATTCTCTAAAGAAGGTATTATTAAAAGCAGACTTCTAAAAATGGACTTTAACAGTAATTATTTTCTTTGACTATGAGAAGGATATCTTGATTTCCCAAATGCACGTTAACTGAATTCTTGCAACGGATACTTTCGTGGCTGACTTTTCTTTCTTTTTTCTATAATAGAAACATGACATTGTATCCCAGAGACCCCTGAAGTTTAAGACCCTTTGACATGTGTCTTACATGAACTAAACGCAGGACAATATCAACTTCATTTTTTCTACTCTGCTGTAGCTCCTACAGGGCATTAACTTTTTCCAACTCTGGAAGCATCTCAAACACTGAGATGCTCAGTGCATCACTTGTCAAGGATTGTGAAACTGCTCTCCAGAGAGCAAAAGCAGCTTGAGTTTTCTAGGAAAGGATCTGTAACCATGAACAAGTACCTTTGCTTTGAGGGGCCTCCATAACTACTATATAAAGTAAAGTTTCAGCTGGAGTAATCTCCAGGGGCTTTTTTTTTTTTTTTAAACTCTTTCCAGCTCTAAAAATTCTTCAATTCTATTAACCAATATTTAATCACTTCAAGTTGAACAAAACCAATTTTTACATTATTGTCGTGTTACAAGTATATTAGGTTCCTTTTACACTGTCTAGAGTGGACTTCTTAGAAATATATTGGATTTCATTGTATTGTATGTAAATTTGAGCATTTATTAATGGGAGAAACAGATTAAAGCCAACACTGGTTCAGTTATTATGCAAGCCAAGTGAACAGACTGGAGGGGTGGGAGAAAAATCTCACACGGCAAGAGCAAAGACCACATTTGAATTTCTTCTCTCCTTTGTTGAAACATAACTACCAATAAAGTGCACATGGTCAAAAAAAGATTCACGAACTAGATGGTCAGTACTGTGACAGTCCATGCTGACAGGACACAATACAATTTGGTCAATTGTATTAGTGTACAACTGTACTAGTTCAGTACCTGAGAATCTTATCTTCCTTCTAGTATCTAAATAAACAGGTGTGTTTGCTTTTTTCAAAGGCTAAGAAAAGTTGCCAATTTGATTACCAAACTAATTCATAATAATCTAGCCCAATCAGTAAGAGCTGACTTGAGTTTTCAGAGTGTACCGTGAGGCAACAGAAAAATACATCTTTGTAGCCCCTTCCTCAGGCAAGAATGCTGACATTATCTTATTCTCAAAGGAGTACCACCTCCTTTGCCACACCGCCATGGATTGCAGAACCAAAAGGTCATTTCCCTCCAGTTCAGGAAAGAAATTGAAGGGCACTAAAAAGTAGGCTGCTGGGCCATAAATCTTGAGAAGGTTCTAGAAAGCCTCCTTTCTGCCCAGAATCTCCTCAAGAGGAGGCCTAGGGCTAGGGAGATAAACAATGCTATCAAGTAGTTGGATCCTAGAGATGCCCTTCCCATCCCCACTTGTCTTTGAATGGGTACACAGGAGGGGAAGAACACTGGGGAAAGATGCAGGAACTATATTACCTAAGTCCTTATCTCCGCCTTACCAGTCTTCACTTTAAAACCTTATATATTGAAACATTTTCGGACACATACAGAAGTAGAATAATATCACTCAGCCTCAACGACCTCCCACTCCCTGCCTTCTGCCAGCTGGTTTTTTGTTTTGTTTTGTTTTTAAAGATTTTATTTATTTATTTGACAGACAGAGATCACAAGTAGGCAGAGAGGCAGGCAGAGAGAGAGGAAGGGAAGCAGGCTCCCCGCTGAGCAGAGAGCCAAACTCGATCCCAGGACCTGGGACCATGACCTGAACCGAAGGCAGAGGTTTTAACCCACTGAGCCACCCGGTGCCCTGCCAGCTGGTTCTGAAGCAAATCCCAGACAGCACACTATTCTAGAGGTCTTAGAGGTGACATTTTTTTGATGACTTATCTTTCATTTTTCAGAAGTCAGGAAATCCAAATGAAGGAAAAAAAATGAAAACTTTAGGTACAGTTACGATTAAGATAAATTATATAAACTTGTTATAATCCAAGTGGAATTTTTATTATATCTGCCAAATTGATATTTGTTAACAGTCAGTCAACAAATATTTACTGAGTACTTCTTGTAGGCCAGGCTCTGTTAAATCCCAACACCTTTAAAAATGACTAACGACTCTGATAAATGAATATACAGCTATTTTCCTAGGAACGAACCAAAAAAAAAAAAATGGAAATACATACACATTACTAAAGAAGCAGATCTTTGTTATCAGAAAGTTAATGAACTTAGAGCTCAAAAACAATATGAAGTCACTTATTAGACATTCCCAAGGATAAAAAGATCTGAAATCACTCTTTGTACCATCCTTAGATATGTGGTAACTTTTTTTGGTACATATTTTATTTAGCAGAAATAAAATACCCTCATGATTTTAGTGGCGTTAACCTTTCCCAGGGAACCTGCCAGAAGCAAACGTAATCTTGTTGACACAGATTTACGTGGACCTACATTCCTGGAAAGACTGCAGTAAAGGTAAATACAGGCCTCATAATGGGCCAATTTACATTTCAAACTACAGTTCTTTATAACCCAACAATCTACCTTTACAAGCTAGTTGTGAAGCTTTTCCTAAAACAAAACGAAACAAAACAAAAACAAAATAAACCCCTGCTTGTCAACAAAGATCCTCTTACCTAAGAGGTTTATTTTTCTTTTCTTTACTTAAAATTCTATTTTCTGACTCATTGGCGATTCCTCCTATCCTAAATTAGTTCATCAAAGATATCCATAGGCCTCCAAATTTAGTTTAGTTTAACTTGAAAAGATTGACTCTCCTAAAGATTCCTACTTCTGCTGAAGGCTTCTTACTTTAAGGAGAACACAAGTTCTAGAACTCTGAGAGCACACCATTCATTCTGCCACAGACAGACCTAGATTTTCACAAAATCGAAAAAACGGAAAGGAATGAGACAATAAATTCTCATTTGGTCTCACTGCCAAACTTGTATTAGGTCCTTTCTAATGTCTTCCAGATCTTGAACAGTTTAAATAGTTTTGTTTTATGGCAGAATCTGTATAAACTGTTAATGTTCTTAGACTCACAATCATACACATTTTTCAATGTTTGTTCATTGTGTCAATGTAGAAATTTAAAACTTGGTGGAGGAAACTTAGTAATCCTTTCTTCACATTTTTATTATCCTCAAATGTCTTGAACACAAACTGAATATTTACTAAATTGTGTTTTGTGGTCCTTGAGTCAAATGTTGTTAAAACTTGATATGTTGAGAAAATTGACCAAAGAGAGCTCCAAATCAAGGGGAAGAAATACTTCTAGAACTTTCCATGAGTTGGTGTGTCTTCAAGTTGAAAAATATGTAAATATGAATTTCTTTGACCTCTTCATGGAATCAGTGTCTTTCTTTGAGAAAAAAAAAAAAATCATTCCTGTATAATTACTTACACCATGAAGAAATCTCTTTGGTTCCATCTTAGCTAATAATTACAGGGCTATTTTCCATTTCCATCTCCAATATTAACATACCATGACATACAGCATACAAACCCTATAGAACCAAAAAAGTATTCAGAAGCCCCCACAAAGAAGAACCTGAAAGTCAAAAGGTGAACAATTCTTTTTTTATTTTTTTAAATTTTTTTTACTAATTATTTTTATTAACATATATTATTTGCCCTAGGTTTGTGAATCATCAGGCTTACACACTTCATAGCACTCACCATATTACCTACCTTCCCCAGTGTCTATAACCCCACCACTGTCTCCACACCCCCCTGTCTCCCCAGCAACCCTCAGTTTGTTTTGTGAGATTAAGAGTCTCTTATGGTTTGTCTCCCTCCTGATCCCATTTTGTTTCATTTTTTTCCTTCCCAACCCCCCAAACCCCCGACTCTGCCTCTCAAATTCCTCATATCGGGAGATCATATGATAATTCTTTCTCTGATTGACTTATTTCGCTCAGCATAATACCCTCTAGTTCCATCCACATTGTTGCAAATGGCAAGATTTCATTTCTTTTGATGACTGCATAGTATTTCATTGTGTGTGTGTGTGTGTGTGTGTGTGTGTGTGTGTGTGTGTATGACATATATATATAATGGATAAAGAAGATATGGTGTGTGTGTGTGTGTATATATATATATACACACACTGTCCATCTGTTGATGGACATCTAGGTTCTTTCCATAGTTTGGCTATTGTGGACATTGCTGCTATAAACATTCGGGTGCATGTGCAAAAGGGGAACAATTCTTATAGAATATTCTGATGAGAAAATAATGCCAGCCATAGAGGCTCTTTACCAACTTAAAGTTCAAAAGTCCCTAAATCTAAAAATGAAAAATTGAGACCTGAGGCATTATACCATTTGCCTAAATGGTAAGAACCACTTGTTTCTTTCAACAAGTATTTACTGAACAACTGTTCCATAGCTGGTGCTAAAGATGTCTGGGAATAAAGAGATGCAAGACGGTTCCTGTGCCCTCACCCCACCACAAGGTATTCATAGTCTGTGGGATTACCTAGAAAGCAGATATACAGAGTGATAGGCATCTTGATAGAGGAAGCCACAAGGTGAAGCCCAAAGCCCAGGCAGCAAGAAATCATCTTTCTGGATGGGCTCTGTGCTGGTTCTCAAAAAAGGTAAAGGGGCTGGTCAGGGAAGGAAAAGATCAGAAGAAAAGGGACTCGTTCCTTAGCTCTTCCTGTGTTCACATTAGACAAAGTCTACTCCTAAAATATTTGATGTAATATCAAAACATCTTGTTTTGAGTTTTGTTTTTATCTGTGGATGATTGTATCTCTAAGCCAGAACACAGTGCTAAAGGAGTGAAAGCTACAAAGAGAAGGAAACCCAAGCCATCCACCTTAAAAATGTCTCACACTGACCACAAGGGGGAGCAGGTTAGAGATGGCTGCATTTGGGCAAATCACGCCCCACCACTGTAAAAAACTACCCGCCAGCAACCAAGTGTTGTGGAACAGGGGCAAAACCCACGCTTAAAGATGGCTTTGCTTGCTGGACTATTCATTTCATCAGTCCGCGTTCTTTGCAACAATCACTTTAACATGCAGGTAGAAAATAGAAATCTTCAAAAAAGAATATGTAAAACACAAATTCACCAATTTGAGCGTTTCTTGAGTTCCTGTGATTTGCCATGTCAATTCTTAATGACCTTTTTTTTTTTTTAAATTTATTTGACAGACAGAGATAACAGGCAGGCAGAGAGACAGGCAGAGAGGCAGACTCTCCGCTGAGCAGAGAGCCCAATGCGGGGCTCGATCCCAGAACCGTGGGATCATGACCCGAGCAGAAGGCAGAGGCTTGAACCCACTGAGCCACCCAGGCACCCCATCTTAATGACCTTTTAAGCATACTTTTAAACCTTTTAAAAGGGGTCTCCGTCTTTAGTTTCTTCTCATTTATTCATTTATCTCTGCCCTACTTTGAAGGCGTTCAGTCCAGAAAGACAATTGCATAAAGAACAACTCCAGTGTGATACTGTGACTATTATAACTACATAACAGACATAACAGGCAAGACTTAATCAGTGCATAGAAGATGGAGCCCACTAAATGAAGGGGACCAGTAGATTAAGTATCTGTTGAAGGAAGCTAAAAAAGAGTGGCTGGGAAACACCCTCCCAACAGGCTGTATAAACAGCTCTAAGCTATCAAAAGTGGGATTTCTGGATGTTTTAAGTTAGTGTGTAGTACCACAGTTCGTAGAGGTGGAGGGGATGTCCGAAGCTCATTCATTCCTTCATAGAGGTTGTGGGCTCTTCCCTGCCTTCCAAGCTCTAAACAACTATTTCCTGGACCTCTGGAAGGGAGACCACATCTCTGACTAAAATTTAGGACCCATGGTCTCACAAATATAAATGCCATTATGAGGAAATTTAAAATCAGTATTGTCCCAGAAAATTCAGAATATTTGGTTGCCATAGCCACCAAAATTCCATGGGCTTCCTGGGGACGGTGGAGGGGGCAGGTGGAGAATCATCCCTCATGGATAAGAAAGTCCTTTGGTCTGACTATTAATAAGATAAGCAGCAAATTGTGAATCAATTACCTGGACATTGCCTAGTTCAAACTCATTGCCTGTCAGCTGTACTCATTAGCTTCAACTGAGTCCAGAAAATTTCCACTGTCTATAGATCCCACATTGAGAATATATTATGAAGATGGACCAAAGAGCTCCAGTTGCTGGAAAATTGAGAAGGTGTTTTTTTGTTTTTGTTTGATTGTTTGTTTTGGTTTTTCTCTAATCCACCCCAAGTCTACAAATATTTACATTTTCACCAACATTTACCAAAAGAACTCTCTTCACCAGATGTTTCTAACTCTCCACAATCTGACACATGGTCAGATTACATTTTCCCAGCCCTTTTTAGTTGGCTCAGGCCATGTGAATATTTCTGACAGACAAGTTGAAAAAAATGAAATAAATCAGAGCATTTAATTGCTGTTTTGAAAGTCTTCAGAGCACTCTGTTGTCACTGGTACAGAGGTCAACTACGTTCAAGATGGCAGCTGCTTTGTCAGCCAAGGTCCTTGAGTGATGACAAAAAATGTAACTTTTCTCTCAGAGTCTGCAGCCAGGACTGATTTCCTTCAAGGCAGATGCCCACAGCCTGGTGTTCTCAATAATTGCATTGGTTTTCCCATAGCACCCCAAAACTGTAACAGTATCTCTACCCCTTCCCTCTCCCTTAACATCACAGGCCATCGTCTTCAAAGGCCAGATTTAGTCATGTCCCTGGTTGATTTCTTTTTTCTTTTTTAAAGATTGTATTTATTTATAAGAGAGAGAGAAAAACAAAGAGAGTACAAGCAGGGGAGGGGCAGAGCGAGAAGGAGAAGCAGACTCCCTCCTATATGCAGGACCCTGGGATCATGATCTGAGCTAAAAGAAGACACTTAACTGACTGAGCCACCCAGGTGCCCCAGTTGGTCAATTTCTTAGAAGTGTCTTTACCCATACAAGAGCTATTTCTTCTTGTCTCAGTCTACACAGTAACTGAAAGTCAGAATAGGGACTGTACTACAGAGCAAAATGACAGTGTAGGTAACCTCACAGAAGGAACACCAGAGCCCTCTAAGTATTTCTTTGGCTTCAAATTCTCATGACAGAAACAAAAGAGTGAACAATGTGATAATTATTAAAACGTACTGAACACTTACTATGCGCCAGGTACCGTTCAAAGTGCTTTTCATGGAGTCCTCCTAGCTCTTGGAAGTGGGGATATGATTACCCATCAACAGCTGAGGTTATCCAGACACAGAGAAGTTGGAGAACTTGCTCAGGCTCACCCAGATGGCAGGTTAGAGGGTTAGGATTTAACCTGGGGCAGCTTTGCTGCAGAGTACATGCTTTTGCTGTCTCCACCTGCCAGGAATTGGGTGGGAGACAGACAGTATATTTTCTTATGTTTTTGGTGGAGCATTATTAAGTTTGAAACGTTTGAGGACTTGAGAAGATAGTGTTTTAATTCTTTTGTAAATGATTTTCATTTAATGCCATTTACTGAAGTCCTAGTTTTAGAAGTTACTCATCTCTTTTCTTTATACTTAACTTTTCATAGGTTTTTGTTTTATCTCTGCAACCAGATTTTAAGCTCTGAAGACAGATTTTTGAAAGTCTATAGAACCTACAACAGTGTCCTTCATACAGTTAAGTGTTCAGGGATTAGTTGCTGAGTTTCTGAGAGCAGAACTCCATCACAAACCTTCTCTGTCCCTCCTATCCTGCCTGGGGCTTTTCTAAAAATATATATATATATTTTTATATTTATTATTTATAATTATATATATTATATATATTATATATATAATTATATATTATTTTATATATTTATTATATATTTTATATATATATATATTTTTTTGTTTTTGGTTTTTTTTAACTCTTTTTTTAAGGTCAATTTTGTTTAGGTCACTTTTAGGTTTATAAGGAAGTTGAGGAGGCGGTACCGAGATTTCCCATATTCTCCCTGCTCCCACACGTGCATATATGCCCTATTATACATTATCAAAATGTACCATTTCACTCACCAAAATGGTATTTTTTTTTTCACCAGGGATGAACCAGGATGAACTACAGACATAGCATAATCACTCAAAGTCCATCCATGGTTTACATTAGTCTTCACTCTTGGTGCTATACATTCTAGGGGTGTAGATTAATGTATGACATATATCTATCCTTACGATATCATACAGCATATTTTCACTGCCCTAAAAGTCCTCTGTGCTTTGCCTATTCATCTCCCCATCCCACCCCCACCACCTTTTTCAGCAACTACTTTTTATTGTCTCTGTAGTTTTACCTTTTCCAGAATATCCTACTGTTGGAATCATAAGGTATATAGCCCTCTCAGATTCTTTCCTTAGTAATATGCATTTAAGATTTCTCCATGTCTTTTTATGGCTTAGTAGCTCATTTCTTTATAGTACTGAATAATATTCCATTGTTTGAAGGTACCACAATTTATTCATCCATTCATTTACTGAAGGACATCTTGATTGCTTCCAAGTTTGGGCAATTGTGAATAAAGATGCTATAAACATCTTTGTGTAGGTTTTTGCATAGATGTAAGCTTTTAACCCTTTGGGTAAATATCAAGGAGCATGTTTGCTGGATTGTATGGTAAGAGGATAGGGTAAGAGACCACCAAACTGTCTTCCAAAGTGGCTGTACCATTTTGCATTCTTACCAGCAGCATGTAGCTCCTGTTGATGCACATTTTTGCCAGCATTTAGGTTATTCTAGTAGGTCATTTTAATATTCTCACTGTTGCTTTAGTTTACATTTCCCTGATGATATGTGATATGTGGTGTCTTTTCATATGCTTATTTGCCATCTGTCTATATTCTTTGGTGAGGTGTCTGTTAAGGTCTTTGACCCATTTTAAATGAGGTTGCCTGTTTCTTATCGTTGAGTTTTAAGAGTTCTTTGTATATTTGGGATAACATTTCTTTATCAGATGTGCCTTTTTTAAAAATAATTTTTTAATTTTTTTATAAACATATAATGTATTATTAGCCCCAGGGGTACAGGTTTGTGAATCGCCAGGTTTACACACTTCACAGCACTCACCATAGCACATACCCTCCCCAATGTCCATAACCCCACCACCCACTCCCTCCCCCCCTCCCCCCAGCAACCCTCAATTTGTTTTGTGAGATTAAGAGTCTCTTATGGAAAAAAAAAAAAAAAGAGTCTCTTATGGTTTGTCTCCCTACCAATCCCATCTTGTTTCATTTATTCTTTTCCTACCCCCCAAACCCCTGACATTGCATCTCCACTTCCTCATATTAGGGATATCATATGACAGTTGTCTTTCTCCATTTGACTTATTTCGCTCAGCATAATACCCTCTAGTTCCATCCACATCATCGCAAATGGCAAGATTTCATTTCTTTTGATGGCTGCATAGTATTCCATTGTGTATATATATATACCACATCTTCTTTATCCATTCATCTGTTGATGGACATCTAGGTTCTTTCCGTAGTTTGGCTATTGTGGACGTTGCTGCTATAAACATTCGGGTGCACGTGCCCCTTCGGATCAATACATTTGTATCTTTAGGATAAATACCCAGTAGTGCAATTGCTGGGTTGTAGGGTAGCTCTATTTTCAACTTTTTGAGGAACCTCCATGCTGTTTTCCAGAGTGGTTGCACCAGCTTGCATTCCCACCAACACTGTAGGAGGGTTCCCCTAACTCCGCATCCTCGCCAGCATCTGTCATTTCCTGACTTGTTATTTTTAGCCATTCTGACTGGTGTGAGGTGGTATCTCATTGTGGTTTTTTTTTTTTTTAAGATTTATTTATGTATTTGACAGACAGAGATTACAAGTAGGTAGAGAGGCAGGCAAAGAGAGGTGGGGAGACAGGCTCCCTGCTGAGCAGAGAGCCTGATGTGGGGCTCGATCCCAGGACCCTGGGATCATGACCTGAGCCAAAGGCAGAGGCTTTAACCCACTGAGCCACCCAGGCGCCCCTCTCATTGTGGTTTTGATTTGTATTTCCCTGATGCCGAGTGATGTGGAGCACTTTTTCATGTGTCTGTTGGCCATCAGATGTGCCTTTTGATTTTTTTCTGCTCGTCTATGGATTGCCTTTCCGTTCTCTTAATGATGTCTTTCACAGAGCAGAAGTTTTTAATTTTAATGAAGTCCAGCTTATCAGTTATTTTTCATAGACTGTCTTTGGTGTTGTACCTAAAAACTCATTACCAAATCCAAAGTCATCTAGGTTTTCTGCTATGCCAACTTCTAGGAGTCTTGTAGTTTTCCATTTTCCAATCTTAGACCTGTGATCCATTTTGAATTAAATTTTGTGAAGGGTGTAAGGTTTGTGTCTACATTCTTGTTCTTTTTTTTCTGTGTGTGGGTGTCTAGTTGTTCCAGCACCATTTGTTAAAGAGACTGTCTTTGCTCCGTTGTATTGCCTTTGCTCCTTTGTCAAAAATCAGCTGACTATATTTATGTGGGCCTATTTCTAGGCTGTCTATTCTGTTCCACTGACCTATTTGTTAATTCTCTTGCAAACACCACAGTGTCTTGATTACTGTTGCTTTACAGTAAGTCTTGAAGTTGGGTCATATCAGTCCTCTGTGTTCTCTTTCAATATTATGTTAGCTACTCTGGGTCTCTTGCCTCTCCAACTTTAGAATCAGTTTGCTGATACCTATAAAATAACTTGCTCAGATTTTGATTGGGACTTGGGCCTTTTTTTGTTTTTAATTGAGGGCTGCCCAAGAATTGTATTTATTTATCTTATTTTACTTTATTTTATTTATTTGAGAGAGAGAGAGTAGGAGGGGAGGGGGAGGAGTAGAGGGAGAAGGGAACAGACTCCTCACTGAGCAGGGAGCCCTACATGGGGCTCCATCCCAGGACCCTGAGATTATGACCCAATGCTTAACTGACTGAGCCACCCAGGCATACCTCTGGGACTGTTTTTAACTCATCCTTTAACTTCCTTGGGATAAACAATCATATTTTAGAGAAGTCTTCTCTCCTCCCCTCTCCTCCCCTTTTTCTTCTTCTCTTCTTCCTCCTCTTCCTATTCTTTTTCCTCTTTTCCTACTCTTCCTCCTCTTCCTCTTCTTCCCTTCCTCTATTTCTCAAGCTTGGCCCAAGAACAAGAGGAGGTAAGAATCAAAAAACAGTAAAGACAGTTTGTGCTTGCCAGACTTAAAATTTTATCTGCTATGGGGATGCCTGAGTGGCTCAGTTGGTTAAGCATCTGTCTTCAGCTCAGGTCATCATCCCAGGGTCCTAGGATAGAGTCCCACAATGGGGCCCTTGCTCAGTAGGGAACATGCTTCTCCCTCTGCCTCTGCCTGCCACTCCCCCTGCTCTATCTCCCTCCCCCCTTCTCTCTAACAAATAAAAAAATCTTTAAAAAATTTTTTGGCTGCTATGTCGGGTATGGGATTGGATCTAGAAGCAACTGCAATAGAGTGAAAAGAGAAATGATCTAGGAGTTAGCACACAGGCTGGAATTCTGGCTTTGCTGCTAAGTATCTGGATGTGTTATATAAGCCAGTTGGTCAACATGGGCCTCAGTCTCTTCATCGTAGGACATAATAGCTAGTATTTGCTGAGCATCTATTTTGATTTCAGCCACTGTTCCAAGAGCTTTACATGGAAGAGGATGGCCAGATCAATGTTTTTCAAACTTCACTTTTATGCAAGGAAACCCTTCTATAAAATAAACTGTCACATGGCTCCCCAGTACAAGAGCAGATAGGAGGGGCACACACTATTTATAAATTGAATAGACCCAGATGAAGAGATCACCATGTATGATCTCTATTGCTTCAAACTTTGATCTACAATACATCTGAGTAGCATGATTTTCTAACTCAGTTTTCGAAATAACTACAATGAAATTCAGTTAAGTGTTTGTGGATCTGCTAAAGCACTTCTGTGGGATCCTTGGTTTCCACAGGCCACAGTTTAAAACCCACTGGATAAGCTTACCGCTGAGGTCTCTTTTGAATCTCATATTCTTTCTGCATCTGAGCTTGGGTCAGATGGTGAAAACCACTGCCAAGAACAGACACGAACCAGACACTTTTCTCTTCCAGGAAGAAATACGCTTCTTTTTCTATTTCCTAGCAGGCTGGTGCCTAATACTAAAAACCTATCACGACATCTAGTCCTGATTTGGGTATTGCTCTGTTTATGACAGTCATAGCTGCTGTGGGTTTCAACTTGGACTCCCAGTACATAAATCAGTATGTTTCCAGAAGTATCAAGTCAAGTTTGATAAAATTTGGAAGCCAGGAGACCTGAAATCCAGTGACTAGGAAGTCTGAAATAGTATCACATAATGAATTTCAATGCTACTTAAATGGAAAGAGGAGTTCCTATCCTGTTATATGCCTGCGTGACTCTGGCCAGTCCCTTTACATTTTGGGGGACTAGTTTTTTGACTCAGATATTAACTTTATGCCCTTCCCACCTGAAGCTTTCTTTATTCTCTGATTAGCTAAAATTCCTCTATGACCAGCTGCTCTGCGTCGTATGTCCACTGCTTCTTAGCCATCAGCAGGGCTGGCTTCATGGACATGTATCCTGGGCAACTCAATAATAAGAAAACAGACAACCTGGTTTATAATTCTTAGTAATTTCCTCTGAACTTGTATTTTGTAAATGAAATCTAATGGTGCACATAAGCAGAAGAGATACACGGAATATGCATGTTCACTGCTGTTCCTTGCCACCCCATTTCCATTGTATTTAAGATGTCTACTGGCACAGAATGCAAGTGAACCCACAGTGCCCAAGAGTACAGCAAGACCCATGCAAGTACAAAGCAAGCATGTTATGTCTATGACAGAGTAAGCAGGAGTGCTGACAGCTTTGAGGGGCCAAGCTTTCTATTTGAACTAGAACTTGCTTCAAACTCAGAAAGAAGACAATGGTATTCTAGGATACATGAATGATCAAAGAATCAAAGAATGCTAACATATTCTTTGTTACTCATATCCTTTCTCTATGTTAGTCAACCACTTATGCTGAAAATGAGGACAGAGAAGGAAAGGGAAAGATAGGGCAACCCATAAGTCTTTCTCCTTGCAATCATTCCTTTCTCAGGAGTAAGCCAAAGGCAGAAAGTGTTGATGGAATGTGTGTGTATCAAGAAATGCAATTAAAAAAAAAAAAAAAAAAGAAATGCAATTAAAGCAGCTGAGCTAATTTTGTACAACTTTTCCACTGTTTCTGGCAAGAACAAGATATATATGCATGCATAAGCTATGAAATACAAATTGTTATCATTTTGGTGATTCTACCTACGAGTTAAGTGTTCTTATATTTGCATTTAAAACTGGCTTTGCATGATATAAATTGAATGGTAAAATTCATGATAAAATATAATTTTTCTTAGGACAGCATATCAACATTATGACATGAAATACCTAGGTATAAATCTAATAAAATATGTATAAGATCTATATGCTGGAAACTAAAAAACCCTAGTGAAAGAAATCAAAGTATATCTAAATAAATGGAGACTAATTCCATGTTCACGGATGAGAAGGCTCACTGTTGTTAAGATGTCAGTTCTTCCTAACTTGATCTATGGATCCAACGCACTCTCAGTGAAAGTCCTAGCAAGTTGCTTTTTGATGATTAACAAACTGATTCTTAAGTTTATACAGACCCACGAAAGACCTAGAATAGCCGACATAACACGGAAGAAGAACAAAGTCAGAGGACTGACATTTATACAACTTAAAGAGTTGCTGTAAAGCTACGTTACCAAAACAGTAAGGTGTTGGCGAACGAATAGAAAAAGAATACGATGGAATGGAGTAAGGAGCGCAGAAATAGACCCACACAAATACAGTTAAACAGGCCCACACAAATGTAGTTAACTGATCCCTGACAAAGCTTAAATAATTCGCTGGATACAAGATAGTCTTTTCAATAAATAGTACCAGAACAACTGGACATATCTACATGAAAGAAAAGAAAAAAAATCTAGACTTTGACCTTATACCTTTCACGAAAAAATAACTCAAAACGGATCATAGACCTAACTGTAAAATACAAAACTATAGAACTTCTAGAAGATAATGTAGTAGGAAATCTAGGTGTATGGAAAATCTCCCCTCGTTTCTCTTTATTCTCATACTCCTACTGCAATGCACTTTACTTCTCACACCAGATATGTGGGTTTTCCACACCTCAAGAAATTCTCTGACAGCAGCTGGAGTCCCACATATTCACTCTATTTTGACACTATTTACCTGGAGATAGCAGTCCCAACAAACCACCTTCCCTCTCAACTTCGGTTGCTAATAAAAAATCTTAGCCTGTCACCCACGTTTCTGATTGACCAGCTATAAATTGAGGTTCCTACACTGCCTCACTTGGGTTCAATAATTTGCTAGAATGGCTCATAGAACTCAGGGAAACACCTACTTACATTTACTCGTTTATTATCTTTTATTATTTCACACTAGGTGACCTTGGGTTCAGCTACGAATTTTTAAGATACAATACCAAAAGCATGATCTGCAAAAGAAAAAAATTGATAAATGAGATTTCATTAAAATTAGAAACTTCTGCTCTGTAAAAGACACCATTAAGAGAATGAAAAGACAAGCCACAGGGTAGGAGGAAATAGCTGAGAAAGGATTTGTGTCCAAAATATACAAAGAATTTTTAAAACTCAACAATCAGAAAACAAACAACCTAATTAAGAAGTGGGCACAAGAAGACATGCAAATGGAAAATAAGCATATGAAAAAATGCTCAACATCATGTATCACTAGTGAATCCTAAATTAAAACCATGAGATACCCACTGCATACCTATTGGAATGGCTAAAATCCAAAACACTAACAACATGAAATACTGACAAGTATGTAAGAGCAACAGGAACTCTCTTTTCATTGCTAGTGGAAATGCAAAATAGTTCAGTCACTTTTGAAGACAGTTTGACAGTTTCTTACAGAAGCAAACATGGTCTTACAATCCAGCAATTGCACTCTTAGATAATTGCCCAAGTGAGTGGACAAATATTAGAGTGGATTCTAATGTGAATTATGGACTCACAATTGTGTATCAGTATTGGTTTGTCAATTAAAATAAATGTACCACACTAATGCCAGATGTTAATAAAAGGGGAAGCTAGGGGTGGGACAAGGGATATATAGAAACTCTGCACTTTCTGCTTGATTTTTCTACAAACCTAAAACTGCTCTAAAAAAATAAAATCTATTAGTTAAATATAACAATGACATAACAAGTTGAGAGAGAGGACATGGAATAAAAGAAAAAAGGTATATATTTTCATAATTTAACAGCACTTTATTCTTGTTTTTTTGAATAAGTGGCCCCACATTTTCACTTTGCCTTGGTGCTTGAAAATTATGTACCTGGCCCTGTTTATCACTGTATGAGTAATACCTAATGTTTATTGAGCACATTCTATGTACCAGGCAAGGCACTATACTTTTCATATATTATTTCGTTTTCACAATAAACGTGTGAGATAGGTAATATTGTCATGTCCACTTATAAATAAGGAAATCAGGGCTTAAAAAGTCAAGTCTCTTGATCAATGTCACTTAGACAATAGTAGAGAGACTCAGATTTGAACCAAGCCACTGGATTCCAGGAACTGTCCCAGCAGAACCCCCGCCATCTTAGATTCTCAAAAGTACCCTTGGGAGGTACTTTTCTAGCTACGCTACTGACCTCCAAACATAAACTTCATTAATTACAACGCTCAGGCAACTGCCAGAGGACAGTCTTGCAATTTTAATCATCTTGGATGAAATGTGGAATATTCCCAACCAGCAGATACTTTTAACAAAACCCCTCAAATTCTTTGGATGACGCAAGCCACTTAATAGCACATGAGACTTATGAACATTATAGACAGCGCTTCTTTAGAGACCCATAAATCATGAAGGAATTAACTTCTTCTAAGAAAACATGCAGTGTATATATGCTTCAATAGAGCAGACCTCGACAATCTTGATTTTGAACTGAGACGGTACATGATAGATTGGAACCTCAATAACAAAAAATTGAAATTAATCCTCCCAGCTTCTTTGGATCAGCTCTTTTCTATACTTGCTCCTGTCTTTTTTTTTTTTTTTTTTTTTTAACTTGCTCAGCACATAACTATGGGTTTAAGCAAAGGAGACCTTTTCATCTGTGCAGGTTTTGAAGCACAGTTGTCCATACAAAGTTTAGGGCTCTCTGCCAATGTCCTAGGTTTCGGCTCTGCAGCACAGATGTATGCCTCAACTTACCGCATCAGCTCAGCTCTGGGGAAACCAATCTTTCTCATGGTAACCACTGATTTTAAAAGGAATCTGATATGAATGAGTCTGCCGAAGTGAGCTCTGTACGTCTGATGGAAAACCACATCTAACTGAGCGGTGGAGCCTGTCATAAGAGCCTTTGGAGGTTTGAAGTCGATGTTTTTAATCCCACTGTGATAAAGTAAACTTGCCCATACATCTCTGCTTCTTTGGTGCGTGATGGAAGCATAGAGGATATGTTATGATAAAAATCCCAATTATGCCTTCCACCATCTGTTAATAACATGTGCTTGTGGACACGTTGCCAGGAAATATCAAGAACAAAGGAATGAGAAGCTCTCGTTCCAGAGAAATGGATCTCAGCTCCCACTGTGGTTCACTGGTTTGGTTACAGATGTGTCCATGTCCTCGACACCCAGCCCCACATAGTGCAGAAGGGCCATGGCCTTGGGGAAGCTACACTAATCCAGGGCCGTTTGGAGAAGGACTCAGTGACAAGCAACATCAATGTTTTTCTTATTGTGTTTCAAAAACACAATTAAAACAGGGAGAAAGAACTAACTAGCTCCCACTTTATGTATGTATATGAGAGCTGCTCACTGATGAAGATTTTTAAAAACCACAATGCTCCTTGAGGAGAAGGCATGCACATGGCACATCTTGAGTAAAGTTTTATGAAAAGATAAAAACCTACTAAATATCTTGGCTGGAACCATCATATCTTATCACATCAGGGGAATTTTTTCTTCGAAGATGATTGAGAATAGCTAGAACAGACATAAAGTAATCTGTAGAAATAAGAAGTAACTTTGCATAGATAATTAGAACTCACATTTATTTATTTATTTTTTAAGATTTTATTTATTTACTGACAGAGATCACAAGTAGGCAGAGAGGCAGGCGGAGAGAGAGGGCAAAGCAGGTTCCCCGCTGAGCAGAGAGCCCGATGCGAGGCTTGATCCCAGGACCCTGGGATCATGACCTGAGCCGAAGGCAGAGGCTGTAACCCACTGAGCCACCCAGGCGCCCCAGAACTCACATTTAAAGCAATACATTGAACTATTAGTTTCTATCTCCATCCAACTGAACTGGTATCAGAGTTAACGAGTGAATATTCTACTATATTGTTAAGATTTGTCTATTTTATAATATGGTCCTAGAAAAGATCTAGAATTTTGGGGCGCCTGGGTGGCTTTGTCGGTTAAGCGTCTGCCTTTGGCTTGGGTCATGATCCCAGGGTCTTGGGATCAAGCCCTGGATCAGGCTCCCTGCTCAGCAGGGAGTCTGCTTCTCCCTCTCCCACCCCTCGCTTATGTTCCCTCTCTCGCTGTGTGTCTGTCAAATAAATAAATAAAAATCTTTTAAAAAATGTATTTTAAAAAAAAAGGAAAAGATCTGGACTTTTAAGAGAGGTGTCTAAAGTACTACAAGATGGGAACTATTGAGTTCCAGGAAACCAATAGCACATATCAGAAGATTTCTGATTTTCTCATAACGGAAATGTACCTGTGAAAGCGCAAGTTTTCCATCGATGTGTAAAATAAAATTGGAATCTTATTTTTATCCCCAACATCCTTTTGATAATAACTTTGAGAGTTTTTTTAGTTAGGGACAAAGTTTTCTTCTTCTTTTTAAGATTTTTATTTATTTATTTGACAGAGAGAGAGAGCATAAGCAGGGGGGAGCAGCAGGCAGAGAGAGAGGGAGAAGCAGGCTTCCTGCTAATTGGGGAGCCCAATGCTCCACCAATAAATGACACCAATAGCACCTTCTAGCACCACCAATAAATGACACTTACCAATAGCCACCTTGCCAAAATTCACTTTCTTCCTCTCCAGCAAACATTCCTCTTCCAAAGTCTACTTGACGCCTCCTTTCCTTGTCAGGTGAGCTGCATGCTGGCCCACGTCTACCTAGGAAGATGGCTGTCTTCACGAGGAGTGTCACACAGAACATCCAGAAATTTCTGGGTCAATTTGTAATGTAACCTGCTTTAGTGATAAAGAAATTGATGCCCAAGAAGTTGAATCACGATCATGGGACTTAGCATGAAGAAATAGAACTCCTGATTCTTTCTTATTCTAGGGTTCCTTCTGAGATATTTGCTGCCTTTCTTATCCACTTGTCCTTCTGCCCTTCTCCCTGTTGTCACCTCCACTCCTGACAGAACCCTGGCCCTCATCACATTGTGATGGTTGCTCTTCACCTCCGTTCTCACAGGACTGAATAGGGGAAGAAGAAAAATCCTTCACTTCTATTCTTTTTTTCCTATACCCCTTTTCTCAGTTCCTTCTGCACACAAAATAAGAAAGTGTTAATAGGTAGGCATATCATTTTTAAAATTTTTATATTAAAATAAAACATTAACAGCTAAATCTAATAGAATACTTGAAAGATACAATTATAGTAAAACAAAAATCACCTATAAATTCACAACCCGAAGATAATCACTGTGAACACGTTGATCAATTTTCTAATATTTTTCAATTCATCACCATAAGCTTTAACATCAAGACTATACTAGAGATAAAGTTTTGATACCAGCTTTTTTTCTCAGGTCGCTAAAAATTATTTAAAGCATAATTGTAATGATCACCTCATATTTTGTTATAAACTCAATATGAATAGTGTTGCTTACTACTAGTTAATCCTTATACTTGACCCTGTCTTAGTGATGTGCTGGTAAGTTTACTTTTTTTTTGGTGGGGGCTGGGGGCGGGAAGCCCTGATGTGTAACATTTGCCATTTGCCATGGTATAAATACTCCTATGACTGATTACCAATTGGCTCACAAAAATTTCTGAAAATTTAACAACAGCTCTTATAAACTGGTATGAGCCAGTTCCACAGACAACTAACTGTGTGTCATATTTCTGCCCTGAGGAAGTCAACACTTAAGTAGGGGAGTCAAGAGGCCCTTGATAAGCAAAGAAATGGCTTTTACAGTGGCTTCAGTCTTCTTACCATATCTCCTCGCTCATGGTCTTTACTTCAATGAGCAACACATCTCTACTAAAGACCTCAGAGAAAAACTGGCAACTTGGAATGTCCATTAGTACTTCTCTTCACATTCCTTATGCTGGTCCCTCAAAATCACTTTCACTAGGCTTCTGCTTCCTGCTTTTCATTGGTTTTTAATCCTAATGGTTTCCAGCTGGGTAACTTCTGTTCAGGTGTGGTTACACATGTTTTGAATGTGGAAGAAGATGGTTAATCTGAAATTTAAAAAAACAACAACAACACTAACAGTAACTAACCTTGTGGGAAGGTGAAATGAGCTTTTAAGTCATCTATGGACTGACTGCTGACTTGTTCTTTAAAAAAAAATCTTAAAACTGTGACATTAAGATCAAATACAGAGCTATTCTGAATGTTTGATTCCCTGGAACGGGATTCTATTGGCCATGAGCTTCAGAATAAATGTGCTGAATTTGAATTTGAAATATTTCATATATCATCATATTATTACAACTCTTGGTCTTTTCAGCTGAGTAAAAAATTAAGTAATTTCAGATTCTATCTGAATTCATCTGTTTCTCCACAAAGCTTAGTGCAGTGCTTACATATAGTGTCAATTCTCAAAAAACATTTCTTGAGTGAATGAAGACAGACATAGGGCATGACATACTCGTACATAACAGTAGAGAAAAGGTTGAATATTATAGGGTTAGTTGTGTCATAAATAAAGCTTAGGAAGCAAAATGACCTGGCTTGAAATCCCATTTCCCTATTTACCAGCAGTGTGACCTTGAAGGAATTATTTACTTTTTCTGAGCTTGTTTCCTCATCTAAATATTTGGATAATACCTATTTTAATAGTGTTAGATTGTGAAGTGTCTTGTTATCAACTGCTAGGCAATAAATCATTCAAAACTTAGTGCCTGAAGAGAGCCACTGATTTTGATTTCAGAATTGTAGTTCAGGAATTTGGGGAGGGCTCAGCTGGGCAATTTGTCTCTTCCACATGGCATCAGTTGAGTTGGCCGTGGCTGGAAGTCCTAGTGCATGGCAAAAGTATGCACTTAACATGGGTCAGTGCCTTAGTACTTCCTGGCCTTTCCCTCTCATCCTCTAGGGTGGGAAGTAGGCAAACTTTTTCTATAAAGCACCAGTGAGTGAATAGTTTAGGATATGAGGGTTATGTGATCTCCATCACAACCATTCAACTCTGCCATTGCAGCATGAAACCAGCCATAGACAGTAATGTGAACAAATAAGTTTGGCTGTGTTTCAATAAAACTTCATGGCATTGAAATTTAAAATTCATATACATTTTACATATCACAAAATATTATTGTGATTTTTTTCCCCCCGACCATTAAAAAATATAAAAACTATTCTTAGCTCAAAGGCCCTACAAAAGAGGAGGTGGGCTAGATCTGGCCAATGGGTTATCGTTTGCTGACCCCTATCCTGGGGCCTTTACAGATAGCTTGGTCTTCTCATAGCACAGTGGCCCCAAGGCAGTCATACTTCTTAAATAGTGACTGACTTCCAACTACAAGTATTCTGAGAGACAGGAAGCAGCTAGGCTCTTAAGGCCTGGGTCTTGAAACTGGTAGCTTCACTTCTGCCACATTCTCTGGGTCAAAGGTCACAGGACCCGCAGAGATTGAAAGGGGTGGAGATATCGAGTTCTCTTGATAGGGGAATGGCAGGGTCACAATGTAGAAGAGCATGTGGAAGGAGGGGAGACATTATCATGGCTACAGATACAATCTGCCACATGAAGCAGCAGTAATGTCTATAAAGTATCTTCTTTATGGTAGCCAATGAAGAAAAATGACTTATGTTACTATTTTTTTAAAAAAAGATTTTATTTATTTATTTGAGAGAGAGAGAGAACATGAGCAGGGGGAGGGGAGAGGAGAAGGAGAAGCAGACTCCCCGATGAGCAGGGAGCCCAACGCAGGACTCAATTTCAGGACCGTAGGATCATGATCTGATTTGAAGGCAGACACTTAACTGACTGAGCTACCCAGGCACCCCGACTCATCTTACTATTAATAGTATCACTGTTAGCTTTGAGAGGGCAATCAGCATTAAGATTCATAGTGAGTTTCTTTGAGGAGAAAAGTGGCAAAAATGGCCAAAAATTAGGCTTTTAATATTTCTTTCTTGTATTTTCCTCATCTGTACAATGGGGCTTCTAATAGCACTTGTCCTTTTTTTTTTTTTTAATTTTATTTTTAAGTAATCTCTACACCTAACACAGAGCTTGAACTCACAACCCAAGAACAAGTCAGGCACTCCACCGACTGAGCCAGCCAGGAGCCCCCATAGCACTTGTCTTTTACAGTGGTTTTGAGATATCAACAAAATGAAATATGAGAAGTGCTTAGGTAGAACAGGCTTGGTGTGAATGCAATAACTGTTATTTTTACTGTTATTGTTTTATGTCATGGTTTGAAAATAATACATCATTTTCAGTTATCTAGGCTTTTCACCCCACTCTCCAAAATGTAGCAAGGTGGCAAATCACCTTGCTAATGACTTCAGGAATTATTAACAGATATGTTTGAGAGGAAATGTTAGAAAACTGGGTTTGCATTGTTAAAAATTATATATATATTATATTTATATATAAATATATATGTAAATATGATAGGTATAGATATATACATCGATGCATGTACTCATTGCAATCAGGTTAAGATAAATGTTCCATTTGCTTTATGTCTCTTAACAAGGTACATGTTTTAGATGCATTTAACAGAAATCAAGCACTAAGCTAATATGAAATATTGATCACTGTAGTAGCAATGGCATAGGAAGAGAAACAATAAAAAAGAAAAGCAGCTGATTCAGAATTGCATATAGGGTGCAAACAAAGGCCTTTTGGGCTTGTTGATTGGTATTGTTTTCAGCTGATGAGTTTCTAAAATAAGGGAGCACCTAGATAAAGGGATCAGAGCACAAATGAAAGCACTGAAGAACTACAAATAAACTAGATTTCGAGTAATAAATCTTGAATCTTGCTGTTTGATCACCCTTATCAGGCAAAAGCCTGAAAAAATAGAAGAACTCTCCATTCTGCCCAGAAGTTCAAGGACACACTCGGCATCATGAGCCTCACATTCCAAAGGGGAGGACCCTCTACTGAGAATGCAAAGAATGGCTTCCTGGCCCACATAAAACTTCCGCTTGTGAGGCTCTATTTCCACGGGACCACGGAAAGGCAGCATGTAACAGTTTAAGAATTACACACTTTGATGCTATGCAGTCATTAAATAGAATTTTTGTTGACATGAGAAGACAACCCCAATATGCTATTAAGTGAGAAAAACAAGTGCAAAGCTTTAGGTATAATGTATACAATTTTCGTCAAGCAACATACAATAAATAGATGTGGAAAAAAAAATTGTAAAACCTTGCCAAGCATAACAGAACCTGTCTCAATGTGGTGGGATTTCGGGTGACTTATATACCTGCTTTCTTTGACTTTGTATTTGTTTTCTAAGTTTTCTGCTGTATGTGTTACTTCTAAGATAAAAAACAGTTATTTTAAGACTTAAGTAGAATAGAAAGAACAATAAAGTGATATTGAGAGTAAATAAGATATAATCTATCTGAAAGTACTTGCTAAACAAATCAGTGGTCTATCTCAGTACATAATAATCTCAATTCAGCTGCAACACATTATGTTAAAAAATTTAATGTAAATTTTTATGAGACTTAATTAGGAGGTATTATAAATACTGTGTAGCTATTAGGTATTGCTATACTGAATTAAATAATTAAAATGTATCAAGCCAAATGCATATAAAATAATGGTTTCCAACATACAGACCTAGAGTAAACTTGAGCTTTGCAGCTTACTTTGTAAAAAAATACCATTGTGTTGGAGACCATGGCATCATCATCTCTGAATCATGGGTCTATTTTACCCCTGTTGTGGAAAAGTGAGATTGGGAGCAGGGGAGGGGCAGGAAATCAAGTAGACGAAGCAATATACATGTTATCTTTTGGGGGGTAGGGGGAAATCCATTGCAGAATTAAATTTCACAGCTTCCCTTACTTAGGTTGTGTTGGCATTTACAAAACCCCCCTTCCACAAGGCAGTTGACTCATCCGTGATTTCTTTTCTTTCTCCCGTTTTATTTCTTTTCGGTGTTCCAAAATTCATTGTTTATGCACCACACCCAGTACACCACGCAATATGTGCCCTCCTTAATACCCACTACCAGGCTTACCCATACCCCAGCCCCCTCCTCTCTGAAACCCTCAGTTTGTTTCTCAGAGTCCACAGTCCAATACTGATTGCATTGTGTATGGTGTTGCCCAGTAAATGTGTGTGGTGAAGAGGACCAAAGTCTTGCTTACAGGTAGTAAATGTGCTAAAAGTAATCCCAACATCCATTTGTAGAAATACTACTTTCAGTTAGAGTTGTGCCAACACACAGCACACTTAATTACTATTAGACTGCCACGATTATCACTGTTGATAACAAGTAATCATCATTTCCTTACATGTGTTCTGGGCTTGCTTAGTCACTAACCAGTCATCAGTCCCAGGTTACACAAGTCAAAAGGAGAAATGAACTGCTGGTTCACGCTGTAAATTCTTTACCCATACCTGTGTGTAGAGTATTTTCATTTTGTTCCCTTTACCTTTCAGAAACTCCCCCTTTGCCAAACCATTAAACAGAGAAAGTCTCTTGGTGTAGCCTTATATTCCCTGACTTTATGGGAAAAGGAATGGCTGTGTGTCTAATGAGATCTGTATGTCAATTTGGGAATATAAATTCTCAGAAAGCATCATTTTGATCTCTTCGTATTTTATTTTTGTTTGAATCTCCTATGTTGCCTTGCCCATATGGTTACTTAATAAGGGCTCTTCTGAATGCTGGACTTGATTGCTGAAGGCCTTTGATAAGTGATACACTTTTGTCCTTATGGAGTTTCTCCATGTCAAACAGTTTTGGAGCACTCTGTAAATTGTGAACTTGGCTTGTGAATGCCAATTCCCCGTGGATCCTCAAGAATGAGGGACTGACCCTGCTATTCCAATATTAAAAGCAAATCCAGGAAGAAAGAACCCTTCATGTGCACGTGTCTGTTTACCTCATTCCAGATGGAGAAGTACACTGATTGCTCAGGGTCCCTTCCAACTTCGCTGAGGTTTGGTATTAATTCCTCTGTGCATTGATTGAGCAAATATTTGTTAAGTGCTGACCATGTAGAGAGTTCCATACTGGGTTCTGTGGGGACATAAAGTTGTAAAAGACACACCTCTAACCCCCAATAAATTTATATTACATGCCAGTTTGCAATCTAGTTAGGACAGGCAAATTTTCTTCCAAATAAATAATATATAAAGGAACATGTCTACCCCAAAACAGTGGCTTACCTGTTTCAAGAAATATCTGAAACTGTTCAACTTCCATGTGACTTAAAAAAAGAATTACATCTGCAAGATGCCACACAGAAATTATGAAAATTGTTAATCCCTGTGTACAAAGTAAAGTCCTTGCTCATCTTCATTAAGACACTAGATGTCTGGGAATCTGGGGCCAGGGTTTTAGAAGGAAGTTTGACCCATGTGGACAGTGTGTTGTGGCTTCTCTAGAGTACAGGAGTAACTCATCACAGTCATTTGAGAAGTAACTTAACACAGCTACTGGGAAAGCCACAGACACAGCCCTAGACATAGATTCCTTTAACCAGTAGGATATGTCAGTTCCTTTTTTGCTTCTCAATGCCTTACCCTTATGCTTAGACTACCACACTATTAGTTCTCTGATGTTTTTGGCAACACTGTCTAATTTCCTTCAGAAATCGTTAGAGGCCATTAAATATCTCTTCCAGAAACAACTCTAGTGCACATGTCATCAGAATATCACGTAGTTGGAAATATACAATATATAGCCTTTGTACGTTGATTTCTTTCACTTGGTGATATGCATTTGGGTTTTCTTATATCTCTTCAGGGCTTGATAACTCATTTCTTTTTAGTGCTGAATAATATTCTATTGTATGGATAAACCAGTTTTAAAAAGTTTAAAAAGTATAAAAAGTTTATTTGTCAGTTCATCTACTGAAAGTTATCTTGGTTTGCTTCCAAGTTTTGGCAATGGTGAATAAAGCTGCTGTAAACATCTATGTGCAAGTTTTTGTGTAGACATAGATTTTCAACTCACCTGGGTAAATATCGGGGACTATGATTACTGGATTGTATGGTAAGAGCATGTTTAGTTTTGTAAGAAACTGCCAAACTGTCTTCCAAAGTAACCGTACCATTTTGCATTCCCACCAGCAATGAATGAGAGTTCCTATTGCTTCCCACCCTTATCAACATTTGATGTTGTCAATGTCATTGGATTTTCACAATTCTAATAGGTATGTCATGATATCTCATTGTTCTTATTTGAAATTCCCTAATGACATACAGATATTGAACATCTTCTCAAATTTGTATCCTGTTTAACTTCTTTGGTGAGGTGTGTATTTAGGTCTTTTGCCCATTATTTAAGCAAGTTGCTTGTTTTCTTATTGTTGGTTTTAAGAATTTTTTGTATATTTTGGATAACAATCCTGCATCAGATATGTTTTTTTGTAAATATTTTCTTAGTCTGTGGATTGTCTTCTCATTCTCTTGACACACATGTATCTTCAAATAAGAGCCGGAGGACAGACAGCACTTAATTCAAAACAGGGTTTCTTAACCTCGGCACTATTGACATTTTGGGCTGGATAATTTTTTGTTGTACCTTGTAGAATGTTTAGCAGGAAACTGGCCTCTACCCACTAGAAGTCAGTGACAGCACCCTTCCCAATTGTGACAATGAAAAATAGACATTGACAAATGTCCTGGGGCAAAGGTGGGAGAAGACTGGGGAAGGGGGTGGAGGTCACCCCTGATTGGGAACTTCTAATCCAAAGGAATGAATCAGTATTGGTGAAATTTAAGTCATCAGTGAGGGAAGAAAAGGGGCAGAAATATTTTGACTGAAAAGCCTTCCCAGTGCCCCAGGAACCATTATTACTTGGTTTCCACTGCTCTCATCCATTAGGCATGATGATCATACATCCTGATTTATCTAGGATATGTTTGCACTTAAGTCCCAGCAAAACTATTAATTGTTCCCCCTCACTCTCCCAGATATCCAAGTTCAGAGGATAAGTTATAAATAAAGCACATCTGGAATCTCCAGGTACTATAATCCCAGTTTGGGCCCTTCTTGACTGTCCCCTGGCCTGGGGTATCTGGAGTACCTAGTAACTGTTGGGGTGCAGCCAAGGATTCTGGCCATTCGTCTGCTTTATACTCATGTGCGTGTTCCTGAGGAAGTGGAGAATCAGAGACCTTCCCAGAAAGCCTTGGCTGTGTATTTTATTCAGTACTGGAGTGCAGGCAAAAGAAGAGAAGGATCCATCAGAATATTTTGCTTGTGTTTATTTGACTTAATGAGTATTCATCAACGGCTAGTTTCACCAATGCTGGTTTCCTTTCTTCTGCACTAGCAGTAAATTCATTACGGTAACTCAACACAGTGTGAATGGACAATTACTGTGTAATTTTAACAGCTGCCAAAATCTGTACCTTTAGACAATACTTTCACTTAGTTTCTTTCAGGAGGATGTATCATAGGTCACGGTCAGGGCAGGCATAAAGCAGCGGGCTCTGAAACAGCCTGGCTATTAATTTCAGGTAGATTTTTTAGTAGTAATAGCCCTCCTCTAGTTTTCACTCTGGAGCTAGTGCACATAATCAGATAATAATACTCCAAAATGCTCTGAAACATCAGCTTTATTCTTTTGCAACATGAGTTATTATTTGGCTATTACTATTAAGCTCGGGATTGTTACCACAACTGAACATAAACCCTGACTTTCTGGCAGCCACAGCAAAGAACTAAAAATCAGTCGTTCATCTGCAGTGACTTCCTTAAAAGAAGCCTATCAGTTCATCAGGAAAAATAGATTTGTTTTTCTAACTTAAATGACTGCACATGAATTTAACAAAGGAGTATTTTCCACAAGAGATATTGAAAGGCAAAGTGGGTGGTATCTTCAAAAGAAGCTTTACAGTAATTGCAGAAACATCTTTCTGTGATTCCTAAGTAATTTCTTAGATTGGTCCTGATGATTACCAAAATCATGCAAAAGCCCAGAGGTGACCACTAATGTTAACTCAGTGGTGCGGGTCAGGCACCATGCTATGTGATTGCCTGTTTTATCGCATTGAATATTTACAACTGAAGAGGGTAAGGTAGGATTCCAATGCAGGGAATCTGGCCCTAGAGCCCATGTCCTCAGCATTGCTACAAGAGGCTAACAGAACCTACAGAATTCAACATGTGGCTTTCTAGTGACATGACCTGCTGGAGTCTAAGTTTATTGATGTTAGAGAAGTGAATTGGATTTAATTAGATTTTCAACTTAGTGTGAGAAGATATTGCTTCCTACTTAGGAAATAGAAGACACTCCGAGGCTCATGAGAAAGCTGCTGAGAAGGCACATGTCTTCTAGAAAACTTCTAGATGCTCAAGATGGCTATGCATCACACAAGTTCATATTGTTCTTAGAAAAAACACTTTCTTAAACCAAGTGTAAATGAGATAGAAATGTCGGTATTACATTTCCTTTAAAAAGCAAGGGTTTAAGGGACACCTGGGTGACTCAGTTGGTTGAGTGTCCGACTCTTGATTGCAGCTCAGGTCATGATCTCAGGGTCCTGAATGGGTTCAGAGCTCAATGGAATGCTTGAGATTCTCTCTCTCCCTCTCCCTCTATTTCCAGCTCCCATGGGCGTGTACTCTCTCTCTTTCTAAAATAGATAAATAAATCTTAAAAAAAAATCAAGTGTTTAATAATCAATTACACAGGAAGGAATAGATACTATCCCATATAGCTGGGTCCTTTCCCACTCTGGAGACAAAGACAATTTTAGTTCTCCTTTAGCTATGGTAGAGGGAGGGCATACCATGCAAAGAGAAATTTCAGGACACAAAGCTGATAAAAGTAGTAAAAGGGAGTCATGAGCAACCAAAATGAATTTTAAGGGGTGTCTGGATGGCACAGTCAGTTAAACGTTATACTCTCGGTTTCAGCTCAGGGCCTCATCTCAGCATTGTGGGAGTCTGCTTGTGACTTTTCTCTCCCTCTCCATATGCCCCTCCCACCCTCTCAAAAATAAATAAATAGATCTTTTTAAAGAATGAATTTTAAAAAATTAGTAGGAAACTCTGGCCTGGTTGGAGACATAATATGCATGGGCTAAAGCTACAGGAGTGCCAGGGTGGGGAATATTCATCTTCTTTGTGGATGTTTCGATTGCTGTTGAATGCTAAGCCTAAGAGAGGAAAGGGAAGGTGGAAAGGGCAGTTCCCCTCCTTACACACCCCCATCCCGGCCCCTTCCTCTGCTTGTAGCACTTGGAAAAATGTGTTCACATTTTGCAGAACCATTTTTCTGTTTATCCCCCAAATTAGCTGTGAATTTTTTCCTGCCAACTTTAAGTCTTCCTAGGCTTCTCGGTTCCGCTTGTCTTCTTGGATTAGATTCTCTTCAAGGCCAGGACCCCTGGAATCTCAGCTCTATTTCCGAGGTAATTCTGTAAGAAGGCAAGTTTGGCATGTCAGTTTTTAATATATGCTGTGGCAGTTGGGGGGTCGGGAGGGGGGAGAGAGAGAGAGAGCACAACTCTGTTAGCCTTGGAAATCCAACTGGAATTTCTGTTAGCTACATTTTTGAAAGTTATTCATTATCCAGACATATGACAGACTCCAACGAAGAACTAATAGTTCATACAATAAACTTTGGAAAATGACCAAGACACAAAAACTCTCCTGGACAGCCAAGACTCCGTGATGTTTCCCTGGGACTTTGATGATTTTTCAGGAGGGTGGTAATTTAAGAACTGAAGAGGTTAAGTATGGGATGTGTGCACCGAAGTTCTCTCTCGCTTCCCTAAGTCTCACAATAAAGCCTTGGGCTGGCAAAAGAATAGTGGTAGCAAGCCTAGCAAGGGGTTGGCAAGGACACAAAAGACTCCCAAGGAGACCTTTAATTTCTAAACAATGAGCGGTCACGGGGTTATACATAGACTTTGCAAGGGAAAGAAATGGGAGTGTGAAATCTAGCTTGTCCTAGGTGAGCCTAGTTCAGGGGAGGCACCCAGGGTGGGTCTCACCTGTCATCAGGGTGGGGCCAATCAGAGGGGCAAGGCCAGGGAGGATTTGGTGAGGAGATCATGGAAGCTTCCAGTGGACTCTGCATTCAGGCCAGCATACTCACCCAGGCAGATGGCACACGTGAGGGCTTGGTGACATTTGCTCAGGTGAAAAGTGCAGGGCGTGGTGTTATCAACGCTTTGTTTGACTGGGCAGTCATAATTCTTCTGAGGTCATAGAATCTTGAGTGTCAGATAACTTGGTTGGGAAAGGCAAGGAGATACAGCTGCCCTGGGTTTGGAAATGTCTGTAAGGGTCACCTTAGCTGCAATGTAAATATAGTATCAGGAAAATGTTCACTTGTACTCATTGTGCTATTACTTGAGCATCGAAAGCACAATTATTCTGAGTAAATATTAAAACCTCACAACTAACCTAGGGTGGTTCTCTGACAATTTTTTTTTTTCACCTTCATTACTTACAGAATTTTTCTTGATAAAATTTTTTATACCCTTAACTACCCCTTTTTTGGGTGTACAATTGTATAAATTTTTACAAGTGTATAAAGTTGTATCATTGTCACCACAATCAGGATACAGAACAAGTCCCTCATCCCAAAAATGTCCTTGATTCTTCCCCTTTGGAGTCAAACCCTCCACCCATCCCCAGGCTCTGGCAAATGCATACTATAGTTTTGGTTTTTCTAGAGTATCCTATAAATTTAATTATATATTATGCAACCTTTTGGTTCTGGCATATTTCACTTAGCATAATGCATTTTAAAATCATTAATATTATGGGATGCCTCAGTTGGTTAAGTGTCTGTCTTCAACTCAGGTCATGATCACGGGGCCCTGCAATGGAGCCCCACATCAGCTCCCTGCTCAGTGGGGAGCCTGCTTCTCCCTATCCCTCTGCCCCCTGCCCTCTCTCTCTCTCTCAAAAAATTAAATTAAAAAATTTTTTAAATCACTGATATTATAGTTTCATTATTGGTGATTATAAATGATGTTTCCATAAACATTGGGATATAGGTTTTTGTGTGAACTTGAGTTTTCCTCTCTCTAGAGTTAATACCTAGGAGCAGGACTCCCAGGGCAAACTGGGGTGCCTGGGTGGTCCAGTCAGATAAGCTTTTGATTTTGGCTCAGGTCATGATCTCAGGGTCATGAGATCAAACCCCACGTTGGGCCCTGCCTTTGGCTCTGTACTAGGTATGGAGCCTGCTTAAGATTCTCTCTCCCTCTGCCCCTCTTCCTAAGCCCTCGTCCCCCAGTTCTCTCTCTCTAAGATAGGAAGAAAGAAAGAAAGAAAGAAGGAAAGAAAGAAAGAAAGAATTGCCAAACTGTTTTCCAATGTAGCTACACCATTTCACATTCTACCAGCAATATATGAAAGTTCCAGTTGGTCTACCTTCTTGTCAGCACTTGGAAGTATCAATTTTGTTTTTATTTTTAGCCATTCTAATAAGTGTATAGTAGTATCTCATTGTGGTTTTATTTTTTTATTCTTTTTTTAAAAAGATTTTATTTATTTGACAGAGAGAGAGAGACCATGAGAGGGAACAGAAGCAGGGGGAGTGGGAGAAGGAGAAGCAGGCTTCTTGCAGAGCAGGGAGCTGGATTCGAGGCTTGATCCCAGGACCCTGGGATCACGACCTGAGTCGAAGGCAGACACTTAACGACTGAGCCACCCAGGCACCCCTCATTGTGGTTTTAATTTGTGTTTCCCTAATGACTAATATACTCTTGAGCTTTTTTTCATGTCTTATTTGCTATCAACATATCTTTTTTTGGTGAATTATCTGTTCAAATCTTTTGCCTTATTTTATTGGGTTGTTTGTTATTGTTTTTTAAGAATTCTTTAGAGGGGCACCAGGGTGACTCAGTGGGTCAAGCGTCTCACTTTCAATTTTGGCTAATGTCATGATCTCAGGTTGTGAGATTGAGACCGGCATCCAGCTCCACGCTCAGAAGGGAGTCTGCTTAAGATTCTCTCTCTCCCTCTGCCCCTCCCCCACCTATGCTTTCTCTCTCTCTCAAAATAAATAAATAAATCTTTTTTTTTTTAAAGAATTTTTTATATATTCTGGTACAAGTTCTCTGATAGACGTGTGATTTTTGAAAATTTTGCCCCAGTCCATAACTTGTATTTTCATTCTCTTTAGTATATCTTTTACAGAGCAAAGTTTTTAATGTTCTTGAAGACCAATACATCAATTTTTGTGTGTGTGGAGTGGTCATGTTTTTGGTATTTCTTTCTAGGAACTCCTTGCCTAGCCCATGGTCATGAAGATCTTCGCATTTTCTTCTAAAAGTTGTACAGTTTAACTCTTTGCATTTTTATCCATGATCCATTTTGAATTAAAAAAAATTTTTTAGAACTTTTCAGAAGCGGTTACTTGTTAACTGAAACCGGCATATCCATTTATATCTGGTCCCTGGTATGTGTATAAGCTTAGAGCAACGAGATATCTTTATCAGAGGCATTTTTAGTATTCATGCTCTGTAATCAGCCAAAAAATATTTATTAACCCTGTCATTCCCCTTTCATTAGTGCTTTTTGAAGCCGTTTAGAACAGTTCTGGGTGGACACACTGTACTCGTAGGTCACACCTCTGGATTTCATTGTCCTCACAGTTATTCCCATGGAGCCAAAACTATTTTCATTAGCAGCCCCCTGACAGACATTCAAGAAGTTTGGAGTCAAAAGGCAAAAGTAATGGGCTTATACCTCTCCCGAGTAAAATTCCACTTATTGTTCTCCTTGACAAAAGAAGAATTCAACTATGCAGAGTGAAGAACAAATAGAGGGAACTGGTCGGAGAATTCAAACTTCCATAGGGCTGTGATCCCCTTCATCTTGACTATGTGGATATTAGCGTTTCACGTAGAGCTGAAAGGAACTCAGAGGTCACCTCATCCCAGCACTTCACCCAACCACTTAATCAAGCCAGCAAATATCACTGAGAGCCTCTGATGAGCCTGAGGCCCAGTACATGCCAGATGAGAACATCAAAGCCCGGCCAAGTGCAGGGAGCTGCCCACAGCCGGAGGCTTGTCCGGAGGTGGCAAAAAATCATCGTTCTCACATCGCTGTCCACCACAGCCTCCTCATGTCACTGCCCATCCTCCGTGGGTCACAGCACCCTGAAACTTCTTTCCTGGATTCCGTCCCAGGGCTGTTGGAGAATGACAGGACATGTGTGTCTTTTTGTTTCCGGGAGCGGACTATAGCTCAGGGATGTGGATTTTGGGAAAGAGACTGTGTTTGGGAAATGAATTTAAAGAGAAGTTTTGCAAAGGAGGGCTGTGGCTTGGGAGATGAGGTAACTAGCAAGAAAAGGCCAGGGACTGTGGTTTGGAAAAGAGAGTTTTAAGAAGGGAAACTATGATTTAGGGGCTTTTTGGGAGAAAGGTCTATGGTTATTGAGAGGGAATACGGGAGAGAGGGCTGTGGTTTGAGGCAAGGGGTTAAAAGCAAAGTTAGAAAAAAGAAGAGTAGTTTTAATGAGAGATCTGTGAATTCAGACCAAGATTTACTTATCTCAGACTCAAGTTCACATATTAGATACATTTTAAAATTGTACCTCAAACAACAACAGTACAGTTTTAAGGAGAGCAGTGAGGGTTTTTAAAAAAATGATAACTTGGGATGTTTCCTTCTTTATAATAAGAGTTTAGGTGACATTCTCATGCATTAGTGATGGTTGAAGAATGCCAAGGGTTTTGAGTTTTTTCTCTTTCAACTGGGGCAGGGTAGAAATCCTGTCTCTTTGAAGATAGCCATGAAGGGCAAAGCAGCATGCACCAGTAAAACCACAGCCTAGCATGACACAGACAGGTGGCAGCCTGTGCCTTGCTTATACATAGAATGAGGAAGAAACACCTGATCTTATGTAAAGAACCTACCAAGTAGGAACTCAGAAATGGACTCACTCCAGAGCCTGCAGAAAGAGAAAGCCAGCCAAGTTGGGCCTTAAAAAGTTTATCTAGATTAGTGAGGACCGAGCCAGAGGGAAGCTCTAGGAAGACTTTTCGATTCTTTGGTGGAAGAGAAAATACTTGGAACTTCAGTCACTTGTATGGGTGCTTTCACCAATTTATTTAAGATGTTGTCTATGGACTGAATGTTTATGTCCCCCTAATATTCATATGTTGAAACCCCAACGCCCAATGCAATGGTGGTAGGAGGTGGGGCCTTTGCATGTGATTTAGGTCATGAGGGTGGGGCTCTCATGAAGGGAGTTAGTGCCCAGTGAGTCTGCTCAGAGCTCTCTAGTTCTCCTTCTGCCATCTGAGGACACAATGAGAAGACAGAAGTCTAAAATCTTAACGACAGCCTTCACTGGAACCCACCATGCTAGTTCCTTGATCTTAGACCTCCGGTTTCCAAAACTAGGAGAAACAAAGTTCTGTTGTTTATGAGTCACCCAGTCTATGTTTGTTTGTTTGTTTGTTTGTTTTAATAACATCCCTAACTGAGTAAGACAGATGCCTATGGATAACAAATGTTCATAGCAGTTTTATTCATATTAGCCAAAATGTGGAAACAACCCAAATGTCCATCAATTAATAAATGAATCAACAAAATGTGTTATAATCATATAGTGGAATATTACTTGACCATAAAAAGAAATGAAGTTCTGGGACACCTGGGTGGCTCAGTGGGTTAAGCCTCTGCCTTCAGCTCAGGTCATGATTTCAGGGTCCTGGGATCGAGCCCCGCATCGGGCTCTCTATTCAGTGGGAAGCCTGTTTCTCACTCTCTCTGCCTGCCTCTCTGTCAAATAAATAAATAAAATCTTTAAAAAAAAATGAAGTTCTGATACCTGTTATCAACTGAATGAACCCTGAAAATATTATGCTAAGTGAAAGACACCAAACACTAAAGGCCACATACTATATGATTCCATTTACATAAAATTTCCAGAACAGACAAATCCATAGAGACAGAAAGTAGATTAGAAGTTGTCAGCAACAGGAGAGACTGCTAGTGAGTACGGGCTTTCTTTTTGGGGTGATGAAAATGTTCTGGAATTAGATACTCATGCTGGGTGCACAACTTAGAGAATAGAGTAAAACCACTGCATTTCAGTCTCTTAAAAAATGAAAGAGCTCCCTCCCCTTGCTAAGGCCCATCCATCCACTGATTTCCCTCTCCCCTTCTCTGCCTGTCAAAATTTTGGACCCATTTGAATGCCACCCACCCCAGAAAACATTTCTGTTCTGTAAGAAGGACCTTCTCTATGCTAACATTCTGCTGACACTTCCCTCTCACATCCCTCAGCTTACTCCCTTGCAATATTATGGGTCTGTGTACTTATGCAGGTTTTACCTTGCCTTGCCCTGCAAACGGCTTTTATCTCCATGCTAGCCCAGTGTCTGGGCTAGGAACAGAATAGAAATGGGCTCAAACAGACATAGAAAGCCATTCTTCCAACTCACCTTTCTACTGGCCCCAATTATAGGGGATTCTCATTTCTTCCTTAGCTCCTTACAACCCCTGTTCCCAGGGGAGCAGGGTGAGGGGTCTCAGCACCCAATACACCCCCCACTCAAGGCCTCCTTCAGCCTCTTGGATGACACAAAACCCCCTTGACAGATGCTCTGTCAACTCTGAAAATGGTGAGGTCTGTTTTCTGTTATTTGAGAGCTAACCTTAGGCCATGACACCAAGCCGCAGAGCATGACTCCTCTTTCCTCACATGCCTCCCAGCCACTGCCTCCACTGTAGCTGATGCACTTAAAGATGAGGGAAAACTGTAGGCCTGAGGGAGTGTAGGAAGGGGAGGGCTTGGGGTCGCAGCTGCCCAGTGCCTGCAGCCAGCTCCGCTTTGCCAAGCCTGTTAGAAATGTTCGTAGACAGGAAGACACCTTAGCTACAAGCACAGTATCTGTGTATCTGTATGCCACAAGATCATTTCATCAGCCCAGTTTACTTTTCTCTTGTGTTGGTTCTAACTTGGATCAAAAGGCTAAACCAAAAGACCTGTAAATAATTTTAACACAATTTATCAAGTTTGAATGTATATTCCCCTAATTATTGGGGCAAATTATTGCAAACTGAAACAGATTTTGAGTGCTGAAGAACATTTTATTTAAAATAATTGCATGGTGAACCCATTTGTAAAGTGAATGATCACTTCCCAGTGTATTTGTACACATGTTTGGGGTTTTTGAACTTCGGATTTTCTTCCAAGGTGGTAAAGCTTTTCTTAATAGATAGGAGGTGGTCTTTGAAAAATTGCTTATTTCTTATTACAGAAGAAACAGATGTTCACACTGCACATATGTTTTAAAACATGAAAGAAAATGCTTATGAGAACTTGTTATGCCTCAATCATGGTAGCTGCTCAATAAATAATGTTTGCATAAAAAAGAATATGAAAAAGGAATCACTGATATTTCCCCCATCTAGAGGTAACCAGTATCAGCTCTGTGGTGTCTATCTTTGTAGGCTTTTTCTGGGCTTATTTGGAGTGTACTGCTGTTTTATAAGCCGCTGTTTTCACTTAACAAGGCGCCGCGAACATTTTCCAGATCACCGCTAGCTGGTTGCAAGGTACTCCCTTGTTCAGCTGGGTCAAATCTAACTGTATCTCAAACTCCGACCTACAGCCATCCTAGCCTAGGGGAGGGGGGAGACCGTTCTGAACTAAGCGCCTCCCTACGGGGCTGGCATTACACTACAAGAACGTGTTTCTGTCCCATCCCAAAGAATTAAGCTGAGAAAGGAAAATGCAAAGCTCAGGCAAAAGGGACTGCAGGAGACAGGCTGTGAGTACCGTACCTGGCAGCCGGGTGTGTCATCTGTCACCTGTCATGCTCTACCTGCTGGGCAACATAGTTTTTTTTTTGTTTTTTTTTTTTTGTCTTTTTCCAGCCCAGAAGTTTCTTTCTGCCTCTGGCCATAGGAGGAGTTGATGGCAGCTTGATTGGGGTTCTGCCAACCAGGAGGAAAGGAAAAAAAAAAAAAAAAAACACTCCAATTGTCCCTTATCACTGGGCCTACGCTCCACAGATAAAGTGGTTTCCTCCCTCACTCTGTGTCATGGATTATAGAGTCTCAGTGTTGCCACTGAACTCTGTGACTGAGGGAGGACAGTGCTTTCCCAGGAGCATTAAATCTGCTTTAGGGGTCCTGCAAGGGGACTTCAGAGCCTGCACTAGGCGAAGCAGCCGGCTGGGTTCGGTCTTTTGCGGTATTACGGTATTTGGTGTCTGGTTTAAGGTGCATGCCATAGGCGGGGGGGGGAGGGGAGGAGGGTGCAACTCAAAGCCAGACTTCCAGGGTGAAGTTCAAAAATAGTTTATATTCCTAGATGAAGATACCAAAAGGAAACTACAATAGGTAGATGGATCTTGAGTATATTAAGGGCTAAGTAAGGGCTAGGACCTCTTAGTAAGGGCTTGGATTTCCTTAGGTTTGGGAATGCAGTATAATAATTCCTCATGGGAGTGTAAATGTCTTGGTGACTGCCATTTACTAGCTAAATGATATGGGCAAGTTCCTTAACTTCCCTGTTACTCGGGTTCCTCATCTGTATAATAAGGGTAATAAATACAATACAATAAAGACATCAAAGGGGATGTCATCCAGATCACATTATGCTACGTGCACAAGCACTAGCCCGGTGCTGGGTTCACCAGAATCACTCTGTGAATGTTAACTATTTTTATTGTCTTTACAATTGAGCTGCTTGTCTTGCATAAAGGTAAGTGAAGAGAGTCTTATAATGAGCTGGGATTTAACCTCAGGGTCTATATCTTCTAGATAAAAACTTGTAGACAACACTCAGTTAACCAGGGAATCAGCGCAAAGATACATTGTTCTCATAGTACCTCCATTTTTAGGAATTGAGATGGGAGACAAAAAGATCCGTTTCTCTGACAGGAAGTTCTTTTGCTGAAAAGAAAAGGAAAGAATTAATGAGGTAACTGAGATCAATGCAATTTTATTTGTAAACTGATCCAGTTTCATAGTTTGACAAGAAAGATGCTTGGTTCTGAGGCTTCAACAAAATATTAGAACAACCTGTGGTTTTACCAGCCCCATCCCTTACTACCCCAGTAACTTAGAATGGTTTGCCCTAAAGCTGCTGCCATCACCAGAGAATTTGGCAAAACATTGTGGCTGACATGTACCTCTTCTTCCATCTACCTTCTAGCACACATGTCTAATGTTGCCGGCCCACCTGACACTCTGGTCCTATCAGCCCTCTACGTTCTCATTTTGCCTGGGATCTTCATGAACTCAGTAGCTGGGCTCGGTTTAGACTCAGTGTTGCTGTGACTTGGCAGCTTCCCCTGAGAGCCCGCAGGGCTGGGGCTCCTCAGCATGACCACATGAGACCCGCCCTGAGCTCACAGGGGAGGGTAGTGAGGCATGGAGATGGCAGGTCACCTGCCTGGGGACATCTCGCCAGCAGGTGGCCGAGGCAGCCTGATTCAGAGCCCCATGGCTCTGGGCTGCCCTTGCTCAGGGTGTCCTGTCCTGGGCCCCCATTAGTAGATCCAAACTCCCCATACAGCCAAGGACAAGGGTCTTCACCGACTCTGAAGGTTTTGGAGATCCCAGAAGGAGCCTCATATACATTTAGTTCTCATTTTGCCTCTTAGTGCATCACAAAGACCTTTCTTCCCCACCCCTCACCCAACCCCCTACTCCCTCCCTCCTTTCCTTCTTTCCTTCCTCCCTTCCTTCTTTCCTTCCTTCCTTCCTTCCCATTGCCCTTCTCTCCTTTAGGTCTAACCTAAACCTTTCTTGATGTTATTTAGGTCCATAGGATTAACCCATGCTAAGAGTTTTGTGAGATCCTTACCCAGTCTATATATATCAGTCAGTCCCTCATCTGTTTTCTCTTAATCATACACTATTGACTGTTTCTGCAGACATGTTGTGTATGTTCTAGTTTAAACAGTGTAAAGTGTAATGTAGATGTCTTCTTATTCTAGAAGACAAATCACAATGTATCAGGTAGCTAACCATTGAAGTCATTACTTGTGCCTAATTACAGATGAGGGAAATACCTTGTTTAATAGCCATCATGCAGCAATAATTATATCTGCTTGAAAATATCTCAGTTGGGACTTGAGAAAAAAGAAAACTTTAGCAGTGGAACCATACTCAACACCTATAACAAGTGTATGCTCAATTTGGCTTTGCTCTGTTTTTATTTCATTACTTGAAAGTACATAAATCAGAGTTAACTTCTGTAATTTTCTTTTTTTTTTTTTAAGATTTTACTTATGCATTGATTTATTTAGAGAGTGCGCACAAGCGCGCCTGTGAAGGGGGGATGGGGCAGAGGCAGCTGGAGACAGAGAATCTCAAGAAACTTCCCGGGGAGCACGGAGCCTGGTGCGGGGCTTGAACTCACAGCCCTGACCTGAGCTGAAATCAAGAGTCCAAAGCTTGTCCATCTACAGACGAATGGATAAAGAAGATGTGGTATATATACACAATGGAATACTATGCAGCCATCAAAAGAAATGAAATCTTGCCATTTGCGACGACGTGGATGGAACTAGAGGGTATCATGCTTAGCGAAATAAGTCAATCGGAGAAAGACAACTATCATATGATCTCCCTGATATGAGGGAGAGGAGATGCAACATGGGGGGTTGAGGGGGTAGGAGAAGAGTAAATGAAACAAGATGGGATTGGGAGGGAGACAAACCATAAGTGACTCTTAATCTCACAAAACAAACTGAGGGTTGATGGGGGGAGGGGGTTGGGAGAGGGGGGTGGGGTTATGGATATTGGGGAGGGTATGTGCTATGGTGAGTGCTGTGAAGTGTGTAAACCTGGCGATTCGCAGACCTGTACCCCTGGGGATAAAAATATATGTTTATAAAGCTGTAAAAAAAAAAAAAAAAGAAAAAAGAAAGGATGAATACCCAAGTTTTGTAGCAACATGGACAGGACTGGAAGAGATTATGCTGAGTGAAATAAGTCAAGCAGAGAGAGTCAATTATCATATGGTTTCACTTATTTGTGGAGCATAACAAATAGCGTGGAGGACAAGGGGAGATGGAGAGGAGAAGGGAGTTGAGGGAAATTGGAAGGGGAGGTGAACCATGAGAGACTATGGACTCTGAAAAACGATCTGAGAATTTTGAAGGGGTGGGGGGTGGGAGGTTGGGGGCACCAGGTGGTGGGTATTGTAGAGGGCACGGATTGCATGGAGCACTGGGTGTGGTGCAAAAATAATGAATACTGTTATGCTGAAAAAATAAAAAATTAAAAAAAAAAAAAAAGAGTCCAAAGCTTAACCAACCTAGCCATCCAGGCACCCCAAATTTTATAATTTTCTAAAATCTATCAACGATAAGGAAAATTTCAGATTGTATTTCCTTTTTTTAAATTGTTTTTATTATAATTCCAGTTAGTTAACATATAATTGTACTAGTTTCAATACAGTGATTCAACAATTGCATTCCTGACCCGGTGCACTCCTCACGACAGGGCACTCCTTCATCCCTGTCACCTGTTTAACCCATCCCCCACCCCCCTCCCTGTCTGTATTTTCAGTGATAGTTCTCGACCTAATGGCTTGTATTCTCATTGGGCTCCTTATCACCAAAACTTTTTCTCATCAGAGCCAAATGCTCAACTATGCTTGAACTGTATTATATTTTAAATTCTAAGGCCAATTGTTAATGTAAACTTTTTCTCATCCTTTTAATATGATGAGCTCTATCACTACAGCCAATTAAACAGAGAGGTGAAGAATCAGTTAAATAAAGAAATGTTTAATTATGAATGATCAGGGCAGCTGAGACCCCAGAAGTCCTCTTTGAACTTGAAAAGGAGCCATTTTCTCTGGGGGAACCCTGCTCTTCCCTGCTTGAACCCAGAGCACAGGTTCCTCTGGTGGCTGTGCACACTAGATGACAGTGCCTACCTGCCCAGGTAAGCTGCACAACCATGCCCTGCACAATGAGGTATAAAAATGAGCTTAACAGGGGCGCCTGGGTGGCTCAGTCGTTAAGCATCTGCCTTCAGCCTGGTCATGATCCCAGAATCCCGGGATCAAGCCTTATATGGGGCTCCCTGATCAGTGGGAAGCCTGCTTCTCCCTCTCCCACTCCTGCTTGTGTTTCCTCTCTCGCTGTCTCTGTCAGATAAATAAATAAAATCTTTTTTAAAAAAATGAGCTTAACTGGGCACCTGGGTGGCTCAGTTGGTTAAGCAACTGCCTTCAGCTCAGGTCACAATCCCGGAGTCTCGGGATCAAATCCCGCATTGGGCTCCTAGCTCCATGGGGGTCTGCTTCTCCCTCTGACCTTCTTGCCTCTCATGCTCTCTCTCACTGTCTGTCTCTCAAATAAATAAACAAAATCTTTTTAAAAAATGAGCTTAATTTACAAAGCTATTGCTCTGTAGTGTACTCTAGCCTGTTGATACACGTTTCTAGGACCAAGCCTGGAAATGGGTCACAAGTATTCTCAAAATGGAAAGGGAGTAGGGACTATGGTAGAATCATGAGGTAGCCAAATTCATGAGGGTATCTGAAAGAGTAAAACCAAAAATAAGTAACCTACCTCTGATCAATGAAGATGATGAAGGGGAAGATCAACCGGGTATAGGTACATTTGATTGTGTCTTTTGTTGGTTTCATGGGACTTCTGTTTTTCACTACTTTCTTTACAAATTTTCTCATGGAGCTATAAATTGACAACATCTTCTCACAATATGTTTTGGGAAGTGACTATCAGAAATCTGAACGTGCAAATCTTTGAGCCAGGATTTCATTCCAGGAATCGATCCTGAAGAAATACTCACACATACCCATGAAGAGTACAAGGTCAGCAGCAATGTCTGCAATAGCAAAAAATTGAAACCACTTTACAGTTTTCATAAAAAATACAGAAAAAAATAAGTTCATATTATGTTATCTCTTTGGATTATATCTTTAAGGAAAATTCTAAGTAGTAAAATTATCAAGTTAAACAAGAATTTAAACATTTTATGGCTCTTAATATGCATTGTTACTTCTTTTCAAAAGAATAGTTTAAAAAAAAAAGAATAGTTTTAATGTTGTCTCCACAAAAAGTGTATTGGATTTACTCCATCCTTGTTAGCACTGGCTATTAATTTTTAAAATTAATTTGGGAAAAGTAGAACAATATACTTCTTTTTTTATGATTTTTTAAATAACAATATACTTCTTGACTGAATTATAAATGTTAAAGTTTCTCTTTTATTAATTTATTAATTGCATTTGGTGAATTAACTGTTAAGGTCCTTTGTCTATTTATATATCTAACAATTTTTTTATTAATAATAATAGTCAATTGCTACTGAGTGTTTGTCAAGCAGCACTGTTCTAAGCATTACACAGACATATCACATTTGAACTTTACAAAACTCCGTAAGTATTCATGTTGCCACCATTTTACAGATGAAGAAGTTGAGACCCAGATATGTGCACATCATGAGAAGTCTACCTCCAGAGCTGAGGCTCTTGCTCTCATCACACTCTATTGGCCTCATATAAATGTGTCAGATAGTTAAGACAGCGTCTCTGCATCTGTCATACTTGTTAAAAGTATTTTCTCAGTGTGTTGTATTTTTTGAGTAGTTGCATTCTTATGTGCAGAACGTATTAATGTCCTTATAACGAATTCAATTTGCTTTTATCTTTGTTATTTCTTCTATCATTTCTAGGCTTATAAAGATATCGCTGCTTCAGAGATGGGAGAAGTTTTCAAACTGATATTTCCTTTCACTGTATGTGTAATATATATGAATATATGTATGCATTTGTATTTGTGTATATAAATGTACACAAAATATATGGATATACAAATTCTTTAAGCTACATAGATATTATCACATGGTGTATAATATGAGGCATTTGGGACTTTTTTTTCTGACCCCAACACTGTTACTGAGCAGAGAATCTCTCTGCCAGTGTTCAGATGAGATACTAAGGCACCAGGATTTAAATCTTCAACTTATCTTTATTCCAAGTGATATGATTAAGCCAAGATCATTTAACTCAAGCCCCAGTGAGTCATTCCAAACCCCTGAATCATCCTGACAGACTTGACAAAACTTCTGCTGAATTACTGCCTTGGAGAATTCTTTACATGACTAGTTGAACATTGAATGTCTGCAAGCCTTATGATTTATAGTCCTTCATCATCTGGGCACATGCCTGATCCAATGAGCACACCCATTGTGTTTCCAAAGAGAAGAAATATCTTAGGTATTAAATTGGTATGTCCCAGTTGGTTCTAAAGTATAGGTCAGTAGAGCAGTGCCTATAGTATGCTCCCATCTAGAGATGAGGGGGGTAGGAATATGTATCCTTCATATATAGAAAAATATAGGTATAGATTAAGATATAAATATGGATGTAAATGTATAGATATAGATATATAGAAGAATACACAAAAACACTGGTCAGACCTAGGGGGTTCGGAGTGATGAGGGGTGGAGGAAAGTTTTCACCACTTAACTTTATGTGACTTTTGAATTTTGTTTTGTGTGCTTGTATTACCAGCTTACAAATAATTTTTATATTAAAAATAATTAAAAGTTAAGTTTAGAAACTATCAGTGGTGATACAGTAACATTTTCTAGTCACCTTAGTGCAGGGTTGATAATAGAAGGGGTTACTAATTCCAAGGTGGTTCGGTAACATTCTGCATTATACAAAATTTAATGTTTTATAATGTGCAGTCCACACCCATTTTGCTCTCATCGGAGTCTAGTACTCTGTTTTGGTTGTAAGGAACTACATTTCCCAGTGTCCCTCCAGGCCTAAGGTGAGAGCAACTTCCTTTTGCTGCTAATCTTTGGAATTTCTTTCTGGATTCCATGTTTACCTTCTCAGATCTTCCATTTCCTAGGTAACCAATTCTTTGTGTCAAATTTCCTGTTGGAAAAACCTGGAATGGCTCTGTTTTTCTGGTCAGAGAGCCTGACGGATACTGTTCACAGGTACACATTTCCTGTTCCTTGCTTGGAAATATCCTTGCCCATGAATAAGAAAGACACACCAGGAGACTTTCATATAATGTATGATCTTAGATTGAGATTGCAGAACTCCAAACATACTGAGCACATAGTTGGTTTTTTGCAAGCCACCCCTATATTCCATAACTACCATTCTTCATCATTGCCCAGTGCTGTAGATGGCTTTTTAAAGGACACTATTTGTAGATACATATACTCAGGAATAATTGTGTTTACATTATTTTCAGAGGCAGAACACTCAGGACATGAAATGTGGAAACCCCTCTGGTCAGACTCTTCAGGATACTGGCCTGGGGCTAGATGAGGCTCTGGCTGACCTGTGAAAAAGTCAGATACATGGCCTCTCTCTGACAGAGATTTTAGGGAGAAATGACTCCTGTGCTCACATACAGACTTTCCATTTCTCAGCTGGCTTTGTTTGTTTCCAGCAGTTCTAGTGTTAGAAATCAAAATCCCGTTTCACTTGTTCCTCGATAAAGACAATTGTTCCTGACCAGGCTGGTGCCCTTTATCTAAAGATCATGGGCCTATCTCTTGTCACCACAGGGTCCTTGGTAAAGTTTAACCTAAGTCTAACTGATACAGATCAATTATAGGTTCATCAGTGTTTGCTAACACATTTTAATTTAAGCTTTAATTCACCTGAAATTATTGGGTTTTTCTCAATTTGTGAGTTATCCAAATGATATTCTGGCCTACTGTGAGTGTTATCATCCTTCATAATTACAGGCAATGCCTGACTCAAGGCTTCTGACTTGTGCATGGCCCTTACATCATTGCTCTTCTGGATTTGGGGGACTCCGCCCTTCCTCACTGCCCCTACACCTGTCACTTCTTTCCTCCATCTCCTACAGACAAGAATGTACCTCCCTCCTTCCCTCACAATCCTCTTCCCTGAAGTTGACCCATTCCTTCAACTTCCTAAAGTTGACCTAACCCCAGCAATGTAGAGCTAACCTGAACTCCTACACCCCATCCCATTTCAGCTGTAGAATCTGTCCCCATCCCCATCTTTCCACTTTTGGCCTTTGGGCCAGACCCACCCATCCTTTCACTCACCCTGTTGATATCCCACATATGGCCCCATCCTGCTACCCCCAAGGCCCTGCCCCTCCAGCAAAACGTCCTTAGTCCTGACTCCCCACACAATCCCTGACACAGGAACAAGCAACCTCAGTTATTAAACAGCTCATACCCACACACTGACCTTGCAAAGTTTCTGGTGTCTGTCCCTCTTGTCCTTTAACTGCTCCCCACTAATCTTCACTTCCTTTGTCAGATCTCCCATCCTTCAGTTGTTACTCCTGACCTGACCCTGTCATAGGTGTAGACGCAGATTTACTAGAACATTAATGAAGCTTAAACTTCAGAAGTCCTCTCACAGGTCCCTTCCAAGGTCCCATGTCTCATTTTGCGTTATAATGTGTTCTTCCTGAAGAATGACCCACACATGTTAAAATCTTTAGGCCAAAAAACCTGGACCTGTTCCTACTTAGGTGATAACTGCCTTATTATCTTAGAATCAGGGGAATGTTCCCACTCCCATCTCCATGCTGCTTCTAGGAAATATGTGCTTCTAGAACCACAAATTGAACTTTGAATGCCCTCAACCTTAGACACATTGTTAAACTTAGTGGTTAGTTTTAATTATAAGACTGGTGTTTTGTTTCAGCCCTTTTTAAGGTTAAATAGGTTTTTGCTGATTGGCTTTGGAAACCAACCACGGAACAAGTGACTTGTAAACAAACTTCTGGAATGTAAGCCATTTCTAAATTGTAGGCTTCAGGGACTTAACATTAACAAAAGCCCATAAACCACAGCATACGCACACTATTTTATATGTGTGGAAACCTGTGTATAAATACTGACGTTTTATCATATGAAAAACATTACCCAGTAAAGTCAATCAAAAAATGTGGCAAAATTTGTAATATTCAACAAGTCATGATATATAATTACAACCAGTCATCTATATTTTCTGAGGCAGTTTTAATTTTAAATGTTTTGCTCTATGATCATTATATGACTCTCTAGCTCATCATTTCATATCCAGAAACTGGTAGAGTACCTAGCAAACAGTAGGTACTCAAGCAATGCATGGAAAATGAATGATTGTATGATCCTGTTTTGCAGACTATTTATCCTGCTTTAGTTTTAAAATTGTGGTCACTGAGTATAAAGAACATATATACAAGCAATTTAACTTTTTTCTTTTTACTATTTTTAAGTCTACATTGACAATTCTGTAAATTTACTTAATTTGCCAAATCTCACTTGCAAAATAAAATGGCTTGGATATAATTGAAAGATACAATATATACATTACTGTCTCTCTCATCAGTGAATCAATTCTTTACCAAATGATTACACAACCTCTTCCAGAATATTCTGTTTATTCCCTTATTAATGCAAAAGAATGCTTTTATATCAATTTTGGCATGTGAATAGTTTTATTTTTAAATAATCAGTATACTTAGAGCATTCTAACCTCCCACGTAGTCCTGCTAAGTGCTACAAATGTTACACACTCCAATTTTCAGTCTAAGAACTCATTAACTTTCAGTGAGACTATGGATTCCCTCCAGCAAGTAGATTAACAAGGTGAATTTGATGAAGAAAATTTTTCATGTAAATTATCTTAATCCTTCTAAGAATCCAAAAGGATTAATTATAATTGAATGATGACAAGGAATGTCTTTTATTTCTGGATTCCTAGACCACACCAGTATTATAAATTGGATGCAGTTTCTCCACTGCCTCCTTCCCCTCACCTTCTGTCCTTTCACCCCACAAGAGTAGTTAATAGTCAACGGTTGGTATTTGGGGAACACATTTGGGGCAAAAAAAATAACAGGAAGATTTTAAAATTTTAGATTGAAAATAAATTCCTGGTTTTAGGAAAATTTATAGCTTTGGAGCTAGTTTTAGGATTGTATATTCATTTCTCCATCAGAATACCAGTCATTAGAACAAAGACAAGTTCTGATACCATTTGTCCTTTTTCTTCACCCCACCTCCCATCCACCCAAGAACCTTCCTGAAGAAATGTTTTTTTCCTGTTCTCTCTCCTTTTTTTGCCACAAGCATTTTTCAACCCAAATCATACAAGAGAACATCAAGAAATCTCTTGATCCTGAATTGCAACATGTACGTGTGTCCACTTCCTATCCTGACTTTTATGATAATCTGTTCCACCTCTATTTCTTATCTTTGACCAACAAGTGAGAAATAGAGCCAACTCCCTTTACCGCAGAGCATGACTCATGTCTTTCGTGGTTGGGGATTTACCCAGAACAGACATAGAATGTGATAAAACTTATAGATTATTATTTTCATAAGTACATGAATGGTCTCCACTTAAGTTAGGAAAGTTGCTGGAAGTCTGGAGAAGTTTTCAGAATACCTGAAAGCCAGAGTCCACTTAGTAGTTCTTTGAAGAAGAAAATTCCAGACAATTCGAAGGAGGAGATCATTCAAACAACTGGTGTTCCCCTTGCAAACCAGCTTCTATCCTCCCTATGCACCCCTTCTCAAACCCTGCCATCAGAGGGTCATTAGAATGCTGTTTGAAATGGGGGTGGTTTTTCAAAAAATACCAGGTTCTCCCACTTCAAAGAACAACCAGCAGAGCTGTGAGTTATTGCTTCTTCCTAAGGAGTTCTCCTAGACAGAAGTCTAAGGAGGCACTCCCATCTTTCCTTACTCTGCTCAGAGAGGGAAGGATTTTTTTTTTTTTTTAATTCCTTCCTTGTTCTCTGAACTAACCTGAAGAGAATGCCTCATGAGGAGCACTTAAGGCAAGATTTCAGGAAATCTACTACTTCATTTTATGGTTGTAGAGGAGGCAACATTCGAATTCTGGGGGAGGAGGCAGCAGTGAATTTAGTGTTTAAAAAAAAACAAAGCAGTGAAAATAGGTAGTGAAACAGCTCATTTTCTCTCTCCCGCTAGAGGCCTGAGGCAGCCTCTCTAGGACCTTGGTGCCTAGGTACTGGAGGAGGGAGCAGTTCCATCTAGTTCCATGGAGAGGGCATGAAATGTTGTTCATTTACTTCCAGCAATTTGGGGTCTTTAATTACCAGTCCATGCTCATAGAATAAAACTCAGCAAGAGGCTGGGAACCAGAGCTCTAAATGCTAAACTCTTTCTGCCTAAGGCTGGCTAGGGTACCTGATGAATTCTTGACCTTTTTCATAAACATTGTTTTTAGCAAAGTCAAATGGAGCAGCCTTAACACTATTGAATATTTGACTATATTAACTACCTTGCCTTTTAAAGCAACTCTCCACTTCAGGCAGGAGCCTCCATTCCTCAACCTGGAGAGGGACAACACCACCTCTACAACCCAAGTTAGGAAACAAGGAGGAAATGGTCAGTGGATTCAGAACATGCCCTTCCCAGATCTTCTTAGTCTTTCTTGACTAACTGGGCACAAGCTGTATCTCCTTTCAGAAACTACTCTGAGATGCAGTAGGCCCATTCTTTCCCCTCCTCACAAAGCTGCATGACCTCCACACTATTTCCTACAAGATCCACTCAGCTTACTCTTAAGAGTAACATCATTACTCATCAGAGAAATGCAAATCAAAACCATGATGAGCTACCACTTTGCATTCACTGGGATGGCTATAATAGAAAAGAGAGACAATAACAAGTACTGATGGGGATGTGGAGAAATTGAAATTCTCATATATAGTGGTGGGAATGTAAAAGGGCACAGCCACTGTGAAAATAGTCCAGCAGCTCCTCAGAAGATTAAACACACAGTTGCCCTATGACCCAGCAGTTCTTTTCCTAGGTAGATACCCAAAAGAAATGAAAACATACGCCACATAAAAAACTTGTACTCAAACATAGCAGTGTTATTTCATAATAGCCAAAAGGTGGGAAAAGCCTAACTGTCCATCGACTGATGAATGGATAAGTAAAATGTAGTGTATCTATACAAGGGGAAATTATTCAACCATGAGTTACTGGTACCTGGACAACACAGATGAAACTTGAAAACATGCTACGTGAAAAGCAGCCAGTCACAAAATATCTCATAATGTGTAATTCCATTTATATGAGATGTCCAGAGTAAGCACATTCATAAAGATAGAAAGTAGATTAGTGGTTGCCAGGGGCTGGGGGGAGGGGAATGGGATATGACTGCTGACAGGTATAGGTTTTCTTTTTGTAATGATGAAAATGTTCCGGAACCAGATAGTAATGATTATGGTTGCACAACTTTGTGAATATTGAACTGTACACTTTAATGGATGAATGTTATGGTACAGAAATCGTAGCTCAATAAAGCTGTAAGAAAGAGAGAGAGAGAAAAGGAAAGAAAGGAAGGAAAGAAAGAAAAGGGGGATGGAAGGAGGGAGGGAGGGAGGGAAGAAGGAAAGAAAGAAGAAAGAAGAGAAGAGAGGAGAGGAGAGGAGAGGAGAGGAGAGAAAGGGCTAAGAAAGAAGAAAGGAAGGGAAGCAGACTGGCAGACTGGTTGGGGTAAATACTGAACTAGGTGTAATCTTGCCCTCTTGGTATCTCTTTCCCCAACAAGCCCCTCCTAGGGCTCCTCTTCCTCTTCCTACTTTGTCAAATTTGCCCACAGAAAATGAATCCTTTACAGCCAGTCATGACCTCCAGCCTCCTTATGATTCAGGAGGCTGACCTCAGCGACATCTACTCTGCACGTCCTCCTGCCCCAACACAGCAGCTTGGCCTCCCTGCTACAGAAGGTATCTACCAGAGCCCTGCCTTGGGCTCTTTGCTTGCAAGATCCTGTCAAGATGCCTCTGTATTGGTGGTTTTGCTCCTCTCCCCCACCGTGGTTACACAGCCCCACCCCTCTGTGAGTGTGCTGGGAGAAGCTGGCTCAGCAACGTGCACCCAACACCTCCAGCTGTGTCCTACTCAGCCCAGGTAAATTCAGGGTGGGTCCTGCTTAACCTTTGAAAGAATGTCTCCTAAAAGCCAAGTGCTTAGTATACATAACTCCACTTAAATCTTAAAAACATATTCACAATAGCCCTGTAAAGAAATTATATTATTTGTACTTTTCCAGAAGAAGAAACAGATTCAAAGAAGGTAAATGACTTAATCAAAGTCACATAGTTTGGAGTCAAGATTCAAGCACCAAACTATCAAAGCCAGCCCTCTTTCTGCTGCCTTGAGTGATACTTCCTTCCCGCTGTTGAATGTCTATCATATGTCAAGCTGTGTTCTAAACATATTAACAATATTATTTCATTGAATCTCACAACCCCCAAGATAGGTATTATCATCCCATGTAATAGATGAGGTTCAGAGAGATGAAGTCTTTTAGATAGTATGTATTTGTCACTCACTGAATGCATGGGAGATAGGCAAGATTTTGCTTTATCTGATAAAGGTGAAAGATGCAAATAGTGCTGTCCTCTTTCCCCTTCCTCCTGCCTTTGGGCAACTGTTTTGAGATCCAAAAAGAAAGGGGGGAAAAATCACAAATATTTCCCCAAACATCATCAACCTGCTAAGCAATAAACTACCTTTAGATCTTTTATTACATAAGAAAATTGAAATCTTACTTGTGTAATCCACTGTCACTAGGTTTTCTGTTACTTGTAGCTAAACACATCCTAACTCATAAAGGAGGGTCCTATTAGTAGCCTCTTACAGGCAAATAAACAGATAAAGGGGCACAGAGAAATGAAATGTTTCCAAAGCCACACAAATAATAATAAATGATTGCGGCCAACTGATCATTGTCTTCTCTATTCTTCTTTTAACAACTTAATTACCCAAGTTATAGCTAGGCACATGGATGGCCACCTTTCCCAGGCATCCTTGTGGCTTTGTGGGCCTATGACTATATTTTGGCCAATGGAATGTGAGTGGAAGGAAGGAATGTGATTAACTTCCTGGTCACATCCTCCAGTTCCTCTTTCCTTCTTCCCACCAGTGGTGATGGTGAATCACATGGACCAGGGTAACACCTCAAGAGAGGGCAAAGCAACAGGACTGAAGAAGCCCAGGTTCCTGAATGACCTCATGGGTTATAGTTGCCCTACACCCTGGGGATCACCTATCAACTTGGGCTTTTAAGTGAGAGAGAAATAAATTTTTCTATCTCGTTTAAGCCATTGTGTTTGGGCATCTCTTAAAGCACCATTATTATAAGCAATACTGTGGCCAACTCATTTGCAAACATAGGCCTGATTCCAAATTTGGGTAATTTCCACTACAACTCCAAATATCTAAATCAGAGATTGTGAACCCAGATGTCTATAGGGGCTAAGTGAATAACAGATGAGTGAAGAAGACCAGGCAGAAACTATGGTGAGTGCAGAAGATATATATGGTTACCAAGTTCTATATCCTGCTAGACTACATTTCTTAGCTCTCCTTATGTGTATTCGGGCCATGTGACTGAAGTCTGGCCAACATAATGTGCATAGCAGGGATGAATGCTGTATGCAGTCCTGGCCCACGACAAAGTTTCTCACTCAGTAATGTACTCTTTCTTTTCCCTCAATGGAAGTAGAAAAGATGTCTCAGGAAGTCTTCAAAGCCAAGCAATGAATACAGCAGAGCCACAGGATAGAAAAAGCCTGGGTCCCTGGGTTACCACTTAGAGAAGAGCTGCATAAATTACATTGACATGTAAATTTTGACACAAGTAAGAAACAAAGTTTTCCCAAGTAGATTCGCTTCATGCTCGGATCTATTGTTATCACAGCACAAGATAGCTTATCCTCACGAATACACAAAAGCAGCTCTTGTAGGAATGCAGGCCCAGTATTGGCAGATCTTTTGGTTTATTGAATTTTAATTTTCTTTTTTAAAGAAGACAGAACTGCTGAATGTTATGAGAAAACATCTCATTTTCAGTGTTAGCCGATATTGTGAAGGTCAGACACGACCAAGATCCAGATCTATCCCAAGAACTATGAGTTTGCGCCTCTGCCTCAGTATTATAGTGTGCCCTGATCATGGGACCTCAGCCAGTTTCTACTATTGATTCCAGGCATCCTGGCCCCCACCCCCAATCCAATTAAATTTCTAAGACTTTCCTCAATTTGTTATGCAAGCTTTTTAAACTTTAAGCCAATGGTTTTGGAGTATAACTGTGAAAGGCAGGAAATTACCTATTACCTAAAGCTATTCTCTCATTTGATACAAGCAGTCTTGCCAAGCATTTGTCTGGAGCTCCACTGTTTCTCTTTCATTCGTATATTCTTAAAGTTAGACCTAATAATGCCTACATGTCCAACTACATTCATCAAAATGAAACTATTTATAAACTTTTCTCTGCCTAGCCACCTGCCAAAATTCTATCCAAGTCAAGACCCAACTCAAGGATTATCTCCTTTATGGGGTCTTATCTATCCAGCTGAACGAGCATGTTCCCCTACTAAGTTGTGATCTCCTGAAGAGACCAGCACATTTCCCTCTTCATAGTATCAGTTCCTGGAATGACACTTAGCTCATAATAAGTGCTCAATGCAAGGACACAGTATTGAGTCAATACAATACAATACAATACAATTGTCAATACATTACACCCAAGTATTAGTGTTTTGTGATTGTTGTTATATATTTTGTTATTGTTTTATTTCACTTTGTGTTCACCTAAATCAGTGGTTCATCATAATGGTGCTTTGCATTCTGTGGCAAGATGTTGTCAGGAAGCATTGGAAGTAAGGGTCTTGTCTGCAATAATTGAATTCGGAAAGGTCAAATATCTTAGCTATTTAGAAAGGTAGACTCTGGAGCCAGACTGCCTGGGTTCCTATCCCATTTACTAGCCATACAACTTCGGGCAAATTCACTTCTCTGCTTCTTGGTTTCCTCAACTGTAAAATGGGAGTAATAATAATAATAATACTGTATTGGTTTCCTAGGGCTGCTGTAACAAAATACCACAAACTGGGTGACTTACACAGTGGAAATTTATCATCTCACAGTTCTAGAGGCTAAAAGTCTAAAATCAAGGTGTCAGCAAAGTTGGTTTCTCTTGAAGCATGTAAGGGAAATGTCTGTTCTAAGCATCTCTCCTGGGGTTGTAGACGACTGTCTTCTCACAGTGTCTCTTCCTATGGTTTTCTCTCTATGCATGTCTGTCTTTGTGTCCAAATCCCTCCCCCTTTTTTAAGGCCATCAGTCATTTGGGATTAGGGCTCACTCTAGTGACTTCAGTTTAACTTGACTACATTTGTAAAGACTCTATCTCCAAATAAGGTCACATTCAAGATATTAAGGGTTAAGACTCCAGCATATCTTTTTTTTTTTTTTCAAAGATTTTATCCATTCATTTGACAGAGAGAAATCACAAGTAGGCAGAGAGGCAAGCAGAGAGAGAGGAGGAAGCAGGCTCCCCGCTGAGCGGAAAGCCCGACTCGGGGCCCGAACCCAGGACCTGGGATCATGACCTGAGCCGAAGGCAGCAGCCCAACCCACTGAGCCACCCAGGCGCCCCTCCAGCATATCTTTTTGGGAGAGAACGCAGTCGAACCCATAACCATATCACCTAATCAGATTATTTTTTTTAAGATTTTATTCTTCTTCTTTTTTTTTTCCAATGTTCCAAAATTCATTGTTTATGCACCTATTCAGATTATTGTGAGAATGAAATGAATTAGTACATGTAAAACATTTAAGAACAGTGCCTGTTTTAAAAACGTTAGATGATGTTATTATACTTCTTAAAATCTTGTTATACCAAGGTGACCCTTAAAAATAAGTCACAGAGAGGCGTGTCTGCATGGCTCAGTCAGCTGGGCATCTGCCTTTGGGTCCCGGGATCGAGCCTCACATTAGGCTTTCTCCTCAGTGGGGAGCCTGCTTCTCACTCTCCCTCTGCCTGCCACTCCCTCTGCTTGTGCTCTCTCCGTGTCAAATAAATAAATAAAATCTTAAAAAAAAATTACAGGAAATTATACTGTTTCAGTATCGTTTTGGGGCAGTGGTTGGAGAACCGTGGTGATGGTTTCAGTCCCTGTTCTCGGGATATAGCAAAATGAAGAAAGTGCCAGTTCTTGACATTATAATACCATAGAAGGTATGGCAAGAAATAGCAAGTTATTGCACTCACCGTATGCTTGAAAATGACTAAGTTTGAGGGGTTTGCCATACATTGAGAGGCAAACTGCAGTTAGAATTTGTCCTCCAATTTATTAGTAGGTATTGTTAATGCATTTTTAGCAACAATCACTAAATCAAAAGTACAATAAAAGATTACAGCTTGAATTTTGCAATTCTGGAATTTGACCTCTTTTTTTTTTTTTAAGATTTTATTTATTTATTTGTTAGAGAGAGAGAGAGAGAGCATGAGCACAGGCAGAGGCAGAGGGAGAAGCAGGCTCCCCGCTGAGCAAGGAGCCCGATGTGGGACTCCATCCCAGGAGGCTGGGATCATGACCTGAGCCGAAGGCAGCCGCTCAACCAACTGAGCCACCCAGGCGTCCCGGAATTTGACCTCTTTTAAACATAAAGATTGGTTTCAAAATCTTCTAAGATATACTAGAGTTAGGATTTTTAACTCAGTCTCTGAGACAAGTTGATGGTTGTGTGACTCAAACACTGAAAGATAGCCCAACAAGCCATTCAAGGCACAAAATTGATAAATTTAAGCACTTCCTAATAAGGCCCCAGGGGATGCAAATCCCTGATTTGCTAGGATCCCTACAAACAGAGAGGACTCTCTCTGGTGGATAATATTTACCCTTCTTTTAACAAAGGGGGAATACAAAAAGCCCGTTCTCAATGTTTTGCTCTCTTCTCTTGAGACTATATCAAAATTTTACTTTTAGTTCATCTCCTGAATCATTCATGGATGCAATTCTGTGGTGATACGGTTTATACATTCCTTTCAGTCCTGATGGCCTTTTAAATTCTGGCCTCTGAGTAAAAAGTTCAGCGCAGGTCCCATTGCATTTGTTGATTTTACAAATGAATAGATCTTCAGTGGGGAGAAGTCAGTGTCCTCTCAAAAGCCTTCTTCAAAGCAGAGGCTGCTTGGGTAGTATGGGCATCCGAATATCGCCTGTTGAAAGGGCAGTCAGTGATGTACCTGCCATCCAACCACATGTGTAGCTTATTCTTGAATTATTATACCAGGTCAGGAAACCTAGCTCATAAGTATGTACCAGGGGAATCCTCAAAGTTGAACTGTACTTTTTCACTTCTATTCAATCTGCAATTCCAAACTTTTCCCCCAAAGTCATGCTTCTGTCATTTGGGAGCTTTGAGAAGGGCAAGAGGGTATACCTAAGGCCTCTATTCTCTGCTCCCATGTCCTTCCCTACATTCCCCAAATACTCTCCTCCCTCCCCGCTGCCCCTCTCTTCCTCATCACCTACTTGGTTCAGGTATGATGAACCAAGTCAGTTTCAAGATTTCGTCTTTTCATCTTAGGTATGCTATTAGCCCCGGGGTTGAAATTAGTTTTTTATTTTGTTTTGTTTTATTTGTTTTTTTTTTCTGCTACGTTTAATAGGGCAAATGAAGATTCAGTAGAAAACCTTATATATAAAAATAAATAAAAATAAATTATTTCCCTCCCATGGAAGTAATCATGGGATTATAACAAATTAAGAAATATAAATATGTTTTTAAATTAAAAACACTTTTAAAGATTTTATTTATTTATTTGTCAGAGAGAGAGAACAAGCGGGCAGAGTGGCAGGCAGAAGCAGAGAGAGAAGCAGCCTCCCCACTGAGCAAGGAACCCAATGCGGGACTTGATCCCAGGACCCTGGGATCATGACCTGAGCCGAAGGCAGCAGCTTAACCAATTGAGCCACCCAGGAGTCCCTAAAAATGTTTTGTGTGTGTGTGTGTGTGTGTGTATACATTTAGTTTTTTTTAAACAAAGCAACTTCTACACTTTAAGTGTTTAAAACTGAGCATCATCGTTCTTTTCCAGTGAAATAAGAAGAAAATTTACAGATAAACTAAACAAAGTTACAATAGAGAATGTCAATTTCAAATAAGATTCTATAGGTTCTGCTGATTTTCCCATCTAGTGCCAGGTCTCAGGTCATCATTAGAAGAGAATTTTATTTTAAAAGTGTCATCTTAAACTGCAGGGATCTCCACTAAATATCACAATTAAGCATGCCAAAGGAGAAGCTGTACATCTCAAACCCAACCTTTGCTGACCTTCTATAATCCCATTTCTTTAAGCTTTTTTTTTTTAAACAAGAGAAAGTAGTCAAATACATGTTGGTAAATGGTAAATCCTAGCTGTCCGTAATATATGTTGATAAATGGTGAATGTTGACTGTCCATATCCACATAGAAATACAGTGTAATGTCTTAGCCCAATATACAGAGAAAGGAGGGAAAATCTGGATGTCTATGCACTACTACATACTATACTACACCGGGGCCTACCACACTCCAGCTTCTAGCAGGGCTAAGAGAGCAGATGGTTTTTCTTTTTCCCACAGACACAGTGGTGTTGATCCCATCAAGTTTTGTTGAGACAGGAGGGGATAAATGTGAATTTAGAACAGAAATGTGTAGAGATTCTTTCCCACTGTTTTTTGCTCAAGGTATTCCCCTGCCCTTCCCAAATAAGTTGAGAACCATAGTATAAAGGGAAAGAAAAGGGACTTCAAAAAACAGGGCAAATGAGCACAAGAGGAAAAAGAAAAAAAAAAAAAAAAGACTGCAACTTGCTCTGAGGGTCTGAAGAAAATTAAAAAAGAAAGCTTAGAACCTTTAGTGTTCCATTAGTCAGCTTCTCCTTCCTTCCCCTCATCATCACCTTCATCTTTACCTTCATCTTCATCTCCTTCTTCATCAATATGCTCCAGTCCTTCCTCTTTGTCATCATCTTCTTCTCCTTCCCCTTCATCATCCATATCAGGAGCCACGTGCTACTCTAATGGGTTTGACCAGATATCATCTCTGATGACCTCTCTTAATTGGTGTGCACCTGCGTCAGAGTTCTGGTCAGGGAACCAGTGAAGAAGCTCTCTGGTTCCTCATGCTGCCTCTTCCTGCTGGCTTGACTCTGTGTTTGCCTTGAACATTTCCTTGACCACTTTCCAGATTTCCGTTTGATTTCAGTGGACTTTGAAAATGGATCACTACTCTCATTCAGATGAAGTTCTTTGGGCAGAATTTTATTTTCAAAGCAAGGGTTTTCATCAAAATAAAAATCTCTTCTGTAACCTGATTTAATATCTTCACATTCTGTCATTTCAACTCTTGTCAAATAAGGCAGCACCTCCTCCTCCTCCTCTCTAAGCAGCAGACACTTGTGGATGGTTGACAAATGTTGTTACCCCAGAATTTTGGATTTTGGCAATCAAGTATGACCTCTTCTGAAAAAATTGTTTGGCGGAGTTTGTTATACTTTGGCTCTACTTTCAAAATCTCACTAGCTTGCCGTTTCATTTTGTACTCCATCAACATGTTCAATCACTTCTTGCTGTTCTTTTTCTCCCTTCAGGAAGTGCTGAGTGGTTGTTGCCTCCAACTTGGGGTCAGGAGGCAGTCTCAGTTTCTTCTGTTGAGGGGGAGTGAAGACTGGCATTTGGGGGCCATGCTGCTAGGAAAGTCAGTGAAACAAGGGCTGGAAGAGGCTTTAATTACTCCAGATATGTGTTTTTAATTTTTTTTTAATTTTATTTTTTTTAAGTTATCTCTATGCCTAACATGGGGCTTGAACTCATGATCAAGAGTTGCATGCTCTTCCGACTCAGCCAGTCAGGCACCCCAGATATATATATTTTTTAACAAGGAAATATAATATCCCAGATGCTGAAACCCAGAAATAAGCATGGCTAACATTTTAATGCATAGTTTGTCAACTTGAATACACTTTTAAGTCTTTGAATTACCATGTAGTCAGATCACCCAACTATTCTGTCTAGAAGAAAGGCAGATGCTGAGAGGGCCAACTACCAGGTTAATGACCTCCCCAACTACTCTCCATGTCCAGGAAGGCTCTGAGGGACCATATCAATCAGTCTCCAAACCCTTGCAAGAGGTTTTGTCCTGGTTGTTAAATCTCCCCATTTGTCTCCAGTCAAACATTATTCCAGTATTGGCTACTTGGCCCCAGATCATCAAGTGACAGGCAGAATATAAATATACAATAAAAAGGAAAGGACCTCCCAAATTTCTGAAAGGAGAAAAACAACTTTCACTAAGGCTAACTCAGTGCAGCAGCTGGTCTAGTTCAGTGAGGAAGTACATACTCTGAACATGTGGGCACCATATTTTGAAAATTCAGTTCATGCTGAAGAAATTTACATCTACCCAGGAGGAAAAATAATGTCTCTTGTTAGATTTTACAAAGTCCAACACTTGAAAATGTATGTCCATGGATATGTCCCGACTCAATGTCCATATAAAATATACACAAATTTGCATATTTTAAGAACATTTACTAGAAAATTATATCTTAACTATAAGTAGTAACCTCAGAGAGAATTTAATAAATAATTAAGGTTATAATTTAAGAACTAAATAAGATAAAAAAAGCCATTGCTCAAAAATAAAAAGTTCTTAGAAATTAAAAATATGGTAGTTTAAGCAGAAATTTGATAAACATAGTGAAGTATAAAGTCTAAGAATTTGCTGAGGAAAAGAAATAAATACAAGTAGAATGAAAACATGAAAGAAAGGCTGAAGTGTAAAGTGTAAATCCAAGCGGCTAATGTCCAATGACGAGATGCTCCAGAGAGAACAGACAAAATGAAAGGAAAACATACACAAAAAATTTTTTTAAAATTTCTTGGTTGAAAGACATGAGTCTCTAGACTGAAGAAAGAGAGAAGAAAATGCTGTAATGCCAGACACAGTAAATGAAAAATGAACCTCAGTCACAGAAGGATAAAATTTTAGAATATCAAAGATTTTGTTAATGTTTTTATTTAAATTTCAGTTCATTAACGTATTATGTAATATTAGTTTCAGGTGTCAATTTAGTGATTCAACACTTCTATACAACACCTGGTGCTCCTCACAAGTGCACTCGTTTATCCCCAGCACCTATTTCCCCCATTCCCCACGCACCCCCCCAGTCCCCGCCCACTTCCCCTTTGGGAACCAGCATTTTGTTCACTATAGTTAAGTGTCTATTTCGTGGTTTGCCTCTCTCTCTTTTCTTTTCCCCATATGCTCATTTGGTTTTTTTCTTAAATTCCACATATGACTGAAATTATATAGTATTTGTCTTTCTCTGACTTATTTCACTTAGTATAATATGGTCTAGCTCTATCCACATTGTTGTAAATGGCAAGATTTCATTCTTTTTTATGACTGAATAATATTCATATATATGTATGTGTGTGTGTATATATATATATACACATATATACATATGTATACATATATACATATATGTATGTATACATATGTATATATGTGTATATATATATATATATATATATACCCAATCATCAGAGGATGGACACTTGGGCTGTTTCTGTACTTTGGCTATTATAGATCATGCTGATATAAACACTGGAGTTCACGTATCAATATTAATTAGTATTTTTCTATCCTTTGTGTAAATAAATACCTAGTAGCGCAATTGCTGTAGGATAGTTCTATTTTTAACTTTTTGAGGTGCTTCCATGCTGTTTTCCAGAGTGGCTATACCAGTTTGCATCCCCACCAAGACATTCCATGCTCATGGATTAGAAGAACAAATATTGTTAAAATGTCTATACTACCCAAAGCAATCTACACATTTAATGCAATCCTTATCAGAATATCAGAGGTTTTTTAAAATCTAAACATTTTCAGAGAAAAAAAAACAAATTGTCTTCTTTTTTAAAAAAATCAGATTGGCATCAAACTTCTCTTTAGCAATGCCAAGTGTTACAAGACAATGGGACTCTACCTTCAAAGTTCTGAGAGAAAATTATATTGAGTGAAAAAAATCGATATTCAATCAAATTATTAATTAAATTTGAGAGTAGGATAAAGTTACTCAAAGTCACTGAAGGACTCAGTAAGTTTACTCCCCAGACCCCTTTTCTATGGAAGTGATTCAAGGATGTGTTCCAGCAAAATAAGAGAGAAAGCTAAAAAATGTGGATTCAAGAAACAATTAGGTCAATCAGGAGAAAATGGAAGGAAGATCTAGGGTACAACTTTTCACCAAAGGAAGAACACAAAGATCCAGTTTGGAGCTGGTGGCTCCAAAATGCGTCTGGAAAGAAAATGTATATAACCAGAAAGAATTCAGAGATTTGATACTATCTTGAAGAAGTTGGGATATCAAGTTGTAAAAAATGCAGCAATGCAGGAAATGGGGTGGGATGAAAGAGACAATTAGAAATTCCAAGAAACACGCAAGACTATGTAAAAAAGTTATGTAATCATAATATACTATGTGGCTGACCTGTGAGCAATCTTTACATAGAAAAATGTTATATTACACACTGTTGACCATTTCTCAGCTTTTGGAATCAATCCACAGGCCAGGCAAAAAGAAGACTTAGGTCTGGTGGTAGAACAAGATTCATGTTTTCTTTCTTGACAACGAAAGTTAAAATGACACATTTGATTGTGGTAAGGAGGAAATGAGATGAAGGAAAGAATAAGGACATTTATATGTTCACTTCACAAAGTGAAGAGTCAAGAGATACTGTCAATAGTTGATAGAATTAGAAAAATATATGTATACATAAAATATATATAACACAAATATATAAAATATATAACAAATAATAAATAGCAAAATACATAATAAACAGTATGTGACAAATATATTCTTCTAGAGATATAATAACTGTCAAAAGAGCTAGAAAAAAGAAAGTGTTAACAGTGTTTCCCATGTGAAAGACTGGGGGGAAGGGGTTATGGGGGAGCAGGGAACTGTTGCTACTTCGTCTAAGCCCTTCTGGATTTGGTCATTTTTAACAATGTACATGTGTGTCACTTCAGGTGCACAGAGAAGCAGGTGCTAAGACAGGATTTGACATGCCAGAGGTTTATTGAGGAGAAGACTGTGCAGGACGAGGGAGAAAGGGGTAGGAAGAGACAGGGAGAAGGTCCGACTGTGATCGGGTCCGCTACCCGCGAAGGTAGAGGAGGAAGGAAAGATCGGAGAGGAAGAGCCTCAGACCCTGGAGCAGTTCTCAGAAAGCCTTGCTGGGCTGATGGGGAGGTTCTGTGCAAAAGTGGCCTGAGAGAAGAATCCTGTGTCAGGCAGGGAGGACCAGCGCTGGTACCCTGGTACCTCAGGAGAGTTCATTCGGTCAATGGCTGCCAGCAGCCCAGAAGAGTGGGGCTCAGTGAGGATGTGGCAGCTGGGCTTGTCATTCTGCCAGGCACCCCCAGCAGGTTCTCTTAAAGGAACATCTGAAAAGTGTATCCCCACGGCTGCCGCGGCAGGTATTGATTTGATTTGTACCTTGTCCAAAAGTTGATTAAAAGGAGAATAAATTCTTCTAATCAATAGGTGAAATGAATAAACACTCAGAGTAGCACAGCCTCTTCTTTTGCTTTTTCATTTTTTTCAACAATTCTATCCATCACTCCGTGCTTATCAGGATTAAGTGTGTTCTTACTCCCCTTTACCTCTTCCACCCATCCCTCCCCCCACCTTCCCTCTGACAACCACCAGCTTGTTCTCTGTATTTAAGAGTGTGGTTTTTTATTTCTCTCTCTCTTTGTTTTTTCTTTTGCATAGTCTTTCATAAAGTCCATCACTCACCTGGTTGGTACTATTCATTCTGCATTCCTTTTTTGTTCAAAGGTGTTGCATTAAGGAGGTTAAATTTTTTTTCTTTTTTTTTTAAGATTTTATTTATTTATTTGATAGAGAGAGAGCATGAGCAGAGGCAGAGGGAGAGGGAGAGGCAGACTCCCCACCCAGCAGGGACCCCAATGCAGAACTCGATCCCAGGACCTCATGATCTGAGCTGAAAGCAGATGCTTAACCTACTGAGCCACCCAGGTGCCCTGTTTTTTTCTTGATGGAAGGGTCACAGTGGAAATATCCATAGAGTCAAGGGATAGGAGCCAATGAAGGAATAGAGTCAAAGGATGGAGTCAGCTAAGAGGAGGAACTCTTGAGCACCTATGGATTTGAGTGAAACAGTCTTAGCAATTACATAAAACCATGTAGAATAGATTGAGCTCATTTGAGGCCCTCTAAGTCCGTGACTCTCCCAGCTCTGAAATTCCCAATGACTTCACACATAAGACTAATAAATAATAAATAAATTCTGTTTACAGTACAAAGCAATTGAAAAACACAGTCTAAACATGCATCTTTTGCAATTTGGAGGCCAAGATGTATATCCAATGTCTTACATCCTGAATCATACAATTTTGGGGGCCCAGTCAAAAAAAAAAAACAAAATTTATGAAAATAATATGCTGGTGACCACTGGATACCACCTTGGATTAAGGAAAGTATAGGCATGCAGAAGGGCAGGAGTAGAGTGGAAAGAGATGGCAGTCTTAAGCAACTGTGATTAAAGTTTCTTACTTTTGCAAATTTTCTATAAATCCATGACCATGTGAACACATTGCTAACACCCCTCCCAAGGTCTTGGAAAAGGCCCTGCTGTTTATGCTTCATCAGCATCTTAATAAATTCACATTTCTCTGCAGCCCTATTTGAAGAGGAACAGAGAATAAAGGAGTGTAGTTTCTGTAAAGAAGTTCATGGATATAAATATGAGTTCCTGGGCAGGGAGTGGCCCTTTACACACATGTTAGTACTGAAAATAAAAAGAATGTGTGCAGAGACGACTGGTCGTTGGTATAAATCATCTTCCATGTGTCTGGCGCCCCCAGGCACCAATCACACTCCCTGCCAGGCTCTGGCTCCAAACCCATGACACTCTCACGGGCCTCCTGAACACTCAGGGCACAGTCACATCTGATTTCCTTGGGAACCTGTCACTCGAAGCAGGGAGCTGAATGACAAGAGTAAGCAAGGCACATTATTGGGCTTTGTTATTAAAGAAAATGAATTTGGCTTATTGAAAGCATGGCATATAGTGTATGGCCACAACTTCTTTTTAAACAAAAGAAAAAAAAAGAGAAAGAAAGAAAGAGAAAGAAAGAAAGAAAGAAAGAGAAAAAAGAAAGGTCAAGTGTTAATAATAGTTCTCTCGTATTGAAACTATGGGTAACTTATTTTAACTTTTCCTCCACATTTTCTTTAATAAGCGTGTATTATCTTTAAAATGAAAAATAATTTTAAAAAGCACTTAGAGGCTGCCTGGGTGGCTCAGTAGGTTAAGTGTCTGACTCTTGATTTCACCTCAGGTCATGATCTCAGGGTCATGGGATCGAGCCCTCATCCGACTCCATGCTGGGTGTGGAGCCTGCTTAAGATTCTCTCTCTCCCTGTCCCTCTACCCTTGCCCTCTGCCCCCTTCGTCCACTGCTCACAGTGGCATGATCTCCCTCTCCCTCCCTAAAAAAATAAAAAGCATTTAGAAAAAAATACATTAACTTTATGTTTATGCATATACAGTATATGTATTACTGTGTGAGCTATGCAAGGAACTAAGGAGACTTACAACTTCCCAAGACTCCCAGTAAGAATATTTCACATAGAAGATATCATGAGTGTGACATAAAAACCAGAAAAAGCAATGAATCTCAGGTTTGAATGGACCCCTGTATTCATTATCTATTGCTGCATAGCAAGTTACTCCAAAACTTAGCAGCTCAAATCAACATACCTTTATTATTTCCCACAGTTCCTGTGGGTTAGGAATCTGGGTATGACTTAGCCGAATGGTTCTGGCTCAGGGTCTGTCAAGGTGGCAATCGAGCTGTCTGGCAGAGGCTGCAGTCATCTGAAGGCTGCACTGGAGGGTCTGCCTCAAGATGGCTCATTCATATGGCTGTTGGCAGCAAGCCTCAGTACCTTGCCACATGATGATTCACAGGGCTGCCTGACTATCCTCACAACACAACAGCTGGTGTCGCTGGGAGGGAATGATAGAAGACACAAAGAGAGAGATTGAGAGGCAGCAGCCAAAATGTCTTCTGTGATTTGGCCCAGGAAAGGATGTACCATTACTTCGACCATATTGTTTTGTCACATAGACCAATCCTGAAGCAGTGGATTGCTGGAGGTGGCTACGCAGGGCATGAGGCAGGGATCGCGAGGGGCCCTCGATGTTCTAGCCCCATAGCATCCTTGCGAAACAAAAATTTTGCCATACAATGAGCAATATTGAGATTGTGAGGCAAAATAACTTAAGCATTTGAAGGAAATAAGTATTGGAGCCTTATTTCATATTGTGACTGATCTGTGATCTGAAAACTTTAAATATTACTGGTTATGGGTATAATGTGACTTCTTAAAATGTCACTTGGTTTCACTTCTTGGAAAGTTACAGAAGTTTTTTCCCACACCCTTCAGAGAAGATTGGATAGGACAAAGTAGAGATTTTTTATATTTTTATTTTTTAACCTTAACATTTTGATTGCATGGTTGTCAATATTTTTATAGGAAAAAAACAAACATCCTTACTGGTTGTTTTCAGACTGGCTAGATGTCTAACTGATAGAAAATAATCCACTTCCCCCATCAAATCTGTAGTGCCCTCCACAGATTCCAACGCGGAAAATGCAGCTTGTGAAATCAACATAGAAGCCATATTGTTAAAAAACAATAAGCAGAATGGAAGGTTGTCTGATTTGGGGTTTTTTTTTCCCAAATGAGTTAATTTATTTAGGTGAAAATCCCTATAGATAACATCAAAATTAAACCCAATACATTTAATTAGTTGCCTTTAATAATAAGGGTAAAAATATATGAAATGAGAAATTTTGAAATTCGAAACATGATTAGAGAAACACCGGGCAGTGCATCACTTCCTCAGGGCTACTCCTCATCAGAAAGGGAATGGGAGTCAGTCAGTATTTGCCATTACCTACAGACCCTTCAAGACCAGGAATTCTCTTGTATTCATTCCAAATCCCAAATGCCCAGTAGAATGCCAGGCACAGAGAGGTCATGAAATATTTGCTGAATGAGGAAGGAAGGGAAAAGCAATAAATGTTTGAGGGAAATGATATGACTACAAAGGCCATTCTCTTCCTAATTCCCACTCTTCCCTTTGCCTTCCCCTTCCCAACTTCCCCTGACTTCAAAGAGAGTCCCCAGTAAAGCAACTGAACTCAGCATTGGCATAAGTAAATCACCAACCAGATCCCCAATGGCTCTCAACTTGTCATTCCACCAAGTCCAATTAATGCCCTGTTCAAACTGATATTTTAAATTCTAGTCCATAATACTAAAGGAAAATGAATCTGCCCAACTTCTTGTTTGTGGTATCTATTTTCAATACCATCCCATACATTTCTCTGCATTTACTCTCTCCCCCGGTGTAAGAATGTAATATGGATTCTAGCACCGATGGACTCTATCTCCTGCCTTTTTGCCTGGCTGGAAAGCCACTTACTAGTTCTTTGTCTTCTTCCAGTAACAGATTTTCTCCCAGGAACATGCGCCTTTGCCATTAAACTTCCTAGCAAGTTCAAAGGAACCCTCAGCCCCACAAGATCTGCCAGTTAACCTACAGCTGCTAGATGGTACTGCCTTTGAAAATACAGTCCTTCCCAGGGTCAGCTTTTCTCTAGCTCAGGATAAATGAGGTTTTATCAAGCTGTCAAATCCCTGGATTTTGGCATAGCTTGCAAAAGGGTGTTGAAATATTCCCAAAGGATGAAACCCTCTTGAACTACAGAATCACTGAGGGGAAAGGAATGCAGGCAGGTCTGACAGGATCTGCAGCTTTCCCCTGATTTATTGCACCTTGCTTTATAGGGACTAAATGCTCCTTCTGGTGAGTTCAGTAAAGATGAGACACTCTCTGTGAATCAAGGATTTCACCATATGCAGTTGGGTCATGCTTATCAAAACTCAGGTGTGCTCATCACTGAATCAGTAACCTCATTATTCACATGGTTTCAAGCTGTTTATCCCAGCACGTACTGTACCCCTCCAATATTTTTTTGTTTGGGCTGAGATTTTATCAGGTACCACTACAATTTCTGATAAACTATTCAAAGTTTAAAGTATTTTTTTTTGTTGTTGCTGGTTTTTTTTTTTAAGACAGGGGCCTACAACTCCAAGTACAGGGTGGTCCAGGATAATCAGATCCACGAAAAATATAAAGAGTATGGCTGATCTTTTTGTTATCGTTGTTAGAAAAGTAATTGTCCCAAATTACAAAAAGAAGAAGAAGAGAAAACTATGAGAAATAATTCTGGGAGAGTCTTTTGGTAGGTTTTCTTTTAGTCTTCTTTAAAAAACATAATATTTTGAACTTTTTCCCTTAATGTATTACAAGCTTTTGCTACAAAAGTCTATTTTTTGCCACAGAGTCTACTTCATAATTATGGCTTTTAGAGGTGGCTTTGACAGGGACAGGTTTTAGTGAACAAACTTAGGCTGGGAATATTAAAAAAAAATTGAAGCCATAACATATTTTTTGTTATATTATTTTTCATCACTGTATTTCATCATTGAATTATTTCTTATATGTACTTTAGAGTATTGCTATTCCAAGTAATACTTAATAATATACCAGATATGTTGAAAGAGAAATTCTAACCTTGCTTTAATGTTTACTTACTCAACCAGGTATCAATGATACTTTTCATCTTTTTTTTCTCAAAAATTAAAGAATCCAGTCACATCAAAGAAGATGAACTTCCAGAACTGAGTTTTATATGGAAACTGGTTAGTCTGGATGTGTTCTCCAAAGTATAATAATGTTTTGCCAGGACCAATGCAGGATGAGAAGATCTTAAGAGAATCTAATGAATGACGCAAATGCAGACAGCCTATCCCAAGTCCTCAGCCCTCAAAATTCAAATGCAGCATTCCATTTGTTCCTTTTTAAAGTTTAATAAGAATAAGGTAATGTGTTGAATGACTTTGAAAACTGAGCAAAGATAAAAGGAGCAGCGTCTTTTGTTTTTGTTTCTTTTACATTTGATATCTTCCCATATTAGAGAGGGAAAGAAAATATGCAAGAAGACAAAGGGCAGTGTTTTTAATAAAACCTTGGCTGCTTTTCTGTAAGAATTAATGCAAACAATGTTATCTCTTTGGGGGTCATTTTCAAAGCAAGGGGAAGAAATAAATTGTCAGGATCCCATAAGGTACTTGGAAAATAGAGTCTTCCCATGCTCTAACTCAGGGGGAAAATTTTGAGCAAAAAAGCAAGATTTCACTCAGATCTGCTTCATGTTACAGGAAGGAAGGAAGGAAGGAAGAAGGGGGGAGGCAGAGGGCAAGGAGGGGGGATGGAGGGAGAGGGGGAGGAAGGGAGGGAGAGGATCATTGGGAGGGAATGGGAAAAACCCTCTCAAAGTCCATACCTTGTATCATAGCATTTACAATGCACTTTAAAAAGAGACTTTGAGATTTGTTCTCTAACTATACAAATTTGAGTTATGGGATTTTAGTGAGGGAAGAAAATTCTATTTCTGTTTTTCTGACATGATATGAAAACCTAAGTGAGCCTAGAGACCCTGCTGTCAAGCTGGCTGCCACCTGGGCTCCCAAGGAAGGAAATCCTTGGGAAGGATTGTATTTTATGGTCTTGTCCTCAGCAACTCAGATGTGCATCATTCCAAGATGTGTTTCTGCCTCATGTGTTAAAATAATCAGCAAAATGTCTTGCCCCTCAGAGGGGCACATTTGGAAGGACAAGAAGAGAATGAATGTACTTGGGCCACATTCTTAGAACAGCTACGAGGAGCTGCCACAGAAACAGAAATAGGGCACATCTGACAGGTTCTGGGTTTTCTTTCAAAAACAGGATATAGACCAGGCTTTCTCAAAGGGCCACTGAAGTTTGCAAAATTCTCTCTGCCCCTGGCTGATTGAGCGAAACAGAGCCAACTCATAACTTGAATTGGAAATCATGTGAAACTTATTTATGCCATTTTTTATTTTCTCTCTTTAACTCCCTATCAGACATTAAGCAGAGGTTGCATCTGAGTCTGGTGCTGGTTTACATTCATACTGGAAGTCAAACTCAATGTGGGGTGAGAATCCAGGTCAACTGAAGTAAAATCTTTGCGAACAAAATAACCACTGTATGTCCTTCCTCAAAGACTACAAGCGCCTGAGCAGTTCCCATAAATCCAGGCTGCACTGAAAGGGTTTGATCCAAGCCTTCCACCAGTAGCTTGCATCCACATGCATCAGATTCAGCTGTCTCTTAAATCTGCAAAATGTTATCTGTCTCACCGTGCACAAACTGCTGTCCCGGGCTGTATTCAATCCAGATGGGCGGCTTCTCCACTTCCTGACTTCCCTGCTATTACGTGTATGAATATTTTGAAACCGGGCAAGGAGAAGTCTGATAGCCCAACTAAAGGAGAAGCATAAAATATTTGGGGAAAGCTTTCTACCGGTGTCCCAGAAATGGAAGGTTTTATGGCTCCCTTGAACACTGGATGTCTGAAATTTTCAGCCTCCCGGCACGTGCATCAGATCACTTTTGCAAGAGGATATCCCCTGGGAATGCCCAGGGCCACACGCAATTCTCAGTGAACCAGTTTGACCTCCACATCCTTCCCTCTCGCTCACAAGAGCAAATTAGAATATTAATTTGATATCACAGAAATAAGTGATTATCATAGAAATAAACCCTGACCTTAAAAAAATAATAATTTGCAAAGACCAGTAACAACAATTTATTGTGATAGCTGATCAGACACATTGGCATTTCAGCCCTGATCTACTCAGACCACTACCACTCCAATCAGACCAATCAGAGCACTCCTCAATCCTACGGTGGCAATTGGCTTATGTGTCTACACAACCATAGGAGCTAGGACCAAATCTTGGCCATCACTTTGTAGAAACCAGTATCCAGGCAACAGCAAGGATTCAACAACAGTTACATTTATGCCTTGAACACCTCTAGAAGGATCCCCAGAAGACTGGTGTCCGGGGTTGTCCCTAAGCAGAAAATCTGGAGGACTATGGTCAGTGAAACTTGCCTTTCACTGTCTTATTTGGTATTTGTGAGACTCTTTACCTATTTTTTATATTTATGTGAGTGGGTTAGGATTGATGTTTGTTGAATGAATAAACAAACAGATGAATGAACAGGCTACATCCAGGAGCACACGGTTGATGCCCGAATATTTTTGGCTGCACCAACTTAACGGCAGTGTTTTCCTGACCTTGAGTTTCAAATCCTTTTAGTGACTCATGTTACATTGTGTGCCAGGTCAAGAGGGAGCTGACCCTCCAACTGACTCAGTGTGTCCAGACATTTTTAGCCTTAGAAGAGACAAAGAACTGTCACAAAGGCTAAACTTTATTGGTTCAGTTTTGGCGCACTCAGCGGAAGTGGAAAGGCTCACTGCTTTTCTCGACAGTAGATGTTGTAGCTTGCCTGCAAAGAACAACTGTGATTACTTCTTTAAGGTAAAGCTCAACCCAGGCCCAAGGAAAACTGGAATTCTTTAGAAAACAAAACTAAGCAAATATTCCCTTTCTGTCCCTAGCTTTGCATCTCCTTTTAGCTCCAGAGATGCAAATTAATATTCTTAAATTAATAATAATTTAAGAATTTAATTCTTAAATTAATATTCTGGCCGGGCAGAACTTTCCTACTGCAGCAGGACACACAATTGCCAATTGTATATAAATCAGTAGTAATGGTCTCTATCTCCCATTAGGCGGAAATCAGCAAATGTATTTAAAACTCCCTGCAACACAGGGCTTAAAAAGCAGTAGTTATTACTTATATCCTACATCAGTCTCTTGGCCCCTTTCATCCTTTAAATTGGCTGGGAATCAACACCAGTCTTTGCTTTGAGACAAGCTTTGAGGATGACCTCCAGTGTACAGCTTCACTCTTGAGTTTAAGCATGTTTTACTCCCTCCTATAACGAAGATATCCTGGGTATGATGTTTTCCAGCATGTCTCTTCTTTTGCCTACAGTGTAAAGATTAGCAATAAGCTCGCTACTTCCCCAATTCACCATGTCCTCTGTCTGCTTATCATAATCCCCTGTCAGTCATCTTCGCTAGCATCACCTTTTATCCAACCCGGGTCCAGATTATATAGTTTGAGGGCTGCCCCTGTGCTGTTGGAAATTTGTCAGCCCTGTCCTCTACAGGCTGTTAGGAAGACCTTGGTGCTACAACCAAACTTTGCAGCAGCCTGCTACACCAAAAGAACTTTTAATGATTTGTTCTGTTTTGTTCTGTTTTTTTTTTTTTGGAGTTGGGGGATAAGGAGGCAGAGGCCAAAATTTCTGAAACCACAATCTGCGAGGTCCTGAATGTTCGGCAAGTTTGCCCAGGGTTGTAAGGACCTTGCTAGCTTGTCTGGCCACTGCTGTTGTCTAGGCCATCCGCTAACGGGCTGGGGCTTCCAAGGGCCCTGTCTTTCCCAGCATGGACGTGTGCAGTTCTCCCCACACTCCCTGCCCCAACAATGCCAAGAGCCAGAAACAAGTGTTCGCAGGCCCCGCTTGAGTGGCAGCTTAGAGGGCCTTCATTGTGCCTGGTGCACGGAGAGCAGATTGTTATTCTGTCGGCATGAATTAGAGCCTGGGCAGAAGGCGCCACGCTCTTGCCCTGGTGATGTCTTGTTGCTGGTGGTAAGGAGAAGGGGCTGCCGTCCTACAGAACTCCTGCAGGCCACGATTCAGAAATTGTCCTTAGAGGGCCCATCATGGGGGAAGAGATTTGTTTTCTGAATTTAGAACGCCTTTAAATTTCATTAGTCTATTATTTCCCCCCACCTTCTCTCCTCCCCTGGTGCAAAATAACATCGCTTCAATAACCCCACTAGAGTGTGATTATAGTCTTCCTACTTCAACTTATCATCACTTGAGAATGTATCCTTTGCATAAAGCTTTATCAAATTAGGAGCTAGGTTGGGGAAACAATTCTCCCCATTGTCTGTTCAACTGTCATTCAGATCATACTCCCTGGTAGGTTCGCTGCTATGGATTTAGCCCAGTTGCTAGAAGAGTGAAGATTTTTTTCCCCAGACCTTTTCCTAGACTAGAAGGTTGTGAGGCATTAATCCATGAAATGACTCTCTCTCTTTGTTCCAGGTACAGAAGCCTCTGTTCTCTGTGATTTCTCACTGGCATGAACTCATCAATGACCACTGCTAAAAAGTCTCCTTGACTTCTCTGCCAAAAGAGCTGTGTTAGAACCAGCGTCACACGATTCTGATGGTGGGATGCTTTGTCCAATCAGAGACTGTATGAATACACTGGGGCAAACTGAATGGCAGGAAGTGGTGATCAAAGCTAATGCAAAGACCATTAGGGGGAAATTTTGTCAAAGATGCAACATGCACATATCATCTCCTCTACCTCACCGTTCCTCTTCCCCCCACCATCGCTCTCCAAAAGTGGAATTCATCAACTTTGAATGAATGAGAAATGTCAAGTGCAGAAGCATTGTCTAGGGTATAGTCTGCAGTGTTTTCCACTCCCCTTCTCCTTCCGCTCGCCACCCTACCCCCCACCCCACCATTCTGAGCCTGGCGTGTCAAAGATACCAAAGATATTGAAACTCTTCCCCCACTGACTCAGCCTCACCACTGTGGGCGGGGATGGCAGGGAAGTGTGCATGAATTTCTCTAAGCCATTTTTCTGGTTCAAGCAAAAGGCAAAGGAAATGAAGGAATCTGATGCACAAAGCACAGACTATGATTCTCCTCTAAGACGTGTGCCCACAAGTAGGCTATCATTATTTGAGTGCGAGTATAATTAAAAACCTTTCAGCACTCCAGTCATCCTTCCTGTCACAAGGACAAGATGACACACTGCGAACTGAGCTAGGTTTGACGCTGTTGGCAAGGAAGGTAGGGCATCAGGTGAATGTACTCTCTTGGGCACGTATGTATACATTGGCAAAAATGAGCCTTCCTCAACCAGTCTTGAAAAATATCACATTTTATTCATATCATTTTTATAAGAAGCAGAATTCAGGCATATAGTAACCTTTCACTCATGTAGTCACAATAAATATTTTTAGAATGCATAAAAGAGGAGATGCATTGTCGAATGGACGGATGGATGGATGGTTTCTAGAACTCCCTAAATCTACCCCATTCACATTTTACTTCTTTTTTATTTTTATTTTTTCATGTAAGCTCTACATCCAGCATGGGGCTTGAACTCAAGACCCCAAGATCAAGAGTTGCTTGCTCTACCAACTAAGCCAGCCAGGCGCTCCTCTGAATCTACTTGTAAGCTCATGTACTTTTTAAATTTTCAACTCATGTATTTTAGTGGCCCAATGTTTTAGAGTAACACTGAAAAGGAATCTAATCACAATTGGTAATAGGTTTTTCTTTTTTTCCTTACTCAGTATAAGGAAAATGAACATGAAGCCTGGAGAAAAGAAACTATTTGCTTCACGTTGCTCTTGCTTGGGAAGCCTGATGTTTGTTTCTGATGGTCTTCTCTCCAAAACAAATTGGATAAATGTGTACACTTTTGAGAAAACTCACTTACCAGAGCTTGTGAGATGATGTGCGTGATGCCCGAGCTTGTGAAAGGGAGCTATTTCACGAGAAGGTGATGGAAGAATGTTGATAGAGGCACCATACAGCTCCCAAGGCACTTCCTTCTTCTGGAAGGAAGACTGGAATCCAGATCTAGACCAACATGCTATTTGTTTGGAACGTCTTCTTTTCAAAATATCAAAATAAGACCTAGAAATCTAGTTTTAAAAACAAGTGAACTAATCAAAGCTAGGATTTGTTTATTTGCTTCCAAAGTAAGGTGTAATAACGATTCCTTCCCCAGAAGGAAAAAGACCATTTATTTACCTCTTGTACATTACCTAATTGTTAATGTCCTAGTGTGTTCATCTGGAAGCAATGACTCTTACAGTTGTATAATGTTCACCGAGCATTCAGTATTTTACCAGTTGGAAATAGCATTTTAAAAGTATGGTCCTAACCTTGAAGAAATTTGCCTGATCAGGAAGACAAAATATTGTTTGCTGATTAGATGTGTGATTAATTATAATGATTCACAGTTTCTATTCTGAGCTCTGTCATTCTACCTTGAGTAGCCCTGGGCAAATTGTTTAAATTTCCCCATGCCTCAGTTTTCTCATCTGCAAAATAGAACTAAGAATACCAGTCTTCCTCAGCTATTCAGTGAGAATTAATTAACGTTTGAGATTCTCAGATGAAAGACTCTCTGAATGTATAGGGCTATTACACAAACAATAAAACTGCTTTTATACACAGCTGGGCATGATTCACGTGAGAAGAGACAAATTCTTCTAAGCTCTATATCCTGTCAAGACCAGAATGTATATCATGATGGTGTAAGCCTTAGACTCTGTCCAACAGAAATATAACATCACCCACATATGTAATTTTAAGTTTTCTAATTGCCAAATTAGAAAATAAAAATAAAAAGGGTAAAAAATAATTTTGATAATATATTTGATTTACCTCAATATACCCCAAATATTATTTCAACCTGCAATAAATATAAACAAGTATTAATGAGTTACTTTATGTTCTTTTGTAAACTAAGGAATTGAAATTGGGGGCGTGTTTTACACACAGAATATCCCAATTTGAACTAGCCAAGTGTCCAGTGCTCCTTAGCCACTTGGGGCTAGTGGTGCCTGTATCAGAGTTCAAGTCTAGGAATTCCCACAGCTCTAGGCTCTAAGTGTCGTCCATTGATCCATGTGCCTCTGGTTTCTCATAGGTGGATAGGTCAGCACAAATACACTCCACTCTTACCCTCTATACTGTTGGGCTTCAGAGAGGATGCTGCTAGAAATTCCCTGCTTCCACAGCACTCAAGAGATTAGCAAGATGGTAATGGAAGACGCTCCAGAGAAAAAAATAAATCTTCCCACTTCCCCCATCCTCACAGAGGAGTGTCTTGACAGATTTGGGGCAAGTTAGCTGTATTTCTTACCATGATTGCCAGCACACACTTGGCATTCCACAGAGAATACACAGACCGACAGCATCATCCCTGAGACTTCACTTAAGAGCACTCAGTCAACTTTAAATGATTCCCAGTAAAGTTGATGAGAGTTTGAAATGCAACAAACAGGGGTGCCTGGGTAGCTCAGTCGGTTAAGCGTCTGCCTTCAGCTCAGGTCATGATCCCGGGGTCCTGGGATCGAGCCCTGCATGGGGCTCCCTGATCGGCAGGAAGCCTGCTTCTCCCTCTCCCACTCCCCCTGCTTGTGTTCCCTCGCTTGCTGTCTCTCTGTCAAATAAATAAATAAAATCTTTAAAAAAAATAAATAAACAAAATCTGTGTTGTTTTGTTTTTGTTTCATCTCTTTGGAGGGAAACTGTCATTGCTGAATTGATTGGTTGGTTGGTTGACTGTTCTTTGAACAGAATAACATCAAACTACTAGGGGCCTGAACCATTGTTGATTTAACCCTTAAATTCAGTTGCTTTAGAAAAACCCTAACTCAAAAACTATAATGATTTTTCAAATCAATTTGAAATAGGCTACCATGTAATCTTACATAGTGGTCTGTCTAGTACAAAATGCTCATGAAAAATATGCCTCATGTGGAAATATTGGCCATTTTGTTCTTCCCCCTGATCTTTGAGAAACTGTCTTTTTTTGGTAATCCCCCAGTTTCATATTGAGATCATCCTCTTTCCACCTAAACTCCGGTCTTGATTGACCCCAGGATTCTGCCTTGTACTCTACACTCACATTCTCTGTGACCCTCTTCATACAAAGTCTTGCATGATCTTGAGTCTTTCCAAGCTGACCTCAGGTCATCAGATGTTTATTAAACATCTACTATGGGCAAAACAGGGAAACCTGCATAAGTATGATGAAGGACCAGCCCTCCAGATGCCTCTATCTGGAAGCAGTAGGAGGAAATGTGCATTACTGGAGTTAAAGGAGGGCCAACCTACAGGAGAAATACAGTGAAGCCTTCGTACAAGGATGTTTTAGGTAGCTCAGGTTGCCGTGACAAAATAGACAGTGTAACTTAGACAGCAGAACTTTATTTCTCATGGTTCGGAAGCTAGAAGTCTCTGATCAAGATCCAGCACGATTGGTTTCTAGTGAGAGCTCTCTTCATGCGTTGTTAACAGCGTCCTTCTTGCTGTGTGCTCATGTGGCCTTTCCTTGGGTAAGTGGAGTAAGAGAGCAAGCTCTCTGGGCTCTCTTCTTACAAGGGCACTAATTCCATCAGACCAGTGCCCCACCCTCAGGATATCATCTAATCTTAATTACCTTTCCAAGGCCCTATCTCTAAATACCATCCCACTCACTGCGGGTTAGGACTTCAATATGTGAATTTGGATGGAACATAAACATTCAGTCCTTAACAAAGGGTCTCAGAGTAAAGAGACCCTATCTGGTTAGGCGGATCTGCAAAGATTTTATGATAGAAGTTGCACTCAAAGGGGCCCTCCCTTCTGGATACTAACAGAAGTCATACATCAAGGACCGAATTGAAGAAAAATCATTTGCATGTCAAAGGCAGCTCTTTCCAGTCGATAAGTCTGTTATCCTGGCACTCTGCTCATGTGGACTTTACCTCTCCTTCCTGAACTCCAGCCTGCATCTCTCTGCCTTTGGGACATCTCCACCTTTATGACCCACAAGTATCTAAAACTCAACATTTCTGAAACAGAATTCATTATCTTCCACCACCCAGCTTGTCCCTGCTTCTGCCTTCCCAAAGGTTTTTGGTACCAACACCATCCACTCAGCCATTCAAGCTAGAGATCAAGAGATCACCTCCTACCTCCCCCCTGAATCTAATCAACTGAAAGTCCTGTCAAATCCACTCCTTGTCTTTCCCATCCCCTTCCGCTCCTCACATTTTCCACTGTCTGTGACCCAGTTCAGATCATCGTTATTTTTCTTTGGAACTACTGAGAGATAATTATTTGTACTACTACTACTACTAGTAATAATAGCAGTAGGAAGCAGGTATTGAGAGCTTTCTATATGGCAGTGTCTGCCCTGAGCACTTTGTAAGTATTATTTCCTTTTAGCTTCACAGCTTTTATAATTTGCATTGTACAGATGAGGAAACCAGGTCAACAGGCTAAGGAACTTGCCCAAAGACACAGATGCTAAGTGGGAGAAACAGGTGCTGACTCCCAGCAGTCTGAATCCAGAACTTGCCCTCATCGTGACCCTGGAGTATTCTGCCTTCTCAGCAGTGGACTCCCTCCTTCCCGACTACTCACTTCTAATTCTTCCTCTGTACTGTTGCCATCATGATCTGTCTAAAATGCAGTCTGATATGCTCATTTCCTGGCTTCAGATTCTTTGACTTCAGTTTCCATTTCCTACTTCCTGGGACCCAGAGCCACAAAACTCTCCAGACCACAGCTCTGCCTTTCTCTCTAGTTTTGAATCCTTTTGCTTTCCCACCTCACTCTTTTTACTCTAGCACTTCTAAATACTGTTCTTAGAACATGTCATTCCATTCCCTGCCTCCAAGACGACACATGTGCTGTTCCCTCTTCACAGAATATTTTTCATCAGTAAGGCACTGCATTCCTTCCCGTTCAAACTTCTGAGTATTCATTATATCCCAGCTTGAATGACGCTTCCCCTGGAGGAAGCAAGCCAATTAGCTAAAAGTCATTTGCTGAAAGTGAATTCCTGAATGGTTACTTTGTCAAGTGACCAGTTTACCAAATTTACCAAAAATTTGAACCCCTTAAAAAGTTTGCAACATTCAAAAAAAAAAAAAAAAAGAAAGTTTGCAACATTCATCTTGGATGGGATGGTTTCTATAGCCTTTTAAGATTTCTATGAGTGTATAGTGGGTCAGGTTCATTAGCTGATCCCAGGATCCTGACCTACAGATTTTGCCTCCTTTCTCTCTTCTGTGGCTTCTGTACCCATGTCCACACTTGACTGAGGTACTCACCACTCCACGTAGTAATCATTTCACCTGTCTGAAATCCCTAGGATATAGTGAGCTCCACAATGGCCTGGCTATCTATTTTTACTTCTTATCTCTATAACCACTGGAGTGCAGAAGTATGGTAAGGCTTCAATAAAAATATAAGCTGAATCTTAACTAGTCAATAAATAAGCATACTCATTTACATACTACTCCCTTTCATCCATAAGGAAAATGTAAATTAAATTAAATAAAACAAAGTACATATTCTAGAAAGAAGAAGTCAAAGAATGTATGTGTTCGGGCCTGCTCCTAACATTTTGGGGGCCCACTTAGAATATGAATGGAGAATCACACACATACATACACAAAATATTTTGAAGTTACAAAGGCAGTCTAACAAAATATTCTATTAAATATATTCTATCTTTTTCCCTTGGAAAAGATAGCTTCATAATTATCTGGAAACGGGGACTAAATTTAGAATTCTCAATGGTAGTGTAGGGATATCTAATCCCAGACCCTGGCTCTTGGTCTCTGGTTCCTGGCCTATAGTTTACCCTTCTTTCTACCCCAGATTCCCCCAATTCTACACTGTGAAGTGCCCCCCCACACACACACTCATTGACTCACATTCACGTGGACATCCAGCCACCTGAGATAGCTACACTTTGATTCCATAATGATGCAGCCCACTCTCTTAGGAGGCAATGCCCTTGAGGGGGCTGAGTGCTTCGGGGCGAGGAGTTTCCCAGTACCGTATAACTAGAATCCCTTGGACTCACAGTCATGAAATATTATGTTGGAAATGGAAAAGCATGCATGATATATTAAATTTTAAAAGTAGGGTTTGGAAGTTTTGAGACATCTGTATAACAATCTACTTTTATGAAAAATTATATATAAGCATAAAAAGACATAGAAAAAATATACAAAATTATACACCAAATTTATTATGATTGTTACTATCTCCAGGTGGTGGGATCAGGTATGACTTTTTTTTTTTTTTACTTACCTGTATTTTATATGTTTCCACTATGAACATGAATTACTTATGTTATTTTTAAATAAAATTTAAATCAAAAACATTTTTGAAAGTACTTATACTGGGATAATTTCTACACAATTTAAGTGAAACATGATATTTGTTAAAACCTCAGAAATTTAGTACTTCCTATCCAGGAATAGTAGAGGATTTATAAAATATAACAGAGAACTTACTGGCTAGTGAGGAAAATGCATGAAGCTATTGAGACCCCCATATTTACAGACATGCACTCATGAGGCTATGAATGTATACATTTATACTGAGTCATAAAAATACTCCAAGTATACAGTGCATATGTGTTCATCCTGGTGCCTGGAATTCTGTGGACAGAGACATGCTCTGTTCTCCACAGAGCCTGTCACTAGCTCACTGTCTGAATGTGGGCAAACCATGGTGGGCCCAGAATGGTGGAGTCAGGATGTAAAACTAGCCATTAGCAAGATGCTCAGAGTCTCACAAATGACCGTCTCTCTGACTGATATTACTAACATGGAACGGAAGGATATTATTTGTTAATATTCCAGGTAATTTTAAGGATTGTGTGTGGGACGGGGGTTAGGGTGGGAACACACCATACCCCACATACATATGCAAATTGCCAATAGAGCTTGGATGTTTATATGCATGGCATTTCAATAACCTTGGATGTTGTTGGGTTTTTTCCACTGAGAGTAACCTTCTGCCTAGAGATGGAATCAGAATAATCATCATATAAATTTTCAACAATCTCAGTGAATAATAAATTGACCCAAATATTCCCTCAGCGTTCAAGCTATAAATTAATTCTGAACTAAGCTTCTCTGAACTCATTGTTGAGTTAGTTTTAAATTAGCATTTCCTGCCATTTGTAATAAATAAGTGTTACATACAATCAAGAATATGACAACATTTCTGCTTTCAAGGGATTCTATATAGACCATAAATATTCACTCCAGAATAACTGTCTGGGAGTAAAAAAAAGTCCATTCCCAAAGGAATTGTTTATTTTTGCCATATTCTGAAAAACTGATCTGTTTGTAAACAAGAAAGTATTATACGTTCTGAAAGTTTATACATTCTGTTATCAACTTCGTTTCTCACAATACTAAAACAGAAATATAATTGCTGTCATAAGCTACATAAATAGCAAGCGAGAAATCAAGGAAACATTCCATGGTGAAAGAGAATTAAAAATATTGAACACTTCGCCATAACATGCCACATTCACACTCAAACTTTTTGTGTTTATTCATTATATTTAGTTGTCTAGGTAGTTCTCTACTGACTATAAGAATGCATTCTAAAAGCTGAGCTTTTGACAATAGAACAGATATATCCTTGGGATCAATATTAAATTTGGTAGTTGAGTTTACCATATAGTGTCAGAAACCTATACCTAATCTATATCAGAATGGGCTAGCCTTGGAAATCACCATGGTTTATAACATTGTCACCCAGAGGAAGTGCATTCCAAAACATGGCTTGGAAATCATTTAACCACACTCCCTCCATGCTTTCCGCACTTTTAGACCCAAGGAGAAGGCAACACAGGGTCTGGGGGAATGTTCTGACTCTCCAGGGTTAGAGATGGTCTGTCTCTGTTCGTTGTCTTTGTTTGTTTGTTTAATTAACTATGCTTTGTTTTTCTAATTATAAAAGGAGTGTTTGCCTGTTGCTATAAAAATCAATAATGCAGAAGGTAAAATTTAAGAAGCCAACATCTCCCATGATTCTATTCTACAGCGATACCCACGGCTAGCAGTTTGGTACATAGTCTTAGGCTTTTAATAAGGGTTGGTAACTTCCATTTAAAAAAAAATTATCATATCATGCATATTATTCTGCCAATAAACACAGAAAAAGATATTCAAGATCATTAGCCCTCGGGGAAATGCAAACCAAAATCACAATGAAATGCCCTTTCAATCCAACTCAAATGGCTACCATCAGAAAGACAGACAATAAACAACAGGAAGGAGTGAGGGTGCAGAGAAGTTAGGAAGGACACTTTCTTTATACAATATTGGTGGGAATGGAAAGTGGTAGCCTGGCAGTTCTTCGAAAGGTTGAAATACAGGGCTCCTGGGTGGCTCAGTTGGTTAAGCAACTGTTTTCAGCTCAGGTCATGATCGAGGGTTGTGGGATTGAGCCCTACATCGGGCTCCCTTCCTTGGGCAGCCTGTTTCTCCCTCTCTCTCTGCTTGTAGCTTCCCTGGCTCATAGTCTCTTTCTCTCTCTGTCAATTAAACAAATAAATAATATTTTAAAATAATAATGATAACAATGATCTTCATCAGTTTTAGTTGTTTACAGAGTATTTACAGAGATTTACAGAGTAAATCTCCTTTTTGAACATTTTTTTTTAAACATTTTTTTTTTTATTTGACAGATCACAAGTAGGCAGAGAGGCAGGCAGAGAGAGACAGGAGGAGGCAGGCTCCCTGCTGAGCAGAGAGCCCGATGCGGGACTTGATCCCAGGACCCTGAGATCATGACCTGAGCTGAAGGCAGAGGCTTTAACCCACTGAGCCACCCAGGCACCCCTCCTTTTTGATATCTTTTTTAAGTCTTTTCTCAAAATAACTAGTCATTCTCCTCCATATAATTTCCTCATCTTATACTTGAAAAATCCTGATGATTAAGCTACTCTTCATTCAGCTCTCTTCTTGATGAATAAACCCAAATTTATAACACTTACCTGACTGGTGATTTTACACTTCTCTGCTTGGTTTCACTAATTTGTACACGAAACCATCCTAAGAAGGCAGGGCCCATGTCTGTTTTTGTTCAACCCTGAATCACCAGCGCTAACCCAGTGCCAGACACATAGCTAGAGCTCAAGAAATAGTTGTTTAATGAATGAATGAATGGATGGATGGATGGATGGATGGATAAATATTATATCTGCTCAGTGAGTGGCCTTCCTATAAATAGGTGGTTCTCAGTGACGGATGGGGCGTGGAAAGAAGGCAGATTGTCATACAGGATACAGGTTGTCATATCTGAATCACCTGGGGTGATTTTTTTTTTAAGTTACCTGATACCTTCTTCCAAGGCATACCATACCAGACCTTACAGTATGCCATGTAGGAAGGCCTACTTCACCCAAAATATACCTCATACAACCAGTCACTGGTGACAGAAATTTCACCAAGGGCCACAAAACCTTCCATTCATAATCAAATATATAGATTAAGGTTCAAATACCTTCTGCCACTGTGATACCACTGACTAGACCAAGAGTCAACAAAACTGGACTTTAGACTTGCCTTGACTTCAGATATGGGTTTGACAGGAAGGAAGAGAGAGAAATATATAAGCTTCTGTGTATCTGAAGAAGGTGTGGAGAAGCGAAGCACAAGCAAAGACACAGATGGGATAAGATGTTGAAGACTTCATCTTCTTCATAACTTTGATAGCAGCAAGCCTACCTTCTATTGGGCCCATCGGCTTTCTGCTCGCAGGGTAAAAAGCTCATAAGGCATACCGCCCAGGTTTAAGAACTTCCCTTGACAGTCAAGATCTGTCCCTGGTCCACAGGGTGTTGTTTCCACATATGAGCTAGGAGAACAGCTTCTTCACTGAGTGCTTCCTTCCTTCTTAGTTTCCAACATGTGTCTTTTTTTAACAGAACCCTAATTGCCAGTTGATGGTGACCTCTGATCCTCTACTCTATGTAAAATCTATTGTAACTTTTTAAACTATGAAATATAACACACTCAGTGCATAGAATATAAATGAATAGTTTAATGAATTATTATGAAGTCAACATCTATGTGACTAACACAGTTAACATTATACATTGCATATGTACATATTATACATATATAAAATATTACAATAGTTTTATTACGTTTGAGTTAAACCACAATAGCAATGATTTCTAAAGGAAAAAAAGAAATGATATTGTAATCACTTCCAAAGCTCCTACCCGTGGCCTCTGTCCAACCACAATTCCTACATTCCTCCTTAAAGGAACCATAATTCTGACTTCTATGACATTCACTATTCTTGCTTTTCGTTTTCTTTTTTTTTTTTAAGACTTATTTATTTATTTGAGAGAGAGCGAGCTGGGGGGAGGGGTCCAGCGGAAGAAGGAGAGAGAGTCCTAAGCAGACTCAGCACGGAGCACAGAGCCTGACATGGGGCTCCAACACATGACCCTGAGATCACAGCCTGAGCGGAACCCAAGAGTCCAGTGCTCAACTGACTTGTCACCCAGGTGCCTCTTTTCTTAATGGCTTTATCACCTAACTATGCATCTCTAAAAAGATTATTTAATTTTGTCTGCTTTTGAATTTTCCACAAATGGAATCATACAATATGTATTTCCTTGTGCTAAGATCTTTTCCACTCAACATTGTTCTTAAGATTCATCTACATTATTGCTTATAGCTGCAGTTGGTTAATTTTTATTTATATACAGCATTCTAGTGAATGAATGTTCCACAATTTGCTTACACATTCTACCGTTGATGGATACTTGGGTTGTTTCCAGTTTCAGGATATTCTGAGTAATACTGCATGAACATTTCATGTACGTGTCTCTTGACGTCCATGCATATCCTTTTCTGTTGTGTGTGTGTCTAGGAATAGAATTCTGATAATTTATCTGGTGGTATATGTGTCTTGAGCTTTATTAGATAATGTCAAACTACTTTCTGAAATGACCACCAATTTATAATCCGACCAGCAGTGTTTGAGAATTATTTATACCTGGTACTATCAGACTTTTAAATTTTGGCTTATCGGGTGAGAAGTAGGATCTCATTTTCATTCTAACATGCATTCCTACTCCCTCTCTTTTGGGCACACTTTCTTTCCTACCATTTGCTCTTCCTTAACATTTTTCTCATGATTTCATTTCATTTTTTTTTAATTTTTTATTTTTTCAGCGTAACAGTATTCATTATTTTTGTACCACACCCAGTGCTCCATGCAATCCGTGCCCTCTCCAATACCCACCACCTGGATCCCCCAGCCTCCCACCCTCCGCCCCTTCAAAACCCTCAGATTGTTTTTCAGAGTCCATAGTCTCTCATGGTTCACCTCTCCTTCCAATTTCCCTCAACTCCCTTCTCCTCTCCATCTCCCCTTGTCCTCCGTGCTATTTGTTATGCTCCACAAATAGGTGAAACCATATGATAATTGACTTTCTCTGCTTGACTTATTTCACTCAGCATAATCTCTTCCAGTCCTGTCCATGTTGCTATAAAAGTTGGTTATTCATCCTTTCTGATGGAGGCATAATACTCCATAGTGTATACGGACCACATCTTCCTTATCCATTCACATGATTTCATTTCTACTTACGAGCATGAATTCATTATCTAGTGCTGTGGAGCAAATGATACCAAAAATAAGTGGCTTAAAACCATAAATATTTATTATCTTTCACACTAATTAATGTAGGTCAAGAATCCAGGAGGGCCTTAGTTGGGTGGTTCTGACTCAAGGGTTCTTACAAGTTTGCAGTCAAGGTGTTTACCAGGGCTGCAGTCTGAAGGCTTCCCTGGGGCCAGAAGATTCACTTTTAAGGTAGCTCACTCACATGCCTTGCAATTTAATGCTAGCCTCCATAAGGCTGCTCAAGTATCTTCAGACATCACAGCCAGCTTCTCCAAAAGTGAGGGATCTAAGAGAGGCGCAAAGAGGAAATCATGATGTCCTTTCTGACCTGGTCTTTGAAATCTCTTCTGACATTCTATTCATTAGAAGAGAGGCATTGAACGTAGCCTAAAATAAGAGAGGAGATTTAGGCTTCCTCTCTTGAACAATGGAGTACCAAAGAACTTGTGTACATGTTTTAAAATGACCACACAACACAATTCAAAATCTCTTGACTGTCACCATCTGGCAAGCCCCAAAGTAATCATTATTTCAGTATTAATGGATGTTAAAATTCCTGGGCAAAAGTTTGATTAAAAAAAACAAGACAGATGGGACGCCTGGGTGGCTCAGTTGGTTAAGCAGCTGCCTTCGGCTCAGGTCATGATCCCAGCGTCCTGGGATCGAGTCCCACATCGGGCTCCTTGTTTGGAGGGGAGCCTGCTTCTCCCTCTGCCTGCCATTCTGTCTGCCTGTGCTCGCTCGCTCTCCTCTCTCTCTGACAAATAAATAAAATCTTTAAAAAACAAAACAAAACAAAAAAACAAGACAGAAAATGTGCATAGTCTCAAAGTATCTTCTTACAAGATACTTACTAATTACAATGGGAACTATAATAACTTTACAGTGGAAAAACTTAGCAAACATGACCTTGACCAAGTTATCAAAATTAACATCACAATAATGAGACATATCATGTGACTCCCAATATGATGTACTGAGGACATACAGCATCATTTTTGTGGTATTCTTGCCAAAAATGCATAACTTAAATTTAATCATGGGGAAATATCAGATAAGCTAAACCCAAGTTGATGAACTTTCTACAAAATAACTGGGTAGTACTCTTCAGTAGTATCAAGGTCATGAAAGACAAAGACAGGTTGAGAAATTGTTCCAGATTAAAGGAGATTAAGGAGACTCAGGAGACATAAATGCAAAATGTGACCTTGGGCCAGAAAAAAGCACATTAATCAGACAACCGGTGAAATTTGAATAAGTTCAGTAGACTAGTTAAAAGTGCTATGTTAATGTCCTAATTTTAATAATTGTACTGCGGTTATGTAAGATGTTAACATTGGGGAAAGCTGGGTGAACAGTATATAGGAATTCCTTGTACTAGTTTTGTAACCTTTTGGTAAATCAAAATTTCAAAATGAAAACAAAAAATAAAAATTATTTTTAAAAATATATATCTTAATTAGAGGATTAATAAAAAAAATGGGTGATACAGTTGCATCAGAAGCTCACTAGTCTCTAACAGGAGTAGCTTTGGAGAAGAACTGCTGGAGTTTTCTCTATGACCTCCGTTTCTTCCCGCTTCTGGTCCTATTGGGCCTTTCTGGTGAAACTCACAATCGTTGTCTGTCTAAAACATATATCTGATCATGTCACTCTCCCACTTAAACCCTATCAAGTGCTTCTCATATCTTAGAAGAAATTCACCTTCCCTAGCAAGGATCCTCATGTGAATACTTGGCCATAACCCTATAGAACACTTTCCCTAAGACATGCAATGGTTTCTCACTTCTGGATCCTTGCATTTGCTATCCCCTCTTCCTTGCTGGAAAGTCCTGATTTTCCTTGGAGATTAATTTCCAAATGTCTGTTTTTCTGTCTTTTGGGGACCCTTTTCTCTCCAAATGGAGTTAATTGTTATCTCCTGACTCCTATGACATTTTTGTAAGGGGTCTCCCTTATAACATCCATTGTACTATGTTGTACATAAGTGCTTATATATCCGTTGTTGCTTTTCTGGGTACTGTTAGCTTTTAGAGGGCTAACTCAAGCTCTATTCATCACCAGCACTGGTCACAGTAACAAATAAATGGTAGACATACTACTTGTTTATTGCGATGTGAAAACAAAATAAAATCAAAGCAACTTAAAGCAATCAACTATCATCTACTACAATTTCTGAGGGGTCAGAAGTTCAAGAGCAGCTTAGAAGAATAGTTTCTGTCTCAGGTGTCCTAAAGTTCCCAAGACATCAGGCAGGGCTGCAGTCATCCAAAGGCTTGACTAGGGCTGTCAAATCTGCGTTCAGGATGGGTTATTCATAGTAACTCTAGTCCAGCTGATGACAGAGGGCCTCAGTTTCACCACATGGGGCTGTTCATAGGTCACTGACTGTCCTCATGACATGGTAGCTGGCTCCCTCCAGAGCAAGTGATCCAAGAGAGAAAGTAAGGCAGAAGCCACTTTTTTTTTTCAATAATCTATCTCAAATATGACATACCATCATTTTTGCTGATGATCACATAAAGCTACCCTGGTAAATGTGGAAGGGCACCACACAGAGCATGCGTACCAGGAGGCAGGAATCACTGGGCACCATCTTAGAGGCCAACAAACACAGTAGGCACATATTCAATGTATAAATGAATGGATGGATGGATGGATGGATGAACGAATGAATGAATGAACGAACGAATGAACGGACCACCTCTGGACCATATCCCAAAGCACTTAGTGATTAAAGAACCAAAACAAACTTATTTCTCTTAAGGCACTCTCAAGTATAATAGTCATCCCCTGACATTGACCAAGATCACAAAAATTGCTTGAGAGAGGTTCCCAATGCATTATTCACTCACTCTCATAATTGAAGGACCTTATCATTTTTAAAGAATATGGACTCAGATCAGGGAAGACAGGGTGAATCACCTGAGGTCACTAAGAAGGACAGATGACCCAGCAGTAGACTCCCTCTCCACTGAGAGTTTTAGATGAGCTGGATGCTGGATGGTGTTGAGCTGTTCAGAATGCTGAGTCTTCTCCTATCTTTATTAAAGAGAGATTCATGTGTGCAGGGGATGGCCAGCTCATAGCACATCAAAATGTTAAGATTTTCCCTTTCCTAATTCGGGAATGAGACACACTTTTCCGTGACGTCTTCATCTTTGGTATAAAAGCAGAACAAATAACTGGCCATCCCTGCAGATTTTTATTGAAGATTCTCATATTACTTAATAGCTGTGAGCCGTATAACTTCATCTTGTCTTTCTGTCTCACACTAGTTCCCTGTACGGACTATCCTTTCTTTAACGTCTTGTATCAACCTATCCTAATTCTACCAGTTCTCCTTGTTCTAGCCAACTATCAGCTCCCTCAAGAAATTTCCTTGCTCATTCCCTCCAGAGAGTTCACTTCCTTAATTGGACCAACCCCACTTTATAATTTGTTTCATTCTTACGGCATTTGAGTTTGTTCTTGAAGGATTTAGGTATGTCAGGATGTGTCATACATATTTTAATCTCTACTTCCTCAAAATAATTTTTTTTTCACAATCAATATTCCTTAAATGAACAAATAGGCACATTTGATTTCCTTTACTAGAATAACATTTTAAAAAGAACTCTTTAGGGGCACCTGGGTGGCTCAGTGGGTTAAAGCCTCTGCCTTCGGCTCAGGTCCCCACATCAGGCTCTCTGCTCAGCGGGGAGCCTGCTTCCTCCTCTCTCTCTGCCTGCCTCTCTGCCTACTTGTGATCTCTGTCTGTCAAATAAATAAATAAAATCTAAAAAAAAAAAAAAAAGAACTCTTTACTCTTGAAAAATTGCAGGTAAATACTTTTGTACTATTCAAGCTATTTTTCCAATCTTTTGTTTGTTTTTTAGTCTGTGCTTGCTTTTTGTCGTGATTTCAGCTTTTTAAAATTATTACACCCTTGAAGGCAGGACACCAATACTGTAAAAGTAATAGATTACACATGTGCTCTGTTGATGCATTTCCCCTTTAAAAGAATTAAGTTTGCTAATCTCATTCATTTCCAAAGCCTTTTGAAAATGTGTGTCATGCTTATGGGTGGCCGCATTCCACAGAACTGAATATGTGCTGCGAAAGGAAAGGAGGCTTGGGGGTGGGGAGGAAACCCTTACAAGACAAGAGAACTGAGCATGTGCGAGGATCTAACCAAAGGAGGGCAGGGAAGTGCAGTTGAGGAAATATGGAAGAGACGGAAAAGAGCAAAGGAATTTAAGAGAGAGAGGGGAGTCTCAGCACATTCAGGAGATCACCCAGAATCCACAAATAGAGAGAGTGCATTCAAGGAAGGATGCCTCTTCATTAGAGCACTGCTGACTCTTAGGACCTTCTGGCATCTCTTTAGCGGGCCCCATCCTTTGGGGATGCCCAGACCAAGATATTACTCCTCACATTCAGTGACTCCTGAGATCCCAGCCCTTTCCCTGACATACCTTCGTCTCCCTGCATCAGAATTGCAGACGGTAGTGTGGGCTGTTGGAGTCCAACGGAGGTGGAAGAATTCTGGCTCTGCTTGCTACTTAGAAGCTGGAAGGTTACCCAGTGGTTATAGCCTCAGTTTTCTCATCTATAGATTGGGGTTAATAATTCCTACAGTGCAGGTATTATTGTAGATCATAGGTACCACAGGATTGTCATAAGGATTACTACACATTAATAGATACTCAATAAATAGTAACTATGAAAAGCAGTCTTGCATGGTGGTTTAAAAGCATGGAGTCCGGATCTGGACTATCTGGGTTTGAATCCTTTTTTCATTATTTACTCTCTGTGTAACTGATTTTCTGTGATTCACTTTCCTAATCTATCAGTGGGGGTAGTAAGAGTGCAGCCTGCATCTCAGAGTTGAGAGAAGATACAGTGATTATAGGACAGGGCCTGTCACATGAAAGGCATTCAATGAGTGGAAATAATAGTTGTTCTTTTGTTGTTGTTGTTGTTGTTGTTGTTGTTGTTATGATTTAAAAAGATGCAGTGGAGGGCAAAGGTTAAGACTATGTGTTCGGGGGTGCCTGGGTGACTCAGTCAGTTAAGCCTCTGCCTTCAGCTCGGGTCTTGATCCCTGGGTCCCGGGTTCAAGTCCTGTATCAGGCTTCCTGCCCCGTGGGGAGCCTCCTTCTCCCTCTGCCTGTGCAGCTCCCCCTGCTTGTTCCCTCTATCTCTCCCTCTGAGAAAGGGAGGGAGGGAGGGAGGGGAGAAAGGAAGGAAGGAAGGAAAGGGTATGTGTTCTAGTGCTGAACCACCTGGGTTCAGATCCTTGTTCTACTCTTCCCCAGTTGTCTGATCCCCGGGTCTCCATTCCCTCATCCATAAATTGGGAGCAATAATAGTAACCACTTCAAAAGATGAAATAAATTTGTATACGTAAAGCTGATGCACAGTAAACAATAAACGTTAGCCATCAGTGGTATAAATAAATCAGCCATAGCTCCAGTTTTTATGCATTTCTGTGGGTAATTTTAAAGCTCGATATTTTATACAATTAAATAAACTTAAAGTTTATGTATTCTATGGTGATTAACCTGAACTACCCGTTCCTTTGGAAATAAGCCAGGCTTTCAACCATAAAAGGTTTTCAGCCAGGCCCCAGCTGACCGTCTTTTCAGTGTCTATGTGTATAGCAGATGGTGAGCTGCATTTTTTTAAAACTGCTCTCCCCAAAGAGAAGACTAAAGTTCTCAGAAAAATTAAATGCCCTCATTACAAGAGTGCCATTGTCTTGGCGCTCTCACCCCATACCTTAATGACTGGCACTGTGAAGTCCCACATAAAGGGAAGAGACCTCATAATTAGGCGTGTTGGAGAATCTTCCCGAGTGCTACAGACTGTGGTTTTCAATGACACACCAAAAGCCGGCCACTTCAACTTGCAATTTTACTTTGCTTGCCGGCTATACTGCAGTCACAGGGCAAGCCGTCCGTTCAGATGCCGGAAAGGCTGACACTCCGGGAAACTTTTTTTTTTCATTTCTTCAGCCAATAATCTTACAGCCCGGTGATGTCACCCAACAATTATGCAATATGACTTAACTGTTGGATAGGTGACAGGAATTCCACTAACACCAAGATCACAATGAAACTGCTTAGCTGCTAAATTAGTCATATTGTATGTTACCGATAAGTCACTTTTAAACTGATTAACTGCCAGTTCAAATAGCACTATTGTCTAGTTAGGGAAGTCAGGGCCCCATCACTCACAGTTTAAATGATCCCATCCGGTTATTCCAGAGTCTGAATCATGCAAATGAAGTGATTATTGAACTTCATAACATCACAGGCCACTTGAAAAGGGACACAGTGTGAAAAGGAAACACTTTCCATCTTCTATTTTTAAGAGAAAATTTATACAATATTTTCTGGACTGTAGCCTTCAATTAGTCATTCCATTCTCTTGACAGTTCTCCAAATCCAAATAGCATGAGAATAGGATCCTGTTTCTCAGTGAAGACAGGGATTATTTTGCATTGTTTTTTCTTTCTTCCACAAGTTGGCCTCAGTCCTACAATTCAGCTACACTGTGAAAAGGGACTTTTTACTGACCACAAACCACGAGGTGGATATCACTTATTCCATATCAATTATCAAAATAATGCTTTAATTTTCCCGTTTCAAAAGTACTACATGTGTGTCAGAGAAAATTTAGGAAATATTGAAGACTACAAGGAAAGCCCCCACAATCTCATCCTCCCCCCAAAAATCATAACTAAAACTTTGTAAATCTCTTCCAATCTTCATAAAGAATGAATAGAGCAGCCTAACAAACTTCTTGCCGAGCAGTGTGGTGGATGCTGGGCATGGAAAGATAAGATTCCAACTGTCTCCCTTAAGAAGAGCACAGCTTAATGTAATGGGGTATTTTAACACAAAAGAGACATTTAGCACAGCCTGGAGAGAACAGAATGTGGAGTGGAGGAGATGGAAGGGATTATCAGAGCAGATTAGAGAAATCCTAGAGCAGGGCTCCTCAAAGTGTTGTCCACAAGGTGGACAAGCCACCTACAGAAACAGATCTTACAAGCCACCTACAGAAACAGAGAGAAAGCATTTAAAACCTTTGGAACATTTTGACAGAATGACTGTATGTCTTTTGAATCTAAAAGTAAATTTTTAATTTGGACTTGTATTTTTTAATTTCACTTCTGTTGATTTAATTTTTATTGTATTTTCAAAAGATCAGTCCACAATGGATTCAAAATTAAACATTAAAAGCTTCCCTGTCACTATTAAAAACCACTGTCTTTGGGGACACAATAGCTTAGCTAAGTGTAAGGTAACCGACCGTCCTGGTTTGCACTAAACCTGGCAAAGTCCCAGGCAAACAAGGATGAGTTGGCCACCTTACAAGTGTTTTAATTGCAAGAAAAAGTTAGCTTCGTGAGAGGATAGATCAGATGAAGGGAAAACAATCATCAAAGAAATGAAAAAAGAAAATTTCTCTGAGCTGAAGAGAGATTTTAGTCTTCAGGTCAAGAGTTTACTAATGGCTAGGTAGGATTATTGAAAAGAGAGTCACACCTAGCTACATCCTAATGCACTTTCTAAATTCCAAGTATCAAGAGAAAAATCCTCTGAGATTACACATACACGGCAAAATGAAGTGAACAAAATAAATTAGTAAGATGGTAAAACACAATTTTTATAATATTACATTCCTTTAACATAAAGATATCTACTTTAGCTTTCAAAGCTAAGAGAGAAAATAAGGAAGAATTGTTCTTTATGTACAAATATAAAAATGAGGGTAATAAAGTGAAGATAAAAAACAATACTATGAAAAAGGAAAATGTCAACATGGTAATATCATTAGCATAATTTAAATGATTTGGCATCAAATTTGTCTCTAAGCTTCCTGGTTGGTGATGGAAATGTTCGGAGTCACAATCATTCGAATTGCTGTTACTATGATGAAAGAAGACTTATATATCAGACTATCAGTAAGACATTTCCTGGCACTGAAATCTAATACAAATTCTCTGAAGGAGTTTAATAGTAGGGGCAATCAAGGGGTATGATAGACACTGTCCTCAATAGCATTTCTATAGCAAATGTGGGAATGTATTTCACATATGTTGTTTCTTCTAAGGATCCTCATTAATGTCAGTAAAGGGTTTCAGTATGTAAAAATACTAAATAGCCCAAACACCTTATTTGATCCAAGGATAGAACTGGAGGAGAAGATGTGTAAGATGTCACTTAGTGTTCTCCAAATATTTTCTCTGTCAGCCAAACTAATGTGATAACATATTTGAGGTCCCATAATGTCAGAAAAGAAGTTACTCTGGTGATTTTGTTGCTGACTGAGGGGATATAAAAATTCTAGTTTCAAAGGAAATACAGTTATACTTTGTGTACCTAGCCCTTTCAGTACTTTGATATTAATATTAATTAATTATTAATTAAATGGACATCAAATTTGTGTGAGACTAAGTTATTATGCTTCACATAATAAATGTTATTTTAGTAGATATCAATAGCACTAACACTAATTAGTTTTACTTCTCTGGCATTCTCAATAACTTTAATAAATATTGTAACACTTCCATTAATGCTAATGGATTTATTTGTCAAAATATTGTTCTAATACCCAGTCTTGATAATTTTAAGGTAGAAAAACTTCTTTCATATGCCATCTGTTTGAATGAGCAAAAATTGGTTGCAAATCAATTATGTACATTTTGATCATTTTTTGTCAAATATTTGTATAAACATATATTTATAAATACATAAGCACAGAAAAAAATTAGAGGGATATAATAAAAATGTTAACCCAGCTTACCTCTGAGTAGCAGAATTTGGGTGACTTTTGTTTTCTTCTTTTATTTGTCCATTGGTTTGAATAACTTGTATTATCTTTGCAAGAAGAAAGAGAATATTATTACTGTTTTATGTAAGTGCACACAAGGGTGAGAGCAAGAGCTGCCTCTACATCATTCCTAAAGCACATCAGCCGGGTAATCTTCCTGCTCCATCTACCTTTTGCCTCACAGTTGCCCTTTAATGACCTTCATGATGATTGCAAACGTTGGCCAGTTTGAGAAAGCATGCATTTGGGGTTAGAGACAATCTCCAACTCTTGCCTTATTAGCAGCTATGTGTCTTTGGGCATATCTTTATACTTTTGATTCTCTGGTTCCTCATTTTCAAGATCAAGACTGGATCGCCAAAGCATAAAATGAAATCACTGACTCATAGTAAAGCTCCTGGAACAGAATAGGTGTTCAATAAATAGTGCACGCTAATTTGCTTGCTCTATTCCTAAAAGGATATATCCTGTTTCTGTAGACACCAGCTAACTTCCCTGTAGTGTCTTCACATAAACCTGGCTTGAGTCCAGTGAAAGAGTTGGAAAAATAAGCCACAATCTCTCTTCCCATGTACGCTAGGAAAGAAACGGGAGTTTCTCCTCAAAAGGAATTCTCCTCAAAAGGGAGAAACAGGAAGACCTACTGAGTATCATGCACCATGTTATGTGTGTTACTTTGCTTAAGGAAGGCTCCGTATTTTCCCAAACACTTAAACATCTGCAAAGTCTCAAATTTCTACCTTCTTATTGACACACTTGCCTCTGGAGAGCTATCTTACATCATGTTGTCATTCACCCTAATGCAATTTCTTCCTGTCTTCACCGTCACAGCCTCCTGTTTGTGACACACAAGTATAGTTGCTTATGTCATTGCCACAGGTCACATTTTCAGAATGTCATGTCATAGCATTTGGGACCCTAGAAATGAAAATGATATGTTCCTCTCACTTCATCTACACATCACAATGTCTCCAATCTTTACTTCTTACATCAGTGGCTTTGTAATTGGTCTCTCCTCTAACCTATGTGAAACAGGCTTCACTTAAGTGAACCTTACTCAACATTGAGAAAATGAGACAGAAAGATCATGAAAGGGATATCTCTAATTATCAGGCCCCAGTTGGGAAAATGCAACTAGGTTTATCCTTCTAGAAATAACTGAATCTCATCAAGTGTATATTGCAAAAAATCGTTCTGGTACAAGAATGTTTCTGGGTCTCTGACAACTAGTTCTGGTTAAAACTTTGCCTCCATATTTCAGACGCACAGCATTGAGCAATGATAGGGAGGCCTGAAAGACTTGGGAACAGGGCCTTCCTTCCTAATGACCTATTGCAGATGTTGCATACTGATTGCACAACAAAGGTTTCTATTTTCCTACTTTTTTTCTTTACCATGTGTCCATTATGCCTTTTTTTCTTCACTCTCTTAACACCTCGCCTCTCTCATCTCTTACGCTTTTGTTTCTGTGACATTAAAAACTCTAAGAAGGCAAATTGCTAATTGTGTGCCTCAAAGCCCCAACTCTATATGATATAATTAGCCCCATAAACACAACCCCCATCTCTTCCCCTGAAAGCTTTCCTAACGATTTATCTACTAAAGCTTGGGTTTTCTACGAACACATTTCCTAGGAAATGTCCCCAGATGGCATGTGATCTTTCCATTTTAGACAAGCTGCCTTGATCAGGTGTCACCCAACTGACCTGCTTTTCTCCTCCTTTATTCTCAACACAATGTTGTCTCAACAGACTATCCCCTAAGTCCTGGTTTTTCTTCGCAGCCCTATCCATATACCACACCTGCCACAAGCACTCATTGCTAGCATACCCTTTATTCCCTCAGGATTCTCACAGGGCCTCTGAGCGACCTTGAAACTCCCTCATCATCTCCCCAGTGTTCTCCTCCAATACCTTGGCTATAAGGAGCTTGGCTTCGGGTTTGCTGCCACCTCAATTCCTTTTTTAATTTCCAGTTGGCTGGAAGCCAATCCTCTGTGCTTGACCCCATGCTCACCTTGCAAGCTCATTCTTTTCTTCATACTTCCCTCATTGTTCAAAAGAGTAAACCCAACCCAAAGTAGTGAAGATGAGTAACAGAGAAAGAACTCAGTGGAGGCTCCGGGGTGCTTTTAGATCATAGATCATAAAGCAGAGGGATCTTTGATGCCATTGAGTCCAATTCTGCCATTTTACAGATGACAGTGGTGGGGTCTCAGAGTCTAATGTCCTAGACCGTTCAGATGAGTGAAGCCCAGAGCTACCAGGAAGAGCATTTCCAAGTGATGGAAATCATTAACTTTGGAATCATATATATGTGGGTTCAAATACACAGCTACGTGGCTTTGTACAATTAATTAAAACCCTCTAATCCATGGTATTCTTACCACGGAAATGGGGATGATGACACCTATCTTAGTGGATTATGAAGCTGGATATATGGCCATTATTAACTCTTAACTAGAATCCAGCTCTTCGTTGACTTTTTAGTCTAATGCTCTTTACAAGCTAATGCTGCTATTATGGCTCTAGTGCCAATCCGCCAGGATTCTATCTTTAATCTTTACTAATGATGGTGTGACTTCGAGCAATTTATTTACAAAACTCTGCTTCAGTTGATTAATCCATAATGTAAAGCTAATCATAATACGCAGTGTACAGGTGGTTGTGAGGATTAAATAGATAATCCTTATAAACACAGCATTCTACATGTTGTCTAGCATGTAGGAAACAACAAGAAATTGAAATGTTCTATATAGTCCCAAATGCCCAGAAGGAATTCATGAATGGTCAGGATAATCCCCTGCCACATATCTTCAGAAACAGATCCCCGGTTATATATTTGGTTCTCTTTGGCCCACAGTGACCATGTTCATTTGTTTGCGCTGGGCCTCAAACAACAGGTAGCACTAGAGCATATGGAGATGAAAGAAAAGGTGTTTTCCGCCAAAGCAACAACTGTGAACAAAGAAAGGGCAAAGTATGTTGCGGGTCTCTCAAACACAAATTAATCCTGTTTCAAATGCTTCAAATTGGCTTTCCTACCTATAGTCTCATGCTCTGCTATCCATAATCCCCGTGGCTGCCAGAAATGAAATATTAATTTCAACATGATTACATTCCTTCCAATTGTACTGCTTCCCATCAGACTCAGAATAAAGTCCTAGCTCCTTAGCACAGCCTTTCGGCCCTGTGCCCATCTCTTCCCACCAGCTTTGCCATCCTCTCATCTGCCACTCTGCCAGCTGCCCTGCCTGAACCACTTGCATGTATCCAAGTCATCTAACTCACCTTCACCCTTTGCATGGGCCGTATCCTTAGCCACAAACATTATATGTCCTACTTGGCCTTCAAGACTCAGGTCAGAGGTTGCCGGTGGGGAGTCTTCTACAACATCCTTTGCACATCCCAGCACTTCGGCCCCAAAGCAGAATTCCCCCTTGAAGGTCCCATAGCAGCCTGCATGAACCTCAAGCACATCCAGTAACATATGGGATTCTGCATTTGTATCTCTCTCCCTTTTGAACATGTATTCCTTGGCCACAGAGCCTGGACCCTTCCAAGGGCCCCTTATGTGTCATGTACAGTTGTAGGAACTGGGAGTACAAAGAACAAGAGAGATAAAGTCCCTGATGTTTCAGAGCTCACGGTTCAGTGGGGGTAAATCTGACAGTTAACAAAGTTAAGTGCAAAGATTAATATTTTTAGAAAAGGACAAGAGCTGTGAAGATAATAAAATGGCATAATATGCTAAAAAAGTGGTAAGGGTGGGGAAGGACAACATAAGATAAAGAGGCCTAATCATGGCATTTGAGTAATAAACTGATGTGAGGGCAGTCACACTGGGGAATATCAAGGATGAGATTCCCAGGCTGAGGGAAAAGTGAAACCTCAAAATGCTTTTGGAAGGAAGAAAGGGATTGATTGGGATCTAGTTCAAGGATGTAACGGAGATTCAAGCACCTCCTGTATAGAAACTAGGATTATACTAACTTTTCAGTTCGGGAGTGTAAGGCAGAGAAAAACACCAAAATAATCAGGTCCACTTTAGACCTGGGCCTTTGAGGGTCAGAGGGAGTGGTCAGGAGCTGGGATGAACTGGTGAGGAAAGGAGGTTTCCATAAACCAACATTTCCTGAAGAATGTCCCAAAAATGCTTAGACTAGACCCGGAGACACCCTCAACTCTGTTTGGGAAATACTGCTCCTCTCACACTGCTCCCCCACTCCCTACCCCCCCAACCACTTGGGCACTCATAATGTACCATAGCATATTAAAGGCTCTGAATAACTCCGCATTTTGAAAACCTGGCTAATTTTGATCTCCCAAATTAATTTAACCATTGTATGTGTTTTATTTTGTATTGCTTTGAACGCAGCAATGCTTAGGTCTTGAGAACGAGCACTTCAGGAAACTCTGGTCTGTATCACTCTCCACAACCCACAAGTCTTGCTGTTGTAATTTTTAGCTTCCAATTCCATTTTGTTCAGTGGAAGCATTTACTAAATAAGCATTTACTAAATAAGGATTTCTGAAAAGATAAGAATAGTTTGGTTTGCAAGTATAAAGGTAAAGAGTGCAAAAGTCTCAATAAATCTAATTTCGCCAATAAATCTAATATTCACCTTAAAATAATTTCAACAGAATTAAAAATGGTGAATACATGTAATGAAAGTATATGTGAGGGCGCCTGGGTGGCTCAGTGGGTTAAGCCGCTGCCTTCGGCTCAGGTCATGATCTCAGGGTCCTGGGATCGAGTCCCACATCGGGCTCTCTGCTCAGCAAGAAGCCTGCTTCCCTCTCTCTCTCTCTCTCTGCCTGCCTCTCCGTCTACTTGTGATCTCTCTCTGTCAAATAAATAAATAAAATCTTTGAAAAAAAAAAAAAAAAGAAAGTATATGTGAATATGAACTAGTGTAAGTTCTAGGAAAAAGAAGAAGTCTATTACTAAAGGTTGAAATATAACTCAAATGCATTTTTATGTACTGCAGATTAGTCAGATTTTTTTAAATTAAAATTAATAGTTTTTGCTCAAGCAAGTGCAAAAAAAAATTAAGTTTACTTATTATAAATCCAACTTGCTTATTTTGATTAGAATCATTTTAAATGGCTGAGCTATTAAGTACACTTTAAGATTAATTTTTAAAAGTCAAACACATAAGACTTAGTAATATACTTAACAGAGGGGAAAAAAAAAACCATGTCAAAGCCGAATTAATATACTGACACTCTCTCAGTAACTAAAAGTAAGATTAATAGCAAGTTCCTCCAATACCATTTTATACTATGATATATTTAAAGTCCATTGGAAAACTGGCATTATGTTTCCTGATTAAGTTCATTCTAATAAACTATGCAAATGGTTGTTTAGCCACACGAACATGTTAAATTTCAATCATGAAGTTCATATATATATCATTAGCATATACAAAACCCACTTCCTAACTAAGTTTTAATTATAGGCATCTTTGTCAAAATAACTCTTCACAAGTTTCCATTTTTCTAAAACCTTTACAGTTATGATTCATGTCAAATAAAGTGGAGACCTCAAAATAAGTTATTGAGGAAGTGAATGCTAATAGTGTAATAACCAAAAATGTTCATTGTATAATGTATTCTCAAACCAACTTTCCTCTGGTAAATAATAAATAATTTGTTACACTTCCAAACTGGTTGCCAAAATATGGAACGGATATTAATGTATAGTTAATTCAATAAGAACAATATCATTGTTAGCTAGAATTAACCTAATCTCCTCCAAAGCATCACTTTATACAAGACTTCAGTTAAAATTCACTTTTCAAAGTCTACCTTTCGTCTTATAACAGTCAATTCAAAATCGTAACTAAGAATTTTTATCACATTTTAATACATGTGGTTGTTTTTAGCATCTCAGTATTTATTCTTTATAGAAGAAAGTGCTTCAGCACTCATTGCAGGAATTTTTCTTTCTTTGGAAGTCACTCGGGCCTAATGTTAAGGAAGAATATATACAAGAAAATACTCCATTAAAACGTTTTCTCAACTAGTTAAATGGTACATCTACATCCATATGGTGGAATATCATAGACTCATGTAAACGTCATGCTGAGTAGGGAGAAGTCTTTTTAATAAATGATTCTGGGTCAATCAAATACATATGTGAAAAAAATCTTGATCATCTGCCACAAACTGCATGTAAAAATCAACTTTAGATATATCATAGACCTAACTGTGGAAGGTAAGATATATGACTTTTAGAAAAAACATAAGAGAGTATCTTCATGACCTCAAAATAGGCCAAGATTTCTCAAACAGGACATAGAAAGCACTAACCATAAAAAAAATTGATAAGTTGGACTACATTAAAACTAAGAACTTCCATTCCGTGAAAAGTCACCATTAAGAGGCATGCCATAGAGTGGGAGAAGATATTTGTACTACAAATCTGACAAGGGACACATTCAAAGATGTAAAGAATTCCTACAGGTCAATAAGAAAAAATACACAACTCAAGCGAAAAATAATAAAAAAACTAGACAGGTGTTTCACAAGACAGAGTATCCAAATGACTGGTAAATATGTGAAATGAAAATTAAAACCACAATGAAATACCACTACCCACCCATCCAAATGACCTACATTGTCCTGGATTTCTTTAAGTGAACGTATCATCAGGGTAAAAAAAAAAAAAAAAAAAAAAAAAAGACGAGTATTATTTATACTATTTATTATGCGGGGCTTGATGCGGGGCTCAATCCTAGGACCCTGAGATCACGACCTGAGCTGAAGGCAGAGGCTTCAACCCACTGAGCCACCCAGGTGCCCCTGGAAGATTCTTTTGTATAGTACTCCACCGCAGCATATTTAACCATTCTAGTTTTCATGGGCGTTTGTGTTGTTGGCCCCTCCTGAGCTATTATGAGTAGTGCTGCTCTGAACATAAGGATGAGAGAAGCTGGACAAAAACAAAAGTGAAGGGGCCCCTGGGTGGCTCAGTGGGTTGACCCTCTGCCTTCGGCTCAGGTCATGATCTCGGGGTCCTGGGATCAAGCCCCACATCGGGCTCTCTGCTCAGCGGGGGGGCCTGCTTCCTCCTCTCTCTCTGCCTGCCTCTCTGCCTACTTGTGATCTCTGTCAAATGAATAAATAAAAATCTTTAAAAATAAAAAAAAAGTGAAAAATACATACAATAGTTTTTATAAGTATTTTATAACAGACCATCCATTTTATAAACACATTTATAGAAAGTTCAAAGCCAGGGGCAAAAGCATCTATGCTTCAGAAGTCAGGATAGTGGGGCACCTGGGTGGCTCATTGGGTTGAAGTCTCTGCCTTCAGCTCAGGTCATGATCTCAGGGTCCTGGGATTGAGCCCCACATAGGGCTCTCTGCTCAGAGGGGAGAGAGGCTCAGAGGCTCTCTGCTTCCTCCTCTCTCTCTCTCTCTGCCTGCCTCTCTGCCTATTTGTGATCTCTGTCAAATAAATAAATAAAATCTTTAAAAAAAAAAAAGTCAGGATAGTAGGAACACCTGGAGGGGAGCACAGTGCCTTCAAGGGGGGCATGAGGGAGGCTTTGGGGAGCTGGTGTGCTCTGTTTCTCCGGTACCTGTTGTGCACCCCAGAAAGTTACACACATTCATGTGTTGGTTACGTGGGTGCATTTACTTTTTCAACATCCGTCAAGCTACTCAAAATTCGTGTATTTTCATCTTTGTGTTATACTGCAATTAAATCCATGCTTTAAAATTCTGTCACATACATAAGCATGTGTTTAGAGTTCAGTGTGAGATGAAGAGAAGGGAGGAATGCAGACTAGAACGGACACCATGGTCTCTGTTGGGGGAGAAAGAGGGAGAAATGGATGTGTATACAGCAGGCTGACAGGAGACACGCCAAACAGTAGCAGCAATTCTTTCTGAGCTTTTGACCATTTATTTGTCTTTTTTTGGTAATTTTTCTGGATTTCCTGGATTTAGGATAAATGCTCTCTATATGCTCTGCCAGGATTTACACAAAAAGAATAAACCAATCTTATCAACATATAGGCTTTGTCTGTAGAGGCAAAAGAAAGCGTTTTAAGCAATTACCTCCAATGGCCTGGAAAATGGAGTCAAAACATCAACCTGATGTGAAATACATATTATACAGAACATTATTGAGGAGCTGTGAATGAAACTTGGAAAGTGAGTCAAAAATGACAGTCTCTTCAGGATGCCTGGGTGGCTCAGTTGGTTAAGCCGCTGCCTTTGGCTCAGGTCATGATCCCAGGATCCTGGGATCGAGTCCCACATTATGTGTGTGGGGCGGGGGGTTCCTTGCTCAGCAGGAAGCCTGCTTCTCTCTCTGCCTCTGCCTGCTTGTGTGCTCTCTCTCTCTCTCTCTGACAAATAAATAAATAAAATCTTAAAAAAAAAAAAAAGACTGACTCTTCAATGTCCTGAACTTCTTGCTTTCTGAAGTATCTGAAAAATTGCCTCATTTTGCCCCCCAAATCCTAGCATGTCCATAATTCACCTACCATTTGGACATTTTAAATACCTCATCAGAAGTCTAGTGAAGTGCATTTTAATTCAACAGAGTACACGATAAACCAGATTTTTTTCTAACAAGAAACAAATGAATCAGTAACTACTTTCTCCTCCTCTCCCACCTGGCAGTGTCTTCTCCCACCTCTCTCCCTCCTTCCCCCGCTCTCCCAAGGACTGCCCTGCATTGGTGTCTTCTCTTTCTACCCCTTTCCCCTATTTGGTCTCAGTCCTCCAGCTGCAAGTGAGGCTGGAAGGTCCTAAGCTTAACTCTCCTAGTGTCCTTGAAATGTAAGCTGAAGTTGAGGTCCCACTCTAAAATTGGAAGCACAGAGAGAGAAGAGGAAGTGCACAATTCTCCATTTCTTCTCCCCTCTCCCGGTTCCAGGCCCTCCCCCTCCATTTCCCAACACAGGCCCAGCTATAGGTCAAGATGAGTGTGGCTGCCAACACTTCGATGCCAGCTTGTTCACACTGAACACCACTTTTCACATGGTAGGTGGCAGAACAGTAGGGGAAAGGGAAATGGTGATGCAATATCTAATAGTCAGGCGAGGGGTGGGGGATCAGAGAGTTGTTGGGGGGGGCAAGATCTGGATGGGGGGGAATGGAGCTTGTAACCAAGTGGCTGAGAGTGGTCCTCCTCACCTATCATCATGGAATGTGCAAAGCAGGTGCTGTGTACATTATAAAAGAACAAGATATGATTGTTCAAATGAGATTATATACGCCCAAGTTATTAGAAACCCCTGAAATCCTCCAAATATCAGGAATGAATTACAATTATGAAGATAAATGCTTTAGGGACTTTCAGAGCAATTCATATTTAAAAAGAGTACAAAAACTCAAAAACTCAGGAAGATTAATAGACATCCTAGAAATTCCCCTGACAGAAACTCTGAAACCTGCATCAAAACTTTCTGTTTCAGGGGGACAAGGAAGGGGGGGTGGTTTCCACTGGGCCCAGCAGAAGGCAGCAGAAAGGTCACCTCCTCTCAATCGGCAAATATCTGAAATCCCCATGGGCAGAATTGTGATATGAGGCCCCAAGGAAGCAGAACACACCGGATGAGACTCCAGGCCAGGTCCATGAGATCAAGAATCGGCCCCCCCCCAAAGAAGTGGGGGAAACTGCTTTTCTCACTCCGCTGGAACACCAGTCCCCAAAGAACAGAAGCACAGCAAAGGAGGATTGTGCATGGATCCGGCTGCTTGGCGAAACTAGGTGGTGGCGTGAGAAAATGGCCCGACAGCAATGACTAGGTTTGACTATTTGATGTCTGACGGGGTTTGGGGGTGAAGCAGAAACTCAAATGATTTGATAAAAACCCAGGAAGACCGATGAAGGAGAAAAGACAGAAGAGGGTATACTCACTGTAGGAAAGTGATAGCAGGTTGAGAGTGAGGGGTGGTGGGAGGAAAGGGTAAGGATAGAGCGGGAGGACGAAGACAACCTAGAAGGAGTAGACGTCGCTGTAGAACAGGATCTCAGGCCCCCATCTGAAATGGTGCAGGCCCAAGAGTGAGGGTTTGGAACGCACTTATTATTGGGCTGAGGATTTTCTCTTTAAATAAATGAGCCATAAATGATCCAAACAGGTTTTTAAAGCTTTTCATCATAGAAAATTAAACATTCAAAAAGGTAAGCAGAATACAATAAGGGTCTTCATATACCCAATTACTCCAAATCAATAATTTTCAAATTGCAGCTAATCGTGCCTCATCCAAACAAACTATTTCCCTCATTCTCATATTAATTTTTTTTAATTTTTGTGCTTAAAAATGTTCTTCTACTAGTTTGATAATCTAGTTTAAAATTAATTTAAAATTAGTGAAATAATAATCAGTTTAATCACAATATCATTATTATACCTTAAAAACAATTTCTTAATATCAGGGGCTAGTCTGCAGTCATTTCTATAATAAAGTCTTTCCTTCTACTGTTGCACCCAAAAGGGCTTGTGCATTTTATTTTATCTTTTAATATCTTGTTTTATTGACAGAGAGCAAGCACAAGCAGGGGGAGGGGCAGAGACAGAGGGAGAAGCAGCCTCCCCACCAAGCAGGGAACCCAATGTGGGACTGTGGGACTCGATGCCAGGACCCTTCATGATTCAAGCTGAAGGCAGACGCTTAACCAACTGAGCCACCCAGGTATCCCATGCTTGTGCATTTTAGAATAGCTGAGGGCTAGGGAAAACTTTACTAAGAGAAGGGGCCAGCTATGGAGTGGAGAACACCTTGTCAGACTCCATACACAGCTCTAAAAGACTTGCAGCTGGGCACCTGGCTAGCTCAGTCAGTGGAGCACACAACTCTTAATCTCGGGGTTGTGGATCTGAGCCCCACACTGCATATAGAGATGACTGGAAAAAATAATAAATAAACAGACAAACAAATAAATGACTACATCAATCCGTTGACTCAAAGACATTTGAGAAACTCTTGATGAGAACAAAGAATTATGGGACCTAAATGATGGGGAAAAGGACGTTTTCTATTCTGCCTACCTCAAAGGCTATGAACTTCTCTGATAGTGCATCCCCACCTGAAAAAAAGAAGTGAATCCTGCTAATACAGCATGTGCAACATAAAGTATTTTAAAAACAGCTATGATTAGAGGATGAGATTTTAAAATAGAGATAGAAGTTTTCATTATTTCCCCACACCCTAATAAATCATCATGGTCCCATCTCTCAGAGACTGCTGGTCTTAATTGCCACCGTTATCCCAAGAGCAATCTATAAGTGGGGATGGGGAGTCAAGTTTGGCAGTTGAAAATGAGCTTGGGGACACCCGGACGAAGAATAGTTGCACCCAGTGGTCTCAACTCTGCTGTACGTTGGAGTCTGCCTAGGAGGTTTTGAGAAATGTGAACACCCAGGCCCCACCCCATACCAACTGAATCAGTAATTCCAGGGGTGGAGTCTGCGAGTTGGTATTTTTTTTAAATTTCCCAGGTGATTCTAATATGCAGACAGGGTTGAAAAACCAGTGGTATAGGTGTTAAAAAGAAAAAAAAAAAAGTTGCTTAACTTGCGAGTATCAGTTCCGACTTAAAAGCATTCTACTGCTTTCCCATGGAAGAAGTGGGGAAAATGTTTCACTCTCCAATAAAGAGAGGGTGAAGGGAGGTAAGAAAAGCACAAAGAAACTTGACAGTAAAAACCATATGTAATAAAATAATATTGAGGTTCTCTCAGAAGAGGGTGATTTTCATTTTCATATTCCAGGTTCTAATTTAAACTCTCTTAAACTCTTAACTCTTAAACTGCTCCAATTTTAACAGACCTTATTTTCGTTTAATCAGAAACACTTATCCTATTAGATTATTCAAATTACCTAATGACTATTTCATATTGCAATCGTGGTTATTTCATATGTCAAAATAATTAATTCTTTTGTTTAGAATTCAATCTTTTGTTTAACAAGTTTATCTCTCAATTGGGGGCAGGGTGGGGAAAGTTCCCGACCGTAAAAAAATAAAAAGACATTTTTTATCTCTGAGGAACTGACTTCATCAAATAATCCTGAAGGGAAAAGCAAGTACAAAAATGTGAACTACAAAAAAAAAAAAAAAAAAAATGTGAACTACAGGCAGCTGGAAAGTAAAATGCCTGCACAATGAACAACACACCAAATCCTGCAGGGAAATATGCACCACAATACATTATTTCCTATGACTTCCTGGCTGAGGAGCACTGAAGAACAGTAAAAAATCTTCCAGAAATTCTTTCCTCAGCTGTCTTATTGATGGATTTAGCATAGGTATTTGGTCAGAAAGTTAAATCATTGTCAAATCCAAACATGTATATCGACAAATGTTTACATATCTAATCACAAGTGCCACGCAGCTCCTTAAAATGAAGGTTGAAAGAAACTTGAACTGGATTCCATTTTATCACAAGCCTGGAATGCTAAAAATGCAGTGGCAAACCCATCAATTCATTCATCTGAGTGAAAAAGCCTATAAAATCATAGACATCTTTAGTCACATCCTTAAATTTCACTCTTCTACCAGTTCCACAAAATTTCTATCAACACTGTCTTTTGTGCTAGAAGCAGAGTTAATTGTCTTCTGCAGGGTACTTTAAGAAAATGAAACGGGCAATCTAAGTTTATTTTATGATGTTCAAAGAGACTAAAATGAGCTTGTTCCACAAATAGCCTTCATAATGAATTCTGGGAAGTCACGAGGGGACAGTGATGCTAGCACATGTCTCCTATAGATGACACTATACATTAGATTGGCCACAGGGAATAGTTACTCTGGGGATGGACTGTCACAACACACACCAAGTTAGGACAATAATAATACCAATAATTAGTGTCTTTTTATGATTTTACATAGTACTTTACATTTTTCAGTGACTTCTGATGACTTACCATCTCCTGCTTGATGTGCTTATTGCCATAGTTCCGGAACTCCATATGTCTCACCAGAATGACTCTTAACTAGTGTCTCACCTACTCCAGCCCATCCTCCCTGTCAGCAGTGTTCTCCTGACAATGCATCTTGTAGCCTGTCACTTTTGTTACCTACTTCCTGTTTCTCACCTCCTACCACCTTTCTGTATTTACTCCTTACTCTACTCCTTACGGAACCTCATGCCTTCCCCAAAATATTGTTTGGTTCTAAACTCTATTCCTTGACCATACACAATTCCTTTGCTATCCTTCCCAAGTGTCCTCAATTTCCCTTTGCCCAACTGGCAGGTTCTTACAAGGCCTTCGAGACCAAGCCAAAACTTCACCTCATCTCTGGAAGCCCTTCTGGAAAACCCCATGGTTGGTCTTGCTAGCTTTTATGCTATCTTAACCTTTGTACATACTATTATTTTGTCTTCTTATCATCACTGTCTATTTCCAAATCTAGGTTCTTCTCCCTCCATCATCATCCCTAAACAGAAAGAGAGCACCTCCCTGTCAGTTACCCTATCATGGTGGTTTAGTATCCCCAGAGTCCCACAGGTGCTCAATTCAGGGGACTGATTAATCCAATTGATGAATGATGGAAAGGATTGTTGTTCCTGTCTGAGGTAAAGAAAAGGGAATAACAAAGTAGGAACTCAATGCTCTCTCACCTCGATCAAAGGTGAGAAATCTATTTTTCAGAAATAAATTTTCTAAAAAAAATAGATTTCTCTATTTTTTCTGAAAACAGACAAGTACAAAAAATAAAAATGGTTACTAAAAATTCTGAAAAAATAAAAATGGTTACTGGTTGCATTTTAAAAAATGTATGAGATGAAATATTTTTATCAAATGACAGAAACTCAATGTGGAAAATAGGCACTGAACTGTCAATATCTGTGCAGATTTGAGAGGCAGCAACATAGAGAGTTTTGTTTGTTTGTTTTAAACTGAAAAATCCATTTGGGGCAGAATTATGAAGTTGAGTGAGTAGCAGTTTGCTCTTCATCAACCAAGACCATTTATTCTTGGCATCTGGATTATGAAGGACCCTAGGACCCCATGGTTCTTGTTCCTTAGGAAGACTTCTTCCAAGGCTGACTTTTTTTTTTTTTTTGGACATCTTTTCTCTGCAAGATGTCTCTTGAGCTCATCTTAAGTGGATTCTTCTCCACCCTCACATCCCTTTGCCTTTGTGAGCCAGGCACTGGAGTTAATACTTAGCAAGGCCCAAAAAAAAAAAAAAAAAAAAAAAAAAAAAAAAAAAAAAAAATCCAAAAAATCTCTTTAGCAGCCTCACATAAATAATACCCTAGGGGAAATACCTGGATCCATGAATAGATGTTTATAAACTATGATTCACAGGGTCTCAAGGGGTTATGTAGCAATTTGGGAGACTGGTTGGATGGGGCATGTTTTGACTCTTCCATCACCTACAGGGCTTGAGCATTTCTGGAGTCTTTTCATGCTACTAGACCACATGTAATGCATAAACACTCAAATTATGTCTACAAGACATCAAAATAGCTATCTAATTTGAACCAATTGATGATTTTTAAAGCATATCCATCTGGGATGGAAGAACCGGTTGTTTTGTCTCATGTAAAAGATAAAAACAAGCATATATTTAAGCACATATTTTAAATTTTCCACATGATTGTGTTAGAGTTAAACAAACACCGTCACAACATGATTCAAATGATTACTTCTCTGAACCCGTAAGATTATTATGTCAGAAGGGAGGGAATGGGTATTTTTCGAGAATCTTCCAAATGCTTTATAATTGCATTTAATCTCTCAGCACCACTATGAGGTAGGTATTGCACTGCCCCATTTTACAGATGATGAAATCGTGCTTCAGAGAGGTTAGGTAACTTTCCTGAAGTCACATGAATGGCATATGATTGAGCTGGAGTTTGACCTTAGGTCTGGGTGTCTACAAAGCCAGTGCTCTGTCCTTTACACCACACCCCTGCTAGAGGCCCACAGAATTATAGGGAACCCGGGAGATGAACCAGGGCAATGCACTGGGGCCTTAACTGCATATAAGCCAAGCCATGCCAGGCTATTGAGTGCGGATTGTTGGTGCCACGCAGCTCCAGGAAAGGAAATGCCTCATCTGTTTAGAAACTCCTACAGAACAGTCCTTACCAACCACAGCATTGAGCAAAATCTTGACTTCATAAATACAACAAGCAGTTATCACCCTGAGAAAAGATAAATTTCTCCAAGTTTGGATATCATTAGGTCACTTCTTAAATATATTTTTAGATCATTAAATAATTTGATTTTTTATTGTTTTAATCAAAGCTATACAGGCACACAGTTTAAAGAATGCAAATTAGGGGCATCTGGGTGGCTCACTTGGTTAAGCATCCAACTCTTTGATTTTGGCTCAGGTCATGATCTCATGGCCCTTGGGTCCTGGGATCCAGCCATGTCTGGGGCTTCTTGCTCAGTGGGGAGTCTGCTTGAGGACTATATATTCTCCCTCACCCCTCTGCCCCTTCCCCCACTCATGTTTTCTCTCTCTCCCTCTCAAATAAATCAATCTTAAAAAAAAAAAAAAAGAATACAATTAAATGATCTATTGCGAAAAATAGCACTCCTCCATACCTCCCCTGGCACCTTTCTCCCCACTCCAAAGGCAACCATTTCCAACATTTTTAGCTATTTGTTTTGTTTGATTAATTGGTTGAATGATGCTTTTGGTATTAACTCCCACAATTCTAAGTATACTACATTAGTTTATATTGTTAATTGGATTAACATGACTCCTCACTGTGGATGATAAGGACAAAGCTTCCCTCTCCATCCCCATCAGGCACAGATCCCCCTTCTCACCTCTTCATGTTCTCAGTATCATTAGGTCACAATTTGGGTTCAATTAGCACTTAGTCCTCATATTATAGTAAGTATATAAATGTTATTTATAGCTAAGCTCTGTCACATATATTTCTTCTATTCTTTTTGACTCAGACTTTTGTCTCCCTGAGGTTACTTTCTGTTTGTTTGGTGAAGTATTCTATATATTATCACTAATTTAACTCCAAACTCTCCAACAATTATTTAACCTTTTTCTTAAAATGTTCAAACATATCAGGACTCTTTTAATTTCATCTTCTTAAAGTAGTCTCTCCTCGAGCCTTGTAATATGCATTGACCAGACAGATGGCCCTGGACACCTGGGACACACTTGCCACCCGCTTCCCCTTCCCTGTCTCCTGGATCCTCGCTGGCCTGTATCCTATCTCCATTGCCTTCCTCTGTCTTGCTTCATTCTCTCCTTTTGGTGCAGTGCATCCTAAAGTAGCTTCTGAGCATAGGTGTATGAGAGGTAAAAAATTTTGCAGCCTTACATGACTGAAATTTGACTTATTTTCTATGTTTTCATGTTCCCAAATGTCCAACCTTCAATTATTTTTTGTATCCTCTGAATCTCATACGATTTGTTACAAATCTCTTAAACAGGTAGACCCATAACTGGCCAGAGTATTCTAGTAACAGTCTGAAGAATGCAATGCAAGAATTACTTTGTGATTACCAAATTTGGAACTCTAAATTCCTTTCTGCCACAGTTGCATATTACGGTTATTGTACATTTGTCTTTCCTGCATACATGTGTTCCTATTTAGGATTAACAACCCTTTGTTTTGTCAAGGTCATTTTGAATTCCATTCTTATATTCTAAAGTGTTAACAGCTCTGTATCTTAGCATCCAACATAAACTGAGCTTCATAAATATCATCTAAATTACTAATACAGCACGCAAGTTTTTCTAGGCTCTCAGACTTGCTGCCATTTCTTTTAATGGCTAATTCAAAATTATTTCAAACCATTAAACAGTTGGAAATCTTGATACATGAGACATAATTGTTTCTTTATGAAGAAAAGAGTACTTTGACGGTTGAGTTTCAAAGTCTGAGTTTAGGGGGATTTATCATGGTGTTTTGCAAGGGTGCTCAGCTTCTGCTTTTCGAAGGCAAACACTTTCCTTATTTATAAAATTAGATAGTACATAATTCTTTTTCCAGACCGAAAGCATCCATTCTGTTAACACTAAACAGATACAATTAAAAGAGTCAGCAAGGCGTAGTGAGAGAATGCTTGCCTGAAGAGGGAGAAGACTGACTCTACTACTGCCATTCTGTAATCTAATATTTGTTGGATGTACTATTAATTTAGTACTTACTAATAGGCCAAATATGTATTGAGCACCTATTAGGGTCCAGGTACTGTGCTGGGCACTGGGGCTACAGAGTGAAAAGACAGACAAGGTCCCAGGCGTTGTGAAATAGGACAACAGATACTGAATAAGTAATAACAAGTTGACCATTACAGTAACTTATTTTTAATGAGACTCAGCTTCCCTGAGTAAAATAAAGAAAATAATAATACTACCTCATGAGTTCCAGCGAAGTAATATAGTAGAAAAACTTTTTAAGCTCTCTTTTTTTTCTGTATAGACTACAAGCATCTTCTACTAGCCTTGATTTTCCAGGGGCAGGGAGCATATCTTACTCATCTGCGTAACCTCAACGAGTAGTCGTGCTTGTCTAGTAGCAGGAAGTCAACGCATGTGTGTTGAGCAAGCAACAATGCCAAAAGAAGATGAGTCTATATTTTCCCACATGTAAAAGTCTTTTCATTTTTCTCCCCAAGATTATCCATCCATTCATGAACAAATGAACCTTATGCAGTAGAAAAGCATAAAGTGATACTATAGTAAGATGTTTCCACTTAGCATACATTCATTGCTAAGGTGTGGGTGTTTGAGTAACTGAAATAGTATAACATTTAAGTTTTCATCTATCCCATTTCATATAATGAGCAATTGTCCCTAAAGCAATTTCTGAGGGCGGAGTATAATTTTTGGAGTGTTTGACAAAATTATTTGAGATTTGGAAAGCCCCTAAATAGGACACCCAAAACAGGTCAATTACTTTGAATTTCAAAATGAGATGTCCAAAAAAAAAAAAAAAAAAAAAAGGAATTAACTTCCAGCAAAGTTTCAGCCTACAGAAAAATTTTCTAACAATGCTTAAATACATCCAAATAAGTGTGTGAAAACATCAACTGACCTGCTTCCTAACAAATCTCTAGGATAAATGGACTTGAAATCTTTGGACACTAAAATTTGTATAGCAGACAGAGAGTTTTGCCATGTTTTGGTTTTATTCCCCCCCAGAGGACCTAAGGAATAGTTGTGATTTCTGTTCTCGTGAAACCACAGAGCGGAAGAGCTGGAAGGGGGTCTAGGAATTGTCCACTTCAGCCTCCTTATTTTTCAGGGGAGGGAAAACAAAGGCCCAGAAAGGTGAGATGATTTGTCAGTTCCAGTTCCAGGATAAGAACCAACGTCTCCTCTTTTCTGGGACAGGAAGCAGCAGCAGCCTGCTGAAAACATTGCCTGGTATCCCGGGAATTTGCTTGTCTGCTGTGTGGAGATACTCTGACCTTGGAGAGTCTAATTCCAAGACAGTTACACATACATTCCAGCTAAAGATGCATCTTCGTTTTAATAGAATGGTGGACCAACACCTCCAGTTGTTTGTTTTTTTTAAGAATAGAAAAATAAAATTCTTTAATCTCATATTATAAAAGTTCTACTACTTCTTGGTATAAATAAATAGAAAGTTCTCCAGAGATCCGTACCCAGTCACAGCAGTGGTTCCCAACACACCACCTAATTAACTGCTCTGGTCCATCTCTTCTTTCACATGGCAAGCAACTACCTCCTGCCTGCTTCCTTCCACTTAAGAAACTATCGGCTCTTCTCCTCAAATTCACCCCCAACAGTTTCAACCCTTTTCTCTTGGCCTCTCCTCCCACCATATTGAGATCACAAGACAAGACAAAAACCCGGAAAGTAGTTTGTCTTCACAAGTTTGGAAACATCTAATCTGCTGGCTAATAAATGGAGAGAATGTGGACCTGAAGAGCCTGCGGACCCAGTTCAAATATGGTTCTGATTCTGAACTCTTGAGGAAGTCCTCTATCTCTCTGAGGCTTAATTTCTTCATCTCTTAACTGGAGAGGCTAATGTTTATACCATAGAGTTGCTATAGAAATTAAATGAAGACACATTTAAATAGCTACCACACAGCCTGGCACACACTAAGAACTAATTCTTTTCTGTTCTCTCTCTGCTGCTCACTTTTTCTCCATTTTCTAGGAACCCTGTTGAATATGCATGTATTGTCTTTTTTTTTTTAAGAGTTTATTTATATGCTGACAGAGAGAAACACAGTGAGAGAGGGAACACAAGCAGGGGCAGCAGAAGAGGGAGAGGCAGGCTTCCCACTGAGCAGGGAGCCAGATATGGGCCTCCATCCCAGGACCCTAGGATCATGACCTGAGCCAAAGGCAGCTACCTAATGACTGAGCCACGCAGGCGCCATGGATCGTCGTTTACTATATAATTCTACTTTTCTATACATTTGGAATTTTCCATTATAAAAATTTCAAAATAAAATAATTAAAAATGACCATTTCCTAATGTTAGCAGTGTTTAATAAATACAAATAATCTTTCAATCATGCAGATTTGGGTAATAATATATTTTTAATAAGCAATACTTTAGAAGCTAGAAAATGTCATTTTATACATGTTGAGATATCTCATAGAATAGTTCCTAAGGAGGTTTTATTCTAAAATGGAAGTTACATGACAAAGCTATAGCAACTGACCACTTTAGCTATTACTTATGAAATGCTATTCTGATTATATATATGTACATATATATTATATTACATATATGAAAACATTTTTATCAAAAATATTACCTATTTTTTTCAGTTCATATAATTCATAATAATTATGGAATTAATAACTGCCAAATTGGGTAACTTCAAACAATTTTATCATCAGCTGTCTTATGTAGCCTGAATGCTGATCAACAACTGATGAAATCATATTCAGTTTAATGCATTTAAGTAAAATTACTGAGTTCATGGTTCAGAATGAATAGTTCTTTATATTTTGTAGAAAGTACTATTCTCCACTGGAGGCAATATTTTGTCCTTTGTGATAAAATTCCATGCCATTTTGGGGGGGCCGTCACCTGGTTGGCTCAGTGGGTCAAGCCTCTGCTGTCAGCTCAGGTCATGATCTCAGGGTTCTGTGATCGAGCCCCATCCGGCTCTCTGCTCAGCGGGGAGCCTGCTTCCCGAGGCCTGGCCTCCCTCCCCCCACCCCACCCCGTCTTGCTGCTCTGCCTACTTGTGATATCGCTCTCTGTCAAATAAATAAATAAAATCTTTTTAAAAAAATTTCATGCCATTTTTATTCTAAACTATGAACATTTTAATCTATGGTTCTATATGTTTCGGATTAACATGGTTAAATACTTAGGGCCAACTCACTTGGTCTCTCTAAATTTCAGTTTCCCAAGTTAGATGGATATAAATATATTTATAATAATACCTTTCTTTTAGAGGTTTCATAATGTGTTGAACTATTTTGTTATTAATTCTGAAGCATTTCTTAGGCTTAGTAGAAGTCATCTGTTAAACTCAGCTGACCTAATGGGAACCATAGCCATGGATGAGCAACTTGTCCAAGGTCTCATAGACTTAGGGTTATAACGACCAAATGATATGACACATGGTAAAAGTTTCACAACCGTAAAGTACCACACAAATTCAAAGTATGACCAGAAATATGAATAGAGCTGTGATGAGTTCTTACATTTATTGACTACTATTCTTAATACTCTTTTCTCTTGACTTTCTGGCCAAAACTAAAATAAAACTTGCCACTAAAAAAATCTCATAGAGCATAGTGAGGAGTAAGGAGCAGCTGGGAAGTATACAGAACTCCTTGAAAATAGGATGCCATGTTATTTTTACGGATATTAATCGTGACTCTGTCATTGAAATAGCCTCCAATTTCATTTAGTTATTTTTTTTTTAGGAATAAAACAATTAGGTTTGGAATTCTGACCAAACTCTAACTTGGGGATTGACTTTCAATACTTCAAATCTCTCTTGCTGCATCTACTCAATTTCCTACCTGGCTGGAGAATTATTGAGAAATCTTGTAATGTGTTCTAAGTACTTGCTACATGATGCCCTCTACCCAGCTACAGAATACCAGCAAAACTTGTGTATTAGTTTTCCTTATTCTCAGAACTGTTTCAGAGTATAATGAGCTGCTTCAAAGGCGTATGAGGGCTTCTAATGAAAGGTGTTTAGGACGTGCCAAATACCATGGTTGCTATGAAAATTATCAACCAGCTAGAAACATTAGCTATTTTATGCCCCCCAAACAGTGTTTTAACAAGGATTCATTTTTGGTCATTAGCTGATTATTCTAAGTTCTCATTATCTTGAAACTATATTGGTACCAAGAAAAAATATGTTTTCAAATTTGGCTTCTTTTATGTGATGGTTCCATCTCTCATGTATCAACCATAAATTCTTTGCCTCTGGGACTGCAAATAATTCAAGATGTAATGGAAAGTTAGTATCACATGGCAAGACATTTGTTCCCATTGCAGAGTGAGGCCAGCTCTGAAATTCAAACCCTAATGAGCACAAGTATGTAAATGAGAGCAGCCAAACTAAACAGACGAAGAAAACAAAGCCTAAGGAGTCTATAAAAAACATTTTTACAGCCTAGGTATTCATTAACCCATAGCATTTAGACTCTCTAAATTAAAAATAGAGACTTCTTTCCAATAGTTTGTTACTATCGTGACCTATCTATAGATCTACGTTTTAAAAACTATATGAGGGATGCCTGGATGGCTCAGTCAGTTAGGAGTCTGCCTTCAGCCTAGGTCAGGATCCTGGGATCAGTCCTGCATCAGGCTCCTTGCTTAGTGAGGAGCCTGCTTCTCCCTCTTACTGCCGCTCCCCCTGCATGTGTGTACGCTGTCTCTCACACAAATAAATAAATAAAATCTCTTAAAAAATAAAAATAAAAAACCATATGGGAAGAACTTTTTACCCATAGAGTAGATCTATTTATTAAATTTTCCTATGAAAATCAAGTGTTATTTAAACAAGGCTATTATATCAAATACTGAAAACATTTCAATTTGCCTTAAATTAATATGATTAAGAATGGCTAGTGTCAAAGGAATGTGTATTTGTGATCAAAATTTCAATCTGTGCTTACTATGAAATCCTAAGGATGCTATATTCTCAAGGACTTCTGCATATGATCTGATGTATAGCTTGCATGTTTTCTCAACTTTCTGCAAATATTAAAATTGATTCAATAAAAGGTTGGAAAACTTGTCTAATAATTAAAATGAATTCTTTTTTATTCCCTCTTAAAGATACATGTTTATAGAAGTACCTATTTTTGCAGAGAATTTCCCACTGTGCCAATCTTCCATGATTTTTGAATATTTATCACTTTACTTTCATAATATTGAATGAAAATGTAGGATGTTGTAAAAATGGAAAATTCATTTATACAATATTTATTAAGAATCGAATATGTGTCAGGCTCTATCATAGACCTTGAGAATGTAAGAATGAACAAGAGGGGCACCTGGTTGGTTCAGTCTGTTAGGCATCTGACTCTTTGTTTCTGCTCAGGTCATGATCTCAGGGTCGTGGGACTGAGCCCCACCTCAGGCTCCATTCTCGATGGGGAGTCTGCTTAAGATTCTCTCCTCTGCCCCTCCTCCCCACTCCCTCTCTCTCTCTCTAAAATAAATAAATCTTAAAAAAAAAAAAAAAAGAATGAACACGACAGATGAAAGCCCTTGCCCTCCAAGGAGCAAGCCATTCTAGTGTGGGAAGACAGACAACAAACAAATAAGGAAATGACAGTGTATTAAAACGTAATAAGTGCTATAGTGAAAAATAAAACAGGAAAGATGGGAATGAGAGAGCTTAACAGTTTTAAATAGTGTAGTCAGGGCAGGTCTCACTGAGAAGGTAACATCTGAGCAAAGACTTGAAGGAAGTAAGGGAAGTAAACATGCAAATCTCTCAGGAAATAAGCAGAAGGTACAGGAAATGCAAACGTCCTGAGGTCAGTGACTTTGGGGGGAATCAGGCAATAATTAGCGTATTTGAGTGTTACCGACTGAAGCAAAAACATTTTGACCTGTTTATTTGTTGGCTGTTGCATGCAACACCAAGACTCCAAACTTGTCCTTTGGGAGTCTAGATTCATAAAATATTAGAACCAAAAATAGTCATCCTTTCAGTCAACCTCCTTATTTTACAGATAAAATAAGGGACCCAGAGAGGTCATGACCTGTTCTAAGACACATAGCTGCACAGAATACTGTCAAGCCTCCAAAGGTTTCCTAACACCCCATTTTTGCTCAATTTTACTTCATACTTTCATTATATTTCTGTCACTTATGTCTTTCTAATTTCTTTTTAAATTCCTTTTTAATTTCATAAATTAACTCTTTAAAGCATCTTTGCATTAATTCGGTCCAACTGAAAAAGCACTAATGGTTCCTAATGCTATATTTTGATGGGATTCAAATATATCCTATCCCTGAGGGGCAGTTTATTTTTAGATAGCAGTTATGAAGTATTATTTATCACATGACTAAAATTGTCATCTCATCTGTCATTACACCTTTACAAAGTTACATGAGGTTTAGGTGGTACATGGGGGCACATTTTTTTTAATATAAAAGTAATACTTTTTTTAATATAAAAGTAATTTTTAATATAAAGGTAATGTAAAAGTAATTGAGATAAAGACTATATGTGATTGTTGTAGAAAAGCTGGAAAATATTTTCAAAAATCAAGTGAGAAAGTTTAATAACCTCTTCACCCAGAGATAGTCACTATTTAAATTCTGATGTAATTTCCCCCAATCTTTTCCTATGCATACATGTAGTTTTCTTTCAAAGACAAAATACAGTTCTGTTTGTTTTTAACTCAATATTCTACCATAATTGTCATTTTAAAAAAATCATCAAATGATAACAAAAGTTCCTCTTTAAAATGGCTTGATCTTGGGGCGCCTGGGTGGCTCAGTGGGTTAAAAGCCTTTGCCTTCAGCTCAGGTCATGATCCCAGGGTCCTGGGATCGAGCCCCACATCGGGCTCTCAGCTCAGCAGGGAGGCTGCTTCCCTCTCTCTCTCTCTGCCTGCCTCTTTGCCTACTTGTGATCTCTGTCAAATAAATAAATAAAATCTTTAAAAATAAAATAAAATTATTTGATCTTTTGAAAATGAACCTGTAAAGTTCATTAATTGGGTGGGCTATACAGTTTGTATAAAGTAACATTTTCCTGCCCATCACAAGGTACTATTGTAAAGTAATATGGTCAATAGTTGTAAGCTTCATAATTGTAAAATAAGAGATTTGGAATGATCTTTAACAAAAATGCAACACAGGAACACATGTACCCCTTTTAAAGAATTTTAACAACCTTGGCATGCTACCCTTTTCTCTTTTTAGTCTTGATGCTTTATAATCATAGGAATATCAAATTCCATCAAATAACAAACAATGCATTTCAAAAGCATTAGATAAGATAAGCACGTTTTCTTTTCCTTTTTGTTTGGCATTTATACCAGCCCATTCACATTTACATTGGGGCTGGTAGCACAAAACATCTAGGTGTTTCTTCTCCCATGTTTCACTAGGAAAATAACTATGTGTGCTTTGGAGAAAATAATAGCCTTTCTGTCCCTGCTGAAGCTCTTTAGACATGTTGGCCCTGCTTTGGAGTTTACCATGGTAAGAATAAATTTAACATTCATACACATAAACCTGGAATTGGGAGAAGGTAAAGGAAGGAGTAAGTGGCCAGACCAGTTGTCACCACCAGTGCACCAGTGTAACCTAGTTAAAAGATGCTACTCTAGCATTCTCTAACTAATAAAGAAATAGCCCACGAAACAGTAAAAATCATCCACTGTTCAATTGTACCTGACAAGAAAGAAAGAAAAGGCAATCCACCAACATGGAAATACATGGCCTTGTCTCCTACCTTCTCCATAAAGATCCCTTCTTTGTGGCTCTTTTATGACTAACAGAATGTTTCACATCGTTCCTAGATTTATCTATATGTATTTTTATCTCATTGGAAAAATGAGGTTCACCCCTGAGTCTCCCTAAAATTAGCTCTACTTGTTAGAAGTTCTCCTTGTCAGGCGGTTCTATCACACTTACCTAATAATTACCTTTACATAAAATGTTTTCCTTTTTGTTGTTCAGAGTTGGGGTTTTGTTTGTTTGTTTTAAGTAAGGCATTTCAAGTTCTTGAGTAATCAAAATCACTGACTTTGAGTTAGTTAAGGTTTTGCTGAGAAAAAGACTTCCATCTTACAGGTACTTAATGAGTTCTTATGCTACAAATTTGTTAAATCTCTATATAAAAAAATGACATAGAGATTGTTAAATATTTCTACCAGTTTGGTATGACACAAATAATTACAGCCATATAAAAAGAAACTTACAACATATTCTAAACTATGAGAGTTTAAGAAAACAGAGAGGTTTCCTTTTAAATGCAAATCAGATCATGTTAATCATCTGCTTGTAACCCTCCTGAGGCTTCCCATTACATTTAAAATAAACTACAAGTTCCTTCACTTGGCCAATGAGGTCCATAAGATCCAGTGCCCTCCCCATAACACACTCGTTTCCACCCCAGGGTCACTGTCCTGTATCTGCCTCTCTTTCTGACTATTGACTATTATTTTAAACCCTTACTGAAAAAGAGCCCACCTGCCAGATACCTAAGGTGCCATTGCCCCCACCTTCCATTTTTGTTTTGTTTCTTCTTAACATATGAATCTCTGAAATTACCCCATTATTCATTTACTTCTTTAGCATCTGTTCCTACGCGGAAATATAAGACCTAGTAGAACAAACACTTTACTTTACTTGTCTAATTCACAACTGTTCCCCAAGTCTATCAAAAGAGGCCAGCACATAGTAGTCTTCTAAATATATGTTAGATGAATGAACAAGGAGATATTTGGAGCTGTTTGTTCAAAATAGAAGCTTGACTTTACTAGAAAATTTTTTTTCTTTTATCAAAATAAAATGCTGCAAATGAAATATTAATAAACAAAATTAGTTTAAACACAGTGGCTGAGCTTAAAGAAACTCAGAGAAGAATATGTGGAAAATGTAAATGAATCATTATTACATAATTTATCTTTCTTCAAAATATGCATTTTTGTGAAAGGGTTGATCTTTTTTCCTTAAAGGATAGAACCACTGTATTGATGGAGAACCTATAAAGCAAGTATGAATGAAATATTCATAAACTAAAAATCTAGAAGTAAATCAGCTGTTGACTAAAACATGCAATTGTGCAAAAACGATTAGTATCAAAATCCAGAAGGTAAAGATGGAAAAAATAGTCCAAATATTTGAAGATGAAAATATATTTATATCTTATCAATTTAATTAAAAAAGAGGTAAATATCACAGAATGGCTGTCATGATAGTACTATTATGATTATTCATTAGATATTTGATGGCCAAAAACTGCAATGGGTGTATGATTAGCATTTCACCTTGATTTTGAATTTTCCCCTATTTCCTTATTTCTTACTAGCCTCCTTCTCCAAAGATCCCAGATTACAGATGGGAGAGAGGAGTTAAAACCAATTTGCAGAGAAGCAGCTCGTTACATGACCACTTTAAGTAACACCCAAATCCTTGTACAAACATGGATCATGGGTTGAGCTTTTAATGAGTATGAATCCTGCAAAGGAGGATTTCAAGTATTCTAAAGTTAAATGCTAAAAGTGTTTTGTTTCCAATAAGTAAAGAGCTAGTTATTTTGGAATTAAAATATAACTGCTAATACAAAGTAGTCGAGATTATATTTGTGCCTTTCAACCATTGGTTCCTATGAGTTAAAATTAGTCCAATCAGCTAAGTCAGAATGACCATCAGATTATCAGTCAACACTTAGACCGTCCTTCATGTCTAAATCCAGTTTATACAAGTTTCTACACTCAACCACATTTTTTTTGAACTTTATAAGCCGGTAATAGTAACCTACGGAACAAACTATAACCTAGAAGTCTAGAAATTGGCAATGTCTTTCAATGCTCTTTTGTGAGTGTTAAAGTTACAACTTAAAATTACAGGTATACTACCACTTGAAGCAATACATAATTACACTGTGCTTACACCAAATTCACATATACTAGAAAGGCAGAATAGGTGGTGATGATTCACCTTACTAAAGGATATCCCATTAAATGTGTTTAAATAATTAGCTCATCTATGAGAGAACATGGGTTCTTCATAAAATCACATATACCTAGTAACTTTTTTTTAAGACTTGTATTCTATTTATTTTTTAAAAAATATTTATTTATTTGAGAGAGCATGCGAGAGAGAGAGAGAGAGACAGAGACAGAGACAGAGAGAGACGGGGAAAGAGAGCAAGTGTGTGCGTGCGAGCTGGGAGAAGGGCAGAAGGAGAGAATCCTCAAGCAGACTCCCCTCTGAGGGCAGAGCCGGACTCAGGGCTCCAACTCACGAGCCACGAGTTCATGAACTGAACCAAAACCAAGAGTTGGACACTTAACCAAAACCAAGAGTTGGACACTGAACCCAGCATCTCTATTTTATTTTTTTTAAGTAATCTCTACATCCATCGTGGGGCTCAAATTTATAACCTTGAGACCAAGAGTTGCATGCTCTACCCACTAAGCCAGCAAGGTGCCCCAAGTAACTTTCTTTTTTAATTAACAAATGACATTGAAAATATTACTGCCAATAGTATCACATTAGTTGTCATCTTTCTTCTAAAGACACCAAAACACTGCCATATGTGTTATCTTTCTCTTTCTACTCTCCCAGTGGGATTGAGAGTTTAACATCTCGTCACCACAATGCTGCTTCTTTTTAGTGATGGGAAATTGAGGGATTAATAGACTAGTCAACAGTAGCAAAACAAGTTTATGACAAAACTGAAGCTACTCTTGATCTCAAGTTTTCTCCAAAAGGCAATGTAGATTTATTTAATTTTGTCCCAACTGGTCACAAACTGTGTGTGTGTGTGTGTGTGTGTGTGTGTAATATACATATACATTATATATATTATATAAAGCATGTATATATTAAATATATATATATTTAAAGGTAATATAATTACTAACAGATTTGCTATTGAAATCACATTGCAGTATAAAGCTAGATTTCAGAACCACATAATATTTTAGATTCTAAATTAAGTACCATAATAGAAGAAAACAGACTTTAATAGGACATTCTATTTATTATTAGTTCAAAATGCACCATTTTCTTCCATCGGATTGCTATATTTTGCCTGAACTTCAAAGATCTTTGGGACTCAAGGGAATCTTCACTATTAAAAAAGACACTATTGTTTCATAGTATATTGAATGTTAGAAAACTATCTAATAGAACTTCTCTTACATGTGAAAATTATACACATATCATTCGCTCTGAAATGATGATGTTGTGCATTTCAATGAGATTATGTTTTCTTTCATAAAAGTATTTATGGAATTCCACTAGGCTTAGTCTTCTTTCATTGCAGTTTTTGTTGTTGTTGTTTTGTTTTTGTTTTTGACTTTTCAGATAATACTATGCAATGGCCTCACTGCAAGGGGTTATTAGTAAGATATGGTTCCAGAAATGGAGCCCCAGGAAAATCATAGTAATAAATCAAGTGCTACTTGTTTAGACAACTGATATTTATTTCCAGCAAATGCTTTTTGGAATCTGAAAACTAGTCCTCCGTTTTGTATTTTTCTAACAATTTAGTGATAAAAAATATAGAAAGTAAACATAAGCTATTTCTAAATCCCAGAAAAAGTTGTTGGCTAGGATGCAGGCTGTGCAATTCTTAATGCACACATGGAGGGCTCAATGTCACTGACCGATAGTATTAACTCTAAAGGACTACTTCTCTTAGCTAAGTAGTTGCTTAAGTTCTCCTAAAAATGTGGTTTTATTTTCTCTATCCCAAAGTATTTAGATAATGTACTATTACTATTTTAAATGTATTATGTACTTGTTGAAAAAATAAAAAAGGTTTTCTTGAGTATCTACAGTTCACATTCCAGGATCTTGTGACTATGAAATAATTTGCCATCTGGTACTGATATGGTTAGATAATAACCTAGTAGAATTTGGAGTATGATACTCTGAAAAGATGAAATCTTGCTATAGTAGTTGTGGTGTTTGTTTGGTTTGGTTTTGGTTTTCTTGGTCATTGGTGGAAACCATCCTTAGTTTCTAAGTTGTTGCAATTGTTTTTTTTTCTTCCCCCCTGCATTGTTCTTCCTAAACATACCTTCCATACATGGCTTTAAAGTAAGTCTTTGAGGGAAGTACCAGATGTAGGACAGTCAAGTTGGATGCTCTGGAGCAGTAATCAAGGATTTCCACAGTTTCCACATGTGGCTTTTGGGTGTAAGCATGGAGCCAGGATAATTGCATTAAGACCCTTGGTCTCGAGGTTTGAAGGACTCCAGAGATCTCTCCCATTCCAGTGAGTTAGGCTACCATGTTACTTACTGTCAACTTTCCACACACACCCAAGCGTATATACTGACTGGTACATCTGGTTTCCTAACATTTTAATTAGTTATGTGGAGGCTCTTAATCCTTTGTGGGCCAACCATGAATTACATAGTTGTGTAGTCTGATGACAGTTCTATGTTTTTCTTTTCTCCATAAAATGTTTTCGAACCTATTTGTAACAACCAGAATCTTTATCATTTCTTCATAGCAATTTTATGGAATAAATTCTCTACATTTCTAAGCAGCAAATGTATAAAAGAAGCTAGAGCCTTTAAGACTTTTGGAAAGCTTACTTTCAAAAGAACCATTTTATTCACACAGAAATTCTTAAGCATATAAATAAAACATTTTAACTTTATACATCTTATTTTAGGCTAAGATGTCTTTTAACATCTTTAACCCCATTCTTACCAACAATATAGCCCCTTACTGATCTCTTCTAAATTATTACTTTCATTTCATAATAAATCCTTAATGTGTTCTTTAAGGAGAAATCATCTTACAGATGACTTTAGATTTTTCCTTTGTGTGATTAAAGATAATCACAACAAGTAATCAAAAAGTTTATGTAATAAGATAATGTAATGAGACAAGCAGGCATCCGATACTTATTTTTCGAAAATTGACCACCATTTAATACAGTAAATCAATCCGAAGTTAAATTGAGCTCTTGTAAGTTTATATTTGATTTAACCAGTTGATCTAACTTATTAATGGAAAATATCTCTAACAATTACCAAAATTACAGAGTTAGAAATGAAACATTCCATTAGCTACCTCTGCCACAATAGCAGCATATATTACACTTTGTTCCTTTATTCTCTCCAATCTTCTTAAGAAATAGGGATGTTATTATGTGGTCTTATTTCACATCCTGACCTCCTTCATTTGGGTTTGGAGGACATGGTTTTTACTAAGGTTAAAAGCCATGTGTCTGTATGCTATTTACAACTAAGGACCTAAACTTTTTCTCTAAACTATCATTATCAAAATACCCTTAGGCATAAAAAGTATTTCTACTCTTCAAAGATTAGAGAACTGAGTATAATGATTAACTGATTTATGTAAGTCATAACGATAACGACTGCTAAAGCTGTGATATGAAATCTTGATCCCCCACCCCCCGCAAGATTTCTTGCATTTTACTTAGATATGTATTAATGTGTCAAAGTTCAAGAGCCACCTTCCCCATTTTTTTAAAACTGTTTAAGAGAATGGCCATACCACTTTCTTTCGCCAGAAAGTAGCTAAAAGATGATAAAATCTCCAGTACTTCATAGCTGCTCTCTGAACTGACTTGTTCTGGTTGTTCATGGCCCAATTCAAACCATGTAACACTCTGGCTCCAACTAAGAGTTTTAGAATAAACAAAAGAAAGAACTATAACCATTTAACGCAGTAGGTTCTACATTTATGGAGCCCATAAGCTGATTTCGTGCTGAAAGTACAAACAGTCTTAAGAGTTTAAATGAACTCTTCGATGCTGAAATCACAGCAAAACTCAGGAAAATTAGGGTTATGTTGGTAATAACCCCTAATCTTTTTTTAAACTGACATCACCCTGGGCAAGTAACCATCTCCTGATGCCATTGTTGGAGACAGAATTTCTGGCTGAAAGATCAGTTTTCTGACTCAATCTGGCTTGCTATTCTTGGTTAATCATCCCCATTTCTCTCAACATTTCACTCCTCTTACTATAGTGGTCAACATTCATTTCCAGAAGACCTTTTTTAAGTGATTCGCTTCCTCCGTTGGTCTCCCTCTTTATCCTGACTAAATCTCCCTAACCCCCATTTCTATCGCCCTTGTTTCTGTAAGATTTTGCTGAACATTAGACACAGCACATGACCTACATCCAGTCTTCCAGCGTCTCGTAACAAAACCGACTGGCACGGTTGTAAGCTTCTCTAGGCTTGGAATTTAAGAGTCTTCAGCTCTTCAAGTCTAAAAGACCTACAGCATATATTTTAAATTTAAAAATTTTTAAATTTAAAAAAAAAAAAACGCTCCCCTTTTTTAACCTTTAGTCCCTCCCACCGCCTCCCCCTCAAGCCTCCAAGCGAAACTGCAGGAAACCGGAGGGGGCGGGGCGGTGACGTCACGACGCCGGTGCGTCACGGAACGGCGGCGGCTGCGGCGCTGGCGGTGGCTGCGGCAGCGGCGGCATTTTAGTCGACAGCAGCGGCGGCAGCGGGGCTGCTGCTCCTCCCAGCATCCCTGGCGCGGCCATTTCAGCCCCATCTTGGCCGAGGGGAGGGAGCTGCAGCCGCCGCTTCAGCAGTTTGAATTTCAGTTTCTCCAGGCTCTGCGAACCGGGCGCACCGAGGAGGAGCCGAAAAAGCTACCACCGCTACCTCAGACAGCCGGAGCGCCTCCGCTCGCCGGCCAATCAGTCGGCCGCCGCCACCACCACCGCCGCCGCCCCTCACTCTTCTCAGGAGCCGCGAGGGGAGGCCGAGACCGCTGCCGCCCGCGGGGTGGCTCCCCCTGTAAGGGGAGGACCGAGCCGGCTTCCCCTCCCCCGGAGCGGGTTTCCGCCAGAGACAGTCGACATGTCCCTGGGGCTGAGCTCCGGCTAAAGCCGGGGAGGGGGCCGCCCGCCCGCGCCGAAGCTCCGCCGCCCGCCCGCGGACCTTCAGCCAGCCCCAGCCCGCCGCTCCTGGCTGAATCAGGAATCCCCGGCTCCAGATTCGCCACTCCTTCCTCTTCTTCCCTCAGCGTCCGAGAGCCCAGAGCTGACGCCGGCACTGGCCTGAGGAGCCCGAGCGGGGCAGCACCGCCCCTCACGCCGCCGCGGCTGCCGCCTCCTCCCCTGCGCCCTCCCACTCCCACCCCCAGCCAAGGCCTGCTGACCGCGCCGAGCGCCGAGCTGGACTGACCACGGCGGCCCCGGAGACTGGAGGAGAAAGCAGGCGGCCCGCCCCTGGGATCGCGCTCGCGCCGCCGCTGAGGGGATTGAATTGAGGCGCCGCGGCTGCGGGAGGCGAAAAGGAAGGAGGAGCCGCCGCGCGAGTGCGACGGGGGCAGAGCCGTAGAGATCGACTCAGAAGGAAACCGGGAGGAGGATGTCTCACAGAGCGGCCGGCGTCCGGATCAGCCAGTGACTCTTAACAGCGGCGGGCCTCAGACCCCAGCGCGGACTCGGACTTTGTCTTTGGGGGCCACTGTTCTGCCCTTCTGGTTTCCGGCAAGATTGCAGAGGAGCCGGCGAGCCTCTCTGCCCTCCAGCTTTCCTCACCATGTCCAAGATGCCGGCCAAGAAGAAGAGCTGCTTCCAGATCACTAGTGTCACCACGGCCCAGGTGGCCACTAGCATCACCGAGGACACTGAGAGCCTGGACGACCCGGACGAGTCACGTACAGAGGACGTCTCCTCCGAGATATTCGACGTTTCTCGGGCTACGGATTATGGCCCTGAGGAGGTCTGCGAGCGCAGCTCCTCGGAAGAGACGCTCAACAATGTTGGGGATGCCGAGACTCCCGGGACCGTCTCCCCAAACCTCCTCCTGGACGGGCAGCTGGCGGCCGCGGCGGCTGCTCCCGCCAACGGAGGAGGAGCCGTTTCGGCCCGGAGCGTGGCTGGGGCGCTGGCCAGTACCCTGGTGGCGGCCGCCACCTCGGCCCCCTCCTCCGGGGCACCTGGCGCCCCGCCGGTCGCGGGCTCGTCTGCCGGGCCCGGGACCGCAGCCGCATCACAGCCCCCCACCACTTGTAGTTCCCGTTTTCGCGTGATCAAGCTGGACCACGGGAGCGGGGAGCCCTACCGCCGCGGCCGATGGACGTGTATGGAGTACTATGAGCGGGATTCAGACAGCAGCGTCCTGACCAGGTCCGGGGATTGCATTAGGCACAGCAATACTTTTGACCAGACTGCGGAACGGGACAGCGGCCTGGGCGCCACCGGAGGGTCGGTGGTGGTGGTGGTGGCCTCCATGCAGGGGGCGCATGGGCCGGACTCGGGAACTGACAGTTCCTTGACTGCTGTGTCACAGCTACCCCCGTCGGAGAAAATGAGCCAGCTCGCCCCGGCCCAGCCGCAGAGTTTTGGCGTTGGGCAGCCACAGCCACAGCCACCGCCGCCCGTAGGTGGGGCTGTGGTTCAAAGCGCGGCTCCAGTGCCGCCGTTCCCGGGAGCCGCGGCCGGGCCACAGCAAATGATGGCAGCCCCGCAGCCGAGCCAGCCCCAGGGAACCGGCCCCGGCGTCCTCCCGCAGGGGCCCAACGGACAGGGGCTGCCCCTGACGAATGTAACCCTGACGCAGCCCGGCGTGGCCCTGCCGCAGCAGCCGGGCCCGGCCGTCAGCGCTCCTGCGACGCAGCAGCCCCAGCCGTTCGCGTACCCCCAGCCTCAGCTACCGCCCGGACACTTGCTGCCAGTCCAGCCCGCGGGTCAGAGTGAGTACCTACCGCAGCACGTGGCCGGCCTGCAGCCACCTAGCCCCGCGCAGCCCTCGTCCACCAGCGCCGGAGCGAGCCTTGCCACGGCTGCCAGCCTTCCAGTGGGCACCGGCCAGAGTGCCGCCTCGGTGGGGGCGCAGATAATGGGCGTGTCTTCCTTGCCCAGTGAAGCTGTGGCCCCGGGGCCGGGACCCGCGCCAGGCGGACAGGCCGCGCCTGGTCAGCCGGTCGGAGTGCCCTTGGCTGCTGTGGGATGCGCCGTGCCGCCGGGCCTGGTTCCCCCTGGGACCGGGCAGCCCCAGTCCGTGCCTCCGCCGCAGATGGGTGGCAGTGGTGCGCCGTCAGTCGTGCCTGGCGGCCCCCACGCCGTGCTACCCGGAGTTCCAAACGTGCCTGCAGCCGTGCCCGCTCCAAGCGTGCCTAGTGTGTCTACCACCTCTGTTACTATGCCAAATGTACCCGCGCCTCTGGTCCAGCCGCAGCAGCTGAGCAGCCATACGCCAGTCAGCAGGAGCAGCAGCATAATCCAGCATGTTGGGCTGCCCTTAGCGCAAGGCACACCCAGTGCACCAACAAGTCTACCACAGTCTGACCTAAGCCAGTTTCAGACTCAGACCCAACCTTCAGTCGGGCAAGTTGACGATACTAGAAGAAAATCAGAACCCCTACCTCAACCACCACTTTCTCTCATTGCTGAAAATAAGCCTGTTGTGAAGCCTCCTGTTGCAGATGCCCTGGCAAACCCCCTTCAGTTAACACCTATGAACAGTCTGGCCACCTCTGTATTCAGCATAGCTATTCCTGTTGATGGTGATGAAGACAGGTATGGAAATCTTACTTAAAATATTTGATAGGAATGCTTGACCAAACCTTTTAATTTAGAATGCAACTTAAGAAAAGTTTTGTGGTTTTTTTTTTTGAGTCCCTTAGTGTTTTTAAGTATAAAAATTAGTTTGTGTTAGTAAGGTTGATTTGTCAGTTCTTGAAAAGGCATAGTTTTAGATTGCTAATGTGAAGGTGTAATGAGAGAATTGGTCTTGTCACATTCGTTTAAGAGCACAACTGGATAAGGACACAACATTTGTTCCTTCAGAAAGATGGATTTAAGCTTAATTCTCTCATTTACAGGTGGCAACTAGTAGATTATGCCCCCATAGGACTGTCCTTTTCTTAGGTAACAGTTACACTTGAACACTTTGTCAGTGTGAGTTTGGAGACTAAGACATAAAGTTAGAAGTTTCCCATTCTGGAAAACCGGAGGTCCTCAAGTAGGGAAAGATCCATGTAAGTAAGGAATCTCCTCCAGTGTATCTGCAAAGGCTGGAGAGAGAATGGTGAAATGTCAAGTCTGGCTTTGAAGATCCTATCGTCCTCCAGCCTTTTAAATACAAGAACATAGAAGGTCAGGAGGCTTCCCGGTGACTTTGTTAAGATTCTTTTTTCTTTTTCTTTTCTTTTTTTTTAAAAGAAGTGTATTGGAAAGATGTTATCTTACATCAGTTTTGTTTTTTTTTTAACTACAGAATGGGAAGTATGAAATGAGACTCTTTGACAGTAGTAAAAGCTACAGTTCTTGAAATTAGAGTAATTTTATAGTAAAAGTGTTAACAGTTGTCACCAATTGGCTCCCTCTTTACTTAAGGGATGCTTTTTTTAATGGTTTAAGTGAAAATTGGTGTATTGCCTTACCAATTCTACAACAGTTGAAGTTTGGTTATAATTCATTGAGGATTTTAAGTGATTTTCAGGAAATATCACAGGAAAATTTGACATATATTGCAAATGTTTAAAAACTGACTTGTTACAAGCTTTAGAATTACATTTAAAAATTACAGAGAAGGTTTCAGGTACTTTACAGTTAGGCATTTATTTGTTGGGTTTTTTATTTTGAGCAAGGTTGATTTTAGATGTGTTTAAAGATATCTATGGGTTTCTAGAGTAATTGGTATATAGCACAATGAGATCTGTTAAAGCTTTTTCTTCTGTTCTGAGATCCTTTGCATTCTTTTCTTAACTTTTCAGTTTCAACTAGCCTTGTATTTTTGTTACATACTTCTTTTGGTTTGAAAAATACTCATGAAATCATCTTCTCTGCTTTTTGTAATTCAAAGTTCATCTTTTTTTGTAGGTGACTTGCTTGTTGGGAGTCTTTCTTCCATTTGAGAACTCTTAGAGAATACCACTTGTCCATAAGTGAGCTCAGCTAGCTAGTCATTGAGAAATTTTATATGGATGGGACTACCAAGTAAAGATACTGATTCCACAAGCCATTCAGAAAAATCCCTCTTTACATCTGCTCCCATATTTCACTTTTCACACATAGGGACACACCTAAAATGCAGATTGAGTTTATTTGTTTACCCTTTTCTAGCTGCCAGAAGCCAGTTTTTTTCTGATGGGTTCGTAAATAACCATTTGCTTGCCTCTGTTCCTGAAGTACATTGCCTCCATATCTCAAGAAATGATGAGTGGTTTCCCAAACCACACCCCCCTCCTTGTAAAACACATGCACATCTATGAATGAAGATTGTATTTTTCTCTCCTCTTCATGCCTCTCAGTTTAAAGCATATGCAGTTACATTCCTCAGATTTTAATATGATGATGTGGCATGAAGCAGAGAGATCTGTTGACAAGTGGAAACTCTGGAATGTATTCTTTAGGTATGACCTCAAAGATGCAATTATTTATCCTCTTTATTAAAAATGTTAATAATTTTAAGACTTTATTTCGGAAGGTGAATGAGCTACAGCTACTACTGTATCTGTTCTTATCAATTGGCAATAGTTAATCCAGTGCAGGGGTTTTGATGTGTGTGCAGTCATATCTTAAATATGGTATTTCCCTCCCCCACCCAGTCTTTTAAAATCTGCATTGCTTACCAATGTTGCATTTCTAATTTTTGTTCTAGTCTTTGACTGGTTTTTAATTTAACATGCTAGTTTTCAAGATGTAATCTTACACATTTGACTATTTTGTCACTGGACCAACACACCTGGTGAAGGAATAAATCCATTAAGTAGAAATAGTTTTTGTTTTGTTTTTGTTTTTAATGGAAAGTCTTTGTGAAAGAGGGCATTTTAAATTGTATGCTTGAAATTAAATAACACAGTTTTTCTAGGCATATGTTTAAATTACTGAGATAACTATTTTTGAGGAAACCATACCAACAAAAATCATAATTTTAATACGGTGATTTGGGGTTGCCTTCTTAAATTAAAATCTGCATACAATTTTAGTTGCAGCCATTTAGATGCAAACATTGGAGTGAGAGGTTTTGAGTAATTATGACTTTAACTTTGTGAATAGCTTGACAAATTTCAGATCCGAAAATTTTGTAAACAGCTCGCTTTTTTTTTTAAAGTTAATATGTTAGTAAACATAGTCTCATTCTTTGAGAAAAGGAAGGAAAATGGAAGATTAACAAAAATGATTGAGGTTCTTTAGTCTGATATATTGAAAAAACTATCTTGTGGTGTTTTCGGCTCCATTACCTTTTACAAAGCTTCATTTTGAGACTTCTTTATTTTTAAAAAAGAGGACTTCTATATTAATACATTTTAATAATGTACCTTTAGAAGGGATGACGGTTATATATAGAAAGCAAGGAAATGTTTTAAAGTTCAGTTAACACTGCCTGTTGACTCTATATTACTAATTGCCGTAAAGTTAAATATTCTAGCCTTTCTCGTTGGAAAGACTTATAGTCAGTTGTTGATTCTCTCAAACTGATTTTGTGTAAACTGGAGAATATAATAATGGTTGAAAATATAGTGCACAAAAAGCCACTTTTACGGTGAAAGTTACAAAATTTGTTTAAATTACCAACACACTTAACAGACCCCTTTTTGATAAATGGGGAGAGGTGCAAAATATTACTGGCACTTTTGGAAAGGGAACACAGTACAGATCGTTTTCCACAGATAGCTGACCAGTGTGAACTCTTGTAGGCCACATTCCAGGAACTGTTATGAATGGCTGCAATTGTGAACTGTCAGCTACAACCAAAAGATTGTTGGAAACCTGATGTAAGGATCCCTTAGTGGCATATGTCTTTATATCTTATTAATGGTTTTATTTGTATAGTTTGCTAATGTCTACTGATGATGTATTATAAATTGTGAATTTTAAGTGGTGTATCCTGGTATGTGCTATAAATACACAAATGTTTTGTACAGTTATATATGTATCTCAGATATTACATACATACCGTGCAGGTTTTTTTTAACTTGATAGTTAAGTGAGATTATGTAAATGTATATAAAGAGACAGAACTGTCACTCTTACCTTTATTGTAAAATCTGTAGGTACTCATGAGAGCTCTAAAAGTCTCACTGCATTTAGTCTTTACAAATGAAAACTCCTTAGTTGAATCTTTATGTGTTATGAGCTTATGTTTCTTTATCGATATTGAATTATGGAGGTAATTTTGCCCATCCAGCTTTACAGTTGACCTTTAAATCAAACACAACATATTATCTTAGGTACTCTTACCAAGGATTTTGTAATCAAAGTGTGAAATCCTGTGTATGAGTGACATTATTATTTAGTATAAAAACTGATAATTGATGGATTCATCAGAGTGCCATGCTGATTACCAAAATACACTTTAGTCATAACCATGGCTCTAAGTAGAGGAAATTACCATAGATTTTCAGGAAGATTAATGTTTCAAAAGTGTATCAGTAGGCAGTATGGTACTTTTTTTAAAATTAGCAGTGACCTATATATTGTTCAAAATCATGTATGAACTAAATTCTATAGGCTGAACATATATAGGCTGGATAACCTCTAGTAAACACAAGGGCTTCTAGAGTGGGTAAGTGTGGGTAAGACACACTCTATGTTAGTAACACTGTTTCTTCCTTGTAGGGGAAGTAGGGTATCTTGAACTAAATTGCTTTTATGAGATGTCATTTTTTTATAGTACTGATACTGTGGTATATGTATTTTCTGTTTCCGGAGAATAAGGGTAATAGTAATCTGTTCTTGGAGAATTCTGATAGCACTAATTTGGAAATACTAAAACGTGACACTGGATTTATGGATCTGGTACTTGCTAACAGTCCTTTTGTGCACCAGAAGAAATTAGAAGTAGTCATGCACTTGAGTGTTCTAGTAACAAAGAGCACCCCCAACAATCAGATGGTAAAGAAACCAAAATTAGTCTCTTTACTGAGGAATAGTTGATAAGGAAGTATAAAAAGATCTTGACTTTTCTTTCCTAAAACAGCAGAAGTTGGGCAGGGTGGGGAGAGGTAGAGAATGGTGGCAGATAACCAAGACAGAAAAGCAGAGAGTGAAATGACATGGAATACGGTCTCAGAAGGAATAGGAATACTTATTACTAGTGAAGAAAAGGCATCTAATTCCTTTTTTAAATAATTGTTTTAGACCAGTATGTATTTACTTTTTGAACAGATACTGTTTATTTCTTAATTGCATTACTCTTGAACTATTTAAGTATGAGGAAGAGGAGAGGGTTTATAAAAACGGATTTGCCTGGTTAAATGTAGCCCAAATGATCATGTTTCCTGAGTAATTTCTTATTCATGGGAAGAGCAGATTTTTAAGAAAAAAACCTTAATAGTTGACAGTATTTAAGGGGTAGTGCACCAAAATTCCTGAATTGGAATAAATCCCTTAAATTAGTTCTTTATACTAAACCAAGTGGACTTGTGATTTGAAGCTTTTTTTTATATATAGTATAATCAAATTATGGTATCCACAAAGAATGTGCATACCTGAATTATTGGTATAATTTGGGTTTTTCCCATGGCAATTCTTGAACATACCAAATTACTCAATATTTGTCACATTCTTAATCTGGCATGGTTTAGGGCAGTAACTCCTCCATAAAGATTTAAGAACCGTAAGCAATTCATATCCTTCCTATATATCATTATGTGACTTTCTTAATACATTTTAACATATGCATTTCAAATTTGGCTGGTATTAGTAAGGATACATTATCTGCTTTTATCTCTAAAAAGTATGTTCCTAATGTGTTTTTAAGTCAGGTGAATTAAATTTCATCCATGCTTCTGGATTGCTCACCTCTCAAATTTAAAGCCCAAAATTAGATTTCAGTATTTAGTTTTATTTCTTCATACACAGCTAACATTTGTTTAAAAGAATGAACTCTCCTTAAGTTACACATTTATAAGTGATGGTTATGTGAAAATTCTGCAGATCATTGAGTAATAATTTTAATAGTGTTCACCTAGGACGTGGACTATTAGTATATGCCTTGCTAATTGGAGTAAGCAAGACAAATAAGTGACGTCTGAATGTTAAATTACTTAGAGCCTCCTCTCCCCATAAGTTTTCACTAAAATTTGATGAAAGAATACTAAATATAGAAGAGAAACTGTAATTAATGGGCCATTTATTGTAAATAATGCTGGTGTGTGTGAAATGTTGGCAGTTCCTCTTCATTATTAAACAAGAAAATTGTTTAAACTTTGAATGAAGGATACCTAAAGCAAAGTTTAAAACCAACTAGTTTCTAAGGGAGAGTTAGAATTAAGTTTTACTAAATAGTTACGTAAGTTAATCCGAAACCCATCCTTGTTACATATTTGGTCTACCTAACCTTTGAAAACAAAACAAAAACAAAAAAGGAGATGGAGGCTCTTAGTCAAATAAAATCAGTAGTGTGCTTAATTATGTATTAGCATATAGTATGAATGACCATTACAGACTGTGGAGTTAGACATGCCTGGGCTGAAATCCCAACTGTACTGTATACCTGAGGCATTTGACCTACAGGCAGTTATTTAGTTCTATAAGCCCCTTGTTTCCCCATATGAAAAATGGGGATAATGCCTGTATTGCACAGTTTGAGATTATTAAATGAAGTATGCAGGTAGTTTATAAACAGTCCATATATAATATGTATGGCAAGCATACATTACAGAAATGTTAGTATTTCATTGTCCACAAACTGTTTTCCCAGATCCCACCTTAACGTGCTATAAATCATACCAAGAGTCTTCAGTTTTGATCTGAAAGTGTAATTACATGGTGTATGGATATAATAACAGAAAGGGAGACAGTGTTTCAGGCCAGAAAAGTCATGATGTTGTAAAACATATAGCAGTTGGGTTCAATCCTGGCTTTTCTACCACTTAATTTCTTTAGTTAAGTCTTTTAACTTATCTCAGTATTCCTCATTCGTAATGTTAGAATTTGAGACTTGGTCAGATTTTAAGATTCCCTGTGTATAACTTGATACATTTAAACGTGTTTCATAAGATAGCTGCCAACTTAAACCTTCCTGCCACCAGACTATCATGTGACAAAAAAAACAAAACAAAACAAAAACAAAGCTTGCAGATACTCATCAAGTAGGTTGAATACCCAAGAAAACATTTAAAGTGACAGTATGTCAGTCATTCAACTTTTTTTATGTTCTCTGAATAGTAAGTACTGGGATACAGAAAAAAAGACTATCCTGCCCTCCCAAGAACTCAGATTATATGAAGATAATTATCAAATACATGCATTCATATATATATCATAGGCTGTGATGGAGTAAAATATAAGGTACTATCGGAACAATTTAGGACATAGTTAGATGTGATATGGGGAGGAAATAGACTGGTTTCTGTTTAAAATTTATTTATCTGCATAGGTAATATGTTTATATAGTTCTAAGTATACAGTAATATAAACCGAAAGTCTCTCTGCACTTCTGTCCTCCAGCCACCCAGTTTCTGTCCTCAGCATCAACCTATTATTACTTGTGCATTCTTCTGAAGCTAACTGTTGGACTGAATCTTAAAAGGGTGACTTAGGCTAGGTCACTGTTAAGAGAAAGGGATGAATTTCTGAGCAGAAGAGGATGGCAGTTTGTGTAACAGTGTGGAAGAGAGAGATGTCAGTTTTGGGAAATGATGTGATTAATTTTGACAGCAACCAGAGTGAAGGGCTTAAATGTCATGGTGAGAAATTGTGATTTTTTTTTAATCAGAAGATTATGGTTGCTGTTAAAGATGTTTCTTGAAGCTTTTACTGTTAAAGTAGTATGTATCTTAGAACCATTTCAGTACGCTTTTCAGTGATTATTGTATTTTTAATTAACATCTTACGAAAAAGTTGTGTAATAAGGAGATCCTATGGGAGCTCTGAGTCCCAGAAGTCAGGATTCTTATCCAATGAAATATATTAAATAGTTTGGTATACCCAGCTCTAAGTTTAAGTTCTGTTTGCCTGAATATTACCTTAATAATGATGAAATATTAAGTATATGTTAAGGTACTCTATTAAAAGTTGATTTTTATATAGCATGATTTGGAAAGTGTAATCCTATATTAAACACAAATCCTCCTCAAGCTTAATTTTGTGAGGCCTTATGTATGCATAATCTCATTGAGTTTTTCAGCAACTGTAAGGAAGTGTTCCTCCCTTTTTTATGGATTAAGGAAACTGAGGCCTTGAGGGTTTGAATCACATAGTTATTAAGTAACAGCATATATTCAGACTTAGGCCTTCTGACACCAAACCCAGTGCTCTTGGATATTTCCAGAGTTAGTTTTATTTTATTAATTTGCTTACTATACGATAGGAGGAAGGAAAGCGACTGTGGCTACCGATCTGTTGTGTTGTAACCCTTTACCTAAAGGATATTTTTAATCATTTTAAATCCTTAGATAATAATATTGGAGATGGCCTGTTGTGCTTCCCTGATTTCTATTTAGAGATCGCTGAAGTTGAGTTTTGACATAAGGGAAAAAAGTATTTGCTGAGTTCAGGGCTTATGTACCTCGTCCTTTAACATTCAGCAATTTTCATAGCTTAGTTTTGAGGTGTGGAATGTTTTTCCTCTCTGTTACAGTTACCCTACAAAGATAGTATCTTAGCAAAGCAGGTCGATGTATGTCATATTTGAGTCACTCTGTGATGTACTACTTTCATGTACTTAGAAATTAATAGGATAGGTTATTTAGTATATGAAGTCAGGAGGAAAAGGATATATTTTGTTCATTGGTTTTGAAAAATGTCCACAAATGGGGAAACAGCATTTTCATTTCGGTGGCTGAAATTCAGAATAAACCACACCTCAGTGTGCCTAAGAAGCGCTTTGTTGGCTTTATATTTAGATTAATAGTTAACATTGACATCAAATACATTATTAGAAAACTGGTTTCAAATTTTATTTCTTGGGCAGAAGAGAATTTGTGACCAAAGTTGCATAAAATTCAGTATTTCTTCCTAATAAATTTTTAATGACCTTGGTTGCAACTTGGTGCCTTCAGATTATATAGACTATATAGCCTTGAAATGATCTCTATTAACAGTGTTTTCCTTGGGCTATCAATTTCCTCAATTTTATGCCATCCCAAAACAGATGATCAAGCCCCTTAATATTTACAAAATGGCTCTTTTGAAGTTCTTGATCAGCTAGTTTTTACAGATTTCTTTAATATATGCCTGTTAAGCAATATCTTGAGACTAATTGTTGCTCTTTGCTAAAAATCCCTCAAGTTTATGGAAGACATCCCTGCTGAAGTATTAGAGAAATGAAAATGTCATATTTTATAAGCCTGTATGTTTATCCTTGGAATCTAGACTCTAAATTTTTCTAGAGTACATAGATTGTATTACTCCATATGGTTTCTTCATTTTAAATGTATGTAGAAAGTGATTCACTGCCAGCTTTTGCAACCTAAGTGTATTTGTTCTGACATGTTGAAGACTTTAGGTACATTTACGGTATTTTATTTCATAGGTTCCTTTTTTGCCCCAAGATACACAACTAGCTGCAGATACATTCTTTTTTTCACTTCTACATTTGACTTATGAGAAACATTTCATTTTTAGAGTCTGTGCTGTAAAAATGCTGGAATCTCATAGCTTAAGTCATATGATTTCATTTAAAACCAATTTATTTGGCATATGAATTTGATTCAAATTAAATATATACGTATGTATTTTTCCAAAATCAGGGGATCAGAAGTTTTTTTTTAAAGAATGTCATCCTTATAAATATATTATAAATACTTTTTAATGAATTTTAAATTCCAGACTTGCAGAATAACCTCCAGGTTTACCTTTTATTGTTGTCTCATATTTACTCCTTTCCTCTTAGAGTCATTCTGTTTTAAATCCAGACAGACCTGTGTGAATAGCAAACCTGTCCCCATATAGGACAGTCCTGGGTAAGCCTGGTTTAAAAAAAAAAAAAAAGCCAATCAAGTCTTCAGTTGGTTCAGTTGACTTTCATTTAAATTGGTAGACTGATTCCAAGTACAGTGAAAAAAGCCCCTGCCAAATGTATCTTGAGAGGATATAAGCTGTTAAATAAATAGTGGTTAGCAGCCTCTTAATCCTTGATATTAGCAGATCTAATCAATATGCTTGATTACCTTGGACCCAGCCTCTAGAGAAAAATAGAGAAAGGGTTAAAAGCATAGGAAGGAGTTAAAGTAGGTAGAGCAGACAAAGAGAAGTACATATACTGAAGTTGCCAATTAATCAAATAGTTGCTTTGGTGATACTCTGGGATCGTCTGTCTGCCTTTCCTAATTTTGGATCATCTAAGAGGTACCCTAGTGATTAAAACAAAAAATGCCTTTTAAAAAACGTATTTTTAAAAAATTCAGTAGGTATTAAGACTGAGTCTTTTTTTTTTTTTAAGATTTTATTTATTTGTCAGAGAGAGAGGAGAGCAAGCGAGCACAGGCAGACAGAATAGCAGGCAGAGGCAGAGGGAGAAGCAGGCTCCCCGCCAAACAAGGAGCCCGATGTGGGACTCGATCCCAGGACGCTGGGATCATGACCTGAGCCGAAGGCAGCTGCTTAACCAACTGAGCCACCCAGGCGTCCCTTAAGACTGAGTCTTAATCTGAATTTTGAAATCATGGAATTCTGTTGAGTATTTGTTTTGCTTATTGATCATGATATTTGCTTGCATTCCAGTAGAATTTGGAAATAATTTTTTGTGGTACTAGTAATACTGTAGAGACTCTTAAGGTGCTTATGAGGATCTCAGAATTGCCATGTTGTATTTGAACTTCATTTTGATGATAAAATAATAGCTATTATTTATTGACCATTGACTATATATACAAAGAGCTTTATATATAGTCTAAGTTCCTTAACCACCCTGCAAGGCTAAATCATATCACCATTTAACTGATAAAGAGACAGACCTAGAGAGGTTAAAATTGAACTCCACTATATGTTTAGCATAGTGATTTAAGAGCCTAAACTCTAGGACCAGATTGTTACCTACTAGCTCTGTGACATCAAGCAAGTTACTTTTGTCTGACTCCTTTCCTTATTGGTGGGATAGGAATAATAATAACACCTGCCTCTTAGGGTTGTTGTAGAATTGTGTTAATAAATGTAAAACACTCAGAATTGTGTCTGGTATATAATAAGTACTTAATGTTCTTAGCTTGCTGTTATTCTGCTACAGCATGGGTCAAGGATTTTAGAGGTAATGTGACAAGTTTTTGCTAGCTCCCTAATATACATGTTGGGGTTGGGGAAACAATGGGAAAATGCTGAGGTAGAGGGGGGAGCTATTAGCAGATTTGTCAGAAGTTTAAATAGTCCCCTAAGAAACCACTCCAGAGATTTGAGGTGAATCATGTAGGCTGGGAGCTCACCAGGATGAGCCCATCAGTTAAGATTCTATGGTTATAGATAGCCCTAGGGAACATATCTCCAGGGAATGGTAGAAATGGATGGTGATTAAGGTGTGGGAGCTCTTACCTCTTAAAGGCCCACTATACTAATGTAAGAAATTTGAAAGCTGCCATGTAATTGCTGCACCATGTTTTACCCTAATCCAGAGAAACCACACATAAATAAATGGATTATGAAGGTAGAAATCATGTCCAGTCCAACCCAGAAAAGGACTCAGTTGTTCATCATCAAACTCTATCAAATAGATCCTGTTAAGAATTTTTATGTTATGGGGGTGCTTGGGTAGCTCAGTCATTGGGCATCTGCCTTCGGCTCAGGTCATGGTCCCAGGGTCCTGGGATGGAGCCCTGCGCATAGGGCTCCCTGCTCAGCGGGAGGCCTGCTTCTTCCTCTCCCCCTCCCCCTGCTTGTGTTCCCTCTCTCGCTGTGTCTCTCTCTGTCAACTAAATAAATAAAATCTTAAAAAAAAATTTTTATATTATGAAGGTGTAGCTTAATTTATTTTACATGAATTCTGTACGTGGGAACAGCTTTGCTAAACTGCTAAATGTTGAGAAACTTAAAAAGGCATCTCATATAGAGTAGTGTTGATTAGGCTGTGAACTGGTCATATTCATGTGTTTAAACATATGTGCACACACATAATTGGATGCTCTTTTATCCGTATTACCCCTTTCTTTTAGAACTGTGATCCTGAATTGTTTTCAGGGTCTGCTGGATTTCATCCAGTTTTTTAATTTCTTTCAAAATGTTTTTAAGCAAGCTTATGTTGTGTTTTTTTTTTTTATTAAAGCTGTTACACTTTATTACAAATCTAAAATCTTCCATCTTTTTTTGAAAAGTAGTGATTTTACTGTACTTTCTCAACCTCATTTCCATTTGATTCTTGGATCTCACAGGAATCCTTCAACTGCTTTCTACCAAGCGTTCCATTTGAACACGTTTCAGGAATCAAAGAACCTCTGGGATAGGTATGAATACTTAACATATGGAATGCATACATGCAAAAGTGTATGCATGAATTGCTTTGCACTGTACTGGTTTCTCATCATTAAACCTAAACTTTATGTGTCATTTTAGGGGGGGAAATCACATGGTATCTAGCATGGGACAAAGCAGCAAAATAAACCAAAAGAGCAATCTATATTTTAAATAGAATGTAAATATACTTTATTTTTTACTTCACTTTTAAGTATATTTACTTTCTTGAAGGACTTAGGTATTCTATTAAATCTCATTATATGGAATATCCACTTATCCTTGTATATTTTAATATAAAAATATATTCTATAAAATTAACTACAGTTAGTTTACTTTTATCCTATTTTATATGATTTCTCTGTGAATGCCTTAGTAACTCAAAATGAAATGTCACTTCATATTAAGAAATTGGAAAAGGGATAAGACCAAGGTATCAAAGTATAAAGTTCTTGTTTAATCCTGTTGAGAAACTTTCAACATCAAGCTTGTTTGAGTCCCTAGACCTGCCTGCATTACTGTTTTGTAAACTCCTAAAACAGTTTTTCTCATAGAAATGTTACATAAATTTTGTTTTTAATTTTTTAAAATATAGAATGAAGTCTTAAGCGTTCATTTATAGCAAAAGATAATTTGGTTTATCTTTCTGCTTAACACACATTTTAAGTAGTATATGCTGTGTTCAGTTATTTTGCTGAATATTTATTAGTGCTCCATCATTCTGTGTTTAATTACAAGAACAAGCACAAATGCTGTTTTAAAAATTCACACAGAGCTTTGTTAGATTCTTTTAACTCTGCCTGGCAACGCATTTGTGTCCTTTGGCATAGTTTGGATACTACTCATGGACTTAACTCCATCTCTTTCATTAGAAAAGAGTATTGCTAAGTGCATGTACATGTCATGTTAAGACATGGTTTACATTGCCTACAAATGGTAACAGTCTTTTAATTTTTAGGCTTGATTTGTTTGTGTGTCACTCTAAAGAGATTTTCTAACAAAGTATCTTTTCAGTGATATGTTCCTTAACTGAAAATGTTTTAAAATAGTTACTTGTAGAGCAAGAAGTTCTAAAATTTATAGTACAGTGTTTATAATTTCAATTTTGAAATTGTATGGCTGTATCAGTGTAAATTAAGACATAAATGTAAATTGTAGCATGAAGCAAACATGAACATTCGTTCAAACGGCTTATCTGATGTAGCCAGGGTGAGTACTTTGGGTTGTACTTTATTCTTTTCCATTAGAAAAAGGAAAACCAGCATTCTATTTAGAGATGTAATAAGAATAGTGATAGTCATATGGTAATTTATTTCAAATAGCTAAATTTGTAAGCGACTGTGATATCAATATGAATAAGAGCTGTTATTTTCATCAGAACAATGTAGAAAGGTGTGAGCTTTATTTTTTATAATTTTGACTTAATATTGAAAGTTTTCTTTTGTTTCCTTATAAAACAATCATAGAAGTTGCCTACTCATCATTTGTTGTTACAGCTAAATACTTCTTACCTGTTTTCTTTTTTAGATATAGAAATATTTAAGGTATCAAAATGAGGCATGTTGCTTTATCTGTAGTTACTCATGGGTTGAAAGTATTTTCTGTTCTCCTCTTTGAAGCCTGTCATCCAGAGCCAAAGAAGTTAATAGTGTGTTAGTAGTATGTTAATGCCAAACTATAATCAGAATTTATATTCTAGATCAGCCGTTCTTCACTATAAGTTGGCCCTTTGGTACTAAAGTGACAGGTCCAACCCAGTATTAGTGGCTTCCTTTTAACTTTGCAACTAGCTTATGAAATTTTTAATTGAGGGGCCTGGCTAGCTCAATTGGAGCATGTGGCTCTTGATCTTGGGGTCATGAGTTTAAGCCCAATGTTGGGTGTAGTGATTATTTAAATAAAATAAAACCTGAAAAAAATTGTTTCAGTTGATGAGCAGTAGGCTAGCTTTATTAGTTCTAACTATATGACCTCTGTTGGCAAATATCTACAGACTTTTTAATAGGTATATTAGCAAATAAAGTATTATGGGAGTATACATTCTTTTTCATTGCAGATAGAGTTGAAGATTTATGTGTGTTAAACTTTAAAAAAATAGTAAATATAACTTCTCCTGACCATGTTTGTGTTAGATTTCACCAAATTGCCTTGTTCATTTTTTTACTGTTATAAATTATAGATTTTTAAAACAATTTTACTAATTTGGCAAATAAGTATTTTGCAGGGATGATTCTGTTAAACAGAACCATTCAGGAGTTTATGGGACTGTAAATCCCTTACATTATCTACTTAGTTTGAGGTATAAAATTGCTTATTAGTATTGACAGATACCATATTTCAGTTTCTTGTTTATGAAATCGTGGAACTCATTTTCACTAGAGACCGCTTTAAAATTTAAGCCCTGTGCCAGTTTTCATTAAACCTGCCCTAAATAGCTGAAGATCCTGGTTTTGCCTTACTTGAAAGTCCGGAATCTTTTTTTTTTTTTCCCCAGGATTCTTTTAGCAGAGTATCTTTTAATCAAAATACAAGTAATTAATATACCTTTCCTCACATTGACTCAGAGTTCCCTAATGGCCCCTTTGTTTCCTTCTCTATTTAAATTAGAATTACCAAATTGAGAAGCTTTTCACCCATTTGCCTCTGCCTGTATTTAGAAATTCTCTTGCCACTCATAGCCCGTGCCTTATTCAGTTATTGTACTAAACTTTAAGCTACTGTCAAGCCTTCCTTTCCTTTTTACTATAGGTGCTGTCATTGTTCTCTGTCTTCCCCCTCTTTTGTCATTTGCAGAGTACTCAAGGAATCAAGTTAAAACCATCACCAAATATAAGGACAATTGATACTGACAGCTCGAAAATAATACCTTTCCTAGGAAGTGCAGAATGTTTGCATTGACTTTTTATTAAAACGAATAACGTAGTTTCTGTAATTAGTTTTCTGGAGATTATCTTACTGTAGTGATAGTGATGCTTAGTGATACTCTAGCCTGTTGGCATTTCAGAATAATAACTTTAAATTTTGACTTTATACTTTTCTTCTTTAAAGAACAGTTCTGAACTTAATTATTGGTATTGCTTTGTTACATTGACAAAATTAGTTTAGAAATTTATTTTACTAATCACTGGGGAACAGGCTTTTATTGGAAGTCCTTTGTCTGCAAAAAAGCTGAGGGTAAGAATTTATAACAAACACATTTACCCTCTTGTGTATATCAGGTCAGTAAGGTAAAGGAGCACTAGAGAGGAAGAAAGTTTTGCCAGGTAGACCAAAGGAAAAAATCGGGTAACTTTTCAGGATTTAAACTTCATTGATAAACACATGCAGTATTTCTGCTTTAATGAAGAAAATGCACAAGCGCAGTTAACACATGAGAGTAACAGTTGCTAGGTGCACTATCCCCATGAGTTGGCTTGTCCTTTCTTGTGATAGCACCAATATTTAAAGAGAAATAAATAAGGAAAGCAGTAGTGCACATGGGTGTTATCTCAAAATAAATGTCCAAGTTTATGGTCTTTTTACTAGATACCTGATTTCAGTTAAATTGTCTTGTTTAGTCTTTTATTATAGTGATTATTCACTTACATCTGTTTGCATCTAGTTTAAAAATTACTCGATTTAAAAAGTTCTTGTTTAAATCACGTATTTTGTGTTAGAAAACAGGTATTCAGTATTTGCTATCATTGTTCCTTTGAGATTTCATTTTTGAAGTTAGGAGTAGATCAGAAATAAGCTGCTTATATGAGATAATTTGTTTTGTTTTATTCATACTCCGAGAAGCTTGGGTACATCAACAACACCCACCAGTACTTGCTAACCCAGATGGTAAAACTCAGGTTTCAGAGCTTGGCTAATCTAGTTTTTGAATGCTCAGTAATAAGACATTTTAAAAATCTTTTTATTGAAGTATAATTTGTATCAGAAAGGTACACCATTCATAATTTGTACAGCTTAAACTGAATGCACCTGTGTAACCAGGACCCAGATCAAGACACAAAATATTGTAAGCTCCTTATTTTATGTCTCTATTCTTTCACCTAATGTTTGATATTCATCTATATGGCTCTGCAAAGTTGTAGATCTGAACTAAAGTTGACTTGAACAATGCAGGGGTTAAGGGTACTAACACCCTCCTTCCCCTGTGCAGTTGAAAATCCAAGTACGACTTTTGACTCCCCAAAAACTTAACTGCCTATAGCCTACTGTTGATGGGAAGTTTTACTGATAAACAGTCAACTAACACATATTTTGTATGTTGTGTGTATTATATATTGTTTTCTTACAAGTTAAGAGAAAATGTTATTAAAATCATAAGAGAAAAATACATTTAAGTACTTAAAAAATTCATGTAAATCACTATACTATGTTGTACGCATGTAACTGAATATATCAACCACGTATCCATAAACATAGATAAATAAGATCCTTATTTATCTGTACCTGTGCAGTTCAAACCCATGTTGTTAAAGGGTTAATAGTACGTAATTATGAAGAATCACCATAGTGAGTTACTTGTTGGAGACTGTTACTAGTCAAATATTCTCTCCTTATTAGGAGATATTCTCTACTTACTAGATGAGGCTATGAACCTGAACTATTTTGTAAGCACCCCAAATATATTCTCTAATAATTTGTACTTAGTACTTACATGATTTATTATGTGATTACATTTCGACCTATTTCAGTTACAGATAACCAATAGAGGATAATCAAAGACATGAAATTAGAGGACAAAGTTTTAGTGACCTGGCACCTTTTAGGACTGGATCTCAGATTTATAAAAAAACCTAAGGATAAATGTTCAGACATTAAAACAGGAAGTTTTAGCTATTATTGGATGATCGCATTTATAAATTAAACAGTCTGAAGCATGTGAAGAAATTGAGAAATTGATAGAACTTCTATGTAAATTCAGGAAAGTTGAGATTTATCAGTTTAGAATGTAGAGTAAAAAGTACCTAGGTGTTGCCTGCTTTTTACAATATTGATTAGCAAGTTACAGATCCATCACAAAAACTAATATAATTTTAGGCAATCTTTTTATAACTAGAAAAAACAGGAAGAGATGATTACAGACCTACTGTACTCCATTTCTATAGGATAGTTATTCTAAATACAAAGGAAACTTGAAGCTACTTTATACTTTACGTGGATAGCCAGGGGGGTATTTCAAGAGCAGCTTGAGCTTACTTTCTGCAAGTGGATGCCTCTCTGCAAAATAGTCTTGCCATCACTATAAATTAACATTAATACAATTAATAACTGTCTTCCTAGCTATGTCAACAATGTTGACCTTGAATGAGACTTAAAGCCACTTTTAAAAATCCCTATTCTGTAGAGTTTTATTCCCCCCCCCCCCCCACTTAGTTCTAAATGGGAAAGAAGAGTTAAGGAAAGCATTGGAATTGAGTTACTTCTGCTTTGTCATTGTTGGCCATGATTATCAGAAAAAATGAAAGAGGGGTGTCTGACTAAGTCCCGGCACAGGTCTTTATCTCAGGGTTGTGAGTTAACATTGGCCTACTTAAAACCTCCAAGAGCTGTATATTTGCTTAAGGAATGGAAGACTAGCAAACCCTTAGGAAAGAATGCCATATCAGAGGCAATTAAGTGGTGATCACAATAGAGAAACCAATGAACTGGGTCTTGATATGGGAAAAGATAGGTAAGAACATCATCACATGACTGAAAGTGATAACTGTCATTTAAAATTCAAACATTTTATGTCTCTCAAGTACAGCTGGAGGTATTGGTCAGAGCTTCTTTAGTAAGTGACCTTTTGAGTTGGAACCTGAAAGGTGGGTAGAATTTGGTCATACAGAGTGAAAGACCCGAGGGAAAGGGAGAATTCCAGCTTGGGGAATACAGTGAGCTACTGTGAAAGTAAAGAGCATATGTGATAAGGATGGTTAAATTTGGTGCACAAATCATTTGAAGACAACAGAGAAGAGATACTGGATTGGACAGAAACCAAAGGTAATAGAAAGGTAATGGAGGCCTGAATGAGGCAATGGAGATGAGGGAAGAATAGTTAACAGAAGGTAGGAATTAGATGATGTTACAACTCAAGAGATACGATAGGGAAGCAGTCAAATTTGACTGCAAAGTCTCAAATCTAATTGAGGGAATGGTGGTACCATTAGAAAGTATTAGTGAAAGAATTGGTTTGGAAAAGTGAAAATAATACTGAGATTCTGGTTTTAGCTACTTTTGGTTGAGTGAGCTGGTAGAAAGTCAAGGTGGAAACTCAGTAACAACTGGAGCTGCAGACACACAGCTTGTTAGAGAAGCTAAGGCTAGAAGATATTGAAGACCATTTATTTATTTGTTTCATTATTATTATTTTAGAGTTTGAGCTTTAGGAAAGGCGGAGGTTGTCAAGAGTGAGCAGAGTAGGGTAAGAGGGTTAAGCCAGGCCACTGGGAAACACTGCCTACTTTTAGAGAACAGGAGAAACTCTGAAGAGCATAAGTGATCTTAAGAGACTGGAAGATTCTGAGACTATTATTTACTAACCAAAAAGAAGGGAAAATGTTTGATTCTCTATTTTGAAAAAAATTTCAATTTTACAGAAAAATTACAAGAGTAATAAGAAGCTCCAGCAATCTTACCGAGATTGAACATTAACATTTTGTCTTACTTGCTTTATTATCCTAACGTATTATCTAGGAACCATTTAAGAATAAGATTCAGATATCCTGTCCATTTGACCTAAAAATACTTTTAGCATATGTTGCCTAAGAAGAGTCTGTTATGTAACAGCAATTTAATTAGCAAATTAAGGTTTGATACACTGTTATCTAATATGTAATATAGAGTTTATATTCAGATTTTACAGTTGTCCCACTGTCTTTCATGACCATTTTTTACCTGATCCAAGAGCCAATACAAGATCACAGATTACATTTAATTATCAAACACCTGTCTTTTTTCTTCTGTCTTATATAAATAAATACTTTTCTTACATTAGTCTTCTGTAGGACTGTTTTAAAGTTTAAATTAGAGTAGCCTAAAAGAAGTCCATATTATAAGGAGTGGGAAGGAGAGATAGGTAAGATGCCTAAAATTCAGCTTAAATAGCTACTGGGACTCGAAAAATGTTATAAGAGGATGTCTTTTGTTGCTCAGAGTTTGGGGGGGTGGGGGGGTGATGGGAAGAGAAGGAGACCATGTAGACATTAATGTGGGTGTGTCTCTTAGAACAGAAATTGAAGTATATTCATGTACCAATTATTGTCTATATCATGATTTATATGTATACACACACACACATATTTATTAACTTGGGATTCTAATTATCTGGAATTGGAAAAAATAGTGTAATTTGAAGACATTTTAGTCACCTCTTGGGTTTACAGATTATGTATTTGCTATCTTTTATATTGTTTGTGTCTTCCTAGTTTTATTCTGATAGTTGTCTAAGGTTAATTGTCTACTGCCAGATTTTTAACCACAGATCTACATCTCATTGCTTGATATGGTGTTTCAGTGGATCCTAAGCATTTCTTCTCTTCTTTTAGCTTTGCTATGACTAGCTGAAATGGGACACCTGCCATGCTGACATTATTTTCATCATATAACCAGACGTCAGAATTGGTGATGGGAAATTATTGACAGCTCATCCATTATTATATATTTCTGCTCATGTGTTTACCACTTTCTTTAGTTAGTGAATTTTCTTAACATAAGTCATCACAGCCTACTCTGAAAAATCATAGTAATTATTTTCAGGGTGAAATTTGAGAAACAGTTGAAATAGATGAAAATAGTTGGTACGGTTGTGGTGGTGTTGTTAATTCATTTTTACTTTTCACCAGAATAATTTTAAGTCAACCAAAGCTTTGACTAGAACAGAAATTTGTATGTGTGAATTAGTGTGTAAACTAATTTGCTAAACCCAATTTATTTTTTTCTGCAGAATCTAGAACTCTGTAAAAAAGCTTTTTAAGAAAAAAAAACTTACTGAACTTGTTCAGATGAAAAGGACATTTAAATATGTGGCCTGAAGTTGTTGAATCAGAACAAACCTAACATCTGTTTTGTTTTATTTTCCTTCCAGTCTTCAACAATGAAAAAATTTAAAACTCTTTCAGTGTATTTAAACCTACAAACAGTTTTGCAACCTTTTGGAAAGAAAAATATTAAGTGGAATTTTTTATAGTTTTGTTTCATTAATTTGGGTTCGTACATAGTTAGATGAGAGAAATGACTGTATTCTATTCGGCATTCTCTTTGTGTGTGCATGTGTGAACTTGTACTAATATTCTAAATCACCAAATCAAGATATATATTAGATTTTTGTGATGATCATATAAAGTATTCAAATGCATTAGTTTACCCAAAATTAGCTTCTGTGTTTGGGTTTCAGCTGACTACTTCTAAAACATTTTTCATATTTGACAGAAGTAAATTTAAATAGGTGGTAGTAATTTAGAAATGTATTCAATGATATATATCTTTAAGAAATAGCATTTTTATGCAAAATTTGTTTCCTGGTTGGTTTCAGAGTTTAAAGATCTTGGTTATAAATACTAAAAGGTTTGGAAGGTGCTCATTGTATTTTTTTTTTTTTTTCAGTTTTTAATTGTGGTATTTGGCTCAGAAATAGTGGTATACGTAACTTGTGTCTTGGAAGCCAGAAATGTATCTTACTGCATATCTACCTGGTGTTATATCAATATAAAGATCGTATTCTTTCCCTACATCTACACACTATTTGAAGGGTAACAAGAAGGGAAAGGAATTGTTTAGTGTGACTAATCCCTACTCCTTCTGTTCAGAGTGACTGTTAACTATTCATCTTCAAAAAATTTATTTGCAGCATCTACTTCTGTTTTAGATATTGCTAACTTAGTTCAGAAAATAGTGCTAAACGTATGTCTGGAATGGTCATACATGCTTTGTTTCAAGAAAGGCGATAATAACTCTTAAAAGCATAATATGTCATGCTATCTTAAATTTTAAGAGTAGCTGTATTTCCTAATGATAGCTGTTGTTAGTAAAAGCTCAGTCAGATATCCTGCTTTCTATTCACAAAGCCCGTTTATTCCTTATCACATATGTATTTGAATAATATATAATTGGCTTCCATCTACTCTGTTTTTTCCATTTTTATCTTCTGTCCCAACCCCCAATTTCTATTTCTTTTAATCCTCTATAGGCTATTTCTACTTCTCTTGAAAGAATGAGGAGTATCAACATTTGTTAATGAACATGCTCTATTAAAATATCAAAATATCAATAACCTATCTTGTTAGGGGTATTTTCCGAAGCTGTATGAATTTTTTTAAGCCATGTATTTTGCATTTCTTCCACTAATAGGTACATTTGATATGATGCATAGCTTGCTAAACACATTTTCTTACATTTCTCATACTTAGTTTTTAACATAGCTAATCATCTTAAATTATATCTTGGCTGATCCACATATATATAAGGTTTTCTCTAATTGTTTATGTCTTTTTATATGTGAATTTCTTAGAACACACTGTCTTTGCAGTGTTCTTATTCTATTAGATATCTTTGGACTAATTTTTTTTCACAAGCTTATCTTTGATATTCCTAGCCTCATTTCCCCAATACTTAATCTATGGAAGGACTATATGTAATTTATTAGGAGCATACAGGGTGGCCCCATTTCCCCTTTGTCTCCGTTTAAAAAATAAGCACTTCTGACATTTAGGGAAGCAAGCATTTATTTATCGTGTCTAAGATTTCTCAAAACAATATAATGAACTTTTTGAAGAAGGTGGTATACACTTGAAAGTGAAATTTTGTGTCAAACAAAGCTAAGGACATTTATTCAAATAGCAAGTTCCATTAGGAACTCTTACATGTTTGTTTGATTTCCCATATCAGTTTTCAGGTGACTTGGAAATTGTAGGTCATCCATCTTCTTGCCCTGTGCTCTTTGTTCTATCAATATAAATTTGCCATAATATTAGCTAAATAATAATAAACTTAAACCTAGTTTTTGCTGGACTATAGTATATGGCTTAGTAGCTCACTCTCAGTTAACTGGGACTTTTTCCTCCTCACAAATTAAAAAAAAAAAAAAGAAATGATAAATATGGGAAATGTTTGGGATTTGTTTTTGATAGCAGTCTTGCCAGAGATTGGAGATTATGATTGATACATCAGAATAAGTTTCTAAATACTCATTTTGGGGAGGATTCTAATTTTAAATTCATTTTTTAAGATATCTAATTAATCCTAACTATGTTCATCTACAAACATTTCAGTTACCCAGTTTTATTTCAAATTTTTAATAAGGATTTCCTACATGTTGGAATTTGGTCATTGAAACCCTTCAAAGGTAACCTCTGGTAGCAGCTAATTTTGAAAATGCATGGTGGAGAAAAATCTGATAATGGAAGTTTTGTATTTTTGTATTTTTAAATGTAATACAGCTCTTAAGTCCTTAATTTGCCCTGTATTTGTATAATGCACATGCCCTTAAAAAATTTTCTCTACAAATGTCATAGGAAAATAACTAAATTGGCTTTATATGACTGGTTTTAATTCTATATTCCAGAGGCTTTCCAGGCATTTGTCATAACAGTGCTTATTGTTGACAGGCCCTTTAACAGAGGGTCAGCCCCTCAAATGGCCAGTCCATCAAAGCCTTCACAGACAAGCCAAATTACTAGCATTACAAATACATATATTTCAGGAAGGATATACTTTGCTACATATGGCCAGGTATTGATTGTATCTTCTCATGGAACTTGTCCCATGAAAGAGTAAATGATCCAAAGAACTTTTTAAAATTATGGTAGTATTTTGGTTGATAGGAGACAAGAGTTGCATAAAAGCTTGCTAAAAATGTTTTGGTAATATGTTGATGGAATGACCACAACTTTAAACTACTACTTATCCTCATTTGTATGGGTTTTTGCCTTCACCAGGTGATTACATCATAAGGCTGTGCTTTGACAAAAGATAGTAAAGTATGATCTTATTGAAGTCAAATGTGTTGTGAGATTACATTTGGAAAGATTATATTGTAAATTGGAAAAATCCTGATCTTCAGATTGTGTGGGAGACTTTCAAAGACCATGTATAATAGAAAAATCCCGTTAAAAGTTAAAATCTGTAACAGCACAACTCCAACCCCCTATATTTGGGTTACATGTTTCTGGAGATTGCTGCAGAGTTTCCTTACAGTGCTGTCTTTGAGTTTGCTATGGCTTTGCATATTTTGATCTTCCTCAGTGATGGCTTCCTTTACCCCTCTCCCTTGCTCCATTATGTCATTTTATTTTGGGAGTTAATTTAGGCAAAAACATGCCCATAAATTTGTGGGTTGCCTTTTCTGCGGATTACTGACAACTAAAAATAGAAATGAGTATTCATACTGCACAGAAAATGTCGGTAATATTACCCTTCAGCAATTAAAATAGATGCCTAATTGAAAGCTTTCTTGTAAAAAATTTAACAAATGTAAGATTAATCTTAAGTAATTTTTACCATTATTAAGTATTCCTACCCCTAATTTTGTTCTTTGGTCATACACAGATGAGCTATAGGACCACTTCTGAAAAGGATACATTGTTATGCCTGTTATATAAAATGCATAATAAAATTTTATTCTTTCCACCATGTTGACTAATTTTAAAATTGGGGGGTGTAGAGACAGACTAGGATTTAGTTATAAAAATTGAATGCTGTCTTGAGCATTTAAATGATTGGTATGGATTATTACTGATCCATTCACCTGTGTTAGAAGCCTAGAAATTCATATGGATATGAACCAGATAATAGACTCAAGTGCCATTCTGTAGGACCTCAAAACTGTCTGTAGCAAGTTACGGCGTTAAATCGTAATTTCTGGATCATGATCTTAAGCCTTTAATTGGTTCCATTTCTTCTTGACTCTTTACTAACAAGTATTCCTGATGGCCTGAAAGTCCATGTTGAAATTTATAGTTTGAAGTATCCAGATTAAATATAAAATTATCTTACATTTAAAAAATACTTAAGTACAAAATATCAGTTGTGTAATCATGGTAAAAAATAAAACTTTGCTATAAAAGATTTTTAAAGGCTATTTGATTAAAACACTTATTTACTTAAACTCTTTGCTAGAATTTTTTTTAGAATTCAGCATCGGAGGAGGAATGTGACATAATAATGATCGAAAGCCGAAAGTTTAAAAGTTGTGATGCCCTCACATGGTTGGAGGGTTATTCTAGCTTCTAAGGACTGAATGTTGTCCACAAGAGTGTCTCATCAGGTCATAAATTGGTAAGACTTAATGGATTAGATTTTATGTATTATACCTGATGTTATTGTATTGAGATGAATATTTATGAACAAAATGAGCACATTGTATAACTAAGAGTATAGTATTAAATATAAGTTCAAACTTGGAATTTTAAATACTTGGGAGTATGTAATCCTTTCAAAATTTCATGAGGCTGAGGGCCGTATCTTTGCAGTGGTGTTTAATAATCAGTTTAAAAAACAAAGTGACATCCTGTGTTATATAAACATTACTTAAATACTGCTATGGCATCTGCTGTAGATGCTTACAATGTAGTTAAGGGCCCCAAATACTTTAGTTATTATCACAGGAGATATTTGAGAACTAATATATTAATCTTTTATTTTTAAAAAGAAAGACCTTACATCCATTTTCTTCATAAAATATAGTTTAAATTACTTTGCTTTTGGATTTTATTTTTCTTCTAAATGTCTGTAAAAATAAAGCCAGGAAAGCTTTCTCAGTTCTTATCTTGAGAACCAATATCAAACGAAAATAGTATACTAGAAGTCAATAATATACTTTTTGTATGCCCTGAAAATGAAAGATTTCCTTTCAGCATCATATTCTGCTTGGAAAACAAAAATTTTAAAACTTGTTTTATATAGCTTCTTATTTTGCTTTGTGTTACACAGCTGTATTTTGTAGCGGATTCTTAGAATGATACAGTTTAGACTAAGATGAAGTCCTAGTCTTCAGTCCGAAATCATCATATTTTGCAGATGAAGAACAACTTGGGTTAAGTTGTATGTCCAAAGCCATACAGTTGTAGAATTAATATTTTCATTAAAGTATGGTGTACGTATTCTGTAAGTGTATCACAAATTATTTGAAATTATTGAATAGGCTACCATATCTATTTCTAACTTTATCCTTAACCCTATGGGTTTAGTCAGTCTCTCCCTTACACACATACATCCTATCTTTTGAGTGATACTCTAAATTGTTTCTGATACGGTATTCCATGACTTTGATCATATTCTGTAAACTTAAGTTTTGTAAAACAGTAATTGCAATAATTTAGTAGCTTGGAAGGAAATGCAACAAACTAATAACAGTTGTCTTGGATCCTATAAACTTTTTATTTTTTCATTTACTACAATAACTCCATAACTTTGGTAATTAGGAAAATAATTTCTAGTTTCTTTAGTGTAGGATATTCATCTTCAGTTGTCAGTGGATGGTGGGCCTCAGGAGATCATGAACCCTGTGAAGTACTGGATGGAATTTAATGTATGTTCAGTTTTTGGTGAAAGGTTCAGAGCATTTGACAGATTTTTTAAAGCATTTGAATAACATTGCTAATGAATGTATCTATGAGAGACAAGCCTTGTTATATATGCAACTTACATGATGTAGGAAAGAAATTTTTAATAATGAGTATACTGATTCTGTAACTCTTAATGAATTTTATCCAAGGCTAGTTTAATATAAGTGCGAGAGTGATGGAACAGATCAGAGCTTACCCACTTTTAGCTCAGGAATTTCATACTGTCAATCTCTGCTCAAATGTTCATTGGATTTCTCCACAGAATAGTTTTATTTTTGCTACCTAGTGCTTACTCAGTCTCACACATTATGCTGCCTATTTGGGGCATGTTTAACTTCCCAACAGCTGTATTATATAGATACTAGTACCCTCAGTTTACAGAGAAGGAAATTGAAAGCTTAGAGAGATTAGATAACTTGCTCAGGTCACATAGCCATTTAGTGGCGGAGCTAGGATTCAAATCTGGCTTTCTAACTAGAACCATGGCTCTCAGTTGTATCCTAGTATGCCAAGAGTAGCTCTGGGGAACTTAAAGGATAAGGGAGAATTTTATATTGAGTGAAGATGTGAATACATAAATTAGGTTTCCTTTGAACTTAAGTAGCAGTGGGTCATCCTTTATTATAAAACCATCTTTTAAAGCACCTGTCAAATAAATAAATGTGGTAAGTTGCTTATAATTATTTATTGCATTAGAAATACCTTCTATTCGGGACGCCTGGGTGGCTCAGTTGGTTGGACGACTGCCTTCGGCTCAGGTCATGATCCTGGAGTCCCGGGATCAAGTCCCGCATCGGCTCCCGGCTCCGCGGGGAGTCCGCTTCTCTCTCTGACCTTCTCCTCGCTCATGCTCTCTCTCACTGTCTCTCTCTCAAATAAATAAATAAAATCTTTAAAAAAAAAAAAAGAAAAGAAATACCTTCTATTCAGATTTAATGCTTGTGATTGTAAGCAAATATATATGTTAGAAAAGTTTTAGTACTTACTAGAATAGTATTGTGCCAAGTGTAACAATTAAGGAACTCACCCTTTAATATTTAGGATTTATTAATAGCAGACATTCGGGGGAAGCAGTTTAAAAATCTGCTTTGAGCTGCAGATGTTTCTTGGAATAGGGGAATGAATCACATGTAAAACCTCCTACTAAGTGCTATGTCAGTTTCCCATTTGCCCTTAATTCTGAATAATTCTATAAAGATACCTTTTCTGTGTTTACTTTTAAAACATGTATGCAACAAAATTTATATTTTAGATACATGGATTTTTTTAATTGAGCACCTACTTTGTGTAGAACCTCTCTTATTTTAAGTGTTTATAATAAAGTTCCTGTGTCTAAATAGGACTTAAAGTTAGATCCACAATAATAGTACTGCTTAAAGCAAAAACAAGTAAAACTGTAAGAATTTGTTTACTCTTCTGTTTAGTCGAAATAATCTGCTTATTAAGCATTAACTTAATTTCTTCAAGATCATGGTTTAAAGTGTACAATAACTTGATAGGTCATCAGAACATGGAAATACTGGGGCTCGATCATTAAGCATCTGCCTTCAGCTCAGGTCACTATCCCATGATTAGAGTCCTCCCTGAGTAGGGAGCCTGCTTCTCCCTCTCCCACTCCCCCTGCTTTTGTTCCCTCTCTTGCTGTGTCTGTCTTTGTCAAATAAATAAGTAAAATCTTAAAAAAAAAAACAAAACATGAAAATACTAGACATTTGTACCCCAGCTTCTTTATTAATAACTATTTGCCTTTTCAAAATTAAAACTTTAGAATGGGAAATAAACAGTTACACCTAACCCAAGTTTTTAACACAATGACTATCTCAGTGTTTGTATATTCCCTTCCAGAATTTGAGTACATATGCATGGATATTAACAATTGCAATCATAGTTAAACAGCTTTTAAATAGTTTTTATTGTTCCAAGTATTTTTCTGATTTGTACAAAGCTGATACATGTCATAAGTTTTAAATTTGGGGCTGATAATTTTGGTATCTAGGATACCATCCCTTCCAGTTTTTTGTTCTATCTCTCATTACTTCTCAGTCCCCTGGCAGGTTTTTTCTTTCTGTTTGTTCTTTTAAGTGTTGCTGGTGTCCTTAGGATGCTGTCGAGACCCTCTTCTCACATTATTCATCATGCTAAGAATATGTAGATAGATGGTTCTGAGTGTCATCTGTATGCTCTAGGTGCTCAAACTTGTTACCTAGGCATCTCTCCTTAACATTCACACTTCTGTGATCTCCCATAGCCAGTTAATTGCAAAATACTGCCATATCTGTTTCTGTGAGTTTTTCTTAAGCCTACCATCTCTTTAATGCCCATTCAGGACACAGTTCTTTCTTATGTGGAAATGCAAAAACCTTCTAACTGGTCTTCATTATTTGAGTTTTCTAACATGGCTAACTGTACATGCTGTTCCTTTTACTTAGAACATTTGTGTATAGACTTCTGTCCTTTTAGATTCTCCACCCAATTGTGGCACTTCCTTTAAAAAATATTCTTTCCTGACCCTTGATCTTGATTATATTTCCCCAAAACACCCTCTAAAATCTTGCTTTGTCTTAGCATTTATCACACCTCCAGTCTATCTCCTACACTCAACTGTATACTCATAAATTCTAGTGTATGGTTTATGTGATGATGTGTACACATAACCAGCATCTGATAAATGTTTAAATACATTAAAATCCCCCTAGAATGTGGCATCATAAAATGCAGTAACTAGAAAGAATGTTAGAAATTATCGTATACAGTTAGAGGCAAGAATCAAATGTAGAAACCACATCACCTCACTCTAAGTTAGTGTTCCCTGTGTATTTCATGATACTTAGATTTTGACTGCTATACCTTACTAGTACAGACTGTATAGTTAATATATTAAATGTTTAATATGTGCCAGACACTAATGCATTATCTCACTGAATCCTCTTGTCTGGTCCTATTATTATTCTTTTTGGAGAGAATAAATAACTTGTGTGAAGTTACATTATAAAAGGGATAGAGTTGGGATTCAAACCTGGGTATGATTCCAGAACCAAAGGCTTTTTATTTGATACCACCTGTGAGTTTTTATCTTTCTGAGTCTAGAATTATAAATCTGAGTTCGAAGGGAATTTAGTGGTCATTTATTCCAGACATTTGTCTCATTTTGTCTAATGTCTATAAAACACCTTCTCAGTTGTTGTCTAGCCTATGAACACCTCCAGTGATGTTTATCTTGGCATCCTGGTCTTCTTTTTATATTTCATATTTAAACCTTTTATAAATTCTTGATGTACAACGAGAATCTAAAATGTAGAACAGAAAAATCAGATGATTGCCATCACTGAAAGCATTCAAGTAAAGAAATTAGGTTCATGTAAAAATATAAGCTGCACTGCACATTCTGTCAGCGTTCAACTGAGAACGTTCTGTAGTTCATTGTTTTCATAGCTGCTATAATCAAGAATGTGGGTTCCAGTTTGTGGCCAAAAGTTATTGGTGTTAATATAAATGCAGCTCTAAAGTTCTTTTTCAAAAATGGCAAAGGAGACATTGCTTAATATCTTAGAGATCACAAGGATGTTTTTCCACTTTGTAATCATTGATTCTAGTGATGATGCAAGAATTTCACAGGACTCCTGTATACTGTTCTGATCCAGCAGTGTGTCAGAAGAGTAAAGTACTATACATCTGAATTTCTTCACATTCCTAGATCTAACTCACTTAGAACTTCCACTTGCTATGAGACATGCTTAAAGGCATGGTGATATAAATTGTCTTCTTTATCTTACCTGACTAAACTAGTAAACTTTTGGTCTCTTTCCACCTTCAGGATAGCTTTTGGTTTTTTCCAGTTCTTCTCTTTAGATTCAATTCTAATTCTCCATAGAGAATGATATCAAGCAATTGAGAGAACCCATAAATAGTTAGGATGTATGATTATACAATTAAGCCTTTCACTGGGTTCACAAAATTATTTTCTCTAATAATTTCTCTAATAAAATAATAATTTTCTCTTTTCTAATGTAAAAAGATCTTTGTCAAGGTTTTTATCCAAAAGGTAAGAGTCTTTAAAGTCTACTTTATTTTCCACAAGGTCTTCTATGAGTTTTGTCATTCCTGTGATCTGTATATGAAACTGCTAAGTTTCACTGGCATAGTTTTGTCAGAAGTAACCTGAAAGTCCATGGAATTCTAGCTATTCTATTCCTCAAATTTAAACCATTTTTCTACTTAGTTACTTCAGAAACTACTATACTTTTTTTTCTCTTTAGTGAGTAACAACCAGATACAAGGAGTATCACAAGAAAAGGTTTATTGGCTTTTTATTTAAGCTATCTCTGTCAAGGAGAATAATTTTTAGGAGGCCTCCCCATTTTTACTATGTTCCAGGGTTACTCTTTTCATTAGTTTCTAATATCTAAATAGCTGGTTGATTTCTTAGTTCTTTCTCCTTGCATGGTTAGCCCACATAACATAAACTTATGCTGACTTACAAAATGTAATTAGATAACATATTAAATACTATTTTATTCTATTTCTTTAACTAAATGTTTACTATCAACTTTATGCAAAGTGTTAGAATTAGTAGACCCTCTGGATGGACCTAGTTCCTCCCTTTGTGGTTTAACTCAAAGGTGAAGAACATTAAATAGAGACAACAAAACCAATTATATATGAAAGAATCAAGAAAGGTAGAGAGCAGAGTGTGGGTGAAGCATTCCGTTTCAGATGACAGTCTTAGCTTCAGAATCTCAGATGATTTAACAAATTTCAGGTCATGTTGTAAGTCTGGAATTCATCATAAATGATTTTTTACAAATTGAAGTCTACAAATGATTGTAAAGTTCTGTCATTTACATACTTATTTTACAGTATTGTTATTACCTAGAAGAATTCAAGGACTTGGATCTACAATGAAGTGAGAAAAAGCAACTGAAAATCTACCTATTTGAGTATAGTTCTGCTTGAGTGAAAAAACCATTTATAACCCTTTAAATTTTATAGTAGTGCTACTTTATACTTTCTTCATTATCTATACCAGAATCTCTTTTTGAATTAAGTAATTCTAAAGCAGTGATTCTCAACTAGAATAATATATAGTGTAGAAGCAAAGCAGTACTTGTCCCACTCTTTTGATTTGTTTTTAGTAATATTTAATTGTTGAAATTTCATATAACACTAAAGGAAGGCATGGGAGATGTTCAGTTAAATACTTTGTTGGAAAATTTTAGTTGAAATAAATTCAATAATGTATCAGTGGCCTTTGGAAAAATTTCCCACTGTAAATTAAGGCTTTTTATTCTAAGCAGTCATTAATGTTCAATCCACAGGAATGCTGTGCTTAATAAATATTGATGTAAGTTTAAATCTCAAGTCAAACAATTTTTATTAGCATATGTTTTGTGACTGCCTTAACATTTGACTAATTGAGTAGAAAGGAATCAAGTAAATTTAAGGCATAACTAGGATTATTTCATTCTTCGGGTGAGGTGTACATACAAAGACTGTTTCTTAATACTAATCATAACTGATTTTTATTTGTACCTCACTGCTTCATTTGCAATCTAAGATACACTAGGATACCAAGCCTTACACAGTGTCAGTCTAAATTGATCCAGATAATAAAAGGAACTATTTTTCTTTCTTTGGTGTAAAAAAATATCATAATCATCACAGCAATCCTTTAGGGTAGGTATAACTATGATCCCATTTTACAGACAAGGAGACTGGTTTTAGTATGTTATGATCATCCCACTAGTAAGTAGTGAAGTTGGGATTTAAAACAAGCTTATCTAATTCTGAAGCCTATGCTTTCTTTTTTTCCCCCCAGATAGCTTGAGCTAGAGGGAGGGGGAGGACAGGGAGAGAGAGCATCTTTTTTTTTTTTTTTTTAAAGATTTTATTTATTTATTTGACAGAGAGAGAGAGAGATCACAAGTAGGCAGAGAGGCAGAGAGAGAGAGAGAGAGAGGAGGAAGCAGGCTCCCCACTGAGCAGAGAGCCTGATGCGGGGCTCGATCCCAGGACCCTGAGATCATGACCTGAGCCGAAGGCAGAGGCTTTAACCCACTGAGCCACCCAGGCGCCCCAAGAGAGAGCATCTTAAAGCAGGTTCCACACCCAGCATGGGCTCCAGGCTCAATCTTAACGACCCTGAGATCATGACCTGAGCTGAAATCAAGAGTCAAGACGCTTAACTAAGTCACCCAGGCACCCCTGAAGCCTGTGCTCTTAAAACCACTTTATTGTTCTTTGAGAATTTCGTCTTTTGTGTAAGCAACAGCTAAGAGGTAAGATGTCTCACCCCAGAATGAAAGAGCAAAAGAGAGTTAAGCAAGTTGTAGTAAACTTGATAACCTAGACAGTTTGAACTCTTCTGGGCATATATTTTATATGCCAGAATATAACAATACTTTATATTTGTTGAAGATGAGCAATTTTTTTTGCTCAAACCCAATTTTTAAGTACCCCAATTGCAAAAACATGTACTGATTTATTACAAGTAAAATAGAACAGAGCTTTTCCCTGGTATGATATTCTCTTCATTTTATTAAGGGGTGATCACTCTTCCTTTAGTCTAAACCAGAGTGAAACAACTGTCTCTTTAAAAACCTCGTGATACTTTTGTTCTTCTGGGTTTATCCCTCTTCTGAAGCAGTTCTTTGGTAACATTCCTTTTTATTTATTACTGTCCCTGGACTTTGGGGACAGATTAGGAAGAGACATAAGGTAATAAAAACTAGTTAATCACCTAGAAACAGAAGTTCAGTCTTAGTCAGATAATCTTAAGGGTTAGCCTGATACAATTTTACTTTGTCCATACAACTACGTATGCTTTTTTCTTTAAAGCTATTATGAATAATATTTCTATCTTCAAGGATTGGGGATAAGTGAAAAGATAATCTTTAGATGAACAAAATGGTCTCTGTGCTCTGCACTGGTATTTGGCATTCAAGGGGATTGTGTCATTTTCACTCATTTGATTAGGCCTCATTGTGGAAATGGGATTGAAAGGATTTTTTTCAAGAAGAACTGTTTAGTTGGGGGAAAAAAAAATAGTGTACAGAATGCTGGAGATAAGAGGCAAATGTGAGGCCATTCCGTGAAAGAAAAAATTAACTTTCCCAAGAAGGGTAGTTTCTTCCTGAGCCCATCTCTCATTAACTCTTTCGAATGTTAGTGTCCTCCATTGTTTTGGCCCCATTTGTCTTCTTTCTACTTAAGCAAGCTCATCTCACAGTTTTGCTTTACCTCCCGCATTCCAGCAGCTCTCAGATCTAGACTTCTAGGCCAGAGATTACTCTAGAGTTCTAGATACCTATTTCCAGCAACCTTCTTTCTATATTTCTCCACTAGAGTCTGTATCCCAGATGTCTCAAAATTCAGCAGTCCCCCAAGTGAAACTTAAATTTCTCATTTTCTCACCTTTATTCTTAGGTTCTTCCTACTCTCCACTGCCTACTCTCTGCACCCTAAAATCTAGCCGCCTTCCTGTGACACATAAACCATCTCCCCAACCCTAATTACTTTATAAGCTTAAAAAAAAAAAAAAAAACTCCAGCCATCCTTAATATTTTCTTTGTTGTAGGTAAGTCCCTTTTCCTTTATCATCCCTCTCATCTCTCATAGATTCTCTGCTTCAATTGTACACACTATTTCATTTTTCTTTGCTTAATGTTTGTGACCAAGCATTTTGCAATGTCCTGATAATCTCCCCCTCTTCCTTGCTTGTTTAGGTAATTTTTTTTTTTTTTTAAACCGGTATGGAATGTTACTATCTTTCCTTCTCACCGACCCCCATGCCTGCCACAGGTACATGCCCCCAAAAAGCTCACATTTGGGTTACACTAAGTGCTACAAAAGCCTTTGAAACTAAATGATGAAGGAAAAAAGCCCAGGGAGAGTAACTTGCCTTAGGACACAGCAAATCTGAGGTGAGGCCAAGCTGCAACATGTATTTGATAATTCCATATCTAGTGATCTCCCCACTGATGGACATCATCTAACTTCATATTCTTCCAGCCAGTGTTCATTGAGCGTTGGGCATTGTGCAGAGGAGACAGATGAGAATTTATCCTTTTTTATTAGTGTCCTAGATAAATGTTCCTGAGATTTGGCTATATAGGAAATTGGAGGCAAAGTTTGCTCAGGATGCATGCCCTATTGCCTCTATAAAGGAATTTGAATTACCTAGATATATGAATTAGATATTAGGCAGCAAGAAGATATGGCAAGTTTAGTTTGACTGAAAATGAGGAATGAGATTAAGAACTATTTCCCCAATTACTTGTTTTGAGTTTCGTTAAAATGCTAGCATTGGGTGCCTGGGTGGCTTAGTTGGTTGGGCGACTGCCTTCAGCTCAGGTCATGATCCTGGAGTCCCAGGATCAAGTCCCATATCGGGCTCCCGGCTCCATGGAAGTCTGCTTCTCTCTCTGACCTTCTCCCCTCGCATGTTCTCTCTCATACTCTCTTTCTCTCTCAAATGAATAAAATCTTCAAAACAAAACAAACAAACCAAAAAAAACGCTAGTATTACCCATGTCCATTAGATACCAAGGACTGCTTTGGGAAAAGTCAGTTTTGCCATTAGGCATGGGAAATGGCTTTGGAGGTGTTCTAGTACAGCTAGCTTATGTTTAGCTGGAGAAAGAGGCCCTAGGGGCAAAAGTATTAATTAGGACTCAAATTCCAACTATACAATTTGTGAATCCAGGCTTCTACAGCATTCTTTACTAGGTAGCTGCTGGCCCCATGTTAGGTTTTTTATAGCATATAGAGTTTTATCTGGTAGGAGATAGATGCAGCTCTTAAAACACAGCCTGTGATAGATACATGGTTAGAGCTGTAATGGTAGTGTGCGGCATGACTTACTATACTACTTCTGGAAGGGTAGGAAAACTAGCCTTTACAGAAAAGAAAATATTTGAACTGAAACCTATGAAAGAATGGTAGAATTTCCAAAGAAATATTTAGAGAGTGAGAATAAACTACACAGAGTCTTGAGTTTAGGATATCCAATTTAAAAGTTGTGAACAGGCATTTGGAATGAGAGGGAATAATGTAAATGTTGGCATTAGAAATAAATTAGTAAGCTAGTTCTGATTTTTTTTTTCTTTTGACCCATTTTTATGTCATTTCTAAAGAATTCTGAATTACTTTTAGAAATGTTGGTTGGATTTTTAAAAAAAGATGTTAGGTGGATTTAGCTATATAAAAAGGTTGTTTTTATAGTAGGCTCACTGCTGGGTGAAGTTAATTCAATACTTCTTGTTGGTCTCTGAAATGAAATGCAGATCTTAAGAGTGTTAAGTTTTAGTTTTGATTTCCCTTGACATTCTTTTCTGTCATGTTCTTTCTCCAGTTTTGTTCATTTTCATATACTTACACCATGAAAATTTCCTTAGGTGATGAAAGTGCTATTATTTCTTCATAAAAAGGAAGGAATGCTGTTATTAACTTTTGAAGGAGAATTATCTTTACTACAAAATGACTGTTAAACATAGTCCCTTTGCTGGCAGGCCTTTTGTTAATCTTTATCCTTTTCTTAGCACAGCTGAGGTCATTTGAACTCTTCTGTGTTTTTAATATCTTCATTCATATTAAGAATTTTTATTTTCTTTTTCTATTTAAATTTCCCATCTTTCTATGAAAGGTGGTCCTTCAAGTCAGTACTGAAAAACATAAACCTTTTGCTAGATTAAAGTATACTTTGTTAATTCTAATGTTTTTAGAAGTTGGTTAATCATCAGCTTCTATTCCAGCAGATTAAAAGAATGGTTTTAGAATCTCTAGAATGAGTATATAGGATTACATCCACTTTATTCCCTTTCAGAATATTACATTATTTTTGTAAGGTATTCTGAGCTAGACATCAGTTGGCAACATTTGTAATCCTTTCTAATCTCTCTCTCCTTTTTTACTCTTAAGGTGCTAGTGTACATCTCAGTCTAGGTAATTGTCAATCATATACTGTTTTCCCAGTCTCCAGGAAGTAAATTAAAGTAATAAGGACTGTAATATCAAATTTTTTAATTTGGGCCTAAGCCCCTTGACACTCATCCTTCACTTCAGTCAGTAATGAATAATGCTATCATCAAAGTATGTATTGCTGCTGTGTAAGTAGTACAATACACTCTCTTTCAAGAGAGCCTGCTCTAAATGCAAGCACTCCAGCATTCGGGAAAATGCCATTCTTCTCCTACCCCTTTCTCACACCCTTGCTTATTTCAGTCCTGACTTAAAGGAAGAAAATAACTTTTTCATCCTGTCAAACCTTGCCTAATGTTAGTCTAATAATTAACTAGCTGGTGCATATGTTTTTTTATATTTAAATATTTAACTTGAAATAAGAATATTAAACTAGTTTATTTGGATTGTAATGGTAAAATTGCTGTGCATATTTCACTTTTGTATTACTGCTCAGTTTTTCAAGACTAAATCTTTACTTTTTCCATCTTGAGTGTTTTAATAGAATTTTAGTTCAGCTAGTTTTTAAATTGTTTCCTTAGAATGACTCTCTGAGGAAAAAACTATCAGAGTTTTACTGCCTAATACTAAAATAACTCCCTCAAGATATCCTCACTTGGAAATGTAAAGAAATCAAGAAAAAGAAGATAAAGTTAGTATTAATCTTACCAATACCTTCTCTGGAATGCATTTTTAATGTAACATTTTTATTGTATAAAGTTATAGAGCCTATTATCAAAGATGTTTATCACAGACTTTTCTTTTTTCTTACCAGAATCATTTTTAACAGAAATAGCTATATTAGGAGTTACAAACATTACTTACATGATACTTTCTTAAGTGATTATAATTCACCTTAAGCCAAAGAAGTAAATTTTACAAATCACAAATATTACTTATATTGTTATTTTGAATGTTAAACAAAGTGCCAATCTTCTAAAATGAAGTAGTTCCTAAGGAAAATGGAGTTGTTGGCTCCTCTTCCCTCCTTTCTTTCTTTTCTGTTTCCTGTCTGCCATTTGTTCTTAAGTTCACACTGTATAGGGTTATAACTCTTGTGAGTTATTTTCATTTTGGAATGTGGTTTTGTTTTGTTTTGGTTTTGGTTTGGTTTGGTTTTTTAGTATTCTCCAAAGTGCAATGGACGTATTCTATCTCTGTCCCCCATCTGCCTGACTTCCCAGACAGATAACCACTTTCTTAGTTTGTATGTGTGTATTCTTCCAGTTTCGTTATGCATATGCAAGCAAATACTGTATCTGTATCACCCTCACACAGTGGCAATATACAGACATCTGCACCTTTACTTTTAAAGATCTTCAGGGTATATTGTTCCCATCTCAGTACACAGAAAATCATCTTTATGGGGTCTTTTTTTTATAGATGGGTAGTATTCAGTTGAATAGATGGCTGTACCATGATTTACTTGATCAGTTCCCTGTTGATTACTAGAAATCTTGCTGTTACAAACAGTGCTATAATGAGTAGCATTGTAAATATATTGTTTCCCATGTATGTAGAAATACAGGATAAATTCCCAAATGTAGGATTGCTGAGTCAAAGAGTGAGTGAGAATGTATGTATGTGTAAAACTGTGATATAACCAAATTGCTCTGTATAATGGTTATACCAATATACAGCTTGAATTAGCACCTTATGAGAAGGCCCATTTCCCACAGCCTTACTAACAGTGTATTACATTTTAGTATGTGTGCCAGTCTGTTTAGGGAAATGGTATTACATTATAGTTTTAACCTGTATTTTTGTTATGAATGAGATCCTGGGTTTTTTTTCATGTGGATTATCCATGTGAAATCTAACCATTTTTCTCATTGGGGTTCTAATCTTAATAGGTTTCTAGAAGTATTTTGTATTTTAGTGAAATTATTAAAGGAGTTTTTTATTTTTCTATATTTTGAGGCATCTAGTTAAGCTTCTCCAAAGTATTACAGAAATTCTTCCTAAATGGACTTTATAAAAGGCCATTAATACAGATGATATGGTTGACTCTGGACAGAAGGGGTCTGAGGTAGGAGAGGGATTTTGTATTAATTGTATGCCTTTTTAGGTACACTTTTTGTTTTAATTTTTTATCATGTGCATGTATCTTCTTTAACTTTTATTTTGAAATAACTATTGATTCATAAGAAGTTAAAAATAATAAATACATAGGGAGGCTTCATGTAGCCTTTCACCCAGTTGTATGTGTGTCTTGTCCCCTGTCCCCTTCCTGCAGTGGTAACCTCTTACATGGCTATAGGGAAAGATCCAAAGCCAGGAAATTGACATTGGTATAATCCATGCATGTATCCTTTTTTACTCTTTAAATACTCATTTCTGGCCAGGATTTTTACCTTAAATTAATTAGATGAATGTAAAATATGCTAAGGACATAATTGGTTTCTATAGATGAAAAAACAATTAACAGTCATTATGTAAATATTTAACTGGGTTTTTTTTTTTTTCTTTTGTGTATCATTGTAAGACTGGTTACTTGAGAAAATAATATGTAGTTTTGTGAGTAGCCATTTTACCTGCTTGCCTATCATGAATAATAGCTTTTATCATTCACAAAATTTCACTTACTTTGTGTTATTAATAAAAATCTTCATGGGGCTTTTTGTGAATTTAATCATGAAATTAAACATTTTTTTTTGTTTTTACATAGAGAACTTAAGATCAGTAGTTAGAATACATAAAATTTTTAGTTTTTAACTTAATTTACTGTTAACTTGGATAGGTTTTTTTTGCTAAACACAGAAGTTTGCCTTTGGCCATAGAATAAGTTTACCTGAATTATATCTATTTTGGCTCTTTTTTAGAAGAAGAACTGTTATTTGCTCTTAAATGTTAAGCTGTAAATATTTTTTAAATTCCTCTTAAAGAAGAGATGTATTTTTTTCTGTTTAACTTTTCTAGGCTTGCTGAGTTGTACATTCGTTAGATTTATTTTTTTGCCATCAGCAACTTAATAGTTTCTTTCTAAAAAACAGAATATGTATTTCTTAGAAAAAAGGCCAAGTGTAGGGACACCTGGGTAGCTCAGTTGGTTGAGTGTCCATCTCTTGATTTTGGCTCAGGACATGATTTCAGGGTTGTAGGATCAAGCCCCATCTCTGCTTTGCACTGGGCAAGGAGTCTGCTTAAGATTGTCTCTCCCTTTCTCTCTCTGCCCCTCCCCCCCCAACTCTCTTTAAAATGAATAAGTAAATCTTTAAAAAAAAAAAAAAAGAAGAAGAAGAAAGAAAAGAGGCCAAATGTTACCTAGGTTAGAATTAATCCATTTTAGTGGTAATTATGTTATTTTAGAGTTTATTGGCAAGGGAGGGGGTAATGAAGGTTGTACATTATTTATCAGAAACAGTATGTGAATCCTGAAGTCTGGCCTCTTAAGAAAGATTGTAGCTTCTTTTTTTTGGAAAGGCTGTAGCTTCTACTTGTGAGTTTATGAAGAATCATTTTTACCGTCTTTGGGTAAAGGGGCTTGAACATAAGTATATCAGATTTGCCAGCTCAGTCAAAGAAGTTCTTATTATCAAAGATTTGATTTTATAATTTGGGGAATTCCTGTAGTGGATTTTTAATTGTGATTTTTGACTCAACACAGAAAGTTAGAAGGGTCTTTTGGCAAGAGAAGGTAATTTTTAAAATATTCTGCATATAGATACATATAATTTTAAAATATCTTCAGCTTTCTAACAAACCAGAAGAACATTTTAGTTCTTAGCAAATAGGTAAACTATATTGGCTGTCTAAAGATCACAGAGCCTTTTCCAAGAAGTTACCTCCCTTGTTCTCAGAGCTCAACATCTCCTAGGAATGTGCTAGATAAGATAAATGGTGTATTAGGCACGTAATTTAATTTTGGATCCATGCTATGGTTTCACAAATGACATTTGGTACATAGTTAAAGGACTCTTCATAATATACGTAAGTCTGCATTTCTCTTAGGTTATTATAGATAGTTGCTTATTGCTTTCATGCAGTCTTACTGTTAAGGTGGGAAAAGCATGTGTTTTGCCATTAAGTCTAGGTTTCAGTACTGTTTCTAGCATTATGCTTTGAGTCAGTTACTTGGCTTCAGTTTCCTCAACTGTAAGATGAGATTGTTTCTCAAGCTTGCAGTAAGAACTCACTAGAGTAATATGTACCTGCAAAAGTGGGCAATCGTTTAATTCCTCTTTTCTTCTACCTTGTTGCTTTATTAATTAGCACTTGTGCTAAGGGCAGAACAGAAGACAAATAGTCAAAACGTAAGAGAAGAAATTTGCTCTATTTTTATTTTAAATAAGTAGCCATGATGCCTCTGTCCACATTAATGAATATTAAAAAAAAAAAGTTGATTTCTCATAAAGAGGTTTTTTTTGTTTGTTTTTTGTTTTTTTTAAAGTGAGATCAAGTTAGCCTAACCTCACCTTCATGGATTTTGATTTTTAGAGAGGAGAGATTGGAGATGTTTTGTACAAAGTCCTTGAGCTAAGAGCATGAATGAAACAGTCTTTTAAGAAAGATGAAAATGTAGGAATTTCTGAAGCCAGAGGTTCATATCTCGTCTCTTCTCAGTGAGGTTGCCAAGTGATCTGTTGAGATAAGAGGAAGGTCTGGGAAGAAAAACTGTGGTGTGGGGAGCCAGCTGGGATGGATTTTAAAATGAACATCATTGAAAGCCAGGCTATCTTTCTGTACCTTTGATTCGTTGAGTTTTATTTTTCCTGTGGATTTGATTGTAATTTATTTAAACACTAAATCCTAATGCCTGGCTGGCTCAGTCAGTGGTGTGTATGACTCTTGATTTCGGGGTTGTGAGTTTGAGCCCTATGATGGGTGTAGAGATTACTTAAAAAAAAAAAAAAATCTTAAAAAGAAACCACTAAATTCAAGTTCATTTGGTTCTTAACTAATTCTAGTTAAAAAAAAAAAAACAAAAACAAAACAACTCATCATATAAAAGGTAACAATTATAGCTCTGCTTGTCTTTTTTCCCCACAGTTCTATATTTCTGTCCATTTCCTCCATACCCACAATTTTTTTTTAATATTTATTTATTTATTTGACAGACAGAGATCACAAGGAGGCAGAGAGGCAGGCAGAGAGAGAGGGGGAAGCAGCTCCCTGCCGAGCAGAGAGCCCAATGTGGGGCTCGATCCCAGGACCCTGGGATCATGACCTGAGCCGAAGGCAGAGGCTTTAACCCACTGAGCCACCCAGGCGCCCCATACCCACAATTTTTAATTCATCTAGTAAATACTAACCATGGTATGTTTTTATTCTAAAAGAGTGACCCATATCAGGCAGAATGTTTCATTTTACAAATTATCCCTTGCCTTTATATAGCACTTAGAGTTTACCGGAATAGTTACAGAGTGTTAGGAACTGAAGTTTGGAACTTAAGTTAACATCAAGTTATAGGATAGTGAATGCAATAGTAAAAAAGAAAACAAGGTGTAAATCTTTACCATTAGGTCAAGGAAGCAAATAAAGGAAAATTTTTCATTCTGCTTCAGTTCATCGTTCTCATTTTTAAGAATGTGAAGCCCAAACCACTATGTTGACTTTGAGCACAATAGAAAACAACTTGTTACCCTCATTGAAATAATACTCTAAACTATGTTCAAGGATCCTGAAATAGCATACCCTCTTACTTGCTTATTTAAGACTGCCAGATTGATACCTTTATTATAAATTGCTTTCTCAATCTTTAGTTTCTATTACAGTCACCTGGAGGAGTTACTAATAGATTTCCAGGGTCCCACCTCAAGAGTATGTAATTCAGTAGGTCTGGGGTGGACCCAAATGTTTACATTTCTAACAAGTCCCCAGGTGATGCTGATACTGCTGGTCCAGTGACCATACTTTGAGAACTATGAATTTATTCAAACTCAAAATATTTTAATGGCTTTCTAATATAAACCAGTAATTTTTTCAGATCAAATTGCTGTCATATTGACTCTTTCTGGCTCTTTCAGTATGCTTTTGAGCTCTTACTTGCCAAGCACTGTGTTCACTTCTTCACATAGGGGGAGATAAGGAACCTCTCTCAAGGAATTCAGTCTGATAAACTCAGTCTACCGTAGTAGTAGTAGCTAAACTCATTTAATCCTCACAGGAGTTTTATGAATTGGGGTATATAACCCTAATTTTAGATGAAAACCTGAGGTCTAGAAAGGTTAAATAGTTTTCCAGAATTCACGCAGTGAGTATATGGAGGAACTGGAATTGCTTTTCTCCTTTCCTGGTTATGCAGTATAAAAAGTTTGTGAAGGTTAGTGAACCACAGGAGAGATAGAATAACTGGTTCTACCTTAGGAAATCAGAAGACATTACAGAAGATGTGGCACTGGAGCCATTTTAAGGAACAAGTAAAAGCCAGATGGACTGGAACCGTGAGCATTTGCCACTGAGGGAGCCGGTCTGCAAAGCCATGGAAACCTGAGACAAACTATGTTTCACAGACTAAATAGTTAATGTAGGACACACAATAATGTAATAACACAATGGAATGTGAGAAGAAAGGAGACCATAGATGGCAGGGGTCAAAGTTATGAAGGGTAAAAAGTTTTTTATTTTGGGTTAAGAAGTTTTTAAAATAGGATTAAGTTTTTTAATTCATTCCTCTTAGAGCTTTTATCTTTTGTAAGCCATTGGTTCTCAAAGTATGATCTGTCAGGTGGCAGAATCAGCATCTTGGGAAATGTGTTAGAAATGCAAATTCCTGGGCCCCACCCCATACCTTCTAAATCAGAAACCTGGAGGCGAAACCCAGCCACCTGTTTTTAGAAGACCTCTAGATGACTGCCTGGTACATACTAAAGTTTGAGAACTACTGCCATAGGTTATATAGAATTGTTTAAAAACAGCCTTCAGACTTGCCAGAAATCGCTGTGGTGATAGTAATTGTATCTGACTGATTTAATTGTTTAAGTACAGTGCTTAATAAAATTGGGTTATTAATACTATTTAAGGGACACGTATCTTCAGTATGATCCATTTACACTTTGCAAACCTATTCCTGCATTGCTGTAAAAGAGGTCTGAGTCAGGATTAGAGTTTATTATATCAGCAAAGAATAGGGTGCTGATTAATGTTCCTTAGCCTAAGGGAATGGTTTGGAAACTTAACTAATCTTATTTTAATCATAAAAAAGAGTAATAAACCCTTTTTAAGGGTTAGGGGGCTTTGTTTCAGTTGCTTGTTAATCTATAAAACTGGTGTTTAGCATTTAAGGTGTTCTGTTTAAAACAGATGTGTTCAAAGAGTTTAATGTATTTACATCAAGAAATGACTAAAACTAATTCACTTTTTCCTTATTGACATAGAAATAAAAAATATTGAGAGTATAATATAGGATGGTCAGACAAACTCTGAATGCCTGGCACTGTCTTTTTGCAAATTGCAGCCAATATTTGGTGAACATATCCACGTGGTGTCTGAACTGAACTTTACACCAAAGCCTTATGGTTTATATAGTTGTTCTACAGTTTATAGTTACACATAGCCATACTTTGTTTTACACACCTCTACAGCTGTTTAAAGCCTAACATATATAATAAGTATGTATTAACAATCTGTATATCCTTTCTAGTTACTAGGTATATAAAATCTCTTTGCATCTTAGAAATAGCAGCAAGAAGTAAAGGTATAAGGCTGTAATTAATGTGACTAATGCTCACATAAACAAGCTTGTGTCCTCTGTGTATTGATTCAAGGATTCAGAAGTAAGAAATCCACTAAGGCATTGACCCCTTCATTTTACACATGAGGAAACTGGTCTTAAATACTTGATCTGGTGATGGTCACATAGGTAGTGAGTAGCGGAACCAGGATTATAACCAGATCTACTTAGATTACAGTATAAAAGGCATCACTACATAAGACAAAATATTCCTACCCCTCAATATGATAACAGTCTGAGGCCCTGCATCATCTAAAATAGAATAGTCTTCAAATCTATTAGCATCTAAGTTTTCTTTGAATATACTTTATGAAGAGTATTTTGCAGTTTTATATCAGTTATTTAAAGACCTCTTTTTATATTGATAAAGTAGATTAAAATTGTCAGGTTTGTCTTTACAAGAAAATCTAATAACTATTCAAAATTTACAAAAATACCAAGAAAAGGATAGAGATATTCGTTATTCTTACTATTTAAGAGGACAATTAATGAACCTTTGGTTATTATCATACAGATGCTAAGGTGATAGTTGAACTTGGGATATATTTACTAGCTAGACTGCTTCCAAATATTTCCAGGAAAAACTGGTCTAAACCACATACCTTTGTAGGTGATATTTGCCAGTAACCCACACTGAGAGTATGAAGATTTGCCAGAATGTTGAGATTGGTGTTAACCAACCCTGCCAGTATCATTTGCCCAAAGGCCCTTTAGAAGCTGGTTCTAGAAATTTTTAACCCAGAAGTAAAATCTATAGAAGGAAAGTAAGTCATCATCTGAATTTTAGTGCAATAAGTGACCACTGGAATTTCCACATGAAAGTCAATTAGAATACAAAATTGGTAAATGAAGAAGTTTAAAAGATGGGGAAGAGTATACTGGTCATTCAGAAGGTATCTCTAAAAGTTCACAGAGTTAAAAGCTCCTGAATAGAATTGGGAGTTGTTTTTAAAAAAGCATATGTATGTCATAAGGAAATTAGAAATGTTGGAGCTACAGAGGATTTTTGGAAATCATCTGTTAACTGAGATCCCTTATTTTTAAAATGAGAGCTTTGAGTATACTGAAATTATGAGAATAAGCTTTAATAAGCTATTTTAAGTTACTATTTTTGGTTTTAAGTAAAACAAATGTTTTTAATTATTTTAAGAGTTGGAAAGAATTTTACATTTTTAGAATAATTTAATGAAATATTCTAATTTTTTCCAGTGCATCTGGGGGAGGTGGTGTAGCCATTGACAACAAAATAGAACAAGCAATGGTAAGTAAAAGTTTATAGTTCTCTCATTTCATAGGTTGTTGGTTTTAGGAAGCAGTTGGTTTTTATCAATTCTTAAAAAACACCTAATTTCTTTAAAACAAGATAACCAAAGTATATTTTTTGATAATCAGATTTAGTTATAGATGCTAGAACCTTGAGAATTTTTAGTCTGGAAATGCCAGTGGGGTTAATATTTCCTCCCATTTGAACATCTCACATTTCATGCATTACCATTGATAAATCAGGGCCATTTGAGGGGCGTACATAATCAGAATGCATTATGTGCCTTCAAATATTTCAGCATTAACAATAGTTTATAATCAGAGTATTAAAATGAAAACTTTAGCTGGAAGCCTTCCTTTTTATAAATGCTGTTTTAGTCAGCTCTAATAAATGGAACTTGTTGAATCTGTTTCTGATTTCTGCTAAACTATCAATTTTTTTGTTCCCTTAAATATACTCTGTTCACATTATATAAAATATTTTGATTGAGGCTTATTAAAACTATGGACTATAAGTAAGGACTGTTAGTCTCAACTTTTCTTTAAAGTTTTAGAGTTGGAAATTGTAGGTTGCTTTATCTCTTAAAGAAATGCTATAACTAGTTTAATATTAATTTAATATCCTTTGCTCTCTTGGTCTAACCTCTAAGCATGTGATTTTAAACTTTTTTTTTCTAATTCTAAGCTTCTAATTGACAATTTAAGGAACCTAGTATTTTAGGAAATCACTCCAGACTTTGAAAAGAAATCCTGGGCTTGCTGCCTAGTTGGAAACAGGATTTTTTTCCATCCTTCCCTCCCTTAGGGCCAGTCAAGATACAGTAGAAACATTAAAGCAAGAAGAGGAGGAAAACCAATATAAAAATGCTTCTTATTTAAGAAGGCCCCAGATAGGCTAGAACCGGATAACAACACCTTTCTCTTTTCACTCTTTTTGACATTGCTAATTTTGTTTTTCACAGGATCTGGTGAAAAGCCATTTGATGTATGCAGTAAGAGAAGAAGTGGAAGTTCTAAAGGAACAAATAAAAGAATTAGTTGAAAGAAACTCTTTACTTGAACGAGAAAATGCACTGTTAAAATCTCTTTCCAACAATGATCAATTATCCCAGCTCCCAGCCCAACAGGCCAATCCTGGTAGCACTTCTCAACAGCAAGCAGTGATAGCACAGCCTCCGCAGCCAGCGCAACCTCCACAGCAGCCGAATGTCTCCTCAGCATAAAGCTTTCTTGCCTCATTAAGAAAAAAACTGAAAGCAATCTATCCTTGTGTGCCACTGGTATTCTTTCCACTTTATACGAAAGCAAGTAGCCATGCTTCGGTTGTGTGTTTGGCCTTTTCAGTATTAGACAATCATTCTACAGGAGCTTTTCCTCCCTTTGAGATGTCATGCAGCGCTGTTGGTGTCCAGTTTTATGTCATCAGTACACGAGGAGTATAATAGATGGGGTTTATTAAAGCAAGCAAAGTCTGCATTTTACCTGGTGCGCATGAGTGGGGTCTTTTAAGAGCTTTGGTGGCTCTCTCGTTTTTCCTATCATCCATGGATTTACCCTGAGCCTTCCTATCACATTCTAAATAACAGTTCATCTAAAGAGCCACTTTTCTTTCAATACCAGTAACATTTGCCTACGTAAGTTTTCATTTATTTGTGTTTTATTTATTACAGGGCTGCTATTTTCATAATGTACATGAACAATGTCACAGAACTTTTTTAATTTTTTTTTGAATAATTATAAGTGTCAGTAAAGGATTTGAAAGACAGGATTGCATTTAATAGATAAAACGTTTAGGCAATAATTGAACAAAAGAATCCTGGCATATTTCTAACACTAATGGCAATTTACCTTCGGTATTTATTTTCAGTAGTAAAGACCCAGCTTGAATGTAAATTTTGTATAGTGTAAGTATGAAGAACATAGTGCAACTGTACAGGTAGTCACCAGTTATTGTGATATAATAAATAATTGGGCTATTTTGATGAAGAAAACTTTGTTCATTTGTTTCTACTTTCTAATAGAGAAATTGCCACGATTCCTCTGCTTTTTGACATTTCGTATGACTTTCTTTTTTCGGGTGGGAATAAAAAGCTGTGAAATTGTTCAACCTACTTTGTAACCAAAGAAGCAAAGCTGTGTAATGGAGTTTTTTTTATAATGCACATTCTTTATGTATTTTTATTTAGTGTTTCCTCGGTCACAATTTTCTTTGCTGTCTAGCATGATCTGCATGACCTATAATCTTTGAACCACTTTCGTACCTCATGTTTTTATCCAGCACTCTTATTGTAATATGTACTAGTCTGTGAACAATGTCAAATAAAAAAGAACGGAACAGGTAGTATGGTGGAGCTGAGCTAGTGTACTATACACTAGTTGTAAAAAAAAAAAAAAAATGAAGTGAGCCATCTTTTGTTCATTTAAAATGGTGTTTTGAATTTCGTATGCAGAAAACATTTTGTTACATTGCAGATTTTAATGTATTTAATAAATGCAACATGCAGATTAAGTGCAGTGTATACTGAGTATTTAAATTAAAATGTACATTTCATAAATACAGTTTCAAGAGAAAGCATCATTTTGTGTATACTAACACATTAAGTGTATGTCAGAAATTGATGTATAAATATATATTTTAACACATTTTCTGAAATTAAACTGCAGTTTTGTTGAAATATTTGGCTCTATATGTGTTCAAAATTTAATTTGACTAGATTTGTATTTTCACAGTTCAAGATATTCCTTAAATGAAAACCTGTGTTATTAATGACTTAATGATAGTTCTTAAATTTTCAAAGTAAAATAATTTAAAGAATGCAAGAATGGTGAGCAATATTTGTACTCAAGATTCATATTATGTCAGTGACATTTAAGTAAAATCCTTGTCTACCAAAACGTTTACTTGAATTCAGAAAGGTGCCTGTAGAAAATTAACATGCTTTGTGTCTATAGCTAGCTAGTTAATCAGGAGTTAACAAGAACAAATAGTTAGCTCTCCGTGTTGTGAAAAGAGGATAAATAAGTGTTCTTTACTATTTAAAATTAAAACTTCATTAGATTTAGCCTAAATGCATAAATTGGGGTGTATGTGGGATCACTAAATATTTTATATTGCAGTTGTTCTGGAAGATAACATTGAATAGAAACAAAATTTTAATGAATAAACACTAGAAGTAACTAAGGAACTAAATGACATACGCTTGAAGCAGCAGTCCTATAGATGTGGAGTGAGATTTTAAGTAGAGTCACCCACAGATAAGTTAGAAAATGAAATTTCCATGTTGGAATGTTAACCAGAAGGCTCACCAGGTATGCCGCTTAAATGTAAACAGTGTGATATTTAATACAGGCAAAGAAAAATTAGTATTAGGAAAGGTTGGGATTTTTGTGAAAATATAAATTTTGGTTATTGGGATAGAAAAACACTTTATAAAGTAATCACGAAATGATTGATAATGTTAATTTTAAATGGTAATTAAAAACAATTTTTACTACTTCTACCTTTTAAGAAGACCACCACAACAGAAAATATGGGTAGTTCACAGAAGAAATAAATGGCAATTTCTCAAGTTTCAGCCTCTAGTAACCTTAGTAATGCAAATTAATAGTTAACAAATTATCATTTGTCTTTTAAATAGCAGGACCTAATGTAGAAAAGGCAAGCTTTCTTGCATACTTCTAGAAAGTAATTTGGCAATATGTATCAAGAGCCTTAAATATTAATAAACTTTTCAGTTTAATAATAGAAGATAACTCATGGTGCAGTGTTAAAAAAATACAAAATTACCGTAGAGCTTGTACTTTGCTCTCCCATCTCCCCCACTTCCCTGTGGATCTCCCTTCCCAGTATCTACCCCTGAAAACAGCTGTGAAAGGAAGTCTTCACGTCCAAACCTACTCTCATGAGGCATGCCCCCACCCCAAAGTCAGGGACAGACTTAGAGGTCCAAAAGCTTAAAGTTCTTCAGAATCAGATATACTTTTGGGAACAACATCAGACATTCCCCCAAGTGGTTAGTTTGTTTAGAAATGTAAGTAAATTTAAGTGTGACCTCAGGAGATTTAAGGTCTCTTGCTCTACATAATTGGAATATCTATTGAGATGCCAATTTGGGGGCACCGTCTAATAGGAATGCCATCTATAATTCTCTCAGTGTAATGCCCATAGACCAAGGTGCCATGTAAATTTTCTGTTGGTTTACTCTAGCCAACCAGAAAATCATAGGTGAAAATTTTGTTTTTGGTAATGGCAATGTGTCTGCAATACATACCTAATTTTCCCTAAAGAAAATGAGATTTTATGGCTCGCTATATCCCCTCCCCCCAAAAAAGGGTTATGAGATATTAAGTATGCAGTTACTTTAACTTGCTGTATGTTCAAAATAACTGAATATTTCCAATTCTGTTATATTATGAGTTAAGTAGAAGTATTAAAACAGACTGCTTTACCATCAAGTCCCCAGAGAGGGGTAATCATAACTGCTTTTATTCACAAAGAATTGTCACAGGTAAGAGGTGATGTTTCTCCAAGTTACAAACTCTATAGTCACTCCTAGACCTTTTTAAAAAGAGCGAGGGGAAGTCCTTAGAATTAGGGTAACAAAAATACCTGTTCTTCATGGGAACTTATCTCTGTAAAACCAGAAATAACTTACCAGTTGATTTGGGGGGAATAAATTTTTAAGATGATCTGAAGTCACGAGTTGTTTTTTTTTTAAAGGAGGTTCAGTGGTAGGCGCTTTGTGACATGACTCAATTCTCTTCAGTAGTTTTGTTAAAAGGACAACCCCCAGCTCTCAAGATTCAGTTTGAGTGCATAGAAAAACCAACATACACAGTGCAATAATAAAAACAGTCAAGGATGGTTTTGTTAAGAAGATGCCCTCAAAGAGGTGACACCTGGTAAGAAAAAGTCCTCAAAAGCTTAGAGGAGAGCATAAAAAAAGCTTTGGATAGCCACAGAATCGTTTCCCAGGAGACAAACAGGCAGACTGACTCATCCACCTTAGTAGGTTGGCATCTAGAGCAAAAATAATTTATCGAATAGTTTTAGGCTGTGGGATTGTGATCAGATAAATGTTTTAGAAAAATTAATCATTCTAGTTATCAGTGATGGACAATAGATGGGTGAGCTGAAACTGGAAGTGGAGAAGTAATTTAGGAGAGACAATAACCCAGAAATGATGAACAGGCAGAATTACAAAATGATAAATAGGCAGATTTGTGATGCTCATTAGGAAGTTTGTTTTGGATCTTTCTGTACCATTCCCAACGTCAGGTGCCTATTTTTCTGCTTCCAAAGAAAGATCTGAAACCCCAAGTCTTAACAATGTTTTAGTCAAAACTTTTCCTTCCAACAGCCATATACCTCTATGAAATGAAAGTCTTTGTTTAATTTCACAAATTTGGCAAAAGGGTAAGAGAATCGGAGGAACCCTGGCTATCACATTTATGCCTCTATAAATTCAACCCTATAGATAAACCAAATTTTTTCCTTTTATGGTGACTAGGATGAGAGGAGCCCAGAAGCATGAATCCAAAGCCTGTCTTTCAGGGCTATCCGTCCCCAGAAAAGACAACAGGGGTTCTGGCTCCATTGCAGATACCGAAACCCAAGTCAAAATGGTTTTGCTGGCTTCAACTTTTCATTCTTTGATGCAGTTCAATTCAGAAAGAAGGTTTCTTTCTTCCCTGTAAGTCTGCAGCCTAAGCAAAACTGAACCTTTTCTCCTACCTCCTCCTGCCTCAACCTAGTAACTCATGTTTCTGTTTTCTAGCAATACTAATGATTATTGTTTGCTCCCTATTTTCCCCTTTCAACATTCTAGGAATCGTCCTTGTTATGTGTATTTCTATACCAAGTCACAGAATTTCTATAGCAAGATCTGTTCTTTGAATGTATGTACTCCTTTTTCAGTGAAGAATATTACTGTACAAGTGCTATTTAATGATTTCCTTAGTAGGCTACAATCGGTATAATATGCTATGTTTACAGATGAAATATGCTAAGTGAGGCACTATACAAAACAAGTTAAAGGTCACAGACCTCTTTTAAAAAACAGAATCATCATAAATAAAATAGTCTTTCAGGATTGGTAATAGTAAAGTATGAAGTTGGTATTTTGCACTGACACAGTCTACTTGGTCATAAAATTTGTTCAATATACTTAGTGAGTTAGCTTTATTTTTTCTTCTTCTAACCAGGGAAATTGGTAGATTAGGTGATTTTGAGAATTTTCCCATGGTCTGATGTCATGGATTGAGCTTTAAAACAGAGCATCTAAATTTATGGACCAAGACTGCCAACAGAAGCTAAAGTTATCCCTTTGAAAGAGGGAAGGAAAAGGTGCGCTAACTCAGATCATAAAAATAACTGACTTTTAAAACAAGGCAAATGCCACACTTCTCCTTTCCCCCCAAAAAAGTTTTTACCTTTTCATCTTTCTATATAACTAAAGTATTCTTGCCCACTGCAATCCAACTGTTTTCCAGATCACAGTTCTAACCATCATTTCACAGGCAAGCAACGCATCTATAGATAGATCATATCCGAGGACGTCCATGGACAGCAAGGGAATATTTTTCCCACACTTGGCATGAGATAATAGCAGGTCAGTGTCTAATTCTAGTGTTTCTACTAAAATATATAATATACAATTTAATCAGGTGTCTGATGGACAGGAAAAAATAAATCTGTGTAACTTTGTAAATCCCATAAAGGTTTTGTTTTGGAGAAGTTTGGGTTTTATTTTTTTATTTTATAGAAACATTGTTGAATGCACTTCAAATCTATTTCAATTCAGGTGCCACACCCTGTACTAGATGATCGGGGATAGAAAGGTAAATGGAACATGATTTGTGCACTCCAGAGCTATCATCCAATGTAAAAGTAAAAACTCAAGTGCCGTTGTTTATTCGAAGTGTATGTCATAGTTTGTGGACCCCATATAATCTGTTGAATGGAAGGTTCATGTACATCAACAGTAATATTGCCATGCCACATAAAACCGTTTGACATTGCCAGGAAACAACTTAAATCACCGAAAAGCTTTTACATCAAACAATACTTTCAGAAAGAGGGGATGTGGTGAAAAGCTTCCTATCTCTACATCGAGGCTGTGGGGTGTCCCCTAAAAGAGAGAAGTTTACATGTTTTTTAATACTCTAAGTTTGTAGATAATGAAACTGATTTAAATCAAACTTAACTAGAATAGAATTTGTGTGTCATGAGTTATATTATCTATTGTCTCATAAGCAACACACTCAGTATCTTGGCTGACAAAACCAGCCACCATTCAGTGAACCAAGTTAAGAATAACTCAGGGGTATGATGCCAAAAAATAAATCTGATAGCGCTGAGAATCCAGAAAAAAACTATGTATTGAGTAAAGGATAAAAGTAACAATTCAAATCAGTAGGGGAAGAATGGATTATTAACAAATAGTATTGGGACAACATAACCATTTGGGGAAAAAAAACTAGATCTGTAGCTAACAAAAATTAATTCCAGCTAGACAAGCAGTAAGTCTTGCTTTTTGGTTACATATCCCTTATCGAAATCTCCCTGTGAAAATGCAGATAAACAAAATGTTTTACAAGATTATGAAGAGATGCCCAACCTCAGCATAATAAAGGGAATGCACATTAAAAAATAAGAAACTATCTCAAATCCAATTGGCAAATACTTAAGATATATGTAAATCACAAGCCTGCAAGGGTGTGGAAAAACAGGAATCCTACATTGCTAGTAAATGTATAAGTTGGCACAGCTACCTTTAAAGGCAGTCGAATGATACCCATTAAAGTTTAAAATTCACATGCCCTGTCACCCAGCATTTCCAGTTTTTAATGAAACACATTTTTCATACTTGTGTTCTCAGGGTGGCTTGTACAATTGTATCTTTGTCATAGAATAAAATTGGAAAAAACTAAATACCCATCAAGAGGATGGAACACTATACAACACTGGGCATCAATGAAAAAGAATAAGATTCATACACATACTGACATGTATCTCTAAGATACAATAAGTTTTTTGAAAGTTTGGAGGAAAATGAAGGCTAATACATGCAATACATGTGATACCATTGTTTTTAAGACACATATATACACACACACACAATTAATACTGTATAGTGTACTTCTTAAGTACCAATTTGTATATTATAAAAATGTACAGAGAAGGTCTGGAAGGATACTAACCAAACTGTTAACAGTAGTTTGGTGGAGTGCGTTAGCTTTAACTGTAATATTCGATGTTTTGAGTATGCATTCATGTATTGTTTGTGTAATGACAATAAATTAGAAATAAAATAAAATAGAAGGTGTTTTCTTCTTGTCTTCTGCTAATGTCCACTGTGGTGATCTGGATCTCGTTTTCTGCCTCCTCCCCTCCCCTTACACTCTCTCTCATTTCTTCTTCCCTCCCTCCTGGGACTTCATCACATCAGTGTTTTTACAGGCTTAATACATAAATACATGATAAATAAGTGACCCTCCCTGCCTAACTGGGAATGTGCTTCCTTCACTTGCTTTTTCTGCTACCTATTCCACCTTTCCATTTCTTCCTCTTCCATTCACTGCTTCTTGCGCATGGTCTGACCTGGTAGGAGCTCCCATTGTGCCCCCAAGCCAGTTTTCACAAAATGATCTTTCACCAAAGATCACTGTGTTGCTAATTCTATCCAGGAAGTTTCAGTCCTTACCTTATTGAACTGTTTTACCTGATTTTGGTTTATTATCATTTGTTTAGCAGATAGGTTTCTACCCGTTCGTTTCCCTTCTTTTCATTTCTTTAAGGGTTTCTCTTGTAAAATACACACACACACACACGCACGCACACACATAATATACACACATATATAATATATATATTCTATAGATATCTATAGATAGATATATTCTATATATATGTTTATATATATATTAGAACATTTTATATCTATATATATAATACATATATATAATATATATGTGTGCATATTGTGTGTGTGTGTGTGTGTGTGTGTGTGTGTATATATATATATATATATATATATATATATATATAGGAGAGCTGAATTTCCAATTTGTGTTTAACAGATTAATCCATTTTCATGTATCATTACAGGCAGATTTGGCTGTATTTCCGCCATCTTATTTTGTGTTTTCTCCTTAGAATGCTATCTAGGTCTTACCCCAGACCTTTCTCCCTTTTCCTGACTTTTATTCAATTAATTGTTTTCTTATTCATATTTTACCCCTCTGATCTTTGGGAAGTTGTACATTCCATGTTCATTCTTCCAGTGGTCTATCTACTAAATTTTTTATCATTTTGCTATGGAAATTTTTAGTCATATACAAAAGTAAACAGTATGATGAACTGCTATTTACCTGTCGCCCAGCTTAAACAATTATCCACTCATGAACAATCTTGTATTATTTACACTTGCACCAATTTTCCCCACTATCCTCTGGATTATTTTGAAAGAAATTCAAGATCTTATAACACTTCCTCCATTCCTATTATATTTCAGCACATAATTCTAAAAGATAAGAAATCTTTAAAAAAATACTATTATCATCCCACTTCAAAATTAGTAATCCCTTTAAAAATCTAGTTTGTCTACATTTTCCTGCTTGTCTTAAATTTTTTGTAGTGCAGTTATTGAAATTCAGAACAAAATGAGGTCTATACAGTGCAACTGGTTGGCATGCCTCTGAAGTCTCCTTTAATCTATAGATTGCCTACTCTCCTCTGTTTCCCTTGAAATTCCTTAAAAATTCGTATTGTTTGTCCTGTAGCTTTTCCAAAGTCTGATTTTCCCTGATTGCGTTCTGGTAGAATCATCCGTTCCCTAGAGTTAGGTTAGTTAGATCTAGAAGCTTAATCAGATTCAGGTTCATATTTTGTCCAGATTAATTCATAAGTGATGGTGTATACTTCCATCATATAATATCAGCTTGTCGCTACTTTGTGATTTGGGAAGCAATTAATAATCCCTGTCTAGACCAGTAGCCTGTTAATTTTATCATTCCTTCTCACTCAAAGTGAAATTACTTCTCTGAAGAGAAACTCGCTCTAATCAGCTATCCAGTTACCCTGAGGTACGGTTCATCTAAGGAAGACAGGGACTTAATTCTTTCTTTTTACTTCTCAGTTTTCAAAATAATGAATTGCATACCTACAAAGGAACAAAAATAAATAAGGAGCGATTAAGGAAGAGGGAAGAGAGAGCGAAGGGAGTTGATTTAGGATGCTATATTTCAGGTGTTGGAAGGGAGAAGCCAGGACAATAACTCCCAAAAAGTTGGGAGATGAGAGAAGGCAACCTGAGCACTGGTCTGTTTGCAGCTGAGTCTGCGTGTAACTTTGAATCAAGAGTACCTTGAAGAGAGTACACGCAGGAAGTTGCAGAGTGGAGACTGGCTTGGAGGCACGATCAGCAAACAGGAAGACCTCAGGGTGCCCTGAGAATCCAGAGAATGACGAGGTTCATAAACGAGCAGTGGACTCTTGTGTGCTTGCTTCCTGCTACATGGATACTGGAGATACTACCCTTCCAAGTAAGGAGGTTTCCTAGAAACACAGCGCAGGATGAGGGATATCCAGCGTATCCAGCATTACTTCTAAGCCATGCAGTAGAGATCAGCAACACTGGTACCCTCTGTCCTATTGCCTTTGTTTAACCTTATCTCGACTCTCCATGAGAATCAGCTTATCATTTTTATGGTATTGCCCTGGACACAAGAGGAGGTTCCAGTGTTGGGACATCAGCTTAAGAACCTAAGCGGCTGCCACAAGAACCTAGGTCTGTACAGCCCTCCTAGAAACCACTCCTCTCATCCACCTTCCTCAGGCCCGACTTCTCTCCATTGCTTCTCCCCTTTCCCGTTGCATCCTATCTTGCCCCCAGTCAACTGTCCTTGTGAACCACTCACTAAAATTGAAGACGCTCCTTCTCAGGAATACCAGCCTCTTTTTAAAGGGGACTCTTGGGGACCCTGGGTGGCTCAGTCACGTTAAGCATCCTACTCCTGGATTCGGCTCAGGTCCTGATCTCGTGGCTCCAGAGATCCAGCCCAGAGTCTGGCTCCTGGCTCAGCAGGAGCTGAGTGGGCTAGTCCCCCAGTCTGCCCCTTCACTCGCTCCCACTCTCTTGCACTCTCTCTCTCTCAAATAAATAAATAAATCTTTAAAAAGAAAATAAAAATAAGTGGGACTCTTGAAGGCTACCTTGTCCCGTGCTCCAGAAAGAATGAACAAGTAATGACTTGGCACTGGCTGCCGAAACACAGCCAGCCCCTTGCTTCCAGGACCTCGAGTTCCAAACCCGTGAATCTCGGCTTTTTCATTGACTTCAGCTTCCCGAACCCATCCCCTTTCCTGATTAGGTCATTGCTGTAATGACAGCTGACTTATCCGGGCATGCAGCTTTCCTGGAAATTTCCTCTGCTCAGATAATCACACTTGCGGAGAAAAAAACTGGTTAATACAAGCTTCTACTCCTGAATATTAAAAAATGTTGGCACAACATAGAGAGGGTCGGAGGAGAAGAAAGGGCATCAGGGCTCTGGGACCAATATGTGGGACTTGAACTAAGAAACATGGCACAGAAAGTTGCCAACGCCTAGGGGCCAGAAGCTGAGTGGTATAAAACTAAATGAGAATCCCCCTTTTGCCCTTTGATAGCTGGGAACCTTCAAACCAGGTGTCCCTCAAAGAGAGTTTGGTGAGAGCAGAGACCTTCTTTTTTATTCACAGCTATATTCCTGGTACTTAGTACTGTTACTAAATGGGTGGACGTCTGGGTGGGTGAATGAATGAGGGTTCACGTTTATGTTACATATTCTTTACTCTTGAGTTTTCCAAACTGAAAATGCAGCCTGAGATAACCAGAGCATAGGTTTGTTGTGAGGATTAAACGAGATAAAATATGTACATCACTTAACTGGGACCTGGCCCACTGTATGGGTACAATAAATGTTTGTTTTTGCTTTCCTTTTTATCTCTTTCTGGCCATCTGGTTGAGGCCATGTTCTCTTTCCACATCATTTTTGACCAAAAGGTCTAGGAAAAAAAACTGGGTGATTTTTAAGTCCTGGAAGTAGCACCTATGACAATTCAGGTCACCTCCAGAATCTTTTTTTCCCTCTGATCTCATCCTCATAACTATCCTATCATAACGTTTGGAAAAGCTAGTACTTTGCTCATTTCACAGATAGGGAAACAGGTTTAGAGAATCCTGAAAGCTTGTAACCTGCTGGAGATCTCAGATCTGGCTAGTGGTAGAACTAGATTCCAGACTGTGGGATGCCAAGTCCCATGTTTTTCTCCCCGTTGTACTCAAATGGGTTAGAGATCACAAGAAAAAAGTAATTCTTTTTCTGGAACAAATTATGTTGAAGTGGTACACAAATCATTTCTATTCATTGATTCATCTATTTCATTGAGGCAGCTCTGTGTAGGAAGATGGCCATAGTGAATGAGCAAAACGAGAATATGTGACAATATAGCCTCCTTGGAATGAAGAAAGGTAAGTCACCATCCACAGAATACCAACCACACTGCAATCAGCCACTGATGTCTCTGATTTCTGCAGCCGCAGTGCAGGGGAGAGGTGCTATTTGTTTGTTAGAAATGTGTATCCCTGGAACACCTGGGTGGCTCAGTTGGTTAAACGACTAAACTTGATCTTAGCTCAGGTCTTGATTTCAGGATTGTGAATTCAAGTCCCCCACTGGGCCCCATGGTGGGCATGGATCCTACTTTAAAACAATAATAATAACAATAATAATTTATAATAAAAATAATAATTTAAAAATTTAGAAAAAGAAAAATGTATTCCCTTAAGTGTCACATGATCATTGGAGAAGTCTAATAAAGAAGTTTATTTTTTTTAAGAGGCAAAACCTCCCCTACCTACTCATTCTCAGCCCTGCTGAGAATTAGCGGAGATTAACTTTGCAGTTGAGCTGCATTTAATTCAGATATACACACATCACACATTATGTGTGTGTGTGTTTTCTACATAAATGGGATCATACTAAACATATCCTTCTTTAACTTGCTTTCTACAAATCTACAATAATCAATAGATGTCCTTTTATAATACACAGGGATCATCTTTATTCATTTAAATGGTTACATAGTATTGTATAATAAACCATACCATAACACTTCCCTATTAATGGACAATTGACACTGGGGTTTTTTCCTATAAGCAAAATTGTTTATCCATATATCTTTGTCCAATTGCATGAGAATTTCTTCAGAATAAGAATGTCATTAGCCAACATTTCTTCAGTCCTTTGCCTTCACACCATGTGATTAGGAAAAGAGGATGGCTGAGTTGTGGCTATTAAGTCATTTCACTGTTAAAAGGTAGAGAAATAAGCCTCACAAAAGGTAAAACCAGAATGTTGTCTTTGGGGATTTTTTTGGTTTTGATTTTTTTTTTGTTTTGTTTTGTGTAAGTATGCGCTTGTGCTACTCTACATTTGTTGGCTTCCTGTTGACACTATGTCACCTTCTAAAAAGTCTTTCAAAATACTTGCCTAGAGCTTATGGTCTGTACCTATGCATGCTACATAAAATCATGCAGCATTAAAACAATGAGATAAATTTTAACTTGTGAAAAGCAAAGAATTTTACAAGTAATAATCTTCAAACCTAGCAGAGATATGCTAAATAATCACGTTCATTTATTTGTGGTGGGAGTCAGACTTCAGAAGATATTATTTTATCTTATCATTTTCATTTTTAAAATTGAGATGTGACATATAAGATTATATTAGTTTCAGGTACATGATATAATGATCCAGTTGTGTACATTATAAAATTCATAAATGCACAATAAAAATGGTATTTGTGTATGTTGAAAAATGATCACCACAATAAGTTAACATCTGTCACATAGATACATAATTCTTTTCTTGTGATGAGAACTTTAAAGATCTATTCTCCAAGTAACTTTCAAATATGCAATACAGTATTATTACTATAGTTACTTGATATGTAATTAGAACAGAAACTAGTTCCTCAGTTCCAAAACTCAAATTCTATTTATCTTCCAAATATATTGATATTCTAATGATAAGATATCAAAAGACTCTATTTCTTTTGTTTGAACCCCATGCACTCCTCTGTCCCACTTACCTACCAAACAATATGCCTCTGAGGGAAAAGCTGAGTGTAATAAAAAAGGAAAAAATGGTTAAAATCTAGGTGTTCCAAGAAGACTGCTTAAAGCAGGGAAACAATATTTTGAATAACCTCTTTTTGTAATATATTTTAACCAACTTTACTGAGGTATAAACTGTACAATAAAATGCATCATTTTAAATAAATGGTGTGATGAGTTTTGACAAAGCTGCAAGTCAAATAACCACAGCCACAGTCAAGATGAAGAACAGTTCTATTGCCTCAGAAATTCCCTCCTGCCCTTTTGCAGTTGAGTCCCCACTGTCCCTTGCCCTACGCTGGGTTTTTTAACACTATAGATTTCCCCTTTTTTGAACTTCATTTACATAGAATCATGCAGAATTAATCTTTTGGACTTGGCTTCTTTTGCCCAGTACAATGTTTTTAGAGATTCATACATGCTGCTCTGTCAAGAATTCATTTCTTTGTACTTCTGAGTGGTATTCCATTGTGAGATGCTCCACAATTTATCCATTCAGTGTGGAATATTTGGGCTACTTCCTATTTAGGGTGATTATAAATAAAGGTGCATGAACATTCATGAAAAATTCTTTGGATGGACATATTGCTTTCATTTCTCTTGGATAAATGCCTAGGAATAGTTCCTATGTTAAAGGTATATTTAACTTGATTTTTAAAACTGTGGAAATATTTTCCAAAGTGTTTATATGTGATGAGTATTAACTGCAGGGTTTTGTTTTGTTTTGTTTTTAAGATTATTTATCAAAACAAAATACCCTTTACGTTTTTTATTTCTCTCTTCATCATGTTAATGTTCTTTTCTTTTTTCTAAAGATTTTATTTATTTCTTTGACAGACAGAGATTACAAGTAGGCAGAGAGACAGGCAGAGAGAGTGGGGGAAGCAGGCTCCCTGCCGAGCAGAGAGCCCAATGTGGGGCTCGATCCCAGGACCTTGGGATCATGACCTGAGCCGAAGGCAGAGGTTTTAACCCACTGAGCCACCCAGGCACCCCTCATGTTAATGTTCTCTTTCAAATCATTGTGTATACTAATAATAGCTATTTTAAAACCTTGCCTGCTAATTCCATTGTCTGTCATTTCTGGGTCTGTTTCTATTTACTTATTTTTCTTCTGATTAAGGGTAACATTTTCCCACTTTTTGACATGTCTAGTAATATTTGACTGGATTCCAGACATTGTAAATTTTACATTCTTGACTTCTAGATTTTGTTGACTTCCTTAAAAGAGTGTCAGACTTTGTTCTGACAGTCAGTTAAGCAAATTGAGGATAAACTTGATCTTTTTTAGCCTGACTTTTTAGCTTTTTAAAGGGCAGGCCTAGAATAGCCTTTACTCTGAAGCTAGTTTAGACCCACTTCTAAGGTATAACTCCTCTGTGGTCTCTAGAGAAGACCTGGATGTTCAATGAGGGTTTTATACTCTGGCTGACAGGAATTCAGAATGAGCTATGAGATATTTATCTCTCAGCTCCCTGGTGATTCTTTGCCTTGTCTCATATAATTTTGCTTTACATGTATGCAATTTGGTATTGAGCAATATATTCGGTAGGATCTCTGTGCAATTATCTGGAGCTGTATCTCCATTTATCTCCTTTCTCTTCAGCACTCTGCTCTACGAATTCCAACCATCTCAGCTCTTCTTTTCCAAATTCCAATCACAGTCTTCTCAGTTCACTGAGACTGCTGTGTCCTATTTGAGTTTTCCCTCCCGGTGCAATGGTCTGAAAATTACCTCTATGCAAAAAGTTAGAGTGACCATAAGGCTCACTTCATTTATTTTCCTTCTGTCAGGGATCACAGTTCTGCAATGTCTTTTGTCCAGTAAGTGGAAACAATTGTTTCATCTACTATGTCTAGTGTCCTACTTGTTTATGACAAAAGGTTAAATCTGATCTCATTTTCTCTATCGTTGCCAGAGGTAGAAATCCAATATTTTTTAATATTGAAAATTTACAACCTTATCTAAAACTAAAACCACTTCTAGTCCTGTGACTCAAATTTATTAACTATCAAGATGAATAAGTTCTGAGAACCTAATATACAACATGGTGACTATGGTTAATAATACAGTATTATACACTTGGAAGTTGCTGAAAGCAGATTTTTTTTTTTAAGATTTTATTTATTTGTCAGAGAGAGAGGAGAGCGAGCGAGCACAGGCAGACAGAATGGCAGGCAGAGGCAGAGGGAGAAGCAGGCTCCCCGCCAAGCAAGGAGCCCGATGTGGGACTCGATCCCAGGACGCTGGGATCATGACCTGAGCCGAAGGCAGCTGCTTAACCAACTGAGCCACCCAGGTGTCCCGCTGAAAGCAGATTTTAACTGTTCTCACCACAAAAGAGAGGGAGGAAGGAGGAAAGAAAGAAAGAAAGAAAAAGAAAGAAAGAAGAAGGAAGGAAGGAAGGAAAAGTTAACCATGTAAGATCATGGATATATTAATTATCTTGATCTTGGTAACCATTCTGCAATGTATAAGGTATATCAAATCATCACGTTATACACTTTAAATATTTATCAAACATTCCTCAATGAAGTTGAATAAATAAACAAATGAAAAAATTTGTCAATTATCAATATTCTGCCTTCCATTCTACAGTGGGCTGACTGGTGGCCCTCCAAAGATATGCCCACAACCTAATCCCCAACTTGTGGTTAACATTGCCTCATATGGTGAAGAGTGTGTTATACAACAAAGCATGTGATTAAGCTAAGGGTTTGAGAGGAGACGCTTATCCTGACTTCCCAGGTGGACTCTAAATGCAATCACGTGTGTCCTCGTAAGAAAGAGACGAGGAAATCTTAACACAGAAGAGGAGGAGGCAATATGACCAGGAAGGCAGAGCTTGGAGTGACATAGCCACAGTCCAAGGAATACCTGGAGTCAGTGGAAGCTGGAAGAGACAAGGAATGAATCTTCGCCTAGAGAATTTGGAGGAAATCCAGCCCCACCAATACCTTGTTTGGACTCTTGGCCTCCAAAATGGAAAGAGAACAAATTTCTGTTGTTTGAAGCCTCCCAGTTTGTGGCGGTTTGTTATGGCAGCCCCAGGAAACGAATGCACATTCCTTCAACTTTTGTTACCTTGCTGAAGTATTTTAAAGCAGATCTTAGCTCCAATGTTATTATTTAATCTTTTCTTCTCTCCTCTCTCCCCTGCTTCCTGTAAATTGGAGTTACCTCTGGAGGCTAACTTAGATGCAAACTGCACGTTATTGGCAAGAAGCTTCCTAGATGGTGTTCTGTGCCTCCTGCTGTATCACATTAGCAGACACGCAGTATCTGATTGTTACTTAATGCATTTTTAATGAGACCCAGCTTTCAAATAATTTATACAATCCCTGCTTAAAGACAATTCCCAAACTAATTTCAAACCCACGTTTTAAATGTGTCTTCTAAATCCAGGCGTAAAATCAGTGTTTCAAATAATATGCGGTCTGAACATATTCTGCTACTCCTGTTCACACTTAACAAAATCATCCCCAGTCTTCCTTGCTTCTAATTCTAGATTAGATGCCTCTAAGCGTCTGTCTCCAGCTATCATTTAATAACTACCCAAGCTGCAAGGCACCCCAGAATGATACAGCAAAACGAGAATCATATAGGGACACCTGGGTGGCTCAGTCGGTTAAGCTGCTGCCTTCGGCTCAGGTCGTGATCCGGGGGTCCTGGGATCGAGCCCCACACCGGGCTCCTTGCTTGGCGGGGAGCCTGCTTCTCTCTCTGCCTCTGCCTGCCTCTCTGCCTGCTTGTACGCTCTCTCTCTCTCTCTCTGACAAATAAATAAATAAAATCTTTAAAAATAAAAAAAAAACAGGAATAATATAGATAGCTATCAAATAACTTCATTTTTCCAAAAGGCCTACTACAATTTTCAAGTATGGAGCTTCATTTTTCCTCCTCGGTTGTATCGTAATGAAACAATAGAACCCACAGTTATTTTTTCTGGTCACTGTCTCTCTCCTTGGCACTTTAGTTTTGCTTCAAAGCCCCCTCTCCCTGGAAACTGGGACCAAAGACCTCTCCCTGGAAACTGATTATCCAAGAGTTCCTTTCTCTAACCTTCCCTCCAGAATGCTTCACTGCCAACCACCAACCTCACAGAGCCTACTGGGCTCACGGTTTCTTCTCTGGTCTGGTACCTGAGGTCCAGATATGATTATTTCAAAATAGAAGTTCTTTTGTGTTATGGGGAAAGTGTATTGGATGAAAACTCATGGGGATGAAAGGTCCAGCATAGGGAATATAGCCAATGGTTTGTGTTGTGTGGGGATAGATGGGAGCTACACATGTGGTGAGCATAGCATAATGTATAGACTTGTCGAATCACTGTGTTGTACACTTGAAACTAATGTAACATGCATGTCAACTATACTCAAATTCTAGAAAGGGGGAAAAAAAGAAAATGTACTATACTAAGAGTTAAAGGGCCTAGGTCCAAGCCCAGGCCCTTGGCTCTCTATAGTTTAAACCCTTTTCAGGGGAAGTTACCACTTCCCCTGTAGTGGTAGGGTAGCATTTCCCACCCTGTGGGATGACTTTAGGTACTGTGTAGACATTTACCCATCAAAAAAAAAAAAAAAAAATACTGACTCACATAGAAAGTTATTCAGATTTCTTTAACTTCTAACCCACATGATTAAGTCACCTCAATTTTGTGTTACTAGGTCTTCAATGTCTCTTTTAACGTTGGCTGTTCTTTTATTCTTTTTGTCTTTTTAATTGTGGTAAAATACACAATATAAAATTTACCATGTTAACCTTTTCTTTTTCTTTTTTTTTTTTTTTTAAGTAAGCTCCACAGCCAGCATGGAGCCCAACACAGGGCCTGAACTCATGACCCGGAGATCAAGAACTGAACTGAGATCAAGAGTCTGTTGCTTGGGGCGCCTGGGTGGCTCAGTGGGTTAAAGCCTCTGCCTTCGGCTCAGGTCATGATCCCAGGTCCTGGGATCGAGCCCCGCATCGGGCTCTCTGCTCAGCAGAGAGTCTGCTTCCTCCTATCTCTGTCTGCCTACTTGTGATCTCTGTCTGTAAAATAAATAAATAAAATCTTAAAAAAAAAAAAAAGAGTCTGATGCTTAATCAACTGAGTCTTTGGAAGAAATCCAAAGGCCACCCAGGCACCCCCTGCCATGTTAACCATTTTTAAGTGTACAGTTCTGTGGCATAAATTTCATTCACATTGCTTGCTACCTTTAATATCACCCATCCACAGAACTCCTTTCATCTTGAAAAACTGAAACTGTACCCACTGAAGAGTAATTCCCCATTTTTCCCCTCTCCTACCCCAGCAACCACCACTCTCCTTTCTATCTCCATGAGTTTGACTACCCTAACTATCTCATGTAAGTGGAATTATACAGTATTTGTCCTTCTGTGACTGGCTTACTTCATTTAGCATAATGCCCTCAAAGTTCACTCATCTGGTAGCCTTTGTCAGAACTTCTTAAGTATGAATAATACCCCATTGTATATGTATACCATATTTTGTTTATCCATTCATCCATCAGTGGATACAATGGATACATCCATCATCTGGATACTCTGGTTACTTCCACCTTTTATCTATTGCAAATAATGCTGCTATGAACATGGTGGTAACACTAGCTATTCTTCCCTTTTAATAAAGAGATAGTGAGGACCTGGCCTGTCTTTAGTAGATCCCTAAGCATCTGGCTGGAATTTAATAACATTTAAGAGCAGTCTTGTTTTTATTGTATTTGTTTTTATGGTTTTATTTTTATGGCAACTATATTAGTTTATAAGGGCTGCCATAACAAGGAACCACAAACTGAATGATCAAAGAAAAATTACTGCTTTACAGTTTTGGAAGCTAGAAATCCAAAATCAAGGTGTTGGCAGGGCCATGCTCCATCTGGGACTCTGGGTAGAATTCTTCCTTGCCTCTTATAGCTTCCTGTGGTGACCAGCAAGTCTTGACATCCCTGGTTTACCATCAGCCCAGTCTCTGCTTCCCACATGTACGGCTATCTTCATATCATTTTCCTTTTGTGTATTCTGTGTCTGTGTCCAAATTTTCCCTTTCTATAATGATGCTATCAGACCATATTAGGACGTACCCTAATAACTCCATTTTAACTTGACTATGCCTGTAATGACCCTATTTCTAAATAATGTCATATTCTGAGGAAACAGGGGTTAGCACTTCAATGTATCTTTTGAGGAAATCATAATTTAACCCATAACAGCAAGGAAAATTGGTTTTCTGTTTATATGGTGATATAGAGCAGGAGAATCTAAATCTCATAGCGACTACATATCCATTATTAACTAAAGATGAACAAGCTCTCCTTTAAGAGGCAGAAATTGCACATGATTCCTTTTCTCTTTAATTTCTATTTTCCATTTCACTCCCCCCACAAAATTATAACCTAATGCAGTGGATTTTAACCACTGGTGATTTTGTGCCACAAGGAACTTTTGGCAATATCTAGACACATTTTTGGTTGTCATAACTTGGGGAGTTGGGGGATATGCTACTGCTGTCTAGTTGGTAGAGGCCAGGAATGCTGCTAATTATTCTTAAGAACAGAGGAAAGCAAACCCCAAAACAACCAACAGAGAATTAACTGTCCCATAATGTATCGTGGTTAAGAGACTCTGACTCCGTACCGTACATTCTTAAGCCTGAAAGTCTTTATACCCTTACTTACTGCAATGAAATAATGCTTATAAGAATCAAAATAGGGGCG